>NC_134104.1:130362500-132862500 GCF_040939455.1 Microcebus murinus | reverse complement strand
TTTACAAACTAATTTTCAAGAACGCTTTTTTTCCCTCTGTTAAGGATATTATCTCTTTGTCCATCTCATGGATTGCAAATATGTTTTTCTAATTTCTCATGTGTTTTTGCTCTGTCAGTAGATAGCTGTTGCCTCTGCCTGGAACACTCTCAGGTATTCCCCAAGATACTACTAGGCTCACTCCCTTGCCTGTTGCAAGTCTTGATTTAAATTTTATCCTCTTATTGAGGTCTACCCTGACCACTATATTTAATATTCCAACCACCCAACTAGGGTAACCATCAGCAGTCCTGATCTAGACTCTTTGCTCTACCTTTCTTTTTCCCATAGCACTTTTCACCTTTTCACATACATTATAATTTACTTATTCTGTTGTTAGTCTATTCATTCTAAATTATAAGCTCCTTGATAGCAAGGACAGAGGAACCTTTGTCTGTTTTGTATATAGATATATCCCAAGCACCTAAAATAATGCCTGGCACATAGTAGGCACATATCTGTTAAACGAATATTGATTGCTTTTATGTATTCATCTATTGTCCTACAGTTTTAAATTTTAATCCATTTAAATGTATCAGTTAGGATTTGATTAGGACCTGTCTAGTCTATTCCACTGTCTATTAATGAATGTCTTAAACCCTTGCCATTAAGATTTGCCAACAGTCTTACAGCAGGTCTTTGGTTGATTTAGAAACAAAAATCAAATTTTTATTCTTCAATACATCCATTAAAAGTGGAAGAATGGGGGGCCGGATCCCTTAGCATTTACTCAAATGAACAAAATAGTTTATCAAAAAACGTTCATCTCTTTCACAATGATCTAATGATATGCTTTATTTTAAACACGATTTTTCACAATTATTGATTCCTGTATTGTGTTGGGTTCTTTTATGAACACTTTCAATGGCAACCATGTAAGAAGACCACATTAATGATTGGACAGCTTCTTCTTTAAATGTGAGGAGATCATACCAAGGCCCAACAATTTCTGGTTTGGGATTGTGCTTCTTGTTAATAATATATGGAATGGCCAATTACCAGCTCCCTTTGGGAAAACATGTTGTCAAATAAATATCAAGATTTCTCTATTAAAAACACTATGCTATGCCAATGGGAGATATAAAAACTATAGCCAATTATACCTCCCTTAAAAATTTAAAATTAATTGGGGAGTCACAATACATATATACAAATAGGTAAACAATAATTCGTTTATGCTTTTGGCAACTTAAAATGCATGAGACAGATATTACATATTCAAGGTGTTAAGAGGAAAAGATGATGGTGGATTGCAATGATCTATGAAACCTCTGCTGAGGGGATTAGAATTTGTATCAAGCCTAGAAAATAAGCAGAATTGGACTTTTTAAAAGAGGAAAAAAGAGAGGAAGGCTTATCAGTCTTAAAACTTATTTCCAACACTAAGCAGATTTCATGTGTATATGTGTGTTGTTGTTGTTGTTGTTGTCATTGTAGGCAATGGGTAGTTTCATTTCTGTACTATTGCTGTATTATGGTTTAATACATATCTGAACATTTTTAACTTTTACTTCAAACATTTAGCATACTAACATAGCTTTAAAGTTGAAGTTAATCAATGAGGGATAGCTAGCAAGGGTTACTATATTTAGAGTGGTCATCAAAAGACAAGAGCAATGGCATATAAGAATGAGTCATGCAAAAAATAACAAAAATAAAAAAAAAAAAAAAAACACAGCAAGTGTTCTCCTTGCTCTTTTAAAACCCTTTGCAATTAATCGAGAGTGGACCAATGACTTTCTTTCAGTGCTGTTCTTCCTTGGAGAGGAAGCACTTAATATGGTAGGCTTCGTGCCAACCATTCCTGATCAATGTGAACTGCGGTAATGAATGGCCTATCTCACTTAATCTAGACACCACCATTTAGTAACAAGCTTGACCTTCTCCTCACAGCAAATTTTTTTCTGAGAGTGACTAACAAATAGCAAACTCATCTGCTAGACTACATATTTGGCTTCTTTCTCTTCTACTGCTTTTAATTATTGTCTGTAAAAGGATGAAAGACAGACAGCCAGAAGCAGGAATTTAATCCAAAGTCTGAAGAGACAGACCTTGACTAAGAGAAGCCTGCTGAAATAATCCATTCCATTCATCTTATCTAGATGTCCCCATTTAATCCAAAATACTATCATATATATTTTGCATTTCCCCTTGAATATTAAATGATGTAACCTTGCTTTGACTACCTTGCTGCATATTTTGCAGTAAGGTAGTCAAAGCAATGGAATGTGCTTATTATAAGAGCATTGACCTACTTGATTTTTTGGCAATCGGGAGTAAGACACAGTCCAGTGTATCCCATTTAGCGACCAACAGGTTACATGGAACTACAGTGTTCTAGTTGAAGCTTGGCCTCAGTTCAAGATTTATATCTTGCATCAGTGGACTACAGATTATGGCCACTTTACTAAAAGGCTCATACTTTTATTTAATATGTTGTTAATGAAAAGTAACTGTTTTCTCCATTAAAAATTCAAAGAGAGTAGAAGTTGAAGATAAAAAAAATTAACATGTATGCAGTTTTCTGTATGTGTTTTATATTTCACAATAAAAGAGAGGTTAGGACCAACAAAGTAACTGTAACAAGATGGGCAAATTATTTCTAGTAGCAACTAGCAACTAAGGAAGGGAACTGTGTTTATTTGGGAATAATGGTTTGACTCATGTGCTTGGAAGTAAGAAGATAAATCTCCAAGGACTCTGGGTGAGTGTGGAATTGTTCTGCTGGAGACAAAGGGAGGTTCTGGTCACGACTCCGATGAGAAGGAGAAAGATAAAGAAAATAAATGAATGGATGGAAATGAATGAATGAATGATACTAGAAAAAGCACCAGAGAGAAGACAGAAGGCTATAAAGCCAGTGAAGTGACACCTCACTATGACCCCTCTGGTCCTCAGTAGAGAAGCTGAGATGTGTGATGCTAGCAGATCTGTTGCAGGAAGGACCTATCTTTGACGCAGGTCAATACAGAGTGAAACTGAGGTAGGTTAGGTGCCCACAGGGGTGATGTCCCAGGTGCCTTGGGGGGATTATAAAAATCTTTCAGAATGGGGGTTTGGGCCAAAGTGGAAGATGAGGGAGGCAAATGTAGCATATTATGGTGGTTTAGAACAGTGCTGCTTAAGTTTTTATGCTCATACAAATCACCAGGGAATCTTGTTAAAAATGCTGATTTCTGAATCAAGGTCCAGGGTGGGGCCTGAGACTCTAAATTCCAAATAAAGCTTCTGGGTGACACCCATGGCACTGGTCAACACCACACTTTGAGCAGCAAAGTGGCGCCAGGACCAGATTTCCCAGATTTAACTCCTAATTTTGCCACATATTATCTGTGTGACTCTGAAGAAATAGTTTAACTTGCCTTTGCCTGTTTTGTCAGCCATAATATGGAGATAATACCTCATAGGGTTCCTACGAAAATTAAATGAGTTACTATATGTAAAATGCTTGGAACAGTGAGTGCCTGCCACGTAAAAGAAGTGTTAGCTGCTGTTGCTGTTTATTATTGTTATTATTATTATTACTTAGTTCCTTGAGAATAAAGAAACCAATTCTATAAAGAGTTGAGAATTTCTTAAGACTCACTTGGACTTTGATGTGAGACAAAGAAAGGTAGGTTCACATCCTACCTCCATGGCCCTGACATTTCTAATCTTTGGGATTAAATGACACCAGGTATGTCAAGCATGCAGTCTGCCACAGAAGACCATTCACTTTATTCTGCCTTCCCTGCAAATTAAATTCCAAAACTTACTAAGGTTACGTAGGCATGCATGCTTATATTTTTCCCTAAAAGTTTAGACTGTATGAGGGTCATTTCTGTAGGACACAGAGGCTGGCATGACCATTCAGGCAGTGATTCAATCCTGCCCCTGTTCTTCATTGTATTTTATAGATACCTCTATTGTAATCATATTCTGTTGTAAGTACATAATCAGGTGTCTGTGTCCCCCTGTCCCCCACCACTCAGTTGAGCCTCGCTAGAGTGGCCAATATTATTCATCTTCTCATCCCTCACTCCAACTGCCAGCACCTGACACAGTATTTGACGCATAGTATGCATACAGCACTCAATATGGTACAAAACTATCTGCCTATAATCAAGAGAGGTAGAAAAGTCACATATAAATGAAGATCATATATAGGCTTCATTTCGACTTCCACTTAGTGTGCTTTATCATTGCTTTTAGAATTTACCTACACCAAGGAATTGAATATCAGCATCGAAAACATGGCAGCAGACATACTTGGAATTGAAAAACAAACTTTATGTTCGATATGGCTTTGGAAGTATAATGGCAAGAATCTGCAAACTTTATGTTTGCCATGAATATAAATTATTTTTATCCTACTTATCAGATATGGTTTGAAAGAGATAGGTCTCACTTTAAGCAAACCTCACATGGGAGCATTAGTATTTACAGAACAGATAAATTGGGTAGTAAATATTTATTTAGCAAAATTTTTCTTTGCATAAGGATTTCAAAATAGCAGCTTTATATAACCAGTTACTGAATAAACTTAAGATGCATTTTGCACCCGGCAGTATTCTAGACCCAGCTGGGGTATAAAGGGGGCCCATTTATAGAGATATTCTGGGAACAAAATAGCTAGATATGCATTTGAAAGAACTAGGAGAGAGTAACTTTGATTCACTGATTGCTTTATTTCAAGATACCATAATGATTTGGGAATAGATTCCCAGACTTAATTTCTAAACTCTCCTATTTAGATAAATTTCTACAACTGATATTATGACTTCTGGAGTCTTTGAGCAGAGGGCCCAGGGAGAATCTGCACCTGCTTATTATGTCAGCTATTGGTGTTTTTGGTCACATAGAATGATATTAATAGAATCCTGGACATGGGAGGTTTCTTAGAGATGATCTTCTTTGCTATTCAAAGTGTGGGTTGTGTGCCCAGTAGCATTGGCAGCACCAGGGAGCTTGTTCAAAATGCAGAATCTCAGGGCCCACTCCAGATCTGGTACATCAGAACCTGCATTTTGACAAGACCCACACATGGTTTTCATGCACAGTAAAATTAGAGAAGCCTGAGTCCATACTCAGTGTCCTTGTACTCCATGTAGCTGGCTGCATTGTGTGATTGTTGTCTTGCTGCCTTAAGAATACCATTCAAAAACAGGACAGAGCCATTAACAGCTCCTGTCCTGCTTGGTATAGGGAGCAGTTGCCATTTTAATGGGTAGAAATGCTGCTCTCGGGAAGTAAGGAACGAACAGGATCCAAAATAATGTGCCTGGGAACTGGGGTTGCCTGGGGCCTGAGTTTAGTAGAACAAGTCAGCTGATTGAAGAAAATGTGATGGTAACTTCAACTGTGGGCCACTTAAAGCTCATCTGAATGACTTTATTTTACGGAAACCCGTAGAGTGTTCTGAAGAGTAGGGAGTAGAATGAAAGGGAGAGAAGTGGGCGTGAATGTAATGCTCAAGAGAAAAATGCACTTATGGCCAGCTTCACTCATGAGTTCTGTGTCTGTACCAAACTGGGACTGACCATTTAATAGTACCCAGAGTACGTTTGTATTGCGAAAGGTGACAGGATATTAAGGAGAGTAGATGAAGCGAAAGGCTTTGATATTTTTTCTGTAAAAGATTAGATATAGGACTGACTATGTAATAAAATCAAAGTAGAAGATATCCCCACAGTTTGTTCAGCCACAGAAAATACAAGCTTCTATTCTGCGAGGAATGACCTTCAGTAGAAGGGTCTAGATGAGCCATAACCTTGATGATAACAATGGAAAAGAAAACAAAATGACAATAATATTCCCCTGCGTCTGGGTAACTATACCCGGAAGCAAGTGGTTTTCAGCTCAAAAAGGAAAAGCTGAAGAGAGAGTGCCATGCCCCAGGAGCTGCAGCTCAGAGATGAAAGTTGCCTTCCTGAAGCTCCAGGCAAAGAAAGGAGTTTGAGGAGTTCCTCTAAAAGACTTTATAAACGTTAATTACCCTTGTGTGAGGGGTCATAAAACAGAGATGGGAGCTGGGCCTGGCCCAAGGCAAATACAATAAACTCCTTGTTATTTGGTGGATGTAGATTAGATTAACAACAACAACAAAAAAATGATACTTAACCCATTTACCTACTTTTTCCTAGGAACTTAAAAAAATTACTATTTTCTACCTCTGCTTGAATCTATGGAAACCATAGTTTTAATTTGAAAGGATAAAAAGATTTAAGATTTCACTACTGGCTTCTTTTCCTGACTAAGTGATTAAGGGGACAAAGTGAAATTTATACCTATGTCACCATTTCTCTCCAAATCAGCATTGTATAACAGTTCATCTTCTTCTCCAAATTCAGCTCTAATTACTTACTTTATAAATATGCTTTAAAATATATTCATAGTTGTCATTTCTCCAGGACTTCCGAGATTTTATTTTTCTTGGCCCTATGCCATAACTAGTACTGTCCACTAGATGTATAATGTAAGCCACAAATTCAAGCCAAATGTGTAATTTTACATTTTCTAATAACCACATTAAAAAAGAAAAACAACAGATGAAATTTATTTTAATGCTGCATTTTATACAACTCAGTACATAGAATATCATTCCAACAAGCAACCAATAAAAAAATTATTAGTGAGATAGTTTATATCCTCTTTTTCATGGTAAACCTTCAAAATCTGGTGTGTATTGTACACTTACAGCACATCTCACCTTGATCTAGCCACATATGGGGTGCTCAATAGCCACCTGTGGCTAGTGGCTACTATGTCAAACAGTACAGCTCTGATTCCAGGACAATTCTTCCTACCATTTTGGAGCCAGGGTTCTTTAAGGGAACCTAATGGAAACTGTTGACCTTCTTCCTAGAAAAATTCATATTAGCATATAATCCTACATAAATTTTCAAGGGATTTATGAAGTCCTAGAGGCCCTCTTGCATCTTGTGTAAAATCATCCCAAACTGCCATAATTCCACCACCAGTCTCACTCTTCTTTTAATGTCGACCTTTTGGATTTACATAAATTATTTTAAAAGGAAATTTTATATCATTTCTGTAAATGAAAAATAAGTGTCATTTGCCAAAAGCTAAAAATAACTGTAAAAAAATTTACTATTAATCTTTTTAAATTGACCTACCTTCTAAACTTGTCTTTCATATCACTCTTTGTGCACCAAAGAGTGATATGGCTTTGGAAGTCCTGGTCTAAGACTTCCTTTGAAAGAATGTAGGAATAAAAGAGAGTCTCTAGGGAGATACTATTAGGTCATTATAGTGACACAGTTGGTTGAGTTATTTAAGCTTGTACTGTGAGATGTTCTTCTTTTTCCTGTTCTTGAATTTCTTATACATGATATTGCATAATATGTACTCTTTTGTATTTGACACATTTTGCTCAATATAACATCTGTAAGGTTTGTACATGTTGCAAATATCGGCATTTCCGTTTCATTGCCGAGTGATATTGATTACATGGATATGCCACAATTTATTTATTCTTTCTCCTGTTGAATAACAGGAAACTGGGTTGTTTCCAGTTCGGGGCTGTCTTTGGCAGACATATGCATTTCTCATGGATATAGACCTATAAGTAGATTTGCTAGACCATAAGGTAGGTGTGTGCTTAACTTTATTAGAAACTTGCAAATAGCTTTCCAAAGTGGTTGTACAAACTCACAGTGCCCCCAACAGTGTATAGGAGTTCCAGTTGCTCCATAGTCTCTCCAATTCTTAATGATGTTGGTCTTTTAATTTTAGTCATTCTGAAGGATGTGTAGTGTTATCCCACTGTAGCTTTACTGTGCGTATTTCTGTGCATTTTCACCTAAAATAAGTGAGTCAAAAACAGTAAGTTTATGAAGAAGCTTTTAAATTCTTGGCTCAGGCTACTGGACATGCAACAGTTACTAACCCTTTTAAGGAATCCTAACTACCTCTCCTTCCTGAAAGTCGTGATGCTTGATCATACAATCATTCTAGCTTTGTCAGATATGACAAAGTGTGCTATCCCCAGGGTATGGCCCTGAAAAACAATACACAGGTGAGACCCAGCATTGCTACCATAGGCACCTGGCAATGAGTTTGCCCCTATAGACACAGAGAAGCCTGCTTGTTCAATAACATCCAGTGAGCATTTATCGAGCAGCTACTTTGCTCCAGGCACCATGCTGGGCATTGAGGAAGCAACGGGGAGCTAAGCACAGTGCCTTCCTCTCTTGAAAGTCTCATGGTCTAGTGAGGAAGAGAGAAAGTGAACATACAGTCATCATGCAGTATGATAAATGCTTTGAGGAATGTGTATGCATACTGGGGGGGAGGCCATTGAGGCCCTTAGAGAGAGCAAGGAAAGTCTTCAGAGAAAAAGTGATACCAGAATGAGTACTATGTGAAGGAGGCCATGCCAGGCAAGGCAGCTGCCAAGCCAAGGTATGCAAGTGTGAGCCTCTGTGTGGGTTTTTCCAGGATTGCCAGGACAGCTGGGGCACAAGGCATGTGCAGGATGGCACGTGCAAGAGACACGGCCAGCATGTGTGCAGGGCTGCTTGTGAAGAGTGGAAGTATGTTTTGCAGAATTTCAACCCATAAAATCTCCTTTTTGCTTTACCTTTAAACAAAAGGAAACAAGAGGTTCCTTTGGCTGTTGTCTCTGAACACTAAGTTTTAACTTCTGCTCATCTTTTGAGGTTAAATTGCATGGTGTTAAACTTCTTTCTAACTCCTTTTCTGGACACAGACACATTTTCTTTTAAATAGTTTAGAACCAATATGTACTTTTCCATATAGGATAGTCTAAGAATTATAGTTTCTTTACTAATTTTTCTCAGTGCCTTCCAGACCCAATGCAACTAGCCCATGCAATATCCCTGAGTGTGACATAAGCCCACTTTCAGTGTCCTTGTGGAATGGAGTTTTATTATTGGTGTTAGCATCTGTCCTTTTGATTGGAGGCACAAGGAAGAAACTTACAATTCTAACAAAGGATCTACTCATCTAGATCAAGCCAGTCTTGATAGTGTCTGGAACCTTCTCCCTCAAGCACAACAGAGGCAGCCATGGGGTATCAGAATTATCTTCATTTTATTTAATGAACACTCATGTAGCATGCATCTCTTTCTGTTCCCCAGGCAGTATTTTAACTATATCATACATAGCAACTCATTTAATTCTCACAAGCATGCTAGAGTTCAATAATATTATTAGTTCCGCAGATGGGGAAACTGAGGCACAAAGAAATTAAGTAACTTGCTCAAGTCACAGATGGGGGATTTGAACCCACACATCCAGACTAGGAAACTCAATGCTATGCTGCTTCTTCCCATTTATGAAATATCCAAGAGAAACTCAAAGAAACAAAGTTCATGCAGCAAATCTTTATTGAGCAACTGCCTGGTGGGTGAGTCAGCAACACTTTTGCCCTAGGAACCCTTAACCTATTTGGGGAGACCGCCAGTAATAAATATCTGTGATGCAATGTTAACGTGAGGGGGAAAAGTAACTAACTTTGCCTGAGGAAGTTAGGGAAGGGCTTGGGCCTGAAAGGCAGACTCAGCCTTTCATGAAAAGGAGTGAGCAGAAGCATTCTCCAAGTTGCGATGAGGCCAAGCTTATTTGGGAGGGGCCAGGTGTGCTTGGGGGTGAGAGATGTGAAGGAAGGCTGTGGAGAGTGAGTAGGGGATAGGGCTTGGGGCTGGACTGGGGGTCTTGTACTCGAGGCTGAGGAGTGGGGCTTCATCTTGGAGCCACTGAGAAGCCATGGAGGGTTCTTGAGTGGAGGAGAGAGATGCTAAACCACCTTTTGGAAAGACACAGGCTGGATAACATTGTAGGAATCCAAGAGATGATGAAAAAATCGCAGTGCAGGCTATTTGGAATGTAGGAGTATTGGGTGGGTTGACAATAAAATAAGAGTCTGAGCTGTAGCTTGTGGTGGGGGAGGAAAGGCAAGGAGACAGACATGAGAGCAAGAGGGAAACAAGGAAAGAGAGAGAGAAAAAGGTCTGCTGAAAGGAAGGAAGAAAGGAAGAGAGGGAAGGAGGGAGGAAAAGGGGGAGAAAGAGAGGGAAGGAAATGATGGAAAGAAGAGAGAAAATAAAATATGCCAGTGTCTTAAAAAAAAAAAAAATCTATGGTAAAAAATTACTGGCATGCTACTCCAATGATTCAGGCTTTTTTGAAGAGTTTGCTTGGCCAGATTTTGTTTTGATGGCTCACCAACAGTTTTTTTTATGGCTCTATAGGAGCCTGTTGCGATTATTTCTATCTGCAGATACTTTGTCAGGTTTATGTAAGACTTCATTTAGGGGGCATTGCCTTGGCATGCAGACAGCTCCCAGATCTCACACACCAGCAGAAACATGTTCTCTGGAGAGTGCAATAAAGCATATTAAATTCATAGCTGGGCACCCCGGCAGCAAGCAAGTGCTGCTACATGGGGCATTTTCAGAATAATGCTTTTCTAAAAACAAGCAGACAAAACACAGAAATTCACCCTCACAATTGTCAAACTTGAATCTCGATGGCTTCAAACCCATGGAAACTTCGGATGTATGGGAATCATGAAGCCTTATTTCAAGGCCAATCATCGCCGCCCTCCTTGCCGGTTCTGAGCGGCATCATTAGTGGCGTGAAGCATCTCTCCCTGAAATTACTATTATCAGGCTGGTGGAAGTAAATTGCAGCCGGGAGGGGAGTTAAGTTCTAATCGTAACAGGGCCCGTAGAGGTGGATAAGGTAGCATGTCAGGTGTTAGCTGTCCGGGCAGCCTCCTGATGCTACAGGAGTCTCGTTTCACGAGGGGTTTAGGTTACCACAAGCTTTGCTCATCTTCCCGCTCCAACACCGGCTTCTCGGAGCAGGCGGGAGGCATGGTGTGGAATCCCCGGCTAGAGACGGCGGCCTGGATCAGGGAGCTGTTTGTCTGGCGAGTGTGTTGTGTGGCAAAATCCGTGCAGCTGTGATGCCAGCCAAGCGCCGGTCACCACGGGCCTCTGAGATGCACTGGTAGAGCATATCATTGGGGTAGCTCAGCCACCTGAAGTGAAGTACGTGCTGGCTTTGGGTGACAAGCCATTTATTTGCTTAGCAAGTCTTCATTCTAACCGACTCGGAAGTAGAGTAGGAGAAGCTCACGCTGAGGATGTGGAGCTGCCAGCGGGTCCTGAAGACACAGAGGACAGCAGGGTAAGTGTCACGTCACCCCTCCGGGGCTGTCTGTGTGAGTGCAGAGGCGACTGTGTTGCCGTTAATGTGTGAGTCAAGACCTGTCCACATTCAGGGCATGAGCTTCCACCGGCCAACCTTTCTTAAAACTCTGTGTATTTTTGCCAAGCGTGGGATTGCACAAACATACTTGTCCAGTAATTCTCATGTGCCCTGAGTTAGAGTTTAAAAGGCCAAGAAAATATAACCCCTGGATTTCAAGCTTTTTTGTTGGAGGACAGGGAGGAAGAGGGATAACACAGGGCTATAGATTAGGATGCTGTGTTTTGCCAACTTTAACATTTTTTAGGGAGACTTGTAAAAGGAAAATGAACTACTTTCCTATTCTGAAATAAGAAATGAAATGAATATATGACTAGATAATTGTAGTCCATTCCTGGTGCCATACTTTGAGGGACATTTAGCTCCCTCCATGACCGCGCTTGAGGGAACAACTGCAGTATGTTCCAGAGAATGGTACTGAGCGTTTGGGGATGTTTCATGTGACAGAAAAAGGTAGAAAGAACTGGGAGTGTGCAGTCTGGAGCAGTAAAGACTGCAGGAATGATTCTGGCTCTTTTCAAGCATGGGAAGGACTGAGCAAGGAGAACACATGTCCTGGATTTCCCTAGGGAAAAAGGGTTCTATTCTGTGGAAAAGCAGGGTGACAAACCCTTCAGACAATATGATTAAGAAAAAAGCATAGACCTTCTCCCCAGAAAATGCATTTATTATAAATGCAAAGTTGGCACCTGATATCAAGGATTTCATAGAACCCTGTGAAATTCATGTCAAAAACTCCTGTTCTAGATGGTGGGACTGAGAGTGAATGGAAATTTCAGGATTTTGCTTGATTTAAGGAAGAATTCTCAAATAGTTTGGTAATTGCTGCAATGAAACTGAGTTTTTCCTAAGGTGATCCATACCTGCATCACTGGATCCCGAATGAATATTCGAGTTATAGAGGAAATACCTCAAGCTTTAGATCCACCAAGACCTGGATTTGGACACAGATGGTGCTGCTTCTAGCTGTGTGTCCTCAGACAAATTATTTAATGTTGCCAAATATCTGTTCACTCAGCTGTGAAACGGAGATAAAATCTATCACAAGGTGATTGGGATGATTAAATGGCAAACAGTATATAGAATGGCTATCCCAGTACTGGAGTAGACTATGAACAAAAATAAACTTTTCCAAGTAATTCTCAAAGGTCATGAATTGAAAGGAAGAACAACAACAACAAAAGAAAGCCTAATTCCTGCCTCTGCATAAGTTCTTTATAATTATGATCCTTTTTTATTGTTAAGAATATTACAGACAGCATTCTAGCCTTGTGTGGGAAGTTACAATAAATGTCTAACTCTAAATATGCATCAGGTTTATATTTTAAAAAAAAAACTTTTAAAATGAATTGAAAGGTGATATTATGAAATCTTAATTTTTTTTTAAAAGGCATGCTAACCAAAGTGTGAATGAACACTGTAGCAAAGAAAATGTACTTGAAATAATTCAAAGTGTTTTCAATGTGGAGAAACTTATCCTCCATTTCCATTTAATAAGAGAGGAAATGAGGTTGCATTTTAAGGTAATACTTAATAATAGGAAAGAAAAGTAACTACATAGCAAGTGAAAAGGGGTAATACTAAATAATAATAGAGTATACAATAAAAGTTAAATGCCTGTCTTTAAGATTCTAAAGAGAAACATAGTTTTTAAAGGTTTTCGGTAATGGGCTTTTTAAAATGTTCAATTGGGATATGAACTGGAGGATGCGAACATTTAGACCCGTGGGTGGCAGGATATTCATAGCAGCTCCCAGGACATTTGCTGCATGCGAATTGCATTTGAGTCTCCAGGCAGCAAATTTGTATGGGGCACCTATTACATGCAAGGCATTGCTCAATGTGAAAGGGTGCCCGTCACCATCAAGGAACATGAGCCAGGTTGGGGAGTTCAGTACATACTAGTGAAAAGATGAGTGGTGCAGCCAGTGACTTCCCAAGTTGAAAAGAGAGAGAGAGAAGCTGGAGGTTGGAGTTGATGACAGCTTTCATGGAGGAAGTGAGACCTGAGCTGGGCCTTGAAAATTACACATTGCTGTCTTTCCCATCTCAGTAAATGGCAGCACCATTGCCACCCAAGTGTTTAATCCAAAAGCTTAGAAATCATATTTGCTTCCTCTTTCCCCCACCCCCAAACCCAAACTCTCAGCA
This sequence comes from Microcebus murinus, assembly GCF_040939455.1. Taxonomy (NCBI): domain Eukaryota; kingdom Metazoa; phylum Chordata; class Mammalia; order Primates; family Cheirogaleidae; genus Microcebus; species Microcebus murinus. The sequence continues at coordinate 132,849,072 of NC_134104.1, read as the reverse complement.
ACTCCTACATATTCTACCCCCAAAATAGATCTCGAGTCTGCAACACTCCTACCATCTCCATTTCCGTCATCCTGGGTCAAGCCATCACCATCCCTTTGAAATACTTCAGTGGTCTATTAACTGGTCTCTTGCTTTATACTTTTAGACCATCCTCCAACCCATTTTCGACAAGCAGCCAGAGTGATGAAGTCACCACTGTGGTTTAAACTCTTTAAAGGTTTTCCACGGGACTAAAAATAAAATCTTTGCTTCTCCGCATGGCCTGCCGGGCCCCGTGTGATGTGGCCCAGCCTCACTGATCTCACCCCTCTCCGTCTTCCCTCAGCTCACCATGGCCCAGCCACACTGGCTTCCTAGGATTCTTTGATCTAGTTAGATGTACGGTAGAGAGAAAAGAATGTGAGAATTGTTGAAGGCTATTGACAGAGATCAGCTCTCAAAATTAGCAAGAGAGTTTGGTTTTATAATGATCCTGCCACACAAACGTGGGCATACAGGTGGGAAATGTAGGAAGCACAGTGCGATTTCAAGGACCCCTGGAAAAGATCTTTTGGTGTGTCAGAAGGTATCTCCCCTGCCAGCTTCATTAAGTTCTTCCCTAGGATAATATATTTTATTAAATTCCCACCCACCAAGAAGTACAGTCAAAACTTATTCAGTGCCAGATACAGTGCTAGGTACGGGAGCTATGATGATAAAAAAAATAATAATAATAAAATAGACATGAGTACTCTACCTTCCTCATTCTTTTCAGACTCCTGGAGGATCCAGACAATTACAACAGAAGATAATTACAATGAGGGAGTTTTATAAGGTGCCATGAGAACACATGGGTGGGGCACCTAATTCTGACTTGGGAGATGAAGGAAAGCTTCCCAAGGGGAGTGCCATTTCAGCTGAGAGCTGACCTAGTGGGAAGTAGGGCAGAAGACAGGAGCAAATATTCAAGTATTCTTGGCAGGGAAAACAGCACATGGAAAAGGGCAGTATTAAGGGAGAACATGGCATGTTCATGGAACCTGGAATGGCTCAGGATGGTAGCAGCACACAGGGAATATTGGGGGAGTGAAGAGAAGAGGAATAAGATACAAGAAGTAGGCAATCAATGGCTTTGTAAGCCATTAGAAGGTCTTTGGATCCATTAGTAGCAAAGAGGTTTGAAGCAGTGGGATTACATGATCTGATAACGTGTTCTAGAGAGCTCACTCTGCATACAGTACAAACAGGGGCTAAGGCCAGAGGTTGGCAGGACAGCTGAAAGGCTGTTCTATAGTCCAGGCAAGAAATAATGTTGCCTGGACTAATGTAGAAGTAGGAAGGATGGAGAGTTTAGAAGAGAGATTTGAAAAGGGGGAATCCACAAGACTTGGAGATTAACTGGATGCTGGAGGGTCCGGAGAAAAGAGCAATAAGGATGACTCCTAAGTTTGCACCATGGGTGACCCCTCCCAGGGGACCATTTGCTAAGACAGGGACTCAGGTGTAAAAAGGTGCTTGGGGGAAGACAGGGAGAAGTCTCACCTGAAAATGAAATCTCTTTCCATCTAAGAGCAGGTTTTGTTTGTGGTGTGGGCTCTGAAAATAGATGGAGGGGAGAGTCTATGAAAGATGGAGAGGGGAGACAAGAGAGCATCTAAGAAAATCATTGAATCCCTCCTAATTTTGCTAAAGCCCTGGCTAAGATACCAAGCAAGTTCTTCTGCAGTTAATAAATAATATTATAAAGAAATATTGAGTCTCCTCAGTAATAGCAAGGCTTTCCAACTTCATTGTTCTGTGGTACCTGGTACTTAACATTTTCCACCATAAGGTATCTCCAGATCCTATCTGCTTTGGAGGAGGTGTTTGCAGCCCCTTGGGGAATAAAGGTGTTTCCTCATCCCAACTGGCTTCACGGCCCTCTTCAGCTGTACACATTTACATTTTGGATGAGTAAATGTCTGGGCTGTGTGGTGTTTCATAAACTTAATGGACATGTAAATGTGAGATAGGCAGACACAGAGAAAGATGACCGTAGATATCTGCTTGAGACACCACCCAATTAACGTCTGTAACATCATCCCACTTCAGCTGACGGCTTCTGAAATGAGTAGCTCTTGCTTTACCTGTTACTTAAACTCTTGTTAAACAATGTGCTTCCCTGAGAAAGAGAGTTCCTTTTTGAGCAGGATTTCTCAAGAGCACACGTTTTAGACCAGGTAATTCTTTGTTGTGGGGGGTGGGGTGTCCTGCGCATTGTAGAGTATTTACGAGCATCGTTGGCCTCTACCCACCAGATGCCAGCAGAGAACCCCTCACACACTGTGGTAACAATCAAACATGTCTCCAGACATTGCCAAATGTCCACTGGGAGACAAAATCGCCCCCCATTGAGAATCATTGCTTTAGAGCAGGGGTCCCCAAAATGTGGTCCTCAGACCAGGAGGATCAGCGTAACCTGAAAACTTGTTAGAACCGCACAGTCTGTGACCTCAACCCAGACCTACTGAGAAAGAACCTCCAGGGGCGGGTCCCAGCAATCTGTGTTTAAGAAGCCCTCCAGGTGACTCTGGTACACGTTGAAGTCTGAGAACCACTGCTCCAGAGCAAATTAATGGGCACCAAGGTGTCTGGAGAAGTAGTTCCATATGTAAAGAAAGATTGTGAATAAAGGAAAGTCCCTTCTCTCTTCCATTTTCCCTTCCCTTTCAAGAAAGCAAATGAAAATATATCATTTTATTTTTGGAAAGCAACAGTTATTGACAAATCATTTCCTATCATGAAAAATTTCTATAGATAGACAACAATTTTTAAATCAAATGAAAACTCTGTTACTCTGAACAGAATTCTTTTTTCCTTCGTTCACAAAGATTAAACAAAGTAGCATGATTGGGTATCAGATGGACAGAGAGACTTTAAATAAGCACATGAAAAAACACTTTACAGGTAGAATAGTAAAGTGATATAGAGTTTCCAATGCGATGTATGTCGTTCATTCAGCTTAGCAGGCCCACATGCCTGCGCCCATGCTCAACAGCTTTGGGAGAGCAGCGTCAGATATCTGTGCGAGGAAATCCTTTCCTCTGTGTTCTTTCTTGGCTTCCTTTTCCACCTGTTTGTTCCCTCACCCCTGTTCCACCTAAAACAACACTGAACTGGGGAGTGTAGTTTTCTGATTTATTCAAGCAGCAATAACGCATCCTACAAATTATAAAAATCCGGACCAATGTCCTATTCTTCAAGTGTATTTTCAAATTCTCTGCATTACTAAACAATTCCATGATGTCAGTGTTTTCTGCAAAATGCTTAATGGATCCCTGAACATCAACTTAGAGTTCAAAAATAATTTTATGAGAAAAGGAAATGATGTTCCACTTAAAGAATTTATTTTTACTTAAAAGTATAATATACCAGAATAAGGAAGATAAATTTAGTAAGACTTTATTCATTAATTTGTTCATTTTTTCATGTATTGGTTTGTTCAAAAAATATTTATTGAGTGTCAGCTGTGTACCAGTGAATGAGACAGATGTAGTATATATTCTCTGACCTCATTGAGCTTACCTTTTTTTTTTTTTTTTGGTAGGCTGGAGGCAAAGGGCGGGGAAAACAGATAGAAAACAATCCAGTATTTGAAACTTTGGGTTATACCCTGTTAGTGGATTATGAGGTCAAGTTAGTGGGTCACAAAAAGTTTTTGTGATTATTTATTTATTAATGAACTAAAATAGAATGAAGAAATAAAACTTTAGTCTGCTATACTTCTTAAGCATGTTATTTCATGAAACTACTGTTCCAGTTGTGTGTGTGTGTGTGTGTGTGTGTGCATGAACCAGTGTAAAATTTTTTCTCTTGATGAGCTTAAAAAGTTTGAAAAATACCGAAATTTTCAAATACTGAAATAATTTCAAATTGTAACGCATGCTATGAAAAGACCAAGGGGCTAAGATAGAAAATGGCAAAAATGTGGTGCACAAGGAGGTGGACACGAACTTGCGCTGTGTGGGTAGAGACGACTTCTGTGATGAGGTAGCAGTTCAGCTAGACCTGGCCAAAAACAGGGAGCCAGCAGGAAAGGGTAGAGAGGAGGCTTCCAGACAGAGGGGACAGCGAGTGCAAAGGTTCCGTGTGGGGCTTGGATGGACAGCTGGGTTTTGGCAAACCTCAGTGGCAAAGAGAATGGTTAGTTTGTTTCTTTTCTCCCCAGGAAAGAATATTCTAGAACTTTTGGTTGGCAGAGACAGAAAAACAAAAGGGAAATATGAACCCATTCCCTAAATAAAGAGGAGTTTCATTTCAAAAACATGGAAAATCCTCAATTCAGTTTACTGTAGGAAGAAAACATATATTCAATTAAAAATCAGCAAATATCCGTAGAGTGCATGGGCAAGGCATTAACTATGGTGAGTTCAAAACTGAACAGGAGTTTTAAGATGTAAATGTAGAGTTCTCAGTGCACATATACATAAAAAGACCAAAGGTTATCGTTTACTTATTAATGAAACAGTCACTGATTCTCTTTTTTAACAAGGCCTATGCCACATGCCTCAAATTTATTTTTCTGTTTGTCTTTATAACAAAGATTTCATTCTCTCCAGAATGATTTCTACCAATTTAGCTACCTGCTCTGATCTATATTTCAAAAGAGAGGGAGGTGTTCTGTATGCACCAGTGATTTTACATACTAGGACCTCAAACAAAGCTTTGCAAAAAGACTTAAAACCTCACTAACACCCTAACCCTGCACTCTAAGGCTCCCTAGTTCTTTAATGGAATCCCAAATTCTAAAGCCAACACTTTGGTAATATTCATGCCTCTGTTTGTAACAAACTTACCATTATTGTTATTGATATTATTATTTCAATGTGCTCCTTGCTATCTCACTAAGTGCAGCTGCTTAGAGCTCCATTTACAGTCCCACCTAGCATCCTTTCCCCTATTGTTCTGTCAACTTACAGCTACAGTTTCTTCAAAACTCAACTTCCCACTTTCTTTGCCCGGCGGGCAGGATTCACAGACACGGCAGCAATGGCAACAAACGCTATTTCAGTGGTTGTCCATACATACTCACAGTCTTATCTTGACTACAGTGGACTATGGAGCCTCAGACCATGGGAGCTCTGGAGACAACATTTTATACTTTAGTTCGAGACAACTAGAATCTTGTAAAAAAAAATCTTTGAGTATGAACAGAGCAAAGTTACAGGGAAATTCTTAAAGGACTCTTAAAGCAAATGGTTTAAGAAGGCAATTTGCAGTCAGATAAGAGCCTACTGCATGTTCATACTTTTTTCAAGCAGTAATTTTGGACTCTTCTGAAATACTTCTGAAAGTTCTTCCTAAGGAAATAATCCAGAATTCAGAAATCAATTTTGGCACAGAAATGTTATTTGTGGCATTATTTGTGTTTGGAAATTAACCAAATATCTTTCAAAAGGAAAACATTAAATATATAATGCTATACCTGTATGGTAAACTATTGAAAATCACTAAAAGTACTATTTATGAAGAGATTATAACATGGGGAAGTGGTTTAATGATAATTATGATAGGTGGAAAAGGATAAAAATGGGAATGTATAATTTTAATTATGTACAAAACAGATGCATAGAAAAACTAAAAGAAATAAGAGTTCAGAGATATGGATACTTTCATTACTAGTCATTTTTTCTTATACTTATCTGTAGTTTTAATTTTTTGCTAAACTGAACAAATGTTTCTTTTATGTACTAAACAAATAAACTTCAGCTCAAATATTACCGTTATTTATCTTCAGTGAATGCAAAAATAATTCATGGTTTCAACTAGTGTTCAGCATATATATGGTACTGTGTAAGGACATCAAAATTTGCTTGCCAACATCAGTGAGTATATACTTATTTAATTTAATCACAAATTGTGGCCAAATAATAAAACATTAATATTTCATAATTTATTGTTGGAGGCATTTATAAAAACAATCAAGAACTTTCATAGGAGACTTAATTCCTTATTATGAGGAAAAAGAATGATCTGTAATCATGGTTTACTTTTTAAAAATGTGACTTTTTTTTTAGAACCAGATATGCTGGGCTAATTAATTGACTCATAATAAATAATTTGCCTCCCTGATCGATTACTAAATTTTGTCCATTAGTCATAGGAAAACAAAGAGAAAACCATTTGCAAGCAGATCGATTTTAGCTCTCTTTAGAAATTTTGTCAAACTCCAAAACCCTACACAGTTACAAGGTTGCATAGTATATTTTGCACGGTGGAGTAATATGCCAATTCAAGGACTTTGAGCAGCAGCCTGGAAACAGAGGGTTTAAGCCTAAGACTTTGTTTCTTGACCCAGTTGTCAAATTTCCATGCTATGCCTCAGAAAAAAAAAAAAAAAATGAAGCCAGCTGTCCTAATCACCTTGAAAATTTGGTGATACAGCCGTCTCCATTCCTGGAGGCCAAGTTCCTTGGCTGCAAACAGGCGAATACAAAGAAAACTTGGGCTTCTCTCCTTTAGGAGAATGTTTCCCTTGTTCCTCAGCCCTGTGTATAATTCCTGTTCTCGGGGAGTCTATATTTATGACAACCCAATCATCTTGGCCTGTGCACTGCGTCTCGGTGTGAGGAACCCGAGCCCTCTGTGGAAGGCAGCTTTGTAGAGGAGACCACACTGTTGACAGATTCATGCCTCCTCCCCGTGGGTGGTCTCAGGCAGGGAAATCTGAGCTTTCCAGCTCAGGCCTGCCATGTGCCAGGAAACTCAGATTCGGGGAGCTGCTATCTATTACAGTTACCAGCCTCCTAAAACCAGAATTACAGGCAACTAATATTCCTTCTGCATGCCAAAGTAAACCCCAAGCCCTTAATCCGTGAATATTAAAATGGTTTCTTTTATATATCTTATATTAATATATCATGTGTAAAGATTTGTTAGTCTCTGGGTCAAAGCAAGGCAAACATCATTGAAATGCTTTTACTTTGAAGCATGTCTAAACTAAGGGGTGAGGGGAGTATGTTATCTGTCGGAAAAGACACTTTTTGAAGTCTGCTGGAGAAGGAGATGGACTCAGATTTCTTGGGAGTCAACTCGGTTTTAGAAGAAAGTTGGAAGAGGTTTAGTAGGAGGAGCCAAGGCAGGATTTACGGGAAGGCAAACCTGATTTTGAATCCTGCCTAGACCTCGGTGTCCTTGGGCAAGTTTCTGAACTTTTCTGGGCCTTTCTTTCCTCATCCAAAAAATGAAGCTAGTAATACCTACTTTTTATAGTAGAATTAGAGGGAAATGAGATAATGGATGCGAAATCGTTGGCTTCTGTGGTGTAAAACTCACATACGTCTTTACTTCATTATTAAAATGTATCAAAATGTTTCCAATCCCTTGTAACAAGTTTGCCATTACAATGAAAATCTACAAATGTACTTCCTCTCATTTGCATGCAACGTGCAAATGGTCATGTCTAAATTAGTTTTGGCTCAATTACCACCCTACCAATATATAGACAGATACCACAGGTAGTAATAGAAGTAAATGCTGGGTATATAGACACATGAGGTGATTTTTTTATGCAAAAGATTTTTATATACATATATATAATGAGAGGGAAAATGGTGTGAGCAAGCTCAAGGTTTTGTGTCTAGTAGATTGTGATGTTGAGAAAAAAGAAATGAAAGCAGATAAATATAGGAGATACAGTCCAGAGGAAGTAACTTATAGCCTTTTGTATATAAAATGTATGCCAGCTACATCTACAACAATGGTTCTCAAACCTGAATCACCTGAGAGCCTTAGATTCCTGTACCTCCAACCCCAGAGTTGCTGAATCAGTAGGTCTGGGTGAGGACACATAATTTGCATTGCTAGCAAGGTCCCAGATGGATGCAGATGGTCCAGGAAACAACACGTCATGAGATCCACTGATCTATTTAATTCATAAAATGACTTTAGGAGTGTTTCATTTTTTTCAGTGGTCCGGAATAGTTTAAATAGCATTTAAATTATCTGTTATTTAAAAATTAAATGGAACCCAGCTCTGAAATTATTTAATCCTGGTACTCCCCCCCCTTTAAATAATAGACTTTTGATCACAATTTCAATCCCTTTTTATTAAATGCTGTATAATACTTCCTCTTGGGTCAGTTAATTCCTATTTTGCTAAGAAATCACCCAGTTTTTTTCTAGGTTTTGACATCTATTGTGATAGGGTTGATTGTAGTAGTTTCTAGTACTTGTAGTACTAGATTGTAGTAGTTTAATAATAATTTTAAACTTTGTGTATGTGTTTCTCTCTGTTCTCAATTCTAATATTTCCCCCTCTTCTTCCCTTAAGTATGCTCATGAGATAGGTACATGTTTTATAAAAGACTCAGCTTTTGAATTTATTTGTTCTTTTTAATTTTTTTCCACTTTATTTCAATATTTATCTTTATTAATTTATTCTTCATACTTTATTTGTGTTTGTTCTTGTGTTCTTCATGAAACTTAAGATGAGTACTATGTTCATGTATTAGTCTTTTGATAATGAAGCTATTATAGCTATAACCTATACATTTTCCTCTAAGTATACCTTTAGCTGAGTTCCATAAGTTTTTTAGTAGAAAATATTTTCTTTTTCATTGATACTAGATAGCTTATAATTTTAATTTTGCTTTTCTCATCAATCCTAGAGTTATTTTGAAGGATGTTTCTTATTTTTCAAGTAATTAAAACTTACTATTGCATTATTATTTAATATCAATTTTATTTGCTTATGATCCTATTTAAATATATACTCTTTAAAAATAAGTTCAAGTTTTCCTTCTAGCCTTGTAATTTATATTTTATTAATGCTCCATGCACAACCAGAAATCTATTTTATTAATTCATATTATGTGAGTTCTATGTACATATCTATTAGACTGAATGAGTGGATGTTATTCAAACCTTTATGTCCCTTCTTGTATTTGGGCCCATTGATCAATTCTGGAAGTTCCAAAAGCCATTTCCCAAAGCCAATATAACCCTTATTCAAAAATCTGACAAGGAAATGTAGACCTATAGAAAAAAAAAATCCAACTTTACTTATACATGCAGGGCAATTTTTATTTATTTATTTATTTATTTATTTATTTATTTATTTATTAATTATTCCAGAGTATTAAGGGGGTACAAACACTTTGTTTACATAAATTGGCTTTGCACCAACTCAGAGCTACAAGCATGCCCATTCCCCAGAGAGCGCCCACCGCACCCTAGGTGTGAGTTTACCTATCCCCTCCTCCCCCCACCTGCCAGACACCTGATGAATGTTACTTCCATAAGTGTGCATAAGTTTTGATTGATTAGTACCAACTTAATGGTGAGTACATATGGTATTTGTTTTTCCATTTTTCACTTAGAAGAATGGGCTCCAGCTCCATCCAGGATAATACAAGAGGTATTAGTTCATCATTTTTTTTCATGGCTGAGTAATACTTTAAATAAAATGTTATCCAGTAAAATTCAGAGGCATCTTAAAAGAATGATACGCCATGACTAAGAAGGACATATTCCTGGAATATAAACATGGCTAAAAATTAGGAAATCTATCAAATAATTTATCTCATCAATAAATTAAAGGAGGAAAAAAGATTGTAACAGTATATGTGGAAAAGGCATTTGTAAAATTCAGCAGCCAATTGTAATTTTTAAAAAATACTGAATTATTGTTTCTATTTCACTTAAATGTAATAAAGACGTTCCACCAAAAACTAACAAGTAACAAAATTCTAAATGATGAAACTCTCAGTCACTTTGTAGTAAAATCAGGCATAAGAGAATGTATCAGTTATCTCTTGTCACAGTAGTACTACGTACTACAAAATAACTGCCAAACTTCAGTGGTGAGTCATAATAAGCATGTGTATCGCTCAAGTCAGTGGGGACAGGAGGTCTGTGTTGGGCTTGCATGCATGTCTGTGGTCCACTGTGGGTCATCTCCACCGTTCTGCCATTGCAGTTGGGTGATGTCTGGGTCTGGCTGGCTGTGGGCTGATTGAGGTCGGCTTCTCCTAGAACAATGGAAAAGGGTACTCTCCGCAACACGTTCTCATCCTCCACCAGGCCAGCCCAGGTAGTGGCACAGGAGCAAGATCAAGCCTAGAGTCAGAGGCACTTTTCAGGCCTCTGTTTACATCACATTTGCCAACAACCCTTTGGCCAAAGCACTCACCTAGCAAGGCCTAGACTCAGAGCATGAGGGCACTGCAAAGACTCATGGCAAAAAGATCCATGACAAAAGGCACAGATACAGGGAGGAGTGAAAAATGAAGACCATCTTTGCAGTCTTCTCCAGCTAGGGATACTGGCTTCCACCGGTATTAGCCATTATAATGTTGTAAAGGTCCCAGTGAATTTCATAGAACAAAAAGTAATTAGCATAATTAATACAACCAAATGAGTAAATATCGTTTTTGTTTTTTTGGGTTTTTTTTGGTAATGATGTGATTATATACATCTAAAAGTCGAAGGACTCCAGTAAAAAAAAAAAAAAATGTTTATAATCACTAAGGATATTTGACAAGGTAGCTGGATTAAAAAATAAATATAGAAAAATCAGTAAATCTTTTTTATAGTCATTAATTCAACAAATATTTATTGAACACTGACTAAATACCAAGCACTCCCCTGGTCCCTGGAGATACAATATTAAACAAAAGAGACAAATTCTTTTCTTCATGGAGCTGATATTTTGATTGGGTTTGGAAAAGGAAATAAACCACAAATGGGTAAGTAAGCCAGATGGTGACAAGTGCTGTGGAGAACCATATAAAGCCAGAGAAAGAGTATAGTAGCTGCTCACCTGGTGGAGTGCATAGCAGGCAGTGGGGTGCTGTTTTCTATGGTGTGATCCACCAACAATAAGTCAGCATCTGAGCAGAGACTGGAGGTTGGTGAGGAATTCTTCTGTGTAGACACTGTGACAAGAGCATGCCAATCTAAGCAGATGGAACTGCAACTTCAAAGGCCTTGAGACAGGGTTGTGTGGGGGGTACTTTATTTATTAAAATTATCAATTACAAATGAAGATGGAGTTGTCGCCATAATAACACAAACTGTAAAGTACCTAGTGATACATTTAACAAGAAATAATCCTTGAAGGACCTAAGACAAAAATCTGTAAAAACCCAAGAAAACTATTTAAAAGCCAAAAAACAAAAACAGGGGAAGCTAACTGCCCTCACCTGATACCTGGATGTATTAGAGTGATTATATTAAAACAATGTGATATTGGCAAAGGAGTGAACAAATCAATCAGTACAACAGATTGGAGAGTCTATCTAGAACGAAACTTCTACCCTTACTTGCTAACATATTCAAAAGTGAATTATAGGGCCGGGCAAGGTGGCTCACACCCATAATCCTGGCACTCTGGGAGGCTGAGGCGGGAGGATCGCTCGAGGTCAGAAGTTTGAGACCAGAAGGTCGAGAAATTCTGAGCTAGAGCAAGACACCATCTCTACTAAAAATAGAAATAAATTAGCCAGACAACTAAATATATAGAAAAAATTAGCCGGGCATGGTGGTGCATGCCTGTAGTCCCAGCTACTTGGGAGGCTGAGGCAGAAGGATTGCTTGAGACCAGGAGTTTGAGGTTGCTGGGAGCTAGGCTGACACCATGGCATTCTAACCTGAGCAACAGAACGAGACTCTGTCTCAAAAAAAAAAAAGTGAATTATAGATGGGTAAAGGTACACATTTTTTAAACTAAGCAGCAAACATGTATTGATTTCCTCTTGCTGCCATAACAAATTATCATGAACCTAGCAGCTTAAACAACACAAGTTCTGACCTTACAGTTCTGTAGATAAGAAGTCTGATTTGGGTCTCTCAAAGCTGCATTCCTTTCTAGAGACTCTAAGGAAGAATTCATTTCCTTGTCATTCCTAGAGGTCACCCAGGCTCCTTGGATTATCGCACCTTTTCTCCATCTTCAAAGTCAACAATGCTGCACATCTCCCTCTGACCACAACTGAAAAAGGTTCTCACTCTCAAGGACTTGAGTGACTAGACTGGGCCCACCTGTGTAATTCAGGATCATCTCCCCTTCTCAAGGGCTGTACCCTTAACACACCTGCAAAATCCCTTTTGCCACGTAAGGTAGCATAGTCACAGGTTCCAGGGATGAAGACATGGATATCTTTGGGGATTATCTTTGTGCCCATCACAAACATGTTAAAGCAGATTTGGAAGAATATTTTTTTTAACCCAGGTGTCAGGAAAACCTTTATAACCAACAGGGAACTAATTTATAAAGGATATAAAAAGATAAGCATGCTGTACTATGTAATTTCTTTTAATTGTGTGACCAAACATACCGTAAACAAACTAAAAAATATAGGCTAAATAGATGTCTTATAACATGTTGCAATGTGTTAATGTCTGCATTTTCACAGCACTTGTAAAAATTACTAGAAAACAACCTTTGAATGGGGGAAAGATATGAATAGTCAAGTCACAGAAAAGCAAATCTAAATGGTAAAAAAAAAAAAAAACCACATAAAAATATGCTCAACCCTAGTAGTTTTCAGAAAAACACAAAAACATATGAAAACAATGAGAATGTTAGTTTCCTAGGGCTGCCATAACAAACCACCGAAACTTGGTGACTTAAAACAACAGGAATTTATTCTCTGATGGTTCTGGAGATGAGAAGTCTCAAATCAAGGTGTTGAGAGGACCACACTCCCTCTGAAGGCTCTGGGAGGAAATCCTTTCTTATCTCTCCCAGCATCTGGTGGCTCCAGGTGTTCCTTGGTGTATGGATGTGTAATTCCAGACTCTTCTTCCGTGTTCACTTGGCCCACTTCTCTTCTCTCTGTATGTCTCATATAAGGGCACTTGTCATTGGATTTAGGGCCTACCAAGTAATCCAAGATGATCCCATCTAGAGAGCCTTAATTATATCTGCAAAGACCCTTCTTCCAATAAGGTCATATTCTTAGTTTCTGGGGATTGTGACATGGACATATCTTTTGTGGGGGCTACCATTAAGCTACTGTGATATTATCCCTTCCATCAAATTAGTAAAGATTTTAAAGGAGTGGTAATACCCACCACTGTGGTAGACAAAGAGATTGGGGAGGGGGAATTCTGACACATTCCTGTGGTCTTGTGAATTTTTGAAAAGCAATCTAGCAAACCCTATTCATAAAGATCACACACAGATATCATATATTATGTGACTCAGCTTCTGTAAAATAGCCTATAAAAATAAAAGCGCCAGTATACAAGATTCTGTATACAAGAATTTTATTGCATTATTGTGGATATTGAGGAACGAATCTGGAAATGAAGTGCATGTCCAGCAATTGGGGAATGGTTAGAAGAAAGCTGTGGTGTGCTTGTATTGTGGATATGTATACACTACATATGTAGAGATCTTTCTTAGAAATATATGGATGGATAAGTATCAGATTTTATGATGGGAAGAGTGATTGGTAAATCATGCCAGAATTCATGTTTGGGGGTTTAACTGAGAAAGACTACTTTCTTCTGAGTCACAATGCCTGGATAGTTTATCAACTTTGTCCTTAATTCTTGGTATAACTGAGCAAAGTTACGTGTAACTGGCCACTCTGGGTCTCTGGTTGCTCAACCTCAGGTGAGGTTGTGGCACTTGCTGATTTCTCAAGCTTGTCGCCTGTACGCTAAATTCCAGGAGTAGCAAAGGGTTCTGCCCTCCCTGAGTCATAGTGAGAATATTGTTTTGTGATTTGACTGGACAGGTCTAGAGATGTTATCAGTGGCTTTTGACAAAGTCATTGCTGAGTAAGTGAGAAAATCCCTGTGCCGTTTAGTCCAGGAACTGTCAGTGCTGAGCATGTGTGGCTCAAAGCTGTCCCGCTCCTGCTTCCTGTAAGTCCCCGGGAATATTTGCAGCAATAATCACGCAAACTGTTTTTTAAAAAAATTGTGGGAGAAGTGCAATTACACTGAGCCATCTGTGAAAACCAGAGATCACAGAGAGTTATTGATCCTTCCAAATTGCACATTGTTTGCATACTGTATGGCATGGAGCATCAGGTCTGTACCAACTCCAGAATACTTAGAAATAAGTTATTCACATCAAATTTCTTGACAAGCATCTAAATATCAAGTTACTCATTCTCCTTCCTCCAGGCCAGGCTGGAAAACTACCCAGGCCAGGTTCCAGAAGGTCTTTCTTACTTATGAAAAATGCTTAGGTATAATGCATGATTCCCAGTTTCTTCTATATTTTTTATCTTATTCTACAGTGAACAGGGATTACTTTTCTAATCAGGAAAAAAATATATTAACTTTAAAAACTTAACTAATCGGCCGGGCGCGGTGGCTCACGCTTGTAATCCCAGCACTCTGGGAGGCCGAGGCGGGCGGATTGCTCAAGGTCAGGAGTTCAAAACCAGCCTGAGCGAGACCCCGTCTCTACTATAAAAATAGAAAGAAATCAATTTGCCAACTAATATATATATAGAAAAAAATTAGCCGGGCATGGTGGCTCATGCCTGTAGTCCCAGCAACTCGGGAGGCTGAGGCAGTAGGATTGCTTGAGCCCAGGAGTTTGAGGTTGCTGTGAGCTAGGCTGACGCCACGGCACTCACTCTAGCCTAGGCAAGAAAGCAAGCGAGACTCTGTCTCAAAAAAAAAAAAAAACTTAACTAATCGATTTGAGAATTATAGTTCATAAAGTATTTTTGAAATGAATGTTTAAAGAAACAGCCATATTAGTTACAAAGCATAATCATGTCTAAAGACCTTTCTCATGCTGATTTTTATAGGAGATTAAACTCTCAGTTGGTTAGAAATATGAGAGACAGTGTGCATACTTCCTCCAGGGAAAAGCCTTCTGCATAAGAGGGACAAAGAGCCCAAATCTTGGCAATTCACTTCCTCTCCAAGGCTCTGTTTTCTCATCTGGTAAGCAGAGACGGTAATAGTCCCTGTCTTTACAGAGTTTTTACAGGTTTAGGATTAACATGCTTGAAAATTATACCCAATAACTAACAACTTATGAAAATTGGAGACAGTATTTCTTCCTGGCATCATTTGTTTCTTCCTTGTTTAAAATAATCATAAACAAGAGAAATACAAGATGTGTTAGGCCATTTGTCCTCAAAATACTATTGACCTTTTAACTATCTTTCCATAATTATTTCCATCAAACTAGGCCAACTTGCCGGGCGCGGTGGCTCACATCTGTAATCCTAGCACGCTGGGAGGCTGAGGCGGGAGGATTGCTCAAGGTTGGGAGTTCGAAACCGTCCTGAGCGAGACCCCATCTCTACTATAAATAGAAAGAAATTAATTGACCAACTAAAAATATATATGCAAAAAATTAGCCAGGCATGGTGGCGCATGCCTGTAGTCCCACCTACTTGGGAGGCTGAAGCAGGAGGATCGCTTGAGCCCAGGAGTTTGAGGTTGCTGTGAGCTAGGCTGACGCCACGGCACTCACTCTAACCAGGGCAACAAAAGTGAGACTCTGTCTCAAAAAAAAAAAAAACTAGGCCAACTTTAGTGCAGTTTGTACCAAATTGGAACAACTAACACTTTAAATGGAAGAAGCGATGTTAGAAATCAAATTTGTGGTCCCCAAGAGTGGGTAGTATGTAGGTGGGAAGGCTTCTAGGGCAATGGTCCCCAACCATTTTGGCACCACGGACGGTTTTCATGGAAGACAATTTTTCCGTGGACCGGGAAGGGGGGGATGGTTTCAGGATGATTCAAGCACATTACATTTATTGTGCACTTTGTTTCTATTATTATTACATTGTAATATATGATGGAATAATTATACAACTCACCATAGGTTGGGGACCCCTGTTAAGAGACTGGTAAGCTTCAGGCTTTTGATGTGGGTGCAAGTTATATGGTTTGTGATCCTTCATCAAGGCATGCACTTACAATCCATGCATGTCTATATTTTTAAGTGTGACACTTTAGAAAAAGTTGAAACCAAAAAAAAAAAATGTAATTATCCTCTACATCATCTTTCATGGACCTCATTCTTTTAATTTTCTCACATTTCATAGGCACAACATCAAAAGAGAAATAGAAAATCATTGCTTTAGAACAGAGGTTTCCAACTAAGGGCTGGAATCAGACTGGACTTGGAGTTTTTTATAATAAAAAGTAAGATGAAAATCCATCCCCTAGAGATGGTGATTTAGCAGGTTTGGGTGGGACCCAGAAATGTGTATTTTTTAAACTCCAAAGTTAAGAAACACTGCTCTAAAATCTAAAGCAAACTTGTGTGGGGATCACCAGGGGTGTTTAAAAACTATTCCAGGCTGGGTCTCAACCCCAGAGCCTCTGATTTAATTTCTCTGGGGTGTGACCTGAATGTCCAGATTTTTAAAAGCTCCCAGGTGATTCTAACATGCAGCAGCATTTCTGAGGGAAGAAGCTTGGGAACCTCTTATAGGTATTTATCAACAGCAGGTAAGAGCGGTGAGGGAACTTCGTATCATTTAACCGCCTCAAGCCAAGTCCACTACACCCCATCATTTACCTGGCCTGTGGCTTTCACATAAGGCAAATATTTATTGTATGCTTCTATAATGAGCATGTATTTGTTTATAGGCCCTTCATATCCTGTGTAGGTCATCATCCTCTTTTTAGCCTGTAAATTTCTCAATGCCGGAGCAAAGGCAGGGAAACTGCTTTGTACAAGCAACTAAGTGCCTCAATTTAAAAAAAAAAAAAAAAAGATCACAATAATGCAGAAATTCCTTTCTGCAGCTTGCCAGAGAGACAAAGTCCAGCATTTTATATCTCATATGCCCCCCATGACTCACTGTAGGAAGAGGAAAGGCAGGAAAACGAACTATTCTTGAAGAATGAATGTCTCTGCTTCATGGAGGTTAGTGTTAGACTCTCAGAAGTAAGGTATGTATTCCAAGATTCAGTCACTCTGGCAATGAAAAATGGTTCTAATTTAGTGGAAAAATCAATACTTCAGATAACTATATTCACTGGTTATGTGACTTCCTAATTCTTTGCCTCCTTTCTAACTCCTGGATTCTACCTTGCTGTGAGCTAGGCTTTTAAAGGCCACCTTTAAAAGATGCCTTCCTTCAGATATGCCTTCTAATTTCCTATGCTATGTCCAAGAGATACAGTCAAATGGGATTCTCAGCATTTATCAAGGAAGTGGAAGTGGCTCCTTGAAAAGTAAACAAGGATTCAGAAACCAAAGTTTGAATCATTTTACCTGTTTGAGAGATCATCTAGCTAAAAGGCTCTTGAATGAGTAGTAGCAAAATCTGCCGTGTTTCTTGCTTTGCTCTCTGAAATGTAGACATAAAATGCATGGGTAGCCCCATTCAACTGAGTCCCTAAAGGAGCCAGGCTCCTCTTCCAGAAACGTCCTCCTTCTCCCTGACACTGCAGCAAACCCTGGATCACCCTTCACAGGTTTCTTTCCTGAAACCTTCCCCAGCTCACCAAGGGAAGAAGATCTGCTCTCTTCTCTGCATTCTTTCAGCATGTGGTCACATCTTGATTATAGGATGTGTCACGATGTGTAATAAATATTTATTTTCTGGTCATCCTCCTCTCTTAGACCTGGGTGCTTCCTGTAAGTGGGGGAAAACTTACTCATATTCCCAGCCTCAAAACTTAGTCCTGTGCCTTGGCACGTAGTAGGAGTTGCGCCATGTAACTGCAGTAGACGATGTTTGGAAATGAATTGCTCATGCGGCCATATTTATTAGCAGAAGTTTTGAACAGTAAAGCTTCTGACTGAAGCTAGCATTATCCTAAAATAGGAAGCCACATCAAGGCTGCCTTTTGACTAGATAAATGTCAGACATTATTCCATCCAAATAACTCTTGACTCTCACTGAGCTCTCATGGAAGATCAAAGAGCCTCTTAAGACTTCACCCTTCTCTCCATTTCAATAAGTGGGTTAATGCTGATGGTTAATTCTAAGCTCTTGACTCTAGCTGGAACCACAATGGAAGTGTATCTGACCTTTATTTCTAAGTAAAATAAGAAGACGATGGAGAGTTGTTGCAGAGGTGAAACTATAATAAGTAGAAAATTGGGGTAGGAGCAGAAAATAACATTTAGATAAGAAGGGACCTATATCATCTATCCATGCTGTCCAACACTGCAACCACTAGTCACAGGTGGCTATTTAATTTAAATGTAAATTAATAAAATTAAACAAAATTAAACTTTCCATTTCTTGGTAGGAAAGTACTCGATAGCCACACGGAGCTAATGGCTACCATAGTAGACAGTGCAAATATAAAGCATTGCCATCATCACAGAAAGTTCTATTGGACAGCGCTGGATAAATTCCATCCTTTTACAAAGAAATAACCTGACAGCTAAAGAAGTTCAGTGACTGGCCTAGGCCTTGGACCCAGCCTCAGGAACCCCAGGCTGGCCTTATAACATTCTACACTATGGCGGTCTCTCCACTTTCACTATATGAGTTGAAAGAAAATCAAAGCTAGCAAGTTTCAGATTAATTCAAAAGTGCAAAGTAGTTATTAAGTGCTGTTATGCTAAGCAAGTTTACTGAAATAAAATTTGTAAGCAAAAAATTCCTGGCATAATAATTGTCTTAAATGGAAAACTTCTGAAAAAAAAAAAAAAAAACCTGTCCTTTTACTGAATTCAAAATATTAAGCTATGTTCCCATAAAAAGCATGTCCAGTCACTCAATATCAGGTGAAGAAGTTGCCTGCTAATGAATAACCTCAGACATAAACACTTGTACCTATTTAAATTCCTGCACTTATAGAGTAATCATATACTGCATTATTGTGTCATAAAATATTCCAAAACCAAAAATGTACTTTTGTATTTTCTGAGTATGCATGCTTGTGGTTAGGGCTATCACTCATTATCCATAGATGTGAATTACTTTTCAAAATGTTTCTTATATTTATATATGTGCGAATTTCTTCCTCATGCTTACCTCTTGATCTAGTTTCAATAATACAATGCTGTGCCCATGTTTGACCTCCTGTAAAGAATATCATCTCCCTTTATGCATTTAAATCAGGTTTCCAGAAACCAAGGTGGTGAGTTTCAGACCTGGGGCAGCATTTAAAATATGATTATATGCGGAATTTGAGTTGGTTTCATAGTTACAGGGACATTTTTTGGACATGGTATTTTAGAGAGCTAAGAGGGATTTTATGGAATTCACAGGTAATTTGTCTTCTTACATGTGAGTGAAGACATCTCTATCCTGTTTCTTTTAGCACTTTGGATGACTGTGCTGACAGCCAGGGTGTTATTAGAAAGCAGCACGCAGCTAGGGTGAAGGGAAGGCTTCCTCTCTATTCCCTGGAATCTGGTCAATAGCATTTGTGTTATTTGACTTAAAATTACAGAATTCTAGACCCCAAATGACTTAAAGGTGTGTTATCTCACAAGGCAAGAGCTCTGGAAGTAGCTGCCTTAGAGTTTGTTAATTGGGTGGCATGACAAGTCATTGCAGTGCCCTCCATGTTGCTGCCCTGTCCCCATGTTGCCTTTTGTCCCAGGCTGGCCCCTCAGAGTCACCAGGTGTCCCATCTCTAGGTATCATATTCTTGCACAGGTACATCCAAAGCCCCCAAAATAAGCAGTTTCTCATATGTGTCTTCAATACAGGAAGAAAACTCCTCTTCCAGAAACCCTCCTCATACTACCTCTAGCAAACTGCCTCTTACATCTCACCAGCTAGTATTGGGTCACATGCTCATACCTTAGCATGAAAGAAGGTTGGGTATTTCAGTTACCCAATAAACTATCACAAATCACCCCAAAAGTTAGTGTTTTCGAACAACAGTTTTCTCTCATGACTCCATAGTCTGGACTGGGCTCAGCTGGATGGTTTTTGTGCTTCACGTGGTATCTGCTGACAATGCAACCTCCAAGACTACCTGGGGGCTGGCCAGGCATTTATCTTTCTTCACATGGTCTTTATGGCTATCTTCAACCCCCTCACAGAATGGCTGCCTCAGGTTAGTCCGGCTGTTTACATGGTGGCTGTCTTCGAAAACAGTGTGCAATGTCTCAGAAGCCACATAGAGTCACTTATATATACTCCATTGATCAAAGCAAGCCACAGGGTCAGCTTAATTCAAAAGGAGTCCACTCCTCTTGGTGAAAGGAGTGGCAAAGTCGCATTGCCAAAGACAAGCAGGATGGCAGGAGTTATTGCAGCCCTTTGTGGAAACAATCTACCACACTGGGAAAGCAAATATCAGGCATTCTCAGACTCTAGAGAGGCAAGTGGGTAGATGGTAAGAGATAGTCTAAGTAGAGTAGGTAATTAACAGTGAGTCTAAACTAAACTTGGTGCTCCAGACTTCACAATATAGCATCTGCTTTGCAGCACTGGTCATAACCTAAACACAGCCAATTTCAGTTAAGCTCCCCTCCCTCCCCAGATGGCCTTTGGGATTATATTAACAGTACCAGAATTGCCAACGTCAGAAAATGGTATCCTGTACCTAAATTCCATTTGAGAGAACTGAGTTAATCTGGCTTCATTTTCTTGAAAGTTTAGTTGGTAAAACAATAGATTACCAAACATTTATAATAAACAATAAAAAAATGTGCATGGGACACAGATAAACATTAAATTCAGCAATATGACAAAATGGTAAGATTTGATCCATTAAGGTAGCTTGTCCTTGGATTTGGCTAAATTGTCCTCTGTAGCTTCCCACATGTTTGACAGAATATGTAATTTTAAATAAAAGGATAGAGTACCACAGGGAGCTAGGGTTTTCTTAGTATGAAGGAGAAGGGTATTTTTAGTTGATTTTCATTTCTTTAGCTGTGACTGAAGGTTTTCTCTTTCCAAGAGCACATCTCAGAAGGAGAGGACTCTGCAGTGTGATTGGATGACACTGGCTAGGTGACTCCACACTATAGGGAAAGCTCTGCAGCTTGATTAACAACGTCTCTCAACATTCTCAGATCCATTCAGGTGTCAGAGTATCTGGAAGTCATGATACTCTTTCAGACCACCACAAAATAATGATACAGGAAACTTTTAAGAGGAGGATAATGAATTTTGGGTAAAATCAGCTGATATTTATGCTTGAGCCTGCCTAGAACAGATAGGTGAGTGGTAGGAGGTGCCAAACAAACAAAATCTTTGCAGCTGATAAATTCTATCAAATGGTATTTTTAAAGAATTGGTAAAATTTACTAAATTTTAAATAATGTAAATTTTTTTAACTTTAGCCAATTTTCCATTTTTGCATTACAATGCTTTGATGTAGTTAATGGGGCCCCAATGTTCTATGTAGTCTGAGAACCCCTGACATACATCAGTGAGAGAGCCAAGGAGCAGAGGGATCTGGTCCAAATTTGCAGCTAAAATCCCATGTTTATAGCATTCTGGTATTGTTTTATCACAGCATATTTATTGCATTATTTATATAAATAAGATTAATAGATTAATCATAATACCTGTTACCACTAATGCTATACTATGCAAAACTCCTTACAGATATTATCTTGTTCAACCTTCCCAGTCCTTCTGTGAGATCTGAATTTTACTGATAAGGAAACTGAGGTTGAGAGAGGTTAAGTCCATTGCCAGAGACTGTACAGCTAGTAAGAGATAGACCTAGATTTGAACCCAGGACATCTAACTTCAAAGCTACTACAAGATATTGCTTCTTTTTTTTTTTCTTCCTTTTATTTCATCATATTATGGGGACGAACAGCCCCTAATCCTGGCTTAGCAGGTTCAGAACTTTAGAAGACGCTGGGCTGTGACATTCTGCTGGTCTGCAGCCACAGAGAGTCATTGTGTTCTTTAGTTGATTCATCATACGCTCTTGATTCCTCCTTCCCGGGACCACCCCCAAGCCAGCAAATCCTGCAAAGGGAATAGTGATATCAATCTAAATGAGCATTTTGCCAAAATCTTTTTTTCCTGAATATCTGGAGAAATAGTTGGATTCCAGCAAGCACGGTTTTAAATCCCAGTGAAACACAAACGTTGTGGGAGTAGCTGTCCTAACCACTAGAGAATTGTGAAAATGAAAGCCAGGGATTAAAAAGTCTTCCTAGGAGCAGGTTGGAGGACCTCCAGCTCTTTGGAGCCTACTGCTTATATTCTGAATTTTGAGTTTATGGCTAATTTTACTAATACTTCAAAGCAAGCTATCCCCCTCTCCCTGATTGATTTTTTAACTCTAACATTTGATGATTCCGTTAGTACTGTAGTTGGGCTGACGTCGATAACTTCTTTACTGGACAAAGTTTGTTGAGTGCCCACATTTGCCAGGGAGAGTGCTGAGAATCAGGGACTCCTGAATGAGGACAAGATGGTTCCCGACCCCAAGTATGGAGCTTAGAATCCGGACAGGGAGACGGGCGTGGAGTAAGGTACGGTACACAGTTCGGTGCTCAGAGCGCTTGAGGGCAGCCAGCATGACACCCATTGAGATCAGCATCTACAGTTCAGTTCAGAGGCTCACTGTCCTCCACACACACAAGTATTAGCATTAAATGTGTCCCTAACTCCCCTGGAGTGGGGTGTGGGGTGGGGTAAAAGGCTTGACTTTTGCAGTTACTATGACCAAGGAGCTCTTTAAAGAGCATTTTAATAAAAGCAATCCATGTTCATAGTAAAAAATAATAATAACGTTGAGCAGCTCAGAATGATATTAAAATGAAATGTAAAAGTGCCCCTCCCTGTCTCCCAGCCCTGCTTCCTAGAGGTGATCACTAGTAACATTTTTTCATTTTCTTATATACTTTACCAGAAATTTTAGACATAGTATGTGTGTGTGTATATATATATATATATGCATATATATACCTTTTTACATAACTGAGATATTACTTTTTCCTTAAATAATAAAACTTTAACACCTTTTCATACCTCTCCATATAACTTTATTTCACTCTGTTATTCTCTTTCATTCCTTTGAATAGCCACGTATAATACATTGAATGACTAGATGTGTCAATATTTATTTACTGAGTCTTCTGCTAATGAACAGTTGTTTCCAGAGTGAGGTAATTTCACACAAGCTACAATGAATATATTTATATATGAGAATGTGTATGTTTGACATGAATGAATGTATCTATGGGATAAATGCCAAGAGGTAGAATCACAGGGTCAAAAGGAATTTTGGCAGACATTGCCAAAATGTTAGACTAATATACCTTATTATTGATCGTATGCAAGAGAGCTGCAGTTTTCTTTTGTAAGAAATGTATAGCCAGCCCTCCATATCTGTGGGTTCTGCATCAACAGATCCAACCAATTGTAGGTTGATAATATTTCAGGGGGAAAAATTACCTCTGCACTGAACATGTACAGACTTTTTTTCTTGTCATTATTCCCTAAACAACAACAATTATTTACATAATGTTGTGCATTCTAAGTAATCTAGAGATGATTTAAAGTATGCAGGAGTGTATAGATATAGGCAAATACTACACCATTTTATATAAGGGACTTAAGCATCATGGTGTCCATGGGAGGTCCTGGAACCCACTCCCCACAGACTCAAGGGATGGCTGTACTTGAGAATAATCCATTTGTTCAAAGAAGGACTGGTGCAGCTTTGAAAGCAAAGAGAGGTTTGCACCTCATATGTGAAATTGGTCTAAGCAGAACCCTGTGTCATTTGCTAATATTAATGAAAGGAAGTAGCAGAGCTCCACATCCAAAAGGCCTCTCATTTTCTGAATCTTTTTTCTAAAGTCTTTAAACTGCTGTGTTGTAGGAATTTGGTTTAAGAGTTTACTTGAACTTTGGGTTCATGTGCAACTTGGCTTCTAATCAATCTCTTATTGTGGGAAGAAAGCTGTAACAGGATCTGATTTTGTGAATCTCCCTATTACATAAGGCCCTTAGGTGCTAAGGTGTAGAAAGGTAAGTTAAGGAAAATGGGGGAGATCAATTAGTGTCTTTTGCTTAATTAAACACAGTCCTGTTGAGTCCCAAAGACTAGGGTCTGTTTAAAGTTGATCTGCCTGTTACCACTCCTCTTTGGTATGGAAATTTGTGGGAAATTTGTCAGGTTAGTTAAAAAAATGTCAAGAATCATTTTAGTGTCTTTTACTTTATGCCTGGCAGAGCATAGAAAAATATTAGCTTCTAGGGCTAGACGACTGGGATCTCCAAGTAAAAGGTTTCAAGGTTAGTCATTACTATGCAATTCTGCTGTTAGTACCAGCCCAGAATCAACAACTGCTAAAAAATCAGACTCCTCTTATCAGAAAGAAGGGGTTTTCCCCCCAATTTCTAATTAATTGGAGTATTTTTACCACTTAATTGTGCATCGTGTCTCTTGGAGCAGAAACTGAATTGAGTTGTCAGAAAATCAAAACTTTAATGACTAAAATGTTTAAAATATAAGCAAGGAGGAACTTTGATTTATAATCTTGTTGTTTCAAAATGTTGATATGGTTTTTGAAGTTTACAGCAAACATGCCTAGGATATGATGGGGACTTGAGAGAACATTTTGTTTATAAGATGTCTCCCATGTCAATCCAGGCGTTTCGGAAGAGCCCAGAGAGGAACTCAGCCCAGTGGCTCTCACAGTTGTTTGCAGAACATGGCAAACAGACACTCCAAGACTTGCGAGACCCAAGAGAGACACATGCATTGCATTTAATTAAACCAACTTAGTAAAGTTTCTGGAAGATCCTCTCCGCCCCACCCCCATACCCACTTCACATCTAAGAAGAAATGTAACTAAGCACTAAAATATTTTTCTTTCTGCCAGTGTTTTGGGGTTTTTCTTGGCTCATTTTTTTTTTTCAGCCCAGACAGTATGGAAAAGTTTATTGCCTTGCAGACATGTCTCTGGGCAGCTGAGGAAATAAAAAGGAAGCACAACCTAGTTTGTTTCTTTTCTACCAGGAAATAATACCCAGGAGAGTAAATGCCCCCTGCCTTAGAAAGTAAGGAAGCTTTTTATGAAAGACGTTGGAGGCCTTTGCTGGGGATGGGAGAATCTACAGGTAAATATTTTAGATCTGTCAGCATGATAGGGAACAGCTCAACACTCTGAGTTTTTGTTTTATATATATATATATATATATATATTAGAGAAATGAATTTTTAGTTATGTCCATAAATAGGGAAATTGACTGTAGTCTCGGGGGTATTTAAAAATATTTTAAAAGGATTTCATGAAAGAGAAAAAAAATGTAACAGCCTTTTCAGATATTTTAGCCTAAGCTACAATGAATAGCCACTAACCAAGAAACAAACTCCTCAAGATAATTAAGTTTTCTTTAAGTAGCTGCTATTAACATAATACAAAAAGTAAAATTTTAACTCTCACTTCACTTCTGAAAGGCAACTTGTATTTTAACAAGTTGATTCCCCACTCCAAAAAAAAGTAAAAAGACCTATAGATGGATGGATAGATGGACACACCAACATACCAGCTGTTTATACGAAGAAAAATTGGAATGCAGTTTCTTTGATGGCAAACTACATAAAATGCCATTTTTGTAGGTTAAAGTGACCCAATCTTGGCTATTTTTAATATTTTATCCTATAGAGTATGTATCTCAAGCACCCTTGAACTTTAGTTTACCTTTACTAAGCATTTAGAAATTCATGCAAATAGTCCGCCATGCAGTTTATGAAACATCTTTCTCATAGAGAAGTTGCATACCTGGAGATCTTATTGGTGCTTTAAATCGTATGTGCTTGATTTCTTTAAAAATTCCTCAGTCTTCACGCAGCTAATAAGCGGCAGTAATAAAGCTCTCGCTTGTCCAGTTGCCAACCTTCCCATTTGGCCAGCAAGCTCTGGCTTGAAACTCCACACTGGGCTCTTGTCCATTTTTCGTGAGTCTCCTCATCCCCACCCTCTTCTTAGCCAGCACTCTGGACAACAGTCAGAAATCAGAAGGGCTTTATTTCCTTAAGCAAGTCACTTCTTTCAGCGTTTCTGGCATTGCTTTTGGTGCAGTGGCTTTCAAATTGATGACCACAGCCCACAGTAAGAAATACATTTTACATAATGACCGAGCATACAAGTGGTTTGTGTCTGTAACTCAAACAAAAGTTTCACAAAACAATCCTCACTCTTAATAAATGCAGTGAACTCTGATGCTTTCCAGTCTATGCTAGTCCATTTTTTAAAAGGTCCTGCTTGCTACCCACTAAATGGATTTTCACAACCCACTTATGGGTTGGGACCCATAGTTTGAAAAACACTGGTTTAGTGTACTTGATTCAACCCGGGAATTCTAAGTCTTGGCAGGCAATCATAGGCTTGCTTATATCGGCAGAAAAAAGCAGGACTATTCATTGCTAGGAACCTGGTAAAAACATCCTTTGGCAGCTTTCAGAAGACTTTTTTAACAGCAGTGGAAATAAACAGGTATTAAATCTGTAACTCTGGAGGATAGCCTAACCAAAAAATAACAAGGGGTTAAAAAAAAAGAAGAGATGCCACATACTCTCAGATAGTAGATGGAATCCCACAGAACCTAGTTCTAGAACTGTGCATCCAAGAGCAGCTGTCAGCTGACAACAAAAGCGGGTTGGCCTGTTTTCCAGGTAGTAAGAAATGTGCATATTTCAGATGCAGCCAGTGGAGAAGAAAACTCACCATGTTGGGTTAGGAAGCCTGGCTTTGTGACTGCCAGTCATACTTCATTTCTGGTTAAGGCCAGGAACTGGGTCTTCTCTGGGCTTCCAGCCACTGGCTCTCTTCATCCATGCCTTGGCCTTCACCCAGGCTTCCTTTTACTACTGTGGGTCACAGCTTGTCCTGCTCTGGCCACTTGGGTGAAAATTTGTCTTCCAGATTTGGGACAGACTAAAAGGTGCTCTTAAAATCTGAAGGAAGTCATGTATCGGGTATTCCTCATATCATGTGTTAATGTACCAAATCAGAACTCTATTTGGTACAACTTCGGCTCTGAAGCTTTTGTGAAGCTATAATGTAGAGAAAATCCAAGATAAGTGCACAGTAAATTCTGTGCTTGGCGCTTTTCATTATTTATATGAGTAAATGTTCCTTTCTCCTCTTGGCCTTTGGCTACTGGTGTTTCCTTTTTAAGCTCATGCCAAAGCAGGGTGGGAATTTATCAGATGACAACAGACAGTAGACTGGATCTAATCAGTCCAGGAGCCTAAATTTGAATTGTTTCTCTACAGTGCAATGTTGGGTTCTGCCTTCAAACTTTCCTGCTCCCCACACTATCCAGAAAACAATTAAAAGGCCATCAAAAGAATTTCCTGATGATAAAGATTCTTGCAAGGATTGCAGAAGAAAGCTGGGACATCTTTCCATTAGAAGTGAATTCTGTCTCTCTCTCTCTCTCAGATGGACCAGGAAGAGCAGGAAGAACATTCTTCAGGGTATCAGAGCCCCTGAAGATAACTCTCATTTCACTTACGAACTAGAAGGCAGTGGCCTAGTAGAAGTTACATTTCCTTATGACTGAGTTTTCTCTTCTCTAGGCTAGGAAAGCCAGCCTTAGCCTACATTACTCATAGAGTGCATGAGAGCCTTAATTAAGATAATATACTTGAAAATACTATGACAAGCATAAAGTTCAACTGCTGGGTTCTTTTTCTGTTTTCAGTCAATCCAGACCTAAAGCAAAAGAGGGTGGTCTCCTTAAGTCCTCATATCCCTATGAGTCCGATTTTAGGGCATAGATCTGCGTGAAAGATAGGGGGTGAAACCAAGGGCACTGGGTAGAGGGAAGCCAGGCAGAGTTATTCAGTGGCAAAGAAAAGAATATGACAAGGAAACATGTGTAGATGGCTGTGTAAGACCCACTGCACTTGTGTCTGCACTTGATAGCAGATATTCCAGAAGCTCTCAAGAAGAACCTGGATTTCCACAAGCCACAGGGCCTTTAAAGGGTTGCTTGAGTACCTACTTCTCACAAATATTGAATTTCAGCCATTGGAACTCACCCAACTTCAAATTCTGTCAGATTGGACCTTCAACTTCTTAATTTACAGCAGCACATTGAAATTGAAAGTAAGGAGGGCCATTTACAACCCCACTCTTGTGGTACTCCCAGAACCCCATCCCACCCAGGCTAGAAAGTGTAGAACATGCCCTTCCTCATTGCAACAGGCTTGCTCATCAGAGTAATAGATGTAAAGAAAGGTGTATCAAATGGTGTTTTCAGGGAAAGGGAGAGATGCTGTGATGAGGAAACTCTGTTTCAATATAAAATTTCTATTTCTTCTAGTCATATCACAGTCTTAGACCTGAAACTGAGTTTCAACATGAATAAACAACTCTGCTAGTGAAATGCAATGAGCTTGAAGTGAGTGCCCTCAGCCTAAGAGTGGATCAACATTCTTCAGCTCTATCTACAAGCAATCTAGACGTTTGTCCACATGCAGATTTTTGAGATGTTTACAGGAGAAGAACCAAATAGTCGAGGCTGAAATATTAAACCATATGCATTAAGTCGGCTGTGCACAAAATTCCTTCCTTAGCTAATGACAGCAACAGGGTTGGGTGGTGAAGAAATAGAGCATGTCTCGGATTGCTTTCCTTCTTCACATCTATAGGCATTTTCTTGAGCCAACCTAAAAGAGAGTATAAAAAATAGAATGCTTTCTTTAGAGAATTATTATTTTATAAAAGGATGTTGGTATTGTTGAACTCTGTGTTGCTGATAAAGGCTTAAAAATGGGAGGATGCCTTAGTCAGTTTGGCTGCTGTAACAAAATACCATAGAGTAGGTGGTTTCAACAACAAACATCTATTTCCCATAGTTCTGGAGGCTGATAAGTTTAGGATCAAGGTGCTAGCAGATTTATTGTCTGGTGAGAGCCCACTTCCTGGTTTACAGATTGCTGTCTTCTTCTTTTTATGTCCTCACATGGCCTTTCCTCACTTCATGGGGGGAGGAGGGGGAGGGGAGAGAGAGAGTGAGAGAGAGAGAGGGAGGGAGATCTCCATTTTCCTCTACTTATAAGGACACTAATCCCATTGTGAGGGTCCCACCCTTATAACCACATAATCTAAACCTATCTACCTCCCAAAGGCCCCACCTCCAAAGACCATACATTGGTGGGGGCGGGGTTAGGGCTTCAACATGTGAATTTTGGGGTAGGGGTTGCTACACAAACACAGAGCTCATAACAAGGCATAACCCTCCAAATGAACATAGAAAGTGCTAAACAGCTTCTAACCTCAATAATCAATGTAATGCAAAATCACTTTTATTGTAGGTTAGGGATGATAATGTAGCAATTGTTTATATGATAGCAGAAGTACTGTTTTCTTGGACATTTTAGATCCATTTGAGACCTAGGAAATAACCATGCAGTTAGGGTTAAACGGTCAGTCTTCCAGGAAAAATAATAAGGTGCTTGTGGCATCATAAATTGGTTCTATAGCTCTTGAGAGAAAGGTAACAAATAATTATCTTTCAGCCAAGGTGTCCAGGTGTTCGTAACCATTTTTGTGCCATGGACCCCTTGTCAGAATAATGCTTTTAAGTGTATGAAATAAAATACTCAGGGATTACAAAGGAAACTAATTATACTGAAATACAGCTTTATCTTTGGACTTTTGGGGACCGTGGTCTGTGGACCACAGATAAAGAATGCCACGTACTTGAAGCCCAGAAGATAAGTAAGAGAAAGTAATAAGGTGGAAAAAAGCAACATTTTTTAATATGTTATAATTACTGTCTTACAAGGCAATATGAGGATGAAATGCGAAGTTCTGAATTGATCTATAAGTAGCATAAGAGCTCGTCGCAGTGCTTGAGGAGAGCTCCCGGGAATGGCCAAAATTGGGACTGCAGAGACTGTAGCTTCTTTCACGGATTCTCCCCTCTGCTATGAACTTCCTGGATGTTTCTCAATGTTATAATAGATGTTTTTCATTTTGCCCTTGAGCAAGTGGACATGGTCACTTCTTCTATCATAAATAGTTCCACTTCTACATTTATGGAACTGAGATAACAATCAAATCATTATGTCTTCTGAAAGTGGGAGATTAAAATATGGATATAAGGGATGCATAGTGCATATTCGTTAGTGAACAATTCTGAGCACCTGCCGCATTGGGTGCTGTGCTGGCTGCTGGAATTATAGGCAGTTTGGGACAACATCCGTGTTCACAAGAAGTAAAAAATCTGCAGGCAGTTCCAAGTAAAAAAAAAAACAATGCTTTCAATATAACATGATTAACTGCTTTTTAAGAAATTTGTTTTCTTAAATGTTGCAACTTAGAGGGTTGTGATATGTCTTTTTTTTCCTATAATTTTGGACTTTTTTTAAGTGAAAAAGATGTCATTCTTTTGTTAAAATGATAATATTATGCTACCTATTCAAGAAGCAAAAATGTGTTTTTCCTGGAGATACTGAGCAGAGGTTCGGAGGCCACATATTCTATCCCCCGCCTTTGGGCAAGACGTTCGCAGACTTCACAAATAGAATGAAATCTGCCTGATTTTTTACACATTACACAACCTCTCTTAGCAAGTCTTGCCAATTTTAACAATGCTCAAAATTATTCCTCATTTCTTGTCCAGTTTCTTTATAGTATACTTTACGCCTGTTTCTCTCAGTTCTGAAAATGGAGATTAGCCAGACTTCATAATAGCTTTTATGTACCTCATATGTTTTATCAAGTAAAATAATAATGAATTCTTGCGAGAGTGAATAAGTGTACGTGCAAGGCATTACATATTTTTTTCTGTTTTGTACTCTGTAATTCTGGCCCCTTTGATTTTCTGCATATCTGCTGTGTTCCAACATCATTATGGATTTCTTTAACCCACCTTAAATCCCCAAACCACTCTTAAGATGAAAAATATAGAATTAGACTTCTGCCTATTAGGAAGGAAACCCAAGCTTAATGAAAATGTATCCATGCATGGTGCAAATATCATAGCATAATTATTGGCAAGTGAATGCATTATTAATGATATCACCCCTTAATTAAGAACATCAATTATTTGGTAAATGTCAAAAGTCTGGCTTATTGAAATAAGCTTGAGCCTTAGAGAACGTGCCAGTAATTCTTTACATCTCAGATTTATATGTGACATTATTTTTGGCCAACAAAGCCATCAAGGGAAGGCATTCAGAAGGCAGAAGCTAAAATTTGGGGCAACACATTGAAGACTTACTTTTTAAATTTTATAACTAGCTTAATTCTACACACTCCTAGAACTAATTAAATATCCCTTCTTGGTAAATAACATAGAACTTTGGTAACTTCCCACCCAAAATGTACAAATGAAAAGACTCACATGACTCATACATTTTAGATTTGGGAGGGAGAACTTCCAGAGCACAGGCTTGTGTTTCAGAGGCAAATCTTGCAAAGCCATCAGGCAAACACTTGGAGCAGCCAGGACTCTGAGCAGCACCTCTGGGAGCAGAATTCACACGTGCCCTCCCAACGGGTGGTGGCGAAGAGTTCTATGCACAACCAGTTGGAACTGGAGATTGTGCCTGCTGGCAAAAACCAGAATCGTGGAGTTCATTTGCTCCGAGGTTTTCAAATTGTAAGTTGTGACAAATGATGAGTAATGGAATCAATTTAATGGGTCATAGCCATCCTTTTTAATGAAAAATAATAGATTGAAATAGAAGCTATCATCCTTTCCTGGCCTCCAAAAAAATAAATAAATAAATAAAAATAAATAGAAGTTATCAGAATATATCACTCATAAAAGGATAGAAGGTCAAGTATTGTTTCATGAAACTTGTTTTCAGGAGTGTGTGTGTGTGTGTGTGTATGTGTGTGTGTTGCAATACTAAATATATGTCTTATTATAGGTCATCTAGACCAACACCTTCACTTTACAGACAGAAAAAAAAAAAAATTAGACCAAAAGAGCTTAAGTGACTTGCCCAAAATTGCATTACTATTTATAAATTGAGAAAATAAATTTTAAAAAATCAACTAAAAACCCAATAGTTCTCCAAATCTAAATAATAGTGATTCTACAAACAATGGCACAAATCTTCCTTAGATAAAAACTTCAGAGCATATTGGAGGACCAATTGCATCTGTGCCCGTGGTATATTAGAATAATAATAGTTTTATTGATTTCAAAGAGCTCTATACAAAATATCAGTGAACTCTTAAAGTCAATGAGCTCTTATGACAATGAGCTCTGTCTTAATACTTTGTATGATTTACTGATTTACATCATTTAATTCTCCCAGAGTAAGGTAAGTACTCTATCCCCTTTTACAGATGAGTAAACAGAGCATTAGAGAGATTGCAGTTACTCCACTACTAAATTCAAAAGCTGCAGTGTGAATCCAGAGCCTAAGCTTTCTTGCTTGGTTACTCTTTCTCACTTCCTCTTCAATTGATAAGTAGATGGATAGCTAAAGAAAATATTAATAGACAGATGCCCAAATTCTCATATATACACATGTATTTAGAGTTTAGCTAGTTTACATTTTATAAATATAAAGTTTATCAAGCAGAGCATAAAAACTCTCTTTCTCACAGAGAAAATAAATGGAAAAGCAAATGTAAGATATTTAAGCAAAACTTTTGCTGGTATTACAGTTTCATATTAGGCTGAGTATTTCTTAAAATTTAATTAACCAATGACCACTAAATAGGAAAGCGATGATGTGGTATTTAGGCAATGAACCAAATATGATGAATCTTTGGTTCACTTTTTCTAGGCAGGCACTCTGTGAAATTGAACTGCTTTTGTGTCACAAATAATATATAAATGCTTTTGATTATTATAATCTTTAAAAAAGAGTAATAGACAAGGTGGAGAGAAAGAAAAGCATAAAAAGGAAATGGAGAGAAGAAACTAGTCTTTAGGACACCTTCACAAATTATTTATGCATGTATTCATTCCTGGTTTCTTGAGATAGTTAAAAAAAAAAAAAAAAAAAGATAATACTATGCACATATCTCACCCGCAAAGAAAGAGAACACAAATGAATCTATAGGAACTTAAAAATAGTTAATAGTTCCCCAGTTAACCTTAATTGCTTATACCTTTGTTTTTTGTTCCGAACGTTCTGTAATTTAGGTTCATATAAACTATTGCAATGTAGTGTATACCATTAAGCCTGTGTAAGTACCATCAGATGCAGGGAATTAGAGATTAGGAAAAGTCAATTTGCCACAGACACAATTACTGAATGGAAATAAAAATGACTTAAGGCTGTGCTCTCCCAATCACTCTTAGGAAAGCACTCTTTGAAATTACAGGGCAAAGGGTGGAGAAAATCTCCAAAGATAATCTAGTCCATCCCACGCCCTCCAGTCAGTCCCAAGA
The DNA here is from genome assembly GCF_040939455.1 of Microcebus murinus. Lineage (NCBI taxonomy): Eukaryota > Metazoa > Chordata > Mammalia > Primates > Cheirogaleidae > Microcebus > Microcebus murinus. The sequence continues at coordinate 132,815,896 of NC_134104.1, read as the reverse complement.
CTCTCTCATTGCCCAAAGACTTCAAAGTGTGGTCCTTGGACCAGCAGCATTGGCATTGCCCAGAAGCTTTTAAGAAATACAGAATCTCAGACTCTACCCTAGAATGGCTGAATCGAAATCTGTATTTTAAAAAGATCTTCAAGGAATTCATGTGCACATTAGAGACTGAGAACTATTGGGCTATCCTGTTGTAAGGGGAAGGAAATCCAAGTCTGGAGAAGTTGAGATCAAAGTATAACCCTAACCACCCAAGTAGGGGAAAAAGACCCAAGATGCGATTTGACTTGATTATCACTGTGGGATATGAAATACTTGAAAGGAGGTTGGTAATCCACCCTTACACATCAAAAAAAAAAAAAAAAGGAAAATTAAATGTCTTGGGAGAGATGAAGGTTAACAGTCACAGAAAAAACCTAAAATGCTTTATATCTGACCCATTTCAGAGATAGAAGCATGTGCTGATACTCTGTGTGGTTTTAGGGGGACCAAGAGATCTTGCTTTGTGTCTACCACATTCATTTCTCAGTGACCTCTTATTTATGGCACATGATACTGGCTTTCTATTTACAGTAGTGATATAATATTTCTTTGTAAGGAAGTTTACTTCTGTTTTTTTTATAGGGCTCAATGTAAAGAACTGTAATAAATAATAGGGTGAATAGATTGAGGATAGAATATGAGTGATTAGGCAACAGGATTATTAGACTAGGTCAGTATAGCCTCAACTTCATATGTCACAGATGAGCATGATGTTTAAAAAGGAGAGGATTGCCGACCTTTCTATTTTTCCAGATAAAGATATTTGAAAATAGAACAAACTAACATTTACTGTTTGCTCTCACCACATAAAGGAATATTTTCATACCCTTAAAGCAAGAAAAGCAATATCAAAATAAACAAGAAAAATATGGTTGGCAGTGTTACTAAGATACGTGCCTACAGGTTGCCAATCCCGTATCCAAAGTCCTTGCCAGACAAGTTTTATAATTCAGGATTTTTTTGGCAGGGGGAGAGGTGGTTAGGAAGGTGGCATTGTGGCTACACGGAGCCCCAGCGGCACCCGGATGAACACTGCGTACATATCGAACACATTAATAGTCCTGCAGGGAAGTGTATGAATATTCACACTAAGTTGAATCAGCAAAGACTATGAAACACTCATATAAAATCAGGTATGTGTTTGCCACCAAATAAGTCATGAAAAAACTTTCTCTTTTCAGAAATTTTTGGATTTTGAAATTATAATTAAGGAATTGTACAAACACACACACGTGTATATATATAGAAAGAGAGAGATATATAGGGGTGTGTGTGTGTGTATATGTATAAATCATTGCCCTTTTTCTTCTCATTTTGTTGTGGAGCAGGACCCCTCTATCTCTAACAGGCCTAGGTCTGAGAATTGACATGCAGGAGCTCTCAGCCACAATGACACATGGAGTGTATGGCCTCAGATCAAAGAATTTCTTCTACGTAAGTTAAAACTACAATGAGATACCACCTTACCCCTGTCAGAATGGCTGTTACTAAAAACTCAAGAAACAAGAGACGCTGGCACAGATGCAGTGAAAAAAGGAACACTTATACACTGTTGGTGGGAATGTAAATGAGTACAACCTCTATGGAAAGCAGTAGGGAGATTCCTCAAAGAACTAAAAGTAGATCTACCATGCGATCCAGCAGTCCCACTCAAAGGAAAAGAAATCATTTTATGAAAAAGACACCTGCACTCGTGTATTTATTGCAGCACAATTCACATTGCAAAGATAGGCAACCAACCTAAACGTCCATCTACTGATGAGAGGATAAAGAAAATATACCGTGGAATACTACTCAGTCGTGAAAAAGAATGAAATAATATCATTTGCAGCAACTTGTATGGAACTGGAGGCCATTATCCTAAGTGAAGTAACCCAGGAATGAAAAACAAAACAAAACAAAACACCACATGTGCTCACTTATAAGTGGGAGCTAAGCAATCGGTATGCATGGTCATACAGAGTGACACTAATGGACATTGGAGACTCAGAAGGGAGAAGATGGGAGGGGTGGGGGATGAAAAGTTACATATTGGGTACAAGGTACGCTGTTCAGGTGATGGGCATATGAATAGCCCAGACTCCACCACCATACAATTTATCCATGTAACAAAAAACTATTTGCACCGCATAAATCTGTTATATTAAAACAAAATTTTTACAAAGAATTTCTTCTTATTACCCAATTATAAACATAACCCTGTGCTGATGAGATATATCAATTAATGGTCATATTCTATTTGAATATTACTGGAGAGATTTTTTTAAATGGGCACCTGCTTGAATCTCAGCTCTGTGAGGCAGGGAAATCCATGTGTCTCAAGCTCCGAAAGGAGCGTCAGAGGGCCTGACACATTATGGCTGCTCAGTTTTTGTTACACAAATGAAAGATTTGCAAGTTAACAGCCTCCTGCAAATACTGAAATGATTGTTGGCAGCTCATGGATACAGAGAGTTGAGCCGCGGTGCGTGTAGAGGCGTGGAGGGAGGGTGTTTAAGGCAGAGCAACCTGTTCCATTCTCTCTATTAGGACAAATGCGTGTATGTCAATACTTCCCACTGCTGCTCCAGTTGTCAACAGAATGTGGCTAAGAGACCTCCAGAGGGTGATGTCATATATTGAATCATCTAAAACTCTGAGTCAAAACAAACACGTATTTAGTATTGATGGTTATTTTTTAAAGACAGAATATTTAATTTTTTTTTTTTTTTTTTTTTTTTTTTTTTTTGCCATTTTGGATCCAGACGGTCTTAAAAGCAGGTGAGAGGTCAATGAACTTTAATAGGAGAAAAGACCAGGAGCACAGTAAAATAATCCTGCAAATGGATGTTTGAAATATGAAAAAGAAACTGCTTAGGGACTAAGGATCTGAAATGATCTACAATGGTCCCAACAGAGTATGGCTACAGCTGAGCAAAATGTGATGGTAAGAAAGAAACTAGCACAATCGTGGCCTAATCCTCCCAGAAATGAGTGAGTTTGGTTCTCTTCCCTTAATGTGTATGCTATCGTTTTGAGAAAAGTGTGAGTAAATGAGCAAAAATTCTTTGCCAAGGGAAATATTGTATCCCCAAATAAAGGTAAGGCTGTATCACCAAGGTTTTAGCGAGGGCAACATGGGATTGCATCGCAAATCATTGGCAATCTTTTCCAAAACTAAGACAACATCCTATAGGCACTTACAAACCATGGTATTAATATACGGGTAAATTTTTAAATAGTCCACGATGATAACCATCCAAAAATTATAGAGCTCAATTATTAATAAGTAACCATTACCTTCTAAAGATAATCACCTGAGACCTTCATAATCATAATAGCTAAAAGATAAATATTAACTTAGGACCTTTATTCTTTTCTCTATGTCATTTACCACGTGATAAATAGTTTCTCCTCCACCTTTACTGCTGGGAAACAAAGTTCTCTAGAGCGTACATGCCTGTACTCTGACTCTTAAATTAGCTGATTTCTCAAGGAAAAAAAAAAAAGTCCTATTGTAGTAGCACCCATAGTACATACTGAAACATACAGTATACACTTAAGAAATTAGGCAGTGGAGAATATTCAGGACACCCTTTGGGGCTGGAATGTTAATTAAATTATTACCAATTCTTGTAAGAATTGAAGCTTATAGGATTTCAAAGAGGGCCAGTTGGGTGTCTTCTCTTCTAATGAGAACCTCTGACAGGAAAAAAATGGTACAAGTATTCTGTTCCTCCCCTGTTAAGTGCTGCTTTTTAAAGGATATCAGAGAAGCCCTCCCTTGGCCCTGTAAAAGCCCTTTAGTAATCTCACACCATAGTGTTGGTTCCCACAGTCATATGGGTTACAAATTTAGCCATACTCAGGAATGGACATTCTAGAAAGTTCCAAGTCTTATCTTCATTATGCCCGCCCCCCCCCCCTTTTCTAGAGCTGCTAATCTTAGAAGGTAGAACAGGAAAAAAAAAGAACAAGTTCTGATTTGTTTGATATTTTCATAAGGCACATGCACACAGTTTCAGGCATAAAATGCCCTGATTTTAAAAAAGAAAAATGGTCACTTGATTTTGTAAGAATAATAAAAAAGAGGGAATGACACTTTGGTTTCAGCACTGAATATCCTCTTGGCACATAGAATATTTTTATTGCCTCTCTACACTGGAATAACTAAAATAGCCAATAAAAAATGTAGTCTGAGGAAAGAGTGACAAATTATCCTCCCATGCCTAAGGAGAGCTGTGTTTTGGAAGTTATCTCTAAGGGAAGAATGTCTTAGACCAGAGCATGCAAGGGAGAAGGTATTTTGAAAAGGGGAGAGCCTTTCTCATACTCCTGAATCATACTAATAATTGTCAGGGGTCACTAGATAAGTAGAATTCTGAATATTTCTGTGCAAGATTAAATGAAAACTCAGTGTTTTTAATTATCAAAAAAAAAAATGTTAGAGAAGGAAAGAATTTTAGAAATAAACTAGTCAAGCCTTTCCACTTTACAAAGAGTTGCAAAGGGTCCTTCCCAAGGGCTGGTGGCTGATTGGGAATAGAGGGAGGCTAGAACTTACCACTCCCAGGCCTGTAAATTTCCAGGACAAGATCTGACTTAAATCTCCATGTCCTAATGAACTGACCCTCCTTAGGTGCTTTTTCAAGACCCTTGCAAGACTTGCATGGTTGCCAGCAATGCTTCTAGTAAGCCCCAGCTGGAAGGGCTGGGAGGTATCTAATTTCTAGCCAGCCTGAGTAATGGCATTATAGACAGGTGCTTATAATGTTAGCACCCAAGACTGCAGGCTCGCTTGATTAAATGGCAGCGTGTATCCCTTTACATTCTTGTTATTTTGATAATTAAATGGGACTTCCAGCTCATTTCTGACCTGACACCTGTATTTCATTTTTAAAGTGAGTCAGGGAGTGAGCAATTCATGGTAGTTTTGCAGTACAAACTATATCCACAGCTCATTAAAATGTGTTTAAAGTTTAATAAAATTGTACCCCATCCAGTAATAAACCTGCTTAAATAGCTAGCACATCTTTCATGCTTTTAATGGCCTATTTGCTTTTCAAAGATGTGAAGCAAGACAAATTATAAAGAAGAAAGATGCAATACTGCCTTAGAGTTGCAGTTTTAGAAATTTGTTACTTTCAATAGAACCATTTATTGCCTTCTGTGTTTCCAAAATATAAAAATCTGATCTGTATGGCCACATTTTTAAAAATGGTTTATTTCCCAATCTAAGTAAATACCACCCATTTGTAAGAAGTTAAATCTCATTATTTAATTTTTGATGCTCAAATACACTAGATGTTGCAAAAAAAGAAGAAAAGATGAGTTTTGTGAGAAAATAATTCAGAAAAAGCCAAAGAAGGACCAAAATTATTATTATTATTATCTTACATAAATCATAAATGTATATATCAAAAATAAAAATTTTTACAGATAAAGTGGGTATGCTTTGCTCAAATTACCTGTCAAGTTGAATAAAATAGCAATGGAACACACAAGCTGATGGTGTTACCCTTAATCAGAAACAATTTAAATGTGTGTGTATGTGTATGTGTGTATGTGTGTATACATTTTAATAATCCTGTGGGAACTTCTGCCCTTATTACCCGAAGATAACATTAGTAAATCATTAAAACTAAATCCCTCTTCTACTTGTTTTACATGTTTCTGTTACTTTAATTATATCAACATTTCTTAGCAAGAAGGCAACAGTTCATAATTATGGAGAAATGATGGAAAGAATACGTTGGTCATGAAGCAATATGTCAATATTGTCATAATTCCATGTCCTTCTGTGGGACTAGGTCACTTTGACATACTATAGAATGCCCAGAGGCTGTGGGGCATGCCTGCCTGGGTTGCTAACAGTGCCTGCTCACAAGTACAGTTTACATAGTAACGCCAGTACCAGAAGTATGTAAGAAATTACCTATTTTCTTTTTAATTTTAGAATGTCACTTTTATAAAATACAATGATATATATTGAATAGTTTATTTATGTAATAGAATATAGCATTTGCTAGTAAATGTTAAATATAACAAAAAATATAAGAAATAATGCAAAAAATAACCCAAAGCTCACTGTCCCAAAAATAGTAAGTGCCAACATTTGAAGAACATGCTTTCTAGATTATTTCCCTATGCATGTGTACAAAATAGAAGAAAGGAAGGATGGGCAAATAGGAAATTTTTTAAATATGGAGTCACATTACAAATCATTCTTTAAAATGTATTTAATTTTATTTGAATTTATCAGAAGAAAAACTGAAGGGAAATTGAAGAAATTGCTGTATTTTGGTTTAATGTTTTTTCACCCAAGGGATATTAGATTTCAAAAGAGCCTATAAAATTAGAAGATTTTTTTCTAAATGAGGTCATTCTTTGTTATCTACTGTTTCAAATTGAAATAATGTTAGTTAACTACAGCAATATTTTTAAAGGACCTCATTTCTTCCCACCTCATAGCACCATCTTCCAGCTTTCATTAATTATACCGTATTATTTTTACTTTGTTAAGGTTTATAATATTTGCATTCTACTTTCATCCATTGCTTAGTCATATTGTATAGATAAACAGGTGACACTTACTACCAGCCCTGTACCCTGGCTTCAACTGGATTTCATTGTCAGGTGTTTTTTGTTTGTTTGTTCAAAGAATCACTCCAGGGTGCTTTGATTTCCTGAGTTCCTTCCTCCATTTCAGAATGCATGTCTTTTATATATCAATGATGTCGGATGAGTCCACTCACTCTTCTTGAGAACTTTGTAGACAATTGCCTCCTTGTCTTTGGGGTTAAATGTCATTGTGGAAAAATCATAAGCAGTTCAAAATTATTGCCCTTATAGGAAACTTTCTTTCTGTGCCTAGTTGACTAAAAAATTATTTTTGTAACCTTGGAGCTCATAACTAATCTGGGCCATGGTTAATATTGTTAAAGAAAAACTGTTCAGTGACAATTGTTAATGCATGGTAAGGAAGACTTCATTCAGGACCATTGTGATAAGTGCAGGGAGACACAGTGTGGAATTTTGCAGTGAGGGGGAGAGATTAGGCTCAACCGCAAATACATCAGGGGCAAATAGAACTTTATAGCCAAGAAGCAGGATGGGGATCAATGAATGGAAAATTATTAAGAAGAAACATCATCCTGTAATCCTAGCACTCTGGGAGGCCAAGGCAGGCGGATTGCTCAAGGTCCGGAGTTCGAAACCAGCCTGAGCGAGACTCTGTCTCTACTAAAAATAGAAATCAATTGACCAACTAAAAATATATATATAAAAAAATTAGCCGGGCATGGTGGCACATGCCTGTAGTCCCAGCTACTTGGGAAGCTGAGGCAGGAAGATTGCTTGAGCCCAGGAGATTGAGGTTGCTGTGAGCTAGGCTGATGCCAGGGCACTCACTGTAGCCTGGGCAACAAAGTGAGACTCTGTCTCAAAAAAAAAAAAAGAAGAAGAAACCTCAGGGGGTTTTTAAGGGGGATTCTAGCTAAAATAAGAGGCCAGGGTGACCAGACATCATATAAGGGATGCTGGAAGTTGAGGTGATCAGGTATCAGGGATGAGGGGTTCTGGTTAAACAGACCTGACAAGGCTCTTTGCTAAAACTGGGTTTTATAAGGAAGTGCACAGATGAGCCTGAGAGAATGTTCAGAAACCTGGCTAGATTTTGGTCAAGCAGAGAGTCTTTGTCAGTGGTCACTCGTTCTTTGTCAGTTATTTTCCTGGAATGTTTTGTGTCCTTTTGACCTGCAGATTTAAGTCTTCTTTTATTTCAGGAAAAGTTTTCAATATTATACCTTTACATACCTTTCCTGTTATATTTCTCATTTCTGGGAACACTAATCCTTATGTTCTATTGTCTTTGTTCTCCACCTCCATCCATTCATCACTTCCCTCTCCATTGACTATTATTTTACCAAGTTTCCGTCTTGTCATTATGTTAGTTTTATATTCCTAAGTTTCAATATTTTTGTATCCATAATTATGGCATTTTGGTTTTCAGTTTGTCTCCTTAGTTCTGCCCTCTCTCTTTTTATCTCTTTTCATCCTATGCTTTTATATGTAATCTTGTTTTAATCTCTAGTTTTATTAAACTAAGTACTCAAAGGAAATTCTTATTTTTCTTGTGTTATGCTTTCTTCATAGACCAAGCTATTTTATTTCCTCTCTCTCTCTTTCTCTTTCTTTCCCTTCCTTCCTCACTGTCTTCCTCCCTCCCTCCATAGGTGCACACTATATCTTTTAATCTCCTTTTAATCTTGTTGATGCTTAATAAGGAAGCACTGTCCAAACCTTCTTTTTGCTCTAGTGGAATATGCATGAAATTTTCATGACATTTTCCACACATCTTCTCAAAATCCCTTTTTGTCTTCTTCTCCGAGTACATTTTGTGGTCTGGGTATCAGCTTCCAACTTCTTTCCTAAAGCAAGAAGATGTGAACAGGGAAGCATCGGGACAGCACGTCGCCTTTGCTGGGGACCTGGGCTTGGCTCCCTCTTCTCATTCCCATCAGATGTCCCCAACCTAGGTCCCCTCCACCAGCTGCAGTGAGTCCCCTGGACTGTGGGCTTCAGCTCTTTCCCCAGTTTGGATCAGAGCCCTGCCTTTGCCAAGGTCTCGTGATCATACACAAGAGCTGCTGTTTTCTTAGGTGTTTTTCCTTGACTTTACTCAAGGCTTCCTCTTCAATTCTCTCAAATCACTCCTTTCCAAGTCTAAAGTCACCATTAGAGATTCTCTGGATTCAGCCCTGTCGCTGCCTTTGCTCAATGTTGTCTCAGAGTGGAGGGGTTGGAGCCAGCCAAGCTGCCACAGTCCAGCCACCCCTTTAGCCAACACATCTAAGAGGAGGATGTGGAGGTTTACTCCTTTCTTTGTTTTGTGGCTGCTGGCAACATTTTGATTTGTTTTGTTTTAATGTATGCTTTTGTTGATTCATTAAATATTGAAGGAGAGAGACTTCATGATGTAACTTCGTACCATGATCTTTTCTCCCTTATCATCTCAAAAACCATGTCAATTTGTATACAAAAAGTAGCACTGAACAGATTTTGAAAAGTTTAAGTGAAGATTAAAACTTCTATGTCAAATATTTAATTTCATGTTTGATTTTATTTTTATAAAATAGATGCATTCTTTGAAGAAAATTTATTACCAAAAAAAATCATTGTAAAGAAAACACAGACATTCATTCTCATAATATTTTTGGTATGTTTTCTTTTAGAAATTTCCTTATCTGTGTATAGTTTTTAAAATTGGGTTCACGCTTCATATGTGATTGTTATTTTGTTGTTTGTTTTTCCTCTAACTGTACCCTATGAGCATTTAACATAACCTTAAATATTCTTTGAAATAAGATTTTAATTATTTGGAAGCAATCTAGTGTATTCAAATAATCCCCTATTGTTGAACATGTATGCTATTTATAATTTTGATTAATATTAATACTAATGCTGGAATAAATGTCCTCCTATATCAATCTTAGGATGTATCTCCTTTAAAATATGTTAGTAAAATTTTCTGAAGATATTTCTAAGATGAGTAATCTTCCTTGACTTAGCAAAATAATTTAAAGAACATCATTATAAACCTTGATCATTATACAGTGATATAAAAGTATATAAAGAGAAATATTTCACTATATTAATCTTAGAATATAAAATTTTGAATAAATTTAGGAGTTGGTCTCCTAGTTCTTTTTCCTCACAAATTCAAGGTCTAAAGTCATGTGATTTCTCATGAATTATTTAATGAAAGGTACTGAGGTATTTTCTAAACTGTTTTCATTATGTCCAAAAAGTACCACTTTTACTGACTTGATCAGTGCTTTTTGGCTTTTTCTTTAGAGTTCAGAGTAGCATAGTGGTTCAGTGAATAAGCTCTGGGGTCAGAAAGCCCTGGGATCTGATCCCAGCTGAGTGACTTGCATGATTTAATGCTCCCTCCATGCCTCTCATTCTTCACCTTCCTTTGCTATGTTTTAGCCACACTGGACTCTTTTCTGTCCCTAAGGTAGACCAATACCATACCCAAGTTGGTCCCCGCCAGTCCTTCAAATCTTCCCCCAGTCTACTTAAGCCTAACCCTTATCTCACCCAAGCGTCAGTTCTCTGCTCAGTTTATGTTCCCATTAACTTTCCCCTCGAGTCATTCTCTATTCCATTACTCTGTTTTATTTTCTGCATAGTATGTCTTATCACTCAAAAGTATCTTAATAATGGCTTCTATTAATAGTATTATTAACTAACCTCAGCACCCACAATTCCTTTCTACAGACATAGCTCTGGTGCCCTCTGCTGTGAGAGAGACTGCCCTCTTGTGGACTTTTACAATATTGCTACTAAAGGCACAAAGTCTGGTTTCATTTTTTGCAACCACAGGATTGTTGTTTGGGGGAATTCTCCAAGTATCAAATACTTGAGACTTATTGATGTTCAGGTAGCAGATTAATTGAAATTTTTAATCATCCTACAACATGAATGGCTTAAAATGTGAAATGACTTTGATGTAATAATGATAGTTCCATTTAACGAGTATTTTCTCTCTACTAACCACCGTGCTAAGTGATTTTCCTATATTATCTCATTTAGCTTGGGTATTGTCAGCTAGGAAGACAAGGCAATAATCTGAGACATATAAAGAAAGCTTTTCCAAGCATCAGGGTAAAGCAGATCCTCTATGCCCAAACTTTGTCTGCAACTCTTGAGGGAAAAAAAAAATAGCACAACAAAGTAACTATAGTCAACAAGTTAGGACATACTTTTAAATAATTATAAGAGTGGAATTGGAATGTTTCTAACAAAGAAATGATAAATGTTTGAGGTGATAGATACCCCAACTACCCTGATTTGATTGTTATATATTATATGTCTATATCAAAACATTACACGTACCCTGTAAATATATATTATACATCCATAATAATTAAATATATATTTTTTTAAATTTAAGAGATGCAATAGCATAGTTAATTTTTTAAGCACCAAAGGGGCCTGGGTTCTCAACTCAACTCTGACCCTAATTATTGTGTGTCATTTATTTGTCTTCTTTAGGCCTCAGTTTCCTCAAATGTAAAATGAGGCTGAGAGCCCTTCCAGAGGTGAAATGCATTCAGTAAGACCTAGGAACCAATAAATATGTTGAGTCAATGCCAAGCAGGGATAAAAACATCATTTCATCATTCTTCTCAGGTACAGTAGTTCAAAAATCCTAAGAACTAAGATATCAGTTTGGGTGTTGACATAGGACTCATGTATTTATTACATGTAGTGTTAACTGTCAGTTTCTCCTTGAAAAAGACTTACTTTTCAACAAACTTACTTCTTTAAAACTTCTAAAGTTAATCCCTAATCTATGAATGATAGCTATGTTTGAATAAAGCTATATACTAATATAATTATCTATGTCTGTGTTTAAGTCATCAAATATCTATTGCATAAACATTTGCTCAGTACCCACTCTGCCTAGGCCCTGGTGCTGGCATAGAAGAAATGTCAGCAAAAAAAAAAAAAAAATTCTGTAACCCCAATCCACATGAAATTTACTATTTAGTGTGTCCTGTAGTCATTTCCAGTATCCTCTCCAAAAATAACTGGAGTGTAAAATGCCAATATTTAAATGCTAGGAAGTTAGATATATTAATTATATTGGTGGCATATAATATAATTTTAAACGCATGGACTTTAGGATCTGACAAATTCTCTTTCAACTTCTTATTAACTATGTGATCTTGAGCAAGCCACCTTACCTCTGTGCATCTGTCTCCTCACTTCATAAACAGAGATAATGCTCCCTAGTTCACAGTGGTTTTGTAAGGATTAAATAAGATAATGTGTACAAAGAGTCTGGCATCCACACTCAATACATAGCAGCTGTTGGGTGAAAAGAACAGGAAAAGAGAGAAAAGAAAATTGGAAGCAGTCCAGCGGCAAGCTGGAATTGGCAGGATGCCAACAGTGGCAGTTTTTTTTAATGTTGCACATAAATGGCTGAAAAGTGTGAAAAATCAGAAAAGTAGTATCCTCTTGCATTATGTTTGAGACCAAAAATGGAATGGTTTTCTTCTTTATGTCACACTAATATTCACTGTCTTTCAATACTGGGCCCCGATACTCTAGAAGACATAACCTGTTTCAGCCAACCACCTAAAATGACTAAAAGAAAGTTTGCAACAACAGAATTCTACAAATAAATGTATTGAGTACCTGCTATGCGCCCAGCACTGCTGTAGATACTAGAGGTAGAGTAATTAACAAAATAGGGAAAAGAAGGAATCCTGTCCTCATGGTATTTACAGTCTAGTGTGGAGATGAGGGGAACAGGAAAGAAATAATGTAAAGAAATAAACCATGTATTATAGTATATTAGAAGCTCTCTGGAGAGAAAGTGGGGGAGTGACTAGCAAGGGGGGGTGTAATTTTAAACAGGTGATTAGGCAAAATCTTATTGAAAACATTAATATTTGGGCAAAGACTTGAAGAAGGTGGTGGTAAGATCTCTAGCAATGTCTTGGGGGGCCGCTCTGCAGAGAGTTCATGTTCAAAGGTCCTGAGGCAGGAGCAACAAAGATGTGTTTGGGAACAGCAAGGTGGTCAGTGAGACTGGAATGGAAGGAGGGAGGGAGAAGAGCAGGAGATGGTGTCAGAGGGAATGGAGGACTTGGTTTTTAACCCGAGTATGATAAGAAAGCATTGCAGGGTTTGGTGCACAAGGATCAAATGAACTGACATATAATTTGGCCAATGGACTCATGGAACATAATTTATGTTTTAAAAGAATAATCTCTGGCTGCTGTGTTGAGAATAAACTGTTGTAGGACAGGGATGAAAACAGGAAGACCAGGGTATTGTAATAATCCCAGTGAGAGTAATGATGGAAGCAGGAAAAATGTTTTCCTTTTGAATTATTTAGAATCTTCTTTTATAGTGATTAAGGAGGACAGGGGATGGAAAAAGTTTGTTTGAGTTTTTAAGGAGGGTGTGGGAAGGTCTATAATCTATTTTTGAACATGTAAAGTTTAACATGTCCATTAAAGTAGACAGCGAGATATACAAGTCCGGAGTTGAAGGAGAGGTCTGGGCTACAGATATGCATTTGGGAAATATCAGCTTATGGATGGTATTTATAGCCATGAGACAGAACAAGATCACCAAGGGAGTGAGTACAGATGGAGAATAGAAGGATAAAAGGTATCCAAGGAGTGAGTTTAGTAGCATCCCAGTGGGTGGATGAAAAGGAACCAGAAATGTCTGGAAAGGATTGCCCAGTGATTAGGAGGAAACTCAGCAAGGTGTCTTACTCTGGAGGCAAACGAGGAAAGTTTGAGGATGTAGTGACCAACTAGCTGCACCAAAGGCTGCTGATAAGTCAAATAAAACTAGGTCCAAGAATTGCCATAGGACTTAGCATCATGGATCGCCTTACCTAGAACAGTTTTGTGGGGGTGTTGGGACCAAGGCTGATTGGAGAGGCTTTAAGGGAAAAAAGCATGAGTGAAATGGGAATATCAGAGTAAGAAGAACTCTTTCACTGTAAGGGGGAGCAGAGAAATAGAGCAGGAGCTGAAAAGTAGAGTGGGGTGCAGAGACATATGTTTTTTAAGAGCCACAAAATTATCACATGGTTGTCAGTTGATAGGATGACCCAATAAAGAAGGGGCAAGTCATGAGGCAGGAGGAAAAGAGGAGAATTGCTGGAGCAATGTCCCTGAGCAGGAGGGCTGGAGATCAAATGCACAAGGGGAGAGACTGACTCTCAATAGGACGATAGCCACATCATCTCTTGCAGCGGTTCTCAAAGTGTGGCCCTAGACCAGCAGCATCAGTTTCACTTGGGAGTTATTAAAAAATGCAGATTCTAAGGCCCTTCTCAGCCCTACTGAGTCAGAAACTCTGGGCTAAGGGTCCAGGAATCTGTTTTAACAAACGCTCTAGGTGATTTTGATGTGCTGCAAAGTCTAAGAACCATTGATCTATATAGTAACAAAATATCTAAGTATAGCTCCTGGTGGGAGAGCACCTGTGGTCCTGGGAGTGTGGGGAATTTTCTTCCGGTTGCATCTGTTTTCTCAGCGAAATAGGAAGGCAGGACACTAGCTGGGAGTGAAGATTGCAGGGAAATTGTTGGAAAGGCTGGAATCATTAGCAAGGACAAGTGTTGAGAACATTCAACGCCCGCCTGAGGTTCAGGATCACGTGTCTACACTGAGCTGGTCAATCTGATTGTCTTTTTCTCCAGCCATTTCCAGCTGGAGTTGACATAACAAAAGAGAAAGCCAGAGGAGGAGTAAATGAATAAAATGACTAATGTCTCAAAAACGCAAGCTTTATGGGTAAACATTGCTCTCCAGCCCCGGAAGTTGTATTATTTCCTGAAGACCAGCTTACCTCTTATTCTTGAAGTCCCAAATCCAGCCTGGAGACCCACCCTGCTTGCTTTTTGGTGAAAGAGTCCTATCTACAATCTGGCCACTGTTCCCAGTCCTTGAGTCCCAGGTGCCACACGAGGCAAGAGCTGCCTGCCTGGTCAGACGGCAGACTAGTCAGCCAGAGCCACGGCGTGACTCACTGAGAGCCCAGAAAGAACCATTTCTTCATCTTCCCTCCCGTCCACCATATTGTCCTATTTGGGCAAACTTATTATTTAAATAAAAACTTTAAATAAAAACACAAAAGACCACAATATTGTGTGATTCCATGTGTATGAAATAGGCCAATCTAAAGAGACAGAAAGAAGATAAGTGGTGGCAGGGGGCTGAGGGAATAGGTGAGTAATAGCTGAAGCATATGAGCTTTCTTTTTAAGGTGAGGAAAATGTTGTAAAGTTGACCGTGGTGACGATTACACAACTCTATGAATATACCATGATCCCTTGAATGGCACACTTGCAATGAGTAAATTGTGTGATGTGGGAATTATTAAAATATATTAATATCTCAATAAAGCTGTTTTTAAAAAAAACCAGCTTTTGCTGTTTTTTAACAGCAAAAAACAGCTGTTTGCTGTAAAAAAAAAAAAAAAAAAAACTTTGCACACCCACACATTTGTTTGTCTAGATGAAAACCAAGCACTTGTTTAATGAAAATAAACCAAATCATTTAAAACTATAACTGAATTCTTTTGTAGCTCTCTTTAAGGGAGTAGAAGAATTTTCTGTAAATGCTGAGGGCTTTCCAATATATTAAAAATGAAAAAACAAACAAACTTCTAGTCTCTGACATGGAAAATAACTTTTAGGGTTAAGCTTTTTTCCTTTCTAAAAAAAAAAAAAAGAAAAAGAAAAGAAGGAAAGCCAATACCCACTCTGTAGTGCTTTGTTGTGAAAAAGTTGGACTCAAAGCTGCTGTTAATTCTACTTTTCAAAGCCAGGTTCTTTCTGACCCTTCCAAACAAACACTCCTAGGCTTCTAAAGGCAGTATGCGCTTCTCTCGTCAAATTGGCGTATTCTGTTAAGAACACACCCATTTTGGCTTCTGTCAGCCTCACGTCTGAGCACTGACAGTGTCCTTTGCTTCACTTTTTTGCTCTCAGCTTAGGGAAGCACATTCTTTTTCATGCCATGGTTGAAACGTGCAACTCCTCCCTGTTTGGAGACATCCTGGGATTTACTTGCCTCGTGTTTCTGGGGATTTAAAGTGACTCCTGAAGCATCCATCTTGGCCAGTTTGTCTTTCCGTAGGAAGGCTCCCAAGACCATGTAGAGTCTTGCCTTGCAGCGCCTGAAAGTAAATTCTGTCAAGATTGATCATTCGCTCTCTATTTTTGATAGATGTTTCTGGAAGAGCTGTTGGATGCTCATGGAACAGCATGGGACTCTGCCGTGGGAGCGTGAAGGAAACATCGAGAGGCCAAGTTAGCTTTTCAGCCAGTGGCTCTGTGACCTTGGGCAAGCCATTTCATTTTCCACTTCCACATCTAAAAATAAGGAGCTGAATCAGGCGATCTCTGGAGTTCCTACCGACTCTGAACTCTAGACAAGGCAGTGTGCTTCTGAGAGGTTAAGAGTCATAGTGACCTAGTTTGAATTCTGGCTTTGCTACTTATTAGTAACCTCCTTCTAGCTCTTTGGCCTCTGTGTGCCTCAATGACTTCCTGTCGAGAAAGAAAATACTAATTCTACCTGCTGCCTAGGCTCAGCCTGTAAGCTACTGATGATCACAGGGCCTGGGATAAAGGCTATTGGTGTTTAATGGCAATGAGGCATCTGTACAAGCCACTCTGAGTCCACCCTATGGTGTGTGCGGTAATGTATGGTATATATCTGTGCTCAACGCAAAGGCAGCAGAGATGGCCCCGCACGCCATTCGTCTAGCTGGGGAGCAAAGCTAGCTTCGGTGAGACGACTAACCTTTACCCGTGCAGTGCTAAGTACAGAGCAACACTCCTCCAGGAGAAGGTCAGACACCACATGAGAACCGGAGTTGCAGGCAGCTTGGCGCGGGGCTGGACTGTTTGTTGGAAGGAAACATAAGCTGAAGCTCTACTTGTTTGTTTGTTTCTTTCCTTCCTCCCTTCTGGCTTTCCCAAGTTTATTTTGATTTTGAAACCAGGCCTGCCCAGGGGAGCAAAGGAGCAGCAAACCCTTCGGGCCTTTTCCTGTCTGTGTGCCCCAGACTGGCGGGGCCGTCCCTCTCTGTTGGTTCTCAGGCGTCGTGGCTTGCATTGCTGGGCGCCCTTTCTAACTTCTCCCTCTTCGCCCAAGTGAGTACCGGGCCCCAGCCTGTGTGCCGACTCCTGCCTCCTAGCATGCTTCCTTTCACTTTCTTTTCCTCTCTCTCTCTCTGTTCTGTTACAAAGGCAAACATCTCCAGCCCTGCAGCGAGTAAATTCATACAAAGGGAGTGTTTTGATTTATTACACCAATGTGATATCAAAAAGCTACAGACCGTGATTCTCCGTGCAGCCGGTTTATTGTTAATGCACTCGCTGGTTTGGAAGTGCTGCTCTGAGTGTGAGGTGCCAAGCCACACAACTGAGCTCCTAATTGCAGGGTTCTCCGGCTGAAGCTGAATGGACAGCTGCTAAATGTGAGGCTCTGCTGTGACTCTTAAGGCCGGATAGAGACTGCAGGAGATTGCTCATTTGTGTGTAACTGTGTGCTTTCTCTTGTTTGGTCAGTTTATTTAATGCATCATATAATTCATTATGTATTCACATTCTGGAATGTGACCACTGCCTATTTTTGTGAATAAAGTTTTATTGGGCCGGGCTTATTCATGTAACATTGATATGGCTGCTTTGGCATTTCATGGCATGGTTGAGTAGTTGCAAAAAGTGCTGTTTGGCCCAAAAAAGCCTAAAATATTCATCAAGGCCCTGTTCGGATAATATTTGCCAATCCCTGATTTATATGTAGAGACATCAGATATTATAGGCCCATGGAATATAGCCATATACATTATCTAAATTTCTTTTTTCCCATGAAGCATGTATTTTTCTATAGATTTTCAAAAGATCTATTTCGTTTGCAAATAAAAACTACAGATGCCAATAGAAAAATCCTGATAAGCTTAAAGGGTCTCTCCATGAGTGTTGAGGCCATTCATGGATGTTTAGGGCTGGAAAGAGACTGTAGGTATCACTCCTTGTGGGCCTTCACCATTGGCCTGAAGTCCTACCAAATGTCTCTGTTCAACGTATTCTTCCACTTTCTGTAATGCTGTTTCGGACTTCATCATCTTCCATAAACCTCTAACATCTCTTGTCCTCCCTTATTCTCATCACATAACCTCACCTCCTACTTCAGAGAAAAGGAAACCTATCTGACTGTAACTCTCTAATTGCCCTGACACCAAACACAGGAGCCCACCTACATCTGTGCCCATCCTCCCTTCCTCCCCAGTACATTAGAAAAGTTGTCCCTTCTTGTGCAGACCTGGGCAAATATCTCACTATCTCCTTCTGGATGAGGTTCCATGCCAGGATCTTTCAATATCAATTATCTTTTCTCTCTCCCCCTCTCTCTCAAAAAAAAATATGTATATGCATGTGTGTGTGTGTATGTGTGTGTATGTGATTCTACTAAACATGTCCACATCCTCCATTAAATTTTTTAAATAACCTATCATCCACACATTCCCTGCAACTAACAATTATTTCTTCTCCACAGCCAAACACCTCAAAAGTGTCATCAGTGTGCACCATCTCTGTGTCCTCGCCGCCTCCTATCTGCCCTTCAACCCACTGTGTCTGGCCTCAGACCCTCTCCCACCAACCAACAGTTGTTAAGGCCATTGACGACCCTTAGGTTGCTAGATCCAGTGACCGTTTCCTAGACCTCATCTTATTTGACCTCTCAGCAGCATTCAACACCACTGATCACTCTCTCCTTCTTTGCACAATACTCTTCCCTTAGTTCCGTGACATAAAACTCTGCAGGATTTCTTTCTTTTTTTTTTTAACTGGAAACCCCCTTATCTTCTAAAGTCCAAGATTTCTTTATACCTCATAACTCTCTTGCCAGCTCACTTGATTCTCAGACTCCCTTACTTTTAAAAGCTCACTTTTTCTTCCTGGCTTTTCAGTATGAGTTCCTCAAATGGTAGGCATGCCTCTTCGTGTTCTAGCTGCAGTCCTAATCTCATCATGTCGACACCTGCCTGCAGTTACCATTTATAGAGGAGAATGCAGGCCTCCTCTGTCCCCTTCAACACAATGGGTACAGTGATTTTTGAAAGGCAAATCTAATTATTTCCACTTCCTTCACTTAAGAGCTTTCGTATTCTAACTTAGGATAAATGTAAAATCCTGCCTATAGCCTGAAAGGTGTGCCTGGCCAGGCTCCTATCTCTCTCTCTCCAGCCTCATCTCATCTCGTGCTACCCACCCTCACCCTCCTCCTGCACCAGCATCTGTCACCCCCTACCTGGGCCAGGCTCCCTCCTTTCTCCATGGAGCCCATACTTGGGATTGCCCTTCTCTCTCTTGCTACCTGGACAATTCCTATTTCTCCTTTGATCTCTTTCCAGGCAGCACTTCTGGGAACCTCACCCCACTCATCACTTTTTCAGGAAGGCTTACCCAAGTCAAATCCCACATCTTAGTCTTTGCCTTATGATGCTTAACATAGCTATAATTTTACATTGACTCATGTGATTAACTTGATGAATATCCATTCTCCCCCAAAAGATGGTAAGCTCCATAAAGGCAGCTCCTCTGTATTATTTTTGATTTACACTGTGTGCCTAGCACCTAGCACAGTGGTTGATCGATCAATAGTAGGTGCTCAAAGAATATTTCATGAAAGGATGGATGAAGGGAGGGTGAGATAGAGCATGATAGACTAACAGTTATGACATATTTGATCTAAGATACATGCTTAAGCATAAATACTAGATTGAGGGGATCAATATTGTGCAGGCTTTCTATTAACTAAGAGCAAGGGAGACATAAGCATTTGACAGCAATGGGATTGATCAAGCCCATATCTTGGTGGATACCTCTGGGCCACTTTTCCACTCTTCCCAGGGACATTCTATTGCTATGGGAATACAGTGATAATAACATGTGCAGTGTGTTTCCCAACTACCACAAATATTTCTAAAATGCAAACTTGTGGCTTCTGATTCATACATGTTGTTAGAAAGGAAAACTCAAGCTGTCACAGGCTCATAAAAAGCTCTGCATTCTTCCTCAGTGTGATTCTACATGACTAATGTCATTAGCTGACCACGGAAACTAAGCCATCGGTCAAGGGAAAATAAAAATGGTGTATGTGCTGGTTGTGTTTGGCACAAAGCCTTTGTTTGGGTGGATATACATGCCAAAGATCCCTGGAATGAACTACTTTATAGCATTCAATCAGATTCCAAGAACTGAGCCCTTACCAAAAAAAATTATTTTTAAACTCCCGATAGCGATCAAAAGAATCACAAGGATTGAGCATTTTACTAAATGCCTACAAGGCTAGGAGACTTGTGTTGACTCCTACACATTTAAGTACAGTCTTCTTCAACGATTACCTGGAAAAGATGAATATTTATTTTAATGATAATGTCCTTATTCTAAATATTTGCAGCTCCTCTTTTGGGGCTGCTTTTAAGACCAAGAGTTATATGTATTATTAAATACATCCTGAGCCTCTTGAGGGTAAATTTGATTTTTAGAAAAATCCAAATGTTATAAAGAATCATATCTAGTGAATAAAGTTGGGTCCAGACAAGATTTAAGTGCAAAATGATAGCAGGTTTTCTTGTGTGGTAAGCAAAAATACAGCTCTGAGGGACAACTCAGTGAGGTGTTCCAGAAATGTTTGAAGAAATGGAAAACATGCATAGCTTTATACGATGACAGGGCTTACAAGTTCTAGTGTGTTTGTTTTAAAACTCAATCTCATTTCTTTAGAGATTTGAACTGGCCATCTGCCGGGCCAGCCTTGACCAGCAAGATGTATTTTATTTGGCCAACATAGCAGTTTTATTTAAAAATTGAGTCAGGATTTGAAAATCAGGAGATTTCAAATACAAATTTGAATTTCTGGTCTTCTCTGAAAAATCTGAGGATCTGGCAAAACTCTTTCCACAGCTCTACTTGACAGTTCCCTCCCGGAGCAGAGTATGTCCAGACCAGTGTCACTCACTGCTGTGATTTTCTGCCCTGACCTCACTATTTGAATAGTACGCTCCCGCCCCTTCCTTCACCGTGTATTGTTCTATGTGACACTTATCTGTTTAATTACCTGTGCCATCTCCCTCTAGATTCAAAGTTCGATACGGGCACAGATCTTCTTCCTGTGTTTGTTCAGTGCTCCATTCCCAGTGCCTGGGGCATCGCTGGTACTTGATGCATATCTGTTGAATGAATGAATGTCTAGTCGAGGCTGATCAGATGGCTTATTTACCTAGTCCATACTGATGGACATTTGCATTTTACATAAATCCTTTTATAGGTGTTCAAGATATGGTTGTTACATTTGTTTAAGAAGTGAGATTGTGCGCAAAGGTGTGGAAACAACCCAGGTGCCCATCAATACATGAGTGGATTAATAAAATGTGGTGTATGCATACCATGGAGTACTATTCAGCTTTAAGAAACAATGGTGATATAGCACCTCTTGTATATTCCTGGATACAGCTGGAACTCATTCTACTAAGTGATGTATCTCAAAAATGGAAAAACCAGCACCACATGTACTAACCAGCAAATTGGTATTAACGGATCAACACTTAAGTGGACATATAGGAATAACATTTATCGGGTGTCGGGTGGGTGGGAGGGAGTAGGGGGGACACGGGCAATATACGTAACCTTAACATTTGTACCCCCATAATATGCTGAAATAAAAAAAAATAAGTGAGATTTGTGGGCCAGGTGTGGTGGCTCACGCCTGTAATCCTAGCACTCTGGGAGGCCGAGGCGGGCAGATCGCTCGAGGTCAGGTGTTTGAAACCAGCCTGAGCAAGAGCAAGACACCGTCTCTACTATAAATAGAAACAAATTAATTGGCCAACTAAAAATATACGTAAAAAAATGGCCAGGCATGGTGGTGCATGCCTGTAGTCTCAGCTACTCAGGAGGCTGAGGCAGAAGGATTGCTTGAGCCCAGGAGTTTGAGGTTGCTGTGAGCTAGACTGACACCACGGCACTCTAGCCGAGGCAACAGAGTGAGACTCTGTCTCAAAAAAAAAAAAAAAAAGAGAAAGAGATTGTGGATGGTTTCTAGATTTTGTGCCATGGTCACGAAAAGATTCTCTTGTGGTTTCTTCTGGAGCATTTATTCGTTACATTTAAATTTTTCGTCCACTTGGTATTTAACTGGGTATAAAGTATGAGTTATAGAGTCAACTTTGATTTGTTTTCTAGATGGATTACTGTTTATCCCATGTCTAATGTCCCTGTAGGCCGTGGAGTTTGCCACCCTTGCTCGAGAGTCATATTCTCAGAAAAGAAGACAAAATGCTTACCTTTTTATAGCTATAGAATAATTTATACCATCTATACTTTTCATTTTCTTTTTTATATTTTATGCCATTGTTGTGTTATTGCATTTAGTCTTCATAGCAATTTTGTAAAGTGTGCATTATCTCTGAGTGTTCTTTCAAATTTTTCCACCTTATTTGCATTCACTTTATTGTATTGAATTCATTTCATCCTTTTGAACAGATACCAAACTCTATACCTGGTTCAGAATCCAAAATGTATTTAAAGATCTGCAGTAAAAAGTCTACCTCCCAGCCCCATCCCTTAACCATCCAGGTCCCTTCCTCAGAGGCAAACAATGTTGTTAGTTTCTTGTCTGTCTATCCATAGATATTTCTTGGACATGCATTTATATTCTCCTTTCTTTTTGTATGAGATGTCTCATACTGTATCCACTCC
Source organism: Microcebus murinus (assembly GCF_040939455.1). Lineage (NCBI taxonomy): Eukaryota > Metazoa > Chordata > Mammalia > Primates > Cheirogaleidae > Microcebus > Microcebus murinus. The sequence continues at coordinate 132,793,554 of NC_134104.1, read as the reverse complement.
TATGCACTTTGCCTTTCTCACTTAACAATATTTCTTAAAGATTGTTTTATATCATCTCATAAAGAGTTCCTTCATTCTCTTTTTACATTCATATAGCATTCCACTCAGTGGTGACTATAGGGTTTATTTACCTAGTCCCTATTGATGGACATTGGTGTTTTACATCCTCCTTTACAGGTGTTCAAGATGTGATATGTTTAAGAAGTGAGACTGTGAGTGGTTTCTAGATTTTACACCATAGTTAGAAAGTCTTCAGCATTTTAAAGCTGTGAAAAATATTCTCTTATGGTTTCTTCTAGGGCTTTTGTTACATTTGAATTTTTCTTTCACTTGGTATTTAATCAGGTATAAGATATGAATTATAGATTCAACTTTGATTTTTTTTTCCTAGGTAGATTACTGTTTGGATAAACAGTAATGAGTTCAATAAGCCAGATTTTATCACATTATAAATTTCCACATATATATTGAGATCTGTTTCTGAGTTTCTCTCCTGCTCCATTAATCTGCCAACTTTTCATGCACCAATACCACACTGTTTTAATTATTAAGGCATGGCTGGGCACGGTGGCTCACACCTGTAATCCTAGCACTCTGGGAGGCCGAGGTGAGCGGATCGCTCGAGGTCAGGAGTTCGAAACCAGCCTGAGCAAGAGCTAGACCCCATCTCTACTATAAATAGAAAGAAATTAATTGGCCAACTAATATATATAGAAAAAATTAGCCAGGCATGGTGGCGCATGCCTGTAGTCCCAGCTACTCGGGAGGCTGAGGCAGCAGGTTTGCTTGAGCCCAGGAGTTTGAGGTTGCTGTGAGCTAGGCTGATGCCACAGCACTCACTCTAGCCTGGGCAACAAAGCGAGACTCTGTCTCAAAAAAAAAAAAAAAATTATTAAGGCATTATACTATGTTTAAATATCTGATAGGCTTAATTCTCCCTCATTACTTTTTTTAAATGTTTTCATATAGTTAACAGTATGTCAAGAGAAGATTCATATAATCTTAGTTTCCTGTGGGTTTTTAAATCATCAGGAACAAGGGGTGAATATTATCACATGCCATTTTAGCATCTTTCAAGGCGATCAGATACTTTTTTACTCAGTGGCTTATCCTGATTAGCAATTTGAGCATTCCTAACATTGACTCATCCATGCTTTCTTGGAAATATTCTATTTTTTCTTGTCTATTCTCCTTTTAATTTTTCAAAGAATCATTTGCTGATATTTCACGTAAGATTTTTGCATCAATAAATTGGGAAAATTTCTTTCTTATGCTGTCTTTTTGGTATTAGAATTATGCTGATTTACAAAAATAAGTTAGAAAGTTTATTTTTTCTTTGTGCTTTCAAAACATTTAGGTAATTTTTTTTTAATCTGTGATATAATCAGACATGAAACCATCTGGATTTGGCATTTTCAGGAAAAGGGGAGAGGAGTTTCCTTGACAGTGTTTAATTTTTTCCATGATTATTAATCTGTATAAATTTTCCTCCCCCCCCCCACTTTGTATTTCTCAAGAAAATCAAACTATTCTTCAAGGTTTTCAATTTATTTGCACTATTATTCAAAGTCATCTCCTTTAATTGTTTTAATCCTCAGCATCTGGAACTAATTCCCTTTTCTTATTCCCAAGTTTGTGAATTTATTATTTCTCTCTTTTATTCTTAATTAAGTTAGCTGGCAGTTCATCTATTTATTGTTTTGTTTTTGTTTTTTCCAAAGAATCAACTTTGAGATATCTTTACTTATTAATCCTCTTACAACATTCTTTAATTCTGTAAGTTTTCTGATTTCATTAGTTTTTCTTTCAGCTTTCTTTTACTTTGTATTTCTGTTTCTACAAATGCTTAACATTTATTTTTAGGTCATGAAATGTGTAAAACTGTGACACTTCTTTTATCATATTAAGTACAACAGTGAGGATCTCACATAGGTTTTAACATTCATTATTTAGATCATAATTATTCTTTACATATTTAGCAATGGGGATTTTATTTGCTCTTTGCCAAAGAGTTGTTTAGGAGAGAATTTTCTTGGTTTCTAAGTAATTTTAGTTTTTCTTTTTGTATGTGTCTGCCTGCCTTTCTTCTTATTTAATTTCTAAGTTGATTATATTATGGGCAGGTTATTTGGTCTCTAGCATTTCTATTTATTTCTACCCTTGGGAAGTTTCTTTACTGCCTAATATTGGCTGTATTATATAACTATTCAGTTTTTTTCTGTTAGTCTATAATTATTTTATTTTTCAGATATGAAATTTGATATATATAGATATAATAATATATGTATTATTTATTTAATCATAATATATAATTGTTTATTCAATTATAGTATTTAATGTTTAATTAATCATTATATTAATATGATGATAACATTAATATTATTCTGCTATTCTTTCTTATTTTATATCTACTTAATCTTTCAAGGAACGCAGGGTGTGTTAAACACAACTACTATTATGTTTTCATTTATTTTTCCTTGAACTTTCTGCAATGTTTGGCTTCATATATTTTAATGCTCTGTTATTTGGAGCATAAAGATTTGTTATGATTATATCTATTTTCTACGTGATAAATAATTTTTCTTTATTCCTTCATATTATGGGAGTACAACTATTGTTACTAGGGTTACATATCTTGCTCCTGCCCCCCTCCCACATCCTGCTATGCCAGAGCTTCTAGCATGTCTAGCCTCCAGGTGGTACACACTGCACCCACCATGTTAGTACATACCCTTCCCTCCTCCCCCTTCCCCCTGCCCACTTCCCAGTTACAGATTTTTTTTTTCAGACATTTTGGTTACAATGTATATCTTTATCTCTGCCTAAAAAAGAATAGAGGTAATCCCTTCCCCCATCACAATGCTCAATGCTCACCACTTCCTTAAGATGTGGGTCTCCCCCCCCAAATCCCGGTGGAACACTACCATTTTTTGAGCACCGTAGTTGTAGTCAAACTACCTGATAAATAATTTTGAAGCAGATGGACGCTGAAACCTAATACCAACAGGCAGTTTGTACCACCCCCAATTTATCTGAGAAGATCTCAAAGTTGAAGCCTTCTCAGGGGGTACAGGGAGTTGGTGACAGGTATACCTATGAGTGAGCCAAGGACAAATGCCTGTGATAAAATGTTTTATCAATCAGGAAAAGTGACATGAGGACATATGTGCTTGGTCTTTTAAGTCCTTCTTCCTGGAGTTTGGTTCTTCCAGCTATGAATTTTGTTAGAAAAGACCAGCAGTTGTGTCTTTATCCTTGTGCCCAGCAACCAGCACGGTGTTTGCCCTCACTCTTGGAAGATGCTCTGACAGTAGTTGTGAATGAGTGAATGAATGAGGAGGTACCAAATACTAAATTTGTGTTGCAGACCAGGGTAATTAGCCCAGGCATTTGTGCCACCTCTCTGTCCAAACATGCCACTCCTTAAAGAACAGACTGTTGTGTTCTATATTCCTTTAAAATTTTTCATAGACTCACTCCAAGAGCCAGCTCATAATGTACTAAGCATTCCTCCTGAATATGTACAGATTTCTTATGTACTTTACAATCCCAACCAAGAAGGCATAACAGATATAACAGAGATGGGAGCCTGTAGCCATTATGCAGTTTCTGTGTCAGAGGTAAGCAGCCCTTGTCAGAGTGATCCAGTCCCAAAGTGGAAGAGACAAGTTTTCTTGTGATGAAGCAAAGTCATATCCTACTTAGAGTTGAGCTTCGCATGTTGCCATGTGAAAATACTAGAGAACAAGAGTTAGTTAAAAATAATAATTCTTTTAAAATATGTAGAAATATATGGGGGAAAGGACCAGGAAGAATATGCCAAAATATCACTGGTTAACTCTAGGACAGGTTTTGATTTTTTCCCCTTTATGCTTTCTATGTTTTTAAACATTTCTTAAGGTGAACAGGAATTATTTTTATGCAAAAAAAAAAATTTTTTTAATTCAATACTTTGAAGCTTTCCACTCTACTACCTTCCAGGTTGGGGGTTATCATTTCTCATGCATGCTCAACTCTTGGCTGGAAATAATAACTATTCACACTTAGCAGGAATAGGTCTGAATGCAGTCAATGATGTTTCTGGTGCTGCTCTGTTGTGAGACTTGATATGTGCCACAAGCATGCCACCAACATGCAACAGTGTCCAAAGAAGAAAAAAGTCACATTAGGCAATTCAAGCAAAAGGAATTAGTGCAGGGAATTGGTCATTACATAGGTGTTGGAGCACCAAAAGACAAAAAGGAACATAGAGGCAACCCAGTTGCAAGAAGCAGGTGTCACCCTTAGATCTGGGGAACAAAAAGATGAGATGGGATTACTAGGACGTAAGAAACCAGAGGAGCCATCCTATGGAGATGGTGCTGAGAGCACTGAGAAAGGGGGCCCACCAGCCGCTGCTAGGAGCTCTCAGGGATGCAGAGACCAGTTCTGCAAATGCTAAAAGAGACAGATGCTCCAGCCAACAGCCAGCACTGCTGGAGGGCACCCACGGGCCAAGAAAAAGAAAGGGAAGGAAATGCCATCTCTCTTCTCACCTTCCAGCCTCCTTCTAGTGCCTCCTATTGGCAGAACGGAATAGAAAGCCCTCTGGCAAGGGACTCTGGGAAATAGTTTGCGAAGTCCCAGCCCCACCATGCCAGAGCTCCATCCCTGGAGCTGAGGGGCAACAGGGAACAAACTGGTACCTGCTTTTGTGTAGGAAAGCCAGTGATTTTATAAATGACCACTAGCCAGCTTTGTCCCTTGTACTAACTAGGCAGACTTTTCTTTTGAACAACTACTGATGTCTTAGATTTCCAAATATCTCTTGGCTCTTTAAGACCCTTTCCTTTATTAGAGGAGTATTCATTGGTAATCCCTTTATAAATGTGTCCAGCAGCATCCATGTGGGATTGAGCCTGGTAGCTCTATGTGAGGGGTTGGGATTTGAGGGCAGTCCATTTTACACACTCCAATCGGTACACTTGTAGTTATTCTCATGAACTTGACCCCAAAATAATAAGAATAATACCCTCAATCAAATGGAGCAGTGATTATTAATAGAACTTCTAATTTCCTGAACAGCCATGTAATCTTTACTGAACTCAAAAATGTCTCCTGTCTAACAAGAAATGTTTTCCTGCCGCTTAAGTAATGTGCTACAAGGTTGGCCATGTGAGGAAGTTTCAGACTCACCAAGAGTAAACTTTTCAAATAATTTCAGTCTAACCAAATATGCATTTTATACATTAAAATTTGAGCTGCTTGATATTTAGAGCTAGAAATTTTATCGACAAAAGAAATATCCCATTTGTGAGATGATCGCTCAGCTTTTGTCTTCATGGGTAGTGATATAAAAAATTATTCGTTAGGACCTTCAATTCAGAAAATATTTAAACTCTGTTTCTTCAAGAAGAAACTTGGATTAGGGATCAGGAGGCATAAATTCCCATCTACTAGTGTTTACCTTTAGACATTTAACATCTGAGCCTCGGCTCCCCATCTGTAAAAGAGATAATAAAATGAGGTTGTGAGCATCATATGAAATAACATTGCAAAGAGGCAATATAAATGCATGTAACCATTGTGATTCTTGCAAGAGGCAGTCAAGCATAGTGATTCAGAGCATCAAGTCTGGATCCTCGAGCTTTGGGTTTGATTTCTGTCTCTCCCACTTAAAAATCTTTGCGATCTTGGGCAAAGGAGTCACATGTCTTAACTTTAGTTCCCCCAACTGTAAAATAGGGATGGTACCACCTACATCACAGGTTGGTAATGCAACTAGTAAGAATAATAAAGAAGGTAGCATATATAGGACACTTAGCAGAATCTCTAGCACATAGTAAATAGATAGATGTTAACTGCTATTGTTATTGTTGCCTTCATTGTCATCTTTATTATTATCCTTACTTTTTAAGGAACTGTATGCACACGTGTAAGATATATAGTAATTAACATATTTAGAGTATCATTTTCTTCTTTTTTTCTCTACTCAGTTTCATTGAATGCAACAAATAGAAACTCTTTAAATTTGTTGTAGATTTTTACTACAAAGCCAAGAGCCATGTTTTGTCTAGTTGGCCTTTTCCAGGTAGCTAAGAAGAGGTAGCTCTAGATACACATTCATGCATTTCATGTGGGATCCACATTATTTCTTGAGTGTTTTAGAAACTGACCTATTCTTCTTTCTCTAGAAATCTTTGTTTTCAAATCACACGAATTTTTTTTTCCTGGAAAATCAAATGGTCCCTGTTTATGTATGGCAGATAAAATAAACAGTATAAGTCTATGACCAAAGCCTACTGTCTTTCCTTTTCCTATAAGGAAATGGGTCAGGAAGTAGGTCTTGCTTACTTTAAACTTTTTCTTGACTCTAGAGATGGTACAACTGAAGAATGAGCAAAGCTGTAAAAAATATTCATTTAAATGTCCTTTGGGAAAGCATTAGTTGAAGTCCCAACAGAGTCTCCTAATTGTACCTATTAATGATTACAGCACTGCAGAAGAGAGCCAATTGTATACATGTTGCTGCCCCCAGAGAAGTGGGTTATCCTCTCATCAAATCTGTTCTACTTCCATCTCAGCTGAGGCCAAAAAAAAAAAAAAATCTGTTCTACAGAGTATCATGCTAGAGAGTGGGAACCGTACTCTTTCCTAATGTTGCCAACTATTTTATAAGAAACCATTTCACCCTGACAAATGTCATATCTAATGCTGTGCCCTTTTCAAAAACTGCAACCTGAAAAAAAGTGCATGAAGTAAACCAAGTTCTCAACAGGTAACAACAGCACTGCGCACCTGATACACTCCTTTCCCCCTTTACCGCCCTAATGAATGAAACACAATTTCAGGTGCCAACTCTTCTCTTACTGTGCAACAAAATAACCAGGACTCTACAGAATTAGGTCTCTAGTACCCCATACTCAACTCTCCAGAAGCCAGGATTAACCATGCATCATAACAATAACAACCCACATGTATTGAGCACTTACTACGTGCGAGGCACTGTCCTGAGTACTTTTCTTGTATGAACTCATTGAATCCTTACAACCTCTCTGTAAAGGGCATACCATTTCTTTTAAGACAAATGTGCACAGGATGTTAAAACAGGCTGATGTAGATATTCTATCCAAGCATCCAGACTGCACATCCAGAATGATTTCAGCCTGATCACCTACACTTTGTCATAACCCACATTCTGAATGACCCTCAGTTCACAGCTGGACCCTGACTGAGAAAATTGGCATGGCCCTGTGCAGAGAGGCATGGTGATTTGTGCAGAGTGTTTATGTTTCATAGGGTTGGGGTTTATTTTAGTTATTCTTTCCCTTCCAAACACTCTTATGGCCCTCTGCACTTCTGATGGAGTACAACTACAACCTCCTTTAATTAGTACTGTTTTCGTGTGGCCTGTCATCTCAGTGCTTGCCGGAAGGAAGGGAGTAGGGCTCAGGCACCTGAGCCCATCATAGCAGCCTACTGAGTCGTGCATCTGTAGGTGGGAGGCAGTATGGCTCAGCAGTTAAGAGCACCTGCTCATGGTAGGCATTCTAACAATTCCTCTCACCAGCTGCTGTCAGAGGGCAAGTGTCCCAGCCCCTCTGCCCCTCTATCTCATCACTGAGCAGAAAACAACTCTGAGCTTACCCATTCCTTCAAACGTTCTGCTTATTGATGACAGTGGAGACATAGCAGCAGTCCCCAGGAGTCTTCCCATACCACAGCATGGTTCACATCATAGATTCCCTAATGAAAATGCAAAGTCAGGACACTGGGTGACCTCCTGAGCTTGGCCAGCCGGGCTCTCCATGCACTGCTGGGCACATGTCAAGACTTGGAGCAGAGAAATGGGTGGAAGAGCAGACAGAAGGTTTTCCCTCTTCATAATTTAACACGGTATATACCGTTGAACTCCCTGAAGAGGCAGAATGGCCTTCACTGAGTTGTTACTATCTATGATTTTAATTGCAATGTGCTGCTATTGTTCCATATGTGTTATGAAATAATATGGACAACCATAACATCAGGGAGTTCTCAGAGGAAGATTCACAGGACTGTTGCCAAGCGGCATCTCAGTGGACAGCTGTAGACACATTGAACTTTGTGAGGTGTAGGGCGATTGGCCATCAGTAGATGGTAAATGATATAAATATGGCTGCAGTTTTCCTTGCCACCTAAGTTCAATAGTGTCAAACATATACAAAACTCAGTTTCACACAAAGTAACTGCTTGTTTCCCGACACTGCTCAAAAGTCCTGAAAAAGACTACAGAATGTGGGGGGAGGCGGGGAGGGGGGAAGTTATTGAGGAAAGCAGGAAAGCCATTTAGCCCAAATAAATCACTCCTGTGTTAGGCCTTGATCAAGAAGTTGAAGTTCCATTTCTTTATCAATGAATAGATAGATGTCTCTGGCAGCAACCAAGGGCTGAGGAAGGTTCTCCCACTCCCGGTTCAAAACTCAAGCCAGAGATAATCCACCTGCTTTATAAGAAATAATAATAGCCTAAGTTTCTTTTTCAGCTTTAGATGTAACACTCTATATGATGCTTCAGTTAAGTATGTATTTATAACGGTTCTACTGAGACATAATTTACATAACAAATTTCACCTGTAGGAAATCCATGGTTCAGTGGATTTTCATATATTGACAGAGTTGTACAGCCATCGGCACTATCTCATTTTAGGACATTTCCATCACCCTGAAAGGAACCCTTTATCCATGAGCAGTCACTTCCCTTTTCCTCCTTAAATCAGCCCACCACCCCAGTGCCACCACCCAGCCCTACATGACCACTCATCCACTTTCTGTCTCTGTGTGCATTTTTTAACCTAGACATTGCCTGGAAGTCCCTCACAATTAGAATCAAGTGATAAGTGTTTCCGCAAAATCTGTCATTTTTGAGAAAATTTATTTTTGTGTATGTGTCACTGAGCCTCCTCTCCTCCAGCCAGCACCTGTCTCTCACCACCACCCACAGAAGTGACCACTGATTTCCATTTAGCAAGTATTTACTAAAGGCCTGCCATGGGCCACACACTGTGTTCACACTTGGGGTCATCAGTGAATAAAACAGCGATTCCTGTCCCCGTGGAGCTGACTTCCTAGCAGAGGGAGACAAAACAGTCAACAATGACAACAGCAGAGCACAGGAGTAAACTGCACAGCGTGTCATAAGATGTGAAGTACTGTGGAAAAGAGAGACAGGAGAGGGGAAGGGGGAACTGGGAGGCCAGTGCAGGGGGAAGGGGCGGGTCCCAGCATTGGGATGCGCAAGCAGGCATCTCCGGGAAGTCAAGGTGAGCAACACTTAGTGGAGGTGAGGGAGGGACCCAAGCAGGGATCTAGTGGACAAGCATTTCATTCAGAGGGAAAATCCTGGCACAAAAGGCCCTGGCAGGGAGCACGGATGACGTGTTCAAGGAATAGCAAGGAGGTTGGTGAAGCTGAAATGGGGAGAGAAGACAGAGAGGCAAATGGGGAAGAGCATGGGAGCCATGGCAGGTCTTTGAGTAGAGGAGTGACATGAGCGGAATTATATTCTGAAGGCCTGGCTGACTGTTGGAAAGAGACGAGAAGGAGCAAGAGCAGGTGCAGGGACTCCTGGACGCTGCTTTAGAAGCTACTAGAGGGCAATGGCTCTCAACCTTGCTAGGCCTTGGAATCACCCGGCAGCTTTACAAAACTGAGGCCTGAGTTACAAAGCACTTAAGTGGTGCTAGGTGCAGCCTGGGCACTTGGGCTATTCAGAGGTGCCCAGGTGATTTTGATGTGCAGCCCAGGAGCACCATGAGAGCTTTCAGAGCACTCAGCAGTCCCAGTGGGCTGCCTTTGCAGCTGGGAAACAGAACACCACAGATAACCCCAGCCACTCGCTGGCAAAGCTGTGTCAAGAGGTGGTCAGAGATCTCACTGGTAGGTGGTGGCCAGGCTGGCACTGCACACAGTGTGCAACCGGTTTGGGGCTGGCTGGACCCCACCTGGTCCATTGGACCTTGAGGTCAACCCCATTCTTTGGCTGCATCCAAACACAAGCCTCTGAATGTGAGAATCCAGCATTCCCCCTGCACCTAAAAGAGGGATTGTTTTAATATATCAAGGCAGAATAAAAGGATAAGACTTGAATCTTAGGAAGTGAGTATGTGATGCACTCAACAAACAGTTTCTGAGAATAACAGTGACAGCATGCCACTGGAGCTGCATTGCACAAAGAGCTGCTGATAAAAAGATATGGTCTAGCCGTCTTTGCCCAAGCCAAATGGCCCAAAGTGAACACCGTCTAATATTTCAAAATGTGTTATTTGTGGGAAGGCTTTAAATAAGCCAGAGAGGAGGGGGGGGGGGATTCTTTGGTTGCATATCTGAGCGGTTGGCATTTCTAATTTGGAGGGATGAATAGAACATTATTGTGTTGCCTCGGCACAAGTACAGCAGAAAAAGAAAAAAAATATATGCTTGGAGCCGTGAGCCGAACATGAATCAGCAATCTGGTTCTATTGTTCAGAAAATAATCACCATGCTGGGAGTATGGAATTTAAGAATCATGCAGAAATGCCCTTCCTCCACCCAGCAAGAAACAGGGACTGGCTAAAACATGGCATCTTGTTTTGGGCTTTCTAAGCTGAAAAGAATGTAAAAAACTTGGAGAGGATTTAGGGAAAGCTGATTTGTAAATATGGAAAATACAACCCGTAAGAAATGGGAGACAATTTAGACCCAGTGTTGGCAACCTCTCTCCGTGGTGGCACACCAAGGGAGTGTTTATTCACTTTCAGGAGCAGGAAATAGAGCTGCCTTAGCTTCAATAAATAATGAAAGTTTCTTGAGTTCCTACTATGTGCTTGCTCATCACTGTGCTGACTTGTGGGTAGCGGAAGGAGAGGGGTCCCTACCTTTTGAAGACCTTCTAATTCATGGCCATGGGCAGGGGAGTGTGCAGTACTATAAAGCAGCAGTTCTCAAACGCAAGCGTCCATCAAAAGCATTACCTGGAGGGCTTGTTAAAACTCAGACTTCTGGACCCCACCCTCGGGGTTTATGGTTCATTAGGGCTGGGGTAGAAGATGAGCACCTGTGTTTCTCACTCGTTCCCAAGTGATCTGATTCTGCTTGATCTAGGGACCACACTTGAGACCCTTGTTTTCAGGAAACAAACACATGGGGCAGGCGAGGAGGCTCAGCACGGAAGTCCACTAGGAAGGTGCACTTGGTTTGTTGGCACTATAGCAGGAACCACTTTTAAACTCTGTTCTCCAGCGCATAGCTGATGGGTTTAATTGGCAATGTGCTTTGAATAAAGATGTTGTCGCCACCCAAGGAAGGGTAGAAAGAGGCATGGGAAGAGAGTACTCTGTAGGCCTGAAGAAGCCAACCAGGACATAGTACAGTAAGACACATGTGTGGGCTCAAAGCAACAGAGCAAATGGCTGTAGACATAAGAGGATGACAGTAGAGTGGCCTGTCCCCATGCTCATACTCAAGTGCTTTTTTCATGAGCAGAAGTTCTCAGCAAAATCACCTGTGAGGCCTTTTCTAGGTACACTTGCTTGGCCCCAGGTGTATAGCAAAGGTGATTGTGCCATGAACCCCCTCCTTGAAAATTGAGAACCACTTTTTCTGCAGCCTCTGTGGTTATGTCCCTACTTATAGGCAAGCAAAAGGCAAAGCCAAGCTCTCTGAAAATGCAAAAATCCCTCCTATATGGTCTCAATGTCATCTTATGACCACAGGACCCGAGTGTCCCCAATTCAGGTGTCCCCATTTAAAACGTCAATGGCCTTCAGAGAAGGTAACAGTCCCTCCACAGAACCAGGTGCATTGGCCGGAGTACCTGCCTTTTCACTGGAAATGTTCTAGACAAGGCCGTGCTGTGTGCTGGTCAGGATGGAGTGAGGATGCATGCCCTGTGTGGGGTGTAGCCTAGCAGGATGGAGCCCCAGTTCCTTCTACATGTTCCTAAATGACTTAGGCTGGTGACTCTCAACATGTGGTCCCTAGAAAGCATAGCCAGATCACCTGGGAGCAGGTCAGAAATGCAGGCTCTCAGGTGCCCCCAAAGTTACCGGATCAGAGACTCTGCCAAGGGTGGAGCGCAGCATTCTGTTTTAACAATCCCCCTGGTGTGTTCACCAAAGTTTGGGGACCACCAGTTCAGCTTATGCTATAGGTAGCTCTAGGTGGCGCATCACTACCTGTAAGTCAGAAACGGAACAGCATGGAAAAGCAGGCAGCCTGCCTTTTATCCGTCTATTGAGGCGCTCATGCAAGGGTCCGACCTATTGAACGTCCCATGCTCATTTGTCAGAGTTTTGCCTAAGAGCTTAAAGTGTTCGGTATCCAGCCAGCTCCTCAGCTATCTTTGGCATCCTGTGATTCCCAGTGACAACACGACTCGTCGCATCCTCTTCTTAGATGATGTAAGGGCTGTGTTCTTTCACTTTTTAGATTCTTCATCACAACCTCTCTATATGATAGGGACTCAGGAAATTATTGAGTGATAATCAAGCCTGATTTATTCCCAGGACTGCCTTAAATCCTGCCAAGACTTCACTCTGTGTCTCATTCTCTCCTTATCTACTCCACAGCGGTAAGCCAGGCTCACTTAGCCAAATGAAACTTAACGGTTAAATCATGCAGCCGTGTTTTCACAAAGAGTGAGGGGTGAAAGGAGATGATGCAAATCGCACCCTTTGATTTCTCACTGATTCCCAAAGCTGTTGCAGCCGTGGTTCCCAAACTCTGTACCAAGGGACCCTGGGTACCACAGCAAACCACAGGAATACAGAGTGATGTTCTTAACTTTTGAAGGAAACCAGCAACAACTGTCAGACACCATGCATATCCTTCTGTCAGGCTGTTTGGGCATAATTACTTCATAAACAGAGCATTTAAGTATTTATTTTGGCCTGGAGTCACCGTAAAAAAATTTACTGAAACACTAAGAATGTCATGCCCCCCAAGAAAGTTGGGAATCTCTATATTCTCAGTAGTAGCATCACTATCTCCTTGTCTACTTTGTACACATTCTGGCAGGATCATACATTCAAACTAGCCCATTTAAGGAAATATGCATTGTAAATCTAACTTAAATATCAGGGGGGAAAGCTAAAACTATAACTACATGCACCTTTGAGGGGCTTTCTAACCTTCTTTCTTTCTAACCTTTCTTCTTTCCTTTCTAACCTTCTTGCCCAGATCTACCTATCCCGGCTTCCTGACTAAACCCTTAACCAAAGTTCCTGTGATTTGAAAAAATAATAACAATAACCTAAATTCTGATTTAGTGTCCCAGTCCTTTCTTCATGACTTAGGCATAATGGATGAATTCTTATAAATCTGAACTAACAGTTGCTCTGGTGCATTCCTGAAAATTACCTTTGAAACATTTTGTTGAAAGACAAAATTGAGGCTATGTGTGCTGTGCTACGCACTTGGCGCCCCCCAGGAAATGGTTGAATTTGCTGGTAACGTTAGCCAACAGGTAACGTTAGCTTGTTCACCAAGCAGGATCAGACTGAACCCAATGAGGGGACATGGAGACTGCACAAAGTTTCTGAAGTCAATTTCTTTTTTTTTTTTTTTTTTTTTTTTTTTTTTTTTTTTTTTTTTTTTTTTTTTTGAGACAGAGTTTCACTTTGTTGCCTAGGCTAGAGTGAGTGCCATGGCGTCAGCCTAGCTCACAGCAACCTCAAACTCCTGGGCTCAAGGGATCCTTCTGTCTCAGCCTCCCAAGTAGCTGGGACTACAGGCATGAGCCACCATGCCCGGCTAATTTTTTCTATATATATTAGTTGGCCAATTAGTTTCTTTCTATTTATAGTAGAGACGGGGTCTCGCTCTTGCTCAGGCTGGTTTTGAACTCCTGACCTCGAGCAATCCACCCGCCTCGGCCTCCCAGAGAGCTAGGATTACAGGCGTGAGCCACCGCGCCCGGCCTCTGAAGTCAATTTCTGTAGGGACTTTGCAATGTAGCCCCTCGCTGCTGGCCCCATTGGCACTGAAGAAATAGTAAACAATTATAACTATATTTATAATGGAGAATTTTATTTTCATCTTCAAGGAATTTTAGGAGCCAAGCAGCCTTTGTAACACCCCCTTAAGATTATTCTTTTTATCCCAGGGTTAAAAATCTGCAAGCAGCTCACTGCAGCTTCCGAAGGCAGGAGAGCATGAGCTGAGACTGGGAGGCGCCATCTCCCTGGGACAAGATTGAATTTTTTTGTATTTTATTTTATTTATTTATTTATTTATTTTACTGTACATGATACTTTTAGCAAGTGGTCAAGTACTAGAGTCCTTTCTCATGAAGCTTCCCAGGGTCCGGAGAGGGAGTGGGTTGTTTTGTTGTCGTCTTATGCACCATCAGACACTTTTTAAAAATCAATTTAAAAAATCTGCTTTGGCCCTAATGTTTGATTTTCACATTCTTGTTTGTTGTTTTTCATGCATGTGTCTCGGTGAGTCACCTAACCACAATTATATATTCTGGCATCTGGTGGTTCAGTGTGGTACCCTCATTCCTCAGGAATTGTTTAATTCCCCTGACATGATGAATGTGTTTCCAGTCCTTCATCACACACACACACACACACACACACACACACACACACACACACACACGCACACACACACAAGGGCGCTTTAGTGAGCTTTTCTTTGGCACGAAGAAGTTACCCTACTCTCCACCAGGTGTCAGTAGAGTCAGTTTTAACCGCTTGCTTTGGCCAACAGGACATCTGTTGGTCAAAGTTGTTTCTCCTGCTGTGTGAGCCGCCTCTTCAAACCACCTATCCGCTGATCTCTTAAGAGACCAGCTTCCATTTCTTGGAAGCACTCAGAGATGATGGTCCACCTGCAGGAGACGGTACCTATGAAGAAAATGTGCTGTAAACATAGCATGGGGTTAAGTTGATCCCTTCAGAGTTGGCCTCATGAAACTTTTCCTGACTGGTTTCTTCCTGACTTTCCTATCACCGCATTATTTGCTTAAAAAGTGCTTTATGTTTCACTCACTATGACAATAAATTCGATGTAGATTTGCAGGGAGCTTTCATGTTTGTTTTCAAGCCCGCTCTGACCCCAGGAATCCCATTCCTACGACTGCTGACCTAGTCCTCAAAGAAGGAATCGGATTTTACTCAGAAACTAGCATGGGAGGGTGGAAAAACACTTCCGTGTATCAAGTGCATTGTCCTACTTAACCCACACGTCCCCCTTTGAGGTGGATGATCTAATCCCTGTTTCAGGAACACAACTCTTGACTTTTAATATCCCACATGTCATTCTGTTGGTAAGTGGCAGGGCCAACACTCTTTCCAATGTTCCATGGTGACATGCCTGGGAGAGAGATGGAAAAAGAGAGGGGAAGGGGAAACAAAGGGACAGTGATTTGGCCTGGACATAGGTTAAAATGAAGAGTAGAAAGGAATCCTAGAATGAATTTTTTGAACTTGAATTAAAAGGTGTGGGCAGAGTGGAAGTAAAGGCTAATCATTTTGCTGAGAATGACAGCAAAAAAATCTCAGACACAGCAAATTAAGCTCAGTTTCAACTACAGACCCTGGTTGTATTGTCGCCCTCCCTGAGGGCAAAACCCTTAGAGTGACTGCCCCGAAAATCTGAAATGAAAATTATAGCTTTGCCATTCAAAAGTCATTTGCTAATGTCTATAGTGTGGGGCTCAAGTCTCCTGCCACACCCAGGGAGGAATTCTGACTTTGCCTTCCCTCTAAGAGGTGATCCATTTGGATCAACCCCCTGGCCATGTGACAGGCACAGCCCCTACCACTTTTCCACATCTTTACTTACTAACTCAGAGTCTTATGTGCCTTTTTAACTAGTCCCATCCCATCTAACTCCTCTGCTTTTAAATTTTTTTCTCTTACTAATTTTTTGATAGTAAATTACCAAATATGGTTAGTTTTACACAGTGTAAAAGGTGGGTCACAGTGAAGTCTGATGGGAAAACACTTTGTCTCTGTTCTCTATTTGAGTTCTCAACAAATTCCAATCATCAGAGATTCAATCATTATAAATTCACTTCATTGAGTCCTAGACTTACTATTAAAATGCAAAAGCCTCAGGGAAGGACAAGTGGGGCTGCATTTAGGAACCAATAGAGTTGGGGTCAAGGTCATTTCTGTGTCCAGCCTTCCTCACTCCCCATAACAAGGCTAAATGAACAGGAAAGGTAACCTTGAAAGGGAAGAGAAATTTTCACAAAAGTCTTTTCTTGAAAAAAGAAATTAGCAGAGCAAGAGGAGGAACAATGGTGCCACCTGGGGAGGTGGGTTTTTGTGCTGTCCTCGAGTCTTTAAACCACCTCAGGGAAGTGGAGACCAGATAATAGCCCCAGTTCCCCAACCTTAGGGGTGATGGGAGCTGGCCAGGAGATGATGAGATCTTAATAATAATGGTCATGATGAAGAACTCTCTTGATCCCTTACATTGGTGCCCTACTGTTAAATTTACAAGCATTTTCCAATTCCACTGGTTCTCAGTATAAGCCTGGGAGGACAAGAATTGCTTTCTCTTTACAAAACGATGCTCAGAGAGTTGAGGAATCTGTCCATGATCCCCAAACTACTGAGCTGAGACTCAAGACCATCTGGAATGATGCCCAGTCCAGGAGTCTTTCCTCCATTCCTGGGATTGAACTTGCTCTTTAAACTGTTTCCCAAATGCAGGGTTCAATGTTTTCATGTAAGTCCTGTCCTCTCTTCCTATGAGGGGAAGAGGGAGAGAACGGGAACCCCCACTTTCATGCCTGAGAGAGCCACAGCCTCATGCCCTTGTAGTGTGGTGTGCAGCCCACCTGAGGGGACAGCCATTTGCATATACCCAGCTGTGCTTCCAGATGCCATAGACAGAGCAGTGACGAGGCCAGAGTGGGGACAGAGTGAGTCACAAGGCTCAGCCCCATCCCAGGAACTCCAGCAGAGACCAATGCCCCACAATGCCAAGTAGACCTTGTATAAAACAATTGCCTGCTCCTTAGACACAACTTAATGATACATCCCCAAGCTGTGCCCTACTGTCATGTAACGACTTCTAAAATCCTTCTGTTTAGGAAATCCAGAGCATCCACTGAGTCCTTGTCTAGTAACGTTCACTGGACGCCAGGTGAGAAGGTGGATCTGTCCTTCTCTGATCCCTGTCCTGGCAATCATGGCCTCAGGTCAGAATCTGTAATAACCTAAGACTCAGGCATCTGACCTCTTAAAATGAGCCAAGAGAATTGCTTACGGAGGTTCCCTGCCCACAGCCCCAGCCCAGTCATGGCTACCTTGGGCTACTTCCTCCCGAGAGAGCCAAGGAAAAGAAACTAAGGAAGATGGTCTGGAAAGGCCACAAAACACCCTCGTCAGAGAAGGGTGATGTTGAAATGTGAGGGGAAGCAGTGTTTCAGATTCAGTGTACAGATGGTATAAACAGTGATTCACTCTGGATGGAAAGGTTTCCCAGGGGGTCATTTTTACAGATGTCCCTTCAGTGCTGTAGTTTCTATGGGGCAAAAGGAAACATAAGGGGACAAAGGTGTGCAGTCTGGAGTTCTATACGAAGGAATTAGGGTGTTCTCTCTGGCACTAGTCTAGCCTTGTGACCTTGAATACCAAGACAGGAAAATAGCAATGATCCCACCCAAAGAGGTGCCACCAAAGGGGTCAGCTCCCTCCACAGTCCTCCTGCACTCTGTGGCAGGGCTTTCTTTCTCAAATGGGGTCACTGCCTTAGGGACCTTCCATGGCTCCCAGTTTCCCACAGTCCAAATTCCATAGCAAGCCTTTCAAGCCCACTCACCATCTGGCCTCAAACCACATTTACAGTATCATTCTTGGTCACTTCCTGCCCCCTAATCATATTCCCTGTGCTCTTTTGTTGCTCCCAAGCCAGGCTTTCCATCCCCTGCCTGGAAGAAATCCTGGTTCATTTTTTCAAAGCCAAGTTTAGATGTCACACCACTGGGATCCCTCATACAGGTAGAATTAATCTCCTGTTCCTTGGTGCTCCAAACACATTTTTCATCCCTCTTGCTCAGCTCCTCTGCCCCTGCGTCATAGGCTGGCTTCCTCACCCAAGCCCCACAGGCAGGGGTGGGCTCCAGGGCTAATTTATCATGAATGACCCAGAGCATGCTGGGCTGCTGTTTCATGGGTAAATGGGCAGCTCTAGACCTGACCATTGGGTTCGTGGAATCCTCTTCAGCCTTGCTCCTGAGAAACTTATCTTTCTTCCACCCACAAAGGGATCTGCTTGCGTTTAATAGTTCCTCTCCTCTGTGCTCCCCACCAAAACCAGCTCTCGTGTCTCCTTGCAATTCTATTCACTGGATTATCTTTGCATCAACTCATGTCTTTTCTATTAGATGTTTGCATTTTAATAATGATCAAAGTCGTAGCCAAAGCTTAATGTGATATCTGTGAACGAGTTTTACCTATGAAAGCTGTCTGTGAGCCCCCTGAAAATATATGCCAAATCATTTGCTTGTTTCTAAGGGGTGGGGCCTCCTGTAACTTTCATTACATTCCTTGAGGAGTCCACACCCCCCAATTGTTGAGATCTGCTGAGCTACAGAATGAAACTTCAGAGGAGAATTTGTAGGTAGACCATGGAGCAGGCCTTTAACTTATCCCTAAAGCCATTTTACATATGGCACCTGCTTTATTGCAGTGTAAAGATGCTGATCTTCTCAAGGGGGGCTTGATAAACACCCTGAGAGCAAAAAGCAGCCCCAGGTAAGGAGAGTGTGCTTCTCTGTGCAGCTGCCCCTGATTATGAGACATGCATCTCTTTTAGACCTCAGAGCACAGAAGGGGCTCAGCAGTCTCCAGCTGCATCTCTTCACCCATCCTTGGCCCACTAGACACACCTGAACTCTCTTCCATGTGACAGCTTCTCACATTATTGGAAGACCACTATCTACGTTTCATGTGACTCTTCCCTCTTCTAGATTTCCTTCAATGTTTCCTTGAGATGTGTTTTCCACCATCTGGGACATTCTATGTGAGATGTTTCCCCTAAAATGCAGCAGCCCACATATGGGCCGGCCCTCATGCTACAGGTCTACATCCTATGTTCCCATCCCTGCAGCCCAGTGATGGCCTTTGGTTTAGTAATATCAGCCACCGCTCACAGCTGGTCGCATGGAGCCCAGTGTCTTCAAAGTCCCTGGGCCTATTTCCTAAGTGTTGGTAATAATTTCATTTGCTTTTCAGTTTCAGAGTACTCAGTAACAACTTCCCCCTCATTTGGATTTTTAAAATAAAAATGCATTTTATGTGTCTGAGAGGTGAGTGCTCACTTTCCCACTCTTCCCAGAGGAATGAGCGTTACCCAAGGCACACAGCATTGGGCTAAGAACAGGAGGGACGGGCAGGGAGGGCTCTTCCTGCGTGAAGCTCAGCACCGCTCCCTGGAACATGGCATCTGTGACTTGTATTTTTAGCTGCTATTTCACAGCCAGCTTATAAAAGCGATTGTAAATCCCCGAGGGCAGAGAGTCCCCCTTAACCTGCCTGCATCCACAGTGTCTATCCCAGTGTTAAATGCTCGTTGCATTCATCGCAGTGTCTTGCTATTTCTACCTCCTAAATGTCACTTGAGCCCCTGGCCCTCTCTCCATCTCTGCCGCCACCTGCCGTGACCGCCTAAGCGGCCAGCTTTCCACCCACCAGCCACTGTGAAGCTTTAAAACTCAAATGCCCAGGTTTTCTCTACAAGGCTCATTTCTTGCAGAGTAGTCCCTGGGCCTTCGGAGCGCAAAGATGAGAACAAAAGATTAAATCACAACCTGGGGAGACGCCTATTTAAAAGAAAGGCCTCCACTCAGAAGCCTTCCCAGGTAAGCTCAGATAGAAATGACCTCTCCTTCCCTCGGGCCCCAGTCTACTCTGAAGAGACACGCAAGGTGAAACGTGCGTACGTTTTTGCATTTCTATTTTTGCCATGCTTCTCTACCTCTGTTAGATTGGAAGCCACTTATGGACAGGCTGCAGTGTTGTCTTTGAACAAACCTAGGTCATTGCCTACACAATGAGTAGGTCTCAATCAGAGCCTCTCCACTGACTGACCAAACAAATGACTGACCTGCGTAAAAAGGGCATTTCCACTTGGGTAGCACTTGCCTGGGAGAATCAATGGAATAGCATTTTCCCCGTCCACTGGTGCTGAACTGGTGAAGCTGTTAAAGGACCGTCAAATTTGAAGGGCCCTGGTAGGCAGACCCTCACAGGATCTAACTGAAAACTCTTCCCTACCAGGGAATAAAGGGACCTGTTCTGATGAATGATACACAGACGTGACCCAGCCCTTCCCAGACAGTGTCGTTATCCATCCTTCATTAGCAGAACCACCCCTGTCACCGCATCAACACCTTGACACTTCCTCTTTGCTGACCTACTCCACAAAACCCTTCTCTGTGCTTGTTTCCTTCCTGGAAGGCAAATCAACTCGGCTTGCTTTATTTTTAAGCTTTTTTTGGACTTTTTTTTTTTTCCGTTTGACCCCGTGATCTGCTGGTGAGCCCCAGGCTCCTGCCGTGGCTCTGGAAGGGACCATGTCTGGGTTTCCCCTCCTCAGGACAGAGCACTCTGTTGACACCCATGGTGTGTTATAGGGTGACCAGAAAACGAGGCCCTGGGACACCTGCCTACTCCAGAGGATTGTTAGAAGTTTCCCTGGAATCACATTTAAAACTCTAGAGCTCATTGAAGGAGAATAGTACTAAATACTAAGTAATAACCAATACTAAAGTACTACGGTAATAGTAATATTTGTATACTATTAATGCTACTATAATAGTATTAGTAATATTATTGCTATAATATAATAATACTAAAATACTAGAGCACTAAATCATACTATGGCTGAAGAAAGATAATACTAAACAGAAAAATCAGTACTAAACTTTGTGGTGATGACACCATTCCTAAACTCTTAATAAGATTTTTTTTTTCCTGTTCCTAGATATTTACTGCTTCACACACAATACTTTTCTGTTGTTCAAATGCCTATCCGACTGGGATTTTGAAAATGAAGATATTTTTAAACCAATGGCATAGCAAGAACATACTGGGATTTTGTAGCTTTACCGTTTAGATGATGAAAAGGACACAAAACTATTCTGACATGTTTGTCTTGATGTTGTATTTGAATACAGGTGTTATCAGTCGGGATTCTTTTGGTTGCGAGTGACGGCAACTTGACTCAAACCAGCTCGTGTAAAAAGGGAAATGTGTTGCTCAGGGTGTCCAGGGAAGGGTTGAGCAGCCAAACCCTCGGAGGGCAGAAGGGGACACAGCAGGGCATCGAGAAGAGCTGAAAGCACAGCATTCCCTCTTCACCTCGGGTTCTCTGCCAGGCTGATCTTCTCACCTTCAGATGGGCTTTGTCCAGGTGCTGAAAGACATGGCCTCAAACAGCCTTAGAGTTTTAACTTGTGATCAATTCTGCCCCTAGAGAGTAACTAAATAATATCTCTCCCTCCCTTTATTTTTCTCTCTCCAAGTGTCCTGAATAAGCATCTTATTAGCCCACCTAATAAACCCAGTCTGGCCAGAGGTAGAGCACTGTGGTTGGCCCAGCTTGATCCATGTTCCCCATCCTTTCCAGAACATTCAGGAGCAATATCCTGTGAATATGTGGCAGCTTCTATGGCTTGGGAGGGGCAGTGAATGGCAGCATAGTTCCTAAGAAGAGCAGCAGAGTCAGGAAAGGCACTACTGTGGGTGTGACCTGTGCTTTCACCTTAGGGCACATTGAAACCTGGTCCCTCTCAGTCAAAATGCAGCTGGGCAGATGGAGGAAGATGGGACAGAGGGCTTATCAGCCCTTGAAAAGCTCATCAGTAGTGAGAATGCATTTTCCTAGTAGTTGATGTTCCTCTCCTCTATCAGATGCCAATTCAGGTAGCTTGCACCGTGCCGTATCAGCTTCATTCGTTTTATTTTATTCAGTTGTTCAGCATATGTTGTTGAGTACCTACTCTGTATCTGGTACTCTGCTCAGTGTGGAAGATATAAAAATGGGGAAGTCCCTGCCATAAAGAGGTGACAGTCTACTGGGAAAGTCACCATGTAAACATGAAATTTCCACAGGATGAGACAAGAACTATGGTTGAGGTGTGAATTCATACCTGCAGTGTGAGTGTGGACCCAGCACGAATAGCATGTGTAAACCTGTGTTGTAGACATAACCCACATACTTCCTCTTCTCCAACCAGTTATTTAACATTGAGATGGTCCCTCCCCTGTCCCATGGCTTCATGTGCCTAGTACATTACAGATTGCCCGGCACTTTCACTCATATCATGTTTAAACCTCAGCCTTGTGGAATAAGTAGAGCAAGTATTAGTTTCCTCATGTTACACCAAAGAAATGGAGATTCCAGTGCTTTAAATTGCTTGTCATGGTCCTGCAGCCAGTAAGTGACAGCATTGGCCCTTGAACCCACGCCTTGGGCTTCGGTGCTATTCTTAAGCCAACGTGCTGCCACTACCACTGGACACAGAACCCCCTCCAGGAAAAGAAACCTACTCCCAATCTATCCCCAGCAATATGCTAGAGGACTCTGACCCGGGTTTATCAGCCACCTGTGTCCATCTGTGTCGTCCTTGAGCGTTCTTCCTCGGTCAATGTGCCTCTGGTCACGGACGCCCACCGGGCCTCCCTGCGCAGTCTGAGGGCCAAGTCTTTCTGTTGCTCTTGGATTTCATTGAGGTAGTGGTGAGGAAGAGGAGTTCAGCTCTGACTATGGAAAAGTCATAAATGGGCAGGTGTGAATATGGATTCAGTTCTTGAGAGCAGTGTGTCTAAGACTTTAAATTGCACACAGATCACCCAAGGATCTTGTCCAAATGCAGATTCTGATCAAAGTGGGACCCAAATTTTCTATTTCTAAGAAGCTCTCAGGCAATGCTGAGATTGCTGGTCTACAGACCATACTTTAAGAAACAAAGATCTAGAATAAAGATGCTAATACATCTTAGCCACTCTTGGGGAAAACAGCAAGCCAGTGGGCTGGGAGCTTTCTTAAAAACATGAGATGGAAAAATGTGACCTTGAAAAGAAATATTATTTTTAAAACATATTTATAGAAGGAATCCTGAGATGAAAATTGAGAAGTCTTATAAACTCACACTTATCACATAGCCTGCCTATGCTTCAGTTTTCCTAGTTCTGAGAAGAAAGTAACAAATCTTGCCTCAAGCTAATTAATGTATATGATATTGTTTGGAACAACACATTATGGAAAATGCAGGTTATAATCTGTTGTATTTTTTCTTTGTAGGAGATGTCAGTGAAGAAAAGGATCCAGAATGATTACTAACCTATGACTCCCAACAGTATGACAGGTATCTATGTATTTTTAATTTTCTTTGTGTGTCTTTATTTGTGTTCCACCTGAAGTGAAATTTAAGCTTCCTAAAGACCAATGTGACAGTCTTAGCAGCAGTTATTCCCACACATGAATGTTATTAAGCCCTGTGGCTACGTCCCTGCAAATGTGCTTCTATCTTCTGCAGAATTATGAGAGACATCATCACCAGAAAGATGGAGAGGAAATGATTATTCACAGTGAAAAACTAGCCTTTAACCATCCTAAGATCATCATTGTGTAAAATTAAATATGTGTACTCTTTATAGTCATTTAGATTAAGATAATAAATGGTTCTGCATACTTAGTGACCACAGAATCTATGTATGTTCCTCAAAGTGGGTTGTTTATTTCATTGGGCAATAGAGTCAGAATGGAATATAATTAAATCCCATAAGGTACAAGTGAGCTATAAAACTCTTAGCGAGAGTCTAAGGAGAGACAAAATAACTCCTGGAGGAATATAAGGTTGCAATAGCACAAATTCTTTGTGCAACACATGGCGTGGGGGTTGCACACTCAAAGGGCCCAGGGGCCGGGGCAGATTACAAAACTAGGCAGATGACTGCAAAGGTTGGGTATAAAGAAAAACAAATAAAACTGGAGAACTTGGGTTCTTTCCGAAAGGATGCTATTCCCCAACGTAGGCAATCACTGACAAGAAAGAATGTAATTCCGTGTGTTCAGAAATTTTGAATTTTCGAGGGAAATCCAGATTTTAAATGAAATATCCCAATTTTTAAATGTTAGCAATTAACTTACAAAAAAATATCAAAGACTCATGGGCCAGTCAAAATATGTCTGCTGACCGGAATCAGTTCATAAGCTGTTGGTTTGTGACCTTGGCTATACATCTTCCAGCCTAGCGCCAAGACCAAGACTATCCTTTGGGTTACCATGGCAGCAGGGCAGGTCCCCATCGATCTCTGTGTGTCGTGGATGCAGCCTGACCTTTGATAATCTGTTCCTGTCTCCTCCCCACACTATGATGAATTAAATGTTCAGGACGTTTCCTCCAAGAACCCATTCTCCAGTATACCTGAGAGACTGAAGCAACTGAAATTGCCCCCTCAGCCTTCTGAAAGTTTGGAAGCCTCTCAATGACCATAAACATTATCTCTCCCGGCATCATTGCCCAGCCTCTCTTCCTACCACGCTCAAGTTCCTGGTGTAGCAAACAGACAGAGTGTCTGGGCAAACTGGAATGATTCACACCTGTAAGATGTGAGGGCTTCAGAATCACATCTCATCTTCTCTTCAGCGTATTTCACATTAACAGGCACCAAAATGCACCCACTGCTATTTCCGTTCTGCTGCCAACTAGGCCGAATTTTCCTCCTCTTTCATCTCACACCTTCTGTGTCATAGACAGGCTCATTCAACCTTAGCTACAGGCTCCAAGATTTTGCTGGAAGCAGTGGGATCTCAGTGGAAGGACTGATGGCCTGTACGTCTTTGCAGGCACGTGCAGGTGTGAGCACGCGGACATCAGGCAACAGGTGTCCACACTGCAAAACCCAGGTCTCCCTCTTCAATAAAGGGCAGTGTGAGATCAGGTGCTACGCAAGAGTGGCTCTATACACCATGATAATGTGCCCACCTGAAAAAGCTCCCCAAAAGCTCTAGACTCAAAGAACATACCTTGAGACATATGAAAATGGCACAGCTCAGTGTAAAAATGAGTAATAAAATGGTCTTTGCTTGCCATGGGGATTAGTTCTAGATAGAGCATCCAAGGCCCCTCTGGATCAAGTGCCAGCATTTTTTTTTTATTATTTTGAAGAGCCAATGAATAGATATTTCTGGCTTTGCAGCCCACATTATGTCTGTCGCAACTACTCAATTCTGCTGTTGTAGCATGAAAAGCCACAGGCTATGTGTAAACACATGGGCTTGGCTGTGTTTTGGTAAAACTCTACTTACAAGACAGGCAGCAGGTCAGCGTTGGCCAACAGCCTGTAGTTTGTGGACCCTCATTCTGAGTCCAGGTGGTCCAAGAAGTTGTCTTCTAGCTGTATCCCATCCTATTGTTGGCAGAACACCCAAGGCTGAGTCAGCTTGAAGGCTGAGCTAGGAATCTAGGCTCACAAGCTACTCTACCCACCCATCTAGCAGAAGCTCAGATGCTTGCCTCGCAGGCTGAACTAGAACCCCAAAGGCCTCCAAGTTAAGGAGGGAGTTTTCACTTCCAGCATTTGCTTCATAGTAGAGAAACTAATCGTAGTTCTACTTTCAAAAGAAACCTTCTTCATACACTTATGTTCAGTATATGTTAATGGGCTTAGATGAGAAAATCATTACTTTAGGCACCCTTGTTTGTGTGTAAAATAAAACAATGTCCCTTTCTCTCTCTTTCTCTCTCTCTCTCTCTCTCTCTCTCTCTCTCTCTCTCTCTCTCTCTCTCTCTCTCCCCCCTCTCTTTGGCTATGGGCTTGGGCTCAGTAGCACAATAGGGCACTTATAGTTAACAATAATTATTGTCAAAATAACTAGACAAGAGTGGAATTGGGATGTTCCTAACACAAAGAAATGATAAATGCTTGAAGTAATGGATGTCCTAGTTACCTTGATTTCTATCATTACTCATTGTATGCTTGTATCAAAATTTCATGTTTCTCATAAATATGTACAACTAGTATTTATCCATAAATTTTTTAAAAAAACATCAAAATGAAGAGCATAATAAAGTTGTAAGCCATCAGAACTAAGAGTTTGCTCTAGGAGCATAATTTAAAGAACAAATAAACACATTTTCTCTTTGGAAAACATAGTAGGTAATATCACTGTTATGCAATACAGGAAATCAATTAACCTTTGTGAAAAGAAAATTATTTTTTAAATGAGCAGGAGTTGAGAACATTGAATCTATTTTCCTAAAACGAAGCAGGCCAGCATTTCAGATAAAGGAAGTATGTTTTTGTAGGCTCTTTCAGCTACAATGCTTATTAAATTTATGTATTTTTCACTAACACAAATGAAAAATTATTTATTTTCTGGAGTTAATATCAGTTACAATGGAGTCAGATCTTGCCAAAATTTTCTCATTTCTTTACCCCACCTAATTTGAAATTAGGACTGTATGATATCACTCATTGAGATATCTGATTCTTAAAGAGGAAAGTAAAAAAAGTGCCATAATACCATATTTTATTAATCTGCAATTAAGTACCATTTCCTAGGTAATCTGAAGGAAATTGTGTTGACATTTATGACATCATAATGAGCTCTATTTTGAATAAAACCATAATTCACGGCATAGGGAAATTTGTTCTAAGATATGAATACCTAAGTTTTAAATACCAAAGTTAGAGGCTTTCACCCTTGGCTGAACAGGAAACTAAGATCTCAAATTAACTGTCCCAGAAGAGACAGAAACAAAAATCTGTTATGTTTGCACTGAACCTAGTTTTAGAAAGTTAGGATATGGCAAAAAGTTAGCAAAGTATTTGATGTTTTCGTTGAAACTGGGCCCCCAGTAATTTTAAGACACACTATTATGAATCCTTTAATGTGAATAATATATTCCTCATTCATTTATCTAACTTGGATTTCTTCTTTGTGACTCGCCTGTTCATTTCACTACTGCATTTAGTGTTTGTCTTTTTCTTTAGCAAGGCATTATTAGGTGTATCCTTGGTACCAGGGAAGGGATGCTTGCAAGTATACACAAGAGCTTTCAGTTGTTACCCCAATGTTTTCAGCCATGTGATCTTTGCACTGTTTCTTGTTTGCTTGTTTTGGGAAGGGCTCATTTGTTAAACAAAATTAAGAATGACATCAGTTTTTTTAAAAATTTACATTTCCCTGTTACTCCTGAGGTTTAGTATTTTTTACATGTTTATTGGCCACTTGCATTACTTCACCTGCAATTTGCTTTTTCATATTTATTGCTCATTTGCCCATTATGATCTTTGTCTTTTTCTTATTATTTGTAGAACCTGTTTATATGTTAAGGATATTAACTAATCAAGTCACTTAATCTCTGCAGATCTTGGATTCCTTACCTATTAAATGAGAAAGTGAGACTAGTTCATCCCTAGTTTCCCTTTCACTTTTAAAATTAGATTATCTATACTTCAATTTTAAATATTTATAAATTGCATTTTCATAAAGTGACACATACATATTAATGGTTGGGTATAAAGTAAAAGCAAACTGGAGCAATGTCTTCAGTGTTTTGACACTATCCTGCTAAGAAAGTTTTTCAAAGTCAAACAAAACGCCTACGTATGGAAAACTCAGTATTTTATTGTAAAGCCCATGTCATTTTTCAAAGGCAGACCTTGAGGTGTTCCTTAGGCTTTTCAACTGCTTCTTCATGGCCATTTCATTTCTTCAGAAATAAAATCACAGCGTTGCATATATCCTGTAACCTATGTAGAATAGCTTTTCATGGTGTCAGAAGGTTATTAATAGCAAAATAACGACACCACTCAAAGACGACTAATGTTAACATTGTACGTGTTGTCAACATTTCCCATTGTCAACAAACACTCTTCCTCAAAAGGATTTTGTTCTTGGCTACTTAGTCATCCATCATATGGTGACAAAGCCCCGATTGTAAGTCTAGTAACACAACATTATTATAAATAACATATGATGAATATGCATTTATTAAATATGCATCAATATGTTGAATATATAATAAACTGCCTTGTACATAATTTTGCACCTCTCTAATTATTTCCTCAGGATAAATTCTGCTAAATAAAAGGAAATGCTGGATCAAAGGGACCGAAAGTCTTTAAAAACTTCTTCTGTTGCCAAATTGTAACCAGATTATTGGACTCACTGAGACACCCACCAGCAATGCGGCCTCCATTTAACCATATACCCTCTAAATGTACAGTTTTGGGGCAGTTAGTCTACTTGTTTTTGAGGAGGCAATTTATTAGACAAAATTTTATCACACCTTTTCAAAATTTTACATTTTTCTTATTGATAATGAATTTGACTACACACATACACTGATTGGCCACTTAAACTTCACATTTTGTAGCTTACCTATTTGTTATACTTTGCTATTGTGGCGTTTGTCTTTTTCTTGTGATTTAGATATTAAGTAATTAATTCATTGTCTATCATAAATATTACAAGTATTTTCCCCAATTTAGAATATGTGTTTTCTTTTTGTATATGGTAATATTTGACCTTTTTAAAAACTTCTTATTTTGAAATAATTTTATACCTACAGAAAATTTGCAATATTTATATAAAGAATTCCCAAAGTCTTCAAATGTTAACATTTTATCACACTTGCTTTAATCTTTTCTCTCTCTCTTCCTATTTGTATCTAACTTTTATTTTGAACCATTTACAAATAAATTTTAAACTTGATGCTGTGGCATTTTCAGACATACAAAAACTTTTAGCTTATATATAGTAAGTTCTATTAAGGTGTCATTTTATGATTTATTTCTTTGTTGTCCAGCTTAGAAATGCCTTCTGCTGAGTGCTGAGGGAAAGAGATTGATGGACTCTTTAGGATGGGTTAGCACTTTTATTAGCACTTTTATTTATTTCAACTTGAAGTTCTCTCTCTCTCTCTTTTTTTTTTTTTTGGAGGCAGAGTCTTACTCTATTGCCCTGGCTAAAGTACCATGGTATCAGCCTAGCTCATAGCAACCTCAAACTCCTGAGGTCAAGCGATCCTTCTGCCTCAGCCTCCCAAGTAGCTGGGACTACTGGCATGTGCCACCATGCCCGGCTAATTTTTTCTATTTTTGGTAGAAACAGGGTCTCACTCTTGCTCAGGCTGCTCTCAAACTTCTGAGCTCAAACAGTCATCCCGCCTTGGCCTCCCAGAGTGCTAGGATTACAGTGTATTTCTCTTTAATCAAATCCAGGAATGACTTGGTTAAGATTGAAGATTTTCTCAACAACACTGTCTCATACTTACCCTTTTGCACCAACCATCCACCCAAAGTACGCTTGGCCTGGCCTTTGGGGAAGCGAGGACAAACCCTCACAGTGGTGGGCACCCTTCTGTCCCTTCTCCCAACATCAGGACTGCAGAAGAGGGAACAGAAGCCAAGGGAGACCAGCAGCCAGGGTGCTAACACAGCCCTGTGCTTCCCTTCCCACCTTGCTCCAGAGCAGAGGCTTTAGATTGGCGTATTCACTCCTGGCATAATTATTCTGAAGGGGAAGCTGGAAGCTTGCTTCACTTTCTTCTGAATTCCTTTTTCCCCAGAGGTGACCAAAAATAAAATGCGGCCTTGGATTCCATAGAGCCGTCTATACACGTTACAAAGGTTGCCGTGAATAGTTTAGCAGAAAGAAAAATACTGACTTGCACAAAGAGCTAGCTCCGCTGTTCCTTGAACCCCAATTACAAAAGAGAACGTTGATTTTATTTTCTGCGTATTTAACCACACAATGCAACGGGAGCCTTTTTGCTACCTCCGCCCCCACTCCTGTGCATGTTGTCACTTCTAAAAGAAATAAAAATCTCACTGCAAGTAGGCTAGAAAGGAAACAGCAGTCTCCCCCAAAATGCCTTGAGGGCAGAAGGGAAGCTATGGCACACACATCACACAAAAAGTCTCTAAATTCATCCTCAGACATCTCGCCCACAAATCCACTTTTCACAGTAACTGCTGAAACCTCATGTCCTCTTCTCCCTCTCTCCCTAGAGGCCAAAAACCTCACCTCGGGTGTGCCCTGAACACACGGTCTCCCCTCCCTGCCCCAGTCAGGATCTAGATCCTTCTTCCCCTCCCTCTTCTCCCCTACTGCCACCTGGTGGCCCCACCTGTTGTCTCCTTTCAAGATCCTGTGCCTCTTCTCTCCACCTCCCCTGCTTACATCTTCTTCTAAAACCCCACTCAGCAAAATAAACAGAGCATCTTTGGGAACGCACTCACCTTGGAAAACAAAGGTGGGCAAAACCATAAATGTTTAATAATTTTACATGTTGTCCCTGTCACACACGAATTGATAGGAGAGAGTGAAAGTCACTCCATGGCATCCCTCTAGCCTGGGGACGAGAGGACACAGGCACCTCAGCTCCAGATTTTCTCCAGTTCCCACCATGACAAGGGGAAAATCAAGAAACCACAAAAAAGAGAGTTTCTCTGGAGCTAGCATATCACCCTTTTCTTTAAAACAAAAGTAAATCCTTCCTTTTTCCTCAGAAAACATAAGGGACGGTGACCCTTCATATAACACGACTGGACTTTGCCCTATAGTCCACCTAAAGAAGGACTGGCCCTCCTGGACTCTGTCTCTGTCCTTCTCCTGTCCTTCCTCTGTAACTTCCTGAACTTCCTCTGGAAGAGAAACTTCCCACATACAGAACAGTAGGCGCTTTCTGAAAAACACCAAATTAATGAAAATCCCACCAAATCTAGTCAAATTAACAAAAACTTTCCCTCAAGTCTCCTGGGGGACCCTTAGACAATTATTTCTAGAACAACTTCAGTTTCCAAATTTGAGCTGCAGCCAGGTGATCAGGAAGTTGGAAGTGTCAAAAGGACAAGGCTTTATAGAGAGTGAAATATGGAAGCAGAAAAGTGAAGAAAAATATTTATTTGTTCCTCAGCAATTCCTATATTCTTCCTAGAGGCAGCTTTTACAATGTTTGCTTCTTCTCCTACCCTGACACCTTGCCCCATGGTCCCTACGCCCACCCCACCTCCACCGTCACTGCTATAACCACCATCGTCGTCATCACACCACCTCCCCTGCAGTCACTGCTCCCCACGTCATCATGACCATCATCACCATTCTGACAAACTCATCTCAACCTCCTTCAAGCCAGCTGTAACCAAGGATTGCCCGGCACACCTTTCCTTGGCCTCAGTCACAAGTGACAACCGTGACCTAACAGAACGGGTTACATCTTCCTCTCTATTCTCCCAGTCGTCACCGAAGTCCACAGCAGTTGCACACATGTAGGTGCTGGGTCTTTTAAAAATAAATTGAAAATAATTTTCCGAACAAAAATTTAGTTCATAATGAATATATGGTGTTATTTTGCTTACAATGAGCCAAGAGTTATTTTTATATGGCACCACCACCTGCCGCCATTGCCAACTGAAAAGTCCCAGGCTCTTGCTTTATCCATCTTTGCTTTTCTTTCAAGTCTAGGCTAGGATGACATTTCTACTCTGGAATTTGGCTGTGTTGTAAAAAGGAAAGTAGTGTGGAAATGCCAGCTCCCTGAGCCTGCAGAGTGCAGACACATTCTTGTCTTGGCGCTGGAATGGAACTGAGGCGTTTTATCTAAGGCTCAGACTTTACACATTGGCAAGCTAAAGCCAGCATGAGGAAGTGACTTGCCCAAGGTCACTACAGCAGACTGTGGAGTATTTGGACCATCAGTTCCCAAAGCTTAGGAAACTGTGGGTTAAATGACTTCAAATATGATTATGTTGTTTTTCTGTTTTTTTGTTTTTGTCCTTAACTGAAGTTCTTAGTCTTTATCATGCTAATGTGCATACTGAATCTCTAAAGAAGGTGTATTAAGCGATTTCCCCTTATCTTTTACTTTACTTTTTTTTTTTTACTTCACTAAAAGTAAACCAAGAACAAATTAATAAATTCTCGCCAAATTCAGTCAGATTAGCAAAAACCTTCCCTCAAAACTCCTAGGGACTCTCAGGCAATTGCTCCCAGAACAACTTCAGTTTCCAAATTTGCAGCCAGATGAGCAGGAAGTTGATTCTCCTCTTTTGTAGGGGACCTAACCTTGTCCTACTCAAACTTGTCCTGCCCATTAGAATCACCCTGGGAGCTTTGTAAAATCCTGATGCCCTTGCCCTCCCAGAGCAGTTAAATCAGAATCCCTAGGTGGGGACCCAAGACTCAGTATTCTTTTAAAACTCTCCAGGTAACTGTAGAGTACAACACAGTTTGAGTGCCAGGATCTGGGCACAGTGGTTCTCAGCCCTGCCTGCCACTGCAGTCACCTGGGGACCCAACCAAAAATACCAATGTCTGTGCCCCTCCCTAGAGACTCCAATCACGTAGGGCTAGGGTGGCACCCCCAGCTCCTCAAGTGATTCCAATGTACGTCCAGTGTTGAGAAAAGAGCTGTTGATCTCAAACCTGGTGGTAAGTGTCAGAATCACTGGGAAATTTAGTTAAAATAAGAAAAGCTCTAGCCTACCATCTTACCTAATCATGACAAATGCCCTTCTTGTGCCTAATTAGCTCTCTGGGTGATTTCTGATACACACAGAAGTTGGAGAATCACTTATATAGAGGGGTTTTTCCTCCCATTGGACATATTTTGGAAAGTATTAGTTGAGACATCTAAGTACTTACAAAAAGACATCTAAAATATTGCCCTCTAATTTAGGCCTAACCTGGCCAAGCTGGAAAATTGAAAAGTAATTAATGAGGCTTTATTTCCACTGACTATATGGGTGATGTGATTACTTTTGCCCATGAATGACAGACCCACAGGTCCTGAGACCCCGCATTTAGCCACTGGACACCTTCCCTGGTCTAAATGGCCCATCAGAGCAGCAACCTCTCCAGTGCAAGTGATCAAAAAGCCCTTTGGGACTGCACTCCAAGGCCAGTATTTTTCATTGAAGAAATGGAGCAGTCATGAGGAAACTTGTTTCTCTGCCCCACGGTGATTTTATAGGCATCCAGCTTAGAATGCTATTCTTCTCTAATGGGGACTTTTTAGAGATGTGGTGCTTTGGGTTGTAGGAGGATGGATTTTTTTTTTTATTTATTCATTTTTTTTTTAAATGATTCAATTTTAAAAAAAATAATATTTGTACTCTTTTTGAGACAGAGTCTCGCTTTGTTGCCCAGGCTAGAGTGAGTGCCATGGCATCAGCCTAGCTCACAGCAACCTCAAACTCCTGGGCTCGAGTGATCCTTCTGCCTCAGCCTCCCGGGTAGCTGGGACTACAGGCATGCGCCACCATGCCCGGCTAATTTTTTATATATATATCAGTTGGCCAATTAATTTCTTTCTATTTATAGTAGAGACGGGGTCTCGCTCTTGCTCAGGCTGGTTTTGAACTCCTGACCTTGAGCAATCCGCCCGCCTCGGCCTCCCAAGAGCTAGGATTACAGGCGTGAGCCACAGCGCCCGGCCGTATTTATTCATTTTTAATTTTTTTTTAAATAAATTGATTTCCATTTGGGGGCCTCAAGAGAAGGTAGCTCTCTGGTGAGCAGTCCCCACAGAGTTCTGGTTCTCAGCCAGGACTACATGTTTGAATCACTTGGGGCTCTTTTATAACTCCCAATGCTGAAAATGCTGAGCTTTTCTCAAAGAATAGTGGTGAGAATGTACGATTTATACAAATCGTTTAACACAGTCTGGAGCACTGGGGCACAACACAGACTAGCCATGATGAGGGAGCACCTGGTATACACTAGGGTATTCACTAAATGTTAATTTAGTTGTACGAAAACAGCCAATAGAATTACTGTAATTCAATGGAAAAAACAGATGTAAATAAGTGTATTTTCTTTAGAAGCAGGTAAGCTTAAATTTTTATAGTTTTGCTTAGCCCATTCCCATAATTCATGTTTTCTCTTCAGTGTCAGTTCAAATTGAGCACCCTAGTTAGGATTTCCTTAAAGAATTTTCTGTACAGGTTAAGGACTTTTTTTTCTGAAAAATAAGATAGACAAGAAATGCCTTTGTTATTCTTTATTATTTTATGGAAAGATATGTTTAATGAAGTAGTAATCTAAACATAAGATTTGAAACAAACAATTCATGTAAAAGGAAGTAGATAATTTTTCAGTCTTTTCCTTTCTGCAATCCTAGATAAAATAAGCATCTTAAAACATTTGCTGGTATTATTTTTTACTTCATTTTTTTTATGTCAAAATATTAAGGGGGTATAAATATTTTTGTTACATGGATACCTTTTATAAGGCGTAAGTCAGGGCTTTTACTGTGCCCATCACCAATATAGTGTTCATTGTACCCGATAGGTAGGTTTTTACCCCTCCCCTTATCCCCTCTTTCCCCCTTCTTGATTTCCAATGATCTTTAGATTTCTTTGTGCCCATCATTTAGCTCCAGATTATCAGAGAGTACATGTGGTGTTTGTTTTTCGATTCCTGAGACACTTCACTTAAGATAATCGTCTCCAATTCCATCCAAGTTGCTACAAAAGACATTATTTCTTTCTTTTTTATGGCTGAGTAGTACTCCATGGTATATATATGCTACATTTTCTTAATCCATTCATGAATTGATGGCTACTTACACTGATTCCATATCTTGGTGATTGTGAATTGTGCTGCAATAAACATTCAAGTGCAGGTGTCTTTTTGATTAAATGACTTCTCCTCTGAGTAGATACCCAGAAGTGATACCCAATGTTGATTCTACCATTCCGTGAGCATGATATGTTTTTCAATTTGTCTGTGTCATATGCAATTTCTTTCATCAGTGTTTCATAGTTCTTCTTGTAAAGATCTTTCACCTCCTGGTTAAGTATATTCCTAAGTATTTTATTTTCTTTATAGCTATTGTGAATGATATTGAGTCTTAGATTTGACTCTCAGCTTCACTGTTAGTAGTATATAGGAATGCTACTGATTTGTGTACATTGATTTTGTAACTTTGCTGAATTTATTTATCAATTCTAGGAGTCTTTAGGATTTTCTAGATAAAAGATCATATTGTCAGCAAAAAGATATAGTTTGACCTCCTCTTTCCCAGTTTGGACACCCTCTATTTATTTCTTTTGACTGATTGCTATGGCTAGGACTTCCGGTACCATGTTGAATAGAAGTGGTGATAGTGGGCATGCTTATCTTGTTCCAGTTCTTAGTGGGAATGCTTTCAACTTTTCCCCATTCAGTAGGATGTTGGCTGTGGGTTTGTCATATAAGTCTTTTATAATTTTGAAGTATGTTCCTTCTACGCTTAGTTTTTTTAGTGTTTTTATCATGAAAGGGTGCTGCTGAATTTTATCAAATGCTTTTTCTGCATCTGTTGAGATGATTATATGGTCTTTGTTTTTGCTTCTGTTTATGTGAATCATATTAATCAGATTAATTGATTTGCATATGTTGAACCATCCTTGCATCCCTGGGATGAAACCCACTTCAGGGACTTATCTATTTCCTCTAAATTTTCTAGTTTATGTGTGTAGATATTTTCATAGTATTCACAGATGGTATTTTGTATTTCTGTGGCATCAGCTATAATATCTCTGTTTCATTTCAGATTGAGCTTATCTGGGTCCTTTCTCTTCTATTTCTGGATAATCTAGATAGAAGTCTATCAATTTTGTTTATCTTTTCAAAGAACCAACTTTTTGGTTCATTCATCCTTGTATTTGTTTTTTTTGGCTTCCATTTCATTTAGTTCTGCTCTGAGATTTGTTATTTCTTTTCTTCTGCCAGCTTTGGGTTTGATTTTCTCTTTTGTTTCTAGTTCCTTGAGATGTGAAATTAGGTTGTAAATTTGTGATGTTTCTGTCTTTTTCATATAAGCATTTAGGGCGAATTTTCCCCTTAGGACTGCTTTTACTATATCTCATAGATTTTTTTTAAAACATTTTATTTCATACAAATTTCATATGGTACAAAAGTATTACATGCTTGAGCCTGTCTCCCAAATAGAAGGTTCTTTCAGTTCTTCAGGCCAACCTTCCTTCTGAGGCAAATAAATAAGAAACATGTAATATTATGCAGAGCATATATAGAAAAGTTTCCTTTACAAGAACAAAAAATACACATATATATATATATATATATATATATTTAGTACAGTTTAGCAATCCAGTTTATGTTGACAAATTAAGTTCATTGTTAGGAGTTACTCATTACACATACAAAACAACTCAACAAACAACAGATATTTTAACCTGTAAGGAAAAAATATTCAATTTAATTTTTTTCTTGTATTTTTGAAGAAGATATTCCATCTGCAAACTCAAGTTTGGTCGGTCCCTTTTAGGCTTTTTGCTCAATATTTTGAAAACTTCCATTTTGTTCTTTTTGTAGTGCCTTTGAGCTTCTTTCTCTCTTGTTTTCTTCCCTCAAATTCTTGTTTCTTAGCACCATGTTTAGCTTGTATCTGTTCATATTCTTCTTGTGTTTTTTGATTTGATGTTTTCTTCCTATTTTTCTTTGGAATATTAAAGGATCTTACTGTCTTGCTACATTGTTTTTCTGGCTGAGGCTGGTCAAAGCTACGCTGATCTTCAGATGGAGTCTGGTCAATACTACACTGTTCTTCATACAAAGGCTGATCAACTTGCTCTTTTAACAAAGGCTGGTCAACTATTCTTAGTTGCTTCCTGAGTCTTTCCTCTTCAACTAAATAGACATGTTTCAGATGATCTAGGTATCAATCTTTGAATTGGGATTCCTGTGATGTTTGGGCCTTCTTTTTCCTCCATAGCAATTTCTTGTAATTTTGCTGAATCTTCAGTTTTCTATGAAACGCAGAGCCTTGTCCCTCGCAAATGTTCCCCACAAAGGCTTGTGAATAGTTAGGCTGCCATATCCCCTGTTTCACATTCTTATTCCTGAATCTGACTGAAGATCTCCCTCTGCCACCTGTCTCCCAAACCCATTTCCACTGCCTCTGTGCCGGCCTCACAGGTACCATTTCCACAGACCTGTATCCCATAGATTTTGATAGCTTGTATAGCCTTTGTCATTTGGTACAAAGAATCTTTTGATTACCATCTTAATTTCATTATTGACCCAGGGATCATTCAGCATTGACATCCTGTATCTTCTCAGATCACAGTGGAATAAAACTAGAAACCAATTCCAAGAGAAACACTCAAATCTATTACTTCATTTTTTAATACACGTCAGTTCCTATGCTAGTCAAAGCAAAGAGACCATACTACACCGTGTTTTCATTGATGCTTAGCACTCCCCAGGATGTACGACTTAGCATGATATTATCACATCATGTGAAAAGTGGTAGCAGAAAGTAGAAGGGGATACACAGCTTCCTGCTGCTGCCAATAAGAAAATTTGAAAAAGCACTGGTTTTCCATAATTAGGTTTCGTTTTACTTGCACAGTGTCAAATTGTAGTTCCCAACCTTTTTCTGCCAAGGCCCTCTTGTTATTTTCCCCTGACACACACCTCCCCTGAATTCTGTGCTTTCAGACATCTTACTTGCCAAACTGAATTTATGAAGCAATAGAATTCATTGACCTGTTTTTAGTAATTGAAGACATATTTAATTACTAATCTGATATTTTTGGTGAGCAGGATAAAATGACCAATGTTCCCACACTACACAGATATAATATATAGAAACATTTCTAAATGTTTTTAAAAAACCAGAGGGATAAAATTTTTCATATTATTGTATGATTTCCTTTGGGCCTTTTCAAACTTCTGAAATTGGTCATAGTTTTCCCCCAATACTGCTTTTATGGACTTCATGTTAAGAGCCATTTGATTAAAAAAATTCCAAGTATTCTTATACTCCAACTTTCTCAACACTAAGTAGGAATTATTCTTCTATATTATTTAGTAAAATAGAACTATAAATGAAGCCATCAGAATACCAATTACCACTGCCATTACCTTTAATCAAAAAAATCTTTCAGTATTATTATAAAATCATTCTTCAAAGATTAAGTCTATATAAATGAATATAAAAAACTATTATACTCAGAAATGCATAATGAAAATATTCATGAGAATTTCAATCATTTGATACCATGCTCCAAATTAGATCAAGAAATTATTGAAATAAATCAGAACATGAGTAAATTCTTTGGGTTTTTCAACAGAAAATTCTAATACAATTTAACTCTTTTGAGCATCTAAGATATTAGGCATATAAACACAACTGAGAAATAGTTCTTACCTTTGAGGAACTCACAAGACATCTTAGTTTCTGAACACATTGGTACATATTTTTTAATATCTGGGAAAATTTATAGAAGTTTAGAATTGGAAGGAATCTTAGAGACCATCCAACACCCTAAAATTACAGGTGGAGAAACTAAGCTCATAAACTTAAAGTAATGCACTATAGCCCTGCAGCAATGCACCAGACAGAAGTTTTGTTTGTTTGCATAGATGATCCTTCACACCTCTGGTTAAATTTATAAAATGTTGAATGATATAAAAGACACCCAAGCTATCTGGAACCAAAAAGTGTCTATTAGTAAAATAATGCTCTCTTCTGTAATAGGTGAACCCCAAAAACTCAGTGACTTCATACAACAGGACTTCATTTCTAACTCATAATAAGTCCAGTGACACATGTTCTTGTATGGCAGTTGACACTTATCAATGTTATTTAGGGACCCAGGCTCTCTCCTTCTTACATGCACATCTCCCTCTGGGACCTCAGAGTTTTCTTCATTCGACAGGAGGGGAGAGACAGAAAATGAAACAAGATGCATGGAAGGTGTTTTACAGGCCAGGCCTGGAAGTGGGGCCCACTCCTTTTACTTATTCTATTGGCTAGAAACCAGTCCCGTGACCATGTCTCACTGCAAGGGAGGCTGGGAAATGCCATCTATCTGTGTGCCCAGGAAATAGGAAGTGCACAGATTTTGATGGTGAGCCCATGTCATAAAGGACTGTACAACTGCATAATGACATTATGAAGGTGAGTTCAGGAAGGACTTGGTCTTTATATGGAAGTCATCTGTTCATTTTAAAACTGTCCATTCCAGTCCTCTGACCATCCTCCAGTCAATATCAGCATCTCTAGACCGGGCTAGGTTAGTCTATTTTGCCCACCTTTTCTAGCTTCTAGAGCTGGCATGGTGTAGTGAAAAGAACACTGACTTTGGAGTCTTTAGAGTCAAGTGTCCTTGGGTTCAAATCCCCAGTTTGCCACTTTTTAACCTTGTGATTTGGAGCAAGTTTCTTAAGCTTTCAGAGTCTCCATTTATTAATTGTAAAATGGGGGCAAAAAGCATCCTAGAGTTGTGGTGAGAATGTAATTACATCATTCAGTAAACATTTATTGAGTGCCTCCTATGTGTTAAGTCCTGTGGTACACTCTGGGGAAGTAACAGAGATTGAAAAAAAAAGGCAAAGAGCCTAGATCAATAAAGGATGTGTGTACAGTCATTATCACGAGCAGGCACTCAATAAATGTTAGGGCTCTTGCGTTTTGGCCGTCTGCAGCTAGGCTATGAAGACAGATTTATCCCTAGAAATCCAGACAGAATAAACGAGTGAATAATGATGTATCTGTGAGATGAACAGGTCAAGTGGAAAATGTTTCAAAATGTTTCAATTGTTCCTGTTGGAAACTAAATTGACAGGGTGAGAACGTTTATTTATGTCTATGAAGCATGTTTAATTTGCAAGGGCTTAAAACATAATGATTTGAGCTGCAAACAAATACTTGTTCAGTCCCAACAAGAGTAAACAAAGAAACATCAAAGCAGAGAGAGCCCTTTCAAGGCTGGTGGCCTTTCCATGACTACACCTCCTTTACAAATCGGAGGAGGAGAGACTTCAGAGATGGTGAGTGGCTTCCTGAGGGCCAAGAGAGCGGTGAGGCTGCAGCAGCCCCTCCTGCTTGCTGACAGGTCAGGAAGAGCCTACAAAGCCCCCCAAGAGAAAGAAGATATTAATAACAAGACGGCTCCACCCAGCCATCTTGGCCTCAGTCTTCTGGCTTCAGAGACCCGCCTGGGGAAACCCTCACCTCCAGCCCTCCTTACTTCCTTCTTGTCTCCCAGCTCTTGTTTTATTGCATCCTATGACTTCCAAGTGGAACAGAGGACCTTCCTATTTGTTTTGTTTGATAGTCTGCCTATTTTTTTTTTTATTTTCTTGCTGCATTCTTTCCATGAAGCTCTGTTTTATTTCTCTTGATTCCCCTTTTATCTTTTTTATCTTAAATGTAGAATAGGATGGGGGAGAAAAGGAACAAATAATGAGTACGATATGTCTTCAACCCAGGAAAGTGTGAACCATCTTGACTCCAGCTCCACCCGCCCGTGTCTATGCCCTGGCCCATAGCTGTGTGGCTGACACTTTGGTGTAACATGGTTAAGGGGCACAGGCCAGCAGTCAAATGCCTGGCGTGGCTTAGTGTGGCTCTACCTCTTCAGCTGTGACCTTGGGCAAGTTGCTTTCCCTTTCTTAATATTCAGTTTCTTCATTTGTAAAGTGGAGATGATCAGTATGTATGTCAATATTAGTGTGAGGGTCAAAAGAAACAAAGGAATGTGCTTAGTGCCATGGCTGGAATGCAGTGAGCCTCACACAGTAAAATAATAGATCCAATCATCTTGCTCCTTCACCACCACCACGATATCTGCAGGCCAAAGCCACCACCCTTGCCAGAAAAGCTTATGAGAACAAGGGCTGCTGTCTTGTTCTCTTGCTTCACAGTTAGAGGATAAGTTTGATAACACCTCGTTAATCAAATGCCCTCCAGCTTTACTGATCAACCCATTCCTCAGTCTAGGAAGTAAAGAGTCACAAGTCTGACTCAGAAATGGCTCTTCCAGTCCCACTTTCCAGGCCTGATCCTTTGAGAATTACCCATTGATTATAAACATTGCTTTAGGATGTTTGTGCAGAAGACGCTCCTGAAAGTGCCTGACTAAAGCTTCCGGGATCGCATGCTGCTGGCCTGCCTCCACAGGACCTCTGATTATACTGTTCCCTCCTCTCCAGACAAGGATTTCTAAGGATCCTTCTGTGATTCTTATCCAGCCCCTTCTCTTAGGAGAACTCAGGAAATATTGTCCAGGGCTGGGATTAGCCGAATCTCTGTTTTCAAGCAGGGGCAGTTGTATCCATGGTAAGTTCCTTCTGCTTTCAAAGTAGACAGGGCACAACATGCTCAATTGATGGAGACCTGGGTACGATTCGGATTTCCAAGATTGAGAATGTGCTTTGCTTCCTGACCCTGTCAAGCCCCAGCCTTTCACAAGAATTTTCCATGTGCCACAAATCAGTTGAAGAAAGGCCTTGGATCTCCATCTGCAGTGGCTGAGAGGACAAAACCTACATTGGCTGGATGGAGTATGGGGCTCATAGACTTGTAACAGCTTGGCCCACTCCAGTGATAACTTCACCAAACACACTTCCTAATCAGGTTTCTCTCTCTCTCTCCCTCCTCTCTCTCTCTGGAAACTCTTGCCATCTAAGGGTCTGGTCTATTTGTCACCCTTATAGTTTTTCCCTACTATTCTGGCTGCTATTATTCACGTCATACCACACTGCCACAGTTGCTCACCCTATCTTATAGAATGCCATCGTTTGCCACCCGCCAGGGGCACCCTGGTTTAGAACATCTACCAGTTACCTTAGCAGAAAGAATCATCTGAATATTTCAGCCCAATATTATTTGATCTCAAATAGGATCTGCTGCCTTAGTCCTGATGACAAATTAGATACGAAAGACAGGGACTGCTAGCCCTGGAAACTGGGAGGTCCCTTTGCTGGATGAGAGCTCTCTGCCTTCACCTAGTCTCACCCCACACTGTGTCTCGGCTCTCCCTGCATTACATGGGAGGCTGCTGATGGAACATCGATTGCATTGATAGTCAGCACATTTGCAGGGGGTCAAGGCTTGGTTTTGTTGTGTAACTGTTCAAGAGGCTTGAGTCTGCAGACCACAAGCCTCAGGCCGTGGACCAGTACTGGTCCGCAGCCTGTTAGGAACCGGGTTGCACAGCAGGGCGAGCAACAGTGGGCGAGCAAAGCTTCATCTGTGTTTACAGCTGCTCCCCATCACTCACATCACCACGTAAGCTCGACCTCCTGTTAGATCAGCAGTGCCTTCAGATTCTCATAGGAGAATGGACCCTACTGTAAACTGCGTATGCAAGGGATCTAGGTTTCATCTCCTTATGAGAATCTAATGCCTGATGATCTGGGGTGGAGCTGAGGTGGTGATGCTAGTGCTGGGGAGCGGCTGCAAATACAGATTATCATTAGCAGAGAGGTTTGACTGCACAATAATGGTAATGCGCTTGAATCATCCCAAAAACGTCCCTTCCCTCCACCCCAGTTCATGGAAAAACTGTCTTCAGGGAAACCAGTCCCTGGTGCCAAAAAGGTTGGGGACCACTGGCCTGGATCAAACCATGCCATGTTCTTGGATTTCAATTTCCTTTTCTATAAATGAAGTTGTTGAACTGGTGTGGCCCTAATGTCCCTTTTTAGCTCCCACTATTCTCTGAATTTTACTAATCAGAGCCCACTGAACTAGGACCAATTGAGCTACTTTGCCTCTGAAAATGGGCATGGAATGTTGTCACACATCCATTTATTAATGCTACACATGTCCCCAGACAATGGTGAGATAAACAAAGAAAGCAAGATGAAGTGATTCATGAAGTCATCAAGTGTGGATTAACCAAGGTAGGATCAGTTCAGTTTGGCACTATAATATACTATCATAAAGAAAAGCAAAAAGCTTAAAATGAGAATAAATGACTCTGCAGCTCACCCCTACTGCTTGTTATTTTGCTCAAGCTGTGTCTGCTTCACTTGCCTAAGATAAAAGCCCACGTAGCATCACATCTGAACATGCAGAACAGTCCCGCGGGAAGACAGCCTGGGGTTTCTGGTGACAGGACACTAATATACCTAACAAATGGGCCCTATCATGTCAAAACCTACAAGTCAATATTAACAATGAAGGGAAATGAAAATAAGGATTGTTTGGGGCACAGGAAATGTCCTATACTGTTTCTTCCCTTGCTGGAAAACAATTGTGAGCAATACCAAGTGCAAATCATTTCTTGTAAGAAAAAATCATGCATGGTTGTATTTCCCTGGCACCACGTCACAGATGGGCTTATGTGTATTAATGACTTTTAAAAGTGAGTAATGCTTTATAAATCCCACCATTTTTCCCATCTACCAAAAATAAGTGTCCATGTTACTATGGCACCCTTGCTAAAAATACCATTGATTGGAGTTGACCTTAGATTAAATTTGTGAGTCACTTGAAATACAGGTGTTACTGCTGGCACTGATCCTATCAGTCATTCATACCTTAGTGTGCATTAATTCAATGCAACTAAGACTTTCTCCTCTGGAATCAGTCACACTGATTGATTGGTGGGGCTAAGCCTAGGGTCAGAGAAGAAATACTTTTTATTATAAACATAAGAAATTCACTCACCTTCCAGGTTTTCAACCTCAGAATTATTGACATTTTAGGACAGATAATTATTTGGCTGGGGGCGGGCAGGTGCTATCCTGTGTATTGTAAGATGTTTAGCAACATCCCTGGTCTGTACTCACTAGATGCTAGTAGCACACACACCCCAAGTTGTGACCACCAAAAATATTTCCAGACATTTCCAACTGTCACCAGGGAGGCAAAAACAAAAACAAATACAAAAAAAGAACACCTAAGGTGAATCCCTCCAGCCCAGGTGCAGCCCCACAGGCAGGCATGGTAACTGCCAGAGCAGCTTCTTCACTTGGGCAGTTTCCTTCCTCCTTCTCTATTCTCATCTTTTCAGCCAAACGCATCCCTAGAATTGAGGCAGTTGTAGATAGGGCTTCCTAGGAAGTAAACTGCCTATTCCAGTTGGTGTAGCAAGTATGGATGATTTTGCAACACCTTCCACTTAACCTGCTACATTTTCCTAAATAAACACAACAGTGAAACTACACAAGAGAAACATGCCATGTTTAGGTTGGAGAGCACCTTGGCGCCATCTTGGTAATTTGGTTCTGCAGAAGCTATAGACATGTACCAAAACAAACAGGATAATGGCTAACAGCACAATATTTTTTCTTCTTTTGGTTACCATTTGGTCAGAAAATATCTCATGCCAAACTTTCATAAAGCTAGAAATGCTTGTATCTTAAGCTGTGACTTTTTTTTGCCCCAAAACATCATGCCTTTCGAGTTCCCAAGCATCAGTGTTCTCCGACACTCTTGCTCCATGGATGAAATCAGAGATGCCTGTTCATTTGGACACAATGTCCTCAATATATTTCTAAAGAAATAGGTCCTTTGACTCCGTTCTTTTTTTTCATTGTTTTCTGTTTGTTTGTTTGGTTTTGGGTTGGGTTTTGGAGGGTTTTTTTTCTTTGAGACAGGGTCTTGCTCTGTTCCCTGGGCTAGAGCACAGTGGAATCATCATAGCTCACTGCAATCTCAAATTCCTGGGCTCAAGCGATCCTCCTGCCTCAGCCTCTCAAGTAGTTAGGACACAGGAGCACACCACTGTGCCCAGCTAATTTTTTTATTTTTTTATAGAGACAGGGTCTCACTCTTGCTCAGTTAGTTCTCAACTCCTGGCCTCAAGCA
Organism: Microcebus murinus; assembly: GCF_040939455.1. Lineage (NCBI taxonomy): Eukaryota > Metazoa > Chordata > Mammalia > Primates > Cheirogaleidae > Microcebus > Microcebus murinus. The sequence goes on along the minus strand of NC_134104.1, from coordinate 132,749,022 downwards.
ATCTTCCTGCCTCAGCCTCCCAATGTGTTAGAATTACAGGTGTGAGCCACTGCACCTGGTCAGCTCCATTCTTTTTTGAGGAGAGGTTTTGCTTTCTCAAGTGGTGTTTGCTGGGGAAATCAGTGAACCTCTCTCAATGCAATATTTGTGCTAAGATATGGCCCATGGTAATTACAGGAACTCCCAATTGCCATCAGACTAGTTGACTCATCTTAAAGAAGATTCCAGGCACAGCACTGCCCCTTAACTAGCTCTGTGATGGTAGCAAATGCTTTACTTCCCTGGGCTGAAATTGCCTCACCTGTAGAATGTAGCTTAGGAATAATGAAAACAGCTCCCCATTTACGATCTATTACTTTGGGCAACATCTCTAGCTCTCTCAACCAAGGTTTTCTCACCTGTAAAATGGGGCTATTACTAGCATCTCTTTCCCAGTGTTATTGTAGTTAGTAAATGAAACACAGTATGCCTCATGCTTGGTGCATAGTAGGCGCTCTATAAGGGTTAGCTCTCAATATCATAAACTCAAAATGAAATTATCCTTTTGTCAAGTTCTAAATTATTTGGTGGCCTTCTAACCTTCCAGATGGGCAGCTAAGAAACAAATCAGTTCTTCATTACCTTGCTCATTTTGTTTGTTTTTGTCTTCTTTCTAAGTTTTTTGACCATTTGGAGGTAGATCCCACCATAAACACTAACATTTTTTAAAAATCAGCAGCAGCAGCTAGTGTGGGAAACAGAATGCCTCCATGCACAGCTGTCTCTTGTTTGGTAAATTTATTGCAAGAAAAAAGATTTAATTAGAAAAGCAGCTCTTAGTGTTTGAGGTGTAGAATCAAAATGTCAGAATTTGAAACAGCATTGAGATTGAGTAATAAATCTTTATTGCATACTAAAAATCATATGTTTTCAATTAAAAGATTATGAGACAAAGAATCAGAAGACTCACCCCAGCTCTTCCCCCATCTGGGTGACTTTGAGCAAGAATGTGACCTCTCTGAGCCTTCCTTTCTTTAAGCTTCCAACCACATATTTTAGTCCATCGAATCTAGTTATTTTGCCTGTGATGATCATCTAGTCATTCAGTGCTGACTTCCCATTAAGAAGCGGAATTGTAGCATGGTTGGCTAGACCTACTTGGGTTTGAATCCTGACTGTCTTTATCCATGGTGCAACTTTGGGCAAGTTGTTTACTCTCTCTGTGCTCCAGTTTCTTCATATAAAAAATAAGGATAATATTTCCACCTCATAGAGTTAATAAAGACTAAATGGAATATGCTCAAAACAGGTGCCTGACACATAGTAAGCATAGATAAAATATTAGTTATTGCTTTTATTATTTTGTTGAATGTCTCTAAAAAGAAAAACCTATAAAATATAAAATTATAAATCAGAAATCTTGGGGTTTGGATTTTCTATTTTAATGATTAAATTTACCAACTAACCATTTAGGAAATAAAGACATTGAGTGCACTCCCTTTTATTCTGCATGTTATTTCCCCAACCTGCAATCCATCAGATACTACTTTCCCCTCTGGTTGCTGAATAGGAAAATCATAAATCTTATCTCTATATAGTATATATTAAATCCCACCAAAGTATTTTGGGTAACCATACATAACAAATTCTTTCCACTTTATGTGGAGACTGTGCCCCTAGAACAGAGTGTCTCAAACATTAATGTGCGTGTGAATCACATGGGGATCTTGTTAAAATGCAAATTATGATTCATTAATTCTGGAACCAGAAATCCCACCTTTCTAACAAGCTCCCAGGTGATGCGGAAGCTGCCAGTCCTCAAACTGCACTTTGAGTAGCACAGCCTTGGATGTTCCAGAGCCATTTGAGAATGGAGGGCTGCCCAGGGGTACACCTGGCCTGAGTTGGGGCAAGCAGGCTGGAGAGGGGCAGGCCTGCAGGAACTCAGTGCTGGACCCCTCTCCAGCCGCAGCCTCATCAACTCTATTTTAGGTAATTGAAAGTTTAAGGGAAAAATAAAACTAGCAAAGTATAAAAAAGACAGTAGAAATCTCACCTCCTTCTTTTGATTTTCCTGAATTATAAAAACATCATAGAACAGATAGTACCAGTGATTTGACCCATCTGTGGTCCTAAATTATCTTCCATAAGACAGGCAGGTATAAGGTATAAAATAAGAATTATTCAATTTTCCCTCTGTTTATACCGTTGGGACAGTACCTGTGAGGTGCAGGTGCTAAACTAGACACTCCTAGGGAAACATCACACTCCCTGCAGGCAATTGTGTCATACCACCAGGGCCCTTTTAATGAAATAGATTTTTGGTGTATTTAACAGTATTCTGGGGACCTGAAAACATCCCCAAAGCACCTATTCTTAAAAAGTTCTCACCTGTCCAAAAACCTCACCTACTATCATAACCAAGAATTAGATGTGCATAATATGTCAGTGATTCTAATTCTGAACAAAAGAAAAACCAAACTTTTCCTGATTGAAATGTCTCTTCCCTAAATGAACATCTGCATTTTATCTTGATCCTATGTAGTTTTCACACACAAAAAATGGAAAATTAGTCCCACTGGCATAACAAAAAGTGAAAAATTATAGTGACATTCTATGAAAACCCAGGGGAGGACCTATATGTTACTCTATTAACACCAGTATATATTTTTGTCCATTTCGTTAATCCCCGAGCGTAATTTGTTGAAATAATATGTGTTTTGCTGCCAAGTAATGAGACTTTTACAGTGTGGTGTATAAAATTGGTCTGATTATCCAGGCTATAATTTTGTCTTTTATTTGAGAGATTGTAAATCTCAAAGTTTTTTTTTTTTATCCACAAATTATATTCCTGTCCTAGTTTTCAAAGTTAGAAAAGATTCACATTTATTTCCTACTTTGAGAAGGGATATTGCACGCTTGAAAACATAAAATGGGGCCCATCTTATAAGATATGTTTTTTTCAAAAATATGGGTTCAGACTGTCAACAAGAATAAACATTATGCTCTGAACTTTTGCACAGGAGAAATCTAATCCTGGCAGTAAACATCTGTTCCCTTTTATGTGTATTTGTGGCTCCTTAATATGAATGTTTCTGCAACAGCTGTAGCTTTTCTAATATCCTAAATGGAATCTCTGTGGCCTTTAGAGTAATTACCTCAAAGTTTGAGTCATCCAACCTGAGGACTCTCTGATTAAATCCGGTATGAATTATGGAAAATCAAATGACCATTCCTAGGGGAGGATTCCATTGTGTCCTCCAGAAAGTACTTTCCCAGTCTTCAGGGCCTCTGGTCACTGTTCCAGAAGTCAGCTTGTTCCTATGTGGTTAAATAATTGTAAGACATTGCCCATGAACTTGGTCACCACCATGTTTTCATGAAACCAAGTGGAATTTCCACCACAGTCTTTGAACGCTCATTGTTTTGTTGTTGTATTTTTAAACTTTGTTTCAGGCTACACTTTAAAATAGATTAATGTGCATCCCATTTAAAGGTTCTAAACACACACTTTTAAATCTTTTTTAATGGTTTTCACTTATTATCAAGAGATTATCAGTGTCGTTTCTGGTTTCAGAATAATTATTTGAGGTTTCTATAGCCATGATGATTGGTTTTCATTAGGATAGTGATTGCCTAATGGAATATACAGGAAAACCAGAGAAGTTGGGAATAGCCAGATAAGGAAAAGATTTGTTTGTCTCTTAGCAGCTCCCAAATCTCACCCACTTAATGGACTGAGAATCCCTGCCAATGAAATAAGAGAAACCCTCTGTGATAGCAAACTTAAATTCACTTGCACACAGGGATAAAAAAAAAAATCCAGTCTCAACAAGAAAGAAAATTAATAGGCAGGTGCTCAGTTAAAGAAAGACAAAACCATACAGCAATAGAAGGCAGCCTACCTGAACAAAGAGGCTAATTTTGCAAGATTTTGCCTACAAGAAGATATTTCTGAGGGCATATTCCCTGAAACTGAGCAAGGGCCTCTGTGGACCTTCACTGAGCAGCAGAGTCGTTCTTGGGATGAGTGCGCCCTGGTTGGGATGTTTGAACACATTACCCCACCCCATATTCGGTTCATTCATATACTCATTCCACACATGCATAAATACAATGTTAATAAACTTAATTTCTCTTTAAATTTTTAATAAAAATGTAAATAGAACTTCATCATTTTCTTCCCAACCCCAATGTCATCTTACTTTAGAGATCTCTGCTCAAGATCTTGAAATAGCCACAGACATTCAGCACTTGGAAAGGGGAAGAAACGAAGGAATAGAAGTTTGGGGAGAACAGGATGGGGAGCAAGGGCAGATAGAGGGGAAAGGCACTTGGCTGGGGATGGGACAAGCACAATGTGAGAAGGAGTCTCTCACCAACTTCTGTTTCCCACTGGGTCCTGGAGGAGAGGGAGAGAGAAGTTGGAGAGCTACCGAGTTTAATTAGATTTCACTCAAAGCAAGGAGCATTTGTTAATATACCAAGAAAAGCTAAACAAGCCATGGCCCCAGCAGTTCAAGAGCTCACAAATCGAAACAGGTGGGTGAACAGTACATTGCAACACATTCTAAACAGAAACACAGGAATCAGTTAATTCTGCCTACCCTATCTGCTCATTTGTTAAAATGATGGAAATAATACCTATCTCTTGGAATGGTTGTCTGAGTTAGATAAAATAATGTGTGAAAAGTGCCTAGGCGCTGTCTGGCACACAATAGGTGCTCAGTGGATAGTAATTTGTATTGACGGAGCCTAGTCTGGGCAGCCTGGCATACAGTGAGTGCTCAGTAAATTTGAGCTGTCATTAACAGTAGTAGTAGTATGTGTATGTAGTACCTTATACACAATAATAAATACAATTTTCTTCCTTTCTCATCCTCTCCACCTCCGATTCCATTAGAAGTCAGTGGTCTGGAAATCTCCCCTCCCCATCCCCCCATATGTCTTACAATGGCCAGAATATTCTGCTCTATTTTGCAGGCTTAAACTGTGGAGAATAGCAAAGTAGTATCTGGTCACAGTCTCAAGAACTATCTACATCTTCATACTGGGAATACCAATAAGAGCTCAGAAGTGATACATGATACATTCTCTTAGAATAAATAACAAATGGTTTTTGAAGGAAAAGAAACTCACCCCGGGCTGGAATAGTAAGGAAAAACTACGTGGCTAGGACTGGAGCTGAGCTGGGAGAGTTCAGAATGTTTGTGTAAGTTGAGAGAAAGAGGGAAGATATGAGAATGGATCCTACAGGTTCCTTCCCATCAGTCGAGAATTATGGAGTTGATCTTTATAATTATTAGTAGTAAAAAAAGGAAGGGGATATTATGAACACTGACTGTATTTCTGCTCAAGGTCAGACCCATGTGTTGCCTTACATAATGTTCACACCAACACTGTGAGGTATTTTCATTCCACCTCATCCTCAGTTTACTAGTGAGACTCAGCAAGGTCCTATAACCTTCCATCACAAGTCTCAAAAGTAGCAATAGCGAATTTTCTTTAAAAATAGCCAACAATTTGACTTTTCTCTATTTTGGATAAGTCTTTCCTCCCTTGCCCAAACATTCCAAATTTATAAGTCTCATGGCATCGACTGGGGCAGCCCTCCCCCCGCAGAGACCATAAATGGGAATAAACGCTCCTGGCTACTGTGGAAGGTTCCCAGGCAGAGCCACCCTGGGGGGATCCCAAGGCACTGGGAGACAAGCCAGCAGCCTGCCCTCTGGTGACCAGCCTGCCCCTTCCCAGATGTTAGTACACTAACGAAGTTAGCCAGTGTTTCAGAGGTCCTGCAAAGATGGCCTTGAGACACCAGCTGCCTTTCTCTGGCATCCGATATAAACACCAAAGTAAAAACGGTTAGTTTTCCCAGTCTGGGGACCAGGAAGAATAGAGCCAACTAGTTGTCCTTTCTGTATTCTCTGGTCCCAGAGCACACCTAAGGCTGCACTGTAGCATCTGCCTTTTGTTGCAGAACTTGGATGCTAACCAGTTACGGCTAACTCTGCCTTGCATGGGGCACATTATTGCTCAATCACTAGAAATTCCTGGATAAATAAGACTATATGTGCTCTTCAGCTTCAGGGGTAGCTTCATTATTATGTTCAGTTAGAGCTGTAGACATTGACTGATGGATAATTTGATTAGAGTTCAGTAGAGGGAAAAAATGTGGGTACCATGGACATGATACAAGGAGGATATGGTAAGTTCTTGCCTTACAGAAGAGATACAATCAAATATTATAGATATTCAGGAGAGAGATTCGAAGAGGTAAAACAGTTTGCCCCAAATCACAGCTAATATATGACAAAGCCAGAATGTGAACCCTGGCTTGCATTGCCTGTATTCTTACCCACTATCTGATCCTACCTCTAAAAAGCAAAATAATTTTTATTTTCACCAGCAGTTCTGGGAGAATACTATTGGTAGTAGAAAGTCTACATTGAATTACTTTTAGTGTTGAGTCCTCTTTCTTACAGATGAACGGCTTTTGGATAAGAAAATAGACCTGGAGTCTGTGACAGGAAATAGTTTTCTCTTTGCAAAGTTGCTAGATTATTAGGAGATAATAGATATTAATTAGGATAGTGTGCTAGGCACTGTGAGTGTTAACTAACAACAACAACAATAACAAAGGAAATTAGATACAGGTATGTAAATGGTTATATTACCAGATAGAAGACGGGAGGGAGGGAGATCCATGGAAAGTGTTATGGAAGTTTGGAGGATGGATGGATTGCTTCAAGAAAGCTTAAACAATGAGCAGGCCTTAAATGTTGACTAGAATCAAACCTGTGTCTTCATTATTATGTTATTTGAGCCACCAAGCCAATCAAGCCAGGTATGATGACGGCCAGGCCAGCCTTAAAAGAGATGCCCACTTTACCAAAATGTCTCTCCCACCTGCCTTGCACAGCAGTGGGGAATCCAATTTTAAAGGTTCATTTCTTGGGCTATACCCCAACACTTTCCAGACATCCTCTTTAAAATACAGCTTCTGCAGGGAGGTGACTCATCACAGGTTCTTAGCCATTAACATAGTGGTGGGAGGTCATTTATCAATGACCTCCTTTCTTTCGGGATGCCTTTTAAAATCATATTTAGAGGAGAGGATGTTAGAGAGTGGGGCAAGAAAAAGAGAAGTCATTTGGATGCAAAATGAAGAGCTAACACTTAGCGAGTTCTTACAACATGTCAGACACTATTCCAAGACCTTTTTTGTATTAATCTATTTAATCATCAAAAAAATTAGTACATCCCCATTTTACAGAAAATCCACATCTCTAAGCTTCCAAAAGCAACCCTTTTTTCTTGCCTCTCTAATTAACCACCTCTTATGAGGCTACCAAAAAATATAAGGGATGAACCATTTCTTCAAATGGCTTCCAGACTAGATCAGAGGTTGTCTATCATCTTTGGCAACTAGAGGCAAATTTAATGATAGAACATCAAGGTTTAAAACGTCAGAAGACCTGGGTTTGAGTCCAGGCCTATCATGTACATCCATGTCCCTTCCTAAATTCAGTTTTCACACATGGAAAATGGGGATAATCATTCTACCCACATTTCCTACCCTCATACGCATCTGTCCAGCACCTACTATGAATAAGGTTCTTTTCCAAGTGCTAGAGACACAGCAATGACCATAACAGGGCTGGTCCCTGACCCCATGGTGCTTGCATTTCTTCTGAGGACAGACAAGAAAGTTCTAGATGTTGATAAAGTATTATGAAGAACTAAAGTCAGATGATATGTAGAAAATGGTTTGGGGGCTGGTCAGGAAAGGTCCCTCTTGAATCCTCAATGACAAGAAGCTGGTTGTATAAGGATTTGGAAAGGGGCACTCCAGGCACAGGAAAGAGCTTCTACAAGATGCCGTGGTGGGAATGAGCTTCTCCTGGTAGAAGAAGCTACCATGGCAGAGGAGCTCAGGGGAAGAGTAGGGGAGATAGGTCCCATGGGGCCTTGAGGCCACATAAGGCCTTAGGACTTTATTCCAATAGCAATGGGAATTCATCAGAAGATTTTAAGCCTCAGAAAAATGTACTCTAATTTGTACTTTTAAAAGCTCACTCTTGTTGTTCTGTGGACAATGGATTGTAGGTGGCTGAGAGCAAAAGCAAGGAAACCTGTCATAAATATGCATGAGTAGTGGGAAAATTGAATGAGGCAATAAGTATAATTTCTAAAGAATGTTCAAAGTACTAATCAAACGATAGGTCAATTGCTGCTCATCAAACTAAGGCCAATAATGAGAACACGTCTGTTAACAATACAAAAGGTAAAGAGAGCAGATGAAGTGCTTGTTTGAATTTTAGGTTCCTTGTCAATCAAGCAGTCCATCAGCGTGTACTTCCCTGGATATTTGCGAAGATGAAGAAAAGTGTCTAGGGCAGTACCTGGCTTATAGTAAATGCTCAGCCAAATATTAGTCTCCTTCTGTCCTATATGACTCTAAAAAATCAGTTAATATGTACATAGGCTGAGAATTCAGCAAAGCTAAACCTTTCTGGGTTGAAGTTAAAAAATCGAAATTAGAGACCTCATACCTAACAGTCTGATGCTGTATACCATGATAATTCTACACACTTGCTAGGGTTGCGAAGCACACTATATACACATGCCCCTAATACAGAATATGGTTTGCAGTCCCAGTACCTAATATTTGTGGCCTTTTAATACAAGCTAAACACTCACAATGAGTGCTATGAAATCCCAGCCTGACCCTTTCTGATCACTTTGTCATAATCCTATTTCCTCGCCTTAGCTTTTTTCTAAGGTATCAGCTCGCTCTTGTGTCCTGAAATACTTGAATATTTTAATATAATTCTCCCTTTTTTGATAGACAGATTTATTTTCTATCATCTTTAATGAAATTTCCAGAGATAGGATGTAGGTAGTTATGTTAATGAGATTTATGTTTTCTTCTCTTTTGCAGAAGAATCCTTTAGATCAGTGTTGTGTCATTCAAAGCCATTAGAATGATGGTCATCAAATGGAAATTCAATCAGCTGCATCTAAACTTCCTTGAGACACACAGGCCAATGCACTTCACATATTGCTATCTAGTTATTTTCTTTGATTCTACTTATTTATTAATTCATTATAATTGACAAATTAAAATGGTTAATTGTGAATGTGAAGTATTAAAAGCCAGATGTTAGCTGGGCTCCATTAAAGAGCAAAGGGTTCATGCTTCATGTGAATAACAAGATACAATCATTTCTAGAATACTCCTTTTTAAACTGATAAGAACAGATACTGCACTTGATAGCCGAAAGGCTGAGAAGCAATAGAATACTCCTTTTTAAATATATATATATATAATATATATATATATACTTCTACTACTATGTGTATTGTGTTCCAGATAATGCTCAGAACAATAGGTGTTTTGAGTAAACACTTATTCACATCCATACCTGCGATCTCCAAGATAACATCCAATTAACATCCGACTTCATGCTTCACTCAGTAGACCCCAAAACAATGGATGAATTTTTGAATGATAATGAAAATTTACTCCAAGACTGTGGAAAACATTAGAGTCTAAGAAAGAGACTGCATGCTAATCCAAAACCTATCAATAATTTATTTTCTTAACTGAAATTTGTCTTAACCCTGTGGATCTCAAATTCCATTTTCTATCAGAATGACCTGGAGAAGTTGGCAAATACACGTGTGCCCAGACCCCTCCAACTTCAAAAAGTCTGGTCTTCAATGTCATTTAATAGTATCTCAGGTGATTCTGATACACACAAAATTTGAGAATCACTGACCTAATAATCTTTGGGGATGTTAATCCCCCCAAAAAGAATTGTCCCACTGATGTGAGTTTTGAGGGAACCAAAGGATGTGTACATTGGACATAGTGATAGCAGGAAATTACTGAGAACCATTATTGCCAACCTTGTGTATGTGGAGGTAACTTGTAGTTCCCTCCAACAGCAGTACATCCAGTAGGTAGAATTTAAGGAGCCTGGTGTAGTAGCTGTGGCAGTCCTCCCTGGGAATGGAGTAGGAAGTGCATGTGCTCCCCCTGTTCTTGAGAGGATAAGAAGCAAGAATTCTCCTTAAATAAATCCCTGTTGAGTTTTCCCATGACCCAACCAGGACTTCTCAGTCTGCATGTTTCCCAGCAGTGCTCCAGCCCATAAACCTGCCAATTAAGCAACTGAATATGATTATTGTGAATGTAATTACAGACGGTAATTAAGAGCTTGTAAATGCCTCCCATGAATGGAGCCCTTTTCCCAAACCATGTCAGCTGCTTTTCTTTGGAAAGTGGAAGGCAACCTTATCCCTTGCCTCACCCCAAATATAGCCTCCCCTGCTTAGAAGAAACCTCCTTCTTTCTAGCCCAAGGGACATACTAAGCAAGCTTTAATAGGCTGTGTTTTAAGGGGGAATGTCCCCTTGGGGTAGAGTCCCTTTCAACATCTGTCATCCAAGCAGTGTTTTACTAATAAGAAGTGACTACCCAATTTTTATATCTTAATTTCTGTTGGGGCAGGGGAATTAATACCAAATTTTAAGAATTTCTGTGAAAAAATCAGAAATTGAAGTTTTTACAAAATAGTTTGAGAACTTTAACATTATTTAAATTAAGCTTTACAGGATGCAATTTGCTGAGGATTTAGAGTCTCTGAAAATAAAGTAGAAACATGCATAGAAACATGCATGGGCGAGAAGACTTTTCATGTCTATAAAAATAAAATGAATCTCTTTAGGTCCCAAATTAACCCTTGCATTCAGTACCTTTATATTTAGCTCATGAAAACCTCAAATCTTCATGGATAATAGATATTTGAATGAGTTCTGCATAGACATATTTAGCTTGAAATGCAATGCAACCTCCCAAGATCTCAATCTGTTGCCTTCTTTTAATGGATAGTGAGAATAAGTGCCTGTAATTGCACCAGTACCTGGCCCACTTGATAAACTGAAGAATTGAATCCAGACCTTTCTGATTCACCATGCAATAAATAATGCCATATAAACTTTGAGAAGGAAGAATTTAACTTACCTGATACAATGCCTAGCACAGCCCTTTGTGTAGAGTGAATTTTTAGAACCCTTCTCTGAATGAGATCAAATTTTACACCCAAAAGCTAGCATATTGTATGATTTTTTAAAGGAGACATATTGCTTACTGGCCAAATTAAGCTATTTCAAGCCACAGCATTTCCACTGACTGTGACCAAAAAATCATGTGTTGATTATTACTTTGCTATTGTTGCTGTGGTTTTCTCCTGGAGTAGGAATAGAGTGTGCACAGGCATCCTAATTTTCTTATTGTAGCACAAAGACCCAGAAGGGTAAATGCAACTTCCAAAAGTGAGAAACCATTCTAACCAACATCGCCTAAAAACATCAAGCGGTTTTAGAGAGGGTGTTTTTGAAAACCTAAAACATTTTTAACCCTCTGTTAAATAATTTAAAATTCATTTTAAATGTTTTCAAGGAAGCTTAAAAATTCCCTGTGATAGTTACCGGGCAGGATGGACTTGTCTCTCTAAACGCCATGGACATAGGTGTCCATGGTCTTTTGATAATTTCAGCACGAAAGAAAATTCATGTGCAAATTAAAGTCTTGCGATCACTGTATATAATCACTTTAAGAGGAGATGTCTATTTATATTAATTTTTTTTCTAATTTTGACAAACAGTAGCCTAAGAATTTCTGCAAATATGGATGACCAGATGGATTATGTTTTTTAATGTGTACAATATGCATACAAATATATATACACATATATTAGCTTGCTCATTTCTGCTCTCTATCCCCATGTATACTAAAGATATTCAAGGAAATAAAAGTGCAACACCAGGAAAGGTTAGTGTGAGAAATTTTTCATTACATTCCATTTTTTCCCATTTTCTAGAGGCCAGATCCTCAAGACTCTATAAATTGAATCAATAAAAACAATATAACATACATAAATAATTAACCAGCTGGTACCCCAACCAAAGAGCTTTCGGGCTCATCACTCCATCATTAGGGCTGCTAATTTGCTCCACAGCTAAAACACTATCTGCTTCCCTTCATCTGATCTTATTGCCAATTTGGGACAACATTGAAGCCATTTATAAAACTTCTATTTGGTATAAAATCCAGTTCTTTTTTTTTTTTTCCAGGCTATCAAGGGTAGAAGATGGTAAGAACAGAGTTGTTACTCTTGGTGTGGCCACGTGAGCCTGTCCCACTTAAGTAACAGGGTGTCCCTCAGGTCAGCCAGTGATAAAACCCAAGTCAAACAAGGCTGGATCCTGGGTGTTTTATGTCCTACCGACCTGAAAAGTGTTCACGGCCAGCCCTGACCCTCAAGACCTCAAATGGTCATGTAAGCAGTAACATAAATTGGTGTAAACTTGCTCTCGGGCCATTGCTGTGGAAGTAGGATGGGTAAAAGCACATCCTTGCCATGGAGGAACTAATGTCTTTCTAGGCACTTAAAATAAGGGAGGGATATGGTTATTACTCCGGCAGGCAATCCAACTGCCCTGGCTAAATGCCCAAGGCTGACAAATTCTGCATCTTATCACTGCCGTCGAGGCATGTGAATACTGTCAGGCTGAAAGAATTGAGAAACAACTTGCCTTCCAAAGCTCTGCATCTCAACAAAACCTGGACGATGCCAACAGCTCGTCAACTCATGTTTTTCCACCCTCTAGAAAATGGCCTTCCAGCCTGGGACAAGCCGAAGCACTGCCCAGACCGAGAGCACGACTGGAAGCTAGTAGGAATGTCTGAAGCCTGCCTCCATAGGAAGAGCCATTCAGAGAGGCGCGGCTCGCTGAAAAATGAACAGTCACCACATCTCATCCAGGCCACTTGGACTAGCTCCATATTCCATCTGGACCATGATGAGGTGAACGATCAGAGTGTCTCAAGTGCCCAGACCTTCCAGACAGAAGAGAAGAAATGTAAAGGTAACCAGATTTTTATTAGACCATTATCACATGTTTCAACAAGGAGGAAAAAAAAAAAAAAAAACAATCCTTGTTGTAACTGTGTGTTCAGTCTACATTTCTTCCAGTGCATAGTGTCCATGTGTTTTCCCCAACTGTTCTGTTCCTAGGCTTCTTTATCTTCAAATCTTCTTTTAAACATAAATAAATGAGATCCAAAGGAAGGCAGTTCATTGCAGTTTCATGTAGTGTTGGCGACGCTTGGGGGAGAAGACATTTTTACTTCTCTAATTAGCAGAAGGGTTGTTAGTTTTGGCTTTAATTCTACTTTTGGATCTGAGTAGAAACAGACATTGCTGTAGTTATATGAACTCCTTGTTTTGAAGTGCGTGTGTGTGTGTGTGTACATTTCTTTTCCCACGTTTCCCCACATTTTTGAGTGTACATTTTCTTCTCCCAGTTGTCCCGGTAGCTAATGGGCTCTCTGTGTCTACCTTTAACCTAAATAGACAATTCATGCTTAAAAGAGAGGTTTTAAGTTGTTGTCATTTACTCATTAAATCCTTGTGTCATCATCCTGAAAGGAGAGATTATGGTGTTAGGAGGTTGTCACCTCATAAGAAAAAAAAAAAATGTCGAAGTGGCCTAAGTTCCTGATTGCCTTAGATTTAACTGTTCTTTACCTCACGTCGCCTCCACCCTGACAGATGTCTTTTTACTGATCGCTTTATTGTCTTAGGGCTCCCAAAATCTTTGCTTCTTAAATCAATGTGTGTCTTTCAACGTGCAAGAAGTCCATTTGTGTCTTTAAATGTCCAAGTTTATGTAACTTCCCATTCTTTTCCAATTTAACATTCCAAAAAAAAACAACAAAAAAAGATCTTTTTGGTTTTTCTTTTAAGGATTTTGACTCATGGTAAAATTTTAAATTGTGTGTTTGAAAAATCTCACAATCATATACCATTATATAATAATGAAAGTTTGCAAAGACTCCTATATATGAGCCATGAAGGACTCTTACAAACTGTTCTAACTTGAACATAAACACATGATTATATTTATCCTTCCTGCAAAAGAGCTGGTCTTTTAGTTTTTCTGAAAACACTTTGAAAGCTCCAGGGAACTACCAGTTTACCTGGGAAATTGAGCGTGCAGATTGTTTCAGTTGAAAAATAGGGTTATCTGAAAAATAATAGTGAAATAGTGTCATAACCTCTGATTTGAGTACAGTCAAAACTATACATGTTCCCTTTGGAATAGTTTGTGTTTCAACTGTTCCTCATATTCATGATTTAGGAGATTTGAGAAATTGAAGGAGCTATTTAGAAAAAGGGTAAAATAAGGTTTTTTCCAAAGGAGTCAGGATGTAGGGCATGTGTGTGTCTGCGTGCACGTGCAAAATTTGTTTGCAATACAATTGAGATTTAGTCCTAGCATTTGTGACCAGATGTACCTTGAAATTTTATGGGCTGGGCATTAAAACCATGTCAAGTTAGAGTGAAATGTCAACAGGAAACTCCAGTATCTCATGATCTAAAAACCTCATAAACTAAATTTGATGCATTCACAATTGGTACGCGTATTCATTCATTTATTCATTCATAGAACCCATCTATATCGCCATCATTTATGAGAAATCGTGGCCTTACGTACCTAGAGCTCCAACCCTACACTTTCCAGTTTGCTGTTGCACCCTGAAAGTGAGAGGAAACAATCTCTGTTTGTATCCAAGTCCCTAAGTATATAGTACAGTGGTTAAGACTGCAAATTTTTGAAACTGATATATTTGAGCTACAATCCTAGCCAGCCTTCCTACTTTCTGTCCTTGAGCAAACTTAAACGATTGTTAATACAATTAAATAACATAATGTACCTGAGATGGCACTCTCTGAATAGCAGCTATCATTATTACTGTGATCATTATTATTATTAGCTATGCATCATTAAATCACAATTTAATCAAGTTCCTTGGACGTACCGTGTGCCTGGTGAGGAGTGAAGGAAGGGCACAAGACAGATGGTGCGGGTAGAGCATGAGGTTTCAGGGAGGTGAGAGTTGATCATCCGTTTTGCGGTCATTCAGCTCTCTTTCACTGAAAGTCAGCGAATAATAAGAAAATATAATTAAATTATTTAAGTTCTTCCTCGAGATTGTAAAAGGAACACAAGTAAGATACACTCTCCTGTCATTTCCAAAGTACCCACCAGGGTCCACCTTGACACGGATGAGAGGCAATGCCTGGGTTCAGCATGAAAATGCCACCAGGACGCCTACGTCGTCATGACTCAAGAATCTTATACACTAAATTTCACTCATTTGCAATGGACACCTGTATTGAGTGAGGCACCAGTGAGGCCAGGACAACAGCATGGTTAGCCTTTCCTTTACAGAGTTGGTTCTCCATCTGCTCTGCTTGTCAGCTCCCTCTGTATAGTCACTAAGAGGAGAGTTTTCTATTTTGATGTCCATCCACACTGGGTATGTATTTCCTGGCTGTCTGTCAAACCCCGATGCATGCTTGATATCTCAGTTCTGAGCTACAGATCCATGCATTCACCCATCAGTGTTTATTGAGTGCCCACTGTGTACGGGATATAGTCCTTGATGTCCAAGCATAAAGAAATGACAGAAGGGCCAAAAGGACATCCAACTAGCCCTATTCCAAGGACCCCAAGTGGAAATGATAAGAACCAAATAGCCCTAAGGATACAAAATCTAAATCTGTAGGAAAGGATCCAAAAAACAAACTGACTGCTTGAAGTTGTGCAATAAGCCCATCTCCCAAACCAGTCATCTGGCCAGGCTAGACTGGTGCACTTCTAAGTGTGGTTTGTGGACTGGTTTTTGGACTGTGGAATTCTGCAGAGTGTTTATTACCATGTCTATTGATGCAAGTACAGAAATTGAAAGTAAGCTGTAGAAACTTTCATAGCAATTTGACATTGCCAGTGACATCCAAATGCATGATCCATGGATTGATCTTGCTGAACAGGATATGGACCAGTTGAGTGTTGTCAAATTTGCTGGTCAGTTATATGTGCCTTAGTATGTAAAAGTTGTTGTTTTTTTTTAATTAAAAAAAAAATTTTAGAGGTGCGGTCTCACTATGTTGCCCAGGCTGGTCTCAAACTCCTGACATCAGATGATCCTCCTATGTCAGCCTCCTGAGTATCTAGGACTACAGGTGCGAGCCACCATGCCTGCCTTGCTATATAAAAGTCTATCCAATAGAATAAGTAACAGCAGTAGAACTATCTGTTGGTCCATAATGAACCAGTTTTTTAAAAAATAGTCTTTTTCATCAGATAGTTTGAGAATCACTGATTTATGTTTATAGTACCTTTAAATGTTTTTTTTTTCTTTAGGGCTTATTTTTGGAACATATATTTTATTTTTCATTTTGGTCTGATACTGCTTTTATTTTAATCTGCAGATACCTATGCTCCTATCTGCTATAATCATCCTAAATAAATTAATTGGTAACACATTTGACTAGAATTAGAGCTCTGGAGCCCTTACACTTTGTTGTGGAGCTCACAATTCAAATCTGCTCTAGCGTCAGAGGCTATTTTAACCAGGAGTGAGTGACCATCCCCCTCCACTACCCACACTTACCCACCCACCCCCATCCTTCTACCTCCACGTTACACCTCCTTGGAGTTTTTATCGAAATTTGAACTGATGGCTCAGCCATGAGGACCACATCCTGCCCCTGTCTGCCTCCTCCCTCCCCATGTTTGGTGCTACTCAAAGTGTGGTCCACCAGCCAGTAGCACTAGCAGAACCTGGAGCTTGGTAAAAATAAGACTCTCAGGCTCCACCCAGACTGCTGAGGGGCCCAGGAATCCACGTTTTAACCAGCCTTACCTGTGATCCTTATTACTATTACCTGAGTATCACCAAGTGCTTGAAAATTACTCCTAAGCGCTTAGTACAGGAAAGGGTCTGCCACCTAGTGGGCACTTGGGGAACATGCACTTTCTTCCCTTCCTGGACAGCACCTGGGGTGCCGCTTGGGTCCCTTCATTCCTAACTGGGCCTTTCCTTAAGGCCTGGCTTACGGTCATTGCCAACCTGATGGTCTGCTTCGTCACTCTACCTGGTAACACATCCTTCTGGGGCTTGAGCCCTTCTGACAATTCCACACTGCGACTGGGACACTGACTGCCCCCTAAGTTCTTACAAGGCTTCTCCCCTTTTCCCTCCCACACCCTGCTGAACTTCTCCCCAGGAATCACAGGGCCCCGCCAGTCCCACAAGGACTGCCCTAGACACAGGGCCTGTGGGGCCGGCCCTAACCAGCCTCGCTGAACCCAGTCAGGCCTCCATGCTTCGGTGTTGTCCTTGACGTCAACCCGGGACCTTTCTGAAACACCAAAACCTGGTGGAAGAATCAAGGCAGTGCTAACCCACCTGGTGCAGTCAGAAAAAAGAGAGTAGCAACCTAGTGAACTCACTGAAATTTCTCTGTGCTTAATATATTTTTAAAAAATGAAGCCTCAGATACCCAAGAAGGCAAGACAAAATAGTCAAAATAATTTTAAGTTATTTTCTCTCATTATAAATGTCCTGTATGTTCATTATAGAAAAAATGAAATTTCTATCATTTTTTAAAAATTATACATAATGTTTAAAAATCATTTGAAATCCCAACCCCCCAAAGACAAGCACTGTCAATTTTTATTATAGTTCAGTCTTTTTTTCTGTGCATATCTATTACAAACTTAGGATCATAGTAGGCACACCATTTTTGACCACCTTTTAATGTGTAACAACGTATCATGGACATTTCCCCATTATGGACATTTGCATAACAACATAGGGACAACGTATGGACAATGCATAACAACGTATCATGGACATTTCCCTCATTAAATATTCTTCTGAATCCTGACTTTTATTGGCTATAGATTCTTTTTATTTATAAATGTACCATAATTTATTAAGCCAGCCCCCAAGATTTAGACAAGTTAAAGTAATTTTTCAAACATTATGAGAGCAAAGTGGAAGACTATTCACTCATGCTCTTCATAAAGCAAAAAAAAAAAAAAGAACCGAATCAATGATAACTTTACATGATGTATAATTCTCATTTACCAAAATAGCAAAATATTCTAAAAGTTGGAGACATAAGTGCTAGTCACTGTGTGTATTATAATCCTTCAAGTTAGACATTCACATTTTCAGCAGGTGATCGCTATCTTAGTCTTTAAGTAAAATATAAGGACATCTCCAGGTGAATAAGTATTTTAAATGGTGGAGGATTAAAAAGCTAGAGCCCTTCCACCAGCACCGCCATCTGCTCCATCCATCTCCGCTCTCCACTCTGTTCCTACTCACCATACCTCGGGCTCTGCAGTCCCTGCTGAGAGCACCAGCGATTCATCCACTTCAAGGCACCCTAGAGCCTCAGCAATCCACACGAGAACAAGGGCTCTCTACCAGCTCCTGGCATTTGTCAGATAGCCGCACGGTTTGATACTTCAAAGGTAGGGAAGAATACCCATATTTATGCCAGGGCAGACAGAAATAGAAAGGCAAGAAAAGAGAAAAAAAAAAAACTACCAGCTAGAATGAAGGAGAAGGAGAAAACTAAAAACAGGGCAATGTCAAAGGAAGGCAAACAGAAATTCAAGGCCCTGGTTCATCCAACTTCAGTTTTCACTGAGATGCAGCGTGGAGCAGGGCATGGATCACCTCGAGTTTTCCACGTTCAACATAACAGGGTCTATCATATTGTAAAATGCAGACATAACACAGCTCTCTTTCTCATAATACTCTGTCCCACGGAAACACACAAGGGCACAAAGATCTGTGTCCAAAAGTGTTCTTTGTTCCTCTGTTACTGATAAATTGGAAGCAATCTAAATGTCCATCCACTGGGGATTGTTCAAATAAATTATGATGTATCTAAGGCATCTTCTAGGGGAAAAAACATTTTTTTAAAGAAGGTGATTTTAGAAATAACTTAATGAAAGCAAGTATGCCTTAAGAATAGTATGATCCCGTTTATAGCTTTAAAAGTCTATAGAGTTGTGTATGCACAAATGTGCATAAAGTTCCCAGATACACATCAAACATGTTTCAATAGACACCTTAAAAAGAAAGGGTAGACAAAGAAGTGTGCCAATGTTAACTTTACATGCAACTGCATTCAAAAACTTTTGTAAGATTTCATTAATGAATAACTTGTGTAATTGTTTTTAACTGTTAAGATCATATGCTTTACAGCCAGGCTTAAGTTGACTTCTTGCTCTTTAATTTACCAGCTCATGGAAAATTTCTTAACCTCTCTGACAACCAGTCCACTTAGTTTGAAATGGGGGAGTAATGTCCACCTGTCAGATTTGTTGTAAAGATAGAAGATAATGTGTGTAAAGCACCCAATATAGTGCCTGGCACTTAGTAGACACTGAAAAATGATGACTGTTCTTAGAATATAGACAACCTGTGCCCACCTCCTCTAGTTTTTGCTGCCCTTTCTGACCTTGAAACACATTGAAGACCTATATAAAAATCAATGAAGAAAAAAGCAAAATGTCATGTACATGGCTATAGTGGAAGCATAAACAATTGAAAGAAGAATCCATAGCAACAACCATTTTTTCAAAATCTTTTAAAAATTAGAAATCTAAATAAGAAATCAGGAAAGAAGTGAAGTAGCTGAACTGGAAGCCAACCTCTGACTCCAGCGACAGAGCTCTTTACCGTTATGCTCTGCTATGACTCAAAAGGACAAAAAAAATTGCAGACCCTAAAGAAGGAATCTGGAACCACAGAGGAAACGTGATCTACTATCAGGCAGAGATGTGAGGCAGCCAGACCCGCAGCGATGGGAGCAGCAGGGGCCAGCACATATCCGTTTATACAGCCTGGGGTCATATTCTGGTGCTGCCACTTGCCGGCCATTGAGCCTTGGGCAAGTCACTTAGCCTGTCTGACTGAGCCTCAGTTTTGCCATCTGTAAAATGGGGACCCTCTCTCATAAAATTGTGAAAGGAAACGAGCTCTTAGATGATCTCATGGGTCACGGTGAGTGCTCAATAAATGGGAGTTTATTATTCTTATAACGAAGCTTGGAAAGACTATGAGAAGCAGATTGGATATTAGGGGTATAGATGCCCACATGAGAATAACCACTAAGTTGAGACTGATGGGACTGAAGTTTCTAAACCCAGGATTATTATGGATGTAGCGGGAACAGAGGAAGAACCCAATCCCTTGATTCTTCCAACAGGTAGTTTTCAGACAAAATCAGATACACGTGGATGGTTAACTGACCTTGCACTGAAGTTGAAACAGTATTGTTGGGAGGGTCAGCCTTACAAAGGGATCACAGGCAGCCACTAGAATTCAGTCTTTCCCTTCCCCAAGACATCTCCTACAAGTACCTGAATGCCTGTAATTCTCTGGTTGCCCTTTCTCTGCGGTCTTTCAAAATGCAAACCTCCCAGCTGGATGTCTTATCAAGTCTCTAGTATCTCAAAGTGGATGAATTAGATAAGATTCCTTTCTTCCTCAACATGATCTAACTAAGGCAGTGGAAGGAATGGGAATGGAAGGGAGACCATGAAAGGGGTGAGGACAGCAGGGGAAGAGAGAGAAAAAAAAATAAATAAATAAGGAGCAGGACTGCCAAGCACCCCTGTTCAGGTTGTCAGGTTGTGTATTGTACAACCGAGCAGCACTCGGCTCACAGTCAAGGCTCTGAAGACAAACACAGTGCTCTGAAGATGAAGGTCACCTACCTCATTGTTTGCCAAGGGCGACCCTGTGCACAGATTTAAACTCCAAAGAAGTTCTAGTCAAATTTAGACAAATGTGTGAGTAGCATATTGATTACAGGCTATCAAGATTTCCCAAGATCCTCAGGTTACATAGCTGGCCTACCACATCAGATCTTAGGGATGTTGCCCAACAATTTGTAGACATATAGGGAACAGACAACCATGGTTTGGTTTTTGGCTCACACACTTACCAACTATTTAACCTTGGATAAATCACTAATTCTCTCCAAAGAATAATGTAGTCGGAAATTAACTGACCACAAAGAAACCGAGGACATGAATCAACATTCCATTTTTAAAGTTGCTCTCCAATATGATAACCGTATTTTCCCATATGGGGAAAATAGGGCAAAATACAATAAATTATTACTGGCCCCCAAAGCTAAGCTATGATCACCATGAAAACATAGCACCGGAATCAAGATAAATTGGGAAATCAGTTGCCTTACACCATCTCTTTCAGTGTTCTTACTTCCCTATGGGACACCTCCCCTGCCGGGCACATAGAAGTCTTCACGCTACCCAGACCCCGTTGTAAGTTCTCCAGAAAGTCTAGGCTTCTCCCTGCTTCAGTTTCTGAAAACATACTCATTCTCCATAATAAACTTATTCCCCTAAAGGTGTTGGTGACTGGTACTGGCTTCTATCCTTACCTGTAGGGGGAAGGAAGGTTTGGGGTTTAAGGTGCCCTTGGAGATACAGAGACCTCATGTCAAAAATAACTTCTAATAGTGGCATTGCAGGCAAAGATGCAAGTATATTAGGGAACCATTTCACCTGTACGTATGGCGTGCTTCGGCACAGGACTGGTTTCTCTCTCCAGTTATTTCATTCTGTGGCTGATTCTAATGGTAAGCTATATTTACAGATTGGTCTTTCAGGTCTGGGCCAGTTCAGCCTCCTTGACTGAGCTGGAATAAATATGAGCCTCTATCCACACTGCAAGGGTACCAGAAATCCAGAACCAGCTTAGCTTTGGACATAAGATGAGAGAGTCCATGGTCCAGAGCCATTCTCCATGGCATTGACCTGGTGCAAGATTATTATCTTTGGTGATTTCTAGCCCTATGACATCTGTCAGTGTTGGCTTATACAGGGGACTTTATTAAACTGTACTTCCTCTTAAAATATAGAACTGTAAATATGACTATTTAACTCAATCGTCTATATTATAAAGTGACTTGGCATTTGAGTTAGAATATTGTGTGCAGGTTGATAGTTTATTAGTCTAGATGGCAATATTCTATGAGTAGCAGATTTTACCCCAACTCCTGTATTTGGCCCATGCATATATATCACAGCTATAAAGGCCATATTATTTAAATTCAGGCCTCAGAACTAATGAAAATATACTTATTCAGCTCTTTGTTTGCCTAGCTCAGGAAAGAACTTCTTATAATAAGTCTAAGATATGAAAGTAAAGGTCAAAACTGTGTAAATAAAAGGAGCTACTGCCCTTTAAGGGGAAAAAATACATGTTAATTTTTGCAGCAGTTTCCATTGAATGGGTTTCCAAGGAAACAGGTATCTGCAGTGGGTACATTCTACTTAATATTTATGTCCAGGCATAAGAAATAGTGCTTTCTTGTTATCTTTTCCTGGTTACACATGATATGCTCATTCTGAAATTTCCTTTGAAGTGATCATTCTATGCTCTTATTTCTTCCCTAAGGAAAAAATAAATAAATAAACTCCCATTCTGTGATTTTTCTTAAGGCTTTGCAATGTCAAGAATATAAGCTTAGTGATCACCACTAATCAAAAAGAAAATTATGTTAATCTATCTTATCCACCTTTTTTGAATGAATCAAAAGCTAATTGATTTTGCTTATTGTTTTATTGCAAATCTGCTTACTTCTGAGTGGGTTCCTAAGAGTTGAACTGAAAAAACAAATTTGGTGGCAAAAGACAACCAAGTCTTCAAGGTTGAGTAAGTGGTGTATTGTCTTGGAAGATCTAAGGCAGACCTATAAATTCCTTTTTATATTTTATTGTAAAGTCATCTAAGGTTTACCAAAAAGTTGCAATAGTGCAAAGAATGCCCATATAGCCTTCACCTGGATTTACCAATTGTTGAGATTTGACCACATTTGCTTTATCATTCTCTGTGTGTGAATATTCATATTTGTTTATATATATAAATATTATTATTTTTTTTCAGAACCACTTGAAAATAAGTTGCAGGCATCATACTCCTTTAACTCTAAATACTTCAGTGCATCTCCTAAAATTAAGGAAATTTTCTTAGAAAAACATGGTAAAATTATCAAGAAATTTAACATGCTAACTGCCATGTGAGTTGTATTTAACTCACGCTAGTTTTGAGCCCAGGGCCTCATCAAGCATATGTAACTCATCATGCCTCCTCACCTGGGGAGCCACGTGAACTATTTTTCAAGTTGCATATAACTCAGGCAGAGAGAACAATAAAAAATAATGAATTTTTCTTTAAATTAGAAAGGATCATTTTGTTTACAAAGTTTTTTATTCTATTTTTGTAATAAAATATTGTGGCCATCAGGAAAAAATTTTTTCTAGTGTGTCAATGTGCTGACATCCATGCATACTATTTTGTAATCTACACACTTAAAATTTCAAAACTGTCCTCCCACCACCCCTTGAAGGGAAAGTCGAGGCCTGGACCAGAGAACAGACTTGTCTCTGATAGGTTTTCAGGGGCTTCATTCCTCAGGACAGGGCTGGGCCAGCCCATCACCAAATATCCTTTACACCAGTTTTATTCTCTGGGGTCCAGGATCCAGGCTGGGATTATGCATTTCCTTTAGTTTTTGTGTCTGTTTAGTCTGCTTCTCCCCAGCTTTATTAATATATAAGCGACAAATAAAATTGTATGTATTTATTGTGTACAATGTGATGTTTTAGTACATGTATTCCTTGTGAAATGATATCATCAAGCTAATTGCCATATCTGTCACCTCCCACCCTGATCGTTTGTTTTCTGTGGTGAGAACCTTAAGATCTAATCTCTTAGCAGTTTTCAAGTATATAATACATTGTTACTAACTATAGTCATGGCACTGAGCAATAGATCTCAGAACATATTCCTTCCGTCTAACTGAAACTTTGTGCCCTTTGACCAACATCTCCCCACCCCACCCACTAGCAATCACCATTCCACTCTGCTTTCACAAGTTCAACTTTTTTAGATTCCACATACACATGAGATCACAGTGTTTTTCTGTCTGTGCCTTACCTATTTCATTTCATGTAATGTCTTCCGGGTTCATTTTAGTCTCAAACAGTTTCAATTTTTCTTCGTCTTTCGTGGCATGAATATTCTCGAAGAAATGCAGGCTGATTATTTTGTAGAATGTCCCTTAATTATGTTTATCTGGTGTTTCCTCATGATTAAAATCAGATTATGCATTTGGGGCAGAAATACTAAAAAATTGTTGTATTACATGATCTTTGTTCCTATAAAAATTTGAATTTAGTTACGTGAATCAGAAATCGTTTCCAATATCTTCCAAATCACCGATAGCCTAGTGTTCAAAGCCCACCTCCTTATGAGCGAGCTGCTCATTATTGCACAGGGTTAGAAGAAAGTGTATTTTCTGAAAGTCCTCTTATGAAATGTCCGTTCAATGCTCTAAGGGTGAATGTCTCAAGAGCAGAAGTTCCTTGGGTTTCTGTCACCTCTGACATTTTTAAGGTTGGAATGACAGGGTGATACTTACCTGGGGAACACCTTTCTCTGTAGTAGGGGTGAGAAGCAGAGTGTACCCCATCTGTAGACTTTCCCGTGGGTAACAGACAGATGCTGCCACTTTATGCTCATGTTTTGACTGGACGTTGTTTTCTTGCCACAATCCAGTTATGTTAAATTATAAAACACTAAGATTGGAGTACATCTATCTTGGGTTAATCTTGATAGTTTCTGTGTATCTTTCTAGAACACTTTGACATTTGAAATGAAATGAAAAATTTTAATTCACCATTTTTTGATTTGGATTTTAGGAGTACCAACATAAAGAAGATCCTAATTTGAGGGGGAGGGTGTTTTTTGGGTTTTCTTTATTTTTATTTTTTTTTATTTCAGCATATTATGGGGGTACAAATGTTTAGGTTACATATATTGCCTTTGCCCCACCTGAGTCAGAGCTTCAAGTGTGTCCATCCCCCAGATAGTGCACACAGCACCCATTATGTATGTATATACCCATCCCCCTTCCCCCCTATCTGCCCAACACCCAATGAATGTTATTACTATATGTACACTTAAGTATTAATCAGTTAAAAACAATTTGATGGTGAGTACGTGTGGTGCTTGTTTTTCCAAACAACCCTATCAAAAAAGAAGATCCTATTTTTGAAAACTCTTTTACAAATCCTCTTTTATTCTACTCATCTTCCAAGGCCCAGTTCAAATATGACTTCCTCTGTGAGTCTCCATTTCCCATCAGGATGAATTATTTTTTCCTTTATGCCATCATGAAATTTTACAAAAGTACTTACTGTGCTCTGACTTATCTTACTGTAGCTTCTACACATGCCTGTTTGATTCACCAGAGATTGTTAATTTCATCTTGGTTTATGTCAAAAATGTTTTTGAGTGTGTTCTATGTTCCCAATACTGTACTATGTGCTGAGAATAAAAAGTTAAGCACACTCCTTCCTTAATGAGATTTTCAAACAGAAAATGTAGGCAGAGCTTTGAGTCTAGGCTTGAAATGAGCAGCAACTCTGTGGACAACCAAACAATGATGCAAACTCCATGGGCTGGCTGGAATTTGTCTTAGGAGAGAATAATGAAGAATTTAACATGTGTCATTTTAGAAATAATAATTCCATTTCACTCCTTGTTTACTTAATACTTGAAGTATTCACTGTGCAGGGTATTATTTTGTGTTTATTGCTATGTATCTTTAGTCAGGTTGTAAATTTCAGAGCAGGGCCCATGCCTTCCTCCTACGGTGCATCTTCATTAGATCTGGGAGAATAACATATATAGTAGTAGTGATGTGTAAATGATGTGAACTTTTTAATTCTTTTATTTAGAATCGGTTTTAATCAGCTGAAGCTATTTGTAACACCACAGCTATTTTTGTAAGCTTCATTGAGATATAATTTACATACCATCAAATCCCTCTGTTTTAAGTGTACAGCTTGATGATTGTTAGTGTACTTACAGAGTTGTACACCCATTACCGTGATCTTATATTAGAATATTCCCATCACCACGAAAGAAACTTTAAACCAATTTACAGTTACTCTCAATTCCTGTACCTAGCCCCTGGCAACCACTTATCTACTTTCTATCCATAGAGATTTGCCTTCTCTGAACCCTTCACAAAAATAAAATGCTCTAATGCATGGTCTTTTATGGCTGGCATCTTCCCCTTAGCATATTGTTTTGCAGGTTCACCCCATGTTGTAGCATGGATCAGTATTTTGAACTTTTTACCTTTGATTATTCTTTATAATGTTTTCAAGTATAGTGTAGGACTGGAGCCTTTAGTGACAAAGAATAAATCTTTTGAAAACTATATCAATTGTGGCATAGCCTAGATTTTGTACTAGTTCTTCTTAAAAGTGAAAAAGCAAAGCAAATGCAGATTATTTAATCATTCATTCTTTATTCCTATTATTAGGGAAATTTGTTTTAAAATTAATCTCTGACATGTTATTCCAGGATAAAGAAAGTATACTACAGCTATTAAATTCAAAACCATTCCACTCAAACAACCACTCAACTTTTGAAATCAAGTCAGTAAGTGTGAATTACAATGAAATAATCATCTTGACAGATTAAACTAAGGGGAAATGCATATATTTGCTATAGGTGATTGAATGAAAGAATACAATATTTGTATTCTTTTGGCTATGTGATATTCTTGCAAAGCATAAGTGATATTCACAAAAACATAAAATATTGAAGAGCATGCTTTTTTCTAGAGTTAGAGGGAAACGGACATATTACCAACAATAAATATATGAAGTGGCATTAAATTAGGCACATCTTTGGAAAAACAGATACATCACTGAAGTCATCTTATAATTTCTTAAAATGTCTAATTAGTTGCTCAGAAATTTCAAAACATTAAAATAATTTTCTACTAAGATAAGCAGAGTAGGGAAGTGGGATGAGTGAGTTCTGGAATAGGAATTCAAGGATCTAAATTCGATACTTTTTCCCTTAGTACCTATGTAAGCGTGAGAAAACCACCTAATTTTCTACCCTACAAAAATGAATGGCAATACCTCCCTAACCAATCTTATTATTTAGTTATGAAAATACCAAGCAATAGACCTCATCATTATTATTTAGCCAGTGTTCTAATTAAAGTTGAACCAAAACTGAAATATTATTGTATTTTTTCTAGACCATGATGGCCAAGTCATGTCAGACTATACTAGAGCCATTAAGGTTTGCTTTTGAATCAAATGTTCCTTCTTGAAAAAGAGTAGACAGTCCACTGTTGGCTTAGAAAAGAAAAGAATGCAATGATGGTAACAGTGGTCCAAAATATATTTCAAACGTCTTACTTTTTTTTCAACCCCCAGCCTTAAGGACACTATTGTGTATTCACTTTAGTGTACATTTTTCTTTTGGTCTGGAGCCTGAGCACCTTTTGAATAGTATCTCATTCTCTCAAAGCACAAGAAGACTTTATAATTTACTTTTGGCCTGAGGAAATATCAGTCAGAATAAAACCCTTGGTTATTCTGTGGGCTGTTATATGCAAGTTGCTTGTTAGAACTGTCATTAATTAACAGTCCTCCAGCCACTGAAAATACTTTGCAAAAGAGGCCTTGAAATAGCACAAATGTATCTGGGAATTTCAGGCTTCATGACCCATTACTTGAAAACAAATGGAACAAATCTTGACTTTAGGCTGAAATCAAACTGTTATATTATTTCTCAATTTGCAAAAGAGAATTTCATGGGCTAAACATCCGGCAAGGATTGTGTAGTAACATTTTGAGTGTATAAATTCCCTTTTCTGGAATGATTAATTTTCTGGACCCCTCAAAGAGGACAAATGACAAACCATGAAGAATCGCTGCATGTCAGATCACCATAGTCCCACAGTATCTCAGATCCCAACATACGCTACTAATGGCATAAGGGCAGCAAAAGGGAGGCACACTGTTTTGGACATAAACATGAAGTTTGCAGACAAATAAACCTGCATTGAAATCGCCACTTCTCAGCCTTATGACCTTGGACAAGTTCTGTAACCTGTTCAGGTCTCAGTTTTCTCATCTCTAAAACAGGAACAGTGCTATATTCCTACAAGATTGCTGTAAAGCTTAAGTGATATAAAAGATATGAAAGTAGTGAGCACAGTGCTTGGGTCATCGTGTGGATCAGAAGGGGACAGTGTGACCAAGGCAGAGAGAGGCTGTTCAACAAAACGACAAATGGCCAGCATTTGGGTTATGTGAGAAAGCAGCAAGACATAGGAATAAAAGATAGTTGGGGTCCAGAGACCCAAAGATGTCAGAAGTCACCGTTCCTCATGAGAGTCTTGAGTGTCAATGACAAAGTTCGCTAAGTACTATTATACTGGTAGTGCTTGGTCACCAAAACCCAAAGTGGAGGCCAGGAAAATTAAGCTGCACTGGCCACATGGAGCATGCCATTAATCCTAGACCAATTAGGCCTAAAAGTTCAGATGAAGGACAAAGCCAATACACCTGCCAGGGCCAGGAGGAAACAGAAACAGAAGACAGGAAGGAGCTTTGAGAATCCAGGGCTCAAGGTCACAGCTAAGCCTGGAAAAGTTGACACAGACCAGTTTATGGAGCAACTTCAGCCTTCCACGAAGGCAATGGTTCTCAAACTTCAACCTACATTAGAATCCCCTGTAGGGCTTGCTGGCCCCACTCCCTAGAGTTTCTGATCCAATTGGTCAGGGGTGGGACTATAGAATTGCATTCCTAAGAAGTTTCCAAGTATGCTAATGTTGCTGTTCAGGCATCACCCTTTGAGAATCACTGACCTAGGTATTTTGGAGTCATGTTTTATAATCTTTGTAGAACTACAAAGAGCTGCTTTCTTTAACTCACTCATTCTAGCAATTGATGTATTTCATGTAGTTAAGAGTCTGCTATAACTGGGTTTGTGGTATCTTTTGCATGAATGTGCTAGGGAAATTATCCTACCTTAGTGAAATAAAACATACAACCTTCTGACCTTAGACCCAGAAAGAGAGTGTCCAGGTTGAGGAGGCCACCAGGACTGCCTTGATAAGAATCTCCTTCCCCTTGGAAATCTCTCAATTCAATCACTGGGCCTGCTTCCATCAAGTTGGGCCCCAAGAATGTCTTGTTCCTGCTTTAGTGTTTTCATCAGGTCCATTTTTTTTTTTTTTTTGCCATTGCATCAGATCAGAATCCATTCCTTTTTTGCTAGTAAACCACTTTTTCAAGCACATTTTTGTAAAAGTACATTCTGCTCAGTAATGGATTTATTATAAGCAAAATTCTCCCCTTGGCACCCTTTTGTAGAGCTGTAAACAGGCTAGAACTATCAAAAAGCTTTTATTAAAATACCAAAGGAGAAAAAATTAGAAACAAGTTCAGAGTACAATGTTTTAAAAGAAAAGAGCTTTGAGTTTCTATTGCTACCAAAGCAGACTTAATTCAAGAGCCCAGAAACCTTAGTTTCATCCTGTGGCTACCTGAGGATTTGCGCTTCCATTGTCCAGCCTGCCTCTTCTGGCCAGTAGCTTTCCTCCTTGATAAAGACCAACACAAAGGAACTCTCCTTCAGCAGCTTCCCAGGTTCTTGGTACATTATCCGAAATACACACCATCCTTCAGGTGATGTACCCCTGCAGACAGCCTTACCTCAGGCACATATATCCAACAGAGCAGACTACTAGGTTTCTCAATGTATGTTTTATAGACCACTTGTAACAGGTGTTACAAGATACACAGGGTTCTCTGATCAGAGGTGTTTGGGAAATGCTGTTATACAAAGTCATACAAAGTTCACCAATTTTTTTTTTTTGTCTGTGTGCCTGTGAATATCCAAGAGCAGGGGTATACAATGCATCATTTCACCAACTCATTTGACCAAAGAACCTCTTTTTATTGTTTTTTCTTCAGAACATCTCTTGGGACTGGTATTATTGGACCACTTTGGGAACACCATCTAAATATTAATCCAGTAGCCATGGCATTCATTAAATAAGAATTATATAATTACAATAATGGGGAAGGGGAGGAGGAGCCATGCTAATTAACACATCTAGGAGTGAGGAAGTAAAAGTTTCTAAAACATAGTTTAGCATAATCCTAAGTGACTCAAGGCTTCATATAATTTGATGAAAATCGCAGGCCTGGGACAAGTCCCTTTACTCCCCTTTAGATTTTAACCCTAAAGTGCTAGGCTTAGTTGAAGAAATTAAGACCTCACCTGGAATAAGAAGACTGATATAGCCAACACAGGAGTGATTCCTGGTCCCAATAACTACCATTACTGTGTAACAAGTCACTTCATCCCTTGGGGACTCGGTTTTCTCATAAGTCAAATAAAAGACATATGGAATGCACAGCTCAGAAATTCCAGCTGTAATATCCCAGGATCCTGGGAAAACCTAGGAGAGGTCTCAGCTTCCATAAATTTCCCATATATATTGGGGGCTTTGGGGAGGGCTACTCTAAAACAGAGTGGTCCCAGGTGTTTGTCCCTGCTCCTATCCCTGGAGTTGGAATCATTTGGAATACTTTTTAAAAAACATTGAGTCAAAAGATTCCAGACATCAAAAGACCAACAAAGCCACTCAAAAAGTTTTAGTTTGAAACTAAGTGCATCCCTTAGTTTCTCCCAAAATATATTGCCTAACATTTAAAGTATGCTTTCAGCCG
Source organism: Microcebus murinus (assembly GCF_040939455.1). Lineage (NCBI taxonomy): Eukaryota > Metazoa > Chordata > Mammalia > Primates > Cheirogaleidae > Microcebus > Microcebus murinus. Next base: position 132,718,497 of record NC_134104.1, on the reverse strand, counting down.
GGCACGGTGGCTCACGCCTGTAATCCTAGCACTCTGGGAGGCCGAGGCGGGAGGATCGCTCAAGGTCAGGAGTTTGAAACCAGCCTGAACAAGAGCGAGACCCTGTCTCTACTAAAAATAGAAAGAAATTAATTGGTCAACTAAAAATATATAGAAAAAATTAGCCGGGCATGGTGGCACATGCCTGTAGTCCCAGCTACTTGGGAGGCTGAGGCGGGAGGATTGCCTGTGCCCAGGGGTTTGAGGTTGCTGTGAGCTAGGCTGATGCCACGGCACTCTAGCCAGGGCAACAGAGGGAGACTCTGTCTCAAAAATAAATAAATAAATAATGCTTTCAGCACTTGGATGGTAAGATCTGGACCCACACCTCTTTGCATTTATAAAGGGAACTTTCCTCAATTTGGGCAGCTCCTAGAGGGCAGGACATGTTTTCACCCTTTTTATAACCTTTCTTGGGGCAGAGATGATTGGCAGGGATGACACATATTCATAATTCTAAAAATTACCCCAATTGAAGGAGGCTTAATAAACAAGTCTCCTGTTCTCTAGTGGCAAAGATAGAAAAGAGCAAAATGGATCGATTTTAGACTCCTGGAAACTTTCTGAATGTCAGATAATCCACTTATTGCAATATGTAGCATTTTATCTTTCTTTACAAAAAAAAATGCACCTAGATCTTGGTGCACTGAGAGTCCTCTGTGTTTTTCTGAGAGAGCAAATGTTGTCGATGTGAGGGGTGTCAAGAGACTTCAGGCCTATAATGGAACCAACAGGCTCCCAAAACTCAGAGAAAGTGACATTTAAGTTCAGCCCTGAAGGATGAGAAGCGTTCTGCCCTGTGAGGAGCTGAAGGGAGGGACATTTCAGACAGAGGTAAGAGCGTGTGCAGGGTTCTTGAGACAGGCAAACACTTGGAGTGTTCAAGGGACAACAAGGACGCTGTTTTGGCTTGTGTCAGGGAAGGAGGAGGGTTGATGTGAAGTGGGGAAGGGCCACCTCCTGGTGAAAGGTTTGGGTTTTATTCTAAATGCAGTAAGAAGCCACTGAAGCTTTTAAGCAGGGAAGCCACATGATCTGATTTGCACTTTGTAAAACATCACTCTTTGGTTGCTGTATCAAGAAAGGATTAAAGTGCCTCCAGGTCAGGGAGGAGGCCTCTGGGGAGTCCTGATAGGAGACGATGACGGTTTGGGCTAGGATGATGGCAGTGGAGATAGAGAGGTGGTAGGGTTAAAAATATATTCTGGAGGAAGGACCAATGAACTCACTAATGGATTGGACATAGGTAGTAAAGGGAAGAAGGGAGGGCTCCAAGGTTATTTGCTTGAGCCCCTAGGTGGATGGTAGTGCTGAGATGGGAAGACAGTGAAAAGAACAGGCTTTTTTAGAAGGAATTAAGTTGGAGGTGCCTACCCACTGGTTGTGCAAATGGAGGTGTCAGGTGGATGGTTGGATATAAGATTCTTGCTTCAGAGGAGACATCTGGGATGGAGATGTGCACTTGGATGTGATCAACATATAATTGTTATTTCAAGCTATGAGACAAGATGAGATCACCTAGAGCCTAGGGGTTGGCAGATTTTTTTCTCTGAAGTGCCAAATAGTAAATATTGTCAGAAGACTATACAGCCTTTCTTGCAACTACTCAACTCTGCCATTGTAGCACAAAAGCAGGCGTAGACAATAAACATGGCTGTGTTCTAATAAAACTTTATTTACAGAACAGGTGATAGGCCATCTCTGGCTCACAGGCTGAAGTGTGCTTGTCCCTGACCTTGAGTGACAATGCAGACTGGAAGAGAAAGTAGCCCAAGACAAGGTCTGAGGCACTTTGATAATAGTTATTATTATGTATATATGTCACTTACTATCCCAGTTGCCATTCTAAGTGCTTTACTTATATAAATTCACTTAATATTCACAATAACCAATTAGGTGGGTACTACTGTCCTATTTTACAAAAAGGAAACTGTGACAGCTCATTCTTCTACCATCCCTAGAGCATGGCCCTGTGCTCTTGGACCAAAATGGTGGCTGGGGCTCCAGCCATCACATCACAGACAGCAGGAGGACAAAACAAAGGAGGAGCAGCAAATGCCACACAACAGTTGTCTTCTAGGTTGTCTTTTAAGTTTCCTAGAAACTTCTCTACAACATTTCTTCTATTACATCTCATTGGCCAGAAGTTAGTCACATAGACACATAAAGGTAAAAGAGAAGATGGGGAATATGGTTTTTTTCCCAGGGGCCATGACTCAACTAAAATTTAGAGGTTCAGTTACCAAAGCAGAAAGCAAGAACAATCATTAGAGTAGACATTAGAAGTATATCATAAGTTGCCTTAAGGTTGATCAGTTATCTTTTTTTTTATGTGCCTTTTTACAAGTAGAGCTGGTTGATAGCACTCTCCCTAAGACATTTCCACTCAGCTGGGTCTCCTACCTCAGGTCTCCACTGTTGAGGTCCTACATACTCTTCAAAAGCCGGCTGTGACACTGTCCCTGGCTCCCTAGAAGATTCTTCCTGTGTCCCCACATTAAGTCTATTACACTTCCTTGTGTTTCATTCTTCCCTCTCATGGCTCCTTGAACTGTCTCCTCTACCTAACTAGGTAACTCAAAGGCAGTTGAAGCCAGGTTGGGATGTGGAGGCTAGATTCCTAAGAACTAAGGGAAACGTGCAGTGAAACTGCAAATGAAGACAAAGGAGTGTGTAGGCATGATGCCCTGGTCCATGGTGCAGGGACTGGAATCCAATACCTAGTAGTAGAACAGGGGTTCTGGAGTTTTGCTGCCTATGCAAATAACTTAGGGAACTTAAAAATCATGATGCTGAAGTTTCACCCCATGTTGATTAAGTCAGACTTTCTAGGAGTGACACCTAAGCATCAGTTTTTTCAGGTTTCTCAGGTGATTTCAATGTGCGATGGTATTTGAGAACCAACACAGCTGAAAATAGAGGAAAAAGAGAAAGAGAAACAGTTTTCCTCCTTCAGAGACTTTGAGGATTTGTTGTTCACCTATGAGGTTTTCCAAACATAGGTTAGTCTTATCCTTTCATGTTATTTCCTTCCAGGCATAAACAAAGGTGTGTGTATATATATATATTTATAAAATAAATTATTGTTGATTGAAACACTTCTAACGAGAATTATTAAAGCCCTCCTGAGTTTACTTAAGGCAGCTTGACGCACTATGAGTCAAATAACTCTTAAGCTTCTCTTTAAATAACTAAATTAGAGCAGTCAGTCAAGGAAAGAAGAAAACAACCTTCCCGAAGCTCACCCCATTTGTGACACATAATATGCTTAGATTGCTTTATTGACTTTACAAAGAAGCATGCAAGATGGATCACAGGTGACAGATGCGATTGCTTCTATCAGGATGTGAGGGACCACATTTCAAGTTCAATGTGAGTGTTCAACTCCATTTTCATAGTAATGAGAATTATATGCGTTCATTACAATTAAAGAGTATTCCCACTTGCTGTGACAAGGAGTGCATTTCAGAATGTTTTGTTCTGTTTTCTCCAAACAGTAAAAGTGTGTGAGGAAGTAGGTTCTCTTCAATATGCTTTGAAACTTTTTTCTATTTAAAGACTTATGAGGGAATTCAGGATATTTTAAAAAAAAAAAAATCGATAAAAATGTTGTTGACTCTCAGGCTCTTCCAAATGTTTAGTAACAATTGAGAGAGAAGTAAGTAAGTTTTCAGCTGCCATTCTTTCCTTTTTCACTGCAGTATCTATATCCAGTTCTGGGGAAGAGAATAACTCTCCAATTGTTCAAGCACATTTGGAGATTTCTCAAAATCATTTTTAAGTGTTCCTTTGGAATGACAGTTGAGGCCCTGACTTTATTTGATATTTTTGCTGGTGAAAAGCAAGAAATTGCTTGGATTTGTGCCTTCAGTGAAACAGAGAGGGAGCCAGGAAATGTACTGGGCCAAACTGCAAAATCGGATGGATTCAACAACCAACTCTTAACCAGAAAAAGAGGCTTTAAAAAAGAGGCTTTAGAACATGTGTGTCTGCCAGGAAAGGAAACTGCTTTATTGAAAGGTTAATTTTCCGATTCGTTTTGGTAAATTTGAGATAAATAAATTAGATCAGACAAAAAAACATAAGGCCTGTATTCTTTTTCCTGGAGTTTTCAGAAAATAAGTTATTGCTTCCAATGAAATGTTTTGACATTTTCAGTAGAGAGAAAATGTTAATTGTAATATTATGTGTATGTGTTCTTAAAAACACTTGTGAATAAATCTATTTGTTTTAAGAGTAATTGGAAAATAAAAAATACTATTAAACTGTTAGCTGTGTTTTTTTTAGTTCTCATGGTAAGGTTCATGCTTTCTAGGATGTTGCAATTCATTTTCCAAGTTCAAAGATACCAGTTGGAGAACTTTCCTTTACTTGTTTTATAGTTCAGTTGCAGTTTTTCAAAGAGTCTTATTACTAACCTCCACGTGGGTTTGCCTGGGTCTCTTCTCTCATTTTTGTCTCATCTTTTGCTTGTTCTATGATTCCTCACTTCTTCCCTTGAGTCAAAGGCTCCTTTACTACATTTATAAAAACCTCAGCACTTAAAGACTGCACAACAGTAATCCACTTCACTTTGTGCATTTGATACACATGCTATTCAGCTACTTAGTGACAAGGACTGTGATTGTTGTTTTGTTTTTTTTTTTTTTTTTTTTGAATAGCCATATCTGTAGCCACCACCTCCCTGCTTTGTGCTTAACAAGCATCCCATAGTTTGTTGAGTGACTGTAATACCCTCCTTTCTCCGGCCATAAGTCCCTGCCCCAGACTTCCTCGTTGCAATTGAAGACTGGAGCTACATGTCCAAAGCAAAGGTCTGGTCTCACTGTTGAATATTATAGTATTTATTGTCTATCGTTTCTTTGGAGAAAAATACCCACAACGTCACACATTCATGGACCAGCAGGAACCCAAATGTGAATGTCACCACCTGAGGCCCAGCCCTGCAAATAGATCCCAGGAGAAAGAGAAGGAACCCCTACCTTAAAAGAAAGCGGTATCCATCCTTACTGATGTCATGGTCTAGAACCTATGCATCCATGTGGACCTATACATACTGACCGCCATCCACAGGGACAAAATACCATCAGTAATCTTATTATCAAGCATTTACAGTCTAACTTGATGTTGTTAACTTCTTAGTTAAAAGATATGGTGATTCTTACAGAAAATATATTTCTCTTTTGGATCACTATCTTTAAATACTAAGTACATGAACACTCCTTAAATCGCATTAAGTCTCAAAATGTAATGTCAAAAGCAGACTTGAATGTAAATAAAATGATAGACGTACACATATTGTACACATACATATTGTACACATACATATATTGTACACATACATATTACTAATCAGAATGCTGTTAAGCAGAAATAGAAAAGGTAAACTGCTATATTGTAATATAATACATTGTAATCCCTATAGTACAGGGGTGTATTCCTCATATGGGGCACTGGCACACTGACTCTCTCATGCCCTTGTAAACAAAACATAAATGCAGAATTGAACAAAGTTAATTTAAGCTTTCTGTCTCATGTAGATTAGTGCTTACGATGTAGAAAATTATCAAGTGCAAGGAACTGAATAGAACTCATATACACACATCAGCAGCATCCTCAAAAGTGACCTTCCTTGGCATATTTTAAAAACCAAAGGGGCCCGTGTGTCATGGGAAGATGGTTGAATCCTGCTATTACAAGCCAATCAGTAGCATGTGAGAGCAGATTCAACCACCAACATTTGCACAACTAGATTAATGTTTCAGAGTCAGTCATCAGGCTCATTACTGCTGGATTTTCTCTGGTTTGTGCTAATAAACTAGATTATTGATTTTAGGATTTTCTGTGTATCCAAGGATATTCTCTAAGATGTCTTTATAATGTTTCATGCTTAAGTTGTCAACCAAAATGACATAACAATGAGTAATCATTTTCTAATCACATTGAAAGGGGTTAAAAACAGCATATAAAATGCATCTTAGCAGCTTCAGAGTAAGAGGAACATTCTCGCTGTCACTCCCCTATTTGGGTGGAGGTCATTCCTACCTGCCTGCCATCTTCCCCAGGAATTAGCTGCATGCACAGCTTAAGACCTTTGATAGTCATAAATCTGCTTGCCAGTATGTTTGGATGGCAGAAAATCTCCAAAGACACCTCGGTCTAAATAGGATTTTAGCACATCAGGTGCTATTACAAAGTAAAGCAGGCTGGGTTGCTGTGTTGGTGGTGGTGTTTATTCATCTTCCCTTCTCATTTCATGTGTATGTATGTTTGCTTCTCGGCGTATATGCCTGGCTCTCAGGGTGTATGGGGCTGGTGAATGCATGTGTAGAGTGTGTGTATATGTAAAAGTAGAAACCGAACCAGAGTAACAAAATGAACTACTGTATGCAAGAAATCTATGAAGTGCACCCAGCTGCCGGCAGCAATTGCTACATGCCATCCACTGATTATTACGCGTATTTTGAAGATAGTCCGGGTTATAGTGGTTGCGATGCTCAGGCTGTGCCCAGTAACAACATATATATGGAACAGGCCTGGGCAGTGAATCAGCCTTATACCTGTAGTTACCCTGGAAACATGTTTAAAAGCAAGGACTCTGACTTGGACATGGCCCTGAATCGATACAGCCAACCTGAATATTTCACTGAAGAGAAACCTACTTTTTCTCAAGTGCAGTTGCCATCGTACTCTCAAAAAAAAGGTAGGGACCATTTTCGCTTCAATGTGTTCAAAGTTTCAGTTTGTTTGTTTCCGTTTTGCTTTAAAGTTACAGTTTATAGCAGCTTCGTCGAATCTTTGAATTTGAACGCTGAATATTCGAAATTTAAAACAGCAGTAAGAGAGGTTGCTAGGTGATTGAAGGTCTCTGTGAGCACCAAGATTGCCAAGCACTTTTTTCCTTCATATAGGAAAGCTGGATTCAGTTGGTTTGCTAGGCTGTATTTTGCATGCGTGTGTCTGGATTGCCCAAAGTGAGCATTGTTGACTTCTTTGCTGAAGAAAATATGTAAAAGGTTTCCCGTTGATGGATAGGTGTTGTGGCATTTGAAGTGGGATAATTCTTTCGAGTTCAGGTTCAGACTAAAAAACTCACTTAACTTTTTCTTGGCATTTCATATTAAAAGTTTATTTTAGATAACTAGTGAAATATTTGGGGGATGTCTTTGACAGTACTGTAATGTTGACATGCTAGAATTTATAAATGTGCATTTTAATATATTACTTAACCATCTAAACTATAAAGAATCTGTAACCATATCAAACTGTAAGAATGTAAAACAGAAACTGATACACTCTACCTTGCCGTTGTGTCCCTAAAGTTTAACATGTCTGCAATCATGTCAAATGAACTCTCCCTATGAAAGAAAGTGAAATATCCTTCAAAATAGCCAATATTAAAACAAGTGCAATATCCATTTATCTTAATAGACACTGTGGCTTTATAGTGCTATTTAATTTTCTACCAGTAAAACATTTCTTGTATTATAAAAAAACAAAAGAGGCAAACAGGTTATACTCAGGGAACTACTGCCAAATAGAAATGCTTTTGAAAATAGTATGAACTCTAGTGCAGATATGCCAGAATCTCATTTTTTCTATATATGATCTACAGGATATTGCATAGGAAGCCAAATTTACAGGTTTCCATAATTTGCAAGAATATTATGTCTTTTGACCTTCAAAGGTAAAATTCTCTGTGAAATTAATCTTACAACATAATGTGATTTATTTAATTGTGGTTCCTATAAAACTTATCATTTGTTTTTCTTTAATTAAAAGTAGCCTGGTATGAAAACAAATAAAGAAAATATTTTAAAAACTAAAATCCCTGTTTAATTTTTACCAGATATGGTGCTATTCTATAAATTCCAAATATGAAACATGAAAGGGATTATAGCATAAAACATATTCAGACTTGTCCATCTATATTTTCATTTAATTTTGCATTCTCTTGAAGGGCATCAGAATTTCTCATTTATTAGGAGGGACACGCTGGGTAATTCCTTAATGGGGATATTTGAGATAGATTGAGTGTGTGTTCTCTATTCCATTTAATATTAAATTACTTACAAGTAATTTACCTTTGAAAACGAGAAATTAACGTTGCCTTATTAAACATTCCTGGATATGTCTTTTGTAGTGTTGTAGGATTACAAGAAAATACCAGTGTCTTTCTCTCTGTCTGGACATTCTGCTATTCTTAAAAATTCTTGCAGAACTTTTCAGACTCTTTTCCCTTTTGTATGTTCACTATATTTTCTTCAACAAGCACTAGGGAATATTTGCTTGCAAAATGTTAAACCAGGGATTCTTTACTAATTAATTTGATGCATGAACTAGAAGAAAAGACACATTGTATGCATATATTGATGTAATTTCAAAGCCATATGCCATTGAAAGGCCACTGCCACCTGCCAAACTCACTAAATCAAAGCAGGCAAATATTCTTAAATGCACTATTATTTACTTTTACAAGTCTTCAAATAAATCCCAGTAAAACTAAACCCAGCTGTTAACTGTCTCTTAGGACAAAAGGTCGTACCCAACATGTTGATCCATATTGATCCACTATTGATTTTTGTTGTGTTGTAGGACATCAATAGTGTCTCATTAAAGCAAAATTAAGACTATAAACAGGTGTTCAGTGGGGCAGGCCTCATTTTCCAATTGGATTTTTATCTATTCACAATAGATAAAAATTCATAATTGCTTCATCTGTGTTTGTTGCTGTCATTACAGCTTTATAAACTCTTTAATAATGCAGCTATCTTAACTTTTTCTTTAGTTTTTTAAAGGTGGCTTATTCTCTAGTCTTTTTTTTCTAGTATGTAGAAATCATAATCTTGTTTTTTAAAAAAGGTATTATAGGTACACATTGATGAAATAAAGGAAGGCTACACTGCCCAATGTTAAGAGTGGTTATCTTAATTGGTAGACTTTATAATGGCTTTTAGTTTTCTTTGGATTGTTTTTCTGTTTTTACATTTGTAGCCAAGAGGGGGGAAAGTTATCAAGTCCCTGAACCATTAAGAACATAAACTAAGGAAGAGTCAAACTGAAGTTCATTGAATCACATTTAAAATAAAACTGTGAGATTCGAGGTGGGGGTGAGGGGGGGAAGTCAATGTAATTTTCACACTAAGGAAACCTGAAATACAGAATATAGTGTCTGACTTATTTTTCATATGGAATATGAGATAATAAATTTTTAATTCTCAAAAGTGAGGGACAGACAAACAAAAAGAACCCGACCATTCACTCAGAAGACGAGAGCTCCTTATTTGTTGTCTTTCCAGTGACATCACTATGATCTGTTACATTGAATCAGTCATCACAGAGCCAGTTCTGACTGCACACTTCTGGCCCCCACCGGGGTCAGGAGGAAGGACAGAATAAGTTTAGCCATCAAGGGGAGGAGAATTGGCAGCCCAGCTGTTGTGCCTTCTCCTTTGTGGCCGTGGTTTCCACAAAGTTAAAAGTTGACATTTTTCTTTTCTTTGTTATTCTTTTCCTTTTTCTGTAGTCGGGCTGGTTGTTTCCACCAGAAATTCCAATGACATTCCAAAGTTCCCAAACAGCTTGCATCTGGCCGCTCTGAAGACAGCTTTACCCGTCAGCCCCTCTGTCCAGTGCACTAACAGAATCCTGCCCAACAGTCTGCCCCAGGCAACTCCCACCTCCACCCTACCCAGCCATGGCCACTAGAGACTTTGCTTCACCCTCTCTCTCCATGCCATCTTACTTTATAGAAATTGCACATTGAAAAAGTTGCTAGAGTCTTTGCATCAGAGTTGGTTATCATGCCCAAGAGAATAAGAATTTTCTGTTTTTAAGCCAGGATCAGGGAGATGGGGTGTGTTTGTCATGTCCAGTTTTGGTTTGGATTGCACCTGTTCTTGCTCTACCGCCACGGTATTAGTTTTGCAGGAAGAAAAAAAATCATAACTAAAGGAGAAACTCCACAGAGAACTACACTTTCTGAATCTGCTTTCATTGATCCTCTGACACAGGGACAGAGTTCTTTCTGTCTTTTTTCATGGTCTATAGCACTGTTGATTCCGTGTGAACAATTGTATAGACATTAGAAATGAAAATTATTTATAAATGGTAAGGTGGGGGATGTTTGAAGTGACCCCCATCAAGAGTATTGGATTAAAAAAAAGAGTTAAGCCCCAAAGAAATACAATTTCTAACTGGAATTTATTTGGCCTCTTTTAAAGTTGGAAAAGAAGTGCTATACAGCAGAGTTGGAGGTATGAAGGCTCAAAGTCTATCCCCCTCCACCAAAAAAAAAAAAGTTACGTGAGAAACAGGTACCATTAAACCCTAGAATCACACTCAAGTCTAGTGAAAAGCAGTAAAGAAAGAAAACCAAAAAGAGAAAATGTATGAGTTCCATTTTGCATTCACTTGAACCTCAAAATTAAATGTGAAGTAATCATACTCTTTCAATTTCTCTCTCAGCCTTTTCCTCCTTTCCCTTCTTCCTCTCCACCATCTCTCTCTCCCTCTGTCTTCATCTTTCTACTCCTCTCTCTTCCATCCTTACTTTTCCCCTCGAGTAAAATTTGTTTGATTTAAACACAGATGTGATCATTCCACCCAGTAAACTGTTGAGTATTGTTGAAATCTTCTCTTTAAAATGTAATACCTGAGTGGCTAATGCAATCACAGATTTTTCTACAATGTGCATGTAATTGTAAGGATGCAGATGGAAGGTTAGGCTTGTAAACTAGGCAGTGCCACTCATATACTAGTAAGAGACAATACCGCTCCAGAAAATAATACAATTTTTTAAAATGCAGAACACATTTGCTGTACAAAAGGTGAAATGGAAATGCCTCTTGGCACCCAGAAATAAAAGCAAAGTTAGGAGGAGCAACAGTTTCCAAACCAAGTCCAAATGCAGACAAAAGCAAGAGCTGATTCTTTTTCCTTTTCTTTTCTGATTTCTTTTTCCTTTTCATACCTTTTCGGTATGTCAGAGATTTCACTGGATGGCCTAACCTCATCCAGAGCTTGCATTGCTATTCCTCACAATGAATGCTAATGGTAGGAGTCCAAGGCATTCTGAGCAAATGGAGTTAGATGCCCTGCAGGCTTAGGGAGAAATGGTGACACTGTTAATCTACTGCATACGGCATCATCCACATCCACCACCTTGAATTCACATCCACCTCCATGAATGCTTTTCCACAGTCACGCTCAATGCTTTTTTCTCAGCTCCCAGCACTCAAGTGCATTCAGCCTGAGGTCAGGCTGCTTCCCACTCTGCCATCCCCTCTGGTCCAGCTTTTATGACCCCATCTTCTATGGGTCATTCTGCTTCGCCAGTGCCCATGTTATGTCAGTATTCTTCCCGTCTCCAGAGCCTCGTGACTGCTGAGCTTCCATTCACTGTGCTTGGTACAACCCTCATCTCCACTCCCTCCATACCAGCTGCTTCAGAGAATTTCCTCAGTGCTCCTGGAGACTCCCAGCATGAGCTTTCGAGCAGTCACCACCCTCTGACCCCTTTCCCTACCTGCCGCTACCTCCCATATATATAGTTCCGTCCTCCTCCTCTCTGTATTCATGTCGTCTTGCTCAACGCATTCTGCTTCCAGCCACCCAGTGGCAGCTCTGCCCCTGCTCTGCACCCATCCCACAGCTTCTTCTCAATGTTTAGGGCCTTTTCCGTGACCTGTTAGATAAAACACAAATTCTGTCAACTCTTCCCTGCCCTAAAAAGTTCCATTTTGATTCTGGCTTTGCGCTTCTATCCACACCCTCTGTTCCAGAAATCTTGGTCATTCTCTCCGTGGGTCCTTCTTTCTGCCATCCTGATCCCATTTCTGAACCAATGATTCTTTCTTCCAGCTACCACCCACTGCCAGCCACACCCCGGTGGGCCACCTGGCCACTCCCAGCCTGCGTCACTTCATATATACACACACACACATACACAGACACACACATACACACAGTTGTGACAATCCAAAAATTTCTCCAGACATTGCCAAATGTCCCTTGGAGGGAGGCAAAAATCCCCCAGTTGAGAACCACTGTATTAGTGGCAGAGAAGTTACTGTTTAGAGAACATCTGGAGTGAAGGATCTTTTTGTAATGTGAAAAGCCCCTCCTTATTTGTCAAATGACATGTTTAGATTTTTGTATACTGAGTTCTTACAAAGTGGAGTACCCCTGAACATACATACACATGCAACATAATGCTTACATATAAGTTATTATAGATCATTTCGATAGGTTCTCCTCATCATATATGCTTGTTTTTGTCAAATGTATCTAGATCATAAGCACCAGGAAGGCAATGACTTCATACTCTGTAAAGTATGCATCTAGCATGGTTACACCTGCAGAGAGATGAGTGCAGCTTACTACAGCAATGATGCTATACTGATGACAAGTGCAACAGCTTTTCCTCTCGTATAACATATGGCTGAAGGGCTGCTAAGCCACATTTTCAAAGCTAAGACCTTGAATCTCATTCACAATGGATTTTTCCCATAAAGAAAAGGCACTCGTTTTTCTCAAGCATGCAGGACTTGAAGAAGCTGTTGGTGCATCTGTATGAGCCCAAAGCCCTAACTTGCCCCTCACGGCAAAATCAGAGGCAACTATCACCCATTTCTGGTGACCCTTTATGCTTCCTTCCCCTTCTTTTCTCTGCTAATAACTCTGTCTTCCCGTTTTTCCAACCCACGCCCTCTTTTAAAACAGGAAATGATCTCATTTGATACCAGGGTTCTGAAATTCCAATGCCCACAAGTTCCAGAGAGCTGATATTGATGAAAGAGCAGCAGGGTTGTTTCATAATGGCTGCTTAATTTAAATTGTTCAACCAAGACAGGCAATGTTTATACGTTATATAATAAGAATATTTCTCACTTCCATAAAGAAATATGTTCTCTTTCATTTTTCTCAAACTACTTTTGTCTTTCCACTTGAGATAAAGATAAAAATTCTGTGAAATATTTCTTTACTTATAAATATTACTTTACTTATAATGCAGGAACAAAGGTAAACGAGAACCAGTGTTTAGCCTCAGAGTGGCTGTTCTGGAGCTAGAAAGGGTGTCTCTTTCTTGGGAGGCAGGGCCAGCTCCTCTGATGAGTTGATCGTTGCTCTGTGAGAATTGGGGTTCAGTGTTGCCAGATCTTCCCATTTTTCACATGAAGCAAGAATTCTGGATGTTATGTGAAATCTCCTGGTTTTAAAATTGGCTAAGATTTTTTAAAACACTCTGCGGAGCCAAAAGCTGTAGACTGCCAGTGCGTGGACCCTTTCGATTAACATGAAACTCATTATATCATCCTATTTCCTTTCTTAGTGATTTGCATCTTCAAGTGTTTGAGCTCTAATTGTGGATTGAGAGGTTATGTCAGCCGTTAAGAATCTGAGGCTACAGGGACAGGGAGAAGAAAGTTGAGCTAGGGATTTCTTGTGAATTAAACTATATGATGCCACACCTGGCCCTAAAAATTAAAAAAATTGTTTTAATTTCAAGAATTCTTGAGTCAGGCCGGGCGCGGTGGCTCACGCCTGTAATCCCAGCACTCTGGGAGGTCGAGGCGGGCGGATCACTCGAGGTTAGGAGTTCAAAACCAGCCTGAGCAAGAGCGAGACCCCCGTCTCTACTATAAATAGAAAGAAATTAATTGGCCAACTAATATATATATAGAAAAAAATTAGCCGGGCATGGTGGCACGTGCCTGTAGTCCCAGCTACTCGGGAGGCTGAGGCAGCAGGATTGCTTGAGCCCAGGAGTTTGAGGTTGCTGTGAGCTAGGCTGATGCCACGGCACTCACTCTAGCCTGGGCAACAAAGCGAGACCCTGTCTCAAAAAAAAAAAAAAAAAAAGAATTCTTGGGTCAGAAGAAATAATCCAAAACTGGCTTTATTTCTTTGCTTCCCTAAAACCTTAGATGGAATCCAAAGTCCAAAGTCCATTGTCTTGGTGTCCTCACTCCCTTTTCTAGATTGACACCCCCAACCTGTCCTCCTCTGCCACGCAATGCTGTAGAGCTCGAAGCCGTGGGATCCAGTGTCTGCTGTCGCCCAGCCCCATGGGCCCAGCCAGCCAGAGGGCAAAGCATAAAGGGAAGATGCTCGATGATTCCAAGAGTTAGGTAGAGAGGGCAGGAAGACAGTAGTTGTTCTGAGGAAAGAGTTTATGAAGTGGAAGCCCCTGGGGCAGCTCTGCTGAGGATTAGTAGACAGCAATGAAAGGCCTTCAGCAGCAATGCTGTTTCCAGGTTCTTACAAATAGTAGGCCTGCAAATGTTTGTTAAATGAACAAATGGATGGATGGTTTAATTAATTAATATAGTGTTTATCAAAGGGTTAAAGATTAACATGATGTAAAGCTTGGTACCTAATACCAAGAATTAAATGTAAAAGGAGTCGGGATTAGCCTTTCACGGTTTTTAAGTATATAAAGAAATGGCATATGGCCAGGCTCATGCCTATAATCCTAGCACTCTGGGAGGCCGAGGCAGGAGGATCACTCGAGGTCAGGAGTTCGAGACCAGCCTGAGCTAGAGTGAGACCCTGTCTCTACTATAAATAGAAATTATCTGGACGACTAAAAATATATATAGAAAAAATTAGCCAGGCATGGTGGCACATGCCTGTAGTCCCAGCTATTTGGGAGGCAGAAGGATTGCTTGAGCCCAGGAGGTTGAGGTTGCTGTGAGCTAGACTGATGCCATGGCACTCTAGCCTGGGCAACAGAGTGAGACTGTCTCAAAAAAAAAAAAAAAAAAGAAAAAGAAAAAAAAGAAATGGCATAGGGAAGAAGGTGTCATTGGAAATAAAGCTTCAATCAGAAGGGTCTGAGCTGCAAGAATTGAGGAGGTACAATACAAAATCAGAAGAATGTGCATGATGTAGCTTCCTTAGGGGTGTTAAAATATAGTCTTATGCTATATCCTGTCCCAAGCCACTCAGGGTTCTTGCTGGCTCTGAGTTGATAGTTCCACAAGATGAATCAGCAACATGGAACTTCTTCACTTTTCTGAGTGGCCCAAACTGTTTTCCACTACCAGAGATAACAGTTGCCCCCTCAAGATGCCAGGACTGGTTCTTCTAGGCTAGTAGCCTTATACAGAAGGTGAGATTAGCCAGATTGGAAAAGATCTCTGAACTCAGCTCTTCTCCTCTGCTCCTGTATCTACCCTCCTAGGCAGCACCTTCTACCTTAGAACCTATCTTCAAGATGAATCTGCTTTATATTCTATTCCCTAAGGGCCATGTGTCTGCCAAGATGACAAGAGGTACCAGTGTTTCTCCTCCTAGGACCCGGAATGCTATTATAATTCCCTCAAGAGAACTGAACTAAGCAGCCTTCTGATTTTAGCCATAGAGGGGGAAGCATTGAATCTAGTGTAAACCAAGAAGCCAAGTTTACTACCTGTTGCACAATTTGCAGTGCAAACGTACAAAACTTTTCCCTTCTACACAAATTTTATTCTCAAGTCCCACTGAGAATAAAATGTCTAAAATTAGTGTTAGCTGCAACATGGGTGAACTTTTGAAACATTATGCTAAGTGAAAAACCAATCACAAAAGACCACTTATTGTATGGTTCCATGTATATGAAATGTCCATATTAGGTACATTTGCGGAAACAGAAAGTAGATTAGTGGTTGCCTAAGTCAAGAGGGGAATGGAGCAGGGTGACCTCTGAAGGTACAAAGTTTATTTGGGGGATGATGAAAATATTCTAAAATTGATTGTGGGCCAGGTGCAGTGGCTCACGCCTGTAATCCTAGCATTCTGGGAGGCCGAGGCGGGTGGATCGCTCAAGGTCAGAAGTTCGAGACCAGCCTGAGCAAGAGCGAGACCCCATCTCTACTAAAAATAGAAAAAAATTAATTGGTCAACTAAAAAAATATAGAAAAAAATTAGCTGGGCATGGTGGCACATGCCTGTAGTCCCAGCTACTCGGGAGGCTGAGGCAGAAGGATCGCTTGAGCCCAGGAGTTTGAGGTTGTTGTGAGCTAGGCTGATGCCTCTGCACTCTAGCCCAGGCAACAGAGTGAGACTCTGTCTCAAAAAAAATAAAATAAAATAAAATTGATTGTGGTGATTGTTTCTCAACTCTGTGAATACGATAAAAAGCCATTGAATTGTATAGTATGTGATTTATATCCTAATAAAGCTGTTACCAAAAAAAGTACTTTTTAAAGTTAATAATATTTTACCATGTCAACCTATTTTATATACAGGATAATACTTAGCAATTAATCAGACATTGCCAAATGTCAACTGAAAAAATCTCCAAGTCCTGTGTTGAACAGATGGAGTTTGCTTATATTAAAATACACTTGATACAGTGGTGGCATAGTTTATTAATCTGAAAACTAATGCATCTGAGCAAAGAAGAATTGGGGAAAATGTATCCTCCTTGAACTACCACATATTGTCATGAGTCTTAATTGTTGTCTGGAGGGATTATTAATCAGGCTCCTTTAGCAGTCACCTGGAAAAAATTGCAGATGCAGTTCTTCAGATGAAGAGTGTAGCTTCAAGGATTATATCTCTTCTATTTGATTCTAGGCAGAACTTAAAACTAATATGATAATAACCACCGGTGTCCACTCCTGGCAACAGAACTAATGGGTTTTCCTTACTTGGGCATATTGGCCACCATGTGACTCATTTGATGAGTATGAAAGAGGAAAAAAGATAGAGACACTGAAATAGAATGGCAAAAAGTGGTTAAGTTCTCCAGGAGAATTGGTTTGCATACGATGTTGTCAAGCATGTTTAGTAAGCTCAAGAGCAACCCCACCTACCTAGTCATTATGTGTGGGATGTCATTCCCTCAGAGAAGTTGTTTAATGATGAATAATGGACGTGTGCATAATGATTGATGTATCGTTGCCTGCACTAACTAAGTTTTGGATAACTAAGATGGCTCAGAGTTAATATTCTCGAGAAAAGAAAAGAATGGGTGGGGTGCACGAGTATGATCGAGTAAGCAACTGCCACCAACTTAAGTAGATGTTTCTTTAGAAGGTCTGATGATTTAACTAAAGACGTTTAATCATCTCCACCCACCAAGAAGAGGATCTAGGAGAAACAAAAGAATAAAGCAAACCACTGTCAGCCTAGCAGTCAAAAAATGGAAGGAGGCCATTCTACTCACTTGATTGAATTATTGTTAGACTCCAGGATTCACAAGAACCTTCAAGGTTAGTTTGACCTTTTTACATACATTGTTTAGCTACAGAGAGGAAGAAATCTTCAGAGTCTTGCTGCCAATGCCAAAAGTTAAAGCCAGCAGGTCTGGTGAGGCGGTAGGTGAGGGAATGTGGGGTGAAGTGAATTACCTGCACCCTCCCAACTCTGATTAAAGTTCTCAAACACCATGTGTGGCCCCTCCCAAGGTATGTCTCAGAAACAACACAGTGTCCAACTGTACTACAATTAGTTCTCACATGTGAGATTAGAGGGAAATGCCTTGTACCTTATTTTCCCTTATCTCTGTGTTCTATACTTGATATCAAGAACTCAAAAGTCTTTACCCTGTTGGATCAGCCGTACATAACCTCGAGGTATAAGAGGTCAAGATGTAGTTTTGCTGGCAACGTTAATATCTATAGCCCATCTGCCTTTACCAGGAAGGTGCTTGTTTTCATAACTGAGTTACTTTGCTGCTTTAAAGTTATTTTGTACTTTATAAGTAGATCTTTATATGTGCAACTGAGCACACGTCTTTGCCAACACTTGTTATTGTCTGTAATTTTTGGTAAAATTATCTTAGTGAGTGTAAAGTGGTACCTCATTGCAGTTTTTGATTTGCATTTTCCTGCAATGATATTGAGCATCTTTTCATGTTATTTTCTTCATTTTCACCTCTCTTTCTCTCACTGAGGAATGACCAGGGCTGGAGAATCAGAACTCAATTGCTTATAAGTTCTTAAAGGAAAAAACCATATCTTATTTATTGTTATATTCTCAGCATCTGGCATAATGCTAAAAACATAGTCGATCCTAAATAAATATTTGCTAAATTCACAAATAGATGGACAATTGAATGAACACACAAATCATTCCAGATCCCATTTTTTCCTGCCCAGATTCTTCCCAGAATTCACCTTTAAAAAACGTCTGACGAGAGTTTTGAAACCCTTGAAGTGAACTCAACAGATGAATCATGGGTAGCATGATGCAAAAGTAAACTAAGAAAAGCTGTGATATTTAAAAAAATAATCCTGTACATTACCAAATCTCACTTTGAAATCATTTATCTGCCTCATAAGAGGGAACATTTTTCTAAATTAAAGTCTGGGCAAAGTAATTTCTAAGAAATTATGAATAGAATTCCTTTTCTTCTGTTTACTTTATGCCTTTTTTTCTGAAAAGTAAGCCCTCACTAACCTAGTTTAATAAAAATCTATGAAAATGTCATGGTGAAATACATAATAAGTCATCAGTCATTTCAACCCAGCTCATCTGCATTAAAACCAAGAAGAGTCTACTGAGTCAAAAAACTTCATCAGGACTATGATCAGGAGAAAGAATGATTTTGTTTTCTCAGCCTCTCCCTTCTTCACATCCCAACAAACTGTGCCCTGTCTTGATGTGCTGGTCTTACCTAAAGCTATGTACTTGTATGGTGAATGGTTGATACACGTGAACTGAATTTGCCCCCTGAATCAGATTCCTATGTGTGGGAAACAGGAAACTCTAAGGGAAAGGAAAGAAGCAAAGGCAGATGGGAAGCAAGAGGCTTCTGTGGTTTTTTTGTTTGTAAATTTTAGGTTCCTGGGTCAAAGAATCTAAACTAAGAAAATCATTGTACACTAATAAAGAGAGTTATCATGGTTGGATTTTCTTTTTTCCTTAATAAATAAAACCTCTATTATTCCATGCTACCCAATGTTGTTGGATTGTGTATCATGATATCACATGTTTGCCTAATTTATTTTTAGGCGACCTTATTCATTCTACTTCAAGTTAACTATTTTTAGAAAAAGACCAGCATAACTTGTACTAGAGGACTAGAAGTTAAGAGATCTGGGTTTTAGACTCTGCTAATAATTTCTAATGTGACCTTGAGGAACGCCAAACCTCTGAACTCCTGTTTCTTCACCTTAAAAATACTTCATCATCTCCCAGGCCCTTTCCAGCTATAACGTTTTCTGAATTTATCGCTTGGTACTGTGATTCCAAAGTGGATCAAGTCTTTTAAGAACTAGTTCTAAAATAAGCCTTGTGAAAGAGGTAGGGTTATCTAGAATTCACGGTGCTCCATGTGTTGCAATTCCTGGCCTCTCTACGAGATTCATTCCCTCTGCAGCCTTCCTGCCATTCCCACCTGTGCAACAAGACGAGTGCACCTATTTCCAAGGCATTCTGAAGTCCTGGGCTTGACATTAACTCTATGAGCATCAGATAATTGCCATTTGGTTTCATTAAGTCTTCTCTGTCATCACTGCCTCTTGGCAAACCAACTAGCCATAGTGTATCTTTGACTTTAACATGATACTGGTTTTTCACATGCCTCTTTTTATCTCCTTCACAGGGTACATCCCCAGTTACCTGGACAAGGACGAGCTATGTGTAGTGTGCGGTGACAAAGCCACTGGGTATCACTACCGCTGTATCACGTGTGAAGGCTGCAAGGTAATTACCCTGAGTCCACGAGCACGGAGAAGCCCAGCCCAGCCCCCGTCCCCCCACCTCCATCCCCTACCCCTGCCCAAGGTCCTACCAGAATGCAATGTGAAGTTCAAGTTCAAATTAAAACCAATTCCAACATCCATGGCTGTGATCATCCAGGTATCTGATTGTGCTCCTCATTTTTGACATGTTTAAGAACTGAAATTTTTTTTCCAAATCATAAATAACTAAGCAAAGTTTATGACAGTTTTACATCTGGTTTCTTTACCAAGAAAGTGTTTTTAAAACAGAAAGAGAATCAATACAATAAAAAGGAACTAACTCTTACCATGGGTTTAAAAAGCATAGATCCTTTCAACATGTTGTCATCCCAAGAAATTACTGTTTCTCTTCCTGTTTTATCTACAGTGTTTGAGGAGACAGAGTGTACTCTACCACAAGCTGTTTTTCACCCCTGCTCTGAGTGAATATGCTCACTTTTAAGGGTTCCAGTAGGGAATATTTTTGAGGCCACTTAGATTCAATTATGTTCTTAAATTATCCAAATTGGCTTTCAGCACAACCCGCAGTCAGTAAGATTCTCATCACCCATTGGCTAATTTATGCTCTACAGGCCCATCTTCAGGAAGTACTTGACAAGAATAGACTAGTCCATTCACTTCCCGAAAGGGAGCCTAAATTTGCCTACTTACAGTCTTCATCAACAAAATTAAGATATGCTTTCTGGAAAATGTCTTTCAGTCCAACAACCTAGCCTGGTAAATGAAGTCTACCATACAGGTAAACAAAGCCCAACCCCATGGTGTACCCAGTGTTCAGCTAATGCTTTATAAATGAGGAAGTGTTTAAAGTCAGGGAAGGACTTTTAAAATTGCTTTCCGGGTAAATGTTTCATTTATCTTTTATATTTAAAACTAAATTTTCAGAAGATATAAACCCTAAAGCAAAAATTGTATTAAAATTTATAAAACAATTCCATCTTCCCTCCCCCCTCACCCACCTGACCTCCTCTTTTCCTCTTCCCTTCCTCCACCACTCCCTTTTTTTCTGCCCTTGCTGCTAAACCCCCAAAATTTAACAAGGTAGCTTGGTTTCAAACCACTGTTGTGCACCATTTTCCCAGTAGAAGATTTTCCGTGTAAATTTCCTTTTGAGATGATATATCCATTCGAAAGAGGTAATGTCTAAAGTCCAAAGTTCTTATATCTGCAAGACTGGTTTTGGAATAAGATGTAATATGTTCTCATTCATCCAGACGCCTTTGATTTGGAATTCTTAGTCCTTTAACAAAGATTGGGCTAAAAATTGCCATTACATCCATGAAACTAATGTCTTAAGGAATTTAATGAAACTAATTACAAGTAAGTCCTGGCTATTTATTAATTAGGAGACTTGCAGACCATCTCTTGAAAGCATAATTTTATGGACTTGACTTGAAATTAATAAAACGACGTAACTTTAGGTATATTCTGTCATTCCAAAAGCTCAGTAATTCAAACAGGCCTTTTTTCTAAATTAGCCTCAATTCATAAGGCTTTACCTACCTGATTATACAGCACTGAAATTCTTTTAAATCAGTTTCTAATGGTGAACTTTGAATTCTGGGAGAGACTCTATTGAAAATTCCATTTAATACTTACTTCCCAAAAATGACTCTAAAGAGTGAGTGTGCCTTACAGAAGACTTAATGCATTATTAGCAATTGACTTAAACAAAGGGAGAATGGAGCCCATTAGCCCATGTCCCTGCCTCACAGGTGTCTCCATTGTGATAAAGAAATCAACTAGCCTCTTTTCCCAAGATTGCAGGATGTTTGGGGGCTGATTAAACAGAAATTTTCTTAAAAGAAAAAAAAATCATGTAGCAAAAAGCTAGATTTCTCAGCCCCTGTGCCTTTATCTCAGATCAGAATCCTGTTTGATGCTTTCATATAAAATCAGAAAAGAATGGTTATGTGGATCATTTAATATAATGACAAAGGAGCTTGGAAAAAGACAAAAGAGTTTTTCAAGTGAAACACAGTTTTGAAGAGTGGTGAAACAACCCGTGAGCACACATGTGCATAGCGGGAAGTATAACCCAATGGAAATCAATGAGTGGGGAGGGGCAGGAGGGCGAGGGGCAAAAACCTACCTAACGGGTACAGTGAACACTATCTGGGTGACGGGCACACTTATAAGTCTGACTCAAGCATTGCAAAAGCCGTCCTTGTAAACAAAAACATTTGTACCCCCATAATACTTTGAAATAAAAAAAGAGTGGTGAAATATGAGAAGGGTTATGCTTCATATATTGTTTATTCAAACCTGTAATTTAAAAATATTTCTACCCCATTCTTGCAATGTGTATGAGGAGACTCTTTTTTGCCCATTTTTGCCCTGACAACGGTGAAATCTTTTGGAGATGTCTTTCCTATCATGATGTGCCAATTTTTATGTATCTTTTATAGAAAGAATGTTGACACTGCCCCATAGTAAACTATTTTTTAAGGAAGACTCTCAAAGCTTTTTAATAACTGCCCAAAGATTGAACTAGGAGAGTGACTTAACTTCTTATCACATGGATTAGCACAGCATCTCAAAGCACTAAACAATGGATCCAGTTCTTTTCAGAATGCCAAGAAACATGTCTGATATTGATTTATAAAAGTAAGACCTCTACTCACCAATAAATCATCAATGAAACATATGTCCTTATTTATTCTCTGGGGCATCTCTTTTGTCAGCTCCCTCCAAAGGTTTTTTTTTGTTGTTGTTGTTGTTTTAAGTAAGTAGACTATTTTAGATGTCTTCTATTCAAGTTCACTTTCAGGAGTTAATTGTTGTCACTTTTTAAAATTAAGGGACTTGGCATCTTTACATTTACTCAAATGAAGTAGTTCCTTATCATATGTCAAAATATGCTTTGTTATAGCTTAGGGGAAGCCAACGTCTTAAAAGGGATTCGGTTCATGAAGTGCCCAAGAAAAATCATCAGAGGTAGGCCACAGAAAAGATAGCACAATGAATAGTAGAGCTAGCCACCTCTTGTTTTGAAATCAGCAAAGTATAAACTATTTCATTCATTCCAATAAATAGTGCACAGAGTAGCCTCTTGAAGAAGTAGGTGTTACCCTTGTGTCTGGTATCTCATGCCTCATTTTTTTCTTAGCGTTGTCTGACTCTTCACTATGATCCCTGCCCTGCCCTGCCCCCACCCCAGAACATGGGTCAGCATCAGGGCATGAGGGAGAAAAGGGTCTCCCCAAATTCAGATAGAGTAATAATCTTCCTATCCTTATAGCAGCAGTCGACATGCTTGCTGGACGTCTTGGACTGTAGCATTTCCACCTCGAAGGAAACTTTGACTCCCCCAGAGGAGGTGTGCTCCCCTGCCCCTCTCCTTCCTGCCTGTGACATATGCCTTCTTGCTGGGAATCTCTGAGTTTCTTTTGCCCTCCTTTGCCTTCTTTGGCCAGAGAACAACAGAGGTGGAAAAGGGAGGGTCACATAGAAGTTTGTATTGCACCCTTGTGGCATGCTCTGGCAGTCATGCTTGGGTTCAGGATTTGCCCATCCTGAACACCCAGGAAGACATCTCAAATATCTGCCCTATGTGTGACAGTGAATCTTATAACAGTATATCAACATCAATCAAACTAATGGACGTAAAACCCAAATAAAATATGAGTTTTCCTATTAGAACTCAAACAATGGAAATGACAAGTGATTTGCACGCATACCCCCAAATCAAGTGCATTTGTCTCAGTTATTCCTGGAATTTTCCCATTTTATTCTGCTTTGCCCAATGGAAAACCCTACCTTGGACCTTTTCATTATAAGGAAGAACTTTTGTGACTGAGTGAGGAATATGTAAGTGGGTATGTGTACATAATCAAAGCCAAAGAAAATTAAACAAGGTGATAAAAATTTGGGCTGATCTAGGTCAACTGGTATTTATTGAACCAACTTAGAGTCCTCTTTAAGCTTTAGCAGAGAACATCTATCAAAACTTGTTTTGCCTTGCTATTGTACCAAAACAGAATGAAGTGTTTTTTGAGGGGTAGCTGAGAGGGGACTATTTATAATCTGTTCATCTAACACATTTAAATAATACAGCAAAAGTTGCCTTATTTTATATCATATAAGCAGTTACACAAATGAGATTTGGAGTGTGACGCCCAGGTTACGGGCCAAGGTCCAGCATGTATTACCATGTGATTTGGAGCAAGTAATTTAATGTGTCTGAGGCTTTGTTTGTTTTAATCCCTACTGTGGAGATGATTAAGAGCACCTCCATTAGGATATGGAACACATCGACAGTACTCTGCAATGTGCCCCTCACAATAAGTGCTCACTACTGTTATTATTAATAATTTCTACAATACAGAGTACAGTTGCCAAGACTTGGGGGTCATGTCCAGAAAGGTTCTTATGTAGCATACCATTGCAAATATTACATAAATCACCCAATTCTAGAACTAAATGTCCTCAGATGCTACAGTAGCACTCTCTAGTGCCTTAAGAAAGGAAGAAACATACTGAACTTGTAGGTGTGTGTCTACAAACACTAGAGAGAAAGAGTGTGATAAAAGGAAAAACCCCAAGGAAATGAACTATGGAAAAAAATTTGCTAGAAAACATGGAATTTTCTACTCCCCAAGTGCTATTGTTTAAAAGGCTAAGTGGGCCAGGCACAGTGGCTCACGCCTGTAATCCTAGCTCTCTGGGAGGCCGAGGCGGGTGGATCACTCGAGGTCAGGAGTTCGAAACCAGCCTGAGCAAGAGTGAGACCTCGTCTCTACTAAAAAAATAGAAAGAAATTAGTTGGCCAACTAAACATATATAGAAAAACTTAGCCGAACATGGTGGCGCATGCCTGTAGTCCCAGCTACTCAGGAGGCTGAGGCAGAAGGATCGCTTGAGCCCAGGAGTTTGAGGTTGCTATGAGCTAGGCTGACGCCATGGCACTCTAGTCCAAGCAACAGAGGGAGACTCTGTCTCAAAAAAATTAAAAAAAAATAGAAGGCTAAGTGAACTAGTTATGGCCATCTCAAGAGTCAAAAACAAGAATTAAACTAAATCTGTAAAGGCAGCTAATGCATCTATTTAATTACCAAATGACTAAATTGTTAATTAATACAGTCTTATAAGTATATAGCTTATTTATTTATTTATTTATTTATTTATTTATTTTTGGTTCTGGCTCTATTATTTCCCAGTACAAAGTAGCAAAGCTCCTTGTAATTTAATTTAGCAACATAATTTTGACACTCTATAAAATAAAACAATATAATTTATTTATATGATTCAATAATATAAGGAATAAATAAGATAGGAAATATAAATATTAAATATATATAAATAAATAACATAGTAAAAAATACAAGCAAGCACTAGTTTTTCCTATTGGTCTCTTTTTCTTGAATGAATGCCCAAAAGGCATTGACCCTGTAGTCCTTTGACCCTGAGTTAGTTCTTCAGATAAGATTTAGAATTCTCTAGATCCCTTTGGGCCCATTGTCCCAGATTTGAGTACGTAGAGCTAGAGGTCCAGACACAGGTTAAGATCTAGGACAATTCATCTCATATTTATATGGACACAAAATTCTGGAATCATGTATTTCCCTAAAATATGAAACTATTGTCTTGGGTCTTTCTTTTTCGTGTAGGGTTTCTTTAGAAGAACCATTCAGAAAAATCTCCATCCATCCTATTCCTGTAAATATGAAGGAAAATGTGTCATAGACAAAGTCACGCGAAATCAGTGCCAGGAATGTCGCTTTAAAAAATGCATCTACGTTGGCATGGCAACAGATTGTAAGTAGACCTTCATTTGCTTCATATTCAAGGAGTGTCGATTGGGAAAGGGTTTGGTTCAAGGGTATCAACCAGAAGAGAAAAGAAGGCAGGGTTCTGCATGGACAGATAAGGGAATACCTTGCTTTCCGGAACACCCCTCACTCTCCGCATCCAGGCTTGCCCTGAAAGGGAGGCGGGAGCCATTGCTGGGTGGTTTTTCCATCCTGTTCGTCTCTGATCAACTCCTAACTCGCAAAGTATCCATATACGACGGGGGAGGAGAAGCAGTTAAATTACCCCTGTCACATCTGCAGGACTGACCGTCAGCAGCACTCTGTTTGCGACAGAGGTTACAAATGAGAGGTTCACACCCAGCATTCCTGTGGTGAGAGTCTCAAGGACTAGCCCTAATATTTTTTCAAAAGCAGAGACAGGAATTCATTTCATGGACATTTGTGGAGATGGGGCATTGGCAGAAAACATCGTGTTCAGAAATTTCTGAAGAATGCAGAGTTGAGTGCTATTGCATGAGTCATCCTGCAGTTGGTTGTTTGTTCTATATTTAGCAATAAAGACATTCCCAGCTGAAGTTGTCCTACCCAGTTTTCAAAGCGCTACAGCATAGGCTGGTGAGGTTAGCCCTGGGGTCTCTTCTTCCCACACTGTGCAAGAAATGTACACCAGTCACTTTAATTAATCTAACCTTAAAAATAAGAATCATGTCATTCAGAATGTGTGGCCTGCCTTTTGCCAGGCATCAGTGTTAGTGGTTTCTACTGGCATAAATTTTTTGCACATTAGTGAAAGATTCCAACTGTTAGCTAAAAAAGAAAAAAAGGAAAAGGAAAAAGGAAAGAAAGAAAAAAAGAAAATGCAATGAGGATTTTTCCTGATGAAAGGAAATAATCATGGCTTACATTTATATGATAATGTTTTTTCAGCAAGAACAAAATAATATGTGTGTAATGTCCTTTCATGTCCTATTAAAGAAGACAGAATGAAGAATCTTGAAAAAGGAAGAGGGTGTGTTAAGGTGTTAGGCTGGAAATCCTGGGTTAGTCCCAACCTCTGGCTGAGTTTGTTCTTTATCTTTTAAAGGCTTCCAGCCCTTGCCAACAATATGCCTAAGGAGGATAGGTGAATATGATTGACTTAGAGCCAAATGCTTAGATGTGTCACTATAATGAAGTGGTATTGTTGAAGATCCATCTCACTGTTTTATTTTGAAGTTTAAGATGTGAGTGTTTATGAAGTGGAAAAAAAAAAAAAAAACTCCAGTGTTAATCTAGACTGTGAGGAAATAGCTCTATGTGGAATAGGGCCCCTTACTTGCTTGCGAGGCATTATAAGAGCTCAGGCTCTGTAACCAGAAAAACTCCAGTTTGGGTCCCAGATCGGTCACTTAGTAGCTGTGTGACCTTCAGAATTAAGCCCTAGGTTTCCCTTCTGTGAAATCATTGCTGCCCTGTAGGGTTGTTTTCAAGATTAAATTAGATAACGCACATCAAATGCAACATTCCCTGGCTCCCTGGAAGCACTGGGGAAAATGGGGCTAGGCATGTGATTACCTATTCCTCCTCTCCTTTTAGTAAGTGAACCAAAATCACTTAACTCACTCATATTGTCCACACTTGTAGATGCTCACATGACTTTGACAATCCAATCAAATCTAGGTGACCTGGAATTTAGCATTCTATTTGTGGATCAGCTGGGCACTTTGGTTCTCTTCCTCCTGCTATGTCTGCTTTTTTATCTTTTCCTGCCAGGTCACACCTTCATCAAGAAATGGCCCTAGGACAATGATGTGATAGAACTGGAGTCAGGAGTCCTGGGCCTTGCTTTGACTCTGCCAGTAACTTGCTGTGTGACTTTAGGCAAGTCACAACCTCTCTGGATCAATTTCCTCCTCTGTGAAAGGAGACAGCTAGGCTAGATAATATCTAGGGTCTCTTCCAGTTCTAAAATACTATGACTCTAATTTAAAACCCGAACCTTTCTATTCCATTGATAGTTACTAAAAGTCTAGTGAAATGGTTTTGTTTTGGAAATTAACCATAGAAATATAGTTTTCTTGCTACCTGCCCTTCTTATTTTCCATTTGCCCAAAGGTAAAAGTCATGACTACATTTACTGAGCATTTATAGTGCATTATAACACTGAATACCCTGTGAAATGGGTATTATTGATCCCATTTTATACAGGAAGAAATGAAAGCTCAGAGAGCCTAAGGAACTTGCCAGAGGTTACACAGCTACCATGTGATGGTATCAGGATTCAAACCCAAGTCTTTCTAGCTTCCACAGCCTGAGCTCCGTAACTGCCACTGGCGGTTGACCAGGCAGAGAGCAATGCAAAGCCAGTAGCCCGTAGGGGAGCCATGAAGAGTTTGGGTCTTTTCTCCTCTGAGGAAGGGATCATGAGCCTCCCACCTCCTGCTCCGTAACTTTTCTTTAACATGAGGTTCTCCTTCCTAAGCACCATTTTAAGGGAGGAGGGAGGACAGAAATCCCGAGAGAGAATGCGTTGACGCACTAGACAGATTTATCTGTGATCCTGCAGATAGTGTGGATTTCACCTCGCTCTGTCTTAGGGCCACCCTCTGTGGAGCTGGGGTGCCCAGTGACCAAGTCCCCTCAGGGCTCTGTTTTGAAAAGCTGGCTGGGTGTGGGGAGTTTGGCACCAGGGCTCGTGTCGTACAATGTCTGGTCAACGGCAACCTGCTGGTGAGGAGGGGAATGCCCCAGTGTGACCCACCCCACAAGACCCACGAGCCACCTGTGTGTTGGTGGCCCCCACCCCAGGGGCTCCAGCACTGTGGTCTGCCACAGGCCTCAGGACTATCTGTGTGCCTTCGCTCACCTTTCTCCTCCTCCCAGTGGTGCTGGATGACAGCAAGAGGCTGGCCAAGAGGAAGCTGATAGAGGAGAACCGGGAGAAGAGACGGCGGGAAGAGCTGCAGAAATCCATCGGCCACAAGCCGGAGCCCACGGACGAGGAATGGGAGCTTATCAAAACTGTCACTGAAGCCCACGTGGCCACCAATGCCCAAGGCAGCCACTGGAAGCAGAAGCGGAAATTCCTGGTAAGGCTTCCTTAAACAGCTCAGTGTCAGTTTAAGTGCCAGCTCTTTTCTACCTCAACTCATTAAGTCCTCATAACCCCAGGGTACTGTGTTATTGTCTTATTCTATTGATAGGAAAACTGCAGCTCTGAAAGGTCCAGTAACTTGCAGAGCCAGGGTTTGAATCCAAGTCTGTACGAGGACAAAGGCCTCTCCTACCGCATTCTAAAGCAGTTTCTTAGGCCACATAATCTTAGTTTGACTAGTCCTGGACCAACTAATTAGTAAAATGTTTTACCTGCCATCTTTTCCTTTTTATAGCCATATCTTCCCTCAGATGCCCAGTATATGCATATTTTGTCCTCTAAAGTCACTCCAAAATACCTCCTTTAGAATGAAATGTCCCATACCTCAAGTATATTTTTTATATCAATAGAAGTCAAAATTTAAGCTTAAAATAAACAAGCTTGAGTCTAGGAAGACAATGTGCATAGGGTAATGGGGTAGGGGAGTTGGGGCGGGGGAATGTGTAGAGAAAATAGACTTTTCTAGACCCTTAGAATATGGATGTTTAATGTTTTTTTAAAAATTAACAGTGGTGAAAGCCCACCCCATTCATTTCTCAGTTAGACTTCCTAGTGCTATGAGGTAGGCTGGAATTACTATCCCCATTTTATAGATATATAAACCAAGCCCAAGGCCTTAAGTGGCTTGCCCAAGATCACACGACTAAAAGTTAGACCCAAAAGCCAACTCAGGTTTTGTGGTTCCACGTGCAGGCTCTCCACTCACCTTGGAAGATGGGCTGCCTGCCCCAACTGCTGTGTGACATCTCAGGGACTGACCCTGCTCTTAGTTTATGACATGAAACCCTATATGAGTGCTTCACTGAGCCCAGCATCACATGTTCCGTGGGTCCAGTTGTATCCCTAGGGGACACTAGAGAACTTACCCATCTGTGCAAGAAGATATAGTGGCATAATCATCCTCGTACCTCAACATCAACGTTATAATGAGATAGGGGTTTTTGTTGTTGTTAAAACGATATAACAACAACCTTAAAGGAAATTTTGGAAAGGCAAAGCTTGCTCATAATACACCTGCTCTTTCAATTACTTTCGTTGTCATGTAACAATAATGCCAGCACTTTGTTGATGGCTTCTACTAATGGCAATGTTAGCAAATACTTAGATGGGCCTTACTATATGCCAGGTACTATTCTAAGTGCTTTTCTTACATTAGCTCCCTCTACCAACCCTATATGTAGATGCAGTTCATATCTCCATTCTAGAGAAGAGAGAACTGAGGCAGAGAAGTTAAGGAAACTCTCCTGAGTTCCCACAGCTAGTAAGTAGTGGTGATGGGTGTAGCAGGCTCCAGGGCCTGTGCCCTTGCCCACTACTCTGTGCAGACTCAAACTCAAACCCAAAAAGACACAAGCTCTTTGGAGGAGCAGCCTCTTAGTGCCTTGATCTTGCATCTTCACCCCTACCCTGGTATATTTGCCAGGAAATTCAAAAACAATAGTTCTGGATCAGTAGACCAATTCTAACCTAATATGTTCGGGGCATATGCTGGTTTGTGATCCCATTAAGCAATGGATTTTGGAAGAAGTGTTACTTGAGTGACTTCTAAGCCTGGGTCATAAGAAGCCTTGCAGCTTCCACTTGGGTCTGCTGGAGGGGGAAGTCACCTGGTCTCTCATAGCAGTTGGCTTTGTAAAGAAGCCCAACTCTGAGACCGCCATGTTGTGAGGAAGCACAAGCTAGCCATGCAAAGAGGTCATGTAGAAAGAGAGGTTCCCAACCTGTCCAAGCACCAGAAATATGAGCCTTCAGATGATACCAGCCTCTACTGCCATTTGATGGCAACCATATAAGGGACCCCTAGTAAGAACCTCCCAGCTGTGCCCATCAATCCCCAGAACTCTGAGAAATAATAAAACATTGTTGTTGTAAGCCACTAAGCTTGGGGGTAGTTTGTTACACAGCAATAGATAACCAGAACAGAACTCAATAAATATTTGTTAAAGTGAACATACAGTTCCATTCACCCATCCTTGGAGACAGTACACTTAAGCCCTGTGTCTCAGCCAGTTTACATATTTACACATGATTTTTGCAGAAAGGTGACTCCATTTGGGTATTTATGCTCAGGATGAAAATATCACTCTTCTGAGTAGTGAATTCATCCTGCAAGGATATTAAGAATCTCTACTTAAAGACAGCTTTGCCAAATGGTATTCAGTTACCAAAAGGTACCTATGTACTGAATAGGCTTTTACACTTTAGGATTTGCATCTCCTGTGAAGCTGATACCCCTTTTTTGGACTTGCAACACTGCTACATGTGTTATTTCATTTATTTTTACATGTTTATGTCCCATCTTTTTCTGAGAAAGAAGTTGAGGAACCCTATTATGTTAATAATAGTATAATAATATGTCATATGGGATTAAAAATTATACATTGTCATAAAAGCCAGAAGTATTCCTTTATATGGAACGGGTAAGTAGCTTATTCCCCAAAAGGAGCTACTTCATCATTTTTCACCCTAAGACCAGGACTCAAGTCAGAAGTAGAGACAGTGGTTTGCGTTGGGTTTTAAATCTATATTTGGGCCTGAGAAAATTAGAGTCTTTGGCAAATGAGGAACTTTTGCAAAAGCCATTCAGACTTTCATAGTAATTCTAAAGCCACTCTCTAAGACGACTTCCAAAGACATTGAAATCATACAATTTTCTAGTTTTCTCAAATCTACTCGAATCAGAATTCTGAGACTGCAGAAATGTGCAGTTCCACCACCAGCAATTCATGTGTGACGACAGTGACCATGAAAAGGAGAAGTGGCTGTGAAGGAAACAAGTAGCATCTGGTGCCAAACAAGGGAAAGCAGGTATCCCCACCAAGGGTAACTCCCTTCTGTGCCTCCCAGGAGCAGGGAGACATTTGGTTTGGCGTAAACCCCATACCAGCCACAATCTTGTCTACTGACACTGTGTTATTATTGCCTGTTGACATTGTATCACTATTCTGCTTCCTTAGTTCTCATGCAAAGGTGTGGCTTTGGATGAATTTTCTACCCAAGTATAAAATGTGACCTTTAGAAGTAGCCTGCCCTCATTTTCCCTGGCAGAGCTACTGTCTCCTTCCACACATTCTCAACTGGAGTAGCGTCAGACAAGGGGCCATGTGCAGACGGGTCTGGCAGGGTGGGTGGTCTTGGCTGTGTGTGGTCTATGTGGACAGGTCATGGGACAAGTGCGATCAAGTCAGGAAGCATATGTCCCCCAAAGTTATTATAATCACATCAGAAGAAGGCAGGGTAGGCTAGCAGGCAGTGAGTAGGTATTAGAACCAGACAGCCTGGGTTCAGTGTTTGCCTCTGTTGCTCTTATCATTGTGTGGCTTTGGGCAAGTTATTTCACCTAAGGCTCAGTTGCCTTACGCCCTTACAAATGGCATAAAGTAATATAGGTGATCTAACGCTGCTGGGTATATCGTTAACCACTTAAGTGGTTACTACCGTCACCGATGTCACCATTTTATTTCTGCTCATCCCAGGAAAAGGATGAGCCTGCACTCATGTCCAAAGGCCCAGGTACCTTGAATCACGACCTGCCGGGTCTTCCTGCCCAGCCTTGCAAAGGTGTGAGAAGACACCCTAGGAACAAGCAGAGGAGGGGAGAGTCCTGTCTGGCCCCACCCCACTCTGCACGTGCCAAACAACTACCTTTTCAAGCCAAGAAGTCCTTGGCTCTTAGCCAGCCACTCAGTGAAGAAGCCAACTGGCAGCATTCCCTACTCACTTTGAACAATACTGATGAAACAGTCAGAGAAGAAAGCCAGTCAGTCACACACTGAGCGAGAGCTGATGGCACAGGGACACACACCTGAATCTCTCCTTTTGTACCACTGCCCCAGAGGGGCCTCTCTGCTTTCCTTACCCCACATCCAGTCCCTCCTCTGCCCCTGTCTTCAGTCCCCAAGATACATCTCCAATATATCTCCCTCTCTATTGCCACCCCCACAGCCTGGCCCACTCCAGCCTGCCCAAATGACTTCTGGTGCCTGCCTGTTTGTCCTTTGGCCCCCCACAATAATCCCTTCTCCACACAATAACCATTAAATGCCTCTTCCCATTGACAGCCCCTCAGTGACACTCCACTGCATTTAGAATAAGCCCTTCTCTTCTTCATGGTGCACGAGCTTAGCATGCCGGGACCCCTGCCTGCCTCCCCCCTCCTCTCAAGCCATCGCTGGGCTGTAGCCACATAGCCTCCTTTCTGGCCTTGAGACTTCGCACTGGCTTTTCCCTCTGCCTTCACCATTCTTCCTCTGGCTGTATGGAAGGCTTCCTCCTTGATGTTCTTCAAGTCAGCGCTCACACATTGCTTCCCAAAGGGGCCTTGGCTGACCACTCATCTCTGGACCCCCCTGTACTATCATGTCACCCCCAGTCTCATCACAAACTGGCACTCCATGAATGCATGTTTCTTATTCATTGTCTGTGAGCTACGATGCAAGTTCCTTGAGGATGCATTGTTCATCGGTGTAACCTCAGCATCTAAGACTAGGCCTGGACCATCGTACTTGCTCAATAAATATTGGTATAAACACACATTTATTCACTCACTCAACCAACGAGCATTTCATCCCCCACCATTCAGCTCAATGCCCTGTACACAGTAGGCGAAGACGTGAGGCTTATTCCCTACTCCCTTAAGAAGTTCATATTTTTGTTGTGTATTTACACAAAACTACAATAAAAAGTGATAGTGATAAATGCCTAAATGCCATATGGGTGACATACATGGGTGATCAAATGAGGTATACATCATTTCAAACTGAGGTCCTCTTGGAAGACATCCAGGGGAAGCTAAAATTTGAGTTGAGTTTTGAAGAAAGGGTGGGATTAGGAATGGACAGAGATGAGAAATGGAAGTAGGGGCTTCAGAGAAAGCAAAAATCTGGAAAGCAGGCAGCAGCGAAGTGGAATAGGGCAAGGCAAGCTGGAAGGCAGACATGGAGAAGTCAGCTGGGCTGGCACAGG
Source organism: Microcebus murinus (assembly GCF_040939455.1). Lineage (NCBI taxonomy): Eukaryota > Metazoa > Chordata > Mammalia > Primates > Cheirogaleidae > Microcebus > Microcebus murinus. The sequence continues at coordinate 132,684,931 of NC_134104.1, read as the reverse complement.
AGGTCCATTTAGGACAAAGAGGAAGGAAGTCAGAGTGGAGTTGTGAGTACCCCATCAGCAGGCTAAGGCAGCTGGATCCACAGAGGCTAAAAAGCAGGCTTCTGCCACAGGTCTGTCCTGGTGAATCTACAAGCTGGAGACTTGCCAGAATCTGAGCTAGATCCTGGGTGCATAAATACACATGCATGTATATGAGCAAATGTATTTCATGTGGTGGTTTACAAGGTTATTAGTTGTATATGATACCTGATAGATGGAACTGATGTCAAATATTTGTTCTCTATTTTTAACATCTTCCAAATATTTTAACATATTATGTGTTGTCGTTATGAGTGAAAAATCTTTAGGGAAGTAACCAACAAGTTTGCATTGCTCAACCTTGACTTCTCATACCCAGGTTGGCATTAACTCAGGTCAGCTCATGGATATATAAAGATATAGATATTCTTTTTGTTGTTGTTGTTCTGGTATCCAAGATCCATTATGGAGATAAACCTTAATGATATAACAGAAAGCTTTTATATAGTTTGTATATAGTTTGACTTCTAGCAATTGTATTTGCCATTAAATAAATACCCAGAGGTTCAAAAGTAAATTTTTTTCTACCCTGATCTATTTTTTTAACAGAAAAGCTTGTGAGGTTGTTACATTTAGGTGTTTAATTTTAATTAAAATTGCCATATTTCCCTTGCACAATTTCTATCCTTTTTTCAAATCTTTAGAGGTAGTGATTCAAATGCCCCATGTACCTACAGATGAATGAAAATTATTAATATCAGTATTAACCCAACAACATTTCAAAGGACTGAAAACCATATAAATCCAGTCAGAGCAGCCTTATCAGTATGCAATGAGGATATGTTTGGATTCAACCAGGCCAAAACCATATTATTCAAATATGTTTATTTTTTTATTGCTAAAATAATGTTCATCCTACATATATATATAAAAATCATATATAATATATAATATTAGCTTTGTATATGTATATAATTTTTATATAAAACCCCCTACCTTTTTGAATGTGTGCCCACATTCCTTTTATCAGCTGAGCTTCACAACAGACTTGTCAAGTAGACTAGGTAGGAGAGATAAGCCTCACATTCAGGGGTCAGAAGAAACTATAAAGAACAGCAGGGATGTCTGAAGGATACAGGGAGCACAGTACCCAAAGGAGGAGTGGATGTACCTTTTCCCTTAGCTCCATGTAGGTGAGAAAGAGAGAGAGAGAAGGGAGGCGTACATGTGATTATTCCATCAATTCTCTCTGCATCCAGAAGGACAGCGGAACAGTAACCGTCTGTGGGCTTGCTATGCCAACAGTTGCCCCAAAACATCATCATTCATTATGAAAACACAACAGAAACCAGGTTCCATCCACTCACTGCCACCAAAACAAACACTAAAAAAATAAAGTAAAAAAATAAACAGAAGAAATTGCTGGATAATCCCCAAAAAGGCAAATGTTGCCAGCGTTTGTTATGTAATATGTTTTTTTAAATCTTCCCCTGGGCTTGTAACCATGACCCCAGCACCCTGGCAATAAGAGAGTAAAAGAATCATCATTTGCTTTTCTTCCTGCTAAAAAAATTGGATATGGAGTGTATGGGAAGAAACATGGTAACTGGCTTACTGAGCCACCTCTGGTTACTGCCGGCGCAGTGGTTCTCAAAGTATGGTCCCAACCAGTGGCGTCGGCATGCCCTGGGGACTTGTGAGAAATGCAAATCCTTGGGCCCCACCGCTGACCTCCTGAGTCAGAAACACTGGGCATGGGACCCAGCAATCGAGTGACTCTGATGCACAGTGTGCCCGGGGGACCTCTGTGTCAGACCAACGTCTCCCCATGGGCAGTGACCTCACTGCTCTGAAGTGAGGCGGTGGGTCTCCCTCGACTGTCTCAGAATGTCAGTTCCTTGTTTCCACCCCTCCCGGCCACCCTGCCCCACTTTCCTCTCCCTCTCCCCCAACTCCCGGTGCCAAAAGGAGAGCTGACCTCGTTCCTGTCCACTCACTGTGGCTCCAGGCGAAGGCGGCCACCAGCAGGTTGTGCATGAGTCTCTGTGACCTCCTTGGGCACGTTCACATTTTCCTGGAAGACAGCTGGAGAAGCTGGCAAGGGGGGTGTTAAGAAAGTGGAAATTCTGTTCGCCCATGTCGAAAAGTGTACAGGAAGTAGAAGCCTTGTGGGAGGCCGGGTGCGGTGGCTCACGCCTGTAATCCTAGCTCTCTGGTCTCAAGGTCAGGAGTTCGAAACCAGCCTGAGCAAGAGCGAGACCCCATCTCTACCATAAATAGAAAGAAATTAATTGCCCAACTGATATATATAGAAAAAATTAGCCGGGCATGGTGGCGCATGCCTGTAGTCCCAGCTACTCGGGAGGCTGAGGCAGCAGGATTGCTTGAGCCCAGGAGTTTGAGGTTGCTGTGAGCTAGGCTGATGCCACGGCACTCACTCTAGCCTGGGCAACAAAGCGAGACTCTGTCTCAAAAAAAAAAAAAAAAGGCCTTGTGGGGAGACGTGGAGCTCCTGGGCACATGGCTGTGGGGAGTCAGGGCCACTCAGACCCCAGGCCTGGCCTCAGCGGCTCGCTCTTAACCTTCCTGAGCCCTGGTCTGCTCACCTGCACACCAGGACTTGAGTGAGCTCTGCCTGAGGCAGGGCAGTGTGTGAAGGGGCTGCGTCACTCGTAGGCCACAAATAAATGGTGGGTAATATTATCACAAAGATGAGAAGGGGCAGTGGAGAGGACTGTTCCCGAAGGAAGCACTGGGTGACAGCAGGTCACAGCATTGAGGGAGACTCCCGTGGACATCAGGAAGCCTAATGTGCACACAAGTCACCTGGGGTCTTGCTAAAATGCTGATTCTCCCCATCAGGCCTGGGGAGGGGCCTGAGCGTCTACATGTCTAATAAGTCCCCAGTGACACCCGTGCTGCTGCCCCAGCCTTTGAGCAGCAAAGCCATGGATTGTTCTTGAGCGAGGAAACAGCAGAGAAGTGCTCTGGGGACATTGAATTCGCCACTCTGTCCTAAGACTTGCTAAGTTTCCTATAGGCAGCCTAGAGAACTTCCCTGTCAACCATCAAACTGGAGTTTGTAGGGCAGAGAGGAACTTTGAGCCCTGACAGCTGGATCCGGAGCAAGAATGGATTCACAGGGCACCGCTTGCAAGGGCTCGCCCATCGCCCTCCTCCATCACTGCCCCTGCTGGGCCCACCTCCCACTTACGGACACACGCCAGAATATGCAGTGCTCTGCAAATGCCACCCCAGAGGCCCAGGAATGCATGTCACCTGGCCTAAGTATACTCTGTGCGTTCAGAAGCAGAACCCACATATTCTTCATTCTCCCTCCCTCCCTCCCTCTCTCTCTCTCTCTCTCTCTCTCTCTCTCTCTCTCCAACAACATTCTTGTGAACATTATCACTGGGGGCCTATTAAAGCAATGGCCAAGACATGTATCTTTGCTCAAAGACATAAATGATGTATAAACTACAGTCTGTGAATAAATGATGTGAGAACTGGAGACTGTACAGGATGCCAGTTCAGAAGAGATTTTCTGCCACGTGAGAACTACGATAAATAAAGCTCTCTTCCACTTCTTCATTAAAATCTTCCTTGTTTCTCCTCTTTAGCCAGAAGACATTGGACAAGCACCGATAGTGAATGCCCCAGAAGGTGGAAAGGTCGACTTGGAAGCCTTCAGCCATTTTACAAAAATCATCACACCAGCAATTACCAGAGTGGTGGATTTTGCCAAAAAGTTGCCTATGTTTTGTGAGGTGAGGAAACTGTTTTTTCATCTGCGTTATTTTTCATTAGAGTTCCGTCAGTTTCCAGGAATACTGGGTATTATTTATAATTTAATATTCATTAGTAGGGACTTAGTCATATGAAAGCAATGTCAGTACAAAATGAAAATGCACTCTCTTTCATTTGTATGTCCCACCTTCTCTATTCAGTCATCACGCATTAGCTTGTCCATGTGAGGCCCATCAAGATCCCATCCACCCCTCTGACTCTAGGCATTGGGAAATAATGATGGAACAATAGCTTCCATTTATTCCACACCTTCGATGTCCTAGTTACCATACTCGAGTTTGCCCACATTAAACCCAATCCTTATAACAGATCTTCGGGATAGCTTTTAATAACTCCATTTTACAGATGGGGAAAATGAAGATTAAAGAGATTCAGTTACCCCACCCAAATGTGGCGCCATGGTTTGAACCTAGGTCTGTATCCTTCCCACCACATATCCCAGCAAGATGGCGGTGTGGTCACTACCTAATCCTCAAGAATAAGTTAAATGGTTTTCACAAAGGAAGGCTCTTAATATCTCCTTAAATCTTCCCTCTTTTCTCGTAAGCTCACTCCTTCTTGCCCCATCTTCAGAGCTGTCCCACCCGACCTCATTGACTTTCGCTTTGGGACATTTTCTCCCTCACCTACCACATGTTGGCAGGAGGGCACAGGTTCTGCAGTCTGTGCCTGGACAAGAATCCTAAACAAGTTATTTAATGTCTTCATAACTCAGTTACCTCATCTTTACAATGGGAATCACAATAGTGCCTACCTCTATTGGGAGCTATTGGGAGGTTTAAATGGGATAACATATGTAAAGTGCTTAGACAGTGCCTGGGTCATGAGTATTCCATGAGTTGAGCTGCTAATGCTGCCATTATTTCATCTATGACATTTCCATCCTGCCCCTAGCCCTCCTTTTTTTGAATCAAATGGTGTTGATTATGTTTTCTTGAGAACTTTTTCCTTTGGAAAGTTTTCTCAGGTGCCAATCTATTGCTTTTTACACTCTCAAGGGGACCCAAAAAGACACCAAATAGAGAGGGCCACGTATGGCTATGAGCCTCTTACTATATGCTGCCTGAGTGATAAGTGGTTCTAGTCTCACCTGGGAAAAAGCTGAGTTTTCTCACTTGAAATGACTCCCTGCTGCCTTCGCTTCCAGCTCACTTGTATCTCTGAGTTTGCAATAACAGGAGCCCAGCTGGAATCAGAAAGACCTCAGACATTAATGGGGACACTTCTCATTGCCAATTTCTGAGCCCCCATGGAAGCCATACCCAGGAGGACAGGGCAGTGGGCTTCAGGACACAGGTACCCGACTCCCAGACCTCACCAAGAGAGTGCACTGCCTCTCTCTGAGCCCTAGTTTTACTGTGGTGGGGGCCAGGTGTCTTGGGCTGCTATAACAGGATACCATAGACTGGGTGGCTTAAAAACAACAGAAATTTATTTCCTATGGTTCTGGAGTCTGAAAATTCCAAGAGAAAGGTACTGGCAGATTAGGTGTCTGGTAAGGAAGGGCCTGCCTCCTGGTACGTAGACAGCTGTCTTCTCACTGTGTCCTCACATGGTGAGTGGAACAAAGGAGCTCTCTGGGGTCTCTTTTATAAGGGCACAAATCCCATTCATGAAAGCCCCACCCTTATGACCTCATCACCTCCCAAAGGCCCCACCTCCAATACACCTCCTAATCACATCAGGGATTAGGTTGCAACATGTGGATTTGGGTGGACACAAACCTTTATTCTGTAGTACCAGTCTATAGTACCCACAGCCCTGCAGTGGGAAAGACTCATATTCCATGCCTAGAGAAGTCACTAAGTCCTGGGAAGGAATTTTGGTTTTGGTGTGGAGTTTCCCGTACCTTGGATATCTTTTATAAAAATTAACATTTATTAACATTTTGGAGTACATTACAAAAATGATACATGGTCATCGAAGATTTATATGGCATAATAAATATAACGATTCATGGCAACACCACAAGATAATACTGCTAATATTTTGGAGCCCACTTTAGTCTTTTTTCAAATATTTGTGTGTATACACACACATATATATGAAATATTGAATATATATTAATATAATTTATACCAGCTACAAACACATACACACATAAATGTATATGAACTATGAAATATATATTAGTATAATTTATGCCAGAATGTACTTTCCATTTATGAAACTACTTTTTAAAACTTTTTATTAGAGTAAAGTACACATACCATAAGGCTGAAGCTCTTGTCCACGGCAAGAGTGAGGGGTCCACATGGAAGGTTTCAAGCTTGGGCTGTGGCCAGCTTATCTGTTCAAGTTTTCCTTAGAAGTTGAAGCCTGCTTCTTTGTCATGATTCCATCTCTCTTTCAACCCTGATATTTTGTGGTCTCCAAATTATGAAGGGGGAGGGCAGAGATGTATATGTTTCCAGTGTTTGTTGTCTCCCAGGAACCTTTTAGCCTTTTATACTCTCTTTGAAACCCAGAACAAGGTAATGAACTATGTAGGCCCCTGAGCTACCTAGGGAGTGGGTTAGAGATTTCAGGTGGTCTTGGGAGCTAATGGTCTCTTGCCAGAGGCAGTTTGATACATCTGCTGTTCAAATTGTGTTCTTGGCAATTGTTCTGCTAAGATCCATGCCAGCCCACCAAACAAGGTTGGAGTGACACCAGAGGCTTCATGAGATCTAAAATCATTGCTGGCAGAGCTGCCAAAACAACACACAAGAACCACGCCTAGAGTGCAAGGCCCTGTCGTCTTTGCCAATCAACCTGAGTGACGTTCCTCTAAGGAGACAGGAAGAAATTGTGGGCGTATCCCTGGTCTCTGTCTCTCAGGCCCTTGTCGGGGCTTCTCACAGTGAAAGCATTTTGGCAAGTGCACAAGAGAGTATTTGCCCACATGTTGAAACAAATCTCACCAGGATCCTACAAACCTCTCTTAAAGGACAAAGTATCTGGCCTAGTTTTTAAACCACTGGAGACCCTTTAAAAATACTTATTCAGCTTTTACTTGAAGTTGAACTAATCATCAACAGTTAGTAGGCTGTGAAATGAAAATTTCCACTTCATCTACAATCAGACTTGGCTTCAAAGGTAGGCATTGCCCAAAAGTTTGTATAGTGACAGATTTAAAAAAAAAAAATGGTTTGATCTGATTAGAAATTTCTAGGCCAGTCTTTCTCAGGAGTAGGGTCCGGGGAGCAGCAACATGCGGACTACCTGGGAACTTGGGAGAAATTCAGAATTCAGGGGGTGGGGCCAGCAGTCTGTGTTGAATGAGCCCCTAGGAGATCCTGGTGGGGTTGAAATGTAGATCAACTGCCCTAGCCTTCAGAGCCAACCTCTCCCTCTCCAGCCAGTTTCCCATCTCACCTGTAGAGAATCTGTCCACACTTGAGTTTCCTATTTCCTACCTCGCTTTTGGGCCAAGAATCCAAGGATATAACTGAGGGGTACAAATCTGAACCTAAACAAAAGCAAATCACAGTGCTCTTTCAAAAAGATGGGTTGGAAAGGGAGAATTTATATGTGTTGATTTCAAAACCAAGTAGGCAATGACTTTTATTCTGTAGAAAAAGCTAAGCAATTTGAAATTAGATGGAAAAGTGACTTGGCTGAGCTAGTGAAAAAAATATGAAATACCCAGTATTTTAAATGTAATTCAGTAGTATTACTTTCACTTTTATATAATAACCTAAATTGGACCAGTCGAGTATTGCCGAGAGCATTTCCCAAAAGGAATTTGTAACTGCTTTAATCAAGAGATAGAGATTATGTGTAATTTACATATTCATTATTTATGGGAACTTAGTCATATCCATGGTACTTCAAAAAAGTATGTTCTCTTCCTTTCTTGGCATTGGATTCTAGCTTCAAATCCTAACCTCACCCATAAAACATTCATGTGACAGCCTCCCTCCCCCACCCCCACCCCCAGCATGTTGCCATATCAGTGTCCGGGCTCCCACATCTGTAAGTAAAATTGGAATTAGAATATTTACTCCACTGTATTGCTGTGGAGATTAAATCAGGTGACGCACGTAAATCTTGGCATGATGCCCAATTTATCAAAATACCCATTAACTTACCATTGCATAGGGCAGTCAAAAAAATAAAAAATAAAAAAAATAAAAAAAATACCCATTAACTAATAGCCTTTCAAATTATTTTGATAATGGCATTTCATTAGACATTCTCCCCCTCCAGAAAATGAGATTCTGTTTTTTTATTATTTTACCTATCAATGAAGTTTTTTTTAAAAAGTTTATTATTAATGTTATCACATTATCACAAATCCTAATTAACAGGGTAACCAAATGAGCTTAAGATGAGATCGCGACACTGGCAGAAGGATTCAGTGTGTCGAGTAATTCCAGTGTCTGAGATAGTGAGAAGGAAAAACATAGCCTTAGGATCCAGCAGGTCTGAACTCTGATCTTGCTTCTGTGCTTAACTAATTGGTTGTCCTCGGGCAAAGCTTGTATATCTCTGGGCCTCGTGGGTAACATGCATTGGTCAGCAACCTTCTACTTCTGCGCCTTTTAAGAGGCTCAAAGAGCAAACTTTCTTCAAAAAAATAAAGAGAAGTTGGCAACTAAACAGTGGAGTCAGGTATTAACTATTGGAGCTACAAGACAAAAAAAAAAAAATTAGTGAGTTTAACATAAACCCTCATCTCAAGCAGTTATCAGTTGGAGTTTTGATACCCCCAAAATACCCCCAGACTAAAGGGTTATTATCACATTTCCACACATGACTGCACTACCAATTGGAGATCTATATCTATCTTAAAGAAATGAAGACTACTGAGATTAAAGTTGGTGAACATTCCAGCCAACCTGGGGTATGAAAAATGGTTGTCGAAAGCCTACAGCCAAGCAGGGAAGGAAAAACCATGGGCTCAAAAAATGCAGGACTAATCTCGATCCCACAAGGTTATTCCTGTTGCTTTTAAGATACTGCATGTTGTTCCTGACAGGCATGTGTCCACTTGTTCTTTGCTGATGTGAGCTGGTTCTTTTCAGCTGCCATGTGAAGACCAGATAATCCTCCTCAAAGGCTGCTGCATGGAGATCATGTCCCTCCGCGCTGCTGTGCGCTATGACCCAGAAAGTGAGACTTTAACCTTGAATGGGGAAATGGCAGTGACACGGGGCCAGCTGAAGAATGGGGGTCTTGGGGTGGTGTCTGACGCCATCTTTGACCTGGGCATGTCTCTGTCTTCTTTCAACCTGGATGACACTGAAGTAGCCCTCCTTCAGGCCGTCCTGCTGATGTCATCAGGTGAGTGTGCCCAGACTCATTACTGGGCATCCAAAGAGTTTTTGCTTGTCCCTTGTTAATTCCAATCACCTGATGAGTTTTTTAATCCCCCTTTGGTGTTTAGAAAAATAGTTCATTCTACTTTAGCAAGAAATTGGGGGTTCTCCAATGGACTGGGGTCTAAAGGTGGGGGGGAAGTGTCAAGTGTCTTATGCTTTTTGCAGCCTCCAAGAGTAGCAGGGAGAAACCAAAGGAGACATTAAAGACTCTATGAAATGATCCACCTTCAGTGGACACTACCCAGCCTGCTCCATAGTTTTTGGCCAACTGCCTCCTCCTTCTGGTTTGGAGTGTGCAACACATGGATGTGGATGACCACACCATTCCATGTTAAATTCCGTGTATGGAAACCATGTGTGAGAACTAGAATTTGTTCATGGCTCAACTACAACCTAAGTTTCAGTTATCTATTGCCATATAGCACACCAACCTAAAACTTAGTGGCTTAAAACATCCAAGATGGCTGGAGTTGGGGCTGAGACATCAAACACAAATTCAGCTCTCTCTCCATGCACCTTCTCCTCTTGTAGGGTAGTTAGACTTTTTACTTGGATGTTGGATTCCAAGAGGGAGAGTCCTAAGCACAGGAATGCAGAAGTTGTAGATCCTTTAAGACCCAGTCAAGTCACACAGCATCACTTCAGCCACATTGCTTTGGTCCAATCAAGTCTGAGCACCAGCCAGATTCAACAGTCCACCCCTAGATGGGAGGAACAGCAAAGAATCGGTAGCCATCTTTAATCCACCATAGCTCCTTATCAAAAACCTCTAAGTCCCATTGGTGAAGGGTAAATAATACTACTGATGCTTTTTTTCTTCAGGCATCATGTCGTAATAAATAAGAAATACAAAACACATCACATTTTCAGGGAGGCTAGTCTTTAAATAGAAGATGGTTTCAGAGTCATCCTCCATCTCTAACCCTAAGTTTAGCTGTGCTGTAGCACTTGTCACTTTGCTCTAGAACTACCTGCTTACCTTGTCCATATCTTTCTATGGACTGTTTATTTTTACTTATTTCTTTTGTTTTGTTTTGTTTTGAGACAGAGTCTTACTCTGTTGCCTGGGCTAGAGTGCTGTGGCATCAGCCTAGCTCACAGCAACCTCAAACTCCTGGGCTTAAGTGATCCTCCTGCCTCAGCCTCCCAAGTAGCTGGGACTACAGGCATGCGCCACCATGCCCGGCTAATTTTTTCTCTATATTTTTAGTTGTCCATCTAATTTCTTTCTATTTTTAGTAGAGATGGGGTCTCGCTCTCGCTCAGGCTGCTCTCGAACTCCTGAGCTCAAATGATCTGCCAGCCTCGGCCTCCCAGAGTGCTAGGATTATAGGCATGAGCCACCGCGCCGGGATTTTTTTTGAGGACATAGATGTGTCTCATTGTACACCTAGCACTTAGGCCAACGTGTAGTAGAATTCAAGAAATGCTTGTTGGATAAATGGCTGAATATGTGGGTAAAATATCAGTCACAAGTACATTGAGAATCCTCTGTAGAGTTGATGCTTCCTAGTTAACTCAGTAGAATTCTTTTTGTAAGCTGATCCAGAAATGTGTTTGCTATAGGAAATTTAGACATGGCAGGCTTTTTAAAAAGAAATAATTCTTTATATTATGGAGAATTTTAAATATAAGCAGATAGAATAGCATAATGAACCCTCTCATACACTGTGGTAAACACACTCCAAGGTGGCCCCCCATACTCCTACCTTCTGGTGTTCTCACCTGGATAATCTCACCTTCAGTGTATGCAGAAGCCATGATTAGAGACTATGGCAAATTCAACATCAGACCCATGTGACTGTTTTATGTGATCTGAGATTCCCCCTTGCTAGCAGATTTACTCTAGAGACTCTCCATGCCAGCTCCCTGGGGTAAGTGGCTGTGTCAGGAAAGTTCATGTGACAGGGATCTGCAGATGACCTCTAGGGCTGAGGGTGGCCTCCAGTGACAGCCAGCAAGAAACCAGGGCCTTCAGTCCTTCAAGAGAATTATTCTCAAAAAAATAAAACGTATAGCTTATCTAAGGACTCCCTGTATGACTTCTCCCTCCCACCCCACCCCACAGCTTCTCTGGGCTTTGGTGACCTTTAAAATAAAGAAATGGAACTGCATAACTGGGACTCAAAGTAATTTTTTTTTTTAGCTGAGATTTTAGTGGTACAAAGACAGTTTTAAATAATGTTGAATCACAGAGTGAGTAAGCAGTTTCTTTTACAATTTTCTTCCTGGTTATATCTCCTTCTAAAGAAGGCAAAGAGAAATGCCGTGTGGCGCTGGTCTGTCTTCAACACCTAACACTTGCTAACCTTCCTTTCAACAGAGAGGGGATCTCAGGCATAACCTCTGGCAAGAACCATCAGCTAAAATGTAATGAAGGTTTATGCCATGCATCCATTTTTGTGGTTATCTCCTGTTTACAACAAATGGATTTTTCTTACTGAATAATATATTTGCTCTGTAGTGAGTCAGTTTAACAGATTATTAAGTAAATAATCTAAGATAGATAAAGGGAGTAGGTGGAGAAGGCAAAAATTGCAAATGTAATGCCAAACGCTATCAAACACCCAAGTAAATGCTTCTTCCCAGTTCTCTCATTGTATGAGGATGACACTGCCTGACAGCCACGGGACAACATAATAACTTATTAAAATCTTATCCACCCTAGTGATGTAGGCTCCTTTCATTAATACTGCCAGGACCAGAAAAATAGTACAAGACATTGTACGTTTGGCAAATGACAGCTACCTATCGGAGCCCCAAGGCTCCAATTTCTCCTCCTCAGCAGCCTTGTCTTCTAAGTCTCACGTTTTATTTGACATTTCAGTTGCATAATATCTTAGATCTTTTCTTCAAAACCTTTTCCAAGAGCTACTACTGAGTTCCTTGGTCCTATGACGATAAGCAGAGAGAGCAAAAATGGAAATGATCTGAAAGACATTTCGTTGAGAATTTTTGTCTTGAGGAGTTAAAACCAGTCTTTGGTCTTTAAAATATGTCTCTCTTCATAAACCTGTTTAGTACAATGCGAGCATCATCAAAATGTCAGTTCATCCTCTCTCTCTGTCATTTATATGACTATTGTATCTTTATCTCTCATCAAAGGACAGAGTTTTGATGCCACAAGACCCAGGTCATTTTTTCCCTTGGAAGGAACACATCCAAAGGACAATTATGTTGATTTTCTATTTAGATCAAAAGTTAAAGGATGCTTTGGAGAACCCTTCTTGAACACTCGAAGAAAGAGAGAAGATAGGAGAGGGAGAGAGGGGGAGTAAGAAGACCCACAGAGCAGCAGCATCAAATACGAAGGAAAACACAAAATAAAAAAAAAAGGCACAAATTGCCATTCGAGCCAACTAGGGGATTCCAAAAGACCATATAGTTTTTGTTCAGGCTCAGACTCAGAAGGGTGGATTGAGACATTAGCCATGACCCTTCCTTGCAGAGGAAGCAGAACTCCATTTAGATTCCTGCTGATATAGACACTCCAATAACTGGACTCTTGACATGTGAATTCATCTGCTCACAGCCACAAAGAGCAAATCGAAGGGAACCAAACAGGGGGGTGACAGGCCTCCTAGAGCTAGTTGAGGGCCTCATCCAGGTTTATAGATTATTTTTATCACCCAAATGTCTGCAGGCCGGCTTTTCCCCAGTCGTCCAGCCTCATTCCTTTATGTATGACCTGTTGGAAACCAACGAGAGCCCCTCCCAAATGCCATGGGAAGCCCAGGGGTTCGCCCGAGACTTGGGAAGATTTCCAGGGTTTTCCAGGGTCATAGTCTCCTCTCTCCCTAGCCCCCAATGTGGCTGTTCTCTTCTCTGCACGGGGTGACTCTGGCACGGATGAGCTCCTCTTTCCTGTTCATTTTAATTTCCCAAATTGCCACCAACACAAGGCTGCTACCAGTAGCAATGTTACTAAAGGTGTAAGTGAAGGGAAAAGGTGGTTCATTGCAGTTAGGCAAGCAACTTAAAAGTGAGCATGGTGCTTCTTTGTCTTCAAGAGAATTTCCTATCGTCCAACATTCCTCCTTTGGCCTCCAGGCCTCCCGTGATGTCCCCCGCCCCTTCTCACATCTCCCCTTCCATGCTTGTCCTCCCCTCTCTCTCACTCAGCCAGTGGAAACTCACAATTACTCCCCTCTTTGTGCAGAATACTTCAGCTGTGTTAGGCTTTTTTTTCTGTACTCCAGGAGGGAGGCACTGCCTTTCACACCCAAGGAGATCATTTGTCTAAACCGAGATATTTATCTGAACAAAGCACTGATGCCCTTCATAGAAATGATACCACTACCCTGGTCTCTTGGTCCCTGGTGCCCTAGAGTTCAGGTTGCATCCACGCTCGTGACCAAGATGGAAAAATTCCAGATCTGCCCACCTCCCCCTAAAGGCCCTGAAGGCAAACTTGCCTGTTTCCACCTGTGAAGTAACATCCATCTTCTTCCTTCCCTTCAGATCGCCCAGGGCTTGCCTGTGTTGAGAGAATAGAAAAATACCAAGATAGTTTCCTGCTGGCCTTTGAACACTATATCAATTACCGAAAACACCACGTGACACACTTTTGGCCAAAACTCCTGATGAAGGTGACAGACCTGCGGATGATCGGCGCCTGCCATGCCAGCCGCTTCCTGCACATGAAGGTGGAATGCCCCACGGAACTCTTCCCCCCTTTGTTCCTGGAAGTGTTTGAGGATTAGACTGACTGGCTTCATTCTCATAATTCCTACAGCACTACTGGGTGTCATTTCATTCCATTGCCTAGCTCCTTTTTGTTTGTGTCTTTGTTTCTTTGTGTTGGGAGGCACTGTCTGGGGGCAAAGGGAGGTTGTCCCTGGCATACACACAGATGAAACTGCCCCTTGAATGGGAGTCCTTGTAGCTATTGCATTTCGTTCTCCAGTCCTTTGATGTGAATGCTTTGAAGGTTTTACAGCTGTGGAGGTAGGGTAGGGGACGCTCATTAATTCACCAGCACCAAGCCATCACCAGCTCCCGCCTGTCCCTGGTCAGAGACTCGAGCAAGCAAAATGGCGCTGCAGAAGAACAAAGAAGGCTTAAAACCCAAGATAACACGGTCATCCTGATCCAATCCTGATTTTCTTCAGGGCTTAAGTTAGCGGTGCACAGACCACCTTTGGTTAGACGTGGCTGTCCACATTTTAGGGAAGGACTCAAACAAATTTTCATTTTCCAGCACTCTCTATCCTCTCCTAGCATCATAACTTGGAGTGTACAGGAATATTTGTGGCCTAAAATAATCGGCTGTCCTTTCAGTATCAATTTTACAACCTTACGATTTAGTTCAAGTTATACAAGGGCACATGACTCGAGGATGTGCAGCTATTTTGACTGACTGAGGCCAAAAAGGAAAATAATTGTCTTCAGTGAGCCCAGAGGAATTAGAAATCTTCACCAATGTCAGTGACTCCACAGTTTCCAAAAAGTTACATAGTATTACCTCCCCGTAGGAAGTCTTCTTTACAGTTTAGGCTCAAAGGACACTTCCACAGAAATCAGACCTACTTGCAAGGAGTCATCCCTTTTCAATGGCATCTGCTCTGTCGTCTCCCAAGCTCCTGAATTTTTTTCATCCAGGTTGCATCTTTGCTGAACTGACAATAGATTTCCCTATGGATTAAATCTTCTAATCAAGAAGAGATAACAAGCTGAAATGTGAGTCTTGTTCTGGAGGAATTCTGAGGAGAGATGAGTGTGGCCACATTCTAAGTTGAAGGAAATGCAGTGTTCTGAGAGCCCCTTTAGGAAGCTGGAGGATGCTTCCTTCTGGTCTTAGAGCCTCCCGCTCTTTGCTGTACTCACAAATGTCTCCCAGTCCCCTTTTTTTCCTCCAATTTCGAGGCACTAAATAGCTTGACTATCTCTAAACAAAGACTAACCCTGCCACTGACCCTCTGCCCCTTGTACAACATTCCCCTGGCAGAAACTCAACAGAAAACACCTGCAGACCATACACACAGACACTCACTTTCGTTCCCCACCCAACCCACCTCCCAACCCACCTCCCAGTGACCTGCACTGGAGTAGTTGGTGCCCTGAAAACAAAGGTGACACCTCATCACTTCAACATCAGAAATTGGGCAAAGAATGTACCCATGTAATTGAATGTATCTCATTCTTCACTGGCATAGTAGATATAAACTATTCTTTTGCCTGCCTTTTACTGCCTTATCCTGGAAATATAGGGGAAAATAAGCCATATCAGTGAGATTTACCTAAAAGCAAAGGCGTGACAGTCACTGTGAAAACCAAGTGGACTATTTTTTTTGTAAGTTTGGTGGAGCAGAACTGGCCCAGAAGCCAGAGTGTCTGAGTCTCAGTCTGTGCTCTGCCAACTGGTAGATTTGTGACCTTAGGGCTTGGTTTTCTCATCTAATGAATAAGTTAGGATGTCTAAAATCCTTCCCACCCTTAATACTGTATGATTTTCAGATGCAGAAATCTGATTTTTGGATGGTTTCTGTCACATTCGAATTTCTAGCTTTATTGGACAAAAAGTATAGCCCACTTCACATTTAAGGAATATATATTTGGTACTGACTCAAAATGAGAATTTGACATAATACTAGTCAACTATTTGGAGGCCTTGGAAAAAGAAGAGGAACAGCATCAAAAATCTCAAGTATGATTGGAAATAATTGGGGGAGGGGAGAATTACATGTTCAATGCACTAAAGCAATTTTACTAGCTTCTGGGGAAAAGGAAACATGAACATCGCTATGGAATCTGTTAATCAGAGAAAGGAAGTAAAAGAGATTACATTATAAGCATGAAGTTCATGGGCAGATTACCTGCTCTGACTTTTATCTACAGGCAGGTTTTATTGCGGGGGTTTTTTTGGTTTTGTTTTGTGTAGGCTTGCTTTGTTAACATCTCAGTTCCCTCTGTTTAGCTCTCTTTGGAGAACTACTCTTTGAAAGAGACACACTTAGCCACCTCTATGCTCCAGGGGAACTCTGGGCAGCTTTGCTCTCTGGGGCAAGTTTTCTTCCAAAGGGCATGAGAGGAAGGAAGGCAAGCAGGTGGGTACCAGACAGGTTCATAAACTCCTGGGGCAACAGGCCTTCTGGAGGAAGTTTCCATATTTTGTTTGATATATACTGATACTCCGTAGTATATCAGACACCCAGATTCAAACGTAAGCAGAGAGCCTGATCTCAAGTGAAATCAGAATGCTTTAGGGATTAATCGCAATTGGGAATTCGCCAAACAGTACAGCATATCTGCAGTAAGCCAGCCAGCCCCAAGGAAAGGAAAGTTTGATCTTCGGCTCCTTGAGAGATCACCTTAAGTAGGCAAACCTCTCTCTGATCCAGAAATCTTGTTGAAGGCTACATACTTTATGCTAAGTAGGACAAGCCTTAGAATACTTCAGGTTGAAAGGAAAAGCTATAGGACTCACAGGCTCTTGAGCCTCTGAGCCGGTAGTCAAAGCGACTAACCTCGTTCCTTCTGAAACTGACAGAGGTACTTAGTGCATCTCAAGACTCCATCTCATAAAACTCAATCATGAGGCATTTGCTCTGGATTTCTTTTAAACATTTTTTTTTTTCATGAATTGTCCCAACTTTCAAATCAAGTATGGACTTGATGGAAACACCCTTTGCACCTGCACCCCCACACACACCCCTGCCGTGGGGACCCATCCCAGTACAGGAGAACACACCCCTTATGCTGGGATTCTTACATATAAATCACTTCACTTTTAGAGATGAGTGGTGTATGTGCGTGTGTGTGAGTGTGTGTGTGCGTGCACGTGTGTTTGTGACCCTCAAGTGTACTTTGCTCTTCAATTTAGATGTGCAGTATTTCCAGAAATAGTGAAAAAAGTAAGATCTTTCCTTCTTTATGATTCTGCTCAAAACACCACGTGCCGCCTCAGAGCTTTTTCTAAGTCAAATGAGCCTCAGTCCTCAATGACGCGCTTGCCGTGTTGATGCCTCAGCCCAGCGAAGCCCCCTCCCTTGTGCCCCGAGTGACGCCTCTCCCGTCCACCACAGCGCAGTCACCGGGTGGACTGCCAGGCCCCGGTGCTGCGCCAGCAACGTCATTCTCGTTGCTCCTCCGCAAACAGGGCTACGAGCCTTGGCCCCTCCTCGACACTACGCACCCCCAGACTCAGCCTCCAAGGAACCGCTGAGCACCCTCAAAGCATGTCATTGTCAGTGATACCTTTTTATTCTACAGAACTCTAACCTATTCGTGTCCTATTGACCTTTTGCTGCATGAGTCATAAATTATGAAATCGGTCTTATGGTTTTTGAAATGTAGCCAGCATTTGTAAGGCTAAACCTTTTTCATGAACTGAAGTGAACAACCAAGCCACAGTTCCTCTTCAAAAGGAGAGTGATGACAGACATTTGAATCTCTTTGCCCTTTCCAACGGCCATTGCATCAGGTTCTAAAATAAGCTCGTAATTTTTCCTGTTATTTTAATAATATGGAAATATTAGCATAGTGTTTCTTTTGATAGTGATAGACTATAATCCATATTTAAATTTTATAGAGAAGAAATTTTATTGTACTGTGATGTAGATATTTATTATCCAGGTAAGGATTTGCCCGGTGTGTATTTTTTACAATTGAGACATTTTACTTTAATCTTTAAAAAAAAATACATTAAACACACACACACACACACACACACAACAGACTAGGGGGAAAAAAGGTTTGGCCTTATCACAGAATTTTTACTGTGCTGTATAAATGTTTGCAAATGCAAAAAGTGTGCATTTCTAGTGTGTTTCCACATTAATTAATGCCGCCTTCAAGAGCAATATTGTGCAGGTAAGATGCTATTTGTGGCTTTCTGTTGCACAGTTAAAACTGACCCACCTTATGCACAAGACAATCAAATATAAATCAGTCCTCCTCAGGATGCAGATAATACTCATGTAAATTATGGAGCACAATGTAAGACAAAAGAAGACACTTTACACATGTATTGTTGATATAGAATTGTCAGGGCATGAATGAATGAGCTGACGCAACATTATGCCACTTCTTCTTTTCTTTTCTTTTCTTTTTTTTTTTTTTTTTTTTGGTTCTCCTGTATTAACTTGGCATTTCTAATTTGACCATAGAGCCAAATTAGTTCTCCATGCTCTTCTCAGAGAAAACACTTTATTTTCCATAATGCCTTCATGCCCTGAGAATCAGAAAAATACTACAGAATGGAAAAAGATTTACGGTCATGGGAAGATTTGTGTTTTGCAAACAGTGTTAAGTGATATTGCTAGACGGTGATATTTTTTTCAGCCTAAAACTCTGTTGAAATCTGTGATCAAAATGTTTTAAACTATCCAAAAAGAAAATTTGTATATTTGGGAAAAAATGGATTTTTACATAGCTTTTGTATGCAGATATTAAATTGTAATTATGAATATAGTGGGCATAGATAAACTTATAAGCTTAAATTCTAAAAAAAAAAAAAAGGAAAAGCTTATAACAAATATACTTTTCTGTCTCTTTTTTCAAATATTATTATTTTCTAAAGAGTTGCCTGCTCTTCTCGCCTCAGCAGCTGCCAAAAAGAGGGAAACAGAGATAAAAGGACACATGTTGTGTAAACATCTACTGGAATAAGCAAGTGTATTTGGGAGGAAAGTGTAGAGGGCGTGGAGAGGAGTAAAATGCTGATGGGGGTTACTGCTTTGGAAGAAGGGGTCACAGAGATTGAGGGACAGGGAGAGAGTTAAGTGTTTGCAGCTCAAGAACTACATTTCTCTTTTATCTCAAAATGTTGCAGAATATTATTAATGGAATGATACTATCAGCTACAAGCATATATCTCAATCCGCATTGCCCCAAACATATGTTAGTCAGTATTCTTTCTGTGCAAGTGACAAAAAGCTAACCAACACTGGCTTAAGCATAAAGGCCATTATTGACCTTAATAATCTGGAATCTGGGGGTACAATAACTGCAGACATGGCTGGTTCTGAGTGCTCACTCGGTGTTTGCAGGAAGCTCCTCTCTTTATCCTTTCCTTCAAGTAGACTTCATGTCCACATAGCCTTTCATTGTGGCCCCATGAAAGTAGCTCCAGAATCCATTTTACAGCTCTGAATACAGCAGCAAGAGAGTTTCTTGTCCCCAGCAATTCCAGTGAAAATCCTGAGCCTAATTCTCATTGGCCCAAATTGAGTCAGGTGCCCTGACTGCTGAGCCAATCACTGTGGCAAGGAGGACAGATATGCAATTAGATTACTCCTCTGAAATCCTGCAACTGCAAGGGGGGAAAAGGAATAAATCAGCCCCACCTAAGCTATGGGCTGAGAGTTAGGGCAGGGAGATTCCTCGAAGCAAATTCTAAGTCTTGCTGTTCTAAGAAGTAGGGAAGAATGATGGGCATGCAAAAGTACCAAATGTCCCACCAAAAGTTAAGTCCAAAAGCACATCCATGTTCAGTCCAGCAGCAGGGTCTCCGTAACACGGAGGAAGCTCGGCATGGTTTGGCTAGGACATGAATGAAATAAACACTTTCCACAAGAAGTGTTTGATCGCATCCTCCCAGGCTCATGAAAAGGCCAGTCCAGGTAAGATGAAGCAAACACTTGTTATGTCTCTGGGCTACATCAGTCCAGAGTACTACTTTCTGAGGTCTTCCATTTTCTATTCAAAGCCTTTATATTTATCTCTTTTCTACATTATGTATCTCCCAACTCCACCATAATGAATACGTTTCCCCCTCTCAAGAAATAACTTTATCCATTTTACTTTGGAGAGTTTTTTACCTATATATTCCAGTTGGGTACAATTCTAAATCCCTTTACACAGGCAAAGCTGACCTCAAACTAATGTGATGTCTAATGTCATGGTTTGGGTTCTGGAGCTGATGTCATGGCACAAACCTGAAGTGAAGAGCAGCCAGAGGACAAAGTTGGTTTGCTTCTCCACCCTCAGCATGAGAATCCACCCTGGCTCCGTAGTTAGCTGCTCAGGGCACTTTAGCTTTGTAAATAAGTGGAATTGTCATTATGATCACATACGCAAGTTCTGACACATTAAATTGTGCTCAAACCAAAGCAAAACTTAGTCAAACTACTGACATACAGAGTGTTACAGATGCCCTTTGAGTGTATAGCTCAGGAGAATCCGTAGGCTACTTGGTAAAAAATATGCCATGTTATACTCTTTAAAGACAGAATCCACTTGCACCATACACTGATGAAATCATAAATGAAGTCTGTATCTGTAAAATGATATTGCCTGGAGGTTATATGCAAATAAGAAGAGACCTGTCTTATCCTGGATTCCCCCCAAAATAGAGCTCAGGAGCTACAGTGTTAATAGGCATGGTAGCCCCAAGGAAGCCGGAGTGGAGGCAAAAGGAAATGAAGCATGGAAGAAAAGAGAGTAAACATGAAGGTGCATTGCTCAGTCGGCCACACTCAGTACCAAGTACAATTGAGTACTCAGGTGTGCAAAACCATCCTCTAAGGGGCCGTATGAACTATTGCATCTCAGCATAGTTCACTGAGGAATGGGGAAGGAAGGAAGAATTCACCTACTGATTCTCATCTCCCATTATTACAAATGGGGTTGACGCCCCTCCACTTCTAGGCTGTGCATACCTGGCCACGGAGCAGGTGCTGCAGTGTCTCATGCTTCAGGAGCAAAAGCAATTCCCCAAGTGAGAAAAGTTGGTCTCCGCTTCCACAGCTGGGCAGAGCCAAGCTAGAATAGGTGGCAGATCAGGTGGCAAATGGATTGAAATATGTGGCAAACCAAAGCAAAGAAATATGTGAAGAGAAAAAATGAAATTAATGATAGCCAGCATGAAATAGAGAGGAGTATGATTGTCTCAAGTCTCTGCACCTGAGGCCTCTCCCAAAAAAATTGCCAGGTTTTAGCCATCTCATTACTATCTCTTCCCCGAGTCATCCACGTTGTAGCATTTCCTACACGATAATGGGCATTAGATGATAGGACAACAGAATCCTGGCGAGGCACAATCTATGGCCTCAGAACCAGGGAGATGAAATCAAAGATGTCCCAGGGATGACCATGGAAAGAAAAGAGAGAAAAGAGTAGACAGTCCTGGCTACAGTCCAATGGTCTTCTAGCTGCAGAACTTATTTTTCCAATCAACAATATTGACTATAAAAATCTTATGTGTAAGAGAGAAAGGGGAAAAAAGGCTTCGGTTGAACAGTTCTGCCCATTCAGCCATTCCAGAGTCTCCAAAGCAAATCTGTCTCTAGGGATCCCTAAATCTCCATTAGAGTCCTAGAAATCTCTGGACTAAAATTCTTGCACTTGTAAGCCAATTCTGGGGTAATGAGTGGGTACATCAACTTTATTTAAAGGGCCAGGATAGAGCCACTAAGTCTCCTTAACATTATCAACAGTCTACAGGGAGACAGGGCTGGACCTATACTGCCTGGGACAAGAACAGGAAAGATAGTCTTTGAGAGATGGCCTTTGCTGTCACTACTCCTGCTTTATCTTCTGAAACCAAATTAACAAGTCTCTCTTATTTTTATGAGCCTAGTATTGAACGTTCAATTTGTGCTGTGTAGGTGGGTTAAGCAAGTTTAAACTAATTACACTATTTCTGTCTCTTCCTAGTTTCTCTAATTTAATGGGTTTATGAGCCAGGACCCAACCCAATTCATATGGGGAATGATCCAAGGAACTGGGAACGGTTGGCCTGTAGATGACTTGAGATGACATTCTAGCTCACAACTGAGCCAGCTGCCAGGTGCAATAGGAAATCCATTTGTTCTGTGTTGCTTCCAAAAAACATAGCCAGGATTAATGAATGGATGAATGGCTACAACTCAGAAGTCAATATCAGCTCAAAGAAAGAAAGAATTGTGTCACAGTTAACCGTCTACAAATGGAAATAGATAGTTTCCCATCACCCAAGGGGTTCAAGCAAAGACTAAAATATCATCTGACAATGAGGTTGTAGGAAGGTTCTAAGTAAGCTAGAATCTCAAAGCAAATGACCTCTCAGTTCTGCTCCAGCCTCGGGTTGCACCATGATCATGTCTTCGGGGGCCTTCTCCCTGCACTTGATCAGGTTTTCAGCTGTCCCTGATGCTGTATTTTAGGTTATCCACAAGGAAACATGTGAGAAAAATCTCAGTTAGACTTGACTTCTGCTGCCACTTACTTTGAATGCATAATCATTCCCTGCCAAAGCAGATGAGCCAGTAAAATAAAGTCTACCATCTGTCTCTGTGTGTTTTTTTTAATACTCATCCTACTAGCTCCTGAGAAAACCTCCTCTTTGTAGCCATGAGTCAGACAAGCTGATTTGAAACCATCATCAGAAAGGATGATTTGCCAGAATCAAAGAGCAACTCTAAAGTGAGAAAAAAAACATAGGAAATAAATCCCAGGATAGTCTGACACACTGAAACATTACTTCGCCATTGGTTCATCAGAATGATGTCTAAAACCACATCAGTGATTAACAGTCTCCATCATAAAATGAATCTCTATTTAATTGCCTCTAGTTGAGACACTGCACATTGGTTGTTTGCCCAAGCACGGATTTATTTTGACCAAAATTAGTCTTAATCAGCTTGGCTAAGTAATGATACAGCCAGAAAACACAGCCAGCGGGCAGTTTGAGAGCCTCCTCCAACAATTCATAGATTAGAGAAGAACAGAACTTTTAAAAAATGTTCTGCAAGGAATTAATCGCTCTTCTATATTTCAGAACGCTTTTATTCAACGCCATGAGTGTTCATCACAAAAAGGTATCTAGGGACTGAAAAGTGCACTGTGGACAGACTGGTGCCTTAAAATAATCAGGGCAGGGTGGTTGCATTTTGAAATTCTGCTGCAATATCTCAGCTACTTCTGTGTGGGCGCCTCACGAGGCTTGAGAGCTAAGAAGATGGCCTATTTCGAATGTCTATCAAAAGTGGGCATAATTAGATTCTGACCACTCTAAATTACTATGGATTACAAGCAAAACTAAAAATGTGCTGGTGCAACTTTTTCCTCCAAAACAGTGATTACGAGTCACATATTTACAAGGATTGATGACATCCAGCTTGTCATAAAAACATTTCAAATGCAATCAGGCTTATCATCTGCAGGAATCCTTTCATTTTACATTCAAGTGCAAGCATCTTTCTCTCCAAAAATAAGCCCATATGCTCTCCCTGAAAAAAATGCACAAAAACATCTGATACAGACAGGGATACTGGGGCAGGGCTTGTGGGGAGCAGGAGGCACCATAATTCCAAAAAGTGTGGTGTCCATGGCATACAAACAAAAAACTACTGACCCCAGAGCTTCAAAGAACATACATTCTTAACTTGAACTCAAGTATCCCTGGGATTCTTAAGACTTATTCATGAGGTCCACAAGCTTTTTTATTAAAATATTTTTAAAGTTCTGGTTTCATTCCAAAAGTAGTTTTTGATCATTTTTATTTTGAAATATTAGGGAATACAAGTGTTCTTGTTATGTAGATGAATTGCATAATGCTGAAGTCAGAGCTCTTAGTGCACCTGTCACCAGCGCAGTGTACATTGTTCCCCATAGGTAAGTTTTTATCCCTCACCCCTCTCCTAATCTCTCCCTTCCTTGGTTTTCAATGTCCTTTATACCACTTTATGACCATGTGCAACCATCACTTAGCTTCCACTTCTTAGTGAGAATGTGTGGTATTTGTTTTTCCATTTCCAAGATACTTCACTTAGGATAATGGTCTCCAGTTCCATCCAAGTTGCTGCAAATGAAATTTCATTCCTTTTTGTGGCTGAATAGTACTCCATGGTGTGTATGTGTGTGTGTGCATACACATACATGACATTTTCTTTATTCACTCATCAATTGATGGGTGCTTAGGTTAATTCCACTTCCTTGCAATTGTGAATTGTGCTGTGATAAACATTCAGGTAGAGATGTCTTTTTGATATAATGACTGCTGTTCCTTTGGGTAGATACCCAGTAGTGGGATTGCTGGATTAAATGGTAGGTCTACTGTTAGTTCGTTCAGGAATCTCCATGCTGTTTTCCATAGAGGTTGTATTAATTTACATTCCCACCAACAGGTTATAAGAGTTACATTTTCACCACATCCATGTCAACACATATTTTTATTTTTTTTATAATGGCCATTCTGATGGGGTAAGGTGATATGTCACTGTGGTTTTAATTTGCATTTCCCTGATGATTAGTGATGTTGAGCATTTCTTGATATGCATGTTGCCCATTTGTATATCTTCTCTTGAAAACACTCTGTTCATGTCTTTTGCAAACTTTTTAATGGGGTTATTTGTTCTTTTCTTGCTGATTTGTTTGAGTTCTTTGTAGATTCTGGATATTAGCCCTTTGTTGGATGTAGTTTACAAATATTTTCTCCCATTCTGTAGCTTGTCTATTTACTCTGTTGATTATTTCCAAAGGTAATTCTTAAAACTTTACCATAAAACATATTTTTAATCATCCAGATCAACTTAAAACCAAATACAAAGTGTCAACCATTCATTTGCATCCATGTTTACAATGCCTTTCATGGCAGGTAACATACTCTAATCATTTAAAGCTGATGAGGCCCCCCCAAAAAAAAAAAGACAATATTTAAATGATGCAGTTCACACCCAAACCCACAGCATATGGCTCACTGGGCCCATGAAAGGTTTTTCAATAGTCAGTAAGAGATTGAGTTATCATAACTGAGGATATAGTTCAGGGCTTCCCAAATTTGGGGAAGATAAGAACCACCTGAGAGGCATTTGGTATATATACAGGTAAATTTCTTAAAGGGAGATGTTTTACATTCATAATAATGTTTTTCAATTAATAATTTAAAACAGTATAATTTCCCTATCAGTGAGGGGAGAAAAAGATATTGCTTGCAGAGAAGATATTGTTTGCAGTCTTTCCCCAAGGTGTCTTCATATATCTTGATGATGGATCGCTTGTGCTACAGGTGAGATGCTTCTTGAACAAGGCAAGTTTTCTTGCCTGAGACTAGGAAACATTCCCTTGACTATTGAGGGGAGAAGGGAAGTGCAATGAGCTCAGACTCTGCTGGGTCCTGAGGAAAATGTTCTGAAACTGTCCTCTCCAGAAGCCCAGTGTGGAAATTCAGTTACATCTGCAGCAATCCAAAAGCAAAGAGGAGTCAGATTCCCATTCTTGGTCTTAGGCTACGAACATACCAAGACCCCATGAGAGAAATGGACATGTGATGTATGAGTTGCTCAAGCCTCAAAGTAACAAGGAAATGGCAGGGTAGTTTGATGATGCTGAGAGAGCTCCAAAGTAGCCTTAGTTTAGATAACATCACAAAATTTCCTGTAGCTCAATTTGATATAGGAGGAGTAGAATCACCGCATACATGGTGTACTTAAGAATGGCACAGAAATTACCTGAGAGACAGAGAACTAGAGTGGAGGGAGCTTGCAGCCAGGAATGAGGGGCAAAGTTGCACCCTGTATGGATCAAGAAGGAAGACTAGAAGGCTCAGCCGATGCCTTTGTCAACTGGTGGGCCAACAACCACATAGACCAGCTGCCCCCACCCATGACCTGACATCATAAGGAACTTATTCCCAAATTTTAACATGCATCAGAATGATCTAGAGAGCTTGTCATCACACAAATTCCTAGGCCCTGCCCCCACAGTTCCTGACTCAGCTGGCCTGGGGTGGGGACTGAGAATCTGCATTTCTAACAAGTTCTCAGGTGACACTGATGTTGCTGGTCTGGGGATGACACTGCTCTGGATCACTGCTCTAATGCACCCTAACCCCCATTATGAAACCCAGATACAAGAGGGAATTCCCAGTATAATGGAGCTCATATTGGGAGTATATTCATGGGAAAATAAAGATTTTCATTTCTCATATACCTGTACAGGGGGACTGAGATTTGTAACCATCATGGAGATACGGGCAAATGGCTTTCTAAATCTCTATTTGGTTATTTTCTCTAATGGAAACCATCACTTCCTATTGTAGTGCAGCACTGAATGCAATTCTTAAACATACCAATATTAGTGATAATATTTCTTCAACACTTAATGAAAAAAAGGTCACGAAGTATTGGAATCCACTGTCAAGTGTGAAGTATTTTAAATAAATTATAGACAGAATAAGTCTTCTAAAATACATTATTTCAAGTCATCTCTCTGCTAAAATCTCCCAGTTGCTTCCTGTCTTACTCAGCTAAAACGCACACGCCATTGCACTGCAGCCTGCGAGGCTTTGCTTGGCCTGGGGCACAGCTGCTCCTCCGTCCTCTTCTTCCACACTCTCAGCTCGCTCTGCCCCAGCTCCACTGACCTCTGTGCTGTTCCTTAAAAAGCCCAAGGACGTTCACGAAACTCTGCGTGCTGTTCCGTCTGCCTGGAATAGCAGCTCCTTCCCTCCCTTCCTTCGGGTCTCCACTCACATATCAGAGAGGATTTCCCCCTTAACCCATTAAAAAATGCCTCCCTTCACCTTCATCTTCCTTCCCTCTCCATCTGCTTGACCCCAGTCTATTTTTCTTCCCATCACCTGGGAAGAACATGACCTGACATGTTATGTTTTAGTTTTTCTATTTTTTTACTTATCTGTTAGAATATAAATTCCATAAAAGAAGGAAATTTTCTTTGTTTACTGTTATACTCCCCATGTCCAAGATGTGCCTAGCATATAACATCACTCATTAAATAACTGTCGAATGAATTAACAAAAAAGAAAATCCCAGCAGGGCAAAAGACCCACTAACCCTAGTCCTACAAACATCCAAAGAAGCATGGGGGGGAAATCATCTGGCCAGGATGGCACCCCCAATTGCTTTTGCATGCCAATCTTCCCCTTCTTCTTTCACCGCCAAACACCCCCACCCCCATCACTAAGGAAGAACTGTGTATGTGCTGTTCACCAGGAAAAAAGGAGACAACAATTCAAGAGCAAAGCAAATTGCAGATGGGAGAGAACTCCTTCTCCACCTGAAGTAACCCCACCTCAGGTGAGAATGCAAAAGAACTGCCTGTGATTCCATGGCCCAACATAGCCATGGTTAACTGTGGATAGACACCCTTCCAGACATTTTTGTATGAGTAACAAGCATACTCACCACTTTTTCAACTTTCAGTGCAAACTTGATTCCAGACAAAAATCTCTCTAGGAGTTGATCCATAAGGAGTATAAAAATCACAAGACTAGATCAATAGAAGAGCCAATATGGGGCAGGTGAAAGAGATATTTTCCCTAGGCTTTCTGGAAGCTGAGAATTTCTCTGCTCTGAGGTCTACAACCATAATTGTTTTTGGTGATAAGTGGTGTGTTTAGATAAGTGATGTCAAAAAACTCAAAGTTTTTTCATTCTCACCTTTTATCAGAAACACGGAAGTGCCACAATTTAGCCCTCAATTATCACCATGTTCCTTGGAGACATTTAAGAACTTAATGAGTTTGTCCTTTTGTATGACCAGAGAGTTCAAATTGAAAGAATTCTTCCAATGAATCACGTTAAAATTTATTACAAGTGTCTTTGAACATTTGGACCTTAAAAAAAGAGATTTAGTTTTCCTGAATCAAATGTATCTTCTTCCTTAATGCAATGACAAATTCCCACTGATGCTGCCCGAATTACACTTCAATGAAACCAAAGATCCAGAGAAGCCACAGAAAAGAGACCAGAGTGGCTTTCAGTTTAAAGTCATGAGGAGTTCAGGAAAAATAACCTTTCTGAATGTCAAAGTTCCACAGACTCTCTGAGTTGGGAAATTTAGAATACTATTGTGTTACGTGGCACTGAGACATTCCACTTACCAGCATATTCT
This sequence comes from Microcebus murinus, assembly GCF_040939455.1. NCBI lineage: Eukaryota > Metazoa > Chordata > Mammalia > Primates > Cheirogaleidae > Microcebus > Microcebus murinus. Next base: position 132,657,026 of record NC_134104.1, on the reverse strand, counting down.
TAATTTCTCTTTCCTCCTTTCTCTTTATGTTCTCCATTCACTCCTACCACAGAGCCAGATACATTAACAGTTTTTAGACATATTTGTATGAATATCTTTGCATGTCCATCAGAAATCTCAATACCTTCTGGTAACTTTTTTAGTGTCAAATTTGCATTTGTTATCTTATTAACTCATAGCTAAAGACCAATGGGGTATAATTATTTTTCCAACAGCCCTCCCAGTGGTCGGTAGCATATAGTAGAAATATTATGGTTTTCAGAACACAGATACAGATTTGAATCCTGTCCTCACAACCACTTATGTCCTTGGACAAGTTGTTTAACTTTCTTTTACCTCAATTTTCTTGTTTGTGAGATGGGAATACTAGTACCTATTTTGTGTTGGGCAAACAGTTGTCTCCATGGATCTCTCAAACTCATACATAGCTTGGAGGGTATGCCAAGAAGGCAAGGCTCTGTCTCCTCTTTACACAGGATGTTTCTCAGAGCTGTGAGAAATGAAGGGATGAAGTAATGTCTCCTCCTCTAAAACAAAGAACAGGATTACTTACTACTTGCTATGAAAGTGGTAGATTCCTCTAGCTCAGGGTTCCTCAGCTATGACACAAGCCCACGGTAGGCATAATATCCATCTGGACCTGTGTTAGCTTGCCCCTCCAAATCTTGGTAGCAAAGGACACTGATGTTAATGCTGGTGCTGATGCTCTTTGCTGTGACAGTGAGTAACAAAGTCCTTTGTCTCTGACCTAGGAGTCTCATGTCTTCTACTAGCATCAAAAGTAAGAGATTAATAATACTCACTGGAAAATAGATTTTAAACATGAACAGGTTAACTTATTAGTATGTAAACAGGGTAAAATAAAATCCCCCACCTGGCACTTTACAGGGCTGTTGAAAGATTAAATGAAATAGCCTAAATAAAACACCTGGCACAGAGTAGGCAGTAAACAGACACAAATAACATTTTTCCTTTAGCATCTTATTTGAACTTCCTTGACAAGGCCTTTTCTCAGATAAATAGTTCTTGACAAAATCGTGATGACAGTTAAGTTGTTCCTCCCTTCACCTTTCCCATATAATCTATTTTGTATCTGTCCCAAATATAGTGAGTGGTAATCAAATTCTTCTAGAAGGGATTATAGCAGTTGCCTCCCTGGAGGTATAAGTGCTTGTAATAGGGGGAAACTCTTGAAAACTGAAGAATATGCAAGCCATAGGTCTCTAATAATAGGATTCTAGACCTGGGGTGGGAGTAGGTATTTTGAGGCAGGAGACAACATCTATACTCTTCAAATTCCATCACTACTTGCCATATTCATTACCCTTCTACCCCTAGACTGGATTCTCTGAAGTTTACTTCACATCGGGGGAGGGGAAAGAAGGAAACTTTAAAAACAGAGTTTATACCAAAAGATAAAATCATTTTCTGATCTCTGGGAAGATTTACATGATGCAAAAGAATGTAAGAAAAGAGATTTCTTTACTGGGTACTTGTAATCTGGTCTTTACCTCCAAACATACCTAGAAACAAAAAGGCGTCTTGCTCTCTGTGTTAGTTTCATATTTATGCTGTAACAAATTCCCACAAATTTGGGGGCTTTAACAATGCAAATTTGTTGTCTTATAGTTCTGCAGGTCAAAAGTCCAACATAGCTCTCATCGGGCTAAAATCAAAGCATCAGCAGAGCTGTGCCTTTCTGGAGGCTCTAGGACAATCTGTTTCTTGTCCTTTTCTAGCTTGCAAAGATCATGCATACTTCTTAGCTCCTGGCCCTCTTTCTCCATTCCCTGAGGGTCAAGTTCTTCTCACACTGCCATCTCTCTGGTTCACTGTGACCAGAAAAGATTCTCAGCTTTTAAGAACTCATGTGATTACATTGGGCCCACTGGGATAATCCAGGATAATCTCCCCCATCTCAGGGTCTTTAAACCTTAATCACATCTGCAAAGACCCTTTGCCAGATGAGGTGACATATTCTCATGTTGGGAGGAGTGGAGAAGATTAGGATGTAGAATAATTAAGGCTAATTGGGACTTTGGGGGGGCATTATCCTGCCCACCACACTCTACTTCTAGAAACCTCCCAAGATTTTCTAATTCTAAAAGTCATTCAACTTGACCATTTCACAGAAGAGTTGAAATTTTTCTAAAGGTAAAACATCTCTACCATGGTGAATGAACAGTGCTGAGTAAAAGGCCTCTTTGATATTTGCTTTAATTTCTATGCATTACCAGGAAAGATAATTAGAGGAATGTTCTTGAGATTCTAAGGGAAGCCACTCAGTGCCAGTAACCATGGTGATGCAAATTCTGAGAAGAGCGCTAACTTCCATTGTGCGAGAGCAGATGAAACCAAAGCCTTGGCCCACAGAGCAAACCTTTGGGTAGCAACATGTTCTAGAAGAATGGAGCCTGAAGTGTCCAGATTGTTTTTTCTTGAAACATTAAGAATGTCTCAAATGATTTCTACCCATGAGACTTTTTTTAACGGTGTGGGATTTGGGGGTAACTAAAGTAATATGAGAATGTGAGGTCTCTGTTACCTGGGGAGGTAAAGCGAGGCATTGCAGGTGGTGGGAAGAAGGAAGGTGTGTATGTACTTTGCAGGTAACACCCACAGGAAAACACCATTCATTCAAAAATATTTATTGAATACCTCGATATACCAAAAAAAAAAGCACTATGCTAGGTGCTCAGGACTTGACACTGAATTAAGTCAAAAAGCCTACAGATAAAGAATTTGCATCCTAGTGTCAGACAAATCTTTCTAAGCACACAGGAGATGAAGAGGGGGTCCTTAGAGCAGTGCTTCTCAAACTTGAATGTGCCCACATGTCTTATTAAAACGCAGATCTAGTAGGTCCAAGGTGAGGCCTGAGAGTCTGCATTTCTAACAAGCTCCCCAGTGATGGTAGTGCCCATGCTACCAGTCCAAACACCACACTTTGAGTAGCAAAGACCTAGAGCAGTATTTCTTAAACCTCACTATGCTTAAAAATCGCCTAGGGAAGGCTGACGCCACGGCACTCACTCTAGCCTGGACAACAAAGCGAGACTCTGTCTCAAAAAAAAAAAAAAAAAATCGCCTAGGGAAATTTTGCAAACAAAAGATGCCCAGGCTCCTCCCACAGAGTGTCCATTATAATTAGCCACAGTGAGACCCAGGCAACAGTATGTTTGTACAGTTCTCATTATGATTTTAATGTACGGCTAGCCACTGAGTACCACTAACGCAGAGCTCATTATCATAGCTGTTGAAAATTCCTGGGCAGTGGTTCTCAAACTATAGGGCCCCAGACCCTCACCATCAATATCACCTGGGAACTGGCCAGAAATGTAAATTACTGGGCCCCTCCCCAGGCCTACTGAATCTGAAACTCTCCGGTGGGCCCCAAGAAGCTGTAGTCTAACACACTTTCCAGATGATTCTAATGTACAATCAAGCTAACAAACCATCCATCTAGGGCAGCTGTTCCCATTCAGAGGTGATCATTGCAAAGACTCAGAAAGTTTGTCACTCATGAGCCCACTCTGAAAAAAATGTCTAGACAACTTGTCTAGAGGAAAATGAGAAGTAGAACAAAGAATTAACCTAACAAATGATGCAGGATAACAGCAATCTGGAATTATCTCACGTGAGGAATTATGAGGAAAGGAAGAGAAGGGGGAAAGTAAAGGCATTTAAAGTTTTTTCAATTATTTGAGAGAAGGAAGCATATATTTAATAGGTAAATGTATAATTTAATGTGTGTGTTGATGTATTTTACTGTTGTTTTTTTCACGGTAAAAAAAAAAAACAGAAAAATAGGTGTATATAACCTTGAGTCATCCTTCTTAAGCAATACACTAAAATTAGAAGCCTTTTAAGAACAGACTAACAAATTTGTTTATATAAGAATTTAAAACTCCTGCAGGCCAAAGAAACTTCACACAATGTTAAAATGGGCGAGGAACTGACAAGCTTCAGGCTGGGAGAAAATATTTGCAAATCACATATCTGATAAAGGATTTATATCCTGATTATATAAAGAATTCTCAAAAATCAATAGTAAGAAACAAAACAACCCACTTTTTCAAATGGGCAAATTATTTAACACTTTACTAAATAGGATATGCAGAAGACAAACAGACACATGAAAAGACATTCTACATCATTAGGCATTAGAGAAATGTCACTACACACTTGTTAGGGCAGACAAAATAAAAAATACTGATGATACCAAATGTTGAACAGATGCAAAGTAACTAACTAGAACTCTCCTAAAGTGAAGACAGGAATGCAAAATGGGGAAGACGCTTTGGAAAACAGTTTGGACAGTTTCTTATAAAGTTAAATGTACACTTAACAAATGACTCACCCATCTCACTCCTAAGTATTTACCCATAAGAAATAAAAATTCAGTTCACTGTGTAAGTTCAAAAACTTACACATGGAGGTTTATAGCAGCGGTAGTCATAATAGCCAAAATCTGGACATTGCACAAATGTCTATCTACATTAGAACAGATAAGGAAATTGTGGTATAGTTATGCAGGGGAATACTAGGAAGCAATGAGCTGAACGGTTTACAACTACATGCAATGATATGGAGGAATCTCTCAAACATAATGCCAAGAAAAAGAAGCCAGACACTATAGGGCACGACTTGTACTATTTTATTTACATAAAGTACAAAAAGATCAACACTTGAAGGGGACGCTGACTGGAAGGATACACAAACCAGATAATGATAATATTTTGTCCCTTCATCTAGGTGATGGTTACAGGGGTGTGTGTAGTTGTAAAAATTTATCAAGTTATAAACTTATGATCTATGCTCTTTTCTATTGTAAATTACACTTAAAAATGTTTAAGAAAAAAACATACAATGTAAACCCCCAAATAGCCACTAAACACATAAAATGATCAACTAATATTTAGAGGACTAGAAACTAAAGCGATGAAAACATACCATTTTTTACCCATCAGGTTGGAAAAATCATAATGATCAAAAATATAAATATGTTAAGAGTGCCTGGGAAATATGTACTTTAAATGTACTGTTGGTGGTCATGCCAATGGATTCAGCCTTCCTGAAAAGTAATCTGGCAGTGTATACTAATGTGCTTAAGTGTGCACACCACTGGACCAAGCATTTCCACCTGTAGGTTCCTGTTCTTTTTCTATAAAGAACAAGCACAAGGCTGTCTACTGCATCGTTGGTAATACCAGAAAATTGGGAACAATGTAAATTCCCACTTAAGAAAATTAAATTTTGAGACATTTATGTTAAGAAATACTGCACATCTTCTAAAGAGCATGAGCTGTATATCAACATAAGACATAATTTTAAGCATTTTTAAAAGGATATCATAGAACAATATGTAGAATATATCATTTATTTTTAAAGGTGTTCATATTAATACATGTAGGTATAGTTATGCATGGAAATATATTAAAAAGCAGCATAAATACACCGCAGATTGTTTGTTTTTGTTTTTGTTTTTTTTTTTGGAGACAGAGTCTCACTTTGTTGCCCAGGCTAGAGTGAGTGCTACTGCATCAACCTAGCTCACAGCAACCTCAAACTCCTGTGTTCAAGCCATCCTGCTGCCTCAGCCTCCCGAATAGCTGGGACGCACCACCTTGCCCGGCTAATTTTTTCTCTATATATTAGTTGGCCAATTAATTTCTTTCTATTTTTAGTAGAGATGGGGTCTCACTGTTGCTCAGGCTGGTTTCGAACTCCTGACCTCTAGCGATCGACCGCCTCAGCCTCCCAGAGTGCTAGGATTACAGGCGTGAATCACCGCGCCTGGCCACCGCAGACTGTTGACAGTGGTTTTTCCCTTAGGAAGGAGATAAAAGAGGTCCTTTCATGTATCATGCTCTGTGCTTTGCACAGTGTCTCTACAGAATCTCTTACAATAATAATGTACCTTTGTATTTAGTTGTGAAATTTTAAAATGTTAAAGAATAGATATTTTAAAGAAAATACACTACAGAAAACACGTAGAGTAAGAGTGAAACCAAACACTAACAACAGTTAGGCTAAACTTAGTGACAGTTGGGAGATACTACAAATGGATTAATTATAACAATAAACAACGATACTCCCACATAAAATGTGGCCTGCATGAAATAATAAATACAACAATTAGCTGGCTAAAACAGACACGAGTAAAATAAATTTTTTAAAATTTACAGACCAAACTTAGGGCAAGTGCAGAGATTGGCAAACTGTGGCGAGCGCAGGGTGCAGATGGCGGGTGTGTTGTTTTAAAAGGCGAGGCAACGAGGCCGGCGCCCTGGTGCACCCACACACTGGAGCACTACTCAGCAACAAAAAAGAGCATCCTGCTGGTACATGGATGCATCTAAAAGATACGATTCTGGGCAAAAGGCAGACACAAGTGACTGCATGCTGTATGATTGCATTTATATGACATGCCATAAATGGAAAAACTACAGGGACAGAAAACAGATCCATGGTTGCCAGGAACCAGAACTGACTATCAGGGGGCCAGGGGGACTTCACAGAGAGATAGAAATGTTCTACATCTTGACTGTAGTGGTTGTCACACAATTGTGTATATTTGTCAAAGCTCATTAAACTCTGTGGTTAAAAGGGGTAAATTTTATTGTATATAGATCATATCTCAGTGAACCAGAGTTTTTAAATGCGTGCAGAATGGGAAAACTCCACATCACATAAAAATTTTAAGTGCTTAAATACTTCCTACATCAGGTAAAAAATTTCCCTATACAACAGAATATTTTGAAATGATATTTCCATTTAAAATTAATGGAGTACTCCCAAAACAGTGCTTAGAAGATCACTTATTTCTAGATAAGTAAGGAAGAAAAAAAAAAAACCATAAAAGCAAAACCTTTATCTGTTAAGACAAGTCCAAAATGAAAGCCAAAAAAATAGTAAAATGAAAATAATAAAACTAACATAAATGAACAAAATGAAAAGATTAAAGAATTGAATTGATAAATCATATGAATAGTTGGCTCTTTAAAAATTAATAACGTTCATGACATGTCCCAATTAATAAAAAAAGGGAGAATGAGCAAATTTATTAAAAATAGTAAAATGCAGGGCGAAACAAAAGATATGGGCAACAAATAGAATCAACTATTTTAAAGTAGGGATGATATTTTAAACTATGTATTAATAATTTTCATTATCAATGTTCTACGGATAACAGCTGAGGTATGAGATAATAAATTGAGCCTTAACAAAATAGAAAATATAAATAGACCAATAAACCAATCACAGAAGTAGAAACAGTTATAAATTGATGTCCTCCCTCAAAAAATGATGCTGATGGAGTCACTAAAACATTTTCTTAAATTTCCAAACAATAATTTACCCCTTGTAGTTACCTGACTAATTCAAAATATAGAGAATAGCTTGAAACTCAATCTTGTTTTTATGAGGTAAATGTGGTTCTGATCATAAAACCTAAAGGCACCAACAAAAAATTAAATGATAGCTCAATCTCACTTTTGAACTTAAATACAAAAATTGAATTGTCAGTGAAGTGAACAAACTGGGTAGCAGAGACTGGCTCCCAAAAGGGGGGCAAGGCACACCCCAGAGAACGTAGCCAGTAAGACATTGTAACAAAGACATCATAGACCTCACCCCAAACCCAGAGGGCTTGGTTTAGACAACCACGCCAGGCACCCTGCAAGGCTTGGGAGTATAAGAGCACACAGACCCCAACACTATGGTGCTTACATTATACTGGAGCAAATAGACATTTATTAGGAAAAGTGAACCAAATACCAAAGCTTAACTTAACAGCCCCTGCCCCCACTCCAGGGATTATTAGGTACCTTCATTGATTCATTATTCATTATTCATTATTTACCAATGACTAGGACAGAGCCTCTGTGAAGTTATATATTAATTTGTAGATTTTTGGGCTAATAGAGATGCCAGTGATTTTTGTCTAGTACAAAATACAACCCCAAAGGTTATAGTTTTGTTTTGTTTTGTTTTTTGAGACAGAGTCTCACTCGGTTGCCCGGCTAGAGTGCCGTGGTGTCAGCCTAGCTCACAGCAACCTCAAACTCCTGGGCTCAAGCAATGCTGCCTCAGCCTCCCGAGTAGCTGGGACTAGAGGCATGCGCCACCATGCCTGGCTAAGTTTTTCTATATATTTTTAGTTGACCAATTACTTTCTTTCTATTTTTAGTAGAGAAGGGAGTCTCACTCTTGCTCAGGCTGGTTTTGAACTCCTGACCTTGAGGGATCCACCCACCTAGGCCTCCCAGAGTGCTAGGATTACAGGCGTGAGCCACCACACCCAGCCAAGGTTATAGTTTTGTTGCCTATAGAACATTAACCCATTTTATCTGTAATCTAGCAAATCTGCTGCACCGTGCCTTCCACAACTGACAAATGCTCTTTGAACCAGCCCAATCATGCTGCCAGTTTCCCGAGTTAGATAAATCTGTGGCCTGTGCTCACTATGTATTTGGGTGAAAATCATATTTTTAACTTTTTGAAAATTATGCAATTGATAAATTAGACAAATAATGACACAAATAACCACCTAGTTACAATTGTGATAGAACTATGAAAGAAATGGGGGTAACCTATCCTGGCCCCAGGGGTTCTGGAGGAAACAGCACTTAAGCTGAATCCTAGAGGTTGGTTTCCCCAAATGGACAGGAAAGAGCCCTCTATAAACTAGTCCTTCAAGGGTGACTTTCTAGCTACATTTAGAGATTCCCCAAATCACAGAGTAAAGGAACCAAAAATTACCCTCTACAATTGCTAAAGCACTTTTATCTTGTATTTCTACACCAAAACAGTCTTTAAAATAAAAATAATAATGGTAATACTATCTTCCATTTACTGTTGATTTATAATATTCCAGGCCTTGTATTATTCTAAACACTGGAAGTGAATTATCCTATTTAATCCTCATGACAAACCCCATAAAGTAGGTACCATTATTATCCCCATTTTACAGATGAGAAAACTGTGGCTCAAAGAGGTTAAGTTACATGCCCAAGATGACACACTAGGCGTGCCTGATTCTAAATCTTACCTCCTTTGCTAGCCTGTCTCTCTCCCAAAGATATTTCTTTCAGTTTGTGCTACTTTATAATGGGGAAGAAACACGTTAATTTCATTTTTAACATATTTCTTACAGATCAAAACATCATGGCAAGGAGGGAACAGGAGGATGATATATGATGTGGAGGGTGCTGTATTCAATATTAACATTTGCTGGTCCTGTTGATTTCTGAAGCTTCCTGCTGCAGTGATTCGGAAGTGAAAAGCAGGGTTTGCTCGGAGTGGCTTTTCGACAATAAAGACTGCTTTGTTGAAACCTGTTTACTTCCTGACTTTGCTTTTAACTCCCAACACAGCTCCCTCTGTAGCCTTTATCTTGTCCGTAAGCCCTGGAGCACTTGTCCAAAGGCTTTTAGTCCAAATGAGTGGGCAAAAAGCTTTCTCTGCCATTTACTTGCAACTGGTTGTGAGTTCCTCTTGAGTGTCTGTTTAATTGTTGAGCCAAGGATTCAGAGTCCATTTGTGAGGAGAGAAGCCATTGGCCTTGATTGTGCATAAGCTGTCCAGCGTTCCCTGATTGGCTTTCTGTTCCCTTTCTTTCCCCGTCAGGACTCCCAGTTCTTAAGCTGAGGATGAAATAAAAATGTAATTAACCAGCCACCTTCCTTGATCTTATATTCAAAAAGAATATATGTGTCTTCTGTATGTACAGAAATATTTTCCAAGTGACCCAAAGTGATGTTGAATCCTGTCCTGGCTCACTTCTAATGCCTCTTTTTCTCTGTGGCTTGGAGTCCAACCCTAGCCATGGCTTCTCATGACATTTTTTTTAAATCTTGAACAGCCTACAACAAAGTCACAGAATTCCAAAATATCCAAACTAAGGCCCCTTAGAGACCATGTAGTTCATTATCTACATTTTACACAGTGGAAAACTAAGGCTGGTAAAATTCTAGTACTAAGACTTCCACGGAATTTGTTAATATTTAACTCATATTATGTATTTTGCCTTCCTAATTGTATCTTCTTCCAGAGGAGAGACCTTTATTTAACCACTTCGGTACGAGCGTTGACTATAGTCGGTAGCCACAGATGAACACGCACAGCGACTTTAGCTGACAGCCGTGATACGACTTTTCTAATTTTTCATTTATCAAAATAAAATTGTGAACATTTAAAAATAACATAATGAAAACATATGTATATGTTACCTATTCTGATTTCCATTACAAGTAAAGCTGCCTGTAAAGTAAAACAAGCTTTCGGTGCTTTAAAGCTTTCCTCATCACACAAGAGCAAAACGGATTCGTCGTCAATGCACAGCACAAACTTGTCTTGCAGACTATGAGTGCCGGCTGTGGGCAAGGTTTCGCGGCCAGTGAGCGCTGTACCAAAGTGGTTAATTAAACTTCTTTTGTACTTCATTTGCTACATACATCTATGTATGTGGAAGATATTTAGAAGGAATGAATCCATAGATCTTTTATATGACCTTTGCTCTAAACTGAATGGCATTAGACCCAACCCGTAAGACATGCACAAAGTTTTAATGAAACAGAGACCTAGAGAGATTTCATCCCAGCTCAATGGGTCTCTTGAGGGATGCTTTGGGTTTTGTTCTGTTTGCTTTTATTATGGAACTAGTACATGAATACCTCCTTGTAAAAGATTCAGGCAATATAACACTATACAAAGTAAAATATAAAAGACCTCCAAATTTCCTTCTCTTTCTTACTTCCCTTCCCAATATTGGCCACTATTTATACTTTAAAGTGTATTCTTCCAGTGCTTTTCAATATGTTTCCTCACATATGTGGGTTTTGTTTTTTTTTTTTTGGTTTTTTTTACACAAATGAGACTATGTTTTATTCATTGTTTTGCAACTTGCTTTTCCACTTAAAAATATATATTGGCGATCTTTCCATATCAGCATATATGCATAGTGTTCCATCAAATAGATGTACCATAAATTACTTAGCCATTCTCCTAATGATGAACCCTGAAAGTGATGTAATTTCCTGCCACAGTGAACAATGCTGCACATATGTGAGTATTAATTCAGAATGTATTCATAGAGTGGCATTGCTGGATTGATACTTATTTCCTCTGATTGAGTAGATCAAAGGTAGCAAGGATGATCCAAACTAAGTATTTCAACAAATAGCCTTGGACAAATCACTCTATCTCCCCTAAGGCCAAATTTCTAGGTGCCCAACCTAATTCAGAGACTGACGCAGGTTTAAATGATACAAAGTCATGAAAAAAAAGTCTCTGGAAACCATGAACTGCTATATAAAAGCAAGAAATTGGCATTCAAAAGATGGAAATATGTTATTGCATCAATTAGCCACACACACGGCCACACTGTATCATCTATAATGGACGCCTTACAAACGGCCTTCTCTTGTTTGTGCATGACTCCCCTTTCTATTAGTAAGTTGCTCCTCTCCCGACTCCAACCATGTGGTTCTAGTGAAGACTACCAATTACGGAACACAATGATTGATCTAAGAGTGGACATATGACCTCCACAAGGCCAATAGGGGCTTTTCCCTGGGATTTTTAAAACTGGGCCAGGGGACACAAATGCATCCCTCGTTGGACCTTAAGTCGTGAGATGTGGTATGGCACGATGCTGCCAGTGGCCGTGTCTCCAGCGGTGTGGGGAAGTCAGGCTGAGGGACGCAGACCTGTGTGTCCTGATGGCATTGAAGGTCCTGGTTCTGGCTTCTGGACCACAGCTTCATTCCTACTCCTTCTCAAGACACATGTGCCTTCTAATATATTCCTCCTTTCGCCTAAATAGTTTGAGCTGAGTAACAATAATTCCACCTCTGTAGACTCCTGCCCATCTCTATTCATGGTTCTCCTATTGCCATTGCCATCCACTCCTTTCCCACTCATCTGCCAGGAAGAAAAATGGTTGTTCTTGGTGGAAGGATGATTTTGATTTGCTTTCTTTATTTGATCAAGGTAACCATGTACTCCAATACAGAATATTTGGCAGGGAAAATATGAGGCATTGCTGGATATGACCATCTCTGTTTCGATTTTGTTGTCATCTACAATAGCCAGACTCCTAACCATATGATGGGTGAGGGTGAAGTTGGGGTGGGAATCATGTTTCTATAAATGACAGTCTTCAGATACGGTAAGAACTAAGACATTGATATTTTCCAAACTTTAGAATCTCCTTGCATGCTTGAAACTGAATGCTGATTCTTATAAAATGAAGACCATTATGGCATTTTCTAGAAGAGAATATTTGTTTTTATAGAAGCAACTCTGATCCTGAATTTCCTTCTGCCTAGGGTATGTTTGAATATAGTCCAAAAAGAATTACCCAAAAGAAGATTTATCACCATTTCATCTTTGACCTCTTCTTTTCTTCAAATGTTCATACTTGAAAGCTAGTTCTCTGACACTAAGCTTTAATGCTAAGACATTTGAATTGGTTTTAGTAAAATTAGAGTTAAACAGCAGCAACATGCTAGCTAGAGAACAAATGCATGACTTTCAGAACCATAAAAGCCTGGCTCTACGATATAAATGCAGAAGACTAGAAGTTAGACAGGCCTGAAGTGAAATATCTGATCTACCAGTAACTGTTAGTGGCCTTGGACAATCCCTTTTAACTCCCCTTAAGCCTCAGTGTCCTCATCTGTAAAATTAAACTTCTTAAAAAGTTCATATGGTTATTGTGACGGTTAAATGAAACTTTACACATTATACTTTACATATTAAACTATCAACACAGAGCCTGAAGCATACTATGTGTTCAACAAATAAGTATTACTATGAACTGTTACTAATAATTCCTCAAGTTTGAATAGTAATTTTCATTTTGATCCTAGTATCAATCATGTGCAATACAAGGGATGAGTGTTCTCTCCGCTTCCGAGATGAACAAATTGAGATTGAGAGAAAATGCATGGCTTGTCCAAGGTCACACTGCTAGCTAGTAAATGGCAGGTCTAAAATTCAAATCCAAGCCACTGTAAATCAAGACCCCTTCTCTTGTCCTATGCAGTACTGCCTTCCATTAATGATGAGAAATAAATGAGATTCAATCAATTAAGATTTAAAAAGTTATTGAGCATCTCCTAGGTGCCATGTGCTAGTCTAAGCATTAAGTCTAAAGCCAGGAACAAAACAGACAAAAATCTCTGTTCTCATTCTTGAGGGTGAAGACAGTCAGTGAAGGAATACATGGGTCAAGTATATAGTATGTCAAATGAAGGGATATGCTCCAGAGAAGATTAAAGCCGAGAAAGGGGTGGGATACGCCAAGGAGTAGACGACAGAAGACAATTTTAGAGGGGACAGTCTGGGTTGTTCTCATGGAGAAAGTGACATTTGAGTAAAGATCTGAGGAGGTGAGAGAAGCCACACAGCCACCCGGCAGGAAAGCGATCCAGAGAAAGGAAACAGGAAGTGCAAAGGCCCTGAGGTGAGAGCATGTTGGATGTGTCCAAAGAATAACAAGGAGACCAAGGAGGCGGAAGCAGAGAGCCAGGAGGACAGAGAAATGAGAGCAGAGAAGTACAGGGGAGAGCACTGAGGGCCTAAGGCTGAAGTACAGGGAGGGCTTGGTAAGGACTTTGGCCATCACTCTGAGATGAGAGCCACCGGAGGGTTTTGAACAGAGGAGTGTCATGGTCTGACTTACTCTGGCAGCTGTGTTGGGACTAGAGAACATGAAGGTAATAGCAGAAGCAGGGAAATATGCTAGAAGCCTATTGCAACAGAAAGGGTATAGTGGCTTGGACCAAGATAGTATTAGTACAAGGAGTGAGAAAATGGCCAAATTCTGAATAGATTCTTTTTATATTATGAAAGTTTTCGAACAATATGTAAGTAGGGAGAGTAACACAACAAACTCCTTCTACAAATCCATCACCCAGACTCAATAATTATCAAGACTTTGACACATTTACTTAACCAGTTCTTTTTTTGGTTTTTTGGTTTTGAGGTTTTTTGCCAAAGTATTTTAAAATAAATTGCATAGATTGTATGATTTTACTGCTACATATTGCATGCAATATGCAGTTCTCTAAAAATATGAACATTTCTTACATAAATACAATCCCATTATCACACCTAACAAAAGTATCAATAACTCTTTGGTATCAACTCAGATTGTAATCCAATTTCCCTGGTTGTCTTAAAAATGCCTTTCACAATTGATTTGTTGCAGTAAGGTATAGTAAACAATGTGAATACATTGCATTTGGTTGTTATGCCTCTTAAGTCTCTTTTAATCTAAAGAAGAATACACACACACACACACACACACATATAGTCATGCACACTCACTTTTTTCCCCTTTGGTATTTTCCCTGTGGTTTGCAAAAACCATATATTAATAGTATTCCTGTACTATCCCTTACATCCCAAATGTGTCCATTTGCTCCCCCTGTGTCATTAACTCTATCACCCACATTTTCTTTAATTGAAAGACAGCTCTAGAAGCTTGGTTAGATTCCATTTCATCTTTTTTGTCAAGAATGTTTCATAGATGAAGTATATTTCATAATGCATTATATCAGGAATTGCCCAATGTCTGGTTGTCCCATTTATAGTGCCATTCAGAAAGTGATTATTCCCTAGCCACATCCATCCACTGATGACCATTGTGTGAAACAATTATTTCATGGTACCAAGGAGGAAAAGTAGGCCGAGTGCAGTGGCTGAAGCCTGTAATCCTAGCACTCTTGGAGGCCGAGGCAGGTGGATTGCTTGAGGTCAGGAGTTCAAAACCAACCAGTTCAAAACCGGTAATTTTGATTACTATGTTGTAGTCTACTGCATAGAGAAAATACATTTTATTTATCTATTTTCATATGGGCAGAAAAAATGATATATCCAATTTTTATCAAAAACAGTAGCAAAGAATATCCTTATGTCTTTTTCAGTGTGTATGTATATGAAAGTTTCTCTAAAGTCTAGGGCAAGGGTCAGAAACATTTTTCTATGAAGAGTGAAATAGAAAATATTTCAAGCTTTGTGAGCCTTCTTTTTCTTTGTGGGTCTCTATTGCAACTACTCTCTCATGTAGTATGAAAACAGCCACAGACAATATGTAAATGAATAAGCATGAACACAGCTGTGTTCCCATAGGAGTTGATTTACAAAAACAGGCAGGAGGCCAGATTTGGCCTGAGGGCCATAGTTTGCTAACTCCTGGTGCACAGTATACCTAGAAGTGGAAAATAGAATATTTTCATCTTCAACTTTGTTAGGTATTACCAGTTTCTTTCTTCAAAGGAGTTATACCTGTTGATACCCCCATCATCAGCAAAGTATAAGAATGACTGTTTCGAACCCACACCTTTCACCTCTCACAAAAATCAACTCACTCTGGGTAACAGACTTGAACATTAGGTGTGAAACGTTTAGAAAAACGTTAGAGGAAAACGTTCCATTAGAGGAAAACGTTGGAAATACTCTTCTAGACATTGGCCTAGGCAAAGAGTTTATGAAGAAGACCCCAAAGGCAATCACAGCAGCAACAAAAATAAATAAATGGGACCTGATCAAATTAAAAAGCTTCTGCACAGCCAAAGAAACTGTCAAGAGAGCAAACAGACAACCCACAGAATGGAAGAAACTTTTCGTAAGCTACACATCCGATAAAGAGCTGATAACTAGAATCTATTTAGAACTCAGGAAAATCAGCAAGGAAAAGTCAAACAACCCTATCAAAAAGTGGGCAAAGGACATGAACAGAAATTTTTCAAAAGAATACAGAATAATGGCCAACAAACATATGAAAAAATGCTCAACATCTCTAATCATCAGGGAAATGCAAATCAAAACTGCAATGAGATATCCTTTATCTCCAGTAAGAATGGCCTTTATCAAAAAGTCCCCAAATAATAAATGTTAGCGTGGATGTGGAGAGATAGGAACACTCCTACACTGCTGGGGGGGACTGCAAACTAGTTCAACCTCTGTGGAAAGCAATACGGACATACCTTAAAGCAATACAAGTGGTCTACCATTTGATCCAGCAACTCCACTACTGGGCATCTACCCAAAAGATCAAATGACATTCTACAAATGGGACACCTGCACTCAAAGGTTTATAGCAGCATAGTTCACAATTGCAAAGTTGTAGAAACAACCCAAGTGCTCATCAATACATGAGTGAATTAATAAAATGTGGTATATGTATACCATGGAGTATTTTTCAGCTTTAAGAAACAATGGTGATATAGCACCTCTTGTATTTTCCTGGATAGAGCTGGAACCCATCTACTAAGTGAAATATCTCAAGAATGGAAAAACAAGCACCACATGTACTCACCAGCAAAAATTGGTATTAACGGATCAACACGTAAATGGACATATAGGAAAAACCTTTATCGGGTGTCGGGCAGGTGGGAGGGGGGCGGGGGGAGGAGGGGATGGGCAATATACGTAACCTTAACATCTGTACCCCCATAATTTGCTGAAATTAAAAAAAAAAAATATATATATATATATATAAAAGAAACAACAAAAAAATGAATGACTGTTTCGTCACATGCTTTGCCAACATTTATCTAATTTTTTAATTTTTGGCTAATCTAATAGGTATGAATTAGTTTCTTATTAATGTTTCCATTTTCATAAGCTTAATTTCAAATATGTTTGAACATTTTTCATATGTTGTTTGGTTACTCAGGTTCCTGAATTGCCTATTCATAATCTTTGCCTACTTTCCATTGAGTTGTTTGCCTTTTTCTTATTAATTTGTATCTTTATATATTCTACATTATATTCCCTTATTGACTATATGCATTATAAATACCTTTTCCTAGTCTTAGTGAGTTTGTCTTTGCTCAGTGTCATTTGCTGTGCACAGGTTTTGTTGGTTTTTGGTTTGTTTTAATGTGCATAGATATATTAATATTAATCCATCTTTTTCTCTGTGTTTGTTCTTTTTTCACTTTGTATTTAAAAAAGCATTCCCTATTCCATTATAATAATATTTTTCTCTATTTTCTACACAGTAATTTTCCTTCCACATTCAGGTTTTCCTGCATCTGAAATTTATCTTTACATATGGCAGTTATCTAATTTTGTCTTATCCAATATAGACAGTCAATTATCTGAGTCCCCTTTTGACTAATTCATTTATATGTTCCCCACTGATTTGTAATGCCAACTTTGACTTACTGTACATTCCCACATATTGTCTATGTCCAAGTCTATGTCTAAGCTCTATATTCTGCTTTTTTAGTCTGATTGTCTATCCCCAGACCAATACTACATCATTTTAGTACAATAATTTCATAAGTTAGTCTTAATATCAGGTAGGATGAATGTCTCCCTATCTCCAACATCTTTGAAATGCTCTTGCCTAGTCTTTATCTTCCATATGAATTTTAGATAAATCCCAATTTAAAGGTTAGGAAACTTACATTTAGAAAATCTGAGTAACTTTCCCAAGACCCCATGATTAGTAAGCAGATGAGGTGTCATTTAAACCCACGCATACTAATTTCAAAGCCCAGAATCTAAGCCACTATATCCACAATACAACCTCTACATTTAGCTTTTAAAGTAGTAGAAAGAGCTGAATTCAATGTTAGTAAACTTCAGGCTCTACATTTGACTTTCCCATAGCCAATTGCTTAGGCAACTCTCTGGACCTAGTTTCCTCACCTGCAAAATTATTGTAAAAATAACTCACCTCAGAGCTATGAATAAGCAGTCAATATAAAATATAATAAAATATAAAGCATTGGTTCTCTAAAATCCCACCCATAATGGTTAATTTTATGTGTCAATTGGACTGGGACACAGGGTGTCCAGACATTTGGTCAAGCACTATTCTAGTATGTCTGTTAGGGTGTTTCTGAGTGAGATTGACATTTAAATCAGTAAACTGAATAAAGTAGGTTGCCCTCCCTAATATGGGTGGGTCCCATCCAGTTACCTGAAGATCTGAGTAGAATAAAAAAGCTAAGTTAGAGGGAGCTCTTGTCACCTGATTGCTTTGAGCCAGACATCAGTCTTTTCTTGCCTTTAGACTTGAACTAAAACTTGGCCCTTCATGGATCTCAAGCCTGACAGTGTTCACACTGGAACTTACATTGTCAGCACTCCTGGTTCTCAGGAACTGGAATTACATCATTGATTACCTGGGGTCTCCAGCTGACCAACTGCAGATCTTGGGACTTCACAACCTCCATAGTCACATGAGCTAATTTCTTATAATAAATAAACACATACATACACACACAGAGAGAGAGACTCACACACCACCTATTGGTTCTGTTGCTCTGGAAACCCTGATTAGTACAGATTGGTACCACCAGTGGTCCTAGAGGAATAGAATTTTAAGAATGAGTTTTCTGAATTGGTTTAGAGGTGTCTGGAATTGACTGTCTAATCTGATTAGATTTGAAGACACCAATGACTCTATTTCCAGTATTAAATAGAACATTGGTAATCCATGATGTAATCTGGCAATAAAATGCACAAAATATCACCACTGAATACTCCCAGTCAACCACTTATAAGAAGCAAGGAGCAGGGTAACTGTGTATATGATACTTTCAAAAACTTTGGGCAAGCTAATGAATATAATGACATTGGTTGATTCTTCCTATTGTTGCTGGACAAAGTGGAGAAATAAAAGGATCAAGTCAGGGGTTGGAACTCCCAGCCCAAATGCTACATAAATGACCAGAGAGCTTCTATATGTGTCCTGCAGGAGAATCTTATCTCCTGTGGCAGCAGAGCTGAGATTGCTGAAAATCAAATGCAGAATCTCGTCCTGCAACTGGCTGAGTTACAACACAAGTTGAACTCCCAGCTTCCAGGGTGTCTACTATTAAGGTGAAGGCATTGATTGTGGAGGAATGGGAGTCTGGAATTTGGAATAGGAACATGTGAAAGATGCCCGAAAAAGCTCTAATGGCATCCCCTGAAGTACTTGCCATGGAAGCTAATGCTGATTCTTCTTAGGACCTACCGCCACCACCCCTCTTTGCTTCTAGAACTATAACTGGACCCAAGTCCCAGAGGTCCCTAAAGGTGAGGTACAAAGTTTGACCAATGAGGAGGTGTACCACACTCCTAAAGAACAACTTAAGTTTTCTAATTTATACAGACATAAATTTGGGGAATACATGTGGAAGTAAATATTAAAAGTATGAGATAATGGTAGAAGGAACATAAAGTTGGATCGAGCCAAATTTATTGATATGGGCTCATGTAAAATGTTAAGGTCTTCTGGCATTTATTCTCCAGTTAAGGTCTTCTGGCATTTATTCTTCAGTATGACAAGACTTAAGTAAATCTGTAGTAGATTTTCTTAAAAGTGTAGCATTGGTGAAAAATAAAAAACAGATTCTGCATTTAATGTTGCAGCTTGGGAGCTAAAAAGGGCTCTAACAGTTTGTTTTTTTTTGTTTGTTTGGCTGAGCCATGAACCAAAAGGTGGCTCACAGTGAGCTAGTTGAAAATGCTGGACCTGCCTTGGTTTAATGCAGAGCAAGAGATTCAAAGGTTTAAGGAGATTGCAACATTAAAGTGGATTTGTCATTTATGAGTTACTCACCCACCATGACTGTGAGAAATAAACTCATGAGGGGAACCCCAGCATCCTCGAAGAGTTCTGAATTCTACTCCTCTCCATAGGCCAGACCTTCTAGCAGAAGCTGCGGTCACTGAATTGGAAAACTTAAATGCAATGGGAGCAGTTGCAGGGGCCAGGTGGCGGCACTCAACAGCCGAAGGCAAGGTGGCTGTGGTTACTGTAATGGACATCAGAGTCAAAGCAGCAATCAAGGGTCTGACT
Organism: Microcebus murinus; assembly: GCF_040939455.1. NCBI lineage: Eukaryota > Metazoa > Chordata > Mammalia > Primates > Cheirogaleidae > Microcebus > Microcebus murinus. The sequence continues at coordinate 132,637,210 of NC_134104.1, read as the reverse complement.
GAGGCAGACCTATGACACTGTCTAGTTCAAGGGTCCTCACATTTTTTAAACAGGGGCCAGTTCACTGTCCCTCCGACTGTTGGAGGGCCGGACTATAGTTTACAAAAAGCTATGAACAGGCCGGGCGCTGTGGCTCACGCCTGTAATCCTAGCTCTTGGGAGGCCGAGGCGGGCGGATTGCTCAAGGTCAGGAGTTCAAAACCAGCCTGAGCAAGAGCGAGACCCCGTCTCTACTATAAATAGAAAGAAATTAATTGGCCAACTGATATATATATAAAAAAAAAATTAGCCGGGCATGGTGGCACATGCCTGTAGTCCCAGCTACCCGGGAGGCTGAGGCAGAAGGATCACTCGAGCCCAGGAGTTTGAGGTTGCTGTGAGCTAGGCTGACGCCACGGCACTCACTCTAGCCTGGGCAACAAAGCGAGACTCTGTCTCAAAAAAAAAAAAAAAAGCTATGAACAAATTCCTATGCACACTGCACATATCTTATTTTGAAGTAAAAAAACAAACAGCCAAAAACACCCGCATGTGGCCCACACAGGCCGTAGTTTGAGGACGCCTGGTCTAGTTGATCATGGTGTCCCTAGGAGTGAAATAGATAGGACGCCTATTAAATTATTATTTGACCCGTATGAACAGGGAAGTTCTAAGTCAAGTAAACAAAAGTCTAACCCAAATCATAATAACAGAGTCACAATTCCTCAATTTACAGTTTACAGACTTGAGCTAATTTATAAACCCAGAACACCTTGAGTGAAGAGGAGGCCAAATCCCCTTGAGGAAGGATTCCTGTATACTGCCAAAAATGTATATTGTTGGTCCTCTCCTAGCCTTTCCAAAAGGAATCCATAGCCTTTTATCAGGATAACTGGACACTGGGGAAAAGGAAATAATCAGACCTTTCAGGGATTACTGGACACTAGCTCTAAACTGACTCTAATTCAGGGGATTCAAAATATCATTGTAGTTCACCAAAGTATGGGCTTACAGAAGTCAGATGATCAATGAAGTTTTAATTCAAGTCTGTCTCATGGTGAGCCCAGTAGGTCCCTGAACCTATCCTGTGGCTATTTCCCCAGTTCTGGAATGCATAATTGGAATAGATACTCTCAGCAGCAGGTAGAATCCCCACAGTGGTTCCCTGACCTGTGGAATGATGGCTGTTATGGTGGGACAGCCCAAATGGAAGCCACCAGATCTGCTTCAACATAGGAAACTAGGAAACCAAAAGCAAAACACATAGGTATTGCAGAGATTACTGCTGTCGTCAATAATTTGAGAGATACAGGGGTGGTGATTTCCCACCATATCCCCATTCAACTCTCCTATTTGGCCTTTGCAGAAGAGAAATGGATCTTGGAGAATGACAATGGATTGTTGTAAGCTTAACCACGTGATGACTCCAATTGCAGCTCCTGCACCAGATGTGGTTTCATTGCTTGAGCAAATTAACATGTCCCCTGGTACCTGATAGGCAGCTATTGATCTGGCAAATGCTTTTTCTCCATGCCTGTCAATAAGGACCAGCAGAAGCAGTTTGCTTTAGCCAGCAAAGCCAGCAACACACCTTTACTGTCCTCCCTTGGAGGTATATAAATTCTTCAGCCCTATGTCATAATTTAGTTTGCAGAGATCTTGATCACCCTTCCCTTCCACGAGCTACCACACTGGCCCACTAGATTGATAACATTATGCTAATTTGACCTACTGAGCAAGAAGTAGCAACTACTCTAGACCCATTGGTAAGACATTTGCATGTTGGAAAATAAATATGACAAATTTCAAAAATTTGCATATGAGAAAATAAATATGACAAAAATTCAGGGGCCTTCTAGCTCAGGGGAATGTTTAGGAGGCCAGTGGTGTGGGGCATGTCACTAAATTCCCTCCAAGGTGAATGATAAGTTACTGCATCTGACTCTTCCTGCAACCAAAAGAGGTGCAATGCCTAGTAGGCCTCTTTGGAATTTAGAGGCAATGTATTCCACACTGGGTGTATTACTTTAACCCATTTACTGAATGACCCAGAAAGCTGCTAGTTTTGAGTGGGGCCCAGAACAAGAGAAAGCTCTGCAAGAGACCCAGGCTGCTGTGCAAGCTGTCCTGCAACTTAAGCTATAGGATCCAGCAGTATAGTACTTAAAGCATCCGTGGAGATGTGGATGCTATTTGGAGCCTTTAGAAGGTAATTGGAAGTGAATTACAGCACAGGCCCTTGGGATTTTGAAACAAAACCCTATCATACTCTGCAGATAACCACTCTCCTATTGAGAAACAGCTGTTGGCCTGCTAGTAGGCCTTAGTAGAGACTGAACACTTAACCACAGGCCAGCAAATTACCATGCAACCTACACTGCCTATCAGGAACTAGGTATTATCTCACCCACCAAGCCACAAAGCTGGGCTTGCAGAGCAGCACGCCGTCATCCAATGTAAGTGGTAATAGATGTGCTGAGGCCCAAGCAGGCCCTCAAGTTACATGAAGAAGTAGCCCCAATGCCCACGGTCCCCACTCCTCTTTCACTGCTTTCTCTCCCTCCACCCTGTGAGGACACAGCAAGAAGACAACCGTCTGCAAGCCAGGAAGAGTTCCCTCACCAGAACCCGACCAGGGTGGCACCCTGATCTTGGACTTCCAGCCACCAGGACTGTGAGAAAATAGATTTCTGTTGCTTAAGCCACCCAGCCTGTGGCATTTTGTTATGGCAGCTTGAGAAGACCAATATACCACCTAAGTTTAAGATTTTTGTACAATAAACTAGTTTATGTTTTACTGTGAAAAATCTATTTTAAATCTCCCATTTATTTTCTGCACTAAACCTCTCTTGTTGAATGCAGACTTGAGAATCTTCAGGGAAATCATTTTGATTTTCTTGAGATCAAAATGCAAGTAGAGGCAAAACTGTCACTAAAGTTATTCTGTCTGTGAGGATTGATAGAGAAAATATTCCAGGACTTACAGGATCCCCAGTGTTGCTTCAAGACCAGGCTCAGCCAGTCACATGCCCTGCAGGACACCCACTAGAAGGTGAGCAGTAGATCCAAATGAGGAAGAAAGCATCACTTTGAAGTACAAACACATTCCAGATGTGCACAGCAGGTTGAGAAACTGTAAGAAGTGCAAATGTTTTGGAGTTAATCTCGTTAGAAAAACACCTAGATGAAAGGTGCCAGCTGTGGCTTTTTCATACCAGAGGTAGGCTTACCCAAAAAGAAACCAAAGTATCTGACAGTGCATCTAAGTCTGCATTTCTTCCTTTATTCTTTTAGCAACTTCTTCTTAGGCAGAAATAAATGGGCAACTATTAAATAAATCATAAAAATAAAATAAGGTTAGTTTTTTCCATGGTCCTCAAGATGGAACCCAGAAATGTGTAGGCTGTTTTTGGCCTGAGTATAATCGAAAGATGGATTTACTTATCTCTAAGTCTTACTTTCATCTGCCCATCAAATTTTGCTTTATTGATAGATCTTGTCTCAAGTCAGGTTCTCTCAGAAGCAGAAGTTAAGCCAAGAAATAAGGTGCAAGTTATTTATTAAGGAGATTTTCCCAGGAGAAACCTCTAAGGGAGCGGGGGAAACAAGCTATCGGCAATCTCACCAAAAAATGGGGCAATGGAGGCTGGGCGCGGTGGCTCACGCCTGTAATCCTAGCTCTCTGGGAGGCTGAGGCGGGTGGATTGCTCAAGGTCAGGAGTTCGAAACCAGCCTGAGCAAGAGCAAGACCCCGTCTCTACTATAAATAGAAAGAAATTAATTGGCCAACTAATATATATATAGAAACAATTAGCCGGGCATGGTGGTGCATGCCTGTAGTCCCAGCTACTCAGGAGGCTGAGGCAGAAGGATCACTTGAGCTCAGGAGTTTGAGGTTGCTGTGAGCTAGGCTGATGCCACGGCACTCACTGTAGCCTGGGCAGCAAAGCAAGGCTCTGCCTCAAAAAAAAAAAAAAAATGGGGCAATGGAAACTATAGTTCATAACCATCGAGGTAGAGAGGCTGTAATAAATACCCTCAGATTTAATTAAGACCCCCTAAAGGATTACACCCTAAGATAAGGGGAAACCTAACCAGGCCTTACAAAGGCTGACACCCAACTTCACCCTCGCTCAGTGGCTGAATTAAAGCAATGTGCTCCTACATTAACTTCCTGACAGAAACTAGAGAAACCTTCTTTTGGCAAAGATAACATTGCCCAAGCAGTTATAATTGTTCAACACAATGTCTGGCGTTTAACTAAAAATTTCTTTGCATGCCAAGAGATAAGCCCACGAGAAAAAAATAGACAATAGAAATAGAACAGATGATCCAGATATCAAAGCAGGGGCTTTGAAATAAAAAATAAAGCAGGAGACATCTGTCCCACCCCACCTACCCCTTAATCCTGCACCCCAAAGAAATGCTTTAAACACTTTCAGTTCTTCCTTCTGGTATATACCTCCACATTCTTCTCCTTTGCAAATCTCTCTTATACACCCTCATTCCTTTCCTTCTCCTCATATAAGTTAGTTACCACCAATATATGATTAAGTCAAACTCTCCAATAAATGTATAAAATGCTTATCAATACTATTTTCCATAAGGTCAGATAGATATGTATGGCTAACTATAAGTTCCATTTTATTTTCTCTAGAAACATCCCTCCTAAACTCTTCCATATCCTCCCAACCCAAAGAAGATTAATTGCTCTCTAAGTCTATGGAGTATCTATCATCTTTGGACCTCACTATTTGTAAAACTAAGAATTCTTTTATTAATCTGCTTGTTGAATCCCACATTTCCTGGCTCCCATGTTTTGTTTTACGCCCTTGTTTTGGTGCACCTTCTTAAGAAAGTATTCATTAGAAATAAAATGCCTGGGACTCTGTACATCCAAAGATGACCTTACTACTCCTCTCATACTTCACTGAGTGCTTCTTCTGTGCATAGGATTCTGGTTAGAAAATTATTTCCACCAGAATTTTGAGGGAAAATTCCCTCCTCCATTGTCTTTCTAGTTTCCAGTATATTGGTTGAAATATCTGAACTCTTATTCCCAATTCTTGATGTATGACCTACGTTTTTTGTTTTTTTTGTTTTTTTTTTTTCTCTTTTTTTTTTTTTTTTTGAGACAGAGTCTCGCTTTGTTGCCCAGGCTAGAGTGAGTGCCATGGCATCAGCCTAGCTCACAGCAACCTCAATCTCCTGGGCTCAAGCGATCCTGCTGCCTCAGCCTCCCGAGTAGCTGGGACTACAGGCATGTGCCACCATGCCCGGCTAATTTGGCCAATTAATTTCTTTCTATTTATAGTAGAGACGGGGTCTTGCTCTTGCTCAGGCTGGTTTCGAACTCCTGACCTCGAGCAATCCGCCCGCCTCAGCCTCCCAGAGAGCTAGGATTACAGGCGTGAGCCACCGCGCCCGGCTGACCTACGTTTTAAATCTCTAAAAGCTTCTAGGATCTAGTCTCTGAAATTTTATAATTATGTGCCTCAGTAAAGATTTTTTTTAATTCATATGGAGACTTAGGCCCTTCAGTTCTGAGAAATTATCTTGAATTATTTCTTTGATAAACTCCTTCAAACTCTTGCCGAATTTTTATTGTCAACTTCTGGACTTCCTGTAATGATCTTTAATTTTTTTTTTTTTTATCTACAGGACAAATCAACTTGTTTCTCCTAGTTTCAACAAAATGAAGTTTTTATGTCCATTTCTTATTCTCCTTGTCGTTTTGATGTAATTTTGTGAAAGAAGATGGAGCTGAAACATTTTACTCTGCCCTCTTTAAACTGGGCAGCATTATACTGCTTTTTATTGTTTAAGGAGTCACAAAAACAGGAGAAAGTATTTCATTTAAACTTCCACTGTATGATGCAGTGACAAACATTACAAGGGAAGCTACTACCGTACATCAGCAGCTGAGAATATTCTGTCACAAAAACTCAGTTGAATACTGTCTAATCCTTCAAAAATCTTCCCATTTCTCTTGACTTTAATTAAGAGAGAATTTTGGGGACTTTTTGAGGGAAATATTAGTCTCTCTACTGAATTAGAAGGTTAGACACTATTTTTAGACTACTGCAGCTCTGAGATTAGAGCTACTTATCAAAAATTATAGAGCACACTCCCGAAAGCCCAGAGGTGGAGAGCTGCTGGAATCCATTCAGAGCAGTTCTGACTGACCAAGGGCGAACATGGCTGAAGCAGACTATTAATGCCGGTGCTCAGAAGCATTATTAAGCACAGCTACTTCATGCTGGGACACAGCACTCCACAAAGCTATCTAGAAGCCAAAAAAAAAAAAAAAAAATCTTTATTTTGAAATGTTTTAAAAAGCACTGAAAGAGAGTCTCTAAACTGCTAAATGTAAGTGTTGGAACCTCTCATTTGTCTTACCTTCTTTTCTAACTTCCAATTTATTTGGGGGGTTTTGGGGAAAGGACTCTTCAAATTCTTGCAATATGTTTAAATGTCTCTAAAGTCATTAGCTTTTGAGACTTTTTACTCTGGTTGAGCAACAGAATATATTATTTTGCTTCATTTATCCCAGGATCCTTGAAGATTGAAGGATTCCACAGAAGTTAAAACTCCATGGAATGCTGCTTTGGCTCTCATCTTCCCTCCAATCCACCCTTTTAAATCCTTTTGGATGAAAGTCTTTGGAGCAGAGGGCTCTGGCAAACACTAGTAGTGCCACTTGGCACAGGCTGGAACTCACAGACAATAGGGCAGGAAATGCACCCATTTATTGTTCACTCAACAGTCCATGGCTAGGGCCTAGTGGGCCAAGCACAGCTGGGCACAACCGGCATCTGTGCTACAGGAGGTGGCTCTAGACCTTTACTACGGTTTTTAGAGGAAATGTGGAACTGTCTCGTAGTGGGGAAAAACTGAGTTTGGATGCCACCTTCCCAAGAGGATGCCAGGGTCACCAGCCACCTGGCATCTGGGGACCTGATGGGAAGTTGTGTTCACAGGCAGCGCCTCCTGCTGGGAGGAGAGGGAGCCCCAGATCCAGAAAGCATGACAACAGGAAACTACTGAGGGTCTGCACAGCTATCCAGGAAGAAATCTTGGTTCTCCACCATCTTGCTAAAATGACCATTTTTTCCGTCTTCTTATACAGAGCATTTTATGCCTTTTGGGTTTTGTGCTTGTTTTTGTAGTGTTTCTATCTTTTCTCTTGCTGTCGTTGACCACTTCTCAACTCTTGGGATGTCAGTCCTCAAATCCCCTTGCCTCTAATGTACTAGGGACTCGAAATAATACTAGGGAAACAATCAAGAATGCTGAGATTGTATTATATGTAAATAATATGCAAAATAAGGATAAATGGCTTCTTGGAGAGAACCTGAAACACACCCCTACAATAAAGAACATGGGCCAATGGATCTAGTGATAGCCCTCTGCACCAGTGGTTCTTAAAGTGTGCTCCAAGGGCCCTGGGGATACCCGAGACCTTTATAGGGAGTCCTTGAAGTCACGACTATTTTCATAATAATATTAAAACATCACTTGCCTTTTTCACCTTTGTTCTTTCATGAATTATGGTGGAGCTTTCTAGACTGTAAACATGTGCTATAACAACAAACTGAATGCAAGAAACAGCTGGGAGAATCCAGCTGTCTTCTATTAAAACACTGAAGAGATTTACAAAAATGTAAAACAATGCCATTCTCCTCACTAAATATTTCGATTTGGAAAAATATAATTATTTTTCAAAAAAAATATTATTTATACTAACATATAAGTGAATTTATTGTTGTTAGTTTAAATGAATTAATACAGAAAGATTCTTTATGGTTCTTAATCTTGATTTCAAGTACAGCATTTTTTTTCTTTTTTTTTTTTTTTTTTGTGAGACAGAGTCTCACTCTATTACCAGGGCTAGAGTGCCATGGCGTCAGCCTAGCTCACAGCAATCTCAAACTCCTGGGCTCAAGCAATCCTTCTGCCTCAGCCTCCCAAGTAGCTAGGACTATAGGCATGCACCACTATGCCCAGCTAATTTTTTTTCTATATATTTTTAGTTGGCCAATTGATTTCTTTCTATTTTTTAGTAGAGATGGGGGTCTCACTCATGCTCAGGCTGGTTTTGAACTCCTGACCTTGAGCGATCCACCCGCCTTGGCCTCCCAGAGTGCTAGGATTACAGGCGTGAGCCACACACCCAGCCTCTAGTACATATAAATAAAAGCTACAACTCATGGGGGTGGGGAGCAAGGGCAACATATGTAACCTAAACATTTGTACCCCCATAATATGCAAAAATTTTTAAAAAGCTGCAACTCACATAACAAAAGCTCCTTGGAATTCTCAATAATGTTTAAGAATGCAAAGGGGTTTCTGAGAGCCAAAAACTCCAGAATCACAGCTCCAGGCAGCCTCTTTTGAGAAATTCAACCCAAGCGATGCCTTCCTTCAACATACTGAGAAGTAAACCACAAAGTCCTGGTCTGATGACACACCAGAGTTTTCTTAACAAATACTTTAATTCATGTTAAATTTTATAATATAATATTAATAAAAGAGAGATGGCTGGGTATTGTACAATCAAATAAAAGATAAGATACACAACTCAAAAAAAGCCTGGAAATTATTTCTCAAAGCTATGCAGATGGTGAAGACTCAGAATGTCCCAAAGCTATAAAATACAGAGTCACCTTGCAAAATAACTCTAAGAAGATAAAAATTCTGTTTATGTGGCCTTTCAGGGTAGCCACACACATAGTATAAGCTATTGACATTCTTTTTTTAAAAAAATTAGTATTATTGTCCAAAAATGGAAAGAATTACAAACGTAGTCTTCTATGAGTCACCTGTGTAGTCACCCATGATCATTTAGTTTACCTATAGCCACCCGTGATCATTTGCTTGCCTAAATCCCACTCTCTTCCTTCTATCGCCATCACTAAAGCCCACTGGGAAATGACAATGTGTTCCTGTGTCAGCAGGTGCAACTTTCATTTCAGTAATTGGATTTGAAACATGAAATCATTTCATCAAACAATTGATTTGCCTTTCCTAAGATGTATTCAAACTATGCATTTGCTTTTTACAAATAAAGAACTTTGTCTTTATAAAAGAATAAAAAATAGGAAAGTTTAGAGCCAACCTTGAATACAAATTATTGCAATCATTTCTTCTTATATTCAGGTTGCAAATACTCTCTAACACTTCTCTGTAGACGAATTAAAAATAAACATTGTTGGGGAAAAAACTGCATTATGAAACATTCTTACGAAACATAATCAGAAGCATAAAATATCAAGTACATTAGAGAATTACACCCCTTCCTTAGAGGTGAGGGACTTGATCAGGAATCTTAACTATTCAGAACAAAGACAGAACCACAGATGGAAGACCCTCACCTCCTCTAAGGAATCAAAAATTTAATCCCAAACTTCACCCACTTAAACCACAGCCTTTATTGATGAGAAAACACTTTAAATTCTTGTTTTGAATGAATTTAGTCTTAATTTAGATTGGAGTCAGCAAACGAGGGCCTGTGGACAAATCCAACTTACAACCTGTTCTTATAAATAAAGCTTTATTGAAACAGAGTTGCTGATTTGTTTATATATCATCTATGGCTGCTGTTGCACTACAACAGAGTTGAGTAGTTGCAACAGAAACTATATGGCCACAAAGCCTTAAAGATTTACTATCTGGCTTTTACATAAAAATATTTATACTAAATTCCAAGACATGAAATTGTATTTTTCAACACACAGTAGATTGGAAGCAGCAAAAGGTAGTGGGGGGAAGAGATCCCAAAACTGGGCATGCCAACCTTAGTAGGTAGTGGTCACTGTTAGCCTGATACTGAGGAAGAAGTGGGCTTAGGAATCCCCCTTGCCTCAAAGGCAGACAACTCCGAAGTATCAACACTCTTCCAGAGTTCCCAAAGGACTGGCTGAAGCCCTGGTTACAACCATGTTCAAGTCAGCTTCTCCTCTGCCCAGTCCTGTCTTCCTCACTTCCTTTGAGGCATATCTCCCAAAAGCAACCTTTCTGCACGCAACTACTCATTTCAGTGCCAGTCTAAGACTGTGTATAGAGAAGCATGGCAATTGGTATTGGCCTTGGTCTTTAAGCAAAACCTGAAACAATTCAGTAAACCTTTATTGATCTCCTCCTAGATTCCAGGCACTACACTAGGCACTGTAGGAAGTTAGAAAATGAGTAAGATATAATCTTTGCCCCCAAGGATCTGACAATGTACATACTGGCTAGACTGGCCAAGGCAATTAAAACCACCTAAGGAGAGGATACACTGTCTAAGATATCATAAGATGAGGTTCATGGTCACCACCTCTGTAGGTAGCTTGGGGGAGGGAACTAGGAATGGAGGTTCGGTCAGCTGCCCAATATCCAATTAAGGGAAATAGACAGGTGTGATGGGAATAATAATTAGCAAGGGATTTCAAAGATAAGGTAGGAGTTAAAGATGGGTGAAGAGAACAAACATGGGAAGAAATGTAAGGAAAGGACTAGGTGCAGAAATGGAAAATGCAAGTTATATTTCAGAGATTCAGCTGTAGCCCAATTAGTTTGAAGCTTGGAATGAGGTGGAGGGACATCATTGTTTGAAAGATAGATTGAAACCAGTTCATGGAGGTTCTTGAACACTAAGCCAAAGAGTTTATTTAAAACAAAAGGTAATAAGAATGATTTTGAGCAGAAGTAGAGTGACCATTGATTTTGCCATCCCAACTAGCAATATTGAGATTCAAAGACAGCATTATTAATGACTATGCCAGGACAGCAGTTAAAACCAAGACCATCCCATGCAAATCAGAATGGTCGCCTAAACAGGAAGACAATATTATTAGGGCTGTTCTTTAAGATAACTAACATGGTGGTGATCGGCTACTGCTGCTGTGTAACAAACTACCCAAAATATAGTAACTTAAAACAACAATAACTTATTAATTCTAAAATCAGTGAGTTGGCAACTTGGACTGCATTCAGTTGGGCACTTCTTCTATCATTCTTGCCTAGGCTCACTCATGAGGCTGCAGTCATCTCAGATGCTGATTAGTCTAAATTGGCAAGACTCCAACAGACTAGCCAAGCTTTTTCCAGCTGAAAAAGTCCCGATAGCAAAAGAAGGAAAACCCCAATGAGCAAACACTTTTGATTCAGGTCTCTGCTTGTGGCACAGATGCTATTGTCTCATTGGCCCTAGCAAGTCACAAAGCCAAGAACAGAGTCAGTATGGGGAGAGGACCGCTCAAGGCTTAGAGACAGGGAGAGGAATTTTGCTGGCAATTTTGCAAACATTCTACCACAGATAGTAGTGTCTGAGTTGGATTAAAGAAGTAAGACTAAACATGGAGACAACAGCCCAAAGATAATTATGGTAGGGATCATATTCCCAACATTATTAAGCCTTTATTATGCTCAAAGCACTCTACATTTATTCTCACATATAATTCTCACACATCCCTATGAAGTAATTATTATCATCCTCATTTTGCAGATGACAAAACCGAGGCTCAGGGAAGTTCGGTAACTGCAGCCAAGGTTACTAAGCTAATAAGTGGTGGGGCTGGAATTCAAACCCAACCCAACTGGATCTAGAGCACAAGCCATTACCCACCTGGCCATACTACCCCCTCTCCACTAAGCCAATGTGCAAGAGATCGTGAAACTCTGAAATGGAGTGTTAACACCGAGAGGGGAAAGGATGGTTTGTTTGAGAGGCACAGTCAGTAGAATACATTAATTAATGAGATGTGGGAGTTAAGACAGAAGGATGACTCAAAGACGGTTTGGATTTCAAACTGGTATGGCCAGGGCAAGCATGTGAAACAGGACGTTAAGTTAGAAGTTTTGACTGAGGCCCCGGAGCTATGAGAGATATCAAATGTCAAAGGCGATGTGTGAGACAGACACAACTCCAGCTAAATACAAATGCAAATTTATCTGGCTAATAATAGAGACTTTGCAAGGAAAATGCCAAAGATCCATCATACAACTCTTGGCATTGTCATTCAGATCAAGGACACAAAAGACTCAAGTGAGTTGCAACTTGAGAATTTGTGAGGATTTATTTGGAAGGAACTCCACTATGAACAGAACAAACATACCTCTTAAGGGAAGGTGTAGAAGGTGCTTTCCCTTCACCCTAAGCCAGGGACAGGGGCTCCACAGGCATCCCTCAGATTGTTTGACATGTGCTCCCGGCAGGCAACGGACACCAGGTGCAGGTCTCAGAGCCTGCCTGAGAAAGCTAGAGCATTTGTGCTACAGGCTAAAGAGCCACAGCTGGGTATGAACCTTCCTCAGAGGCACGTGAACCCTGGGGATCAAATGTGGAACCCACAGCAGGAATGTGAGTCTGGGGCCATTATAAAAGGGATCTTGTCCAAGGGAGCCCAACAATAATAGGCTAAGAAAAGTACCTTGGAATCAGAAGTCAAGAGGGGATCGGCAGCTATCAATTGACGGAGATGCGCCATTCACATCATAAGCATCATAGAGGGCCCAGAAGGGGACTTGCAAAGAGCTCATGGAGTGTTCATAAGGAAAAATGCCAAATTTAAACATCTATGCAGAAAGCATGAAGCCATCTCATGGCAACGCTTATTAAGTGAAAATGTACCTGTTCCTCACTTCTCCTTTCCAGTCTCCTCCAGTGCTGGTGGATTCAGGACCAGCAGCTGGGGCCAGTCAGGGAGGAGGTAGGTGACAAAAGGAGGAGGTGATCATAAGCCCTACTCCAAAGGCATATGGCCCACCCACAGCTGCTGTTGCTGGGGAAAGAAGTTCTTGAATGAAAGCTGATGTGCTAATATCTTAGACTGGACATTCTAATTTCTGTATCAAGACTGTGTTTTGTGACAGGACGTTCTAGTATCTAAGAATGGATAGAAGAATTATCAGCCTCCCCTGCCCACAGAAGATGGACCAGTTGTTCAGAAGGGATTAAAAGGGGCAGAAGATGGACCACTTGATCAGAAGGGGTTAAAAGGAAGAGTAAGTGATAAAAATAATTCTTAGGTTTGTACCCTACAAGTACTGCCCATCAAACACATCAGTTACCAGAAATCAGGAAGCAAAATGAAGTAGTTGATTTGGGGGATAAAAAGAAGTTGGTGGAAATTATTTTGCTAATTGGGGGAGAGGTTGGGTGACAGAAAATGTAAGGGCCATCTGCTCAGAAGTGGTGGTTGATGCTGAGACTCATAGGTATTGAGGGAGAAGGTAGAGAGAAGAGCATCAGGACAAGGTTTTGATTGATGGTTACAGAAATTAGCAAAGGTTTGGAAAAGCCACCGAGGATAACTCAGTATGCCATCGAGTGTTGGTAGAAGACCACTAAACACCAGCAAGCTCCCCCCGAGCACAGAAAGCGAGCGTGTGTGGCAATCCATGTCTCATGGCTTTCCCCAGCAAAGCCTGCCAAGGAGGTAGCCAGGCCCGGGCACTGTGGCATCAGTGAGTGGCTGGCTTGGTGTAGTGGTAGGAAAGGTATTGGGCTAGTACACCAGGAAAGGGACAAAGGTCAAGAAGATACAATGAGGATGCAAAGAAAAGGCAGCAGAAGTGAGGACATGAGAGAAATGGGAAAGAGCCCAAGGTTAAGAGAAAAATCCCAAGCGTTAGATCTTGAGGCTGGCTCCATTTCAAGTGACGATGTTGGCCTGGAGGACCTAGGGACAGAGGATATATGGGGTGCCAGGTGTGTGAAGAACCACCAAAAGGAATGTCGAAATCACCAAAGACTGTGGCAGGAGATCGGGCAAGAAGAAAGGTCATGAACTTTGATCTAAAGTCAACCAATTTGCTTGATGCTTCATTCATTCTGCTTAAGGAGAAAATTAAGGGTTATAGTTTTTGTAAAGATTTCCATTATATTAAATGTATATAAATTTTTAAATCAGAAGCATTGAAAGGATTAAGCTTCCATTATCTATAAAACAAATGTTGTGAAATTCTCTAGTCCCCAGATAATATTGGAACATATAAGCATTATTGAAATTTTAACCCATTTTTAAGACCATTTGAACAGACAGGTAATCTGAAACAATGTGTAGAAGAACCAAAAGTCTAAGTATCTTTAATCATGGCAAATTAAAACTGTTAAAGAATGCATAATGTTGAGCTTTTATTAGTTTCACATTTCAGATGATCTTTGAGTGATTTATCATTGTTATCTCAGAGGCTTAAATTAATTTTTATTGAGCTCCTACTACATGCTAAGCATTGTGGATATAAAGATGAATAAATCGACTGGGTGTGGTGGCTCATGCCTGTAATCCTAGTACTCTGGGAGGCCGAGGCAGGAGGATTGCTTGAGGTCAGGAGCTCGAGACCAGCCTGAGCAAGAGCGAGACCCTGTCTCTAGTAAAAATAGAAAGAAATTATCTGGCCAACTGAAAATATATAGAAAAAATTAGCCGGGCATGGTGGTGCATGTTTGTAGTCCCAGCTACTCAGGAGGTTGAGGCAGAAGGATTGCTGCAGCCCGGGAGTTTGAGGTTGCTGTGAGCTAGGCTGACACCATGGCACTCTAGCCAGGCAACAGAGTGAGACTCTGTCTCCAAAAAAAAAGAGATGAATAAATCTTAAGAATAAAGGTTTAGCTGCTGTAACAGTGTGTTTATGTCCTAATTTGGAGCACAAATAAAATAAAAATCTGAAGGAAAGAAAAAAAAAAAGACTTTAGGTCTTTGTCCACTCGTAGAGACCTGTTTCTCTCTCTGGAATGTATTTTCACTTTGGTTAGCTTCCTTCTTTACTTTCACTTTGTATAATTTCTTTCTGAAAAAAAATTTAAAAAAAAAGAATAAAGAGTGCACCTCTTCAAATCTCCCAGGGACTTGAGTCCGGGCTAGAGTTGCCAGCCTTAGCAAACACAGGATGCCCAGCTAAATTTGAACTCAGATAAACAATGAAAAAAATTGTTAGTGTAGGTATGTCCCAAATATTGCATGGAACATTTATACTAAAAAATTATTTGTTGTTTGTCTGAAACGCAAGTCTAACTGGGCATCCTATATTTTATCTGGCAACCCTAATCCAGGCCTTTTTTTTCCTGCAATAAAAGGGCTTTAGTCAGAAGACATTTTGAAAGCAGGCAGTAAAAAAAAAAAACAATTACAAACTATGCTTTACTTATTTTGCCAACTTCTATAGATTTCAGCCACAAAGGACAGGACCTCCTCATTCAAACAATCTCTTAATCAGGTAACCTCCCCAGTCATATGTCCTTACAGCACACTTTTCACAGGGACACTGCTGTATTTGTTTAGGGTAAAAGTTAATCTTTTGCAATAACAACATGGAGAAAAAACTGGTAAGTCCACCCTGAATAATAATTTGCATCTCTGTGTCCAAGGTGTCTGCTCAAATTGTTACCCTTCACCTGCCAGTGAGAAAGGATAGGGGAAAAAATAGAGGGCTGTTAGTTTTCACTGTAAGGAAGAGACGTGGAAGAGGCACACCTCACTTCTATCAGCCTGAACTGACTCACATGGCCACTGCTAGCTGCAAGGGAGGCTGGAACTGTATTTTCCAGCCACACGACCTGCTACTATTCCAGGAGATTCCTGGTTACTGAAGAGAAGAGGAGAGTGGACCAGGCGTGGTGGCTCATGCCTGTAATCCTAGCACTCTGGGAGGCAGAGGCAGGCAGATTGCTGGAGGTCAGGAGTTCGAAACCAGCCTGAGCAAGCGCGAGACCCCGTCTCTACTAAAAAAAAAATAGAAAAAAATTAATTGGCCAACTAATTTATATAGAAAAAATTAGCCGCATATGGTGGTGCATGCCTGTAGTCCCAGCTACTAGGGAGGCTGAGGCAGAAGGATTGCTTGAGCCCAGGAGTTTGAGGTTGCTGTGAGCTAGGCTGATGCCATGGCACTCACTCTAGCCTGGGCAACAAAGTACGACTCTGTCTCAAAAAAAAAAAAAAAAAAAAAAAAGAAGAAGAAGAAAAGGGGATGGGAAGGGGACAAATAGAGTCTCTACCACAACCTATTACAATGGTAATTAGCTAATTATTGTGTAATAATCATTAATGATTCCCCTATGCATCTAGACTGTAAGCTCCATTAGGAAAGGACATCTAAATAGTTGTAAACCGCTCTATCTCCAGGGCCTAGGACCCTTTCTAGAAACATTCCATAAATATCTGTGGAAAGAAGAGAGGAAGGGATTGAGGAAGAAAAGGGGAATTACTTTCCCAAGGTCTTCGCCCTCCAGGCTCTGTGTTTCTTCAACTGGAAGCTGGGGGGGGGGGGTCAGGGTCAGGGGAAACATGGGTCCTGCTCACTGCCCCGCTCTACCTCCTCCCGCCCAAATCAGCCTGTCTCTAGGTCCTGTAGGACCGCAGGACAGCATCTGCTCTCAGCCACGCAGGCCAAACCACTCTGTGTGACCCCTTCTGTCCACATGGGCACTTGGTGTGGCTCACACTCGCCCAGCCAACAGCCAGTTACACCTTTGCCATAAGACCCTCCTCTTAAAATGATCACATCTGTTTCTCATTTATTCAGCAGTTTCACACACACACACACACCACCACCGCCCCAGTATCACATGGGATTCTACTTTTGCCTTGGGTTACCTCAATAGTAGCAGCCCAGAGTCCATCTCCTGAGCAG
Organism: Microcebus murinus; assembly: GCF_040939455.1. Classification (NCBI taxonomy): domain Eukaryota; kingdom Metazoa; phylum Chordata; class Mammalia; order Primates; family Cheirogaleidae; genus Microcebus; species Microcebus murinus. The sequence goes on along the minus strand of NC_134104.1, from coordinate 132,620,614 downwards.
GGGCTGAACTCTCAGCCAAAAACACTTTCTTGCCTAAAGGCAACAGGCCACAGCCTCGAATGAATGAATGATTCCTGTTTTAAAGGGACTGACAGGGCACCCCAAACAGCACTTCAGGTGCTAACATTCTATACAAGTGAATTATCCAATTGCCTAGAACAGTTGCAATGACTGAGATTTCAGACAAAATTTGAGCCTTTAAAATATTGTACAGGCCAAGCGTGGTGGCTCACGCCTGTAATCCTAGCACTCTGGGAGACCAAGACGGGTGGATTGCTCAAGGTCAGGAATTCAGACCAGCCTGAGCAAAAGCGAGACAACGTCTCTACTAAAAATAGAAAGAAATTAGCTGGACAACTAAAAAATATATATAAAATTAGCCGGACATGGTGGTGCGTGCCTGTAGTCCCAGCTACTTGGGAGGCTGAGGCAGAAGGATCTCTTGAGCCCAAGAGTTTGAGGTTGCTGTGAGCTGGGCTTACGCCATGGCACTCTATTCCAGGCAACAGAGTGAGACTCTGTCAAAAAAAAAGAAAGATAAATTACTGTACACCTTAACAGAAACAGTAGACATTTGGACACATACCATCTCAACCATTTATTAGCCGTGTGACCCCTAGGGCAAAGTACTTAACCTCTCTGAATCTAGGCTTCCTCATATATAAAACATGAATAAAAATAATACCTGCCTTATAGGGTTTTACAAGGATTAAGTAAAATAAATATTTCATTCAATGTTTGGTACTATATAATGGGGGTTTTTTTAATGGCCATAATTCCTTCACACTATTCCCATTGAGAGGCGAAATACATGTCTTCTTCTATTGAATTTGGGTGGGCTTACGACTGCTTCAACCAACAGAGTATGGTGGAAGTGATCTCTGAGGCTAGGTCAGAAAAAGCCATTCAGGGTCAGCCTGGTTCTAGGGGAGGGTTGGTCTGGGAGAAGTCAACTGCCATATCAGGGGTCTGACTAACTAAGATCACTATGGTGAAGAGGCCGCGTGTAGATGTTCTAGGTAACAAGTCCCATGAACAACCCCAGCAGGCAGCAATGTAAAGTGCCAGCCACACGAGTAAGCCAGCTCAGACATCCAGCTGAGAGTAAAGACTTCAGATGGGGAACATCTGACCACAACCCAAGCAAGAACCACTCAGCTGAGCCTTTTCCAGACTCACAACATCATGAGCAAAAGAAAACGGTTTATACCACAACATGTTGGGATAGTTTGTTACGCAGCAGAAGTAACCAGAGCCATAAACAATAGGAAATGGTAGCAAATATTAATGTTGTTGTAGTTTCTAAATGACTTAAGTTCTAGAATTAGGCCTTTTGCTTTCCCAGGTGTGAATGCTGGGGGTTGTCTCAACTCAGAATCATCCTGGCTACATGAATCCACGCTTAAGAGTTCCCTCTCTTCAGAGCCTGGTTTCTTTCAGTTCTCTGCTAGGTTTCCTGTCTAACTTCTAGATCAAGAAAGTCTGGATAAACTTCAGATAAACACTTTAAAATTATTTCCTGGAAGCTCACCAAACAGAACATGTGAATCCTCCCCAGTCTGCACAATTGAAAACAAGTTATATAATTTCTGTTTCTCAAGGCGGAAAGGGCTGTGCAAGACTGAGAACACTGGGACTCTTGCCTGTCGTCTGGAATCACACTTTAAATAAACAGACAAAGTGAACTGCATAGAAATGATGAATAATGAAACGGTAGAAATAGAAATTAAAGAGCAATGGGGACTACAGAAGCTATTTCTGTCTCTCACTGAGGATTCCTCGTGGTTTAGGTTCATTGCTTATTTCTAAGGGAGTGGGTTATTTTTAACGTCTTTGAACATAACACCTCCATGACATCCATCATTCCCAAATGCCTACAATGTAGTCCTCAGATCTAAACGTCACTGAGGATTGAGGAACAGCTTGAGGCTCACTCTGAATGTGTATGTTTTCCTTTCAGCTGTTTGTTCCATCAGCTATCTCAATTATTTATGGAATTCATTCTCCAATGAAGAAGTGACTTTCTGTAGAGACTGGAATTATTTTAAGTTTGACTTTTTTCCTCCTTTTTGCTTTCTTTACTGGTCAACACTCTCCATTCCATCCATTTAGGATACTATCCTCTGGGATGGCATTAGAATCTTCCAGAAGGCAGAAAATAAACAGAGATTGGATTTGAACCCCATAAATATTATATTTGTGGCCATGCCTTTCCTCCTACTCCATACTCTCAAGATGTCTTGTGGTATGTTTAAGAAACATTTGCAGGTATGTAAGTATTTTTAAAACATTCATGATCCCGAAATCTTTATGGCAACCATTGCTTTTAAACAAATTCATTTTGAGACTAGCCTGAGCAAGAGCAGGACCCTGTCACTACTAAAAAAAAAAAAAAAATAGAAAAATTAGCCAGGCATGATAGTGCATGCCTGTAGTCCCAGCTACTTGGGAGGCTGAGGAAGAGGATTGCTTGAGCCCAGGAGTTTAAGGTCACAGTAAACTACAATGATGTCACTATACTCCATCTACCTGGGGTGACAGAGTAAGACTCTGTCTCAGGAAAAAAACAATTCATGTGAATATCTAGAAAAATAAAATTAGATTACTGATGCCATGGTGATTTAGTCCCTTACTTAACTGATTACTAGAACCACATAGGGATTTAGTAAAAATGCCCATTGCTGGATTTTGACTCAGAAAAATGGAATCAAATTCTCTGAGATAGGGACTCAAGAATTCATATGTATATTAGAAGCTTCTAGGTGATTTGATGGACAGCCAGCTTTGGAAGTCCCAGCTCACTGGCACCTAGGCCCTGCCAGAAACCCCCAGGAGAAAGTAGCTGTGAGCAAGTAGGCAATGTGTGGGTGCCAGAAGGAAGGTTCACCCAGAAACTTCCAGAGCCTGAGTCGAAATAAACAGGCCCTCCTTCCGTTTATCCAAACAACAAACATCTCTTAAGGGTCTAATATAAGTGAATCATAAGATGGCAGGGAACAAAAGAATATGACTTATTCTCTGCCATCAAGAAACTCAGATCTACCCATTGATTTATTCATTCATTCACCAAATAGTTATTGAGCACCTGTTATGTGCTATGTACTGTTCTAGACACTCAAGATACAATGGTAAACCGACATAGTTCCTGTCCTCACATGATGTGGAATTTAATACAACTTAGATTCCTTTTTCAAGAAGGTAAACAGGTTGCATGTGACCTTGGCTTTGACTATTGCATTAGGCAGTTCTTTAGGCAGAAACGATATCTCACTTGCATGAATGTGAACATTAGTGCCTCCTTAAATTCTGCACCTTAGACACCTTACTTACCTCTCCTAGCCCCAACTGTGAGATACAGAGGTGTCCTAGATGGGATCACAGCATGTGGAAAAGCAAGAAGAGGGAAGATGCTAACATGCATGAACTGTTTTGAAAATGATGACTAATCTAGTATGGCTTAAGTATAGAATCCACAGGGTAGAAGAAGTGTCTTGGTGATTTTGCGGTGGATGAGAGGAGACTCCGGCTACAATCTATGAAGTTTTTTGCATGCCAAATATCTCCTTTCTGTCTATATGATAATCATATGTATTATTTTTTAGAAAGATCACTCTGTTCATAGTGTAAAAACAGTGGTGGGGGAAAGGCTTTGAAACCAAGAAACAAATAAAGTAGCTATTAGAGTTGTATCAGAAAAAGGTAAGAAACATTTGAACTGAGGGAGTGGCCTAAATGGAAAGTAAGCTTTGGTACTCAAGATTATAGTGATGCAGGTGAGAGAAGAAAACTCTAGTGCCGCTAAAGTTGAGGGATCTAATTATATCCTTTTCTATAAGGGTGAATGAGAAACAAACAAAAATAATAAAGTAAATTTGTCTGTTTTGTCCTTGGCACTTCCTGAAGGGAATCTTTTTTTTTTTTTTTTAATTTTTTAAATTCATCACCACAGACCAGCTCTCACACAGGTTTGTGGTCCAAATTCACCACTGTGTATGTGGTAAACACAACATACACAGATACATACACACACACACACACACACTCACCTCACATATAGAATTTAATTTAAATTTAGTCCTGGGTTAGCAATATGTCAAGGCAAATAGTAAAAGTAAAACACACGTCCTCACTGGAGTAACATCATCATCATCCCAGGCCTCAAAAACTTCTCATAAAGTTCCAAGAAAAATGAACAGCTCACAGTATCAAAGCACACAACACAGAGAAACAATAGACCATGAATGAGAGTCAGGAAAAACAATAAACTATATAATCAACCCCTCAAGACTTCCAATATTGAAACTATATGACACAAAATTAAAAATAACAATATTTTATGTATTTAAGGAAATAAGACAACTTTGAAAATATGGGCCAGAATGCACCTCAAAGAGACAAAGAGATGAAAATATAAAATGGTGGTCTGAAGGCACAGAGCATAGTGCAGAGGGTACAACTTGTGCCCAGTTAGAGCCACAGGAAGAAATAATAGAGAGAATGGGGGAGGAGTTCTACTCAAGGAAACCATGGCTGAGAATTTTCCAGAATTATCAAAAAATAGCAATTTCTACATCAAGGTGTTGCTTTTTTTTTAAAGAAATTCTCGCAGAGACAAATCAGTGAAATTCAGAAGCCCCCCAAAAAGAGAAAAGTATTTATAAAAAGGGAGAGAAAAGATGACCTAGAAAGGAATGGCAATTATAGTTGAATTCACAAAAGTGGAAGTGAAAGCCAAAAGACAGTGAAACAATACCTTTATTATGTAGGAAGAAAATAACTACTATCTTAGATTTTCTTGTCCAAAGAAATTCCTTTCATGAACAATGAAGAGTTAAAGTCAGATTTAAAAAAATACACACAAACTGAACGAGTCCACCATCCCTAGATCTTTAACGAAGAAAATTCTAAAGGATATACTTCACACTTACAGAAAAATATCCCTGATGAAAGATCTGAGATTCAGTAAAGATAGCGGCCAAAGATATTAGGAAATATATGAGAAACATAAACAAACATGTACTTATAAAACAATAATAATAATGTATAATATAGGAGAGAGGCCAGGGTAGAACTACAATATGAAAAAACAGTAGCATATAAAATGAGAAAGGATAATCAGAATTATAATATTCTATGGTCAATGTATGATTAGGAGGGAAGGCAAAAATATATATGAACTTTAGACATTATTAAATAGAGATGTTAAAATATAAATGGTAACCACCAAAATAGTAGACATAAAACATAGGACTTCTAAACAGAGGGGGGAATATGGAATGAGAAAAAGTATAATTTGGTCTCCTTTTGTTTGTGTGTGTGTGTGTGTGTGTGTGTACATATATTCACAATAAACGTAACTAAAATCTTCAACTAAAAAGAATTATTAAATTAGATTTTTAAATTAGATTTAAATTGGATTTTTAAACATTCAACAACATGTCATTAAAAACAAACACACCTGAGCCAGTCATGGTGGCTCACGCCTGTAATCCTAGCACTTTGGGAGGCCGAGACAGGAGGATTGCTTGAGCTCAGGAGTTCCAGATCAGCCTGAGCAAGAGCGAGACCCTGTCTCTAGTAAAAATAGAAATAAATTAGCCAAACAACTAAAAAAAAAAAAAAAATAGAAAAAATTAGCTGAGCGCAGTGACACATGCCTGTAGTCCCAGCAACTCGGGAGGCTGAGGCAGGAGGATCGCTTGAGCACAGGAGTCTGAGGTTGCTGTGAGCTAGGCTGATGCCACGGCACTCTAGCCCAGGCAACAGAGAGAAATTCTGTCTCAAAAAAAAACAAAACCTAAAACACAAGGACACAGAAAAGTGAAAGTAAAACAATGGAATATGAATCAGGGTCCCAGAAGAAAACAGAGGATAAATGAAGAGAGGTGGTGGTGGGGGGAAAGGTTCCAGCGGGGGACAATGAAATACCCAGGGACCTACAAGAGTAGGAGGCTGTTACCTCTCAGTTACTGCCTCTGGGCCTAAAAGAGCATGGGAAAGGAGCAATGGCTGAAAGCAGGAAACTGCCTGAAGCCATGGTGGAGCCACTGCTAATCCACAGAACCACAGGGAGGGACCCAGAAGAGTAGATACACCAATTTTTCTTGTCTCCCTTGTTCTGTACTCTTGCTGGTGGTCCTCATTGGCCAAACCCAACTGGAAGCCAAGGGATGAAGGAGCCTACATTCTGCTGTCCATAGCTGTCAACCTGACCAGAAAAGCAAAGAGTGGAGAAAGGAATTGGAGGTGCAAAAAGAGAATATTCAGCATACCAGAAGAAAGCTGATGTATCTACATTAACACACACAACATACACATCAAAGCCAGAGATAAAGAGGATGGGTACCTAATAACAAAAGATTCATTTCATCAAATAAAACAATTCTATATTCGTATGTTCCTAGCAACATACCCTCATAACATAAAACATAACTAGCCTGAAAATGTATCACATAATGCAAAAAAGAAAACCAAGAGAAACTGACAAACCTGTCAGTAGGATGAGTAAGAAAATATTCCTTCCTAAGTGATTTATAAATCAAGCTGACAAAAAAAAAATCGAGAAAGAATTATAGAAGATTTGAAGAGAATAAATAACAAATTTGATCTCTTGGGCACATAAAGAACATCAAACACATTAAGTAGAAAATGTCCATTCTTTTCAAACACATATGGAACATTCATGAAAACTGATCGGGTGCTGGGCCACAAAGCTAGCCTCAAATGTCAAAGGATTTGCCAACACACAATCCTCAATCTGTGTCCATAATATCATTGAGTTAGAAATTAATAACAAGAAAGATAACTAGAAAAAAAAACACTCTATGCTTAAAACTTTTTAAACACTTCTCTGAACTCTACATGCAAACATATTTAAAATAGAATAAAATTTGTAGGATGCAACGAGAGCAGTATTTAGAGGGAAATTCATGTATTTGAACACTTATTGTCAAAACCAAGGCTAAAATGTGTTGAACTAAGCATCCAACCGAAAGCGTTAGATCCTGTTGACCCTCCACATTCTACCCCGAATGAGAATTTGGAGCTTTCTGTCTCACCTGGAGTAAATATTAATATTGGTCCTATGTGGGCCTATGAAATGGTGATGTTCTGATGGTTCCCCGTGACCTCTCTAGCCACGCTTACTTCAGTCCTGCCTCATGACCTCGTTGTTGTTCCCCTCTTCCAAAAACATGACCTCAGAGATTTCCTTACAATTTCTGCCTTACCTCTGCCAGGTCCTTTTGTGTCTCCTTCTCCCCTGCAACCCTCCTCTCCTCCCTCAATACTCCTTGCTCCCTCTACCTTGCTTTATTTTTCTCCATAGCACATGTCACCATCTCACACGAAACTCCGCTAAAATGTAAGCTCCGTGTGCACAGGGATTTTTTTTTGTCTTGTTTTGTTTGTACTAACTATTATATCTTCAGCATCTGAAACTAAAGCCCAACCTAGAATGTGATGAATCATTATCTGTTAGATGAATGAATAAAGAATAGAAGTTGAAGTTATGATGAAATGGCAAATAAATCCAAAGAATAAAGTAAAGGATGCGTCTGCATGGGCTAGATAAAAAAATAAATAAATAAAAAAGAATAAAGTAAAGGAAATATTAAAAGCAAGAGCAGAAATTTATGAGAAAGAAAACAAACATACAACAAAGAGAATCAACAAAGCTAAAAATAACTTTTTTGAAAAGATACTAAAATAGACAAAAATGTTTGTCAAGCCTAGACAAGAAAAAAGTAGAGCCAGGTAAATAAAGTCAGAAATAGAACAATACACGTAACTACAGATGCTGCTGAGATTAAACAGATAAGAGGACAGTATAAACAATTTTATGCCAACAAATCTTGAAATTGAGATGAAGTATACATTTCTAAAATAAAATAAAACTAAAACTAACCCAACAAGAACTAGAAACCCTAGAAGATCCTCTATAAACCTATTTTTCAAAAAAGAAAGTAAGCAAAATAAAACTTTCTGTGAAGAAAAGATCAGGCCCAGAAAAATTCTTTGACAAATTCTATTACATTTGAAGGAATGGATCGTTGAATTATTGAAAGAAGAAAAGGGGGAAATTCTCCACAACTCACTTTTGGAAACTGGCATACCATGACAGATCAAGCTGATATGGACAATAAAAGACAGAAAAACTGCTACCAAAATAGATGCCAACATCTTACATGAAATACTAATAATTCAAATCCAGCCATGCAAGCAAGAAAATTTACAATGGCCAAATTGGATATATCCGAGGATGCACAGTTGGTTTAACATTAGAAAATTGAATACTGTAATTTGCCATACTAAAATCTGAAAGAAAAGCCATATGGTTGTCATACACATGTATTAAATGCATATAAAAGTATCTAAGAAAATTCAACTGTCATCCACATCTACAGATAAGTTCTTCAAATTAGTAAGTTTATAATAGAAAATATATATTACCTGAAGTCAATGTAATATCAAACGTGTATGACCTTTATCTTTTATGGAATAGGTTGGACCACAGACCAATAGGAACACAAGAAAGACTAGAAATAAACCCATGCAGGTCAATGGAGAAAGGATGGGTTATTTTAATAAATACTGCTGGAAATAAATTCAAATAGAAAAAATGAAATTGGATCACCACCTCACACTATACACAGCAATTAATCCTGGTTCCGTTAAAGACTTAAATAATAAAGGCAAAGCTGTAAAACATGCAAAAGAAATACAGAAAACCAATTTATGACTTGGATATGGAACTCTTTCTTCAATAAGATGCTAAAACTAATAATTATATAGGGGAAAAATGATAAATTTGACTATATTAAAATTAGGAATTTCTGTGCATGGGATTTGTATTGATTCTCTATAAATCTTCCACAGCACCAAGGACAGTATCCACACACACTATAAATGCCCCCACTACTTTCCAAGGCTGGTTCTTCCAGCAGCATGCCAGATTTCATTCCCTAAGTTTCTCCCTCCAACTCTTACCTTCTTCAGTTTCTATTTCTAGTGGCTCTTTCCAGCCTCACGACATTCCCCACTCCAGTATAAGAAAATGTTCCCTTGACTTTGGACTCCTCAGTTGCTGATTTGATTCTCTTGAAAAAGTACTTTAGGATCTGTCTCTATGTTCATTCCTCAACTCCCTGAAGCCTGGCTTCTGCAAAAGTTCATAATAAAATGAACTCTTGTGTTCCCAAAACCTAGGTTAAAAAACAAAACAAATAAGACTCTTATGTGTCCCACCCTAATTCAATCCCTCTCCTTTCCATCCTCTCCCTGCCCCCTTTCCCTGATTAGAGTCTACCACCCAGAATTTTATATTAATCATGTCTATGCTTTTCCTTGTACTTTTACCACCTGTGGATTCCTAAACAATATGTTTTTTTCATTTTGTTTTTGATCTTTATATAACATCACTGTTGTTTAACTTACTTATTCAAAGATGCTCAATGCTATGTTTTTGTGATTATTCACATTGATGCATATACCCGTAGTTTACAAATTTTCCTTGCTGTATAGTACTCCACTAAGAAAAAACTGCTACAAGTTGCAGGTACAGGCTAACCTGCTGCTTCCAGTAAGAGAATGGGGCATACATGGAGCACAGCTACCCCTGGCTTAGCCCAGTCTAGATTAAACAACCCCTAATCACCTGCAAGTTCATGAGTACATGATTGTTGTTTTACGCCACTGGGTTTTAGGGTGGCTTGTTAGACAGAATTTTAATGGCTATAGCTAACAGATACAGATATGTAACTAATGGATATAGCTAACATCTCACATTAGATCAGAGACATCTAATTAGACCTCTATCTGAAGATCCAAAGGAGGTTGGATATATGGATTTAGAGCTCAGAAGACAGGTCATTTGCAACTCACATATAAGTTTCTAATGATTCCTCCTTCACTTCATTCAGGTCATCCTCAACCAGAAGAGTTGAATCATTATACCTGCGTTTATCTGGCTTCCATTTTAAAAAATATTTGCACACATTATTTAAGCAAAAGTGAAAATCCCACTATCTGGTGATAACCTTCTTTAATATTTTAGTGTATAACCTTGCAGACTTTTTGCTATGCAAATATATACATAAAACTATGTAAGTTTACACCCATGGAACCAGACACTTCATGTTGTCTTATCATCTGATGTTTTTAACTTCACAAGATCTGATGAAATAATATTGTTATATATTAATTTAAATTATACAAAAATCAGTAGCATTTCTATATACTAATAACAAACTATCCAAAAAAGAAATCAATAAAACAATCCCATTTACAATAGCTACAAAAAAAACTTAGGAATAAATTTAACCACAGAGGTGAAAGACCTATACACTGAAAACTATAAAACATTTATGAAATAAATTGAAGAAGACACAAATGAATGGAAAAAATATCCCATGTTCATGGGTTGGAAGTATTAATATTGTTAAAATGTCCTTACTATCCAAAGCAATCTACAGATTCAATGCAATCTCTATCAAAATTCCAATGACATTTTTTATAGAAATAGAAAAATCAATCCTAAAATTCATATTGAACCACAAAAGACCCTAAATAGCCAAAGAAATCTTGAGCAAAAAGAACAAAGCCAGAAGCATCACACTACATGACTTCAAAATATACCACAAAGCTATAGTAATTAAGTCATTATGATACTGGCATAAAAACAGATGCATACACTAATGGAACAGAAAAGAGAGCCCCGAAACAAATCCATGCATTTATGATAAATTGATTTTTGGACAAGTTGCCAAGAACACACAATGGAGAAAGGACAGTCTCTTTAATAAGTGGTACTGGGGCCGGGCACAGAGGCTTACGCCTGTAATCCTAGCACTCTGGGAGGCTGAGGCAGGAGGATCGTTTGAGCTCAGGATTTCAAGACCAGCCTGAGCAAGAGCGAGACCCTGTCTCTACCAAAAATAGAAAGAAATTCAGACAACTAAAAATATATAGAAAAAATTATCCTGGCATGGTGGCAAATGACTGTAGTACCAGCTACCAGGGAGGCTGAGGCAGGAGGATCACTTGAGCCCAGGAGTTTGAGGTTGCTGTGAGCTAGACTGATGCCATAGCACTCTAGCCCAGGTGACAGAGTGAGACTCTGTCTTAAAAAATAAATAAATGGTGCTGGAAAAACTGAATAGTTATATGCAGAGGAATGACACTAGACCCCTATCTTTCATCACTTATAAAAATCAACTAAAGACTTACATGTAAGACCCCAAACAATAAAACTACTAGTAGGAAACATAGGAGAAACACTAAATAACATTGGCCTGGGTAAGGACTTTTGATTTTTTATTGCCAAAAGCACAGGCAATAAAAGTAAAAATAGACAAATAGAATTATGTATGTCTAAGAGATGTCTGCACTCTCATGTTCGTTGCAGCACTATTCACATGGGCAAGATATGGAATAAATCTAATTATCCATCAACCAATGAATAAATAAAGAAAATATGGAATATATACACAATGGAATACCATTTAGCCTTAAAAAAAAAAAAAAAAAAGAATGAAATCCTGTCATTTGTGACCACATGAATGAACCTGGAGGACATTATGTTAAGTGAAATAAGCCAGACACAGAAATACTGCATGATTTCCTTTATGTGTGGAATCTAGAAAAGTTGAACTCATAGAAGCAGAGAGTAGCATGGTGGTTAGCAGGGGCAGGGTGGAGGTGGAGACTGGGGAGATGCTGGTGGAAGGATACAAAATGTCAGTTAGATAGAAGGAATAAGTTTGACAGATCCATTGTACAACATAATGACTGTAGTTAATAATGATATATTGTATTCTTCAAAATCACTGAGCAAATGGATTGAAGTGTTCTCATCACAAAAAATATGTGAGAAAATGCGTATGTTAATTTGTTTGATTTAGCCATTCCACAATGTATACATATTTCAAAACATCTTGTTGTACATGATAAATAGATACAATTTTTGTCAATTTAAAAAAAGAAAATTAAAAAATACTTGGCTTTTGAGTTTCTAAGTAGGCTTTTGAAATCTTTGGGCAATACATCAGTCTAAAGACTTTGATTTTCAAAACCTGGGCTTTTTGAGAGAGAAAAATAGTATTTAATACCAAAAGCTTACATTTGAATATCAAAAACTAAAGTCGTAAAGGAATCTATCTTTGACAGGATGGCATTTATTACCATAAATAAGGGGTTGGAAAGAGGATGGTTAAAGAGTGAGATCACCCTGGCCCCAAGCCTCGAGTCAGCAAGAGAACCAGCCAGGGGAGTTAGCTGGCGGAGGTCCTGGTGCTGTTCTCTGGCCTCTAGGACGTGGCTCAGTGGTTCTCAGTGTGGTCCTTGGACCAGCAGCACATGGGAAGGAACCCCTTAGCTATCGGGCCCCACCTCAGACCTACTGAATCAGAAGTTTTGTTCTAACAAACCCTCCAGGTGATTGTTATACACATCGATGACCACTGCTTCCGGCCATGTTTGTGTGGATCTGGGAACCAAAGTGACTGCCTGGCTCCCCAGAGGAAAACCCAGAGGGGTGAGAAAAGTCTCCTACTTTCGAGATGTCAGTGGGACGCATGGCGATGACCAGAGACCAGGGTTCCGTCATCTCAGAGGGCGGAGCCTCAAGCCACAGAGAATTATTCCCAGGTTTGGAAACTGACTAGAATTTGGATTTCAAAACTGCTTGGAGCTGGTGTCTCCTTTCTACCTTCCCTTTTTTTCCCTTTGGGATAGGAATGTCTATAAGTGTTATCCCCTGCCCGCCCCACCATTATATTTTGGAAATGGAGAACTTGTCTTCTAGTTTCACAGGTCCATAGATGGAGAGGGGAACAAAATTACCACTGACCAAGTGACATTTTTTTCCTCAAACACTGAAGCGTCTTCTTAGACATTTCAGATTTAAAGGTAGTAACTTCTGAGTTTCTCTCTCTTCCCTCCCCAGTCCGTTTCTCCCTGGGGTCAGAACTTAGCATACACAATGGGGCAAGGGAAGAGAGCAGTAATCAGGAGCCAGAGCGAAGGATGGGAAATACCCACTGGTCCCACCCCGCAAACCCCTTGGTGCTTCCCATTGGCCAAACCCAACTGAAGCCTGAGTCCTTAAAGGCTTTGAAGGTCAGACTACAGGACGGAGCAGGGAGGAAAATGCAGCAACGATCTAAAAAGGCAGAGACCAGCCAGAAATGTTTTTCATGGAAAGAGGGAAAGAGGTACTCAAAGCCATCTAATTTTTAAATATTAGTAACTTTTATGCCATGTTAAAACAAAGATCAACAGAAGATACCAATTCCATCCATTTTTCAGATAATTGAAATTGAGTCTCAGGAAGAACAACTAACTTAGTGAAGATTAACAAAAAACAATTAACAAAAATGAGATTCAAACTCATATCTGCTTGACAACAGAGTCTACACTTTTAGCCACTTCGCCATACTGCCTCTAACACTTACGCTTTAAAAGTTGATTCTCCAACTGCAACGGGACTTGGATACAACCCATTCTCATCTCACTGCTCAAAATATTGTTTTCTAAAACTATGACATATGGACATTTTCATGTAAAACCCTCCATGAGAGAATCATAAACTCTTATATGAGGACAAGCAGTGCGGAAAGTGATTTATGTTTGGAAATAGTCAACTCAAAATAAGAAATAAAGTAACATTTGAAAGGGTAGAGTTGCTTGTTTCAGTCCGGGCAAAGCTTCAGTTTCCAGACATCCATGAAGATCAAAACGAGGACTCAGAAGAAGCCAACGTTGCTGATTGTGTGTAAGCTTAGAAAGCAAGGCTGATTAGGCAGAATTCCATTCTGCAGACTTTATATTCAGCTCTGGGCAAAAGGGAGGGTTCCTTTCTTTCCTTGAAAAGGAATGCATTCTGTATCTACTTGACACTGAGGAGAAAGCCTAGTTCAGAAAGCATAACCACTTTCTTTGTTTCATTCGATGAACAACAGTTTATTTTGTTCTGGAAGTTTTTCCTGTTCTCATAATCCAGCAAAAACAAATTAATCCCTGATTCCTTTTTACACTCATGGCAGGTATCTTCATGCATTTATACATTTCAAGATAAATTCAGGCCTTTTTAGATTCCGCAGTAGGGAGAATCCAAGGAATCAAAGTAGAAAGGGATGAGCAGGCCTGACAAGGAGCTCCACGGACTCCTCTCACCTGAGTTAAATCGGAAGGTTGGGAGAGATGAGATCCCAAGGGCAGGCAATGTTGAAACATTGTATACATTAATGTTGTATATATTAAACATGTATTTTTTGTACATCAATCATACCTCAATAAGGTGGTTTTAAAAAAGAAGAAAAACAAGAATAACATGAAACCAAAAGTTAAGATCAAAAAACCAAAGGCACTTCTTTGCATAAATTTTCAAAGTTTTCCTTTTTGCAACATCTAAGAGATTCTGTGGCATCATAGAACATGTCTTCATAGCCTGTGAAAACAGGCCAGGCTTTAATCCAGCCCTTGCCGTTTAGTCCTAGCTGTGTGCCCCAAGCAAATGTCATCTCCCGGAGCCTCAGTTTTATCCAACTGTAAAATGGAGATCACAATGTCCAGCTCACAGGGTGATCATGAAGATTACATGAGGTCAGTTCTCCAGAACCTCTTTTTTTTTTTTTTTTAACTAACCCAAAGGCTTTACAAATAAAGCTCAATTTCCTCTAAAGTCAACTGTGCCTAAGTCACTGCTGAAAATATATATGAAGAGGGGTCTAAGAACACCCAGGGGGAAAACTGAGGTACCAGCACCAAAATACAAATGTTCATTGTAGTTGAAGATGGAAACAAAGTTAGTCTCTTTATCATGTCATATTTATCTGTCTAGTTTCCCTTTAGATCACACTTCCCTGGAGGGCCTTCTACTTCTACAATCCCAACACAAAGCTCGGGAATTGGCACATCCACAGTGATCCACAGTATTTGTTGAATGGGTGGATATCAGGATGGACAAATGAATAATTGCCTTCCTGCCTCTGTCAGGGGGCTGTTTTGAGGATCAAATGAGATAACGCATATGAAAGTGCTTTCGAAATTATAAAGTATTTCAAAAGTGCTCACTGAAACATCCTGGTGTTCTCTGTCCATAGGAAGAGAGTACAGCTAGTGTTTTTCAAGACAGAAGAGACGGCTGGTGGCCGGACTTTAAGGGAAAGATACAAAATTTTAAACATAATTATAGAATGTATTACTGCCCAAATGTGTATTCGTAGCCATGGTCCTACATAATTGACAAAAGTAAAGTTATCTTCCTAAGCTTTTTTTTTTTTTTTGAGACAGAGTTTCACTTTGTTGCCCAGGCTAGAGTGTGCCGTGGCGTCAGCCTAGCTCACAGCAACCTCAAACTCCTGGGCTCAAGCAATCCTTCTGCCTCAGCCTCCCGAGTAGCTGGGACTACAGGCATGCGCCACCACGCCCGGCTAATTTTTTTTTATATATATATATTAGTTGGCCAATTAATTTCTTTCTATTTATAGTAGAGACGGGGTCTTGCTCTTGCTCAGGCTGGTTTCGAACTCTTGACCTCGAGCAATCCGCCCGCCTCGGCCTCCCAGAGTGCTAGGATTACAGGCGTGAGCCACCACGCCCGGCCCTAAGCTTTTGCTGTAGAGGGCAAGCTAGCACAAGTTATAGAGAGAAAAATAAACAATAGATAAATAGATGATTGACTGATTTTTAATTCCTCCTGTACTTTTTATCAATGTATTGCCTCTCTGATCCAAATTCACTCTTCCCTGCTTGCTCTGTGAAAATGAATCCAGCCTTTTAAATGTTTCCTTTGCCAGTGGACAGGATGTTAAAGCTTTGTCGGTAGAGGCACTGAGAGAATGCAGGAGGAAGGGGTTTTGCTTTGTTAAACAAAATTTATAGGAGGGTCATTGTTGTAGACTGAGCTCCTGTACTGGGCCCTAACAGACCAGACCAGACCAGAATGGAGTGACTTGTGCTAGGTGCCATTTAATCAAACTGAACTTAAAAACAGGCCTGTTTTTCCAAAAACCAGGAAATTCACAACAACCAATCAAAAGAGGCCTGATCAGCCTGAGCTGGCATGATAAGAAAGCCCCCTCTGCTTCAACCCTCTAACGAATGTAACTTTGAAATAACCAATCTGCTTTTTCTTCCTTGTCCCTGATTTCCTCAGCCTTTTCTACCCATAAATCTCTCCCTGTCTGCTCAGCTCAGTGCAGCGCCTTTCTACTAATATTTTGCAGATGGGATACTGCCCAGTTCATGAATCACTCAAAAGGCAATTAGATCTTTAAACTCAATTAGTTGAAATTTTGTCCTTTGACAGCTTCCTGGTTCTGGGATGCTGTCTTGGAAGGCCCTAGCACCTGGCTCCTGCAGCAGGGGTAGCTTTTCCAACATTTAGTTCCTGCAGCACAAACAGTCCCCAGTGCCCAGTTCCTACAGTGAATAACAAACTGCAACACCCAGCAGCCAGCTTAGGCGGCTTTGTAGCTGTCTGCCTCCGGTTAGACACCTTCCCGTGAACAGCTTCCCTGGCACTCTAGAGGATGGATTTCCAGCAAGTTCCATCAGTGAAGCCACGGCAACCTCTCTACCATTCAGAGAGCTATGGCCACACCCTCTCCACAACAAGAAGCAGATCTCAGCCCTGAGAGGGATGGGCTCCTCCTTGGGCACATGATCTCAGCCCTAGAGGTTGCGGCTGCTTCTTATATCTGCTATTCTTATATTACCTAGAGATCTCTGTACTTATTAGCAATCCCTCATTACACAATCCCCTGTTATAGTTAAGAATTCTTTACATTAAACTTCCCCTGTTCAAATTGTTGTATAGTGTCTTTCTCTTGATTGGACCCAAACCAATACATCTCTCAATAATGTAACAAGTTTCAGTACATCATTATCTAAAATAATTGATTATATGGATGACTCACTTCCCTTAGCCATGTTGCTGTATTCACCCATGCACTCATTTATTTGCTCATTCACTAAATAAACGTTTATTGAACACCTACTCTGTTCCTAACTGGAGCTACAAAGTCCTGCCCTCAAGGAGCTTACAATCCAAAACAAGATAAAGACAAGTGCGACAACAAGTATAACCAGTTTATTGAATAGTGTGAACCATGTAGCGTAGAAAGATGAATTTTTTTTTCCTAAATACTTTCTCTGATTATCCTATGTCACCTTGCTCTTTCCCAAAACAACATCTCAAGCAGCTCTTGCAGCCTTCTGGTCATTATCAGCTATTAAAATTGCATTTTTAAACTTGAACATAAATGTTGTCCCTTCTTTCCCAGGCCAGGCTTGACCCATGAGCGGCAGAGCAGAGGGTGGCATGGTCTACTTCTGGAACACCTTCATTCTCTCCCTCCTGTGAGGGGGGGAGGTGGGAAGAATGAAGAAAGAGAAAAGTATCTCATGTAACTAATGCTTGATCTCTCATGAAGCACATTGGGCACACCCTTTAGAGTGTTCTGAGAGGGTTTCTGCACTGCAAAGGAACTAACACGAGAGATCCTACCCCAGCTCAACCTCTTTCAGATGTGCTCTTATCGCAGTATCTAGACAGCAGCTTCCTGCTGAAGTCCCTTTGCCTGGAGTACACCCGTCTCTCCCTGGATACCAGCAAGGACCTCAAGCCCACACTGTCATCTCTCTGCAGTTCTTTTCCCTGCTCTGGTAGGTCCAGGGCTCACAAACAAACCCTAATCCACTGTCTTAGCACTATTCCATCTGAGAAATGGGACTCCAGGATCCCATTCCTGCAGATCCTTCCAATCCCTGAATATCCTATTCTGTGGAGTTGTATCTTCACTTGGATTGGAAGGAAGGACAACAACCATGGAAAAGGATAGGACAGCCCTCCCCACAAGGCTGACAACATGTGATTCTGAAAATGAACCCCATCTATCCTCCTCAGTCTTCATTTAAAACTTGAAGCAGTGCTTGATGGTGCATTTCCATGTCAGCTATCCCTCAGTAAATCCTGGAGTGGCTATTTGGCCCAATTGTTGGCAGCCTTCCTACTCTATGGAGACTTACTGACAGACAGCATCACTCTCAACCCCGCATTGGGCCCTCTTGATAGTTTTAGACAGGAAGACCCTCTCAGATTCCTGTTACACAAGTAAACAATCTATTAAACTACTGCATGATTAGTACCACAACAGTGATGCTCTATGGGTAGCTAACCAAGGTTTGAGAAGATTTTCCTAGAGTCAATGTGATGTCTAAGTTGAGTCCTAAAGCACAAGAAGGTTTATCTAAGCACAGAGTGTAGGAGAGAGAAGAGTTCACATGTAAGTCTGAGGAGAGTGTGGGTTTTTCCAGGAATTCCAAGTTGCTTCTGCAACAAATATTTACCAGTACCTACCAAGTGCCAGGCACAGTTCTAGGCACTGGAGATACAGCAGAGAACAAAAGACAAGAAAAACCCTGACCCTCACAAGGCTTACTATGCCAGTGGGAGGAAGGAGGCAAGGCAGGGTGTAGACCGAGATGAAGCTGTGGAGAAAGGGAGCCAGATAAGAAGAAGCCTTGAAACCCAGCCAGGAAATTTTGGCTTATCCCGAAGGAATTTCACTGGTAAATTTTAAGCAAAGGGGAGGTATAAGAGATTTACATCAAATTGCCCTGTTCCAAAGCATATTTTCCCTTGTCTTTTTCCATAAAAATCCTCCCAATTCATTTATCAAGGTTAACATAATGCTCTTACTATACCCAACAAAAGCAGCATACAAATAGGAAGTACAGAAGAACCTCAATTATCCAAAATCTAGAGGCACCAAAATCCTAATTATGTTACAACAGCTTGTTATCCATCTGGAAAGGAATGAAGACAGAATCTTACATTACCCATAAGTAAAAATAGATTTCAGGTGGATAAAAGATTTAAACATAAAAATAAAACTATAAAAATACTAGAAGAAAATATAGAAGATGATTTTATAATTCCAGAGTGGGAAAGCCTTTGTAAAATATGACACAAAATATTCAAAGACTTGACTGCAAGTCAAAATGTTAAGCATCTACTGGGCAAAAGTTAACATAAACAAAATTTCAGATCACAAACTAGGAAACATACACAGTATATATGACAGCAAAGGGCCATACATATAAAGCTCTTACAAATCAACATAGAAAAGACCAATGGCAACACTCCAGTAAAATAAAGGCAAAAGATATGAACAAACATTTCCCAAAGATGTACAAATAGACATTATCAAACATATAAAAAAGATGTTTCACCTTTAAACTTGGAGTTGCACTGCCTTTTTTAGAAATCACATCCACAGGCTTGTATCACATTTTTTTAAAGCTTGTAATAAACCAGAAGTTCTAGAATTTTTTTTTCATGAATTGCTACCAAACTGGCTTTTCTCCATTCTATGCCGGAGTAATTGCTCTTTGAGAGCTAAATTCCAAGCCCTACATTTATTTCTATTACACTCAAATTTCAAAATGATCTTAACAGGTCTGAATTCTGGGCTAAAATGAACAATCAAAATTTCCTTTCTGTCATTCCAGCTTTCAATTCCAAATTATATTTTTATCCCAAGTCACTTTTCTTGAAGATTAACATCTCAGGAAAAAAAAGACAGAAAACAGATACAATCAGATCAAAGGAGGAAGGCCCAGCACAGTTCATGCATGGGAAAGGGCTTCTGTGAAGATGGGAGGACCCAGGAGAAGCCCAAGCTTGGATGTGGGGTGAAAAAAGTGAGCAGAGTAGAATGGGAGAGGGGCTGGAGCAACTAATCAAACGCCTGGTGGGGCTTACAGGTAAGGGCAGCCAGGTGGTTCAGGCTACACCACCTGAGGTGGAGAGGTTGGAGGATTGGAGGAAAGGGACCACATAGTGCCTGGGGCAGCTCGAGAGACCCAGAAGTAGCATGAGACCTCACCATCCGATAACCGAGTACTGGCATCTCACCAGCTTCACACCTTACCTCTCTTCGTTGGAGGCAGCATGACATAAACGAATATGGCATTCACAGACGGGTTAACAGGGAACCCCAAATATCCAGACGAGCACAGAAAGAATAATGTTCCAATATTTGCAGGAAGTTGACATCAGGAAACAGGCACTAAACTCAACAAACAGAACTAACACCCAAGGAAACAAAGTTAATGGAACAAACAGAGGGACACATTCAAAGAAGTGTAAGGAAAAGAATCAGAGATCTCAGGGAAAAATGAAAATAAAATAAACAGCACAATGGATACAGCTGGGGAGCAAATTAATAAGCCAGAAAATTCTTTCAGGATATAGCACAAAAGAGCAAATAGATTAAAAATATAAAAGAAAAGTTACGTTGCCGTTTCTGCCACATTCTATTGTAAGAAATGAGTGACAGGATCAGTCCAGATTCAAAAGGAGGACACTAACAAGACGAGGAGGCAGGATTTTGGGGGGACACCCATGTGACAGACTACCACACACACACCCCCTCCTTCCCTTCCTACCATTCTGTCTGTGCCTCTAGTATCACCTTTCCTGAGATGTTATAGTGTGTTTGCTTGTCGGTCTCCCTATCACACTATGAGTCTCACAAGGGCAAAAACATGTCACTCATGTTCCAAATTCACAGTGGCTGGCTCAGTGTCTAGCGCAACACAGATGTTCACTAAAAGTTTGTGAAATTAGTTACCCCTGTTGCAGGCATTCAGATTACATAGAGTACCTGGCTCTAAAGATAATTCTGGACCATCTGGGCTATATCCTCCCCCCAAAATTAAATTAAATGAATTGTTTTCCATCTAAAGATAACCACCAGGAGAACAGAAGTAGAACACATAATTTCCAAGACATTAGGAGGAATGGGGACAAAGAAAACATAACCAATTCAAGAAAAGCCTTTTTTATGCCTCAGTTGGAAATATACAAATAACATAGATAAAACATAACTAATAATATTGCAGACTTAAGTGATGTAAACATCAGACTTGCACTAAAGATATGAAGAGATAATTTCATAGTCAATTTGTGTTGAACCACTTCGGTACGGCGCTCACCGGCTGCGAAACCTTGCCCACCGCCGGCACTCATAGTCCCCAGGATAGTTTGTGCTGTGCATTGATGGTGAATCACCGCCGGCACTCATAGTCCCCAGGATAGTGTGTGCTGTGCATTGATGGTGAATCGGTTTTGCTCTTGTGTGATGAGGAAAGCTTTAAAGCACTGAAAGCTTGTTTGACTTCACAGGCAGTTTTACTTGTAATGTAAATCAGAATAGGTAACATATACATATATGTTTTTGTTACATTATTTTTAAATGTTCACAATTTTATTTTGATAAATGAAAAATCAGAAAAGTCATATCACGGCTGTTGGCTAAAGTCACTGTGCATGTTCATCTGTGGCTATCGACTATAGTTGACGCTCGTACCCAAGTGGTTAAACACACATGGCATATTTACAAAATTATGTATCATGCTACAAAGACCCCAAAACTCAAAAAAAATATCACACAGGCCATACTGTTACACAATTTAAAATTCAAAAAACAAAAAATTGATATCTCCCCACCAAAGAATCTATACACATTAAAATGTGAAAATCCTCTTTTAAACCTAAATAGAACACTAACCACAAAAGAGGTACCAAAGGTTATCAAAAGTCTCCTCCCTGGAATTGCATCAGGCTCACATGATTTTACATGTGAATTCTGACAAACCTTCAACCTTATAATTTCCATGTTATATAAACAAGTCCAGATCACTAATAAAGGTGAAAAGCTTTTTAATTAATATTATGAGGTTAGCATAATACTGATTATTATAAGTACTATTATAACTTAAAACCAGAAAAAGCATATATACAAGAAAAAAACATAGGCCAATTTCATATATGAGCATATATGCAGAATATTTAAATAATAGAAAAATATAACTTATTCTAGCAATTCAATGTTAGGTCACATTTAAAAACATATTATAGGCCGGGTGCGGTGGCTCACACCTGTAATCCTAGCACTCTGGGAGGCCGAGGCAGGTGGGTTGCTCTAGGTCAGGAGTTCAAAACCAGCCTGAGCAGGGGCGAGACCCCGTCTCTACTATAAATAGAAAGAAATTAATTGGCCAACTAATATACATAGAAAAAACACGCTGGGCATGGTGGTGCATGCCTGTAGTCCCAGCTACTTGGGAGGCTGAAGCAGAAGGATCACTTGAGCCCAGGAGTTTGAGGTTGCTGTGAGCTAGGCTGACGCCACGGCACTCACTCTAGCCTGGGCAACAAAGTGAGACTATGTCTCAAAAATAAAAATAAATGGTGCAATACTTCCTGGACTTTTAGTTCCTCACTGTGTTACTGGTTAAGATTAAATAAGTGAGACTCTGGGAAATATCCTGCCAGTTATTGTGATTGCTTTGTTTAGGCCATAGAGGCTACACTTGGAGGACTGAACATATGAATTCTCCCTGAAGGAAATGAATGTTCCCACTGTCAGTCACTTAAGGAAATCCTTGGCTGGATGGGGAGGTAGGGAAAGAGTTTTTTAGTCTCTGGGTTCATAGTAGAGAGTTGGTAAGAAAATTCCGGAGGTTTCCATTGATGAGAATAAGCCAGTGCTCTGCCACATGTAGGATTTCTGAGTCTAGGCAGAGACTAGGATTGGTTAATTTTAATGTCAATTGTAAACTGCTGTCAGCATTGGCCTTTGTAATCCTCAAGCCTTCATTAAAATTTTGTTAAATGTTAAAAAATAAATAAATAAAAATAGAAACATATTATATACTGAATTATATTAGAAGATCAAAGAAAAAATCCATATAAACAGTTCAATATATGATGGAAAATTAGATGATAAAGTTAATACTCATTTCTTTAAAAAATGAAAATTCAACAAGTTAGAACAGAAGAAAACATCAAAACCAAAGCAAACATTATACACTCAATGGTGAAAATTAGATCCTTTCCCATACAAGTCAGGTACAATTCAAGCATATCAGCTACCACGGCTACTATTTAAAATTGCAGCAGTGGCAGCCACTTTTAGTAAGAAAAGAAAAAGAGAAAAAGCTCTAAAGGTAACATAATTGTATAACATGAAAAACCAAGAGAATCAGCTGATAACAAGGTAATTGGATATAAGATTAATGCACAAAAATCCACAGTTCTACTATAAACCAATAATAACTAATTGGGGGTGGGGGACAAAGAAGTGTCCCATTTACAATAATAACAAAAACTATATTTAGCACTATAATAAACAAGAAATACGTAATACCTGCCTACATAAAGAAACCCATAAAAATTTAGTATGTTTACTGTGTAAAAGCAGTCCTCAAAATATCTCCCTAAACTAATTTACAAATTCAAAGAAATCTCAATTAAAACCCCCAAAAGATTTTCATGGAATAGGATACACTGATTCTAAAATTTATCTGAATAAGAAAATGTCCAAGAATAGACAATTTTGCTTTTAATAATTAAAACAATATAGCATTAAAGCAGGAATAGACAAATGGATGAATAGTATAAAAAGAAAAAATCCTGAAAATACCTACATGTGTAACAGGAATTTAGTATATGATTTTTTAAATGTGGTATATTCAATCATTGGGAAAAAAGATGAAGTATGCATTAAACAACTTTGACAACAATTGACTATCAGTGTGGAAGAAAGTAATTAGATTTCCTAGCATTCACAAAATAAATTCCAGATAGATTAACTATTTAAAGTAAAAAGAGAAAACTATGAAAAAGTTATAAGAAAATCTAGAATATGTTTATAATTATAAATCCCTTTAAAAAAATATTTTTGATAAATTATAAAACCTAGAAAGGAAAATATTAATAAATTTGACAACATCAGAATTTAGAATGTCTATACCACAAAAAAATAATTAAGTTTAAAGGGAGACAAATTATAGAAACTATTTTTAGTGTTTATAAGATAACTATCCAGGTCAGGCTAGTGGCTCACGCCTGTAATCCTAGCACTCTGGGAGGCCAAAGCGGGTACATCCCTCAAGGTCAGGAGTTCAAGACTAGCCTGAGCAAAAGCAAGAGTTCATCTCTACCAAAAATAGAGAGAAATTAATTGGCCAGCTAAAAATACATGTAGAAAAAATTAGCCAGGCATGGTGGCGCATGCCTGTAGTCCCAGCTACCCTGGAGGCTGAGGCAGAAGGATCTCCTGAGCCCAGGAGTTTGAAGTTGCTGTGAGCTAGGCTGACGCCATGGCACTCACTCTAGCCTGGGTAACACAGTGAGACTCTGTCTCAAAAAAAAAAAAAAACAGTGGGTTGAGTGAAAGGCTGCCTCCTGGATGCTGAGAACCCCTCCTGCCTTCCTTTCCAGCCAAGCTCCCAGAAATCCCACAGCCAAGCTGGAGAATCCCAGGCAAGGGATAGAAAAGTGCTTGTCAGAAGATATTGAGCAATCCCAGAGGAAAAATGTCCAGATACTAAAATCTCCGAATCTCCCAGTGAAAAAGCCAGTACCCCACCCAATCACTCTGGATGGAGGCCACCAATGAGCAAACCCCACTCACAGAGCTGCCAATCATTTTCTCAGAGCCTCAGGCTTCATTCTGACAGATTCCTGGCTCAAGATTAGCAGACATTAAAGAAAGTCTTGAGGTCGGGTGCGTGTAGTGACTCATACCCACCACTCAATCCCAGCACTTCCAGAGGCCAAGATGGGAGGAGCACTGGAGCTTAGGAGTTCAAGACCAGCCTGGACAATATAGCAATGCCTTACCTCTATGAAAAATAATTGTAAGGTTTTTCGGCAGTGTCGAAAAGAAAAGACAGAGAGAAAGAGAGTGGGGGCCAAACCACATGGCTTTATTATACACTCATGGACGAGGTTCTGGGGCCCCAAGAGAGGGGGAGGCCCAGAAGTAGCCGTCGTTTGAAGGGGCTGAGGCCTTTTATACCCTTTGGGCGGGGCTAGGGACTTGTGGCAGGAAGAGCTGGGCATTCTCTATTGTGACCTTGGGTGGCCGTTGAGAAATAGGAGGGGCTGGAGGTATTTGTGGAATCCAGGAGCGGAAACTTTTGTATCTGGGTGGACATCTGGATGTGGTTCCTCTCAACTGGGCCTGGCAGTTTGTCCTTGATGGGTCTGGTCTCCTGAGCGTTTTCTTTTTTTGATCTAGGGAGGGGAGGGGGCCCCCCACCAGCCTTATATTCCGGCCTTTTGGTTTTGATGGGCGCCACTCTTTCTGACTACTTCCTGCTAGGAGGGGGCGTGGGTAGGGGCTATAGGCCGGGTCGGCCAGTGGAGGGGTGATTGGCAGTGGGGAGTATGGATGAAGGAGTAGTTGGTTTACTGCCACTCATGACAGCTCTTGTAGGCAGTGCTGGAGGAACTGTAAAAGACAGGGAACAAGCAGAAAGATTAGGCAGATGATGACACCGGGTCCTTTTAGTGGCAATGGCCAGGTAGCCAAAGGGAATTGTATCCAGCCAAAAAGGGACACATCCCAGCGGCGTTGGTTGTGCAGGTCTTTACTCAGGTTGGTGAGCTTGTCTATGTTTTGCTCCATAAGGCCGGATTCACCAACATGGCAGCAGCGTTTTTTATGAAGGAAAAGGCAGGTTTTTCTTTTTCCAGCCGTCAGCAGATCTGCAAAATCTTGGGCAGAAATGACACTGTGGCCCAGGGCACCTCCCAAGAGCCCTGAGGCTGCAATGGAAGAGGCCAAGCTAAGACCTACCATGACAGGTAGAAAGATGGCTCGTCTCGGCTGGGCCCTGGGAGAAGCCATCCAAACTCAGACTCACCGTATAGGGTTAATCGAGGGACCACCACGACAGGAAAACAAGGACCCGGGGTGGATGTATTGACGCAGCAGGTGAGTGTTCCGTTGCACCAGAAGAACTGTCCCGGAGCAGAGGAGGTGGTTGTGCTCACAGTATGGTTGGAAAGGCAGCATCCATGAAGTTGTAGGCGAGGGTCAGTGTGGGAGGTGAGAAAGCACACTCGATCTGCATAGGGTTGGCCTGTAGGCTCAGGTTCCCAAAGGGGAACTCGAGTGAGTGGAGTGGAGCATGAGGGAGCTGATGAGGGAGTCTTTTGGGAGTTAGAATAGTTTAGAGGGACAGCAGCCAGCAGGGGCTGCTGAAGGGAGGCACAGAGGAAACAGTGGGAAATATTAGGGATTATTTCAGAGGAATTTAGGAAGGTGAAGGGAGTTATGGGGACGAGAAGGAACAAGTTGTCCAGCCAGAGTCTGTTCTGCCTTCTGGGAAGTGGTGCCCTTGGGGAGGCGGGACGCCTCTCTGACCTGAGAGGCCGAGACAACTGCATAGGCTGCCTGGCATTTGCCGTCACCACCCATGGACGAGCTGCTGTCAACAAACTGTTAAGTTTGCATCTGAGAGGGGTTGGTCCGAGAGGTCCGGCCTAGAGGTGGTGGCGGCATCGACCATGTCAGGGCAGGAGTGAGAGGAGAGGGTTAAGGACGGATGGGCAGCAAAATAGCAGAGTTTAAAGTAGGAGACTGTCTTAGGTCCTGTATTATATGAAAAACAAAAAAAATAAAAATAAAAATAAAAAAATAAAGTAGGAGACTGGGTTATAGTAATGTTGGGATTTTCTATGAGTATGAGATGGAATTCCTGTAATCTAGAGAGAGTGGGAGTGCCAACGAGTGGTGAGTTAGGAGATCTTGAAGGCGATGGGTAGAAAAGACATGAAGGTCCTGTCCTAGGGAAAGCTTCAGTGCTTCCCTGGCGAGAGAGGCTGCCGCACCCAGTGCCCTAAGGCAAGGCAGCCAGCCACAGACTGTGGCGTCTAGTCGTTTGGATAAATAAGCCACTGGAGTACAGGTGGGTGGGCTCCAGGAGCCTAAAGACTGGGTGAGGACACCGAGGGCCAGGCTCTGGCGCTTGTCTGTGTAGAGGTAAAAGGGTTTTTTAGGACGAGGGAGTCTTAGAAGTAGTGCCGGGAGTACAGTGTCACGAAGCTTTAGAAACATGCGGCTGACGGCTTGGGGGTTTAGTAAAGGGCCAGCGGAGGCATCACAGGCTGCCTCATAGAGGGGTTTAGCAAGGAGAGAGAAGTTAGGGATCCAGTGTCGGAAGAAACCAACAAATCCAAGGAAAGATAGAATCTGTTCAACGGTACTGGGTGGTTGGAGATCGCAAAGAGCCCCCGGTCAACAGTGAGATATCGGGACTTGGGGGTGAGAGGAAGCCCAAGGTAAGTGACTATGGGCTCGGACCTCTAGACTTTGAAGGGGACACTCGATAGCCCTTGGAAGCAAAGAGGTTCAGTAGAGAGGCAGTGTGGGTCTTAGAGTCCTGTAAAGAGGGGCTACAGAGCAGCAGATCATCAACGTATTGTAGAACAGTGCTAGGCTGTAAGGGACTTTGGAGTAGGTCCTGGGCCAGAGCCTGACCAAATAGGTGGGGCTGTCCCAGAACCCCTGGGGTAGGACAGTCCAAGTGAGTTGTCTAGATGTATTTGTGTCAGGATCTTCCCATGTAAAGGCAAAGAGATTGTAACTGGCTGGGTCTAAGGGGATAGCAAAGAAGGCATCTTTGAGGTCCAGAACAGAAAAGTGGGCAGTGGAGGGCGGAATATGAGAAAGTGAAGTGTAGGGATTAGGCACTACAGGGTGTATGGGGATAACAGCCTCATTAATGAGCCTCAGGTCCTGGACCAGCCAGTAGGACCCGTTTGGCTTCTTTACCGGGAGAATGGGTATGTTATAGGGAGAATTAGTTGGGATTAAAGTTTTTCACGCAGAAGACGTTCTATCGTGGAAATAGGGAACTGGGGGCGGGAGGGGAAGGATGAAGGGTCTTTGAGTCGAATGAGAACAGGGGTGTGGGGTGTGGCCACTACTGGGATAGAGGTGTCCCAGACCCAAGAGTCTACAAGTTCAGGTGGGAGAGGGCACGTCTTGGGAGAGACGAAGGGTGGGAGTGAGGAATCTGAAGAGAGGGATAGAAGGAGAAGGGTGGATGTCCCTGAGGAAAAGTGGAGTATGGTGCCTAATTTGGCTAATAAGTCTCTACCTAAAAGTGGAACGGGACAGGAGGGCATGATAAGGAAGGAGTGGGTGATGGGACAGTCATCTATAAGGCATGTCAGAGGACCAGTAGTAGGGAGCCATGAAGGATTGCCGTCAATACCCATAACCGACACCTGGGAAGGATAAGTAGAGCCTGCAAAAGAAGGCAGGACAGAGTAGGTAGCCCCCATGTTAACCAGAAAGGACACTGTCTTACCCGCTACCTTGATTGTTACCCTGGGCTCAGTGAGGGTGATTGGGTGGCAGAGCCGGGGCTTCGTCAGTCTTTTGCAGCCAAGCCCAAAACCGTCAACGGCAGGTCTGGGGGTGGAAGGACTGGCCCTCTAGACTTTTGTCTCAAGGGGCAATCACTCTTCCAGTGCCCCTCTTGACCACAGGCCGGACAAGGCTTATTGGACTGACGTGGCTGCGGGCACCGGTTGGCCCAGTGGCCTTTCTTACCACACTTGAAGCAGGTGTGCAGCAGAGTGTGGCTGGTGTCTTTAGATGAGGCAGATGGCTTTCTGGACCCCACCAGCCACAGGGCTACAACCAAGGCTTGGGCTTGCAGGTGTGCCTTTTGGTAGACACGGGCTTTCCTTCGGGCCTCTGCCTGTTTATCTCGGAAATTAAAGATTTTAAAAGCCATGTTCACCAGGTTTTGGATAGGGGTCTGAGGGCCTTCTTCTGCCTTTTTAAGTTTGCGTCTAATGTCGGAGGAGGATTGGGTGATAAAGTGAGTTGCAAGGACAGAGGCCCCTGCTGGGGAAGTGAGGTCTAAGTGGGTATATTGGATGAGAGCATCCGTAAGGCAGCTGAGGAAGGCTGTGGGATTTTCAATAATAATAATAATTTTATAAAAAGAGAGAGAGCCTTGAACATAAAATACAGAGAGTAATGGAAAAAATAGGAAAAGGTATAAGAAGAAACTGAGTTATGTAGGACATCCAAAAAGGCAATTTGTAAAAAAAAAACCCAAAAAACTTAAAATCATACACACAGAGTTACAAGAGACATTGTCACATCCACGAACCAAAAGCAGGCTGCAATTTTTTAAAAAAAAGCAACAAAGAACAAGAAAGAGGAAGAGCTCTTGGAAACTAAAACTATGGTGGTCATAATTTAAAAATCATTAGGAGAGTAGGAAAAGTAAAGATCTCCCTGATGATAAATAGAAAGAAAATAAAATAAGTAAAAGGACAAAAAAGAATTAGAGGCTCAATCTATGAGGTTCACTATCCAAATAATTGAAGTTCTAGAAATGAAGAATGGAGAAATGTAGAAGGAAGAAATAAAAAAAAATACACCCCACAATCATTGTGGGCTTTCAGAACACCAGGAATAAGAGATTATAAAATCTTCTAGAGAGAAATGAAGAGAGACAGCTAAAGCTCGGATCCAGGAAATGGGCCCCAACAAAGTAAAGGAGGGAAAGTTTCCAGGAAGGAGAGAAGCCACCAGAGGCCAGCACGCCCCAAGAGCAGAGTCTAGACCTGAGCAGAATGGGGAGGAGCCCAGGGGGGAAGTCTAGGAGGGGAGAGGAGGGAGACTGGTAGATTCTCTGCTGCAAGGTGTGGGATAAATTAGCAATAGGTACTAAGGAAACAAAGCAAATGTTGAAGCAACTAACAACTCTGGAAAAAATAATATGAAAGGAATTGTAATTTTACTGCAGCACTTGGCTTAGCAGTAAACAATCTATACCCCCAAACAGTATATTACATAGACGTAATCACATAAACACTGAATATTATAATAACTACAGAAATGTTGTCTAGAAGATATTTGGGAGACTGAGGAAAGCAAGCAGTTGGGCCACAGGGTGGAGTGGCAGTCTTGTAGAAGGGCTAAATTCTCATCTACCATAATTGGAAATTAATAAATCAATAAAAAATATCTAAAGTGAATGGATCAGGATACAAATGAATCAAGACAGTATTTAGGAATGTATTTAGGAATCTCTAATTTAGCAATGCTACATGAATAAAAAGTGGATCCTTTCCAGGAACAGGATTAACGGGTTAGGGAGGGCAGGGAACTTCTTTTATTTTAAGTCTTTGTGTCCTATTTGACTTTTTTAACTTTGGTAATGAAATACATTTAATTTTCAATAATAAATAGAATAGAGAGGGAGCTCTTTATTAGGAAAAAAGGTACCACTGCCCCAGTTCAACCTCGCAAAGCCTATAAGGTAGCATCAATTCAATACAATTGTGAAATGATCTTTTTCGGGGCTGCCTTGAAAAATCAACATCTTCCCTTTAAAACAAAGCCCCGCCTCAGATTAATTAACAGCCGTGGCTGGCACACACTTGTATTCAAGTGACTCCTTTAGGTTCAGTCTCCAATAAATTAATGACACTCTCTGTTGCACTTGAATGCCATGTATTTCATCATTCACAATTACTTAGTTTGCCTTCCCTGGACAAAGATTTACTCTTTGCCTCTCAATATACTCATAGAAATTTACTCCCACCCTGCAAACAAGAGGAAAGGAAGCGATTTATCAGCCCATGAGAAGCCTCAAGGTGAAGACCTCCTCTGTCTAAATCACACTTTGATTAACACAAAGCTGACAGACTGCATGGGCAAGTCAGCTGGCGTTTTCTGTGCTCCACTTTTAGAGGAAATCTGGGAGTATATCACACACAGATACACACACAAGAAGAGCTGATATTAGGGACAGAATCACAAACAGCCAAACTCAGCACAAATCCTGAGTGCACATAGACGCTTCTAATGGCCCAAGTCGCATCGGTCAATCCTCCCTCTCGTTTCAGACTTTCCTGGGCTTTAGCTCACCTCCCACTGATAGCGCCTCGCCTCCAGCACCTGCCAGGACTTCTCCAACACTCCAGACTGCAGAGGTTTCACCCAGCCCTCACACAGGAAAGTTACCTAGCCCCGGGGAAGCCTCAACTAATGTGGCCAGGAGTTGATGGATAAATACTTCTCCCAGTCAATCCTCCTGTAGAGAATTCTGAGAGTGGTTGTAGTCAGAGTGCTCCAGGCACGATCAAGTCCCCATTGCTCTCGATGTTAACCTCAATATTGCACCCTTGTCCTTCTTCCCTTGCTCTCCCTGGCCCTCATCTGTGCAACTTGGCAGTTCCTTCAAAATAAGCTACCTGCATCAAGTCTTTGTCCCAAGGCTAAGCATTCAGAAATTATAGTAGCTAAGACTTAGAGAGACTAAATGTCCCATTCACCGGGGCACACTGACAGTGGCTCTCCTCAAGCATGCACAGGGACTTCAACTCTCCAGACCACAGACGTTTCATCGAGCACTCACACGGGGGAGTTATCAAGCCCCAGGTAAGCCTCAACTAATGGGGCCAGAAGCTGATGGATAAATACTCTCTTCCAGTCTTAAATCTCCAGGGCTCTCCCAGGACATGGCACTGGGGAAAGTCCCAGGCAAACCAGGATGCATTCAGCCTAGTAAGACAGTGAATCTTTGTCCAGACATTGACATCTCTGATGTTTAATACCTGAGCTTAAGAATTGTTATTACCAATTATTTATTCATTCATCAATTCACTCAGTATTTATAATGGATCATACTCTGTGCCGATCACTGAGAATGAAAGGTGAATAAGACATATCTTGGCGTTCTACTGGTCTGGAAAGGAACAAATACTTAAACAAATAGTCGCGGTATGTTGCGACACACGCAATGGCAGAGTAATGCATAAGGCTCCCCAAGGGCACAGAGAGAAGGCCCAGCTCTGTGCTGGGGGTGGGAACAGAATGCAGAAGTGATTGGCGAGGGAAGTCATAGAAGAATGAGGGGAAGATTGCCAGGCAAGAGAGGAGGCACTGCCAAACCCCTTGGGTATTTTTATGATTTAAATATGTTCATGAGTCTCCCTTACTAAGATAGGAAAATGAACCCATGGATATCAGCACAGGACTTTTCAACTGCAAGCTTTGGCAAGGAAACAGTCTGGGGTAAACCTGGAGTGAATCAGGAAATTCAGTTAACTACGAAACCCCTTCACTGATGAAGAAAGGCAAGACTGATGGTAATATCCTTTTAAGCACAATAGATTGGAAATTCCCCCATTTGGAAGCTTGAAACTCCCTAGCATATAAAATCGTCACCTCTGGGAGTAGCCTCAGAATCAGATAGGATTTCTACAGTAGCAAATACGTCCAGGCTAAAGACGATCGGCAGGAAGCACGGGAAGAGAGAGCTGCACGAGAAGAGAAGGAAATGGTGCTAGGAAAGGAGGAGAAAAGATTATTTTAAAAAATAATTACCACCTGATCCAGCAATCCCACTGCTGGGTATATATTCCCCCAAAAATGAAATCATATGTTTTGGTTTCATGGGGTTATCTGTAGCCCCTGTGAGGGGTCGAGTCATGGTATTGCACACCTGCAAGGCCCCGCACCCCCAGTGAAGCCGGAAGCAACATCCGGCTTCTAGAAACTGTTGCTTGCTTGCTTGTTTGCGCCAACTTTGCATTGTTCGAACCCCTGTATAGTGGGGCTACCAGCCAACCAATCATGTTAAAGGTCAATGCATGATCCACGCGTGATCAGCCAATGCATAGCGTATGCACCATAGGGATAAAAGGCACGCTGCAACCCTGGTCAGGGTCCTTGCCTACCAGAGTGGCCACTGCGTTGGTGCTCAAGGCTTGGACCCTGGCTAGCCAGAAAATAAACTCCTCTTGTGTGTTTGCATCCTCGGTGTCTCTGTCTCTCTGTGGGTAGGGTGGTGAGAGGTAGCTGACTCCCAACACCCCATATTCTTGCCGCATTATTCACACTAGACAAGATATGGAATGAACCTAAGTGTCCGGCAACTGAGGGATAAAGAAAATGTGGAATATGCACAAGATGGAATACTATTCGGCATTAAAAAAGACTGAAATCCTGTTGTTCTGGGCAACATGAATGAGTCTGGAGGACATTGTGTTAAGTGTGTTAAGCCAGACATAGAAAGACAAATACTGCATGATCTCACTAATGTGTGGAATCCACAAAAGTTGAACCCACAGAAGCAGAGAGTAGCATGGTGGTTACCAGGGGCAGGGTGGAGGTTGAGACTGAGGAAATGCTGGTGGAAGGATACATGTCAGTTAGACAGGAGGAATAAGTTCAAGAGATACATTGTACGACATAGTGACTATACTTAATGATGATATATTGTATTCTTGAAAATCACTGAGCAAATAGATTGAAGTTCTCATCACAAAAAATAAGTGAGAAAATGCATATGTTAATTTGTTTGATTTAGCCATTTCACAATGTATACATATTTAAAACGGGATGTTTTACATGATAAATATATACAATTTTTACTTGTCATTTTAAATAAATAAGTAAAATATCAAAGATTGGATAAAGATGGCAAAGTGAACATAAATGCTACCCTCAGTCACACCCCAAACCCTTTTAAAATGACAGGGAAAAAAACTTAGTTTTAAATAATAAAATTGTATTTTATTTTATTTTTTTGTAGTAATGGGATCTCACTCTGTTGCCCAGGCTAGTCTCAGCTCCCATGCTCAAATGATCCTCCCCACCTCTCTCTCCCAAAGTATAGGATTACAGGCATGAACCACTAAGCCAAACCTGGAAAAATATTTTAAGTCTGATAATGACAAGTGCTGGAGAGCATGTGGAACAACTGGAACTCCACACTCCAAGTGAAGTAGAAAAGTATTGGGCACTAACTAATAAAATCAGAGATGTAGCATCCTGTGACCCACAAGCTCCTCTCCTGAGTATATATCCTAGAGAAATTCTTACACCTGTGCACCAGGAGGCACATGTAAGCACGTTCACAGGCCAGGCACCCTGGCTCACACCTGTAATCCCAACATTTTGGGAGGCCAAGGTGGGAGGATCACTTAAGGCCAGAAGTTCAAGACCAGCCTGGGCAACATAATAAGACCCCATCTCTATATGTAACCTTAACACTTGTACATAATACACTAAAAAAAAAATTAAATTAAAAAAAAAAGATAAGACCCCATCTCTACAAAAAATGAAAATTAGCTGGGCATGGTGGAACACACCTATAGTCTTAGCTACTCTGGCAGGCTGAGGTGGGAGGATCACTTGAGGCCAGGAGTTTGAGATTACAGTGAGCTATGATTATGCCACTGCACTCTAGCCTGGGCAACAGAGGAAGACCCCATCTCTAAAAAAAAAAAAAAAAAAAAGAAAGTTCAAAACATCATTGTTAATAATAGCCAAAAATAAAAAATAAGAGAAACAAACTAAAATGCCCATCCGTGATAAAACGGATAAATTACCATGATCAATCAAACCATAGAAATCTACAGAATAGTAAAAGTGAAAGAATTATACTTACATGTATCATTTTGAATTCACCTCACACAGATAATTTGAACAAAGAAAAAGCAACTCATAGAAAAATGCATTATAACTATATATATATATAAGATTAGCGACATAAATATAAAACACATCATACCAGGATGAAATATTACCAAAAAGTAAAAGTTTAAATGAAAGCAAAGGAATCATTAACACAAAATTCAAGAGGGTAGATACAGGTGGGCTCAAAGATATCAGTAATGTTCTAGCTCTTAAATTGGGTATTGGACACAGAATATTTATTTTGCCATTATAGATGCTCCTCAACTTGCAATGGGGTTATGCCCCGATAAACCCAGCACAAATTGAAAACACCATTAGGTTAAAGATGAGCGTTTTGTATATGTAATGAGATGGGAAAACACAAAACACAAAGCAAAGCAGGCTGGCAACACAGTGCATACACTAGAGTACTGGTTGTTCACCCTCGCAATTGAGTGGCTGACCAGGAGCTGCGGCTGCTGCCCCCGCCCCCCTGTCTTGAGAGATTATCATAATGCATATTGCTAGCCGGGGAAAATATCAAACATCAAAATTCAAAGTACTATTTCTACTGAATGTATCACAATCACTTTCACACCATGTAAAGTTGAAAAACTGTAAGTCAAACTGTCATCAGTCAGGGAATGTCTGTATTATGAAAATTTGTATTCAAACATTTAATGCACTCTTTTGAATATATAATATATCTCATATTTTTGGATGGGCATGGTGGCTCACACATGTAGTCCCAGCTTAGTCAGGAAGATTGCTTGAGCCCAGGAGTCTGGGGCTACAGTGAGCTATGATGGCACCACTGCACTCCAGCCTGGGAGACAGAAAGAGACCCTCTCTCAAAAAACAACCCAAAAAAGATTCATTTTTTTTTTAAAAAAAAAAAGAAGTTTACTATAGAAATAAGAGTAGTTTTTAGAATTCTGAATCAACATGCATAAATAAGATAGAGGGAGGTCTCGTGCCAATTATCGAGGCAATAAATTAAGGATATACTTTTTTAAATTTTTTTTATTGTTCTGCTTATCCCTGTTTTTTTTATTTCAGCATATTATGGGGGTACAGATGTTAAGGTTACATATATTGCCTATGTCCCCCCTCGAGTCAGAGCTTCAAGTGTGACCATCCCTTAAATGCTGCACATCTCACTCATTATGTTTGTATATACCCATCCCCTACTCCTCCTTCCCATCTACCCATCCCCTCCTCCTCCTTCCCATCTACCCATCCCCTCCTCCTCCTTCCCATCTACCCATCCCCTCCTCCTCCTTCCCATCTACCCAAAAGATGAAATGACACTCTACAAAAAAGTTGAATGTTTATAGCAGCACAATTCACAATTGCAAAGTTGTGGAAACAACCCAAGTGCCCATCAATACATGAGTGGATTAATAAAATGTGGTATATGTATACCATGGAGTACTACTCAGCTTTAAGAAACAATAACACCTCTTGTATTTTCCTAGATAGAGCTGGAACCCGTTCTACTAAAGACATACTTTTGAAGGAGCTGAGCCAGACAGACTACACTGAGTGCACTGAGCAGCTAATGGCAGGATTTGCCCCCAGGATGTAACCCCAAGATTAATCTCTATAAATGAAAGGAAAGATCAGTCAGAGGAGGGCTCCTGAAATCCCTATTGGTGTGAAAGAGAAGCGCTGAAGCCAGGGGTGACTCTAATGAGCCAGGTGGGAGGCTGAGATTGAGAGAAGCAAAGCTTTGCATCTGGAAATTTACATCCCCTGGGAGTAGACTAAATATGCCATGTGCTGACCACACAGCACGTCCAGCCATATGAATCCCCCAACCCTTGCCCATGCCCTCCACTGCCATCACCAGAAACAGCCTTTTATAACACAGCCTACACTTAATTGAGCTTTAAAAATCAAACATTTTAAGTCTAGACTTAACTATAAATATGAACAGAAAACCGGGAATCCCCAAATATTTGAGAAAAATCAGCTCTATGAAAGAAATACTGAACAAGATGACAAAGAACTAACCCCCAAGGAAATAAAGAAAATGCTAATAAGTATAATTAACATTATATTCCAAAAGATCCAATAGGCCATTAATCATTTAAAAACTGTTTAATATAAAATATTATATGACATTTATATTTTAATAGATTAAGTAACACAAAAATCACAGCTTGAATTAGCAGCTGAAATAGTAATATCAACTGAGAGATTCACCCAGAACCCAACCAATGTAATGGAGAAAAACAACTGAAAGTAGGTAAGAAAAATTAAGAAATACATATCTGGAATCTCTAACAACCATCTAATAAGGAATTTAGAAGATAAGAACGGATAACATGGAGGGGAGATTTCAGGCATTAAAAAACAAAAAGTAAAATCACTCAAAGCTGAAAAAAGACAAACTTCATTTGAAAGACTCCATCATCAAGTGTTGAAGTGGCATAATGAAAACAACCCACACCTTAGCCACATCCTGGGGAAATTTCAGAACAAGGAAAAAGAGAAAAATTCTGAAAGCATGAGAGAAACAAAACAAAGAAGAGAAAAGGATTCAAGGCAGATATATGTGTCATCTGGTTTTATTATTATCTATAAAATAAATAATATGGGTTTTTCTCTATCTGAGTAAGTATGAAAGTACACACATAAAAGTAAATAGGCCTAAGAGGTGCAAGAAAAGTGGGACTGTACCAACAAAGAAAGGACTGGACTTATGTGTGCTGATTATAGGACGGGGGATGAACATAGAATATAAAATAACAGGCTGGGCGCGGTGGCTTACACTTGTAATCCTAGCACTCTGGGAGGCCGAGGCGGGCAGATTGCTCAAGGTCAGGAGTTCAAAACCAGCCTGAGCGAGACCCCATCTCTACTATAAAAATAGAAAGAAATTAATTGGCCAACTAATATATATATATATATATATATATATATATATATATATATATATATATAAAATTAGCCAGGCCTGGTGGCTTGTGCCTGTAGTCCCAGCTACTCGGGAGGCTGAGGCAGGAGGATCGCTTGAGCCCAGGAGTTTGAGGTTGCTGTGAGCTAGGCTGACGCCACGGCACTCACTCTAGCCTAGGCAAGAAAGCGAGACTCTGTCTAAAAAAAAAAAAAAGAATATAAAATAACGACATAGAGGCACATGGACATGACAATGACCTGAGAGACCGATGTATTGGTCCCCTTGTTTTTATATCGCTCAGGCTCAAGGTTAGTTTTTTGTATGTGAGCATCTGAGCATAACAGCAGTATTAGTCAATTTTGGAGTTGTTTTAAAAGGGAACAATTTTTTATGCTCTCAGACTTTAAAACAGTTATTAAAGTTATAAGGTGCTGGACAGAGCTCAAAAGCCAAGGCCGAGATAGGCAACGTAAAACAATGTAGCCATTTGAAGTGCTTTTTTGGTCTTCATCTCAGGCGGTGGCTCCTCCCTGGCCCCCACAGTTGTGTCTGTTTTAGGTTGCCCTCCCCATGGGGAGTCTTATCTGTCATTGACTATTAACCATTAATTGGGGGCCAGTTCTTGGAAGAGTTTTTGTTTTTATGGCCTCTAGACTCTCACCACGGAGGCCCTCTGTGTGGGAGTTGGGAGCATTTGCTTATGTGCAACAACTCAGGCCTCTTATCAAGTCACAAGGCAGCAACTGTGTCTGAAGAAAATGCTGACTACTGCTGTGTCAGGCAGCACACATACATTACAGGCTGTGGTGAATGATTAGTACAAGGCATAACACCAGAATCAGCCCACAACATGGACTGGCCCTAGTGAATATACTCTATTAGAAGGCATAAAAATTTCTAATTGTATGTTATAAGTTTATGGGTCAGCCAACATTTCTAAGAGGAGAGTTAACTGTTCACATTTGATTCCCTTCCTCCTTTGAAATGGAAATTTCAAATGATGGTTCTGAGATAAATAATAAGCACAATGAAGAAAATAGTAAACTAAGGTGGAACATCTAAAGGACAAACTGATAATCTATCACAAGGTTAGAGATAAAGAAAAGAAAAGAAAAGAAAAGAAAAGAAAAGAAAAGAAAAGAAAAGAAAAGAAAAGAAAAGAAAAGAAAAGAGCCAAACTGAAAATGAGAGACATAGGGACAAAAGGAAGAGGTACCAGAGAAGAAGTTGCAAACAGGCCAGTTGTGGAGAGGAGGGACAGTTTCTCTCCACTGTATATACTAAGTCTCACTACATCAGGAAATATTCACCATGCTGCCCTGGGCTTCCATGATCCCCACTATTGTTAAACATTGTATGGATGGAGATGGTAGACAATTAAATAAAACAAGAAAAAATATATAATGTATAAATAATGGAAGCAAGAAATAATGATAGAAAATCTAGAAAAAGCACCCTACAAAGCAACCTAGCAAATCAAACATAACAACTAAGAAACTATGAAAAGAATAGAATTCATCAATTTAGCCAAACAAAAGAACAAATAGAACAAACAAAACAATATAAAAATAGACAAGCACTTTCTTATTTATCATTAATAAGCAATTAGAAATCATCATTTTTAAAATTCCATTTACTATAGCAACAAAAATTACAAAATGTCTAAGAATATACTTGAAAACAAATATACAAGACTGATAGGAATAAAACTATAAACATTTACTGCAGAACATAAAAGGTGGCCTATATAAAGGGAGAGACAATCCATGTCCTTAGGTGTGAATGCTCATTATTATGAAGAAATTATGTCTGTC
Organism: Microcebus murinus; assembly: GCF_040939455.1. Classification (NCBI taxonomy): domain Eukaryota; kingdom Metazoa; phylum Chordata; class Mammalia; order Primates; family Cheirogaleidae; genus Microcebus; species Microcebus murinus. The sequence goes on along the minus strand of NC_134104.1, from coordinate 132,581,594 downwards.
CCAAATTAACCCATACATTCTCAATGTGAACGAAATCAAAATCCCAGTATGATTTCATAATTAAACTTGACAAATTGATTGTAAGTTTGATCTGTATAAAAAAATGTTTGAGGATAGTCAAAATATGTTATAAAAATAAGAACAGTAAGTAGGGACTAGATCTAGTAGATAAGAAAAGATTTCTAAGTTGTGCCATTGGTGCAATAATAGACAACAAAAGAAATTAAAGAGACTAGGAAATTTTAAAAGAGATTCATTATGGATCAGAATACATTCAGATAAAATGGTAAAACAAGTAGAGAAAGGGAGAAAGGAAGAATTATTCAATAACTGTTTTGGGGATAATTGGATATTCATTTAGAAAACATTTAAGCTAGGTCCCTACTTCACACAAATGCTTATTGAAGATCTAGTGATAAGCACAAAAAGAAAGACATTTTCTGTCTATATGGCACTAACAGGTGAGAAAATAGATATTAAATCACAGCCCTACACAGATCAATAGAAATTACTACTGTAGCATAAACTACCAAAAAATGCCACTTGCTGCTGGAAGAATTCAAAAGAGAACTGGTTTAGGAAGTCAGGAAATGCTTTGCTGAAACTGATAGTTGAGTTCTGAGGTCTGAAAACAAAATAAGGATTTGTTCAGCTAAGAGGTGGAAGGCAACACACCTCGCAAAGACACAGCTTGTACAAAAGCTTACGGATGAGGGATGTATTTGGCCCCTGATGAACCAGAGGGAGGAAGGCTAGTATGGCTGGCTCTCAGAAAAGAGGAGGGTGCGTGATGCAAAATGAGCCTGGAAGTGCAGGCCAAGGCCAGGTCATGCCAGGCCCTGGGGGTCCATGTTAAAGGCTCCAGTCCCTGTGCTAAGAGCTGTGGAATCCATTGAGAGTCTTTGCCAGGGGAGTGACCAGAGGAAACCTTTGTTTTGAAAAGACCAACTCTGACTGCAAGGTAGGAAACTGGATTGGCTGAGAGGCTGTACTAGATAAGAGGGTAATAAAATGTGGTTAGTAGCCATAGTCCACACAAAAGATATAGGTGGTGGCAACAAAAACAGGAAGAGATGGGCCAGTTACAAATGTACTTGGAAGGTAAAATGTACAAAAGAGAATAGTGCATTGGAGACTGAGGGAGAGAGCACAAGAGGTGTCATGAATGGGTGGATGGCAATACTGAGATAAAGAGCACAGGACCCACTTGGAGCTGGTGAAACGACACATTCAGGCTTGGCCATGTCGGGTGTGTGGCATCTTTGAGATACACAAATGGAGCTATCAAGTAAGCAATGCGGAATCTTAGGGAAAACATTCACATATCAATTTTTTAATGGAACATGGAATCGGGTACTAGCAACTGCTGTAACAAGTAAACCTCCCAGTTTTACTGACTTAGCACCACCAAAGCTGGTCTCTCACACAACAGTTCCAAGCAGCTGTCCAGACGCAGCGCGGGGACTCAGGTTTCCTCCTTGTGGTCTGCACCTCCCCTAGGGCCTCAGAGTCACCTGCATTCAGGCAGAAGTGGAGAAAGAGAGTGGAGAACACACACCTTAGCCACCTTAGCCAGGAAGTAGCAAAAATTACACATACACGTCACTTCTCACCATGTTCTCTTAGTGAGAACTACTCACGTGCGAGGAAGCTGAGACAGTGCCTAGCTGAGCAACTGCCTTCCCACACAGCACTGCCAGATAAAATACAGGACACCTAGGTAAATTTCGGCTTCAGTAAACAGTGAATAGGTTTTTAGTATAAGTATGTCCCAAATATTGCATCTGAAATTCAAATTTAGCTGGGTGTCTTGTTTTTTGTGTTTGTTCGTTTGCTAAATCTGGCAACTCTATCCCAGGGCCAGCCTTATCTGTGACAAGAAAGCATGTATGTTGAAGGATATGTAGTCAATTCTGCCACAGGACACAGATGACTGAGAGCTGACTTCCCCATATTTCCTGTACAGGCCATGGGTGTGGCCGGCAGGGTATGCAGGAACTTGTTCTTGAGTTCGAGAGATCAGGGAAGAAGACTTTTAGAAGTAAAGGATGCATGAGGATCATTCTTGATCCTTAAGGTCACAAAAATTAGAACCTGGAACAACTCTATATACTTTATATCCTTTTAGTCAAGGAGCATTTATTGAGCACCTACTATGTTCTAAGTGCCATGCTAGGGGCTGAAGATACTGAGATATGACAATCCCTGCCCTCCAGAAGCTCATAGTTGTATGAATGTAGGGAAGGGAAGGAGCACTTGCTCAAACTGGTGGGAATCTGAAAGGATTCCCAGGAGAGACCTTAGCTGAACTGAGCATTAGGAGTCAGGCAGATAGGAACCAACCAAATGAAGAAGGTGTACAGATTGCTATGTCTACTCATGGAGTAGGAAGTGGCACAGGACACACCTTCTGCTTAAACACATTTAAAAAACTGGGCAAAACATATGAAACAGTTGACCCCAGGCAGAACAGGACTGTGACTCCTGAGAGAAGGGAAACAAACAAGGGGAGCCTCCCACAGTCGCCCTGGTTTCCTGCTGGGAGGTAATCTGTACACCTTGGCGTGGGGGAGGGAACCCAGACAGGGCCTGGAGACGCACTGAGCTGAGGAGACAAAGATAGAGACTTGCGGAGTGTGACAGTTCACCTTATGTGTCAACTTGACTGAGTTAAGGGATGCCCAGACAGCTGCTGAAACATTTCTGGGTGTGTCTGTGAGGGTGTTTCTGGAAGAGACCAGCTTTAGAATCAGTAGACTGAGTAAAGAAAATCTACTCACCAATGTGGGGGGCAATAGGACCCCACCCAATCCAGTGAGAACCCAGATAGAACAAAAAGATGAAAGAAGGGCAATCTCTCTCTCTCTCTCTCTCTCTCTCTCTCTCTCTCTCTCGCTCCGTCCTTGAGGTGGTACTGCCATCTTTTCCTGACCTTGGACATCAGAGCTCCTGGTTCTTGGACTTCTGGGCTATGGGACTTACACCAGCACTCCAAACTACCCCCGGGGTTGGACTGGGAGTCACACAATCGCCATGCATGGTTTCCAGGCCCTCGCACCCAGACTGAATTACACCACCAGCTTTCCTGGTTCTCTGGCTCGCAGCAGCGTATCATGGGACTTCTTGGCCTCCATAATTGTGTGAGCCAATTCCCATAATAAATATTCTCTTATATATCTCTATATAGCCTATTGGTTCTGTCTCTCTAGAGAACCCTGACTAATACAGGGAGGTTGAGGCAGCTGAAATTTATAGGTCAGAATATCAAAGAGTAGGATGCTATGTAGAGAAAGTTTTTCAGAAATCTGCATAAGATTCTTCTCAAGTCTTTTTTTTTTTTTTTGAGACAGAGTCTCACTCTGTCACCCCAGGTAGAGTACAATGTCATCCTCATAGCTTACTACAACCTCAAACTCCTGGGCTCAAGCTATCCTTCTGCCTCAGCCTCCTGAGTAGGAAGATGACTACATGTGAACATCACCATGCCCACCTAATTTTTCTATTTTTAGTAGAGACAGGGTCTCACTCTTGCTCAGGCTGATCTTGAACCCCTGAGCTCAAGAGATCCTCCCACCCCAGCTTCCCAGAGTGCTAGGATTACAGGTATGAGCCACCATGCCCAGCCCCAAGTCTTTGACTGAATACTAATCTGCACACACTTAGGGTAAAGCTCCATGAAGCCAAAGGAAAGGACAATGTGCAGACAGCTATACACTGAACAACTCCCAAAGCCCATTTATGGCTGGGAGGTGTTTTGAGTTCTCCTCAGCCAGAATAGACAGGACTCATTGAACACAAGGGCATTCAGAGAGACCCCAGAGTGTCACACCTTCATAGTAGAATAAAGGTCTCTAGACCAGACCTTAAAAAGCTTAAAAACTTGCCTAGAAAGGATCAAGCTGATCTGCAAGCAAGTTTACTACCTACTAAAACAAACCTGAACGCTGCTTAGGCAACACAATTCCAACCCTCCACAAATAGCATTTATAATGTCAACATCTAATTTAAAAATTATTAGACATGTAAAGAATCAGGAAAGTATGACCGATACCCAGGAGAAAATTAATGAATAGAAACAGATTCAGAAATAACAGAGATGATGGAATTACCAAGAGAAGGTGTTTGGGAAGGTGATAGAATTGCAAGCCAAGAGGCTTCAGGAGGATTGCTTGAGCCCGGGAGTTGGAGGTTGCTGTGAGCTAGGCTGATGCCACGGCACTCACTCTAGCCTGGGCAACAAAGTGAGACTCTGTCTCAAAAAAAAAAAACAACAACAAACAAAGTCCCTGGGACAAAGCAGAATTTGAGTGTCTCTGTTTAGTCACAGCTTTCTCACTTATTTATAAGGTGAAATAAATTAAGTATTTGCATTTTTATAGAAAGGGAGCTCAGTTTTAATGAGCATTTACTATGCATCAGACACTATACAAGGCACCTTCACATACATTATACCAGCCTTCAGAGACAGGTACTTACCACCTTGGACATGGAAACAGGTCCAAAAATTAAGGAATTTGCCATGCAAAGTCAGTTTGAACTGAGATCTGTGAAATTCAATAAAACAAACCATTTTGAAGTCCTCTTGCATAGGGCAGTCTTTGCAGTCAAGCACACTCGTGTCCAAATTCTGCTCAGCTGCTTGCTAGCTATTTGCCTTTGGAAAGTTCCCAACCTCTTCCAGACTTGGTTTCTACATATGTTGAGTGAGGAGAGTAAATCATACCTTGTACAGACACAGGGAAAGTTAAGTGAAAAAACTAAGCATGTAAAGAACTGGGAATAGAACCAGGCACATACCAGGTATTTAAAATATTTGCACACTCTTTCCTCCTCCTCCTCCATTGATTAAATATCTGATTCCAACCACATATAACTGTAGGAGGGTGAATAATCAAAGCCATAACCAAATGAAATAGAAAAGAATTAACACATTAAGTCAGGGGTTCTCAAAGTGAGGTCTTGGACCAGGAATATCAGCATCAACTGGAATTTGTTAGAAACAGATTTCATGACCTCACCCTAGACCTACTAAATCAGAAACTCTGAGAGTGGGGGCCAGCAATCTGTGTTTTAAGGAACCCTGGCATGATTTTGATGCACATTAACATTTTAGATCTATTTGTATGATCGTTTTTCTAATTGCTTTATAATTGTTGTTATTATTGTTATTATTTTAGACACAGGGTCTTACTCTGTTGCCCAGACTGGAGTGCAGTGGCCCAGGCTGGAGTGCAGTGGCAGGATCTTAGATCATTGCAACCTAGAACTCCTAGGCTCAAGCTAACTTCCTCCCTAGTAACGGGGACTATAGGCATGTGCCACCATGCCCAGTAATTATTTTTACTTTTACTTTTTGTAAAGATGAGTTCCCACTATGTTGCCCAGTCTGGTCTCAAACCCTCACCTCAAGCAATCCTCCCACATCAGCCTCCCAAAGTGCTGGGATTACAGGCATGAGCCACTGAGCCAGGCCTATTGCATTAATTTAAATCAAATATTGCATAGACTGTGGCTAGGTCCTAATAATCAATGTAATGATTGCTCATCCTTTATTGATGCATAATAAGTGTACATGGTTTCAGGGTACTTGTGATAATTTAATAAATTCATATAATTTATAAAGATCAAATCAGTGCACTTGGGATATGCATAACCTTAATTATTTGTCTTTCCTTATGCTAGAAACATTTGAATTATTCTCTTCTAGCCATTCTGAAATGTACAATAGATTATTATAAACTATAGTCGCCCCACTGATGTATCTAACACTAGGTCTTATTTCTTTTATCAAACCATATATCTGGGCATGTTCCTATAGTCCCAGCTACTCAGAAGGCTGAGGCAAGAGGATCCCTTGAGCCCAGGAGTTTGAGGTTGCAGTGAACTGTGATTATGCCACCGCACTCCAGCCTGGGCAACCCAGTAAGACCCTCTCTCTAAAAACAAACAAACGAACAAAACTCTCTATATTTGTGCCTGTTAATCAGCTCTCCTCTTTCTCCCCTCCCCTTCTTGGCTTCTGGTAACCAGCAATCTACTCTCTAGCTTCATAAGAGCCACTTTTTAGCTCTACCTATGAGTAAGAACATACAATATTTTTCTTTCCGTGCTTGGCTTATTTCACTCGACATAATGACCTCCAGTTCTGTCCATGTTGCTATAAATGACAGGATTTCATTCTTTCTTAATGTCTGGATAATATTCCATTGTGTATATGTTCATCTATTTGTATTTTATAGATTGTTTTCAGATTACTTTAATGTATTCTGATTAAATCTCTCTCCAGGAAAGGGTAAACCAAGTGAAATGGTGTTACATTAAAAACCTTATTTTAAAAAGACTATATAAGCTTGATACAGAAAGATCAATGCAGAGAAGTTTTTCTTGAGGAAAGCCATTTTAATGGACAAGTGGAGAAAGTAAAGCTAAATTGAGAGCATTGTCCTTAATTCCAATAACAGGTTAGCACAAATGTAAGACTTCAAAAATCCAACCATTTTCACAGTAAATACTTTTTTCTTTTAATTTGACTGCTCCTACCTATTCCAACCCCTTTAACTAAAACTTAATTCCTAATTCAGCTGTTTCCTATTTTCCTAACTTGGAATTTTGGGAAACAATGAAGCAATTTTGGTTTTTTGTGTTTTTTTTTTCTTTTTCATTCCATGGATGGTGAGAAACAATGAAGCAATTTTGAGTTAGAAATCAGGCACTTGTCATTAGGTGCAAACGTTTGTGGGAAGACCTGAAACTATTGAAAGTTACAAAACAAGAACTGGATGTGGGTTGGGCAGCTGAAACCAATTATGCAGATTTGGCATCTAAAGAAAATGGTACATCTGAATACTTAGAATGATTCCCAATTATTTTCCAGTTGTTTTCATTTTTTCCACTTGCTTCCACACTCCTCCACATCCCTCTCCCGAGGCTGTACTCGTCCATCCTTGCTTGCAGATGATTTCAATTGTTTTCTATTTTCTTAATCTTCTCTTTTATCTCGGATGCTTTTCTTTCCTTCCTCATTTCAGGATTTTTTTTTTTTTTTTTTAAACAAGGCACTCACATGCCTCTGTCTGATGCTTCTACAGATGCGGGGATTTTTCTTCCTGTCCTTGAAGCGACAGCTTGTCTTTCCCCTCAAGTGCCTGATAAACTGTTTATTTTTCCTAACAGCTTTCCTTTTTAGCCTGAAAAACAAACATTAACCAAAAACGTTCTTTTTTCCGCTAAAGCGTCACTTTCCACGCAATCCCTGGTGCTGGAGCGCCGCCTGCTGAGCAAATGGGAATTAGCGGCTCAGAATGCCTACGGTTTAGCAGATAAAACACTTAGATTTAGGTGGCCATTTTCTCATCAATAGATTCTTCAGAAAGGACTAGTATAACGTTCTTGATATTGTTCCTCCTCAACCATTTCCATCCTGCTGAAATCACTGTACATTATATCTAAAAACTATGCCACGGTATAAAGAACTACATTTGTTAACCACCATCTACCAAAAATTTATCAAAATGCCCTGCCTATCCTTTGCCAGCAAAGTAATAATAAAAGAAAAAGAAAAAATGTTTAAAAAATTCCCTGCTTAGAATAGGTGTTCAATTAATACTTGCAAATATAAGTTAATTAATATTCTGTGAGTACATTTGTCAAACTGTATTTCAATTATTTACTTCTCAATAACTGTAAAGCTCCTTGAGGGGAAAACAAACCAAAAAAATAGTATATATTTCATGCTTGGACCCCAGTAGTTAGCTAAATTTGCACAATAGGTATTCAAAATATAGTTGAAAAATTAATGCTAAAACTCAATTCCTTTATATGATCTTAAATATTTAATAGTCATCATTTTTAGCGCCTATTAATTGCTAAGAACTGCTCTAAGCATTCAATATTTTTTTAATATGTAACACCCACCCATTTTATAGATATGGAAACAAACTCAAGGAAGTTAAATATCTACGCAAGATCATGAGGCCAAAAATCCATCTGGATCTGATTCCGAAACCCATACCCTTTCCACTCTACCGGCTACCTCTCACAAATCCGAAGCCATGACTAGGATTATAAAATATTTCTTCAGCCAGGTGCAGTGGTGCATGCCTATAGTCCCAACTACTTGGGAGGCTGAGACAGAATGGATTCCTTGACCCCAGGGGTTAGAGTCCAGCCTGGGCAACATAGCAAGACCCCATCTCCAAATGAAATTTTTAAAAGTAAAATATTCCCTGTAAGGAACATTGGAAGCAACTTCCCCACCTCCATCACATACATACAGCTTCCCTCTCAATAAATATAGCGACACACCCACACTCACACACACAAGCACGGAGTTGCCAACAAGTGGGGTGGGGCCTTTTTCTGAACCAGCCAATGATATAGAACATGTGACCCCATCATAGAGAGCCCAGATGATTCAGAGAAGCCCTTTCTTATATTGAAGCCAGTTGTCTATAGTTTTTATAGCCTTTATCTATAATTTCCAATTCTTCTGAGACACTACAAGGGTTAATCGCTTTTCCACATGTAAGTCCTTCAGATAACTGAAATGTGCTATCATAGTCCCCTAAGTATTCAAAATAGTATATCACCCTTCAGTAAATATAAACCAGTATAGTAGAAAGCTTTAGTTTGTGTGTGACTTATATAGCAAACGACAGTCCCAGCCTCTAAAAGAGTTATCAGTTGATGTTATTCTACATGGCACTGTTATATCTGTTATCTCTTGAATCTGGACTGGCTTTGAGTCTTCCTCTAACAAAAGCATGAGTTCTAAATCTATACCTCAAGAGGTCCTGTGTGCTTCTGCTCTCATGATTGGAACCCTGAGCTGCCACGAGAATGGGCCCAAACTAGCGTGTGGAAGGATGAGCGATCTCATGGAGAAAGACTCAGTTATCCCAGCTGAATCCATTATCAGTCAGTCAACCCAGCCAAAAACCCAGCTGACCAGAGACACATGAGCAAGCCTGGCCAAGATCACCCAAGCCCAACATTGGCCAAAGCTCTTCCCAGCTAAGCCTGGCCCAAATTGAAGAATTGACCTTCAGAATCATGAGCTGAAGAAATAGCTATGATACTATGTGAACCTACAACCTCACCTACAGCATATTGTAGCCATAAATAATTAACCTGAATCTCATAAAGCCTTTAGATCTAATTTTCAGTTTACAGGAAATATAGAAGGTGGAGGCAAAAGCTAACTTCTATTTTGGGATGAGGCAGGTATACATAAATATACACATATGCACACTCCACACACATACCAATTTACAGTCTTACTTTAGTGTGTTAATTTAGAGAATGCTTTGAGAACTTTGGTGGACATTTTTCCAGCACTTTTTTTTTTTTTTTTTTTTTGAGACGGAGTCTTGCTTTGTTGTCCAGGCTAGAGTGAGTGCCGTGGCATCGGCCTAGCTCACAGCAACCTCAATCTCCTGGGCTCAAGCAATCCTCCTGCCTCAGCCTCCCGAGTAGCTGGGACTACAGGCATGTGCCACCATGTCCGGCTAATTTTTTCTATATGTCAATTGGCCAATTAATTTCTTTCTATTTATAGTAGAGACGTGGTCTCACTCTTGCTCAGGCTGGTTTGGAACTCCTGACCTCGAGCAATCCGCCCGCCTCGGCCTCCCAGAGTGCTAGGATTACAGGCGTGAGCCACTGCTCCCAGCCTTTCTAGCACTTCTTACCTGTACCTAAAACCAAAAGAAGTCCCCCAAAAATTTTTTAAAGGATCAAACCAGTGTCCCAACACGGCTTCTAGTGCTTGCTGTGTTCTGTCAACAGAAGATGCAGCGTTGCCTTTTGTGGAGCCCAAAGAATGTTGAAGTCTAGCCACTTTAGAATCCGTGATGAAGATTTATCTACATGCAGTCTCTGAATTGATCACTTCTCAGTTAAATCTTTTTTAAGACCATTTTAACAGTTTCTGGAGCCAGCCATACAGTCTCTATGATTCACTCGGAGTCAGGAAAAACCATCAGACTGACCATTTTTCATCTCAAAGTTTTTATTCTCATTGACATAAAGAAGGATTTATTATCAACTTCTGCAAGATGCAGATAATAAATCAGCCTTAGGGGTTTGAACTAGAAATGGATAAATATGACAGGAGCTTGGGTTCATCTGGTATCTGGAATGGCTTGGGTTTTTGAAATTCTTTTTAACTTAATATTATACATTTTTAAAACCCAAAACATATTTTCTTAAAGTTTATCTCCTTCATTTCTAAACTCAAACGTATGATCAAGGAAAATGGAATGCATGCGTTGTTGAATGTATTTACACTCCATTCGTTACAGCTCATTACATTGTACAACGCTGACTTCTCTTTTGTAGGAGTTATTTCAAGGCCAAATAATTCTGAGGCTAGAATTTAAGAGAACTTTCTTCTCCCAGCCTCTCAAAGAGTCTCAAAATTTGTAAACCATATTTTTGACTACTCACTTGGAATGTCAGGTTTTTAAAAGTTTTAATATTCAGATAATAGAAAGATTAGTAAAGCAAGTCCTTCGCCTCTCTCTTTTGTCCCTGAGTCTAACAGCTCTGGATAAGCAGAATGACATGGTGTCTTTAGGAAGAAACAGTCAGTACAATCTTGCAGCTCTCTCAGCAACCAAGCGGAACAGAATAATATTGGAGAATTCCATAGCAAGGAAATAAAAGGCACAGTATGAATACAAGGTGCAACCAGACTCTTCACAAAGCTCTTTCCAAAATATTATCTCCTGTTACTGCAGCACCTCCAGAAAGCAGGTGGAGAATTCATAATGGTACCCCCAGAAAAAACCTGCTAATGCAAACTCAGGAGAGTGTCTACACCTCCTTGGGCTTCTCTCATCTCCTCTAGAAAATGACGGGTTACCCTTACCCCAGAGGATATTACATGAGCTCTTCCTCCGTGCACTCACGTTGGGCAGCTGAGGATGGACACGTCTGGGCAGACAGGCCAGAGACACTGAAAAGGAGCAATTTGGTGTGTTTTTTTTGTTTTTTGTGTTTTTTTTGAGACAGAGTCTTGCTCTGTTGCCTGGGCTAGAGTGCCATGGCATCAGCCTAGCTCACAGCAACCTCAGACTCCTAGGCTCAGGCAATCCTGCCTCAGCCTCCCGAGTGGGTGGGACTACAGGCATGCGCCACCATGTCCTGCTAATTTTATATATATATATATATATATATTTTTTTTTTTTAGTTGTCCAGCTAATTTCTTTCTATTTTTAGTAGAGACGGGGGTCTCACTCTTGCTCAGGCTGGTCTTGAACTCCTGACCTTGAGCCATCCTCCAGCCTCAGCCTCCCAGAGTGCTAGGATTACAGGCGTGAGCCACTGCACCCGGCCAAAAAGGAGCAGTTTTGAAGACTGGAAGTATCTTAGAGAACTACCTGTGGAGAATGTAAAATATTCAGACTTAATGATTTCTTTTAATTTAAAAAGGTTGTATGGGCTGGTCCGATGGTAGTGGGTTATCAGAACTTATTAACATTAGTGTCACTAAAGTTGGTATTCAACCCCCCACTGCTAAATTTGACTAGCTTTAAAATTAAATAAATAAAATAAAAAGGTTGTATGCATTGAGTAAAAATAAATTTTAAAGGATGAGTGTGGATCAATTACACTGGCCATCACTTGTGGGACGTGTCACATGTCGGGTGTTAGTAACATGTAAGTATAAAGGCTTTCCAATAACTTATATTTTGCATATGAAATTATAATAGATTAGAGGTTATTTGTAAAAAATTCCACACTTAGCAGCATTTTCTTGATTGGGGAAGAAATATTTAATATAAGATTACCACCAGGGTCCTGGATATTGTGTATAAGTGTTCTAGTTACTGATAGTACATAATGAAGTACTTTGAATTTAAAAGTGTGAGATAACCATCATTTTCTTTTGCTCACAGATTCTGTGGGTCAGGAAATCAGGCAGAGCTTGACTGCACAGTTCTCACTTGGAGTCACTCCAGAGGTTGCAGTCAGATGTTGGCTGGGGCTGCGGGTATTTGAAGGTTCAGACATATGAGATGGTTCCCTCACAGGGCTGGCCACTGAGGCTGTTGACCAGACAGCCACACACACACACACACACACACACACAACCTCCCCAGCATGGCAGCCTCAGGGTACTTGGACTTCTGACATAGCAGGTCCAAGTTCCGAATGCAAGTGTCCCGGGAACTGAAGAAGTTGCATGGCTTCTTATGACCTAACCTTGAAAGTCACATGGATCACTTTTGTCATATTCTATTGGTCAAAGCAGTCACAAGCCTGCCCAGACTCAAGGGAAGAAGCCAAAGACCCCTGATGGGAAATGTGTCAAGAATCTACAGACGAGATGTTAAAACCATCACACTCACCGTGGATGCTCCCACAGAAGTGTGTGATGTAACTGGCAGTTAACCAGCGAGGCAGACGCTATTGCTGCCCTGCCCTGGGTCCCCATGGTCTACGTCTCAGATTGTCTGCAACTGCGGCGGACAGTTCCTAGGGTTCCTGGCACCTTCCCCTTTCAGGTGCCCAGGGCTAGAGTCCTCCAGTTCTCTCCGATTTTTCCTTTGTCCTGGCTGAGAAACACAGAGTGCCTTGTCTGCTCTGTGAGGCAGACACTGCATATTTTTTTCCCTGCAGGTGTAAACCCAAGCTGGGCTTTGAATATTCCCAGACACTGATAAACTTGTTTATGTTGTTGCCTGAAACACTGAAACAACAAACATATTGTTAAACGTGTATTAATAGAAATGAACCCCAGTCCTGAACCAAATCCATTAAACCCTTAAGTAAACTTCCCACCCCGACCCCCTTGCTGTGGACATACCTAGCTAGATCTGTTGTCCCACTGTCCATTGGGAGGACAGGCTGCAGCCCCGTCCATACAGAAGTTTCCTTGATAAATGCTTTGGACTGATCACCCTGGCATTTAGTGCTTCTTTCTTTGGGATCCCAACCAGCCCCATCTCAGGACGGTTTGGGGCAGTCCCTGCAGGAAGTCCCCTGCTGTCACTTTTGGGGCAACTCTAGCCTCAGGTTCAGCCAGACAGAACACCAGGTCTCTCTGTTTCTCAGCCTGAGGGCTTTCTCTGGCATGGGGGAACTAGCTCAGCCCTCAGGAGTAACTCTCAGCCAATAAGATAAATACCCCGAGTCCCTTGTCCCTTGATGGGACAATTCTGAGGCACATTCAAGTGGTCCCCAACATGACCGAGCCCAGGTGCCCTTAGTGGCAGCCAGCTCATCAGGTGCCCTGCGCTGGCTCTCCTCTCCCCCTCTGGCTGTCTCCCCATGGCTTCTGCTTCCTGACATCCATTCCCAGCCCCCAGCTGCTTGTCCCCAAGTTGGCTTTGGGAGGACCCAAACTATAACAGCCGTCACACTGTGAAAGAAAAGTCGGTTGAATTGTTGCAGCAGATAATCTCTAGATCCCTCCCTCATCTCAATCCCTGTTATTATCTATTTTATAAATGTGGTTACCCGAGAAGTTCTGGGATTGTCCTGAGTTCTCAAAGAAATCACAAGAAAAAAACAAAAATCACCTGAATGCCAGGATGGACAACCGATGTTTTATTAGTACACCCCATTTTCCAAATGAAATAAAGCATTTCTTACACCAAAAAAGGAGGTCTCTCTTCCCTTAAAGCAGCCATAAAAATCAGGACTAAACAATGGTCTAAAGCCTGAAAAATTAAGTGAGACTGCGAATAAATATATCTCAGTAAATCTTAAACTTTCATAGACAGTAAACTTGGGGTCATTGCAATTTCTGCAGTTAAGGGGAGGTTTTGTCTTATTCTTCAACTTCTCAACCATGCCTCCTAGAAGTACAGTCCTGAGCCATACAGTGGTGTTTCTGTCAATGACAGACTATGTATATATGATAGTGACCCCATAAGATTACAATGTCATATTTTGACTGTACCTTTGCTATGTTTAGATATGTTTAGATACACAAGTACTTACCATTGTGTTACAGTTGCCTACAGTATTCAGGACAGTAACATGCTATACAGGTCTATAGCCTAGGAGCAATAGGCTACACCATACAGGGTAGGTGTGTAGTAGGCTATGCCACGTAGGTTTGTGCAAGTATATCCTCTGTGATGTTCACACAATGACAAAATTGCCTAACAATGCATTTCTCAGAACGTAGCCTTGTCATTAAGCCACACAGGACTATATATTGCAACCAGGCTCAAGTTATGCTCTGAAATTAGCTTATCAGATGCATCAGCCTTCCCTTGGCTCTTAAGATCTGCTACAATTAGCTTGGTAGCATAATGCATTCAGTGGCTGTGGGCAAAGCTCAGAGGAGTGAGAAAATCCAGTTAGAGCAGTTGCCAGAATCTCCAGTGTTTCCTCAAGCTTAGCTTGCTAATTAAATTTCTTGGCATAACCAAGGATGGATCCTCAGATCTGCCAGGCCTTTCTGGCTTCTTTTAAATTGGAAATGTCTAGAGAATCAGGACTCTGTTCCTCTGGATCCTTCTTCTTTTGATGTCCCACCTGAGTGCAAGAAATGAGGACACAGAAATGACAGTTTATCGGTTGTCAAACGTTGGATGTGAGCAAAAGTTTAACAACTACATATACGCCAACCGTCCCCAAAGCCGCTTAACTCCCACAGTATGCCACCAACAAAAGTAACAAAACTGCATGCATGGGAGACAGCAACGTGGTTGTTTTCTTGAAAGAACTCCAGAGACCAAATTATACAATTTCTAACACTGGGCTATTCAGGGGCCTGGTAAACACAGAAACCACAGAGGGGAGGGAAGGGGAAAGAGGCGAGAGCAGGATGTCTGGTCTAATTCAGCGTTCCCTTTGCCCTGCTCTGTTTTATAACAATGTCAGCTCTATGGAATAAAACCAAATGAGGTTTCTGTGTCTTTAAGACGCAGGCAGCATTGGCAATGGATAGGTTTCCATAGCAACTTGTAATTCTACTGTCTATTAAATGAAAAAGCAACAATAGAAAATCCCTAGCAAATAAAGTGTGATACCTCTCAATGACAATTATCTGCTTATTACAGTCTGGTTTTGAATGCTTAAAAGTACAAACACCTACAATCTTTTGCTATGTTTGAATGAAGCAGTGCTATTTTTTTTTCTTTTGTAAAGCTCTCAGACAGAAAAGAAGAAACAAACAAACAAACAAGTTTCTGAGGGTCTTTAGATGTCAAGCCTCTTCTGTGGCCCCAGAATTTTCCACTGTACATATACACTGCACAAAAGCAGCAAGGAGGATTAAGCAATTCAGAAATCTATAGCAAAACGAAGTAGTAAGACCTCATCCAATGAGTGTCCTGTATCAGATGTCCTTGTAAGAGGCCTGGGACTCTATTAAGTCTACAGCTGTGTGCTCTGCACACACACAAAAAAATTTTTTAAGATTATAACTCCAATAAAACGTCAATAAGCTCCTCCATCAGTAATCAATTTAAATAACATTTACGGAGAGACTATTAGAGATTTTGTAAGACACTAGAACTATGAAAACAAGAAAGACCCAGTTTTTGACCCCTGTAAGCTCCCAAGAGGGGAATGGAGGGAAAGACACACAAATTATATAACCAGGTTTCCCAAGGGTTGTCAGCTGAATCCTGTCCTCGCAACTCTTGTCTGTTGACATCCCAACCCCAGTGCCTCAGCATATACTGAAGATGGAGTCTTTAAAGAGGTAATTCAATCACAATGAGGTCATTAGGATGGGCCCAATCCAATCTGTCTGGTGTCCTTCCAAGCAGAGGAAACTTGGGCACAGACAGGCACAGAGGGAAGCCAGTGTGAAGACGCAGGGGGAAGACGGCCATCCACCAGCCAAGGAGAGAAGCCTGGAACAGATCCGTCCCGCACCACCCTCAGAAGAAACCAACCCTGCGCACACCCTGATCTCTCGGGCTTCCAACCTCCAGAACTGTCGGAAAATTAGCTTCTGCTTAAGCCACACAGTCCTATGGCGCTTTGTTACAGCTGCCCCAGCAAACCCATAAGCCAAGTTATAATCTGCTAGAGCAGTGGTTCTCAATATTTCAGCTGGATCAGAACCACCCGGAGAACTTATTCAAACACAAACTGCTGAGCCCTACCCCTAGTCTCTGACTCCGGTCTGCCGTGTGGTCCCCAAAAACCTGCATTTCTAGTGAGTTCCCAGGTGATGGTGAGGATGCTGGCTAGGGGACTACCCTTTGAGAACCACTGTACCAGCAGGTGCAAATCAAAGACAGAGGCTGCGCCTAATCCTAGCCAACTCAAATCAGGAGGCTTCATGCTCCCTCCTCCCTGAAGCTAAAATGGAGAAGATTCCAACCTGAGTTTCACACCCAGGCGCAGCCACAGGGGTATGCTGTCCAGGTGTGCTTGCCCCACAGAACACAGTCACAGACGCTGTGTCTTGCAGAGACCCCAAACTTTAAGGCATCAGTAACCTTGTCCACTACTAAAACGTGGCTCATGAACGAGTGTCCTTGGGTTCTGAACAATTAAAGCAACAATTTGCCCTTCATGGAGAAGTCAGGCAGGTGGGTGAGGGCTGATGGTTTCTCTCCCATCCAGTCAGAGGCAGAGGGGTAGGGAAAGGGTACAGAAGTATTCCCCCTCCTTTACCTTCCCTACAACTCAGTCTACGAGGCCACACTTCAGAGGGCCTACCTCTGGCCCTGCTCTGACTGTGCCCCTCCCTCATACCAAGAGGACACACCTGCCCAGAACACATGCCCCCTTTTGGATCAAGCCCCAGGCATCTAAATTCCCTGCCCAAACCAACGTGGCCTGTTTCCAGGGCCTGCTCACACCTCTTTTCTTGGTCCTCCTGCAGACAGATCACACTGCTAGTGTGCATGAACCCAGGCCCAAGGGATGGCTAAGGGGGTGAGTGTGTGGAAGACCGGGAAGCTAGAGCTTGGACACTAGGAGCTTGGGTGTCCATGAGCATGTGTGAGGCTCAGCTGTGTGCTGGTTCTTGGGGTAGGAGCCCCAATCTGTGGCATTTATTGATTTCCATGGAATCAATACTACTCCCACCATGGTCGGTTTCAAGCTACCCTGTTTCCCCCCAAAATAAGACCTACCCATAAAATAAGCCCTAGCAGGACTTCTAAGCATTTGCACAATATAAGCCCTACCCCGAAAATAAGACCTAGTGATGGGCGTGGCTACGCAGCGCATCTGCACAACCCATGCATTTCCTCACGGAGCGGTAAAGAAGTCGAGCAGCCCTTCTCATCGTGAGAAGCTGCCCCATCGTGACAGCTACTATCCCAGAGGTGACCGGAAAGGTGCAGGCAGCCCCACCAACAAGGTTGGCTCCCCCTGTCAGGTCCCGGCTATCCTGTGCGTGCTGCAAGCTGAGGCTTTAAGGGGAAAATAACACATCCCCTGAAAATAAGCCTTAGGGTATCTTCTTAAGGAAAAATAAACATAAGACCCTGTCTTATTTTTGGGGAAACACGGGACCAACATGATGTCAAAATTCCTGAAAACTCGGCTTTCATGAGGTGGTAAGAATCAGCCCCAGCACACCACTGGAGAGGTCCCTCATGCTATGGGACAAAGGCAGGAGTGGAAAAAGAACAAGGGCAAGCTGGGGGCCTTCATCTATATATTCTTGGTCTGGCCCTGTCTCAAGCAGAGGTAGGCCTAGCTCTCTGCCAATAGCATCACCCCTAACAGCCAGAAAGTTGCTCTGGTTGCCACTGATGGCAGCCATCAATACTGACCTCACAAAGGAAGGCCCTTTCTCCCTTAGTACTCCATAAAAGACATGACTGTTAGTTGCCCACCCAATAGCCACTCCCCAATCCCTTCTTTCTGGAAGAGCTTGCTGCTTCCTACAGAGGCTGAAAAATACTAGATACTTGCTTTCCCAGGCTCCCTTGCAGCACACGACCCAATCTGGCCAATGGGAGCTGAGGGGTGAAGTCTGCTAGGGCTTTCTGGGAAAGGTCTCCACCCCCCACCCACCCATCACCAATAAACAACAAGAAAGTCTTTCCTCTTCTCTGGATGTGATGTTTCTGCTAGGATGCCTGAACGGTGGCAGCCACATTGCAACCATGAGAGAAAACATTAGCAACATGCACAAGGTGACAAAGAAGGATCAGAACTGCCAGGTTCATTTTTTCTTCTTTTAGTTAATTGTGGTAAAATGCACATAACAAAATTTACCATCCTGAGCATTTTTATGGGTGATAAGTACAATCACAATCTCCAGAATTCTATTCATCTTGCAAAACTGAAACTGTAAAACAACTCCCCATTTCCCCTCCCCCCCATCCCTGATAACCACCTTTCTGCTTCCCATCTCTATGAATTTGACTACTCTAGGTACCTCGCATAAGTGGAGTCATACAATATTTATCCTTTTGCGACTGGCTTATTTCACTTAGTATGTCTTCAAGGTTCATCTATGTATGTAGCTAGCGTATGTCAGAATTTCTTTCCATTCTGAGACTAAAAAATACTCCATTTTAAGTATAAACCACATTTTATCCATTCAACTATCGATGGAAACCTGGGTTTTTTCCACCTTTTGGTTTCTGTGAATAATACTGCTATAAATGTGTATGCAAATATCTCTTTGAGATCCTTTTTGGGTCTATACCAAGAAATGGAATTGCTAGATCATATGGTAATTCTATTTTCAATGTTTTGAGGAACCGCCACACTGTTTTCCATAGTGGCTGCAGTTTTGCATTCCCACCAACAGTGCACAATGGTTCCAATTTCTCCACATCTTCATCAACACTTACTTTCTAGGTTTTTGTTTTCTTTAATAGCCATCCTAATGGGTGGGAGGTAGCCTCCTGTGTTTTTGATGGCATTGGTGGAGCCACTGAACCAGCCTGAAATTGTCCAGCCTCCAGAGGTCTTGTGTAAGAAATAATAAAGATCCTTATTGTTGAACTCCCTTTTAGATAGGTCTTAAGCATCTTCTAACTGATGCACATCTCCCTCTGTAGGACCCAAGACAGAGAGGACTCATTCATGATTGACTTCTCTGTTTCTCATGCTCTCCATCATATATTGCTTCTTGCACTCTTAGAACTTAGCATAGATTCCACACCAGGGTCAACTCATGATATAGTGCAACTGCAAGAACAAAAGAGTGTTCATAGCAGCTTTATCCATAACCATAAACTGGAAACAGCCTAGGCATCCATTCAATAGAATGGATAAACCATAGTACATCCATACAGTGGAATACTACTTTGCAATAAAAAGAAACTGCCGATACATGAATGACTTGGATGAATCTCAGAAACATTATGCTGGGTGAAAATGCCTTACACAGAAGAGAATTGCCTTAGTCCATTTTCTGCTGCTATAACAGAATAACACAGCCTGGGTAATTTATAAAGAAAAGAAGTTTATTTGGCTTCCGGTTCTGAAGACTGGAAAGTCCACAACTGAGGGGCCGCATCTGATGAGGGCCTTCTTGCTGCGTCATAGCAGGGCAGAAGGGCAAGCAAACACTCAGCGGAAATCGGGCCAAACACACTCTTTTTAAACCCACTCCTGTGATACGGACATTAATCCACTCATGAGCTTGGAGCCTTCATGGCCTAATCTCCTCTTAAAGGCCCCACTTCTTAATACTGTTCCAATGGTAATTAAATTTCAATGAGTTTTGTAGGGAACACTCAACCCATAGCAAGTACATGCTGCAATGATTTCATTTTACATAAAGTTTGGGGACAGTGTATTCTAATCTATGATGAAAAAAACAATGTCTACATAGGGCTTCACCATTTGCAAAGGATCTTTGCATACATATCATTCAGTCTTGCAACTACTTTAAATTAAGTATTTTATCCTTTTCACAGATGAGAGAAAAATTTGTTTAGGAATTGGAGAGGACAACATTAAACTTCTCTTATATATATTGAATCCTTGACTAGGATCCAAAGCTTCCCCTTCACCCATTCCCAAATAATCTTATAAAATGAGTATTAACTCCACATATATACAGGTCAAAGTAGACTCACTCAAAACCACTCTGCCAAGGAGAAGACTCCAAATCCAGTTATTATTACAGTTAAGAGCAGGCTCTGGAGCCCAAATGCCTGGGTGTGTAGCCCAACCCTCTACTTAGTAGCTATGTAACCATGAGTAAATTGTTTAAACTCTCTGAGCCTTAGTTTCTGCATCTGGAAAACAGATTACCTCTTGGGGTTGAGAGCAAATGAATTAAATGAAAATAATGGTGCACTGGTAAATGTTTAACAACCAGTTCTCTGGGGAGGAAAAATGTGTGTATGCATTTGTCATTAATTTTACTAAACATATACAAGCACACAATTTATAAAATATGTAATACTCCTTACTGTAAATTCCATACAAGCAATTACTTTTCACAGAATATAGTGTACTTGATTTTTGCCAAAGTTGCATCTGACAAACCAGGATAGTTGTGACAGATTGATATTATAATGTATATTAATTAGTAAATCAAAAACTACATTAGAACTTACCAATGATGTGTGTGACATCTTTGCTCAATCAAATATATTTCAAATACTAGAATATTTCTTTAAATTTTTGTACTAATAACCATGTAATGGCTACAGATATCACACACTTTTAATCTGTATTAACATTTTATCCATAACTTTAAGTCTAGACAATCGACAAAACAATAAATCAAATCCTGATATTGTATTTGCAGATTTCCATGGTATGAATAGTCCCACCCTCGCCAATGTTGAGCTACGAATGTGCTATCACTAGCAAGAAAGAAATGTGCAGGAACACACCATTATAAAGTATTTCCACCATACAGATAAAAATTAAGGTATTTAACTTCAAAAATATAAACAATAAAATAGTAAAATAATTACAAACTGACAAATTTGGAGTACTACCTTTTTAAAAAACAATTCAGGCCGGGCGCTGTGGCTCACGCCTGTAATCCTAGCTCTTGGGAGGCCGAGGCGGGCGGATTGCTCAAGGTCAGGAGTTCAAAACCAGCCTGAGCAAGAGCGAGACCCCATCTCTACTATAAATAGAAAGAAATTAATTGGCCAACTGATATATATATAAAAAAAATTAGCCGGGCATGGTGGCACATGCCTGTAGTCCCAGCTACTCGGGAGGCTGAGGCAGAAGGATTGCTTGAGCCCAGGAGTTTGAGGTTGCTGTGAGCTAGGCTGACGCCATGGCACTCACTCTAGCCTGGACAACAAAGCGAGACTCTGTCTCAAAAAAAAAAAAAAAAAAAAAAAAAAAACAATTCATATAAGGCTTATATAATTTTTTAATAAAATGGTCGTGTTTGTAACAACTGGCTCCCTAAATTCCTGGAAACTAACAAACAACTCACAAGCCCATGCAAACCAGCTCCGTTCACATAATGGTTAGAACAGCAGTGCCTGGCAATTATCCTTCAAGCTGCTGTGACTGGTAGCCATTGTACTCCATGTCCACACAACTACCCCAACACTACCTGAACTAGTTCCCTGGCTATTCATGGAACCTCATTTTGCATTTGGATTTAAAAAAAAAAATCCTGATACATACTCAATAAATGTGTGCAATTAATAAATGACTAAACCATTATTCTTTTCCTTGAAAATCTTGTCAGATAAAACAGCTTAGAAAATGAGCAACCACTGTAGGGAGCAAAAAGTTAATCAAAAGAAAATGAAAAGTAGGTGCTTTCCACTTTGGAAACTACCTTATTTGCGTTTAACTGCAAACCTGAACAGGAAATTAAACGGCTATCGTAGGGGGAAAAAATAGATGAAAACAAGCAAAGCAACTGAAGAAGGAAAAAACTGCATGGGTTAAGGATAAGGTGTTCAAAGAAAAATAAGAGAATAAAAAACAAAAAAATATATAGAACTTACCTCAGAGACTTTAGATCTTATTTCACTCAGCAGACTCCAGTAGAAAAACTGAGAGAAAAATTTTAGGAACACAGATGAACATATTCATCTGTGGATTTTGGTTTTGGGTCTTTTTAAAAGCACTGATCCCATGCTCTCCAGTAACTTACATTAAAATGTATGACATAGTATTTACTAAATTAATTCTTCTTGAAGACATTCTGCTTGGATTTAGGTTAACTGAACACTGCCAACCAGAAATTACTTTTCTTTGCCATATTGAATTAAATATTTATTGGGGAAAAAAAATTTTTTTAAATGTATGGGAATTGCCAATTTTGAGAGCATGTTTGAGGAATGTGCCCCAATATTAAGGCACAATATTAAGAGGTTCTGAGCTTCCTCCAAGACTTCCCTTTAGGTCTCCTACACCCTTTCCACTAAGTGTGTTCTTTGCGGATCTGATACTCTGATGTCTTGAAATCACCCCACAGCAAGCGACTCTCACATAGTGAAGAGTAACTCTGATGTGGCTACTAAAGCACATGTGATAGCCATGTCTAAACTTTTAGACAGACTAAGAAAATCGATCGTGACAAATTTTAAACACAGGCCTGAGTGTAAAAACTAAAACCAGATCTGTGAACTAACTGTCATCACTCATGTACTCAGGTATTTATTTCTAAAATTCAGAAGGAATTTAATCCCTTTTGTTTTCCATCAACCACACATTTATTTGGAGCTCCATGTTTTCTATTAGACCACGCAAAAAAGGGGGCAAAATAAAATAATTTGTGCAATCCGCTGAATTTGATCAACACCCAAAGGGGTATATGGTTAACAAGGTTTTTTCCTTCTAAAAGCTCCCTTTCCAAGAAATCCCAACAAGTGCTCAGCACAGGAAAAAAAGGAAGAGGAGGATGAGTGCAGAAAGTTTGGTGAAAATGACACCCACTAAACCCTTCCTTAAAGGATTCATGATGCACATTAGCTAATTAGAGAACAAGACTGATATAAAAACATTTCAGTAACCTTATTTAACCCAGCATTTCCAAACTTAGTTGATCAAGGAGCCCATTTTTCCCACCTAAGATCAATTAATATTCACAGAAAAGTAGTGGATATTATTACTCTAAGAAACACTGTAGGTAATGCAGATTTAAGTAACTATCTTAACTTTGCCAGCATGGATACATACAGCAAGAGGAAAGGGAAAAGGGGGTGGTCTTGCTGCGGAGCCTTACCCCATTCATGGCCGAGGCTAGACCAAGTACCCTGTTCGTTCCTATCTCACCATCTTCTGCCCAGAAAGACTACCTTGTCATACACAATGAACCATTATTCAGGTGGCATTATAGAAAACAGCAACAGTCCTCGCTGGAATCTCTACACAAACTCTAAATCTTTTTTTCAGAAGCCCTGTGTATATACATTTCCTCTTGTTGAAGCACAGTTTTTACATAAGAGATCTTGCTATGCTCAGGGGAAAGATAACTTGTAGTAAGTTAAATTATAAATAGTCTTACAAAAACATCCACATAGACACCAAACACCACACGTGGTTAGAAATAATATTTATTATCCCCTCCCATGTACAGATTACTTCTCAGAAACATGAAGATATCATCCATGTCCTCTTCAATTACAGTTCATAAAAAATAAACTTAACTCATATCCTGTCAACAATATATTTAGCATTTTTTAAAACAATAGCCATTTTATTTTTCCGTGTTAGTTCAAGAATAGCTTCAAGTTTTATCTTTTGGATCAAATCAAGTCAATCTTTGTTTATCAGTAACAATTTCCTCACAGAGCCCCTCCCCCCAATCCCTAAAAAAATTCTATATCCTAAGTGATAAACTCTTCTTGTACATTCAGCAAACTTTATATTGGAAAAGAAAAAGAATAATTGAGATAGATATTTACTTTCGTGCACAGTAATAAATCTAGCTGAGCTTCTACACCTTGCTTTGCAATGATGTTTACATAAAATAAATCATCTCTTATCAAGTTACAATGGTAATTTCTTGAAATGTCGATATGAAAGTTATACACTTAATCCACTGAAATTTCCTTATTTTTGATCTGTAATTAAACCATCATAAGGACAAGCTTCATCCCAAGATGTTTCCCCTTTCCCTCAGCTATTTCTCTTGAAAAGCCTGAATCCTCTCTCAGATCACGTAAAGAGATACGTTAAAAAGCACAGAAAAAAAAAGTTTTAGCTTGCTGACATAATGCCCTTAAGTTTGCTGACATAATGCCCACATTTTAACTTTAAAATATAAAATCAGAGTTAAAGCATCACTTAATTCATACAGTACATTATTAATCAACAGTGTCCCACCAACTCAGAAGTTTCCTAAATTGGTTGTCTTCTCTGCATTTAGTAAGTTTATAACCAATGACTCAATCAAAGAATGTGCTTGTAATAGGCTGCTGGTCTAATTTTGGAATCAGAAGTTTCATATTGGGCCATTTTCAAATATAGAAAAACTATGGGGGGGCATATGAACTATTAATTTTGTTTCCCATTACCTACAGGAAGAATTTATTCAAATAAAGTTTTACAAGACAAAATGCAAATCTATATACCTATATAGAGATGTATACATGTATATATTGAACCTAACTAAAGTTTTATAAGCAATACTAACATAGTTCCGGTTACACATTCCTAAAGACTTAATTGTTTTAAAGATACATGTTATAAAGAGGCTTATGCAAAAGGCAAAAATTAAGAATCAACATGATCTTTGAGGTTTTCAATATTACTTCAAAAAGCTGTTTCTATCCCCCATAGAAGAAAAGTATGCATTTGTTTATCTTAGGAAAAGAAATTATAAAAAGATAATGCTATCATGTAAAGAATTCACAAAAACTATACGGTATATCCCATAAAAGTCATACCTACAAAGGTAAATCACAATTATGGTTTATATTGTATTACAGACATCACCATCGCCTTTCCTCTTTAATAATGAGAGGGTTTAACTTTTTTTTTTTTTAACTTACTTAACTAGTGCCACAGAAATTCAAGTCCCAGTAGCAACAAGTTAAACAAGATTACAAAATAAGGCATTCTGCTTACACATCATGAAAATAACAGGCTTAGTACAGTAAAGCAGGCTCTTATTTTTGCAATTTTATATAATCCAAACATTTTCTAGAAGGCAATCTTTAACAAAAAATCCAATTAATTGCTATTTTCCAGGGAAACAGAAAAACATACACACAATCCTCAACTTTGGCTATTTCTCCTACTGCCATATACAGAGGCTGATCTTATCTATTTAATAAAGCCCACTATTAGAAATGTGGATGAAATGTCTTTGACTATACCATTTCTAAGCCTGTAAGTCACGCACTAAATGATTTTTCAAATTATAGATTATATCTAATTTGACAAAATCCCTGTAGTGTTATTTAGGGAAAAAAAAGTGGACTCAGAACACACATGCGCACAAACACACATGCCATCATATTAAACAGTTTCCTTAAACATTAATTGGTTCTCCAAAAAGAATCAAAATTCTTCATCATCAAGCTGCAGCATGTGCATTAGGGGCAGCAATGCAACCTTTTTCAGCACAAAGTAAGAATATGAATGAATTTTTAAACAACTAGTACCGTGAACCAAAGATTTTACCAAAGATGAACTCTAAAATACATATTTTTTGAAATCTGGACTTAACTGCCTGTTGCACTTTTACATTAAGTGTTGCTTAAATAAAAATAGAGCATAATTCAATATTCTACTGTCTAAACATTTTAAAGCAATAGTTATATCATCAACAGGTAAAATGCACCTAATTTGGGTCTTTTGACACCTCTTGTTTTAAGTTTATTGTATGATAAAGTTCTTCACAGTTTAAAATATTGTGAAGAAATATATTTAACTATATTCACATATTATGTACACATACTATGTATTTGATGTACCCATAAACTTTTAATATGTGTGTATCAGTAGGATACCCCACATATATGCAGGAACCCTGAATAATATGGTTGGTGTAGACCGTGAAATGATTTCCCAGAAATGCTTAGAAATAAGAAAAGATTATTATGAATAATTATAACAAAAATTTTACCTTATTTACATAGTGCCTATCTCCCAAGAGGTAAATATGTTTTAAAGACATTTTTTAGTATCTCTGTGAGGGGCATTAGAAATATTATCAATTCTCATTTTCCACAACCAAGTAATCTGCCCGGGATCATACACTTTAATAGTGGCAGAATAAAATATAGACACAGAGAACTCCTAACTCCAATAGTAAGTTCGAATTACTAGATCAAATAGTCTTGTGGTGGCAACAGGATTCCCAACAGAACCTCCACCAGAAAGGATTAATTTCTAAGTCTTCATATACTTGTGATTGTGCGTTATATTTATACCACAGGGAGATCAAAATGGTTTTTGGTTTGGCAGATGAAAAAGTCTAACATTCAGTGTGATTATAATTCAGTGTAACTTCTCCAGTTTAAATGCGACACAGCTGATTGGTCTATCGGGGAGATGCAGTCAACGTCTAATCATGGCAGAAGAGCTCTCAATCCAAACAGCTATTGCGTGATTACAGAGATAGCCTACAATCTTGTATTGTCTTAAAGGTCTTTTCTATCTCCACATATGGTATACACATATAAATAAGCATTTTAGCACAAAATGTACAGTTAGCCTTAGTTCATGTTTAAATAAACAAAGGCCTTAAGGGTGAACTTTAAAGGCCAAGAGCTCCTCAGAGTGCATGTTGTTTAAAGATCGAAGGTCTGGCAACTTTAGAAGTAGTTTTGTAAAAATAGAGGCCTCATTTGGATGGTTTTTCATTATTAAGGTCCTTAGTGCACGGATGAGAGTTTCCTGCAAAGCCTCCACAGAGTTGACGTTTTCTATTCCAGATCGATCTAAATGAGAAGGAATAGAGAAACACAAAGGAGAGGAATTATTAACATAAAATATATATATAATTCTTGTTCATAAATCTCCCTAAGGAATTTAAAACAAGGCTTTATACATTACAACAAAGGCAAAAGATATTTGACCAAGTTTTAAAAATCTCAATGGCCAATTTTCCAACTATTTATTATATTATAAAGCATATATGTCATACAGTACATTTGATAAATCAAACTTCTTCATTACTTAGGAATTTTTTTTCACAAAAATAGAGGTTAATTTTTTAAATTAGGTGTCATTTGCTGATTTCAACTGCTTCTAATTGGCAAAAAAAAATTATGTAGTATATAAAACTTTTTACTACATATGGAATATATTCCCATTTGTACCACATGTGGTAGGCAGCCTCTACAGTGGCCTCCAATGATCCCCCCCTATCCTGGTATTTACCCTGTTGTGTAATCCCCTTCAGTTGGCTACACTTACTAACTTCTAATGAAAAAAATGTGACAGAAGTGATAAGATGTCACTTCTGAAATCAGGTTACAAAAATCTGTGGCCTCCATCACTCACTCACTCTGAGAAAAGCCAGCTGCCACGTTGTAAGCTGCCCCATGGAAAGGCCCACATGATAAAGAACTGAGAGTGGTTTCCAGCCAATATCCAGCAAGGGACTGAGCCGCTTAGTCCAACAGCTTACAAGGAACTGAACCTTGCCAATAACCACACAAGCCTGGAAGCAGATCGTTCCCTACTCAAGCCTTCATATGAGACCACAGCCGTGTCCACAGCTTGATTATCACCTCCTAAGAAACCTTGAGTCAGAGGCACATATCATAGTCTCATCCCTCAAAAACTGTGAGATGGTAAATGTTTCCATTTTTAAGCCACTAAGTTTTGGGATAACTTGTTATGCAGTAACAATGCAACTTTATTATACTAGTGATATTTATATTTATTATACTAGTTATATTACCCTACATTCACTTTCATTTAAGCATACTGTGTTTACTAAGCTTATCATATGTTAGTAAAATAGTGATTTTGCATAAACCAGCAATAAAGTATCTTAAAATTAGCTACATGTATGTAGTTTGCCCATAGACTTTTTTTTTTCATCAGCAAGGGCTATTTCCTGCCTTTACAATAGTAGGCACAAGAAATAGTCAACCTCCCCTCAATGAGGTTGTAATTTACAAGAAAAAGACTTCTGGCCGGGCGTGGTGGCTCACGCTTGTAATCCTAGCACTCTGGGAGGCCGAGGTGGGCGGATCACTCAAGGTCAGGAGTTCAAAACCAGCCTGAGCGAGACCTTGTCTCTACTATAAAAATAGAAAGAAATTAATTGGCCAACTAATATATATATATAAAATTAGCCGGGCATGGTGGCGCGTGCCTGTAGTCCCAGCTACTCGGGAGGCTGAGGCAGTAGGATTGCTTGAGCCCAGGAGTTTGAGGTTGCTGTGAGCTAGGCTGACGCCACGGCACTCACTCTAGCCTGGGCAACAAGCGAGACTCCGTCTCAAAAACCAAAAAAAAAAAAAAAAAAAGAAAAAGACTTCTAACTTCTACAAGGAAACAAAATCCCAGGCCATTCATGCCCTTTTATTTTTTATAAGGACATTGAGGAGGTCTTCCATTAAAAGTGGTAGCTGAAAAAGGCCACTTGCAATGCAAGCACTTAGAACAAAGACTAAAACTTAATAGTAAGAGGAAAGTTTGACTAAATGCAGAAAAAAAATGGTGAAAATAGGTTTATCTTATATTTAACAAATTTTGAATTATTATAACAACTATGTGCTAATCCTTATTGAAAGAGAAACTGAATGTTGACTATTGATTTGAGGGGTCACAATTTTTCAGATAAAACTATCAAACAAAAGACCTTTCTCTTCATTCTTTTTTTTAAGACAGCAGCTCACTCTGTTGCCCAGGCTAGATAAATGTTGAGAAATATGATTGAGAAATTAATGAAATGTGCCTCATAAGACCATTAATTTTACTGTATCACCCTACATTAATATATTAAAGATAGAAATAGGAGTTTCCAGGGGTTTACCCTGAAGGAATATGTGAACTCAATGGTTCACTTATTAGAGGCTGTTATCATGGGAGAGCTCTCACATCTCCGGTAGGGATGTTTTCTGGGAAGGCTTCAGAAAAAAAAATCTCAAAATCTGTGAGCTTCCCTGTGTCTTGAAAGACAAGGCAAGGCAAATACAGCCCACAGGATGGGAGCTGGAGACAATGAGTGACCTTTACCCAGAAATGCGCCCCGGTGGTTATAAACAACCTGTTTTATAGAGATAGGTTTCCTGCTCTCTCCTGTCTACCTTTAAGTCCATATAATAACTAAATCAAAGAAATATAGGATCACTATACCTCTTTTGTTATATCTTTGTTAATTGACAACTACCTCTTAGAATTTAGAAGTTAGCCCCTGAAAGACTTTGTACCTGTTTGTTCATCTAGATAGATTAAAAGCTCTTTGAGAAGACTTTTGACCCCAGCCCACTACCTGTCTCCCCTAGCAACTGCATTCCCTGATATGTAAATGTGTTACCCTGACAACTGGTAATTTATATCTGTGATTATAAAAACCTGTATGAATCTAACCATATTGCTGGACATTCACGGGGATATGTCCAGTCTCCTGAGTAACCCCGCTGTTATATCTGATCTTCTTATATAAAACTATAAACTATATGTTAGTCTTTGTGTATTCTTTTATTCTCTCTATTCCCTATCAATTTCCTTATCCTCTGTGGCAACCCCTATCTAAGGGACCTGGCTCTGTGGGGAGAAGCAGCTGATCTCCTCGCAGGCCTGCCTCAACTACTTCCCCACAGATAGAGTACAGTGGTGTCACCACAGCTCACTGCAAACTCAAACTCCTGGGACTCAAGTGATCCTCCAGCCTCAGCCTCTCAAAGTGCTACGATTATAGGCGTAAGCCACCGCATCTAGCCTCTTCACATTTAACTTTGGCCAATCATAATGGTTATCTTTGCAAATATAATTAAAGCCTTCAATAATGCTTTGAAGTGTCTCTCTTGCCCTAGATATTCAAGTAATTTTTTTTTTTTTTTGAGACAGAGTCTCGCTCTGTCGCCCAGGCTAGAGTGAGTGCCGTGGCGTCAGCCTAGCTCACAGCAACCTCAAACTCCTGGGCTCAAGCAATCCTCCTGCCTCAGCCTCCCGAGTAGCTGGGACTACAGGCATGCGCCACCATGCCCGGCTAATTTTTTCTATATATATTAGTTGGCCAATTAATTTATTTCTATTTATAGTAGAGACGAGGTCTCGCTCTTGCTCAGGCTGGTTTCAAACTCCTGACCTTGAGCAATCCTCCCGTCTCGGCCTCCCAGAGAGCTAGGATTACAGGCGTGAGCCATCAAGTAATTTTTTAAAAACATCCTAGCACTTCATTAAGCGCACTTCATCCTTGCCAAACACTTACTGAATGTATCTGCTGGTTACTGTTTTAGGTGCTAGGGAATCAGCAGTGAACAAAACGAACCAAAATTCCTTCCTTTAAGGGGCTTACATTTTGGCAGAAGAAAGTACAGCCATGCGCCACATAAGGACGTTTCAGTCAACAACAGACCGCATATACAATGGTGGTCCCATAAAATTATTTCCTATTGCCTAGTGACGTAGCCGTCATATCATAGTACAACACAGTACATGTTTGTGGTGATGCTGGTGTAAACAAACCTACTGTGCTGCCAGTCATAAAAAAAAGCCTAGCAGGTACAATTATATACAGTACATGATACTCAATAATAAGCTACTATGTTACTGGTTTAAGTATTTATTTACTATACTACACATTTTATCATTATTTTAGAGTATATGCATTCTAATTATTTGAGGAAAAGAAAAAGTTAACTGTAAAGCAATCTCAGGCAGGTCCTTCATGAAGTATTCCAGATGAAGGCATTGTTAAAGGGGATGACAGCTCCATGCATGTTATTGCCCCTGAAGAACTTCCGGTGAGACAAGATTTAGAGGTAGAAGGTAGTGATACTGATAATTCTGAACCTGTATAGGCCTAGGCTGATGTATGTGTGTCTTAGAAGTTTAAAAAGTTAAAAAAATAAAAAGTTTTAAAAATAGGAAAAAACATCATAGAATAAGGTTATAAGGAAAATATTTCTGTACGGCTATACGATGTGTTTAAGCTAAGCGTTATTTAAAAAGAGTCAAAGCTTTTAAAAATGTTCAAGTTTATAAAGTTATAGTCATGTATTACTGAAGACAGAAAAAATTGTTTAGTAAAGTTAGCGTAACCTAAGTATACAGGGTTTATAAAGTCTACAGTAGTGTACATAGTTGTGTCTTCTACTATCACATCGATCACTCACTAGCTGACTCACCCAGACATCTACAAGTCCTGCAAGCCCATTTATGATAAAGTACCCTATACAGGTGTACCACTTTTTATCTTTCATATCATATTTTTACTGTACCTTTCTATGTTTAAATATATTCAGATACACAAATACCATTGTATTACAATTGCCTACAATATTCAGTACAGTAACATGCTGTACAGGTCTGCAGCCCAGGAGCAATAGGCTATATCATAGAGCCTAGGTGTGTAGTAGGCTATACCATCTACATGTATGTAAATATCTACTCTGTGATGTTCATACTACAACAACATCACCTGATTCATTTCTCAATGCCCATCGTCATTAAGTGACACCTGATTGGTTTCAATCATAGAATCATTAATTTATAATACTAAAAAATGAGAAAGAATGACAGTGATCCTCATAATCAAAATAACCTAGATGGGCAAAGAAAGAAACGACTGGTAAGTTGGGAATGATATTTGAGTGGAAATTAGTATTATAAGTAGTTAGTCCTTCAGTGAGTATTTTGTGTTTAGATGACCTATGCTTCTTCATACAGCTCAGAACTTCAAAGAACTGGATGCTCACACTTAAAAAATGTAAACTGTATTAAATTTTTCTGAAGCCTTAATTTCTAAAAGCATGGTCTTTTATGATTTCAAGGCCAAGACTCTAACTACAAATCTGGCTGGATCATAAACAATCTTCTGGAGACTGTAATGTCAGAATGCACACATTGAAGTGGAAATTCATCTTCTAAATCACACACTAACTGCTACACTACTACTTGTACAGTTTAATTT
Source organism: Microcebus murinus (assembly GCF_040939455.1). NCBI lineage: Eukaryota > Metazoa > Chordata > Mammalia > Primates > Cheirogaleidae > Microcebus > Microcebus murinus. The sequence goes on along the minus strand of NC_134104.1, from coordinate 132,549,715 downwards.
ATGACATATCTATCTTCTACTTCGGTAGTTGGTTCTTCATCTCACTCTGAACCCTGTACTCCTCACCAATCTAAGTATATTCAATTCTTACAGGATGAAAGTCAAATACTTATGATAAAAACCTCTAAGAAGACAATTGAAATCCAATGTGCCTTGGCTTCACACTTACGTGTCAATCCCTAATCTTCAACTGGAAGTGACTACCATCATTTTGTACAACTTGAAAAAAAAACTTACCTTCCAGATATAATTGCCCTTTCATGGTATCAGGATTCTTTAAATCTCACAGGCAAATTATCAACATTTGAGATTTCACTCTCCCTTAGCAGCTAGAGCTATTCTGTTAACAACCAGTATAACGGAAAGACTTTGAAGCCAGACTAATGGGAGTTCAAATATCTGCTTAGCCAATTACTAAAAATGTGACCTGGGTAAATTATTTAACCACCCCCCCTCTGGTTCCTCAAATCCCTTGCTTATGTAACTGAGGATAATGTAACCTAGCTCAAGGAGGTCTGTTGTGAGGATAAAATATATAAAGAGGTCTAGATATTAACAAGCATTTCTTCTAAAAAAAAAAAATGCAAAAACAAAACAAAAAAAGCAGGCAACTATAGATTCCAAGGCAAACAAAAAGGTTTTTTAAAGATAAAGCAAACTACAAATGTTGCTTAATTCTAAGCAACTGACAGAGAACAGAAATGATCCATTTATTACCTGATACAAGAACCTGATTCATTCCCACTTCAGGCAGCAGAGATTTACACTACCTTTTCTATCATTTCAACCCCGCTGTGTGAACAATATGAGCATTATTTACTTAATCATAATACTGTAAATGCTGATTTTTGACTTTTCAACCTTGAAAATCAACTGATCAACAAAGCATGGAGGCTGGGTGCAATGGCTCACCCCTGTAATCCTAGTACTCTGGGAGGCCGAGATGGGTGGATCCTTTGAGCTCAGGAGTTTGAGAACAGCCTGAGTAAGAGCGAGACCCCATCTCTCCCAAAAATAGAAAAAATTAGCCAGGCATGTGGCATACGCCTACAGTCCCATCTACTTGGGAGGCTGAGGCAGGAGGATCCCTTTAGCCCAGAAGTTTGAGGTTGCAGGAGGTTTGAGGAGCCCAGGAGTTTGAGCTATGATGATGCCACTGCACTACAGCTGGGGCAACAAAGTGAAACTCTGTCTCCAAAAAAAACGAATATTTTTTTTTGGAAAAGAAGATATAAATGTTTTCATTCTTGACTACATAAAAGAAATGGTATAGCAGAAGCAGCCAGGGTATAAAAGAAGGGAGATACTCTCTCCCCATGTAATTAGAAGATTCCATCTAAACTATCCAAGAGAGATTATGTAAAAGTGAAAGATCAAAGAATATGAGTATGTTAATATTACAAATAAAACCAATAAAGTAACTGAAAAAATAAAATTTATGAAAACAGAGAAGGAAAAGTGAGGGCACTTTTATTTATCAGTTATATTTACCAAATAAAAAGAAGTACAAGCATGATACTCAGAATTGGGTAGTCAACCATCAGAAAATTTAAAAGAAAGATGGTTAAGATCTAGTTCTCTGAAGAATAAAGATAGGAGAAGATAAAAAGTAGAGACTTTTTACTTTATATTCCTCTGTAGTTTTTCAATTTTATTTTCCTGTCTAGATAATATTTTAGAAATAGCTAGTCATTTTTAAGTGGTGAAGATTTAGATTTGAAATGAAACCTCTTATGTGTGTGCTTATATATCTTCATGTATAGACATAACAAAAATAAGAATACATTGTATTCTTTTATAATCAGTCTTTTCTTCTTAATATTTCAAACTTTTTTAAAATACATTGTACATCAGTAAACAGGTAGATGGATAGATGGATAGATAGGTAAATGGATAGAGACTCCCCCAATGTTAATAGTGATCTTTTCTGTTAAGGATATCATCTTTATTTTTATCTTAATGTTTTCTACATTTTCAAAGAATCAATATTAAACTTATAATCAGAAAAAAATGGCTTTTGCAGAGATTAAAACAAAATAAAAATCATATTCCTAGCGGAAAATATAAATGAAGTAGCAGGGTTCCTGGTACAGAATTCCCCTTCACCTTCACCCCTTCAGCATCATTTTTTTCTCTGAACTATCTCTGGAACGTGATCCCTTCTACTTCATCTTCCCTGCCCTATCTTATTTTGGGAGAGTTCATCCCACTGCCTCATACCCTGATGTTATTTCAACAGCCTCTCATCCTGACTGTCCAGCTCTAATGACATGCCTGTCTAATCCGCCCACAATAAAAATGCAGAACTAATGTTAAACATTACTTTGTTCACGCCTGATCATTCCTCTATTTAAGAAGTTACACTGACTTTCCACTGTCCCGTATTTTGGTGAAATTTCTCTGCTTAGTTCTCATAGCTATTTGTCTATAATCTGGCACTCCCCTAACTCCCAAGCTTTGTGTCCCCCTCCTCCTTGATGCACTGTCCAGGCTTGGGCCACTTACCCCTTCCTCAGCCCTCTCCTGTGCTCTCCCACACCTGCCTTTCCATTTTTACTTCACTGGGAAAATCTAATGATATAACCTTCAAATTCCAGGTCTACTTCTATCTTCCCTCAAAATGCCTTCTAAGATGATTTCATCTTCCTTATTTGTAATTTCTACTTACCTCAGTCAGAACTACACAGTTTAGTACCATGAAGCTTTTTTGTGTAGTTCTGTGTCACCAAATATTACATAAATACTTTGAGAACAAGCTTATGCCTTAATGCTTCTTTTCTCTACCTGAACACTTGGCAGATAAGTCACATTCATAATATAAAGAATTTAACAGGTATTGATAATCTTTGGTTTCACAATAATAGGTTTACTAATTTTATGTCAACTCAAACCAATACTAATTACTTAAGAGATTCTACAAACAGTAGGTAAAATGTAAGAGACACTACGAAGTCAGTAAGAAAACAGGAATGACTTACTGACATACTCTTTCCATACTACTTCCATGCCATAAATGCATTCTTAGTTATCCAAGTAGAGCTGGACGGAAAAGGTAACCAAATTATGCATAAGTCTTTATTTATTCCACTGATGTACAGGCCCTTTAAGAACTTTTTCTCCTTAAAGAGTTACTAGTTTATAGTTTAGCTGCATAATCAGAGGCCATAATTTGTAACTCTCACAGTGCCTAGCAGCATGAAGCAAATGGAAAACTTAAAGTCATATCAAAATACTATAAAATGCCCATAAAATGTTTTAAAATAAAGTGATACCTAAAAATGGCTGGCACTTACTTAGATGTCCCCAGAAAAGTCAGTGTCTCAATTTCCAAATTGCTGTTGGGAGTAACAATCTCTGTCTTAATAGCTATTATCTGAATCGAAATACTTTGGTCAGAAACAACTGGGAAATTGGGACACATCATCAATGACTCATATAAATAAACATTAAAAACTCAATAACTTTGGTCACTCAGTCAAACAGTGATTGAGTATCTCTTCTATGCCAGACTCTCACTAGGCTCGCATGGTGCAAAACATTCCTTTGACAGGATAAGGAATCCAAGACCCAAAATGATAAAATTACTTACCCAAGTCACACAGAAAATTCAATGGTAAAGCTGGGCAAAAGCCTACAACTCATAAGTCACAATATTTGCAACAAACAATACTAGTACCTCTTGATACTTTTAACATTTTCAAGTAACCTACATTGTATTTTAATTAAAACTTATATTCATATTAGAACCACCTATCTGGAGATATACAATGTTCCAAAAAAGAAGTCCGTGAAATAAATATTTAGACTCATAAAATTATAAACAGAAGCTAAAGACTAATAAGAGTGGTAAATGCAAGAGGCCCAAATGTAAACATTATTTTATTCCTATAGCACTTTGACTTGTACTGTCATAATTTAGAAAAATAATTATGGAAAAAATAAAAGGTTCACATAATTCAGCATCTTCCTTAAGGCCTTATTCCCTCTATACAGCTTGTTAGAATCTAGTTCACTGCCACCTTCTCCCTAGTTGGTCACTATATGCTGGGTGTGGCACAATTTTGAACCAGCTTGCTTACCTGCAGATACCAGGACAACTGCTGTAAACAAACTCATTTCTTCATCACTAAGTTGGAGGGCATTTAGCTTCTCACTAAATTCAAACATAGAGTTTAGCAGATCGCCTGCTCCCATTGAGTGTAAATCATCCACACTATACTTCTTTCCACTTAAAAAGGTGACCGTACGCTCCTTTGCATCAAATAATGATGCAAATCGTACCATTAAAACCTGGAAAAAGAAAAAGACTTAAATGTGTTTGGATAAGTTTAATAGTAATACTAAAAACTAACTCAATGTTCAAGTCACTTATAAAACATCCTCCATATTGTTTAAAAACCCACCTATATTATAAAAGAAAGTTGTAAAGGAAAAACTGACTTTATTGTTACCTAGAACTACTCTGTTGAGGCAAATTCTCTACCAAAGTAATAAATGCTCCAAAAAGAACGTCAAAAGAAATTCAAGCCCCCAGTGGCAAAATATTTGAGCCCTGTGATACTATGAAACTCTATTAACAAAGATTCTGAAATGCAAACATAAAATTAAAGCAAACAATAACGTCAAGAAGTTGAAAACTGGGCCCTGGCCAAAGGCACTAAAGAAACTCTTTAGGCAACCAAGTATATCACATGGTCTCTATGCTCTAAGTAAAAATAGCACCATTTCAATGCAGCAACACTTAGAAACATCAAAACACCAAATGCAGCCAAGGCAAATGCAGCAGATGAACTCTTATTAGACTACTTCAAGAAACCATAACCCAAAGAGGCTATGCACAACAGAAAACAATCACAATCAATTAACAATTACATTGATTACCTATCATACTCCCTCTATTATACTATTAATAAATCCATGGAGAAGAGGTGAAAATATATCCCTGGCTCCCTTCTCCTATTGATCAAAGGTTCAAAGATTTGCCCCACCAAACATCAATGTCCCCCCACCACACAAAATTTCAGAGTTATGCTTTAAGTCAGGTCTGAGTAGGTCCTTCAGCAGCAATACCGAAGGCCTGGGGTCGGCTGGAAGTGAAAGACACCTAACTAGTACCAGCAGAGGCACTGAGTGTGTCCTACCACAGTTGGCAGTGATGGCTACCCAAGCCCAGGCAAAATACATCACTGCGAGAAAAGCTGGAGTAGAAAAATAACCAATGATCCTGAAGCAAGAAGATCTGAGATGGTACATAACAGATGTCTCGTATAGCCTTAAAATATTCTACAATCTCCTAAAAGACAAAGACTATATTCTATTCATCCTTCTTATTCTGTACTGTTATAGTAAACACCAGGCTAAGCTTTCAGTAGGTATCTAACATTTTGCAGAAACTGCTAAGCCCACACCTGAAAGCAACACTAGAACTTGGAGTTCATAAGCTAGAAATACAGAACACTTACATTTCAAGTCCTAAGTAACTCTGGCTTTACCTAGTCTCTTCCCAAAATCCTGAGATAATTATTCTTTTGTTGGAGGTTTCAGATTCTGGACTATAAATACTTAGAAAAAAAATGAAAACATCTACTATTACATGCTCTGCATCAGTACTCACGATAAATAAAACCCACCTCAAAAGTCCCAGCCTTTAAAAGGTTGACTTGGTCATGCTGAGAGAGATCTCTGAACCCGGGAATACGCTTTGCAAATTCCACCACTTCTTTCACTGCTGGAGTGAAGCTCATTGAAAATTCTTCCCAGATTTCATGTCCCGATTTATGAGGATCCACATACGGAGACTTACTCATTGGACAAACCTAGTATACAAAAAACAGAAACACTCTTCAATTGTAAGAGGTGGTGGTAAAGAAATGTCAAAAACGGCATCTCAGTTATCAGAAACCCCAACAAAAAATTACACCCAAACATGAGTAAAATCTACTGATATTAGCACTTTCCCCATCTGTTGCTCACCTCCCTATAGAAAGCCTCTTGGCAACCTAATTTAAACAGTAATTAACTTACCATAAAGATGTAGAGCGTAAGCAAAAATACCATCTGTAATAAGCCATCTCAAAAACCTGTTGCACAGGTTTAAGAGCTTATTTTATAACACTGCTGCCACCTTATGCTGGTATATAGTGCTTTATGGTTTTCAAAACAAATTCACACATATTTGTTTCTCAATCCTGTTAGTTATGGCAGATTATAATTTCTATTTCTTAGATACAGGAATGAGACTCTGAGAGGTTTAGTGACTTGTCCAAACACAGATAGAAGTCACCAGCCTAAGCCCAAATCCACATTTAGTTAGTATTTCAAAACTCTCTTATTTCTAAATAGGCAGAATTACAATGTTATCATTTCCAAGAGGAAAAGATAGCAAGGTGCTTCATTTTTTTTAAAAAGGTCACTGACCATTTATTTCATAAATGATGGTGTGACCACTGACTTCCATTTGTTCAATTAGGAAACACTGACTGCAGATACAAGGTGTGGCTTCTAAATGAGGAAAATAAGAAGCCAAGAAGTTATAAGAACACTAAGAAGATTATGAAATATGCACCATCTACTCTATTAGTAAAATCAGTCTTTAAATCCATACAAGATCCAGGAATTGGATAATTATAAAACCATGGAGAATATCATGAAATCAGAATCTAAATGCCCACAGATTTTTCTCTCCATAAGGCAGCCACTACACCTAACAAAATATAATGTCCATGGAATCAAATACTTGCAAGCAACAAAAAAATCTAGCATGAAGACTGAAGCAGGGTCAACTATTTTGAAAATGAAAAAAAAAGACTTTAATTACCTGGCCAGCAGAAAATACCAAGCCCTATTCAAAGGACCTCATGGTTTAAACTGGAAATGGTGCAGTACTGCTGTTTTTGATGAAATTTTGGCTGAATATGAACACTGTACTTTCATGTAGAATGTTGTATTTGATTAAAAAAAAAAAACTTGAATGATATGAATAACATCAATTCATCTCATAGGATGAAAAGTCTGAGAAAACCCTTAGAAACTAGCCTATTAAATTAAAATATTCCTAAATTTTCCAACAATAAAACATCTATGTTCTATATCCAAAGACCTTTTTGCATTATAATGGTTTTAAAAAAACCAAAAACCTCTTCCCATAGAAATCAAAGAATTTCAGACTATGACAAGCTAAAAGATCAGCCCTTTGAGAAAATCCCAAAGCTAGTAGAGTACTAATTAATCAGAATGCTGAAATTTTCAAAAGGATTTCCAAGAATTAAAGGATAATTCTGCATGAATCATATTTTAGATAAAATCCTAATCCCAATCACAATATCCATCAAATCACATGCTTGTACCTAGCACTGTGTGAAATTAGGTCATTCAACAAGTATTGTTTATTAAAACTATTTGACCTAAAATACACACAAAAACTGATTCTATAAATCTGACACCACCCCCCTCCAAGTTGGTATAGCCCCCAAATTAAAGAAAACCTTCAAAGCTTTCCTTGATACAAGGTGAGCAAAAAATTGATTTCACTATACCAGATGCATTCTCCCTCCAGTGTTGCACAGGTAACTATTCTTGTTCTCATTCTGAGAAAATCCATCTATCGGAATTCTATCACATACTCTTTGAGTATAAGCATTGGAGAAGTTCACACAATGTCCATTTGCAATACAAATGGCATGCCCATTTGGATAATGCATTATGTTCCTCCCTTTGTACTGTCCATTGAGATGCTGCTGGCTTTCACTACAGGGGAAATGGCTAAGCCCGCTGCCACAATGATCATGATTTAAGTTATATTGCTCCATGTTCTTTGGGATCCTTTCTCCTCTCTGGGGCTGCATGGTCTCAGCTGAGTTTTCACGATGCTCTTGATTATACATAAAGGTATCCTTGTGGGCTCTGGTCACCATGCCAATCACTTCTTCCTTTGCAAAATCCGAAGAGGGAGGAGGAGAGCTTTTGATGTTTTCTTGCTCCAGCTGGGGCTTGGGTCGAAGCTGCTCCTGTGCTGGTAAGGCTGTCTGTTCATGATGTTCTACTAATGTATCATTCTGCAAGTGACTACTGAACTGGCTGTTCATCATGGTCTTCATCGCACTTTGCATTTCAATTAGCATCCTCTGTTTTTCACGCTTAGGAATACGACCAAACCGAACAGCTATTGAAGAAAAATATATTTAACATCTATATTCTAAATAAGACCTGTCTGTACAAAAGAATAACACAAAATTACCTCTGATAGCTATGGCCTCTAGTCATACAAGTAAAGAATGTGTCTAAATGTCTCTGGCCCAAATTTTTCTAAATTTGCTGGTCTTGATGTACCAAAGGAAGTGGGAAGGGAGAGAAAATTTTCCATTTTTTTCCCCAAAAAAAGGTAAGGAGAAGATCTCCTGAGTATTTTGTAAGAAAAATCTAAGAAAGAAATATGAAATTAACTAATGAAAACCACAATTTGAAGCAGACCAGCATTACACAGAATCTTATTAACAAAGCTGAGGGCTTTGTTCTCAAGAAAGCATTGGGATTTGGGTACCCATACCCATTAACATTAAAGGAACCTAGTAGGTCCAATCATTCCCTGAACATCTGATCCTTGTCAATCCATTTTTATAACCTTACTCTCAAGATCTAACTATTAAATTATCAGGTCTCTTCTTTTCGGCTTCTTAAAAGAGAAAAATCTTTTTTTTGATACAGGGTCTCACTTTGTCACCCCAGCTGGAGTGCAGTGAAATCATCACAGCTCACTGCAACCTCAAACTCCTGGGATCACGCAATCCTCCTGTCTAAGCCTCCTGAGTAGCTGGGACTACAGGCATGCACCACCACATCTGGCTAATTTCTTTTTTTTTGTTTGTTTGTGTGTGTGTGTGTGTGTGTGTGTGTGTGTGTGTGTGTGTGTGTGTGTGTGTTTTCTTGTAGAGTGGGGGTCTCACTCTTGCTCAGGCTGGTCTCAAACTCCTGTCCTCAAGCAATCCTCCCATCTTGGCCTCCCAAAGTGCTAGGATTACAGGCATGAGCCACAACACCCGGCCCAGAAAATCTTAAAAAAAAAAAAAAAAATCAATGGAAATGCAGTTATTGGAAAAAAACTTGTTTGATTTTAATTAAAATCAATGAAATAAGTAAAAATGAGATCAGTTATCCTCCATTTTTTTAGAAGCTAGTCTTTGAAGGTGTCCTGTCTCTAATAAGCCTATCCCTTATTAAGGGAAATAAAAAAGCTTCTTTCTAGTCTAATATTTATACAGAGATAATAAAAATTCAACATACCCTCCCAGAAAGCCTTACTAATCTAATTGTAGCCCCTAACATGATCACTATCAAAGACAAAATGGGCCGGGCACGGTGGCTCACACAGCTCATGCCTGTAATCCTAGCACTCTGGGAGACCGGGGCAGGTGGACTGGTTGAGCTCAGGAGTTCAAGATCAGCCTGAGCAAGAGCGAGATCCCGTCTCTACTAAAAATAGAAAGAAATGACTTGGAAAGCTAAAAATATATAGAAAAAATTAGCCAGGCATGATGGCACATGCCTGTAGTCCCAGCTACTCGGGAGGCTGAGACAAAAGGATTGTTTGAGCCCAGGAGTTTGAGGTTATTGTGAGCTAGGCTGACGCCACAGCACTCTAGCCAGGGCAACAGAGTGAGATTCTGTCTCAAAAAAAGACAAAACAAATTTATTTGTGCCTCACACTTTACCTCTATTCCTTCCTTCACAAATGATTGTCAGTTTTATTCTTTTTGGGCAATCACAATATACACTATTTTTATAGCACTAGTACTTCTAGTCTATTTAAAAATTTTCAGACAACTGAAAAACAAAACATCAATTGCTGAAATCTGTTAGTCAAGAAACTCCTTATTGCAATACTCTATTTCTGTATCAGTAAGATATTAAAGTTAAGAGTAACCTAAGGGATTGCTTCGATGACCCTTCCCTAGATAAATATGAAGTTCATTCTTAGCAATTCATAATTAACTCTACTAATCTAATCCCTCCAAAAACCTTACACCCCTCTATAATGTTATTTAAAACAGAGACTATCCAAAAAAGATGTCCCTAAACAAAATAAGGAGTCAAATCTTCCAAAAATGTCATCCACAGATAATACTTGTAGTCCCACAAATTACCATAACTTTTACTTTTTAGTGGGAATGGATCATGCCAGAATTGAGGAATCATCTTTACTCCAGACCCTAATGTTTCTTTCAATCTTCCATCTCCTTTCTATGTGTTCAAAATCTGTGCCCCAAAAGCACATTATCATTTCAGGACCAAGAAAGCAAGGGAGATAATTCACATAAGAAATGGGTTCCTCAGTAATGCTAAGAAATAAAAAAGAAAGAGCCAAAGATTCCTATATCAAGAAAAACTAGATCTTTTTTTAGGAAAAAAAAGTAATCACATTGTATAGAAAAAAGTCGATCTTTTTACAAGAAGCAGAAAAAAAGTTAGGCCAAAAGCTGTTTCTGGAATAATGATGCTAAAATTTGACTTTAATGAATTTGATGTCCAACAAGGAATCAAAATGTGTTTTTTGAAATGTGCTTCACTCAAAGTACAAAAAGGCCACTGGTAACTGGCTTATAGCTCTGGTTTATGCTAAGAAATAAAAGCCAAGCTCCATATACTTTAAGAACACTCTTTAAACTGGGAACATACCATCTCTTGACATTCCAACAGAAAGACACTTTTTGAAGCGACATTGCTGACATCTGTTCCTATTCATTCTCATTATAGAACAGTTTTCATTCTTCAGGCACTTCTTGTACTGAATGTTTTGTTGAATACTTCTTCGAAAAAAACCCTAAGAACAAAGGAAGATTTCCCCATCAATTTAAGAACATCCAATTGAAGTCCTAATAAGCACTGCCCTCATACCAACTATCTAGTATATGACTAGCTACCTGGGAAATAACCTTGGCTTAAGACAGGGAAATGTAATATTGACAAACAAAGTTTAAATGGAATTGTACTGGCATAAGTACCCAACCCTACTAGCCAAGCAAAATTCTTCTTCTTTTTGGAGATCATTTGTACTTGCCTAAAGTATCCCTTGTAACAACTACACTTTACCTTGTTACCAGATCCCGCCTGCAGCCTCATTTTCCATCTCATACTTTTCATCACATACAAATTCCAAAACTCTTGAAATATAAATGCCTAATTCTTAAAAACTTTAGAAATGTGTTTAATAGCTATAATTCCCTCACTAGGCTTCTGGATTACATTAGTAGAGGTTGGTTTTTCCTCAATTATCATCTGCTAACACTGGCAAAGCCACTTATACATGCCAGATGTCCCTGGCTATGTGTCAGCAACAGGTGTGTGTTATACTACATTCCCACAGACCAGCTTTTATAATCGTAGGGAAAACTGCCCCCAAGTAGAAGGCTACAAACCGCTGTTTACTCTGCAAACAATTTAAGTACATGCTCTGTGATAGATCTTCAAAGATCCCCAATTTAACACAAAACTGTTTAACACAAAAATCCCCAGTAGAACACAAAACTCAAGAACACAATTAACAAAATTATTTTAAGTGTGTTTTCCTTGAATATCTTAACTACAGATTTCATGAACCTATATTAAGTAGTTGCAGAATATAACATTTTATATTTATTATTGTGATATTATACACTTCACTTGGATACAAGAGCTGAGCTAGACACATTTTTAAGAGTACTAAACAAATGTGTATTTTTTTTTATTTTTTATTTTTTTTTTGAGACAGAGTCTCGCTTTGTTGCCCAGGCTAGAATGAGTGCTGTGGCGTCAGCCTAGCTCACAGCAACCTCAAACTCCTGGCTCAAGCAATCCTCCTGCCTCAGCCTCCCAAGTAGCTGGGACTACAGGCATTCGCCACCATGCCCGGCTAATTTTTTGTATATATTAGTTGGCCAATTAATTTCTTTCTATTTATAGTAGAGACGGGGTCTCGCTCTTGCTCAGGCTGGTTTCGAACTCCTGACCTCAAGCAATCCGCCCGCCTCGGCCTCCCAGAGAGCTAGGATTACAGGCTTGAGCCACCGCGCCCGGCCAACAAATGTGTATTTATCAAGAATATGCAATTCTACTCATTCAGTTCGTACTTTTATTTTCTAGTTATAAAGAATGATGCCTGCCCCATAATTACTTCACACTTGTAAAAAGAAAAAGAAAAATATTTATAGAATTTTTTAAACAGTGGAAAAGTGCTACATCTATAAAAAATACTGACTAGTCTTGTGAAGTGACCTAGCCATTGAAAGCCACCGAACTCATAGTTCATTCAAAGCCACTCTAGAAAATAGTTGCTGTCCCATCATGTATATTCATCTTACCCACTGTATCCTACAAAACTAGATTCCTTCTGGCCTTAACTCAGAGAACAGCAAGAATATGTGTCTTTACCATGATAGTTTTTGATAGGAGAAAGAATTGTGCCAGATTTAAACAGAGAGAGAGAGAGAGAAAATCCCTATACATAAATAGGGAAGTAGAGACTATATCATTTAGAATTATTTGACCAACACTCTAATAGCTGTAACTATGAAATATTCAACTAAACTTAGAAATAAAATGTAGTTTTCCCAAATGCTTAATTTACATTCAAGATTATTTTACTCACTTAACATTATTTCTTAAGACATCACATTTTTACAAGTATTCCCTTCCCGGTACCTAACATGTCAGAATTTCAAAGTATCTTGATGAGACCTAATTCAAAGCTTGGCTTATAAGTTCCAACAAGGCAAGAGTGGTACCTGGTCTGTTTTGCTCCTTGCTGTTTCCCTACTGCCTAGAACTGTGCCTGGCACATGGATGAGTAAGTATGTGGTGCACGTGGTTTCATACCGTAAGTACATTTAATTGAGATGGCAAATTTATTTTGATCAAAATCTAACAGAAAAACGGAATACTCTGAATTAAGAATATTTTTCAAAACAAGTTATGTTTATACACTACATAAAATGCTTAAAACTTAAGAAAAGACTTCTCTCTCCCTCCCAGATTATCAATTGTGGAAATTAGTAAACCTAACGCCAACTTCTTTAATCTCAAAACCAGTAGCTGAAAGAAACAAAAACATGCTTTACCTTACAGCCTTCGCATGCATGAACGCCGTAGTGGAATCCTGATGCCACATCCCCACAGACTTTACACAGCAGAACCATGCCACTAAATTCTAGGGCACAAACAGACATGACATGAAAAGCTGGAACTGTCTGTTTTCCTTCCAATTGAATATTTTATTTCATTCAGCTTGCAAGTGATTTAAAAAGATACTACTTTTATAATATAAAAGAAAAATCTTTACACCAAACTAACAAATCAAAGGTAATCACAGTTTTCTTTTAAACACAGCTTATGGCACTGCCAAAAATAGCTCACAGGGCTGGTTTTCCTGATAATTTTAAACTGAAATTTTGTAAATTTAGTTACTTTATACCAGATATGCAATGAGAACTAAGAAAACAATCCTTCTGGAGAAGACTTAAGAATTCAGGCAGAGAAATCAATCAATGAAAAGTGCAAACAGATGTCTCTACAGGCTGTTATTAGTTCAATTCACATACTAGACCCAGATAGGTCCCATCTCTTCCTCACCCTCCCCTATACCAGTCCTTGTTATTAAAAACTTCCACACTCAGGAGTCCAATGCCCACTACTCATTTGATTATCCCAATCCTATTTGGTGTCCTAATCTCAAATTTCATGAAAAGTAAATTCCTTCCCACAATGAGCAGTGCTATGAACAAGATTCAGTACCAGCAGTCCAGAAGAAAAGTTAACTGTGAAAATGTGGTAAAAGGAGGTATCCTAAGGAGGTCAGGCAGAATATGTAATCGTACATGTTGCTCTGAGGCAAGAATCAATTATGTCAGCCCCAGGCTATAACTTCTAAAATCATCACTGATTTCTTCCCTAGCTACTGATCTATGATTACCCAGAGGGAGTGAAAATTATACCTAAAAATATAATGCCCCCCCCCAAATGAAAAGTTGATAAAATAAGTCACATCTAAAATTAATGGCAGCAACTGTTAGAAAACCAAACTTACTTGTCACACCACTATGGCTCTTCGTCATCCCAGGTGCACTCGATTTGCTTGTTTTCATAGAACAATCTATTCGATCATTCTTCAAGATGCCTTCAATATTAGAGAGATCACCATTCTTGGGATTACCATTCGTATCAGAATTGGAGCTATTTGGAGAAGATGGAACAGACGAGGAGGAGGACTGGAAACTATTCTCAGAACCATCACTGTGACAAGAGGCAGGGCTAGAGGCTGAGCTGGAAGAACTGATATAGGCAATCACACCTCCTAGAAAATGGGGAAATCAGATCATTAGATACAAGATAATATGCATTTTTTATTTTTGCAAATCTCAGCAGTAAAGCCATCATCTTTAGAAACACACTACTGAGAGCTTAGTACAGAAAGGGTAAAAAAAAGAAAAGAAAAGAAAAAAAAAAGAAATAGGCTACTGGTATTAAATGTTTGTTTACACCAAGAGTAAAAAGTAACATTTCTTATTATTCTTCCTGCTTCCACAAAGTTCAAAGCATGTATAACTCCTACTGATTTAAAAGGTGATTAAATCACTGGCTTGGTTATTCTGAGCACATGAGGATCCAAACCTAAAGCTTTTTATTTTCTAATCTTTTCCTAAAAGGATTGAAACACATTCCTGAGTGACTTCATAGTTTAGAGGAAACAAACTGTTTTGGCTGTGAAAAAAACTGGTTCTGGTCTTCTTTTTACCACCTTCATCATACCTTTATCAGAAACAAGCCTAGAAACAAGTTCATCATTTGTCTCCCCTAGCACTCGGCTAAAATACAGGTTAATCAAGAACAGATGTAACATTTGGAACTCAGGATAATTTATCTCAAAATGGGGAACCTTTCATAGCCATTATTTCCACGCCTTTCTGTTCTGATGTTCTCTGAAGGCTTCTATGACAATACGCTAGTGCTCAGCTCCATACACTTCCTTTTCCACCCCAGTCTGCCTTAGACTTGCAGGCACACTCATCTCTAAGCAGCTCTTAAGGAATCAGACTCACTACTTGTTCTTCTGACTCACTCTTTATAGACGTTAAAGAAACTGGGAAGGAAGAACACATGCTGTAAGAGAATAACAGTAAGGCTAAAGCTAATTCCCTTTTCACAGGACTACTCTCAAAATACAATTCACAACTTTACCAATATAACCTCCACAACCTCTCTGAAAACTTGTCTTGACCTCTTAAAAACTGTAAACTTCCCAGGTTAAGAAACATCAGTTAAAATTATTCTCAGGATATAATTTTAAACTTCTTTCTTCAAATAGATAAAATGTTCTAAAGAGAAACCTCTTGGCCAAATATATTATTTTTCCAAATCCCAGGCCAAAAAATTCTCATCCTCTCTGCCAAGGTCTACTGTGATTTCATTTCTTCTTCCCTCCATCATCAACAAACATTTATTGGCTTTTCAGTGTGCATTATATACAGAAGTTAATTATATCTCTTCCATCACTGTCCTGAACTCTTATTTACACCTACTATTTGCCTGTTTCCATCTATTTCTCTCTGCACCTAGGTGCAGAGTGTCTCTTATCTCTGTACATGCATTACAGGTAATAAGCCTGCCATACATACTTTTTAAGACCTACTCCTCTGCATTGTGAACCTCACATCTAATAACACAGATTCCAAGTAGTATAAAATATAAAACATTACTAGAAAGCCCCAAGTAAAACAGGCATCATGTTTCTGACAACAATCTAGATAACTATACTTAGCAGTAAGTGGACAATTTTGCACCTTCCAAAGTGACAAATGCAATTTAAGCATTTACTCTGAAATAACAACTTCCTCTGGCCAGGTGCAGTGGCTCACACCTGTAATCCTAACACTGTGAGAGGCCAAAGCAGGAGGATCACTGGAGGCCAGGAGTCCAAGATCAGCCTGAGCAACATAGTGAGACCCCACATCTACAGGCTGGCACATGCCTGTAGTCCCAGCTACTAAGGAGGCAGAGGCAGGAGGACCACTTGAGCCCAGGAGTTTGAGGTTGCTGTGAGTTATAATGAAGCCACTGTACTCTAGCCCAGGCAACAGAGCAAGACCCTGTCTCCAAAAAAACCTTCCTCAGCTCAAGAGAAATGATTTCCTAATCTATTTTTTATTTAAAGAAGATGCATACTTTAGCAATCATTTTTCAACAAAACCACACAGCAAAATGCTAAGGCCAAAACAATCTGCAAAAATAGAAAAGACATTCGCTCTGCCTTTTTTTCCCCACAGGAAAGAAAAAAGAGGCAGAGAAATGTTAAACCACATCTAGTCTGTCATGTGGAAATTAGATGCCAGGTATGTATTTCAGCACCAATTATATATTGAGGCTGGGAAACCCTGAGAAGTAAAACACAATCACAACTCTCAAGGGCTTTGAATACAACCCAGAAGAAAAGAGAAAATAGGTGCCTACTATACCAAGAAACACACAATGTGTTGTTCATCACACACAAACTTAATATGAATGAACTCAACTATATGCACCTGCTTTTGAAAGACAAAAAATATCAATAATGTGGTCAATTCCATCTATTATTTTATTCATGAAGCATATGTCTGGTATCAATCTTGAGGTTGGAGGTGTGAATCTGCTCTTCCTACAGTTAGACCCATTTACACCCACCAGAATGAAGCTAGAGCTTTACAATTAATAAAATATTTTTCCTGCAATGTGGTCCCTAAATACAAACCAACCATTCTCAAAGTGTGGTCCCTGCCTTGGGGAATCAGCATCACCTGAAATCTGTTAGAAATGCAAATTCTCAGGCCCTACTGCATGTCTACTTCATCAGAAACTTTAATAAACTCTCTTGGTGATTCTGATACACATTAAAGTTTGAGGAACACTGCCACAAGCCAACCACTTCATCTGTGCTCAATGGAAGTCAAAGTGATCAAGGACAGTTTTCATCTACTACTGATTTTAAAATTTAAAACCTCCTATATTTTGAACACAAGCTTCCCAACTTTATTTTTATCATCCAGAGAAATTATGTACATATATCACAAAACTAGCTGGTGCTATTTCAAAATACATGTTTCCAAGGCCCTGCCCAGACTGGAGAAGGCATCCTCAGGAACATCCTTTTTTTTTTTTTTTTTTTTTTTTAGACAGGGTCTCATTCTGTTCCCAGACTGGAGTGCTGTGGTGTCATCATAGCTCATGGCAACCTCAAACTCCTGGGCTCAAGCCATCCTCCTGTCTTATCCTTCCAAGTAGCTAGGACTACAGGCACATGCCACCACATGGGCTAATGTTTTAAATTATTTTTTGTAAAGACAAGGTCTCGCTATGTTGCCCAGGCTGGTCTCAAACTACTGGCCTCAACCAATTTCCTCTCAATATGCTCAGACTACAGGTGTGAGCCACTGTGCCCAGCCCAAGGAATATCCATTTTTAACAAGCTCCCCAGGCAATTCTTTGCACAATGAAATTATAAGATGGCTGCAATCAGTGAATTCCAAAATTGGCCCATAGTTTTAAAGGTTGATGTTTTCATTGACACAACTGCCTGAATTTTCATACCCTGCAAATCTAAAGAGAAACCATTTTAACCTATAAACCTATTTAATGTCATGTTACTGATTAAAACCATTATGCTGTCTTTTATAAAACGTCAGAGATCTGAAGTTCATTTGAGAAACTCCAGGTATTAACAAAGTGCTACTTTTTTCACACGTGTTTCCACTCAGAATAGGATACTTTGCAAAGTCAAATAGTATTCTTAGTCCTTAATGAACTCACAAAGGAAGGTCTCACAGCTATTTGTCTTTTCTAAAGTAGTGCCTTATGTACTAAATTCACACCTAACATCTCAGAAGGATAAAAAATGAGAAAGTGATGTCTTTCCTTGGATGTAAGACTTTCCTAAAGCCAGCATTTTGAGTCACTTTTATTCACAAGATCTTCTGACTGCCTTATCTTAGAAAAAAACTTTTAGAAATCAGAGCTATTCAGATGGCTTAAGAACTGCTTAAAAGCACTGACTGGGCAATGGAATGTATTGTAATTACCCAGAAAACAACTTTCTTTGCAAGAGCTCAAAAATAAACTCTAAGAAAAATTACAGGGCTATTATCAATCCAGGTAAGATTCAATTCCTATCTTTAGAGATTTCAAACATGTGTGCCAGGCACCACAGAATAAGGATGACCCATCTAGAAGCAGCTGCAGCAAGATATTCAAGCAAGATATTCAATACTGATTCAGTTGTCTTAGTATACACTCTTGCTACTAGGCACCAATCTACCAACCTGACTGTTAGCAACCATGTGGGTTAAATTTTAATTTCAATTGCCTAGAAGGTAGGGAGCACATCCAGTAGTTCCTCAATCCAGTGAAGAAAACAAAGTGAAACTACATGTCATCAAGTACCTGCAGGATGCCAAGAATAAAATGACACAATTTCACATCACATTTCATTCTCAAAAGAACCCCGTGAATTAACTTTCATTAACTCATTTTTATAAATGAGAAATTCAGGGCTCAGAGAGGGTAATACATCAACTAAGTGGCAAGGCCAGAGTTGAAAGTTAAGACTGTCCAATTCCAGAGTACAAACTATTATTACTTTCTTTTTTTTTTTTTTTTTGAGACAGAGTCTCACTCTGTCACCCAAGCGAAAGTACAGTGGCGTCATCATAGCTCACTGCAACCTCAAAATCCTAGGCTCAAGTGATCCTCCTGCCTCAGCCTCCCAAGCAGCTAGCAGCTGAGACTACAGGTAGGTGCCACAACCACCAGCTAATATATATATATATATATATTTTTTTTTTTTTTGGTAGAGACAGGGTTTCACTCTTGCTCAGGCTGGTCTCTAACTCCTGAGCTCAAGCAATCCTTCCGCCTTGGCCTCCGAGAGTACTAGGGTTACAGGCATGAGCCACCACACCCAGCCCAAACTATTATTTCTTAGTGAGACAACTTGGGCAAGCAAGTCACTTTCAATCTCTCTAAGCCTGAGTCATCTTCAATAAAACGGAGTATCTGCCAGAGTTATTACAAAGATTGAAATGAAATGGTGTTCATAAAAGAGATTATTCAAGTGCTTTTTGCACGCACAGTTTTTGATGATAAAGCAAAAAAGGTAAAATCCCCAAACCAGCAAGTCCCAACACCTCCAGAAACAGGCAGAATGTACTTCTTAGATGCCTTGAGCTAAAATTAGATGAGGCAGAGTCTTCTCTATTTTTAGTTGAAAGGCACCCTGGAGCTGGGCCAGGTTCCCAGGCTAGGGCTTACCCAGTGGTCAACTTCAGACAAGCCAGATATCAATATGCACTGCTGGGAAGCATTTATTGTTCCTGCATATACTGGGGTCTTATTACCCCTTTTCTAGGATTGTCTGTCATTAAAACCCTCCCACTCTCAATGCCCACCATCCTGGAAAGTATGCCTGACTTCAAATGGACAAATCCAAGTCATGACTGTACTTTTTTGCCTTGTGACTTAGAACAAAACATTTTACCACCAAAGAGCTTTAGTTTCCTCATTTTAGAAGTGGGTTATTGGCCGGGCGCAGGGGCTCACGCCTGTAATCCTAGCACTTTGGGAGGCCAAGGCGGGCGGATTGCTTGAGGTCAGGAATTCGAAACCAGCCTGAGCAAGAGCGAGACCCCATCTCTACTATAAATAGAAAGAAATTAATTGCCCAACTAATATATATATGGAAAAATTAGCCAGGCATGGTGGCACATGCCTGTAGTCCCAGCTACTTGGGAGGCCGAGACAGTAGGATTGCTTGAGCCCAGGAGTTTGAGCTCGCTGTGAGCGAGGCTGATGCCACGCACTCATTCTAGCCTGGGCAACAAAGTAAGACTCTGTATCAAAAAAAAAAAAAAATTAAAAAAAAAAAGAAGTGGGTTATTAATAATTCCTGCTCACAGGGTGGTATAGATCTAATTGAAGCACTAAACTTCTAATTTGTGTCCTGGGTGTCAGGGCTCCAGAGAACAGTATGGTCCCTTTCCTAAAGAGCCTTATAGTCCACCCAGGTAAATACCTGCTAATGTGACCAATGTTTCACACAAACGACTGTGAACTGCTGAGGACCACACTAAAGAAGGCAGAGATCAAGAGGGGCAAACACAGCCAAAGTAAAGATATCTAAGCGGGGTCTTGAACAATGTGTAAATTATGAAATGAGGTATCATGTAAGAATTTATATTTTTTTAAGTGGGGTGATAAAAAATCCAGTGTCTGAAAGAAAACCAATTTGACTGGCAACAATATTGAAAAAGAGAGGAATAATGAAATTAGGAGGCTCTGCAGATGCATGTCCTTTTCCACCTGCTATGACCTATGCCACTGCAATTGGATCCATGCACTATCTCCTTCACCCCCAAGAAGATGGGACTACCAAGTTGTGCACAAACCTTCAATAGTTATGTAGGCTAAACTCCATTACAGCATAGTAGTTAACAGTTTGTACTCCCCGAGAGAGGACTTCATGAATTCAAATTCTGGCTCTACCACTTGCCTGGGTAATTTACCTAATTTCAATTTACTAAGCCCCTCACCTTTAAGATGGTATATCTTCCTTCACAGAATTAATGTAAGGAATCCATGTAAATGGCTCGGCATATAGCGAGTGCTCAACAGATACTGGTGATTATTATTTTGCCATCAGTAAACTGGAAGAGTTCAATCAGAATAGTTCAAACAAAACTAACTATCCCTATACTCTCTTCTTTCTCTCACTTCTCTGTACATTATTTGCACACTATCTTTTGGATCCCTTAACCCTACTGACTAGTCATGCGACTTCCTACTTCACTTACAATTCTTCCCATTATCTTGCTGTTTCTCCCCCCACCCCAAGTGACGATTTCTTTGCCCTTATATCTCTCTGATTTTTTTTTCAAGTTTAAAATAACATAGAATACAGATTTGTAGAGATAAAGATAGACTGTGTAGGAATGTTTTCCTATTTTTTAAAATGTGACTTACATCCATGGTTATGTATGGGCAATGAAGATAGACTGTGTAGGAATGTTTTCCTATTTTTTAAAATGTGACTTACATCCATGGTTATGTATGGGCAATGAGTTATATTTTACTTCAAAAAAAAAAAAAAACTTGGTATACTCAATCAAAATCTTTCTGTGACAAAAATGTATAGAGTCAACTTCTCCTACCACTTCAGTATTTCACATCTGTATTAGTCATGGAGAGTGCAGACAGTGTGCCATAAATTATAGGGCAGTAAGATTAAATGACCACTGGTTGAATGTGTATCAACTGATATCAACCTAGAGGGAAGGGCAGATGTGTGCCACACAACGCTGAACCTGACCCCACCCTGATCAATGTTTACAACAATCTGAAGGAAGGGAAAGGGAATACTTACTAAAAGTCCCTCTTACAGATGGACAAATTGTTTTTTGTTGTTGTTGTTGTTTTTGAGACAGAGTCTCACTTTGTTGCCCAAGCTAGAGTGAGTGCCGTGGTGTCAGCCTAGCTCACAGCAACCTCAAACTCCTGGGCTCCAGCAATCCTACTGCCTCAACCTCCCAAGTAGCTGGGACCACAGGCATGCGTCACCATGCCCAGCTAATTTTTTCTATATATATTAGCTGGCCAATTAATGTCTTTCTATTTATAGTAGAGACAGGTCTCGCTCTTGCTCAGGCTGGAACTCCTGACCTCTAGCAATCCGCCCGCCTTGGCCTCCCAGAGTGCTAGGATTACAGGTGTGAGCCACCGCACCCGGACTGGACAAATTGTTAATATACTAGGTAACAGCTTGTTACAACACTGAACTTGGAGCCAAACAAGAGAAAACTTAAGAAAAATAATTGCAAAGGCCTACACTTCAAGTCAAGCAATTATCTGCTCAATGAATGAAACCTAGCTTCAAAATAGTTCATAATAAAGGTCCTAGCTGACTGCAAGGTTATTGTGAGTCAGCAAAGCAATGTGCCAAAAAAAATAAGCCTGCTCATTTGTAGCAGGATCCAAAACAGAGAGGGCAACTTGGAACTTGGTCATTGTCCAACCACTTCCTCAGGGGCCTGTTATGTCACTTCTGGGTGCTATATCCCAAAGGGCAACCAGGATGATGAATGATCGTAGAAAACACGACCAAGCAAGGGAGAACCATAATTGGAAGAATTGAGCGGGCCAAGGATGGGCACTGTCAACCGGAGGAATTTTTATAATTTCTAACTCCAAAGACAAGATTAAGATCAGTGATCAGGTTCCAGGAAGGCTCAAACCAGAAAAAACTTCCTACCCACCTGAGCCAGCCCTTATGAAGATGCAAAACTGGAAGAATTTATGATAAAGGCTGAGTTGTAAGAGGTTGAACCTGATAACCTCTAAATTCCTCTTATGTGAACGTTTAATTCTACGATAGACTTACTGAATTTTTAAAAATATCCTTAAAGGATAAGCAGGCACATTAGGTAATTAGAACACAATTAGAAAATGACTTTTATTTTTACTAGTGGTCTAAAATTCACAACACACTTGTCATCAAGGCATGATTCGTAGAGGCACATATATTTAAAAAAAAAATAACAAAAACCGGCTGCTTCTGCAACCTCCTGTGTGTAAGGGCCATCATTTGACAAAAGGAGGAAAGGGAGCACAGTATTGCCCTGGGGTCATGTGACAGAAAATTTAACGAGAGAAAGATTAAAAGCCAAATTCTCTTAATCAAGTTCAGGAAGAGTTAAGGACTCAAAGGATTGAAACATTTTAATTTACATGAAGAACGGCCAGTCTTATATAAGGCCTCCCAGTCACCTGTGATCACCTGAGTCATCTAGACCTTACGTGAGCTGAATGATTGCTACGGGTGTGACCCGTTTACAGTAAAACCCCAGCCCGAGGGGATTTTCGAGCTGTTTTTAAGACCGTGGGTGTCTAAGACAGGTCGTGTCCTAGAGGAAACATTTTTTTCTGTGAATAGTGAGGCGGCACCCTAACAAGGGCGGGTGTCATCCAGTCTGAGGGACACCGTTCCAGATCTAAGCGCCTCAGGGGCTCCTTCCAGGGTCTCCCTTTAGGGAAGCCCCAGGCCTCCCTCCAGACGCCACCATGGGCCTGCGGCGAGCCCTCGCCCCGCACTTCCTCCTCAGGCTCCCCAAGGTATGAAGCTGCCAGCGTCACTAGACGCCGGGCGACCCAGGGTCCGCACCTCCGGGGGTGACCTCGCGGCCGCGCGGGCACTGCGGCTCAGAGCCCGCTCCAGGGCCGCCCCGCCGCGGGGGTCCAGCGGGCGCGCACGCGCGGCCTCCTCCGCAGTGTGCAACCCCGCGGGGGAGGAGGGAATCGCTGCCACGTCACAGCCCGGAGGGTTCCAAAGGGGCGGGGCCTCCCGGGGAGCTGCGGCGCTCCCAGCCGGCGCGCGCGCGCGCGACCCCGCCCCCACGTGTCCCTGCGGCCCCGGGGAATGTGGGTCAGGGAGCCGAGCGGCCTCACGTGTCCCCGCCCGCTGCCGCCGCCTCAGCGATCATTATGTAATGCCGCGTCACGCGCCAGCCCAGCCAACCGGCGCCCGCGCGCCGCCGAACGTAAACACAGCGCGCACGTGGCTCGCGCGGCCGGGCCATGTGAGGGGGGGGCCGGGCCGGGTGCCGCCGGGCCGCGCTGCGGCTTTGCAGGGAGTCGGGAGGGCGGGCGCGGGGCGGCCCAGGGGGCGACGGGAACCGGGCCCGAGGCGGACAAACACCGCGCAGCAACCCACCCTGCCCCGCGGAGCCTGGGGACACCCCCTGCCACCGCCCTCCCGAGTGCCCCAGCGGGCTCCGAGCGCCCCCTCGGCCGTCCCCCCATCCGCCGCAGTCTGGCTCTTACCCGCATTCACCTCCATGGTGCCCTCGGGCAGGGGGCCGAGGCCACCCGCTTCCCGCAGAGGGGGCAGCGCCGCCGCCGCTGCCTCAGCGCCGCGCCGCCCCGGGCTGGAAGCAGCTGTGGTCGCCGGGCCCCCTCATGGGCAGGGCAGGCGGGGCGCCCGGGACCCGGGCCCTGCAGCCGGAAGGCGGGCTGCAGTGAGCGAGGATGGCGGGGCGGGCGAGCGGCTCTCCTCGCGGGGTCCCTGACAACAAAAGCGGCGGCGCGGCGGCTTCCTGCAGCCAGCGCACCGCGGCGGCGAGGGCGGCTGACGGGGAGGGCAGCGCGACCATGTGACCCGCGCACACACCCCCTCCCTCCGCCCGCCCCTCGGCCGGCCGCTGCGGCGACTCCGCCCATCCCCGCCGCTCCCCTCCCTCCGCGTCTCCCCCTCCTGTTTCCTTCCTCGGCTTGTCGCGTCTCCCCTTCCCCCTCTCCGAGCCCCTCCACTTCCTCCCTTTTCCCTTCCACACCCTACACCTCCTTTTCTCCCTTCCTCCACTTTCCCCTCCTCCCTGCTGCCCTTCCCGCCTCGGACCCGGAGCCTCCCCCACCCCGCTCCCTTGGCTTGCCCGCCCCCTCTCTGCACCTAGCGACTCCTCAGGTCACCTCGGGTGGCTACCGAGGACCGCCCCGTGGCGCCGAGCGGGCGTGCTTTCCAGGACCCGGGCGGCCTGGGCCAGCTTGTTCAACCCCTGACCTCCCGCCCTCAAAACCCTGGACTCTGAGGACACAGACCCTTTCCCTTTCCTCTGCACCCTGGGTGATTTCACCCAATCACATTACTTAAATAGTCCTGTGTTCCGAAGATTCTCAAATTTACTATTTCAAGCCAAGACCTCTCCTCAGAGCTCCAGATTCCTAAATCATGCAGCCTGTTTAGTTATATCCCCTTGCTTCTGAAATTTAAGTCAAAAGAAAAAAGTGGGAACAAATAAGTGTGCTGGGGTGAATTCATAGGGAAGTGCATTGATGTCTGCGATTTAAATGCATTACAAAAGTAAGATAGGCTCATAGAGGCGTGGAGAGATGGATAGAAGTATAGTAAGATGTAAAATTTAGGTGGCGGGTATATGGGTATTATAAAATTCTTTCCAGTTCTCTGAAAATGTTCAGTATAGAATGTTGGAGGGGTGTCCCCTTGACCATGCCATTATAAAAAAAAAAAAATAGAATGTTGGGGAAAATGTTATGTCGAAGACATCATACATGTGCAACACCCTATAGCCCATCCCCCAAGTTCCTTCCCCAATTCTCAATTCTTGATTATTTTGGAAATCTTGAAGTTCATGAAGCCAGCAAGTTAGGTTTCTTCCCTACTTTTTTTTTTTTTTTTTTTTTTGAGACAGAGTCTCACTTTGTTACCCAGGCTAGAGTGAGTGCCATGGCATCAGCCTAGCTCACAGCAACCTCAATCTCCTGGGCTCAAGCGATCCTACTGCCTCAGCCTCCCCAGTAGCTGGCATGCCCCACCACGCCCAGCTAATTTTTTGTATATATATTTTTAGTTGGTCAATTTCTATTTTTAGTAGAGATGAGGTCTCACTCAGGCTGGTTTCGACCTCCTGACCTCGAGCAATCCACCCGCCTCAGCCTCCCAGAGTGCTAGGATTGCAGCGTGAGCCGCCATGCAAGGCCTTAGGTTTCTTCCCTAACACTCTCTCTCTCAGCCTTTTATACCCCATTCAATCCCTAACAAATCTGAGCTATTCTGCCTTCACAATGCCTCCAGTCCCTAGTTTCTCACCAGGAGCATTGCTATTACTCTAGAGCAAACCACCATCATCTCTTGCCTCAGCTACTGCTATGGTTCCCTAACTGGGACTGCTCCTTAGGTCCACCTGCAGTCACTTCTCTTCACCAGTCAGCATGTTATTTTTAAAATGTAAATGAGATCTGATTACTCTGCTCAAAACCCTCCAATAGCTTCCTGTTACATGTTGAAAAAATAACCCTGACCTGCATATCCCTGCACAAACTAGGGGCCCTGTTTCTCTTTCCAAGGCTCTCTTGTCACCCAGACTCCTCTAAACACAGTTTCGTAACCACAATAGTCCTTTTTCCTTCCCTACCTCAGGGCTTTATCACCCCCATGTGACGCTGATGCAAGTGTTCCCCAGGCCATGCTTTGTAGCTTGCATTTTCATTTTATGTATCAGCCACCATCTGCTTCTACACAGGTAAAATGAGGTTAATATGAATGGTCTAGAAAGTAAAAAAGAAATCAGAGAATGCCAATCTGAAAAGGCTATGTACTGTATTGTATAATTCCAAGTATATGACATTCTGGAAAAGGCCAAACTGTGGAGACAGTGAAAAGATCAGTGGTTGCTAAGGGTTAGAGAGGAGAGAGGCATGACTAGACAGAGAGCATGGAGGATTTTTAGGGCAGGGAAACTATTCTGTATGATACTATAATGATGAATACATGTCTTCATACCTTTGTCAAAACCCATAGAATATACAACACCGAGAGTGAACCCTAATACATACTATGGGCTTTGATAATGATGTATTAATGTATTAATAGGCTCATCGATGGTAACAAATACACCACTGTGGTGCAGGATGTTGATAGTGGGGGAAGTTGCGCATTTGTGGGGGCAGGAGGTATATGGAAACTCTCTGTACTTTCCGTTCAGTTTTTCTGTGAACTTAAAACTGCTCTAAAAAATAAAGCTTATTAAAAAAAAAAAACAGTATAAGAGATTATCACCGTTTAAATTTGAAGGGCCAGGCACGGTTGCTCACACCTGTAATTCTAGCATTCTGGGAGGCCAAGGTGGGAGGATCTCTTGAGCTCAGGAGTTCAAGACCAACATGAGCAAGAGTAAGATCTGGCCTCTGTTAAAAGTAGGGCGTGGTGGCACATGCCTGTAATCCCAGCTACTTGGGAGACTGAGGCTGGAGGATCCTTTGAGCCCAGGAGTTGGAGGCTGCAGTGAGCTATGATCACAGCACTGCACTCTAGCTGGGGCAACAGAGTGAGACTCTGTCTAAAAAAAAGAAAAGAATATAAGTGAAAAAAAAAAAAACCACCATTGCATAGGATATAAGACCCTCTCTTCAATGATAATGGCTATAAAATAAAATGTATGTCTATGTGCCTCTTTTATTTAAAGGCTGCCTTCTTCCTATGAGGCTTTGCAGATAACTTTCAGAGGATATAGAGCTGTAACACAGGTCAGTCACCTTTGGGAACTCCTTGGGCTTGTCAGTGCCAGAGGGCGCTCAGCAGTGTCTGGGTTGGATGGTCTCCAGCATGCTGTAGCTGCAGTAGAAATTGCCTTTTTCTACTGTCATTCCAAGGAGCCTCATTTATTAACCTTGTGGTGTCTATGGCTCAATCTGTTGGGATTCTCAGAATATTCATAGTGGATTTTTTACCTACTCCACCTTTCTTGTTCTTCTGACCGAAACAACTCTCTTGAATGAAGTGACTGTATCTTCAAAAATTGTCTGTTAAAAAATGGAAATTATTTCCTGAGAAAGCTACCTCATTAGCCCTTATATACAAGTCAGCAGAGCCCTTTGAAACAGCACAGGACAGGTCAATCTAGATGTGGATAAAAGAGGGAAGAACCTAAATATTAGAGTCCCCTTATCCCAAACAAGTAAAATAGGCCAAGTGGGGCACTGCAATATGAGGACCTAGATGAAGGAGGGACATTAGGAAAAAAAAAATAAAGAAAGAAGGAGTCTGAAAGATAAGGCCAATTGAAAACATTCAAAGTTATTCCTTGAACGTTCCTAATACCTAATACCTCAACAACATTCCACTTAAACTTTGCCTTTTCTATGCCCTAGATCAACAGTTCTCTAATGTTTTTGATCTCAGAACTCCTCCTCACTCTTAAAATTATTGAAGATCATACAGCGCTTTCATTGTGGGCTATATTTATCAATATCTACCTATTAGAAATGGAAACAGGAATGTTTTAAACCCAAGAATTCACAATAGAATTGTCTCAGAACAGTGACATCATCACATATCACAAAGAGGTTTGGCAGTTTACTCTGCCACAGCAAGTTGCAATTGCCATCCATCATGACATTTGTGACTCACCTTCTTCCACTCTTTTTTTATTTGATGTTCCAAGTCATGATACTAGCTTCTATGTCGTTCCCCAATTCTGCATCAATAGTATGCCTTTATTTTAAATTAAAAATTTTGTCTATATTTTTAACTAGAAAAATTATTTAATTATGTCATAACTAAATAATGGGCATTTCAACTTAATTACCAATTACACAGGTGTCACTAAATCATATCTTCTCATTTTACATCTTCATAAAATATTTAAATAAACATATTCTAGTATTATATCTGTGCATAGTAAAAACTCATTTGAACTGAATTAATCCATTGACACCAACAAGATCAGTAATGTAAAAAAAAAAAAAAGGTCAGTAATGTGTTATGGGCAATACTACAAATGATGCACACCTCCAACATACACACTAAAAGGCAATAATAATATCTTATGAGTTGAGGCAGTTAAAGTAAAATATAGTTCTACCAAAACAGTCAAGTTGTGTTTAATGTGAAAATATTGTATGCTGTTCCAGTTTTAAAATCTAAATTTAAATTCTTTAATATGAAATATAATTTAAAATTTCATCCCTCAGTTACACTACTCATGTCCCAAGTACAATAGGTGGGCTTGCCTAATGGCTACCATATTAGTCATTACAAATTTAGAGGCTTTCCTGCTCTTTGTTAGTCAGTTTGATAATTTTTTTTTTTTTTTTTTGAGATGAGGTCTTACTCTGTACAGTGGCACAACCTTAGCTCACTGCAATGTCAAACTCTCAGGGTCAAGCGATCCTCCTGCCTCAGCCTCCTCAGTAGCTGGGACTACAGGTGCATGCCACCATACCCAGCTAACTTTTTAACAAACATTTTGTAGAGATGGGATCTTGCTATGTTACCTAGGCTGATCTTGAACTCCTGGCCTCAAGTGATCCTCCACCTCAGCCTCCCAAAGCCAAAGGATTACAGGCATGAGCCATCTTGCCCAGTCTGATAAACTTTTATTATAGGGGTTTATCCATGTTATATAAATTCCTGAATTTATTATATTAAAAATATATCCTCTTATCTCCTTGATCTCTATCAATTCTATAGTTTCTCATTCTTAATTTTGTTTATTTGTGCTTTTTATTTCTTGATCAGTTCTACTGGACATGTATCTACTTTGTTAGCTTTTTAATAGCCTAATTTTTGGCTTTTTTGATTTACTATGTTTGTTTCTAATTTCACTAATTTCTGCTCTTTATCTTGATCTCCATCCTTCCATTTTCTTTTAATTTGATTTTTCTCATTTCTTAATTTGGACATTTAGCTCATATATTTCCTTCAGTTAGCCAGAGATAGTTTCTCTTGTTTGTAACTAAGGAAACCACACTGATTAAATTGTTTTAACTCATTCTCATCTATTTTAGGGAATATTCTAGTTACTATTTCAGTGTAACAAATCATTCCATTACTTAGCGGCTTAAAATAACAGCACTTATTTTATTATCTCTGATGGTTTCTGTGGGTCAGGAATTTGGGAAGCTGTTGGCATTTCTGGCTCAGGGTCTTTTGGCAATCAGACAGTGGGTGGAGCTGGAATAGCAGGAGGCTGGAGCTGCCAGGGGTTACCTAGGCATTTTTCTCTCTGTAGATAGTTGCAAGGCTCCTCCACATGGTCTCTCCACGTGGGCTACTTCGGGCTTCCTGACAATATGGTGGACTTAGGGCAGTCAGACTGCCTATAGAGCAACTCAGGGCTCCAGTGCACGTGTTTCAGGTGTTCCAGGGGACACGGTAAAAGTTACATCACCTTTTCTGATCAGGCCTCAGAAGTTATGGAGCATTATTGGTTACAAAGGAGTTACAAGCACACCTAGATTCAAGGGTAGGGGACATAGACCCCATATCTTCATAAAAGGACTGTCAAGGTTGTATTTTGGTTTTTTGTTTGTTTATTTGTTTTGAGACAGTGTCTGACTCTGTCACCCCAGGTAGACTGCAGTGGTGTGTCATCATAACTCACTGCAACCTCCAACTCCTGGGCTCAAACGATCCTCCTGCCTCAGCCTCAGAAGTAGCTGGGACTACAGGCATGCACTACCATGCCCAGCCAATTTTTCTATTTTTAATAGAGACCGGGTTTCACTCTTGCTCAGGCTGGTCTCAAATTCTTGAGCTCAAACAATCCTCCCACCTCGGCCTCCCAGAGTGCTAGAATTATAGGTGTGAGTCACCATACCCAGCCTCAAGGTTATATTTTGAATAGCATGGGAGATGGAATATACTATTGCAACTGTTGTTGTTCAAACAGGGAACAATTTTAAAGAATCACACACATACAGTTCACCCTGACTTAAGGACCACATTACAATGTTAAAGCTTTAAAATATTGTACATCTCAAGGAAAGCATTTTCATCCCCTCCACCTGGCAGCATTTTCCTAAGTGTTCCAGAAAGGGTGCTCCAGAGAAAGGGATGAGATCAGAAGTGGGCACACAAGGGCCCCCACTCCACATGATGGTTCCACTCTATTTTTGAGGAACTTATTTTCTCTGTATAGCTGAAGGTCAGTAGAATGATAGTTCAGATAGAGACCCAATCTCTTGCCTATTCTGAGGTCCTTTATTGTCCAATGCCGATAATACCACATGGCTTTGGAACAGGACCTCTCATTCAGAGAAGAATTTAGTAGGAAGCAGGGTTACATCTATGTGTGGTGAGTGCAATCTATATAGTGTTGCATAAAAACACAAGATAATCCACAACAGAAACCATCTGGCCAAGATGCCTCATTGAATAGAGCGAGGAAATATGTAATGCCATCTGGAAACCCTAGCTGAATTTATTTAAGTGCTCTATTGATTTAATAACACACTAAACAGAAATTTGAAAAAAATAAGGAAGGAAATAAAGAAAAAGTTGCAAGACAGTTCAATAAATAAAAATGCTATAAGAAATGCCTGATTATACTAAACAGAAATTTGAAAAAAATAAGAATGGAAATAAAGAAGAAAAAGTTGCGTGACAGTGCTATAAATAAAAATGCCATAAGAAATGCCTGATATCTTTAATAGTCTCTATCACAGTTTGAAGTAAAAAAAATTCTACCATACTTTTCCCCAGGGGTAGGGGAGAGAGGAAAACTTCAAATACCAAGCTAGCTCTAATAACAGGGCATGCTATGTCACTAAAGGAAAAATACATATTGCTGACTGTCTCAGAAATGTTCCCATCTAATCTTCCTATTTATTCTTCTGAAAACCCATCTAATTGAGAATCCCTCCCAACTTTACAATTTGTGAATAATATAGTAAATTTATGGTTTGATATTGGTCTTTTTTTATTAATTATTTCTTTTATATTTTATTTCTTTTTTCTTTTTGTTACCTCTTAGTTCAGGTGAATTTTTTTTATTTTTTTATTAATTATTTCTTTTATATTTTATTTCTTTTTTCTTTTTTGTGATATTGGTCTTTTAAAGTATGGGTCCTCTATCAGTCTTAGAAGAGAGGCCAAATGTAATTTTTTTCAGAGCAAGCCACGCACATTGGTTTTCCACTACCTCACTATTCAAAGTGTGGTCCTGGGCCCGCAGCAGTGGCATCACTTGGGAGCTGGTAAGAAATGCAGGAGCTCAGGCCTCCCACTGGACGTCTTGAATCAGAATCTGCATGTTAACAAGGTCTCTAGGTGATTCCAGGGTACAATGAAGTTGAGAAGCACAGCTCTACCATACCAGGGAGACATAGGCTTTCCAGCCAGAGAGCTCTCTGAAGAGGTGTGGTAGGCAGCCCTCTCAGATGGCTCCCAGTGATCCCTGCCTCCTAGGATTCTCCCCCATGGGTAATCTCTCACACTCAGGTGTGAATTGGACCTAGTTACTTGTTCTTATTTTATTCTTTTTTGAGACAGAGTCTCGCTTTGTTGCCCAGGCTAGAGTGAGTGCCATGGCGTCAGCCTAGCTCACAGCAACCTCAAACTCCTGGACTCAAGCGATCCTTCTGCCTCAGGCTGCCGAGTAGCTGGGACTACAGGCATGCACCACCATGCCTGGCTAATTTTTTCTATATGTATTAGTTGGCCAATTAATTTCTTTCTATTTTTAGTAGAGATGGGGTCTCGCTCTTGCTCAGGCTGGTTTCGAACTCCTGACCTCAAGCAATCCGCCCGCCTCGGCCTCCCAGAATGTTAGGATTACAGGCGTGAGACACCGTGCCCGGCCCACTTGTTCTAACAATAGAATATGGCAAAAGCAATGGAACATCACTTCTGAGATTGTTATAAAAGACTGAAACGCATCTTGTTTATACCCTCTTTCCGGCTCTTCTCACCTGCTCACCCTGGTAAAGCGAGATGCAATGCTGTGAGCTGCCGTATGGAGAGGCTCGTGTGGTAAAAAAACACTGAGGGTGGCCTGCAGCCAACAGCCAACAAGGAAGGAACTGGATCCTGCCAACAAGAGGAAACTTGAAGCAGATCTGTCCCTAGCTGAGCCCTTGAGATAACTTCAGCCACAGCCAACACCTTGATTGCAGCCCATGAGAAACCCTGAAGCAGAGGACCCAGTTAAGCCACGTGCAGTTTTCTGATCCACCAAAGTGTGTGATAAGAAATGTAAGCCACTACACTTTGGGGTGATTTGTTACATTTGGGGGCAATAAGCAAGTCAAAGACATTGAAAACTCAGATATTGTCCAGACTCCCCTGAAGTCACAGAGAACTAACAGGTAGAATATAGAAATACCACCTAATCATAGTCACCACCTAGGAAGAAGGTCTCCTTTGTCCAAGGTGATTGCTGAGACTGAAAACAGTAGGAATGGTTCAAACTTTGCAAAAGGATCCCCTCCTCACCTCTGAATAAAAAGAGATTATCCTTCTCTTACCCACTGAGGTTTATCCCCTGAAGATATTTCATCTGTGAGACCCTGGGACAACAGGTGTTGTGGAAGGTAGGAGTGAGGAACTTTACTGAAAATAGAGGATTAGAGAGTCTATATCCTCAATGATAAGACTCTTAGTCTACTTTCCCTCAAGCAGAAGATGGGAGGATTTTTCTCTGGAGGAACTCAGTAGCCTCACAGGCAAGACTCACAGATAACATTTGAGAATCTGTAGTGAAGTAGCAAGTCCCACCTCCCACCCTGCAGTGAAGTCTTCCAACAAAGGGGCTCCCCAGAGCTCCCCAACACACAAACACACACACACACACACACACACACACACACACACACAGTCACACAAAGAGTATACAGTCAGCTTCTCTTGAATATTAACAGATAGCATTGGATTACTAACTGTTGAGGGAAGATTCTACCATGACAGAAGGAAAATAGGAACTCAGCCAGGCATGGTGGCACATGCCCGTAGTCCCAGCTACTGAGAGGCTGAAGCAGGAGGATGACTTAAGCCCAGAAGTTCAAGATCAGCCTGGGCAACATAGCAAGACCCCATCTCAAAAAAAGAAAAGAAAATAGGAACTCAGAAACAATACAAGGAGCAAGAAAAATACTCTTTATTAGTGGAGACAAAAGAGAAGACAGAGCATCCATGAAACCAGAATGCTACAAAAAAGAAACACAGAACAAGTAAGAGTTTTAGAAAATTAAAAGACAAGGTACAAAATGAAAAATGGATTAGAAAAGTTGGAAGATAAAGTCAAGGAAATCACTATTAAACAACAAAAAGATAAGGAGATGGACATTAGAAGAGATTTTTTTAGAAACCCAAAGATTAATTCAGGAGGTATAAAAGGAGTTCCAGAAAGAAAATGATCAAAGAAATAATTCATGAGAATTTTCTTGGAATTAAATGAAAATGTTTTCAGGTTAAAATACTCGACACTGTACCACTAACAAAAAAACTACCTGCAAGCCATGTCCTAGTGAAATCTTAAAACATCAAGGATAAAGATCATAAAAACACCCAGAAATAAACATCAGATCACATACAAAACAATAGAAATCAGAATATCATCAGACTTTTCAATGGCAACATTGAATACCTGAAGAATGTCTTCAAAATTCTGTGAAAAAAATACTGTACCCTAAATCTCAAACATCAGCCAAATCATCAGTCAAGTGTGAGGTTAGGATAAAGATATTGTCAGACGGGTAAGTCTTCAAAAAACTCACCTTCTAGACACCCTTTCTTAGAAAGCTACTGGAGAATATGCTCCACAAAAGAAAAAATGATGTAACATAGATTAGGAGAGAAGAAGGAAGACAAGTGTGTGTGTTATGTGCATGTGGAAGTATGTGGGTATGCCAGTATACCCACATGTGTCAGAGATATAAGGGGAAGAGATGTGGTATTTATAGTCTCATTTTCTCTTGGCCAAATGATACAAAATTTCAGTTAGATAGGAGGAATAAGTTCAAAAAATCTGACAAAATAGTAACCATGTTAATAACAATGTATTATATACAGCGCTTGAAAATTGCTGAGAGTAGCTTTTAAGTGTTCTCACCACAAAAAACAAACGATAAGTATGTGAAGTAATCCATAGGTTAATTAGCTTGATTTAACCATTCCACGTGTATTAATATTTCAAAACTCCAGGTTGGGCCAGGCGGAGTGGCTCATGCCTGTAATCCCAGCACTCTGGAAGGTGGAGGTGGGCAGATCGCTCCAGGTCAGGAGTTCCAAACCAGCCTGAACAAGAGTGAGACCCCGTCTCTACTATAAACAGAAAGAAATTAATTGGCCAACTGATATATATATAAAAAAAATTAGCCGGGCATGGTGGTGCATGCCTGTAGTCCCAGCTACTCGGGAGGCTGAGGCAGGAGGATCGCTGAGCCCCGGAGATTGAGGTTGCTGTGAGCCAGGCTGACGCCACGGCACTCACTCTAGCCTGGGCAACAAAGTGAGACTCTGTCTCAAAAAAAAAAAAATAGGCCGGGCGCTGTGGCTCACGCCTGTAATCCTAGCTCTTGGGAGGCCGAGGCGGGCGGATTGCTCCAGGTCAGGAGTTCAAAACCAGCCTGAGCAAGAGCGAGACCCCGTCTCTACTATAAACAGAAAGAAATTAATTGGCCAACTGATATATATATAAAAAAAATTAGCCGGGCATAGTGGCGCATGCCTGTAGTCCCAGCTACTCGGGAGGCTGAG
The DNA here is from genome assembly GCF_040939455.1 of Microcebus murinus. Lineage (NCBI taxonomy): Eukaryota > Metazoa > Chordata > Mammalia > Primates > Cheirogaleidae > Microcebus > Microcebus murinus. Next base: position 132,514,683 of record NC_134104.1, on the reverse strand, counting down.
GCAGAAGGATCGCTTGAGCCCAGGAGTTTGAGGTTGCTGTGAGCTAGGCTGACGCCACGGCACTCACTCTAGCCTGGACAACAAAGTGAGACTCTGTCTCAAAAAAAAAATAATAATAAAATAAATAAATAAATAAAATAAATAAATAAATAACTTTTCAAAATTCTCATCTTCCATATTAGATAGAAACTTTATAGATAATGCCTAAAGTTTATGAATAAAATAAATAGCATTTTAAGAATATAATTTAGAAATATGAAGGCAAATACTCAAGGAATATTAAAAGAGTTAAAGCTGGGGTGGGGGAGAGGAGATTGGGGAAGGACAAGGCAGGGTATCACTGTTTTTCATCGTAAGTCTTATAGTATTTTTTGATTTCTTAACCCATGTGAGTGTATTACATTGATGAAAATAAAAATTACTTTAAAGACAAAAACTCTCCAACTCTCCTTAAATCTATTTGTTTTCCAAGAAAATAGGTAGAGAAAACACACAGCAGAATTACAGAGGGGCTGTTATGAGTCATTTGAATTGCTTTTTCACTGGCCTCATTTCTGGAAAGGATACTACTGAGACTCAATCTCTTTCTCTTTTCCATGTTAAAGAAAAAAGAATCTTTTGATCCTGTAATTCTATTTCTGGGAACTTATCCTAAGAAAGTAATCCTAAGTATAGAAAAATCTTTATATGAAATGATGTATAGCACTATTTATATATTACTGCAAAATTGGCAAATCCTTAAATGCCCAACCAAAAGAAAGCATAAGTAAATCTCCCTCAGCCTTTAAAAAGAATATTTATAAAGATGAGACAATAATGTAAAAATGTCTATAATCTAAAATTAAGCAAAAAGCCCGGGCACGGTGGCTCACGCCTGTAATCTTAGCACTCTGGGAGACTGAGGCAGGTGGATCGTTTGAGCTCAGGAGTTCAAGACCAGCCTGAGTAAGAGTGAGACTCCGTCTCTACTAAAAATAGAAAAAATTAGCTGGGCATTTCAGGGCACATGCCTGTAGTCCCAGCTATTCGGGAGGCTGAGGCAGAAGGATTGCTTGAGCCCAGGAGTTTGAGGTTACTGTGAGCTAGGCAGATGCCACGGCACTCTAGCCCAGGCAACAGAGTGAGACTCTGTCTCAAGAAAAAAGAATAATAATATAGAACAAATAAAAGAGAGCAATTGTATAAACAGCTAACATTTCTTGAGCTCTTACTATGTGCCAGGCACTTTTTTTAGCTCTTTATATTCCCCAAGGTACTACTGTATTTTAGAACAAAGAACACTAAGGCTCAGAGAGGTTAAGTAACCTCCTAAAGTTGCACAGTATGGGCCTAGCCTGTCTGCCCTCAGAGCTCATGCTCTGTAACAGCTCCCAGTGTTTCCCAGCCCCTGGGCACTTTGCACTGAGCTACTGCACTTTTGAACCAATTATCCTAACCAGTTTTCCCACCTTGTATGAAATATCCAAGCTGCTGATGGACCAAAGAAGTAAAGGCCAGGTGAAAATGTCCTACTTCATAAAAACCAGATAACTATCAATGACAAATGACATCACTTATCATTTTTCAGTAAGTGTTCTATGCCGGAGGTCCCCAACCTATGGTGAGTTGTATAATTATTTCATTATATATTACAATGTAATAATAATAGAAATAAAGTACACAATAAATGTAATGTGCCTGAATCACTCCTTCCCTGGTTTGTGGAAAAATTGCCTTCCATGAAAATGGTCTCTGGTGCCAAAAAGGTTGGGGACCACTACTCTAAGCCAGGCTCTGCTCTGTATTAAGTGCTAGAGATGAGAAGATGTCAGTCTCTACCCTCAAAGAACTCCAGGGCTTAATGAACTCAATCCTTCGTTGAAAAAAGAAAAGAAAAGAAAAAAATAATAAATTATAAAAAAAAGAGTAAATTAAAAAAAAAAGAACTCCAGGGCTTCTACTGAAAGAAAAGGACTGTTACATAGTCTTCATACTGTGCTTATGGATGGTTGAGTTGGATATATTTAATCTTTTGCTAAAATAGGGATTTACGATTTTGCCAGGAAACAGGTAATTACAATGCACCATTACCGCTAACCATTTCTCTGGTCCACCTCATGGTTTTCTGACGACAGTCTTCTCGTCGGTCTCTCTGCCTCCACTCTTGACCCCCAACAATCCATTCTGAGTGATCTTTTTGAAATTATGTCATCTTTGTGCTTAAAACGCTTCATTTCACACAGAATAAAATTCAAGGTCTTTCCCATGACTTAGAAGGTCCCACATGGTGTAGCCTCAGTCTGTCTCCAACCTCTCTCTGTCCACTCTCCTGTCTGTCGTTTCCTTCCTGCTTCCCTGGCCTCTTTTCTTTTCCTCCAACCTCCTGAGCCCATTCCCAGCTCAGAGCCTTTACATTTGCTGTTCCTTTTACCTGGAGTGCTTTTCCCTCAGATCATCACATGGCTGGCGTCTTGTTATCCTCCCTATCTTATCTCAGTTTCATCTCCTCCTGGAGACATCTCTGATCCCAGGTTAATTTCATCCTACCCTTGCTCCACAATCTTTGTCACCATCTGAAACAATTTTATTTATTTACTTGTGTATTATCTCCTCTACTAAAATATGAGACACCTGGGAGCAGGGCCCCTATCTGTGTTGTTGGCTGGTGTATTCCACTTGCCTGACACATAGTTATTCCTCAAGAAACACTTGTGGAATGGATGAATGCATGATTCTGTGTAGAAAGAGCTGAAATAGAGAATGTAACAAGCTGGGCATGGTGGCATGGGCCTGTAGTACCAGCTACTTGGGAGGCCGAGGCGGGAGGATTGCTTGAGTTCAGGAGTTTGAGGTTGCTGTGAGCTAGGCTGATGCCATAGCACTCTAGCCCAGGTGACAGAGCAAGATTGTCTCAAAAAAAAGAAGAGAGAGAATATAACAGATGTCATCAAAGAATCAGAAATGCTATCACGAAAGAGATGACTTTTGATTGAACCATGCGTAGAAATTCAGAGTGTGGGAAGCAGGCAATTGAGAAGGGGACCAAGTGGGAAAATGAAGATGAAAGGAAGGCACAAAAGATCCTGGGAGACAGAGTTTGTGCAAAGGTGTGTAAATGAGAAAGAGCAGAATTACTGAGCAGGGAAGAGGTCAATATGGTTGAAACCTACAGTTTTTTCATTACTGCCCATCAAAGACACTGCAGTAGGCAGAATAATGACCTCCAGAAAAGTCCACAGACCCAGATACAATTCTCTGGAACCTGTGATTATCTTATGTTGCCTGGCAAAAGGGAATTAAGGCTGCAGGTGAAATGAAGGTTGTTAGTCAGCCGACGTTGAAGAGATTATCCTGTATTATCCAGGTGGGCTGGATGTAATTGCAAAGCTCCTCTAAATGTGGAAGAGGGAGGCAGAAGGTCAGTGTCAGCATCATGCAGCCTGAGAAAGGCTAGACCAGCCATTGCTGGCTTTGAAATGGAAGGGGGCCACGAGCCAAGGGATGTGGGCTCCTCTAGAAGCTGGAAAAGGCAAGAAGTGGATTCTCTCCTACAGCCTCCAAAAGGAATGCAGCCCTCCCAGTACTTTGACTTTAGCCCAGGAAGACTCGCTTTTGGACTTCTGACCTCCAAAACTGTAGGATAATAAATTTTAGGTATGCCACTAAATTTTTGATAATTTGTTACAGTAGCAATAGAGATCAAATAGAGACACCAAAAAGTCACTCAGGTAAAAAGAGGAAAGGAAAAGCAAAGCTCACAGCTATTCATGGACTGATATGTGGAAAAGATTTGATAAGCAGTAGAGAGGCTGAATTCTAACCTTTTGGAATGCTGGCTTCACACAGTTCAATGTTGTTTGCATGACATATCAGGAAGAACTTGAAGAACTATAAGATCACCTTCAAGGTACACAAGGAAAAAGAGGGTCCCTTAGATTGCAGTGAGTCCTGCTGAGTGGTCCCCGTAGCTTTACCTTGCTATTCTTTCAGGATTTAGAAGGTCATTGATCGCAGGGATTCCCTTAAGCAATCTTCTGTGGATTTTTAAAAATCTGTTAGATAATAAGTCTTCTCATAGTCTCCGAAAGTGTTTTTTTAATTTTTATTTTACAAAAGAGCAAGAATGGGTGCTTTCATTTAAAAGAGGGTAAAATATCTCTGAAAAAGGTTTTATTTTCTCAGGAAGATGGGCAAGCTGTGAATAATCACCATTGTGGTTAGCGTTAATTCTTGCAGCATTGGTCCTTGTAGGTCAACCGGATCCCTTTCTTTTCCTTTATAAATTGAGCTGAAATAGTTCCTGCTGACCCGGGAGTGCTGGCTGCATGCCCAGAAGTGCCACCCCTGCAGGCACTGTATAATGAGGCAATCCACAGGGCTGATCTCAGCATAAATAAAAGTTCAAGCTGGGACTTAAATTTTTAACACATTTGCAGAATGAAAGCAAAATAGCCAGAGGAACTGCAACAGAATGACATCATTCCAATAACTGAATAACCGGTTTAATCATTCAAATACCCAATATTACAAGAGACGTGTCATTATGACAGCATGGCCCACAGCTGCCTAAAATGTGGGCTTTTTTTTTTTTTTTGACTTTATGTCCATGACAAAATGTAAGGATAAAATTACTTTTGGTTTGGGTTTATTGGAGTGGTTTGTTTGCGAGTAAGGAAAGGTGAGAAGATGTTTAGTTTTTCTTTGTGGAAAAAAACGTTTCTGCATATATGTAATGGAAGGAAGGGGCAAGGGATAACACACACACACACACAAACCTTCCCCATTTCTTTTGGACTAATACAAAGTTCAGTTCATTCCTTTGATATTCTTTGAGCTAAATTTAGAAACCTCTGCTATCATCTGAATGTGCCCCACCAAATTTTTATGTTGAAACTTAATCCTCAATGTAATAGTAGTATTAAGAGGTGGGGTCTTTAGGAGGTGATTAGGTCAGGAGTGCAGGGCCCTCATTAATCAGATTAGCAACCTGATAACAGAGGTTGAAGTGCTCCAGGCACTTCTTGCCCTTCCACCACATGAGGACACAGTGCTCAAGGTGCCATCATGAAAGGAGAGACCGAGTCCTCACCAGACACCGAACCTGCTGGCGCCCTGATATTTCTTAGATTTTCCAGCCTCCCACACTGTGAGAAATAAATGTTCTTTAAGCCATCCAGTCTGTAATAATTTGTTACGGCAGCCTACACTGACTCCTGAGACAACCCTCGAGAACCAATTTTCCCCCCTTGTGGGGGATGTTATGCCCTTGAGAAGGCATGACACAGAGCAAGCAGGACGGAGAAATGTGGGAGAAATGTGGGAGGCAGGCGCAGGAATTTGTTACATGTGGGCACTTCTCCCCCAGCCCCATATGTTATATCAGCTGACATATGTGTAGAACAGGGTGTTTTCAACAGTGGTGCTATTAATGTTTTAGTCGGGACAATTCTTTGTTGTGGGAGTGGCCTGTGTGTTGTAAGATGTTTAGCAACATTCCTGACCTCTACCCACTGGGTGCCAGTAGCAAACCCCTCACCTCCCAATGTGACAACCAAAAATATCTCTAGACATTGTCATATGTCCCCTGGGGGGGGGGCAGAATTTCCCCCCTCCCTCACTGAGAGCCACTAGGATAGAGTAATTCACGGGAAACCAGCAACAATGAGGAAAAGTTGTGGAGGCATGGGGGTGGGAGGGAGAATAACTTCCGTGTGTGAGATTAAATGACAAACGCAGACAGCAGAACAATATTGTATTAGTTTCCTATTGCTGCTCTAACAAATTACCGCAAACGTAGTTTAACACAATAGCAATATGTTATCTTATAGTTCCCACCTACAGGTCAGAAGTCCAGCACAGTTCTCACTAAACTAAAATCATGTCAGCAGGGCTGCATTTCCTTCTAGAGGCTCTAGAAGAGGACCTATTTTCTTGCTTTTTATAGTTCTGGAGTCCGCCCACAATCCTTGGCATATGTCACCTCCCATCTGCAAAGCCAGTAATGTCAGACTGAGACATTGTCCCCTTCCATCTCTCTTGCTTTCATGCTCTTCTGCCTCCTCCTCTTCCATAGTTTAAAGGACCTTTGTGATTACGTTGGGCCCACCCAGAAATCTTGTCATCTCAAAGTCAGCTGCCTTTCAACTTTAATTCCTGTTTTTATTTATTTATTTTTAATTAATTTTTTTTTTTTTGAGACAGAGTCTCACTCTGTTGCCCAGGCTAGAGTGCCGTGACGTCAGCCTAGCTCACAGCAACCTCAAACTCCTGGGCTCAAGTGATTCTCCTGCCTCAGCCTCCTGAGCAGCTGGGACTACAGGAATGCGCCACCAACCCTGGCTAATTATTTTTATTTTTAGTAGAGACGGGATCTCACTCTTGCTCAGACTGGTCTCAAACTCCTGACCTCAGGAGATACTCCTAGCTCGGCCTCCCAGAGTGCTAGGATTATAGGTGTGAGCCCCACATCCTGCCTCCTCTTTGTTTTATAACCTAACATATTTACAGGTGTCAGGTATAAGGACATGGATATTGTTGGGGGGCATTGTTCTACCTGCCACAAACATATATGTAACGATCCTATTAAAGTTGACATTACTGACTCCCAGTATAGAGAAAACAACCCTGTTTCGGTTTTTTTGTTTTTTATTTTTTTTTCTTGGAGCCACACCAAAGAAGCCTTGAGCAAGTGGACTCATCACCCCTGTTTTGGAGGAAGAGTAAGTGAAAGTGGAACACACTGTTAGTTTCTGCTGTTTTCTATGAAAGACACTAGCAACCTTCTCTGCCAGTTTTCTGTCTAAAACTGTAGTATTTTGTGGCAAGGAATAAGATACATTCCTTATGTGACATTATTTTATTAAGGAACTACATGGACTTCAGGTCATGAAATCACAGGCTAAGTATCCACAGGGACCTCTGGATATCATTTGGTATAACAATTTACACAAGTGACTGAAATTTCATTGCATGATTTCTTTGTTGAATCTCCTTTTGTTGAAACCTGTTTTCTAGGCACTCTTACAACAATAATTGTTTAAAGGCTGCCTCCTGTAGCTAACTCAAAACACCCCTGGCAAACTCTGCCAGATCTATAATCACTTCTGACTCTTCCATTTAATAGTGAGTTTTTAGGTCCATAATTATATACATCTCATTAGAAAGAGAATCAAAAGCTCTTTTATAATCACCTGTAGTCAGCTGGTTTTGGGGAAGCATAGCTTCAGAGGTTCTTACCTATCTCTCCCCCTTAAAAGTAACCTTTCCATCCACAGAAATGTCAAAAACGGGCTGCAGGCCCTGCCAACTAGTAATAAGCATCATGGCTCTAGGCAAAGACTTGATAGAATAAATACCCTGTCTCTGCCCAGTTCCCATGGAAAGGGGACAGTCTTTGGGGCAAGGAACCAACAGCCTATGCCAGGTTTCTGAACTCAGTGGTTGGTTGAGGGCAAGAAGCCAAATGTAGGGCTCATGACCCTTTGCTATTTCCTGAAATCACCCTTATTCCCCACCTTCCTTCCCTTCTTCCCTCTTCTTCCTCTCCCTTTGCTATTCCCTTTCCTTCCTTTCCTTTCCACTAACATTTATTGAGCCTAGCAGTGGATAAAACAGACAAGAAACCCAACTGCCTTAAACTTAAAACCTCTGGGGGTGGCTAGATAAACAATAAACAAACAAGTAAAACCTAAGAGAATGTCAGAGGCGATGCTGTGGAGATGAATAAAGTAGGGATGGGGGATGAGGAAATGCCAACAGCATGCCTGAAGAATTTTAAAATTTGAATAAAAGATCTGGGAAGGTCTCACTGAGTAGGTGATGTTTGTGCAAAGACACAAAGGAGGTGGGGAGTGAGCCATGGCTATGTTTGGGGGAAGAGCATTCCAGGTAGAACAGCCTTTGCAAAGAGCCTAAAGCAGGAGGATTTGAGGAAGAGAGAGGCAGCCAGTTTGGCTGCAAAGGCAAAAGCTAGGAGAAATGCAGTAGGAAATGAGATCAGAGAGGTAACTCTGCCCCAAGCCCCTGAAAGAGAGATTCTCAAAAGCAGTTATTCCTTTGTCTCAGGGACATTTTGCAAATTGGTGGTAGTGGTTTTGATTGTCACAACGATGGGAGAGGGTGCTACTGGCATTTTCTAAGTAGAGGCCAGGTGCTATAGTTTGGTTTGTTTGACTCCTCCAAATCTCATGTTTAAATTTGATTCCCAATGTTGAAGTTGGGCTTAATGAGAGGTGTTTGGGATATGGGGATGGATCCCTCATGAGTAGATTAGTGCCCTCCCTGGGAGCAGGGGTGAGTAAATGCTCATTCTATTAGTTCCTGCAAGAGTTGGTTGTTAAAAAAAAAAAAAAAAAGCCTGCCACCTCCCCTCTCTCTTACTACCTCTCTACCCTTGCTTTCTGCCATGAGTGGAAGCTGCCTCAGGGCATCACCAGAAGTTGAGCAGATGCTGGTGCCATGCTTCTTGTATAGCCTGCAGAGCCGTGAGCCAAATAAGCCTCTTTTCTTTATAAATTGCCCAGCCAAAGGTATTCCTTTATGACAACACAAATGGACTAAGACACCGGAGATACCAGAAATCCTGCAATTTTAGTGGCACAGTCCTACTCAATGGGGAATCATCCTGTGTTCAACGCGACTTTCAAATGCCTTGCCAGACATTCACAGAGGGGGAAAAATCTATTATCTGAGCCCAGAACTAAATTTCATTATAGGTACAAAGACAAAGTACTTGTGGCACTTTATTAATATATGATATTAACATATTTTCCAGGAGTATGAAACCTTGTGATAGAAGGGAAGGTCATTTTGTTTGAAACTTTACCAAGAGTTTTTAAACTATTTCAGAAACCAAGTAAATGATGGAAACACTGTTTATGGTCTTTGAGCCGCTGATAGCATACACAGCTGTGTCAGGCTGTATTCACAATGATTCTATTCTGCATGAGGTATGACCATCATGCTATTGTACTCTAGCCCAGGCAACAGAGTGAGACCCTGTCAAAAAGAAAGAAAGAAAGAAAGAAAGAAAGAAAGAAAGAAGGAAGGAAGGAAGGAAGGAAGGAAGGAAGGAAGGAAGGAAGGAAGGAAGGAAGGAAAGAAAGAAAGAAAGAAAGAAAGAAAGAAAGAAAGAAAGAAAGAAAGAAAGAAAGAAAGAAAGAAAGAAAGAGAAAAGAAAAGAAAAGAAAAAAATTCATTTCAGGATAGTACAGAGGACATTATAAACTCCTGTTATAAAAAGGGGGTGTTAGGTACTTTCAACCCCAGAATAGAATTGAAAACCGTTAGTATAGGAATCTTGTAGGCTTTTTGTGTTTTTTCCCTTCTTATTTTATCTTGTAGTCTCCGGTTCAAAGTCACTGGAGGGTTTCAAGCTAAACAGTGCCATGATCTGACTGGTTGCTGTTTTGTGGGGAATAGATTACAGGGAATCCAACTCAAAGTGTAGAGGGTTTATCAGGACCCTTCCCCTATCCTGCTTGGTGGCCCTGTACCCATATGTTTTTATCCCTGTAGCCCACCAAAGCTGTCAGGGAATTGCTAAGCCTCTTACTAAAGTACTACTTTCAGAATCAGCAAATATCCCCCAGGGTGAAGCAGCCCTCAATGCTAAACCATCTCTGGATTCCTCATGTTCTTCCAGATCTGGGTTTGGTAATTCTTCACTGCTTATTATCTCTCCAATGCCTTTAAGTAGATTTAACATCTATAGTATATGCAGATATAATTTGATCTGCCTTTCTAGTTGTCCTTGGAAGGAGATTTTGTCCAGATTATCTATTCCACCAATTACAGATTCTACCACTATGAAAACTAGGAATCCTATAATTTTTTCTAATTAATAAAAAGAGAGACTTTAGTTTGAATATCACAAGACATCAAGGTGAAAAAAGAAAAATTAATTATTATATAAATAAAAATATATATAAAAAAAGAGAGACTGGAAGAAAATAAACCAAAACGATAATGTGATACTCTCTCTGAGTGGTGGAATTCAGGTAATTTTTTATTCTTTGTATTTTTCAAATTTCCTGTAATTAAAAGAAAAGAGCTCCAGAATGGGTGTGGTGGCTCATGCCTGTAATCCTAGCACTCTGAGAGGCTGAGACAGTAGGATCACTTGAGACCAGGAGTTTGAAACCAGCCTGAGCAAGAGCGAGACCCCTTCTCTACAAAAAAATAAAAAAATTAGCTGGGCATGGTGGCACACAGCTGTAATCTCAGCTATTCAGCAGACAGAGGCAGGAAGATCCCTTAAGCCCAAGAGTTAGAGGCTGCATTAAGCCATGATTGCACCACTGCTCTCCAGCCTGAGCAACAGAGATCCTATCTCTTAAAAAAAAAAAAAAAGTCTTTTGTGTTAGCATTATGTTTAAGAATTTTGAAAGTCTCACAAATTTTTAGCACATTTAAATATAGAAATAATTTTTACAGTTAATTTAAAACATGATTTTTTATTTTTATTTTATTTTATTTTTTTGACACAGAGTCTCACTCTGTTCCCCGGGCTAGAGTGCCATGATGTCAGCCTAGCTCACAGCAACCTCAAACTCCTGGGCTCAAGCAATCCTCCTGCCTCGGCCTCCCAAGTAGCTGGGACTACAGGCATGCGCCACCATGCCTGGTTAATTTTTTCTATATATTTTTAGTTGGCCAATTAATTTCCTTCTATTTTTAGTAGAGACGGGGGTCTCACTCTTGCTCAGGCTGGTTTCGAACTCTTGACCTTGAGCAATCCTCCTGCCTCGGCCTCCCAGAGTGCTAGGATTACAGGCGTGAGCCACTGCTGCAGGCCTAAAACATGATTGTTAGAGTTAATTTTAATTTCTGTTTTAAATATTCCCTCAAATAATGGTGTGAAAATTTTAAGGCATCTTACTATTCCTTGGAATACTCCCCATACTTGATTAGCCAATAAGTTAAAACATATGTTTGCTACTCTTTCAAAATTAAAACTGATTTAGGAAGGGTAAGCTTGTTAAAAACACTCATTTATTTTAAGATATGTGAGAAGACTTTTGGAACATCTTTGGCCCAGAAATTATAATATTTCCTTGATTATTAGAAAATCATTTTAAATAAGAGAGACTATATGTAATGAAATGATTATGCTCCCAGTAGAGGGATTGGAGGCTGTATTTTAGAGCAGCAAACTTAAATATTTACCTAAAACTGGTTAAGTTTTTTTTTTTTTTTTTTGAGACAGAGTCTCACTTTTGTTGCCCAGGCTAGAGTGAGTGCCGTGGCGTCAGTCTAGCTCACAGCAACCTCAATCTCCTGGGCTCAAGCGATCCTCCTGCCTCTCAGTCTCCCAAGGAGCTGGGACTACAGGCATGCGCCACCATGCCCGGCTAATTTTTTGTATATATATTTTTAGTTGGTCAATTAATTTCTTTCTATTTTTAGTAGAGACGGGGTCTCGCTCAGGCTGGGTTTGAACTCCCGACCTCGAGCAATCCACCCGCCTCGGCCTCCCAGAGTGCTAGGATTACAGGCTTGAGCCACCGTGCCCAGCCTAAAACTGGTTAAGTTTTAAGAACAGTTCCAAAACATCCAAAGCTAGATAATTAATGCAAAACTGTTCACTGGCTTATTATTATACTTGAAATGGTGGTGGCCAAAGAAATTATTAATAATGAAAATGCTTTTAGAAAAAAAACCCAAGTAGAAAGAGGATAATGAAATCGCTGTGATTCTGTGAGGCAGGCTTTGTTGATGCCCAGCCCAGATCCCCTTGGATCCTTTCGCTGCTTCTGTTTCAGCCTCCTCAGCTTCTGTGTGCTTTTTTAATTTATTTATTTATTTTATTTCGGCATATTATGGAGGTACAGATTTTAAGGTTTCAATAAATGCCCTTCCCCCCTCCCCCCCAAGTCTGAGTCTCCAGCATGACCATCCCCCAGATGGTGCACATCTCACTCACTATGTATGTATATACCCACCCCCCTCCCCCCTCCCACCTGCCCAATACCCTATTACTGTAGTACCTATGTGACCACTTAGGTGCTGTTCAGTTAATACCAGTTTGCTGGTGAGTATATGTGGTGCTTGTTTTTCCATTCTTGGGAAACTTCACTTAATAGTATGGGTTCCAGCTCTAACCAGGAAAATATAAGATGTGCTATGTCACCATTGTTTCTTAGAGCTGAATAGTACTCCATGGTATACATATACCACATTTTATTAATCCATTCTTGGATTGATGGACACTTGGGCTGTTTCCACAGCCTTGCAATTATGAATTGTGCTGCTATAAACATTCGAGTGCAGGTGTCTTTTTTGTAGAGTGTCACTGGATCATTTGGGTAGATGCCCAGCAATGGGATTGCTGGATCAAATGGTAGATTCACTTGTATCGCTTTAAGGTATTTCCATATTGCTTTCCACAGAGGTTGAACTAGTTTGCAGTCCCAAATGGTCTTACTTGTGACTCTCCACCCTTGAGGGTGGTAGGACGGCCCTCGAGCTGTGATGCCCCTTTGCCTGCTACTGGAGCAAAGTTCCTGGAACTTTACATTCTCCTAGGGCAGCCCCGAGCCCATAACTGACTGGTGCAAGAGTATGAAAATCAGTTTTCTTCTTTTATTTTTTGAGACAGTCTCACTCTGTTGCTTGGGCTAGAGTGCTGTGGCATCAGCCTAGTTCACAGGAGCCTCAAACTCCTGGGCTCGAGCAATCCTTCTGCCTCAGCCTCCCGAGTAGCTGGGATTATAGGCACGTGCCACCATGCCCGGCTAATTTTTTCTATATATTTTTGGTTGTCCAATTAATTTCTTTCTATTTTTTTTTTTTTTTGAGACAGAGTCTCACTTTGTTGTCCAGGCTAGAGTGAGTGCCGTGGCGTCAGCCTAGCTCACAGCAACCTCAAACTCCTGGGCTCAAGCGATCCTCCTGCCTCAGCCTCCCTAGTAGCTGGGACTACAGGCACGAGCCACCATGCCCGGCTGATTTTTTTTTATATATATATCAGTTGGCCAATTAATTTCTTTCTATTTATAGTAGAGACGGGGTCTCACTCTTGCTCAGGCTGGTTTTGAACTCCTGACCTTGAGCAATCTGCCCGCCTCGGCCTCCCAAGAGCTAGGATTACAGGCGTGAGCCACAGCGCCCGGCCTAATTTCTTTCTATTTTTAGTAGAGACGGAGTCTCAATCCCGCTCAGGCTGGTTTTGAACTCCTGACCTTGAGCAATCCACCCACCTCGGCCTCCCAGAGTGCTAGGATTACAGGCGTGAGCCACCGCCTGGCCTGAAAGTCAGTTCTTGCCATGAGTTGGTACAAATTCTGAGGTACAATTTATACTCCAGAGTTCCCCTAATGGATCAGACAGAAGTCAATCCCCCTGGAGGGCTTGGACAGAAAAACACATTCTGACTTGGCTTCTCCTTCCTTGTGGGACTTCCTCCCTTACCGGTTTCCCTGAGAGCACAGAGCCCTTGAGTGATAAACTAACACACAAATCCTTGACTTGGACTCTGCTTCCCTATATGGCACTATCTAAAATTACAACTTTTCTAGAAAAAATTATTAGTTTTTTTGTTTTGTTTTGAGACAGAGTCTCACTGGGTAGCCCGGGCTAGCTAGAGTGCTTTGCCATCAGCCTAGCTCACAGCAACCTCAAACTTCTGGGCTCAAGCAATACCCCTGCCTCAGCCACCTCCCACCCATTCCCTAGTAGTGGGGACTTATGGGCATACCACACCACACCCAGCTAATTTTTTCTATTTTTAGTAGAGATGAGGTCTCACTCTTGTTCAGGCTGGTTTCAAACTCCTGACCTCTAGCAATCCTCCTGCCTTGGCCTCCCAGAGTGTTAGGATTACAGTCATGAGCCACCAAGATGGCCTTAGAAAAAACTATTAGTATAAACATTTTTTTAAAATTTTTTATGTATCTTTAATCATTTTTAAAGTTCTTTGAACACATTAGCAAACTTATAAACATTTTTTTCTAGATCATATTCAAGATGCCACAGTATTTTATTTTTCTATACAAGTCAAATATGACATACATTGGAATTAAATACATTCCTCATATTTAGAAACTTAATGTAATCAGTTCAGTAAGGAATTATTAAGGACTGGAGAGTTAGTACTAATTGTATTCAACTGAAACCATTTTGTATCAGTGATATATAAATTGACAGTCTAGACCTATGGTCTGCAGAAAAAGCTATTCCTGGTGCAGTTGGAAGATCAAATTATTAAGTGGTTACCTGGGGAAGTCCAGAATTAGAGGGAAGGGAATAATTGGCTTTTTAGAGAAATTTCATTCAAGTCATCATGACCTAACAGACTCCTTTGTTCCATTAGAGAAATATTTCTCTCTAAAAAGTCTGACCTAGACATTCAGTTTCTCAGAGTATTTCCTCTTCTAGCTAGGACTGGAAAAATACTGATAAATCCTGGGTTCATTGTTTTGCCCATTTTACAAATGAGAGAATTTAGACTTAAAGACTTGAGGCCACTTGCCCAAGGTGATTCCTGCCAGGAAGTGGGAGTGTAAGAATTTGAATCTAGCAATCTGAATCCAGAACCTTTGCCATTTTTTTTTTTTGTTTTTGAGACAGAGTCTCACTGTGTTGCCCAGGCTAGAGTGTCATGGCATCAGCCTAGCTCACAGCAATCTCAAACTCCTGGGCTCGAGCAATCCTTCTGCCTCAGCCTTCTGAGTAGCTGGGACTGCAGGAATGTACCACCATGCCCGGCTAATTTTTCTATATATTTTTAGTTGTCCAGCTAATTTCTTTCTATTTTTTAGTAGAGATGGGGTCTCACTGTTGCTCAGGTTGGTCTTGAACTCCTGACCTCGAGCCATCCTCCTGCCTTGGCCTCCCAGAGTGCTAGGCATGAGCTACCACGCCCCACGCAGAACCTTTGCCTTTAACTACTGCCTCACTAATGCACAGCATTAACACGGGAAACAGGCATGAAAGAATAAGAAGATTGCTGAGGCAGCAGCAGAATGGGTCCCAGAGTATGTCTTATCTTGTCAGACCAGATTATCAAGTTGGATGCATGCCTGGTTCTTTCTTTCTTGTTACTCTCTAGATTCTGCTAGGATTCTCCTAGTACTCTTCAAATGATTTCTCCTGGTCCCAGCTGTACTGCAGAGTATTAAGGAAAGGTCATGGTGGTGGCAGTGGTGACCACTAAGAGCCCTAGATCAAGGAAATCTCGACTAGTCCAGCTGTCCAACCCCACTTGGAGACTCTCCCACCTCTGCAGACCTTGCGATGAAAAGTTTTATTTTATTTAAAAAGTAGCAGCTTGTCTAATACCTGGTAACATTTATGAAGCATAATTAGTGGAAGAGTACTATTTAGAATAATAGTAATGCTATTGCTCAAAGTATTTTAAAAACTTCAAGCATATTTTACAAATCACATAAAAGCAATCGATGATATAATGACATATTATTAATACTTCCTACCATTACATTGTAGGATAGGTTACATTAGGAAAACTTTTCTTCGGTTGGCAGCTGACATCTTCAGTAGTGGTTTCTATCTTTGGGGTTGACACTTGTGGGTGTTTTCCCTAGTTTTTATTTATTTATATTTCTTTGAGACAGGGTCTCACTCTGTTGCCTGGGCTAGAGTCCAGTGGCATTATCATAGCTCACTGCAACCTCAAACTCCTGGACTCCAGCCATCCTTCTCCTCAGCCTTCAAGCAGCTGGGACTACAGGTGCATGCCACCACACCTGGCTAATTTTTCTATTTTTTGTAGAGACAAGGTCTTGCTCGCACTCAGGCTGGTCTCTAAGTCCTGGCCTCAAGTGATCCTCCCACCTCAGCCTTTCAAAGCACTACTGTTACAGGTGTGACCCACCGCATTTGCCTTTCTAGGTTTTGTTATTCATCTTACGGCGGGGGAATGGGGGGGGCTCCAATTCTCTTCTCCCTGACTATAAGAAAAGGGAAGAACAAGAGTAGAGAGAGGATTTAGAGGGGAAAACCTGCTGAGCAGTCATTATACCAGCCTATACTATACAAAAACTAAGAATTAACAAATTAGAGAACTACTAAATTGGGAAGTGGGTAGAGCATTGGAAATTTTCCATTCTAATCACAGTATTAATGCTGAGTGTGTTGATAGCAATGGATTGTAACAGTCCTGTATGTAGAATCCAACTGGGGGCCAATGGACAGGTGGTCATCTTTAACGTGGACGATCATTTTTTGAATTTTCCTTTTATTAAGATTTTTTAGGGGGTCTTCTGGTAAGGACCAGAAAACCTGCTAGACAAATTCTTAAAAGAGCTATAACACTGAATTTTCCTTTTTGATAAGTGAAACTTCCTCCTTAGTTAACATTCTATGGAACCGGCCGGACGTGGTGGCTCACGCCTGTAATCCTAGCACTCTGGGAGGCTGAGGTGGGTGGATTGCTCAAGGTCAGGAGTTCGAAACCAGCTTGAGCAAGAGTGAGACCCCGTCTCTACTATAAATAGAAAGAAATTAATTGGCCAACTAATATATAGAGAAAAAATTAGCCGGGCATGGTGGCGAATGCCTGTAGTCCCAGCTACTCAGAAGGCTGAGGCAAGAGGATCACTTGGGCCCAGGAGTTTGAGGTTGCTGTGAGCTAGGCTGACGCCATGGCACTCACTCTAGCCTGGGC
The DNA here is from genome assembly GCF_040939455.1 of Microcebus murinus. Taxonomy (NCBI): domain Eukaryota; kingdom Metazoa; phylum Chordata; class Mammalia; order Primates; family Cheirogaleidae; genus Microcebus; species Microcebus murinus. Next base: position 132,498,080 of record NC_134104.1, on the reverse strand, counting down.
AACAAAGTGAGACTCTGTCTCAAAAAAAAAGAAAGAAAGAAAGAAAGAAGTTTAGTGGTTAGATGACTGATAATTAAATTATCCATCAATTATTGTTTCTAAACTAACTAGGACTGCCAAATAATGAACTTCTCTCTAAATGACAATGTGAATTGCAAGTAAATGAGTTCAGATGTTCATAGCATACCAATTAAATTAAATTATTTAATCAATTTTGAAGGAGTGAGTTGCCCTTTATGAGGATTTGAGAGTGAGCTGCAGTGTGTGTTCCAGCTACAGGATTTCAATAAATTTTAATGCGTTGATGTTTAAAGGCACAGGCGAACTCTAACACCTTTATAGCAGATCTTTCTTTCTTTTCTTTCTTTCTTTCTTTCTTTCTTTCTTTCTTTCTTTCTTTCTTTCTTTCTTTCTTTCTTTCTTTCTTTCTTTCTTTCTTTCTTTCTTTCTCTTTCTTTCTTTCCTTCTCTCTTTCTCTTTCTTTTTTTGAGACAGGGTCTCACTCTGTCTTCTGGGTTAGAGTAGCATCAACATAATTCACTGCAACCTCAAACTCCTGGGCTTGAGAGATTCTCTTGCTTCAGCTTCCCAAGTAGCTGGGACTACAAGTGTGTGCCACCACACCTGACTAATTTTTCTATTTTTTTGTAGAGATGAGGTCTCACTCTTGCTCAGGCTGGTCTCAAACTCCTGACCTCAAGGGATGCTCCCATCTCAGCCTCCCAGAGTGCTAGGATTATAGGTGTGAGCCACCTCACCCAGCCCATGCAGCAGATTTATTAAAGGAAATGTGAGCAGCATTTTCTAAGAGCCTTTGTTTTTCACTTTATTTTTTCCTGTATCAAAATAAGTTGAAAACTATATGTATGGTGATGATGTTTACTGCAGCATTAATAAGAATAACTAAAATCTATGAACAAGCTAAATGTCTAGCCAGCCTTCTCAAGGCTGAACTGGTGGAGTGAAGATTGGGCTGAGAAGAAAGGGAAGACCCAAACTGCCACTTTGGGTCATTCTCTATGGGGCAGCTGGTGGTCAAAGTGTAGCTTATGGCTGCATGTCACCTCACTACTGGTATGTCAGGCCAGCTTGACCCTTCCAGGACAAATCCAAAGAATTGTTGTTCTCTGAATGATGAATATTTATAAGTCTGATTTCAGGGATCCAACAGTTTGGCAACCATGCAAGCCAAATTCAAGCCAGTGCAAAACTGAAAGTCTTTTTAGACCAAAACCTTTATTCTTAGAAAGGTCTTGTAGCAGTTCCTTCTTTTATAGTTCATACTATTGAAAATTCTTGTCAAAAACTTCTAATAACTCAATATCAACCTGACAAAGGAAATGGTAATTATACACTTAAAAAATCTATAGCAACTTGACTGGGCATGGTGGCTCACACATGTAGTCCCAGCACTTTGGGAGGCACAGAGGATCCCTTGAGTCCAGGAGTTTGAGACCAGCCTGAGCAAGAGGGAGACCCTGTCTCTACTAAAAATAGAAAAATTAGTCAGGCGTCATGGCACATATCTGTAGTCGCAGCTTTTTGGGAGTCTGAGACAGGAGGATCACTTAAGTCCAGGAATTTGAGGTTGTAGTGAACTATGATGAATGCCACTACACTTCACCTGGGGCAACAGAGTGAGACTCTATCTCAGAAAAACAAAACAAAACAAACGAACAAAAAACCTATAGCAACAAATACCATTTTTTTTTTTTTTACAAATACTATTCTGAAATGAAATCTGTACAGCAAACATTTGTTATGGTAAAACCAGACTTCAGAGGCCTCATCTTCATCTATTGGGAAATGCCACAAAAAAAAAAAAATTTCAAGGGTCTAAATTAGCACTGTACAATAGAACTTTCTGTAGTAATCAAAATGTTTTCTGTGCTGTCCAATATGGTAGCCAATGTGCCTACTTAGCATTTGAAATGTAGAGAGTTACCTGGTTGCCTAGTGGCTAGGAAGAAAAAAAAAAAGAAAAAAGGAAAGAAAAACGAAAGGTGTAATGTGACTGAAAAATTGACTTTTAATACTATTTTATTTAAATTTAAATAGTCACAGGTAGCTAGTGGCTATAGTACTGAATAGCACAAATGTAAAGTATTTTTTCAGTCAATATTTGTGTGGTTTAAAAGAAAGGCGCTGTCACATAATAAAGTACCAGATAAATTGGTTGCAGATTTGTATGCAGATAACCATATTTTGCCAAATGAATCAACTCAACAAGGGATTGCATTGTTTATATAGAATTTAAAAACAACAAAAACTAAGTTAAAGTGTATTTGTTTTTATTATCATCATATGCTGGCAATTCCAAGCAATATCAGTGATAAAATACTCTCTCTACCATTGTGGACTGCACTGGTTCCTGCTCCCCATTTGGTACACCAGCTGTTCTCCACAACACCTCAAATGTGTACAAAGACAAAAGGAAAATCAAATGGATTAGTGTATGTGGTAGCCATTAGAGCTGTTCACAAATGCTTGTTTCTCTCCCTCTTTCCAGGAACTTGGTAAGATTTTACTTCCCCACCCTTTGAACTCGGGCATAGCCATGGACTTACTTTGGACAACCTTCTGAGCAGAAGCTCACCATGCTCTCTTTGCCTTCTGCCATGGGCTCCTGGCAATGTTCCAGATAGTAGCTACCTTAACAGCCTGGCTTCTGGAGTAAGGAATATGACCAACCCTCAATAAACATGGAGTAAGAGCAAGAAATACATCTCTCTTTTTTTTTTTTTTTTTTTTTTTGAGACAGAGTCTCGCTTTGTTGCCCAGGCTAGAGTGTGTGCCGTGGCGTCAGCCTAGCTCACAGCAACCTCAAACTCCTGGGCTCAAGCAATCCTGCTGCCTCAGCCTCCCAAGTAGCTGGGACTACAGGCATGCGCCACCATGCCTGGCTAATTTTTTCTATATATATTAGTTGGCCAATTAATTTCTTTCTATTTATAGTAGAGACGGGGTCTTGCACTTGCTCAAGCTGGTTTTGAACTCCTGACCTCGAGCAATCCGCCTGCCTCGGCCTCCCAGAGTGCTAGGATTACAGGCGTGAGCCACCACACCCGGCCAAGAAATACATCTTTATTAGTAGTAATAGTAATTTTTAGAGATGGTGCAGCTACCTTCCAATTCATTAATACAGCATGGTATGTAAGGCAGGGAGTATTCCCTGATAGAAAAATGGACTAAGGATAATAATGGAAGGCCACTGTAAAGCAAACATAAAAAACTCTTAAATGTATAAAAATGATGCTCAATTTTCCTGAATTAGTTAGGGTCAAGGTAGCCTGTGCTTTCATAAGAACGAAACACAACTAACACAATAATAGTTGAGCACAGTAAAATCTTATTTCTCACTCATGCAGTCTGATAGTTTGGCAGCTTTCTTCCATCTAGTAGCTATGCTGTCCCTATCACTGGCCACCATGGTCGTGGGAAGTGTGGAGAGGCATACCAACTCTTGTTTGCCTTGGACTGAAGTGATATGACCCCTACCTAAATGTATGAGAGGCTGAGAAAACATGATTTATTTGTTTCTAGAGAAAAAAGCTACGGTATGCACTTAATTTTGCCTCTGCCACACTCAGAAGTGTAAAATAAAAGTAGGTAACAATATTATTTTCCCCTTACAGACTTGCAGACATCCAAAAATTTGATAACGTGTTGACAATGGTCTGGGTAAACAAGTCCTTACATTGCTGGTGGAAGTATAAATTGGTGTACCCTCTATGGAAGACAATTTGGTAATTACCTATTAAAATTAAAATACATATAATTTTTAAGTCTGCCAGTCTACTTTTAGGAATTTATCCTACACATAGACTAAGATGTTATGCACATAGTTTCTTTTTGTAATAGTGACAGATTGGAAAAACTGTAAATGCCCCTCAGTAGGGGCCACACGAAGCAAATTTGGGCACATGATGTGATGGAATACCATGCAGTCATAGAAAACAATGAAGAAGCTCTTCAGGAAAGCTCTGAGATATTATACATAACTAAGTGAAAAAATCAATAATATGTATTATCTCCTATCACTTGGATATAATAGGAAAAGAAAAAATACATATGTATTGTTTGTACATTCAAAAAAGTATCTCTTGTTGAAAATCCAAGGAACTGATCACATTAAGTGCCTCCAGGGAGGGGAACTGGTAGGCAGGAAGACTTTGTACTCTAGAGCCTATTGTGTCACTTTTGAATTTTTAACGTTAATGCATTTAAAACTTAAAGTCAAAACTAAGCTTATAGGATTTGAATTCAGACTGCCATTATGTGACCTGGAGTACGTTACTTAATGTTTGTTTCTTCACTGGCAAAAAAAGGCTTATTAGTAACTTTTTTTTTTTTTCTTTATTTGAGACAGAGTCTCACTCTCTTGCCCAGGCTAGAGTGCAGTGGCGTCAACATAGCTCACTGCAACCTCAAACTCCTGAGCTCAAGCAATCCTTCTGCCTCAGCCTCTGAGTAGCTGGGACTACAAAAGCATGTTCCATCATGCCCGGCTAATTTTTTCCATAGTAAAGATGGGGTCTCGTTCTTGCTCAGGCTGGTTTTGAACTCCTGACGTTGAGCGATCCACCTGCCTAGGCCTCCCAGAGTGCTAGGATTACAGGTGTGAGCCACCATGCCCGGCCATTAGTAATAACATACTGTGTGGGGCTGTGAGAAACCAATTGCTGTATTCCTAAGGAAAATTTGAACAATCAACTTATGTTTGAATTACATGCTGATATAAAAATATTTAAAAAATTGAGAACAGCCTGTGGGGTGGTCAGAAAATACTAAATAAAGCAACATCTGGGGAAAGTTTTCCCATCATATAAAGGCATTAGGTAGGGAAAGTGGTGTGTTTGAGGAACAGTAAGGGCAGCGGGATGAGTGAGTACAGCAGTAGGACATGAGGTCACAAAGTAGGAGAGGGGAAGATCAGATTATGACTTTGATTTCCAGCAAAGGAGTGCCATGATTGCTTTATAACAGGATCCTTCCAGCTGCCATGTGGAGATAAAACTGCAGGATAGCAAGGACAGGAGCAAGTCTTCCTTGTAGACAGATGATACTGACCTTTGGCCCAAACCCTTCCTTCTCCTTCCCAAATGAGCATCTGGAATAGTTTCAGATAAAAACTTTGGTATTTTTTTTTTTCTTTTTGCAGAGATAGGCTCTTTTGCTATATTGCCAGGCTGGTCTAGATCTCCTGGGCTCAAGGAATCCTCCCAAAGTGCTAGGATTATAGGTGTGAGCCACTGTGCCTGGCTGAAAATGTTTTTTCTAACTCATGTGATGACCGAAGAACCAAGAGAGAACCCTAAAGACTACATATTTTCCCTCAAATTATGATAGCTATTTCTACTATCACATTTTGATACCATTTTTGCAGGTTCAGGTACTTGAAGTAACTTAGCATCAGATGAAAAAAGATACCAGAAGATCCATTTGTTTTAGCTTAATAGACATTTATTCCTTTCATTAAACAACATCTACACAAAATCCAAATTAATTTTTTTAGAAAGTAAATTTAGGTCTTAGGTCTCAAATTTTATGAGCCTATTAATATTTTCTGGACATCAATTAACTGAACCTTTTGAAACCCCTAGAGAAAAATTGGTTCAGGAAAACCATCAATTGAACTTTGAAATCAAATTACTCTTAAGTCAGAAAACTCAGAATTTGGAAAAAATGGAGCAACTCCTCTTCTGTATTTCCTTCACACTCAAATTTACCCTGGGAAACATTAGCCTAGTCCACTGAACACATGAAACATAATGTGGCAGGATGCTTAAAGTTAAGGTGGCCTTAAAGTTAACTGACGGCCCAACTTTGTGAAAGGCTAAGGATTTTCAGGGTATTTTGATCAGAAACAAACTGCAGATATGTAAGGTTAGATTGGAAACCATGAATTTACATTGACACCAACTATGTATGACTCTTCCCTGCCTGTAACCTTATGGATTGGGTTGACCCAAGATGATTTGTTAAGAATGGACTAAGAATGACATATTTTTAAGCAGCCAACTATACTTTTACCCCTCATGTAGCTAGAGGTTTTATAATGAATGGTCACAAGTTAGTTAGTGTTACAGGTAAGTATTTAAAAATCTTGAATAAAGGTGACTTTAATTTTCTCACCTCACATTTGAAATGTATTTACCTAATGGCCACTGGCTTGCCAGCTTACAAACATAAGGTTAATGATTCTTATTTGCCTAACATTCAATTTCCATCAGTTTCAAAATACAGTGTAACATCACTACTGTCTATATGTATAGAATCCAGGACTCCAGATTTCATGGAGCCATGGGATTGAATCAGGAGCAGCTTTTATCTCTTATGTTAATTTAAAATGGTACAATGAAGACTGAGGCAATTTTTAAGTTAACCCAGAGGTTTCATTCGTAAGATAAGCCTCTTGCAACAAGTATATCCAGTTCCAAATATGGTGGCATTTTAAACTTTTCTTTCAGAAACAAATGGAACACTGGACTAAATCTGAAGACGTGGGCTCTACACGAGCTCATATTTTTCTACATGACCACGACATAGGGTTAGGATATCCTCCTCCTACCCTAAAAATTTCTAAACAAAACCCAATTAAAAAGCCAGCAGAGCATTGCCATCATCCCAGTAAAGCTGTAGGTTTCACCACATGCACCAAACAAATCTACAGGGTAGTTGTAGCACTCCTCTTTTAAAGAATTTATTTTACACCTATTATACCACACAGCATGTTTTAAACACCGACATAAAACTCCCTAATAAGATAAAGCAAAGACAAAAAAAGCTTATCTTATTAGAAACAAGATACACCATCACTTATAGTCTTCAAACATTATTGCACTTTTAACTTCATATTTGACAAAGCATTCATGAAACAATCTGCAGACTAGTTTAACAGACAAATAACACCTTTAAGCAGACATGACCATCCTAAATTGTTTATTAGGTATGAATTTTACAAACATTACTTATTAGCGGTAACGGTGGAGCTGGAGAGTATTGCGCCTTCTCCAAGCTGCACGGCGAGAACCACCAATAGTGTGGTGGAACTTATGGCCCTTTCCAAGGCCACGGCTCTTGCGGCCTGCAGATGTCAGCCCACGCATCTCCCTGTGCTTGTGGACCGGTTTCGTGATCCACTGGGTATCAGGATTTCTTCTGATAGCTTTATGGAATGGATCAATGAGGATAACCTCAAAAAATTTGTATGTGGAATCTTCACCAACCCAGTAAGAATTCAGGACTCTTAGAGCCCCACAGTGGCGTCCAGCTCGCTCCTAGAATAAGAAAAAGGTGTAAGGTAAGCCTCCCACATTGCCTAGAGTAGCAAATTAGAATCCCAACTCTTAACTCACCACTATACAAAAGACCGAGGTTTTCACTTAACTATTCAAATATTTATGAAGTATCTCCCCCCAGAAACCGGCACCATTAAGTATGAGATCAACTAGACTTGCTCAAGTAACACACATAAACACACTTTGGATTGAAATACATCATTCTTTCTTATCACTACTCTCCCCTAAGGCATGAATGTTAATATTTGGCTAATAAAATCTAGGATTTGGGGAACTTGGTCTTTTAATAATATTACAACTGAGTGATCAGCAGACTTTTCTATAAAAGTCTTAAGAGACAAGCCATAGTTGGCCAACCCTTACATCAGAACACAACTTAATTTACTAACCCGCAAGAAAATCTGCAACTGCAGAAAACCTGACTACAGACGATTAGCAACACACACAAATACTGCTTCTATCCACTCAGGGAAACATACTGAGACAGTTTACTGCCCTTCAAAAGCTTAAGTTCCACCAGTTCATGCAAATCATAACATACTTTCAGTGTGTACATACATATATATGCACAGATTAACAAAGATGAGAACAGTAACTACTCTTTACCAAGATTAGTAAAGCAAAAATCATAAACCCTACATTACCTAAGTGCAATGAGAAAAATTGCTTAAATCCTTTTCTTCTCCCACTACCCCCAAGTAGTAGTCAATACAACTGCTATTCAAAACCATTTACCTCGGCAACAGACTGAAGGCTTCGAGCAAACTTTAGCTGGTTAACACCATGATGGACAGGCTTGCCATAAGTTGCACCCTTAGGAACTGGGCGTTTGCGGCCACCGCGGCGCACACGAATCCTATATATGACATAACCTATACACACCAAAAAAATTAGTGGTCTCATAGAAAGCCATACAATTTAAGACTCAATGAATTGTCACTAATGCAACAACATCAAATACATTCCAGACTGTGACTTAAATACTATCTGATAAAAGATAAAAACCAATAAAATACCAGGTTATGAGACTTACTTAAAAAAACCACACCTGATGTTTTTCAAAGCACTTTACGTCAACCTCAAAGAGATACATTATTTATTTTCCTTTAAGCCAGACTTTCAGATTTGTAATCTTCGACACACCCGTTACTTTAGGCAACAGTGTATACAGTCAATGATTAACAAATTGCGCGCCTTGCTAGCACTATTCTGCCAAAACCTTTGCGAAGGGAGCCACTGGGGCGAGTGTTTCTGGCTTTTCTCGAGGAGTACAATTTTATCCAGGCATCCACGTACCTTGCTTGGCCTTGTATCCCAGTCTGCGCGCTTTATCCGGTCGGGTGGGGCGGGGAGCCCTGTGGAGCGCAGAGAGCTGCCGGTATTGCCAGCAGCGGACCCTCAGAAGAAAGCGCATTACATCAGACTGCTTCTTCCTCCACAGCTCCTGGATATACTTGTATGCACCCATCTTGGCTTACCTTTGAAATAAAGCTGGTTATTAATTATCCTCCCTTTGAAACACAACGAGAAGACCCCGTCCATCTTAGTTTACCACCAACCACAAGGAAACCGCTGGAAATGAAAATGGCTCTGCACCAATTGCAGGGAACATGCCCAACCCCCCCCACCTCTGCTCTCCCGGAAAGCGGCGTCCAGTCACCTCTGAAACCCCAGCGCAGGGAAGCGCTCAGCACGTTTTTGCTGCACAAACGAGCGGAGACAGACTTGAGCACTTGAGGGGGCGGGTTGCCGCGGCAGACGGCGTCCCCCAAGGGCTGGGCCGCCCTGGAGACGTCGCCAACCCGAGAGGGGAAGGTGCTGCCGCCGAGGGTGACCTCGCAAGGAAAAAGCACTTAGTCCACCCGACCAGCCGGCCTCGCTTTAAGTCGCCCTAGGCGCGGCCTTCCATCCCTCAGCTCCAAGCCTCCTTCAGGCGCCGGGCCCACCTCGAATTCGCGCCGCCATCACCTCTTCCCCCAACCCGCCCCGGGGGCCGCCTCTCCACTCCCTCGCATCTTGACCGAAGTCTCGCCGCACAGGAGGCAGGCGTGGCTTCGAGGACGCAGGGTCCCCGGGCCTGGATGGCTGAGGCTGGGGGTGATCAAAGGCGGATGAGAAAGCAAAGATCTCTCACACAGCCTACCTGATGGCTGCCGCCAGACGGAAAGGAAGGAGCCTTTCTCCCACAATCCCTTTTGGGCTCCTCCCCCACCTCAGCGCGGCTTCTTCCGGCGGATGCCGTCGCTGCCCAGAGCCTCATGGGACATGTAGTTCCGGCGTTGAGCAAGTGGGCGGAGTTCTGCTGGTTCGGCGCAGCCTCCCCGATTGTCCCGCCCCCGCTCCGCAGGGTTAAGAGTCTGACTAGCAGGGGTATCTGGAGGGGTGAGGGGGTTGGTGGTGAGGCCTCTGCAGGCAAGCGGGCGTCCACGCTTGTCCCGCCACGGGAGTAGGCAAGGTAGGAGCCAGGCTCCAAAGCCGGTGGCTGCGGACCTCGGTGGAGCCTTGCAGCCTGCGCGCCGCTGTCTTCGGGGTCTGAGGAGGGTCCAGGTTGGTTTCACGCACTGTCGGCTCTTCACCTGAGGAGTCGTTGCGGGCCCCCCAAACGGCGCTGCCCCCTTCCCGCCCCCACGGAAGGGCTTCGCGGGCCGGGGGGCCGCGCACTGCGTCCCTTCCTCTCTGTTCCGCGGGAAGCCCTGGCGGGCGCCAGCTGCGAAACATTTTGCCCTCAACAGGGTGGGGAGGCGGTGGGTGCGGGCATTTAGTTCCGCGCTTGTCCTGCGTGCAGATTGGGTCCCAGATTTGCTAACGTAAGAACCACAGTTTTGTTTTTTTTTTTTTCCAGAAAAGCAAAATATTTATTTGCCAAGCCTGTTTGGCAGGTGCAAATGTTTTGGGAAGAAATGCCGAGAAAATGCTGGCGTTTTGCGTTGCGTTCTTTAGTGAGAAATAGTTTACTGGCTTTTTGTGTGTGTGTGTCTCTCTCTCCAGAATATTTTTATTTTTAAAACCGTCATATGGTTTTAATTCCCTTCCAAATTCTACATTTAAATGTGGCCAGAGTTTAAGAGAATCCTGTTTACCTTGTAAATCATTAGCGGTTTTGGCTCCCCCCCACCCCACCCCACTTCATATTTTCCTCTAAAAAAAAAAAAAAAAAAAATCACCGCTTTACCCTTGAAAGAGTTCTCATCTGGTTCACTGATTCATTCAGCAAATATTTTTTAAGTGCCCGTTATGTGCCTGGCACTGCCTTATCTGCTGGAGATGCAGCAGCGGAGAACGCAGAAATTCCAGCCTCCTTGGAAACGGGCAGTAAACATATGTAAGCTACGTCTGGTGATAAATGCTGAGGAAACATGCAGGGGAGGGAATGTTGTCCGTGCAATATTGTACGGAATGTTCAGGGCAAGCTTTCTTGGGAAGGTAGCATTTAAGAAAAGACCTCAAGGATAAGAGCTTGGGGATGCGGGTGGGGAGCTGATTTAGGCAGAGGGAAAAGTGCCAAGGCGGGAGCATGCCAGGATTAATAGGGGAACAAAAGGAAACTGCGTGGCTGGAATCCACCATAGGGTAAGGTAGGAAATGATGCCAGAGAGGTGAAGGTTCCTTATATGGGTGTTGGGTTTCAAACTGCCTTAGATTGGAAACCCACTGGAAGGTTTTGAGCAGAAGAGTGACTTCATGTGGCTTACATTTTAAGGGGTAACTTGGATTGCTGCTTTTAGGCTAAAAGGAAAGAAAAGCTGGAAGCCGGAGACCAGTTAGGAGATTGTGTTAGTTTCCCATTGCTACTGTAACAAATTACAGCAAATTTACTGGTTTAAAGCAACACGAGTCTGTTATTTTATATTCTGTAGATCAGAAATCTCACTAGGCTAAAATCGGTGTTAGTAGAGCAGTGTTCCTTTTGGAGGGTACTAGAAGGTACATTTCCTTGCCTTTTCCAGGTTCTAGAGGCTGCCTGTGTTGCTTAGCTCCTGAGAGTTTCCTTCATCTTCACAGCTTCAAATTACTCCCTCTCCCCTCTCCAACACTCCTGTGTCCCTCTTATAAAGATACTTGTAATTACATTGGGCCTACTCGGATATCCGCGGTAATCTTGTCATTTAAAAGTTCTTAAATTAATCGCACCTGCAAAACTCCTTTTTACTATGTGAAGTGACATAAATGTTTTCAGGAGTTCGATATGGACATCTTTGGGAGCCCAGGTGAGAGAAGAATGGTGCTTCACTCAGACATTTCAGTAGTGAAGGAGGTGACACAGCGGTACAGCCTTGGATGTATTTCAAAGGTAGAGGTAACAGGATTTACTGGTGGATCAAATGTAGGATGTGAGAGAAATGAGTTGAAAATGATTGACTACAAAGTTGGGTGAATCACTGGAAAGAAGATTCAGGCAATGAGAATAATCACTGCTAATTTATTGATTAGTTTTGCAGTTTTGTTTCTCAGCAGTTGTACAAGATTTGGATTCGTATTTCCAATTGATTTTGAGATTCCTGAAGACAGATCATTTCTGGTTTTGTCCCCCAGTTTGTCCTTAATGCCTGATATTGTGGTAAACCCTCAGTAAATATTTAGTAAATGAATAAAAGAATGGTAAGCTGGAGTTTGCTTATTACATTTTATTATGTGCAATATTATTTGCAGAGCCCTTTGAATGTGTGTTTATGTAAACTGTATTCATATATGGATGAGTGAAAGTATTACACACTATACATGTTTACATAAGTACATAGTGTAGATGTTTTCCCCATGTGATGATAATTTTTAAAGATTTATAACATCTTTTATGATATTAACAGTGTTTCAGTATTAATATTTTACTAGTTGTATTAAAAAAGTAGTGTTTTACTTATAAAAATAGAATGACCCACTTATATAGAGCAACAGCACTAACAATTTTCAGGAGCTGTTTCTGATGGCTCTTCAAAGAAAATGTTGACAAAGCTCAATGTTTTCCATAGGAATGGACCAGGTCATGTATTTATTCTCTAGCAACATTATTGATTACCCAGGAAAGCAAAGTAATATGTATTTGAGACTGCACTGGATCTTGCCTGTTAAGCACATTCTCTCCACTTCCTTATGTGTAATGTGAGTTACTGCTGTAGAGATCACATGTAGAAAATAAGGTACTTTTGAATGGGTGATGTAATGTTATTCAGAATTTTACATTGGATATTAATTTTTTAAGAATTCATACTTTTTAAAAATTTTTTGAGATAGGGTCTTGCTCTGTTACCCGGGACAGAGTGCAGTGGTATCATCATAGCTCACTGCAACCTCACACTCCTAGGCTCAAACAATCCTCCTGCCTCATCCACCCAAGTAGCTGGGACTACGGGCATACACCACTGTGCCCAGCAAATTTTTCTATTTTTTGTAGAGATGGGGTCTTGCTCTTGTTCAGACTGGAGAATTCATACTTTTTAATTGATGGTAGCAGGTCACTAATCTGCTTTATGTAGTAGTATTGTTTCCCATTTGGAAGACAATCAGGAACCTAGAGTATTTCAGCTGCTTTGATTAATCCCACTTAACCTTCCATATTTGTTTTCCTTTTGATAGTGTAAAATATTTAACCAGGTCTATTTTATCTCTTCCCTTCCTAAAAAAAATCTTCAGTGTTTTGAGCTATCTCTATTCAGTTACTTTTACTGTTTGCCGTTGATGAAGACTTCTCTGGCAGTATTGAAAGAAACTCCCCAATTTATTTATACACACATAGAAATAAAGTTATTTGTATATCAATACAAAATAATATATATTTTTAGCAAACTTTATCCATTAATTCTAACATCAGTGGGTGATGAAAGTACAATTATAGTGTACCACTTTTATTTATTTATTTATGTTTTTAGAGACAGGGTTTTTCTCTGTCACCCAGGGTAGAGTGCAGTGGTGTGATCACAGCTCATTGCAGCTTCTGAACTCCTGGGCTCAAGTGATCCTCCTGCCTGTCTCCTGAGTAGCTGGGACTACAGGTGCGGGCCGCCATGTCTGGCTAACTTTTCTTATTTTTTGTAGAGATGGAGTCTCGCTATGTTGTCCAAGCTGGGTTCGAACACCTGGCCTCCAGTGATCCTCCTGCTTTGGCCTCCCGAAGTGCTAGGATTACAGGTGTGAGCCACTGTACTGGCCTAGTGGGCCACTTTTAAAGTGTATATATTAAAATGACTTCCATAGCTTTGCCCAGTGGCAGTATGGTAGCCAATGAGGTTTATCCGTGGAGCGATTATTGCTAATTAAAAACTTTTCCCAATACCCCTCCATGATGACTTGCAATATAGTCGACATTGGCAATTTTGACGGTCCCTACAGGGAATGAGGAGGAAAAAAAAACTACTTCCAAAGACTCTTTGGAATATTTGACTTCTGAATTTTTCAGAATTCTGTTGGTTTCAGCATTTTTCCAGTTTGCTGCAGTCCCCAGCACTCATATTTGCCTCCCTTTTACAGACAACCTGAGTGCTTTTTCCTTATGGCTGCATGCTTCACTCAGGTACGGTGTGTGCCTGCCCTTTTAAGGCACTCAAGTTTTTTGAAGATTGGCATACTGTGTGATAAAAGGGCATTTTTTCAACCAAACAGGAAGGGGAGAAGAAGTAAGGATTGATAATTTCTTTTTTAGTCATTCCCTCTTGATGGACCAGGATTGATATTTAGAAATTCTACTAGGGCTAAAGACTTTTCAGAGGAAAGGAAAATAACAATAGAAAAATCAGAACTTAGATTCCAACAGCAACCTTTTCTGACAGAATTGTGCTGTTCTGCCATCATTTTTACCATCCTCTGGCAGATTTATTTCTTTTTCAGACTCTTCTCATGTGCCTATATAGCAGGTTCCTTTAAATTGTAATTATTATATTAAAAACCTTGAAAGATTGATTCAATGGTATCATAACTTACGAGGAAATCATGATATGCTGGGAGAGTAGAATCCTATGATAAAGGAGGTGACATTAATCATAAATTCAGAGATAGGTGTAGAAAACCCTTTAAAATAGGCCATAATTATAGATATATGAGATGCCGTATTATATATGATCAATGTTACATAAAGCTCTGCCCATATAAATAAAAGCTGAGAATTTTTCTATTGCAGTTAAGTTGAAAATATAAAGAAAGTCCCCTAAGAAAAGTGGTTCTCATGGAAGGAAGTGATAAATATTCTTGGAAGATTTTGAAGAATCTGAAACATGCCACCCAGGAAATAATGATTATATAACATAAGCGATGGTTATTTGTCTACTGGTAAAATGCTGTATACTGCTCTGGAAATGAGTGCTATGTTGTTGTTATGCTACAGAAATGGTAGCATTAAATTTTTTGCATCAGCAGATTAGTGGTGTGCATGATTTGGGCCATAAAAAGTTAATTACAGACTTTGAAAATACAGTAGAGAAGACCTTGAGGAAAGTTCATTTGTTGCTTAATGTTTTCAGTATTGGTAAAAAAAAATATGTGTGTGTGTATATATTTCTGTGCAACACACATGCATACAAAAGAACTGTTCTGCCATTATTAAGATGTGTTCTGTATTGAGAGCTAGGTGAGGTGGTTCATGCCTGTGATCCTGGAGCTTTGGGAGGCCAAGGTGGGAGGATTGCTGGAGCCCAGGGGTTCGAGCCAACCTGGGCAACATAGCAAGACCCCATCTCTACAAAAAATTATGATAAAAAATTAGATGGGTGTGGTGGTGCACACCTGTAGTCCCAGCTATTCAAGAGGCTGAGATGGGAGGATCACTTGAGCCCAGGAGTTCGAGGCTGCAGTGAGCTATGATTGTACCACTGCATGCCAGCCAGGGCACCAGAGCAGGACTGTGTCTCTAAAGAAAAAGAAAAAAAAGATGTGTTTTGTATTGACAATTTTTAGTTGTCACAGTACAGTGAGCATATGAGCACAGAAAGATACCCAGCATCTCTTTTGTCAGAATGCTTATTTAAACTTTGTTGTCATAGTTGTTTCTGACTGCAAAGAGTTGTGGCGTCCTTGTTAGCCAGGGTTATGGCATGTTCACTTCTAGGTAAGAAGCACTGGGGGAAGGGAGGAAGTGGTGGGAGATGGCAAAAAGCAACGTAGACATTTGAATTATTTTATCAAATTATTCTGTTGTATTTAATAAGCCTTTTTTCCTTTCTGCCTTAGCTTCTGTTATAGTTGTTTCTGACTGCAAAGAGTTATGGTGTCCCTTTTAGCCAGGGTTATGGCATGTTCACTTTTAAGTAAGAAGAGCATTGGGGGAAAGAAGGAGGTGGTGGGAGATGGCAAAAAGCAATGTAGACATTTGAATTATTTTATCAGATTATTCTGTTGTATTTAATTGCCTTTTTTCCTTTCTGCCTTAGCTTCTGGTACCTTGCCTTCTGGAAAACAAAAGCCTTGAGGAAAATTGAAGGAAATACCACCTGAGCTTGGTCTTCCTTGTATATAAGTTGGGAAGCTAGGAGAGATGAATTTTACTTTTTTTTTTTTTTCTTTGAGACAGAGTCTCACTCTGTCGCCCAGGCTAGAGTGCCATGGCATCAGCCTAGCTCACAGGAACCTCAAACTCCTGGGCTCAAGCAATCCTTCTGCCTCAGCCTCTCGGGTAACTGGGACTACAGGCATGTGCCACCATGCCTGGCTAATTTTTTCTATATATTTTTAATTGTCCAATTAATTTCTTTCTATTTTTAGTAGAGACAGGGTCTCACTCTTGCTCAGGCTGGTTTCCAACTCCTGACCTTGAGCAATCTGCCCGCTGTGGCCTCCTAGAGAGCTAGGGTTACAGGTGTGAGCCACTGCGCCGGGCCTGAATTTTTCTTTTCTTTCCAGTTTAAAGTGCTTGGGCAATTTTTCTAACATTGTCTATTCTTCTTCAAAAAGAAGTATGACTAAGAAAGCCCATGTGACTACCAAAATCCAATTTCTCTCCCAAGAAAAGACTGAGACTAGCATGAATGGCATTAATGTTTCTTTTAAAAATTATGTCCATTCTCTAAAAATTTTATTTTTGCTGGGCACAGTGGCATGTGTCTGTTGTCCCAGCTGTTTGGGAGGCTGAGGTGGGAGTTGAGCCCAGGAGTTTGAATCCAGCCTAGGGAACATAGTGAGACTCTCATCTCTTAAAGGCATGAAGATATATTTTTTTTAAGTGTTTACTTAAATGTTCATTTTTCCAGGTAAATGTTGATGAGTGGGCAATCTCTTTCAAGGATTAATTTAATCTGAGAGTCTATTGCATTCCTATAGATTTAATCAGTATTGAAATATTCTTCATATAAAACGTATTTATTCTTTTTGAAAACAAACGTATTCATATCAATCCATTTATTCTTATGTTTATCTCTGTGAAGATATATAAGAAACTGAGAACACTGATTGCCCTAAGGGAGCAAATGAGAGACTGGGGAATGGGGTTTGGAAGGATATATACCTTATTTTATATGTCCTTTTAAAGACCTTCTATCCTCTTCACAGTGATATCCTGAGAGAAGATGGGGAAGGGCTGCAAGGTTGTTGTTTGTGGATTGTTATCTGTGGGGAAAACTGCAATTTTGGAGCAGCTCCTTTATGGGAATCATACTATTGGTAAGATTATTTTTCTCTAGTTTCTCCCTAGGTTCTGGGAACTGTTAAGGGTCTTTTGTTAGTCATGCTATACTAAAGGTGGTTGATGGTACACAAAAGTGAAGTGTAATCCAAAGGGACCAAAAGAGTCATAGAAGTTAAGAGAGTAAGAGCGGAAAAAGAGAGAGAGAGGGAGAGGGAGAGGGAGAGGGAGAGGGAGAGGGAGAGGGAGAGGGAAGAAAAAATCTTAATGTTAGTGAAATTCAGAGTGCTTGCTGTAAGTTATAACAGGTAAGAAAAGAAATGGATAGATAGATATGGATATGTATTCCTTTGTATATATGTGGTTTCCTGTGTATTTACATAATGAATGGTCATCTAGGAGTCATACAGTCACTGATTTAAGAATACACTGAGGCCGAGCGAGGTGGCTGACGCCTGTAATCCTAGCACTCTGGGAGGCCCAGGTGGGCGAATTGTTCGAGGTCAGGAGTTCGAAACCAGCTCTGAGCAAGAGCGAGACTCCGTCTCTACTATAAATAGAAAGAAATTAATTGGCCAACTAATATATATATAGAAAAAATTTGCCAGTCATGGTGGCGCATGCCTGTAGTCCCAGCTACCTGGGAGGCTGAGGCAGGAGGATTGCTTGAGCCAGGAGTTTGAGGTTGCTGTGAGCTAGACTGACGCCACGGCACTCACTCTAGCCTGGGCAACAAAGTGAGACTCTGTCTCAAAAAAAAAAAGAGAATACGCTGAACCCAGGAGGTGGGGGCTACAGTGAGCTATGCGAGTGCCCATTGCACTCCAGCCTGGGTGACAGATAAATAAAAGAATACGTTGAATGATCTCTCCTTCTTACTTCAAACATGTCCTTCCAATGCTGCTGTATAGGTTTTTAAAAATGGGAGAAACAGCTGTTTGCTGCAGTATGGCCTAATTTTTTGATTTATCTCAAAATTATTTAATTTATCTCATTCATTTATTCATGTACTGAGTCACATAATTATTAAATATTTGCTATATGTTATAGGCTGTGATGAAGCCTTGTGGGGTTACAGAGGTGAAGAATACAGAATCTATGGATTTAAGGAGGTCATGGTTTAGTAAGGAGGAGACATTATAGGTTAGAATGAAACAAGGTTTGTTAGATAAGTAAATATAGATTGTCAAAGCATTGATCTCTGGCAAGTAGCTTAGAGCACATTTCTAATTTTTATTAACCATAACCATTTTGATGAGCCCTGCTTCTCTTTTAACTTTAACATGTTTAACAATTATGGTTAAATCTATATTTGGTGTTTATTATAATGCTTGTGCCAGCAGTTCTCAAACTTTTTGAGAATCTCTTTACTGGGGACCCCAAACAGCTTTCGTTTATGTAGGTTATAGCTTTGAGTATTTGTTAGTAATTAAAACTGAGGCCAGGCTTGGTGGCTTATACCTGTAATCTTAGCACTCTAGGAGGCCAAGGCAGGAGACCAGCCTGAGCAAGATGGGGGGACCCTGTCTCTACTAAAAATAGAAAAATTAGCCGGATGTGGTGGCATGCACCTGTAGTCCCAGCTACTCAGGATCTTGAGGCAGGAGGATCACTTGAGCTCAGGAGTTTGAGATTGTGGTGAACTACAATGAGACCACTGTACTCTATCCAGGGTGACAGAGTGAGACTCTGTCTCCAAAAAAACTAAAAAATTAATTAAATAAAAACTGAGAAATTTTAAAATTACTATTTTTGTTTTAAAATGACACTGATATTACATGCTAAGATAACATTTTTATGAAAAATATATTTTCAAATAAAAAAATAGAAGACTGGCATTAACTTACATTTCTGAAAATCTAATGTCCAACTTAATAGAAGGCAGCTGGATTCTCATATCTACTTGCTTTTGTAGTTAATTTGTTGTGATATGTTGTTTTAGTTGAAATCTATGAAGAAAATTCAGCCTCACACAGATATGTAGTTGGAAAAGGTAGGAGGAGTACTTTAATAGCCTTTCCAGATAATTGTGGTTATTTTGGTATTTCAGTGAAACTCAACAAGTGATGGTTACTTAAAGGTATTACAGTGTGGAACCCGAAATCATGTATCAGTGAACTTTTTGTACTCTGTTATATTACATTAAAATCTCATTGATAGATCCTGTACTTTACTATTTTATTTTATTTTTATTTTTTTACCTTTTAAATTAGATTTGATTTTACTTTTTTTTTTTTTTTTTTTTTTTTTTGAGACAGAGTCTCACTTTGTTGCCCAGGCTAGAGTGAGTGCCATGGCGTCAGCCTAGCTCACAGCAACCTCAATCTCCTGGCTCAAGTGCTCCTCCTGCCTAAGCCTCCCAAGTAGCTGGGACTACAGGCATGCACCACCATGCCCGGCTAATATTTTGTATATATATTTTTTAGTTGGTCAATTAATTTCTTTCTATTTTTAGTAGAGATGGGGTCTTGCTCAGGCTGGTTTTGAACTCCTGACCTCGAGCAGTCTGCCCGCCTCGGCCTCCCAGAGTGCTAGGATTACAGGCGTGAGCCACCATGCCCGGCTGATTTTACTTTTTGAGACAGGATCTTATTCTGTTGCCTAGGATGGAGTGCAGTAGCTCGATCATAGCTCACTGCAGCCTTGAACTCCTGGGCTCAAGCCAATCCTGCACTTTAAATGGGTCTTTTACCGAAGCATGTTTTTTGGTTTTTTTACACATTATGAATTGCTCATTTGGAAAATACTGGTTCACTGAGATAAGAAGATCTTCCATATCACATTTGTTAATATCACCACCAATCCTCATCATTATTGGGAAGCTATACAAGTTTATGGTAATGGATACAATTCTAATTTTTGCTTGAAAGTTCAAATTTTATCATTGACAACAAAATACTATGGTTATTTTCCTTGAAATGGTAGGCTCCCTTTATTAATTTTTGAGAAAATGTCAAATATTCTGAATAACGATAGTTTTTCTGTCATTCCTTCTTTTTAAAAGCAGTGGCTAGTTCAGCTTGCAAATCAAACACATGAGGTTTTCCTCGAGACAGTTACAATAATTGTATGGACACATGCTTTATGCAGACTTCCCGTTTAATCCCATAGAATATTTAAAAGGTATATACTCAAGGCTTGAGATTTTATAAAATTAGTAATTTTTACTGCTTCATCGAGGACATTCTGGCTTTTTTTTTTAAACTACAAGTACAAACTGGTGAAGAATCTAATGTCTACTAAAACAGTTGGCCACTGCCTTGATTTTGTACAATAGTGCCAGCAGTTTTACCCACCATAGCTTTTTCACCATCAGTACAAATGTCAATACAGTGGAAAAGACAAATGTCTTAGTGGTATTATGAAAATAGTTTTGCCCATGTGGATCCCCTCAAAGCGTCTATAGACCACATTTTGAGAGCTACTGGCATGTGTAAATGCAGTACAGTTGACCTTTGAACAACTCAGCAGTCAGGGGTACCAAACCCCTAACCCTGCATACAGTTTTTGTATAACTTTTGACTCTCCAAAAACTTAACTACTGATAGCCTACTGTTGATCAGAACGCTTAAAGCCAATAACATTAACAGCTGATTAATACCTTTTGTATGTTGTGTGTATTATATACTGCATTCTTGCAATAAAGTAAGCTAGAGACAAGAAAATTGTACTAAGAAAATCATAAGAAAGAGAGAATATATTTACTATACATTAAGTGGAAATGGAGCATCATAAAGGTCTTTAGCCTCATCCTCATGTTGAGTAGGTCTGAGAAGAGGAAGAGGAGGAGTTGGTCTTACTGTGTCAGTGCAGCAGAGCTGGAAGAAAATCTGTGTTTAAGTGGACCAGCAGAGTTCAAACCTGTGTTATTCAAGGGTCAACTATATTCTCAGCTGAGCAGTATAGTGTACTATAATTCTTTTCTTTTCTTTTTTTTTTTTTTTTTGGAGGCTAATATTTGCTTTATCAGTCTTTTCTTTAGTTTTGTTTATACCTTTTGCTAATCGTTTTCACACAGTCCAAATGTTTTTCAATTTTCATTGAGGTCAACTCCACCAGATAATCTATTTGTTTCTCTTGGCTATATCCTTTTTTTTTTTTTTTTTTACATTAAGATATTCACACAGAATTTTTTCTTTTTTTTTTCTTTACATTAAGATTTTTTTTTTTTTTTTTTTTACATTAAGATATTCTTGGCTATATCCTTCCGGAGCTATCTATTCTTTTATCTACAGCACCACTATCACCATGGAACTTCCCTTTATCTTTGTTCTTGGTTTTGATTTCCTGTTTCCTAGATTCTCTTCTTTTGATTTACACCCTTTTTTTTTTTTTTTTTTTTTTTTTAATGAAGCATATCTTCTAGTACTTTTCTGGGGTTGAAAAGTTTATACTATGGAACAGGATATTGGGTGATGCAGCCCTCAAAGTGCCCTCTGTGCCTGGCACGTAATCATAATCCTGGGGCTTCTGAATAATTATTTATATATGTATGTATGTATCTATTTCTCCTTGTGATTCCTTTTGTGCTCAATCTGCATTAGGTTCTGTTTTCTGTACCCCATGTCTTCGTGTTTCTGTGATCATATGTTAATTTTGATAGAGGATTTCCTCAAATAGTGTCCCGAGAAAATGTACATGATACATTTTTTGAGGCTTTGCATATTTGAAAATATCTTTATTTTATACTCACATTTGAATTATTTTGATGGGCATAGAACTCTAGGTTGAAAATAGTATTTTTACATGTATGGTTTAATGCACTAGTTCCCCAGCCTTTTTGGCACCAGGGACCAGTTTCATGGAAGATAATTTTTCCATGGACCAGGTTGCAAGGGGATGGTTTCGGGATGATTTAAGTACACATTACATTTATTGTGTACTTTATTTCTATTACAAAGTAATGTATAATGAAATGCAGAATCAATGGGAGCCTTGAGCTTGTTTTCCTGCAACTAATGCAGTTGCTGATTTGACAGGAGGCGGAGCTTAGGCAGTGATGTGAGCAATGGGGAGCAGCTGTAAATACAGATGAAGCTTCGCTTGCTCACCTTCTGCTAGGTGGCCCGGTTCCTAACAGGCCACAGACCCATACTGGTCCTTGGCCTGGGGGTTGTGAACCACAGGTTTCAGGAATAATTATAAGACAAACCTTATCCAATCTCCACACAGGTCATACAATGGAATATTGAGGGCACACTAGTGGCCCTCCTTGTTCCTTTCTCCAATTGCAACTTACTCCTGCCTTTGACTTTTGGTTAATCATTCCCTTCTTTTCTTTATTACCACATATGTGTGTATCACTAAATGGTATAGTTTATTTTTGCCTGTTATTGATTTTATATGAATGGAATTATACCTTATAAATGCCTCAGTGTCTAGCTTCTTCCTCTCAACATCCATTTTGTTATAGTAGCTGTAGTTGTTTAATTTTCATTGCTGTATAGTGTTCTATCATATAAAAGTACCTCTGTCTCTTCTATCTTGGTGAACATTTGGGTGGTTTCCAGTTTCGAGCTATTAGAAATAATTCTACCATGAATGGTTTTGTACAGGTATCCTGGCTATTTGTCAAATTCTGGAGTGTATATTTAGGAGTGAAATTGCTGGGCATGTATCTTCAACTTTACCAGATTCTGTTGTCTTCTTGCTTCTAGTGCTGCTTTTGAGAATCTGGGCACCATCATGAATCCTGATGCTTTCTTTATGGAAGCTTTTGTAGGCTCTCTTCTTTGTTCCCAATAGCTATGGTTGATTTATTTATTTATTTATTTTTTATTTTAGCGTATTATGGGGGTACAAGTGTTAAGGTTACTTATATTGCCCATGACCCCCTCCCCCTGTTGCTATGGTTTAAATGATAGCGTCCCCTCCAAAATTCATGTTGAAGGATTAACATTCTTACAAAGGGCTTGAGGTGGAAGGGTGTGTGCTCTCTTGCCCTTCTGTCCTTTCCTCCATGTGAGGACACATTCGACCCTTCTGGAGGATGCAGCAACAAGGCACCCTCTTGAAAGTGGAGACTGGGTCCTCACCAGACACCAAACCTGCTTGCACCTTGATCTTGTACTTCCCAGCCTCCAGCACTGTGAGAAATAAATTTCTGTTTGTACATCACTCAGTCTGTGATTTTATTATTATAAAATTATAATTTTATTATAAAATTATTATTATAGCACCACAAATAGACTAAGACACCAGTGTTCTGAAATTTCACAGAATTAGTCTGTTTTCATTTGTTGTAGTGTGCACTCAGTGGATCTTTTCAATATGGATGTGCATATTCTTTAGTTCTGAATTATTGATGTTTCCTCCTCCACCCCTGTTCTCTTCGCTCTTTTGGGAACTCTCTTTTTGGATGCTAGGCCTTCTGGACTTGTCCTCTAATTCTCTTATTTCTCCTCTTCTATTTTTCCATCTCTCAATATTTTTGCTCTACTTTTTAGAAGATTTCTTCATCTTTATTTTCCAGCCCTTCTATTGAGTTTTTATTTCTTAGTATCCTGTCCTTACTTTATGGATGCACTATCTTATTCCTTTGATTTTATGTAGTGTTTTTTTGTTTATTTGTTTTTCTTTTCTTTGTATAGTCTATTTCCTCTACGGTGCTCTTTTTTTTTTTTTTTTTTTTTTGAGAAAAAGTCTCCCTCTGTTGCCCAGGCTAGAGTGCCTAGCTCACAGCAACCTCAAACTCCTGGGCTCAAGGGATCCTCCTGTCTCAGCCTCCCAAATAGCTGGGACTACAGGCATTGCACCATCATGCCTGGCTATTTTTTTCTGTATATTTTTAGTTGTTCAGCTAATTTATTTTTATTTTTAGTAGAGATGGGGTCTCACTCTTACTCAGGCTGGTCTCGAACTCCTGAAAACGATCCACTTGCCTCAGCCTCTTGGAGTGCTAGGATTACAGGCATGAGCCACCATGGCTGGCCTGTTTTTTTTTTTTTTTTAATAATTTTTTTTTTTTGAGACAGTGTGTCACTCCATTGTGAATAGAGTGCTCTTTTCTAATTTTTGGCCTCTATTTTCTTCAGGTGTTTGGTGAATCTTGGTTATCTACTCATAATTAGGAATGGACACCGAAAAAGCAAATTGGAAGCTCTAAGCATATGGCTAGGGTTTATGACTTTGAGCTTCACCAAGGTGATCTGGCTGGCGCATTAGTTGGGGAACCCTAGATGTCACTATGTTTAGGATTTTTTTTCTTTTCCAGTGGCCAGATTCCCCAGTGTGGGGATAAAGGTCCTGGCTGCCAAAGTTTTGGGAGGAGAAAGGGAAGAAAGCTGGGGGAATTCAACATTCAGTATGTGTAGGCATGTCACTTAATTACCGTTTTCACTATAGAACTCTGTCCTCTATCCTACAGTCCAAACAAACATCCTCTGTTTTACCTTCTCCAGAGGTTGTACCCTTAATCTTTTGCTGATGTGGGAGAGGGGTAGTTGCCCCGCAGTCGGGAGTGGGAGAGGAAATCTAGAGAACTAATGAAAGAGTCATGACTTAAGTTGATCTGTAGAGTAACAAAATATCTGCAGTTCTGAGCTTAATGAGGGAGAATTGGGGGTTGGATAACTTAACTGGCTTTTGGTGGATAAAATATCATATGACAAAACTCTTGGTAGTTTTTGCTTTTAAATTTCTATGTAAGCAAAGGCCAGTAAGTTTGTGTCTTAATAAACAGCCTTTAATTTCCTTAAGGCTTAATTTATGATAGGATGATAAAGACACACATACATATGATCAAATTGATGAATAATGTTTCCTTACCAAACCTTAATGTAAAGAGCTATGTTGATAAAAGTAAATTTTTGGTTTTTCATGATCCAATCTATGTCTCATTACATGATTATTCTTTTGACCTAATACTTAAGGAAATTTTATTTAATACTTATGGATATTTCATGTAAGGCATCTGAAACAAATTTTTCTACAGTATTTAGGTTGTTTAGGAAAATTATAACCTGAGTTTTCAAAAAACTATAACATTGTATGATTTTTTTTTTTTTTTTTTTTTTTTTGGTATAGGATGTTATCCGTATGACTTTACTTCTGGATATAACTTCATATTTAAATATGAAGGTGGTTACTGGGATTATATCTTACCTATCTTATCATATGCCTCTCCACTACTCATTAAAATTCAAAATATTAATCTTCTCCCCTTAATTCCTTTATGAATAAAGGATTATTGAATATTTGCTGTGTACACAGAATGGTTCCTTTCACTCAAGGAACTTAAATGCATTCTCACATGGAGGCAAAAAAAAAAAAAAGGAACTTAAAGACTAGTTGAAGAGGGAAAACCTGCACAGATGGAATAAAGTGGTAAAATGCATTTTTAAAAGATCAGAGGCAAGAAGGGGACTGAAATTGGGAGACAGTTATGAGCTCAGTCATTCATTCAGCAAACATTTACTAAGGACCTTCTATGTACATAAGTCAATTTGTTAGTCCTCAGAACTACAAAGATAGATTAACCATAGTCCTGGCTCTTGAGGAGTTTACATTTCAGTTGGAGGGGACAGATGTGGAAAGATTGTTACCTGTACAAGGCATGTAGGAACAGAAAGGAGGGAGGGGGATAATTAGGAGAGGGTTCACACCAGGGGTCCTCAAACTTTTTAAACAGAGGGCCAGTTCATTGTCCCTCAGACTGCTGGAGGGCCGTTGGAGAGTGTGGTGCACGTTGCACACATGCACACTGTGGGCCCGGGACAAGTTGGCTGCTAAGCAGGACAGGCAGCAGTGGCAAAAACACCCGAAGGGCTGGATAAATGTCATCAGCGGGTCACATGTGGCCCGAGGGCCGTAGTTTGAGGACGCCTGGTCCACACAGTTGACATTTCAGCAGTCTTCAAAGGATTAAGAGGTGTTTACCAGGTGTTTACTGAGCTATTGCAGTAAGTAGTGCAGGTGAAGATAACAAGCCAATGGGAACAGAAGGAGGCAATGGATTAAGCAGATGTTTCAGCAGTAGAGTGGCTTGCTGGTTTGTGGTTAACTTTCTCTCACGCTTTCCTTGTTCAAGGAGAACTCTTAGGACTGCCCATGTGAGTGGTTATCAAGGGAAGAAAGCAAGGAGGAACAGGTGTAGGAAGAGAAGACACGTTTGGTTGGTTTGAAGTGCTTGCAGGACATTTGCATCAAAGTGCCCAGTGGGTACGTGGGAATTGAAGACCTGGTGCTCAGGCTCAGACAGACCCTGGAAAAATAGTGGGTGTTCTACAGAAAAAAAAAAAAACAGCAAATTTTCCCCAGGTTTGTTCTTGGCTCTGATGGAAAAGAAAATGGGGCCATTTAGTTATTGAAGCTACTTTTTAAACCAGCCTTTAAGACTCTAATGTTAATAGTAAGTTCTTTGAGTCTTATAATACTTTTCAAAAATATGTAATGGTAAGTCTTATTGCTAGATTTTTATTACTTTCATTTTTATACAAAAGAAGTATTTTTAAAAAGAACTTTGTTCACTTACTCTAACAACTGCTTTCCATTTTCCAGAAGTTAGTAAATAGAAATGTGATTATTATGTATGGTACATAGGAAACCTAGAAAGCCAGCTTCTAAAGTACGAGATGAAAATGCTGAATAATTAGCACTGGCTTATCCAAAAAGAGTAATTTCTTTTTAATCCCAGGAATGGTAGACTGTGAAACAATGGAAGATGTGTATATGGCTTCAGTGGAAACAGATCGAGGAGTAAAGGAACAGTTACACCTTTATGACACCAGAGGCCTACAGGAAGGTGTGGAGCTGCCAAAGCATTATTTTTCATTTGCCGATGGCTTTGTTCTTGTGTACAGTGTGAATAACCTTGAATCCTTTCAAAGAGTGGAGCTTCTGAAGAAAGAAATTGATAAGTTCAAAGACAAAAAAGAGGTAAGTGGGTATATTAAAAATGCCAAGTGTGAATTATATCATTTAAATTGTAGCATAGACTTTTGGGTAGTTTAAATATTTTAAAACCATTAAATTCTGAGTACTCGTAAAACCATCATAATTTTTTTCTTAGCCCAGGAAATATAGGACTGACTGAATTCAATCAAGACCAGCATTTGACTTTCTGTCTTTTGCTTATTACATGTACAAGTTGAATTTTAATGACTCCACATCTCAAGTATTACATAGTTCATTGCATGTTGTTTGGGATCACTGTTTCCTTGGGCTTTTTATCCTCTCATTGGCTAAATAGGATTCTTGTCTTCAGCCTTACAAAAAGGGGGGAGGGGACCTAATAAATAATTATTGGATTCAACCCATTTACCACTTAAAAATAAGATCTGCATGCCTTACTATGGTCTGTAAAGACTTAGATGACCTGGCCTGTGCATATCCTTTTCATCTTTATCATTCTTCCCCTCTCTTGTTACAGTGACATTGGTCTACTTTTCTGTTTTTCCAACATGATAATTTTGTTCTCCTGTTAAGTCCTTGTCAATTGCTTTTATTCCCCTACCTGGAACTCGCTTATCTCAAATCTTTCTCCAGATCTTCTCACGGCTAACTCTTCTTCCTCTAGGGAACCATATAATGTATTAGTAGTTAATAGCACTGGCTGGATGTTTTTCACTTATATACCACCCCCACCCCCTCCTTAACCCTTGCTAACCACTAATCTGTTCTTGGTTTCTATAATTTTGTCATTTCAAGGGCATTGTATAAATGGAATCATATATATGTAATCTTTTGAGATTTTTTTTTTTCACTCAGCATAATTCTCTGGAGATTCATTCAAATCCTTGCATGCATTAATAGTTCATTCCTTTTTTATTGCTGAGGTATTCCATGGTAGGTATGTACCCAACTTTGACCATTTATCTGTGGAAGGTCATCTGGGTGTTGTTTTTTATTTTTATTATTTTGAATGCTATTTACTTTGTGAATAGATACAGTTATTCACAAGGTTTCTTCAAAAGATATAAAAAGGAAAGTAATGATACCTCCTCTTCCACCTGTTTCCCATCTTTCCCACCTAAACAGGTAAATGCTGTAATTATTTTCTTGGGTATCCTCCAGATTCTCCCCCCTGTCCCTCAAAACTTGAAAGAATAGTTGAACACCCAAACTTGACACTTAAATCTTGGCATGGCTTCTAGGCTTTTCTGCCTCAGTTTCCATATCTATAAAATGAGGATAATAGTACCTTCCTTATAAGGTCATTTTACCTTGCATAATAATTCAACAAATGCTTATTAATCTACTATGTACCAGGCATTTTTGTTAGGTGCAAGGAATGTAATAATAAACAAAAGAGAGTTCCTATCCCCATACAACTTCTGTTTTGGGACCGGGAGGGGGAGAGATAATAAATATACATTATGAGAATGAGGCTATGTAGAGAAAAGTAAAGCAGGTTGGGGAGTGAGGGCACTATTTTCTGTGGAGTGATCTGGGAAGGCATTCCTGATAAAGTGACTTTTAGCAGAGATTTAAAGGATTTGAAGAGGGAGGGAGCTGAGCTGATGTCTGGAGGAAGACTGTTACAGGTGGAGGGAATAGCTAGTCCAAGGATCTGAGCCAGAAGTTTGCTTGCCATGTTCAGGAAACAGCAGTGAAACCAGGGTGGGTTTGAAGATGTGTTGTAGGAAATGAAGGCAACACTTTGGCTTTCACTTTTAGTGAGCTCAGAAGCCACTGGTTTTGAGCAAAGGAAGGACATGATATAGCTTAAGTTGCAGCTATTTATTTTCATGGTTGGTTTTTAAAAAATTGAATAGGTAATGTTTGCACATGGTTCCAAAAATGAAAATGGTATGTAAAAAGGACTACATTTTCGGGAACCCAGGCCTGTCCAGCATAAAAATACAAAAAACAAAAAACAAACAAACAAAAAGGACTACAGTGAAGTCTGGTTCCCACCACTGGCCTCAAGCATCATGATCCTGTACCTCAAGCATGGTTTTTTAAAAAATATTTTACCCCTCTATTATTTTTAGGGCATCCTTCCAAAGTGGCTTTTTTTTTTTTTTTTTTTTTGAGAGAAAGATAGGGTATTGCTCTGTTGCCCAGGCTGGAGTGAAGTGGCATGAACATATCTCATTGCAACTTTGAACTCCTGGTCTCAAGCAATCCTCCCTCCCACCTCAGCCTCCCAAGAAGCTAGGACTATAGACAGCTACCACCATACCTAAATTTTAAAAATTTTTTGTAGGGAGGAGGTCTGCCTGTGTTGTCCTGGTTGGCCAGAGTTTCTCTATATAAACATAAGCAAATAGGAGTATATATTGTGTATATTTTTTCAAAATTTTTTTCTCTTTCTTACACCAGGTAGCATTCTGTTCTATACCTGTGTTTTTTTATGTAATGTATTTTGGAGTTGTTTCCATATCATTTCTCAATTTTTTTTTGAAACTTATGCATAATATTCATTATGTGGATGTAGGTGTATCATACTTTAGTTCCAAATTGGACACTTGGGTTATTTCCAGTCTTTACTATTATAAATTGTGTTACAATGAATAATCTCATACACATATTATTTTGTATGTTTTAGGATATAACTATAAAATCAGTCGGTAGAAATGGGGTTCTTGAGTCACAGGGTAAATATATATTGCCAAATTACCTTCCACAGGAATGGTATGAAAATGCCTGTTTCTCCAGTCTTGACATGTGTGTGGTTAAACTTTTGGGTTTTTGTGAATCTATTGGGAGAAAATGGTATTTTAGTAGTTTCATTTTTCTTGATACGGATACGAATGAGGTTGAACATACTTTGGCTGCTGTGTTGACAGTGGACACAAGGTGGGCACAAGGTGGGAAGCAGGGAGTTTGACATTTACAAGTTGGTTAATTGAGCAGAAACCAGCAAAGGAGTCTAAGAAGTGACCAAAGGTTGAGGACTAAGAATTGGCAAATCCTTTAGTACACAGAGGTTTGGACAAAAACAGTTTTAATGAAATAGCAGAATGAAGTCTAATTGGAGTGGATACTAGAGAGAATTGAACACAGGAGACAGCTCTTTGCTACAAGGGAGAACAGAGAGGAGCTGGAGAAGAATGTGGTGTTTGCTTTAGCCCAGGTGCAGTAGCTCACGCCTATAATCCTAGCACTCTGAGAAGCCGAGGCTGAGGATTGCTTGAGCTCAGGAGTTCGAGACCAGCCTGAGCAAGAGTGAGACCCTGTCTCTGCTAAAAACAGTAAAAATTCCCTGGGTGTGGTGGTGCATGCCTGTAGTCCCAGCTACTCGGGAGGCTGAGGCAAGAGGATTGCTTCAGCCGAGGAGTTTGAGGTTGCTATCAGCTAGGCTGACACCATGGCACTCTAGCCTAGGTGACACAGACTGTCTCAAAAAAAAAAAAAGTTTGTTTTATTTAGATGAGATAGCATTGCTGGAATGACATCCCAATCCAGGGTTCTAGAGCAGAGGGAAATAGGCTTGGAAGATGGTAGGTTGTTGGATATAGTAGAAGTATGTGGAAGTTCTCTTCTAACTGGTCATTTTCGTACTGAAATAATATGGTCATCAGGTGAGAGGAAGGTGAGGAAGGAAGGGGAGATGTTGGGGCTTGTAGAAGAGAGCCAAGGTATGAAATGGAGAAAATGTAATATATTTGCTGGAGACCACCAGCTTGTTTGAGGTCAGTGGTATGAATTGGGACCAGCCAGCAGGGTTGTGTTTTTCTCCAGCCATATTCAGCTAAGTGGTGTAGGCACAGAGTCTTGTTAAGAGTTAAAATTCCACAAAGGAGGAGTTTTGCCAGGTGACAATGGTGGGATAATGGGAGCGTGGGAGTGAATAATCTGCATGGAGAGGAACAGAGGACATGAGTGGAGTAGGATAGTGATAGAGGTAGTAGTCAGTGGGGTCATATGTCCTTGTGGAATTGTTGTCCTTTAGAATTGTTGCATTTGGGATTAAGCATGACTGGGAAGGTAAGGTTAGAGTGGGATGATTGAAATTGAAGTCATAGAGGGGAGCAGTTACGGTGTCATGACAAGGGGAGTGAATGGCTGAGGAAAACTGAGAGACCAGGTTACTGGAAGCATCATCTACAAGGCTGGTGAAATCACTAGGAGTGATTTCAGAGTGATTTCCAGAGTGGAGGGTGAGGGGCAGTTAGTAGATACAGCAGATTCATAGAACCAGCCTTCCCTGGGGGTTTTAGGAAAGAGCATTGTTGGAGGCAAGACTGAGGGACAATGAGGACAACTTGACACTGCCCCCTGGCCCTTTCCCAGTGGTAGTGGTAGGAAGGGCATGATGGGGAAAGAAAGCAGGACTGCAAGGCTGAGCAGGGATTCCAGTAGGCAAGAAGGCGAAGGGAACATTCAAAGCAGAGGTGAGAGATTGGGGAGAGGGGAGGTGGATTTTGCTGAATTCTAGGTGGTAATGTAAAAGTTTCTGCAGTTGGGGGGAGAGGGAGATGGAGATCAGAGTAGGGGATGGCTCCTGCTGTGAGATGGAGTCTGAGATTTACCAAGAAAACCTGAATTCGGGGACCTGCTCTTTCATCTTGCCTGCAAAGGATGGCGTTACCTGGAGCATAAGGAGCTCAACTTAAAGGCAGGAACAAAGCCAGTGAGATTCCAAGGTTTTATTAGTTCATTGCTGCTGTGCCTCAGAGGTGCCTTTGACAATTCTTGCTGCCCTTTCTCCACTGTCACATTGTCCTGTTGTCTTTACAGTAACTCTCTGAAAATCTGAATACTATTTCTTCTCGTATCTCCTTACACTTTGTGTCACGACTGCTGTGTTCTGGTCACCTCAAACAGTGCCTAGTGTGTATAATAAGCATTTGTGTAAAATGTTCCTGTTGGCCCATGCATCCAACAGATATTAGCAGGCACTTTTCTAACATTGGGAATAATGTGAACACAACAAAAATTTCTACTCTTGTGGAACTTAGGTCCTAGGGGTGTAGAACTCTGACAGCTCCAGGGTTGTCTCATTTTACTTTGAAGTCCTGTATCACAAATCTCTTAAGCATCAAGTCTAGCCAAACTGAAATGCAGACACATTAAACCAGTATCTGTATCTTAGATGTTAATTTCCCATCTACCATTCATATCTGAAGTTTTTTTTTACATTTAATTTGTTTTCACAGTTAGCAAACTGTATAGCATCTGTATTTTTAACAAAATGCACTAAGGAAGAAGTCAGGTGATGTCCTACTATCTTACCATTCTGGTTACATCTAAGAATCAGTTTAATGAAAACAGTTTATTAAAATGGAACAGTTTTCCTAATTTCTCCATTTTGCCTAGGAACTAATGTTGACTATCTTTTAAATCCATTTTCTTTCAGGTAGCCATTGTTGTATTAGGAAACAAAATTGACCTTTCTGAGCAGAGACAAGTGGATGCTGAAGTGGCACAGCAATGGGCAAAAAGTGAGAAAGTGAGACTGTGGGAGGTAACTGTTACTGATCGGAAAACACTGATTGAACCCTTCACTTTATTAGCCAGCAAACTTTCCCAACCCCAGAGCAAATCGAGCTTTCCTTTGCCTGGGAGGAAAAACAAAGGGAACTCTAGCTCTGAGAACTAAAAATCTATAATTCCACAACTGTTGGATAGTGATTGCCTTTAAGTGTTAGTGAACATGGAGTAAGATTAGTATTTAAAATAGGCTATTTGTATCTACCTTAGGTCCTTAACACCTAAGGAAGTTAATGCACGCTAGAGGTCATAATTAAACTATTTGGGCTAAGTTTACTATTGCTTAATATGAAATAATGTATTTTCATTCTCATTGTTTGAAACCTGTCCCTGAAATTTAGCACCTTTGTTATTTATGTTGCACTTGTTCAAACAGTAAAATAAAGCTTGGTTAGTATGCAAACGTACCTATGCATAACTTCTCCCCCAACTCCAAGCTGTTTCAGAAGCTATCATGCTGTGTAACTTTGTGCAAACTTCTTAGCTCAAACATAACTTTTAAAAATGCATTAGTTATCTAATACTGTAGAACTTGTCATTGTGTTCAAATTGGACTAAAAACAGTGAACACTTTGGGTACTAAGTAAGATAAATTTTATGTCGTGGAGATGCTGCTAAATAAAACAAACTCACGATACAGGTTTGCCCCAATTATGTTTAAAATGACTTGAGAGTATGGGTAGTCTAAGTAGGCTCCTTCCACTCAAAAGGCCTTTTTTTCTTCAGCCAGACCCCTGCTGATAATCCAAATACTAGAGGGTAAACTGTTTCTTCTTTCTGTTTGAAAACACACTTAAGGACACTAAGGCTTCCATTTTCCAGGAAGAATCCTGTATCTTCTGGAATAGTTTTGTAGATAATCTAGTTATGTGCAATAAAATATATCATAAAAATACTGGGGTACAGGTGATCCTAACATTAGTTATCAACGTGGCTAACTGTATTTAGCAAGTTGATAGCTTGCTTCCTACCTTTTAAATTAGTTATGCTATTAGTGGTTTCATCTGTAAAAGCACTTAACTATTCAATTTAAATGTGAAGTATGAAATAAGCTATTCAGCAATGAACATTAAAACATCAAATAAATTGTAACATCTTGAATATTTTTAAGCTCAAGTGCTCAGTTCATGAAGTTCAAGCCATGTATAATTCTTTTAAAATTTCTCATCACTCATTAGGCTTGAGCCCAGGAGTTTGAGGCTGCAGTGAGAGCTATGGCAATGCTACTGCACTCTGGTCCAGGTGACAGAGCAAGACCCTGTTTCCAAAAAAATAAAATCAGGTATTAAGTCACCCCCAGCCTTCTTTCCCAGTTATTGATCTTCTAAGCTTCTTTCCCATGTATGTTACACAAATGTCTACATTCATAATTATCTTTAAATAATGTCACCTTACAGTTTGCTTTTCTTCTAATGCAATTTAGATCTGTATTAGTACACAGAGTTACCATATTTTTGAATGTGGTAATGAACATATGGCTACCTGGATGAGTTTCTCTGGAGGAGACAGGAGCAGGGTCATGATATGTGCGTACTTAGGTATTGTCAAGATGCCTGTAAGACGGCTGTACCAATTTATCCATGAGAGATCCCATTTCTCATGCATTTGCCACCACAACACCTGCAAGTTAGCCAAGTGCTTTTAACCACTTCGGTACCGTGCTCACTGGCTGCGAAACCTTGCCCACAGCTGGCACTCAGAGTCTGCACAATAGTTTGTGCTGTGCATTGACGACGAATCCGTTTTGCGTGATGAGGAAAGCTTTTAAAGCACTGAAAGCTTGTTTCACTTTACAGGCAGCTTTACTTGGCTGAGGTTAGAGGACTGCTTGAACTCAGGAGTTCGAGACCAGCCTGAACAAGAGCTAGGCCCTGTCTCTACCAAAAATAGAAAAATTAGCCAGGCATGGTGGCGTGCTCCTATAGTTCCACCTACTCGGGAGAATCACTCGATCCCAGGAGTTTGACGTTGACAAATGACACCATTGCACTCTACCCAGGGTGACAGAGCTAGACTGTCTCAAAAGCAGAAAAGGCAAAAGTGAACACAGCTGCATCAGGTGGTTTTTAATATTGTTTATTAGCACAGTAACAAATGCAGACTTAAGTAGTCCACAACATATAACCAATTCACTGAGTGACTCCTATTCCACGCCTTACAGTTAACAGCTTAAGGTATTTCACTACAGGTTTTCACAAGTCCTGATTCAAACCTTTAATCTTTTAAAGTAGATTGGCATACAAAATAAAATACATTAACTACTCATTTCCTATACGTTGTCTTATAGCCACATGTCCATTTTATATATATGAGATGACAAGTCTCTAAAAACTCTGTTAAATATCAATGTCCCTTCCAAGAGAAAACAAATTCCTTTTTTTAAACAAGAACGTATGTAGTCTTAGAGGGACTTTACATAAATGGCCATGTGTGTAACCTGTGCAAAATTAAGCTGTTTTAAATTTACAGACTACAAGCAACTGAACCCGAATATCTAAATGTACATTCTTTTCTGTACTACATTTCAGCTAATATTGCAGAACTAATGACAGTTTTAAAAGTTGCTATTGCCAATTCTGTCTACTGTAGCAAGAATACCTTAAGTTACAACAAAATCTTAGGAAATGAGACTGAATAATATCTGTTATAGAAATACCCTACTCTTTACCAACTCCCACCCTCCCCTACCCCTTCAAAATCATAAGCAGCTCTCTGTGACAGACAAATAATCTAAGAATTGTGAAAACCCAATTTATGTAGCATATCTCTTGGTCCACTGTCTGGCCATTCTGTCATGTTCTGCTCTGTTGGTCATATACTGAGTGGCAATACTTCCCACCAACGGGTCAGCTGGAAGAAAAGAACACAGATTACTTTGTAGAAAGGAAAAGAACATTTTAAACTTTCACAAACACATTAGAACGTACAACAAAGTATGTGTGATCGATCAAACCCATGTTTGAAATTCCACTTCACCATCCTGGGGTATTTTTTCCTTTTAAACTTAAAAGTTGGAAGAGAGATTCTTACCAAAATAGAACGCTCAAGGCTTTTGTACTGGTCTGGCTTTACCTCCCTAGTTCATTCTATTTCTCTCCCACTACCCAGTTGGAATTTCTTTGCTCTTGAATGTTCAAGGCTGCAAACTACAGTGACCATCCATCCAGCTGTGTTCATATGACCTTTATCTCAATGGCACTGTGAAGTCTTGGGGACTGCTGCAATGTAACACCACTTACCTCTACATTGTTTACCTAGAAAGAGCCAGGTCAAACCTGGATATCCAATTAAGTATAGTGTTTCTCTGAATCTTAAACCAAATACAAAATTTAGTTATTAATCTAGTATATTTTTAAATAAAAGGAAATTAAGTCCCAACAAAATCACAGTTCACTAATCACTATGTTTTTAGTAATGAAAGAACATTTTCAAAATTGAATACCATCTCAGTAACCAACTATGGGGAAAGTGCCACTGAAACCAACAGGCACAAGTGAGGTTAGTCAGGCAGATGATGAAATTTGGAAGTATGTGGTTTGTTTTAAAAGAACTATATGGGAAATCACACAACAGAGGGAAAAAAAGGAGGGAGAATGACTAAAAAAAATGTAAAAACAGTTGCATTTTTCAACTACAGGATTGAACTTCTCTTGACTAAAAATTTGAGAAACAAATTAGTTTTGTCCTTTGAAAGCTCTTAAACTTGATTTTCTAAAGAGATTTTATTTTTTTATGTAGAAAAGTATTTTTCAGGAGA
This sequence comes from Microcebus murinus, assembly GCF_040939455.1. NCBI lineage: Eukaryota > Metazoa > Chordata > Mammalia > Primates > Cheirogaleidae > Microcebus > Microcebus murinus. Next base: position 132,462,103 of record NC_134104.1, on the reverse strand, counting down.
AAAATAAGGTAAACAATTATTAACCTTTCTGCTTGTTATGAGGAAAATGAAAGAAAAAAAGAATTATTAACCTTACCAGGATTACAGTCTGTAAGCAGTGAGCAGATAGATAGGAGGACTTTAGAAATGGTTAGTGCTGGACTCCAATTATCTTTCAATATATCCAAGCAAATAACACCTTGGCTGTTAATATTACAGTGATAGATTCTTGTCCGAAATGTAACCTGAAAAAATAAGGTAGTGTCAAACAATATTCAAACAGAAAACAATGAAGCTTTTTACTAAATTTTCAATGTAGTGACCCTTAATAATTAAAAACAACCCTCGCCCAGATACTTATTTTATTCATCTTTTTAAAAACTAACAGTTTAACTGAAGCTGACAAGAAGATAGGTTAAAGGGCTGTTTAAGGCTGGGCGTGGTAGCTCACGCCTGTAATCCTAGCACTCTGGGATGATAGCTCGAGGTCAGGAGTTTGAGACCAGCCTGAGCAAGAGTGAGACCCCTTCTCTACTAAAAATAGAAATTAGTCGGACATGGTGGCGCATGCCTGTAGTCCCAGCTACTGGGGAGGCTGAGGGCAGAAGAATTGCTTGAGGCCAGGAGTGTGAGGTTGCTGTGAGCTAGGCTGACACCATGGCTCTGTCTCCAAAAAAAAAAAAAAAGGGGAAGGGGGGGGACCGTTTAATAAATTTCATTAGAAAGTGTTCATTGATACTATCTCAGGGATTGTCAACCTCATCTTGAAAATACTGACAAAAGTTTAATGCTTCCTGAATTCATCTTTAGCAATTTTAATGTTTTAAATATTAACATTTCCAAGTTTGAAAAGCTAATTGTTTGCTGACCTCTTGTGTTAGTAGCTGGTAATACTTACTACATTGCCTTAAAGTAAGCTTCAGAATAAAATACTGAGAATCATAAATTATAATACCTCATAAAAACTGAGGTACAACATCGTGAATACATAAAGACAATTAAAATGCTTAGCTAACAATGACTACATACCCAAAAAGCTGCATAAAATTTGGAGAGAGATCTGTTTCTGCTTTTTGTGACCTTTAGAATCAGACATGTTGTCTACCTAAATCAGAGTCTCCTATAATACACAGTCTCCATGGATGAGGAGCCAGTAATGGGCAAGGGCTACAGCAGTAAACAAATCAGCATAAGCCACATGAGCATAGGTTATTTTGTTTCATTTCCTAATTTTTGTGAAATATACTGAAACACACCAAAGTAAAAATTTCCTGTAACTCTTCCAATTTTTATTCAATTACTTCTTGCTGCAATTGTACCTACATCTAGCAGTCTACCGTATTCTGACAATGAGAATGAGAATCATAGATCATTGAGTGTTGTAACAGATGGGTGATTTGGGCAATCACCCAAAGGTGTATGTCAACACCTGGCCTGGTTCGACACCATTTTTAACTTTTTCTGTAGGCTTACAAATAGGTGGTTAATTCCAGGGTGCTGACAACATAGCATAATTTTAAATCAAAACAAAGCATCTAATCCTACAAAGGTCTCTGCCAGATGAGGCCAGTCAACCAAAAAAAGTGTTCTAATATACTTACATTCATTAGGACATAACAGAAATCTACTAATTTTTGTGATTAAAAATTAAATCTAAAAAAAAATAGAAACCTCAATAGCTTCTCATGGGAATTAGTAAATTTAAGCATAAATTAGGGAAATTTCTTACCTTTGGAGGCTTGAAGGGATATTCTGGTGTAAAAGTAATATCAAGGAAGAATACACCACCCTCATATACAGATCCTGGGGGCCCTAGAATTGTTGACCTCCATTCATAGATGTTATCGCCTTTGGGACCAGCACTGTGAAATAACACATCAGTAGATATAAGTAGATGGTAGTAGCACTATTCTATTTTTTACAGTGTATCCAAAAAGGGGAAAAGATCACCTCTCTCCTTCCTTTTTGCTTAATATGTGGATTATCTTCACAAAACAGAATTATCTTTCAGACAGAAACTGCAACAAATCTGTCAGCCCTCAGTAAACTGGATAAAAGAATGTTAAAACTATTCTAATCCTGCCTAGTTGTGAATAAGCAAGAAACTTCTCCCTCAATTCTCAAACCTCTTGTTAACATGTAAGAAAATGTAAATAATACTTAAAGAGAAACACATCTTAGCAAAGAGAGCTAAATTAGTGACAAATTATGGTAATTTCTGAGACCTCCATCATTTCTGATGTAGCACAAAAGTTTTACTTCTGACCTACCAACTGGCTTGCTCTTCTTTCTTATTCTTGTATTTCTACAATCTTATTCTAAAAACAATCTGGTAGACAGTCATACTGTTTGTGTCATAAACCATGCTGGATGAGAGAAAAAGGATACTGACAAGTATCCAATTGCAAGTTATTCGATTTTTATTTCAATATACAATTCAATAATTGGGTTCTCAAAATATTACAGTTGGGACATTAATCCAACCCTGTTACCTATTATGTCACTGTTACATACACTTGGTTACACCATGATTTGACCACAATACCCTTCCCAAAGCATTGTGCTGGCATCCAGAGTGTTTTGTATTCAAAAGTACATTAATAAACAAAAAGTTTAAAACCCTTAAAATCTATGAAGATCTTAACATACCAACTCATCATAAAGTTTAGTACTCTGATACTGAGAAGAGAGAAAAACAAAATGACTGGGAAATGGTCTTGGTTATTCATTTAAAAAGACCTTCCCACAACATAGTTATAACATGGGTAGTGGCAGAGAATTGTTAAACTAAAAGGTTTCAAAATCTGAGCCTTCCCAAGCGTTTACTATTAACAGCTACTTTGAAAACTATGTGTGTCAACAAAAAAGGTCTGTGCTTGGAGAGACTTATAGAGTCAATACTCAGAATAATTTCTATGAAGCAGACAAAACTATTAAATAAATATATGGTGTAAACTGGATTTATTCACTCAGACACTTATTGAATGCCTAGATACTAGATGGAGTCCTAAATGTTAGAAGTTTTTACATTGAACAAGACAAATTCCTTGTCCTCAAGATGCCTTCTGCTAACCAGTTAAAAATCAGGATTGATTTCTTCATTTAAGAGAAAGAGGATGATAAGAGAGGGAGAGAGAAATAAACAGTCACCAATGTGCCCTGTACTTTCCTCAAACCCACCACAGATTTTTTAATTTCAGTCTGAAACTTGGGTGGAAGCAACAGAAACAGAAGCTAAAGGGAATGAGCATACAAAAGAAAACCAGAGAGAAACAAAAGTTGGGGAAGAAAATATGACATGGCAAAAGCTCATTCCCTTTTGGAATGGACAACAGAAGAGGGGCTAATGGGAAGAATAGGCTGTAATTGGCCAAGAGGTAAAAAGAGCTCAGTAACTTGATCACTTACTAGTTACATGACCTTGAACAAGTTACTAAACTCAAGATCATACCACCTACCTCACAGGGATGTTTTAAGCTTACCTTTGTGTTTTAAAAATAGATGACTTCCTACTTTTATAAACATTTGACTAATTTTCACAAAATGGGATTAGGGAGAGCTCTTAATCAGCCCTGTCCCCCTAGAAACATGTAGTAACCTCTTCAGTGAAAGGCTAATATCTATATTCCTCTGTTCACTCTATATCCTTAATGATTCATCTCCTGAACGTAGAACTGGATCTCGGCCAGAAGTTTGCCTACCCTGCCTACATGTTTGTGCCCCCTCTCACCAATATGTTGAGATCCTAACTCCCACCCCATGTGATGGTATTAGGAGGTAGGGCCTTTGGAGGTAATTAAGTCATGAATGTGAAAGCCCTCATGAATGGGATTAGTGTCCTTTTTGAAGAGACCTCCGAGAGCTCTCTAACTTTTCTCCATCATGTGAGGGGGCCACTGAGAAGACAGCTGTCTGGAATCAAAGAAACAGGCCCCCCCAGGTACTGAAGCTGCCAGCACACTGACCTCAGATTTCTAGCCTCCAGAGCTGTAAGAAATAACTTTCTGTTGTTTGTAAACTATGCAGTTTACGGTACTTTGTTATAGCAGCCTGAATTAAGACAAGCAGAAAAGTCTATAGACACTAGCTGATACAGCTAAGACACCTGTTTACCAGACTGTAGTTAGCTGAAAAGCGGACTAAGTAAATGATAACACTAACAGAGGTTGCAGATAAAGAGAAATGATCTTTTATCTAGCTCATGATCAAGACTCAAAGGCAAAAGGCTACTTTCAACATCTCTGTACCTCTACTCTAACCTCTCTTTACAGATGAGAACCAAGGCCAGAACCAAAAGCTAGGCCCTCCAAAATCTAATACTGACAATATTCCAAACTGCTTCCTGAAAAACACCAGTGATCAGGAGCCATACTGTTTTCTTCACATCCAACTTGGTGATGCTAAGAAATCCACTTGGAGAAAATAAGAGTGAGGGCAGTCTAACCCCTAGAGGTATGATTATGTTGGTGTGGGCCCAATTCTGCTAGTACCTCAGAAGAAAAAAGATAAAGAACAAAGGTTTAACCATATGCCACTACAAGCAGATTTTATGGACTGCAAAGAAAACTGGTGGTTCCCAAATTTCATTGTGCATTAAGATAATCTACAGAACCTTAAAAATCAAAGATTTTTGGAACCCTCCCGACCTTATAAATTTAGACTATCTAGAGGGGGGCCCACAAATCTGTATTTTAAAAACTCCCTCCCAGTCTGAGCAAGAGAAACCCCATCTCTACTAAAAATAGGAAAAAACAGCTGAGCATGGGGGTACACGCCTGTAGAGAGAGTCCCAGCTACCCTGGAGGCTGAGGCAGGAGGATCACTTGAGCCCAGGAATTTCAGGTTGCAGTGAGCTATGATAATGCCACTGCACTCTAGCTGGGGTGACAGAATGAGACTCTTGTCTCAAAAAAACCCCAAAAAACAAACCAAAAAACTCCCCATAGTGATTTTGTTTTTTTTTTTTCAAAGACAGGGTCTCACTCTGTCACCCTGGCTGCAGTGCAGTAAGGTGCTGATAGCTCACTGCAGCCTCTAATGCCAGGGCTCAAGCACTCCTCCTGCCTCAGCCTGAGTGGCTAGGACTATGGGTGCATTCCACTGCACCTAGTCAATTTTTTTTTTTTAAGAGACAGGGTTTCACTATATTGCCCAGGCTAGTCTTGAACTCCTGGCTTCAAGTGCCTGCCCCCAAAAATGCTGGTATTACAGGCATGAGCCACTGCACCCAGTCTCCCCCTAGTGAATTTTTTTTCTTTTTTTGGAGGGGGGGGACACAGAGTATTACTCTGTAGCCCTGAAGAGAGTGCAGTGGTGTCATTACAGCTCACCACAATCTCAAACTCCTGAGCTCAAGTGATTCTCCTGCCTCAGCCTCCCGAGTAGCTGGGACTATAGGCACATGCCATCACGCCCAGCTAATTTTTCTATTTTTTTTAGAGATGGGGTCTCATTCTTACCCAGGCTGGTCTTGAACTTCTGATCTTCAGTGATCCTCCTGCCTCAGCCTCCAAGAGTGCTAGGATTACAGGCGTGAGCCACTGCACACCCAGCCGTGTTACTTTTATAATATAAAAACATATTTCAATTCTGAAGAACAAAAATCAAGGTAAAAAGCAGAAGAGATGGCATCTAATCCATCCAGTAATAGAGAAACAAGAGTAGTAGGAGACAGTAAAATTAATTAGGGTTATCCTGGGGGAAAAGCAGGGTTTCTGACTACAGGAAGCCTTAAGGAAACAGTCCCCAATCTTTTTGGCACCAGGGACTGGTTTCATGTAACAATTTTTCCACATGGTTGGAGGGATCTGAGGTGGTGATGTGTAGCCAGGTTCTTTTATTTATTTTTTTGAGAGAGAGTGTCACTGTGTTGCCCAGGCTAGAGTGCCATGGCGTCAGCCTAGCTCACAGCAACCTCAAACTCCTGGGCTCAAGCGATCCTTCTGCCTCAGCCTCCCGAGTAGCTGGTACTACAGTCCTGTGCCACCATGCCCCAGCCAGGTTCTTAATAGGACACTGACAGGTACCAGACCACGGCCCAGGAGTTGGGGGCTCCATCTTTAAGGGCTTGGAAGAGTGGGAGGGTACTCGGTCTGGACTGTTAGTATTCTCACTCTGGCCATCTCAAACTGTTTCATTTAAACCCAGTTTTCATAGTTCTTTTAGGACAGAATTACTTAGGATCTGAAGGGAGACCTTTTGACTGGTCATTCCTACTTCATTCCAAGTACATTTTCTATGGTGACCAATATGCTGTGTCTTGGGTGAAAATCTACAACAATCATTCACAGGAAATGTTACTATTCACAGCTATAATCCTATGAAAATCATCAGTGACTATAAGTGGGGTTCGGGTCTCCTGTGGCTCCGAAGTCACAATGAAAGACAGACTTTGGCCCTATGATAAAAGCTTCCACCGACAATGAATTGGAAAACTTAGAAATACCTATACTAAATGGACACTGTCTCGCTATCTTGCCGCCTTCTCCCTCCTATCTTCACTTCAGTTCAGGTGCTCTTTCCTAGCCGCTTCCTTCTACTATGCTCTTAGACATGGTGCTAGGAGACAACCTGCAGCCCTGTAAATCAAAGGGCTCAAGTTTACTCCAATAGCAGGATATAAACCTACTTTCAAAACGAGCAAAGGTACTTGCTTCAGCAGCATATATACTAAAACTGGCATAATAAAGAGAAATCAACATGGCCCCAGCAAAAGGATGACATGCAAATCTGTGGGATGTTCCATATTAAAAAAAATTTTTTTAAATAAAAATGAGGCCTGACAGCCCACACAGAAGACACATCTACCAAAAGAGGGTGCTCTTCTTCCCTTCTTTAATGCAGAAATATCAACTGTAAGCAAAAAACACATGGAAGACTTGATTGAAGTGGGTGAATTTAACTGTACGTAAGTTACATCTCAATAAAGACAATAATTTATCCAAATATAAGCAAAATAAAGTTTGAATTCAATTTTCCTGAATTTATTACTTAAGTTCTGGCTAATGCAATCCAGATTTTCCTAAAGTGATACTCTTCGCTACACCCATGACGCTTGGCTTGCAATAAAGTTATCTGCCGTTAGACTCACTACCAGAGTTTATAAACATTTACTGGTCTGCTTTTCCTACCTTATTATTCATTTCTCTTTCACATTTGGATGGAAGTTGGGATTAAACAGAAACAAGAAAATCTTGTGATCTGCCAAAATATTAAAATTTATTAATAAAAATTCACTTTGTAGAAATGAATCAGTTGAAAATAAACACCAACCACGAGAGAGTACTTAGTGTGAAGGAAAGGAGATTTCAAAAATAATGTGACAACTCCAGAAATGCTGGTAATTCCCACCTTAATAAAACCAAGGATGGTTTTGGGAAACAAACATCAGTTCAGTCATAGTCCAAATGTTATACCCCTAAATTGCAAAAATAACAAGAAAGTAACAATTCTTTTTTCCCCACCTACAGCTATTAAAAAAAAAAAAAAGCGATATAGAATATGAGACCTACTTTCTCCCCAGCTCAGAAGTTAGGTTGGTTCCAGAATTTAGATCCACTCTATTTCCATTCTAGTTCACAGTGGCATTGGGAGGTCCAGCAGTCACTGGAATGACCTGCACTGAAATGTGAGGTCAGACCCCTGCCTGAGGATACAATATCACCCACTGCTCAATGCTCTGTGAAGCTGAGGCCTCTGCAACTTCTTTGTTCCCGCCCTCTCCACTGCAGGATCCACAACTCAGAGCTACCAGGAAATAACAGGGTCAAGAGGTGAGGAGAGCTATTTATTGCACTTGGGGAATCACTGGCTTTTTTCTTGGCCCCAGCTGGCCTGGAGAGAAAAGAGGAAGGCTGTTTACATTTGCATAAGGCTGAGAGACTGAATGAGTGAGGCTATGCTCTGCATGTCATATACAAATCTGGCCCTGGAGGGGAGGGTCCGGCTGCTTTCTCATCACTAACTCTCTCACTTACGTGACTCTTGGTCCTACTCTCTACGCACACCCTTCTAGCTGAGCAGTAGACAACAGCTTTCACAAAGCTAGGTGCTGCAGCAACTGCTAAAGAGGCCCACAGATGGAATGCTGACATGTGACATGACAAAGCTGCCCAAGTGTAGTATGTCTAGTACTAGGACTGGTAGGCAGATACACAGAACTTTCACCAGCGGTGACTAGTCAGGCACCACAATGGCTTGTAAATTAACACACGGCAGTGCATATGCTATCATATCAGCTGCTTCCTAAAATGACTCTAATAGTCATTTAATATCAAGAAGTACAAAGCAATATCCCTAGAGAAAGATCCTAACAAAAATGTCATAGTCTAAGAACTTGCAATTTTATATGAAATACACTCTTAGAGATGGAATTGCTACGGTATGCGGCTATTCAGCATAGGTTTTATTGAAAAGCCCAAAAGATGAGAAAAGTCCTGATTAAAAGGAAAAAGGAGGCAGTTGCTCCAAGCCTTAAGTGAGGAGATTGGTTGGGACAAGTGGGGCTAAAAGCCCAGGTGTTTGAGTAGAAAGGTTAAATAATAATAGAAGGATATGAAAAATTAAGTGGAAAAATTTTAACCCTAAGTTTTTCCTTCTTAAAAGGAACCAGTAACCCTAACTTCAGTATTAGACCAGAGGAAAAAAACATTAAGATAGCTCAGAAGGCATGCATAAACATGGCAGATTGAATACAGACATAAATTTTTTTTTTTTTTTTTTTGAGACAAAGCCTTACTCTGTTGCCAGGCTAGAGTGTCGTGGCGTCAGCCTAGCTCACAGCAACCTCAAACTCCTGGGGGCTCAGCGATCCTACTGCCTCAGCCTCCCGAGTGGCTGGGAGTACAGGCATGTGCCACCATGCCTAATTTTTTATATATATAATTTTAGTTGTCCAGCTAATTTCTTTCTATTTTTATTTTAGTACAAACAGGGTGTCACTCTTGCTCAGGCTGGTCTCGAACTCCTAGGCTCTATCGATTCTCCTGCTACAGCCTCCCACTTGAGCCACCACGCCTGGCCCAGCCATCAACTTTTACTCCTCCAAATTCCACCAACATTACAATAAAGGGTTTTAAAAAAAAAAAAAAAAAGCGTAAACCTCCAAAGAAGGAGGAAGGAAGGAGACAAAGCAAAAGTTTGGAAGCTTAATAGCAAACAGACAAGTACAAAAGGGTTTGGCATATCCAAGAAAACAGAATCCTGAACTGGCTGTGAAAAAAGCCAAGACTGAATCCATGTATCCCACAGAATCCCCTTAAAGACACAGGAATTTGTAAGGGCCTGTGGAAATTGGGAGTGAGGCAGTGATAGTTTTGGTTAAAGGAAAAATATTAGTTAAAAGTGTGTTTACGAAGCAATCAAAGCTTGTAATCCTAGCACTTTGGGAGGCAGGAGGATTGCTTAAGGCCAGGGGTTCAAGAACCCTGGGCAACACAGCCCCAGTCTCCACAAAAAAATTAAAAAATTAGCCGGGCACAGCGGTGCATGCCCGTAGTCCCAGCCACTTGGGAGGCTGAGGCAGGAGGATGGTTTAAACCCAGGAGTTTGAGACTGTTGTGAGCTATGATCATGCCACTGCACTCCAGCCTGGGTGACAGAGTGAGACCCCCGTCTCTAAAACAAACAAAAAAGCAGCAAATTCTAAGACCTTTTATGATACGCAGAATTCCAAGATGGGCTGTCTGATCTCTTCCACTGAATGTAGGCAGAAAACTATAACTGGCTACTTACCAACAGTATATGGCAAAGTTGATGCAATGCTATTCCTCAGACCAGGTAATGCTTTGTTTACATAAGACTAAGTCTTAACTGACTGAAGAGAGTCTCCTGCTAGCCTTGAAGAAGTATGGTGTAAACTGCATATGTGAGTGGCCTATAGAAGCTGTGGACCTCAGTCCTACACATGGAAGGAACTGAATTCTCCCAACAACTATGTGACCTTGGAGGAGCTACATACAGATGAGGACACAGGCCAGCCAACTCCTTGACTACACTGCAGCCAAGGGAGACCCTGAGCAGAGGACTCAGCTAACTGTGCCCAGATTCCTGACTCACATTAACTGTGAGATACTACACGTGTGTACTGTTATGGCTGCTAAATTTGCAGTTATCTGTTACACAGCAACAGAAATCCTGCCAGTTTGAGGTTTATTATCTGGATAGGTTAAAACAGAGGGTCCTGTATCAAGGGTCTTTAATATGAATGGGGGACAGAGGTGTTGTACTGAAAATGAGCTTAGGCATGCAGGACAGTAAGACTCCCAGTTTTCTTCCTCTACTCCGTTCCCAGAACACAGCCCAGTCTTCACCCTCCAGGCAGTCTCTTTTGGGGAATATGAGTAGCCAAAGAAAAGACATTAAAGGTTCGCTAACTGATTGATAACCAAGAAACATGGTTCCTTTCTAACATGGAAAACAAAGCTCAAAACAAACTAGAACATAGCCAACTACAGAAAACAAATTAAATATCATTAATTAATATCCAGAGGGATAGAAGACACTGCACTGATGGAACAAGAATAAGGTCCAAACAAAACAACACTCAGAGAAGAAAAAGTAGCTTTTGTAAATTAAAAATGAAAGCAGGTCAAACACAGTGGCCTCATGCTTGTAATCCCAGCACTTTGGGACGCCAAGACAGGAGGATCGCTTGAGGTGAGAAGTTTGAGACCAGCTTGGGCAATACAGTGAGACCCCATCTCTACAAAAAATAATTTTAAAAACTGGCCAACCATGGTGGTGCATGCCTGCAGTCCCAGCTACTTGGGAGGCTGAGGTGGGAATCACTTGAGCCCAGGTGGTCAAGATTGCAGTGAGCTATGTTGGTGCTACTGTACTCCAGCTTGGGTGACAGAGCAAGACCCCATCTCAAATACAAAGATCTATCTATCTATCTATCTATCTATCTATCTATCTAAACACAAAAAATGACAGCAAACAGTAAAGATTTCAAAAAATCAATGAAGGGTAAAGTTGAAATCTCCCCAAGAACAAACAGAGAGAAAAAATAGGATAGGAGAAGAAAAAAGATACATAAACTAAAGGACCATAAGAAGGTCTAAGATCTGAATAGCAAGAGTGATCCAGAAAGGCTAAACAGAGAGGGGGGGGTCACAAATAACTTAAAAGGTGGCTCACACCTGCAGTCCCAACCACTCAGGAAGCTGAGCTGGGAAGATCGCTTGAGCCCAGGAGTTCATGACCAGCCTAGCCAATATACTGAGACCCCACCCTAAAAACAAAAAAACAAAACAAGAAAAAAACCTTAAGAAAATTTACTAGGCCATGAGTTTCCAGATTGAAAGGGTACACAGTACACTGAAGGAAACCTGACTTTCACAAGGCACATTAAGTTTCCAGGGAGAAAAAAGAGATAAATAGCTAGGAATCCAAAATCAATTGGCTTTAAAACAGAGGGAATGAGCTGGCACTGGAGCAATGTCTTCAAAATGATTTCCAACAAAAATTCCACACCAAGACAAACTATCAATCAAGTGCTAGGGGAGAACAGAGTTTTCAGATATATGAGGTCTCTAAAAATTTATCTCCCAAGAATCCTTTTTCAGGAAGTTACTGGGGGATTTACTGTACAAAACAAGGGCATAAATAAGAAAAATAAGATACAAGAAACAAAATTCAATGGACAGTAGTAAAGAGAATCCCCAAAAAGACAGTGATAAGAGGGCCCAGTATAACAGCCATATACAAACTTAGCAGGTAGCTAGCCTGTCCAAACTGGGACAAGTCAGAGGCTCCAGGAGAGATTTCTTCAAAAAAGTAAAACTCAATGCATCTCAATATCTTTTGAGGAGGTTTAGACAATCACGAAAGCATATAAGGTTGAATAAGTGACAAGTATATATATTAAAATATATGGGGTGGGGAGGGAAGCAGAAGGGAGAAAGGATGAGGAGAAAAGCTGAGGGTGAGTAACTCCAGAGGGGGGAAAAGAGTTATTCAGGGAAGAAAAAGTAATTATAGTTTGCTACATGTGAATAACATTCACACAATATAAACAATGAATACTGATCAATATTGATCTAAATAAAATAGGATGGAGGGGTGTGACTTAGGGAGGAAAGAACTAAATCGTCATTATCCATTGTTGTGAATCAAGAGTTACAGGCAAAAATGGAAACATCAAGTAATATGGGCATTATACCTAAAAATAGGAAAGTAAACAGCAAAATAATCAGCTCAGAGATGTGCAAGTAATTGCCACTAGAGAGCAAAACAAGGGGAAGGCTGCTGGGAACAGTTGTTTTTTATAACAATCCTTAAAGAAAGTCTTTAAATTACGTTAGTTTATAATTTTAATAAAAACAAAAAAAGATGCAAAGGAAAGACAAAGATAATGTCATACAACCTACAACAACATGACACAGCTCTTTTTACCAATTCCAGTTCCTCTCCTATGCACAGTGTTAGGTGTTTTAGTTACTTTTCCAAATGATTATCCAGTCGGTTCCCAGAAATCAACCCTAAAATATTAGCCTAATATGGATTCACCACATGTAGTTCAGTGCATGCTGTATTATAGATGGTACAATGCAAAACTAAAATAACAAAAATATAAAAAAGGAACACATAAGGTACAGAAATTTATTCTAAAGAGAACTGGAAAGGTTTCATAGTGTAATAACAATTATGCTTAGAAAGCTGAATAGGTTTTTTTTTTTTTTGAGGGAGAGGGTTACCAAAATGGAGAACAACTTTTGGTTCAGAGATGTGTGTCTCCTGCAGAAATATAGATGAGGATGGAACTGGAAAGACTAAATGAAAACAGTTCATAAAGCACCTTAAATGACCATTCAGAATTTAACAGTTTTATGCTGCCTACAGGAGTGAACAAAAACAAACAAACAAACAAACAAACAAAAAATCAAAAAACAAACAAAAAAACAGTCACTGTCTTAAGAAATGGAAAACCCAAACACTAAAAACATCAGCCAATTCAAGAATAAGAAACTGCACTCAACCTTCAATGAATGAAGCATAAGACCTAATTAAGAGGCTATGGAGATCTAACAACCTGGACTAAAGTGGTGGCAATGAGAGCAAAATTGTCTCTGGGAAAATCAATAAGTACTTCATGGTAACAATCCTAGAGAGTTATCAATAAACCACAGATTCTCTGAACACATCAACACACACACAAATAAGATGTCTACTTTCAATCTTCAAAGAGCAGAAAGGAACTAAAACTGTTTATTCCAGCAGTAGCGTCAACCGGACATCTCAAGCACACTACCATGTAGCATTTATAGTTAAGTCATTATTCACTAAATAAACAAAATGTGGATTTCTTTACATGTACAACCTTGTCTGTCATAGTAACATTTCAAAAAATAAACCATGTACTCTGATTTTGGTTCAGAAAATGTTCACTACTGGTTATATGCCTAATCGATTCATTTGCTGTTATATGCAATAATTTTTAAAAATATAGTGTCCATGCTTTCTTAGGTATTGCCTAGTTTTATTTCAACAGGTTAAAAACTAAGGCTTAATATTCCTTAAGAAATTCTATTTAGCCAGCTATGGTGGCTCACACCTGTGAACGCAGCTTCTTAGGAGTCTTAGGCAGGAGGACTGGCTAAGCCCAGGAGTTCAAGACCAGCCTGGGCAAAACAGCAAGACTCCATCTCTAAAATAATAATAATAATCATAAAAACACTATTTAAATGGGTTCATGGTTTATAGCAAATAAAGGGATAAGTGTATTGAAAGGAAATACATTTAAGCAAAATGAATACTTTTAGTTTACACCTGGCAACTTTGTTGGACTGTGCTTCTTGTAAGAACCAGGGCTCACAGGTTTAGAAACTCACAAACAGGCACATTCAAGATCACATAAGCATGAAGACGAGCACCACATAAACTCAGAGGATAGCCGCTGAAATGCAGTGCATTTCTGACAATTAATTATATTTCTCCCAGAATTTTGTTAACTAAAGTTGCTGTCAATATTTGGCCATTTTAGTGTTTTGTTAATGTGTACTTACATTAACAATGAGCACCACACGGAGCCATGTGGCAGACCAGCTGAGACATCACTAAGAAGATAAAATCAGAGCACTCAAGATTTGTTTAGCAAAATAACTAAGTTAGTGAGATGCAGTCACCAGCACTGGAGGAGCAGCAGTTATGGCACTGGTCTCAAACCTCACAGACACCTGATCAGGGGACAGAATGTTCATTTTCATCCAGCTAAGGTGACAGCACCCAGAAGCCAAGGAGCAGACAGCTGGGAGAGCAGGCTGGCAGAGGAGTGAGCCTCTGAGTTTCAGTCTGGTAGAACAAAATGACTTTCCCCTTCGGCAATAATAGTATCAAATCAGAGCCATCCTTCATTTCAAGACACCCTTACACATCTGCTATGTGCAAAACCTACACCCTGGACATGGTTCTGGACTGCCTCTTCAAAAAGAAAGAAAGGAAAATTTCAGTGGCTCCTGCAGCTGAGACTGCTATGCATGGAAGAATGAGAGAATAAAATAAAATAAATCCTAATGTGTTTTATGATAGTACAGTAAACCAGTAAAAAAAACCACCTACTTAGGCCGGGTGCTGTGGCTCACGCCTGTAATCCTAGCACTCTGGGAGGCCGAGACGGGCGAATTGCTCGAGGTCAGGAGTTCGAAACCAGCCTGAGCAAGAGCAAGACCCCGTCTCTACTACAAATAGAAAGAAACTAATTGGCCAACTAATATATATAGAAAAAAGTAGCCGGGCATGGTGGCACATGCCTGTAGTCCCAGCTACTCGGGAGGCTGAGGCAGGAGGATCGCCTGAGCCCAGGAGTTTGAGGTTGCTGTGAGCTAGGCCGAAGCCATGGCACTCACTCTAGCCTGGGCAACAAAGCGAGACTCTGTCTCAAAAAAAAAAAAACAAAAAAAAACCCCACCTACTTAGACCTTACTATTTGTTCAGTGTTATGCTAGATATCAAAGAAGTTTGCCTCCTGGAAGGGCAGACTGTAGCAGAATCATTAAGGACCTTAAAAACCAGGGAGGAAAGTTTACATGCAATGCAAAATGTGAAGCAAAACCACAAATGGTTAAAATACCATTTTGGAAAGAATGATTATTCCCGTTTTGCATTAGAAGAAACTGAGGGTCAGAGACTTTAAGTAACTAACCCTAACCTAATGTCACTCAGCTACTAACTGGCAGAGGCTGGACTCAAACCTCTGCATTCCAAAGCCTGTTCTCTATAGTAGCAGTCCCCAACCGTTTTGGCACCAGGGGCTGGTTTTATGGAAGACAATTTTTCCATGGACTGAGCATGGGGTGTTGGTGGGCAGGGTGAGGTGGGAGTGTGGAACTCAGGCAGTGACAGGAGGCCCATTTCCTAACAGGCCACAGACAGGTAATGGGCCTTGGCCCAGGGGACTGGGGACCACAGCTCTACAGAATCACCTACTGTTGCTCGGAGGTGAGTGCAGCTTCATTTAGGCTAATGTTTCTGGGTAAAGAACCTGGGAAGCAGACAGATATGGGTCATCCATATGAATGTCAAAGTCAGTGGAGACATGGAGAAACATGAGGTACATGCTCAGGTGAAGAGAGAAGAGTGGTGGTGTTGGAGACGGGGGGAAAATTTCCATGCCTCATACTTCTGCTTAAGGAGAGAAAGCAAGCAGGAATTTACCAAGAGAGTGAAAAGAGAGCTGTAGGCACATTACTATCTGGAAAGAGATCAAAAGTAGGTCAAAGATTAAACATCATTTCCTCTCCCATCAACTTCTACTGGCAGAGCAAAATGGTCTGGCCTCGCACTGTTTGGCTAGTACTGTTCCAGTGAGGTAACTTGTATTGAGTTTAGGAATCAGTTTCATTTCCCTTTAACACTTATGGCAAAATTATGACAAGATATACAAAAATGGTAAAAGCTAGTGCCTACTTTCATAAAACTACCAGCTAAAAGATAGAATCCAATAAGAAATGATGAAAATACAAGGTAAATTGTTACAGGATGGGTAAAAGGAATGTGCAGTGGATATGAACCCCAGGGTGATTTAGAAATGGGCCCAATATAAAAATGTCATATGGGCAACCCTCTCCTTTATTGTCCCCTACCCAACACACACCAGCACACCAGGTTTCAACCATGAGAAAAGTTCCCTTTCTTTCACTTTTGAGGAGTGGGGAGAAGGGAGAATAAGTATTTAGAACAAGTTTCCCAAAATGAACTGCTTCAGTGCTATAGGTCAGTGGTTCTTACACATGAGTAGTAAGAATAAGGAGAAAGCACTACATTCTTTCAATTACATTATTTCATAAATTTTCATTTATTCAATATAAGCTAGGCATGGTAGCTCATGCCTGTAATCATAGCACTTTGGGAGGCCAAGGCAGGAGGATCGCTTGAGTCCAGGAATTCTGAGACAAGCCTGAGCAACACAGCAAAACCCTGTCTCTGCAAAAAGTAGAAAAATTAGGCCAGGTGTGCTGGTGCGCACCTGGCATCACAAATACTCCAGAAGCTAGGGCAGGAGGATCACTTGAGCCCAAGAGTTTGAGGCTGCAGTGAATTCTGGTAACATCACTGCACTCTAGCTTGGGTGACAGTGAGACTGTCTCAAAAAAAAAAAAAAAAAAAAAAAAGTTAACTAATAAAAAGATTTGTCCTTCATTCTGATAAAGTTCATATTTCATGATAAAAAAGTATCCTCTCATTTATAAAATGCTGATGATAGTAAATGGTGATTTTTTTTTTCAATATCGTTGCCAGACAAAATAAAACTAGTAGCCCTTGAGTGGTATCTGCCATAGGGCTTCCATAGGGAAAGTGACTGGGGTAGGTCTCGGCATCAGGGCCTAATTGGCCCAGTACCTCTCAACTCTGTCCTTAGACTCCCAGCCTCTCAAGAGAGCCCAGATGAGCCACTGCAATCCTCTCACAGGTCACTGGCCCCTCTATCACTCAGACTCATTCCAGAGAGGAGCATACGCTATAAACACTTTCCAAAAGCATAGAAGGTTCGCACGAAAGCAGAGCACAACAGCTCTTGAAGTTGCCCACAGAGAGCTTCCAAACCACAAGCAAGTCCTGTTCTCACCAGGCTGACACCACACCAATGTGACAACTTCCTCAAAAGAGGCAAGAGAAGTAATACTGTGTCCCAAACCATTCCTAAATAAATTCTGTGTAATTTGACTTGTTACATCTCTAGTCTGACAGGCAACCAAAAAGCATGGGTTCGGGAAATAACATCTTGAAGTGTTGAATAATGGCATTGTTGATAAGGATTTCTCACTTGTCTTGGTGTTCCTTGCTCCCTTAAACTTCAATTCTCCCCACATGAAAATATCTATACTTATTCCTCTCTTCTTTCCCCCTTTCATTCCAGAAGTATGTGTGTTTCTTCTCTAGACAAACATGTGGTCTTTAATCCCTCTTTCTTACTTTATCAATGAATCTAACACTTGGTTATAAAAATTTCAAACTTTCTCACTTAGAAAAAAAACTAATGTCGCATACTCCTTAACACCTCTACCCACTTCAGGCTACTGGGCCACCTTTCTTGTGCCCTTTAGTGCCAACTTTCTGCTGCTTCCCACACACAAACCCTTCTGCGTGCAATTCAATCCTACTTTACCTCAACATTCTACAGTAAACTAGTCTCTTAAAGGTCACCAAAGACCTTCCAGTCTCAAAATTAAATGCCATTTCCCATTTTCTTCATTGGCCTTTTTGTCAAGGGCTGACTAGCCCTGCCTTCTTGAAACTTTCTTGACAATCACTACGTTAATTTTCTGATTGTCCTCTTTACCTCTTAACTCCCGTATCACCTTTCTAAAGCCCTTTGCCTGTTAATCTGTCAGGGCCCAGAAACGAATCCACAAGAGAAGCTCCCACTGGAATGGTATGAAGAGAGAGGTGCATTCCAGGGAAGAATCTGGATAAGTGAAGGCCGGAAGTGGCTTTACTGGGCATTAATGGAAGGAGAAAGGGAGAAAGCAAAGGCAGAATCTGACATAAACTTAGTAGGAAATCTGAGCTTGTTGATTTAGCAGTTGTTGGGCCTTGGCAATACACTAGGAAAATAATGCCTTACTACAAAGCTATGGCTTCCACTTCTCTTCCAGATGGGGAGAGAAAGCTTTAATGTTTTAAATGTCTGGTTTCCCTGAAACCTGTTTTGAAAGAGTTACACCTTTTTTTTAAGCTTTAACCCTTTGCACTCAGATGTCGAGTGTGACTCGACACGGTTAGCAAAAATTATAGAGATTAAAATTACTCTTTGAATGTTTCAATAATTTGAAATATAAAATAATCCAAATAAATAAGCTTGTATGAAAAGAAACTCCAGTTTTTTATTCTACTGCCATGCTTTGTAAAATCTGGGGTATTTAAAAAATTAAACCCCTAGTAGAATAACGCAATCGAGAAAAAAAAGCAAGCAAGTGCAAAGGGTTAAAAGTATACTTTTAAGTGTAAATAACAGGGAACTTGAAAATCAGAACAATGTGCAAATTCCAGTTTGGCCTTCAGTTTCCTCATCTGGAAAACATGGCTAATGACACCCTAAATACCACACCTCAGTGAACTTAAACTTGAAGGGACTAAAGAAGTATCATGTAAGTGCCTTTAAGACCTAAAGCACCATTTCTATGCATACAATTATTTTTAAAGCAACAAGTGCTAACTCTTCCATAGAATTAACAACTGCTTAATTGAGTTTCGATCAATAACAACTGTGACAAGAATCCAACGGTACATTTTCGCTAATAATTAACAATCTTTTCACTTTAAAGGTCAAAATCAACAGAGCAAAATTCCATTTAACTAATGAAAGTATTACAATGAAATCAAATATAAAAACTTATATCAATTATTGATATGCTAATTTAATAAAATTTAAAATTAAAAACATAAAGAATGGTAGAAGTCTTTCCTATAAAAAGTTGCATACTTGTGCCCCTTATTTAACCAAACACAATGGAGGATACTTTCAAGATCTACCTATTTAAGCCTTTAAGCATGTTTAATTTTACTACTATCATAATGAACTCCATAGTTTTACATTAGATGCATACCCAAAATAACTGCTCCTGTAAATTTACAAGTTGAAAACAATATTTCTCAATTCAAAGATAGTCTCACAAAGTAATTACAACTTTAAAGTAATAAAAATTACACTTGAAAATCCTGTAAGAGGACAATCTGCCTTCCTAAGTATGAAGCTTCTATTCAGTTAATCTTCCATAAAATACCATCAATAAGTTGTCAAATGAACAATTAATCCATATATTCATTAAAAGCAGACATTAAAAGTTACACCTGTCAGCACTTCAATTCAGTCTTACACAAAAGCAGTATCATGATCATGAGTATTTAACAGAATTTCCTAGCTTTTATAAAAGCCAGGAGCTACTGCTTCCCATACACACAAGAAAATTACCGTTCCTCTATGGTCGATTAATAAAACAAACAGATCCTAACATATTTGAACTCCTAAATATTAGACCTTTATTTGACAAGATGAACAGCTTATTAGTTAGGATTTTTTCAGTTACAAGTACAGATACCTAACTCAAAGAGGCTTGAGCCACTGGCCCACATAATTGAAAAGACCATCGGAGGGTCTTAGGTAAGGATGGACCCAATGGAATAACAGTGTCATTAAGAAGCTCCTCACCAACCCCTCAATTTTGAGTTGATTTCACTTTGAGACAGGCTCTCCACACACGATGGCTTGGAAAAGATAGGTTATCAGAAGCTTAGGATTCACACTCAACTAACAGTTACCTCAGAAAAAGGGATAATCTTTAAAAATATCGCTCCCTAATACTTTTGCCATAGATCCCATCAGTTCAGATTAGGTCGAATACCCTACAGTCTAAACCAATCACTGTGGGTAGAAGGATAAAGCACTCTGGTGAACTGGGCTTGGGTCATGGATTCCTGGTGGGGGTAAGAGAAGACCCACTTGAATCAGATGGAATGGAAAGGATTATTAAATGAGGAATGTTGGTACCTCAGGGGGATATTAGAGGAACAAATAACATATGACCACCATAGATGGTCAATGGGTGATGTCCCTCAAAAACTACCACCAGAGTTTTAAGGAGCACTGGTAGACTCAAATGCAAAAACCATACAAAGCAAGACTACAGGTTTACATGTATTATTTTTACCAATTTGTTCTTACCAAGAAACAAGTTATTGGTGGCAAGTGCCTCCTCTTCCCACCAACTCCCCTATATGTACTTAATCTTAAAAACTGAATTGTGAAATTAATAACAGACCTAAATATAAGGCCTAAAACCATAAAACTTCTTGAAGAAAACAAAGAAGAAAAATCTTTGTAATCCTTGAATAGATAAGGATTTCTTAAGACACAAGAAGCATAAACCATACAAGAAAAAAATAGACTAGGTTTCATCAGAATGAAAGCACTGGGCTCTTAAAAAGACACTACTGATAAACCCACAGCCAACATCACACTTAATGGTGAAAGACTGAATATTTTCCCCCTAAGAACAAGAACAAGACAAATAGATCCACTCTCACTTTCTTCCATTCAATGTTATACTGAAAGTTCTAGCCAGAGCAATTAGGCAAGAAAAAGAAATAAAAGGCATCCAGATTGGAAAAGATGTAAAAACCATCTGTATTTGCATATGATATGATCTTGTATAGAGAAAATTAAGGAATGCGCTAAAAAATTATTAGAACTAACACAACCTGAGCAAGGCTGAGGTTACAAAATCAATATACAAAAATCATCATGAGCAATTTTTTAAAATCCCATTTATAAAAATAAAATATGTAGAAACATATATTACAAAAGTGTGAAATGTGTACACTAGACACTAAAAAAAAACATCATCAAAAGAAATTAAAGATGATCAAGTAAGTGAGGACATTTCATGTTCATGGACCAGAACTTTAACATTGTTTAGATATATTTCCCAAAGTGGTCTACAGATTCAACACAATCCCTATAAAGAACCCAGCTGGATTTTTTTAAGAAATTGACAAGCTGGTCCCAAAATTCATATGGAAATGCAAGGGACCCAGAACAACCAAAACAATCTTGAAAAAGAACAAAGTTGGAGGACACACACTTCTCAATTTCAAAACTTACTACAAAGCTACAGAAATTGAGACAGTGTGGCAGTGGCAAAAAGATAGACATATAAATCAATGGAACACAATTGGGAGCCCAGAAATAAACCCTTACATTTACAGTCAATTGATTTTTTTTTTTTTTAATTGTTTTATTTTTTGAGACAGAGTCTCACTTTGTTGGCCAGGCTAGAGTGAGTGCCGTGGCATCAGCCTAGCTCACAGCAACCTCAAACTCCTGGGCTCAGGCGATCCTCCTGCCTCAGCCTCCCGAGTAGCTGGGACTACAGGCATGTGCCACCATGCCCGGCTAATTTTTTCTATATATATTAGTTGGCCAATTAATTTCTTGCTATTTATAGTAGAGATGGGGTCTCGCTCTTGCTCAGGCTGGTGTCGAACTCCTGACCTCGAGCAATTCGCCCGTCTCGGCCTCCCAGAGTGCTAGGATTACAGGCGTGAGCCACCACGCCTGGCCAGTCAATTGATTTTTGACAAGAGTGCCAGGGCAACTCAATGGAGAAAGAACAATATTTTTACCAAATAGGTGCTAGGTCAAAAAGAATGAAATTGGACCTCTTCCTCACACCACACACAAAAAAATGAACTCAAAATGCATCACTGACCTAAATTTAAGTAAGAACTAAAATTATTAAACTCTTAGGAGAAAACGTAGGAGTAAAATTTTGTGAGATAATGGTTTCTTAGATACAATTCCAAAAGCACATGCAACAAAAAGAAAAACAAACTAGACTTCATCAAAACCAAACTTTAGTGCTGCAAACAATATCATCAAGAAAATGAAAAGACAACCCACTGGTTAAACAGAAAACATTTACAAATAATGTATGAAATATATTTTTTAAAATATTAACACCACAAGGTATTTCTACCCTTTGAGAGGTAAAAATAAACTTATTTCAGCTATAGTTATCTTACTAATATTTATCACCTTTTTTTCCTTTGAAAATGCTCATTTTGACATCATCATGTTCCACTGAAACATAACATTAATGCATGTCTTCTTCTGGTTTATTTCTACCCCCAGTATAATTATTAATTATTACATGGTCACTCTACTCAAGAACCAAAGGGAAAAGAAGTAGATTCCTTTTCCTATGACATCAATCAGAAAGACCATTCCATCAACTTAAGGAAGAAACTATGAAAATTATGTATAATAAATTCCCCCTTTTGGGAGTTTCAAAAATTGTTTGGTTTTTTTTTTGGTAAGAGACAGGGTTTCAACTCTGTCGCTCTGACTGGAGTACAGTGGCGCGATTACAGCTCACTGCAGCCTACAAGTCCTTGGCTCAATGGATCCTCTTTCTTCAGTCTCCACAATAGTTACGACTATAGGCATGTGCCACCACACCCAGCTAATTTTTTTTTTTTTTTTTTGAAAGATGGGGTCTCATTATGTTGCTGGTCTTCAACTCCTGGACTCAAGCAAACCTCCTGCCTCAGCCTCTTATAGTACTGGGATTATAGGTGTGAGCCACAGCCTTCTAGCAGGCTTATCTTATTAAAGTATGTAGTAACATGATAAAAATTTTGACCTTACACAGCATACCTGGCCCTTGCCCTTAGAATATTTGAAGATAACAGTTATTTACTCATCCTGATAAATCAATTTAAAAAGGAAAAAAAAGGCAGCTAAACACCTAGCTATTGTTACTTTAGACATAGGTTTTTTTTTTAAAAAAAGCTACTTCTATTTCTCATCACTAACAATTCCATCTTCAACGGTATACTTCAAAAATATAGCTTGAACATGCCAGTTTCCATCTCCATTATCTATTCTTGAAAAAGTTTAAGCAGCAATAAAAAAATCAAATGTTATATTAAATTTACATTAGATTAGATATTTATTTAATCACCCCTTTCTGACCATTAAGAACTACTTTCCCTTGTAGGTACTGGAAATTCTTATCATGACACAAGAATTTTCCCCAAATAATACAGGGAATGACAGCTAATTATATCAGATAAGCAAGAGCACTGGTTTGAAAACTTCGGTTGCCTAAGGAACAGGAGCTAGCAAACTGTGACTCATGTGGGGCAAATCAGGCCCACCACCTGTTTTTTGTTTTGGTTTGGTCTGCTAGCTAAGAATGGTCTTTACATTTTTAAATGATTAGAAAAAATCTGAAATAATATTTTGTGACATATGAAATTTATATGAATTTTAAATTGAATTATACAATTAAAAAATATCAGTGTACATAAATAAAGTTTTATGGCTGCTTTTGTATACTATGGGTGGAGCTGAATAGTTCTAACAGAGAACACATGGCCTACAAAGCCTAAAATATTTACTGTTTGGACCTCTACTAAGTAAGTTTGCCAGTCCCTACTCTAGAGGGGTTTTTAAAAAAATGTAGATCCTTCCCCACCCATACACCCATATAGCATCAAAACAATGGGGGAGAGAGAGAGATGGAAAAAAGAGATTTCATTTTTTAACAACCACCCCAAGTAATTGACATAAACAATATGTACAGAAACACTGAATATACTACATATTTCTCTATATATTCCCAGGAAAGGAGGGAAATATCACGTGGAAGCTTCCAATTTCATTGCTGAGTAAAATGGGGCCAACTCGGTAAACAGAAGCTTCCTTCCTTCTGCCAAAAGAGTATATATGTGCAGTTGATTCAGCCCCCCCTCTCCTAAAGAGTGTGTGATGCACACTGCCAGACACTTAGATCCTAGTAAAAAGAAGAAAATATTCTATTAAGCAGAAAATTTAAATTTCATATAAAATTCACTTTAGTTTAAGAGTTGTGCTTTTGAAAAGAGACTTAAATCATTCCCAGACTGTGGGTCACATTCTTTTTACAAACTCTATAGTTTTATCTTTCACATGTATGCCTTTAATCCATCTAATCTACCTTTGTTTACAATTTGGGTAGAAATTCAGTTTTATTTGGCTCCATATGATGAGTCAGTTTTCCCTCTGCCATCTATTAAACAAGCCCATCCTTTCCTCATTGTTTTTCTGGTGCCACCATAATCATATATGAAAATCCTATATATTCATGTATCTATCTCTGAGTGCTTCAAGTCAGCCTCGTTGATTGGTCTGTTTATCTTACCACTTTGCCAGGGTAATAAAAACAGTGCAGTATTAGGAAATGTTTTCCTACCTGGTAGAGCAACAACCCTGCCCACCTCCACACCACACCTACTTTATTCTAAGAGTGACCTAGATGTTTGTATACTCTCCATATGTAAGTTTAGGGTAGGCTTGGCAAAAATTAGAAAATCAGAACATGGCAAAGAGACAAAGGAATTCCCATGCCCTGCTATGGTGGGCACGGAGATGAATGCAGCCACTCTGGAGAGCTATCTGGCACAACTTAAGTCAAATTAAATTTAAGCAAACCTTATGATTCTCTGCAATTCAGCTAAATTCTTACACAAAAGAACATGGGACACAAAAAGATATGTACTAGAATGCTCACGGTTGCTCTGCCAGTGGTGATGGAGAGCTGGAACCAATCTAAGCTTCTGAGATAGAATGGGTATACCCCCTGGAATGCTATGTGGCAGTTCAAAGCAATGAATTAGATGCTTGCATAGCAACAGGAAGAGAGCTTAAAACATTGTGCTTAGTAAAATAGAGGAAACAGAATGGGATAACATAATTTACCTAAGTTAAAAATATAAACACATTAAATACATTTTGCAAGAACATCACATACAAATAGTGAAACACATTAGAATGGGTGCTTTGGGGGGTTGAAAGAAATGGGAAATGAGAAAATGTAATAAAATAGACAAGTAGGAAAGAATAGAAAAAGAAATCAACCTTTATGAGGGGAAAAGGAGGGTTAACAAACACCAGGCTAGCTAGCTGTAGCTTGCATCTTGGAGAAACCGCCCCCAATTTCTCTCTCTCTCCCCACCCCTCTCTCTCTCACACACACACACACACACACACACACACGCACGCCATGACCACTGATTATTTTTACATACTCCAATTTTATATATTAATATCATAAACCTTATTAAAGGAGCCCCAATAGCATAAAAAATTGTAAATGGTCAAAAAATATCAAGAAGAAACCTTGAATCAGTACAACTGTAACTTAGGATATAAAGGTGGTAATATCTGTAAGCTGTGCACCCAGAAAAAAAATTATTAAAGGGATATAGGAACACAGGAATAGTATCTGGGAAGAAGAATTAAGTTTTAGACATGGTTTAAGTTCCACTGTTTGAAAATACTGACTCCAGAGGGCAGTTAAGAATGGCTAGAGATAGACTTGAGAGTCACTTGGATTGTCAATTGTCCTAATTGTCATACAGTAATTAAACATGACCATGGTATGGAAGATGTTCATGGATACTCAAGAGGAGCTAGAAGGGTGCTGGTTTAAAAAAAAATAAACCAATAAGAAGCAGGGGAGAAATGACTGTGGGAGGTTAGAGTGGAGAAGGAAAATTATTATAGCTTTCATTTATCCAAAGCTGACTATGTATAATAGAAACTAAATACATAATTTTGTCTTCAAATACCATTATATGCTACTCTAATAGAAGCAGGCACCAAAGACTTAAGACAAATTTATGGAGCAAGTAAACTTGGAATTGAGAAAAATTCGTATTATGTGAATGGTGTGCCACAGAGCTGTGCAACTGAATGATTCTGACTGATTTTTATTAATAGCACAGTTCAGAATGTCAATAAATATTTAGTACCGTTATATGCTAAGCAACATGTTAGGAATTATAAATCCTTCAGTAAATAGGCTCCCCTGTCCCCCTTTCTACTCCCAATAAAACTTAGTCTGGGGGGACAGACGGCTTCCCAAAGAAAGTCAATTTTATTCTGGAAAATCTGAAAAAAAAAAACTGTTCTCAAACTATGCTCCTGCCAACAAACAGCCTTATACCGAATAATCATACTATAAACTACTACAACATAAACTTTATATGTAAATAAATATGATATAATATGGCATAATATAGTGACATAAAGGACACTTTATGGTATAAAGTTATACCATAACTACTAATCCTACTACAACAGGGTTCTTTATTCAAATAAAATAAGCCATTGCCCTCCTCAGAGGTTACAGTTATGTTATTAATAATTATTAATATTAATAGGAGGTATGGAAAATTTGAGCTTTTCAGCATCTATTCCAGAAGAGGCAGACTAAGTTTTAATTGTCCCTTCTACTTTAAGTAGTGCTCTACAATGAGAAATCTTCATTCCCTCAAAAAGCATAAAATCTTATGTATGACTTCAAGAATCAAAATTAAAAATTTTAAAAATCTAAAAACACACTAGTAACTTGTGGTAATCAGATTTCATATCACAAAAATTGCTGTTAAGTTTTGACACGTAAGTGCATATAAGACTCAGACTTACTTCCTCAAGCTCTCAAGCTCTGAATTCAGCTTACATAACAAACCAAGGCCCTAAAATACCTTGGCGCCTGAGTATCTCACTTAAGATGAGACAGTTTAGTGATATGTTAAAGCAAATGATACTGAAATGAAAAGGTCAGTTCCAGGGGTGGAAAACCTTTTCATGTTTGAAGGCCACATTAACTTAACTGTAATCAAAGCCGCATTCAAGAAACTTCAATTACACTTAAAAATGTACATTATTTTGTAAAAATATAACTACTAAGTACTTAATAACTTTAAAAACTGAAAACTATTTGTTAAAGTTAACTAGCCTTTTAAAGACTATGTGTCTGCTTTTTGTGGGAAAGCCATTTGAATATTTGGTTGCAGTATGGAGGTCTGCAGTTTCAGCTGATCCTCTAGATGGGTATCAGTCATTTGTAACCTTAAGGGCAACTTGATTTGGATTAGGGAGGAGAATGTATGGTTGCAGCAGTAAGAGGCTGAAAAGCAAGAAAGCATTTTTTCAGGCATGTTGCCGAAGGCATGGGTATCCTGCATTTTTCCATATTTCAATGAGATCTTTCTTATTAGCATCAATGACTTTTACATGTAATCTACTAAGAGCTCAATGAATTCCATCTATAGTTCTTTAGGTGCCTTGGTGATAACTAGGTGAGGCGGAAATGCTAATTTGAGTGTGATCTCATAATTCTCAAAGTCAGTGAACCTTTCATTGTGTTCACCAATTAATATGTCTATAACAGCTGCATATTCTTCAAATGATTCGTATGTATCATCAATGACCTTTATGTTCATCTGAAATTTCTTTTTGAAGTGTTTTGAAAAAAGATAGCTTTTTCAAAATGCTCAGTTTTTGCCACACATCATATACAGACTTAGTTTTATCTTCCAAAGAAATATTCAAGTCGTTTGGATTTGACATGATATTACCCATCGCTGATTCTGTTCTTCATAAAATTTAACTATCTGTTTTCACAGAGATAAAGTTTTGGCTAACAGCTATCCTTGCCATAGCCATCTTGCTTTAGAATGATAAGACAAATCCACACTGATTACCTCATCCTTCAGCTTTAGTGTGTTATGCACAAATACAGTTAACAATACTTATAACTTGTTGCAAAGTGTCACTTAAAATAGTAGCTTTAGCACTAGATTTTGCTGTTGCAAGATACAATGAGAAGAAATGAGAGCATTTGGATTTGTTAATACTTTATCTGTGTAATAATATCTTCATGTTTTCCTGTTGTGGAAGGTGCACCATCTGTACATACAATAAATTTACCAAACTCAGTCCAACTTCACTACATTTACCTTCAAAGTTGCTGAAAATATCTATTCCCTGTGTTCTGTTTGCAAGAGTGCCAAAGCGAGTAACTCTTCATAGCAAGGAATATGTTCTGTTATGACTCGAATGAAGTATAAAGCCTGCACTGAATCAATTATCAAAATCTGTGGGACACAGCTAAAGCAGTCCTGAGAGGAAAATTTATATCTATAAATGCCTACATCTAAAAGACAGAAAGATTACAAATAATAATCTAATGAATCGTCTCAAAGAACTGGAAAACAATGAGCAAACCAACCCCAAACCCAGCAAAAGAAAAGAAATAACAAAGACCAGAGCAGAACTAAATGAAACTGATAACAAAAAAATCTATACAGAAGATTAATAAAACAAAAAGTTGGTTCTTTGAAAAAAAAAAAATTGGCATGCCTCTTTCTAGATTAACAAGAATCAGAAAAGAAAGGACTCTAATAAGCTCCAACAGGAATGAAAAAGGAGAAATTACAATTGATACCATAGAAATACAAAATACCATCTATGAATATTATAAAAACCTCTATGCACATAAACTTGAAAATGTGGAGGAAATAGGCTAGGCGTGGTGGCTCACACCTGTAATCCTAGCTCTCTGGGAGGCCAAGGCGGACGGATTGCTCGAGGTCAGGAGTTCCAAACCAGCCTGAGCAAGAGCGAGAACCCGTCTCTACTATAAATAGAAAGAAATTAATTGGCCAATTAATATATATAGGAAAAATTAGCCAGGCATGGTAGCGCATCCCTGTAGTCCCAGCTACCCGGAAGGCTGAGGCAGAAGGATCGCTTGAGCCCAGGAGTTTGAGGTTGCTGTGAGCTAGGCTGAAGCCATGGCACTCACTCTAGCCTGGGCAACAAAGCGAGACTCTGTCTCAAAAAACAAAACAAACAAACAAAAAAAAACCAACCAACCAAAGAAAAACTATGTCCAATGCTTTATAAAATACAACAAGCGACTGGTAATTTAACATATCACATAATATATCACAAATCCTTTGAATTTCAAATTAGGAGCAGCCCATGGCTAAAAATACTTGGATGACATGGATGACTTGGATGACATGGCCAACATTCCCAAACTTTAGTCCTCTCTCTCTTCAGAAGAAAGCAGCTTTATCACTACACAGCTCACAATAAACATACTATCTTTTTGAGACACCAGTATCCTGGGATGCTTATAATTTTGAGAGCTTCTCTAGTATTGGTGGAACTAGGTTTGGGACACATTCTCTGGCTCAGCTCCTAAATCTAAGCAGAGCACATAGTAGATGCCTGTGTTTAAATTCTGGCTCCCAAACTTTCTAGGTGTATGATCATGGGCAAGTTACTTAACTTCTTTATGGTTCAACTTCCTCATCTTTAAAACTGGTGAAAAAATAAATAAATAAAGGAAATAAATAAAACTGGTGAAAAAAAGAAAAATATAACTTTTTTAAAAGAATGCTTTTTATAGTCATAATGGCTATTATGTAATAAGTGCTTACTATGAGTCAGGCACTATACCAAATACGTAATATACATTTTTAAATCCTAAAAACCCTGTGAGGTAGGCATTACTATCCCTGTTTTACAGATAAAGAAACTGAGTAGAGATTTATGTTCCCCTCAAAACGACATAGCTATTAAGTGGGAACTAAAGATTTTTAACTGAGACTCTGATTCTAGAACCTGCCATCTTTTCTTTTTTTTTTTGAGACAGAGTCTCGCTTTGTTGCCCAGGCTAGAGTGAGTGCCATGGCGTCAGCCTAGCTCACAGCAACCTCAAACTCCTGGGCTCGAGCGATCCTTCTGTCTCAGCCTCCCGAGTAGCTGGGACTACAGGCATGCGCCACCATGCCCGGCTAATTTTTTATATATATATCAGTTGGCCAATTAGTTTCTTTCTATTTATAGTAGAGACGGGGTCTCGCTCTTGCTCAGGCTGGTTTTGAAGTCCTGACCTTGAGCAATCCGCCCGCCTCGGCCTCCCAAGAGCTAGGATTACAGGCGTGAGCCACCGCGCCCGGCCAAGAACCTGCCATCTTAATCAGTCTGCTAAATTAGCAGCAAGTAACAAGTTTATAGATTTCCCAAATTGCCCATCTTTTCCTGCTAGAGACTGCGAACTGTGAATAAGAGCTTTATCATTTTGAGTAATCCCATCATCTAGTATAAAGAGAACATAAAAGCAGATCAATAAAAGTCTGAATAGATTCAACATTATCCTATTTGTCATATGTCATTTAATGTCACATGCCCCCAGGGACAAGGTAGAGAGTACACATGATTAAGAATCAGAGACCAGTGTTCTATCCCAACCATTCTAGTCCTTCCCTGAGCCATTTTAGGAAAGTCACATAACCTTCCTAGATCTGAGTGTTCTCATTTGCAAAATGAGGAATTGAACTAGATCTAAGTTCCCTTTCAGCTCTAAAATTTCCAAGAAAAGCCAATATCGCTCTTTTGGAAAAAGAACAAAAGAGTTGCCTCACTGAAGCACCTTGCAGTTTTCAAAGGCATATTTAGAGCTCTTTTTATTTCTTATTCAAAATCCCTTGCTTCCTTAGACAAAGAGCTCCAACAGGGCCTGGACCTAGTCTCTCTTGTCTATATGTATTCCCCAATATAACACAGGGCATGTGGAAGACATGTGATCCTTAATAAGTGAATGCATTATAGTTGAAAACTGGTAAGCAAAAGAGAAACTATTTTTTATATAGCACTCTAAATCAGTTATTTCCTAAATTCCATGTGAATGGCTAATTTTATTAGCTAGACGTTCATTCTAGATATTCCTATTTTTCTTCAGTTACAAAAACTCTGCTCTAAAGATTCACAAGACTTTTTAAAATACTTTAACTTCTTGCTGTGTCAATGTCTTTCATCTATATCCTAAAGAGCTTTTGTTCCAAACACCCTAATTTAAGAAAATAGTAATTTTATTTTATTTTATTTATTTATTTATTTTTAGCTCACAGCAACCTCAAACTCCTAGGCTCAAGCAATCCAATCCTACTGCCTCAGCCTCCTGAGTAGCTGGGACTACAGACATGCGCCACCATGCCCAGCTAATTTTTTCTATATTTTTAGTTGGCCAATTAATTTGTTTCTATTTTTAGTACAGACAGGGTCTTGCTCTTGCTCAGGCTGGTTTTGAACTCCTCACCTTGAGTGATCCTCAGCCTTCACCTCAGCCTCCCAGAGTGCTAGGATTACAGGAATGAGCCACCATGTCCAGCCGAAAATAGTAATCTTAACATCAACAGCAAAAGCTCAAAAAATTTTTTTCTGGACTATGTATCTCGGCCAGGCACAGTGGCTCATGCCTATAATCCTAGCACTTTGAAAGGCTGCGGTGAGAGGACTGCTTGAGGCCAGGAGTTTTAGACAAGTCTGAGAAATATAGCAAGACCCATTACAAAAAAATAGAAAACTTAGCCAGGCGTGGTGGCGTGAGCCTGTAGTCCCAGCTACTCAGAAGGCTGAGGTTGCAGTGAGCTATGATGATGTCACTGCAGTCTACCCTGGGCAGCAGAGTGAGATCCTGTCTCAAAAAAATTAAACAAAATACTTTAAAAATGAAATATATATCTTGTCTGTGCTGTAACTAATCATAAAGGCAGCAGCTGAAGTTATTAGAAACAGCTTAAAACTCACAGGAAACAGATGCTAAACTCACCTCCCCTTCCTAATGCCTTTAAGTATAAAGCTATTATGTATTGAAATGAACCTTTTGAGGACTACCTAGATTATCTACAAAATAAAATACTGAAGTTTAATACAGTCTTAATTCATTAGAGTTCTTCAAACAATAATCTATAAATTGATGCAGCTACACTCATCTTTGCCCTGAGGTTTTCCTTCTAATGTCTAAAAAGGGTAAAGGGGAGAGTTTCTAAAATTAAATGACTTTATTTTATTCTTTTTTTTCTCCCTCCCCTGACTTTACTTCAAATAATTCATGATTATATGTCATAAAAGCATAGAGATTAGGATCAGAGGTATACTGTATGTCAAATATGTATTATTTCCTTAGTTCTCACCCTGGCTTCTGAGTTTTGTTTTAATGCAGATGTGTGAACCTTCCCTGCAGATGATTCCAATGGAGTGGGGCCCTGGTATCTATATATATATATTTTTAAATACTACATGCCACTATAATAGCGGCCAGGACTGAGAACCATTATATTAAACATATAACACCTAATGCTAGACTGCTTTGTATGTAAAACCTAAAAATGTTAAAATACTGTACAACTAGTCCAGTATTTTTTTTCTATGTTCTTATCCTCGATTTTAAACATTATCAATTGGAGTAGTGACTCCTCATACTAATTTTTATGCATTCTAGGGAATACCACAAGTCTTAAAACACAATTCGGCCAGGCGCGGTGGCTCATGCCTGTAATCCTAGCTCTCTGGGAGGCCGAGGCGGGCGGATTGCTCAAGGTCAGGAGTTCAAAACCAGCCTGAGCAAGATCGAGACCCCGTCTCTACTATAAATAGAAAGAAATTCATTGGCCAACTGATATATATATATATAAAATTAGCCGGGCATGGTGGCACATGCCTGTAGTCCCAGCTACTCGGGAGGCTGAGGCAGTAGGATCGCTTGAGCCCAGGAGTTTGAGGTTGCTGTGAGCTAGGCTGACGCCACGGCACTCACTCTAGCCTGGACAACAAAGCAAGACTCTGTCTCAAAAATAAATAAATAAATAAATTCCATAATTTAAGGGAAGGAAAGCAAACTGTATTTCCTGTTTAAAACTTGAGAGACTGGCCGGGCGCTGTGGCTCACGCCTGTAATCCTAGCTCTTGGGAGGCCGAGGCGGGCGGATTGCTCAAGGTCAGGAGTTCAAAACCAGCCTGAGCAAGAGCAAGACCCCGTCTCTACTATAAATAGAAAGAAATTAATTGCCCAACTGATATATATATAAAAAATTAGCCGGGCATGGTGGCGCATGCCTGTAGTCCCAGCTACCCGGGAGGCTGAGGCAGAAGGATCACTTGAGCCCAGGAGTTTGAGGTTGCTGTGAGCTAGGCTGACGCCACGGCACTCACTCTAGCCTAGGCAAGAAAGCGAGACTCTGTCTCAAAAAAAAAAAAAAAAAAAAAAAACTTGAGAGACTGCTCACGCCTGTAATCCTAGCACTCCGGGAGGCCGAGGCGAGCGAATTGCTCGAGGTCAGGAGTTCGAAACCACCCTGAGCAAGAGCAAGACCCCGTCTCTACTATAAATAGAAAGAAATTAATTGGCCAACTAATATATATAGAAAAAATTAGCCAGGCATGGTGGCTCATGCCTGTAGTCCCAGCTACTTGGGAGACTGAGGCAGGAGGATCGCTTGAGCCCAGGAGTTTGAGGTTGCTGTGAGCTAGGCTGAAGCCATGGCACTCACTCTAGCCTGGGCAACAAAGTGAGACCCTGTCTCAAAAAAAAAACACAAAAAAAAAAAACCTTGAGAGACTGGGCAGAAGTCAAAAGCATTAGGAAATCCAAAGGCTACACCTGGCTGTAGGTACCCTCTAAAACTGACTTTCTGAAATATGTCCTCCTCATAAAATACAAAGTTTGAAAAGAAAAAGTTACAGTCCCTGATCTGTTTTTCTCCGTATGTATCAAGCAAAGACATATTGACTGACACCTAAAAAGTATGGACATTATATTCAGTGAGCATCTGGATATTATCACATTTAAAAAAATTTCCTCCGAAGTGAATTCTCCCATTACATAAATATTTTAAATTAAATATTTATAAAACTATAAGAAAAAGAATACCCAATTTCTAATCTCTAAAGAGCTTAAAGAGAGCCAGGAGAAGTTTTTGGTTTTTTTTTTTAACTTTTAAAAATAAAAGCTGTCAGGAAACGTTAAAGTGCTGTTTAGGTAACAGCAGAACTTGAAGGAAGCAGAAGAGGAAGGGAGAATAGAGATGAATACTGAAATGTGACAAGCTACAGAGGTATGTGAAGTAGACAGCGAGCATTTGAGGTGAAAAAGTAAAATAATTAGACATGTTTTGAAAAAATTACCCGCAATGGTGACAAATATTTGCCCTCTAAAGGAAAATTTGATGACGGTTATTAGCTATGATTTATAAAAGAGAAAATAAAGCTGCCAGGAGTTAAATGATCTACTCAAGATTACAGTGCTAATAAGAAGCAGAGTTAAGAACTGAATTTATACTAGTGAAACTCAAAACCAAGCTTTTATTATAGCAAAGTGTGTATTTATCATAAACGAGCTATAAAAGGCCTTGCCCAAAGGCATTTCAAAAAATGTTCTAATGGTCAAGAGTTAACCTGTTAAGTCACCTATCAAAAGTTGACGTTTTCTGATATAATACAAAACTTTTGGCATGTTAAAATCAACCTCCTTTCTTCATAATCATGCCTATAATTTTATTTACATAGACAACAAAATTTGCTGTAAAATATAAGAAATTATCCTCCCTTTAGCTTTGCTAATGTTGCCACTGCTTTCCAACAACTTTCTTGTTTGCCTTAAATTTAATACTTTGTTTAACTAATGCTATGGGATGGCTTTCAGAACTCATGTGGCTTTCTGAGTCACTGTTTATTTGTATCTTCCAACCTGACTCTATTAACATTCTATTAATAAAAATGGGGGAAAATCAATTTATCTAAATAATAAACCAAATTAAATTCATTAGTGTGGTTGCTTCCAAAGGTGCCTGGGAAACAAATGCTTCCCCAGTGGGAGAGTCTATTAAATTCTTAATTTTTTATATACAACCAGCAAATAGTTTTCAATAAAGGCACATATCATATACCATTCATTTTTTCAGGTTAGGAACAAGCAACACAAAATTTGTATTTAAAAAATACAAAATATCTTCATTTTATACTCGCCTGAGAGATAAAGAAGTTACAGAGAATAAAAGGAAGTGCTGAGAGGCAAACATAGAGACTGAGGGAAAGGAGGGAAAAGGGATAAAATTGATTTAAAGAAAAAGGAGATGTGGTATTACATGGCTAAAATTAACTTGAATAGTTTATATTTTCCTTATAGGTCTCTACCCCCCAGGAAAAACACAGTCCTCATCTCCGCTGCTACAAATCTACGTTCTGCTCCAACAGACCAACTATTTGTATCTAAGCCACTGGACACGACCAGAAACTGAATTCTATTTTCATTTCTCTTTCAGGAAAACTATTCATTTATTCCTTCATTCATTCACAGCAAACAGTCTGAACAGTAACTACTTTCTAAGCCCTGTGGCTAAGTGGTTGATATGGTCCCTATTCTCACTGAACAAACTCAAACAGTAAGTTAGTTTATTAAAACCTAAATAAGTGAATAAGGTTTCTTTCTTTAGAAACAAATATTTATTTTGTTAAATTAATGATCAATATTTGTGTCATCTGGACCCTTTGACTTTAATCACCAAAATAGCTGATTGATCCAAACTAATCAGGCCAGACTAACTGGGCCCTCACCCAGGAGTTTAAGAGTTGCTCCCTACCCCTCACCCCTCGCCCCCAGAATTTTCTCTCTGGGTGTCTGTGGTCATGTTCCTTTAGGCAGGCTGTGGGGCAGCCAACAGCAGTCTGCAATGTGAGAAAAAATAAAATACACCTGCAAAGAGAAGAGATAAGAGTTGGAAAGAATCCCTAGCTTTTGTTGTTTGTGATATCCTGAACACTTCGGTTCTTGGGTCATCAGACACATACACAAATATCTTTATAAGACCATCTTTTTATTTAGATAAGTTAATTAGATTGCTTTACTTGCAACATGAAGAGTTGTTAATAACAATAGTGGTGCCAGAGTGACTAACTCTCCTCAAAGTGGACTGGTTGAGAGGATGGACCCTGAAACCAGTAAAAACTAAGACTCCCTCTAACGACCCTATGGCCTTGTTAGGGACATTAGAAGACTTCGTGTAAAGAGCTTAGAATAAATCTGAACACCATTCTGAAAGGCTACTTAACATGAAGCATGGCCCAGAGATCAAGCATCTGCATTTAAGAAGTGGAGTTCTAAAATGGCCAAGAAGTATTAAAAAAAAAAAATCATACCTGCATGATTTTTGTCTAAAGATACTTTCTTGGCCAATATATCTTTTGAATTATTCTAGAGCCAAAATTCCAGGTGTGTAGCTAACTAGATAATAAAAAGGAGTGGGGAAAGAAGAGGAGGAAGGGAAATGCAGCATGTCCATATCCTAACAATACCGGAGCTTCTACATGGAAAGTCTGAAAGAATGGCAAACCATGTGGATCTTCTTCCTAGGAACCCAGGCCCAACAGAGCCAATCAATCCATGCTCATTAGCTCATAAATTCCCTGAAGGCTTTCCCCTTTTTTTCTGCTTCTCCTTCAGATATCTCTCATTTGTACAAAGTAGCAAACTAAGCCTATGGGGAAAAACAAGTAAGACCCCATTTCTAACCTCTCTTTCTAGACCCCTTTCCTTTCCCAGTTCCTTTTTTCCTCCCCCCCCCCCCATTAGCTTAGCTTAGATCTTTCAGAGGTCTCTACCTTTCCCTATCTAAATCTACAAATCCTCCTACTTCAGTACTTTTTTCCTTATTTCCTATCAAGGAAGAAAAGAGGGAGAGATTGCCCCTCCAGCTACTACCACCTCCATTTATAGTTTACCAGACCACTGCAAGGCTTTTATTTTCCACCCCAGATTTGCTAATCTCTCTTCTCCTCCACCCTCCTCACTGAAAGTAAACTTTACTTATTGATGGGCATTTTCCCTATTCCTCGGATGTGCTGGGAAAGGAACCAAACTAGAAATCACTAGACTAGAGGGTGAGGCATATCTAAGGAAAGTACTGCAATCACTGACATAAGGTTTACATGAAAGGGAATTATGATAAAAATTATAAACTAAATTTATATCCTAGGCCACTAATGAACCTTAATATATAGAATCTTGTTCACTACCTATTTAAAGTTCACTTTATGTTGAGAGCATCTATCACACTTTCGCATCTATAAATGACCTAATTCGGTGCTATGCACACACAGACATACATATATGTTCAGCTTGTAATTGTAGTCAAATAAAAATTTCAAGTCCTCTTTTCTAATGGTAGCTGTTACCTCAACGTTTTATTGAAAAAGTAACTTACATCTATCTACAATGCATCAACTCCGACGTCTTTACAAGCAGTTGTTTCAACTAGCATTGGTAAATATCCAAATAATAATCCCATTTCTCATATATTAAAACTGATCTACATTTTTATTTTTTTATTTTTTGTGACCTCATTTGGAAATACTGATCTACATTTTTAATTGCTAGGTATACTATATATCTTCTTAAAGATTAAACCTTCATTTAAAATGTTAAGGATGAATATTACATTTACATAAAATATAGAAACTGATTTTTTTAAACAATGAAAGATTTAAACCCAACTGTATTTATGGTTTCATCACTTTAGCCTGATTGTAACATTTCTTTTTTTCTTTTTTTTTTGAGACAGAGTCTCGCTTTGTTGCCCAGGCTAGAGTGAGTGCCATGGCGTCAGCCTAGCTCACAGCAACCTCAAACTCCTGGGCTCAAGCAATCCTCCTGCCTCAGCCTCCCGAGTAGCTGGGACTACAGGCATGCGTCACCATGCCCGGCTAATTTCTTGTATATATATTAGTTGGCCAATTAATTTGTTTCTATTTATAGTAGAGACGGGGTCTCGCTCTTGCTCAGGGTGGTTTCGAACTCCTGACCTTGAGCAATCCGCCCACCTCGGCCTCCCAGAGTGCTATGATTACAGGCGTGAGCCACCACGCTGGCCTGACTGTAACATTTCTGTGATTGATGTTAACATCTAAATAAACAAACTTATAACAATTACACAACTACTAATAAACAAATACTGTAATTTCTTTCAGTGATCATCCAAACTTTCTAGGCATCTTCTGGTGTTAGGTACAAGAAACAAAAATAAAACAATCAGACGTTTAAAGAACTTAGAGTGATGAACACAAATGACCATACTGAATGTGAGAAATGCTGTAAAGAGGTATGTATTTACAGTGCCATGGAACACAAATGAGAGCAGCCTGAAGTGAATCACTTTTATCTGAGTTTTGAAGAATGATAAGGATAGAAGTTGGGAGAGGCAACATTCTAGGGGGCAAATTGAATATTGAAAGTTATAGAGATGAGGAAATAACAAAATGGGGATATAGTAAACTGGAATAAGGTTATAATGGATTTGTATATGGTATAAAAACTCGGGGGCACTTAATTCTAAAGGCAGCTGGGGCCTTAAATTTTTAAACAAAAGATTATTATAATAATTAAACCTACACTGGAGAACATGTAGAGGTAGATGGCCACTCTGATGAAAAGCATCAGTGGCTAAATTGTAAAATAATCCTCTTTTTGAATTTAAATATAGTTTTACTATGAGTAAAGTTTAACAGGTAGTAACTCAAAAGGAAGCTCTACAATTCATAGAGCCACTACAAGAGGCAGTAGAACATAATGGCTAGGGATACAGGCTTTGAAAGCTAGGACCTAAATACCAGCTTCACACTTAAGAGTGAGGGACTTAACCATTTTAAGCCTCTCTTTCCTCATCTGTAAAATGAGAATAACAATCATACCCGACATACTTAAGGTCAGCTGCTATCATTATTTTTTAATGTATTTTAAAAATCTAGGCTGGGCGCGGTGGCTCACACCAGTAATCCTAGCACTATGGGAGGCTGAGGGCAGATCCCTCAAGGTCAGGAGTTCGACACCAGCCTGAAGCAAGAGCAAGACCATGTCTCTACTAAAAATAGAAAGAAATTAGCTGGACAACTAAAAAATATATAGAAAAAATTAGCCGGGCATTGGTGGCGAATGCCTGTAGTCCCAGCTATTCAGGAGGCTGAGGCAGAAGGACTGCTTGAGCCCAAGAGTTTGAGGTTGCTGTGAGCTACGCTGACGCCACGGCACTCTAGCCCAGGCAACAAAGCGAGACTGTCTCAAAAAAAAAAAAAAAAAAAAAAAATCTCCACAGCATAGAGTATGAAGCACAAGAAACTAAGCTAAAATTTATATGCTAAGTCTAAAGAGTTGTCCAGAATATCACAAATCAGGCTTTCTACTGTTCCTTCATTATTTCATATACAGTGAATACCCAGAATATCGGACATATTCATTCACGCATATCATTTCAGAATGACCAAAATCCACCTCAAAGTCAAATATAAATTACAATAGTTTTTTGTATTTTGGTTATTTTTTTATTATTGGTGCTGTTTCCCTTTAAGCAAATAGTCATGTTATGTTTACACTGAAATTCTGTCTCCTTAAGAATTTTGAATGACATGTGTAAACTTTCTATAATGGTTAAGTGGGGAAAAAAAAATTCCCAATGGCCTTTTTCTTAGCTGCTTATTAGCATGGGGCAGGGCAGGGATCATTAGAACTCGTTGTCTAGCAAGAAAAATGACCCTTCTGCAGGAAATGATGTAATTTCTTTCAGTGCAACC
This sequence comes from Microcebus murinus, assembly GCF_040939455.1. Taxonomy (NCBI): domain Eukaryota; kingdom Metazoa; phylum Chordata; class Mammalia; order Primates; family Cheirogaleidae; genus Microcebus; species Microcebus murinus. The sequence goes on along the minus strand of NC_134104.1, from coordinate 132,422,886 downwards.
CCAAAACCTCCTGGCAACAATTTATAAAGATATGCTAGAGCCAGGTGGAGGGGCTCATGCCTATAATCCCAGCACTTTGGGAGGCTGAGACCAGAGGATCGCTAGAGGCCACAGTTTTGAGACCAACTGGGGCAACACAGTGAAATCGTCTCTACAAAAAAATAAAAAATTAGTCAGACATGGTGGCACGAACCTGTGCCCAATACTGGGGAGTATGAGGTGGGAAGATTGCTTGAGCCCAGGAGTTTGAAGCTGCAATGAGCTATGACTGTGCCACTGAACTCTAGCTCGGGTAAAAGAGCAAGACCCTGTCTCTTCTTAAAGGAAAAAAAAAAAAAAAGATATGCTAGGTAATTAATTACCTTTCATCATGTTGTTATTTTCTATAGCACATACATCAAAAAGAGTTTTAGTGCCTGAAGTTTCAAATACACCCTCCCCTACTAAGAATGATTACATGGCTACTACAATCTGTTTATTAGCCTTGTCACTTGTGTTTGATCCTCCTCTTGAGACCAAATATTTCAGCTATCATAACTAAAAACCATGGAAAATTATTATTCCACAAAAGCATTCACAAAATGAAGGGAACTGGAAAGCATTCTCTCTATATAATCACATCACACAGTTTTGGGGCTTCACACTATACAGGTTAAGTCTTTTAGATATCACAAATAACCAAGTGGGGAATTGGTGAGAGTTCTGACAAGCTGCCTCTCAAACTGCTGAGGTCCCGTTTCCAAGCCGCCCAGCTCTCCTAGTTTCCTTGTTATCTCATTTGCTGCTTCTGCTCTGAAGAAGTAGAAGGCCAAATTCTTCATGTTTTCCTACTGCCAGACTCAGGCAGTCTTCACTTCAGGTGGACAGCCAGAAACCCAACCAAGCAGGCTACAAAGACACCTAAGAAGCTGTTTTTGTTGGCCTTGAATGCAACATATGCATTACAAGGCACTCACACTTTCATCCAACCAGTATATCTGACAAGCTGAGTAGGCTATACTTCCCTTCACAGGTTAAGACACAAATTTTTGGTAGCATGTCTTCAGTTTTTGTAAAATTTCTAGATTTATTAGATATTTATGTATAGATATCTAGCTATAGTAGATGTATCCAATATAGATATAGTTCAGAACTCTTACATAAAGAAATGTCAGTAAAACTATTCATAATGCAAAAAAATTTATAAAGATAGCTCTATAATCTTGATTTTTTTTTTTTTTTTTTTTTGAGAAAGGGTCTTGCTCTGTCACTCATGTTAGAGTGCTGTGGCATCATCATAGCTCACTACAGCCTTCTGGGTTCAAGCAATCCTCCTGCCTCAGTCTCCTGAATAGCTGGGACTGCAGGCACACATCACCACACCCAGCTAATTTTTATATTTCTTGGAGAGCTGGGGTCTCACTCTTGCTCAGGCTACTCTTGAACTCCTGGCCTCAAGTGATCCTCCTGCCTCCAGCCTCCCACAGTGCTAGGATTTACAGGCATGAGCCGCCACACCTGGCCCATAATCTTGATTTTTTTAATTTTATTTTATGTGTTTTTGGAGACGAGGTCTCACTATGTTGCCCAGGCTGTAGTGCAGTGGCTCTTCATAGGTATGATCATAGCACACTACAACCATGGACTCCTAGGATAAAGTGATCCTTCCACTTCAGCCTCGTGAGTATCAAGCCAACACACCCTGCTTTTCTATTTTTATATACTGGAAATTTTATGTGAGGTATTCTTTAAATACAGGCCAACTGTAGTGATATACCACTCCTTCATTTAAAGTTATCTCATGGTTTTCAACTGAAAAAGAAAAAATTTGATCCCCTCTCCTACCACTCTCACCCTCATTCACTATGTCCAGCCATACTGGCCTATCCCATTCAGCACTTTTCTATTTGCTGTCTTTCAGCCTAAAATGACCTTCTCATGGTTGGGTCCTTGTTATCATTCAGGGTCATTTCTCCAAAGTGGCACCAACCAGTGCTTCAACCTGCCCAGCCACTTGCTATGCCATTACCCTGTTTTATTTTCTTGGTACTGTTATCTGAAATTACTTTTGTACGTATTTCTTTTATTGACCCTTCCTCAATATGAATAAAACCACCTTGAGAGTAGAGACACTGTCTTTTTCACTGCTGTATCTGTAGTACCTGGCACAATAGTAAATGCCCAACAAATATTACACTGGATTACTGAATATGGTGAAGAGCTGCTGGTTGTAGCTATATCTTAAATCAAAGGGTCACAAAATGGAATAAGCCAGAGCAGGCACAGACCCATGTATTGGCAGTGTTGTCAGTAATTTGTATTAGTCAGCCTGGGTGACAGTGAAACAGGCAAAGAAACAGGCAGGGCAGGTAGGAGACTGCCCTGCTCACCCCAGTGATGAACTGACAGCCTCAATACACCTGCAAAACTAGCAGTTAGACTTAACCAGAGCAAACAAACAATCTGTTATTGGTTCAGACAATTCTCATGATGCAAATATGTGTTTAGTATGCTACGTATTTTAAAAACTCATTCAAGGAATATAATTACTAATTCTACTGGGCCTATTAAATAACTATTAGGGAATGAATCGGACTTTCAGTGTTTAAACCCATAATTCATATGCACACAACCTGGATACACAAAATTTTATCTCCTTCTTGAAAAGTCATGGGTCACAAACTGTTTTCCAGTTGAAGTGAGCATGCCTACAAGAAATTTATGAGAAAATTCTACCCAACTGGCTTAACATTTTTTTCTTAAAGAAGCATGAAGGGGAGGGAGCACATCAGGATGGGAGAAAGCCAGAAATGCAAGAGTGAACTGACAAGATTTCAACCAGAAAGAAAAATGCAAATTAAGCCTACAGTAAAGTTATTAAATATACTGCGATTTGACAAGCATTTCTTTCTATGCACCTTCAGGCCAAATAACAATGAGTAAATGTTATCATCTTCAAACCTAGCACTCCTTTAGGGGCCTGAAGAGTATCAGAAAAGCTTCAGAACTAAAAGATGACTGCTTTTAAAGGGGAGGCTTACTATCAGATTGGGAAGTTCAAATCTTTGAAAAGCAATGAAAATTGACTATAAACTACCAACTGTAGGAAGGTTTTAAGAGTGGCTCTGGAAAATAAAAAGAGAATGTAAAACATAGCACCAGTCACATGGAGACAGATGTATAAAATTATTATTACTTTTTTCTCTGGTTAAGTCATCACTTCAAAGAATGCCTTTCTTCACAAATTCATTATCAAAACACACATCACACTACATAAGACATAGGGAGCATCCAGTCCTTCCTAGGTACAAAATTTCTATAACAAATAAATTTGGGTTTCAAGATCTTAACAGCTTTTTCCTTTTTCCACAATCATGTGTTTTAACTTGAAGGTATTACAATATAGAATTGCCTCCCAATATAGATAAATGTAAATAGTTACAGTAAAATATAGTAAAAATCCCTACACATCTACATAAACTCCAGGAGGATGGATGGACAAAGTGAAAACTAACTTCAAATTTCAATTCTAATAAGAATTATGTCCTCAATATGTGATTTCCTTTAGGACTGGTCCGTATCACTTGAAAATGTTTACTCTGTATGTGAGAACATCTCAGGATACTAAGCTACAAAAAAAAAAAAAAAAGAAAAGAAAAAAGAAATAGAAATACCTTCTAGGGGGTTACCAGTCCCACCAGTCTCATTGAAGAATGAAGCTATGCATTCTGAGGACTTCCACAGAGAGGGGTTACTCAGAAAAAGGACCAATGCCAAAGAAGTGTAATATACTAAACTAGTAACCAATAAATGATGTTGCTAACTTTACTGCCAATCCCTGCCCACACATTACTATAATATAATCACTTAACATAAAAATTTGTTTTGAAATATTTACTTATGTTAGAGGAAAGACATCTTTCATATTTATAAAAAATCCTCCTGGGTGCTTGTAATAAAACAAATGTTTTCTTTTAGGGTCTTTTATGTATACCAATTCAACAATCTCCTTTTAGTTAAGATAAATGTGTTCTAGCAAAGTCTGCTAAGAAGTAAATTTTTATAAAGCCAATTCCAATAAATTCTTTAAAAATTGAGATGTATTCCCATGGAAGAGGAAAGTTGGAAGTGGTAGGAGTAACTTATTTGTGGAGCAAAATTCCTATGTAGCCAAAACACTTGTAACTCCACATGTTATCATTTGCTTTCCTCTGACAATACAGTACCCAACACTTTTATGATTCCAAGTAATTACTCTTTGAACTAGAAAAATGACTCCCAATCCTGAAAAGTTCTTAATTCTACCCTCAATTATCAAGTTAAACAGGACCAAGAGTCCCTGGCATAATGTGAAACAAATTAATAAAACACAATTAGTAGATAATTAGAAAGATGATGCTTACGTGATGCTTTAAGAGTTCTAGGTACATGTAAAGTATTAACAAAATAGCCAATCTCAAGAAGATGAAAAATTGAATATGATGAATAATTTACGCTGTGTTGAAAGTAAACATGTATCCAACTCATTCTAGCACATTCTTGAGCTTGAACAGAATACAAAAGGTCAATGCAAATAAAAGCATGCCAAACACTTTTAAGGATGGCAGCAGCAATTTACTGATTTTCCACTTTATACACTGTCTGGTATTGCAAACTAAATCCTACAAAAGAGATTCATCAAGATGTAATGTATGGGCTTGGAATGGTGGCTCATGCCTATAATCCCAGCACTTAAGGATGCCAAGGCAGGGGGACTGCTTGAGCCCAGGAGTTTTGAGATCAGCCTGGGCAATGTAGCTAGATCCTATCTCTATAAGAAATTTAAAAATTTAGCTGGGGATGGTGGCACAAGCCTGTAGTCCTAGCTATTTGGGAGGCTAAAGCAGGAGGATCAAGATTGAATGAGCCCAGGTGTTCAAGGTTGCAGTGATCTATGACTGAGCCACTGCACTCCAGCCTGGGCAACAGATCAGGACTGTCTCTTTAAAAAAAAAAAGTGTAATACATGAACCCAACAATATTTACTTATGATATCCATACTATAATGTTAACCAAAAAGATCACATAGGACTTGAAACTCGTAAAGGAGCAAGTTAACTTTTTTTGGTGAGAACATAGGAGACCAGAAAAAAAAAAAATCCTTTGAGAATTCACTGAAAATGACAGATATCCCGCCAGAAAAATAATACATACCATGTTAAGAAATTCTGCTCCAACATGTAAAAATGAGGTAAGACCCAATCACTTTTCTGGACAAATAAAATTACGTCTTCTAACTGAGAAAAGTAACACAAACATTTTTTCCTTCTTTCCATCATCTCTCCTCTAAACTGCACCTGTCACATGAAGGTCATCAACAAACTTGAAGTTGTAAAATCCAATGGTTGCTTGCTGATCCTCATCTTTTTCCACCTCACAGCATCATTTCAGACTTGATGATTACTCTAGCTCAAAACTTTCCACTCATGGCTTTCTAATACCACACTCTCTCCATTTTCTTTCTGTCTCCTTTGCTGGCTTCAAGTGTACAACCTCTAAATGCCAGATTGCCCAAGTACCCAGCTTGAACCCTCTTCTCAACTTTCTTTTCTAGGTGAGATGGAGGCATTCCTAAGCCATTCAAGAACCTATGCGATGAGGTCTCCCAAACGTATAGGTATTTCAAGCTTAAAATAATCCTCTGAGCTCCAATTACCTACATCTAACTCTTTTTAACACTTTCATTTGGATGCCTCATGGGAATCTACCTCAAACCTAAAGTGTCCAAAAAGGAGTCACTTCTACCCTGCCCTCTTCCCAATTACACACATACACCCTGGGGTCCTACTGCAGGTCTCTCCCTACCAGTGAAACATCACCATCATCTAGCCAACCTCGAAGCCACAGAAACTTCAGTCATTCTTTTTCCTTTTCCTCATCTCCAGTATGCAATCCATCAACAGGCCCAGGTGTTCTAACCCCATCTCCTTAATCTACTACTTTTTTTTTTTTTTTTTTTTTTTTGAGACAGTCTCACCATGTTACCTGGGCTAGAGTGCCATGGTGTCAGCCTACCTCACAGCAACCTCAAACTACTGGGCTCAAGCAATCCTTCTGCCTCAGCCTCTCAAGTAGCTGGGACTACAGGAATGCACCACCACGGCTGGCTAAGTTTTTTTCTATATATTTTTAGTTGGAAAATTAATTTTTTTTTTTTATTTTTTTTTTAGTAAAGACAGGGTCTCTCTTGCTCAGGCTGGTTTTGAACTCCTGACGTTGAGTGATCTAGCAGCCCCTGCCTCCCAGAGTGCTAAGATTGCAGGCGTGAGCCACCAGCCACGGAGCCCCGCCTATCTACTACACCTTAATCCTAACCCCCACCTAACATGAAACAAAGCAATATCCTTTCTCCTCTCCCTTCTTCCATTAGTGCCTTCCTCCAAGCTATTCTCCATACAGCAAGGAGGGTAGGGACAGCCTTTTAAATCATTACTAAACTAATCTCATTTCCTTGCTTCAAAACCCTGAATGGCTTCCTACTGTTCTCCAAACTACCTACCCTACCTACCATAGATTATAAAATATGCATCACCTGGCTCCCCCCACCTCAGGACCTCTATGTTTATACTTCCCTCTGTCTGAGATGTTCTTCTGGTACTTTTCACAAGGTTATGTCTTTTCTTCTCATATTTTAGGTCTTTGGCTAAAGGTCTTTTTAAGCCTTCTTCAGGTAACCCCCATTCCTCCAATTATTCTTCCTCACAGCATTCTGTTGATGTCTTTCCTACTAGTCATCATGACTTGTACTAATCCCTTTTGCTTGGTTGCTGTCTGTACTGCTACTAAAATTCAAGTTTCACAAGCCAGAGACCAGATCTGTTTCAGTTACCTATAGAACAATGCCTAGCACACAGCACTCAAATTTTAAATGATTATGATCTGATTTACTCACACTGCTGTCACTCTTGTACAATGTTACTTCATGATCATAATCCATGATTTTCTGAGCTGTATCACACCTAAAACTTTTCTCCAAGTGAGATCATCCCAAGCTTCTTCACTGCTGTTTGAAAACATGCTTCACTGTCTTTTCCTGTAGAATTTACTAGGGGGTCCGTCCCACAATGGTTTTCCATCTATCAATTTAAATAGATACAAATGCCCAATGTCCTGGTAGTAAATACAATCATCATCATTTCAATGCTAGTAGACCCTACCAAGATCGCTCTGTTGAGTGTTACTATTTAAAATTTAGTGCTGACATAGGTTGCTATAGACGAGTCAGATGTGACACCTGTGGCAAATCTGCTATTGAACACTATATAAGAGCTAGATAGTAACAGTTTCTTTACTTTGGCTTGGCATTGACTTTATCTGTCACATGCAGGTCAGCATGTTCTTTGGAAAGAAGACAGAATTCGTTTTTTAACTACTCTGTTAAAGTATTAGTGAACAGTATGCTGCCTCAACAGTTTGCTGTCACTGTAGCAAAACCCAGTGACAACTTACATTCTATGCATGAAAATCTCTGGCTTTGCAGGATTTTCCTAAGAGGGGCGGGACATCACCTTTGCCTTCCAAAGGTTTATCATCTATGTAATGTGGCATGGACTCTAGAAAGCAATCCCTAATCACTTGCATGCATGTTGCAAGCAAAGAGCTATTAGCATACAGCAGCTTCTGGATTACCAAACTCAAACAGGGGCTTTCATGGGTTTTTAGCCTATAGAGTAGGAGGGTTTCCAGAGGATTAGAAGCATATTCTGACACCAGTTACTAGGTCTTTTGTTTCACTTTAGAGCATGGCTGCATAAGAGAGGCTAAATAAGAATGGGCTTATTATGAAACCCTGTTTCACTTCACTGGTGATAGGGAATGTGTCAGATGTCTCAAGCGAGTGCCAGCATCTTCTAGCATAACCAACTATCTGGAATAGCTTTAGGATTTGGGAGACCACATCTAGGAATCTCAATTTATTTAGCACCCCTGGACCCATGCTCACTTGTTGGCAAACAGTAACCTTAGTCTTCTCAATCTAGCCTGCAGCACAGATCACATCTTTTTGTATCACACTGACTCCAGAGCTCCCCTGCGGTTCCAGGAAGGTCAAAATTGTCAAAACTGCTTGGGTGCCAACTCAGAACAACTGCCAGCAATGAACAGCTGTAAAATGTGACACCAATTTCCCAAGCTCTTTCCATTATTTTCTGAAGAGGGTAATGAAGATGTTCTATTAAACCATTAGACCCAAATTAGGTTTTTGAGTTTTGTGTTTTAATTTAATAAATATGTATTGTTTATCTACTAATTTAATAAATATGTATTGTTTATCTACTTTTTTGGGACACTATAGGGATACAAAGACATAATAATCCCTGCTCTCACGGAACTTACAAAGTCTACTGGGAAAGGACGAACCAAATAACACTAGAGACAGATGCTGCTTGTTTTCAGTTCTATACAAGTAGCTGGAGTGCTGCTCAAGCACCAAAAATGCCTCTAATTCTCTAGAAAATGGTCACTATCCAAATTCCAGACTTCCAGCCTTTCTAAAGATACACTCTCCATTTATGGCCTCAGTTCCATATTCTACCATCTTCTCTACAATTGTGTTTAAAAAAAAAAAAAAAGAAAGAAATAACATCTCCTTCTCTTGCATTTTCACTCTTTTCCTCTCAGCCTACAAAGCATACTCATAAAGTAAGAGAAAACTCCCTTGACTTTCCCTAGGGCTTTTGCAACCTTGGAGTTCTCCTCCTATTTCTCTGCTGCTTCTTTCTCCAGGTCCTCTTCATTTTCCAATCCTTCATTTGTACACATACCTGTGCACTCCGAGTACAATCTTCAAATCGTGGCAATCTCATGCACTTTACCACCACCCAAACTTTTTCTTTTCTTTTTCAGAGCTACTTAGACCTGAGTAACTTCCATTTTTTTTTTTTTTTTTTTAAACAGGATCTTGCCCTATCACTGGAGAGCAGTAACATCATCATAGCTCACAGCAACCTTAAACTCCTGGGCTCAAGCAATCCTCCTGCCCCAGCCTCCCGAGTAGCTGGGACTACAGGAACATGGCACCATGCCAAGCTAATTTTATTTTTTGTAGAGACAGGATCTCACTATGTTGTCCAGGCTGGCCTCAAACTCACCCAGCCTCAAGCAATCCTCCTACTTCAGCCTCCCAAAATGCCAGGATTGTCAGCAAGAGCCACTGTGCCCAGCCACAAACTTTCAAATCTAATATAGATTCCAATGCCAGTTCCAACCTCAGCACCACCATCAGCCCACATCAGATTCAAGGTGTGCAAACCTACACACATGAAAGCATCATGATACCTGCAGTTTACTCTCAAACGGTTCCACAAAATATATAAAGAGAGCAACAAAGCAAACACAGTGAAATTTTGCTTATGAATCAGAGTGAAGTATGGACGCTTGCTGTATTATTCTTTCAAACTCTTCTGTAGCTTTGAAATTTTCAAACTAAAAAATTTGGGAAAAACATGTAGGGTAAGAGTCAAAGAGTTTGTCTAATCTAAAAGTAGGCCACATAGATCTCAGAGTTCATTGACTAATAAATAAACTCAAATATATAATCAAAAATTTACTGAAGACCTATTAAGTGGCAGAAACATGCTAAGCATTGTATATAATCAACAAAGCAAATAATTAAAGCTTTTTAACCTTGGTGATATGATATACACCTCTCTGCCTCAAGCCAGTTCATCTTCCTATCCAAATTTACTTCTGTTAATGGCACCACCAACTTCCCAAACACCCCAAAGATTTCTTTTTAAGTCTTCCATATCTAAATCAGTGGTCAACCCTGGGTGCGATGACTCATGCCTATAATCCCAGCACTTTGGGAGGGCAAGGCATGGGGATCACTTGAGGCCAGGAGTTCCAGACTGGCCTGGGTAACATAGCAAGACCTCATCTCAACAAAAAAATTAAAAACTTAACTAGGTATGGTGGTATGTGCCTGTAGTCCCAGCTACTTGGGAGGTTAAGGCAGGAGGATTGCTTGAGCTCAGAACTTCAAAGTTGCAGTGAGCTATAATCACACCATTGCACTCCAGCCAGGGCAATAGAGCGAGACCCTGTCTCAAAAAATAAAAAAGTAAATCAGTGGCCAAGTTCTCTGGATTCTACTGCTTTCTGTCTCCTCTCCATTTTGATGGTCGCCTCCTATGCTCAAAGCCCTTTTTTTTAGTCTTCTACCTGGACTACTGCAGCAATCTCCAAGTTTCCTGGTTCCTATTGAGCTCAATCCTTACTTTGTCTCTTTTGAGATATTCAGCCCTGTTTGATTTATAATCCCGACTCAAAAGGGCTTCAACAACTCTTATTCTTCAACACCTATAAAATGGAATTCAAAGCCTTAGCCTGATGCTGAGGAATACCACAAGTTTTATCTCCTACTCCTTATTCTACTTATCTTTTCACTCTTCAGCCACAGGTTTGCACTACTGCCCAACAGTGCCCTCTGTCTTCCCTCTGCCATCTTTGCTTACACTGTTTTCCCCCATTGGGGATATTCCCTACTCTTCCCCACCCCACTTCTTACCTCCTCCATGAAGCCTCCCCAGATCACTAAGTGCTCCAGCCACAACCCCTCACACTTAGGTCAAAGTAATCTCTCATTCTTCTGAACCTTTATAACATGTGATTTGCATTTATTATACTTTCCAAATATTCATATTTAAAGTTATTTATTTATTTTTGAGACAGTGTCTTGCTATGTTGCCCAAGTTGGCCTTGAACTCCTAACCTCAAGTGATCCTCCTGCCTTGGTCTCCCAAAGTGCTGGGAGACCAGCACTTTGTTTGTGCACGGGCACAAACCACCATACCTGCCATAACATTCATATTTACAAGTACTATTCAAAATCTGTTTATTTCTTATGAATGAACTCCTTAAAGGTAGTGTCTTTTGCTTTGTAATAGGCACCCAAGGTTTGTAACAGGAATTTAATATCAGCACTCTTAACAAGAATCCTGAAAAACTATTGAGTGTTGCCTTCTAAGCTATAAGCATTTTTTTCAACTTTTTTTTTTTTTTTTTTTTTTTTTTTTGAGACAGAGTCTCACTTTCTTGCCAGGCTAGAGTGAGTGCCATGGCGTCAGCCTGGCTCACAGCAACCTCAATCTCCTGGGCTCAGCGATCCTACTGCCTCAGCCTCCCTAGTAGCTGGGACTACAGGCATGCGCCACCATGCCCGGCTAATTTTTTTTTGTATATATATTTTTAGTTAGTCAATTAATTTCTTTCTATATTTTGGTAGAGACGGGGTCTTGCTCAGGCTGGTTTTGAACTCCTGACCTCGAGCAATCCGCCCGCCTCGGCCTCCCAGAGTGCTAGGATTACAGGCGTGAGCCACCACGCCCGGCCTCAACATTTTTTCAATTTCAATAAAATACAAATATTTTAACAGAAGTATAGTTTTTAAAATTCTGCTAATATATATATATAACATAAGATTTGCCATTTTAACCATTTAAGTGTACAATTCAGTGGCATTAATCACATTCACAACATTATGAAACAATCACCCTGCTATTTCCAAAATTTTCACCACCCCAAACAGAAACTATGTACTTATTAAGAAATAACTCCCCATTCTCCCCTCCCAGGAGTACCCAGAAACCTCCAATCTATTAATACTTTCTGTCAAGTCTGCCTATTCTAGGTATTTCATATAAGTGGAATCATACAATATTTGTCATTTTGTGTATGGCTTATTTCACTTAGTATAACATCTTTAAGGTTCATCCATGTTATAGCCATGTATCAGAATTTGATTCCTTTTTATGGCTGGATATGCCATTATATATAAATACATTTTGTTTATCCACTCATCTATTGATGGACACTTGAGTTTTTCCCACTTTTGGGCTATTTATTATGAATGCTGCTGCTATGAACATTGACACACAAGTATCTAAGTCTGTTTTCAATATCCTGGGTATGTACCTAGCAGGAGAATTGCTAGGGCATATGGTAATTGTGTTTAGCTTTTTGAGGAACAACAGTAGTATAGTTTTACAATCCAGATACTGTCTTTTTGTAAACACAGCAGCCACAAGAGTTCCTACTCATATGGGAAGCAATTCACTTCTGGACAGGTTTCTTTCCTTCTAACCCACTCAGGTCCCAAGTGATGATCACATTTCTAGGAGCCTGACCCTAGTTTGGGTGCTATTTTCATTGTGCTGACACTCCAGCCTCCTAGTTCTCACTATGTTTCAACATTTCCTTTATACATGTAAAGGTACACAAACTGCAATGGTGATGAAACTAAACATCATTTATTTATATGTTTAAGTTACTTTTCTATCCTCAATGCCATTTAGTAACATCAAATGAATGGAAGATATTAAAAGGAAGAATATTTTTCAGCACATAATATGGGCTTTTGTAAAGGATGACTTCTGTTGAACCCATTTCTTATACCCAAACAACCATTTAAATCATGCTGAACCTGGATGAGGTAAGTAAGACTCTATTGTTACAAGAAAAGGCTCTTTTTGTTCTAAAACCAAGGTTAGCAGCCTGGGACTTCTAAACTGACATCTCACTACCCTTGCCAGCAACTATAGAAGGTACTGCAAAACCAGAAAACTACAACAATGTAAATTCACATAAACTATCTGGAAGTATACACACAAAGTGCTAACTTGGAGCATCTCTGTGCAAAAGAGCAGGATCAGAAGAGATCATGAGAAAGATCTTTCGCTTTTTACTCCACAAACTTCTGCATTCTAATTTTTCAGAAGCATGCATTTTTATTATTGTCTAATGGCTTAAAACTATATTTAAAATACAGGCAATGTTAGTAAAAAAAAAAAAGGTGAGCTATCAAAAAAGACTAAATGGGCAATTCCAATAATATCATTATATATCACATGCAGAAAACTCTCATCTCAATTAAACTTTATAACACTATGAGGCAGGCAAATCAGGAATTAGGCCCTTTTAGTAAATAAGGAAAGGAAGGCTGAGAAAATTTAACTTCCTAGACAAATGCACTAAATTTATTAAAAATCATCTTCAAAAAAGTACAATTTAGCTGTGAAACTTTAAAATCAACTATACCTGATTACATAATACATTTTCCCCAGAAAAATAAAAAGCATTGACTTAGTTAGGTTTACATTTTCAGGAAACAGAAAAATAACAGTCAAAATGTAATAAGGTAATATAAAAGAGAATTATTATTCTCCCTTATGCTTGAAATGTTTAAGGACTTCTCAGACATTTTATCCTAAAATAGCACACCTCTCCATAAGAATTTTTAGGTTTTAAGTCTCTATGTGAAATGTTTACTCATAAAACAAATGTATCCATTAAATAAAATCCAAACTTTAAAGGACTTGGGCAAATATGCCATTTAGTATGTACCAACATAGTGTCTACAGACATTTATGTCTACAGGCTAGTTATACAGTCATAACTAGTCAATTTAGCAAAGCTTGAGCCCTGAGCTATAAATTACAGCTGCAAAACTGACTCTAGTGGCCCAGAGTTCACCAGCTATCTAAAACGCATAATTTTACAATCCAAGATAGGGCATACTTTAGGGAATCATTATAGTAGTTAAGAGGATTTTTTTTCCCTAAAAGAATAAAACCAAATGGTAGGGGGGAAAAGCCTCACCAAAGGCATAGTGAATTGAGAGACTATTTCATCTGTGTGTGTGTATGTGTATATATATATACAACCAAACAGCTCAGATACTAAAAGTAAAAATTTGATTTGTGGCAATATAAAGCAATTTGAAAATATTCACTTAAAATACTTTTGGCCTAGTCATTTAATATAATCTGTATTTTGTTCTTAAAAAATCTACTCAACATAATATACAACATTAAGGATTTAACTTTATGTTTTCATACATTATATTTAGCAACTACATTTCGTGTTAAGTTTTGAAGTTCAGTAACTTCAAATCCAAATATTTTTGCCAAATGAAATACTAAAATTAGTGAACACGAGCAGTGCACCCTCCTTGAAAAGGAGCAATTCTACTTATTTGCAATAATCAACTGTTTATTGAGGTTACTATGTGCCAAGAACTATATTTTAATCAAGTAATATGTTTAATTAAATTTTAAACTACAGATTTAATACTGATTGAAGAAAGTCTTACAAAAGGTAAAAACATAAGATACATTAATTGATAACCATTTAACTTATTCAAAATATTATTTATAGTTGATTGAATTATAATTCCAATAGGAGCTGAGCTATTGAAAGCTCTCATGCTCAGGGTAACCTTAAACATGCATACTTTTAATAAATCATCTTATTCACACATTTTCATTGGATGCTAACTTCAAAAAGTATCCCCAAACAATTCATCTCCAACAAGAGTACTGAATATTGGTACTCTATAACATTAAGACAACGCCATAATAAGCCAACCAAAAGTAAAAATTTCTGTTCACATTAAACAACCCCACTGGAAGATGCCTTCAAAAACTAAAACCATCTTCATTTTTAAAGACAACACAAATACACCTTCTCTTGCAAATTAAAGATGCCTGATATTTTCCCCAAAATCAGATATTTTTCTCAAAATGTATTAATATATTTTCTCAAAATATATTAAGCTTTGTCTCCCCCCCCCCAGCTACCCAACAGCAATCCAGTTTGGAACTTCCCCTGACCACAGGTAATATTTGAAGATTTCACCTTGAAGAGGTAATGAGGGTTTTCCAAAGATGAAAAGTTCCACATGCCTCAGCAGCACAAATCTCTCACACACAAACTCAGCTAAAATGGTTTGAACTGAAGTGTACTTATCTTATTTTTAAATGATTAATCTCATGAAAATTGTTTACAATTTTCAATTTGATTGCACTTATTCACAAGAAAGCCATTATATATAGTAATAAATGTTACTAGTTTTTAAACTATGCCTTAAAAGCTTTACAATTTAATCAGCTAGAGCTGTCTGAACTCACAAGATACACACATAGGAGAGACACAATACTGAACAGAATAACTACAGAGCACAGATCTACCTTGGGGAACATCCAAGGATTCCACAAAAAACAATCGAGGAAATCTATAGGCTTCCATTTGAACAACTGTTCCACTAAAGTAAAATTGTTAAATATCACAGCCCTAAACCTTATCATTTCTTCACTTTCTCAACCATATGAAAAGATTCTTATAGCCACGAAGGAAATCTTCAAGAATGATTAAGTAGTTCAGTTATAAATTACAGTTTAAGAACATTTCAAATGCCAAAAGACTTTTCTTACAAAACAGTACAAAATTTCACCAAAGAGCATCACACACCTGATCAACATTAAGAACAAATGTAACAAAAATGGCAACACTGAAGTCTGCATTTAATCCATTAATCGCAGTTTAGAAAATTCAGTGTTAATATGAAAAAATATTTCATTTAGCTTTTCAGCCAAAATATTTCCACACACTCATCTGAAGTTCTGTGTATGGCCACTAAATGTCTTCTTGTCATCATTCACTTCTACTCCCACCTATAATTTTAGAACACTTCTGAAGTCTCACAGCCCATTCCAATGCCAATCTTGAGGACTGAGCATTAAGATTAACGTTATACTTCATTTTTAAACTATAGGAGTTACAGAGCTGAATAATAAGCCTCCCTTAAATGACTTCATTATAACTCCTCACCTCACTATTGATTTAGTAAACTCATCACATCTTCCACTTTGACCAAACAGTAGCAAAATGGCTACTTTAAACAAAATTGTGATCAACAAACCTCAGATAGTTGGTTTCAAATTCTTCTGAAACTGAAATGCAGTTATGTATATACTCTGAATAAAGCAATGCTGAGGAAAAACACCCCCATGGAAGAGCTTAAATCTGCAATTTAAAACAAAACTTTTTATCAAAGCCAAATAGTTTCCTCAATTGTTCTGCCAATAGTCCTACACAAAATTTATATACTATGGAATAAGTCTGAAGATCCAGTAGTTGATTTAATTCTGTGCTTTCTTAGCAGAGCTTGAATACAAGATTACAGCAAAGCAGTTTTCTCCACCAAAACGCACGTAGCATCGAAAAGGTTTTACATCATCCTTAATGCCATAACAAAGATCCATGATCATGCAAGATACACCTTTAAATTTGCTTTACAGTTTCGTTTCATACATGCAAAAGTCCACTCCAAATCTATTACTTCTCTTCAACACAGTACTGAGTTTGCCAGAGGCGCAATCAAAATAGTACATCAGGTTAATATATTTCAGCTGTCACTTACGTTAGCACTGTAACAAGCATTAACTAAAGAATAAAAGCAAAAGCATGATAATAAAACAAAAAAAATGTGAAAAGCGTCTCACCTGCAGTTAGGTGGAGGGTCTAAAGTGATGTCTGCCAGTTCCTTCTGAATCCTGGAGTCGGGGAAACAGGGGAGAGAGACAAACACAAGAAATATTAAGGCGATGGAAGCTCCCACCTGTAACATTTTGGTCTGGCATATAAATTTAACAGCGACAACTGGATTTTACTGAGGAAAGAGGAAACGACACATCAAAAGCTTCAGGTCCCTAGTTTAGGAAAAAACTTTTTTCACAGAGGCAGTGAGGCGGTGGTCCCGAACTCACGTTATCTACAGCATGTGGGCTCCAATCCTGCCTGGCACACATAGGCAGCTCTACTTCTCGGTGTTTTCCACTTGGGAAATGAGTTTAAAGTTTCTCGCTTGCGGACTAGTTTCCTGACTCTTTCCCGTGCACCTCCTGTCCCCAGGACGGAGAGATCACAGCCCTCGGTGGGTGGGAAGGACGCGAGTCCCCAGCCTCCTCTGGCCCCTCCAGGCCCGCCGAGCTGTGCCCTTTGCACTCCCAGACGCCCTCACGCCCACGCCCAGCAGGGTGCCCCCGCAAACGGGGGTCCCCGGAGCCGCCCGACACCTGTCCCCCACGGCCGGCCGCCCCCGTCCTCCGAAAGGACGCCAACATGGCCGCTCCCCACGAGGCCCCTCGGGCCCGACCGACCCGCCGGCCGTCGCGGGGCGCCCGCGTCTCCCCGCCCCCTCCCGCGCGCCCGACGGCTCGTGCAGCGCGGGCGAAGCGGCGGGGGGAGGGGAACGGGGTGACAGCACCGGGGCTCGCCAGCTCGCCTTCCCCGGCGCCGGGAACCTAGGCCCCGAGGCCGCGCGGGCGCCAACACCCGCGCCCCGCCAGCCCGGCGGCCCGCACAGGTGCACTAACCCCGGCCTCCGCCCGCCCAGCACGCTCGCCGGCTCGGACTCTCGGCCCACCTTCCCGGACCTGCTTTAACCCGGGCGTCCTCTAACTTCCCGCGGGCCTGCCCCCTTCCTTCCCCATGGTCCGCTCGCAGCCGCTCGGGACACAGACGCTGCCCGCGGTCGTCTCCCTCCGCACCGACCCTCGACTTCACAAAGAGCCCCATCCCCCACTCCTAGGCCGAAGCCACCAGGCAGTTCACACCAAGCCCTGGCCTTTGTCTTTTGCTTACCTAGGCGCTTACAGCATCAATTAATGCGACATAGTTTGGGGCCTTTAAGCTTCATCCACCTTCTAAACGGTGCCTATTTTTATAACTTTCCCTCTTTCTAGCATATAAAGCCCAAAGGGGCTATGTTACAACTTAAAAATCTCACTGAGGCAGCACAGTAGTAAAAACAAAAACCAAACACACGGCGACTGGATTCACAACAACGGATGTCTTTCCTTTTCCAAAGGTTTTCTGAGGGTAGGAAAAGAGACTCAGCTATATGCGAAGAGGAATACGTTTTAGAAGGTGTTGTATTTTCCATGTTATAAGTAAAAAGAAATTAAGGGTGATGATTGGGAGGGGGGAGTTCTTCCCATTGGAGGACATTTCCTGTCTCCTAACAAATCTGGTCAATTTTAGAAAGCGGTTTGTTCACAATATCTATCTACATCTATTTATCAGTGTTTTGCTACCAATAAGCATTTCAGTTCTGAGACATTCGCATCTCTGCTGTCTGACTCATTATTGTATGCTAGACTGAAAGTTTGGAACCCTGGTTTACTGATTCTTTACCTGCATCTTTTTGAATGACTGCATTTTAAGACCTAGCTAGGGACACAAGCAAAAATTTCCTCCCTCTGAGCACAACGAATATAAAAATACATATTGACTTCACTTACCCTTGCCAGCTCAACTTCTACAAAATATTCACTGAAAAGGTAGTTGCTTTTTTAATACCTAAAAAGTGTAATACCAGACGGCTTTATCCACTTCATCTCAACAGCCAGCATGTGTACCATTTCTAGAGAACTGGCAAAAGATTTACAAGAGTAACTCATACATATGTCCACAGAGTAATTCTTATTTGGACCACTGTCAATGGGGGCTTTCCTCTACCGGTGGTTTACAAACCACTTTACAATATGCAGTTAGTAAACTGTTTATCTGCCAATTCAGGCTTCTTTTTCACTCCATCTTCTGGTAAATGTGCCCCTTCCAATTCTATGGGAACATCTACATTCCAAATCAATATATTCCACAGAACAGCTTCTACAGGGTCTCACTAACATAAATTTTTCTCTCTTACTCTTTCCTGGATACACCGTCCATCTCCATTTTTTACCTTTTGCTATTAATCTTAGTTCTGCTTTTACACTAACAGCCACTCTTTCAGCAAGATATCCAGGAAGCTAAAGCCATACAAACAAAAATAAAACACCCTGAAGTAAACAAAAACAAACAAAACACCCTGATGTAAACAAAAACAAACAAAACACCCTGATGTTAACTTACTGGTTAAAATTACTATTTGTGGTTTCCCACTTTTCATTTTCTACACCTATCATCTCTCCCAGCCCTCTCCAATGAGTTTTTAACTTCCTTAGCGTAAATGGGCAAATTGTGTCTACCCTCTCTGTAATTCACTGACACAAAGCAGACTATTTTATTTATGTATGCTGCTACTTACGCTTTTACTCCCAGATATATTCATGTACACCAGGAATATCCAGCAAAATATAAAAATACTAATGACAGAAAGCAACTAGCCTGCCTTGAGCAGGTCAGGCCAAAAGCTGAGTGAGAGGATGGAGGTGGGGGTGCTAAGAAGGGCCCATCCAAAGCGGGCAGGATAAATGCTGCAGGCGTCCTCAAACTACAGCCCGCTGGCCACATGCAGGTGTTTTTGCCCATTTGTTTTTTTACTTCAAAATAAGATATGTGCAGTGTGCATAGGAATTTGTTCGTAGTTTTTTTTTAAACTACAGTCCGGCCCTCCAACGGTCTGAGGGACAGTGAACTGGCCCCGTTTAAAAAGTTTGAGGACCCCTGTGCTAGGGTCTGGGAGAGCCACACAGGGCTAGTCAATAAAAGCCAGTTAGGACTCCAGGGAAGTTGTACCATCAAACCAACTCTCTGAAACGACAACAATCTTGCAGAGGCATCTTGCCACTTAACTCAAGACCGCCATACTACTTAAAATAAGCTAAAGTCACTCCTTCATCAGCCCATGGTGAGCACTTCATCAAATTTTCAAATTTCAAGTCAGGCAGAATGACAGAACAAATTCTCAAACTCCGTGTTCCAGGCTTACCACTCAGCGGAGATCTAAAGTTTCATGTTCCATTTTATTTTAAATTATTTTAAGAAGGGTATCCCTATCTAACCCACCATTCGGATTCCTTACTATCTTCCTGGTTTGCCACTTTAAAGTTTAACAACTGTCTAACTTCGAGAGCAAAAGGATTTATGAAAGGTTGTCTGGAGGCTCCCCAGAATCTGCTATAGATTATTTTAAGGGTCAGGGGGGATCAGAGAATATTACTGAAGGATGACAGAGGAAAAGCAGCTACCTCCAGAGACGTATGAGGAAAAGAAAAAAGAAAAATAGCCACTGCTTGAATTCAATCGAAAAAAAAAGGTGAAGGAACATTTTTACAGCATGAGAGCAAATAGCATGGAAAAAATATGAGTTTCCCTGAAATTTGGTAAATTGAAGTTCTTAAAGAGAAAAAAACAGAATCACAAAAATAACCTAGAATAACCATTTTACAATCACTTATTGATTCATTCATTTGCCTCAACTCTCCAAATTAGAAAAATATCTTTAAATTCCAGAGAACATGTTTCCACCTACCTAATTTTTTACCTGCTAATATGAGTTACTTATTCCTTATGCAATATGGGGCAAACACTCTATTCAAAAAAGATCATCCATGCAACAGGTGAGGAGAAAGTAAGGTGGTCACAGAAATTCATTTTGATACGGTTGTCTGGGCAGGTATTAGTTATTAAGAAGTGGGATGACAGCCTTGGGGAGGGTCACAGATTGGTGATTAATAGGACAAGTAATCTGAAATCAGATTTGGGCGACTAATAAAAGTCATGAGGGTTTTTACAAACTTCAGCAAGAAATGGGAGAGGCAAGCCACAACAGCTGCACGTGGACAATGATTTTAAAAAAGCAGCCGCAATAGAAAAATTAATTAAGGCTTCCAAGGTCCTTCTTTCATTTTTAAGAACACATAAACCATGAGCAGAAGGGCATTTAAGCTACCCACATTAGGAGGCATACCAAACGCACCAAGGGGAAGATAGGAAGCCTGCGGGGTGGGGGTGGGATGAGAGGGGAAGAATGCTATACCTCTTGGCGCTGGTGGAGAGGAGTTTGGAGTTTTTGCTCATGCTGACTTTACTCTCCTTCTTCTTGGGGGTGTTTGTTTCTTTCTCGGTTTGCTGGTTGGAGGACGAAGATGAGGAGGAGCTGGTGCTGGCCCTCGAATCGTCATCCGACATAGCGAACCCCCCACCCCACCCCGCGAACAGCCCCTGCAGGGGACAGAAACAAAACAGAAACACACAAACCATGCAGGCAGTGTAAATAAGGAACTTGGGTGCTGTCAAGAGGGCACTGACCAGGGGTGCACACGGCCGCCCACTGCCCTCCACCCGCTTTTCAAAGTCAGGCCATTAAGGCTTTTGCAAATCGGACGCGGTTTGTTTATTTTTGGCCCCAAGTGGGGGACGCGGTGGGAAAACGGCCTGGAGCCCGGCGAGCGGCCCCTCCCTCGCCCCCCGGGGCTCCCACCCGCCGGGGAGGGGGAAGCCGAGGAGGCCGAGGAGCGCGGGGCGGGGGCGCGGGGTGCCTCGGCGAGGCAAGGAGGGAAGGTCCCGGCGGCCGGCCGGCCTCGGGGCTGTTTTTGTCCGCTTTCCGGGGGTCGCGGGGGGCCGGGGGCCGGGGCAAGACTGTGGGGGCCACGAGCGGAGTTTGGCGAGGTCGGGAAGAGAGGAGGGGCGGGAAGGAGTAAGAGAGGAAGCCGAAACCCGGGGACGGAGGCGGGGAGCCGGTGCCCGGTGGGGGAAGGGAGAGGCCGGCGGGGGGCAGGGGCGACGAGGCCCGAGGCCCCCCCGCGCCGCGCCCCGACGCCCCTCCCCGCTGGCCTGCCCTGGGCCACCCAGCTCCGGCTTCGCGGCCGGGCGGGGGTCCGGAGCACACGCCGGATCGCCACCCGCGGAGGGGGTGGGGTGCGGGGGGGGGGCTCGGCCTCCGCGGTGAAGGAATAACAATGAGCCCCTCCGCCCGGGAGGGGTTAATCCCCGCGGGCCCCCGCCCCCGGGGAAAACGGGGCTCCCCCAACTCCCCCTCCCCCGGCCCCCTCGGCGGCCAGTGGGGGGCTCCCGGGGCAGCACTGACAGTTCAAGCCACAATGCCCCCCCACCCCCGACGAGGGAGGCCCCCGCACCCCACGCGGCCCGGGGTCCCTGCCCATCCCCCGCAGGCGGGCCCCGGACCCCTGGGGCTCCCCAGCCCCTCTCCGCCCCACCCAGCCCTGTGCCCCGCCGCCCGGGCAGAGCGGGTCGCGGGAGGCGGCGAGGGGTGTCCCCGAGGCCCGGCGGCGCGGCCGGGGGGCAGCGGGCGGCGGGGGGATCCCCGTACCTCTCTTTGTGTCTGGCTCCTCCGTGCCGCCGCCGCGGCTGCTGCTGCGGCTGCGGCTGGGCCTGGCCACTCGTGTCTCTCTCTCGCTGGGAGAGAAGCGGAAGTGCAGCAACAGCAACTATTAAACAGGCAATGGCTTCCCCCAGCCACACACGCTCGCACACACACCACTCCTCCTCCTCCTCCTCCTTCTCCTCCTCCTCCTCCTCCTCCTCCTCCTCCTCCTCCTCCTCCTCGCCCTCACCCCTCCCCCACCCGGCCCAGTCCCACCCACCCGCGCTCCCCTCCCCCTGCAAAACCTCCGGGGGGTGGCGCGAGGAGGACACTGGGGACCCCCCAAAACCCTGCCCCTCCTCCTTACCCACACCCCCACCCAACGCCTCCTCGGGACGCCCGGGAAGGGGGCTAGGGGTGTGAATCTTCTCCTAAGTGGTTCGGGGACCTGGATTCTGGGCGGGAGAGGCAAGCCGGTGGAGGTGGGGGGCGCTGGGAGCGATTGGTACTAGATGGAATAGGGGGGTCACGAGAGAAAGTTCTTTCCAATGAGGGCTTTTGGAAAGAAGGGGGCAGGGAGGTGGCAAATTGGTGGAAAAGATGGTAATCCTGGTGGCAAGGACTTTGGACCATAGAATGCAGCGGGGAACTCCTCCTAAAAAGTGATCAGTTTAAAGAGGAAAAAGGAATCCCACAACGAGTTTCATTTGGGGTAACACTTGCTTCTCCCTCTGGCAATTTACCTGCTCGGACCAGAGGTCAGAGAAGGACTGTGAGAAAAATCCCAAACCAGGAGTTTTCTGCTCAGGGCACGAGGCACGTGCGAATTTACAATATTAGATTCTTCCAGTCAGTTTTTATGGAAAATAATGTGGTTTTGTAAAAGCGATGCAAAGGATTTCGTGACAGGTAAAACCAACGTGTAACGGGCTTGCAAATGTGAGGAATCACTGGGAATAAGCCGTAGACTACCGAATTAGACTGAATTTAGAATTTTTGGTGTCAGTTTACGTTAGATATAAAGTGTGATTTTTGGAAATTGGTTGAAAGTTCTGGGGACCGCAGTACCTTCTTTAGTTACATATAAATGCTATTCAAATAATATTTTAAGAATAACCAGTGATTCTTCTGAATTGTTCCTTAGATTATGACCAAAATTGATTTTTTAAAATATTAAGCCATCAAATAACAATTTGGTCTCTTACCTATTTGTCATTTCGGTTGAAGAGAACTAAGGAGATGTGTATCATCCAAACACAGCACCACACGTATAAGGTCTTGTACGTTAAGGAGACAGTCTAGTCAGATTTCCATGGGCCACTCTAAATATCTCATTCATATTGCCATCATTTGCCATGGCGACTGTGGCTTCAGTTACCACAGGACAAAATAATATAAGCTCGTGGCATATCTAGTAACCAGGAAAACAAGCATTCTCACTACCCAGCTAAACCCCTTCTGGCCGTCAACCTGAAACTCCAACTTATCAAGACTCATAAAGTAATTGTGCATGTTTCTTGCTCAGTCCCTACCAGGAAACCTGTATCTACCAGGAGCTGTCATAGAATCAAGAAGTTCAAAAGCTGTTCCTCTGCTTCTCTGAAAAAGATAAATTTAAAAAACAAAATAAAAAACGAGATAAAAAAATTAAAATTAAAAAAAAAGAGAAAAAAACAAAGAAGTTCAAAAGCTGGAAGAAACCTTCTAGGTCATCCTTTCAGCCTCTTGCCTCCAGACAGAATTATTTCTCCACAACCCAAATGCATTTGGGTTTTGAAAAGATCCCCAGACATAATCTTTCTTAGTGTTTGGTTTCAGGAGTCCTGGTAGGAGCATACAAAAGTGACATTCCCTGCTGTGTGGTATTTGGGGGAAAAAAAAGAAAGAAAGAAAACTCCTTAAAAACAGAACTTTTTGTTCTTCTGATGAAACAGATAAAAATTCAAGAGAAAACAATAAGCAAACAGATGAAATAAATTCAGGACAAGGAAAATAATCTAAGAACAGTTATTAAAATTGAGATTTCCTCTTGTGAAAATGTAGATATTTCTGATATTTAAAAATACATGTCTACCCATGAGTACAACCAGTAAAAAAATCATTTATATATAAAGGCAAGAGCTGGCAGAGACCACAGGAAAATAAAAGGTTTGATTTGCTGAAGTGACCAGGATATTGAATGACTTTTTCTTTAATATTGGTTTGTCTAAATTGTGTCCTTGGATATTAACTATAATGATAATTTTTTTTTAAGAACCTGAACATGGTATTTTGTGTTGCATTGTAAATGTTGGGTTGGATTGGTCCTTGGGGAAAGAAATCATGAAATCTGAGGGCTCCTTCTAGATAGAGAAGTGCTTTCCCCACCACCTGTCTGGAAGGATCCTAACCCTGTTTTGTGTACTATTCCCTTTAATCTCTAATACACACTAGCTTAGGTTAGCTGATTTATGGTTTTGGAATGACCTGCTGAGAGGGGGTAAAAACCTCAAAATGTTTAGAAAAGAATCCACCACTCTCAAAAGACTAATCTTTATGTCAGATCATTTTAACTACCTGTATACAGTTCTTAGAAAAATTAAATTCATTTACAACCTTCTAGCTCTCCTACTTATTAACTGCAGGGCCTAAGGAGCTCAATTGACCTCCTTAAGCCTCATTTTCCTCATCTATAAAGGGCAAAAATACCTGTGCTGTACTGACTGGCAGAATCAAATGTGCACCTATAATTAAAGTGATTTATTAACTGTTATTCAAAATAAATTATTAATAATTCCACCCTGGTTCTATTTCTCAGGAATTTTGGGGACATGGGGTTTTTATGACTTAGAATTGATGACAAGTATAAGAAACCTTCTTGGACAAAGATAGAGTCAGGGAATCATAGGATTTTATCACTAGAAGGGGCCTAAGGTGTCTTCCAGTTCACATTCTTCATGTTACAGATGAAGAAATTCAGGCAAAGAAATAACTTATCCAAGGTCAAACAGTAAATCAGTGGCAAAATTGTGATTATGATCCATATTGTCCACAGATGATCTTGTCATTTCTGGCAGTATTGGGGTAGAAGAAGAGCCTCAATTGCATTGGATAAAAATACATTAAATATAAAAGAATTCTGATAATATTTTCAAGAATATATGAACAATCAAGACATAATTGGGAAAGTGGGAAGATGGACGCACGCTCAGGAAATCACTGAATTTGTAATATTTACTTGAACAAACGAATTATTGCTACTGAAGTTCACTCCTTCCCATCCTGAGAATAATCTTTGTTATTTGTTTGTTTTAGACTTATGGACATATTTTAAATAGGTAATACACTTTGGTGCCATATTATTCTAAAGAAATCAGAAGATGTGCTAAGAAAATAGCCTTCTGCCTGCCCCTGGCCTCACCCCTAATTTCCCTTGGAGGAAACAGTTTTCTGTTGTAGTCTATGCATGCGCAAGCAAATGAACACATATACATTGAATGCTTTGATAGGAATGCTCAATTTACATTTAAAAAAATTCACCCAGTCACAGAAGCCCAAGTGGTACAGCACTGTGACAGCTCATTGGGCTTTGAGAAAGTGGGCCCCGTTTTCACTAGTACCTATTCTTGGTTCTCAGAATGATCCAACTCTCTTCTTCAAGTCATCTTTAGAGTATCAAGTGCTTTTAAGTAGAAACACTTGAAGATCAAGGTGCTAGCTGATTCCCAGGAGGTGAAATGATACAGTTGATTCAAAAGAAAGAGACCCAGTCTAACTTTTGAGCGCTCCTAATTTTGACTTACACTGAAATTCAAGTCTTTCAGAAAGATGACCATTCTCTTTGGCCATTTTCATGTGCAAAGAATTGCCAAGCAAATTAACTATTTGTTAATATGGTTTTTATGGTTTTTAAAACTTACCGTATGGCTGAACAGAAAGGATTTCCTTTTTCTGTCAAGAGAAAAAAATCTTGTGTTTGAAATTTGAAAAGAATTTATATAAAGCCTTTCTAGAAAAGATGGACTCACTATGGATTTCAGTCCACTTGTTTCATTTCATAATGCTACTTTGGCTAAAAAATCCATTCCTCATGCAGAAAAATAAGGAAGTTTCAGAAAGAAGGGTTAATTCCGTATAGCCTAATGAGATCTGGGTCATTTATCTTCAATTCAGGTCATTTTCCCATAGGCCTTCCTTTTTTAAAACAAACAAACAAAAAATACTGATCAGTTGAAGGACACCAAGCACTGTCAAGACTCTATTGGTCTGAATGCTGCTATCACAGGAAGCTAGGACAGAACTAAATTATTTTTTCTACCACATGGAGGCATTGAACAACCATGTGATTTTCAAAATTTACCAAGACTTGACAAGATCCTAATGCTCTCTCAGGCAAGGGCAAAACGGTTGATGTCCACAAATAGTGATTATTATGAAAGTACTCTTCTCAATTTATAATTTAGCATCTCCACTGTAGGACCTATTTGCTAAACGAACTAGCCTTCTTCAACCTTCTATACACTGATCACATAAGAACGGACTATACTGGAATATTTTGGATTATAATTTGAACACTTTGGTTCATTAGTCTCTGAAACCTTTCCCTAAATTTAAGACTTTTTCAGTTTACTGAAATCTGGAGAAATGAAATAGTCCCCCAGCTCCCCACCTCTGCAGGAAAAACTATTTTTATTTCATGCTCTTAATTATCTATTGTGAAACTTTTTAAAAAATGTCAACTTCCCCACAGTTCCATCATGTGGCAAATCTGTAGTCAGGAATCTAGTTGTTTTTTTTTTTTGGGGGGGGGGGTGGAATCTAGTTTTGAATAGAAAATTAACCCCAGAAGCAATTGGCAGCAAAGATACCAATCTTGCTAAGCCCACAGGACAAGTTCTGTCTTTGCCATAGATAGTACTCATGTCTGTGCCCCATATAAATTAATCAACAAATATTTATTAATTAGTCTGGGTGGGCTAAGCAGGGTGATGAGTGGCATGGCAGATGTAAAGAGTTCTAAGAAGAACCCTCTGGCCTTCAGCTGGGGCAAAGGGGATTAGAAGTGAGCCTAGAAGGACAAATAAGACTTGGGAAGATGAAGAGGCATTCTTCGATATTGAAATGACATTGAAAAAAAATGGAAAAACAAACAGACCCAAAATATTCTATTATACAAATGTAAAATTACATACATATAAACTATAAACTATTAATGTTTTATTAAAAACAAATGGAAAGAAAATGGCCTTTTATTCTTTAAAAGTATCACTGGTATCAAAGACAAAGAAAAATTAAGATTCTAGATTAAAGTAGACTGAAAAGACCCAAGAAGTAAATGTAACATGTGATTCTGGATCAGGTCCTGAACTGAATGGAAAAAAATTATAAAGGACAGAATTGGTTCAATTGAAAAAATTAGAGTATGGAAGTTAGATTAGATAAAAGTATTGTACCAACATTAAATTTCCTGAAGTAGATAACTATACTGAGGATATTTTTTATTTTAGGAAATACATATTGAAATATTAAGGGGTACAGGAGCATGATGTCTGCAAACTATTTCAGATAAGAAAAATAAATAACAATGCATGTGTGTGGAGAGAAAGAGAGAACAATAAAGACAAATGGCCCAAGGTGTTACAAATTGGTGAATCTAGGAAAAGGGAGTAAGGATCTTTTCTGTATTATTCTTGTAAATTTCTCTAAGTTTGAAAATTTTTAAAAAAATGTAATTATCTCAGAGAAAATGAAAGGGAGGGGAATGAAGGAGAGATTGCTAACTCACATATTTCTATATCGTTTTATAAAATAAATGTGCAGTTCTTTAGTACACTTTTAAAATCCAACAACTAAATCTTCAAAGAACAACAACAACAAAAATATGGAAGCAGAAAAACACAGAAAGTGATTAGGGAGGTCTTGGATAGAGTAATTTGGTGGAAGGACTCAGAAAAGTGAGTGAATGGATAGAAAGAAGGCTGAAAAGTAGGTACAGAGAGCCTGTGTGGGAACTCCAGGGTGAGCTAAGAAGCCTGGATTTCATTACAGGATAAAAGGTGCAGGGGAAAGACAGACGTTAGAGGCATTTTAGCCTCGGGGCATTTTGAGAAGCTTAGTTTGATAGAAAAGCCAGAAAGGAGCCAAGGAAACCAGGGAGGAAGCCACTGAGGAAGTCTAGGTTTAGGGAAGCAGC
Organism: Microcebus murinus; assembly: GCF_040939455.1. Classification (NCBI taxonomy): domain Eukaryota; kingdom Metazoa; phylum Chordata; class Mammalia; order Primates; family Cheirogaleidae; genus Microcebus; species Microcebus murinus. Next base: position 132,394,867 of record NC_134104.1, on the reverse strand, counting down.
TCCTAATTCCTAATTCTCCATGCTTACTTTAATTAATCACTGTTTAATGCTGAAGCTCTGGGAATCTAAATCCCACGAGAGCAGAGAATTTGTCTGCTTAGCACTGCTTGGCACTTAGTAGGCATACAATAAAAAGCTAACCAACCAGAGTGGGGAATGAAAACCATCTTTGTCTTTAGTACTATTCTTCACTTGTTTCATCTCCTCTGATGTTCCTTGATTCATGCATGCATGATTACTCCATCAAGCAGTTGACAAGGAATGTGCGGGTATGGGTTGTTCCCTGTGAAAGTTTGAGTGACCCCCAAGCCTCCAGCGGTGGAAAGGAATTTTAGCTTTGACATCAGAGTTACAGAATTCCAAACTGGAACTGGAAGAGCTCAAGAGATCATCAAGTGAGTTTTCTGAGATCAGGCAACTAGGTAGCAGCAGAACCAAGACCCTTCCCTTGGGGGCATCATAGTGGACTATGGGGGCTTGTGGAATCCACTTGTCTACAACTCAAACAGGCCCAAGACTACAGGAGCAAGAGGAAACCTCCATGGAGGCAAACATGCTCCTGTTCTGTCTGCCCAGCACTGCTTTCCACAGAGCTGGGCCGTCTCACAGTCGTTGACATCCCCCCAGCAGTGGGCATGGAGCAGGGCACAGATTCACTCTTCAAACACACACACACACACACACACACACACACACACACTCACACACTTACTCTGCTTCCTAAATTACACTCACTGAACTAAAAGCTATCCTAAATCTCACAGTGAAGCAGAGACCGATAATTGGCCCAATGTGACTGAGAGGAGAGAAGCAACGATTCCTACATCCCCTTTTCATCCCTGACTTTAGTCATCTAGAGAAATCTTTTTAGAATTTGGTTAAGTAGTAGGAAGCAGGAAAATGGTGGGTGCCAGTCACTTTGGCTTTGTGGCTGAAATGACACACATCACCATTGGGTTCCTCACAGGTTGTTGGGGACTGAAAATTGGGGAGTATCCTTGCCCCTCTTCCCACTCTTCTTCCTTCTTCCCCACTCCTCCTACCCAGGGGGGAGCACAGTTTGGGGCAGTTATGATGAACAGATCCAGGTTTCTGTACCTGCACTGCCTCTGACTAGCTGGGCATTCTTTGGAAAGTTTTTAAATTTGCCTGAACCTTTGTTGTTGCATTTGTAAAACTGAGATAATAAAACTCACTTCATAAGGTTTCTTGAAGTTAAATGAGAAACATCTGTAAAATGCTTAGCCCAGTGCCTGCCGTAGCCTAAATGCCCAGTAAATAGTAGCTATCACCGAGTCTAATACCTGTCCTGAACTAACACATTTTTTCAAGGCTCATTTCAGTGACCTTGGACTTTCTTTGGCTGTTCCAGAGTTAATAAATTAGAAGAGTGCATGCAGCCAAACCTCACTTATATACTATTTTGTGTTGTTTCCTGTGTGTAGAGAAATTGCAAGCAAAGGGAGGGGAGGACCCCTGCCCTATTCCAGCTCCAGCTGAAGCCAAACTCATTCCAGGAGCTGAGTAACCACCTGTTGATTGATTGTTACAGAGGCAAGAGCCTCTGAAAAAGCAAGAACAAACAGGTAAGTCAGAAAACATCTGGGTTTTGCCCAGAAATGTTCCTCTCTAAATGTTCCATTCTAAGTGAGTCAGAGTGGCCTTAATATGCGCTGCTTCTGCTTAAATTGTTTGGAAAACTGTCAGTAGAAGGATCCTTTCAGAGGATTTGTGTCCATTACCTGGAATTAATTCTCTTTCTCTTTAGATGGAAATGTAGTCCAGCCTCTTAGAAGTGTTAAATCAAGAGATCAAAAAGAAAACTGGCTGTGGGCAAGTTGGGATTTTCAAAGAAGTTTAAAACACAAAGCACTTCTCTGGGAAATTTGTCAATCACAATATGGGCAAGTGTGGAAAACACTGGTGAAAATATTTAGGCTCCTTAACATGCTAATTCTCCCTATAAGATTTGCACATTAATTTCTGGAAGCAGTAAGCCTATCATAATCATCACTTTTTGTTTGAAAAGGGCATTTTCTGCAACATCTGTGAGTTATTCAGGTTCTTGTGTCTAATCTAAGAGAGAAAGTTAAAACTGAATAATTTGGGGGAATATTTGTTTTCTTCATAGTGCTCTTAATTTTTGTTATATTGAGGGGTTAAGGGCCATAACAGTTTTTTTGAATGAAAACAGATTTGTTTTTCTTCTAATTATAAAAAGTAGAGATATCTATTCAGAAACACTTAAATAGTGAAAAAGCTAATTATCTACGATTCCTGGTCACGCTTTGGCATCGCTCTGTCCTTGGCTGCTACAGGCGGATAGATTAGAAGGATCTTTTCGAACACTGAGATTTATGTTCCAATGCTAAGAGTTTATTTAGTTCCAGTTGTGTCTTAGCTTAAAATAAGTCCTTGGGGTGGTGGGTTGGCCTAAGAGGTATATATTTAAGATGTTATTTTTGGAAACTGCTAGAGAATGAAATGAAAACTTGTGATTTTCCTTGAACTTGGCTTGAAAGTAAAATAAAGATTTTATGAACTTGGAAGTGAATACATTTACTCTCCTCAAACTTTCTCACTTGTAAATGACTGGCTTAGTGTAGATCCCAGAGTTGGGAATTCAAATTCTATAGATTTTTCTTAGCCCTATCCCTGCTTGGGATCGATCTTTACCAAAACTATCAACTATCCTCTTATTGAAAGAAAGAAAGACAGAAAAAAAGTGCTACGCAGTCCCCAAACTAGATAATTTAGGTTTGGCCCATCATAGAAATGTCTATAGATGTTTTCCTTAGGGCTATAAGGTGGGGTTTTCTTTCTTTCTTTTCTTTCTTTTCTTTCTTTCTTTCTTTCTTTCTTTCTTTCTTTCTTTCTTTCTTTCTTTCTTTCTTTCTTTCTTTCTTTCTTTCTTTCTTTTTTTTGAGACAGAGTCTCACTCTGGTGCCTGGCAGAGTGCCTTGGCATCAGCCTAGCTCACAGCAACCCCAAACTCCTAGGCTCAAGCAATCTGCCTGCCTCAGCCTCCTGAGTAGCTGGGACTGCAAACACTCGCCACCATGCCTGGCTAATTTTTTGTATATATTTTTAATTGGCCAATTAATTTCTTTCTATTTTTAGTAGAGACAGGGTCTTACTCTTGCTCCGGCTGGTTTTGAACTCCTGACCTTGAGCAATCCTCCCGCCTCGGCTTCCCAGAGTGCTAGGATTACAGGATTACGGGCTTGAGCCACCGCGCCCAGCTGGTTTTATTTCTTAAATATAGGATTTTGTGTCTTCTCCTTATAAAATATACATGAAACTCCCAATTGTATAAGGTAGGGAAGGCAGAGCTGTGTGTGTCACCATCATTGAATGGAAATTTGAACATGGTACTATGCTAGCCATGACCTGCACAATTTAACACACAGCTTCTGCTTTCTAAAAAGGTCCTTTTTTGTTTGCTTATTTTATTTGTTTACTTTTTGTTATGAAAAATTTCAAACATTTATTAAAATAAAAAGAGAGGGGGTGAGGGATGAAAAATTACACGTGGGGTACAATGTACACCATTTGGGTGCTGAGTACAGTAAAAGCCCAGACATTACCACTATACAGTATATACAGAATTCAACTTGTACCTATTAACATTTTTTAAAAAGTATAAAAAGTACTATAAGGATACCCATATACCCACCCCACCACCTACATTCGAAAATCAATAATATTTAGTCATATTTGTTTCATCTTTTTTTCTTGCAGACATCAAGACAATTTACCCCTAAATTCTCAACATGATTCTTCAAAAACTAATCACAGGCCGGGCGCGGTGGCTCACGCCTGTAATCCTAGCACTCTGGGAGGCCGAGGCGGGCGGATTGCTCGAGGTTGGGAGTTCGAAACCATCCTGAGCGAGACCCCGTCTCTACTAAAAATAGAAAGAAATTAATTGACCAACTAAAAATATATATACAAAAAATTAGCCGGGCATGGTGGCACATGCCTGTAGTCCCAGCTACTTGGGAGGCTGAGGCAGGAGGATCGCTTGAGCCCAGGAGATTGAGGTTGCTGTGAGCTAGGCTGACGCCACGGCACTCACTCTAGCCTGGGCAACAAAAGTGAGACTCTGTCTCAAAAAAAAAAAAAAAAAAAAACTAATCACATACTATTATCATATCTGGCAAAACTAGCAATAGGTCCCTAGTATTGTCTAAATAGTCTGTCCATATTTTCTGTCTGTCCTAATTTTCTTTTAGGTTCAAATCAGTAGTCTACTAAAGAATGCACATTGCTTTTGTTTGTTATATCTCTTTTAATCTAGAACAATCCCCCAACTGTTCCACCTCTCCTGCCTTTCTTTTAATTGTGGCATTGGCTTGTTGAAAAGACGTGGCCAGTTTGTATTGCAGAATGTCCCACATTCTGGATTTGCTTGCTTTTCCTCATGGTACCATTTAACATGACTCCTCTATCTCTTCTATGTCCTGTAATTTGAGGTTTAATAGAAAGGCATGATCCAATTCCAGTTACACACTTTTGGCAAGATAGGGCAGTTATAGGTGACACAGGGTACTTCCAATTATATCACATCAGGAAGCAATGACTGCTTGTCACCTAGCAGGCATCTCTTGAGGAACAGAAATATCTATCATTTCTCATTTGTCTTAATACTACGGGACCTGAAACCAGAACTATGAACGTCATTTAATTTCTCCCAACAGTTTTCTTATGATAGGCAAAACCAATACTAGCCTCTCTAACTTCACAGAGTATAAGGACTGCAGGAGAAAAATAATAACACTACCACCAATAACTATCTTTTATTGAGCAATCACTACGTCAAACCCTATGCAAAAGTTTTCCATTCACTATTTTAGTCAATCCTTACAATAGCCATGAGAGATAGGTACTAATATTATCAGCTCCATTGTATAGGTGAGGAAACCGAGGCACAGAGAGTTTAAGCAATTTGGTCAAAGTCAAACAGCTGGTGAGGGGGGAGGTAGGTTGGAAAGCCAGCCATCCTGGCTGTAGAGCCTGTGTAGGAAATCACTGTGAGTATCTAAAAGTGAAATGTTGACAAAGAAACACCAGTTGTTGTGTTAGGAGAGATTGGAAGGACTTTTTTGTTTTTGTTTTATTTTCCTCTATTTTTCAGGCTTTCACTGGTGCTATTCTATTAGTTTAATAACCACAAAATGAATAGATTCTTACAGAGTAAGACATACAATATGAATATAAAATAACAATCAGAATCATTTATTAAGTATCCGCTCTAGCAGTACCGACAACAGAATAAAGGGAATCACATCAACAATAATAAACAAACTTTGCCTAGAGGGAAATAGACATGTGAACTGACACCAGAAACAGATATTTTGTATTTTCTTCTTCACAATTCTACTCCTTTTGTCCTGTTTTATTAGACATATGGTTCGCTTCCTAAAAATGTTTAAATATTGATTTCCAAATAGCTTCAGTTGGTCCTAGAAACAATATTAACAGACCATGTGGTTTCTGGAAAGATCTGTTCTGCTGTTTCTGTACAAAAACAACTTTTTTTTTGTCCCCCAGGATTTTTGAATCAAGAGAGGTAGTTGGTCAATTAAACCCAAATATGGTGGCCATGCAATTTCTTTTTTAAAGCTTGTGATTAAGGTATCTAAAAAGGCACGGCTGTCAGTGGGTCCTCTGTGTCAGACCTTAAAGGAGCATCTGTCTTCTCCAAGGTGTGAAATCACACTTGGCACACAGCATCCGAGCCCCCAGAACCCTCAGCCAGACCTATCGCATTTTATGCCCACACACAGTAAAGACAGCTGTGAACGCCGTGTGCGTTCCTCAAAAGGTCTTTGGCACCAAAGTCACCAGGAGTTCTCCTCCCTGCCCCTCCATTTTGCTTCAACTATCAGAAATACAAAATGTTCAATTTGATAACTATAATAATCCTAACCCTGGAGATATTTATTATAACTTTATAGGAAGGCCAGTAAGATCTTTGAAATAGATTTAAAAATATATACATCCAACCCACTGGAGGAAAAAGAAACAAACAAAATATCAGCAAGCTATGGTAAGGTAACTATATCAGAAAATTGAAAAATTATAATTATCTTTTATCATAGTTGAATGGTTTTTAAGAGAAAAAATTGTTTTGTGAAAATTTCACAAAGCTTATTTCTACTCAAAAGCTCCTAAAAATGATCTTTTTGGGGGGTTGAACAGTATTATTAATACTAACTCGTATTGTTTGCTTACCTTATCCTAAACACTTTACCTGCATTGTTTCATTTAATCTTTACATCAGTCCTATAAGGTAGCTGCATTTATTATACCCAATTTACAGATGAGAAAACCGATGCTTAGATAAGTAGCTGAATGGAGTCACACAACTGTTAGGAGGCAGAGCCAGAATTCAAACTCAGGATAGTCTGACTCCAGAGCCCAGCCTCCCTGGCTGCCCATAGATGACAATAAATAGTGGCTATAATTTTCATCACTGAATTTCAAACCCTAAGAATATGCAAATCCAAAACTTAGTAGAATGCCTTGTGCTGAACCTAGAACCATGCAACACAAGGGGCTGAGTTACAAAATGCAGTTTTATAAGCTAAGACTCACATTCATGTTTCCGGTAGCAGCAGTAGCAGCAAAAGAGAATTCTCGCCACTCTCAGGGTCTCCACTCCTCCCTGCTCTCCTGGCAACCTGTGGGCATCCTTCAGGAAGATTCTCTCGACCACCCTGGTGTCTGCAGCTGCCCTGCTACCCTCCCCTCCCACCTCCCCCACAAAGCTCTGCTGGGCAGCGTGTCTTCTTTCCCGTTCCCTTAGGTTTCACCCAGCAGTCAATCAATAAATATTTGTTGAATGAATAAATGAATGAATGAGTGAATGAATAAACAGCTGTCAAAGCAGCCGCAGATGGAAAAAACACACAGAAGTACATAAATAGTAAGCTGTTTGCCTAAAATAGCCTCAGCCTGACCAGAATATAAATTCCACCAAACTTCATGTTAAGTGAGGGAACGTTTATTTATTCCGTACTAGATATTCTGTTATTTACTTCACATTTCATACTTGGCTTCCTCAATATTATTCCACACTTCACTTGCTGTGCGATGGGGTCCAGTCACTTAATCTCTCTGATCCTTGTTTTCTGTTATAAAATGGTGCTATGAAGTCACAGGTTGTCCTCAGTATCAAATAAGTCACATGGAGGTGGTGCTCTATAAATTATACAGTGTCTTCAGATGCTATCGTCCTTGTGCATTTATTGGGCCCCTGCTGTTTGTAGCCTTTGTGCATCTAGTCCAAGGGAGGGGACCTAAATGCATTTGCTCAAGAAGGGCAGTGTTGTGGAAAGAATTCAGAGATCTCTGATGCCCCTCACAGGAACAAAACAAACTACGGCCAGAGAAGGACCTTCTCGAAGCCAGGCTGCTGCAGGTGGACCCACAGAGCACTGAACCACCCCACTGCCACCAGCAGCCAGGCCACACCTTGAGGAAATCCGAGAAAAGCCCCAGAGCCCTTTGGAATCACCTCGCTCTTCTTTGTGTCCATCTCAGCCACAACCACCCCTCGGTCAAGGCTAGTCAGTGGGACTGACAGCCGACAGCCAGGTTGTATAATTAAGCCATGCTCTCACCCTTGACACAATCATCCCAGAGGAAAAACACTGGGCTTGAGCAGTCGCACCTGCCTCCAGTCACCATCCAAAGGCAGCCTCCCACCCTCCCCTCCTCATTCATCCTCCCCTGGGGCAAAAAATTAGTAGGGGGAGAAACAAAACTCAAGTGACATTTCTTTGATCCACCCTAACTTGTTTCTTCCTCTTTGTTGGGATTTATCTGAAAAAAGTAAGATAGATGATTAACATTTGCTCAGGAAGTTCTATTCCCTCGAATGTCAGAGCTTAGAGAAATGACACCAGAAGGTTCGTAAATAGAACCCTCTCTCTGGGGTCTTCCTTACTCCCCCCTTCCCTGTCCTCCCCGCTTTCTCCCTGCCACCACCCCCCTCCTTTCATCTGTGCGAGAGGAAACCCTTTGACATATCTAGGAAACAAACAAACTTTCTTCATTTCTTCCTCTGAGGTTCTTTGCACTACTTTTTAAAACGTACATTTTCACAGAAAATTGTTTTGGTGGGTTCAGGAACATAAATTTTAATTCTCAGTCCCTGAGCTAACATTTCAAGCAAGGATCCCTCACTTTAAAAAAAAAAAAAAAAAAGTGCAAAGTAAATTTCTCCAGCAAAGAAAGACCTAGTATTTTCTTGGGCCTTCTTGCAAACAGAGGCCTCTTAGACAATATTTACATCTACATGTGGGTGAGTTGGGACTGTGCTTGGGGCAGTTGGAATAAGAGAGGCATTGATAGATTCCAGTAAGGCTGGCGGATATTGAAGAGTAAGTATGGTGTAACTTGGGGAGCAGGCACTGGGTTTGTGAAAAACGCGTAACATTTATGGAGCACTCATGTGGACCAGGCACTGTGTTAAATGCTCCATAGATAGTATCTTCTCATTTTATCTTCATAACCACACCACAAGGTAGACACGAATGTGCCTGATTTACAGATGAGGAAACTGGGACAAGAAGTGAGGGATTCCAACACTCCCACTCCAGACCTGCTTCCCCTGTGGGTCAGGGAAGCAGCTCCGTTTGGGAACTTGTTAGAAATGCAGACTCTCAGGCCCCGCCCTAGATCTTGAATCAGAATCTGCATTTTCACAAGTCCCCAGGCGATCAGTGTACACCTGCTAGTGCTATTCTTTATTGCTAAATATATTGGCTGCCCTGAGTATATGTTCTTATTCTGACACCCCCAGGACCCTGTTTTTCACTTGGGACCCTGTTTTTCACTTGGGACCCTGTTTTTAGCCTTTTTTCTTTCTTTTCTTCTTCTTCTTTTTTTTTTTTTGGAGACAGGGTCTTGCTCTGTCATCTGGGCTGGGGTGCAGTGGTGCACTCATAGCTCAGTGCAGCCTCAAACTCCTAGGCTTAACCAATCTGACTGCCTCAGCCTCCCAAGTAGCTGGGACTACCTGGGGCCTACTAATTCTTTTATTTTTTGTAGAGATGGAGATCTCTATGTTGCTCAGGCTCGTCTCAACCTCCTGGCCTTAAGTGATCCCTTCCATCTCCCAAAGTACTAGGATTACAGGCATGAGCCACTGTGCCCAGCCTGTTTTTCACCTTTCTGGGACCCAGTTGCTCGTCTACAAAATAAAGATGGGCTCAAGATTGTAAAGATTGAAACTTAGCAGCAACTTTCTAAATATCTCTATATAGGACTTTTCTGACGTTTGAATAAATGGCCCTGACATAAACGGTAGCAATAATTAAACATTGGTTTTCAAAAAATTATCTTTAAATGATTATAGATGAAATACATACTCAGTACAGAAAATTTTAAAAATAAAACATAAAAATTCCCCCATGCATCCACCATTCTGAGATAACCTCGGACACATTTAGTTGTGTTTCCTTTCAGTATTTTCTCTACATATATGTGCATGTGTATAAACATATATATATATATATATATTTTTTTTTTTTTTACCAAATTGGGATGATTTTGTATGTATACATTGGTATCCTGATTTTTTTTCTCTCCCCATTTATAGGATGAGCATTTTTGAAATAGTTTAAACCAGTGAACACACAAGCTGCTTTCCAGGGCTCAGATCTGGATCAGAAAGTTCTTTCCATTTAGTTTTAATTTCTTCAGTTGCAATTTAAAACTTATGACTGGACTTGCCCGGTGCTTGAGTCTTTCCTTGACAGACCCTGTGGTTTAGGGAGAGAGAGCCACATGGGGCCTGGGGCTGAAGGCGGATCCAGGAGACCCTCAGGGCTCAGCAGCAGCCGGGCCTGCGGAGGGCTCATGTCTGTTCTGGGCAGTGCAGCCCCTTTCTTACAGCAGCTTTGACCTTTGGAACACAGAATGAAAAGTGGCATTCCAACTGTACAAGCTCCTTCACAGTAGGAATTGTCTCATTTTTTAGTTTTTACTTTTTTTGGGGGGGGAGCAGAGTCTCACTTTGTTGCCCAGGCTAGAGTGAGTGCCGTGGCATCAGCCTAGCTCACAGCAACCTCAATCTCCTGGCTCAAGTGATCCTCCTGCCTCAGCCTCCCAAGTAGCTGGGACTACAGGCATGCACCACCATGCCCGGCTAATATTTTGTATATATATTTTTTAGTTGGTCAATTAATTTCTTTCTATTTTTAGTAGAGACGGGGTCTTGCTCAGGCTGGTTTTGAACTCCTGACCTCAAGCAATCCGCCTGCCTCGGCCTCCCAGAGTGCTAGGATTACAGGCGTGAGCCACCACGCCCGGCGAGTTTTTACTTTTTTTAATACAGAGTCTCACTCTGTTGCCTGGGCTAGGGTACAGTAGCATCATCATAGCTCACTGCAACCTCAGACTCCTGGGTTCAAGGGATCCTCTTGCTTCAGCCTCCTGAGTGGTTGGAACTATAGACAGGCATGTGCCACCACACCTAGCTAATTTTTTTATTTTGTTGAGACAGGCTCTTGCTTTTGCTCAGGCTGGTCTCAAACTCCTAACCTCTATCCTGCTCGTAAAAATGTGATCCAAAAAAAAAGGAACAAACTCCTGATCTCGAGCAATCCGCCCGCCTTGGCCTCCCAGAGGCGTGATCCAGGCCTGTAATCTTAGCCCAGCCCTGTTCTCACTTTTGTTGCTAAATCTCTGTACCCCAGTGCTCAGAACTTGGCCTGGCACGTAGTAGGTATCCAATAAAGTTGATGAATGAATTAATGGATCAACAAGTTAGTTCGTGAATGAATGAATGAATGAAGTGGAAAAAGCAGACAGCTACCTAATGACATAAATTGGACATCTTCTTCCAATCCTACTTCAGCCCAAAACACCTCTTCTCCATGCCTCAAGTTCCACCATGAGATTATTTCTTTGCACCAGTCTTCAGGGGGCCTATTTTCAAAAGCATGGATCCCTAGGAGGGCTATTTCCATGCTGATATTGTAGGAAACAGTCTTTCTACAGTTTGGCATAGTCACTACTATTTTAGGTAAATCAGCTCCCCTAGGCCAAATTCTCTGTCCTTTTGAATATTCATAAATCAATGGAATGCCTATTAAGGGTGTTTTCCCCAGGAGTGAGGAGACTTTGCCCTTAATAGCTCAGGGAAAGGAGAGCAGAGAAAGCAAGAGAGAGGCCCAGCACTTCCCACCACCTTCTCAGCTACCCTCCCAGTCCAAACTGCTATCACCTCTTACATGATTCTGAAGTGGACTCCTAAGGTGCTTCCCTGTTTCCACCTGTGGGCTCCTACAGTCCCGTATCTACACATCATAACAAAGATCAGGTCACTTCTCTGCTCAAAACCCTCCACTGGCCTTCTAGCCCTGAGCAAAATCAAAACTGAAATCTTACAAGGTCACCTATGATCTGGCATTGCCTGCCACCTTTCCAATTTCATCTCCTGTTATCTTTCCCTTGCTCATTCCACTAGAGCTGCACCGGCCTCTAGCCATTCTGTAATCTCGACAGGCACGCTTCTGCCACAGGGCCTTTGCCCTTGCTGGTTCCACTGGCAGAGCCCATTCCCTTGTCCCCACCTCTAGCACCCCCTCCCCCATGTGTCTTCTGTCACCCCTCACTTCCTTCAAATCTCTGCTCAATGTCACCTAGCCTCCCTGACTGGCCCATCTAAAATAGTTACAACCCCCCCCCAAAAAAAAAAAACAACTGGCTCTCACTATCCATCCCATAATCTGGATTTATTTTTCTTTGTAGCATCTCTCACATGATATTCTATATGTTTATTTATCTCCTTTCCGACTAGAATAAGGGTTCCATGAGAACAAGGATGCTTGTTTAGCTTCGCTCACTTCTGTTGCCTAGAATGTTTTCTAGATCCCATTTTTTCAAAAGTGAATCTTAAAGAACAACAATGGTATAATTTATTTGATTTTTTTTTTTTTTTTACAGTTCCATTACCATTCTTCCAATACAGTATCCCTCTCTTTTATTTTTATTACAGGGCTTTTCATTTCAAAGGAAAATCTAAGCTCAGAATGACTACACAGTAGTAAATAGATTCTGAGGTGTAATAAAACATGTAATGATTTTTTCATTTGCTCCACAAACAAGGCTACATAATAGCTGGGATCTGATTCTGCTTCATGTGCCTGAGTTTCCTGGTTTAAGGAGGGCAAAATACCATAAGTATGGGAGAACATCTGACATTGTCATTTCAGGTTTAGCCGTAGGACTTTGGGGCAGGGTCCGGGATCTAAAGGTTAAACACCAGAGTTCAGAGCAGTCAGGGATTTGAGAGATGGCCTTCCTTAACTTGACTTTCAGAAAATATTTGGAAATCCATTTAATTTCATGTAAAACTCAAAATAACATATATCATATTTTAGTTAAGCTTACATTTTTAAAAAATTTGTCTAACTTTAACAACAATGCAACAACTTTGGCCTGACAATTTTCTTTACATCTATTTATTTCTGTATTTACAAGACAGGGTCTTGCTCTGTCACCCAGGCTGGAGTACAGTGGCATGATTTTATCTCCCTGTAGCCTCGAATGTCTTGGCTCAAGGAATCCTTCTGCCTCAGCCTCCCAAATAGCTGGGACTAGAGGTGCAACCCCACTACAACCAGCTAATTTTTAAAATTTTTTATAGAGATGGGGTCTCCCTATGTTGGTCAGGCTAGTCTCAAACTCCTGGCCTCGAGTGATCCTCCTGCCTCTGCCTCCCAAAGTGCTAGGATTATAGGCGTGGGCCACCATGTAAGACCACATCTCTATATTTATTAAACCTACAATTTAATTTAATGAATGGCATTTGTCAAGTTACATGCCAAAGGAGGGAGCATATTCCATGAGCTGCACGCATGCTAATGGTTATGCCTCTGAAATGGCCCTTCACACCCTCACTCCAGCCCCTACAGCAATGCTTTTCAAACTTGCCTATGCATAAAAATCACCTGGGGAGCTGGGCGTGATGGTTCACGCCTGTAATCCCAGCACTCAGGCAGGCAGTGGCCAGAGGATGCTCAAGGTCAGGAGTTTGAAACCAGCGTGAGCAAGAGCAAGACCTGGTCTCTACTAAAAAATAGAAAGAAATTAATTGGACAACTAAAAATATATAGGGCCGGGTGCAGTGGCTCACGCCTGTAATCCTAGCTCTCTGGGAGGCCAAGGAGGGTGGTGGATCCTTTGAGTTCAGGAGTTCGAAACCAACCTGAGCAAGAGCGAGACCCCATCTCTACTATAAATAGAAAGAAATTAATTGGCCAATTAATATATATAGAAAAAATTAGCCGGGCATGGTGGCACATGCCTGTAGTCCCAGCTACTCGGGAGGCTGAGGCAGGAGGATTGCTTGAGCCCAGGAGTTTGAGGTTGCTGTGAGCTAGGCTGATGCCACGGCACTCACTTTAGCCTGGGCAACAGAGTGAGATTCTGTCTTTTTTTTTTTTTTTTTTTTTTTTTTTTGAGACAGAGTCTCGCTTTGTTGCCCCGGCTGGATTGCCGTGGACCTTGAGCAATCCTCCCACCTTGGCCTCCCAGAGTGTTAGGATTACAGGTGTGAGCCACCACCCCCAGCCCAGACTCTGTCTTAAAAAGAAAAAAAGCTAAATCTTTTTCATTTTATCAAGATAAGTTTGGTGATGATAGATTCATAATGACACCTTTTAAAATTTGAGAATGTCTTGGTATCCAGTCAATTATTGAAGGGGCCCTCTGGACCTATTATGCTTATTTTTTTTTTTTTTGAGACAGAGTCTCACTCTGGTGCCCGGGCTAGAGTGCCATGATGTCAGCCTAGCTCACAGCAACCTCAAACTCCTGGGCTCAAGCAATCCTCCTGCCTCAGCCTCCTGAGTAGCTGGGACTACAGGCATGCGCCACCATGCCCAGCTAATTTTTTCTATATATATTAGTTGGCCAATTAATTTCTTTCTACTTTTAGTAGAGACGGGGTTTCACTCTTGCTCAGGCTGGCTTCGAACTCCTGATCTTGAGTGATCCTCCTGCCTCGGCCTCCCAGAGAGGTGTGAGCCACCGCGCCCGGCCCCTTCCTTACTGCCCAATTCTGGTGTTACCACAGTGACAAAGAACATGAGCATAGCTCTCCCACCAAAGAAGTCTAGTTGCTGATTCTATAGGATTGAAAGAACCCAGTAATGCCAACCCATATGCTCTGAGCCCCATTGTTGTCTGTGAAAATTATTCTGTTAAGAGGTGTGATAGGGGTGGTATAATGTTATGTTGCCCCCTCCACCCATTAATCCAATCTTCCATTTTGTTTTAAAAAGGCACAAATCATGCATATCAGCTCTCTCTTTACAAACACAAAACAAAACAAAACAAACCCAAACAGAAGTCTATGAGTCAAAAGAGAAAATCCCCTTCAATCCTTTCCCACTTCTAGTTCCATACTGAAAGTAGCCGTGGTTACTAGGTTGGTGCATGTCATTCCAGACCACTTTCTTTCTTTTTTTTTTTTTCGAGACAGAGTGTTGTTTTGTTGCCCAGGCTAGAGTGAGTGCCGTGGCGTCAGCCTAGCTCACAGCAACCTCAAACTCCTGGGCTCAAGCAATCCTCCTGCCTCAGCCTCCTGAGTAGCTGGGACTACTGAGACTACTCGGGAGGCTGAGGCAGGAGGATCGCTTGAGCCCAGGAGTTTGAGGTTGCTGTGAGCTAGGCTGACGCCACGGCACTCACTCTAGCCTGGGCAACAAATCAACACTCTGTCCCAAAAAAAGAAAAAAAAAAAAGTTAGTTCTTCAGAGAGGCCTTCCCAGCCCACTCTAGAATGATTTCCCCAATCACTCCCTTTGACCACCCACTTCATTCTTTCATAGCGCTTATCCCAAGCTGGGATTGTCTCGTGATGTATTTATTTACTCATTTGTTGTCTAGCACTCCCACTCGCTTTACCTTCCCTGCTCAATCCCCATACTCTATCCCAGGACCCACTGCACAGCCACTGGTCAACGTGTTTGTTGAATGAATAAGAGAAATGGGAACACACCAGTTGGGACTTTTTCATTTTTTCACTAAATGCAGTTAGAGGTCTTTCTATGTCAGAATATATAGCTCTGCCACTTTTAATAAGGAATTGTCATGTACATTGTACATGTATTATTACCACATGTACCTAATCATGCCTATATTATAGGACATTTGGGTTGTTTCCATTCTTGTTTTTTTTACTATTGAAAAGACTGATGAAAGAAACTTCCTCTCACGTGTATCTTTGTGTGTACATGCAATTATTTTTGTAAGTTAGATTACTTGAAGTAGGACTGTTGGGTCAGAGACTATGAACATTTAAAATTTTGATGGGGGCCGGGCGCGGTGGCTCACGCCTGTAATCCTAGCTCTCTGGGAGGCCGAGGTGGGCGGATTGCTCGAGGTCAGGAGTTCGAAACCAGCCTGAGCAAGAGCGAGACCCCGTCTCTACTATAAAATAGAAAGAAATTAATTGGCCAACTAATATATATACAAAAAATTAGCCGGGCATGGTGGCGAATGCCTGTAGTCCCAGCTACTCGGGAGGCTGAGGCAGGAGGATTGCTTGAGCCAGGAGTTTGAGGTTGCTGTGAGCTAGGCTGACGCCATGGCACTCACTCTAGCCTGGGCAACAAAGCGAGACTCTGTCTCAAAAAATAAAAAAAATAAAATAAAAAAAAATAATAAAATAAAATAAAAAAATAAAATTTTGATGGGCATTGCCAAATTGTCTTCCAAAAACAGCTTTGCTAGCTTCTACCATTAACAGCATATGAGACCTGCTTACCCACATCTTCACCAACACTGTATTTTATCAACCTTTTAAACTTACCAATTTGATGAACAAAAATGCCTGATTTAATTTGTATTTCCCTAATTGCCAAAGAAACTGAGTGTTTCTGTTTATAGGCCATTTTTATTTTTTTCCTATGAATTGCCTATTCTTATCTTTTGCTCAGTGTTCTACCAGGATGTTTGTTTTTTATTTATCAATTTATAGAGACTCTTTGTATAATATGGATAATAATTCTTTCTTTATGTAACTTATAAATATTTTCTCTATTATTGGTCTATTATTGGTCTTCTAACTTTGCCTCTGAGGAGACTCATAATAAATAATTTAAGGCTTTCTTCTGTTTCTTGTATTAAGTTAGATGACTCTCTTCCATGCTATTCATTTTCCTCAAGTATCTGATAATGTTTGGTTGCCTGTTTACGTTTGTGGCTGATGGTCTAAATGGAACAGTACACTCCTTGTACTCCTCTGGCCAATGCATGTTCTGACAAGATGGGCCTTTGCCCCTGTAATTGTGAGAAACGGAAGAGGTAGTGCATGCAGCCAGGTGGTCTCTCCTTTCCAGTGTCCCCTAGACATGGAGCTACCTGGTCCTCATGGCAGCAAAGGTCACCTGGGGTACCACCCAAGGAGGAGTGGGCCCAACACCCATTCAGGGAGTTTCCTGAGGGGAACTTCCTTTGTACAACCAGGTCTTCACAGCTTTAGTCAGCTTCTGAGGAGCAGGATCTAGTTTTGCTGCCTTTTCACTAAATATCCACTTGATAATGACTCCTGCTGCCTCTTTTCTTGGGGATTTTCCATGGCTCTGCTGGGAAATTTTACTTTTGGGGGGAACACTTTTTCTGGGTTATATAGGGCTGAGACCTTCAGTTTCGTGAGATTTTGCTGTTCATCTCAGCTCAAAATTCCTCCCTGGTCTCATCTCTTGGTGGCATTCCACCTAGCTCCCAACACTGTGACAGGTTAGTGCAATTGTTATATTTCCTCTGCCATTTAAGTGGGATTTAAGTAGTGAAGAGACGTAAACACACGTTTGGTCAGTCATCTTGAACCAAAAGCCCCTAGATGATGTTGAAATTTTTAAATTAACCATTTTCACCTAATGTAAAATAGGGAATATTTAAAAGTACAATTATGGAGGAAGTGTAACCACGGTGAATTTTTTTTTAATTAAAAAAATTCCAGCTTCAGGAATGAAATGAAATTACTTAGTAGGAATCCCATTTGGTACCTTTCCCAAATGGCCATGCCACCCAAACTCTTATCTACATTGTAACCAGCCCTCTGCCTCACCATGGCTCTCAGGTTCAGTCAAGTACAGTCACTGATGCTATCTGGATTCACAAGGATTTCCTAAAGTGTGGCCTCCCTGAGCAACAGAATGGCTAATGTGGGGGAGGTGAAGCCATCACTTCCATGGGAAGATTTCTACCAGGTTCTTGTCTCCCTGGAGGCTGGGACTCTAAATCTGGTTCATTTCTGTGTCCACAGAGTCTACATAGTGCCTGGCACCAAGTAGGCATAAAACATAAAACACCTCTCAAATTTGGCCATTGAATTTATGCCCAAGTTGCAGATTTGTGAGCAAAATAAGCATTGTTGTTTTAAACCATTAAGTTGTAGGGTCATATTTATGCAGTAATGGATACCTGAGATAGACATATTCCATTAGCTTAAGCATAGAAAGCAGAGCTTGCAAGGCAAAGGATAGGGGTGGGGGAAGGATTCCTGGGTATGAGAGGAGGAATGTGGGGTTGCCCTGAGTGAGTGCAGGGCATGGGGCAAGACTGTTGATGAGAGGAGGAAGTGCCCATTTCAGGCTCACAGACCCAGGAAACAGTCATTCACCTACCTACAGCAGAGAAGTTCAGCCTAGTCCTTTCTATCAGAATAACCAACATTTATGAAGCCTTTTGTCTGTGCCAGCCACTTGATAGTCCTCCACACACATGATCTCTTGTCCTTGCAACCACTTTTAATAGAAGGTGTTATTTTATCTGTTTTATTCCAGTTATGGGGAAATTGAGGCTAAGAGACTTCAAGAAAACTGTCAGAGGTCACAGAAGTAGGAAGTGGCAAAACCAGGATTCAAATAGGATTCTGTTTAATACAACCATGTTTGTTAATGATCACTTTTGTCAAGTTACCTAAGTGCTCTTAGCCTCTGTTTCTCTGTTTGTAAAATAGGAATAGTAATCGTTCTCATCTTGCAGGGAGGATTAAATACAACATGTTAGAACTGAGCTGTCTAATAGGACAGCTGTTATCCACATGTGCCTATAGAACACTTGAAATATGGCTGGTCTAGATTGAGACATGCTCTATGTGTAAAATACATACAAGATTTCATAGACTTAGTAAGAAAAAAGATTGCAAACTGTCTTAGTCTGTTTTCTGCTGCTATAACAGAATACCACAGAATGGGTAATTTATAAACAACAACAGAAGTTTATTTGGCTAACAGTTCTGGAGACTGGGAAGTCCCACTGAGGGACCTGCCTCTGGTGAGGGCCTTTGTCCTGTGTCATAACATGGCAGAAGGGAACATGAGCACTTGAGATAGAGAGAAGAATGGGAGCCAAACTTCATCCTTTTAATCAGTAGCCCACTTCTGCAATAACTAACCCATTCCCACAATAATGGCATTAAAGCATGACTAATCACCTCCTAAAGGCCCCACCTCCCAATACCATTACATTGGCAATTAAATTTCAACATGAGTTTTGGAGAGGACGTTCAAACCATAGCATAAACTACCTTATTAACTTTCTATATTGATCACATGTTGAAATAATAATAGTTGGTTAAATAAGATATGTTATTAAATGAATTTTACCTGTTTCTTTTTACTTTTTTTAAAAATGTGGCTTCTAGAAAATTTTATTACATATATGGTTTGCATTATATTTTTATTGAATGTTACTGGGTTAGACCCTAAGAATGTGAACATTAACAGACGGTTACTATTCATGAGATAGCTTAGCTTAACATGTCCTACACCAAGACTTTGCTTTGCAATTGTACTGATTCTTTTATTTCCTTGGGTTGGAGACTTTTTCAATATGACTTCATTTAATTCTTATGATAACCATTCTATAATTTTATTATTGTTTAAAAAATTCTTACTCCCCATATTTGTTTACTTTCTTTCTCCTTGTCTGTCTTCCTGCAATTAGTGGGAAAAACATTCTATGAAAGGGGCTCATGGGCTTTTCTACAAGAGCCATAGGAAAGGGAAGACAGCACCTTGAGAAGAGGGGAGGCCTTAAGAGCTGGAGGGGATGATGCCAGGGGAAGAGAGGAAAGGAAAGTGGTCTTAGTTGTTGGGACTTGGGGCAAGGTAATGGAGAGATGACCTCTTCCCAAGAGGAGGGCCTGGGCACCCTTCAACGAAAGCTTTCCCTGAAGATGCTTGGTCTTAGAATGTCACAGGGGGCTTCCTGGCCTCTAAGTGAAAGACAGCCTACTGCTGCATGCTGACCTGGCTCTTTCCTGCAAATCCAGTTAAGCCGCTGTGAAAGATAAATGAAGCTACCTCTGCTCACATCAGGCTCACTGTTGCCACAACAGATTTCAGGTAATGACCTATGGGTTCAGGATGAGGGCTAAAGTAGATTTCAACATAGAATAGAGATAATGGTTCTTCTACAATCTGAGATAGTAAATTTTTTTTTTTTTTTTTTGAGACAGAGTCTCACTCTGTCACCCTGGGTACAGTGCAGTGGCATCATCGTAGCTCACTGTAAACTCCAACTCCTGGGCTCAAGCCATCTTCCTTCCTCAGCCTCCCAAGTAGCTGGGATTATAGGCTGGCACCATGACACCTGGCTAATTTTTCTGTTATTAGTAGAAACAGGGTCTCACTCTTGCTCAGGCTGGTCTTGAACTCGTAAGCTGAAACAGTCCTCCTGCCTTGACCTCCCAGAGTGCTAGGATTACAGTTGCGAGCCACTGCGCCCAGCCTGGGATAGTAATGTTAAAACAGAGCAGCACCAACAAATTGCCACTTTACAATGAATAAATCTGATTTTTTTTTAAGTGTCAAGTTGACGTTATGTTAAGCAGCATTAAAATATTTAAACTATTCTGCATCAGAAAACTCAGAACACCATTATCTCTCCTATTTCATGAAGTTTTACAATTAGGTTCTTTTTTTATGTGATAACGGGAGTTTTTTCCATTGATATGTTCAAGATACTGATTCTAATTCCCTGTCACTAGCAGAACAAAGTAGACTTTTCTGAAATGAATCATTCCTTACAGAAAGTAATCACATGCTTTGCTTGGGAAATTTGCAACCTCACACTGGGTCCCAAAGGGACAAAGGATAATGATTTCATGTTGTCTGGCTACTTACTCCCTAGTGGTTCTGAAACACAGGTTTTCCTTTGAAAGGAAAGATGCCTCGTCCTTTTTAAAGGGTATCACAAGGCTCTCTGTGGCACGGTTCAGCCCTGGCGTCCACCACAAAGACATTTGTGTGTCCTTCTGGGGCTTTGAGCCAAGCATACAGACTGCCCAAACTTTCTGCCCATCTGCCACATGGAGGGCAAATCCCTGGCTTCTGCCAGGCCACAGTGACAGGAACACTATTTGGGAAGAAAGACAGCCATTGCTCCTGTCCCAAGCTGCGGGTGAGCTGCCTAGGAATGAACCTTCAGGCTACTCATGCCTGACCCTGGGCATTAATGTCCAGTGCAGTGAGGTTAGAAAGGCTGGTACAGGCAGCTTACCTTGACAGATGGAAGGACAGCGTGTGGTCTGACAAGCGTGTGACATGGGACTGACAAGGAACGTCTCCTTTGCTGGGGTAGCCATGAAAGTGGTGGTGAGTTTTATAGGCTGAGCAGCAGAGAGTTTGTAGCAGCACCTGAGAAAGCTACCTCCTCCTCCTCACCTCTTTGAATCCCTATCCCTGCAAGCCCAGAGTTCAGGGTCCCCATGGGAGCTCCCAAATCGGGGAGGCAATTTGGCTTAGAGGTTATGAGAGTTGGCTCTGGAGAGAGACTTCACAGTACCAGTCTTGGCTCCGTTATCTACTACGTGTGCAGCCAAGTTGCAAGTTGCTCAACCTGTCTTTTAGTTGAGTCCTACCGTAAGATGAAGATTCAGTGCTGTCAGTTATTTGGGAGGTGAAGGAATAGGCTGGGAAAAGGGGAAGGAAAAGGAAGGCAGGTTGCATTTTTAAGCCAGCTACCATAGTGGTCAAAGGAAGCTTAAACCTGCAGGGATGGTGCGGAACACACAGCTCATAATCATCCCAGCCAAGTGGAGAGGGAGGTGGGGTATTTATGCCCCACACCTGACAGGCACATGTCAAGGGCTTCTTGAGGGGCAGTTAACTCCCAGACACTTCTGGGCCTGACATGTTCATTAGTGAAGTGGGTTTTTACTGCCCAAAGGCAGCTCTCAAGAAGATGGTGAGGATGGCTGGTGGGAGCCAGTGTGGGGTGCACCAAAATGGTAAGGGGATATGGCTGGAGCAATGGTGGCACCTACTGCACTCTCTAAGCCTCATGTACTACTTTGAAAAGTAAGAGTAGCTGGGTGCAGTGACTCAGGCCTGTAATCCTAGCACTCTGGGAGGCTGAGGCAGGTGGATTGCTCGAGGTCAGGAGTTCGAAACCAGCCTGAGCAAGAGCGAGACCCCGTCTCTACTATAAATAGAAAGACATTAATTGGTCAACTAATATATATAGAAAAAATTGGCTGGGCATGGTGGCGCATGCCTGTAGTCCCAGCTACTCGGGAGGCTGAGGCAGTAGGGTGGCTTGAGCCCAGGAGTTTGAGGTTGCTGTGAGCTAGGCTGACGCCATGGCACTCACTCTAGCTTGGGCAACAAAGTGAGACTCTGTCTCAAAAAAAAAAAAAAAAAAAAAAAAAAAAGTAAGAGTAATCTTAGTTTTTAGCTTATAGGAAGGATAAAATAAGGCCTGGGTTAGATCCTCAGCATAATGAGCCACTTGTAGCAGCATTTGTTAAATGTTGGTCGTTATTATTGGAACCCCTCAGCTGCTTAGCAGTTCTTTTGTTTTTGTTTTTGTTTTTTTGGGACAGAGTCTCGCTTTGTTGCCCAGGCTAGAGTGCCGTGGTGTCAGCCTAGCTCACAGCAACCTCAAACTCCTAGGCTCAAGCAATCATGCTGCCTCAGCCTCCCGAGTAGCTAGGACTACAGGCATGCGCCACCATGCCCGGCTAATTTTTTGTATATATATTAGTTGGCCAATTAATTTCTTTCTATTTATGGTAGAGACGGGGTCTCGCTCTTGCTCAGGTTGGTTTCCAACTCCTGACCTTGAGCAATCCGCCCACCTCAGCCTCCCAGAGTGCTAGGATTACAGGCATGAGCCACCACGCCCGGCCATGCTTAGCAGTTTTTGCCCTAGGATTTTGTTTGCATTTTTACCATTTCTTTTGTTTTCTTGGGAGTCCCTGACAAAAATGTTCAGATCTAAAGAAAGACCCTTATACTTTATTTTCGTTTGTTCACAGAATGTTGAAGATGTGACTGCCACCTTGTTGAATTGAGATGCAGCAAGTCAAAGGTGCAGGATAGCAACCAGCAAGAGGTGTCTTCTGCCTGGCACCCCTTCTGCCTACCTAGCAGGTGGGTTGGGAGTGGGGGTGCTGCTTAGGCGCCAGTGGGAACAGCCCCTCATTTATACACTGGGAAATCAAAGGGTAGAAAAAGCTGTCCTTGCTTCCAAACAACAGAGGGCATATGTAGAGGGCAGCTCAGAGAACCTGCAAAGTGGTTTGACCAGGGAAGGGTAGAACGTGGGCTTTACATTTACTCTGAGTATTGCTAGTTTCTTCATAGTACAAGTTTACAAAGCCTTGGCTTAAATATTGTGTGTGTGTGTTTGTACTATTCTGTACACAGATGCTCCTCCACTTATGATGGGGCTATGTCCTGAGAAACTCATTGTAAATTGAAAATATCATCTTGAAATGTATTTGACACACCTAACCTACCGAATGTCATAGCATGGCCTAGCCAACCTTAAATGTGCTCAGAACACTTACCTTAGCCTACAGCAAGCCAAAATCATCTAACACAAAGCCTATTTTATAATAAAGTGTTAAATAGCCCATGGAATTTATTGGATACTGTACTGAAAGTGAAAAACAGAATGATTGTATGGATACTTGAAGTATGGTTTCTACTGAATGTATATCGATTTTGCACCATCAGAAAGTCAAAAAATTTCAAGTGGAACCATCATAAGTCAAGGACCGTCTGTATATATTTCAACATGCAAAAGGGAACTCAACATGTCTTCAAGTTTCATATGTACAGTTATTTATAGATAATTATTTCTGGATGAGATCTATGAGTAATTTTTTCTTTTAAATGTGCCATATTCTACCTTTTCTATGGTGAGCATGCATTACTTAGGCAATACAAAATTGTGACTATTTTAAAACTATATCACAACTGACAGATCTAGAAATGTGAACAGGCCTAAGAGAAGGCAAGCTGATAGCAAATAGGAAGCATGTTTTGGTCTTTTTTCCTTTTTTTTAACCAATCACCTGAATATAAGATTCAAAGAAACATTTTTTTTAAATTTGAAAAGCAATGACTTAAAATATCCATTGACCCCCCTTCTCTGGACTGCATGCTCATGTGTTTTTGTCAGGTTTGTGGTCAGTGACACAGGTCTCTTCTAGAAAAAGGCACTGAAACATGACTGGGCAGTGCATTTATTGCAAGCTGCTACAAAATGGTTAGAAACTGAGCCTACAAGCTGTTAGGCAATGGAAAAAAATTTTTTGTAGTAAAATCAATTTGAAATCATGTAAATCAAGTAAAAACACAATGGGAACTCTCTTTTCAAAAATTTGAGATTTTACATATATATGTTATTCTTTAACTCTACATTACATTTTTACAATTGTTCCAGCACTCAAAATTAATAAAGTAACACAGTATGATAAATACTTGGAAGTTGCACAAGAGATATATTTTTGTCAGTATGTTTTTTTTCTCCCTCTTTTGACAATTCACACTGGGAACAATAAAAATTAATCACACAAGGGAAAATAAGTAAGTGAAAACAAGTACATTGGCAGTCATATAATAGCAGTTTAACCATGCCTCTCAGTTGCATCTCTTGGTATTCCAGGAGAGGCATGGTTAAATAGCAGTTTATAATGAGTGAGATGTGCACCATCTGGGGGATGGTCATGCTGGAAACTCAGACTTGTGGGGGGAGGGGGGGAAAGGGCATTTATTGAAACCTTAAAATCTGTACCCCCATAATATGCCGGAAAAAAAAAGAGCTAGTAATTCTTGCCACATTCTTTAGGAAAAAAAAAATAGCAGTTTAACCATACCTCTCTTGGTATTCCTTTTAATTCGAGTTTTATTCCAACAATTCAAAGAATCAGTCCATTAAAAATATTAAATGGACTTAAATAATTTCTTTTGAAAGAAATTATTATTTTAAAAGCACAAAATATTGAAACCGAGTTTACAACAAAACTCTGAACATGACCCTGTATATTATTATTTCAGCTCTTTGCTTGATCCAGCTGAATATTCTAGACTCATTAGTTTTAGTGTTTGTAAGAGAGTTTAACAACTGCTTGGTTCTCACGGCCAAAATGATTATACTCTGTTCTTGGTTCTCAGACAGCTCTCTTTTGCTTTCAGCTTACAGAATTGATAAAAGAAGTAGCTACTATAATGGATAGAATCAGTACTCCAGATTTGAGGACTTGGGAACCTGTCTCCTCAACAAAGCAGTGAGCAAATTGAGGGCAGGGACTATCACTCATGTATATATAAAACTTTATATCCTCCCTGGACTAAGTAGAGATCGAGTCAATGAGTGAGTGATAAAAATATCAGCTGGCACCAAAAAATGATTTCATGAATTAGTTTTGTTATACCTTAAAAACAGCATACTCTATCATTAAATACAAAGAGAGAAAAGATAGCTTCACAGTGGAGAAACGTGGCAGATAGCACCTAATCCAAGTGATTAAAGTGGACATCACCAGCAATGAGACAGATTGATGTGATGCATCAAGAAGGACAGTGTCACTTCTGGGGTATTCCTGTCAAAGACGTGTAACCTGACTCTAGAAACCTCAGGCAGAGCCAAAATGAGAGATGGCCTACAAAACCACAGGCCTGTACTCTTCAAAAATGGCAATGTCAGGGAAAAGAAAATGTCTAAAGGCTGAGGAACAGTTGCAGATTAAAGGAGAGTAAAGAGACTTGACAGCTAAATGCATTGTATGATCCTAGATTCTGAACTGGCAGGAAGGAAAAATGCTCTAAATAACATCACTGGGAAATTGGAAAAATTTGAATATGGACTATAACTTAGGTAATAACATTGCATTAATGTTAATTTTCTGAATTTGATCATTTTACCGAGGTCCTTGAGATAATGTCTTTGTTCTTAAGGTATACATGCTGAAATATTTGGTTGGCCTAAATGGTTCAGGAAAAAAATGTATGTAGGGTCCCACAAATCTTAGTGCAGTTTTTAAAAATTGAGATGAAATTCACATAACACAAAATTAACCATTCTAAAGTGTTCAATTCAGTGGCATTTAATATGTTCACAGTGTTGTACAACTATCACCTCTATTAGTTCCAAAACATTTTTATCACCCCAAAAGAAAACCTCACACTCATTAAATGGTCACTTCCCATTTCCTCCTCCCACGAGTCCCTAGCAACCACCACTCTATTTTCTATCTCTGTGGATTTACATATTCTGGATATTTTGTATAAATGGAATCATATGCCATGTGGCCTTTCATGTCTGGTTTCTGTCACTTAATGATTTTGAGATTCATCCACATTGTAGCATCTATCAATATTTCATTTCTTTTTATGGTTGAATAATATTCCATTATATGAATATACCTATTCAGTTTTCCCATTTGTTCATTTTGATGGGCACTTGGATTTCCACCTTTCTGCTATTGTAAATGGTATTACTATGAACATTCACATATAAGAATTTGTTTCTAGGAAGTTTCTGGGTCACTTAAAAAAAAAGAAAAAAAAAAAGAATTTGTTTGAATCCCTGTTTTCAATTCTTTTAGGTATATAGCTAGCAGTGGAATTGCTGTTATGTGATAAATTTATATTTAACTTTTTAAGAAACTGCCAAATGTTTTCCAAAGTAGCTGCATCATTTTACTGCTGGTACTATTCTTTTTTTTTTTTTTTTTTTTGAGACAGAGTCTTGCTTTGTTGCCCAGGCTAGAGTGAGTGCCGTGGTGTCAGCCTAGCTCACAGCAACCTCAAACTCCTGGGCTCAAGCAATCCTGCTGCCTCAGCCTCCCGAGTAGCTGGGACTACAGGTATGTGCCACCATGCCCGGGTAATTTTTTCTATATATATATTTTTTAGTTGGCCAATTAATTTCTTTCTATTTATATTAGAGATGGGGTCTTGCTCTTGTTCAGGCTGGTTTCGAACTCCTGACCTCGAGCAATCCGCCCGCCTCGGCCTCCCAGAGTGCTAGGATTACAGGCGTGAGCCACTGCTCCTGGCCTACTGCTGGTACTATTCTTATAACTCTTCCAAAAGTCGGAAATTATTTCAAAGCACCACAATAAAAAAAAAAGAAAAATTACTGAGTGCACTCAGGCAGAAGGAAACCTAAGTTCACAAAAGGATGAAAATGATGACGAAGCTTCCTCCAGCTGGGCAGACGTGTGTGTGGGACGGTTAGAGTGACCACCAGGGGCAGCTTGATGGGAGATTCCAGAGTGGAAATTTTTATAAAGGATGACACAGTGTGAAAGTGCTACCGAAGCTCTCCCATGATCAGATACGCAGCCCCAGGCAGGTGGAGAGAACGCTGGTGTGCCTAGCCTTCTTCCTCTCCTTTGTGGATACCGTCAGCAGCTCTCAGGGTGCACAATCCGTTTGCTGACTGCAAGCACAAGTGAGCATGGGCCTGGAACTCCCCTTTTACAAGTGGGCATCCATGGGAAACCGCAATTTTCCTTGCAGAAATCCACCTGGCTGCCATGTCGCTGTGACCCCCATATGTTAAAAAAAAAAAAGGATGATGTCCACCTCAGATGATTGTTTTGATGGTTAAAAGAGGACACACAGGTGAAAGTTCTGCAAAGCACTGATAGACAATGAGGATTATAACTAAGGCCTCTGAATTCGGTGCACATCATTGTTAGTTATTCTTGCTGCTCAGAGTGTGGATCCCCAGCTACTCGGAGTTCCTCTGGGAGCTTGTGAGAAATGCAGACTCTCAGGCCCAGCCTTGCTGGCCAAACCCTGATCTGCACTTCAACAAGATCTCTGGATTGTCATGCCATTAATGGGACTCCTTGTTAGAGAATTCCCATTTCCTTGCTTCCCATAGTAGAGATTAATGCGGTGAGGCCCTAAGAAAGTGAATTGTTAACAAGCCTCCAGGAGAGTCTTCTGGTCAGATAATTTTGGCAAGCAAAATTATTGGATACCTTAATTGCATAGTTTTAAAGACAAGCAGAAACCTACTTCCTGGAGAGCGAGAATCTCTGAAATGCACTGGGGTTCTGGAGGGACTGCCACCCTCATGGATCACCACTTTCATTTTCTCATGTAGTCTTTATTGTCATGCTGCAAAGGAGTCTTTAGCTCCACTGCCATTCCATGGAGGAAGGAATCAGGGCTTACAGAGGCTAAATTACTTGCTCAAGGTCACCTGGCTGCCAAGAACAGCACCAGAATGAGTCCACAGCCTTCTCTACTGCCATTGCTCTGTCATGGCTGTTCTCACGAGGGCCAAGCATTAGTCACTCCCTTTGGAAATCATGTCTGAGTTAATTTATAGCTAAGGGCACCGTATCAGGAAAGGGAGGCCTGGATTTTGTGGAACTCTGATTTGGAATGATGATACATATATGCATGGAGAGACGGATGTGTGCAAATCAGTGCTGGGGAAAGTTACCCACTCCGGCAAATGTATTTAAAATCTCACATTCTAGGTCGGGCGAGGTGGCTCACGCCTGTAATCCTAGCACTCTGGGAGGCCAAGGTGGGCGGATTGCACGAGGTCAGGAGTTCGAAACCAGCCTGAGCAAGAGCGAGACCCCCGTCTCTACTATAAATAGAAAGAAATTAATTGGCCAACTAATATATATAGAAAAAATTAGCCGGGCATGGTGGCGCATGCCTGTAGTCCCAGCTACTTGGGAGGCTGAGGCAGTAGGATTGCTTGAGCCCAGGAGTTTGAGGTTGCTGTGAGCTAGGCTGACACCACGGCACTCACTCTAGCCTGGGCAACAAAGCGAGACTCTGTCTCAAAAAAAAAAAAAAAAAATAACACAAAAACAAACAAAATGTTAAATTCCAATGTGGCAAATAAAATAAATAAATAAATAAAATAAAGAAAAAAGAATAAAAGAATAAAATAAAATCTCACATTCTTATATACAATCATTTTTTTTCTCTCTTCTGGTATCACTGAGGGTTTATTACCTATAACACATGTGAGGGAAATTAATTCAAGTTATTTATTTTCCCCAAATCAGGGACGAACTGTGGGGGGTTCTGGTGGAGAGTAGAAAGGACCCTCATGGAGCTACAATATCCCTATAAATATTCTGAGATGCAACCACACGGTTTCACAGCCAGGAATGGGAAGGAAACCTCTGCATTAGGGAGCAGTGAATTACCAACCCCTTCTTCAGTAACTGAGAAAGCGGCTCCCCTGGCTGCAGGGAGCTGGGCTGAAGGAGCCCTCTGAGGCTTCCTGGAGGAATGTCCCTTCCATTCCTTCCCATTTCCCAGGCTCGGATCAACACCACCATTCACGGTTGCGGGAACCCTCAGGAAATAGCTGGTCTGGGAGCCTTCTCTTTCCCCAATCTACCATGTACACCCTTAATTTTCAGGAAAAAAAAATTAATTTTGAAAATAATGAGGTAATCTTTAAAAGAAGTATATTTCCAGTGGGCAGCCCTAGCTTGGTACAGAAGCATTAGGGCCACACAACCCGGCTTCTGAATCATCACCTCTTGGGTCTGCACCTTTTTTTCTTTGTTTTTTTTGCATGCTTCCTATATATCTTTGCCAAAGGAGATTTGAACTTGGGAGACATGTGAGCGCCTCCATGGGCCTGCTGGGCTCTGTTAGCTGGGTGTGCTAAAAATAACTGGAGAGGTTAAAAAAAAAGTTGGAGCAGATTTAGGGGCTCTTCTGGAAAATGAAACACAGAAGCTGGGCCCTGGGTGGTTCTATTTAAAGCTGATCATCATCCCATCCATTCCTGTGGATTTACATGTGAAGGCTTTATTCCCCAGGGGCGGCTGAGGGAAGGAGGGCCTGATCTGCACGGGGACTCACCTCCTCCCACGACCCTCTCTGCAGAGCAGCAGCTGTCCAGAGAAAGAGGAGCCTGATGGGGCTGGCAAGTGGCTCAGTGCTTTACTTCCACAATTACCCCTTTGAATCGAAGAAAGCGAAAATGAAGTTTTCAAGACCAATTTCACAATCTGATCTTCTGTGAAAAGCCAAATCAACGAAGCTATGAAAAATTACAAGCAGTTAAAACACTTTCCTGTCATCTTTCCCAGAGAGAGAGAGAGAGAGACAGAGAGGAAATCAGACTGCTTTGTTCAATGCAACCGGCCAACACAATCCTTTTTTTCTTTCTTTTCCCTTTTTTTTTTTTTTTTTAACACATCTGGTCTCGATCTTTATACACCAGTGGACAAAAGCAATTAGAAAGCTCTGCTTTCCACGTCATAATAATGGAAGTCATATATTTTCCATGGCTGTCTCATTTGGTTACCCAGCCCTGCAGAAAGAGCTTAAATGGAATTTAAAATGCAGGTCTTTGCTTGACAATCCTGTGAGTGCCCCAAGGGATAAGTGCTCCAGGATCTTCCAGAACCCACAGAAGAGAAAGTAGATGTTACAGGTGTGCTAATAAACCTCAACTGTAATATACATGCCTGTGGGATGCTATTAGAATTGGTTCAG
Organism: Microcebus murinus; assembly: GCF_040939455.1. Taxonomy (NCBI): domain Eukaryota; kingdom Metazoa; phylum Chordata; class Mammalia; order Primates; family Cheirogaleidae; genus Microcebus; species Microcebus murinus. The sequence continues at coordinate 132,365,099 of NC_134104.1, read as the reverse complement.
ATGCAGAAAGATCTCTTGAGGAATCTACTAGAGGATGCTAGAGGAGCTTGCATACACAGTAAAACTTTGACTTTCTCATTGTATTGGTCAGGACTCTTGGTGGCAAGGGATAGAACTCAACCCAACCCAGCCTGAGCAAAAAAGAGAATTGGTTCATATAACCAATTTAAGGGCCTGAATCTGGTCAGACTCAACTGATTCCAAGGCTTCACACACAATGCCATCTTCTTCCCCTCTCCCTCTGCCTCTTCCAAGATTAACAACCCCAGGAAGAGGGCTGGCTCAGTACCAATAGTTTCAGCAATAATTCTGGAGTTAAGGCTCCTTGAGTCAGGTGCCCATCCTTACACTGATTACAGCCTGAAGTCACTGGTCCATTCCTGTAGATGGGAGTGAGGTCTGCTCCCTCAAACCACGGGACTGAGATTGGGTAGAGGTTAGTTCCACAAAAGAAAATTGTGTTTCAGCTTTAAAAGAAGCAGATGCAGCATGCCATAGCTAGCCCATGTGAAAACCCTGTGAGTTAGAAGCAGGCACCCCTCTGGGCTGAGGCAGCCCTGTGCTCCCACTACCTGGGGAGCAGATGGCATCGTTGGCCCACCTTCCTCTGGGCAGAAGCAACCCCACACCCAGTACACATGGCTGAGCGAACAGAACTGAAAGTGGATATTATCCCACTTGACTCCTTGGCAGGACACCGTTGTGCTGTGTGACATCTAAATACCTGTAAGGGGTGGCACTAGTGGACAGGCACGACCAGCACACATCCTCCACACTGACCCAAACCATCTTAAAATTGATACTTCGCCCCAAAGCTTCTTGCCTGACATGCGTCAGCTGTGGTTTATGCATTAAAACATATGGATTAGCCGTTTTACCACTTAATGCTTGGGTGTGTAAGGCTAACCTTAGAGGCTTGCATGCTGGGGTGGAATGTGGGGCTCCGGAGGCCTGGGTCTGACTGCAGCTCTCTGTTTTACCACCTGGGCATGCTTAATCTAGTCCTGATGATTGTTTGGGTATCAGCTTCCTCATCTGTGGGACAAGAGACCCTTCCAAAAACCATTCCCTCCTACCCAAAGTCCAGATTGGGAAGAGGCTTGTGATTTGGGTGAGGGTCTTTCATTTCTCCCAGTTTCCCACTGTTTGTGTCAATAAATACAATTCTTCCTTCTCCCTCTGCCCCCTTCCCCCAGCCTGGTCTCCTCAGATGTGTGAAGTTGGTGGTTTTACCACACTTAGTCATAGCCAGACACCTCCAGGGCATCTGCAGGTTGTAATTTCCCTCCCCAAAGACACTGGTGACACACAAACCCCCTTTATGCTTGTTAGGCAAATTAGCACCCACTCACCAACCTGGGCCCCTGCAGAAGCTGGCTGGGGACAAACACAATGTGCCTGAAAGAGTGAAAATGCAAAGCACAGCAGCGGCTGACTTCTGTCCTAGGAGAGTCAGGCCCTCTCAGCTGAGCAGAGAGGACCATTAAATAAAGGTGTCTGTGGCTGACACCCTGGGGTGCCGAGAACAGACCACCGCCAATAGTGTGGATGGATTCTTAATCATCTTGGGTGTTTAAGAGCTCTGTTTGCATTTGCCAACAATAAATTCCAGTGCCAACATGGAACCCCACAAATATCCTAACTCCTCTGTGATCTATCAGAAACCAAACTTCCTTTTAGGTGCATGGAAGAGCGAGGGCAGAGTGAGAACAGAACTAGAGCTGCTAGGGGAGGGCTTGGGGCCCACAGGAAATGTCCTGTGGGGTGAGTTAGTCCACTTTGGTTTTACTACTCACAGCCACCTTGGTCTTTCAAGGCCAATAGCTTAGGGTCCTTGGTCTGAGTGGGGCTAAGCAATGCCTGTGGGTGCCACTGGGTGCCAGTAGTGGAGTATTTTGGGGTCCAAACAACTCATCACACACATAAGGAAGATCTGTTAATAATTTCTGCTCTATCGTTCAATGTCTTTGGGAATTCAGAGCATACAGGGGAAAGGATAAAAATAATGATGCCTATATTCACAGAACACCTTTCAGTCCTCAAAGCCCTTGTATATCCAGGATAGTTTAGCAATTAGCTTGAACTACGACTGGATTCAAATCTCAACTCCTCTGAAGACTGAAGAAACGTCAGTACATTTCTTAACCTCCTGGAGTCTCTGTTTTTCTGTAAAATGCAAGATAATAATAGCCTCTATCTTTATAAGTCTGGGGGGAGTTAATTGCAATAATCTATGTAGAGCTCATAGCATATGGTTAGATGTAGAATAATGGTTCAATACATGTTAGTGACTGCTGTCATTATCCATGAACTCATTTGACTATAAGAACAACTTGTTGTGAAGTTGGTTGGGCTGTGGGATATTTTCCTCTTTTGATAAATGAGGGAAGTGAGATCAGAAAATACAAAGCAAGCATGAGGGCAGGGGAAGCGAGGGAAAGGGAAGGGGATGCTCATGGGACGACTGGGAGATGGGTAACATCTCCCAGTGTGCAGTGCTGTTTCCTGCTGTATGCACAGGAGGGCTGCAGATCACTGGCACCATGTAAGGCCACTTAAAGGAGACCCAGTTACAGAAGGGACTGAAATTTTACAGTAAATAGAGAGACAAAAATTGATTAGCATTTTATCCCCCAAAAAAGGGACACCAAGATTTTGATAATAACTTTACCCTCCAGCAAAATTTAAATTATGGTTTTAGCTGCTGTGTGCTATTTCAGAGAACAAAGAGTCCAAACATTTTTTTTTCTGGTAAAATCCTACGGTATCCTTCACTTCATTTTTTACTTTTATGTCACATTCATAAAGAAGGTCATTTTTTTCCCCCACAAAAATATTTGATGGCCTTATTAATTTTTAAAGGCCTTTTCTGAATCCTTGTTATTCACAGCGTCTCATCATCCTTATCTATTTTCTCTTGGGTAGTCGTTATCTGGTCTCACTCAAGGCTTTGAGCAGTCCTGCTATGGTACTTTCACGAACTTCATGAAACTCTGAGACTCTGCAAGATTTGCAAGTTCACCTGTGAACCAATTTGTATTGAATTCAAATTGTGATTCCACAGAAGTGTGGACGAGATGGATGGGAATGGTTGCTAGTGTGGAACAGAGAGAAAATTTGTGTGCAGATTGTGTTATGATCCATTAGCAAATAGTTTCATGTCATGACAACTTTTGCTTCATAAGCAAGTCAGAACTGTAGGCCCTTGGGTAACACAGATTCAGATAACAACCATCCTCCTGTGTAGGAATGCAGCACAAGAGTTTTCTTTCTTCATCTATTTCTCTTTTTTTTCCTTTTATCTTCTCCTTTTTCTTTTTATTTATTTTTTGTCTCCTGAAATAATGCAAGCACAGCACAAGGTTCTGATAAACACAAATTTCTGTGGCTATAAAGCTCTTTTCATAGGCAACTGTAGTGGGATGGCTGAGATATCAGGGAGAGCAAACAAGCATTGATAGTAAAAGATTATGTATGTCACACTGGATAAAATAAGAAACCACTAGTTCATTCCGACATAAATAAATGACTAGAAGTTTGATGAGGAATGAAATATTTACATAGTTTCCAGGGTTTCCACAAAGTACTTATGAAAGGGAAAGGAGTCACTGTATAGACGAGGAGTTTGGCAGACATAGCTCCAATCTAGGGTTCCAAGTGAACTTTAGCGGGAATGGAACAAATTGGAACCACGGACGGCACAGTGAGATGCAACTCAAAGAATCCCAGGTCGTATCCACAGTATTCCTGCCTGAATCTACTCAAGAGGAAAAAATCAAGTCAAACCAAAATTGACGGACATTCTACACGTCTGGCCTATAGTCACCAAAAATGTCAAGGACATAGAAACCAAGGAAAGAATGGAAAACTGTTCCAGTCTGAAGGAGCACAAAGAGCCATGGCAACTGGGTGCAGATGGGATCCGAACTGAATCCTCTTACTATAAAAATCGACATGACATATGTAGAGAGCTAGCAAAACTCAAATGGACTCTTAGGAGTCATTGTAATATACCAATGTTAATTTCACAACTTTTACAATGTATTGTGTATGTAGGAGGATGTGCTGGCTGGTAGGAAATATATACTAAAATTTTCAGGGCATCATCAGGTCAGGTCTGCAACTTACACTCAAATGACTGAGGAACAAAAACTCTGTACTGTACTGGTAACTTTCTTGCAAGTTTGAGATTTTGTTGTTCAAAGAGCAAAGGAGGCCATTTTGTACTGAGCAGTTGGCAAGTTCACTCAAGGGACAGGGATGGAGTTGAAGGGCAGCGTCAAGGAGTGGCAGAGGCCAAGCTGCATTTGGGAGGGTGCCTGTCAGCTGTCGGGGGGTGGGTATGGAGGGGGGCAGCAGAGAAGGGGTCCAGGAGACTGGAGGTAGGTAAGAAGGGCTTGAGCTTAGACAATGATAACGTATAAAGCGGAAGACAGATTTGAGACCAGTTGAGGAAGGAGACTCCTTAAGATTCAGAGAAAGGGAGGAGAAGATGCCAAAGTTTTCAAGCGTCCTAGAGAGGATGATGTGGGGTCAGGAATGAGATGGGGCCTGGAGGAGGGGGCTTGGGAGGAGATGATGGGTCCTGTCTGGGGCGTGCTGAATATGGGGACAGTCTGGCTGCAACATTGGGCGCCTCTCTGATCTCCAGGGTGTCAACTGAAGTGGCTCTTCTTCCCAGATGTGGAATTTGAGATCTTGGCATGACATTGTCACCGAGACACTGGGAAACAATGAAATACGATCTGGAATCAAAAACAAAGATCACAGCAAGCAATGTGGATTTGAAGGCGATTTGCCTGGAAGCCAAGAGAATGACCGGGATTAGTGAGGGAGGGAAGAAAGCCCTTGGAGAAGGCTGAGGGAAAGGATATTATGCTAAGTGAAATAAGGCCATCACAAAAGGTCAAATACTGCGTGATTCCCCTTATATGAGGTACCTAGTCAAATTCATAAAGACAGAAAGTAGAATGGTGGTTGCCAGGGGCTAGCGGGAGAGAAGAAAGAGAGTGACTGCTTAATGGGCATGGAGTTTCAGTTGTGCAAGATGGAAAGAGTTCTGTGGATAGATAGTGGTGATGGTTGCACAACAGTGTGAAAATACTTGATGTCACTGAAGCATACACTTAAACTGGTTAAGGTGGTAAATTTTATGCTATGTGTGTTTTACCACAACTAAAAAAAACTTTTTTGAATGCAGATTCTGAGTCGGTAGTTCAGGGGTGAGGCCTGAGATTCTCCATTTCTATCAAACTCTCAGGTGAGGCCGATGCCATTTGAACCATACTTCTTCGTGCTAAGGAGACCACACCTTGAGTTGCAAGATGCTAGAAAGCTAAGCCAGGTTCCTTTGGTTCCTTTTAAGTAAGCCCAGCACCTGCTTTGCATTAAAGCTGTAGTAACTGCTTGAATGAAATGGAATTGGGCTCTAAGCCCTTTGAGAACTCTGGCCTCCTTATCCCACTCTCAGAGAACCTGCCAAGAAAGCCCTCATCACACCAGACACAATCACAGCAAAACACTTCTATAGCCAGAATTATTTTCTGATCCTCTGGGGCTGGCCTACTCACCAGCAAATTACCTCCAGCTCAATAGCACATCTGGCCAGTTACTAGGGAGTTCTTTTGCTGGGTTTTAGCCTGCAGATTTTCTTGGTTAGCCCGTGAAGACAGGGATCAACTCTGTGATGCTCATGGCTGTATCTTTAGTCCTAGCCCAGCAACTGGTCTGTAGTAGGTGTTCAATAAATATTTGATGAATGAAAATAGCTAACACATATAGATTGCTTATAAAACAATGTTCTGAAAATTTTATGTGGTAGATTATATTTTATAAAGAAGGCCATAAAAGAAAATATCTCTCAGCTTACATGTTCTTCTTACAATGTGACTTTGATATTCTCCCATTGAAGAATGCTGTTTATGTCCCCTCCCCTTGAACCTGGGTAGGTCTTTGTGGACCAAATTGGCAACTTGAAGGAAAAAGCATAAGACTGCTTACACGAGTTTGTGTATGCTTTATCACTGGAGAGAAGATCTTCCCAGTATTGGAGGGTACCTTCCTCTTGTATTAACCAACTATTGCCACAAAAATGCTGCATAATAAACCCCTCGTCAGTGGGGTTGGCAATACTTCATTCTCTAGGGTTCACTAGGGCTTGCTGAACCAGGTCGTGTTCAGCTGGAGTGGTTTGGTTTAGCTGCCCTTGTCTGGTATCCTTCTTTGCAACCAATAGGCTAGGCCTGAATATGTTTTTCCCATTGCCCTTTGCAATGGCAAGGGCTCAGGGGCGCAAGCCACATCATGCAAACAATTTTCAGTCTTCCCCTTGCACCACATTTGCTTATTTCCCAGTGCTCAGAGCAAACCTCATGGCTGAACCCAGATTGAAAGGATGAGGAAGACAGTGAGTATTTTCAACAATAGTCACACCTCTTTGCAAATACTAAAAACATATTTACAGGTGTTTAGAGGTCTTAAAATATACGGTGACCATTTCCTTATTCCTTTCAAGACACTTAGCACATCATTTTCAAAGGCCGTGTGGCACTTCATCATATAAATGTGTCATCATGCATTTCAGCACTGCCCAGTGTTTGAACATTTAGGTTGCTGCCTTTTATTGTTGCTGTAATTAACATATTATAATGAACATCTATACACATAAGTCTTGGTTCACACACCCTTATTATTGTCTTAGGACAAATTCCTAGAAGTAGAATTTCTGGATCAAAGGGACTGAAAAATTTAAGGCTGTGGACGGCATCAATGGCAGAAAGCTTTATTTGAACTCCCTACTAGAAAGAGCACACTCTAACTGGTCTATAGGAAATGAAACCTCGCTTGCCAATTAAACTTTTCGATGTAAAACATTGAAGTGACTTTTAGCCACTTTAGTTCGAGTTTGGTGGCCTATGCCAGTTTTGCCTAGGAGTGATCACATCAGGAAAATGGAAAGACTTAAGTTTTACTAGGGAGAGAGATTTTGTGCTCACACTTACATTTAGAGTCAATATATTTATTTTAGGCCATGCGTGGTGGCTCACGCCTGTAATCCTAGCACTCTGGGAGGCCCAGGCGGGAGGATTGCTCAAGGTCAGGAGTTCAAAACCAGCCTGAGCAAGAGTGAGACCCCGTCTCTACTATAAATAGAAAGAAATTAATTGGCCAACTAATATATATAGAAAAAATTAGCCGGGCATGGTGGTGCATGCCTGTAGTCCCAGCTACTTGGGAGGCTGAGGCAGTAGGATCGCTTGAGCCCAGGAGTTTGAGGTTGTTGTGAGCTCGGCTGATGCCACGGCACTCACTCTAGCCTGCGCAACAAAGCGAGACTCTGTCTCAAAAAAAAAAAAAAAAAATATATATATATATATATATTTTTTAAACACTATGGAGGAGTATAGAAGGACAAAAGATGCTTTCTGTCCTTCAGAAGTATATATTTTTGTAACAATTTGATTAATAAACCACATTTAAGGAGTAAGATATATTACATTTATTTTTAAAAGTTAAAGTTCTGCCCCCTTACTCTCAAAGTTGGTGAGAAGTCCAAAGTAGTCCATTTGAGAGGCTTAACATACACACACACAGTGCCCAGTCAGGGCCGCCATATGGATGGCACTCAGGTTGTGCACTTACAGCTCTGCACAACTGCAGGAGGAATTATACTGTAGACTGTGTTATAAACAGTCCCTTCCAGAGTTGCTGTAATTCAGTGTAATGCTCTCTACCCCACCCCACACAGGCTGTGCAAGAACTGTGGGCCTTGTGTCAGGCAAGGACATGAGGTAGGCTAGGCCTTTGGTGGATGTGGTCCCTGCTGCTGTTTGTATTCTTTTTTTTGTAAATTTTTAAAATAATTTTTTTTTTGGGGGGGTCTTCTGGTGAGGACCAGAAGACCTGCTAGACAAATTCTAAAAGAGCCGTAACACTGATGCTATTTTTATTCTTTGCCCATTTCCATTTCAACATGGGTACCTCTGTGGGCAGCTCTAGGGGTGCCCAGCTCAGCCATGGGGGTTTTCACCAACACTCTCAAGGCGAAAGCACTTATAGCCCAGTCCTTGCAGGCACCCACAGAACCATCTCTATCCCTGCTCCTGCCCCCTTGGGAGGGTAGGTCAGAGTAGGCCCAGGTTCTCAAGACCCATGGAGTAGCCATGCCCTCTTTCACTCTTTAAAAAAATATTTTTTTTTCTTTGAAAGACTCTTTTACCAAGGAGATCCTCTTTCACTCTTGAAGCTCACGACCACTATCTCCTTTCTCTTGAATGCCTCAGATCAACTGGTCTAAGCAGAGATTGAAAACTCAGATGCTTAGGAGAACAGGCAGGTAACCTAGGAACATTGCAGGTGGTGTGAGCCTTAAGGAGTGGTGGGGACAGTGGCGAAATGGGAAGCACACGGCCCGTCTAAAGGGGACCAGCCTGACTCAGATCCTACCATTTTTTTTTTGCCATGTGAAAATATGGGCCCAGAGATGCTAAATCTTTGAGTTTTTCCAGAGAACCCAGAAATTAGATTTTCTTGGGAAATCTCCTACTTTTAGAAAATTGCAACTAATATTTAAAATTCCTACAAAATACTTCCCAGGCCCCATAAAAGAGACCCTGAGTCACCAATTTTCAATTTTGGAAAACAAAGGGGGAGTCCATCCCACCAGGCAGCTTCCCTTTTTCCCACAGCAAATACACAAAAAACGCTGTTAACCCTCCCTGGGGCTGAGGAAAGTCAGACTTCCAGGACACAAAGGCCGGGCCACCTTCTCTCTGGGGAGGGAGGCGGGAGGGGGTGGGGGAAATACTTTTCATTCTTTCTGAAAGAGCCAAGGAAGAGACAAGTCCTTTCGCAGCCTATGTAGTTAATGGAGTGCGTTACAGTCCTGATAATTCGGAGGGCTATTAGTTGGGGAGTCAGACTTAAATAACTACGTGCAGTAATTACACGGTAGCATTCAGATGGGCCGGAGCACAGGCCTGCCAGACAGGGGGCTACGGCATAGGAGCAAGCCCTGAGGTGGGGACGCCGGCTGCCTGGGGGGTCACAGGGGTGCGGTTGGGCCAGAGGCTGGAGGCTAGACTGGGCCAGAGGGCCTGCATGTGAGGCCAAGACGGCCTTGGTTTTTATCCTCTAGGAACAAAGAGCCACAAGGCTATTGTTGTGAGAATCATCTCGAAGATCAGTGCTTGTGTGCGGGTGGATCAGGAGGGAAAAGAAGGGGACGGATGGGGGAAGACAAGTTTGGAAGCTGTGGAAACTGTCCAGGTGTGAGCCAAGGGCTGACCTGGGTGCAGGCAGGGAGAACGGAAGGGGCACGGGAAGTAATCAGAGTGGCAATCTGTAGACTCTCTCTCCCTTACTCAGGCCTCTCAGGAGGGTGCACAGACGAAAGGGACAAGCGACAGTCTCAAAGGGTTTGTGAGTTGCCATGTTCATCATCACCAAAGCAGAGAGAATGGACTCTCCCCTTTCCAAGCCAACCACAGCTTAGCAGTTCTAAGATGCCCAGTTACTCACATTTTAATGTCTCTGGACAACAACCTACGGCACGTGAGAGTTTAATTGGTGGGTGGCACATCCCTGCAAAATCCAATACCTCATAACGTGACTGCATTTGGAGATGGGGTCTTAAAAAGAAGTACTTAAATGAAAATGCGGTCTTTAGGGTGGGCCCTAATCCAGTCTCATTGGTGTCCTTAGAAGAAGAGATTAGGGCACAGACACACACAGGGAAGACCACGTGAAGACCAAGGTCAGAGGCCTCAGAGGGAACAACTCTGCTGATAGATATCTTGTTCTTATACTTCTAGCCTCCAAGAGTATGAGAAAATTCGTTTCTTTTTTTCTGGAGACAGAGTCTTACTCTGTTGCCCTGGCTAGACTGCAGTGGCATCATCATAGCTCACTGCTGCAACCTCAAACTCCTGGGCCCAAGCAATCTTTGTGCCTCAGCCTCCCGAGTAGCTGGGACCACAGGCGTGTGCCACCATGCACGGCTAATGGCTAATGTTTTCTGTTTTTGGTAGAGACAGAATCTCACTTTTGCTCAGGCTAGTCTTGAACTCGTGACCTCCAGCGATCTTCCCGCCTTGTCCTCCCAGAGTGCTAGGATTACAGGCATGAGCCACCGCGCCTGGCTGAAAATTAGTTTCTGTACCAGTCCCCCGTGGTATTTTGTTATGGTAGCCCTAGCAAACCAATACGGTGGGTTTGTTTCTTTTTTTAATGGTATGTGACATGTGGCCGTTCATCTTATAAATGGATGAAATCTAAGCATCTGAGAGTCTGTGAAGTAAGAGTATGTCATCATTTTCCTTCTTGTGATTTACTGTTCTTGTTCCTATAAACTTCATTTTGATTAAGGTAATTCTGTAATTCATCATCCAAACTAGGATAATTTTAAGAGTAAAAAGAGAGGTGCTATTAATAATTACTCAGGGACGACAGGGCTATGCTGGCATTGTCCCAGGAAATGGACATCTAGTCACCCTCACTAGGACCCATTTGAGAATGTCAGGCAAGTAGTGGGTCACTCACCTCAGAGGGACCTCATGCCTAGATTTCTCTCTGAGTGCTGTGTCCCAGGCCACGACATCTGCCCTAATGACAGCATGAACAATAACATCACCATCTGAACAAGCCAGGAGTTGTTTGGTCACAAATAAAGCCCCAGATTCAGGGTGGATCTTATTTTAAACATTGTACCAGAAAAAAATCTCTTGGTGGCATGATTGTATAAATTTCCTGAAGGCCCTGGTGCAGAAAGGCCCACGTCTTTCTCAATTGATCTGCCACAGTGTGGGAAATTCCCAACAGGGCTTCCTCTTTTGAGTTAAAGCATCAGAGATTCTTGAGAAAATGTGAAAGCAAAAAATTACCCATGAAAAGAGACAACACATTCAGCTATTAAACCTTAACTTACGTGGGCTCATCAGAAAACCATTGATTGAGCACTAACCATGTGTTTTATATATATCGTCTCCTGTAACTCTTACAGCAAACCTAATAGAGTAAACACTATTATTCCATTTTTTTCAGATAAGGAAATGGAGACTCAGAGAGATCCAGTGTCTTGCCCAAGGCCATACACTTAATGCCCAGTGGAGCTAGGATTCTCATGCAGGTTCATTGACTGAAGATATGTCTTTTCTGCTCTGCCATCTGATGTCTTTTTTCTTTTCTTCCATCCTTTCTTTTTCTTTCTTTTCTCTCTAATTTGTTTTTGTTTATCCAGCTTGCAGATATTTCATATATTTATCATATTTAGTACTTTATAATAAATAAGGAAGGGTTGGAGGGAAGATGGAGAAACACACGTAATGAGTTGAAAAGGAGAGGAAGAAGGGACAAATTTCCTGGCTTTGCCTAACACTGGCTCAAGATTTCTCTCTGCTGTCACGTTCTACCAGAATTAGATCTTCTTCACCTGATTTTCTAAGTGGTATGTGTACAAAATGTAATGTTAGCTGACGTTCCCAGAACCTAGTTCTGATACCTTTCTTTGGTACTGAATTGAAGAAGACAGGCAAACACTCCCCACGCTTTCCTTTCATTTCAGAAAGCAATTATCTTATAGTTAATGGTTTAAATGTTATTAGGGTTACAAGAGGCCCAGAAAAAGACATGCAGAGTAGTAATCAATCACTTTAATACAGCTTCACCTTATAAAACTAGACAGGATTACTTTTTCCCCCTTATGCCCATGCCCTGGTGAAGCAAGTTTTTATTCTATTGGAGCAAAAACATCACTCTAACACACTTTCAGAGTTACAGCAGCTGATAATAAAATGCTAGGGCAGAAATCAAAATAGATATTTTAAAATGCAAAATATAGGCTTTTCTACAGTAAGGCAAATCTCTCATTATTCCCACATGTTCACTCTGGAGCAAAATTGCCAGACAACTCTCGTATCATATGGGTTATATATACAGTTCTGCACTTTTTAACATACTCAGGTTTAAGGGCCCTTCTACTTACATCACCTGAAGAATCTGCATTCTGCCTGTATTGTTCTTTCTCTTGCTCACTTGTTTTTTTGCTCACTTGGTGTTCTGTTTTAGAGACAGCGTCTGGCTCTGTCACCCCAGCTGGAGTGCAGTAACATGATTGTAGCTCACTGCAGCCTTGAACTTCCCAGCTCAAGCGATCACCCTGCCTCAGCCTCCTGAGCAGCTGGGACTACAGGTGCACACCACCATGTCTGGCTAATTTGTTATATTAATAGGGACGGAATCTCAGTATATTGCCCAGGCTACTCTTGAACTCCTGGGCTCAAGTGGTCCTTCCAGCTTGGCTTCCCAAAGGGCTGGGATTGTAGGTGTGAGCCACCTCGCCCTGTCTGAACTTTAAGAAAATATTTATTGGAGAAGCAGTTCCATTTTGTTCATTCTTTTTTAAATTTTTTTTTTATTTTTGGAGACAGAGTCTCACTTTGTTGCCCAGGCTAGAGTGAGTGCCATGGCATCAGCCTAGCTCACAGCAACCTCAAACTCCTGGGCTCAAGCAATCCTCCTGCCTCAGCCTCCCGAGTAGCTGGGACTACAGGCATGTGCCACCATGCCCGGCTGATTTTTTTTCTATATATTATATATATTAGTTGGCCAATTAATTTCTTTCTATTTATAGTAGAGACGGGGTCTCGCTCTTGCTCAGGCTGGTTTCGAACTCCTGACCTCGAGCAATCCGCCCACCTCGGCCTCCCAGAGTGCTAGGATTACAGGTGTGAGCCACCGCACCTGGCCTCCATTTTGTTCATTCTTTAGTGACCATATTGAAAAACACAAGGTCAAGCTTTCACATGGAAACAATATAGGCTTTCTAGTTGTTAAAAAAATCTCTCTCTCTCTCTCTATATATATACATATATTAATATATTATATATTAATAATAGTTACAGGCTGGGCGCGGTGGCAGAGGGCGGATCACTTGAGGACAGGAGTTCAAAACCAGCCTGAGCAAGGGTGGGACCCCGTCTCTACTATAAATAGAAAGAAATTCATTGGCCAACTAATATATATAGAAAAAATTAGCCGGGCATGGTGGCGCATGCCTGTAGTCCCAGCTACTCGGGAGGCTGAGGCAGGAGGATTGCTTGAGCCCAGGAGTTTGAGGTTGCTGTGAGCTAGGCTGACACCACCACAGCACTCACTCTAGCCTGGGCAACAAAGCCACACTCTGTTTCAATAATAATAATAATAATAATAATAGTTACAAACAAAGACAAGTAGCCCAGCTTTGAGTTGTCTTTTCCTCCTGGAATTTAGTTGGAGCCCTGAGCTCTATTATTTGGTGGCAGCTTTGAAAACATTGGTAGTTTCATGTCCACTTTCAATCCCCTGGCATTGCAAAGCAAAACTGATGGTGTGACAGACACTTTGTAAATGCTCAACCATGCTGCTGGGAAGGAAAGGGGGGAGGAAGGGAGAAAGAAGGGGAAGGAAGGGAGGGAGGGATAGAAGGGAGGGAAGGAAGGAAGCAGGGAAATATTTTCCGGAGGAGTCTATTTAATTTGCATTTTTAATGACTAATGAAACCTGGAGAAGTAAAACTTAAAACGGATTTGGTCACAAGTCCAGGCACTTGAGTCACCAAGGGCTAGATCACCACCAGCCCAGGTGGTTTCCCTGTCCCACTCTTCCTTCCCCTAATTTCTTCCTTCCTGTGGGGCACATCATTGCTCATTAGCACCTTCTCCAGATGGTAGGCTGTGAGCAGTGAAACTCAACTCAGTAATTTATTTCTTGGTGTTTCAGCAGCTCTTGAATCTCCCAGTGAGGGAGAAGTCTGAAATTAATGGCCAGAATTAGTTATTTGGATTATCTCAGGTTTCCACATACACATTTTTTTACTAGCTAGATGGGCTATTGAGAGTTATATCTTATGAAGAAAGTTTCCCTATTTTAAATGACTTGAGGGAAGAAGAAAGTTTCTCTATTTTAAAAAACTTGAGGGAAGTGGGACCTGATTAAGATACAAAAAGGCTTGGCGGGGTTCATGCCTGTAATCCTAGCATTCTGGGAGGCTGAGGAGGAGGGAGGATTGCTTGAGCTCAGGAGTTCAAAACCAGCCTGAGCAAGAGGGAAACACACCCCCTCTCCACTCCCCCTCCCCCGATGAAAAACAGAAAAAGAATTAGCCTGAGAGAAAAGGAGAACCCTATTTCTACTAAAAATAGAAAAACAATGAGCCTGAGAAATAGGGAGATCCCCGTTTCGATGGAAAATAGAAAAAAAATTAGCCTGAGAATGAGGGAGACACCCATCTCGAGTAAAAATAGAAAAAAAAAATTAGCGGGGCCTCGTAGCATGGGCCTGTAGTCCCAGCTACTTGGGAGGCTGAGGCAAGAGGATCCCTTGAGCCCAAGAGTTGGAGCTTGAGTGAGCTCTGATGACACCACTGCACTATACCCAGGGCAACAGAGGGAGACTCTATGTCCAAAAAAAAAAAAAAAAGAATTGATGCTGAGAACTTCCAATCACCATTTCTACCAGGAAGTGAATTAGTTTGAATTTGACTACAACTTATGGCAAATTTTCACCAGAGCTATCCAATTTTACCACATTTTTCTTTGTGTCTTGACCTTAGTCTTTTTTAAAAATATTATTATTTTTTTATTTCGGCATATTATGGGGGTACAGATTTTAAGGTTTCAATAAATGCCCTTTCCCCCCTCCCTCCACAAGTCTGAGTCTCCAGCATGACCATCCCCCAGATGGTGCACATCTCACTCAAGTCTTTTAACCACTGGAGGTGTCACAGACAGAGGTGGGAGGCTAGGGACTCTATAGCCAACGGAGAATGACCCAGGCAAAATCTTAAATATAAGACCTTTGGGTTTTAAAGCACTCTTTTGTCTCCAAAGAAAAGCAATGTACCAAACTACATCTCTTGAGCGCTGGATTTTAATGAAACTACATTATTAATTCTGGGATTCGGTTTCCCATTTTTGTAAAAAGATGAGCTTGCTCTCTTTAAGTATGACATTTTGTTAGGGTATTGGGGGTGTGTGCATGATTTTTATTACTTGAGTGATGTGCTTAAAGATGGGCCAAGCAGGGCACATTGGCTCCACAAGCCTGTAGTCCCAGCTACTTCAGAGGCTGAGGTGGGAGGATCACTTGAGCCCAGGAGTGTGGGGGCCAGCCTAGGTGATATAGCGAGGACCCAGCTCTACAATATATATATAAAAAACAAAAAATAAAGATGGGACAAATTAAACGTTTTTTCTCCCCAACTCCATTTGTTGCCACTGGAAAGTTGAAGAAAAAAAGGACTAGAAGTCTGGGTAAAGGGAAAAAGGCAGATCTTCCCATTTGCCTTTTTTCATCTCTGTTATCTCCGTGTACGCTCACACGCAGTTTCATCCAGACTTGGAGAATCAGTCTTGGCTTTCTGTTCCTCCTCATGGCCATTTACAGCTGGTCTTTATTTATTTATTTATTTATTTGAGACAGAGTCTCGCTTTGTTGCCCAGGCTAGAGTGAGTGCCGTGGAGTCAGCCTAGCTCACAGCAACCTCAAACTCCTGGGCTCAAGCAATCCTTCTGCCTCAGCCTCCCAAGTAGCTGGGACTACAGGCATGCGCCATTATGCCTGGCTAGTTATATATATATATATATATATATATATATATATATATATATATATTAGTTGGCCAATTAATTTCTATTTATAGTAGAGACGGGGTCTCACTCTTGCTCAGGCTGGCTTGGAACTCTGGACCTCGAGCAATCCGCCCGTCTCGGCCTCCCAGAGTGCTAGGATTACAGACGTGAGCCACTCAGCCACAGCTGGTCTTTAGAATGGAGTCCCTGGCATCAGCCCACCCTGCCTTTAACCTAAGCCCCCGGATTAGATTGACACTGACAGCTGAGGAGTGACTTCTCAGAGGGCAGGGACTTCAAGGGTTTGGGATGATGGGGGTAGGAGAGGGTGGAAGAGGGAGGGAGAGGGCGGAAGGGGACTCTGGAAGTTCCAGCCTGTCCCCTGAGGGTGAGGCCACCCACAGATTCTTATCCACCGAGCTGGCTGGAAATCTCAGCCCATAACTCTGATAGAAGATAAACACAACCTAATTTAAAAAACAACTTATTCATTTCCATTTGAAGTCTTCGTTCTAGTGTGGTGGGACCTCAATTTGCATCAAGTTTCTCCCTTTCCCATGGGAGTTACATATCATCAAGGTATGGGGAAGGGTCACAGGGTCCTGTCATCACTCTACTCAGGTCGTGCTGGGACCCCGAGCTGCAGCTGGGTCCCTGTTGGTTGGAGGCCCCATTCTGCTGCTCCCGTGCCTCCCCGTGGGGTGGAAATGCAGGGGACACAGAGACTGCTCTGCCTGGACACACTGCAGAGCTGGCTTCTCCATGGGGTCTCGCCACCCGTGTGGCGCTCCGGGGGAAGCCGTGCACTGGAGCCCGCACCCCCCTACTCTTGAATTTCACCAACCTCTCTCCGGCTTTGCTGATTACCTAGGCTCTGCTAGGACCCAGGGCATATGGCTTCTCTCTCCTCACTCCCCGCTCTCTCCCCTCCCTCCAGCCCTGGAAGAAGATCCCCCTTCAAACACCCAACCCTCTCACTTCTTGCTTCTGCAAACATTTTCTTAGCTCCTGGAGTTTAATCAGGGAAGAAGCCTTTGTTTCTGCTTGGCCCAGACACACCCTTGCCTCGGGGGCGATGAGCTCCCCCCACCTAGCCTAACCGGCCAGAAATGGTGAGGGGTGGGATGGGGGAAAAGGCAGAAAACACGGGTGGGAGCCAAAGTTACTCCTCGGCAACTTTAAGCCGCTCCAACGGTAGCGGAATTGGCCCCTTTGACCCCTTCATGTGTCTATCTTTGCATCTATCCTTAATGTCTCCCTGACACTTGGTGTGACTAACCATCCGAGTTTGGGGTAGATGACTGAACTAGTTCCTGGACAAAAAGTAGCCCTGAATCCCAAAAGGCTCATAATTGTGCCTCATTGTCTTAAAGAAGGGGAGGGGAGTTCCCTCCCAGCCACTCTCCAAGGGCAGGAGAAAGGGCAGGCTCCTGGAGCCTGCAGAGTGCAGGGAGCCTCTAGGGAGAGACACTGGAGGGGTGAGGGTGGGGCCATGGCGGAGCACCGTGGATCTGCATTTAATAAGTGCTCCCTACCAGTTTTTTAGGATCTTGGTGACAGGTTTATTACACTGAGGACTGGAAATTTCAGCGGACCCAAGCGCTCCTGAGGGAAGTCTCACAGTGGTCCACTGAAAACGAAGTGAGTGAATGAATGAAAAAGTGCTTGAATCCCATTCCTTAAGCCTCTGGCACCAGCTGCAGCAGCTGCAGCGCAAGCATTATCCAGTATTCGTTAGGTATTTTGTGAAACAGAATCATAAAATTTTGCACATTTACTTAAATATACATTACAGTAAGACAAAACAAATAAAAATTTAAAAACTGAACGAGTGACTATAACTGAGATAACAACTGTCTTTGCTTTTGCCTGGGAAGATAGCCAAGTGATAGGTATCTTGGATTAATTTTTTAGAAGGGAAAACAAATTAATTACTTAGTAAATACAGCATGCTAGATAAGATCTCTCAAAATGTCGGACAAAAATGCGAAAAAAAATGGTCATTAGTGATTCAAGCAAGGTCTATTTATTGTTTAAAAGTTGGTTACATTAGTGTAAGAGGCAAATATTTGCCTTTTATGTTGGCCTTAAAAGTATTGATATATTTGAATAAAGATTAAGCTGACAATTAATCAGTGTTAACATCTAAGGTTTGCTTGAAGCCGGAATTAACTGAAGTCACTAAACTCTGGGTCAGAATCAAAAGCCTGACTCTGGGAAATTACTGAAAGGGTTAGGGGGTCGCAGTATTGGTAGGTCTTCCTGGTATGGGGATCCCGTGCCTGGGAGCCCTGATTTGGCTGAAAGGATGGCGAGACTCAGTTATTCCACTGTTTGATTTCACCTATATGCGTTTCTTAAGTATTTGAGGAGAGCAAATTTCCGGATTCTCTTGAACTGCCACTTCAAAGTTTGCTCTTGACCTGCAGCTGAATGTGAGGGAAGCAAGCTGGGGCTGGCACATTTGTAGACAAAGGTTTATTTCCCCCTGCGACCCACCAGCAGAGGGTGGTCACCAGTGAAAGAAAGAAGAACTGAGTCATTAGGGCACTTGCGTCTTACAGCTGGAAGGGTCCTTAGCTTCATCTCGTCCAGCCCCCTCTATTTATAGATAAATAGAGTTGTCTGGAAACAGGCCGAGTAACAGTGCAGAGTCCCGTTACTACTGAACAGGCTTAGCATCCAAGCCTCCTGTCCTAAATCCCATGCTCAGGCTACTCCATCACGGTTTCCAGAACTGGGTTCCTCGGAACACCATTTCCGCACGACGTTAACATATGTCCCCCTTTCTCCCCAAAGGGACTCTGGGGTCAAATGCTGGTTACAAGTGTAAACAGACTGCTTTTCCCTCCTCCAGGAATTCTCGGAAGCTTTCACATATTAATATACACTGAAAATCTCTAAGAGGAAAGACACGTAACCTTAAAAACGTTAAGACGATGTCATGATTTTTCACATATGTAGCATGTGCTTTCCTTCCAAATAGCTTGTAGAAGGGCTGCTAAGAAACAGTTCGTATGTTAAAGATGAATTAGTTCCCAAAGCTGAGGAGTCTATAGTAGCGGTTTCAGGGATACAATTTTCAGGAACTATGAGAAGAGTTCCTCGTAAAGTATGATAGAAAAAGAGGGCCTCATACCCACTTTTAAGTCATTGTTCACTCACTCCCCTCTCTGCCCTGTTGCTTGCTGTTTTCAGTAAAACCTCCTTGCAAGTGGAGGGCTGGAAGAGCTGGCCCCTGAATACATTAGAGCCCTGGTACAGCTGGCTGTGAGGCAGCCTGCAAAGGTCTGAGGGAGCATTTGAGGAAGCGCTCACTCTCTGAGTTGCACAAATGCCAACCTGCACTTCCAGGAATCCAAGAGTGAGTGCCTCCTTAAAGCAAGCACCCTGGGCTCTGTCCCTTAGTTTTGGCTGGCTTGAGTGGTGTGTCCACTAGGGCATTGAATGAGTTCCTTTGGGACTGGGTAATCAATCCAGGACGTGCTGAATCAATCTGGTGAATAAAGAGAAATCTGGCTGTTAGGCCAATTCCCTGGGACACACAGGAAAAATCATGGTGGCAGGAAGTAGCCCAAACAGGAGGCTGGTCTGGGTCTTATACCATCTATAAGAAAGTGACATTGTTTTAAAAAGTGCTGGTCTTACTTTGTGCCTCTGTGGACCCATTATCGGAAAGGGTATGAGACAGTAAATACCTGAGTCAGCAAGGAAGGAGTTGGGCTACCCGGAAGAAAGACTGGGAGTTGGGAAGAGAGGGTGGACAATACCAGGCTTCCTGATGCACAAAAAATCCACCAGTAGATGAGACACAAAGTCTCTCTCTCTCTGTCTCTCTCTTTTTTTTTTTTTCTTCAGAGACAGGGTCTCCCTCTGTCACCCAGGCTGTGGCTCAATCATAGCTCACTGCAACCTAGAACTCCCAGGCTCAAGCCATCCTCCTGCCTTGGCCTCCCTCCCAAAGCGCTGGGATTATAGGCATGCACCACCTCGCCCAGCCAGGGGCTCTTTTTCAAACTCCTGACCTCGAGCAATCCGCCCGCCTCAGCCTCCCAGAGTGCGCTGGGATTACAGGCGAGAGCCACCGCGCCTGGCCAAGGGTATCTTTTTCTATGAAACAATTTTTACGGCTTCCATATGGGGAGTCTACTGCTTAGATGATTCAGAAGTGGGCACTGTGTGTAGATTTTATGAGATACCCTCAAAGGCTTATTTTTATAAACTAGAATTTAGCACTTTGCATTTGCAGAGCAATTAATAGTGTATGTGTTAGTTAATATCCCTTTTTTGGTTCAAGAGCAATATTTTGTTACTTAAAAATTAATAGCAATATCACAAAGGGCTTATAAAAAGAGATATATTACTCCAATAGGCAATTCCATATAATGGTAAGTTTTTATTTGCCATTACTTTAATTACTTAGATATTATTTTATATGTTTTCATTATTTTAAAGTGCCTTGGGAGTATGAAAGATGTCTTACAGATAATGTATTCCATTTTAGCCAGAACAGCCTAAACATAAGTAGCTGTAGATTAATGCATTTATCACTTAAAATTTCTTTTTAATGTTCTGTAAGCAAGTGAAATTGATGTCTTGGAGAAGACTGATACCTCCCAGGCCATGGAGCTCCTCCTCAGCAAATATTTCTTCATTAGATTATGAATATTTCTGGAAAAGGAAAAGAATAAAACTAACAATAAGTAAAAAAGAACCCTACAGCAGCATGATAAACATTAGTAAGAGCTAGTGCTTAGAAAACACTTCACATCCTCTGGACGTGGAATATCTATTTTAAACTGAATTGGGAATTCAAATTCCACATGCTTCTTCTCTATTTCCTCATCGATGGGTTGATGTCCCTGTGTGTTCTGCAGAGGTGGCAATGCTTCAGGGAGGGTTGAAAATGTTCACAGAGCCATGCGGTTTTCCTTCAGCAGGCAAACTCTGGAGATAAATGTGACTCATGGTCACGATCCCTCAATGAGGATTTTTAAAAATAACCTATAGCCTCTATTTTTAGAGAACCTGCCAAGCTGCAGTGCTGCGGGCTCCCTTTTTTTTTTTTTTTTTTTTTTTTTGCAGAAAGTAATTAACAATCTCGAATCCCTCAGGAGAATGGATATCACTGAAATTCCTGGTACGGAAACAAAAGTGCACGGTCTTAACCGGAGGACACAGCTCCTGGCACAAAGAGGGCCACCCTCTTTCCACTGCGTGCCCTGGAAGAAGACAGCTAAATCCAAGGAGCAAATCAATCAGAGAAGAGCAAATAGTTTTAAACGTCTGAGAGGTCTTATAAATAAGGACGGAAGCAAAACTGTTTAAAAGCAGCTCAGTCCTTTCTTTTCAAACAAGAGTTTCCCCCTGACTTGGGCTCATTTGTTATTCAATTTCACTTCCCAGTCAATGCTAAAGGTCTGAAAGCTTTCGGCAGGTTTCAGTGGAATAATTTAAGTGCTCTAATAGAAAGACCAGAAGGGCAAATTATACAAATTTATTCCGAGTCGACTAAAAGTTTTACAGAATAAGAGAACCTGTGGTTTGAGAAGAGAGAATGTATTAAAATATCAATGGATATCCTTCTAATGGACAAGGACTGTTGGTCCAGTTGACAAACACCTCAGGTACGTGGCTCTGCCCAGACTCTAATTTCACACCTTCATATAAATTGAGCCATCCCATCATGACTGTGGTGGGATGATTTCTGTGCATGTACTCATTTTCAGTGAAGTTCATTAAAATGTTACAGAGGTTATCCATTTGCAAATGTTCATTGGTTGACACTTTCTTTGAAGAGGATCAGAAGCAAAGTTACTATTTGTTGCACATGCACGTTACAAGTATTTGCACAGTAAGTGTTCAATAAACGTGAATCATGATTAATACTTGTTTTTCTTAATATTACATTCTACCAGTTTACTCTCTCATTCCTGTTTTCTATTGCTTCTCCAGGCACTCCTCTTCTTAAATGTCACTTTGTTAGAATACATTCTTTAGCAATCTTTTAAAACACGACTTGTGAATGGTACAAATTCTGAGTTCTTCCTGTTTTGAAATGCCTGTATTTGTTCCCAGGTGAATAGGAATGATATTTCCACTTGAAATTTATGCTCACCTTTTCCCATCAGAATGTTAAAGATCTAGCTTCATTGTCTGCCATCAACTATTGCCATGAGAAGTATGAGGTTAGTGTGATTCTCTCTCTCTTTTTTTCCTTTGCAAAGTCTACTTTTCTCTCAGGAAGACTTAGGACTTTTTGTCCTTGGTGTTCTGAAATTTTGCCATGATGTCACCACGATTTATGTGACATTTTTCATTTTCCCACATGGGTCTTGTTGGGTATTTTTGTTCTGTTGATTCATGTATTTCACTAACTTTGGACATTTTTCTTATCTCTTATTTTCTCCCATCTGTCCTCTTTGTTCTCTTTCATCCTGAAAAATGTTGCTAGCTAGATGTGGGAACTTATGAAATTATTTTCCATGTCCCTAACTTTTCTATTGTACTTTTCATCTCTTTTCAGGGAATTCTTTAGTTCAGTCTTCTAGCCCACTAATTTGTTCCATGGTTGTTTCCATTCTGCTATTTAGTTCATCTAGTTTTTTTTGTTGTTGTTGTTAAATGTCAGTGATCAAAGATTTAATTTTCAAGATCTCTGTTTCAATAGATTCAATCAGCAGATGTAGTATCTGCTTCTCTGTCCACGAGGATATTGATTCAACTTATTCTAGAGTCGTTTTCTGTCTTTTTCAATTAACTTTGTTTTCTCAGATGTTTGTTCTTTCACTTGTTAAATTTGATGTCTCCTTTCATGGGGTTAGTTTTCACTGAGGTTCCTGTTGTGAGCTTGAAGCAGGAGCTGGCAGGGCTCCATCCACCTGTCCTCAAATCCCTTCACCATTTCAATCTAAATAGGCTCCCTGTATAGATCTACTCCCAGCAGCCAGCATCTGTGTCTCTGTCGTGGCCCAGACCTCAGCCTGCTGGATGGCACTTTGCCAGTATACACCAAGAGCCAGAGTGCCTGGGAGTTAATGTCCCTGGAGACAGTTTATGTACTGAGAGGTGCAGGGGACATAAATCTTCTGGGTCCCTCATTGCTTGATGGGACACCCTTGAAGTGTGACCTATACTATCTCCAGAGTTCCTGGCATTAAGCAAAGTTATCCTCTGAGAGTTCATCACACCCTTGGGTGGCCTTCTTCTTCCCTGGTCCTACTTCCCCACATCCCTACCCATTCTTCCTAGGAATATTTCTCAATAAATTAGCTTCCTACAAATCTTCATCGCAGTGACTTATTCATAAGAACCCAGCCTAAGGCTGTGCTCATCTTTAAGTGCAGGCCCTGCAGGGCTCTCTGTGAAGGCTGTATTTGTTTACCATGGCCTAGATCCAGTGACCTGGGGGAGGGGCTGGATAGGGTGTGCGAACACACACATATAAATGGACATATAATGGAAGAATGTGTATCTTTTACGTCTTTTCTAGGAATTGGACAGGGAGGCTTAAACACACGCTCAGCCTTCCTTCTTGGTCCGATCTCCATAAACATCTACTTAGTTTTTGTTCTTTTACTCACAAGCCAAAACTACAAAGGGAGAGTGATATAAAATATTCACTTCTGACTGGCAAATTTCTGTCCTTTGGAGCACAACAAATTTAGTTGCAAATCAGTCTTAAGCTGCAAAGCTTGAACTTGGAAGGTAGTTTACTCATTCCCTTATTGAGCTCCTACTGTGTGCCAGGGCTCTGCACTTACAACAATTAGCAAAACAGATAAGTACCCTACTTTCACAGAATGTTATGGTTCATATTTTTGCCTGCTCATATTCTTACGTTCGTATCCTCTCTCTCCCTCCCTCCCCCTCTCTCCCTCCCTTTTCCCACCATTATCTTCTTTCCTACCCCTTTTGGAAAACAACTTGGCAATTTGTTTCGTAAGTATTCCCTTTAACACAGCAATCTTCCATCTCAGGGAAATTTATCCTAAGGAAATTATACAAAAGAAAAAGGAAAAAAATGTGTGTGTAAAGATGTTTATGCTTGTAAGTAAGCATGAAAATTTGTAAAGCAACCTAAATGTGCAACAGGGGGAAAGTTAACTACTCTATGCTAGGCCCACTGGATGGACGATAATGAAGAAATTGAGAATTATAATGGTCAGGACTACAATGGTTATCACAGAAAATGTTTATAATGTGAAGCAAAAGGAACTGACTACAGAATTGTACATGCAGTTGATTATGATCCATTATACAAAATACACTTGCATGCGGGCCCAGGCTGAAGGGAATACACTCTAACTACAAACAGAAATGTTGCTAAGGTAGTAAGATTACAGGTGAATTTTCTCCTGTTTTCAGATCTCTTTGTTTTCCTACTTAGATTGTTTTTTTAAGTTTGGCTGTAAAAATGTTACTAAATGATTGTTAGAGTTAAGGACCTGGAATGCTGTTCTTCTAGAATCTAAACCATTATACTTCTGGCTCCTCCTTGACCCAGGTCCCAGGTCAAATACCACCTTCCCCGAGCAGCTACCTACTTACTTACCCCTGACTCCCAGCTCCCCACCACTCTCCCCCGCATTCCTGCTTCCTTTTCCTTCAAGGCTGAAGAGCTCTATCTAGAATTCTATCTTATTTATGCACCCTGTGTACTTGTTTACCCTTGGTCTCACCCAGCCAGACTGTAAACCCCATTAGAAGAAAGACTCCATGATCTTTGTTACCTATAGCCCCAAGGTCTTCAGTGCCAAGCTTTGGAGAATATTTGTTGAATGCATGTATCCACCCAATCATTCATTCCATGGTCTTGACAAGCTAAAAATAAAATACCCTTCACTTCATAGACTGTAATACCTTCCATGATCTGACCCTTGCTTCCTCCCTACTTTCACCTCCTGCTGCTTCTGGCCTCCGATTTTAAGCTCCAATCACGCTGACTGCTCGAAGTTCCTTCATATGCCCATAGACACTTCTCCCCTCTTACCCAGTGGCGTGTCTGCCCAGTGTGCTCTTTCCATCTCAATTCACCTGGCCAACTCTTCCTTGAGGTTCAGCTCAGTGGTCATCTTCTCCCCCAGTTGCTCAGCTGAAACACGTGCTGCCCTGACTCTTGGGACACCCAGTGCCCTGACCTCCATCACCACATGTTACGAAGGACTTTGTGTTGTGCTTCTGTCAGAATGGGGCATCTTGTCCTTAGGATGACCTACTTTCTGGTCTCAGTCTCTGGCATACAGTAGGTGCTCAATAAATGTTTGTAGAACTGAAATAAATTATACTACAGAGACAGTTTAATATGAGCCAGGCATAGTGCCGGATGGTGTGGCATATTAGCAAGAGTAACTAGAAATAAAGCAGATTATAAGAAGTTAATTAGCATGTGCCAGTTTCTTCTGGAGCAGAGAGCACCAATCTTTGGCTAATATCTAAATATTAAGAGATTTTGCATAAAAATACACGTTTGGCTTCTTCTAAAAAATGAATAGTTCTGGTGACAGGGCAATGACTAATTAGAACTAAACGGAAGTGCTTTCCTGATTATATGGGCATGCAATTGTCAGTTTTCCGCTGGCTCCACCACTCCCCATGGTTTGCCATCTGAGGTCAGCTGTGAATGTATTAAGAAAATTTGGAAAGAAGGCGACAGCATGTTTTTTCAACATCACACTAGAGCACAGTCTATTAGGCCTGGTAGGGATTATTTAGGACTGCACCATCCAATACTGTAGCCACCGGCTACTTGTGGCTATTTATATTTGAACTTAAATTAAAATTAAATAAAATTTAAAATTCTGTTTCTGAGCTACACTAGCCCATTTCAAGGGCTCATTAGCCACAGGTGAGCACTTGAAATGTAGCCAGTGTATTAGACAGCACAGATTAAGAATATTCCATCATTGCAGAAAGTTCTATTGGAGAATGTTGACCTAGGAAATGTATTAATACCTTTGTTTGATTTACTATTGATTAGGGCCTGGCATCTGTGAAGTCACGTGTTAACTTATAGATTTTTGCTCAGAAATATTTCTGTCTGTGGGAAAAGATAACCCCAAAGGTTACAGTTTTATTGCCCTGTGAGACATTAACCATTCAATTTGTGCAAAGCTATTTCAGCATGCCTTTGTTCAATGACTAGGTAAACCTCTGTTCCTCAAATTTTCCTTTGAATTAACTTTACCATCCCGTTGGTTCTTTCATTAATGAGTGCAATGGGTTGAATGGTGGCCCCTGAAAGACATGGTCAATCCTTGTGAATGTCACCTTATTTGGGAATTGGGTCTTTATAGATGTAATTGAGTATCTCGACATAAGATCATCCCAGATTACCCATGTGGGCCTTAAATCCAATGATAAGTGAGTGCCCTTATACGAGACAGAAGAGGAGAAGACAAAGAGACAGAGAACAGAAAGATGTGGCCCTATGTCCAAGAGGTGAGGGAATGCTGGCAGCCACCAGAAGCTAGAGAGGCCAGGAAAGACTCTCCCTTAGAACCTTTGGGTGGAAGAGGCCTTGTTGACACCTTGATTTTGGGCTTCTGGCCTCCAGAACTGTGAAAGAATACATGTCTATTGCTTTTTGTTACAGCAGCCCTAGGAAACTAATATAATCAGTTAACATTTGGTATGTGCTCATTTTATATTTCTATGAGAGTCATGTTTTTAACTTTTAAACATTTTATTGTGAGATTTGTCATTTAAAATATTCAAGTTCATGATGTTCTTTTCTCTCATACGCTTGTACTTATTTTTATCTTCCTGCCCCTCACAGTGTTTAAGAATGAGACACGATCCTTGACCTCATGACCCAGCCTGGCAGCTACAAACAGCCCGGAGACATACAGAGTAAGGAGAGGCTGTTGGTTCCAGCACCCTGGCCACAGTGGCTCTCTGTGGCAGAGGCCATCTCTGAGCAGGCTCACGGCGGGGGCTGCCCACCAACAGGCTCCTCCCAGCAGCTGCACACCAAGTCCCTCGCCGCCGGCTAGTCCCTGGGCCACGTGTCACTGGTCCACCATACTCTGTAATCCTCCCCTAGGATGCCTTCATGTTTCAATATCCAGGGAACCTTGAGAACTGAGAGATTCTGTCCCAGTATAGGCAGAGGGTGGCATCATCCTTCCTCTCCCTGACTCTAGGTCACCTATCAGTGTTAATATCTTCGGTCCATTCCTCCCTCCAGCTGACAGCCACCCCCAGCCCCTTCCTCTTGCTTTTCAAGGTTGTTCTTGGTGGGAGAAGCGGAGGGAATCTGGGGGAGGGAAGCCACTGTGAGCTGAGAACTCCCTTCCCTAGAACAGCCTGAGCTTGCCACATTGTGCATTCATCAGATGTGTGTCCCCGCAGGGCGCTGGGCCAGCCACCCCACCCCTGCAGGAGGAAGACCCTGTGTGCATGGGGTGGCCCTGAGGGCTGCCTTTCAAATAACCCAAGGAGCAACTCTTTAAAAGCTTAAATTCCAAAGGGATTAATCTTGTCAGGGGAAAGGAATAAAAGGAATCCACTCCTGTAAACATGAAACAAAGATCAGAATAAGGGTTTAAAGTAATGCTCAGCTAAGCCATGGAAAGACATGGAAGGTTGTACCATGCCCTGGGCTAGGTTTTTGTTTCTGATCTGAAGAAGAGAGAAATGGTTAAGTGAATGGGTTAAATGTAGGATTCAGCTGGTTGGAGAGGGGAGAGGTTTGAGATGGAACAATCTCAAGCTCCCTGGTTGGCCTCGTTGGAAGCAGGAGAGAGCCGTGAGCGGATCTGTGTGTTCCTCCTCATGCTAGTGAGCCCATGGCATCCCCTAGGTGCAAAAGGGTGGAGACAGGCTGGGCACGGTGCCCCATGCCTGTAATCCTAGCACTCTGGGAGGCCAAGGCGGGAGGATCACTTGAGGTCAGGAGTTTGGGACCAGCCTAAGCAAGAGCGAGACCCTGGCTCTACAAAAAATAGAAAGAAATTAGCTGGACAACTAAAAATATATAGAAAAAATTAGCCGGGCATGGTAGCACATGCCTGTAGCCCCAGCTACTCGGGAGGCTGAGGCAGGAGGATCGCTGAGCCTTTAGGAGTTTGAGGTTGCTGTGATCTAGGCTGTGGGCTAGATTGCTGTGATGCCCTGGCATTTTAACCTGGGCAACAAAGTGAGACTCTGTCTCAAAAAATAAAAAAAGATGGAGACAAAGTCACAGTGCTGGAGGGAGGCTGATGTTATTAATGTCAGTTCTGATGTTGTCTCTTCTCCCTTTGCCTGGAGTGAGACTGACTGGTTCTAATCCTCATCCTGCCACCTAGGAGCCTGTGTGACCCCAGGAGAGTTACTGACCCAGGGCCTTGGTTTCTTTGTCTGTACAATGGGAATAATACCTGTTGTATCAGTCACGGCACGTGTGCAAGTACAGAAACCAAGTCTGCCTGCATTAAACAAAAAGGGAAGTTATTGGAATTGATGGAAGCCTGGAAGCGTGGAAAACTTGCAGGAAGGTGGGAGGCCAGGCAGGAATCCTGGCAGAGGCTACACAGCAGGAAGAATCTTCTCTGTACCCTGCGGTTCCCCTGCACTGGGTCCTTACCTCACTCACTCAGGCTTCCGGAGTCCCTGAAGAGAGCATCAGACTGGCCAGGCCAAAGTCACCCCCGGTTAAGAAGGAGGAGACTCTGATTTCTTGTGCTTTGCTTCTCACTTAGACCACAGAGGATGACAGAGCCAGGTGTTAAGACGACCAAGGGCTGATACTGGACAGCAAAAGACAAAATCACAAATAAAAGTCCCCCACCAATGGCCATCATACTCTCCTCTGATGGTTCTGAGGCATGGTCTGGGAAGTGCTTAACATGGTGGTGTTTGGCAATAGCGAATGTTCAATAAACAGAAGTCTCTATTAATGGATTAACAAGTTGTGTTGTGTTCATACAATGGAAATCAGCCCAGCAATTAAAAAGAATCAACTATTAATACAAAATCATGGATGATTTTCAAAGACATTAGGCTGAATGAAAGAAACCAAAACCAAAAGAGTTTGGTGAGGCTAGACGTGGTGTCATGTGCCTGCAGTCTTCAGCTACTTGGGAGGATGAGGTGGGAGGCTCGCTTGAGCCCATGAGTTTGAGTTTGCAGTGAGCTATGACCATGCCACTGCACTCCAGCCTGGGTGACAGACTGCGACCCTGTCTTTATTTAAAAAAAAAAAAAAAAAAGTTTGATGATTCTAAACTATGCGATTCCATTTATATGAAGTTCTAAGAGTTGTAGAGAACTTCTAGAAGAAATCTGAGCCATGAAGACGGAAGTGAGAGCGGTGGCTCTCACTTGGAGAGGCTCTCTCCTCTGGAGCAGGGACACAGGTTCAGGAAGAATGCCTGGAGAGGGACAAGAGGGAGCTTTCTGGGGTGATGAACGTTTTCCTTAACTTGATGAAGGAGGCGGTTACTCAAGTACAGGCATTTGTTAAAACCTATCAAAATACACATTCAAAAGCTAGGCATTTTAGCATATTTTAGTGTATCTAAATTATGCCTCACGTAAGATGTTTTAAAAAAGTGACATTTTTCTTATCATCAACTGATGTCCACCGCCTTCCCACCAATGTCATTATAATGAAAACATATCTGTATAACAAATTTGCTTCAACCCTTTACTTGAAACCACAGGTGAAAAGTTGGAAGAGTTTGTTTTGATGGGTGCTATGGCCTGAATGTTTATGTCCCGCCCCCCCCAACATTCACGTGCTGAGACATCATCCCCAGTGAAATAGTATTAAGAGGTGGGGCCTTTAGGAGGTGGTTAGGTCGCGAGGGCAGAGTCCTCATGATGGGTTTAGTGCCCTCACAGAGGAGTCCACAGGGAGCTTGCCTGCCCCTTCCACGATGTGAGAACACAGCAAGAGGGCGCCATCTGTGAGCCAGACACTTCCGCTGGTGAACTCCTTGCTGGTGGACTTTTTTTTTTTTTTTTTTTTTTGAGACAGAGTCTCACTTTGTTGCCCAGGCTAGAGTGAGTGCCATGGCGTCAGCCTAGCTCACAGCAACCTTAATCTCCTGGGCTCAGCGATCCTACTGCCTCAGCCTCCCGAGTAGCTGGGACTACAGGCATGCGCCACCATGCCCGGCTAATTTTTTGTATATATATTTTTAGTTGGTCAATTAATTTCTTTCTATTTTTGGTAGAGACGGGGTCTCGCCCAGGCTGGTTTCGAACTCCTGACCTTGAGCGATCCGCCCGCCTCGGCCTCCCAAAGTGCTAGGATTACAGGCGTGAGCCACCGCGCCCGGCCGCTGGTGGACTTTTGAGCCTCCAGAACTGTGAGCAATAAATTTCTGTTGTTCATAAGCCACCCAGTTTATGGTGGTTTTGTTCCATTAGGCTGAGTGGACCAAGACAACGGGTTTGGCTGTTTCAGCAGGATGATCTCTTCCCCCCAGAAACTGACAGCAGGCGTGTAGAACATATTCATAGCAAGTTGACACAGTGTAGGATTAGAGGACTCATCTTTTTGAAAAAGGAATCGACTAGGTTGGGTATGGCTGAACTCCTGTGGTTATTACAGTGGAAACACATATTAGTCTGCTGTAAGTTGGAAAAAAATGTTATGTGAGAAGCACTGTTCTAAGCTACCTTACTAGCTTCAAGCCACTCAGAGAAGAGCTTCCCACCCCTCTCGATCCTTTGTTATCACTGTAATCAGTGTAGCCCACACGGAGCATGCGCAAGTGAATCCTTGTGCATTTGTATTGATCTTGGGCCTGAGGCTTCTGGACAAATAAAGTTGTCAGAACCAGCCTACTCCAATCCTTAGGATTGTCCTCCACCCAGGAGAAGCCTGGACAGAGCAGGGAAGCCTAGACTAAGCAAGCATTCTCTTTGGGTCCTAGAAGAGCTTCAGCCTCAGCTGTTCCAAGGCCAGTCCTATCTTCACTTTTTTTTTTTTTTTTTTTTTGAGACAGAGTCTCACTATGTTGCCTAGGCTAGAGAGAGTGCCGTGGCATCAGCCTAGCTCACAGCAACCTCAAACTCCTGGGCTCAAGCGATCCTGCCGCCTCAGCCTCCTGAGTAGCTGGGACTACAGGCATGCGCCACCATGCCCGGCTAATTTTTTTCTATATATATTAGTTGGCCAATTAATTTCTTTCTATTTATAGTAGAGACGGGGTCTCGCTCTTGCTCAGACTGGTTTCAAACTCCTGACCTTGAGCAATCTGCCCGCCTTGGCCTCCCAGAGTGCTAGGATTACAGGCGTGAGCCACTATGCGCGGCCTGATCGTCACGTTTTGCTGAGTGAGGACCTGGCTAGTTGCCATCCCCAGGATCCCTTCTCCACTGTCTCCCTACTTCCTCTTTACTTGCTGGGCACGTTGTGACCAAGAATAAAATACTGATTTCCCAACCTCCCTCACGGCTAGATATGACTGTGTGACTTGCTTCTGGCAGGACAGATTCAGTGGGACTTCCAGAAAGGCAGCCGAAAGAGAGCTGAGTCAGCAGGGAGGGGCCTCTTTTGGCCTGTCTGTCTGTTCTCCTCCTGGCTTGCAACTCTGGCAGCCCATGTTGACCCTGAGGCCACCGTGAGCACAGAAGCTACCCTGCTAGAATGTGGCAGCTGAAAGCTCAGTGAGGTCTAGGTCCCACTGGCTCTGGATGCCTGCTCTCTAAACTTTCTCTGTAGAAAGAAGAAATAGGCTTCTAGCATGTGTAATCCATTCTTGTCTTAGATTTTCCTATTTCATGCAGCCAAGTATAATCCTAATTCGTGCATAAGCCAAAATTGGCCTTTTCTCTTTTATTCACTGACAGTCATCTAGAAAGCAGCCCTGCCTTATCTGTCTTTCATCCTGGAAGTCGCTGAGGAAAGCAAACAGGTAGGCCGGCAATCTGATTACATACTGTCTCCGGCATATTTGCGCTGACAAGAGGACCACCAGAAAAAGCAATGTGTCACCCAAAAGGAGCATTGTGGTACTAAGTGATAATGAAATTCAGAACCTTTCAACTTTTCTATATAGATCTGAATACATGTAGGAGCTCTGAGAAACGTATAAAGTGCATCCTCTGGCCTTTGGCAGCGACAGGCGGGGATGTGGCCACAGATATGAGAAGAAAAATAAAAGTTAACTAGTTACTTTTAAGATCCAGCAAGCGTGTTTGGAAAGGCTATCTACGAATGACTTGTTGGAGGGCGATATTATGTCAGTTAATTTTCCACATGCCTCAGAAGACATTTGCAAAGGAAAATTATATATCTGCAGGTTCACAAAACAACTATTTCCCATATCAAACATTTTAAAGAAATGTTTCTCTTTTCCAGAACAATTACATATAAACTTTTTTTTTTTTTTTTGAGACAGAGTCTGGCTCTGTTGCCTGGGCTAGAGCGCTGTGGCATCAGCCTAGCTCACAGCAACCTCAAACTCCTGGGCTCAAGCGATCCTCCTGCCTCAGCCTCCCGAGTAGCTGGGACTACAGGCACGTGACACCATGCCCAGCTAATTTTTTCTATATATTTTTTAGTTGGACAATTAATTTCTTTCTATTTATAGTAGAGACGGGGTCATGCTCTTGCTCAGGTTGGTTTCAAACTCCTGACCTTGAGCAATCCGCCCACCTTGGCCTCCCAGAGTATTAGGATTACAGGCACGAGCCACTGCGCCTGGCCCACATTTACATATAAACTTGAACTCTTCTCAGAAAATAATTGAACATTTTACAGAATTAATAAAGAAATTGCTTCTGAGTACAGAAATTGAAAGTTCCAAGGTTTACAAATGACTGGAGAAATTTATTCACTGAGAAGTTTCTTATACAACTAATATAACAAAAGCCATCATTCCTCTAAACATTGTAATTTATATACAGCATCTGGGTTTGGTATTCAGAAACTGATTTTGAACACCTGGATAAGGATCAGATTGGAACATATTCATAATTGAAAAATAATGCTGCAGACTTCTCTAGCACCTCACCTCCCAATTTAATAGGCCAATGAGTCCCTCCTTATAGGTGGACTTCCTCCATTTGAAGAATGAGAGTTACTGTAAAGAAAGGGACAAAGAAAGTAATTTTTGACGAACTACCGGGTAGAACAACTTGCAGCAACATTAGGTTATTTACATTCAACTTTTCAAATTCATTTACAAGACATTTTTTTGGTTGGTATAGTTTCCTCTTGAGCTTGCTATTTCTTATAGCCCATCTCTATTAGGAAAGGAGTGAGCTGGGCGCAGTGGCTCACGCCTGTAATCCTAGTACTTTGGGAGGCGGAGGCGGGAAGATCACTTGAGGTCAGGAGTTTGAGACCAGCCTGAGCAAGAGTGAGACCCTGTCTCTACTAAAAAATAGAAAGAAATTAGCTGGACAACTAAAAATATATATAGAAAAAATATTAGCCGGCTTGGTGGCGCATGCCTGTAGTCCCAGCTACTTGGGAGGCTGAGGCAGAAGGATTGCTTGAGCCCAGGAGTTTGAGGTTGCTGTGAGCTAGACTGATGCCACAGCACTCTAGCCCAGGCAACAGAGCCAAACTCTGTCTCACAAAAAGAAAAAGTAAGGAAGGAGTGGTATAACAAGTTAAATGCCTCAAAGAAGCATTATATAATATGTTCAATGACAGTTGACTAAGAGAAGTCTGAAAAAGTAGTTTCATTTGTGGTGTTTTTCTTTTCTCTGATAGGCGCCTTTGGTGCTATGAGCTGGTATGCTTAGGGCCCAGCCAAAAATACAAGGCCAAGCCTTCAATTGCTAATCAAATGAATAAGCCTAGATCCTGACTGTAAACTCCATGTCTTTTACAATAATCACAGTTGAACAGGCTTGGCTGGACTTCAGTCATTTATTACCAGCAGTTTGCACTTGCACTTGGGAAGGTTTTGCAGATCCAGTTCCCCCATCCTCCTCCTGGCCCAAGCCCATCCCTTGGCACTTCCTCTCCACCGACTGTGGTCAGCGCAGTGGGTCCAAGGCCTCAGCTTGCCGCGGCTGCCACACCCAAAGCTGGATTGGCAAGCCTGGCAGAATGAGTGGATGAGTTCTTGGCAACAATCACAGGGATCCTTCCCACGGACACCTTCTGCTCTGGCTCTTTATTGCTTTTTAAACACTTCGTCCATTGTTTTTGTTTGGTTGTAATGTTACTTTGCAGAAATAATACAGGCAATGTATGATTATATTCCCTTTGTAAAATAGGCATCTGAACTCAATGGCATCATTAATCAACTGGATAGAATCGACATCTATAGACTACTTCATCCCACAACTGCAGGGTACACATTTTTCTCAAGCTCACATGGAACATGCAACAAGATAAACCATATTCTGGGCTGTAAAACATACCTTAACCAATTAAAAAAATTAGAGATCAACATACATAATGAGTGAGATGTGCACCATCTGGGGGATGGTCATGCTGGAAACTCAGACTTGGGGGAGAAGGGGAAAGGGCATTTATTGAAACCTTAAAATCTGTACCCCCATAATATGCTGAAAAAAAAATTAGAGATCATACCACGTGCACTGTCAGACCACAATGTAATTAAACTAAAGATTAATAATGGAAAAATAGCTGAAAACCCCCAAATATTTGGAGATCAAACAACACACTTATCAATAACACCTGGGTTAGAGAAGAAATCCCAAGAGAAATTTTTTAATATTCTGAATGAAATAAAAGTGAAAATATAATTTATCAGAATTTGTGAGATACAGAGAAAAACAGTGTTTAAAGGGAAATTTATAGCATTGAATATTTATATTAGAAAAGAGGAATATCTAAAAATCACTAATATAAGTTTCTATCTTAGAAAACTACAAAAAAAAGAGCAAATCAAATTCAAAGTAAGCAGAAGAAAATAATTAATGAAGAGTAGAACAGTGATAAATCAGTGAAATTAAAAACAGGAAATCAATAGAGAAAATCAATGAAACCAAAACTAGTTTTTTAAAAATATCAAAAAAAATGATAAGCTTCTCCAAACTAAGAAAAAAAGAGAAAGGATATAAATTACTAATATCAGAAATGAGAGGGAAGTCATCACTACAGATCCCATGGATATTAAAGGGATAATAAAGGAATACTATGAATAACTCTATGCCCACAAATTTTTACAAACTAGATGAAATGGACCAATACCTTGAAAGACACAATCTGCTAAAACTCACACAAGAAGAAAGACAATCTAAATAGTGTTACATCTATTAAAGAAATTAATTCCATAGGTAATAATCTTCCAAAATAGAAAGCACTAGTCCCAGATTGGTTCACAGTGAATTATACCAAACATTTAGGAAACAAATTGCACCAATTCTCTACAACTTCTTCCAGAAGAAAGAAGCAGAGGAAATGCTTCATAACTCATTTTACAAGGCCAGCATTACCCTAATACCAAAACCAAAGACATTACAAGAAAGGAAAACTACAGAGCAATATGTCTCATGAATATAGATGCACAACCCTCAACAAAATACTAGCAAATTGACTCCAACAATGTATACAAAGAATTTTACAACACAACCAAGTGGGATTTATGCCAAGCACACAAACCTGGTTCAACATTCAATAATCAATTAATGTAATCCAGGCTAAAGAAGAAAAATCACATGATCATATCAATAAATGCAGAAGACATATTTGGCAAAAATCCAACATCTACTCCAGATGCAAAACTTTCAGCAAGCAAGGAACAGAGAACTTCCTCAACTGGTTAAAGAATATTTATTTTAAAAAACCTACAGCTAATATCATATTTAACAGTGGGAAACTAGAAGCTTTCCTGCTAAGATAAAGAATAAAATAGGGATGGCCTCTCTCACCACTCTTTTTCAACATCATTCTGGAAGTCTTATGTGATAAGACAAGAAAAGGACATAAAAACTGGGAAAGAAGAAGCAAAACTGGCTTTGTTTGCAGGTGACATGATCGACTATATAGAAAGTCTGCAAGAATCAACCAAAAAACTCCTGAAACAAATAAGTGATTATAGCAAGGTTATAGGATACAAAGTTAATATACAAAAGTCAATTGCTTTCCTATATATCATCAACAAAAATGTGGGATTTGAAATTAAAAAATTATCATTTACTTTAGTATACTTAGGTATAAATCTAGCAAAATATGTATAAGATCTATATCAGAAAAACTACAAAAACCTGGTAAAAGAAATCAAAGAGGAACTAAATAAATGGAAAATATTTCATGTTCATGGAGAGAAAGACTCATTATTATCAAGATGGCAGTTCTTCCCTACTTAACCTACAGATTCAATGCAATCTCAATCAAAATCCCAGCAAGTTATTTTGTAGATATTGACAAACTGATTCCAAAACCTATATGGAGAGGCAAAAGACCTAGAATAGGTAACACAACATTGAAAGAGAAGAACAGAGTCAGAGGACTGACACTACCTGACTTCACGACTTACTATAAAGCTGCTGTAAGTAAGACAGTGTGGCATTGGCAAAAGAAAAGATAAATAGATATAAGGAACAGAAGAGAGAGCCCAGAAATAGATATATATAAATATAGTCAACTGACCTTTGACAAAGCAGCAAAGGCAATACAATGGAGCAAATATAGTCTTTTCAACAAATGGTGCTGGAACAATTGGACATCCATGTGCAAAAAAAGAAAGAAAGAAAAAAAAAAGAATTTAGACACAGACCTTACAGTCTTCACAAAAATAACTTTAAATGGATCATATACCTAAATGTAAAATAAAAAACTATAAAATCTAAAAATTTTAGGGATTGCAATGACTTTTTAGATACAATACTAAAGGCATGAACCATGAAAGAATTGATAAGCTGGACCTCATCAAAATTAAAAACTCTGCTCTGTGAAAGACATTGTCATGAGGGTAAGATAAGACATAGACTGGGAGAAAATATTTACAAAAGACATATCTGATAAAAGACTGTAAACCAAAATTTACAATGAACTCTTAAAACCCAACAATAAAAGAAGCACGATCTAATTAAAAATGGGCAAAAGACCTAAACAGATACCTCATCAAGGAAGACATTAACATGGCAACTAACCATATGAAAAGATGTTCAACATCATATGTCATTATTGCAAAATGACATATTTTGCAATTATGAATTGCAAAAGAAAACAACAATGAGATACTGTTACACAAACCTATTAGAATAGCCAAAATACTAAACTCTGACAATACCAAATCCTAGCAAGGATGTGGAGCAAGAGAAGGTCTCATTTATTGTTAGGGAATGCAAAATGGTACAGCCACTTTGGAAGACAGTTTGGCAGGTTCTTCTAAAACTTAAACATTATTTTACTATATGCAATCCAGAAACTGTGCACCTTGGTATTTACCCAAAGGAGTTGAAAACATGCACAGAGATGTTTATAGTAGTTTTATGCATCATTACCCAAACTTGGAAGCAACTAAGATGTCCTTTCACAGGTGAATGGATAAACAAACTATGGTAATCCAGACAATGGAATATTATTCAGCACTAAAAAGAAATGAGCCAACAAGCCATGAAAAGATTTGGATAAAACTTAAATGCAGATTACTAGGTGCAATAAGCCAATATGAAAAGCCTACATACTGCATGACATTCTAGATAAGCAAACCTATGACGACAGTAAAAAGATCAGTGGTTGCGACGCATTGGGAGGAGGGAGGGATAAACAGTTGGATTACAGAGGATTATTAGGGCAGTGAAACTATTTTGTATGATATTATAATGTTGGCTACAAGTCATTATACATTTGTCTAAATCCATAGAATGTATAACATTAAGAGTGAAGCCCAACGTAAACTATGGACTTGGAGTGATAATGATGTGCTAATGTAGGTTCCTTTATTGTGACAAATGTACCATGCTGACATAAGATATTGACAGCAGGGGAGGCTGTGTGTGTGGCAGTGAGCAGGGGGATATGGAACTTTCTATAGTTTCTGCTCAATTTTGCTATGAGCCTAAAACTGCTCTAAAATAACAAAGTCTATTTAAACAGAAAAAAAACCAACATTATAGTTAAAATTCCTTTTAACCACCGTCTCCAACTTCAATCCTTCCTGGAAGGAACCACTGTTCATGGCTGGGTGTGTATCCTCCCAGAATTTTTTCTATGCATTGACACAACATTAGATTGAACCATAGGAAATCACCATTTTTGTCTGTCAAAAATGGTTGAATATTGGCAATTTCATATGAATTTTATGTGATGCAACCAAAAACATATACTGATAGAAAATACATGGTATCAATGGGCACTGTGTTTATACAAACTGGAGCACACTGGTCATATTAATTTTAATTTTCCATTTTTTTTCCACTCAGTTTTTCTTGGAGTCATTTCCACATCAGTATGGTATGCATAGTTCTACTTCACTCCTTATAATTGTTTTAAGATACTCCATAGTAGAAGTGTTTTACTTCCAAATAACTATTTGCAGATCTTAGACCTACTTTTATTAATTAATTTTTAGGAGCATGGGAATGAATGGGCAAACCCCAACAGAAAGGAAAAATATATCCTGTTGTTCCATTTGGGCCAGGAAGATTACTTAGAGGTGATAATGTAGATAAATGAAATATAAAGAATGCTTTAATTCATGCATTTCTATAAAAACTCTTAAAATATCTTATATATAATAATTGGTTTTTCTTTCTCATCTTCTGTAGGAGAGGAATATGCTGTTTGAAGCCATGAGCCTGACTTTAACATCAGGTATCCTGAAGATGGACTTGATCTGGATCGTATCACATGCACCCATCATTCTACATGCCCTCCCTGCACTTGAAGTTTAAACCCATTCCTGATGACATGGTCATCATTGTTCTTAGCATCTGCCCAGAGCTCTGCTTTTAGTCATCTTACAAGGCTCCTCCTTGAAGGGCTGGGATAGACCTCCTCCTCCTCCTCTCCCTTCCCAAGCCACGACCTGCACTGGAGTACCAAGGGCAGACAGAAGGTCCTGGGGCCTGCCGGGTCCTTTAAACACTGCTTGTCTACACAACCAACCTTTTACAAATGGAATGGTTGTGGCCTCCGGCAAGCAGCCAAGGATTTTTTTAGAGGTGAAAGATCACCTCTGACTTCTGACTAAATATGGCAGATTGAACATACACTTTTTTTTGAGGGGGGTGGACAGGGTCTCACTCTGTTGCCTGGGCTAGAGTGCCGTGGCATCAGCCTAGCTCACAGCAACCTCAAACTCCTGGGCTCAAGCGATCCTCCTGCCTTAGCCTTCCGAGTAGCTGGGACTACAGGCATGTGCCACCATGCCCGGCTAATTTTTTCTATATATTTTTAGCTGTCCAAGTAATTTATTTCTATTTTTAGTAGAAACGGGGTCTCACTCTTACTCAGGCTGGTCTCGAACTCCTGAGCTCAAACAATCCACCCGCCTTGGCCTCCCAGAGTGCTAGGATTATAGCCGTGAGCCACCGCGCCTGGCTGAACACATACATTTTTAATTAAAAAAAAATTTTTTTTTATTGGGAGGTTGTGAGGAGTGGTGCTCAGTTGCCTTGTTTTTTTTTTTTTTTTTTTTTTTTTTTTTGAGACAGAGTCTCACTTTGTTGTCCAGGCTAGAGTGAGTGCTGTGGCGTCAGCCTAGCTCACAGCAACCTCAAACTCCTGGGCTCGAGCGATCCTTCTGCCTCAGCCTCCCGAGTAGCTGGGACTACAGGCATGCGCCACCATGCCCGGCTAATTTTATATATATATCAGTTGGCCAATTGATTTCTTTCTATTTATAGTAGAGACGGGGTCTCGCTCTTGCTCAGGCTGGTTTTGAACTCCTGACCTTGAGCAATCCGCCCGCCTCGGCCTCCCAAGAGCTAGGATTACAGGCGTGAGCCACAGCGCCCGGCCTCCTTGTTTGTTTTTGTTGAGACAGAGTTTCACTATGTTGCCCTGGGTAGAGTACAGTGGTGTCATTGTAGTTCACTGCAACCTCCAGCTACTAGGCTCAAGTGATCCTTTTGCCTCAGCCTCCCAGGTAGCTGGGACTACAGACACGCTGCAACACCTGGCTTGGTTTTTTATTTTTTCTTTTCTTTTTAGTAGAGGTGGCGTCTCACTTTTGCTCAGGCTGGTCTCAAACCCCTGAGATCAAGCAATCCTCCTGCCTCAGCCTCCTAGAATGCTAGGATTACAGGGGTGTGCCATCGTTCTCAGCCAAACACACACATTAATTCTGTCCTATCCCCACATCCTACTAAAATGACAGCAAATTAAAAACAATGATATAAACCCACATGGATTAACAATAGGAGAACAATAGGAGTTAACAGCAGATGAACAATGTCAATAAAATTTTGGAAAAGCAAAAACAGATTAAAAAAATGATAACTGACTTAGCAGAACAGAAAAACTGAAACCTACTTCCTATGAACTGGGGACAGATTTGCTTCGCAGAACTCTAGAAAGTCTCAGAATTTAGAGGACCAAATACCTCTAAATGCTGCGGTGTAGGGTGGGACTAAGGCCAGGATTGGTTAGAGATTTAATTGATGAGAAGTTAGACATCTAGATTCTCTCCTCCAACCCATCCAGCCAACAATTCTTCCTGTGTTAGTTATCTATTGCTGCATAATAAATTACCTCATGGCTTAGTGGCCTATAACAAAAGTAAACCTTTATCATCTTGCAGCTTTTGTAGGTCAAGAATTCTGGAGTGGCTTTGCCATGCAGTTTTGACTCAAGGTTTTATGAGCTAGCAGTCAAAAGGTTGGCTGGAGCTGCAGTCATCTGAAGGCTTGACTAGAGCTGGAAGATCTACTTCTGGGATGGCTCACTCACACAACTGGCAAGTTAGTATTGTTTGTAGGCAAGAGGTCTCGGTTCCTCACCACACGGACTTCTCCACAGGAGGAGGACTGCTTGAGCTTCCTCACAACATGGTAGCTGGTTTCACTTCGAGAGAGTTGTGCCAGACAGGGCAGAAGCTGCAATGTCTTTTATGATCTAGCATTGGAAGCCACAGTCCATCATTTTTGCAATGTCCCATTGGTTACACAGGCCAGCCCTATTCAATATGGGAGGGAACTACACACAGGAAGTACAGATATCAGGAGGTGAGAGTCACTGGGTGCCATTTTGAAGGCTGGTTACTCCCTCATCTCTTTAATGTCTCACTCTTTTTTTTTTTTTTTTTTTTTTTGAGACAGAGTCTCGCTTTGTTGCCCAGGCTAGAGTGAGTGCCGTGGCGTCAGCCTAGCTCACAGCAACCTCAAACTCCTGGGCTCGAGTGATCCTTCTGCCTCAGCCTCCCGGGTAGCTGGGACTACAGGCATGCGCCACCATGCCCGGCTAATTTTTTATATATATATCAGTTGGCCAATTAATTTCTTTCTATTTATAGTAGAGACGGGGTCTCGCTCTTGGTCAGGCTGGTTTCGAACTCCTGACCTTGAGCAATCCGCCCGCCTCGGCCTCCCAAGAGCTAGGATTACAGGTGTGAGCCACAGCGCCCGGCCTAATAATGTCTCACTCTTTTTAAAAATTTTTTTAATTTTAGCGTATTATGGGGGTACAAGTGTTAAGGTTACATATATTGCCCATGTCCCCTCCCCCCTCCAGTAAGAGCTTCAAGCGTGTCCATCCCCCAAATGTTGCACAATGTCTCACTCTTTAACATGAACCTAGAGCCAAAGATCACTAGACATTTGGGGAAAGCGTCTTATATATATATATGTATATATATATATATATATATATATGCACATATATATATATATATGCACATATATATATATATATAAAAGAAGAGACCAAAACAAAGGGAAACAAAGAAAAGAATTCAGAGAGAACAGAATATGCAGGAAGCAGAAGGGAACGTTAAAAAAAAAAAAAAAAAAAAGAAAAAAGAAAGAAACAAATTTCAGAGAGAAAA
This sequence comes from Microcebus murinus, assembly GCF_040939455.1. Taxonomy (NCBI): domain Eukaryota; kingdom Metazoa; phylum Chordata; class Mammalia; order Primates; family Cheirogaleidae; genus Microcebus; species Microcebus murinus. The sequence goes on along the minus strand of NC_134104.1, from coordinate 132,323,638 downwards.
GCTAAGATATTACAACCATGAAAAAAGACCAGGATATAATAATGATAACAAAAATAACAATGAAACCCACAGAACCCTTTACCCCCAACATCACTTAGAGAGTCTACACAATGTGACAGACTTTCTTATAGACAGGACTGTTCATGTATTAACTCATTTAATCCTCAAAACAACCATCTTGGAAGGCAGGTTCTATTACTGGATTTATTATATAGAGGCATTAAGTAACTTCTCCAAGGTCACAGCTGATAGGTAGAAATGCCTGGAGTTGAACCCAGAGCTGGGGCTCTTAGAAAAGAAGGCTTTGGGTCCTATAAACAGATCGCTTCATGGGAAAGGAAAGAACATTGATTTCAGAAGCAGACCTGTGAGACACTCAGCCAAGCCTTCGGAACAGTCCGGGTGCAGCTCAAGGTTCGGGGTGAGCCCATACGTGGCCCCACCATAGTGCAGGGCAACGACACGGGGTGGCAGCACAGGCCTGGCCCACCATGCAGCCCATCCCCCCCACACCAGTCCCTTAGTGGACCCCGTTGGGCACATTCTTTGTGGAAACTTGGGAGCAGAATGAGAAGTCTAAGAGGTTAGAGGTGAGAAACTGGAAGTCATGGCTATGTCATGGCCTCCCTGAATTACATCTGCTCTTGACCACAATAATAGCTACCATTTAGTAATGGCTCAATCAAATCACTGTAATCTTCACCACAGCCCTATTTTGTGGATAAGGAAGCAGTGGCTCAGAGAGGTTATGTGACTTTTCCAGGGTCTTCTATCTGGTAAGTGGCTAGGTAGGTGGAGGCCCTCGGCTTACCTGGCTTTTGTCTGTGCCTTTTTCCAGTATGACACATTGTTTGGCCCAATTCTTCACCCCTCCATACCCCTTACAGTTCTGTGTCCTGATTTTGTGTTTGACCACATGACTCACTTTGGCTCATGGAACATTAGCATGTGTGATGTCACCAAAGGCTTGAAAAGTACCGTGCATTGGGTCTTCCTTTCTTGTACCTTTGCCATCACTATGACAAGGGCCTGCCTTGGCTAGACCACGGGTGTCAGGAAGAGAAAGAGAGACACATGGATTGGAGATGCCCCAGCTGCATCGGCCTATATTATCAGCAACTTCTTGGCTGACCCACAAAGCCACGAGAATGAACACTTAAAGTTTTAAGCGACTGAGTTTTGAGGGGTTGGTTACACAGCATTTCTGTGGCAATAGCTAACTGATATACCATGTCATGAAGATAAATGAACAGATGATCAACGATGACATGTAATAAAAAAAAACTCAGGGTCTGTCTGGCTAGGGTTGTCAGATTTAACAAATAAAATACAGGACCCAGATCAATTTAAATTTTAGATAACATCAAATAATTTCTTAGTATAAGTGTGTCTCATTAATATTTGGGAAATGTTAAAAAATGGTTATTTGCTTTCCACGTTGGGCATCCTGTATTTTATCTGGCAACCCCATTCTGGCAGATTTGCAAGAGTCAAACTGTGCAGAAAGCACCTGTGTGAAAAATTGCGTCTGGGCTAGAAAAGAAAAGATGAAAACAAGAAGTTGTTTCCTCTGTTCTCCATCAGGCAATAAATGTATCTGTAGGGCAGGCTTTTTAGGTCTCTCAGGTAGCTGCTGGTAGAGGGACGGAGTCAGAGAAAAACCTGCCTGAAACATTAAAACGTTGCCAGTGGTTCAAAAGAGTCTCTTTCAGCTGTGGTATTCAAGCGCTCTACAATCAGGGATTCACGGGGCGCCCTGGCTTTCCCGGTTCCGGCAGCATGAGGTGCTGCAGAGAGCATCTCCTGGAACAACCCAAAACCTGCATCCCTTAGCCTGGATCCGGGAGGCGTTTCCCGGGCTACTGCGCCATCTGTCTCCCAGGTGCCCGCAGGGGAAAGGCGCTGTGGGAGTGGGGAGAGCAGGGCTGTGGCCCTGGGCTCTGCAGGGGACTGTCCAAGAACCGTTTGTGGAGAAGTCAGGCCAGTTCCCGAGAGGGACCAGGGAAGCCAGGGGGCTGGATGATATAAGAGAGAACAAACCGAACACCGCGGGGGGGCGGGAGCCCCGAGCAGCTGAATGTGGGAACTTGGTCCACCCTCTGCCTTCATCTCTCTCTAACAGATTCTAGCAAGCCACTGTTTTTGGCTTTGCACAGCCTAACTGGCTATTTTTGTGAGTAGTCGCCAACTCGATCCAGGAGGAAATTCCGTGCCGTCAGCCAGCAGCACAGATTGTTGCAGGAAAAATGACACAACTCATCCTCTGGGCAAACTTGCAAATGAGTACAAATTTCCCCATCGCTCTTCCACTCACACAGCTGGCTGGAGAAGGGTGTAAATTTTTCCATGGCAATAGGAGACTCTTCCTCCAAATAATTTCTTGTGATGAAACGAATCCCTGTGGCTCTTGATTTACTTTCATTTCTGGTTCCCTTTCCCCTGACATTGAACTAGAACCCACTCGGGCCACGCTCCAGGGCACTTCCCAGGACTCCGGCACCAAGCTCTCCCACGAACGACCTTGCTACAAAGTCACATTTCCGACAGGGACATCGGCCGGCTGAAATTCTGTACCTCCCGATAAATGGCACTGTGAAAACCAAACACGCACAACGTGGTCATCAGTGCAGAACAGTTTTGACATAAACCACAGCTCACTCATCTGAGGACCGAGGTTGACTGCCTCTGCCTCTCCCTGCTCACAGTGCTGCTTACTCCTGACCCAGGCTCTCGCTCAGATGCAGCTAGTAGATTTCATCCACTCTTCCACTTGGATTCAATCCAGTGGATAATTATGGAGCCTCTGCGGTGCTCATCATACTGCGCTAGGATCCAGGGGAATGCAATAATTAATAATGCACAGGATCTAGCTTCAGGAAGTTTGTTGTTAAAAGGAAAGGAGATCTACAAGTTGCTATAATGGGAGAGGTGACCATGAAGGACCCGCATGGTAGCAGCGACAATCTGAGGAGGGGATTTGAAGAATTGCTCTTTGGCAGGGGAGGCCCGGAGATGTCTTGTGGAGGGGGCAGCATTGGAGCTGGGCTGTAGAGGGCTTCAGTGATGGCCTCTGGGGGGGGTGGGGCATCTGGAAAGTCTAGTCACCAGGACAAGAAAAGAAAGCCACCCCAAAGAATAGGGTTTGCAGGGAGCAGGGAGAGAAGGTGGGGTTTAGAAACAAGAAGCTGAAGCCCAGATGCACTTCTTTGGAGAAGCCAGGCTCTGTTCTGTGATCTTAACTGGACTCCAGATGCTGGGGACATCTCCAACCCACGCACACAGTCCACTGCTCGGCCGATCCACTCTTATTGAGAAGGCCAGATTCTAAAATACCTTACTCTGATAGCTTAAAGGATGAATGTTTTGCATATCAATGTTAAGTTAAAATCAGGATTCCTTAGGCTGTTTCTTTAGGAGACCTCGAATAGTTCTGAGCCCCAGCTGTCTCTGTGGATAATGAGAAAGTAAATTCTCCCTGTTGCAAAAACTTTCGGAACAGCAGGAAACCAACCTGTCAACTGAAATTGATTTATTCACTCAACTGGAATGACCCGACCCACTTAACACGTCCCCTGAGAGCTCGCAGTTTACTTCGTTCACCCCATAGGATCAGGCTGATTACCATATAATAACATGACATCTTCATGAGTAAGTCATAGTAGAAATGGCCATTCCCACTTAATAAGCAGAGAAAATTAAGTACAACTTTCACAGTCATACAAGAGAGGTACTCACTTTTAGCCTATAATGTGTTCGCCAGATCATCACAGTGCATCGTTTCCTTAGGTGCAGGATGAATTCCAGACTCCCTTTGCATCTCTATGTGCATATTTCTCTTAACCAGAAAGCCAGATGCCAGGGCTTCTTTAGGTAAATTTCATAGGTAAATCTGGCTTTGGACGTTCTCTGGACTCATTTCTAAATACCTGTTAGTCTCTGTTTTCTTCCCTTCCCTTCAGTTCCTTCCAACCTCTCTTGCTCTTGCTTAGAATAACTCTTTGTCAGTCTTTTCTGTTGTTTACAGCCTGTAGGCTGAAAGAGAGCCTGGAGTCCCAGGAAGCTAAGTTTGATTCTGTAACAAGCTGGCTCCAGGCATTCGGTCCCCGAGGAAATGACAAGTGTGCAGCCACAGCAGCCTCCAAAACATCCACCTGGCCTTGATCACCCAGGGTCTCCAGACACTTGTGTGTGTTGATCTTGGGATGCAAAACGGCTGCTGGCCTCTGAGGCGTCTCGGTAACTATGGAGACAGGAATGTAAACAGCAGTGAGTCTGGCGGGAAGCAGGTGGGCAGTCTTAGGGCTGATGTGTCATTGTCGTTATGTGCTGCACATGATGAAAACAGGGCTCCCAGGTCTCTCTCTTAACGAATGGGGTGATTGTAGCTTTATAGTGAGACTCCTCAGCATGGCTCCCTTTTCATCCAATTGCCTAGTTGTTCATCCATTTATTCCACAAATACGTACTGTGGGGTTACTAGGTGCTGGGCACTGGTTCAGAAGTGAGTAAGGCAAAGTCCCTGACCACAGAGAACTTCCACTCGAGTGGGGTGACCAACTGCCCCGGTTTGCCCGGGTCTGAGGGGAGACCCAGTACGTGGGACGGAGCTAAAACCGGGAAAGTCCTGGGCAAACTGGGACACGTTGGTCACCCTACTGGGGCAGGCACACATTAACGAGCACACAAACAAATATAACTATTTCAGATAGCGGTAAGAGCAATGAAGGAGGTAATGCCGAGTGAGGCAAGGCTGAGCGGCTGGAGGGGGCAGGAGGGGGCAGGTTTTGCTGACAGCTGGGCAAGGAGGGTCTCTCTGAGGGGGTGACTCTGAGCTGGTGCCTGAAGGGGCATGGGGGAGCCTTGCAGGTTGAGGGGACAGGGACAGACTTGACCATTTGAGGTAAAGAAGGCAGGCCAGTGAAGCGGGCGTGGAGTGGGACGAGAGAAGCTGAAGTCAGGGAGGTGGCAGGGCCTGGGCAGGCCATGTCTTGTAGGCTGTGGTCCAGAGTGGAGATTCTGGAACAAAATGAATCCAGCAAACCTCGCCTCTGCTATGGACCAATAGTCCTCACAACAAAGGGAGATTTGTATCATTATCCTCTTGTGACAGGTGAAGAAACTGAGGCACAGGGAAGCCTGAGGACTTGCCCACGTCCACATAGCAGGCTTCAGGCCCTGGGCAGTCTGGCTTCAAGGCCTGTCCTGTTAACCATGTCCCCTCATAGCCCGGTTCTAGGCAGGGGGCACCACGATCGGATGCATATTTGGGCCAAGCACTGTCTGTAGCTTCCCTTTTTGTCTTCCCTGCCCCCAGACCCGTCAGATCCCAGCATCTCCTGGACTGTGTTCAAGCCCCAGAATTTCAGCCGGCTGTGCCGCTTTAATATTTTTATGATGGGCTTTATGTATAAGAAACCAGGGAGGTGAAAATATTATGGCATATTGCTTAACTTCCTCTGTGCTGCTCTATAACCACCCTCGACATATTATTCTTACCCCTTGTTGAATATAGAAAACAACATAACCATCCGACTGCAAAGGCTGTTTTATCAGCTACCAAATTGCTTTATCGGGAGTAGTTAACAATGGGTTTTCTTTCTCCCACCATTTCTGATAAAATGTTTGCACAGCATTATGTGGGGAAATATAGAGCTACGGCAATAAAAAGAGAACAAGGATAATTTGTGTGTTGGCATTTCCACAATAGAATGTCAAATATTTCATACCCCAGTGATATTAAGCCTTTCTGCGCTTGCTGCTACTTTTAAAAAACATGCTTTATGTTCATTTTATTATTAATCTTAAACTGCACATATACATTATATATACTCTTTTTAAATGATATGTTTCCCAAACAATATTTTAAAGCCTGTCATAAAAATAAATATGTCTTGAGCATTGAAAATGCTATGTCAGGTACACCAGCAGGCAGTTGCAACTGAGAGGGAACATTCTTTCTAAAGACCACCCTGTCCTTGTTTGATGTCATGTCCCCAACCTTTTTCAGAATTCCATGCAAAGATCATTAATGCAAAGGGAGTTTGTTGCTTTTTTAAGAATGTGGTGATTAATCCATGTGGACTCATTTTTTCTCATTATTTGTAGAATTCTTCTTCATACAGAACTTTCCAGGTGGTAGATATGGATAATCAGATCCCAAATTAAACTAGAAATCATCACATTTTAAGAGTACTCAACACATCACATATTGTGAAATGAATTGGAAAGTAATCTGTATGCATCATTTGAATTTTAGGGCTTTTGTATTCTTAAAAAATAGCTTTTAAATTAGACCACAATAAATATTTTATTTTATTTATTTTTTTTTGAGACAGAGTCTCACTTTGTTGCCCAGGCTAGAGTGAGTGCCATGGCTTCAGCCTAGCTCACAGCAACCTCAAACTCCTGGGCTCAAGTGATCCTACTGCCTCAGCCTCCCAAGTAGCTGGGACTACAGGTATGCGCCAACCATGCCCAGCTAATTTTTTCTATATATATTAGTTGGCCAATTAATTTCTTTCTATTTACAGTAGAGACAGGGTCTCGCTCTTGCTCAGGCTGGTTTTGAACTTCTGACCTCCGCCTGCCTCGGCCTCCCAGAGTGCTAGGATTACAGGCGTGAGCCACTGTGCCCGGCCCACAATAAATATTTTAGATAAAAAAGCATTAAGAGGGACAAAAAGGCAGAGAGACCTGTAGCTAGCTCTGGATTTGTATTTCATATTTCCAAATGCAGAAGGGCCAGCTGCCAAGTCTCCCTGTGGTGTCTAGGAACCTGGTGAAGATCTTGCATGGTCCATGGAGACATTTGCTCTCTGGGTTCAAAGTCTGAGGGAGCCAAGATAGAGGTTCCTGAAGCCCTCCTGAGGGAAAGAGTTCTGGAACCCAGGGTGACATGTTCTTGGGAATTGCCAACAAGACTGAGTGATTGCCTATGTGAGTACAGACATCACATTTGATATCAAACAAATTTTTTATTTTCCTTTTCATGGCAAAGAGAGAGAGACAAGGCACCTTCAGCATCCCTGAGTGAGCAATGGGGAAAGATGTCATAAACACCTGTCATCTGACAATTGGACACTTGGTACCCAGACCATGGGAGTGGGGAATAGAGATAGTGGGTATGGCAGGTTGAAAAGGGCCTCTGAGAAGTATGTCCATGTGCTAATTCCCAGAACCTGTGATTATTACCGTATATGGCAAAAAGCAAATCTTATATAGCAGAAGATGTGATTAAGTTAAGGATGTTCAGGGGAGCCCATCCTGGACTATCAAGGTGGGCCCTAAATGCAATCACACATGTCTATAACAGAGAGGCACAGGGAATTCGGCACAGACCCACACAGAAGAGTAAGGGTTGTGATGACAGAGGCAGGGATGGGGGTGACACAGCCACAAGCCACCAAACACCTGCCCCACCAGAAGCCGGGAGAGGTGAGGAAACTCCACGGAGTCTCTGTAGGGAATGCGGCCCTGCCAACACCCTCATTCCAGACTTCTGGCCTCTAGAACTGGGAGAGAATATATTTGTGTTGTTTTAAGCTACCACATTTGTGGTAATGTGTTACAGCAGCCACAGGAAATGAATACGGTGGGTAACAGGTATAGGGAGATAAGGAGAAAAGGAAATTATTTTTTAGCTGCATACTCAAGACTAGATTTTTCCATTAAGTCACTGTACAAAGATTCTGGGAGTTGGCAAACAGCCCCTGGTGTCACTCTTGTGGTTTGTTATTTTACGTGGCAAGGGGGTTTTGCAGATGTAATTAAAGTTACTAATCAGTTGATTTTAAGATAGGGAGATGATGTGGTGGGCCTAACCTAATCACACAAGCCCTTTAAAATGCAGGATTTTCTCCAGCTGGTAGTGGAAGAAGACGCAGCAAGACTACTCCAGCTGGCCTGGAAGACAGCAGACATCCATGTTGTGAACTGTCAAGGGAGCAGGTGGACTCTAGCAGCTGAGAGTGGTTCCTGTCTGACAGCTAGCAGGAAAATGGGGACCTTAGTCCTGTAGCCATAGGGAAGTGGATTCTGCTAACAACTAGTGAGAGTGGAAGAGGACTGTGAGGCCCAGATCAGAAACTAAGCCTCAGTCAATACCTGGATTTCAGCTTTGTGATACCCTGAGAAAGAATCCAGCCACAATGTGCTTAACCTACAGACATGCAAGCCAATGAGTGGGTGTTGTTTGAGCTGCTAAGTTTGTGGTTAAGGAGCAGTAAGTAGCTAACACACATTCCTGGGGTATTGAACTGATCTGGGATGGGCAGGGAGGGTGCAGGTATGAAAAAGTTCCCTCCAGCATCCTGCCTCTACTCATCCCATCTTCTTCCACCACCCATCATATACACACCACTATGTGCCCGGACTGTCAAGGGTCTACCAAAGTCCAGGACACATTTCTTATTATCTGATTTATCCAGGTAAATCCTGATGAAATCGAGTTCTTAGTCCAGCAGAGGTTCCAGAAGGCAGGAGCTAAAATCATACGATATGGAGAATAAACTTGCTCATTTCCAAATGGGGCTCCATGTTATTGTGCAACACACACACACACACACACACACACACACACACACACAGGTACAGCGAAATGCTAGCATGTATTTTGCCCATTTTCAAGGAAAAAAAATCTATAGACATTCATCCTCTAACCAAGAGAAGGAAAACTGCACTGGACTCAAACCTTATCTCTCTCCACCAGCTCCAGCCCCACTAATGTCCTTTAGGTTTCTGGAATATGCTGAGCTCTTCCCTCTGCCTGAATATTTTTCCTCCACTCTTCAAAGAATCTTTGGGGAGGTAATATTTAAATTGAAACCCACCTGTAAGGTTTCAATTTAAATATTACCTCCCCAAAGACTCTTTTCCCTGACCACCCAATCTGAAATTGGTCTCTATTACTTGTCTCTCCATAGCTCCTTGTTCTTCTTTGTCATGGCACTAAATCACATTTTGTAATTATATATTGATTTCTCTGTCTACTTGCCTGACCACTAGACTATAGCTTTATATATTATTCAGCACTCTTTGGTTGCAAGCAACAGAAACACCCCCTCAGCTTGCTTAAACTATAAAAGAGAGGTAGCTTGTGGAATTACAAGAAAATTCATGTCTCAGCAAGGACAAGAATGATGAATATCGTAGGAGTTTTTAGATCTTCTCTCACAATTCCAGCCACTTCAGAAATCTGGGAGGCCTCCACTCGTATTTCAAGTTCCTGGGGGAGAGATTCGATAGGTCAAGATGGGCTGAGCTTCTGCCCCTGGATGTCACTGAGAGTTCCTATGATGGGTCAGTCTTAGGTCAAGAAAGCACAGTTTGACAGTTTGTTATCAGAAGGGAGGAAGTGGTGAAAGTGGATGGTTCTGAGCAGGGAACATAAAAGCATCACCAATTTTTTTTTTTTTATTTACACTAAACCCCCCCCCCTTTTTCTTTGTACAGACAGACTCCTGGGCTCAAGTGATCCTCTTGCCTGAGCCTCCAGAGTAGCTGGGACTAGAGGTAAGCACCACCATGTCCAGCTAATTACTTTTTATTATTTGTAGAGGCAGGGACTCTATATTGCCTATATTGCTATATTGCCTCTGGTCTTGAACTTCTGGCCTCAATCAGTCCTCCCACCTCTGCCTCCCAAAGCGCTGGGATTAGAGGCATGAGCCACTGCACCTGGCCACCAATTTTTATTGAACATGGATTCTGCGTAAGGCTCTGGCCTCAGCACCCACACCGTATCTACGGGTTTCCAATTTCTTCGGTCCCCGCAGGCCGTTCAGCATTTGGATGGCACAAGTCCCCAGCAGGTGTTGCCGCCATTGAAAAGCTTTGTGCCACTGTGCCTAGGTGAACCAGACACCGTAGGATAATCCAACCTGTTGGGTTTCACAGAGCTGGAGGGGTCCAGACACACCCTTGACAAGACAGTCAGGACATCAGGATATAGTGAGAAAAACTGGGGCTCCAGAGAGAATCTTGAGTGTGGATCTTGCTTCGCTACTGTGAATTTGGCCAAGTCACTTAGCCTGTCTGAGCCCTGATTTCCTCATCTATAAAATGGATATAATTATATATACACACATACATACACGTATGTATGTGTGTATACATATACAGTTGACCCTTGAACAACATGGGTTTGAACAGTGCAGGTTTCAACCAAATGTGGACTGAAAAAATACAGTATTTGTGGGATGTGAAACCTGCTTAAATGAAGGGTTGACTTTTCATATATGTGGGTTGCACAGACTGCAGGACTTGAGCATGTGCAAATTTGGTACACACGGGGGGCCTGGAACCAACCTCCAAGTACACTGAGAAATGACTGTGTATATATATATATATACACACACACACACATATATACACACACATACACATACACACACATATATATATGTATATGGATGCATACATATATATGTACACACATACATATATAATTTTGAGGGCATTGCTTTAAATGGCTGGCTAATAAAGACTTTCATGGATTCCTTTCCACCACATTGTCTTATTGTATTTTCCATGTACCTCCTATCACCACGAGGTTATTTTATATGTGTATTTATATATTTGGTGCTGTCTCCCCACTAGAATGAAAGTTCCAGGAGTGCAGGGACTTATCTGTCTTGTTCAAGGCTATATTTTCAGTTCTTGGCACATAAAGTAGCTGCTTTATAGATTTTTTTAATAAGTGAATGTGCAAATGAACAAAAAAATGGGGACCCAAGAAGGGAATACAATAGGGGTCATCCTTCTCTGGAGTCTTATATGGATGGAAGGGACTTAGGAGTTCCAGCAAATGGGCTGCATCCTATAGCCATAATTTCCAGGTTCATGTTATTCTATTTTCCTTTTATTATCTTTCTACCTTAGTCACTCTTGTTTAAACACACCATCCTTGTGTCAGCAGTGCTACTGGTAATAAGAGGAAGGTTGAGGGTCAGAGGAGCCCCCACCTCTGAAGATGCCAGGACTCTAGTGACAATAATAAGTCAGGAATTTTGATGGAGGTGCCCCTCTCCATCTGGAATCAACCTGGGAGCTTCTTGGTGGTCTACTTAAAGAAAGCAGCAATTTTCTTAACATTTCCTTACAAGCGAGAGGATTAAATGGCATAATGTGTAAGTAAAGCACCTGACACATAGTAGGTCCCACAAGAATGTCAGTTCTAGGAATTTTCTTTTAATTCTACAAGCTACCTCTTTTTTATAGTTTAAGTAAGCTGAGGGGGTGTTTCTGTTGCTTGCAACCAAAGAGTGCTGAATAATATATAAAGCTAGAGTCTAGTGGTTCCTAGTCTAGTCTAAGACTCCACGAGCCCAGCCAAATACATGTTTTTCCTTTGGAAATTGCTAAACATTGCTGCTGAGTGATAAAATGCACTTTCTCAGAATGACTGTCAGCTGGGGGCCGTGGCATTCCCTCTTTTTCAATAAACATATTCCCTTACTTTTTAGCAGCATGGCAAACTCAGCTCAAGAACAGGAAATGCATGTTGCACAGGGAGCCGCCAACCTCCAGTGTCATCTAGTGGCTCCCCTGTAAAGAAGTTCCATAAACAGGGGAATAGCTGACCCTTTATTCTGGAGTTTCCCACCTGCTTTGTAATTAAACACCTGTTTATGGACCCAGGGGAAGGACAAGTGAGCTGCACTATGCTACAGTAAGTTTTCAGGAAAAGCTTCTTTATAAGAAGCTTTCTAAGCTGGCAAGAAGATTGCTCTGAACAGTCTGGGCACCCCTCTCCCATTGTTCTGGGCTCAGGGGAGACCCAGATGGATTCATGGCTGCGAGGACGCTGCCCAGACAGTATGCGAGGGGCCAGGAGTGTGGTTTCCTAAGCAAACTTGAATAGATGCAGCATGTCACCTAGCAGCCAGGAGATTTTACTGGCTGAACCCCCTACTTGTGAGACCTGAGACAGGAGAATTACTTTGCCTCTCTGTAAAATGGCAATAATAATAATAGTAAGCATCTCATGGGTGTATATGATGGGATGGCATGATTTAGAACAGTGCTTGAAACACTGTCATTCAATAAATATTTCTTCCCTATTATCTCTTTCTCTGTTTTACAAAATGATTATCTTTATTGATTGCATGGGAAATACATGAAATGATTTAAAAAAAAATCAAACTTACATGTGGATTACAGTAAAAAGAAATTCTTCTTCCTATTCCTCACCTTTATTCCTCTCCAAAAAAAGGATTCCGTTTCTTGTATATCCATCTAGGTCAGGGGTCCTCAAACTTTTTAAACAGGGGGCCAGTTCACTGTCCCTCAGACCATTGGAGGGCTGGACTATAGTTTAAAAGAAACTATGATTAAATTCCTATGCACACTGCACATATCTTATTTTGAAGTAAAAAAACAAACGGGCAAAAACACCCACACGTGGCCCGCGGGCCGTAGCTTGAGGACGCCTGAATTTTAGATAGTCAATATAGATATATATTTGTGCTTGTAAATATGCACTTTTAAAATGACAAATGGTTGCATACGACACACTTCTGTGACTTTCTTTTTGAAAAGAATAACAGATTTATTAAGATATAATTCACATCCCATACAGTTTACCCATTTAAAGTGTGTCTTGCTTTTTCATGTGCCATTTAGCATGGAGATTTCCTTATCAGTATGGCTGCATCCATCTCATTCCACAGTAGGGATGCCCCATAATTTTATTAATATTTACTCAGTCCTATTTTGTTGGACATTTATTTAGGTTGCTGCCAGTGCTGCATTGAATAATGAATATCCTTGGATGTAGGTCTTGGCGCATGTCCAAATATTTCTTTGAAATTTCTTTTCCCACCCCCATCTCTTCGCTGGGAGTACTGGCCTACTCTTCTATTATCGTCAATAACAACGTCACTAACAAACCAACATGTACACAGTGTTTGGAAAATATACTTTCACATGGTTCTGTTGCTGCCATTAGCTTATGGTTTTAACATATCCTAGGCAACTCATACATTATCATCATCATTATTATTACTGTTATTAATGAGACTGTGCATTATGACAGGGGTTTGGCAGAAAAGCGACAGGGAAAATTGAGGGGATATTTGTGGTATAATTTTGATGGAACACTATTTACTAATTGTCAAGTCTGGGTTTGGCAAGAGATAATTGTGGACGCAACATGCAGGTGGTAAAGCCAATTTCTCTCAACTTCTCTTCCCTGCTGCACTCAGAAATTAACTTATACAGGCATGCATAGAGCTCGTCCTTAGTTATTGGAACAGTTCTTGACAACCTGAGGCTAAAATGAAGACTCCTGAGAACTTGTCTGACAAGAGACCGGAGGCATTTTTCAGTCTGTCTTATAATAATAGCAGGAAATACTTAACAAAAGCTTTTATCACTGGCCAGGCACAATTCTAATCCCTTTTCATGTATTAACTCAGTCGTTCCCTATGACAACCTCAGGCGACAGGGGCTATTATTATCACAATCACCACCATTTTACAGATGAGGAAACAGAGGCACGTAGAGGTTCTACAACTTGTCCACGGTCTTCCTGCTAGTGAGTCGGGAGCCAAGAATTACCTGGCGACCTGACTCCTTCATGTGGCTGACTGCCCCTCGCTACTGCTGTAGAGACTGCAGGTGCCAGGGCTTTTGTGTCTAAGTAAAACTATGTGAGAGAATCCAGTCCCTAGCACAGTGCTGGGCACACAGAAGACGTGTGATACATATGATGATTATTATATTATTCCCAACACATTCTCCTGCTTTATAATCAACTCTCCCATCTATTTTCTTGAAGGCTTTTAGGAATGTCCTATGAAAACACAAATATACCTGGGAAAAAATAAAGAGTCCCTGGGAAGAGTTCAGAGAAAGGAAAAGGCACTGGGCTTAATTCTCAGCTCTGCAACTTGCTAGTTAGGTGGCCTCAGGCAGGTCCCTTCATCTTTACTTTAAGTTTTAGTTTTCTTTTTTCTTTAGAGATAGGGTCTTGCTCTTTTGCTCAGCCTGGAGTGCAGTGGCACCAGCATAGCTCACTGCAGTCTGGAACTCTTGGGTTCTAACGATCTTGCTTCAGCCTCCTGAGTAGCTGGGACCACAGGTGGGTGCCACCGTGCCTGGCTAATTTTTTTCATTTTTTAGAGACGGAGTTCTTGCTTATGTTGCTCAGGCTGGTCTGGAATTCCTGGCCTCCCAAAGCACAGGCATGAGCCACTGCACCTAGGTGAGTCTTAGTTTTCTTATTTGTAAAAGTGGGATAATAAGAGTGACACCAATGTCCGTGAATTGCTGTGAACACTAAATAATGAACTTCAAGTATTCACATGGGGCTGAAGCAGGGAGGCTGTGGAGAATGGTGGTTCATCCACAAACCCTGGGCTCTAACTGCTTGGTTTCAAAACTCACCTCTATCATTTGCCACCTGGGCTGAATTGGGCCACTCGTTTCTCCTCTCTCAAAGCCTCAGTGCCTCATCTGTAAAATGGGCTTTTAATCAGACCTGCATGGTAGCATTATTAGAATAGGCACATGAGATATACTTGCAATGTAACCTAACAATGAATATTGGATAAGGTGTGGCTATCTTTACTGTCTGGATTTTCTTTTTCTTTTCTTTTCTTTTTTGAGACAGAGTCTCGCTTTGTTGCCCAGGCTAGAGTGAGTGCCATGTCATCAGCCTATCTCACAGCAACCTCAAACTCCTGGGCTCAGGCAATCCTTCTGCCTCAGCCTCCCGAGTAGCTGGGACTACAGGCATGCACCACCATGCCCAGCTAATTTTTTCAATATATATTAGTTGGCCAATTAATTTCTTTCTATTTATAGTAGAGACGGGGGTCTCGCTCTTGCTCAGGCTGGTTTCGAACTCCTGACCTTGAGCAATCCACCCGCCTCGGCCTCCCAGAGTGCTAGGATTACAGGCGTGAGCCACCACACCCGGCCTGGATTTTCTTTAAATGGTTGTATTAGGGTTGTCCAGAGAAACACTTTGTTGCTCACTGTATTAGTTTGCTAGGGCTGCTGTAACAACGTCTCACAGATTGGATAGCTTAAACAACAGAAATTCATTTCTCACGGTTTGGAGACTGGAAGCCCAAGATCAAGGAGCTGGCAGGAGGGTTTCTTCTGGGGCCTCTCTCCTAGGCTTGCAGGCGGTTGCCTTCTCCCTGTGTCCTCACGTGGCCTTTTCTCTGAGACCCTGGGGTTTCTGGGTGTCTAAATTTCCTGTTCTTATAAGGACATCAGTCAGATTGGCTTAGAGCCTACCCTACTGGCCTCATTTTAAATTAATCACCTTTTTAAAGAACCTATCTCCAAATAAGTCATATCAACTGGTTCTGGGTGTTGCAGCTTCAACATATTAATGGGGGGGGGCATGATTCAGCCCATGGTCTAATATCTACTGGAAAGAATTATTCTGAGGATTAAGGAAACAAGGCACATGACAGGTTTGTGACAGTCTGTCCATAGCAGGCACTCAGTATATGTTATTTTCTTTCCCTCCTCCTAAAAAGCCTTCAGGGTTATAACAGACGACGAGCTTAGCCTTCAGCTGGTGGGGACCGCAAGGGAATTTGAAAAATTGATGGAAACCCTAATCGGCTGAAAAGCAGAAAGTTTTCTTCCCAGTATTTGCCTGGTGGTTCTCACACTTGAGCACGCATACAAATCCCCCGAAGGGCTTGTTACTACCCCAATTGCTCACTCGGGGCATCTGGACGGGGGCCCAGGACTGGCATGGGTAGCGAGACTCAGGTGATGATGCTACTGCTGGTCCAGGGGCCACACTTTGAGAACCACTAGCCTAGTGTAGTTCTCGTGCAATTAGAGGCTAGGAGTTAATAACACAGGGGCAGGAGCGTGCAGAGTGCTCCAGGAAGTAATGTTCACACAGGTGTGCTGGACTGCATTTCTGGGGCGTCCATCGAGATGACCTCAAGTTAGCTTCTGCCCTATTCCTCCACTGTTCCCAGGACAGGAACTAGGAAGATTCTCCAAGCAATTTGCAAGGAGTTAATCCTGCTCACTCCTGTTCTCCCCCTTTGCTGCCTTCCTGTCCTCCTCCTGCCTGGCCCATGCGGGCTAAAGCCCGGTGGGTCAGCAGCTTAGCTCCCCTCGCCTGTCGGAGCACCTAGGAGAGAGGGACTCTCCGAGCAAGCTGGCCCTTTCAAAGGCAGCAGCTCCTGGGGAGGGGACAAAATAGGAGTCTCGAGAAGTGTCGGCTTTTTCTTTCGAGTTGACTGGATGGTGGCAGAAGGGAAAGATTTTCTCTTTCTCAGTTAAGTAGTTTTTATGTGTCTAAAGATGTTTTATGGAAACAGAAATTGTACCTGATAAAGTGCCAGCATTAATCCATTTGATGTGTTTAAGGAAGGCATTTTCACAGCAACATATCATATTAATGTAATGCTGATGGATAAGAAATGGCAGAGGCTGATTTCAAAAGATTTTCTTTTTAAACACAATGAGAAAAAAGAGACTTTCTATTTTATTTCTTCCTGCAAATAAATGTATCTTTAAACCTAATAGCATTTGTCGAAATACAGTTTTGGGTAAAATCCAAAGGGAGTTTTCAGAGTGGGGCAATTTTGTTTTACGTATGCCTTACTGACTCAGCCATCAGACAACCAGTTCTGTTCAACAAACATTTACTGAGCTCCTGCTGTGTACCAGGCATTACACTACAGTCTAAGGAGCTCAGAGGTGGGCCAGGAACCCAACGAATGCCAATGGTGTGTAACAGCTGGGCAGATCCTCCCCTCTACTCTCTCAATTCATGAAGTAATTATTTCATTAAATAATTACTGAGCTTCCAGTATGCTCTACACTGTGCTCTACCACAAGGAATTACACCATTTACTCAGCTTGTACTAAAATCTTGAAAAACTCTGTATGTTTAAAGGCATGTCTATCCCAAGCAAATCCCTGAACCTCTTCATGAAAGGAAACATACACTAATTACATTTTCAAAGGTGTTTTATATGCATGTTAAAGTTTGAGGTCTCTGGTTTAGAATATATGCAATGCATTTTATGCATTTTGATTCTTTTTTTTTTTTTTTTTTTTTAGATAGAGTCTCACTTTGTTGCCCAGGCTAGAGTGCCATGGCATCAGCCTAGCTCACAGCAACCTCAAACTTCTGGGCTTAAGCAATCCTTCTGCCTCAGCCTGGACTACAGGCATGAGCCACCATGCCCAGCTAATTTTTTTCTATATATTTTTAGCTGTCCAAGTAATTTCTTTCTATTTTTAGTAGAGACAGCGTCTCGCTCTTGCTCAAGCTGGTCTCGAACTCCTAAACTCAAATGATCCACCTGCCTTAGCCTCCCAGAGTGCTAGGATTATAGCTCACTAGGTGAGCCACCCCGCCCGGCCCTTGATTCATTTTTAAGGAAACTAGTATCTTACTACTAACGACCCTTAAAACATCATAACTGTCAAATGATTGGCTTCTGTTTTCTTATATCAGAGGGGACTCAATGCCACTGTCACTCACTTGCATGACAACGTGCCCACTGGGAACAGCCCACGGCGCCCACTATACTCATGGGAGTGGCCAGAATGAACCTCTCATCCATCGTGGGCAGTTGTGGAAGAAAATCAGGCCAGGGGCAGCTGACCTAGGCAGGGCAGGGTGTGTTCCAGGCCAGGATTTTCAAAGCAGGACATGTGGGCATGGGTAAAGGAAGGCTAAGGCTCTGAGTCAAGTTACACCAGGAAACACTGAAAAGAAACCAGCAGCGTGGAGAGAGAAGGTGGTAGAGTATACAAGGACAGAGGAAAGGGAGAACAGAGAGGAGAGAGAAAGGTCACAACTGAAGTAACTTTTTTTTTTTTTTTTTGAGACAGAGTCTCACTTTGTTGCTCAGGCTAGAGCAAGTGCTGTGGTGTCAGCCTAGCTCACGGCAACCTCAAACTCCTGGGCTCAAGCAATCCTTCTGCCTCAGCCTCCCGAGTAGCTGGGACTACAGGTATGCATCACCATGCCTGGCTAATTTTTTCTATATATATTAGTTTGCCAATCAATTTCTTTCTATTTGTAGTAGAGACGGGGTCTCGCTCTTGCTCAGGCTGGTTTCAAACTCCTGAGCTCGAGCAGTCCACCCGCCTCGGCCTCCCAGAGTGCTAGGATTGCAGGCGTGAGCCACTGTGCCTGGCCACAACAGAAGTAACATTTGCAGAATCTTCCTTTGGGTTTCAACTCCAGCGTGGCAGAAAAGCCAGCTCCTAGAGATACAGCCTCCCAGAGTTTGGGATTCAGTAATCATAGCAGGGTACGTACATTTTCATTTCCAGTGAAAACTGTTTTCAATCTTTATGGAGCTGGGCCATTCTTTTTGAATTAGGACTGGGTCTTTTGAGCAGGGGTCCTCAAACTTTTTAAACAGGGGGCCAGTTCACTGTCCCTCAGACCATTGGAGAGTGCGCACTGTGGGCCCGGGACGAGTCGGCTGCTAAGCAGGACAGGCAGCGGCGGCAAAAACACCCGGAGGGCTGGATAAATGTGCTAGGTGGCTCATATGTGGCCTGTGGGCTGTAGTTTGAGGATGTCTGCTTTTGAGAGTTACCAGACATAGGCGATGTGTCTGGAAAGAGTTTGTTAAATCATCTTTCTATTTTCTAGTGACCCTTCAAGGAAACCTGAAGCCTGGGCCAGAGCCACTGTCCGCTGTCGAATGTTCTGCAGAGAAGGAACAGCCATCCTGAAGATCCAGAGTGCAACGACCCTGTAAAGCTCTGAATGAAGTTGGGTGTCTGCAGGGTGGACACCTCAGGCCCCTTTCCTTCTTTTTCTTTTCTTTCGGTAATTTTCCCCTCTCCACTCAAATGCCCAATTGATTTCCTTCCTCCTTCCTCACCAAGCACTTTGTGAGCACAGTGCCATGCACCGTGGACACATGGAGCAGGTTAGTAGGGTCACGGGCCTGCCATCGAGGCTGTGCTCCTCACTCTGACGACTGGGTTTGGGGGACAAGGGTCAAGGGCGCTTCCTGGAAGGGCCAGTTGGGCTGAGCCTTGCAAGGGAAGTTGGCCTCAGAAGCTAAGGAGGAGCAGGAACAAAGTCCAGGGGAGCTGGGCAGGTTCCAGGGCTGCGTGGAAGCCAGTGGCTGGTAAAGGTATCGGGCAATGGGAGGCTGCAGGAGGGAGAGATGGGCTGGAGTGTCTCACAGAAAGCAATGGGAACCACTGGAGGGTTTAAGCAAGGGTGTAATTTGATTTGACATTTTAGAAAAAGCCTTCTGGCTGCATTTTGGAGATTGGATGGGGGACAGGCTAGTGGGAAGTAGGAAGGCCAGGTAGGAGCATTTCACGGAGATTTGTTAGAGATGTAATGTGCTACCATTCTTAGGGATGTTATATTCTTAAAAGGACCCTGAGGAGAGAGTGATGCTCACCACGCAGAGAGGAGCTGCTGATGGTGGAAACCATTGTGCCTGGAGAGAGATGTCTGGGAGCCCGGATGCCTTCCCCGCTCTTGGCAAACCACGCTAAACACACTAGAGAGCTGGCTCACACCTGTAATCCTAGCACTCTGGGAGGCTGAGGCGGGAGGATCACTCAAGCTCAGAAGTTCAAAACCAGCCTAAGCAAGAGCGAGCCCCCTTCTCTACTAAAAATAGAAAGAAATTAATTGGCCAACTAAAAATATATAGCAAAAAAATCAGCCGGGCATGGTGGCGCATGCCTGTAGTCCCAGCTACTTGGGAGGCTGAGGCAGGAGGATCGCTTGAGCCCAGGAGGTTGAGGTTGCTGTAAGCGAGGCTGATGCCAGGGCACTCTAGCCCAGGCGACAGAGTCTCTGTCTCAGAAAAAAAAAAAAAAAAAAAAAAGATGCTAGAGAGTATCAGCGAGGAAAGGGGGTGGAGAGGATGCAGTTAGGGTGGAGGCTGTGGGGCTGGGGGAGAAGCTGGAGGGGAGACTCTGGGAGAAAGACGAGAGCAGTGGAATTACCTGAGGGCCTCCCGATGCTGATGCCTCCATCTAGACCCGTTGAATCCAAATTTCTAGGACCGTAGCTTGGGCATCAGCGATTTTCAAGCTTCTGCAATGATTCTGATGTGCAGTCAAGATTGAGAACCACCGCCCTGAAGCAGTGACCCTCAAGGTGTGGTCTGTGAGCCAGGAGTACCCGCACCACCTGGGAGTTTGTCAGATGTGTATGTTATCAGGCCCCGCCCAGCCCTGCTGAGTCAGAATCTGCACTTTCCCAAGACCTTGGGTGATGCTGTCACCCCAACTGCACATGGGAGTCATTTGGGGAGCTTTTGGAAAAAAGAAGAAAATCTCAGTACCTGGGTCCCACCTCCAGAAATTCTGATGTTCTCCCATCTCTCTCCCTCCCCGTCAGACCTCCTTATTCCCTGAGACACAAATATCAAAATTAAGCCAGATAACAACCCTACAATGGCCTCTAAGTGTTGAAGTAAAAGGAAGAATCACAAATCTCTTACTTTAAATCAAGAGCTAGAAATGATGAAGCTTAGAGTGGAAGGAATGTTGATAGCAAAGACAGGCTTAAAGCTAGGCCTCTTGCACCAGTTAGTCAAGTTGGGAATGCAAAGGAAAAGTTCTTGAAGGAAATTAAAAGTGCTACTCTGGTGAACACACGAATGATAAGAAAGTAAAACAGCCTTACTGCTGATATGGAGAAAGTTTTAGGGGTCCGAAGAGAAACAGCCACAACGTTCCCGTAAGCCAAAGCCTAATCCAGACAAGGCCCTGACTCTCTTCCATTCTGTGAAGGCTGACAGTGGGGAGGAAGCTGAATTTAAAAACTTGGAAGCTAGCAGAGGTTGGTTCATGAGGTTTTAGGAAAGAAGTCATCTCCATAACATAAAAGTGTTATTCTTATTTATTTACCACTACAAAAATCCTAGGGCCCTCAAGAATTTTGCTAAATCTACTCTTCCTGTGCTCTATAAATGGAACAGTAAAGCCTGGATGACAGCACGTCTTTTTATAGTATGGCCTATTGAATATTTTAAGCCTACCGTTGAGACCTACTGCTCAGAAAAAAAAGTTTCCTTTAAAAATATTATTGTTCATTGACGACACACCTGGTCGCCCAAGAGCTTTGATGAAGATGTACAAAGGAGATAAATGTTGTTTTCAAGATCTAGTGGACGAAGTAGCTGTAAATGTGGTAGAAATAGCGAGAGAAGTAGAAGTGGGGCCTGAAGATGTGACTGAATTGCTGCCATCTCATGACAAACCTTCAATGGATGAGGAGTTGCTTCTTATGGATGAGCAAAGAAAGAGGTTTCTTGAGATGGAACTTGCTCCTAGTGAAGATGCTGTGAAAATTGTTGAAATGACAACAAAGGATTTAGGACATTACATAAACTTAGTTGATAAAGCAGTGGCAGGATTTGAGAGGATTTGACTCTGACTTTGAAAGAAGTTCTACTGCGAGTAAAATGCTATCTAACAGCATCACATGCTCCAGAGAAATCTTTCCTGAAAGGAGGAGTCAATCAGTGCAGCAAACTTCATGTTGTCTTATTTTAAGAAGTTGCCACAGCCACCCCAACCCTCAGCAACCACCACCCCGATCTGACGCAGGCGTCCCTATCAAGGCAAGACCCTTCATCAGCAAAAAGATTATAACTCACTAAAGGCTCAGATGATTGTTAGTATATTTTAGCAATAAGGTATTTTTTTTTTTTTTTGAGACAGTCTCACTTTGTTGCCCAGGCTAGA
The DNA here is from genome assembly GCF_040939455.1 of Microcebus murinus. Classification (NCBI taxonomy): domain Eukaryota; kingdom Metazoa; phylum Chordata; class Mammalia; order Primates; family Cheirogaleidae; genus Microcebus; species Microcebus murinus. The sequence continues at coordinate 132,301,957 of NC_134104.1, read as the reverse complement.
GTGAGTGCCGTGGTGTCAGCCTAGCTCACAGCAACCTCAAACTCCTGGGCTCAAGCAATCCTCCTGCCTCAGCCTCCCGAGTAGCCCCATGCCTGGCTAATTTTTTCTATATATATATTAGTTGGCCAATTAATTTCTTTCTATTTTTATAGTAGAGATGGGGTCTTGCTCTTGCTCAGGCTGGTTTCAAACTCCTAACCTTGAGCAATCCTCCCGCCTCAGCCTCCCTCCCAGAGTGCTGGGATTACAGGCGTGAGCCACCACGCCCAGCCTGTTCTTTAAATTAAGATATGCACATTTTTTAGACTGAATGCTATCACACAATTTAATTGACCACAAAAGTTAGTGTAAACATAACTTTTATGTGCACTGGGAAATGAACAACTTTGTGTGACTCACTTTATTGGTATATTTGCCCTGTTGCTGTCATCTGGAAGCAAACCCGCAATATCTCCGAGGTCTGCCTGTCTAGACGTAGATATAGATATCTCTATCCATATACGTCACAGCATGGGTCATAAAACCCCCTGGAGCAACTCCTCAGATTTAAAGCAAGGCTGTGTGCGAGATGGGCTAGCTCCCACAGAGCAGATCTCTCCCACCAACACTTAACAGCTCTGACAAGGGCTTTCTGTGTTCTATTTAGTTCGTTACCCATCTTTGCAAAGGCAATCTGCTACAAAGTATTCCCTGCTTCTATTATTATGGTTATCACCAGGAGTAGTAACAGTTGCATCAGTATCTCCACCACGTGGGCCTGGGGTTGGAGGGGGAACAGCATTCCTGGCACAGGGATTTGGTGCAAGATGGATCTGGGTAGAATCTCAGGACTGTCTCTTCCATGGGTTCACCTTACACACACCACTCCCTCTCTCACTGTCTCAGTCTCCTCACTTGTAAAATGGGGACTGTAATACCTACCAAGCAGTGTTATAAGCGTGCAGGGATCTATGAAGCATCTAGCTCTTGGCTAGCATACAAAACATGACAGAGTCATTTAGAAAATGCACTTCCTTAGGCCAAGCAGGGAGGAGAACTTGAGCCAAAGGCCTCCCTGCCTTCCTCCCCCACGAGGGGGGGTGCAGTCCAGGCTCACCGGAAGGCTGCCAACTCTGGGCCTGGCTAAGTGTAAGCCTCAAGCATTAAGGAGGTCTGGCTTCAGAAGCGAAGGGCTGAGGGGAAGGGCCCGGGCACTATTAGCATGCAGCTGGTAAACGCTGCCCACCGATCCAGGCTCAGCTGTTACTCCTCTTCCCAGAGCCAAAGGAGAGGATGAAAAACAGTGGTGAGAGCTGTTGGTGGAAGGGGTCTCTCTGTGGGAGCTGTTCCATCTCATATACAGCCCTGATTTAAATCTGAGAAGGAGCCCCTGGAGGCAGTTTTGTGAGCCCTGCAATGCTAATTAACTCCATTGTTATATTTCAACATTACAGTCCCTCTAGGATTGGAGCACGTCTTTCTCTCGCAAGAATTTTAAATTTGCACCAGTGTATAAACATCGTTGCCAACACTGTGGGCACGGGGGCCTGGAAGTGGTGTCTGCAGAATGCTCTGGGTGACAGTTCAGGTGGAAAGTCTGGTCTCAGTCAAGCGAGAAGTTGACAACACACCATAACCACAGTCTTTTGATTTTTCACTTTATTTAAACCACCATCCAGCTTCCTGAGTTATGTTTTAATGGTTAGAGCTTTTTAAAGGAAAAACGGGGGTGGGAAGGCAGGGTGGGAAATCCCAAACCAATGAACTAAACTCTGAGAGAATGGAAGCCACGTGAAGGGCCCGGTTCATTTGTGCCAAATTCCCTGCAAAAGCAATTCCAGAAAATTTAAGTTCCCTCTGCCAAATGCCGGGACTGTCTGGGAGCCAAAAAGGAAAGGAGGGACCAGATGAGAGATCTCAGCAGGGCGCCCTCCCTTGCCTGGGACAGAACCAACGCCCCCAGCTTGATCTGATCCCGGAGAGGATCAGGTGATTCAAAAGCTAGTCAGGAAGACGATTGTTCCAGGGCCTTCTGGATTACTCATAACTCACGCTCTGACTCACCAGCCTGGCCTCGCTCCAGGCAGAGAGGGAGTGAGAGGTTCAGGCGAGTGCACAGGACTGGCCATCCAGACAGTGGCAAGCCAAGATCCTGATCTAGACAACAGGGACAGGGTCGGTGAAACTTGGATTTTTGTCCATGGGGTGAAAGATAGTTGCTGTTTATGAGGGTGGTGATAAGCCCCTGACCCCAAGGCTGAGTTGGCAGGGGGGCTCAGACAGATACTGCGATAACTGGTATCCTAAAGGGGGCATAGCTTGGCTGCCCCTGACTGGGACGGTAGGGGGTTTATTATCAATAGGAAATAAGAGCAGCCTGGCCATTTCATTGGCAAGAGAGAGACACTGAGAGGTCCTTTACACCTGTGTCAGCCAATATGGTTGTCACTAGCCACGAGTGCCACTGAGCACTTAAAATGTGACTAGTCCGAATTGGGAGGTATAACATAACAGATTTGAAAGAGTATGAAAAAACAATGTCATCCTTATTTATGTTGATTACATGTTGAAATGATAAAATTTGGGCTAGGTACAGTGGCTCACACCCGTAATCCTGGCACTTTGGGAGGCTGAGGTAGGAGGATCACTTGAGGCCAGGAGTTAGAGACCAGCCCGAGTAAGAGCAAGAACCCTGTCTCTACAAAAAGTAGAAAAATTAGCCAGGCATGGTGGCAAACGCCTATAGTCCCAGCTACTTGGGAGGCTGAGGCAGAATTGCTTGAGCCCAGGAATTTGAGGCTATAGTGAGCTGTGATGACACCACTGTACTCTCACCTAGGTGACAGAGTAAGACCGTGTCTCAAAAAAAAACTAAATAAATTTTTTTATATACTGGCTTAAATAAAATTATTGAAAATAATTTCATTTTTCTTTTAAAATATAGCTATTAGAAAAGTTGAAATCACATATGTGACTCATATTTTTGTGGCTCACCTTTTATTAGTATTTTATTGGACTGCTTTCAACCCATTAAGGCTCATCCCTTCTAAGGCAGAGTGATTAAGAACACAGGCTCAGCCAGTCGCAGTGGCTCACGCCTGTAATCCTAGCTCTCTGGGAGGCCAAGGTGGGCGGATTGCTCAAGGTCAGGAGTTCAAAACCAGCCTGAGCAAGAGCGAGACCCCGTCTCTACTATAAATAGAAAGAAATTCATTGGCCAACTGATATATATATATATAAAATTAGCCGGGCATGGTGGCACATGCCTGTAGTCCCAGCTACTCGGGAGGCTGAGGCAGTAGGATCGCTTGAGCCCAGGAGTTTGAGGTTGCTGTGAGCTAGGCTGATGCCACGGCACTCACTCTAGCCTGGATAACAAAGCGAGACTCTGTCTCAAAAAAAAAAAAAAAAAAAAAAAAAAAAGAACACAGGCTCTAGATCTTGACTATTTAAGTTGGAATCTTGGATGTGCCACTAACTGGCTGTAAGATTTTGTCAAGTTACTTAAGATTTCCATATTGTAGTTTCCCATGTCTAAAATGTGGCTAATATTAGTATTAGTAGGGGAACCTTAAATGAGAAGATATACTGCAAAACACATAGAACAGTGTTTGGCATACAGTAAGCATTTAATAGTAATACGTAGTTGCCTTCATTACTACCTAGTCTTAAAGGTTTCCCATATGATGTGGCGGAGTAAGGGGTATGGAGGCATGAGATTGTTGCTCATGGTGTCTATCTTTGACCCACTCGTCCCACCATATTAACTCATGAAGAGAAGCTGCCTCCTCAATGGGCTTCATTTGTAAATTTGGAGACTGAAGATCAGAGAGGCTCTCCGCCTTTCTCAGTGAGGCAGAATAAGTCAGCCTGTTCAGAATGGGACATGTGGGTTTCTGCCCTGAAACTGAAATGGGAACCTGGAAGCCCTAGGCGTGGGGAGAAGACTATCTGACTTGGTATTAGAAGACCTGGGCCTAAATCCTGCTGTTTGACTCTCGTGCAATTGCTCACCTGCACATAAGGGTCTCTGGGAATGCTTCCGGTTCTCTACATCACTTAGAGAGGCCACAAGGTCTCTGTGAGCACCCACTATGTGCCTGGCACTATGGGAACACTAGGACACCATGAAGAGCTTCTAGTCCAAGAGGGAAGACATTAAACAATTAATTATAAACATTCATATTTTTTAAAGTATACCAAGGATGGGAAGGAAAAATACAGCAAGCTGGGTATGATCATATCAGGGGGTCCTAACTAAGGAATCAAGCAGGGCTTTTCTAGGGTATGAGTCTTAAGCTGAGACACCAGGTAAATAAAGAGAGGGGAAACATTGCAGGCAGAGGGAGTACAAAAAACAAAGTTGCCAGAGACTAACAGAATGTCCAGGCAGCCAGGGTACAAGAGAGGAAGAAGTATGTGATGGTTAATATCACATGTCAACTTGGGTAGGCTATGGTGCCCCATTGCTGGTCTAGATGTTCTGTGGAGGTATTTTGTAGAGTGATTAACATTTAAATCGGTAGAATTTGAGTAAAAGAGATTCCTTGCCATAATGTGGGTGGGCCTTGCCCAATCAGTTGAAGGCCTTATGAGAAAAAAAACCCCGAGGTTTCCTAGAGAAGAAGGAATTCCATCTCAAGACTGTAACATAGAGATCCTGCCTGAGTTCCCAGTCTGCTGGCCTGCCCTGTGGACTCAAGACTTGCAACACCAACTCTTGCCTAAATTGTCACTCTCCAGGTTTTGAGCTTGCCAATCCCCACTATCATGTGAGCCAATTCCTTAAAATCTCTTGTGAGCCAGTTCCTTAAAATCTCTCTCTGTATAGATACACACATATACACATACATCTGAAATGCATATGCATATATATGCATGTGTGTACCCTATCGGTTCTGTCTCTCTGGAGAACCTGACTGATATGAGGGTCACAGATGAGTTAGGGCAGATCAAGGGGGCTTTGCAGGGTGAGGGGAGGGGTGGGAGGTGCAAAGACAATGCCCGGGCTTGTGGCTGGAGCCAGGAGTGGCGATGAAAGTGCCGTATTACGATTGGTTTAAATATATTGGGGCTGTGTGTAAATCATGAATGCAGCATTATAAATATTTATTCTGTGGTCCTCACAAAATACCTGGGGTAGACTGATAACATTGGCGGCCTCTTTTTTTTTTTACTTGTATTCCATGGTCTTTGCCAATTCTTCTCACTAAAGAAGCTGGTCTTCTTCCCCATCCCTTGCTTCTGAGCTGGCCTTGTGACGTGGACAGGCAGGTGTAACGTGGCGGACACCCTGGTGTGCCAGTTCTAGGCCTGGGTCTTAACAGGTCTTGCATGTTTCCACTTGAGTCCTTGAGTCTCTGTCTTTGCCGGAAGAACATGCCCAGGCTAGCCTTGTGGAGGATGAGAGACACCTGAAGCAGAACACGGTTGCCCTTGTCCTCCCGGGCAAGGCCAGCCTAGATTAGCCAACCACAAGCTGACCTCAAACATGTGAACAAGTTCAACCAAGGTCAGCGCAACTGCTAGCCAAGCACCTCCGCCACTTGAGCGATAAATGTGTACTATTGTGTGCCCCGAGGTTCGTGGTTGGTTGTTATGGATCATTGCTGTGGCAAAGGCTAGCTAATACAACATGTAAATGTACCTGTGAAGTAGGCACTTGGGCAGGGGTCCTCAAACTTTTTAAACAGGGGGCCAGTTCACTGTCCCTCAGCCCGTTGGAGGGCCGTTGGAGAGCGTGGCACACATTCCACACATGCGCACTGTGGGCCCGGGCCGAGTCGGCTGCTAAGCAGGACAGCCAGCGTTAGCAAAAACACCCGGCGGGGATAGAGGTCCTCGGCGGGCTGCATGTGGCCCACGGCCATAGTTCGAGGACACCTGCACTTGGGTATTCAAGTCTGGAGAGCTTAAGAGAAGTCTGGGCAGGGGAAGGAGCTCTGTCAGCAAGTGTGAAGCAATGGCAGCCGCATTTCTGAGGAGAAAGTATACTGTGAGCAGAGGGAGCAGCTGAGGAACTTGCAGAGAAGGCCGAAGGTCAGAAAGGCAGGAGGAAAATGAGGAGAACCTAGAACCAGAAAGCTGAGGAACTCAGTCGCTGACTCCGTTGAGAGAGGCCTGCACACAAAGGCCACGCCTGTGTATCCTACTTGCGGATATCTGACTAGTGCTTTCCAAGGGAAGTGCCTTCTCATCCACTGCCATTATTACTGTCCTCTTCCTGTACAGCCAGAGAGGAGAACCTTTCACCCTCCGCCTAAGGCACGGCCTAGGGTAGTAGACTCCAGTGGGCCCAATTCATTAAAAGAAAGTCAGTCTTCCCCTTGACTCTGATACGTTGCTAGGGGACATGAGCAGGTCACTTCATGAAACTCTGCCATTAAGTGCTAACCCCCAATAGGGTCACCAAGCCCCACTGATCCCATCTCTGCTGTCTCTCTAATCCACCAGTTATGGACTGATTGTTTGTCATCGTCCCCGGCAGGCATATGTTGAAATCTAATCCCCATTGTGACAGTATTTGGGAGTAATTAGGTCATGAGGGTAGGGCTTAGTGCTCTTCTGGGAGGGGGCCAGAGAGCTAGTTCAGCCTCTTCCCACCATGTGAGGGCACCAGAAGGGGGCAGTCTGCGACCTGGAAGAGTCCCCTCGCCAGAACAGACTGTGGGCCTCAGGAACCGTGAGGAATAAACATCTTGTTTAAGCCACCTCGTCTATGGCATTAGTTCTAGCAGACACGACGCCATCCTCTTTATCCACCGCCTGCACCCAGGTTTTCGGCGCAGGCTGGCACTGCCATGACACCTGAAAGTGTCCTGGATCTTCTCACACCTGTGTCCTCTCCTCAGCTCAGGGCCCCACAATGCTGCCAGACCAATGGGTTAAAGTCATAGATTCGATCACGAAGCTCCCTGTTAGAAATCTTTTTTTTTTTTTTTTTTTGAGACAGAGTCTCGCTTTGTTGCCCAGGCTAGAGTGAGTGCCGTGGCGTCAGCCTAGCTCACAGCAACCTCACACTCCTGGGCTCGAGCAATCCTGCTGCCTCAGCCTCCCGAGTAGCTGGGACTACAGGCATGCGCCACCATGCCCGGCTAATTTTTTATATACATATCAGTTGGCCAATTAATTTATTTCTATTTATAGTAGAGACGGGGTCTCGCTCTTGCTCAGGCTGGTTTTGAACTCCTGACCTCGAGCAATCCGCCCGCCTCGGCCTCCCAAGAGCTAGGATTACAGGCGTGAGCCACAGCGCCCGGCCCCTGTTAGAAATCTTTAATGGATCCTCAGTGCCCAGAGCAGTGACCGTCACTGTTCTGTGACAGAGCTGGAAGGGAAAGGAGGAGGAATGAGTGTGGGTCAAACCACGGCCTTCAGAACAGAACATGCCATTCTTCCTGCTTTGAATAACCTCTCCACCTATTTCTACCCACAGCCCTCCTTGTCCTGCATAACCTAGCTCAAATACCACTCCTTTCAGGGGCCTGTGCTCAGTGCCTCTGAGATCATCTAGAGCAGGGGTCCTCAAACTTTTCAAGCAGGGGGCCAGTTCACTGTCCCTCAGACCGTTGGAGGGCAGGACTATAGTTAAAAAAAACTATGAACAAATTCCTATGCACACTGCACATATCTTATTTTGAAGTAAAAAAACGGGCAAAAACACCCGCATGTGGCCCACAGGCCATAGTTTGAGGACACCTGCTCTAGCGTTTGAAACCCTCTCTCTCCAAGCAGTGGTTCTCAAAGTGTAGTTCCCAACCAGCAGCAGCATCAGTGGGGAACTTGCTAGAACCACAAACTCTCAGGCCCTACTCAAGACTTTCTGAATCAGTGGCTCCGGGCTTGAGTCCCAGCCAACTGGGTTTTAGTAAGCCTTCCAGGTGATTCTGATGTACACTGAAGTCTAAGAATCCTTTTAAAGCATTTATGACAGTGTTTTGGGACCTTGTGTCCTGTTTTCAGCCTAAGAATCTAATCTTTTTGAGGACAGGGACTGTGCCTTATTTTATCTTTTTATTTCTGGTGCCTGGCACTGTACCCACCAAGGGTAGAGCCACAGTCAGGGTTTATGGTTGAATAAAGACAATTTGAAGATGAATGTCATAAGTTCCTTTTCATTTTCCTGTCATTGAGTACTTACTCTTGAGATCAAATATAGTTCTTATAGGCTAGACGATTGAACGCAGAAGGAAATAAAACAGAAAAATTCATCAACTCTCAGGTAGTGGGGAGGGTTGGGAGGGGGAGAGTGCCAGAAAACTCCTAATCATAGTTTTTAAAAGTTATTAAAATGTAGCACCAAAATAATCTTAGTCCAGTGTGTGTTAGTTTCCTAGGGCTGCCGTACCACAAGCTGGGCGGTTTTATTTATTATTTTTTTTTTCTATTTTTTTTAAAATTGTGAAACTTCAAGCTGGGCGGTTTTAAACACTACCTTATTCTCTCACGGTTCTGGAAGCTAGAAGTCCAACATCAAAGTTGTCAGGGCCATGCTCTCTCTGTAGGCTCTAGGGGAGAACCCGTTCCATGTCTTTTAGTTTCTGGAATTATTGACAATCCTTGGTGTTTCCTGACTTGTACACACATCACTGCAATCTCTGCCTCTGTCGTCATATGATGTTCTATGTGTCTGTGTCTCTTCTTACAAGGACACCAGTCACATTGGATTTATGGTCCACCATGCTCAGCATCTTGACTTGATTGCATCCGTAATGACCCTATTTCCAAGCGAGGTCACATTCATAGGTACAAGGGGGCAGGACATGAACATATCTTTTTGGGGAGATACAATTCATCCTACAATGGCATATGAATTTTTTAGATGAAATTACATCCTGTATTTAGGGACATATTTACCATTCTCCAGAAATTTAGAAGTGTCAAAGAACAATAAAAATGCAATCATTTCGGACTCAAAATATCACGTAAGTTACTTGCCTCCATATCTAAAAGGTATACTTCTGATAAAATCGCTGTTATTGCTGTCTGTTTTAGCTGAACGTTAATGAATACTGGAACAAAGCCCTCACAACTTTCGTCTGCCACTGGGAAAGCTGTCCTCATTTCTGAATTGTCAGCACCAGCCGGGTCTGGGTTTGGCTAATTGGCCCAGACACTTATTCTCTGTGAGCACCTAGGCCTGGGCGTGCAATGGCTAAACAATTAAAAGATATCTCAAAATTTCCTTTCCTTCTAAGAGCAAGACAAGGAAGTTTTGGCTGCTTGCTCCCACTTGGTTCATACTCTGCACTCCCAGTGATCCCTCATGGGCTCAAGGTCAGTCATCTGGGGAGATTTTTAACACTTTTTAAAAATTCATTTTCAGTCCACTCAGAGAATTTTACTAGGGAGTAAAATTCATATTACAAATAATATGGCTTTTCATATCACAAGCCATTTATTTGTTTTGGTTGATTTTCATTAAGCTAAATATTTTACATATTAGTTCATTTAGTCCTTACAACAACTCTGATCTGGGTATCAGTATTAGCTCCAATTTACAGACAGGAAACTGAGAAACAGAGAAGCATTTGCTGTGGGCCTCTCAGCCAGTGAGCGGGTAGAACTAGTGTATGAATATAGGCCTACAGGACTTTTGATTCCTGTCCTAACCATTTGACTTTACTGCTTTTTCCTGTTCCCCAGGTCTTAACTGCTGGCTCACAGGCCAAACCCATCCAGTAGAGAAGTATTGGGCAATGGATTTTTTTGTTTGTTTGTTTAAATTGAATACTCTTAGGCAGGCTTTGCTTTCCAGTTCTTTCTCATTCCTACTTACTTACACTGTATTACTTTATATCTTTGTGGTGGGACCAGGAATGTATTTGATTTTTGCCTGTATCTGCCCCTTTATTCTAATACAATTTCAACCTAAATAACAAACAGAGAGGGGCCCTCTAAAAGAAAATGATAGTTACCTAGGAATAGGGCATTGCAATGGGAATACACTTGTCCTAGTAAACTATGTGTATACACAGGGAGGTAAAGGAAGACAGAGTTTAAAGGAAAAACGAGGAAGATTACATAATTAATTTGAAATAATTATCCCTGGCTACAAAGATCAATAACAATGGTTACCCCAGTCTGAGGTTGAACAGGCAGTTGCTGGGCAGATGTCCTTCTAGAAGTATTTTCTTGGGTAAGGAGCAATGGCCTTTGTGCAAGGTTAAAGTTTTTGCAGAGTCTTTTGTGATAATTCTTATCATCAGGAATTCATGCATGGGAACCCTCCCTTCATGGCCCGCCTCAGCTTGATTTTTCAGGGCTTTTTTTTTTTTTTTTTTTTTAAACACAAGCGACTTCACTCTTTTCATTTTGTATTTTTAAAGGGGAGCAGTGACTTCATTCTGATTCCAGCAATGTTTGCAGCAAGTAGTTCAACATTTTTTCCTGTTTTTTCCCTATTTGTTTAGCCATTTTAAGATTGTGTTGAAGTGAAGCATTTTTCCTCTCGAATTGTGACATCTGTGACAACTAACATCACTATAGTTACAATTGCTCCTTCTGATGTGTACATATGTTCACTAATTAGCAGGTAGTTTCATTTTCTCACAGATGTATTATCTATTTTTTGTTTTTACCTGGTTAATCTGTTATGTGGCAATTAAAATATCTAGTTATATTTAAAAGAACATGACAGGAATTTGAGGGGGTACCAAATCCTATGTTTGGATTAGGAAGCTAGTATTCCACACAAGCGGAAATTTTACACACTCAAATATATAACCTTATACAATAATCTTCCAAATATCGCTTGAGGATATTGGGGAAACCTGTGTGAAACTACTTTTTAAGCTCATAGTTGTCTTTCCAAGCCCACTCAGGTTGAACCAAGCATACACTCCTTAAAATGTACTCCACCCCACACCCTAAAGGGGAACAAAAGAGTTTGGTTTGGTGCTGTTTATAAATAAACAACTCATTGATTTTAAAGATTTCTAGGGTCCATAAGGCCAAATGCCCTATATCAAGCAGCCCATGATCTGTGTATTACATAACATATAGTTCTATATTGGCTATCAATAAGTTTGACATAAGTTAATTATTTATTATTGGCATAAATAAGGTGTAAAGAGTGTGGACATAATAAAAAAACATATATTTGGTCTCTGCCCCTGGCTCCCAGCACAGAACTCCTGAATCCCTTGAAATTTCCTGGATGATAGGAGCATCTTTCGTTTTAATAAGGTGACTCTGGGTGCACTCCTGGATGGGGGGTGGTCACTGGAAAGACCAAGACATGATTAGAAGCTTAGAACTTTCAGCACCCTCTCTCCTCATTCTCCAGGAAGGGGAGAGGGGCTGGAGAGTGAGTTGATAATGGATCATGCCTATGTGATGAAGCCTCCATAAATATCCCTAAAAGACAGGGGTCAGAGAACCTCTGCATTGGTGAACGTACCCACATGCCACAAGGGTGATGCACCCCAACTCCATGTGGGCAGGAGTTCCTGTGTTTGGGATCCTTCCCGACCTTGCCTGATATATTATCTCTTTCATCTGGTTGTTCATCATTTGTAATATCCTTCATAATAAGCCGGTAAACAAAAGTACGTGTTCTCCTGAGTTCTGCAAGCCATCCTAGCAAATGATTGAACCTGAGGAGGGGGTTGTGGGGACCTCTGATTCATAGCTGGGTGGTGACAACCTGGAGTTGCAATTGTCGTCTGAAGTAAGGGCAGTCTTGTGGGACGGAGCCCTTAACTAGTGGGATGTGACGCCAGCTCCAGGTGGACAGCGTCAGAAGTGAAGTGTTCTGCAAGTGTTGGATGTTGTGAGAACACAGAATCGTTGTTGTTTCCTTTATAATGGTTATCTGAAAAGCCCCAAGGTCCTGAACACTTACCAGAATGAAAACTGCCTTTGAAAGCCATGACAGCCATCTTGTGGAGAATGAAGTGTTCTGGGATGCAAATGAGGGGGAGGGGCTCCCCATAAACACCAGGAAAGGTCACGTGATGAACCCAACATGGAGGAGAAGTCACGCTACATCCCCCGCTGTCTTGGGCGCAGGGCCCCATGTCCTTCACGCGTCCAATCGCGCATTCACAGCGCTCGGGATGGAAATTACTTCCAAAACTTAAGCTATGTACTTTCCCTTGCCAATTACATTAAAAATCAAACCAAAAACTAATCAGCTTCTCTGCCTTCAACGAAACACATTTAATATCTCATTAGCCTTGGAAAGTTTCACAGCAAATTGGCGTAAATAGACACTCTAGAAAGAGAATTATTATCTTTCTGTCTAAATAGCTACTGAAACTCTTTGTTCTTTTTTTCTTTCTTTTCTTTTCTGTCTTTTTTTTTTTTTCCTTTTTTCTTTTTTTGACAGTGCACTCTGCATAGAGGCTTTATAGAAAGAGTGCACGTAGCGGTGTTAGCTCACTTGCTTCGCTCTCTCTCATGGCCAAGATAGACAAATAGGGTGTCAGGCAACTGCATTTCCTCCTACTGTTCTCCTGTCTTCAAACAGTACTGTGGAAATTAACTTGAAATATTATCAAGACCTTTTTTGCTCCTTTTAATTCCAGGTAAAGGAGTTACGGCTCATTGTACTTATTCATTCCAAACCCCGAGCTCCTTTCCACAGTTGTTAGGTAAACAGTAATTGCTCAGCAGTAACTCTTGTGTACACACCCATTGCAAAATAAAACCCAGAGCAAGGAGATCTCAATTTCAGAGATTCCTTCAAATCCAGGAGTCTGCCCAGCAGAGATATACCACTATACCTAAAATAAATAAATAAATAAAATAAAAATTAAAAGTCAGACTCTTCTCCAAAGAAGAGCAAAATGAAAAGTAAGAAATGTCAAGTTAGAGCTACAGTGGAAAGAAGCCTGTTGGGGTTGCAGCAGATAAGGTTTTTATTCTCCTATTGATTACTGTAGGAGAATCATAATAGATTTAGGGACCCCTGGCAGAAACCAGACAGGCCAAGACCACATCATCTAGTAAGATGGTATCTACACCATCTTCATTCAGCTTCATTCACAAGTATTTCTCAGAGTTTAATATGTCCAGATTGTTCTGCCTGTTCTAAAATTCTTCAGTAACACTAATGCTCTCAGCCACTGTTGCAGCAAACCATAACTCTTACAAAGCAGCAGCTGTGGGTGATGGAAGGCAGCCTCTATGGAAGGCAGATAGAAGGAATTTCTGCCTGAAGCATGTTGCTACAGTTATAAAACTGGTTGAAGACACCACCTTTTATGATATGTGATGTCTATTAGTTTAAAGTTTATAAGATAAATTTCTACTTAAATTTGGAGACAGGAAAAATGTTGCCTCTTCAGATAATCTTGCATGCTTCCTTTTTAAGGATAAAAGAAGCTGTATTTGCAACATTAAGTTAAATTTAATGTAGAAGGAAAATAATAATCTATTCCAGGAATCTGGAAATACCTATATTTTGTTCATTTTACTTAATTTGTTTTCTGCTTCTTTTTATATCCCATTTCCATGCCATTAAATATTACAAGCCATCTCATTTTCTCGGGCACAGAGTTCCACATTTAAAAAATAACTCCAATTAAAACAATTGCTTATCATTACACATCTATTATTATAGAATGGCTAAAAATCCAAAAAAAACAACACTATGAATTATTGATGTCAATGGAAAAGAACCCAAACTCTATAAAATAATTTAAAGAGGTTTATTCTGAGCTAAATATATGTGACCAGGCCTGGAGAACAATGCCTAAAAGGCCTTGAACCAGTGGTCTTGTCCTGGTTGGGTTACAGTTTGGTTTTATACATTTCAGGGAGACAGGAATTACACATAAAGTCATAAGTCAATATATGAAAGACATACATTGGTTTGGCCCAAAAAGGAAGGACACATCTTGAAGCAGAGAATTGTAGGTTATAGGTGGGTTTAAAGATTCTTCAATTTGTGATTGGTTAAAGAAATTAAGCTTTGTCTAAGGCTTGGAATGTTGTCAGTTAAGGAAGTCTGTTAATCAGAAACAAGCCATTGGACAGATGTATACACAGACTCAAGTGATCTGTTATGTAAATTAATGACCTGCAGGTGTGACTTAAGCTTTGTCTAAGGTCTGTTAATGAGTTACAAAGGATATCTTCAAGAAGGGAGGGGGGCATGACCTCCATTCTCATGGCTAGCAACTCAGCTTTAGACTATTTCTGGGGTTTAGTCAAAAGTGGGGATGATTTCGGTCAGCTGAGATTTCATTTTAGTTCACACTGGTGAGAGTATGGAGCAACAGGAACTTTTTATTCATTACCATGGAAATGCAACATGATACAGCCACTTTGGAGGACAGTTGAGCAGTTTCTTACAAAGGAAACACAGGCTTACCACATGACCCAGCAATCGTGCTGCTAGGTATTTATCTGATTTGAAAACTCATGTCTGCATAAAAACTTCCATATGAATCCTTATAGGAGCTTTATTCATGCATGCCAAGAATTGGAAGCAACCAAGATGCCCTTTAATAGGTGAATGGATAAACCAAAAATCATGGTACATCCATTCAAGAGAATATTATTCATCAATAAAAAGAAATGAGCTACAAGCCACAAAAAGTCATGAATGAATCTTAAATACTAATTGCAAGAAGCCAGTCTGAGATGGCTTCATTGTGCATGATTCCAATTATATAACTTTCCAATTATATTACAAAACTATAGAGACAACACAAAGATCAGTGGTTACAGGAGACATGAGAAAGACTGAATGAGCGAAGGACAGGGGATTTTTAGGGCAGCGAAACCACTCTGCGTGGTACTGTAGTGGTGGGTGCATGACACTCATTATGCATTTGCAAAAATCTACAGAAGTTTACAGCACAAAGAGTGAAGCTTCATGTATGCCACAAGCACAAAAAAATCATTTAGGAGGCTGGGAAATACCTGGATGGAATGTTGAATGTGACTAATCAAACTCACTGTATCACAAATCTATGAAAAACCTTATTGAAAAGGCTGGGGGGCCGGGCGCGGTGGCTCACGCCTGTAATCCTAGCACTCTGGGAGGCCGAGGCAGGCGGATTGCTCAAGGTCAGGAGTTCGAAACCAGCCTGAGCAAGAGGGAGACCCTGTCTCTACTATAAATAGAAAGAAATTAATTGGCCAATTAATATATATAGAAAAAACTAGCTGGGCATGGTGGTGCATGCCTGTAGTCCCAGCTACTTGGGAGGCTGAGGCAGAAGGATTGCTTGAGCTCAGGAGTGTGAGGTTGCTGTGAGCTAGGCTGATGCCATGGCACTCATTCTAGCCTGGGCAACAAAGTGAGACTCTGTCTCAAAAAAAAAAAAGAAGAAGAAAAAAAAAAGAAAAGGCTGGGGGGAAAAAGTACTGACCCAAGTGACTTTGGAAATGAGTGGAGTCTGTAAGACTAAAGGCGAAAATAACTATATAAGCACTGTGCTCTAGTTAACAAAATTGTTTGGGGTATATTTTATTTCTGATAGTGCTATATTTATATGCTGAATTGAACAATTAATTAAATGGGTGGTAGGAACGAGGTTTCTCATTGTCACAGCCAAGAAGTTCCTAAATAGACATATCTGTGTGTTAATGGATTAGAATGGGAGACATCAGTATGGATTCACATTTGGCTTATAATATAGTTACCTATAGAAATATTTAGAGAACTTGTGTATGCACAGGTGAGCATGCACAGGTGAGTATGCACACATTTCCTTGCTCTGTTGGCTGAGAGGGCCTATGAAACTCCAGTTGCAATAAGCACCCCTAGCAGCCAGATCTTGGGTTCTAAGACCATTCCCCAATAAAAGAATCAGGGAAATCACTGATTCTAAAACTGGGGCAGGAAATGGACAAGACGAGTCTGGAGCATCTTGGAACATCAGAAAGTAAGGAAATGCTCAAACAAAAACAACTGCACGGTGATGAGGACACATCAAAGAGACATAGGAGCTGAGTAATAGAGTTTTCGATGGCCAAAGCTGGAACAATTTGAGCAGTAAAATAAAGTAGTATTGGATTATAACCCAAAATACAAATACCCATGAGTCTAGACTAGTATAAATAAATGACTCAATAAACAAATAGAGAATAGGCAAATCTCCCACAAGGAAGAATTCCAAATATTTTACGTAAATACTCTGCTTTTGAGGTATGGAGCATAACTCCCCACTCCTTCAGTGTGGGCTGCACATGTGCCAAGTCATGTCGATAGTATGTACCCTTGATAGGATGTGATGAAAATGGCACTTTACCTCTGTGGTCTTCATCTCAAAAACGCGTAAGCCCAGGCTAACCATGAGAAAAACAACACCCAAATCCTAACTGAGGGACACTCTACGGAATACCGGACCAGCACTCCTCAAAGCTGCCAAGGTCATCAAAAACAAGGAAAGTCTGAGAAACCGTCACAGGCAAGAGGAGCCCAATGAGACATAACAATTAAATGTAATGCGGTGTCCTGGATGGGATCCTGGGACAGAAAAAAGGGCACTAGGCAAAAATAAAAGAACATTCTGAATTCTGAATAAAGCATGGACTTAATAATGTCTCCATATGGATTCATTAGCAGTAACAAAGGTACCTTTCTCATGTAAGACGTTAAGTGAGGAAACTGGTGCTGGGTTTACAGGACCACAACTCTCTGTATTATCATCACAATACTTCCAGAAATCTTAAACTATTTTAAAATTAAAGGTTCATTAGCAAAACCATGCAAGTACCTCCAAGAGCACAGGCTTGTGTTTCAGAGGCGAATCTTGTGAGGCCGTCAGGCAAACACTTGGAGCAGCCAGGACTCTGAGCAGCGCCTCAGGGAGCAGAATTCACACGTGCCCTCCCAATGGGGGGTAGAGAAGGGGTGCTGTTCTTACCCCACACGGTGTCAACCCTCGACTTCTCCCTCCTTTCCAATGGGGAGAGTTCACACAGCAGGGAATTATTATAATTTAGCCTGAGCGAGTGGAAGAGACTTAGGGAAAAGGATTGTTAATTCACATGAAATCAGACGCAGCCCACATGCTGCAGCTCTTGTCACCTTTCCGGGTGGTGGGCACGGGCACCACCCCCTGGGAAGCATTTGTGTCAGGCTGGCAGTGCCTTCCCCTGCCTTCCGCTCCCTGAGGTGAGACTCTGGAGAGCGGAGGGCATTGAGGGCACCTGTGAGTCAGACCTCAGTGAGGTGATTCCAGACGCCGTTCCTGGGCGGGGCTGGGAGCTTCTTGGGGACTGCAAGGCCCATGTCACCGTGGACCCGGCTGTAGGACAGGAGGCAGCCCTGCCACCAGGCCTTCCAATTGTTCATGAAAAGCCAGACACGCTGCAAATGCTACATGAAATCGCACCCCTTTTAAATGCAGGCAACTCAGTCAACATCTTTTTAAGAAAACACCAAGCCGGCTAAACAAAACACACCTGACAGCCTTCCTCAGAGGGTGGGCGCCCAGCGTGAGGCTTTTGAGAAAGAAAGAGAAACTGTCTCCACAAGGCTGAGTTCTTACATTATTTATTTAAAACCCAGGAAGATTTTGAATTTAAGGTGTATGTGCTGTTTGTAACCTTATGTAGAATGCAGGTAGGGTGTTGACATTCTGAATCTTACATGTAACAATTAAAATTTGGAAGCTACTTCACTCACCTGTTTAGTGTGGGGTTGGAGAGAATTTACAAGTCACTCATTGGAAGAATAATTGTTTGCAAAAATATATTGGTTCTACTTTGCCTGGGGGAAAAAAAAACCAGGAAGATGGAACAGAGCTGGGGTGAGAATTTGACATATAGCTGTGCTGTCCACCATGTTAACATATTAGCCTCATAGGCCGGGCGCGGTGGCTCACGCCTGTAATCCTAGCACTCTGGGAGGCCGAGGTGGGCATATCGCTCAAGGTCAAGAGTTCAAAACCAGCCTGAGCAAGAGCAAGACCCAGTCTCTACTAAAAATAGAAAGAAATTAATTGGCCAACTAAAAATACATAGAAAATATTAGTCGGGCATGGTGGCGCATGCCTGTAGTCCCAGCTACTCAGGAGGCTGAGGCAGAAGGATCGCTTGAGCTCAGGAGGTTGAGGTTGCTGTGAGCTAGGCTGACGCCACTGCACTCTAGCCTGGGCAACAGAGTGAGACTGTGTCTCAAAAAAAAAAAAAAAAAAACAACTCAAAATATATTAGCCTCATGGGACCTGTGGCTATTTAAAATTAAATTAAATTAAAAATTGACTTCCTTGGTTGCACTGGGCACATGTTAAGTGCTCAGTAGGATTTTTTATCTTTGTGGAAAGTCGTATTCAACAGCACTGTTAAGTATAAGGAAATATTGGACAATTGGCAAAATTTCAGTACAAAGTCTATATTTGTTGGTAATATTGTACCCGTGTTAAATGTCCTAATTTTGGTCACTATAACGCAGTTATATAAAAGAATGTCTTTGTTCTCAGGAAGTATGTGTGGAAGTATTTAGGAGTAAAGGGGCCATGATGTCTCAACTTAGTCTTAAATAGTTCAGGAGAAAATACGTACGTAGATAGAATGATAGAGCAAATGTGGTAAATTATTCACGACATTTGGTGAATCTGGGTGCTGTTCTTCCAAATTTGAAATTATTTCAAATATTTCATCTGACATTTTTAATCTAAAAAAAAAAAAAAAAGAAAAGAAATTATTTCAAATATAAGAATTAAGACAGGAAAAAGGAAGAAATATCAAAACCTCCAGGGAAGCCAAGAAAGTTACAAAGGTGACTTTAATGAAACACTAAGAATGTATCCCAAGTGGCAGTCCTCGGCTTTTGGTGGAGACGCCCCATCTCACAGCACACTTCTATAGGTTTAATTGCACACAGAATTATTCCTGCTCAAAACCTTGGTGGCCTTTCAGAACTTCTCACTGCCCTCCTGGTGCCTTCATACTCACAGGGGAAAGTTGCCTAAATTCCAGCAAACTCAATTCTTCGTTTCCAGGTTGACATCGTGCTACAACTCTTCCTGCTCAAAGTAAGGCAGGACCCAGCTCTAGACCCCGTCCCTTGAACCTCAGTGGCCAACATTCCACCTGGGAGAGAATCATGGCAACAGTCCCTGTTCTCAGCCGCCCCCACACACTTCGTGAACACTGATTTCCACTGGGAGGCACACCTGAGCGCTTTGGCACCAGGGTGCCTCCACCTACCCATCTGGGGATCCCTGCGCTAAGAGTTTTTAAAAATTGGTTTATGTTTACATCCTCACGTATAGTTTTACTTAAAGGTGCAAATGTGTTGACGTATGTGGATTTAATTTCAATGTAATCGTTTTCTTTTGCCTCCACAATACCTTCCTCTCTTCCCTGCTCCCCTCACCTCTGTGCGACCCCCACGAATCCCCAGCCTCACACACGCAGGGCGGTCTGTCCACGCACCGTACTCTTATTAACCCTGGTTGAGTAGCGGGGCACGGGGTGTCATAGCGGCCAAAGAACCTGCATGATGCTGTGATCAGATTCAGCAAACATTTGGGTCCAGGCACTCTGCCAGGTGCTGCTGATAAAATCATCGTCAATAAGACCCTGCCCTTGAGGAGTTCCCAGGAGGAAAAAACAAAGACTACGATGATAAGTGCTGTTTTTATTAGTGCTAGAAGCATGGTCTCAGCTAGGAGGGGGAAACCCCATCTTCTTCACTGCAGCACACTCCTCTTAATGTAGTTTCTCCTCCTTGAACTTGCACATGTAGCGAGCATCCGCGATACTCTCACGCTCTCCACCTTTCTAGCTCCCGACTAAAAGCCAGATCCAAGGCAGACCAATCTGAGGCCCAAATAAAGGACCCAAGGCGTCTGCTCCCAGAAGCTTCTCTTTGTATAAATAGAAATGGTTTATTGCTCTAGCTCTCTCCTCTTTTGTGAGAGTGCCGTGCTTTCTTTTCAAAATAGCTCCTATCCTTTTCAGAGTTTTCTAGTAGCTCCCTCCCACACCCACTCTCAGGCTTTGAAGTTTATAGATAATTCAACACTCCTTCTCTGTGTGTATAAGAAACATTCTGAGCTGAGTGTCGGGGCACACACCTGTAGTCCCAGCTACTCGGAGTCTGGGGTGGGAGGATCTCTTGAGCCCAGAAGTTCAAGGCTGCAGTGGGCTATGACAGTGCTTATGAATAGCCACTGCACTCTAGTGAGTGAGACCCTACCTCTAAATAGTGAGACTCTACCCCTAAATAAATAAATGCATAAATAAAATTAAAAAAGAAGTACTTGCGTGTGACATCAGATGAAATACCCAAGGCTTGGCACGTGCATTTTCTACACCAGATCAGCCAGCAACAGCTTAACTATACAAGGAAGTGACTGTGACTTCCTGTGCACATCTCATTAAGCCCAAATTAAATGTATTCCAAGCGTAACAACCCCTTAGCAGAATTTCCAAAAATGCCCTAGGGCACTCCGACACCCACCACTTGATAGAAGGGGAAGTCAGAAAAAGAGACAGGCATCCTAGGAAATCCCCCCAGTCCCAGAAAAACTGGGCTAGTTGAAGGTCTTACCTTGGGTTCTCAGAGGGGGTGTAGACTTAATGACACACAGGCTTTAGGACCTTCATCCCCTGCCTGCCTTCCCAGCACAACCTCGAACACCTTGACCTTGTAAGCAGTGGAAACCATCTCAGGTTGACGTAACAGAAAAGGGATTTACTGAAAGGATATTTTCCTCTCTCCACTTCTTTGCCTCCCACCTTGAGAGGTAAGGCCTGGGTGGGGACATCTGATTGCCATACTGAGACACATGTCAACAGACTCACAGTTGGGGCGGGAATGAAGCAAGAACTGCCTTCCTTTTTGACTTCTGTGATGGGTGGTGGGCCCACCGATTCCCAAACATATACAATGTTTGAGTCCATTCAGGCTGCTGTAGCGAAATACCTTAGGCTGTGTAGTTTATAAACAACAGAAAGCAGAAATGGATGGATTGCTCACAGTTCCAGGCTGGAGAGTCCAAGATCAAGGCACTAGCAGAATCAGTGCCTGGTGGGGACCCGTTCCTTGTAGGTGGCACCTCTTGCTGCATCTTCACGTGACAGAGGGGGCAAAAAGGCCCCCTTTTTATAAGGGCACTAATCCATTCATGAGCGTGCGGCCCTTGTAACCTAATCACCTCCCCAAATCCCCACCCCTTAATACCACCACCTTAGAGGCTATGTTTCAACACATGAATTTTGGAGCGACACAAATATTCAGACTAGAGCAGTGGGGAATCTCTCACATTTAGGAATGGGGTTCAGATGATTGCCATGCAAAGAAGCCACAAAATCAAAATGTTGCATGGTCCTGGACCACACGATGACATTTCTGTCAACAATGAACCACATTTATGACGGTGATCCTGTAAGATTATAATGGTGTTGAAAAATTCCTATCACCTAGTGACATTGAAGTTGACTTAAACGTCATAGTAGGATGCATTACTAACGTGCTTGTGGTTATGTTGTTGTAAACAGACCTACTGTGTGGCCTGTTGTATAAAAGTAGAGCACATACAGTTATGTACAGTACGTGATACTTGCTAATGGTAGTAAACAACTATGTTATTGTTAGATATTTACTATATTATATTTTTATGATTATTTTGTTTTTTTTCCATGTCAGACAGGTAATGTGCTGATGTCATAGCAAGGTTTGAGGGAAGCACTTCTCACACGTGAGCATGAATACCCAATCATCACACTGATGAAATACAGAAGGGTCTTTTAATCATTATTTTAGAGTGTAGTCCTTCTACTTATCAAAAAAAAAAAACAAAAAAACCAACAACAACAACAACCTTAACTGTAAAACAGCCTCAGGCAGGTCCTTCAGGTAGGTCTTCCAGTAGAAGGCATTTTTATCATAGGCGGTGACAGCTCATGTGTGTTTTTGCCCTTGAAGAACTTCCAGTGGGGCAAGATGTGGAGGTGGAAGGTAGCGATATTGATGATCCTGACCCCGTGTAGATCTAGGCTCATGTGTGTGTTTGTGTCTTAGTTTTTAACAAAAAAGTTTTAAAAGTTAAAAAAAAATTAAAAATTTTAAAAATAGAAAAAAGCTTATAGAATAAGAATATAAAGAAAGAATATTTTTGTACAGCTGTACAATATGTTTATGTTTTAAGCTAAGTGTTATAAAAGAGTAAAAAAGTTAAAAAATGTTAAGTTTATAAAGTAAAAAAGTTATAGTAAGCGAAGTTTCATTTATTATTGAAGAAGGAAAACAATTTTTTTGTTTTTGTTTTTTGAGACAGAGTCTCACTCTGTTGCCCAGGCTACAGTGCCATGGCGTCAGCCTAGCTCACAGCAACCTCAAACTCCTGAGCTCAATCTATCCTTCTGCCTCAGCCTCCCGAGTAGCTGGGTCTACAGGCATGCACCACCATGCCCAGCTAATTTTTTCTATATATTTTTAGTTGGCCAATTACTTTTTTTCTATTTTTAGTAGAGATGGGGTCTTGCTCTTGCTCAGGCTGGTTTCCAACTCCTGACCTTGAGCGAGATGCCCACCTCTGCCTCCCAGAGTGCTAGGATTACAGGCAGGAAAACAGTTTTTAATAAATGTAGTGTACCCTAAGTGTACAGTGTTTATGAAGCCTACAATAGTGTCATGTCCTAGGCCTTCACGTTAACTCACCACTCACTCACTGCCTCACCCAGAACAACTTCCAATCCTGCAGGCTCCATTCATGGTAATCGCCTTATAAATGTGTACCATTTTTTATTTTTATAACATATTTTTACTGTACCTTTCCTATGCTCAGCTGCACAAATACTTACCATTGTGGTACAACTGCCTGCAGCCTTCAGTACAGTCACGTGCTGTGCAGGCTTGTAGCCCGGGAGCAATAGGCTGTTACCACGCAGCCTAGGTGTGCAGTAGGCTGTCCCACCCAGGTTTGTGCAAGTACACTCTATGATGTTCACACGATGAAATCATCTAACCATGCATTTCTCAGACCGGATCCCCATCGATAAGCAACACATACTTGCACATGAGTCAAGCACAAACAACTGCGGGACAGAGGATGGGAGGCAAGCTACGTGTGTCAAGGTCAGTAAGAGCAGCTTTCTGGAAGACTAACACCTGCCTCATAATCTCTGGATGGCAATGTGGGGAATCCGGGCTGGGATCCACGTGCTGGGATCCGTGTGAATGCAGGAGGGCAGCCAGCCTGGAGGCTGGTAGGAGAAGGATCAGGAACACGATGACAATGTTCTGATCATAAGGTGCTCAAGGGCTTAAAGGCAGGGGCACTGAGATCCTCAGGGACTTAGGGAGGAAGAAAAACAAGATCCCTGGGTTTACTTCAGAGGTCTGCTAAATTGCTTGGACATGTTAGATAAGGATTTTGGACCTGGCTCATAAAGATAGTGTCACAGGGGACATCAGATTGGGGAACTTATTAATACATTTTTCTTTCCAAGGGAAGTAGGTGTTTAGTATTTTTTGCTACTTTGAGATTGTCAATTTCTCCCCCACCCCACCCCAAGAGTATTAGCTGAAGTCTGAAATTCAGTGTTTCCCAAGCCCCAGCTGGCTCTACTTATTCATTCTATTTTCACATCCAAAAGTCTTTTAGTTTGCAAAGTCCTCAATGCATAACTGCCTGGGTCTGTTTCTATCGTTAGCTATTTAGTTGCACAGATAGGTCCCTGGATGTTTCCAGAGAGTAGCAATTCAAGCCAAAACCCCCAAGGCAAGCTGGGGACAGTTGTGCACACCTGTAGTCCCAGCTTACTAGGGACACAGAGGTGGGAGGACTGCTTTAGCCCAGGAGTCAGAATCTAGCCTGGGCAACATAACAAAAACCTCCAGGGCTTTGCAGGGGCAATTTAAGCCTAAATTCCACACATACTTTCTTAGCTCAGTGTTTTCCTCTGGTTTCTTTCCAGCTTCTGCCCTTCACAGGGAACCTCTTTTTCCCAGTGTGCGATGTTTCTGTTTTCTGTGGGGACAAGACACGCTTGTTTTCCTGTTGAAATGCACTTTTGCCCTCTCACCCTTTGAAATCCCTCCTGTTCTTCCTGCCCCTGCTTTGCTGTTTCCTCTTCCTGAGAGACCTGCTCTTGGCCTCCCAGCTGGAAGTAAACTTTTTAGCCTCCAAAAACTCTAAGAACTTCACATAAACCAACGATAAGCAGGGTCTCCGTGTCCCTTAAAATCTAGACCTTGCTACTCTCTTGACCAGCGACATCAGCGTCACCTGGGAGCTTGTCAGAGCCGGGGAAGCTCAGCCCCACCCTGGATCCGTGAAGCGGAATCATCACTTTAGCAAGATCGCCGTGTGGTTTGTACGAATGTCAAAGTTTGAGAAGCACTTCTCAAGACCACCGGTTTTCAACCGTAACTGCATCAAAATCCCCTGGGAAGTTTTAAAACATCCTGATGTCTGGGTCTTATCCCTAGGGGCTCTGATTTAAATTAATTTGGGGCATCACCTGGACACTGGGATGTCTATACGTTTCCCAAGCGAGTTTAACATACCATAGGGTTTGAGAACCACTGGCTTAGGCATGATCTGCCCAATCCTTGTCCACCCTCCCTGAAATTCTGGAGCTTTCCTTGACATTTCGGCTCTGAACCTGTTTTGGGGGGGGGATATGGGATGTGGGCACATTCTCCTCACCATCATCTAACCCACATAGCACATGCTAGCTCTGTTCATATTGCATCAGCCTGGCCACTTCTGTGACCACCCCACCGCCCACCAGCCAAAGAAAAAATCGATGCATATAAGACATCAGTGAGCATGGTAGGCCACAGAGCCGGGAACTTGGTAGGAACAGGGCAAGCACTTACATAGCAGCAATGCAAGCAACCTCCAAGGGGAATTGTCAGTGGCTAAGACAATAATATGTTTCCTCAATAATTTTTTTTTTTGAGACAGAGTCTCGCTTTGTTGCCCAGGCTAGACTGAGTGCCATGGCATCAGCCTAGCTCACAGCAACTTCAAACTCCTGGGCTCAAGCAATCCTCCTGCCTCAGCCTCCCGAGTAGCTGGGACTACAGGCATGCGCCACCATGCCCGGCTAATTTTTTCTATATATATCTTAGTTGGCCAATTAATTTCTTTCTATTTATAGTAGAGATGGGGTCTCGCTCTTGCTCAGGCTGATTTCGAATTCCTGACCTCAAGCAATCCTCCTGCCTCGGCCTCCCAGAGTGCTAGGATTACAGGCGTGAGCCACCGCGCCCGGCCCCTCAATAATTTTTATGTACACAATAATCCTTCCTTGATTTTACAGTTCAATGGGGATATATATCTTAACTAAATTCAAACTCCCTGAGGGCAGGAACGGTACCTTGTTAATGAAAGTGTCCCTCCAGCTCTTACCCTATAGTTGGTTCTCAACCAGTGATGACTGAGTAACTGAATTAATATCTGAGATATAGAAAAAAATTAGCCAGGCACGGTGGTACGTGCCTGTAGTCCCAGCTACCCAGGAGGCTGAGGCAGGAGGATTGCTTGAGCCCAGGAGTTTGAGGTTGCTGTAAGCTAGGCTAACACCATGGCACTCTAGCCCAGGCAAGAAAGTGAGACTCTGTCTCAAAAAAAAAAAAAAAAAAAAAAAAAAAAAAGAACACAGATGTGGGAGAGGAACTGTCATTTGATCTGAGATTACTCTTCAGAAATAATCTCTATTTCAAGGACAGAAGCAGAAGGAATGAGGTTTCTGAGAGAGCGGCATAGTTTAGGGACAGATATATCTTTCAACTTACACTGTCCAATATGGTAGCCACATGCAGCTCTTCAGCACGTGAAGTGAGTCCAGATTGAAATGTGCTGTAAGAGTAAAATACACACCAGATTTTAAAGGCTTAGGGTGAGAAAAAAGCGTGTAAAATATCTCATTATTGATTGTATGTTTTCAACATACAATCAATAATGATAATTTTAGATACATTAGATTGAATAGGAAATATTATTAAAATGAATGTTACCTGTTTCTGTTTACTCTTTAATGTGGTTAAGAGACAGTTTAAAATTACATAAGTGAAAAAAACTACATATGTGGCTCACATTACAAGTCTACTCAGCAATGCTGCTTGAAACACTGCATTTCAAGAGAAGCCGGACAAACCAGGGGGTGGCAGGGGACCGGCCCAGGGACCTGCCATGCTGATGGGCTCCTGTGCTGTCCCCACAACCAACTGTGCAGTCAGTGGTATCATCTCCACTTTACAAATGACTAAGTGGAGGGTCAGGAAATAGCTCCATACCGCATCTCCAACCACACAGCTGGTCAGAGGAAGAGCTTGTATTAGAGTTTAGGTTCACCAAATTCTAAAGCCCAGCGTCGGGTCTAATCTCAGGAGGGGAAACCCTCTGGGGAGAAAGTCAGAACCAAGCCCCACGGGAAGTGTTTCGGCAATGAGAGGACGTTTAGTTTGGGGAAGAGATCTCAGGAGAGACCCATGAGCGCCATCTTCCAAAACCTGAAGGTTCTCGCTGGTGGTTAGATGGTCTTTGTCGCTCCAAGGGGTAGGAGGAAGAGTCAGTAGGAAGAAGCTGTAAGGAGGAATATTTCCACTCAGACCGAGGATGAATTTTCCAACAGTCAGAGAGCTGCCCAAATGCGGCTACTTGGAAGGCAGTGAGGGCCGGGTGCTGGGGGAGACCAAGCAGAGGGGCCGGACACCACAGCCCTGTGAGGTGGCTGTCCACGCTGTTCTGTGGCATGGCTTCATCACGATCACCTGAGTGTTATTCAGAATAGGCAGGCCCATCCCAGGCCCAGTGATTTTTATTTCAAACAAGCGCCTCCGTTATTGTGACGCGCAGCCAGGTCTAGAGCCACTGGCACCTAGAGGACGTCCAAGCACCCGTTCGGTGGCTGGGCCATATAACTTTTTAATTTTCTTCCAAGGTTGAAATTCTAGTATTCCATGTCAGCTAAAGCTTGCCAACAAAATCATGGTGAGTGATCTTGGCAAGATGAATCGGTTCCTTATTTGGCCTGTTTACTACTTAACAGTTAAAGTGCCAGTTGCCCACATCCATCGAGATGCATTAGATTTTATTTCTCCACCCTTGGTGAGACAGGAGTTCAGGGGAAGGGGCAAGGTAAAAGAATAAATGTTTTGTCATCTTTTTTGGTGAGTAGAAATGTCAAATTTTAGCAACTCTCTGCCAGGAATCAACTCCAGGCTCTTTTATAAAAGCCACTTTAGAACCCTGGGTTGAAGGGGACAGCAAAGGGCTGCAAACTTCAGCCTGTGGAATGAAGCCGCGTTAACAATTTCCACGGAAGCGGCTTTTACAGGCTTGATTCGTAACATGCCATTGACTAAGAGAAACGAGTGCCAAGTCCCATCACGTTGAGGTATTGTTGAGAACACAGCTGGGACACAGACCGAGTTGGAAAATGCAACCAGAGAAAAACCAACAGCAGCAAACTGAGAACTAGGAAAGGGGCCATTTATTACCGAAAAAGAAATCTGCGGCACTCAGTCCAAATAGACAGAAAGCCTTGAAGACCGAATTTGGGGTCACAGCACATCTGCATCACCAAATCCAGGTGTTGCACGCTGCCCTCTTGGTCACAGTGAGGACCATAGGAAAAGCAGAGGGGCCCTTCTTCAAAAAGCAACTGAAATTGTTGCTGCTTTGCCCAGAAGGGCCGAGAAAAGCCCGTCATTTTTTGTTGCCTTTTTCATTAAAAGATTGCCTGAAGGACAGGTACTGAACTCAAGAAATTAGCTCAGGAAGCTGACGTGAGGCCAGGTAAAAAGAAAACGTGGTGGTTAAATGTCTTAACTCGATTAAGTTTGAGCCGATAGCTGCTCAGTCAGGAAAAGTCATAAATGTAGAGTAGGCAGTTATTGGCTTCAGCTTCTCTATTTCTCCCTGAAGGGCATTATTTTGTTCTTTGCTTCATTCAGCCATTAAACATGGTCTTTTGAGAACAATTTCTGGATTTAAGACACGTGGAATCCATTTTTCCCCCCTAGAACTTCAATCAAGTCATTTGTCTCCACTCTTGCTGGCTTATCATATTTCTGGCACAGTTACAGCGACTGTTGTATTGTTTCTTACAGGATAATTCGATTCTAGTCCTCACAGCTCCTTCCAGTTCTACATTCAGATGATCTCTTTCTAGATATGGGAGGGGGCCGCAGACTCTGCAGATTGGAAGCTGTGGTTTGTGTGCCCAGACAAGCTGCTGCCATGCGGACACAGTTCCGAAAGCGTCCACGTCGGGAAAGATTGGGGAACAGCTCGTCTTGCGTATGCAGTTGGTGATAAACGCTCCCAAATATTCCCATACTAGGATTTCTATTGGGAATTCAGACAAAGCCAATGTGTTCTGACTTTTCTTTTTGTTTAAGAAAGTTGCTCTCATTCATTTTCACTGTAGTTAGCTAAAAAAAAAAAAAAAAAAAAAAAGAAAATTGCTCTCAAAGTCAAGGCTCTGGTGGCTGTGAGCTAATTAAAAAATGCAGCTCCATCATTGACTTCCATTTTTATGTACCATTCAGGTCCAATCGCTAGTAATTTATAAACGTAAAATTAGCACCATACTTGAGGAGGCAGAGAACTCTACTTTGTCCTCTCCCAAGATGTCCAGCTGTGACAATACTTGGCATCACTACTTTGTCATTTTTTTTTTCTTAATGAATAGATTTCATGCATTGTGGTTCTGAATTAACCAGAGCTACAGCAAAATAAAACGTATACATCTCCATGTATGTAGTAATGGAGGAATGTAAGTAACAATTCCTTATTGCTGTTATATCTAGTTGTTCTTCCATTGGAAGGTTGAAATAGGTGGGTTATTGAAGTCTTGTGTCCCAACCAAATGGTCAGGAACCAGGAAATTTCGTAAGGCAGTAGTCTAAAACAATGGGGTGTAGGAGAAATAGAATGCATTTTGGGAGTCAGATCAACCTCAGGCCAAGCCTCCACATACCAGTAGGCAGGCTGTTGTTGCCCAAGAGCATCTGTCTGAGGGGTTCAGGGAAGTCCAGCCTGCACACTGCCAGCCCAGCCCCTTACGTGGAGCTGTGTCTACCCTGGGAGAGAGGGTAGGGGTAAGGAGCTGTCTTTCTCATCTAATATACACGAAGCCATGAAGACCAGCTGCGGCCCTGGTAGTACATCTTAGCAGCAGCGTGACTTTGGGAAACTGCTTACCCTCTCTGTAGTTCAGGCTTCTCATCTGAAATTGTAGACTAATAATTCCTACTCTGCAGGACTGTTGTTGGGGTAACTAGATCAAATATGTAAACTGCATGGTGCGTGGTAACCAACACTCCTACAATGGGAGTTCTGCTGAAGGTCACCGTCTAGTCCCAGCCTGAACTCTAATGAGTTGGGGTGGAGCGACTTCTACATAGAATGAGAAAATCAGTTCATCATTCTTTAATTTATGGGGCAAAGTAGAGAGGTCAGGGTCTTTGGAGACAGACAGGCTTTAAGTGTCAGTCCCAACTCTACTACCCACTCACTATGTGACTTTGAGCAAGTTACTGAATTCCTCTAGGTCTCCAATTTCCCCATCTGTAAAATGGGAACAAAATAAAACTTATTTTGAAGTGCCACTGAGATTAGGTGATCTAATAAGCTAAGCCTATGATATGCCTGGCACATTTTAGATGCTCAATAAACATGAGTTCCTTTCTCCCACATGCCCAACCCCTCTTAATCTAATTCTTTGTTTTATTTAACATTTACTAAACTGTCCAAAAGAGAAGTGCAGTCCCCACCTTCATCAGTGCTCTTCCCTGAAGCCAAAAATTACAGCTTTCTGTATAAATGTTGATTAAATCAAATAGCCACTTCATTGATGTGTTGTATCCTGGCAATATCTAGATAAACTAGATAGAAAAGTCAGGAAAAAGATTTAAAAAAAAAAATGGTACCGAATAAAGAGCCCCCATACCATCCTAGATATATTTGGGACTTGGGGTGGGATAGATTGTCCCAAATTAGATATCGGGACAGCTGGCTATCCAAATGGAAAAAATAAAATAAAATTAGATCTCCACCTTGCCCACCATATGGAAATAAATTCATAGTGGGACCAAAGACTCATATGAGAAAAGTAAAACTTTATGATATTTTTATAACCTCAGGGACAGGCAAGGGTTTCTTAGACACAACACAAAAAAAGCTGAACTCAGAAAGTGAATACATCTGAGTTCATCCAAATGAAAAACATCTGTGGACGCATACAGCAGACACCATAAAAGTGTTAAAAGACTGACGACAGGCCGGGCGCGGTGGCTCACGCCTGTAATCCTAGCACTTTGGAGGCCGAGGCGGGCGGATTGCTCAAGGTCAGGAGTTCGAAACCAGCCTGAGCGAGACCCCGTCTCTACCAAAAATAGAAATAAATTAATTGACCAACTAAAAATATATATACAAAAAATTAGCCGGGCATGGTGGCGCATGCCTGTAGTCCCAGCTACTCGGGAGGCTGAGGCAGTAGGATCGCTGAGCCCCGGAGATTGAGGTTGCTGTGAGCCAGGCTGACACCACGGCACTCACTCTAGCCTGGGCAACAAAGTGAGACTCTGTCTCAAAAAAAAAAAAAAAAAGACTGACGACAGGCTAGGAGGCGATATTTGCAACAAATAAAACACATGAAGGGTTATAGTCAAAATACACAAAGAACCATAAATTACTGAGGAAAAGACAACGTGATAGAAAAATAGCAAAGGTCAGGGACAAACGGCACACGGGAGGACACCTGAGTGACCAACACCCCAGTGGAGCGTGTGCTCCATCTTCCTAGTCACCAGAGAAATGAAAGTTCGAACCCCAAAGAGCTCCCATTGGATTATCAGAAATCAAGAAGTCTGACAAGATCAAGTGCTACAGGAGCTGCTAGTGGGAGGGTAAAGCGGTTACAACCACTCTGCAGAGCGATCTGGCCGCTGAACGCACAAAAGTTGAATCCATGTGCACTCTATGCATTTGCGGCATCGCTTGAAATACCAGCAAATTGGAAACAACCTGAACAGTCATCCAGATGGGAATAAATACACCAAGGAACGTCCATGTGCTGAGTACCTCCAGGGCAGTTAAAGGAATGCATGCCGTCTCTATGTACCCACATGGCTCGCAGTGCTGAGTGAAAACAGCAATTTGCAGAAGGATGTACATTCATGTCAAATGTAAAACAATAACACAGCCATACTCTGCACTTTATGATCCATATGCATACAACAGATGAATAGAACAAGAACTAGGGACACACCAGGTCAGTGCTCACCCCTGTCCTCAGGAGGGAGGGGATGAGATTAAGTCAGGGACCAAAGAGCCTTTCATTTGATCTGTAACATTCTGCTGCTTCTAATTTTTTATTTTATTTTTTATTTTTTTTAACATCTTGCATATTTTTTATTTCTTTTTTCTTTGTTCTTTTTCTTTTATTTCATCATATTATGGAGGTACAAATATTGTTAGGGTTACAAATATTGCCCCTGCCCCCTCCCCCCCCTTTTTTTTTTAATAACAAAGTTTCAACCTTTTTCCATTCTGGGTGGTGGGCATGCTAGTGTTTTTAGTCTGTTTCATTAAAATTTTTTTTTCAAGCAAGTAGAAAGTATTACTTAGAACTTTTTTTTTTTTTTTTTTGAGTCAGAGTCTCACTCTGTTGCCCAGGCTAGAGTGCCATGGTGTCAGCCTAGCTCATAGCAACCTCAGACTCCTGGGCTCAAGTGATCCTCCTCCCTCAGCCTCCCAAGTAGCTGGGATTACAGACATGCACCACCACGCCCGGCTAATTTTTTCTATATATTTTTAGTTGTCTAGCTAATTTCTTTCTATTTTTAGTAGAGATGGGGTCTCGCTCTTGCTCAGGCTGGTCTCAAACTCCTGAAAACGATCCACCTGCCTCGGCTTCCCAGAGTACTAGGATTACAAGTGTGAGCCACCGCACCCAGCCTATTACTTAGAACTTTGAAGATGAATGATGAAGATCAAGTTTGAAGATTGCCTGAGGGGATTCAATTTATTAATAGAATGTTTATGGGGTTTTTAAATTATTTAAAAAATTGCTTGGGGGGAAGAAAAGAAAGGAAAGGAAAGAAGAAAGAGAAGGGAGAGGGATAAGACAATCAGAGGCAGTGTCAGGTGAGGACTTGCTTTGGCAAAGCTGCTGAACACCGGGAGTGACAATGTCCCAGCTGGGGACTCAGGCCCTGAAGGACACTTCTCTGCTTCAATGCCAAACAGGGGTGTGATCATTCACAATCTCTTGTGTTTAACCGATATGTGTTTACCCTAGTTCCCCAAGAACTTTGCTTCCTCTAGTCTGTGATCAGCTCGTGGTGTCATTTAGTTTCTCTCTCTTCCTTCTTTTCCATTTAGTAATTGAGTTGAGGCCAAAATTCACTTTTTCTTACCCCTGGAAGTTTGTGACCAGGGTTTTTATAACAGCTTGTATAAAATGATCCTATTATTTATTTTATCTCAGAGTTTCTTAAAATATCATCAATTTATCCTGAAAAATCTTTGTATACCGACTTAGAGCCAGGCTGGGTGGATTCCATGATGCTCGTGATATAAAATCCCCATCCACACCCATGTTCCTTAAGCACCTGCCGGGTACCAGCGCTGGGGGGCTGCCCGTGTAAAACACCCTGGCAGGCCAGCTCATGCACTTTTATTGTGTTATCTCTATTTATATGAAGCTCTTCTCCTTTAAAGCACCCCGGGATCTAATTACATGGTCATAGCCGGGGACTTAAGTATATAATAGATCCAATAATTTGTTATTAAGTACGTGGATATGCTAACCACTTGCATAGATTAGAAGCGCCATGGAGGATGAAGTTAGAGGCAGTGAAAATGAACCCAGCAAGGTGCAGGCATCCTCAGAAACCACACTTGAATAATCATGGCCTTAATAAAGTATTTTATGCTTCAATACATTTGTAATTGACCAATGATTTGTTTCTATGGGCTATAATACGCAATAATGAAATCCAAAGACTAGGACCTTTATCACATAATTATATATCTTTAGTTCTGTTGTAGATAGTTCAGAGTGGGGTGTGTCTGGGGGTGGGTGGGTAATGCTTAATTTTAATTTCTCATAATTTTTAAAGGTTATTTAATAGAAGCAACCCAACAGTCTTCTTTTTATGCATTTTCTCCCTGAGAAAAGCATAAATGCTACAGTTGTACACCTTTCCTATTCCCAATAGTTGCATATATCTAATGTATAAAAAAATTACATTTCATTTATTATTTAAGAATCGGAAACTTTACTTAAAGGGTATATTTTTATTTTACTTAAAGGATGTATTTTATCTTCTATCTTTTTGCTCATACCTGATGCTTTTTTTTTTTGAGACAGAGTCTCGCTTTGTTGCCCAGGCTAGTGTGAGTGCCGTGGCGTCAGCCTAGCTCACAGCAACCTCAAACTCCTGGGCTCGAGCGATCCTTCTGTCTCAGCCTCCCGAGTAGCTGGGACTACAGGCATGTGCCACCATGCCCGGCTAATTTTTTATATATATATCAGTTGGCCAATTAGTTTCTTTCTATTTATAGTAGAGACGGGGTCTCGCTCTTGCTCAGGCTGGTTTTGAACTCCTGACCTTGAGCAATCTGCCCGCCTTGGCCTCCCAGAGAGCTAGGATTACAGGCGTGAGCCACCGCGCCCGGCCATACCTGATGCTTTTAAAGAAAAAAAAAAAGGAAAAAATGGGGAAAGAAATATTAAAAGTTACCAAGAGAACATGTTTCTTCCTGGAATCTGTCAAGTGATAAAATATATTAGGTTGAGCCATTTTTAACCTACAAAGGCAGCTATTTCATACTTTTAATATTTCATACTATAGCTATGGCTCAATTTCTGTAAGTGCACAATGTTGAATTGCTAATTGTAATGTGTTTAGCTCAGCGCCCCGACCGTGGGCTGGGGAGCCTCCCAGGGCAGAGAAGTGGGGCCTCTTTATGGCTGACAAAAAGAAGGCTTCCTTCCAGCCCTCTCTGAGGTGCCTCCTCTGCAGAAACGGGTAAATCCTTGCGGTACGTGAGCAACTTTGTACCTGGCACAATTACCATCCCTTTATTCTTTGGGAGAGAAGTTTAACAAGGAGTGTTAGGACAAAGTGGTTCTCAGTCTCAGAGGGTCTTGAGTCAGTAGTTTCTCATAAGTGTCTTCTTGCTCATAACAGTCGGAGACCGGAGTTCTGCACAAGCTGTACTTAAAAAGTGATTGGAACAGAGAATAGGGTCTCCTTCAATGACAACCTCGCGCCAGTGTGCCTTTTCAAAGGAAGACGGTCTCTCGCTTGTCCTAGCCACAGCACAGGCCTTGCCTGGTTGTGCCTGCACAGGTCACCCAGGGCGTGTGCCAAGGCAGGAGAGACTGGGACAAGCCTGAACTCGCAGCATTTGAACTTTCCATCTGCTATCTACGCATTACTCCTACTTTAAACCTGGGGCATTGAGACCTGAACAGGTTAACTGACCCTGCCTGAGGTCACAGACCCCTGAGGGAAGGATCACATCAAGCCTCTCTCTCTTTCCACCACCCCACCTTCACCTCCCTGGTCAGCTTGGCCACAAGTGGGTGGACTCTAGCTGTGTGCCAGGACCGACTGTCCCTAGCTGGGGCTGCTCACCTCTGTTCTGGGTCCTTTCTGCCTGAGCACCCTCTTTTTCCCATCGCTAATGGCCTTAGCATGTGGTGAGGGGTGCAGGGGTGTGGAGTAGGATCTCTTTTTCTCACCTCTTCCTGCATTTCCCCATCTGATGGCATGAACAGTTAGATAGTTGGCAGTTAGGAAGACCTCGATTTCAATTCTGAAACTGCTACCTACCAGCTGTGTGTCCTTGGGACCCTCTTTGTGTCTCAGTTTCTTCCTTAGTAAAAATGAGACTATAAATATCTTCTCAGAGTTGTGACGATTCAGCAAGTTAATGGAGATGAGTGGCTGCAACATGATAAAGAGTAATAGATTTGATTTCTCCATTCTTCTCTTCTGAATATTATTCGTTTTTTTTTTTTTTTAAAGGACAAGTCTTCAGACAAAATATTATTCGTTTTCATATGCACCAGAGGGAAAAGTAGTCTGTAGCCATATAGTATCAGTTGCTTTCTTATACAATTCTAAATAATAAAGACTTCATTAATTTGGATTCCATTCGACCTTGGTAGAAATTCATCCAGGACCGTCCCCTGTTATATCCATCAAGAGAGGGATTGCTGAGCTGAAGTGTATCAGTCAGGAATGGCTAGGCTTGTGCTGCAGTGACAGACAACCCCAAGTCCCAGAAAAGGTTACTTCTCAGGGACATGGAGCCCATGGCAGGGCAGTGGCTCTCCCAGGCAACTGCTTCCACGCGGTGAGTCCGTGGCTGTGCCGCCCTCCGGGGCTGAGAAGTGTATTTTCCGTGTTAGAAAGAAGGAACGATACACAGTAGGGTGAGGCGACCATATAGCATCGCCCCTATTATAGAAAGGTAATCAGGAATTCCTGGAGAACACAGAATATTAAATCAGGTTTAAGTCCCTATAAATATGCTCTTAATATCTGTGTACATAGGGAAGTTAAGATACTGAAAACAACCACCAGCAGTGAATGAATTAACAAATGGTGGTCCATACAATGGAATACGGCTGGGCAGAAAAAGGAACTGTTGACATGTGCAACAATGAGGATAAATCTCACAGTAATTATGCTGAGAGAAAGACGCCAAAGGAAAAGGACCTATACGGTATGATTTCATTTATGTAAAATATTAGAAAATGCAAACAAATCCATAGTGACCAAAGTAGATCTGTGTGTGGTTTCCTAGAAACAGAAGTGAAAGGAAGAATGGATTGCAAAAGGACACAAGGAAACTTTATAGGGTAATGAAGATGTTATCTTGATGTGGGAGTGATTTCACTGGGGTATACACACGCCAAAATGGACCAAGTTTTACAATTAAATGTGTGCAGCTTATGTGCTTCAAATGATAGCTCAGTACAATTGAAAACATTAAGATACTGATTCAAAATTTTATCTATTATTTATACCAGGAGAAGGTGCTTTTCTTTT
The DNA here is from genome assembly GCF_040939455.1 of Microcebus murinus. Classification (NCBI taxonomy): domain Eukaryota; kingdom Metazoa; phylum Chordata; class Mammalia; order Primates; family Cheirogaleidae; genus Microcebus; species Microcebus murinus. Next base: position 132,266,031 of record NC_134104.1, on the reverse strand, counting down.
TTGGTGTTTGTATTTAAAAGCAATAAAAGGGAATTTCAGGCTGGGCGCGGTGGCTCACGCTTGTAATCCTAGCACTTTGGGAGGCCGAGGCGGGCGGATTGCTCAAGGTCAGGAGTTCAAAACCAGCCTGAGCGAGACCCTGTCTCTACTATAAAAACAGAAAGAAATTAATTGGCCAACTAATATACATATATAGAAAAAATTAGCCGGGCATGGTTGCGCGTGCCTGTAGTCCTAGCTACTCGGGAGGCTGAGACAGGAGGATCGCTTGAGCCCAGGAGTTTGAGGTTGCTGTGAGCTAGGCTGATGCCATGGCGCTCACTCTAGCCTGGGCAACAAAGCGAGACTCTGTCTCAAAAAAAAAAAAAGGGGGAATTTCATTCACTACTGAGTAGTCTACTTGCCACCTCCATGCTCTTGCCTGCTCATCCTGACCCACAGTGCAAGGAGTCCAATGCCCAAGGATTTGCAATGAAAAGAAAAATCAGATTCAAATCCAGGCTCACCACTTGCCAGCTGTTTGGCCTTGAACAATTTATGGAACTTCTCTGAGACACTAGTGTATGGCCTCACAGAACTGCATGCAAGTGTGTCAAGTTCCTTCCGGTGGCCCAAGCAGGTGCCCAAACCTCAGTTACCTGCCCCAGGTGTCTTGCTACCTTCCTGCCACGCCATTTGAAGCTTCCTGTTAGGGTTGCTCCTCTTGTTCTGAAAATGGTCATCTTCAGTGATTTGCCTTGTATTAAGTACAAACAAAATTTAAGGGCTTATCAAAAAATTCAGTAATCAAAAGTACTATTTAAATAATCATAACCTATACAAAATTCACAATGAACAAGGTATCAGAAATGTAAATAAAGGCAGCTCAGTTCCAACCTAAATTCCTTTTTAAGCTCTTTCTCCAATTCTGCCAATTCTTATTGATTCCAATTCCTTCATGCTTTGCTCTTGAACAATTACCTGAAAGTCTTGAGATATAACTCATTTATTTCAGGGGTATTTACATTTAATACCTTGGGTGTGAAGGAATTAGATTCAATAAGAATTGGCAGAATTGGAGAAAAGGCTTGAAAAGGAATTTGGGATGGGACTGAGCTGCCTTTATTTACATTTCTGATTATCTTGTTCATGAATTGTTGTATTCATTTTGATTTTAAAAAATATTTCATTAAACTATTATTTTTTTTTTTATTACTGAGGTTTTGAGAAACCCCTTAAGTTTTGCAACTGAGGTGCGTGCACCCTAGTTCTAGCCTGCCAATACAACTTACAAACGTGATCGTCCTAGTTTTGTCTGGGTAAGTAGAATAGCAAAAGGAGGTGTTGTACCTTGTAGGGTTGTACAGGACTTGGATGTAGAGGCCTGAGTTATTTTTTTTCTGCCCCTCTCACTAGCAGTGTGACTTTCTATGTGACCGGCTATGGGGTGGGAAGGGAGTAGGATTGTTACATTGTGGTCAAGAGTGTAGATGCTAAACCTGGTCCCTGGGGTTCAAACCCCTGCTCGGCCACTTGTTATTCTTGTGCCTTCGGTTTTCTTGTCTGAGGCAATAAGAGGTGTTGCCAATAATATGGACTTCAGAGGATAAACTGCGTGGATGAAATGAGTTGACACATGTAAGGCTGGCAACTAGGATCTGGCACAGAGTAAGCACTCAGTAAATACTTGCTGCCATCCTTATCGCTATATAGTTGTTTTAAGGATCAAATTCTTACTTGTTCGTAAAAATCCTTTTGCAGGCTGCAGATTTGCTCTGTTAGCTGTCATTATCCCATGGCCTAAAACTGCACGTAAAATGGAGTCTTGAGTCACCTCTGCTGCTTGGCTGACTTTTGGTAGAGCCCAATGACTTGCCAAGGACAAGCTTTAAATATGACAGGTTGTAACTGAACGGAGGTACTACAGGTCTCAAGTGGTGTCATTTCGTTTGACTTCCTTTGTTACAATGGTAAGAAAAAACATCAGCTCCTGGTAGGGCTGCTGTCCCGTGAGCTTGCACGTTCTCCCCGTGTCTGAGTTTCCTCCCGCATCCCAAAGATGTGCACGCGAGGTGACTGGCACGTCTCAGTTGTCCCAGTGCGAGTGTGTGCAAGTGGCCCTGTGGCGGGACGCCTCCTGCCCGGGGCTGGCTCCTGCCTTGTGCCCTCAGCTGTCAGGATGGGCTCCGGCCAGCTGTGGCCCTGAACTGCAAGAGGTGGGCTTGGAAATGAATGAACGAATAGCAATTACTGTCCAATAAAAATCTGTGAAGTGTGATAATCACACACATGCCCGGCGACAATGGATGCCCTACAAAAGCACACCGCATCTGCTACCGTTTGTTTCTGAACTGCCTGGTGCTCCCTGCAAACTTTGTTTTGCAAACACTTATTCCTTGATTTACCCTACCTCCGCTACGACCGCTGGCACTCACTGATCCCCCCCCCAAAAAAAAAACTGGGTAAATAACTCTCTTACTTGTTTAGATCTTTCTTTTTTTTTTTTTTTTTTTTTTTGAGACAGAGTCTCGCTTTGTTGCCTAGGCTAGAGTGAGTGCCGTGGCGTCAGCCTAGCTCACAGCAACCTCAAACTCCTGGGCTCAAGCAATCCTGCTGCCTCAGCCTCCCAAGTAGCTGGGACTACAGGCATGTGCCACCATTCCCGGCTAATTTTTTTTCTATATATATTAGTTGGCCAATTAGTTTCTTTCTATTTATAGTAGAGACGGGGTCTCGCTCTTGCTCAGGCTGGTTTCGAACTCCTGACTTCGAGCAATCCACCCGCCTCGGCCTCCCAGAGAGCTAGGATTACAGGCGTGAGCCACCGCGCCCGGCCTAGATCTTTCTTGAGCTCAGATTTATTTCAGTATTTAATATTACAAGTGCTTTGGTCTTTATTGAGAAGTTTAGTGATATTTGTGTGATCAGAAATACACCATAGGGACTTAACGCTTGTTTATATCAATTAGCCTGTGGTGAAACTGGTTTCCTTATAGTCCGCGTGGCTTCAAGGTGCAGTTTCCAAAGACCCATGGGGGCCGCTGAGTGAGGGCGCTCTGCACGTTGGTCTCTAACAGAGAAAGAGGGGTCTGCCTTCTCCCCACTGGCTCAGCTGGCCGTTTTCCACAGCCCTTCCTGGCTTCCCCCTCCTTTGAAGACAGCACTTGTAACCGCCTTTGCGTAACTGAATCTTCCAAAGTTTACAGACCCATAAAAGCAAGCAAGCAGCCAAAACGGAACCAAGTTAAATGAAGCTGCCAAGGAAAGTCTCTGTGGCAGTTTTGGAGGCGGAGGACTTTCGTCGATTAGGAACTGAAGCTGAACACTCGAAAATGTGAAGGACACTCAGGTGCTTGTTTTTTGTTTGTTTTTGTTGTTTTTTGTTTTTAAGTAATTGGAACACTCATATTAATAGGAAAAAAGAAAGTTGGTGAAGGTTTCCTCAGCTAGCTTCTTTCTACAGATCTTGAAAAATAACCCCTGAAATAGAATTTATCATTAAATCTCTCTAGATTTATATATTCCCATGAAGGGACTGTGTACTAAAAACTCAGTGACAATAAGGAGGACTTTTTGGGGCAGAAATAAAAACGATAGATGCATAGGCTGTAACTCATTATACAAACACATATGGGGACATTTAATAAGTGGGAACGTCCTACAGATTAGTCTTGTTGTATTTGGTAGAAATTTGAGGATTTAAGTTTGGATTTAAATTCCTAATCCTTGGGAAAGTAGCAACATTTATGTTCAAAATAAAATCAGCAAGAATGTGTCCCCGGGGCGGGGGGGTGCACAGGCACCTCTGTCCCTGTCAGGCAATGGCAGGGGACAGCAGGCAGAACAGCCAGGGGTTGGAGGGGCCGGGAGCTGGAGGGGCAGGGTGGCCGGAAGGGCAGTGTCTCAGAACACGCTGCAGACAACCAGGAGCCTGCAGAGCGGTGATGTGGCGATGCCAGGCTTGGTCCCCTTGCCCATGCTATGACACCAACTCATGACAAACGCAAGGTGGTTTGTGAATCACAGAAGGATTACGAATAACTGGAGAGAACTGCCTCAAAGGCAAAAAGTATTTAACAGGATGCTTAATGTACGTGACTTTAGAGTCACGTCCAAAGGCAAAAAAATCAAGCTCTTCAGAAAGGTTCCCACATGGGTTTATGGCTTTGTTCTGCCACCTTGGGGTCACCCTTCTTCTCCTCTATTTGTGCACTGCGCAAAATCTTCACACTTTCACCTGCTTAGGAAGGAGAACCTCACCCAGGCTCCCAGGAGCTAGTCTCACCTCAGCCTGTTCAGGCACAGGACGGGTGACCCCAGTGACATGTCCCCACGGTCCGGACACTCCAGGGTAGGGCTTGGCACCCGTCACAGCCACCTCCTCTGCTGGGGAGGTCAGGCTGTGCCTTTTTATTCTTTTTGGATTTCATTGCCTGCCTCAGTTGTGAGCAAGATTTACATTGTCATAAAAATGTAAATAGTAAATGTTTACCCGGCCAAAACTCATGCTGTAACTATGTTGGGAAGATGGGAGAAGGGAGAGTCTGTGTGTTGGGGGGAGACCACGCTAAACCCTCATTTTCTGCAACAGGAAGAAATGGGATGATATTTATTATAATATTGAAAAATCAAGAAATAACGGTATCACATTATTTAGAAAGATAAACACCAGAAGCAATAGCCGGAAGATCTTGCCCCTGAGGAGCAAGCTGAGGCTAGAGCGGTCAGGGAGGAGAAGGCTGTTTCTCATCATTGGCCTTAGAGCTCTACTGAACTCTTAAAGTGAAACAACTGTGTGATTTTGCAAATAAGAAGTTAAAAAACAAACCCATCGTCTCTTGAAGGTCACCTTTTTGCTACAGAAAACCTTGAACTTACCCCTTGTCTCTCTCTCGGGCCACCTGGAAGTCACAGGCAGGATGTGTCTTCCACTTCCATCCCAAGTGAGTTAGGGTGCCACCCTGCTGGGGGCGTCATTTTCTTGGGAGTAGAAAGATAATAACGGTAACAATGATACATTGCCACCATGTGTCTTTTAATGAGCTGGTATCCATTCTGCTCTGGAGAACAGGGACTTTGCGTTTATAACAAAAACATAAGCATGACGTCAATGCGGTAGGAGGAACTTCCTAGCAATGAGAGTGGAAAAGAGTGACCCCCTCCCTGGAGCATCTCCAAGGGAAAGGTAGATGACCACGGGCAGAGGGTATTCTAGAAGGGACCCTGGGTGGGGGACTAGACCAGCTGCCCTCCAGATTCTGTTCAATGCTGAGATTTCAAGTTGTTCTAGAAGAAGGTCTTAGACTATTGTTCATTATACTGCTGCATTCACAATCCTTTAACCCACAACGTGAAAATTCACTGATGGCTCAGTGCCCCTTCTTAAATACACTCTTCCCCCAAGGTATGGGACATTTGTCAACTGTGATAAGAGAAAACTGGAAGCCACGAGCTGGTATATATTTGTTTTATTTGCTGTCGTCATTACTGCCCCCCCCCTTTTTTTTTAAAAAAAGGAGGGAGAAAAAAATACTGATGTCACCTTGAAAACCAGTAATAAATCTGCCTGATTTGGCATGACTGTGATTCGCGAAAGCTTCTGATGTTCAGGATATCCCTGTTACACAGCTCCGAACTCACAGAGGAAGTGTGAAAAGTTCAATACCAGTTTCTTATTAAGTTAAGCATGTTTGAGCTGTTCACATAATCTTGAAATGCACGGATCAGCTCTCCCGGTGAATAGCCAGATTAATTGCAGGGTGTGGCACCAACAGTCATGCCTTGCTTGGGTCCAAGCCCAGCTCTTCCATGCAGGCTGTGTGACCTTGGGCAAGTTACTTCATATCTCTGGACATCAGCTTCCTCATCTCTAAAACGGGCATAACACTTGGAGCAATTAGCAGTTTAACATTAAGTCCAACCACGTTGGCTTGAACAATAAGGAAATTGATGGGCTCCTGTACAGACTGTGAGGCCTTCGGGGTGGGTGGTTCAGCATCTCAGTGATGTCCTCAAGGACTGATTCTCTCTGACTCTAAGGCTGCCGTCCACACTGCTGGCTTCATGCTAAATGAGGCTCTGCTCTGGGTCACAGGGTGGCAGCCAGAGCAGTCAGCGCTGCTGGTTTTCTTAGATAGGGCTAGCTCTTCCAGTGGTTTCCTCTTTAGCCCGAGAAGAACATTTCCCAGAAACCCCAGCAACCTTCCCCTGAGTGGCACTGAGCCAAATCTGTTGTGAGCCCATTTCTGGGCCAGTGACTGCCAAGGGGATGAGATTACTCTGATTGGCTTAGATGCTTAGATTCATCAGGCCCACCCCATGGACCTGGTACCCACATCCCTAACCCTATGGCTGCCACACGGGGGAGTAGAGTAGACGCAGGGAGAAGAACATCAATGCCTGGAACAACACCTGCCACGTGCACAGGCCATTGGGAAGATTAAACAAGAAGTCACAGTAAAAGCACCTGGTACAACAGGTAAAACAACAAAAGTCATGTCCTGTCCAATTACATAGTGTCAGCCCTCTGAAGAAAATGTAAATACTTTTCTGGGATGGAGAAAATGAACTGCACAATCGGTATGATAAGATGCACCAGGCTGAGCTATTAGGAAGCATTCCAGGTGACCTTCGGGGACTGTACCAAGACTTGATGACCCCAAAGTACCAGGATGCTTCTGCTGGTGGCATAGCGGGCCCAGGTGTAACTGCTCAGCACAGCACCTGTGTGAGCCTGAAATGCCCATCTTAGGGTCCTCCTCTGGGGCTCGGTGTTGGACCTCCGCAGTGAGCACACAACTGTGGTGGCTGACCCAGTATGCCTCTTCAACTTTTCTCTAAGTCCCCTTGCAGGGGTGCCGGGAGCCCCAGCCCTAGCCAGTGAGACCCCAGAGAAGGCTGCTGGGATTTCATTCTCATGGGAGAACTCAAACCCCTACTGGCTAAGCCATGTGGTGGCCATGACAAGGTGCCACTCACATCTCCTGCTGCAGGGAGCACAACGGGTGGCCCTGCTTGGTCTCCCCTTGATGCACCACCACAGTGACGCTGAGACCACGCTCCCCACAGGTTGCTCCTGATCAGAGACTAAGCACGGCCAGAGAGCAGAGGCGGCCCAGTACTTCTGTGAGCCCTGGGGTCCACCGACGGGCAAAGCAGCAGCAAGGACTCCCCATCAGCCGTGGCCAAACTCTCTTGGACCTGCACTACAGTCAGAGATGTCTGTGTTCCCTCCCACCTCATCTCTCTTTTCTTCATAAGGGTCAGACGGTGGCTCCCTCCTGTCCCTCCTTCACTGGCATCGCTCTGATGGGTCACTTGCACATCTCACCTGTCTCGGCATCTGCTTCTCAGAGGACCCTCCCAAACTAGCATAGCCACTGTGGCCTGTTTTTTGGTTTCTTTTCTATCACAAACTTTCCTAACTGAGATGGCTTCAGAAGACCCCCTAGTTTAAGAATAAAAATATTTATGTGAAAGTAAATCCTTAGTTGAAGTTTTAAATGTCAAAAAAAAAAAAAAATCACACCCTTTGCTTCCTGATTGTGAACTAAGAAACAGATCTATCAGTCAGTTTCAGGATCAAAAATGTCAATTTTATTACCGTAGAAGCTGGACCTGAAGCCCAAATGGTTGCCCCATGACTTTGCACTGAATATTGTTCTTACACATCTGAGCTCACCTAGAACAGCTGGAGGACTTCAGGCTCCTACACTGTGCTCCCGGCCCAGGGCTAGGGCCTGCCTGCAGGGGGGAGAGCCTCAAAGTCACTCAGCAACAAGAGAAAGAGCCCATGAGCCAGACGGCAGCAAGGGGAGCAGGGTCTTTTAAAGAGTCAACCTCACCCTGCAGAGAAAGTGGGTCAATGGGCTGCCTCCCTTGTCAGCTGAGTCACTCCTCTCCCCTCAGGGTGGAGCCGCTGGGCGGTGCAGAGAAGGTAGCTAGCAACTTCTTCTCCAGGGCCTCAGAGAAGTAGAAATTCCTGTTTCATGAGCTGGTAGGATAGAGGGGACAGAGAGAGGGAGAGGATGCACGCTCCTTCGTAATTATGTTCGCACAACGAACAGTTGTTAGATACAACACGTGGGAGAGACAAAGACACTGACAGTCCCCGGTGCCCTGAAGTAGCCAGCAGTTCAGTGGCACAGATAAGATGTGCTCAGAAGCGACTTTGATACCAGACAGTCATAATTTTATAGCTGTGGCACAGACAAAATGCCGCTGGCTCTTTGTGTACAGAGATCTGTGCTGGCTCCACTCAGTCTTTCCTGTTCTCATTTTCCTGTTGTCCTGATTTACCCTCCTGTCGATTTCACATTTTATCTTATCTTTATGTGTTTCTGTGAACCACTGTGAATACTTCCTGGAACAGGTGTGGGTTCCTATAACTAAATGTGTAAGTACATCCAATAAGCAATTCATGTAAATACATGTATGGCTTTAGGTCTTTAGGGTCAGGCTGCTTTTGTTCTTTTCCACTGTGCAACCTTGGGCAAGTCTGTGCCTCCGTTTCCTCATCTGTAAAATGGGCATAATAAAAAAATATTTACCCCGGTGCCCAGAAGTGAGAGTTCCATGAATTAGGCCATGCAAAGACCTTCACAGTGCCCAGCCCACAGTGAAGCCTCTACAAATGCCAGTTATGGTTTTTATTATCGCAGGCACTGTCTGGTGTCTTTCCCCGCCCCCATGGATTCCTGCCTGCAAGGGAATGAGGCAGAACTTCCAGAAGATGGCACATGCACAACAACTATCGTCATATCACTGATGGATCTTGGACTAGACTGGCCAGAGGAGAAAAGCCATTCTTGAGAAAACGGTGGCATGAGAAGTGGATCAAGGGTATTTTTCCAGGGAGGGCAGAATGTGTTTCCTCCAGAGCAGCTGAAGAGCATAAAGAGCCGTGTGTGAGGGGGTGGAGGGGTGGAGGAGTGGGGGTGTGGGGGTGGAGGAGTGGGAGTGCGGGCGTGGAGGAGTGAAGGTGGGGGTTGGAGGAGTAGGGGTGTGGGGTGGAGGAGTGGGGGTGTGGGGGTGGAGGAGTGGGGGTGTGGGGGTGGAGGAGTGGGGGTGTGGGGTGGAGGAGTAGGGGGTGGAGGAGTGGGGGTAGGGCATGGAGGAGTGGGGTGGGGGGTGGAGGAGTGGGGGTGTGGGGTGGAGGAGTGGGGGGGTGGAGGAGTGGGGGTGTGGGGTGGAGGAGTGGGGGGGTGGAGGAGTGGGGGTAGGGCGTGGAGGAGTGGGGTGGGGGGTGGAGGAGTGGGGGTGTGGGGTGGAGGAGTGGGGGGGTGGAGGAGTGGGGGTGTGGGGTGGAGGAGTGGGGGGGTGGAGGAGTGGGGGTAGGGCGTGGAGGAGTGGGGTGGGGGGTGGAGGAGTGGGGGTGGGGGGGCAGTGTCTGAGGAGGTGGCGTGGCTGCAAAGGGAGGGTGTCACTTAAAGAGAATGATTTGGGGCTACGGCAGGGTGGGTTGTGTGTGGGAGGAACAGGGACGACGGGGTGTTCTCCCACGCAGCCCAGTCAGGAGGCCTTGCCATCACGCCCTAACGGGGTGCAGGTGTGAACAGCCTGCTTCTGGAATCAGCCGCCCCAAGCAGACATCAAGTACCCAGTGCACAGGAAAGAGACTGCAGCTTCCCTGACTGTCTGATTTAACCTGGGAACAGGGAGAATCCTCTTTAAAATATGCAAAATACCTCGGAAGAAAGAAAGGCAGACTAGCTCAGAGCAGTAATTCTGTTGCTAATTCTGTCTGAGATATTATGTATAAAGAACATTAACAACTGGGAGTGTTGTGAGTTTTTCAAAAGCCTAGAAATTCAATCAAGGATCCCCCAGCAAGAGTAACCAGGCCTCTCTTGTTTGATGTGCAAATTATAACGAGATTTTTCATTACACTGAAGTAGAAACTTACAAGCTGCCGATGCATATCTAAGAGTGTCAGGTGAGAAGCGATTTGAACACACACGTACACTTAAAGCTATTTCCAATGTCTTCCGGAAATAGAAACACCTATAAAAACACTGCTTAAGATCACAGAAACCCTTTAAAAGCCCTACCTGGAATATGGGAGGCTTCCACCTCTCCTGGATCCGGCTAATTATATAACTCCATCCACTGTAAATCACAGTGAACGGAGTCAGGCGGGTGAATCACACTCTTTTCACTGTAATGACAAGACATAAATTACCATAAAGACTTTCAATTCCCAAAGTGATGCAATTTGATAGAATGTGCTTGTCTCTTTTCCCACTTGTTATTCACAAAACTCCTGTCTCAGAAACGAGTTTGAATATCCATTGTCTCACTTTGACAATGGATATTCAAATAAAAATCAAGTCCCAGCCCCTGTACCCATGGAGGTGTCTGGAACTAGGATAGCTAGGTCTTCTAATTTTTTAAGAGAAGCTGGAACTCCTAGTTTTTTTTTTTTTCTTAAAAGAGTAAAACTTTCTGATTTTTAAGTATTGGAAACTTATTACAATTTCTATAAAAATGTAGTAGGGTCAACAAGACACACCTGGGGCTGAGTCTGGAGTTTGTGGTCTGTCCGTAGGATTTTCTTGCACGTCTGCCTGCCTGGCCCCAGAACCCTGGGGGCATGTCACCATGTCCTAATCCACTTCTGGGCACCTCCGATTTAGAGAGACACGGAGCACTACTGTTGTTTTAGGCCTTCACATGTCTATGTGAGTTTTGGTTTTACTGGCCCCTTTAGTCTTAGGTTTTCCCCTTCTGTGTTGGTCTGCTCTGGCTACCATAACAAAATACTGAAGACTGGGTGGCTTAAAGAACAGAAATTTGGCGGGGCACAGTGGCTCATGGTTGAAGTCCCAGTACTTTAGGAGGCTGAGGTGGGAAGATCACCTGAGACCAGCCTGGGCAACATAGCAAGATTCCATCTCTACAAAACATTTTTTTTTTTTTAATTAGCCAGGCATGGTGGTGTGTGCCTGTCATCCCAGTTAATTTGGAGGCTGAGGCAGGAGGTTCACTTGAGCCTAGGAGCTTGAGGTTGCTGTGTGCTATATGATCATACCACCACATCACTTCAGCCTGGGCAACAGAGCAAGATCGTGTCGGAAAAAAAAAAAACAATCCAAAAATAAAAAACAGTAATTTATTTCTCATAGTTCTGGAGGCTGGATGTCTGAGATCAAGCTGCCAGTAGAGTTGTCCTCTGAGGCCTCTGTCCTTGGCTTGCAGATGGCCACCTCCTTAGTCCGTCTCCACAGGGCTATAGCTCTGTGCATGTGCTCCCTGGTTTCTCTCTGTGTGTCCTCATCTCCTCTTCTTCTTCTTCTTCTTTTTTTTTTTTAAGACAGAGTCTCACTTTGTTGCCCATGCTAGAGTGAGCGCCGTGGCATTAGCCTAGCTCACAGCAACCTCAAACTCCTGGGCTCAAGTGATCCTCCTGCCTCAGCCTCCCAAGTAGCTGGGACTACAGGCATTTGCCACCATGCTCGGCTAAATTTTTCTACATATATTAGTTGGCCAATTAATTTCTTTCTATTTATAGTAGAGATGGGGGTCTTGCTCTTGCTCAGGCTGGTTTCGAACTCCTGACCTTGAGCAATCCATCGGCCTCAGCCTCCCAGAGTGGTAGGATTACAGGTGTGAGCCACCGCGCCCGGCCATCATCTCCTCTTCTTATAGGGGGACACCAGTCAGATTGGATCAGGGCCCACCCTAACAGCCTCCTTTGAACTTAATTACCTATTTGAAGAACCTGTTTCCAAATGCATTCCAAGGAACTGCAGATTAGGACTTCAACGTAAGCATTTGGGGGGGGGGAGCACAGTTCAGTCCCCAACACCCTCTACTTCATTTCGCCTGGCCCCAATTCCCACTTCTCCCCAGAGGTGAGAAGAGTGGGAATATGGACATGACTTCAACCTGCTGAATTTCTAGAGAAGTTGCATCCAGAATTACTATTACCAGATCACACCCTCACTAAACTTGCAACACTGAACTGATCTCTTTTTTTAAAAAAATTTTTTAATTTTTTATTTTATTTTATTTTTTGAGACAGAGTCTCACTCTGTTGCCCAGGCTAGAGTGCCGTTGTGTCAGCCTAGCTCACAGCAACCTCAAACTCCTGGGCTCAAGCGATCCTCCCGCCTCAGCCTCCCGAGTAGCTGGTACTACAGGCATGCACCACCATGCCTGGCTAATTTTTTCTATATATTTTTAGTTGGCCAATTAATTTCTTCCTATTTTTTAGTAGAATCAGGGTCTCGCTCTTGCTCAGGCTGGTCTCGAACTCCTGACCTTGGGCTATCTGCCTGCCTCGGCTTCCCAGAGTGCTAGGATTATGAGCATGAGCCACCACGCCCCACCTGAACTGATCTCTTTACCACTGGCTTGGACCCTCAGAAAACCACACACAGCCAATCTTTCACCTCACCCCCCCTCCTCTGCAGGTCTGAAGTGTCCAGGTAGAAACACAAGGCTCCTCTGTTATAACTCCCTCGGTGGTAGCCGGCCTCCAACAAGCCATCCGGTCTAGAATGAGCACGTCCCTTCTCCCGTCTAGAGGTGGAGCCTGTTTGCCCTGCTCATAAATCCCAGTTGTCGCTTGTGACCTGCTCTGACCTGTGGAAGGCAGCAGAAGTGAGGTTGTGCCAGGTTAGCCCTCAGGACGCCTGGCAGCTTCTACTTTTGCCCCGTCAGGACCCTGAGGCCGCCATGCTTTGTAGAAGCCCATGTGGAGGACAGCCACCTTGCCCCAGACAGCAGCTCCAGCCCAGCCAGCAGCTCCAGCCCAGCCAGCAGCTACTTAGAGTCACAAAAGTGACCCCAGGTAGGAACACAGAGCAGTGAGAAATAGCTAACTGAAACACCTCTTCCCAGTTACAACCCTCCTCTATCCTTTCCATTCCTTATACCAAGATTTCAATCACTGTGGTCAGTTCAGTGTAAGGAAATTGCCTTCATAGAAAAGAGAGGTAAATTGCATTGCAGAACAAAAGCTGCGTGGGAAATTTGTTACAGCTCATGTCTCCCCTTGTCCTCCTAGCCTTCATTCTTAACTTCCATGCTGTTATGTGTAGACAACATATGACAGGGTTGTTGTTCATACAGGAGACACAAGCTACACAGACAAAGAGTGGAGACAATATTTATTATGTGGGAAATTTTATTGTAACCAGACTCCCAATGTGCTGTGCTTTTAGTCCATCTATGAGGATATGAAGATAATTGTTACATAGAGACTCTTGGGAGAAAGGTGTCACTAGAAGTACCATATACCACTCTTGCTCTTTAAAATTTTGTATTTATTCTGTAGCCAGCTGGTCTTTGCTGTGTCTTATCGAGGTTGGAAGGTGTTTTGTTTTGTGTGACGTGAAAACCACGGTACAGAGAAACTGAATAACTTGCTCAGAGGCAAAACACCGGTAGACATCAAGCGGGGCTGTTACATTCTTGATGTCAATGTTGAGTCAGGGCTCAGTGGGGGGCCGGGCGTGGTGGCTCACGCCTGTAATCCTAGCCCTCTGGGAGGCCAAGGCCGGTGGATTGCTCAAGGTCAGGAGTTCAAAACCAGCCTGAGCAAGAGTGAGATCCCGTCTCTACTATAAATAGAAAGAAATTAATTGGCCAACTAATATATATAGAAAAAATTAGCCGGGCATGGTGGCGCATGCCTGTAGTCCCAGGTACTTGGGAGGCTGAAGCAGGAGGATTGCTTGAGTCCAGGAGTTTGAGGTTGCTGTGAGCGAGGCTGACGCCACGGCACTCACTCTAGCCTGGGCAACAAAGTGAGACTCTGTCTCAAAAAAAAAAAAAAAGACTCAGTGGGGGAGCAGACACCATGTGCAACAGGAAGGAATGCAAGGGGCCAGGAGCTGGCATATAAATGCCCTAAGACAAGGCCTTCTCTTGTTCGTTTTGTAGCTCCTGAAACACCTCGGCAACCAGTGTGCATTAAATCCCAACTGACTTTCACTCTGTCTGGAACACAAATTTGTATGGATATACCTGGGTTCATTCCCTGGTTCTAGAACCTACTCCCTGGCTGTGATGCTAGTCAAATCAGTATGTTCATGGAAGGCCCAGTTTCCTCACCTCCAAAATGAAACTACTGATACTTTTACTACTACTACTATTAATGCTACCACCACCACCACTACTGTTACTGCCTCCTACTTCAAAGGATCGTGGTAAGATAAGATCTAAAAAAGGAATGTGAAAACCCTATAAACTGAAAAGTCCAAAAATGTCATTGTTATTTTAAATATCCTTTTGCCTATCTCATATTCTCAGGTGTAATTTCAGCATGTAATGTGCCTTATCACAGAGGGAGGGGCATCCACGTAGAGTTGAGAGACTTGGGTTTTAGTTTTATCTCCATCAGTTATTGACTCTAAGCATATTAGAAAAAAATCATTTAATCTTCCTGTGCCTCAGTTTCCTCAGAGGTTACAATCTTAGCATTCTATGGTTTTCTAAAACACTACTCCTCCTGCATTCTATGGTTTTCTAAAACACTACTCCTCCTAATTGTTTTTGCAGAACGCTATTAGGCATTATCAGACAGTTGCCCAGTCGCCTGTGCTGAGATGTATATGACCATGGCAATGGACAAAATTATTAAAATTATCTTCAGTAAACTATACTCATATCTATATACTACATTCTTATGTAGGTAAAAAAATTGGAAGCTCTGTGAATGGAAATATGTTAAAATATACCATTAGAGTTATATTGCTTTTTTAAAAATGAATTCACAACTTATGAGACTCAGTCACTACTATCCCAGTGGAGCAAGTATGGCATAGATTATCAAATATTGTGGTTTTGTTGTCCTCAAAGAATTATTTCTTAATATGATTCATTTTTTTAAAAAACAGAACTGACATGATAACTGTTTTTAAGTAGAGAATTATCTTTCTATTTTAAAACGTTACATCTGAGTGCTTTAAGACTGCAAACTGGATTTGAAGAACGTCAAAATCGTTGCTGATGTGAGCGGATGTCTTAATTCAGCTCTCTGTCTAGGGCCCTGTGTCTCAGGAAAGAAAACACATTCTTCGGAGAATATAAAGCTTGCCGTGATCCTGCTGAGTTATAAATAATTCGTGCTATCCAGAAACAGCACTCCATTTGAAAATACCATTTTAAAGACATCATTTGTTGTTTGACTACCATTTGCTAGTTCATACAAGATTGGAAAACTAGAATAGCAGGCGGTGTTCTTGTGGGACTTATATCCTCATTTGTTAGATGTCTCCCTCTAACTTGAAAGTATTGTATGTCACCTATTTGTGATAGGAGATGATAGTGAGCTACTGGCATTCTGTCTTGATAACTCTGCAGGTTGGGGTGGCGAGGAGGAGGAAATACATGACATCATCTGAAGTTTTAAGAGGCAACCAGAATTTGCATTAAGCAACTGCTGTTTTCAGGTGACATCCACAAGTCATCACTTCTCATCCTCATCCCAGCCCTTAAGGACTTTCTTAGCTTTCAGTCCTCCTGCAGGGAGCAGTCAGGGATCATCAATTCAATTAAATATGGAAGTAAAAAAAAAATCCATGAAGGACAGGGCGTGGAGAATGGTGAAGTAAGGAGCTCAGCAGACCCTCTCTCATGCAAAACAACAACTTAAGTGGTGACAATAATAAGAAACCAATAATTTAAAGTCTTTGGAAATTGTTCAGAGAGCATGCAGGAAATGGAGAAAAAGTCATTCAAGAAAACATATTAAAACTTATAAGAAGGGTGAGAGTCTGTGGCATTTGAGCCACATCCTGCTTCCTAACCTACTGCGTCCACAGCTCTCTGTTACCGCGGTGCTACCTACCCTGGGTGCAGGGGGTGCAGCCAGGAAAACGGGGGCTCCCCCTTCCCCCAGCTCCCAGTCTGAGGCTGTGGTTTCACCCTAGTGGGCAGGCCCAGGCCTCCCAGGCCCATGTTGCAGAAGCTCTATTCTAGGCAATACAGCCAAGATGACCTTGCCTTCCCCACCCTACCCCCTCCCCTGCCCCCAGGGGAAGCAGGCTGAGAATACTGGGGCCCCTGTCACCCGGCCCCCACCTGGCTCACTCACTAGTAGGAGGTGGTTCCATGCTGCAAGGGATATGCCAAATAGAACAAGGGCTGCCATAGCCCCCAACCCTGCTACCCACTTGTGGAGAGGGTGCATGTATCACGCTGGAAAAAGTGGGTTCCTGACCCCAGCTCCTGGCAGTGGTGCCAGGGTTCTGCCCAAGCGGGAGGACGGGCTGGAAGACAAAGGGACTGACTGTTTTTGGGACAGAGGGTGGAGAACTCCGCACCTAAGAGTGTTGTCAAAAACAATGCAGGTCTTGGTGGAGAGTAATTAAGAGGAGGCTGGTAGCTCTGATACAAGCAGAGCAGCTAGAAGTTTAATACAAGCAGGAAAGAGACAGCCAAAGGGAACATCTCAGGGTCACAAGTCAACTCTATGGTTGGGAAGGCGAGTGGGCTGGGCTGCCCCTACTCAGGCATGATCGAGCAGGGTGTGGAGAAGACTTGGAAGAATTCCCCAAGTTCCAAACAGACCCTGCAATGGGGAGCCACACAATTCCAGTTTTCCTGGCAGTCTGGAAGACCGTGTGTGCATCCAAGCCAGCACCCTCCCAGGGAGCAATCAGAGAGGAGCAGTCACAGAACTCTAAGATACTGGAATGTGGAACCAAAAAGTACCCCACCTCTGCAACTGTGCTAGCAACCTCTGAGCCTCGTACTTATACCACAGCAAAGGGTAAAATTCTAACTGGCTACAGAGGCTTCAGCACAACTGTTAACCAATAGGGAAGTGACCCACCTGAAGCGATTCCTGGCAAAGTAGCCAGGATAAAAGAAAATAATAAGATCAGAGACATCTGAGGTCAGATGGCAGAGGCTGCACAAGGCAAGGGAAACAAGACTTCACAGGATGATTTTAGTTAAGTCGTTAAACAAACCAATAAATAATAAACCCCAGCAAACAACAAAAATAACAACAATGCCACAGCATTGGAGTCACTATCTATAATTGCTACAAAATATTATCTAAAATATTCAGTTTCCCAAAAAAATTGCAAGATATGCAAAAATTAAAAAAAAACAACCAAAAAACAGGAAAGTGTGACCCATACATAAGGAAAAAAAAAAAAGCAATCAATAGAAACTGTCTTTGAAGAGGTCCAGATAGTGGATCTAACAGACAAATACTTCAAAACAACTATTACAAATATGTTCAAAGAACCAAAGAAAATCATGTTGAAAGAACTAAAGAAAAGTATGATGGCAATTTCTCATCAAAAGAGAATATTAATAAAGAATTAGAGACTATCAAAAATAACTAAATAGGCCGGCACAGTGGTTCATGCCTGTAATCCTAGCACTCTGGGAGGCTAAGGTGGGTGGATCGCCCAAGGTCAGGAATTCGAAACCAGCCTGAGCAAGGGCGAGACCCTGTCACTACTAAAAATAGAAAGAAATTAATTGGCCAACTAAAAATACATAGAAAAAAATTAGCCGGGCATGATGGCACATGCCTGTAGTCCCAGCTACTCGGGAGGCTGAGGCAGGAGGATTGCTTGAGCCCAGGAGTTTGAGGTTGCTGTGAGCTAGGCTGACACCATGGCACTCTAGACTGGGCAACAAAGTGAGACTCTGTGTCAAAAAACAAAAAACAAAACAACTAAATAGAAATTCTGGACTTGGAAAGTGCAAACAGAAATTAAAAATTCACAGAGGGGTTCAACAGTAAATTTGGGTTGGTAGAGACATTGAAAGAAAGCAGAAAATACTTTGAGATGAATGAAAATAAAGGCACAGCATACCAAAATTTATGTGATACAACTAAAGTAGTGCTTAGAGGGAATTTTATAGCTGTAAATGCCTATATTAAGAAAGAAGAAAGATCTCAAATAAACAACCTAAACTTCTACCTTGACAATGGAAAAAGAAGAGCAAACTAAACCAAAAGCAAGCAGAAGGAAGAAAGTAATAAAGCTTAGAATGGACATTAATAAAATAAAGAACAGAAAAACAACAGAAAAAAATTAATAAAACCAAAAGCTGGTATCTGAAAAAATTAACAACACTGACAAAGTTTAGCAAGATTGACCAAGAAAAAAAGAGAGCAGACTCAAATTACTACAATCAGGAAGAGAAGAGGGAATAAAGGCTTTGTAAGGGAATCCTATGAAGAATTGCATGCCCCAAAAGTAGACAATTTAGATAAAATGGACAAATTCCTAAAAGGACATGAACTACTGAAACTGATTGAAGAAGTAGAAAATCTGAATAGACCCATATCAAACAGAGATAAAATTAATAATTTTAAATTAAAAAATTTTTATAATGGAAAACTCAAGTCTAGTTGGTTCACTGATGTATTCTACTAAACATTCAAAGAAAAAAATAATATCAATTCTTCGCAGATTCTTCCAAAAATAGAGGGAGCACTTCTCAACTCATTGTCTGAGGCAAATAGTACCCTGATACTAATATCAGACAAAGACATCACAAGAAAATTGAAGACTAGTATCCCTTATAAATATAGATACAAAAATTCTCAATAAAAAACTAACAAACTAAATACAGCAACATATAAAGAGGATTGTACACCATGAACAAGTGGGATTTATGGCAGGAATATAAAGTTAGTTTACAGTCAAAAATCAATTAATGTAATACACACTATTAATAGAATAAAGCATCCTTATTAGAAAGAATTAAAACAATTTTTATTTATAGATGAAATGATTTTGTATATAGAAAATCCCAAGGAATCCACTAAAAAGCTGTTAGAATGAATAAACAAGCTCATCAAGGTTATAGGATATAAAATGAATATACAAAAGTCAGTTTTATTTCTATTCACTAAAAATGAATATTCCAAAAAGGAAATTAGAATATAATTCCATTGACAATAGCATCAAAAAGAATAAAATAAGCATAAATTTACAAAAAATGTACAACTTGTACACTGCAAACTATAAAATATTATTGAAAAATTAAAAGACCCGAATTAATGAATCAGAATGGTCTGAATTATGGTTTGGAAGATTCAATATCATTAAGATGGTAATAGTCCCCAAATCAGTTTACAGATTCAATGCAATCTCTATCAAAATCTCAGGCCGGGGCCGGGCGCTGTGGCTCACGCCTGTAATCCTAGCACTCTGGGAGGCCGAGGCGGGCGGATTGCTCAAGGTCAGGAGTTCAAAACCAGCCTGAGTGAGACCCCGTCTCTACCATAAAAATAGAAAGAAATTAATTGGCCAACTAATATATATAATATAAAAAATCAGCCGGGCATGGTGGCTCATGCCTGTAGTCCCAGCTACTCGGGAGGCTGAGGCAGAGGATCGCTTGAGCCCAGGAGTTTGAGGTTGCTATGAGCTAGGCTGACGCCATGGCACTCACTCTAACCTAGGCAAGAAAGCGAGACTCTGTCTCAAAAAAAAAAAAAAAAAAAAATCTCAGCTGGTTTGTGGCAAAAGTGGATGAGCTGATCCTAAAATTCATATGGAAATGCAAGGGACCCAGAATAGACAAAACAATCTTGGAAAATAAGATAAAAACTGGAGGACTCATGTTTCATTTCCAAACTTGCCACAAAGTTAACAGTCATCAACATGGTGTGGTACTGATATAAGGATAGTCACTTAGATCAATGGAATAGAATTGAGACTCTAGAAATAAGCCTTACGTTTATCATCAATTGATTTTCAAAAATGGTGCCAGTATAATTCAATGAGGAAAGAAAAGTCTTTTCAACAAATGGTCTTGGGAAACTGGATACCTTCATGCAAAGGGTGCATTTGGCCCCTCTACTGCACAGCTTGTACAAAAATTAACTCAAAATGAATCGGAAACCTAAATGTACGAGCTTAAACTATAAAACCATTAGAAGAAAACAGATAATTTTGTGACCTTGGGTGAGGTAGTGGTTTTGTAGATATGACACAAAAAGTATAAGAAACAAAAGAAAACATAAATAAATTGAACTACATCAGAATTAAAATCTTTTATGCTTGGAAGGACATTATGAAGAAAGTGAAACTGCAACTACAGAAAGGGAGAGAACATTTTCAAATCATTTATCTGATGAAGGACATGTTTCCAGGACACATAAAGAACTCTTACAACTCAATAATTAAAAAACCAAATAACCCAATTAAGAAATAGGCAAAGTTTTTGGGTGGATATTTTTCCAAATAAGATATAAAATGTCCAATAAGAGCATGAAAACATGCTCAATATCATTAGTCATTAGGGAAATACAAATCAAAACCACAAGATACCACTTGATACCCACTGGGATGTCTATAGTGAAAAATACAGACAACAACAAGTGTTGGTGAGTATATGGAGAAATTGGAACCCTCATGGGTTGCTAGTCGAAGAGTACAATGGTGCCACCACTGTAGAAAACAGTTTGGCAGTTCCTCAAAAAGTTAAATATAGAATTACCATATGACCCAGCAATGCCACTCATGGGTATATGTCCAAGTGAATTGAAAACATACATCCACACACAAACTTGCACATGAATGCTTATAGCAGCATTATTCACGATAACTAAAAAATAGAAACAATCCAAACATTTATCAACTGATGAATGGGTAAAGAAAATGTTGTATATCTGATATGGACTATTATTTGGCAATAAAAAGGAATAAAGTAGAAGTCCCGAAACATGCTAAAACTTGGATACACCTCAAGAACATTATGCTAAGTAAAAGAACCAGTCACAAAATATCACATGTCATCGTATAAGTCCTTTTATATGAAATGTCCAGAAAAGACAAATCAGTAGAGACAGAAAGTAGATGAATGGGTGCCTAGGGCTGGGCTTGGGGGTGGGGATGGGAATGACAGCTAAAGGGTACTGGGGTATTTTTTTCTTTTTTTGGTAATAAAAATGTTCTAAAAGTGGATTGTGAGGGTGAGTGTACAACCCTGTGAATATATAAAATATTAAATTATGGACATTAAAAAAGTGAATTGTATGATCTGTTCATTATATCTCAATAAAGCTGTTTTTTAAAGAATTAATGTTTTCCTTGATATAGAAAGAACTAATTGTCATCTTCCAAGCAGTTTAAAAATCTCCAAGTCTCTTACTTAAAAAACATTCATCCTAATGTAAAAATAGTATTTATGGTTCCAGAATAATCTTTACTAGGGAAAGATGACTAGAGCAATTTTCCAGACACATAAGATTGAAAAGCAATGGGAACAGGTGGCACAAATTTAGTCCCATTGACTGCTACCAGACAGACTGCAAAAAGGGTTTCTGGAAAACAATAAATTAGAAAAAAGCGCCTTATTTGTCTTAAAAATAACACAATTACCAGGAGGCCGTGGGTTTATATTTGGAGAGATCATTTTACATTACCAGCTCTTGCTATGAAATGAAATCTCTTTCAACTAAAAATTCTGGCAGATTTTTTTCTTTTTTTTCCCTCATGGGGATTTTAAAATTTTATTCACATGGTTTTTAAAAAGAGAGAAACTTCTTTGTAAACATGACCTGTTTCTCATACTTTCCAGTGGCTTGATTGTATCCACATTTTTAAGCAGATGGCGGCTGAGGATACTAACAGAAAGAAAACACATTTTAATTTCCTTTATTAAATCGAGGTAGGAAGATAATCTTAGGATGATTAAATTAGAGAGCTTAAGTAACTCATTCCTTAGGAAAATCATGGCCGGAGCCACAAAACTATTTATGTAGTGACAATGGAAACCAAGTGGTCTCAGGAAATGGAGAAAAGACTTATCTTCTTTAATAAAAAATAAGCAGCAATGATGGTCTCTAGACAGCGCATCTCCACTCATACGCTATGTACAGCGCCAGATGAGACAGGAATTGCTGAAGGTCTTGGTGTTTTGTGCACACACAAAAGACGGAAAACCTTAGCAGATGACGATCTTCGACTTGGCGCACTTAGCACTTTCTCTGGTTACGACTGAGGAAAACATTAAGGGTTTCCTCGATTTGCCACCATCCCTCAGAAGAACGCCACGTGTGTGATGTGACCATTAAGAGCGCCCCACTATTCTCTTTCAGAGCAAAAAGCGCCATAACCTCGTCTTCCAAAGGCTTTTCCACTTTATTCCGTTTTCCTGCTCACTTCTGGGAGGGATATGTTTTCTATCAGGACAAGGAGAGTACGTCTTTTGAGCTGTCAAATAGGATATTGCCTTTATTTCTTCAAGGTATGAATTGCATCTGCTTCATCCTGGGAATATAAACGAGCCGGACAATAGGTCTTTCTAGACATGTGAAGGAAGAATGGGGCGCCCCCTGACCTTTGCCCAGTCTGCTCTGAGTTACAGTTTAGTGAGGAAACTGCATGCAGCTGGCGCCGATATACCCGAGGCCCCCGACTGGATTGTGGGTTCATAAGACACAGTGAAGCAAGGGATGACCTAGCCCACATCATTGGCGAGAAAAACACTCTAGAGGTTTAGAAAATGAGACTTGGCTAGATTTTTAAGACTGCTTGTATATTCGGGGTTTTAAGGGCTGATAATATTGGAACACGTTAACAAAAAAAAAAAAAAAAAAGCATGGTACTAGTTGCTGTGCAGTAGTGGAAAGGTACAGCAACTTTCATTCCTGTTCTGCTTTACTAGTCATTCTCGTATATTCTGATGGGATTCAACCAGTTAAAAAGAATCAACTCTTCTTTCAGGACAGAAAGAATATCCAGCACATTGTTAGCTTTTCAGGATCTGGGGTGGGCTGTAAATCGATTCCATCCTACCCACTCTCCTTGCCTTGTGAATTGCTACACCTCCAGCCAGAGGTAGAGTCTACGTTCTCTCTCCTTCAACCTGGGCAGACCTTTGTAACTGCCTTCAACAACAGGATGAGGAAGAAGTGATGCTATGTGACTTCTGAGGTCGTGAAAGGCAATAATGGCTTCTGCTCGAAGCAGGGGTCTCTCGGGGTCACTTGCCCTGGGACTCAGCCACCACGTGGGAAGGAAGCCCGGGCCACAGCCAGCACCAACTGCCAGACTTGGAAGAGAACGGCTCTTACGGTGACTCCAGCTCCCAGTCTTCCGGTTTCCCAGCTGAGGCCCCAGATGTTTATAAAACAGGAGAAGCCACCCTCACTGTGACTCCCTGAACCACAGGGGTCAGGAGAGATACCCGGACTATTGTGTTAAGTCATGTTGTGTTTTTATGAGTTGCTGTGCAGCAATAACTAACACAAGACAGATCTGTGCCTCTTCCTGGTAGGGAGCCACAAGACAGGGGAAATTAGAAATATTGCAGGACCCAAGATAACTACCTCACTAGAAAACGTGCGATTTTTAAGGCTGGGCTCATTCACAAAAACGATCTGCTTTTCTCACGGAGCCTGATTCTCCCAGGACCCAAGTCAGTCATGCATTTATTTACACACTATATTAATGAGTTTTCGTTTACTCATCCTTTCGACAAATATCTGTTGGGTAATTATTAAATATTAAGCATAGGAATAAAATATAATTCAAAATTTGCCTGTAGTCTAGTCTGCCTGGGTTCGTGTCTTGCCTCTACTACTTATTAGCTGTGTGATTTGGGGCAAGTTACTTAACACCTCTGTGCTGCAGTTTCCTTGTCTGTAAATAGGGACAATATTAACATATACTTCACAGATTTTTTTGAAGTTAAAAGGGGTTAATACAAAGTATTTAGAACAGTGCCTGGCACATAATGTGTTAGTATAATTATAATTATCATGTGTAATAATTTATTTCTTAAAATAAGACTCAGAGTAAATGCAGCAAAGTGTTGAGGTTTGTTAAATCCATGTGGTGTGCTTGCGTTATTATTGATACTTTGCTATATGTTTGAAATAATGAATAATAAAATGAAATTACACACAAAAAAGTAGGATCTCAGTTCCAGAGCAGTTCACATGTTTGGGAGGTAGAGAAGTAACCTGTCCTGGAGAGCAGTCACCGAGCACGTGGGTGTGCACACGCGCACGTGCACACGCGTGCACAATGAACTGAGATTTGCATCTCACCACCTGGCACCAGAACTCCTCTTCAGGAGAGAATAGTGTTTGTTTTGAGAAAACAACTTGATAAGCCACTTCAGCTCGGGGTTGAAGGTGGGACCTTGAGAGCCGGGTGTTGGCAGGAGTCCAAGTATCAAAGAGACAGAATTAAGCTGCTCTGCATGAGAACCTGAAGGGAGGAAAGTGGAGAGAAGAGACAAGAGGGAGGAGAAGAGGGGAGGAAAGAGGGAGCCCTGACATGCGGGAGGCGGGGCTGTAACTGGGCGAAGGGTGTCTCTGTCAAGCACGCATTCAGAACTTACAGAAAACGGGACAAGGACATAGACAATTAATCAGGTGTTTGTTTTCCTCTGATAGTGAGTGTTCCCGAGGAAGTTGGTTTCTGGCAATGTTTCCATGATAGTGTTGTGGCCAAGGGAGTCTGCCTCACAGATTTCCAACTGCAGAGGGCATAACCGGCCGAGGGCTCCAGCTGTTGCACTTCAAAAATCTATTGTGTCGTTTGGGATAAAGCCATGCCTTCCTTGGGCAGCCCCAGCCAAAGGCTTGGTGCAGCAGGGACACCAGGGAATATCGGCTCCTGACAGCCGACTTTGGTTTGAAGACTCCCCGGTGGCTTTGCTAAGCTTTCCTTGGACTGTAGAAGAACAGCTTAAGATGTGTTCACCCAACCTTCTCTCCCTCTCTTCTTCAGTTGGAGCGAAGGGGCTTCCCAGTCTTATTCAGCTCCCTCCTGTTTTCCCTCACACAGGCATATCCCCTAAGGACATCCATGCCCATTTACTTTTATCTAGGCATTTGCTTCTTGAAGGATTTAAACTAACGTGATTGGTAATGCCGATATTTCATGGTTGCAAAAAGGCAGCCAGAGCTCCTGCCATTCCATCCACATTCAAAACTCGAAGAAGGGGTGAAGAAAGAAGGGCTGTACCCATTGCATCCAATCCTTTTATCAGGAAGGCAGAAGCTTTCACAGTAGCCTTCTCATACTCATATCTAAACATCCAGTGAAGTCAGTTGGAGTATCCTTTCTTGGGCATCTTAACTGTACCATGAGGCATTGAAGAAACAAGTCAATTCATGTAAGAGTTGCCTCTGAGAGCATGTCACACACGAAAGAGACTGCCTCCAAAAGTGTGCTGTTGGGCATGTAACAACTCAGTAAATGTATTCATTTATTGCCAGCAGTGTGTAAGAACTCTGTTAGATTTTGTGTATTTTGGGAATATTCAGTATTGTTAAAAAAAATGTTTTTATGACCACTAAAACTCTAAAAGATTTCCCTAACACTAATGACACTAATAAAGCTTTTACCATATAGCTGTTGGCTTGGAGGGCTTAGGAAATTTAAAAGCAACTGTGTATTTCAACAGCTTCTAGGAAAAAATAAATCTCTATATTTAATTTTGTAGCTTTTAAAGTTTCATGAAAGCATTTATCATTTAGTATAAAAGGCCCCCCAAACCATCAAAAAAGCCATCTGATCTATACACATTACTTTTTTGGAATAAGTCTTCAAAGATATTAAGATCACAGGAAATTATTAAAATGTATTTCCCCCAAGGAATTTGTAATTGGTAGAATTTATCCTACCAAAATGCTAGCCAGTATAGGCCTTTAAAACACAGCTGCTCTTTGGAAAACATAAGCTTGCATTCCATGAACGTTTATTGAGAAGCATCCATGTGGGAAGTGCTGGACTACAATTTGGATGAACCGCACACACAGGATAGAGTTCTCTATCCTTAGGGAACTTACTTTCCAGTGGGGGGTGCTATGGTTTGAAAGGGTCCCCCAGGTTAATTCCCAATTTGGGAACTTAATTCCCAAATTCATATGTTGGTTGGAGGTGGGGCCTTGGGGAGGTAATGAGAATTACCTCCCTTAGGTAAGGTTGTCAGGGTGGGGCCCCCATGAGGGGACTGGTGGCTGTATAGGGAGAGGAAGAGAGATCTAAGCTGACACACATGCTCTTGCCCTCTCGCCATGGGATGCCCTCTGCCACTTTACGATGCAATCAGAAGGCCCTCACCAGATGCTGACGCCATGCCCTTGGACTTCCCAGCCTCCAGAACTGTAAGAAATATTTTTTTTTTCTTTATAAATTACTCAGTCTCTGGTAGTCTGTTATAGCAACAGAAAATGGACTAAGACAGGGGGGAAGAGAATAAATAAGCAAATGAATACACCGTAATAAGACAGTTAACATACGCAGCAGGTGCCATGGAGGAAAGGAGCTGGCACTGTGGCGGGCCTCCTTTAAATACATTGGTCATGAATGGCATTTCCCAGAAAGTGACATTTAATCTTAAAGACAAGAATAGCCAGGGAAAGAACTCTGAGGAGAGGGAACTGTCTTTGGTGTGCTCTGGGAAGGAGAGAAAGCTGGAGGGCTGCCTGGGGAGAGTAGAAAGCTGCGGTGGGACATGATCTGATTTGCTGTGGACATAAATGTGGACTGCAGTGGACCCAGAGGACAGCAAGAAGCTGCTAGAGGTGATTGTCGTGGATGTGCAGAGAAGTTGGTGAACTTGCTTCCTGTAAGGTGTAAATGGTACTGAGGACAAAACATCCTGGCTACTGCTGTTGCTGTAAGTCATAAACTATTGTCTCTGACCCAGGGGTCTTGTGTCTTTGGTCAGCATCCAAAAAACCGGCGGGCTAGGTAGGGTAAAGATCTCAGGCCCTTCACGTTCTTGACAGTCACTTAACCTGGACTCTGCCCTCAACCCTCCCCTGTCTCCACACACAAATCTCCTTGTCCCCCAAGTCCTTCCCTCTAAGTAATGGCATCACTGTCCACCTACCTGCTCGATCCTGAAACCTGAGACTCATTCTTAGTTTCTGCCCATGCATCCAATCCCCTCAGCAAGTCGTCTTGGCCCTTTCTCCAAGAACAAGAGGGCAAACCCAATCCCATAAGTGCCTTTGAGGACTTTGCCACGGCATGCTAACATTCCATCAGCCAAAGCAAGTCACACGGCCCAATCTAAGGTCAAGGGACAGGGAAGTAGACTCTGCTGTTAATGAAAAGAATTGCAAAGTCACATGGCACATGGCATGTATGGGGAGGGGTGATGAATTTCGGCCATTAATAAAATCTACTACAAGCACCAAAGTGATTTTTTTTTTTGCTAAGGAGTAGCCTATTGTTCAAAATAGTCCACACAACTTAACATATAATCTGCTCTGACTTCAAAATGGCATTTTGAGAAACACTCCCAGAAAAGGGGCTATTTGCCCACTGAGTGCTCAGCAAAGCTGGAAATAGGGTATTTCCTCAGGCCTGTGTGCTGGGAATACAATGGCAGTCAATGCCTGGCTCTGGAAGGATTATGTCACCACCACCCCTGCCCTCTGGCCTTAGGACTGGCCCAGGCACAGAGAACACCAGCAGGAATGGACATTCCGGGCTCAGGCTTCCCAAAGCCTGATTAGTCTATCACTGGTGGTGTGTGTGGTATTGATTTTAGGCATGCGTTAACTTAGAGATTCACATAGGGAAAAGAAATATCATTTTTTAAATCTTTTACTTCAAAAACATTTTGACAACTTTATTGGGGTATAATTTATATATCATAATATTTACCTCTTTTAAATCTATAATTCAATGAGTTCCAGTGTATACAGTTGTACAGGTTGTACAATAGACTTACATTTGTTGGCACCTTGACCTTGGACTTCCCAGCCTCCAGAACTGTGAGAAATAAATTTCTGTTTATAAGCAACCTAGTGTATGCTACTTTGTTATAGCAGCTTGAATAGACTAGGACATTACCTCAAATCTGTTTCTGAGGGTCAGGAATCTGGGAGGTCCTGGCTTAGAGCCTGTCATGAGGCTGCAGTTAAGATGTAGCCAGAGCTGCAATTATTTGAGGGTTTGTGGCTGGGCGAGGTGGCTCCCCCTCACGGCTGTTGGCAGGAGGGTCAGTTCCTCGCTGACCTTTGGCAGGAGGTCTCAGTTCTCACCGCATGGGCCCCTCTGTAGGGCAGCTCATGACACGGACACTGGCTTCCCCCAGAGGGAGTGAGTCAAGACAGCAAGAGAGAAGAAATTAACAACATTTTTTATGATCTAATTTCTGAAATCTCACACTGTAACTCTGGCTTCCTTCTGTTCCCTAGCAGCGAGTCACTCCTACTAATCCAGCCCACGCTCAAGAGCAGGAGAATTAGGCCCCACATCTTGAAGGGAAGAGTATCTGTCGAACAATTTATGGGCAGGTAGTGGTTTTAGACCAAAGTTCCCCTTTAAAATATATTTAAGTTAAAAGTAAACGAATTTTTAAAAATTAAAAAATTAATATTTTAATTATTATTTAATATTATATAGCAAATATATAAAATAGTATATTAAATATATGTTTATAATATATTATAAAATAACATTTGCTACTTTTAATAATTTTAATTATTAATTAAAAATTAATATAGTACAGGTAGCAGTACAGCAGTACAGTACAGGTAGCATATAAGACCAAGACCATAAATACATAAATGACCAAAGTTTGGGAGCACAATGTTAGGCCATGACTTATTTATTGATTTTAGTGCTTGCAAAGTCTTTTTAATAATAATCTGTGTTTATGAAAAATTTTTTTTAAGCTAAGGGTTACAGTAAGCAAAAAAGTACTTTGAATTAGGTCACTCTTTAAAACTCTCAGGGTTTCCCACTGCCTAAGGAACGAAGTCTAATCTCTTTGTTACCTTGTTACACAGAACCACAATGGTCCAAGCTCATGTTCTAGTCATATCTCCGTAAGCGCGTCCTGTGGTCTGACTCGGCATTTCTCAAAGGCAGTTCTGTCCAATTTCAGCCACGTGTTACTTGAAAGAACAGGACCTGAGGCCAGATGAGCTTAGGAAACAGCAGGTTAAACAAAGTGAAACTGGTTTATTTCCTGCAGGACTTGTCAGAGCCTTTGCTATGCTGATCCACACTGGAGGATGCAAAGAGAGCCTAGCACACAGCATCTCCCCTCACTTAGAAAAGCTGTTAACCCTCTTGCTTTTGTGTGTGAGCGCCTCACTGGACCAGCGTCTCTGCACTCCCGAGATGCTGCTGACAGGCAGGGCTGCTGTTGCCCCAGCGCGACCACACTGTCCCGCTCTGTGCTATGGGGCTCGTGGCGCCCGCTGCCCTCTCCCTGCAGAGCGAACTGCCAGCCCTGTGCCTCTCCTCTCTCTGCTTTGCCTTGTGCTTTTGCAGTCCTGCCCACCAGCGGTAGAGTCCGTTTACCCACCCGTGACTTCAGACTGTGGACCGAGCCGCACAGCAGAGGTCTGGGACGTGCCTGCATGTCACCGTGCCAACTGCCCCAGGTGGACAAACGTGGAGCAGACCCGAGCCCTGCCAGGCTGCCCAGCCATGCTGCAGACCCGAAGGAGTTAGGGGTGGTGTGCAAAGCGGCTTTACTGGGACAACAGCTCATTCACAACCCCCCCCCCACCACCTGAAGTCTGCCCCTGCCAGCGTTTCTGCCTCCCTCACGGCCCCCGCACGGCCTCGACTGTCATTCCTCCCTTGCCTGAACTCCAGCTCGCACCAGGACCACCCCCCCCACAGCTCTTCTCGGACACCCCTGCTGTCTGCCCCACACCCTGACTCGGCCGCGTCCCGCTTGCAGACAGGAGCTATTACGTCTTAGTCCTCTTCCTGCCCCATAGTGTCTCCTGCCTGGCACTCTGCTCAACGAGCCTTTGCAGAACCAAAGGCAAATTTAGTTTATTTCACCATTCTGCCTTCGTGGGCTTTGATAAGAAATCATGGCTCGATGTCATTGGTGTAAAGAAAAAGGAAAAAGTGTTCAAGATAGAGCCCTTTTTTAAAATCGGAGTTTATGTTTTCCCCACCCGGTGACCTCCTTTGCTCATTGCCTTTGACAGAAGATGCTGATGACATCCAGGAAGCGCTCCTAAGCTTCAGAACCGAAGACACGGCCATTCCCCGGCCAGCTCCACTTCCGGCAGGAGTTGCTTTTCCACGGGCACCGTTTGTGGCTTCCCTGCTGACTTTGGGAGCTGAACTGTCGATTTTGAAAATGCTTTAAGGGAACACAGGATGGTAAAACGGAAACAAAACAAATGCCTGGCCTAAGAGGCTGCAGCACTAACAATCCTCGTTTCCCTGCGCAGCGCACGGGACAAATGTCTGGGTTTTTCATCCTTCAAGGGAGTAATTTGGAAAGATGAGTCACCGACCTTCTGTAATATCTACTCTCCAAGGACACGCTGCAGTCTCGTGCCTTTGTCCCACGCGAATGACGCAGGGACAGGCCGTTGCTCAGGCCTTCCCCGCACCTCGGGTGGGGGCTTATGAGCCAGACGGTCCCCTCGGTCCCTGCGCGCCGCCCGAATCAGCCTGGTCTACACAGCCCTGCGGCCTCCTCTGCACCTCACAGCCTCTGACACAGCAGGCCACATGTCGCCCGTGGAGCTGCCAGCCACACAGACAATTTCTGTGGCTTTCAAAGCCCTGGTCACCATGAAAGCAGCAGCAAACTGGCAAAAGCTCTTAAAATGGGGAGAGAAAGAAGCCGGAAGTGGACAGGAAGGAACCAGCAGGCCTCCCCCTGCGTCTGGGTAAGGAAGAGGCCATCGGCTGTGTTCTGCTCCTGTCTTGATGTGTAATTTTAATCCCGGCCCGGTGTGGAGTCAGTACTGAGCAGACACATTCACCCGGGAAGGTGTCGTAGTGTGGGCACATCCAAGTAAACGTGAGGCGCTGGTTCAGGCGTGTTCAGTGACAGTCCGAGTACCGCAGGTGACTTCCGCCAATACTGCCACGTGAGATAACGTGAACTTCTGGCTTCCACTAGGAGATTTAAGGGACTGTGAATGATAAAAGTCAGAGAAGGTTCATGGAGCCCAGGCCCAGGGCTGCTCAGCTCCCCCGTCTCCTCCCCATCCTTCCTGCTAGTGACTGTCACAGCTACTCAGTTCTGCCACTGTCTCCCGAAAGCAGACACAGGCAATACACAAGCAAATGAGCATGGTGTGTGCCAATAAAACTTTATTCACACAAGCAGGCGGCGGGTCCTGGTTTGCACACCTTGCTTAGAGCGTCACCCTGGGACAGTCAGTTGCTCACGTGGAGAGCACAGAGTGACGTGTGATTTCTTCTGCTGGCAGAGAACAAAGAAACCCTTTCCACAATAATCCCAAGGCAGAAGGCTACCTTGGTTTTGACTTCTAAGCAATAACGTCTATTTTTAAAGCGTAAGCATAAAACATCTCCTGTACTCGGCGGTTTTCCTCCCCTGATCTCTTGGAACATTACTGACAGCATTCACAGAAACACCTCCTGGGGGCGTCCTGGGGCAGTGGTGAAAGGAACCCCAGGATGCCCCAATCAATCCCCTTGTTGTATAGTCTGTGGAACTGGGGCTCAGGTCACCACGGCAGCTGGTGACAGAGCAGGGACAAAGCACATTTGCCCTTCCATTGTGGGTCACCAATTAATGAGCGCTGTCAAGCAACACCACTTTTATTGGCGGCGACAATGTGATGAAAGATGTGCATGTATCTTAAATCTCCCGTCACATTATAAATGCCACAGGGGCAAGAGCCTACCTCATGCCGCTTTTTATTAAGTTCTTAAATGAAAATAACTTTTTACAAAAATAGCACACGCTTATAAAAAAATTAACGAAACAATTTGGAAACCTATAGAGTAAAAAGAGAAACTCTCCTTTCATCCACCCACATCCCCTCGCATGGCCTCTAGAGAGGTAACCACATTTTCCCCCTGACATATTATGAAAAATTTCAAATACACAGAAATAATTTTGCAGTTTAGTACTTGTGCACCCCAAACCTAGATTCTACAGTTAACGTTTTTAACGTTTTACTACACTTGCCTTAGCACATATTTGTCCATCTACCCATGCCTCTGTTCACACATCAGTCCATCTTTTATACGAACTCAGAGTAACCTACAGACATCTGCAATTTGCTTCCAGCATTCCCCCAAATCAGGGGTCCTCAAACTATGGCCCGTGGGCCACACGCGGCCCACTGAGGACATTTATCCAGCTGCCCGGTGTTTTTGCCACCGCTGCCCGTCCTGCTTAGCAGACAACTTGTCCCGGGTCCATGGTGCGCATGTGTGGAATGTGCACTGCACTCTCCAGTGGGCTGAAGGACAGTGAACTGGCCCCGTTTAAAACATTTGAGGACACCTGCCCCAAATACTTCAGCATGCATATCAACTAGAATTTAATATTTCTTTTGTTTTTGAGATAAAAATCTATATTCAATGAAATGCATAAATCTTAGGGGTACATTTGCTGCTTTTGACAAATGCAAGAAATAAAACATAAACATCACCCTAGAAAGTGCCTACCTCTGTTCCAGGCAACTACTGTTATGGTGTTTTTCTTTTTTTTTTTTTTTTTTTTATTTTTTTTTTCTCTTTCTTTTTTTCTATTACTGGAACATTGAATGTTATGGTGTTTTTCTACCGTAGATTATTTCTGCCTGTTCGAGAACTTCATTTAATGGAATATTACATAGACACACATACATGTGCTCTTTTGTATAAGATAGCACCTTTTGGTTGTCTCCTCCCCACCCACCCATACCCACAAATAAAGAGGTCTGTTTTCTTTTTACCAAGCAGTCTCACTCTGCACACTGTCCTGAGACTTGCTGAGTTGTCAGCAGTTGACAGTATGGAGCTGAGTGTCTGGTCGGAAACCCTCCTCTGACACTAGCTGAGCAACTCTGGGCAAGTGATTTAACTTCTTTGTGCCGGTTTCCTCTTCTGTAAAATAGGAATGATATTTCCAGCACTGGCCTCTCGGGCTGCTGTGTGGTTTATGTGGCTGATGCCCGGAAGCACCTGGAACAGGGCTGGCCTGCAGCGGTGACTGCAGCGATCCCAGGGGTGCCCCACCAGGCCCCTGGGATCCTGTGGCTGGCTCTGCACCTGTGTCCAGGTTCTGTGCACTTTCAGCTAATGTCAGACGCTTGTGACCTCCTTCGGGGACTGTCCTGAGGTCACTGGAGCCCCCACACCACATACAGAGACAGCTAAGGTGTCTGTTTTCTACTCATATCACAACATGCCACACAGCAGACATCAAATGGATGGATGAATGTAGCCCCACACGTATGTTTCATGGGCATTTATGTCCCTGGGTGGCCCGTACTGAAGGTGTGGGAGCAGGAGCTCAGCCCCTTGCCTTGGGCCGAGATGAACTGTGGGTAACAACCTACACCCTGTGGGATCAGGCTGAGGCTGAACCGTCACTGAGGTTGCACCCCTGCCCGCTTTCTTCCCGCCTTGGTCTTGCTCCCCCTTCCCTCCCAGTGTCGCCTGGGAGTGCTTCCCTAATCAATTCCTTGTCCACGATCCTTGTCCTAGGGTCTGTTTCTGCGGACCCCACCTAAGATGATGTCTTAATCCTTTTGCACTGCTATGACCAAATATCAGGGACTGGGCAATTGGTATGTAAAGGACAGAAATGAATTGCTCACAGGTCTGGAGGTTGGAAAGCCCAAGATCGAGGTGCCCGCAGGTCAGCTTCCTAGATGCTGCCTTGTGGCTGCATCCTCCGGAGGAGAGAAACGCCGCGTCCTCACGGGCCAGAGAGCCAAAGGGCGAGCAGCCTCTGTTAGCACGGCCTTAACCCCACTCACAGGGAGGAGCCCTCGTGGCCCAACCACTTACAGGCCCCACCTCTTAATTCATCACACTGGCCACTAAGCTTCAACACCTTAACTTTGGAGGCGATGCCTTCAAACAGCGCAGATGGTGCTCATTTCTGCAATTCAGCTGCCCCGTGGGCAGGCCCAGCCCGGCTCCCCCACTGGCGGCAGCACGGCCCGAGGCAGGGCCCACCCTTCACCCTCCAGAACCTTCTTTGTCTCTTAGGCGGAGTGGGGGCCCGAGAATCTCATTGAGGGACTCTGTGAATCAGGTGGGGCTTCCTCAGAGCCACCTCACGTGAACGTGGCCGTTTACTGCAGATACAGACTTGAGTGGCAAGGGAGGCTTGAAATAACGTTCAGAAAGCCAGGGGTGTGGCCGGCCCCATGGGTCGTGCCTGCAGTCCCAGCATTGTGGGCACCCAGGAGCTGGGGCTGCAGTGAGCCATGATGACACCACTGCACTCCAGCCTGAGCGACGGAGCAAGACCTCCTCTCCAAAAACAAAGCAAAAAAAAAAAAAAAGTCAGTAGTGCAACGCTGGGCCTGAGAGAAGGCGATGAGTTAGAAAGAAAGGAGGTCACTCTTACAGAGTCAAAAGCATTAAAAAAAAAATCAAGTGGAGGTTCTGAATCGACCAGAGGGAGGCGTGGACAGTTGGTGTGGGTGCGAATGGGAGCCTGGGTGACATAGGGGGACAGGCAGGAGTGACCACAGGGTGGCCTGCATGTGAGGACCTGTGGCTGACGCCAGAGTAGCACACCTGTGATCAGCACCTGCGATTGCCCGGTCGGGCCGGTCGGAGTGAGTCAACTCGGTGACAGCTGGGAGCGCCCCTGCCTCTGGGCTGCTCAGTAAGGATGGCTGCTACACTTGCTCACATGGACCCAAGAATCCTTCTAGCATAGCGCAGTGGTTTTTAGTCTCAAAAGTTACCTGACTGTTTCCATTTGGAAGACTACAGAGAGGGACCCTTGCTAAAAGTCAGGAATAGATTTTAATTCAACATTCTCTGATTCAAATGAATAATGAGCAACTTTTCTGGTTCGCACACCCTGGGGGCTGTGCAGCTATGATGAGCTCTAGAGTGGGGTTCTCATACTCAAGAGCTCCCCATCTGGTCTGGGGGAGGTGCTCATGTGAGTTGGGTGGGGCACATCCCCATTCTTGGGGGGATGCAGGGGAGGTGCTGGGGCAGGGCCTCAGCCGTGTCTGCCTAAATCCTCATCCAAGAAATTTGTACCTGAGCACATTGCTCCTCGCCTGGGTACACGGAGCCCCAGAGGACGTGCAGCCAGGGCCGGAATAAAGGAGACGCTCCCAGGGGTTGCCACCTTCCAGAGGTAGAAGATTCACCCCTACCCAGGCTTATCCCCTGCCCTTGGGAGGCTCTCAGGGAGGCTGCTCTGCCCATGAGAGTTATTGTCCTAAGGAAGGTGACAGAACAGAGCCCAGGGAGCCCTGAAGTGCCAACCCCACCCACTCTCTTGAGGGGTACACGGGATGGAGAATGGAGGGATGACAGGGTGAGTTCTGTAAGACACCTGGCCGGCTTGGGCACCTCGCCCCCCGCCTCAGCCCGCAAGGAGAGGCCAACAGAAGAAGTTATGTGGGATCTGCCCCCGGGACAGGGGACAGAGTCACAGAGGGGGGAGAGCTGGAGAGGCTGGGAAGGGAGCAATGTTTTAGGAGGGTCCACGAGCAACATGGTCTACACCTGTTCTCTCACAGGGTCCCGAGGGAGAGGCTCTGGGCTGCAGCCAGGCAGGTCGCCCAATCTCCGTGAAGACCCCCATGTCCGAGTGTGGCCCAGGAGGAGCAGAACTTCCCATATTCAAAGACCATCTATGGGGAAGGGGGCATGGGCAATATAAGTAACCTTAACACTTGTACCCCCATAATATGCTAAAATTTAAAAAATTAAAAAAAAAACAAAGACCATTTTGACTGAGAATGAGTTCATGAGTCATTGTCAGTGAGGGCCCTTTCCGACCCCCCCTACCTCCCCCCCACAAGGACTCAAGACCTTGGGGGGGCAGGGGGGGTGGGGAGACACAGACTCCTGAGACTTAGATTAGATTTCTCCACTTTTTGGCAAGAGGGCATGGGACTCAGAGCTGATTAAATTTGATTCAGAGAAACAAGTAAGTATGACATGTGTTATATACCAAGCTGTGGAGTTTGTGCTCGTAACCCTACACCCTGCACTAAAAAGAGCTAGATAAATATTAACAACTTAAGTCTACACTGTAGGAATCAAATAACGACAGAGAGGAAGACACACAGCTGCCCATAGTTAATTACAGAGTGAGGAAGTGCCGGATGGAGGGTTGCTCAGCTCCTGGGGTGGGGGTGGGGGGCAGGCCAAGGGGCTCCTCCAGTGGCCAGTCCTGGTATGGGCTGTTCCCTCTGCCTGCTGATTCAACCCCATCCTCCGGGGCCCAGTTTAAATGCCAAACTTTCTCACCAGCGCCCAGACCCCCAGCGAGGTGGCTTCCTTGCTGCTCTCTGCTCTGCACACGCTCTGCTCAGGCACATGCAGTTACAATAAGTGCATGGATTTGGGGGGAGGGGGGGAAATGGGCATTTATTGAAACCTTAAAATCTGTACCCCCATAATATGCCGAAATAAAAAAAAAAAAGAAAGAAAAAAAAATAAGTGCATGGATTCCTCAGGGGACTTTAGCTGGAGGATCTTGTTCCCAGCATTGTACAAAGAACCTCGTCTTCCCTCCAAAATAATAGGTGTAAAGTGACCTCCTAGCTAGATGCTGTTTTGAATTTTTACCCGATGTCCTTTCCCTCCTGGCCACGCTGCCCTCTCCCCGCCCTCCCGCTCCCCAGCCCTTGACCTTGAAGCCTGGAGATGGGCTGAGGCTTGTCCTGCCAGGGAAGCAGGAACCCATAAAAACCCAAAGCAAAATTCTGACAGAACAAAAAACGTTTTGTGCTGATGGCAAACGTTTATTATCTTGATCGTGGTGATGGTTTCACCACGGGTGTATACATAAGGCAAAACTTATCAAATTGTACGCTTTACATATGTGCGGCTGACTGTACATCAATTATCTATCAATCAGACTGTTAAAAATAATAAAGCATAGCTTTTGAGCTCTCAGATGGCTTTTTGAATATTTAAAGCAGAGATAAGGTTTGAAAGCCTGGTGCTTAAGACTGAATTTGAAATTGTAGACTTTGCTTAAAATACCAAGAGATGGAAGTGGTGGATGCAGGGTCACCTGGGGGGGGGCTCCTTAAAACACAGATTGGCAGCCCAGCGCCAGGGACTCTGACACGGCAGGTCTGGGGAGCCCAGGATGGGCCTCACACGTGCTCAGGGGGTGCCGATGCTGCTGGCGCAGAGACCACACTTTGAGAACCAGCAATCTGCAGTACAGGAGTGAGGATAGCAACACGACTCTCCCATCTGGACAGATGGGAGTTAAGGAGCAGGAAGGGAGGCAGACTGGCAGTGGGCAGGACTAGAGCTTTCAGGGGGTCCCTGAGAAATGCCCAGTGTTCTGTGAGTCCTGTTCTGAGCAAACTCCAAAGGCAGGTGGAGGGGAAGGGTGAGTGTCTCAGATGGGTCAGGGGACTCGAGGGTGAAACTGTAAGGGCCTGGCTGTGCAGGGTGCAGCCTGGGATGCCTCACCCTCCCGGAGAACCCTGAGGGGTGTGGGGGGCTGGCAGTGGACTGGCAGTGTCTTGGGGCGGGGGCTGGACATGGGTGGAGCCTCAGAGGCCTGGAGGATTAGTAGTGGCCTTGGGGCTGGGCCAAAAAGGACAAGGAGGGCATGAGCCTGGCCCCTGCAGGGCGAGGACCTCAGAGCAGTTAGTGACACACAGACAGGGCAAGTCCCACTGGCAGAGGCCAGCAAAGACAGAGCGGGCAGACTTGTGCACAGCCTCTCAGGAAATTTTTTTTCCATCATTTTATTTTTTTTATTTTTTATTTTATTTCTTTTTAAAAAAACTAGACCTGGAATTTAAGGAAATTTTTTTTTAAAGAGTGGGGTCTCACTTTGTCGCTCAGGCTGGAGAACAGTGGTGCAATCATAGCTCATTGTAGCCTTGAACTCCTAGACTCAAGCAAAGTCTGCAATTCCTGCCTCAGGCTCCCAGAGTGCTGGGATGTGCCTCCTCCCAGGAACTTAGATCGCCTGAGGAGCCGTGACCCAAAAGAACCTGATTTTTAAACTGGAAGTCCCCAGTTGTTTTGAATTGGCAAGATTTAGTTCTCCACCTTCAGCAAAAACAAGTGCATAAGAAACTAAGTTAATTTTAGGAAGAGACAAATAAAGACAGCTCCATCTTTGTGCATTGGAAATGCTGACATTGGGGTTATTCAACTTTTAAACTTGTTCGGAATAAATTAAGTTGGCCTTGCTGTGGACTGAGACTAGCACGTCTCCGGGAAGGAGTTCAAGTCTTGGAGGTCTGTTAGGACTTTGGGCATCAGAAGGAGAAACACCAAGAAGCCCAGAGACACAAAGGCCCATCCCCTAACCTTGACGTGGGTAAAGGAACTACAGGGACCCTGAGTTCTGCCTGTACCTCCCACGTCTCCAGAAGGTGCAGGCCGCTCCCAGCCCGGGCGCCGAGCAGAGGTGGGGCTGTGGGCGAGTGCTGTGGCTGCATGGAGAGTGCTGGGTCACCCAGGGACAGTGACAGCTGTCAGTTTGTGGGCTGGTGGCGCCGATTTAGGGTTCAGTTGGGATGGAAGCTAAGGAAGAGGTACCTGAGAGGACAGTCATCTTCGGCATCTAGTACTTAATCAGTCATTGCTCATTCATACTCCTGATTCAAGTCTCTACTCATGTTGTAACACACGCATAAGACACATCTTGTTCTGCTAAAAGGAAGGATTTAGAAATAAATGGCACAATATGCAACAATCAAGTAGCAGATGTTTGGTCCTCTGGGAAGAACAATTACTTTCTATTTGTAAACCTTTATTGATGATCCGAGTGGCCACATTCTTGACACCATGAGATGCCACTTCCCACTCACTAGGGTGGCTCAGATGGAAATCGCGAGGATTGCCAAGGGTGTGGAGAAACGGGAACCTTCATACACTGTGGGTGGAAATGTACGATGGTGTAACCACTATGGAAAATGGTTTGGAAGTTCCTCAAACAGTCAAACATAGTTACCACAGCAGTTCCACTTCCACTTCTATACACCTGAGAGAACTGACGACACAGGTCCACACAAAACTTGCACATGAATGCTCATAGCAGCATTATTCATAATAGCCCTAAAGTAGAAACAACCCAATGTCCATCAACTGATGAATAGATAAATTAAATGTAGTATATCCCTAAAACGGAATATTACTCGGCATAAAAAGGAATGAAGTACTGATACATGGTATAACATGGATGGACCTTGAAAACATCCCAAGTGAAAGAAGCCAGACATAAAAGAATCGTATGATTCCAACTATATGAAATGTCCAGAACAGGCACACCGATAGAGACAGAAAATAGATTAGTGGTTGCCAGGGGTTGAGGCTAGGGTGTGGGAAGTGAGTGCTAATGGGCATGGGGCTTCTTTTTGGGGTGATTGAAATATTCTGGAAGAAGATAGTGGAAATGGTTGCATAACTTCATGACTATACTAAAAAACACTGAATTGTACACTTTAAGAAGGTGAATTTAAGCCAGGTGTGGTGGCGCATGCCTGTAGTCCCAGATACTCAGGAGGCTGAGGCAGGAGGATCGCCTGAGGCCAGGAGTGTGAGGTTGCAGTGAGCTATGATGATGCCACTGCACTTAGCCAGGGTGACAGAGCAAGACCCTGTCTCTAAAAAAAAAAAAAAAAAAGAAAGAAAGAAAGAAAAACAAGGTGAATTTTATAGCTTGTGAATTATATCTCAATTTTTTTTTTTAAACAAAACTCTCTTTAAGAACACATTTGTACTCCAGCTTACACCCCCTCAATAGTCTCTGGTGATTGTGACAACAGCAACTTCTGTTAATGATTTTTTTTCTTTTCTTCTGGTAAAACTCACAAGAGGAAAAATGCTGCCCCTTTCTACATTGCTCACTGGAGTGACTAGAATGGTGTCTCATAAATTCTTTTTTATAATGAAAAGGCAAGAAGCTTCTTTTATGACTTAGGGCATCTGTTGAAGAGGGCAATTGTCACACAATCATGTTCCTGTCTTACAGAGGGATTTAAACAGTTCCTCTGATCTTTTAAATATTCAAAAAGATTATTTTTTTTGAAACTGACGTTTAAATGGAGAAAGTAGGATTTAAGAAGTTGCACCTTCAAAGCTCTATTCATGAAGCCATATAGAAGTTTATAAGTCACTATCACATAATAAAATTAAAGTGTTCCTACCAATTATAAAGGGATTCCTTTGTGACTAAAAGAATTTCTTACATCGTTCGAGCATATTTTTGGTAGAGTACGGAGGAACGCAAGAACATTTTACATGTAGATTTTATTTTATAGGAATGAAAGTGCCTTTTGGGTTTTATTTCATGGGGATTTTTAAAAATCAAGGAAATATATATGAATGTGCTTTGCTCCCTCTAAAGAAATGTGACACATATAAATGCAAAACATTATCTAAATTTAATAAAAATTTATGGAAGTGATATAAAATCACCGGGTGAATTCTAGTTTATGCTCAAGTTACCTACACAAAACATTTTTCACGCACTCCATAAAAGGGTTACAGCCCTGTTTCTTTTCATTTATGTGAGCTGGAAATGAAATAAACCCAACCCCAGGAGGCGATGAGAGCAGGCCTTGGGAGAAGGGTAGCCTGACGGTGGAAGTCACAGTGACACCCATGGCTCTCATCTCATGCCCTTCACCTCACCGCACTCTGAAACCAGTCTGTCTTTATTCTAAATTGCTGCGTGAGAAGTTTGACTTACACGATTTTAACACACTAAGGCTGAGCAAATTGTGTTCTAGGCTCCTCTCCCCACCCCCAACCCTTTAACAGAACCCACTTAACTGGACAGTGGCTTTCTTTTTTTTTTTTTGAGACAGAGTCTCACTCTGTTGCCTGGGCTAGAGTGCCGTGGCGTCAGCCTAGCTCACAGCAACCTCAACCTCCTGGGCTCAAGCAATCCTCCTGCCTCAGCCTCCCGAGTAGCTGGGACTACAGGCATGCGCCACCATGCCCGGCTAATTTTTTCGATATATTTTTAGCTGTCCAAGTAATTTCTTTCTATTTTTAGTAGAGACTGGGTCTTGCTCTTGCTCTAGCTGGTTTTGAGCTCCTGACTTTGAGTGATCTTCCCACCTGGGCCTCCCAGAGTGCTAGGATTACCGTGCTCGGCCTGGACAGCGGCTTTCTTGAAGCGACGGAGAGCAGAGAGGCAGGTGCTCTGAGAGGCAGCAGGCTCCGGGGTCAGGGCCCTGGAATTTTCTGCTAACAACCACCTGCTTGGAGTGGGCTCTGCCAAAGGAGTCCTCTGGGGCTGGGCTAT
The DNA here is from genome assembly GCF_040939455.1 of Microcebus murinus. Classification (NCBI taxonomy): domain Eukaryota; kingdom Metazoa; phylum Chordata; class Mammalia; order Primates; family Cheirogaleidae; genus Microcebus; species Microcebus murinus. The sequence continues at coordinate 132,224,967 of NC_134104.1, read as the reverse complement.
CAGAAAAAAGGCCCAGAGATGTCCGTTCCCCGAAGGATGCAGGAGTCTCCCTGCCCTCCGCCTGCTCCACGCAGACCCCCACCGCTTCCCCAAGACCCCGACCCTCCCCAGTGACTGCAGCAGCGCACGCACCGCACTCGGGCATTTTACCCGGGGACCCCCGGCATTAAGGCCCACGTTGGCTTTGTGCCCACTACCATGGGCCATGGGAAAGGGCAGCTTTTTCTTCACTCACCCTGCTGCACTTCCTCCCGCCCCCCAACGACTTTGCTCGGTTTGCCTTCCTCGGTGAACTGAAACCACCGGATTTATATGTTATAAAAGGGCAGCATCTGACAGACCTACAGACACTGGCACCCTCCCCCGCTTTGCGCCTTGGCAGGAAGTTTCACACTCACTCATCTGGCCCCGGAAGCAGCTTCCTCTTTCTCAGATGCGAGACCTCCTACTCGCGCTGGGATCCCTCCACCGGACATCACCTGGCGCTCCCTGGGCAGGCCCCAAAGGGAAAAATGACTCATTTGCAGATACATTTTACATATATATATATTGCAGACTGTCCATCAGTAGTAACAGATAAAACCACCCTGGGGGCTGTCCCTGGGCTCAGGCACAGCAGTGAGTGACCAGTTTCCCAGGAGCTTTCTCTGAAAGCCACTTTCCCCGGGAGAGAGAGGAGCCGGAGGGGGCCCCGCTGGAGCAGAGCGCTCAGCCTTTTTTGCACACAGGCTCCTCCGCTGGGTGGCTGGCTGGCTCTGGTTTTATTTTGGCCTTGTCAAATTCTGGCTAGGGCTTGTGCTGGTATTGCCAGGCCATTCGTTATGCCCATAAAATGCTAATGCTAGCAATAATAGCAATGAATAGTAATAACAACAGTAGATCCCATTTACTCAGTGCTCACCACGTGCCCACCACTGGGCTAAATGTTCAACCTAAATTTTCTCATTGAATCCTCATAAACTCCTAGAGGTTAAATAACCTCCCTAAACCCAAGCTAGCCAGGAGGTTTCCTCCGAATCCCAAACCCATGGAGGACTCCGTTCTTGTGTGTATGGCCTGGGCCCCTAAGAAAAAGGCGATATTTTCAAATCTCCAGAGAACTTTTAAAAGGCTGTGTCACCCCAGGCCCTGGAGGCTGGGAGGTCACTGAGGGGCTGTAATTTTTAGTGAGGTCCTATGCACAGACAGATGGCAAAGCAATAGACCCACCTCTTCCAGTCAACGGATAAAGGAAATGTCACTTTCTCTCCAATAAAGTATTGGAAAATTATGAAATTGATTAATTGATATCAGAGCAAAGTCTACCTTTCACATAGTAGACACTTAAAAATCATTTTGTTAAATAGAACCCTCTTTTTGCTACACTTAACCTCTTTTATGCTTAGTAGACCCTTTTGCCCTCTTTGTAAGGGAAACATTTTCCAAGTTTATTTTCTTTGTGATGTCTCAAGTGCTTGAGCCATAGATTTTCAGGTCATGTAAAAATGTACCTGGAAAAACTATTTCTAATTTCTTTTTCTCTATCATCTTGATATTTAAAACCTTCCTCAGAGCCCAAATGATTCAGGTATTTTGTTAACTATCATAATAATGTTAACCATAAATCAACAGGGAATTATTTTCCCAGGGCTGGAACATTTATTGATTTCAAAGCCTAAACATTTCCCAAGAAAGTTTTGCAAACTAATATTAGCAAATTATAGTTTTGCAAACTAATATATATATTTTTTTGAATAACCATATGTACTAATTTAATAAGACTGGAAAAATATGTTTAGATGAAAATCTAACCCTAAATTATGGTATCTTGAAACAAGTGGCTGCATCTAAGGGCAGTCTGTGGGGCAGTCTGGGAATTTTGCCTTCTGGAAGCTTGAGCTCTCTTGAGATGTGATTGCTTAAAGAGACAAAGAATGCAACTTGAAAATAAATATATTCACAATCTGTGGAGTTACATTCTCCTCACCACGCCCACAATCTTGGGAGTGCTCAAGAAACCCAATGACTAATATGAGCAGGGTCCTTAGATTCTTTTTAGAAACAGGTACTGAATGAATCCTAAATATAATATAAAGAGTAGAAAGCAAAACAGGACAAACCCTCATCAGATTTTGTTTTAAACAGAATCCAGATACAAGACTTCCACTTGGGAGTCTTCAGCAACACACCCCGGCTTCTAGGCCCCCACTGCATGCAACAACATGGATGAACTCCAAATGCATGCTGAGTGAAAGAAACCAGACACAACAGAATACATATCCCATGTATATGACATCTAGAACAGGCAAGCCAATCCAAGGAAACATAAATCAGGATGTGTTCCCTGAGGGGGGGGGGTGGAGGATTGACAAGAAAGTAGCATAAAGGAATCTTCTGGAATGAATGAAATGTTCTACTTCTTGTTTTGGGTGGTGGTTACACAGGTGTGTGTATCAAAATTCACCTTCTAAGATCTGTGCATTGTAGGCTTAAAACGTTTAAAATAAAATCAAACCCAGAAAGAATCCAAGAGTCCCTTACATTGCTATTACATGTGTCCCCGAATAAACTTTATAGGCTTTGAGGTTAGAAGGCCTGGGTTTGAATTCCAGTCCACCCCTCTAGGCTGTAGGACCTTGGGCAAGTTAGTTAACTTTTCTTAGCCGCAGTTTTCCCATCTATAAACCAGTGGTGAAAATAGTACTTAGCTCATAAGGGCCTGATGCCCACAAAGCTTTTAGTAAGTGACAAACGAGTATTACATTCCTCCTCTTCCCTAATTTTAGGGGCATTCATTGAAGTCCCCCCATCCTCTTCGGATCGTCACCATTCATGCCTTTATGCCACCTCACCTCCAGTCTGTCCCTTGTTCCTCAGAGGCTCTTCCCCGATCCCCGGGCCCTCAGTCCCATCAGTCTGGCACAGTCGCCTGTGTCTCCCAGCAGCACGGGGCTCAGGCCCTGCCATCTCGCGTCTGCATATCTCCTGGGGTTTCCCGCAGGTTCCCCTGCCGACAGGTTCTGTTGTCGGCCACCCAGCCACACAAGCTGCTGCGCTCAGAATGCTCCGCCTGGTGGCTCTGTCCCCAGCCACTCTCTCCTGGAATTCTCGTGGCTCCAGGGCACACCCAGCCTTGCCCGGCCCTGCATCCTTGTTCTTTGTAGTCTCCTCACCTGGAATACACCCTCCTTCCACCTGCAGTGACTTTCCCTTATCTGCACACTGTGGCTTTGCCTTTAATTCAACTCCGCATTGTTCAATGCATATATGTCTTCCGTAGTTGTTTTTGACAAGCGTTATTTTCATGTAGTTCCAAGAATGAAAATACTTTTTAAATATGCTTCTGTATTCCCTCATTGTCATGCACCTAGGAAATCCTCAGCAAATATTTGCTGAAAGTCTCTTATTATTTTTATGATTTCAAAGCCCTTCCATGCAGACAATCTCCGCAGATCCTCACAGCAACACTTCGCGAGCCCAGGCTGGGCCTTCTACCGTCTACTTCTCTCCCTCCCCCGGCATGAGTGTGCCAGGACACTGCCTGGTGTCCAGTGGCATCTCAGAGGGTGGCACTGAGGCTGACGGCACTCAGTGACCACTGTGAAAAAAACAGCATGTTATTGAGTCCATCTGTGCTGCTATAACAGAACCCCACAGACCGGGAAACTTACAAGGAACAGAAATTCCTCTCTCACAGTTCTGGAGGCAAGAAGTGTGAGAACAAGGTGTCAGCGGGGCCTCCCTCCCTCCCAAGGCTCTAGGGAAGATCTGTCCCTAAGGATTCCTCCCAGCGCTGGCAGCAAATTGGCTGTGGCAGCAGGACTGCAGTCTTCACGTGGCCTCTCCCAGTGTGCACGTCTCCGTCCTAACTTCTTCCCTTTTGTCAGGGATTGGGGCCCGCCCTACTCCACTGCGACCTCATCTTAACCAATTGTATCTGCAAATAACCCTATTTCCAAATAAGATCACATATTGAGGTACTGGAGGTCAGGACTCAACACAGGAACTTCTAGGGTACACAATGCAACCTGTAACAGTGTTCCTTAAATTTCAGGCATTTTTAGACCACCTTTGCAGTTGTTCTCTTGAATAATATGGTGCCTATACTTTTATTTGCTATTAGCTCTTATTATTATTATTTTTACCTGATACCATAATACTCTATACTTGTGGAGTATATTAGTCCCCCAGGCCTGGGACCAATACTGGTCCTGGGCCGGTGAGGACTCGGTCCGTGCAGTGGGGGGTGAGCAGTGAGCAAGGAAGCTTCATCTGTATTTACAGCCACTCCCCATCCCTGGCATCAGCACATAAGCTCCGCCTCCTGTCAGATCAGCAGGGGCATTAGATTCTCACAGGAGCACAAACCCTAATGTAAACTTCACATGCCAGGCATCTAGGTTGCGTGCTCCTTATGAGAATCTAATGCCTGATGACCTGGGGGGGAGCTGAGGTGGTGATGCTAGCGCTGGGGAGCGGCTGCAAATACAGATGATCATTAGCAGAGAGGTTTGACTGCACAGTGAGTGTAATGTGCTCGAATCATCCCCAAACCATCTTCCCCCTTCCCCCGCCCTCATCCATGGAAAACTTGTCTTCCATGAAACTGGTCCCTGGTGTCAAAAAGGTTGGGGACCACTGCTCTATACCATAAACAGAAAACCAGCATCACATAGCATGAGGATGTTAACATGATCTATAAAATACATTGAAAAACATAAATAACCTGATGTAATAAGCATAAAAACATAACTATTAAAATATGTGTTTGTCAATGCACTACCCCAAATCATTTTCTTATCCCCTGTGACTGAAAACTCCCTTTGGAAAACACTATATTTAATCTTAATGGGGCCTGGGAGGCATCTCTAGCAATTACATCAGAAGGAGGCACTGTCAACACAAGAATTCCAGGCCCTTTGGTAGGGTGGGAACAGAGAGAGGCTGTGGTCTGCCAGGGCTTGGGAGGGGAGAGTAAGGTCTGAGCACTCTACTGACACAGACCACAGATCAGAGGATCAGAGAGTGACCTTACAAATCAGATTTTACAGAAGAGGAAAATTAGACCCAGAGAGGGGAAAGCTAGTCAGCACCGGGACAAACGCTGGAGCCTGACCCCTTGACCTTCCACTCCCACTTTGGTTTAGTTCACCCTTTGGTTCTCTCAAGCCCTTAACGCCCAGGGCTGGAGGAAGCCCATTTCTTTGCATCCCACAGTAGATTAAAGACGAAGTTTGCGCTTGCAAACTCTGGGCAATTGTGCATCCATCTTTTTTTTTTTTTTTTTTTTTTTTTTGAGACAGAGTCTCACTTTGTTGTCCAGGCTAGAGTGAGTGCCGTGGCGTCAGCCTAGCTCACAGCAACCTCAAACTCCTGGGCTCAAGCGATCCTTCTGCCTCAGCCTCCCGAGTAGCTGGGACTACAGGCATGTGCCACCATGCCCGGCTGATTTTTTATATATATATCAGTTGGCCAATTAATTTCTTTCTATTTATAGTAGAGACGGGGTCTCGCTCTTGCTCAGGCTGGTTTTGAACTCCTGACCTTGAGCAATCCGCCCGCCTCGGCCTCCCAAGAGCTAGGATTACAGGCGTGAGCCACAGCGCCCGGCCTGTGCATCCATCTTTCTGAGCTAATTTTGGTGTCCTCAAACTGTTTGATGAAGAGAATTCTGCGTTGTTTTTGGTTGGCAGCTTTCTTTTTTTATTTAGAGACAGAGTCTCACTTTGTTGCCCGGGCTAGAGTGCCGTGGAGTCAACCTAGCTCACGGCAACCTTGAACTCCTGGCTGCGTTCAAGCGATCCTCCTGCCTCAGTCTCCCAAGTAGCTGGGACTACAGGTGCGAGTCACCACACCTGGCTAATTTTTTGTTTCTATTTTTAGTTGAGTGGATAATTTTTTTTCTATCTTTAGTAGAGATGGGGGTCTCGCTCTTACTCAGGCTGGTCTCGAACTCCTGAGCTCAAGAGATCCTTCCACCTCGGCCTCCCAGAGTGCTAGGATTACAGGCATGAGCCACCGCGCCCGGCTGGCAGCTTTTATTTTTTGGAAATATAGTAGTTGCATATGGTTAAAATTCACACAATGCTAAAGGTATGTGGTAAACGTTTTCTCCCTGGTTCTAACTTACACACCTGAAACCCCCTCCCTACAGGTGCACGCTGTGACTGTTTCCTGTGCCTCCTTCTACAGATAGGAAGGTGGCGTGGTAGCTTAGACATAGGTACCAGTGAAATAGCTGAAACAAATTTTACTGGAATTCTGTAACTTTTGGAAACAACCCTTCAATCTCCACTGATTCAGTGTTTCTACCCTGACCCCTATTTAACTCATTTTATTTCTTTTTTCTTTCTCTTTTAATTAAATTTTAGTCCTTTTACATTCCTGGGTTAAGAATAATACGGAATAGGAGTCAGGTGTGCAGCTCCAGCCACCACCACCACCGGCTTGAAAAGGAGATTCTGGCTGGCACATACCAGGGGATCGGTAAATCTTGTCAGAATAAGAATGTGGGAAAGGGAAGAGGTGGATAATAACATTCATTCAGCACCAACTATTTGACAGGCACTTTAAAATATAACCTCATAAAGTGGGTGTCTTTATTTCCAGTCTGTAGAAGGTGCCCAGGGGTGAGGGAGGTTATGTAACTTGCGAGATCCCAGCTCGTCTGATTCCAAAGCCCGTCCTCTCTTCCCTGCACCTCCTCTCGGGGGTGGGGAACTGTGGGGGGTCAGTTCTGGAACTATTTTCATTTTGGGGGAACAAATGTACGTGGTATCAGACAGGTTTGGCTCTGTACATGGTGAGCTTTGTCTCTTTCTCTGCGGTTCTCCTGCAGCTGCGCCTAGTCTAGGGGGGCCATGAGCGCACTCTGAGTGCCCAAGTCACCCACTAGAGAGACGGGGACAGCACAGGAAACCAGGAGCGGACACAGTCAGGAGGTACGAGAGTCACCTTTGGGGCACATGGGATTCAAAGCTGAGCCAAGGGAGAAAAGAAGTTCAGGAAGGAGAGTTGACGTGTGGAATGCCATGGAGGCCTGAGGATCAGCTTCTAGAAGATTCTGTTGGCTCTGTTGACTGGTGATCTTTGAGTGAGTGGATTCAGTGAAGTGGTAGAAAGGAAGGCAGATTGTGTGTATCTGTGTGTGTGTGTGTGAGAGAGAGAGAGAGAGAAAAGAGAGAGAGTGGAGAGAAGGGCACTTAATGTTGATGTTCGCCTGGAGTCTTGTTTTCGGGCTACTGCAACTTTATGAGGTTGGATTTACCAGGCCGTTATTCTGAAGCCTGGCATCTCTCCCCAGAGTGCCAGTTCTGCCTAATGAGGGCAACTCAAGTGAATCCACAGGAAAGAGAAAGGAAAGTGACATTTTAATTTTATCCAGCCTGAAACACAACCATACGCAAGGAATGTGCCTGCGATTCTGAATCATAAATGTATCAATGCCTTATTTTATGGAATAGAAATGTGCTGTGCCCAAACTGGCTGTGAAGTGAATAAACATTATTTTTCCACTGAATTCAGCTATAAAATGACTGGAAATCTTTCCATGGGGATTAAGAAAAAAGCAAAGAAAAGAAAAACAGAGAAACCTACTGCCAGAAAGAAGAGGAGACATGACTACAGGGCTGACTGTGGCCGGCTTCAGAAGTACAGAGGTGACTCCACGCTTTCTGGGATGGATTTGGGATTTGTGTTGCTTTCTTCCAAGTAGCCCAGACTATTTTCCCTTTGAGAGGCTATTAAACCCAGTGGAGCTGCATGCGATATTTTGTTTACTTGAGGTCTGTTTAACACAAGGCTGAACATTCTTTAGGGTCAAGGGTTTTGGTTGCATAAACTCAGTCATTTCCTACCTCGTCAATTAGTAAATTCACAATTATGCATATCGAGTTTACCAGGACTGGGGGTGGTGCTTTAGCATGTGGGCTTCAAGCCACACAGACCTTGGTTTGAAACCCAGCTCTGCCCCTCAGCAGCTACATGAGCTGGGATCTATTAAATTCTCTGGGTTTCAGCTTCCACAGCTATATGATGGGGATAATAATACTCCTCTCAATGGATTACAGAAAGGATTAAATGAAATTACATGTGTATATATACACACACACACACACACACATATGTGTGTGTGTATATATACATACATAATGTGTTCCACACTTTGTGCTGAATACTTACTGGGTAAATATTCAGAAAGGGGAAGTAATTATTGTGATGATGGTGATGATGATGCGATAATAATAACAATGCAAATATAGAATCCTGTCCCAGTAGCTTACCCTTTTTATTCATTAATCATAATATGAAAATGAGCCAACAAAGGAGAAAAAGAAAACCTCAATGTTCTGCCACCAAAATCTATTTTTATTACCCAAAGGCACTCAATTTTCACAGCTTTCTAGAATCTCAAGCCTTCTACATTTGTAGTTCTAAAAGAATTTTCCCCCTAATTGGAAGGCCAAGATTTTTTTTTTTTTTAATCTACAGATAAGAAATGCTACCATATGCTCAAGAGCCTCCGCCTTCAGCAAGTCACCTCACCACCCAAGAATGTACCGCCCAGGGTGTCTCGTTACTTTGTTAGCTAAACAAAATGTGGCCAGGTCTGTGGAATGTGTGCGCGGGCCCAAGTGCACTTGCTTGCACATGTGATCATCACCTAAGCCAATCTTTTCCCAGACAGTGGCAGGAAGGTGTCAGAAAACGGGCTTGAATCCTGACAAGGTCGCTCTTCCTAGCTGGGGGACCTTGGATAAGTTACTTAACCTTTCTGTGCCTGTCTCCTCACCTGTAAACTGGGGGGTGATTATGCCTCTCTTACGGACCTGGTCCTAGAGTTTGGAAGAGGATGTAAAAAATCTGATGGAGGCTGTCCTAGCACTCTGGGAGGCTGAGGCGGGCGGATCCTTTGAGCTCAGGAGTTCAAGACCAGCCTGAGCAAGAGCGAGACCCTGTCTCTACCAAAAGTAAAAAAAAATTAGCTAGGCATGGTGGCAAATGCCTGTAGTCCCAGCTAACTCGGGAGGCTGAGGCAGGAGGATTGCTTGAGCCCAGGAGTTGGAGGTTGCTGTGAGCTAGGCTGACACCACGGCACTCTAGCCCGGGCAACAGAGTGAGACTCTCAAAAAAAAAAAAAAAGAATTTAGAACTGCCAGCATGTTGGTGATTGTTCTCTTCCCGTTCTCAGGACACTCAGTAAAACCTTTACCAGTAATTCAGACTACAGAATTTCCCCGATTTTCAACACGAGCAGAGAGAGACACTAGCACACATATCCAAACTGCACACAGAGCTTGAATCACGTGGACAGAAACTCTTCTATTCAGAATGCAAGGAGATCTGTTCTGGTTACAGTAATTTAATTATGTTGTCAATAATCAAACCTCAAAGACTAGTCATACAGTGAAATGTGTTAATGCCAGGCTGCCCATTATTTAAACAGTAATCACCACCTTCCATTCGTTCCTTGCCTTTAGACCCTCGCCGCCAGGGTGGATTTGAGGGTCCACCACTAAATCAAGTATCCTTCGTTCTCTTGTCTGCCTCTCTGCCTCCCGCCCACGTGGCCTGGCAAAGCCATTCTTGGTTGCCTGTCTGCTTTCTCTTGCTTGTGCCCCGAGCAGCTGAATGTTGCTGGACCAAGTCACACAACCTGGCCGAGTAGTTTCAGCTTCTTTTAGCTCATGAGCTCACACTTCCCTGTGGACGGACGCCCAACCTCGGCTGGTAATCCTATAATGAGGTCACTCTCGCCTTCCTGAGATCACTATTTCTCACTCTCTCTTCTCAAACCTCCCACATCTCCCCCCCTGCCTCCTAGAAGGTGATCTTGCTTTATTCCTTACTCAGAAAATAGAAGCGGTCATGGCAGCTCCCTCATCGTTCCGTTTCCAAATCAACAGAGCTCCCTGCACCTGCAGTTGCCCCCAGGATCCTCCTCCCCGCTAAGACAGACAAGCAGCCCTACCTGCCTAGCCCGTCTCCCTACTGTGCTCCATCAAAGCGGTTTTCCAACGTTCATGTGAATGTGAGTTGCCTGGGAGTCTTGTTGAAATGCAGAGTCTGTCTCTCCGGTCTGGGCCAGGGGCCTGAGATTCTGCATTTCTAACCAGCTCCCAGGTGATGCCAATGATTTGAGTAGCAGGACTACGTTTCCATCCGTTCTTTCTTTTTCAGGTCATTTTCATCATCATAAGAAGGCTCTAGCAAGCTTCCATTTTTAAAACTCCTCCTTTGGTCAAACATCTCTCTAAAACTATCACTCCAATTTCTTTATCTTGATTTAAAGTAATTTTCATTAGCTAGGCGGGGTGGCTCACGCCTGTAATCCTAGCACTCTGGGAGGCCAAGGTGGGCAAATCGCTCAAGGTCAGGAATTGGAGACCAGCCTGAGCAAGAGCAAGACCTCGCCTCTACTAAAAATAGAAAGAAATTAATTGGCCAACTAAACATATATAGAAAAAATTAGCCAGGCTCGGTGGCACATGCCTGTAGTCCCAGCTACTCGGGAGGCTAAGGCAGGAGGATGGCTTGAGCCCAGGAGTTTGAGGTTGCTGTGAGCTAGGCTGATGCCACGGCACTCTAGCCCGGGCAACAGAGTGAGACTCTTTCTCTAAATAAATAAATAAATAAATAAATAAATAAATAAAATAAAATAATTTTCATTGAAAACATTTTCTTTTAAGGCTACCTCCACCCATTCCAAATTTTACCTTTTTGTTATGTCTTCACCTTTCTTCTGATTACAAAAGTAACACACATTCACTATAAAAAACTTAAGCTTACCAGAATGTAGCACACAGAAACTAAACTCAATTCCCCACCCCTTAAGTAAGGCTTACTTATGATCTATTTTTTAACCTTAAAATATATATTTTTTAATTTGGCTGGGCACGGTGGCTCACGCCTATAATCCTAGCACTTTGGGAGGCTGCGGTGGGAGGACTGCTTGAGCCCAGGAGTTTGAGACCAGCCTGAGCAAGAGCAAGACCCCTGTCTCTACCAAAGATAGAAAAAATTAGCCAGGTGTGGTGGTGTATGCTTATAGTCCCAGCTCCTCAGGAGGCTGAGGCAGGAGGATCACTTGAGCCCAGGAGTTTGAGGTTGCTGTGAGCTATGATCACGCCACTGCACGCTACCTGGGGTGACAGAGTGAGACTCTGTCTCAAAAAAAACAAAAATTTATTTGGAAAAAGATTTACATTTAGAAAAGTGCAGATGATAATATAATAAACATCTGTGTATTCAACCACAGGGAATGTGTTAATATATGTCATATTTATTGGCTTTATATCTCTGTAAAAAAAAGAAATAAAACGTTAGAGATAAAATTGAAATATTTTCTGTGTACCTGCCTAGTGCTATTTCCTCCCCTCCCACCGGCCCCTACCGCCATGAAGTTGGTGAGTGCGTTTGTTAGCCTCGGATTGGCTGCAAGTGTCTTAAAGAAGATAAAAATAGACTTGCCTCTCATGTGAAGGCCGGGGGAGGTGTCCAGGGTGCTCTAGTATCAGGGACCCAGGCTCCTACTATCTTGCGGCTCCACCATCTCATAGCTCAAGGCGGCAGCTCCAGTCCCTGCATTGCAGCAGCAGACAGGAGGTTTACCTGGAACGGCTCTTACCTCTGTCGCTTTCCCTCCTGTGAGTTTTACTCTGTGCATTTCTTCTTTGACTCTGTCAGTAATTCCAGTTGTTCTGTCTTCCCATAATCCCTCAGAGTATTTCATCTACTGATGGCATTCTTTTTTTTTTCATCAACAGTATAGACATGTTACTTTATTTATTTATTTTTTGAGACAAGAGTCTCGCTTTGTTGCCCAGGCTAGAGTGAGTGCCTTGGTGTCAGCCTAGCTCACAGCAACCTCAAACTCCTGGGCTCAAGCAAACCTGCTGCCTCAGCCTCCCGAGTAGCTGGGACTACAGGCATGCGCCATGCCCGGCTAATTTTTTCTCTCTATATTAGTTGGCCAATTAATTTCTTTCTCTTTATGGTAGAGAAGGGGTCTCGCTCTTGCTCAGGCTGGTTTAGAACTCCTGACCTCGTGCAATCCTCCCGCCTCAGCCTCCCAGAGTGCTAGGATTACAGGCGTGAGCCACCGCGCCCGGCCACATGTTACTTTAAATATAAACATTTTAAAATGTGTTAACATGTCATTTCGGGACATTTGGGCAGGCTCGATGGCAAGCCGTGTGATTCACCAGCAAGGCTTGGTTCTGGCCCTCTCTCTCTCCTCACTCTGCCCTCACTCTCCCGAGGAGATCTCTTCCTGCCCCGCGATCACATTCCTTTCCATACTCTGATGGCTCCCAACTTCACAGCTACAGTGCTGGATACTGAGCTTTCCCAAACGTAAGACTACTCCATCGGGTGGCCGGACACTTCTACATGGATGTGTTCAAGGTACTTCAATCTCAACACGTTCAAAACTGCAGTTTTGCTGTCTTGCTGCCCCATATTCTCTCCGGTGTTGCCCTTGGCGACATGGTCACACCTGGCTCACCTCACTAGCACTCGCTTACGTTTCAGACCACGGGAAAGGAAGGGGGGTGGCGGTGGGGGTGGAGAGGTTCATTCTACAGGGTGAGATCTCGAATTTGCTCCTGTCACTTCTGTTCATTTCTTTTGGCCAGAATTGTTTTCCTTGGCTGTGCCCAGCTGTAAAGAAGTATATTAGTTATTGCTGTGTCACAAACCACTTCAAACTGAATGGCTTAAATGCATGGGTATCATGTATCATTGCTCACAAGTGTAAGAATCGGGTGGGCAGTTTTCCTGGTGCTGGGTGGGTTGGTGCACGTATCTGCTGTCAGCAGGCAGCTCTGCTGATCTTGGCTGGGCACCCTCATATGTTGGCGGATTGCTTGGTCTAGGATTGTCTCAGTTCTTCTCCGTGTGACCTCTCATCTTCCAGTGGGCTAGCCTGGGGCTTACTCTCAAGGCGTGAAAGGATTCCAAGAAAGTGGGGAAGGGCACATGGCCTCTAGAGGCCAGAGCTTAACACTGGCACAAGATCACTTCCACCAATCTCCTGGCCAAAGCGAGTCCCAAGGCCAGTCCCATTCAAGGGGGTGGGAGCGGGGGTTGGGAGCGGGGGTTGGGGGGCAGCCTTTAACTTTTCATGGAAGAAGCTGCAAAGGATGTGGACATTGGGAAGGACTGGGAATTGGGACTGTTTTTTGGTAATTAAGCTACCACAGGGAGACTGGGGAATTTAGTTTCTAGTTGGGTGGCCATGTGCCCAGCTAAACTCCAATATTTCTATTTATAAAGGGAAGAAAAGGAGAATGGATATTAGGAATAATTTATAGACTCTGCCTCAGAAGGAATTAGAGTTCCCTATTCATCTTTTCTAAATGGAGGATATGCTCTCATTCTCTTGCCATAAATAATAATATTACCACTCTGACAAAATTTCTAGTCTTAATGAGTGCACATTTTTGATTCTCCCTTGACTCTGCTGACCTAGCGACTAACTCCAGGGCCTCTTAATCCATAAAACAAATCAAGTATAAATTGCTTACAAACATTTTGGTGGTTTAATACATATAGTCTTCAGGTCATTTTGCAGTACCCAGCAAGGCTGCATCTTTATATAAACCCATTTTTTATATAATGGGTTTATCTAAAATATAAATATTTAAATTATATAAAATATTATATTAAAATATATTAATATATTTATATAAATATGTAACTATTTATATAAAATAGTTATTTATATAATTATATATTTATAAAATATATTAATATATTAAAATATATTATGTTAAATATTATATTAAAAATATACACTCCCTTTATAGAAGTTTTGTTATATGAAAAAACAGTTTTTATATAAACCTATTTTTCTCTTTTCCATTCAACTGTTAAAAAAATACCAAGCAATAACCAACATCACCATTCCCCCAAAATCTAGCAGCTCAAATCTGGACTGACAAGTACATCCTGGTATTTTATTACACACCACTAAGATCGCTAGGGAATTTTGGGATTCTTTTATATGGACACACGTTTTACATTTAAATAAAATTGCACAGTCATGCTTGAATTTAAAATAATTCCTCATATATTGCTTAAAGTAAATGGAGTCTCTCGGGGATTAATAATAGCTCCTGGAGTTTCTCATCATGGGTTTCTAATAACTGCTCATAAACTGCTCTGATTCTTAAATCATAGTACTTGGGGAGCTGCATGGCGCTGAGCACAAAGTCAGCTGTTGGTCTAAAGGACAGAGACTAAAACTGTGGATGTTCGGGGTGGTGGCCATCTCCATTTATTTATCTGTTTGTCAGTGGTTTCAAGTTGGAGAGTGGACGGACAATGAAGAATGTTATCATCTCACTTCTAGGCAATTTCAGCAGAGGCAGGCTGTGCCGGGAGAGTGTGACCTCTCACTGCCCCTCTGGACTGTTCTTGAACTATGGATTAAGTAGAAGCATCTTGCTTGGTGTTTTTCAATATGCTCAGAGGCACCGATTGTAAAGCATCTGTTACTTTTCTGCTGCATAGCTTGACAGAATTTCTCAGGAGGTCTAAATTTCCTATAAACCAGGATGTGATTGTCATCCTGAACTCTAACCTCCCATCTAATTTTTTAATAGATGGATGAGGGCAATGTTGTGTAGGAGGAGGGAATGATTTGAGAGTGGGATTAAGGGTCACACAACTCCAAAAGATGCCAAGCTTATTGGGTAAGGTGTTTTTCTGTAACCAGCAGAGAAACTACTTCTGTAATTTCTATCATCAATAGATTCCTATAGAAGAAAAGACAAAGAACTTTGTTTATTTGCTGCTTTATGATAAATTAAGGCCACAACCGTATGAATGATTTAATAAGGCCTTAAATACAATCTCAAACCACTTTCTTGATAACCAAGTCTTGCCTCAGTGGAGGATCTGCCAACTGATCCTGGGAGTTCTGGAGTGGATGGGGTTGGCCCCTGCTTTGATTATGGGGATTTATAAATAGGGAATAGAGATCAGTGGTTACAGTATCTCCTCCATTCTCCTGTGGGTAAGAGAGTTTTAAAATTCAGGAATGTTTCTTTCTAAAAATCCTCTCAAAAAGCTTATCAGGCTTCAGACGTACTCCTTCACAGAGAGGCATACATACCTTAAGACGAGTTTGGAGATGTAAAGGCAGGCTACAGTTGGTTTAAACCCCTCACCTGCCCTCAGGAGCAGGGAATGAGTGAAGAGGGCTGATGTGAAAGCCACAGAGAGGGACCGGGTTCTTCAAACGGTAGAGTGCACGTCTCTTCTAAAGGGATTGTTGTGCATCAAGGAAAACACTGTCCTTGAGTCAAACATTTCTGTGGGCCAAACAGGTCCTGGGCAATGCCTGAGACTTTAGGCTGGAACTTAGTCTTAGCACAAAGCTTGCATGACCAACAGTCCTGGTTTGTCCAGGACCGAGGGGGTTACTGAGACGCAGGACTTTCCATTTTAAGGTCACTCTAACCTATAGGACCAGTGTTCATAGTGGAATGTGAGGGAAAGGTGCTTAGAGAAGGAATGTTCCAGGCTCAAGGAACCAGTTGGCTCCTGAGAGGACAGTATGGACGTGGGGAAACACACGGCTACCATGGAAGGCACTCAGAGGCCAAGCTACTCTTAGCCCTTGATGGTCTCAACTCCAGAAGATTCCAGATCTGATGTAGCTTAAAGAGCTATGGTCCAGAACATAACTAGGTGTGTTCCACATTTCCTCTGGGGACATTTCTAGGACTAGCTGAGGTATCGGGTGTGCTCATATGCTTGAGGTCCCGGTCCATGTGCCAGTGAGCCCTGTACAGCAGGGACATAGTCATAACGCCACCTTGAAATAAAATACAGTAGGTCAGGATCCTCTGGTACGGCTTTAAGGTGCGATTTCAACTGTTTTTGGTTTTAAATATGAATATCTCTCTTTTTAAAGAGAGAGACATTTAAAAATCCCACATTCTTATGGCATAGGCTGACTTATTATGGCCTGGTATTTCTATTCTATTCTGAATAGAAATTTCCTTTCTTCCTAATTCCTAAACCAGTAGTCCATGATGAACTATGTAAAACTATGTTTACTTCCTAATCTTAGGATAAGAAATGATCGACTACTTCTGTAATTTCTATCATCAATGGATTCCTATAGAAGAAAAGACAAAGAATGTTCTGTTTATTTGCAGCTTTACAATAAATTAAGGCCACAACCATATGAATGATTTAATAAGGCCTTAAATACAACCTCAAACCACTTTCTTGATAACCAACGGTCTTGCCTCAGTGGAGAATCTGCCAACATTTTATTTAACACAGCTACAAAATACTATATCTACCAATATCTGGTGTGGAAAGCTTAGTAATATTAGGATACAAAATCACTCCTAAATGTTATCCCCATAATTTAATCAAAACCATTTAGCTTCCTGAGTGCCAAACTACTTATAAATCTTATTTCACATTTTCAAAAACTTATTGAAATTATATTGCCTGCTGTGATTATAGATTTCAAGTAAAATTAAAATGTTATCTGGAATATAGACTTAGGCTCTAGTAAGGTTTTGTTGGTCTCTGTGGAGTTTCTTGAGCCTTTGATGGCAAGTACATTTGTTCGTCATGAGGTATTTAGAATTCATAAAGATGGGGAGAGAAGTTTGGTAGCCTCTTCATATCACAGATTGGCATAAAGCCTAGAAATGGCTCACGGGAAAGAGAATATAGATTAGTGACAGGATTTCCTACTAGAATTGTAATCTCTGGCTCCCAAATAATATACACTTTTAAATGATCTGACATACAAGGAGATATGAAATGTAGAGTATATTTATTAGCATATGTGTCCAATGAAGTTAACATTTTAAAAGAAAAAGGCAAATTGAATTTAAACATTGCCTATAAATGTCAGTATTAGTATCATGAGTCCGGTTTGATCAGTCCAAAGTAAAAAATAAGCAGGTCAATAAAATTTCATTTTACAGTGGTTCAACACTTTTAGGGCTGAATTTTTAAATCTAAAGTACTACAGCAAAAATAAAAACCTTTGTGGTGAGAAAAATCTGTAGGCAATAACACATTCTGGGTAATTTTCTAAAAATTAGTGTATTGCATTAAATTTATTTTATGAAAATTTATTTTAAGAAACACACAGTTATGTGACTCCCCCCCGGACTTCCTAGTCTATGGTAGTCTATATTAGTGATAGGCAAACTATAAATCACAGGCCAAATCCTGTCGTGCCTGTTTTGGTAAATAAAGTTTTTATTGGAACACAGCTATACCCATTCATTTAAATACTGTCTGTGATTCCTCTTGCTACAACTATAGACTGAAAAAGTTGCAACTAGACCACACATACAGTGTTTTGGTATGTTAGAAAATGTTTTAAAATAAAATGAATGGCAAAATCATTACTAAAAAGAGAAAAAATATTCCTAGGTGCTTTGGTTTAAAAGTAGCATTTTTAAGATTCAAATACATTTTCTTTAGGATTTCTTTTTAACCACTTAAAAACAAAAAAAAATTCCATCAATATTTAAAACAGATAGAAGACTTATAGGTAAATGACTAATATTTTTAAATTCTACTATATAGCAGTAGAGATGTTAACGGTTCCTTAAATGAGACTAAGCAGTGTGGTGGGTCTGTAACTGTATTTAGTGGAGCATGAGTTTCCAGTACGCCTTGTAACACAAAGAACCTTGAATATCAATCAGCAAGCCAGTGCGTTTTAAAAACTACACCACCCACACATTTCCTCTGCCTCCTATAGCCATACACTAACATGGGCTGAAGTTCAAGCCAGACGGACATACCCTTGTCAAACAATGTGTTGACTATGACTGATAAAGTTGAGTTTACTTTGTCCACTAAAATTATGGAGAACAAAACAGAACAAAACAAAGCTTGAGGGCAATCACTGCAACAAGGGGTAAAAGAAGAGAAAAATCAACTCAAAAGTGGTGGAACACGATGATTAGCTCAGACTTCAGTTTCACATGAAGGCTATTTTTTTGAGCCACACATTTTAATAATAACTGTTGAGTAAAGAAGGTTGTAACAGAAACACTGTCCAGCCAATATGTAAAATGATAGTGATCTGGTGACACAGCAGTAAAATCACCAGGCTACTGACAGCTGGAGAAATTCCACATGCTAAGCAACTCAACTACAAAGAAATATTAGAGGTCTGAGATGAAAAATACACTTGAACCTGTAATTGAATTAGACAAGCCTCACTACACACAGGGCTACGTTGGTCACCAGGACACAAAGCAAACGCCAGATTACCAGAAGTGCATTTATCAGCCACAGTGATTTATTGAGTGCTTTAATAATACAAGTGTACATCAACTGATCCACAGTCAAAAGTGGCAGGTCCCTAAGAAATTTACAAGCACTTTAAGTAAATCAAAATACATATTATTTTGTTCAATCCAACAGTCTTCTGCGTGGGAGACAGAAGGCTAGTGATAAACAGAGTCTCAGTAATGCACAGTGATTCTGATTGAAGCTTTTGTACAAAAACTTGTTCCCAGTAGCATGCACCCACCAATAAAGACTTCAGTACAAAAAATTAATCCTAAGCACTACATTTAAGTAGAAACAAGATATAATTCTGAATCTGTGTTTTCCCGAAGATCACATAAAAGGAAAAAAAAAATCAAAATAAAACAAACAACAACAAAAAAAACAAAACCACACAGTAATATAAAGCTTTGTAAGAAAGCTCTTACTATTACAGATCCAATATTGTTTGCACTGAAAACAAAAAGTTCCCATCCATGTTGAGGTGGGAAAAAAAAAATCCCAAATCTTTCAAGTTAACAGAATCAAAAAGGGAATAAAATGAGAAAGAAGAGAGAGGGAGTGAGGAAGGGAGGAGGGGGGAGGGAGGAAGCAGTAGGTATGGATGATATACCATCACAAAACAGTTCCAAATTTACTAAAAATAGGAAAGTAAGAACCAAGGCCTGGAGGGGCGGGCAGGGCTATTGATGCACTTGGTGAATGTGCTTGCACAGGTCCGGCGGGGGCGCGGGCAGCGGGCCCCTATGTGGCGTACCGCTTGGTCCACTGTCTGGCCATCCGGTCGTGCTCCGCTCTGTTGGTCATGTACTGTGTGGCAATGCTGCCCACCAGAGGGTCGGCTGCAAGGGAAACAGAGTCAGGAATCAGTAAATACCAGGACCTCTGCCTCTTTCTAAGTTGGAAAAGGAGAGTCCAGAAAGCTGAACTTTGTTCAAGGAGAGGGAGGGGAGGTAAGAAGCTGCTGTTCTAACCTGGACCACCATCGCTATGGCAGAGCCAGTGACCTGCTGCTGTCGGACCACCTGTCACACCCACTGCCTGGACTCATCTACCTGTGCTTTACTAATATCTCTTGTCATTTTTCTTCTCAAGTCTTATTCGCTCTCCCTGTCCCCACCACGCACCTCTCACCCTGCTCCGCTTGTCTTCAAGCAGATATTTCACTGAGAAAATGCAGGTGGCTGTGGGAGAGGGACTCCAGGGGCCCTGATGAGCTCTCTGGGAAGAGGCTCAGATGGCTTGGGCAACTCCTTACCCCTGGCCAGTACCACAGGCAGGGTACTCGTGCCCCTCACTACCTGCTCTGAGGGGACTTCAGAGTTTTAGGTGAATACAACCCCACAGCAGCTATTAATTAGATCAAATGAAAGAGCGGAGAGATGGTCTATTTCCTCAAAATTTGGGAGCATCAAAATCTACATAGCTCATTATTACAAAAATATCAATAGATGTTAATAATAGCTAGGACTCACCATGATTTACCAAGTCCTAAAACTTGAACATATTAATGACATAGATCTCTGAGGGGTCTACAAAATGAAACTGTAGTGTGTATGTAGAATGAGTCACTCGCCCACCATGGAGAAGGGGTGGAGCCACTCCAAGCCCACTTGGAGCCAAAGTCCACACTCCTCACTACAGGGTGCTAGGAGATAGTTCTCTACTCAGAATGTTGATGGGATTAATGTTTAATGAAAAAACAAAACAAAGCAAAACAACAACAACCCCCCCCACCCCAAGCAATTAAAAAAAAGTAATAGGTTCCTAGAGATCCCAGACTCTACTCCTTTCCCTCCAATTCTCTAATTTCACTCGTCCCCTGATTTTTACTTCCCCTATTTTTGGTGTTGAGAATTTGGATGTATTATAGCAGGCAGGTAAGAAGGAACCAAAAAGGAAAATGAAAAAAAAAAATCAGCAAAAGCTATTGTTTTATATGAAAAAAAAAGTAGGGACTATGTCAGTGTATCTGTGGTCCAATATCACCTGTAACTTGGGAAGATTGAGACTCTAATCTTGTAAGATATTCATGGTCATACTTTCTCAATGTGAAATTATAGAAACACCACCTTTTATTGATCTGCGGAGGCAGATGAACAAAGCATTTGAAAACCTGTTCAACAAGACCTTGCATGTTTTCTTGGAATTGTGCTAAGCTTGTTATGATTATTCTAGGGAGAAGCCAGTTTCCTATATTCACTTATATCGAACATAAAATAGACTTCCTGGTCCTCTGAAGTTTGTTCAGAACTTTTGCCTTTCTGCCTACTCTCTGTGATTCTTATTCATTTTCCCAAAAGCTGAAACTAAAACTCTACTATTTAAACCAGCCCAGCCAAGATTCAAAAAGATTTAAACCAGCAATACTGAATGTAGATACAAAAAAACTAAGAATTGACCAAGATACTTTTTAAAAACTGTGGTCTTTCAGTTAAGACTAAGTAATGACCTTACAGTCTAAAAAGGCCGAAGTGAAATCTGAGCCATATTTCCCTTCCTTTGAAAAATATTATCTTGTTCCAATTCCTAGCAGTCTAGAATGCAAAGCCTAGGGAGAAACTTGGACATTCTCAGTAGCTTAAGTCTACATCACTCAAGACAAGTGTTTAATTAAATACAACTTATATTAGTGAAACATACTAAAGATTCATTCTAATTTACTGATCGAGGTAAGGCTTACTGTCAGAAGAACAACTAGCGACATTTATGTTCTATCTCAAACAGTATTCTCACTCAGTGTGTACATACTGGGAACAAGACAAGTCTGTCGTTTCAGCTCAAAGGAGGTAGAGGGAGACAGATTAAGGATAAAGGGAAAAGGAAGACATAGGGAGGGAAAAGGTATTCCATAAAGTGTTAACAGAATTTCAGTAGGGACAAGAAGGGGAAACAATCTCAAAAACAAGTTAGAGTACTGATAACACGACATGGACTGTGCACTAATTTTTTTGCCTGCTAAATAACATTTTATTTCTTTCAGGGTTCTTTTACCTTTTCAAATTTGATTTTAAAGAGAAAAATATTTTTCCACCTGTAAAGTTATACATCTAAATTTAAAAACAATAATAATAACTTAAAAAAACACATCAGACAATATACAACATAGAAAGTTGAATGTGAAGACAGTCTGCAAATTCACTCAGAGAAAACGACTGTTAACATTTTGACATATTTCTTCCTACACTTCTTTTCTAAACACAAGATGTAAAAAAAGGGGGCTTAACTTATAGCCTGGTTTTGTAATCTTAAAAAAAAATCACTATATGGTGAATAGCTTTTTATATTAATAATTATAGATCTACTCTATCACTTTTAATATTTACCTGAATTAAAAACCAATTCTGTTTATAGATATTTGGGTTCAACTTTTGCTTTACAAACATTGCTGTGAGCAACATTACCGTGCACGCATCTTTGGAAATTTATGCAAATTTTAAATTTGTTTAAAGTATAAAATAAAAATATAAAGTGAGGGAACTTAAAAAATCATGTGTTATTAACCAAGTAGCTCTTAATGCTAAAAAGGTTTGATGAATAAAAGGATTGCAAGAAAGGACTGTAAGTAACTGAACTGAAACTATGCAACATACACGTAGCCAATGACCAGCACAGTGAATTTAACGGCACAAGATACTTTTTTTGTAGTATCTTTATATTATAATCCTAAGTAAGGTGGAATCTTCTTTCATTATTTTATGGATTCATATATACCAAGGATGAAACAACAGTCTTCAAATAGAAATTAATTCACCTTATTTCTTTAACCATGTCTTTCTGAAAAGGAAGAAATACTTCCCATCATTTTGAGTTTCCACATTGTTACTACTTTCACAAGTCTTTATTAATCTTAGAAATTATCACTTATGAGATTTCCTTTTTACAAAAGAAAAGCCACAAAATTAATCAGTGGATAAGTAAATTTAAATCAAAGTCTCCTACATTTTCTGCCTTTGTTCAACAATTATTTGAATTTTTGAAAAGAGAAGCATATTCAGACTATACAGAACAGGGCTAAATGACTTGAAGTACCACTTAATTCTCCCAAATACCAGTGTGGCATGTATTAGAGGTTCCCTAAACAGCTCCACAGTGTGGTCAAAAGACAATCAAAGGAGTGGGAGTTAGGCATACAATGGTTTTCTCTAAACCACACTGCCTCATCTGTTTAATAAAAATCATGTCATTTTTGTTGACACAATACTAGCCATAAAATACTAACGTGAGTGAAAGTGTAAGACTGAAAGATTATTGATGAAGAACGACACAAGTTTTTAGCCATCTCTATTTCCCACATCCCACCTCCACCTCCCTACCCAGTTTCAGGAGCAAAGACATGCTATGCTGTTCAGTAAATACTTGTGGACTGAATAACAATCACTGTTATTTATATTTGCAAGTGAATGAAAAATCATCATACTGCATACTCTACTTCTCCAATTTTTTTTTTCTTTTTTTAGATTTGTGGTATGTGCATCTTTGACTCTAGAAAAGGAAGCCTCAGACAACTCCTGCCTTGCCTCTCTCAAGACTAAGTCTACACTGGGTACCCTGGAAGTGAAATGGTTTATAGCACCATCTAGAAAAGGGTAGATAAAGACAGGGATCAAGACTAAAAGGGACACGTAGCAGCTGAATGGTAAGAGGGAAGTGAATCCTGAGGGAATGAAGAAAAGACAGACTGCTGAACAGCTGATTGATTCTATTTGCAAGGCTAAAGAACATTCTATCTTAATTGGTAGGTGGCATAGGAAAAATTACCTGGAAAAATTTTTTTCTCCCTTTTCATAAGAAAATATACATGCATACATAAGAAACACACATAGATAAGAAACATACATGAAGAAACACAAACAAAAATAGTATTTTTCAATAGGTGAAAAGGATATGGGCGTTGGACCAAGAATATGTGGGTTTATACCACAGTTCCACCACTAACTGAGTAACTTTGGGCAAATTAACTTCTCTGTGCCTCAGTTTCCTCAAATGCAAAATGAAGACAATAACAGTAACTACTCCATAGTTTGTTATAGGAATTAAAGGATTTAATCCTTGCAAAGTACATTAAAAAATGGAAGACAGGCATTTACGTAATCTTTTTTTTTTTTTTTTGAGACAGAGTCTCGCTTTGTTGTCCAGGCTAGAGTGAGTGCCGTGGCGTCAGCCTAGCTCACAGCAACCTCAAACTCCTGGGCTCGAGCAATCCTTCTGCCTCAGCCTCCCGAGTAGCTGGGACTACAGGCATGCGCCACCATGCCCGGCTAATTTTTTTTATATATATATATATCAGTTGGCCAATTAATTTCTTTCTATTTATAGTAGAGACGGGGTCTCGCTCTTGCTCAGGCTGGTTTTGAACTCCTGACCTTGAGCAATCCGCCCGCCTCGGCCTCCCAAGAGCTAGGATTACAGGCGTGAGCCACCGCGCCCGGCCATTTACGTAATCTTTTAAAAGTAAAAATCTGTCTTCTTGAAGACATTCTCTTCAGATGAAATCCAAAATCATGGCTCCCAAGGTCTCCGGTGAACCATACCTTACATTTTTGGCCTCCTCCATCCATGCCTGACTGTAATAAATGACTTCCTGCTTCTTTAATAAGCCCTGCTCTTTCATGGCTCTGTATGTTTGCTTATGTTGGTTCCTCTGCCTGGAATAACCCTTTCCACTTCTTTACCAGGCAGCTTTCTACTCATTTCTCAACATTTGGGTCAAGTACAGCCTCTGTGAGGTTGTCTTCCTAGCAGCTTTACATGTCCCAGGTCTGTTTTATCTGTTCATACGTCTATCATCGCACTGCAAACACAGGCATACTTTGGAGAGACTATGAATTTGGTTCCAGACCATAGAAATAAAGTGAATATCATAATAAAATCAGGCACACAGATTTTTTGGATTCCCAGTATATATAATAGTTATGTTTATACTATACTGTATTCTATTAAGTGCACAACAGCATGTCAAAATAAACAATGTACAGACCTTAATTAAAAAATATTTTATTGCCAGAAAATGCTAATGATCACCTGAGCCTTCAACAAGATGGTGGAGGGTCTTGCCTTGATGTGAATGGCTGTGGACTCATCAGGGTGGTTGCTGAAGGCGGGGTGGCTGCGGCAATTTCTTATAATAAGACAACAATGAAGTTGGTCATATTAAATGACTCTTCCTGTGATGAAAGATTTCTCTGTAACATGCGATGCTATTAGACAACGTTTTACCTGCAGAACTTTCAAAACTGGAGTCGATCCTCTCGAATCCTACCACTGCTTTATGAACTAAGTTTATGTACTATTCTGAAGCCTTTGTTGTAATTTCAACAGTGTTCACATCATCTTCACTAGGTTCCATCTCAAGAAACCTTTCTTTGCTCATCCATCAGAAGCAACAACTCATCTGTTAAGTATCATGAGATTGCAGCAGTTCAGTCACATCTTTAGGCTCCATTTCTAATTCTTGCTCTCTTGCTAGAGACATTTCCTTTACATCTGCAATTTCTTCCTCCACTGAGGTCTTGAAACCCTCAAAGTCATCCATGATGGGCTGGAATCAACCTCTTCCAAACTCTTCCAAATGTTTTGATCTCCTCCCATGAATCATGAATGGTCTTAATGGCATTTAGATTGGTGAATCTTTTCCAGAAGGTTTTCAATTGACTTTGCCCAGATCCATTAGGAATCATTGTTGATGGCAGCTACAGCCTTACAGAATGTATTTCTTAATAAGATCTGAAAGTTGAAATTACCCCTTGATCCTGGGGCTGCAGAATGGATAGTGTGTTAGCAGGCATGAAAACAACGTTTATCTCCTTGGATATCGCTGTCACAGCTCTTAGGTGACCAGGTGCATTGTCAATGAACACTATTTTTAAAAGAAACTTTTTTCTGAGCAGTAGATGTGCTGTTATCCAGGCTTTGTTGTTCCACTTATAGAGTACAGGCAGAATAGATTTAGTGTAATTTTTAAGTGTCCTAGGATTTTCAGAATGGCAAATAAGTACTGGCTTCAACTTAAAGTTACCAGCTCCATTACCCCCTAACAAAAGAGTCAGCCTATCCTTTGAAGGCGGGTGTTAACTTTTCCTTTCTAGCTATGTAAGTCCTAGATGGCATCCTCTTCCAATAGAAAGCTGTTTCATCTACATTGAAAATTTGTTGTTTAGTGTAGCCGCTTTCATCAATTATCTTAGCTAGATCCTCTGGATAACTTGCTGTGGCTTCTAAATGGGCATTTGCTTCTTCACCCTGTCCTTTTTATTTCCCCTCCCTGACCTTGCACTTTTATGTTATGGCAGACAACTTCTTTCCTTAAACCTCATGATCCAACCTCTGCTAGCATCCAACTTTTTTCCTGCAGCTTCCTCACCTCTCTCAGCCTTCATAGAGTTGAGGAGAGTTAGGGCCTTGCTTTGGATTAGGTGCTGGCTTAAGAGAATGTTGTGGTCAGTTTGATCTTCTATCCAGACCACTGAAACTTTCTCCATATCAGCAATAAGGCTGCTTCATTTTCTTATCATTCGTGTGTTCACTTGAGTAGCATTTTTAGCTTTCTTCAAGAACTTTTCCTTTGCATTCACAACTTGGCTAACTGGTGCAAGAGGCCTAGTTTTTGGTCTGTCTCAGCTTTTGGTATGCCTTTCTCATTAAGCTTCGTCATTTCTAGCATTTTATTTTAAGTGAGATGTGCAACTCTTCCCTTCACTTGAACACTTGTAGGGTAAATTAATTGGCCTAATTTCAATATTGTTGTGTTTCGGGTAATAGGGAGGCCCAAGGAGAGGGAGAGAGATGGGGCAACACCCAGTTGGTGGAGCAATAAGACACATATGACATTTATTGATTATGTTCCCTATCTTACACAGGCATGGTTCATGGTGACCAGAAACAATTACGATTGAAACATGAAAGATCACCGATCACAGATCACCATAACAGATGTAATAATGAAAAAGTTTGAAATTTGAGAATTACCAAAATGTGACTGAGATGCAAAGTGAACATATGCCACAAACCTTCAATTTGTTAAAAAAATGCGGTATCTTTGAAGCTCAATAAAGTAAAGCACAATAAAACATACTTTATATGTTTACTTCATGGATGGATGAAGAATATAAATAAGGTACACACACAATAACAGCCATAAATAGCACAGTTACTCCATAAGGCAAGAGCTCCTCTATAGCACTGGCATTATATCAATAAACAGATTTTGTTGTAGAAGTTTGTCCTTTATACATGAATTATTAGCAAATGAGAGACAGAGATGTGGTGGTGATTTGATGGTTCTCTTTCATTTTTCTCCTGGTTGATTCTTTTTAACTTAATTATTTTATTATTGAAATTTGTGGTCTATACTTTGCCATGTCTTCGATTCTTCAAGGCTACAACCCACTGCTTCTCCAGCTGTTTTATTATATCTTTGATTGACATTATTCTTTTAGCTATCCACCAAGTCACTGGAGGCTTTCTGGGGGTTGGCTTTACAATGAGGAAAAATAATTTACTTTCTTTCTTTCATGAATATTTTTTGTCCGTGGTTTGGTCTAGCCTAGTTTTATTTTATTTAAATCTTTTATAAAATTAAAAAGTAGTAGACTGGATGTGGTGGCTCATGCCTGTAATCCCAGCACGTTGGGAGGCTGAGGTGGGAGGATCACATGATGCCAGGAGTTCGAGACCAGCCTGAGAAACATAGCAAGACTGATCTCTACAAAAAAATAACATTTTACAGTTTTGGTAAATACTACCAAACTTTCAATAAAACCATGTACAATTTATTCTTTTTCTGGATGTTCTTAATATCACTACATTATCAGTTTTTAAAGTGTTTTGCAAAGCTATCAGAAAAAAAATATGTCATTTTTGTACCTGTAGTGATTTTTAACTTGATGACTACTGAGGTTTAACATTTTGTCATGTTTGTTCTCTTATATTTCCTCTTCTGTGAGGTGATGGTTCATGCTCTTTGTCCATTTTTTCCTCACTACTATGAAGGAGTACTTTATATATTATAAATATTAAGAATTCACTGAAGTTCAACTTTGGCCTCAGTATTCAGCTGAAGTCTACTTTAGCCTATGGAAAACTGAATAGCCAAATGCCTCCTTCAATGTCACTTCTAGGTTTATTGAACTTATGGAAATCAAAGATCATGTAAGTTACCACCATACCTAATAAGCATAATATCATCGCTTGGTCTTACAAGATTTTTTTTTTTTTTGAGACACAGTCTTGCTCTGCCACTAGAGAGCAGTGGTATGACTGGAGCTCACTGCAACCTCAAACTCCTGGGCTCAGGTGATCCTCCTGCCTCAGCCTCCTGAGTAGCTGGGACTGTATGCATGTGCCACCATACTCAGCTAATTATTTTATTTTTTGTAGAGATGAGGGTCTCTTTTAGATTGCCCAAAATGGTCTTGAACTCCTGGGCCCAAGTGATCCCCCCACCTTACCCTCCCAAAGTGCTGAGATTACAGGCCTGAACCACTGTGCCTGGCTGGACTTATTGTTAATATCTGACTCCTGGTTTTTAAATATTGGTAAGCACTCTGAATATAATTTGGGACTGAAAATCTCTTGGCCAAATACAAACTGTGTCACATGCAAGGGAAATATCTGAAACAGTCTACACAGATGCTCAAAATGAGACGGAAGAGCAGCTATCACACATTAAAAGGCTGCTGGAATAAGCAGGTCTTAATATTATCCATTGCAGATGCTAACACAGGGTAAGTATCCCTAACCTGAAAACTGAAAAGCTCTAACAAGCATTTCCTTTGATCACTATGTCAGCGCTCGAAAAGTTTCAGAGTTTAGAGCATTTCGGTATTGGGATTAGGGATACTTAACCTGTACCAACAGAAAAAGACTTGGTACAACCAATGGCTGCTGTAGATTAAGTAGTGCATCCCATGATTGTGTGAAGCAGCAAATGAATACAAAAATATTAGAAGTAAAAATGTGGCTGGGCATGGTAATCCCAGCATTTTAGGAGACTGAGTAGGAGGGTGGCTTGAGGCCAGGAGTTTGAGACCACTCTGGGGAACACAGCGAGATACCATCTCTACAAAAAATAAGAAAAATCAGCCAGGTGTGGTGGCATGTGACTCCAGTCCCAGCTACTTGGGAGGCTGAGGCAGGAGGATCACCTCAGCCTAGGAGTTTGAGGTTGCAGTGAGCTATGAGCGTGCCATTGCACACTACAGCCTAGAGAACAGAGAGAGATCCTTTCTCTCAAAAAAAAAAAAAAAAAAAAAAAGTTTAGGCAAAAGTTTCAT
Organism: Microcebus murinus; assembly: GCF_040939455.1. NCBI lineage: Eukaryota > Metazoa > Chordata > Mammalia > Primates > Cheirogaleidae > Microcebus > Microcebus murinus. The sequence goes on along the minus strand of NC_134104.1, from coordinate 132,196,426 downwards.
GTCTGCCTTTTAAATATCCAGGAAGTATTTACTTTTTTCTCTCTCTTTTTTTTTTTAAGAGATGGGAGCCTTGCTGTTTAGCCAGGCTAGAATGCAGTGGCTATTCGCAAGCATGACTATAATGCACCACAGCCTTGAACTCTTGGGCTCAAGCAATCTATTCTGCCGCAACCTCCCAAATAGCTGGGGACTAAAGGCATGTGTCACCTAGCTTGGCTTAGAAAGTGTTTTAAGCACTGTACAGAGCTTCAGCCTGTGGAACTGCTTCACAACACTGCTTTGTGATCATCAGCCAGGTTTTTATGTCGAAGAGTTGAAGAGAGAAGTCTTTTCCTGTTACTATTTGAGAAAAATGAAAACGTATTGACCTGATAGCAAAATTTCCATTAACAGTAACTCATAATGGCATACATAGCCTCAAAAATTGATGCTTTTCATCTGGTGACAACGAGCATCTATTACAGTATCACACATGTGCAAAAGAGCCACCTAGCAGCTGGCAGTGCTGAGAAATTATATTGCTATACCATAATAACGGATTTTAAAAACATATTAAAATTTTAGTAATAAAATTATAATATTACTTAAATTCTTGAAAATAAATTTCATATTTATTCTTGCATCTCAGAAGTTCATTTTATGATGGGAACATTCAGCTTTGCCTCAGGCTGTTCACTGATTTTAACACTAGCTGTTCAGTATTCAGCCAAAATAAGATTAGGGCACCTCTGAGGATTATGTGTGGAGAAAATATTTTCTCCCAGTATATCATTTGTCCTAGTTTATGGAGTCTTGCCATATATAAGTTTAAAAATTTTAAGTAGTCAAAACAGTCAAACTTTTATTAGTATTTTCTGGTTTGATGTCATATTATCTCTATTTACTGCAGTATTATTATAGAAATATTCTCCTATATTTACATTCTTCTACATTTATAATAACTTTTATGTAGTGAAGTGGTAGCTTTGTCATAGAAAATGTGTCCATTATATATCTGGACCTGATTCTGCACTTGCTATTCTTTCAATAGATTCATTCGTCTTTTGGTTTATTCATTCTTCCTGTTTTTACCACTATAGCTTTGTAGCAGGGCTTTGATGGATGCTAAGGTAAGTCCTCACCCTACCTCATTCCTTTCCTTCACTATAATTTTTTCTGGAGAACTCTAATCTTGATGAGATCAAGACTTGGAGCAATTAAAGCTACTTTACTCTAGGGATGTAGAGCTTTCATGTCCATTTAAAGAATGTTATCAAGATTTAGGAATACTGGAATTCCTCTGAGTCTACTAATTAAAAAATCAAATGATTAGGACAAAGTTGGTTTTATTGTATTTTGGAATGTGGGGAAACCAGACTACTAATTATAGGCTTAACTCAAATAAGAAAGATTAAGTACCCTGAAAAGACATATTATGTGTGATTCATAAAGTGAATAAGGGAGAAAAATGATCATTTCCGTGACTTAAATCACATAGTGGACATTATTAAACTAGATGTAAAATTGAAAATGCTAAACAAAACTGCATACAAGTCTAGCAAGATGTGCTTTTACTCCAGAATTGTTAACTAGGGATGCTAAAAGAGTTTCAAGTACCCCAAATTCTAAAGAGACATTAATGTCACCCTTAGGAGTCCATCACAAAACATGGGAAAAGGAGCGAAAGGTTTGTGGGATTCCTGAGCTACCAACTTGGCAGTGTAGTGTGTGCAGTAGTAGAGGTGTGCTGTTCTCTGCTCTCCCACAAAAATGAGGAGAAGATGGCTTCTCTATCTCAAAGCCTCCTGAGGAGGGTAGCAAGAGAGCTGTTAGTAAAGACTGAGGGTGCTGGCAAGGAGGAGACTCTTCAGTGCCATCACTGGCTGGAGATTTAAATCAGGTGTACGCTCCTTAGGCAGTTGACCTGTTGATCCACCCCTGGACTAGCTGAGTAGAAAGGAGGAGCAGCAAGGAAGCATTCTGCACTATCCTTGCTATCTTGTCCGAGTGTTCTAAGAAGGTAGCACACAGGGTGAGCAAAGATACTCCTGGGAGAATGCTGTGTGAAAGGGGCAGTGGTGGTCTGGAGCCTGCTTACTGGATAATTTAAGTTTTTAGTATTTATACAGAGCCATTATTAAAAATTAAATTATATAAACTTATAATTAAATAACATTACAAAGGTAATAAACACTTAACTCACCACTTCTTAATCATTCTATTGCATTTCACTATTCTCATCTATGCTGGTAGTTTTTTGTCTCTTCTATTTGCATGGTGGACAGAAGTCTACTACTGTGCATCTTGTCCCTGTGCACTCAGTAAGGGTCATGTCGGTAGGTTGAAATCGGCAAATGCTACAAATCAGGAATTAATTTATTGTTCTGTTGATTGTTTAGACTTAAGGAAGTAATAAAGAAAAGGCTAATAATGCAGATTAAATAAAAATTAGGGGATATATTCTTCTAGTATTTGAAAACTATTACCTGATTCAGCAAAGAAGTTGCTCATGACATTAACTAATAAGTCAAGTTCCAACTTCTACCTTTATTTCGCTTTTGTCTTATTGTCTAAATAAAAATATCACCCAACATTCATGTTAAAACTATACTCATTTGTTAGTTACAACCATACGATGAACACAGATAAGAGTTTGGCAAAAATCAATGAAAGCCTTCTGGAAGAATCAATTGGCAATACGAAATTTGCATTAAAGAGTATTACATATTTTATTATTATTTGTAAATTATGTACTACACATTCTTTACATCAAGAAAATGTATAATAAACTTATATAAATACATACGTACATACCACTACCCTCCCCCAGCTGGTTGTTAAAGATTTACTAGTATACCACTGGGGAAGTGGTTGGTCAGGGAAGCTGAGTGAGGGTAGGGTCTTCGATGTCAGGAAGCTGGGCAGTGAGCTCTCCAAATTACCTAATGTGAAGCGGTATTTTGACACCTGTCACCCAGAGGGCATGGGTGGCAAAGCTGTGTTTGCCAAAGATGCAGGGAGGATGGTAATCATGGAAAATTAGGTAAAGGGAGACTGCTCTTGCCCACTACCTACTCTAAACCCCCAAAGAGTTAGGTCTTGGGTAGGGAGAGGAAAGGAGATATCTGAAAACCACACCATGTTAAACCCACCCTGATGGAGTGGAAAGAGGAAATTAGATTTAATCAGATATAAGATGGGAGTTTTATTTATTTATTTAATTTCAGCACATTATGGGGGTACAAATGTTAAGGTTACATAAGGATGGGAGTTTTAAAATGGACCAGATTGACCTTCTTACAACTGAAAACTGACCTAAGTACCGTAAGATCTGCTAGGTATTGTTGTGGGATAGAAAAGCAAGATTCAACAAAACATGGCCTAAGGCAGTGATTGGAGAAAATTAAAACCATCCCAAATTAATGCCCCTTAAGATGAGACTGCTTACTGGCTATAAAGTATATACTTGATAAAATATTTGTAAAAACTTAAAACATCCTGTAACTCTACATAGCAGTGCCATGTACATTAAATCAATGTGTTTTAAAATATAAAGTGTTCTGCTAGAATAGACTCATTTAAAGCACAGCACAGATGGTACATTCCCACAGAGAAGCTATCAGATTGCAATTCCAGTCTTAGTTAAGCAATAATTCCTAATGAACTCTCAGAAAATGTCCTTACAGTACAGGACTTAAGACACCAGAGATGCACACATTACTTTTCCCAGATACTACCTCAGCAAGTAGTCCAGGAAATAGGCAAATGAGGCAAGATGTTGGAAGGTAGATTTTAAAAGTTAGCTTTATGGAGACATAATTCACATATCATACAATTCACTTGTTTAAAGTGTACACATCAATGGTTTTTAGTATATTCACAGAGGATATACAACCACTACCACAGTCTATTTTAGAATATTTTCATCACCCCAAAGATAAACCCTGTGCCCATTAAGCAGTCACTCCCTATCTCCCCCAATCCTCCAGACCTAAGGTATAGGTATTCGCTAATTTACTTCTGTCTTAAGATTTGTCTATTCTGGGTATTTCATATAAATGGAATCATAATATGTGGTCTTTTGTGACTGGCTTCTTTTATAAAGCGTAGTGTTTTCAAGGTTCATCCCCGTTGTAGCATGCGTCAGTACTTCATTCCTTTTTATTGCCAAATAATTTTCTATTGTATGAATATAAAACTTATTCATTCATCAGTTGATGGATGTGGGTTGTTTTCACATTTTGGCTATTATGCTGCAATGAACATTCATGAACAGCTTATGTGGACATATGTTTTCATTTCTCTTGGGCATGGATCTAGTTGTGGAATTGCTTGGTCTTATGGGAACTCTGTTTAACTGCATAAAGAATTGCCAAACTGCTGTCCAAAGCAGATGTACCATTTTACATTTCCACTAGCAATGTATGAAGGTTCCAATTCTCCACATCCTCACCAGTACTAGTTATTATCTTTCTTTAAAATTTAGCATATAATATTATCTTATTATTATATTATTTTATTATTATATGCTAGATTTTAAAGAAAGAATAGCTAATGTCCCATTGGCCTAACACATCAGGTATCCAGATGTTTTTTTCATATATATATTCTCCACAAACATTTGTTCCTGCCAACCATATAAAAAATAAATTCTCTTTAATTGGAGTGTTTTTCTCATGGTCTCTAACCACAAGAGACAGATTATCCTCTCTTCCCTCTATTTCTAGCCCTGATGGAAGTAAAAAATGACAATAATAATCTGATGAGACTTGTTTGTAATGCACACCTTTTCTTCAAAACAACAACAAAAAATTTTTCCACAGTCCTCAAATGTAATCCACCCACCAGAAACCAGTACTCTAGTACATCAACTCGCTGCCACCAAGTCTGCTCTGTTCGTACTCATTTTCAGTGGCTGAGTGGGACGAGAGATGGCAGTGAGAGTGGGTGTGAACACAACGTCATGCTCTGGATGCCATCATACATGTCCAGTCTCCACCCACATGGGAATCTGAACTGGAGCCCAGAGATATATATAATCTGGCTCGGAGCCAGAGCTAGACAAGAGTATCAGTGGTTTGAGTTTACTGGACTATTCTGCCTCCCTTTGATGCTAGAAGTATGTGGTCAAGGCAGCCTAGTGAGTCATATGGATGCTGTCCATGCTTAGGAATGACTGTCCACTGAAGGTGTGGCCTTTGATTTGGGCAGAGGCCTTGCTCTTATTCTCTCCTGCTAGAGGATGTTACTGAATCTTCTGCTGAAGGTGGATCTAACATTACCCTTAGCAGGGAGGGCACTTAACCCACCCTGTGCTTGCCAATTCCCCCCCTCCTTGATGGTAGCAGTGTCTCTCAGTCTTGTACCACAAAACCAGAATCGTGGCTATGGCACTACAGATGACCATGCAATAAATATTTGTTTAATAAATGAAGTGAGTAGTCAGACTCTTTGGTCAGATTGAATTTAGTTAGTAGGTGGTGGCAGGGTCCTGACTAGACATCCTTCCTTCTTCCCATACTTAGGCCTACATGATATTTCTATCTATAGGATCAGTGACTCTCCAAGTAACTGGCTTGAGGTTATGAGCATTTTGGCAGGCCTGGTCTCACTTTTTGGGGTTTAATATTTAGCTATCTCTGCTTTGATTCTAAAGCAGATATGATCCATTTCCTATAAATGACCTCTTACTTTGTCCTCAAGATTCCTTGCAACCTTCTTCTTTCTGTTCCTATTCTTATAAAGATTCTCTCACTCAGTCTATATTCAGTAATTTCCTGCTTTACTAACATCTGGCCTGAACTTGAACCTACGGTTGTTTTAACCCCTTGGGCAGCATATTCCACCACCAGATCAAACTGTCTATATACACTGCTTCTCCCCTATTCCTGCCTCAGACAGGCGGGCAGTTCTAGCGCTAGGATTCAAACTCCTACTGTACCTCCCTGTTATAGGTAAAGAACCATGTCCAAACAAATTCTAATGTATCATAGGCAGCATATTGTGAACCTTGTTTTCCACTTTTTCTGCTAGCAGAAAATGGGGGATGGCTTGGTGGGGTGACAGGAGAGTTAACTCACTGGGTACCATGAAATGACTAAATAACATTCATTGGTCCTGGAATACATCTTCGTACCTTACCAAGACTGGCCTGGAAATTTGTGAGAGACCAGGAACTGTCAAGTTCACTTTCTTAAGAGTGGGACACAGTCATTACTGGTGCTGCCATAGTGGTCAGAAAACTAAGTCCTGGGGGTTTTGAGTCTCAAGTATCTCTTGGCCTTTCTCCTCTTCCTCTTTACTGCACCTGTCATCTCTTACCTGGGCCATCAAAATACCCTCTGGAATGTCTCCTTGTCTTCATTCTCTCTACTTCTAGATGAACTAAGCTTTGGTCTTTATAAATACAAACTTGGTCATATAACTTGCCTCTTTAAAAACCTTTTACTCACCCCCACCCAGAGGATATCCCCAATGGCAAGGCCAACTACACATAAAGATGTATTTTTGCCAAAAACCTGATGTCCCAGATGCTTTTTACCTATTAGTTTTCCCCCCAATATTATCATACTGCTATCTTCAATAGGGAATGCCTCAATGCTTTCTCCTCCTCTTTAGTTCTGTTTCTGGAGGAAATGTAAGAGTTTTCAAAAGAATCTGTTAATGTGAAAGGACTAAGAATAGAGTGAAATCACTATTAAAAAAGGAAAATACATGGCCCAAAACTTTATCCTCTGTAAGCATGAAGTGCTGGCCCGTATGTTTAAACAATGCATCAATATGAAGTGGTTTCCATCTTAATAACCTCACAAGCTACAAATCCAAGCAACAACTCTGGACAACAATTTAGTTAGTCTACGCTGTCATTCTAGTCTTCCCTAAGGACACCAACCTCCGAGGAAGAAAACAGAAACCACTGATCTTCTGAGGTGGGTTCCTACCCACAGAAGGGAGGAAAGAAAAGAGGTGGCAGAGCACTTAAAGTGATATGTGTACACACTACCGCCTTTAAAATAATGCTGAACTATTACGGGGACAACTGATCTTGTCCCGTATGTGAGAAGGGAAAAATAAAAAGACAAATTTACTGTGGGATTTTTCTAATCATCATTTCAAACTGTATTTTAAATCTTTGAGTGGAGCCTAGTTTTCCATAGACAGATGGCCCCTGTAACCTCCCTACAGTGGAAATCCCAACCCTCTGCCTCCTGCGGCTTCCCTAAGTAGGTCTTTGATTACTCCTAAGAAGTCCTGTTGCACAGGCCACAGTATTCTACTGACCTCTCTCACCTTAACACTTCCCAGCCCAGCTGCAAACCTCTTTCACCTGAAAATAATGCCAGGCCTATTTTGGGACAAGGACAGACAACAGAACTCTCCAAGCTTCTCACTCTTCATGAGAGTGTAGCAATTCAAATTTGGGCTTCTCTCTAAATGACTGCATAGCAACTTTGTAAAGCAGTAGAAATCCAGCTTTCATGTGGTTGCTTCTCTCCCTCCCCATTTGGGGAGGAAATGTTTGTAACCGTCTCCATGAACCCCTACAGGTTTTTAACTACTTGATCCTTTTGAGTAGTTACCCAGAAATGATGGACTTGAACTCCTGGCCTAAAGTGATCCTCCCAAAGTGCTGTGATCATAGGCCAGAGCCGCCACACCAGGCCTGAAATGATGGATTTTCTACAAGACAAAGGAGTTGAGATACTGAAGGCCCCAGGGCAGACTTACTGACCCAGGACTTACCATCCCCTTCCACTTGCCCCGAGGCATATGGCACCTCCTTAAAAAGCCCATGATCTCCCTTACTTAGGGAGATTTGAGCAGCTTCTCCCATTCTCTGGACAGGACAAGACATCAGGGTACTAAAAACTCCTTTCTTCCTTGGCAACCCTCATTGTTTCAAAAATTGGATCTTTGTGAGATGAGCAGTTGGAGCCACACTGAAACCCCCTTGCGATTTGACAATATGTCCATATACCTTGACTCACATCATTATGTGACTGTCACCTAATGGGCCATCTTTTCCAGGAGGATGTACATTTTCAAAGAACTTCACATTTAAAACAAAGCACAAAATAATGGGAACAAAAGAGTATGTGCAAGTGTATAATTTTGCTTTTTGACAGGGAAGAATTCTGGTTTCCTCGAGCCACATAGCTGAAAGCCACCATCCACCTTGCCATTGTAAAGTACCCAGCACAGTGTCTGGCACACAACTGTACCTTGTCCTTCCCCTTCTAAAATATGCCTGGTTTTGATTATTACTTCTCATGTAACTGGCTGTGACAGTCATTCTCCATGAAAATTTGACCCTCATTGATGCTTTCATTTTTAAAATTGCATTTTAATATTCATATTATACTACTTTAATTCTTTCTCCAAGATACATCATTAAAGATAAGGAAATGGGTTGTAGAAACCTGGCTTCTTGGTTGTGATCACTTACACCCTTCACACGGAGGAAGGACCATGCTTTCTATCCTGTGGATGACTCTCACCTATAGGGGCCTTGACTCACCACTGTATTACCAAGACTGTTCAAACCACAGAATTCTTTTTGGAAATTCAAAGGCCATTCAATTCTGCACTAAATGCAATATGCTGGGCCCTAATTTTTAAATGCTTGCGTGGTGGGCACAGGCACATGCAATGAGGCAAATGAAATGCCTCCTTTAAAGTATATATTGGAGGCTGAATTTGGGTGTTAAAAAATGAACATGGTAAGAAGCACTAAATTGCACAGATATATTTTAAATTCTAAAATAGTTACGATTGTAGGGGGAGCGGGGAAAGGGCATTTATTGAAACCTTAAAATCTGTACCCCCATAATATGCCGAAATAAAAAAAAAATAAAATAGTTACGAATGCTTAAGACAGCTCACCTATTTTTCTATAATTGGCTACATTTGTTTCCACTGTAAATATGCTGACTAGATTTGCATAGTGATTATGTATATGTCTAGGGTTGTATTTTGGGAGTGAGATGGCAGGGTGGGAAGAGGAAAAAAAAGGAAGCAATGAATAGACCCACTGTCCCTAAGTAAGAATGCATTCACATTTGCATGAACAATTATACTTTCACTTGCAAATTAGGTATCATTTGTACCTATGCTGTTTTCCTTATTTAAATAACCATTCTTCATACACAAACACAGTGGTTGTTCTTAGAATGATTTAAAAGAATATATTTTGCAACCCTCTAGACCAGTAAGTTTTGTTCCATTTTGTTTGAGGTCATAAGAGCACATTTTTGGCCCTTATAAATGCTATATTGTCTTACTTAAGTCTAGGAAAAACCAAACAAAAAATGCAGCCCTATGGAAAATATATATTTCAATAACTATGGCAAATAATATTAATAGAATGGATGCCCTTTTACATTTTATCTATTCGGCAACATTTCAATCATAACATACTTTTAGTGAGGATACTTGCTTATATCCTTAAACTATCAATTTGAAATTTATTGAATTCTTCAAAGGATGTAATCCAGATAAAACAAAGAAGTTAAAAGCTTCAAAGAGAGAAAAACATTAAAGAAAATAATATGACCTGCTGAGCACACCCAGAGATACTTCCAGCTCCTTATTAATAAACAGATACAGAGAAGGAGGTGCCTCTGCCTCTCACACTGATACTAAACAGCCTCTTGGCCTCTAAATGTGAGCACGCCCATTTATTTCCATAAACTATACTTTTACTTGCAAATTAGGTCCAGCATGTACCTACAGGGCTTTACATATTTAAATTACTCAGTCTAGGATAATCATAAAAAATCAGTAATAAGTCAAAATAATATTGGAGAACTATTCTTAAAAAGATAACAAAGGCTGAGCACAGTGGCTCACACCTGTAATCCCTAGCACTTTGGGAGGTCAAGGCAGGAGGACTGTTTGAGGCCAGAGGTTCAAGACCAGGCTGGGGAACAGAGACTCTGTCTCTACAAAAAACAGAAGAATTAGCCAGGCGTCATAGTGCTCACCTGTAGTCCCAGCTACCTGGAAGGCTGAGGCAGGAGGATTGCTTGAACCTAGGAGTTTGAGGTTGCAGTGAGCTATGGTGATGCCATTGCACTCTAGCCCAGGCAACAAAGCAAGAGCTTGTCTCAAAAACAAACAAAAAACCACAATAACAAAACCACACACATATATATTTATATATACATATATTTTTATATATTTTACATATAAAACAAAAGAATTCAACATCAGCATTTAACTTAAGAAGTTATTTCTAATGTACATGACACCAAGCCACTGTGTCAATTTGTGTTAAACATTTTAAAGAGACTTTAAAATTCTTATTGGAGTAACAAGTGGAGTTGGTGACCTTAATTCAACATTGTACAAAAAAAAAAAGAAAGAAAGGAAGGAAGGAGGGAAGGAAGGAAAGAAGGAATAAAAAGGAAGGATAATATAAACTGCTCATGGCAAGACAGGGCTGCTGGTATTAGTTAAACATAACTATCTTTTATTTCCTGAGGCAAGTATTTAAATTTTGATTAAAATCGGAAGTGAAAATTAGCTTAGTAATTTAACTCTAATTCTCATTTGTACTAAGTTCAAGTCTCTAGTACAGTCTTTCTGACACAGAAGGGCTAGGTATTCTAGTGGGTGGGTGGGGACTGAAGGGTGACAGGTCATGGTTAAGGTTGATTATAGGGCAGAAAAACTAGAATGTTTAATGTCTTCCATGCAATGCCTCTTTGAGATTGCTTGCCCCTGGAAGTGTGATGTTAAAGGCTTAATCAAATGCACTTGGATTCCTTAAAAGGTACATGGTTGTACTAAGAACCCAACCCTCAATTTATAATCAAGTTATAAACCAAAATAAAAATGAATAATTGTTTCTCTAGGGATAACACAGAAAACTTTAATGCTTAATTTCATTAGCTGGTTATTTTTAATCTGTCAAAACTAAAGTCCATGGAGTTACAATATGTTCAGCCCATATCTATAAGCAAATCATTACATTATGCTTGCGATAAGACTTTAGCTTTCCAGTGACTTAGTTGACTGACCTTGTTAGAATTTCTTAGTAAATAATAACTTATCATGAGAATAAAGGTGTCTATAAAATTTGGTTTTAGCACTCGAACTGGTTAATAAATAACATTTAAAAGAACAGATTTTAGGGAAGAGAAGTGTTGAAACAGGGACACTAATATGCTCCTCCTGGATGAACAATACCCAGCTGGCAAACGCCAGGAAACAATGCCATATTCAAAAAGTTGGCAAATGTCATCCCTCCTAATTTCCTTCAATTTACCACAGGTTAGATTAAGGATGAAATTCTATAAATAAACCATGAAGAGTCTATTTGAGGAAAAATCTGCTGATAAGTTGGTATCCTAAACCTTTTCTTGAAGATGATTTTAGGATGGTCCAAGCATCATTGTCGGAACTCATTTACCAGACTTGCTTTTACGTAAGTCTGAGACTCAGGCTTCATGCTGAAAGGACATATGTACATGCCTAAAGATATATGTCTGTGCATATATGTTTGCCTGGGTTTATAAATTGAGGGGCAGAGGAGGGGCAGAAATAAAGTGAAATGTGAAATACTGTTTGCATACTTGCATTTATCTACACTTTCACCCTATCTTATAAAATAAAAGATATTAAGCAACGTACTTTTGAGGTCTGAGAGTGAAATGTGCAGATCAGACATGGTAAGTTTGAGAACAGCTTGAAGTCATGGTGAAATATTTAGACAAGCAGATTTTGTCAGGGCATCAAGCTTAGTAGTGGTTTTGGAGGACATATCTCATTAGGTGGAACCAACCCTTGCCCGGCTACTATTGTTGATATGCCTTTGATAAAATGATCTGTAATATGACCTTCAAGGGATATCACCCTAGAGAATGATGATGAGAAATGCAGTAAGACAGCCATTTTGACATGCTTCTTTCAGACACAGGCTGACCTAGTGTGTTGATGTCAAGACAGACAAAAAGCCAGACTGACTTTCTAATGGAATTTGTCAGACCCCTATAAACTCCAAGGAAGACTACTTAAGCCTGGTTTGTGGGCAAGAGGGTAGAAAAATACAATGATAGAGTGACTTGCTAATAAAGAACATTACCTTTGGAGAAAATTTTAGATGAGCCTGCTATGCTCCTTATATTTGGAAAAGAGTGATCAGGAAGTTGAATCTCAGTATGAAATTACAGCAGGTTCTTCAATAACATCATTTGGCTCAACATTGGTTTATGAGAGAAAAAAAAATCAATTTTTGCTGGGGCTTCTGTCTGTGTGGACTGGCATGTTTCTCCCCATGCCTGCGTGGGTTTTCCTTGGGTATCCTGGTTTCTTCCCGCATTCCAAACGTGTGCATGTTAGGTGAACTGGCCTATCTACACTGTCCCCATCTGAGTGAGTGTGGATGATGGAACGGCCTCTTGTCCAGGGCTGGTTTCTTCCTTGTGCCCTGAGCTGGCAAGATTGGCTCTGGCCACCTGTTACCCTAAACTGGAATAACTGGGTTGGAAAATAAATTAATAAACAGAAACAAATGATTGCAAAATAAAAATTCATAAAGTCTATAATAACTGTACAAATGCATGACAATACAAAAGTGCTCAGTGAGCCCACCCTATGATTAGTGTTTGTTTCTGAACTGCATGGTGGGAGAAGGTTCTGCTTACAATTATCGCTTTGCAATCTTTATTCCTTTATTTAACCCACCACCACTACTACTGCCATCACTTACCGATTCCCCCAAATTGAGTAAATAATTATCTTACTTGCTTTTATTAATCTTTCTTAAATGTATGGGTAGCTCACATTTATTTCAATATTTAAGATTAGAAGAGTTTTGGTCTTTATTTAGAAGTTTGGCAATGTTTTTGTGACCAGAAATATGCCATAGGGACTTATATCAATTAGCCTATGGTAAAATTGGTCTCTTTACATGCCATTTTACTTAAGGTTGTAGTTTCCAAGAACCTATCGATGGTGATATTAAATGAGGACTATATATTACTGATGGGTAAAGAAAGGAATAATTTTTTACTTCTGTACTGCAGCAAAAAATAAAAAAAAAAAAAAAGAAAGGAATAATTGTACAGAACATGTCAATCTTTTCCTCATTGTGTTTTTTGGTGCCCTTGTTGAAAATTAGTAGACCATTTATGTTTGAATTTATTTCTAGGCTCTCTACCATTCTCTTTCATGGTCTATGTATCTGTTATTATTATTATTTTTTTAGAGACAGGGTTTCATTCTGTCACCCTGGCTAGAGTGCAGTGGTGTGATTGTAGCTGAGTGCAACCTCAACCTCCAGGGCTCAGGTAATCCTCCTGCCTTAGCCTCCCAAGTAGCTGAGGCTTTAGGCATATGCCATTTCACTTGGCTTTTTAAATTTTTTTTGTAGAGACAGGGTATCATTACATTGCTCAGGCTGGTCTCAAACTTCTAGTCTCAAGTAGTCCTCCTCCCTCAGACTCCCAAAGAGCTGGGAGTGGAGTTGTGAGCCACTGCGCCTGGCCTATGTATCTATTTTTATGCCAGTATCATACTGTTCTGATTACTATAGCTTTGTAATAATACAACTTTAAACCAGGAAGTGTGATGCCTCCAACCTTTTTCCCCCCTCTCAGAAATGCTTTGGTATCCAGGTTTGTTTGTGGTTTCAATACAAATTTTAGGGTTGTTTTTTCTATTTCCGTAAAGAATGCCATCAGGATTTTGCTAGGATTGCACAGAATCTATATATTGCAATGGGGAGTCTGTACATTTAACAATATTAATTCTTTCAATCCATGAGCATTGAATACCTTTCCATTTATTTATGCCTTGGTCAGTTTCTTTCATCATCGTTCAATAGTATACAGGCCTTTTAACTTCTTGGTTAAATTTATTTCCTAAGTTGGTTTCTTTTTGATGCTATCATAAATGAGATTTTTAAAAATTTCTTTTCCAATTAGGTTATTGAATATATAAATGCCATGATTTTTGTACCTGGATTTTCAATTTTATATCCTGCAACTTTACTGAATTTATTTATTGCCTGGATATAGCTTTTTTTTTTTTTTGAGACAGAGTCTCGCTTTGTTACCCAGGCTAGAGTGAGTGCCATGGCGTCAGCCTAGCTCACAGCAACCTCAAACTCCTGGGCTCAAGCAATCCTCCTGCCTCAGCCTCCCGAGTAGCTGGGACTACAGGCATGCGCCACCATGTCCGGCTAATTTTATCTATATATATTAGTTGGCCAATTAATTTGTTTCTATTTATAGTAGAGACGGGGTCTCGCTCTTGCTCAGGCTGGTTTCGAACTCCTGATCTTGAGCAATCCGCCCGCCTCGGCCTCCCGAGTGCTAGGATTACAGGCGTGAGCCACCGCGCCCAGCCTGGATATAGCTTTTGAAAATGCTTCTTCATGTCTAAAAAAAATCCAAAGGACTATTTTGAATGATGGAAAAAGTGAATATAAATGGAGCCAGGCATGGTGGCTTACACCTATAATCCTAGCACTTTGTAAGGCTGAGGTGGGAGGATTGCTTGAGGCCAGGAGTTAGAGACCAGCCTGGGCAACATATTGATACCCCAACTCTACAAAAAAATAAAAAATTAGCTGGGCACGGTGGTGGGCACCTACAGTCCCAGCTACTCGGAAGGCTGACATGGGAGGATAGCTTGAGCCCAGGAGTTGGAGGCTGCAGTGAGGTATGATCAGGCCACTGCACTCTAGCCTGGGTGACAGAGACAGATCCTGTATCAAAAAAAAAAAAAAAAAAAAAAAAAAACAGAGAGAGAGAGAGAGAGAGAGAGAGAGAGAGAGAGAGAAATAATATAAATGGAATAGAGGCATTAAGAAAACCAAACCATTTCCTTTCTAAACAAATGTCCAATTTTGGTTGGTTAATGTACAGTCTACTTTAAGAGTTATGCCAGTTTATTCACATAAATTGTAGGTTAAATATCACTGACTAAAACAAAAGGCCCTATAATTATGTCTACCAGTATACTCAACTTAAACAAGAGACTGAAAACAATGACAATGATCTTGGATGGGTAACCATTTCACTACAAGCACAGAAGTTATGCTTCTTTGAAATTATCTTTTTTCTAAAGGTCATAAATATAAAGTTTATAATATAATATCACTGATTTTTGATATAGCATTTTGTTTTACTAAAGTGTGACCAAAAGTTTCCTTTATACTATAATTTATTGATTTTACCTTAAGTAAGCCAATAGGCTGATTTTATGACTGATACAAATAAGAATGTTTCCTTCTTGAAATCATCTTTAACTTTTATCCATATAACCCCAGGTGGATATAATCAAGTAGATTAAGAATCAATTAAGAAAATGTTTACTTAAGCTTAGAAAATACAGGTCTTTTTTCTTTACATTTAAAAATTTTATATGGAAGATACTATTAATACATTTTGTAAAATTAATTTCGCTATGAATGTGTTGGTAGTTGTAAGACTGCCTGAAAATAGCAGGGAATGAAGAAAAACAGGACTTTGGAATTTTAGTTAACATAGAATTCAATATTTTCTGTAAGATTTATGGACATAGCTGCATGTTCAAAGCCTTGAATGGTAGTTGAAGAGCATTTCAGACTGTACTTGCATTCATGTGGCAAAAACTGATGGAGAGCTGGGGTCAGCTAACAGGTATGCCACAAAACCTTACATGCTTAAAAGTTCCAAAGTACCATTTGTAAAGAAGCTATAAGGAACAGTGATGCAGGGTCTATTCGTAATGAAGAGAGCCAGAGTTTCTGACTATGCAAAGATAATGAGCTGCAGAGTAGGCACGCACAAATGTATACCTTTTTCATGTGACCTCCTAACTACTTATTTCTTGGAATTATAGAAACATCAAACCCCAAACCTCTTCTTCTATTTATTTATTTATTTATTTATTTATTTATTTATTTATTTATTTATTTATTTTTTTGAGACAGAGTCTCGCTTTGTTGCCTAGGCTAGAGTGAGTGCCGTGGCGTTAGCCTAGCTCACAGAACCCTCAAACTCCTGGGCTCAAGCAATTCTTCTGCCTCAGCCTCCCAAGTAGCTGGGACTACAGGCATGCGCCGCCATGCCTGGCTCATTTTTCTATATACATTAGTTGGCCAATTAATTTCTTTCTATTTACAGTAGAGACGGGGTCTGGCTCTTGCTCAGGCTGGTTTCGAACTCCTGACCTCGAGCAATCCACCCGCCTCGGCCTCCCAGAGAGCTAGGATTACAGGCTTGAGCCACCGCACCCGGCCCCAAACCTCTTCTTGACTGTTCTTGTTTAGGTCCTCTTTACCTTGTGTCTAAATAAAGCAACATCTTAATTCAGTTAACCATGTTTATCATGAAATCCAGGTCTAGTCAACACCCTCAGTCCCCTGGGAATTGGTTTGTAACGCAGAATATTTTTACTAACATTCTGACTGAAACGTTAAATACACGCTGAGGTAGTCTGCTCGGGCTGCCATATAAAATACCATGAACTGGGTGGCTTAATCAACAGAAACTTATTTCTCCCAGTTCTGGAGCCTGGGAAGTCTAAAAAAAAGGAAGGTGCTGGCTGATTCGATTGCTAGTAGACTCTCTTGCTGGCCTGCAGACAGCCACCTTCTGGGTGTGTCCTCACACAGGGGAGAAAGGGAGAGACAGAGAGAGAGACAGAAGAGATAGAGACGGACACACAGACACAGCAAGTGCTCTTTTGGTGCCTCTTCTTATAAGAACATTAATCCTACTGGATCAAGGCTCCACCCTCATGATCTCATTTAACTTTACCTCTTTATAGGCCTTATCTCCAAATATAGCCAAATTAGGGGTTAGGGCCTCAACATATTAATTTGGGGGCTGGGAGAAGACACAATTAAGTCCAAAGCACACTCTCAGACACTGCTCTACCTGAGCCTAGAACAAGTTACAGCAAACCATGTTTTACATCATCTCCATCATCCTTTCCTGACGTGCAAGGACCTCCAGTCAGTCATCCTTTTCACATTCTCATCCCCACATTTCTTTGTCCTCTACTCCAGGATAATGGTCTCCCAGTTGCCCTTATTCTTTCTAACACCACCCTCTCTAAGCTCCAATGAGGCAACATACTATTTCTGTACTTTCCTCATATCCCACCCATCCTCCCTTAGATTGTAAGTGTCTAGAGAAGTAAGTCCTACAATATTAGCAGTGAGAGTAACGACTGTAGAATACCCTGTAGTGCCTAGTACAGTTCCTTCCAAAATTTTTTTTGAGAAAGAGTCTCGCTTTGTCTCACTAGAGTGAGTGCCATTGTGTCAGCCTAGCTCACAGCAACCTCCAACTCCTGGGCTCAAGCAATCCTTCTGCCTCAGCCTCCCGAGTAGCTGGGACTACAGACATGCACCACCATGCCCGGCTTATTTTTTCTCTATATATTATTTGGCCAATTAATTTCTTTCTATTTATAGTAGAGACAGAGTCTCGCTCTTGCTCAGGCTGGTTTCGAACTCCTGACCTCGAGCAATCCGTCTGCCTCGGCCTTCCAGAGTGCTAGGATTACAGGCGTGAGCCACCCTGCCCAACCCCAAATTTTGTTACTAAAAATAAGTATCTGCTTAAAGTGAGTACCTGAGGGATGCTCTAAAATAATTAATAACAAATTACAATAGCTATTTATTAATAGGCCAATTTTAAATGACTAATAGTGAATAGAAACATTATTTTATACTCATAAATCTGTGAGAATAGTCTGTGTGAGGGAGAGTATGTCAACTGAATACCATTAAAAGGTTGGGCTACATGTAGCCAGAGGCATCTTAGAAAAGACACTGGAATCTTAGAATTATCAGACATCAATATTGGCAGATATATTACTAAACAGAGAAAAAACCCAGATGCTATCCAGAATAAATGCAGGGAAGATTTATACATTACTCTTGGCTTCTATACACAAGAGTCTGAGGTATTTCGGAACTTCAAAGGCAGCTTTTTCTTCGACCTCACCCTAAATTGGCCAATCCTGAGCCCACAATTAAAACTGCGTTCCTGGAAGAGACCATGAGTGCATGATGTGCTTTTGAGTGTGAGTTACAATGGATTTTTTGTGATGAATAAATCAGTTAAGAACAATTTCATGTTTGACAGTAATTTGCCTTAAACGAGCTTCTGCTATCTTGCCATAAAGAGCTTTCCTCTTTCTCTTCATGCTCCCTTTGTAGACAGTGCTAGGGTCTTCTGAATAAGGGGGTTCAAGGAGACAAGGCACCTTTGCTGGGGGGAAATGGAAGGGTGGTGGAGTGTATTGTGGAAATTCGCCTCTGTGTCTCACACATTTGGCTATTAAGGACCCACCCTGTAAGGGGAGCTAACGACCCAGAAAGAGCTGACTTACTGCTATACCATGTCCCAACTCTGTGTCTCACTCTTGACCAAATCCAGTTGTGATAGTCTCCTGCCCAGAATAGATACTGCAGAAAAGCTATAAAAGCATTCAGAGTTCCCTAATAGGGAGCACCTCATATCCTAGCCACAGCAACTGTGGGTGCTGAGTGCTCTAACTGCAGAGCATCTCAGCAGAACAGGCAGTCTCAGGCAGAGGACTCCAGGCCCTCGGGCGAGCACAAGTCTGGCCCCAGCTTCTGGTTTTAAGCGATTTGTTTACAGTCAGACTCTTGTACTTTAAACTCCTTAAGAGCAGGGACTTTGACCTAAGTTGTTTTTTGTTTCTTTTTGTTTTTGAAACTACCCCCTCTCTCTTCCCCTGGCTCTGGGCCTAAATCAGAGTTCGGTAAATATTCATTCAGACATATGAGTGATTCAGCTTAAGGCATCAATGTGGTACCAGTACACAGAAGCAGCATCTCAGCTGTTTCACACGCACAGACCACTGTCAGGGCAGTTGTCAAGAGCTCAAGCTCTGGAGTCAAACTCCTTGAGTGTAAATCCTAGTTCTGACTCTTATCTGGACAAGTTACTTTAACTCTCTGAGCTTGTTTTCTCATTTGCAAAATGCAAATAACATTACTGCTCACCAGACAGGGTGGCTGAGAGGATTAAATGAGAAACCTAATGAGAAGCACTGAATACAGCACCTAGTAGACAGTAGGCTCAAAAATGGCCAGCCGCCACTGTTATTATTACCACATTCATTATCATTTCCATCACTAAACCTGGCAAAAGAATAGGAGAAGAGTCAACAGGTATTACTTATCCTCACTGCCACTTGGGTGTTAATGCTGCAGCATTCATCTCATTTTAGCTGCAGTGGAAGAGAGGGCTTGCTTCTCTACTTTCCTTTCCTGTCCTTCCCAACCTGAACCAACCTGTCCCTCAATAGGTTCACCTTTAGGGAAAGCTGTTTGTTGTCCCTAGGGAGTTGCTTTCAGAAAGTAAATGGTGATCATTATTACGATAATATATATGACATACAATTTACTACCTTAATCATTTTTAAGCATATAGATCAGTGGCATTAAGTACATCCAAACTGTTGTTGGATGATAATTCTTGAAGGGCAATGTTTTACAGTTTCCCTAGGAACAACTTCCAAGAAGTAATTCCTCAACACAAACAGGGAAACTCCTAAGAGTGAAAGGAAACACAATGATGCTTTAAAACTTGCTGGATGCGGTGCCTGATGCCTGTAATCCTAGCACTTTGGGAGGCTGTGGCAGGAAGATGGCTTAAGGTCAGGAGTTCGAGACCACACTGAGCAGAATGAGACCATGTCTCTACAAAATATATCCCTGTCTCTACAAAATAAAGAAGAATTAGCTGGGCATGGAGGTGTGCGCCTGTGGTCCCAGCTTCTTGGGAGGCTGAGGCAGGAGGATTGCTTGAGCCCAGGACTTGGAG
The DNA here is from genome assembly GCF_040939455.1 of Microcebus murinus. Classification (NCBI taxonomy): domain Eukaryota; kingdom Metazoa; phylum Chordata; class Mammalia; order Primates; family Cheirogaleidae; genus Microcebus; species Microcebus murinus. Next base: position 132,176,648 of record NC_134104.1, on the reverse strand, counting down.
GTTGCAATGAGCTATGATGATCCTCTAGGCCGGCCACAGAGTGAGACCCTGTCTCAAAAAAAAACCCCCAAACCAAAAATAAACTTTGTTAGGGTGGATCCAAGGTAGACTTTAGTTGAGAGCTATTATAATTTATTCCTATTAATAAGGCAGTATCTTCTGATGACTATATGCAAACTTAACAAAAGACTCAAGGGGATCATCCCTCTTTAGATTTCTATAGCTTACTCTGTGCAGTCCTTCTTCTCTAGGCTTGTGCCCCACAAATACTAGCCATCTTGATCTTCCCAAACTTCTATCTCTGTCTCGCTAGGATTCACTCCCATCTTAACTAGACATGGTCTTTAACTTCCGGGATTTTGTTACCCAACGGAATATCCTGACATATTGTAAGTTGTCTTTTATTCCTGAGACTTATACAAGGTAAGAGCAAAGGAACACTAGGGGTGGGAGTAAAGGCTTGGGCTTGAAATAAAGCAGTTTCTTGGGGATTTCTTCAACCAGAGGGGATTACATGAGGAGATACAGTGTATGCATTTTGGGTGCTGGCAATAAAAAGTACATTTTGTACATGACAAAGGATAATCCTAAATAGTTAAGTTCTTGAGATAATAAAGATAAGAGCCTAAAGCTAATTGAAATCATTAAGCCAAGTTAAACTTACAATTCATTCTTCCTATTAGTTTTCCTTACAGAAAGTAAATTCCATCACATATGAAGCTCCATACTCACAAAACTATGAAGAAGCCATCTAAATATTTAATGCAGGGAATGAAATGGCTTTTTTAGACATCTCAAAGGCAAGGTCATCACACCTGACACAGCTAATATGAGCCTTCGGTTCAATAACATTACATATAATGATACTCACAGCCTTCAAAGTGTTTACAGAGCTCTACATACACCATTTTTTTCCTTACAGTAATGCTGCAAGATGGTCAGGGTCAAAAGTATGGTCTTCAATTCACAAATGAGGGCACTGATTTATCTAAGGTCACCAGCTAGCTGGTGAGAGAGCTAGGTCAAGGCTCCAGTTTTCCTGACAGCTTCAAAACTCAGTACAATTTGGCTCCTTTGACTTAATCCTTTTAACATGGCAAGGTATAACCTTGCATAGTACTCATGATCTTAACACTGGTGAGTCTAGCAAGAGGCATCATAAGGTTTGTTGAAAAGATGCATGCCAGGGCATGTCACCATGACTCAGAGAAGTCATGCATAAATGCAGCGAAGATAAGGGCAACAGCTTAGAGCTAAACAATATAAAATGACCTCACACTTTGGATCCAGTGCATTCACTTAAGACCTTGCCTTGCACACAAAGAAGTTTAGAAAACTGTAATCAGATTATTAAGCTATGTGCACGATACTGCTTTAGCAGTACTGCTTACACAGAGCATAGAATTTTATATGTAGCAGTACTGCTTACATAGAGCATAGAATTTTTAAAATTTATTTTCCAAACTGAGTTTAAAAAAGAAACTGTTTAACAGTTTTACAGGGGAAAGAGGTCATGGATTTAAGAAGGTATGCACTGGCTGAGACTGGCAAGAACTACAACATTATTCACAGTGTTCAGCCACATTTTCAGAGTTGACACTATGTAGCCCCCATGAGAGTCGATGGGGCCATTCTTGCCCTGGCACACCAGAAGAACCGCAGCTACCAATGTGGCATATAAAATACAATGGGATATTCTAAGGCTATATTATTTGAATAGATGCTACAAGCTAAGCCACACGTTTATGGAGATAACTATAAAGTTATTTTAAAATAAAAATAAATAAAAGATAATTTGGATTTCCTTCTTCTTTTTTTTTTTTTTTTTGGTTGAGACAGAGTCTCGCTCTGTCACCCTGGATAGTGTGCAGTGGTGTCATCATAGCTCACAGAAACATTTTTAAACATTTTACTGGGTGTAAGAAAGATTAAAAGAAGTTAAGAGGGAGAGCAGCAGATAACTAATAAGGATAAGAAAAGAGAGAAAAGAGAAGCAGCAGCAGAAAAATCCAGAGGATGGAAAGGCAGAGATAAGAGAAGAGACAAGCTAATGGGACAAAGGACAAGGAGGAAGGCATAACCAAGGATATATCACAAAGTTCTGTCTTAAAGAAAAAAATATGTGGCCCACTTCACTTTGCCATTGGTTCCAATTTAGTGATTCATATGGAGGTGAGGGTTAAACTCCTGGTTTGAAGGCGGAGTCAAATCAAAGCCTGGGATGAAGATGGAGTTTGTATATATGTACTCTGAAAACACATATGATAGAACAATTGTTTTATATTACAAACTATTAATATAAGAAGTAAAGCAAAATGCAACAGAGTCCCTGGGTTAAGAGGGATAGGACAAAGATGAGTAAGGAAGATTTGCAGACTGTGACAAAAGGCTGAGAACATAGCTTTATGTAACATCCTAGTATCTGTTGTGAGAAATGATGTGGATTATAATACTTTTTCTGTAACCTGTGATGTGGCTCATTCTTTTTCTCTTAATTGGTTTTTCTACTAGGATTCCTGAAAGAGGCAGTCTTTAGAAAGCAGTCATGAACAAACTTTGTATGAACATAAGTAAAAGCCAGTGGTTCACAGTGATTTGGCTATTTCTATTTGCCAACAGAACAAGAGACTCTATTGCTTCACATTAACAGTATCACTCTTCCCTTCAGTATTCATACCTGGTCCCTGAGGACATTAGATAGCTATTAACAAAGTATGAGAAATAGCTTCATTAACAAATTCTCTGGGTATAAAGATTCTCTGGGTATAAAAGTCAGTGTGGGCTGGGCACAGTGGCTCACGCGGGTAATACTAGCACTTTGGGAGGCTGAGGCAGGAGGATTGCTTGAGCTCAGGAGTTTGAGACCAGCCTGGGCAATAGCGAGACCCCAGACTCTACTGCAAAAAACAAAAACAAAAAAGCTAGTGTGGTTATCCAGTGGCCTCCTCAGTGATGGGCAGTAGTTTCAGAAGGCGGCATACTTTGAAAGGTCATTTGAAAGGGGACTGTGATAGCCATATGGGGAACTGTACTGAGATAGAAAAGAGTGTCTCCTGCTTAGGAAGAGGAGATCAGGGCACCAGGGCCTCTAAGCTTTGGGAGCCTTCTGAGTGCAGGGTGATCAGCCAATATCCTGGAGGATGTTTAATGCTGTGATAAAATTTTAAAATATATTCACTTTTTAAGTTTACATAAAAAAATCCGTGCTATGTTTATAAACCAGGTACAGGTGTTTCTGACAACAGATTTCATTAGAATGATTCAGTTAACCAATAACAAGCATACTGTATTAACCGATCACCACATTACAGATGTGGACTGAAAGGAGACAGAAATCTAAATTACAAAGTAAATTAAGCAACAAAGAAATAGCACTTGGAGTTTAAAAAGTAGCATGTGGTGATGACCTAAGAGAATTATACAGACCATAGTCAGCTACTTAAATAATCTCATCACTTTATTTTAAATGGTGGAAAAGACACACCTGTGGCAAATCCCTGCCTGGAAATAATATCTGAAACCGTCCTGTCTGTGTAGAGACCAAGAGCCTACTGAACAGCTGGACAACAGACACAAGAAAAATAAGTCTTGTTGGCACAAAATTGCTTAGCTAAGCCTGACACAGTAATGTCTCTCTTGAGAGAAGCTGTAAATATACTCAAATAGTGAGTGCTGGGTAGCTATGAAATGTGTTTCTTGAGCCTATTACATGCAAAAGAGTTTAATCTTTTATTTACACAACTCACTTTGCCAAACAAGAGTCAATTTGCGATAAAATATTGATGCATATGCTCAACAAAATGATCAAAACAGAAGCAGAATAATCCTGGTCATAAAAAAAGCATGACTAAAACTGTAGGAAAAAAAAAAACAACATGTTTCATGAGCATATATACTAATTACAAAGGTTAATGTAGTGATTGTCATTTGGCATTAAATTAGTGCAGTGTAACCTGATGGCCCAAGCAAAAAAAATGAACAAATAAATAAGTAACTATGGAAGGAAAGAGGACTAATTTTAAAGAGGGACAAACATTTAACTGGTCCTAAACTATTAAAAAAAAAAGGAGGCAAAAAACTATGAGTTTATTAGAGGAATAGGAAAGACTTCTAACCTAAAACACAATTCCTGCATAATTCTTTCCTTGTCATTTAAGAAAAGGTCCTTGTAGTCTAGAGTGAGAAGCATTAATCATCTGAGTTTTTCTGCTACTGTAATCTTTATTATAATTATCTTCATTAAAACAGTTTTTTTTAGAAGTTCATTAAAGTCTAAATGTTCTTGACTTTTCAGATATTCTTCAAGTAAGGGAAGAAAGTCTTTGAAACATTTCTTGGGCCAATAGTTCTGAGTAAAAGACATATTCACATGTGAGTAAAGAATGGTGTTTGTTTATACTGAGGATTTGCTTCCCTTTCCAATTTCTTATTTGTGTTTTCACAGCCTTTCATTGAAGACTGCAGATCAGGTAGCTTTAACAGCTATACTAAATTTCCCTATAGAGCATCAGACAACAAAGATTCAAAGATAATTTGAATGGTGGGAGAAAGAAACCTAAGATATAGACACACTATATGACATTTTAACAGTGAGAAAGACATTGATTTCAGTGGAGGAAGACCTCAGCTTTGGGAGAGTGTAGAAACTGATGATAAGTACTGATTCTAGACCATTTCCTTCTTAGTGTTTTTGCGAACAAAAAACCAAATCATTGGTGATTTCTAAGAAGGAAATCTAAACAATATCTTCTAAAAAGTAAATTGAAGAAAATTTTCATCATAAATTAAGATACAACTTTTTAAAAATGAGATCAACTTCAAAAACAACAAATCAGAGGTTATTATTGCAGGGAGAGTAACAGGCTTTGCAGCAGAAAATATGTAACAGCAGCTAATCCATGTCTAGACTTATATTAATTATAGGGCAATAAAATTGGATAGGGAAATGCTAAGCAGAAGTAGGTCAAAGTCAGGGCTAAAAGTTGAGGTCAGTGTATATAAATTTACACAAAGATTATAATGAGACAAAGGTACTTCACTGAGTCCCATCAAATTTGAGTTTATGGAACAAGCAGCCTCAAATAAAAACTTAAAACTTACCTTAAAAGATGGTTGATTTAAAAGAAAAATTAACTACCAGATATTATTTTTATGAGAAAAAACAATAAAGATATTTCCATTTTGAAAAAAAAGAAAAAGCCAGTACAGACACATTATCAAGGACTATAGCTAGAACTGTTTTTGTTTCCACGGAAGATACCATCTCTTCACCATTGACACTGTGAATATACACATGGTCTGAATTCCCCAAAGGCAATTCCCACATATAAATCAAAGACATCTTTGCCTAGTTACAATACTGAGAAGTTAAATAATTTCTCCAGAGAATTAAACAAATAAGCAAACAAAAACCTCCCCCAAACAGTAATCATTCACTTAAAAACTTTTACCAAATTGGACACAGACTATTAACTTTTAATAATCTCAACCCAAAGCTAACCACAAGTTGATTGTGAATCTACTGAAAAGATGCATTCCATGCAGGCACAGAACCATCTGGAATAAGGCTGAAGTTAAAATATACCAGTCCTAGTATACCCTAAACCAAGATAAAAATATATACATTCCTCAGGAAATGTACTCTCCTACAGAGGACCAGGGGTGGCTGGCATTTATGTGCTTTTGCCCCAGTGAATCAGAGGTACTCATGTAGTGTCAGCTGAACTCTTTTCTAGAGTTTTTCTTATAAAAATATAATGCTGACATCCCAATGCTAAACTATAAAAACATCTCCTCTAGGCCTCCAAACTTCCTAATTTCCCTCATCTATTTAAATTGTACTGTGTATGAACGTACTTTCATCACAGGAGCCAATATGAACAAGAAAGTCAGTCCCTGAAGTACATGTGTGTACAGCACATATAAAATGAAGGCGGTTCACTTCCCTGGTATGAACAGTTGCCCCAAAAGGTACCACCTACACCAGCCTACAGGCATTTAGTTATATAGGCATTTGTTGGCTACTCTAGGCACTTGACTATCACAAATAATATAACTTATTTGGGAAAATGCCTTCAGATGATAAGCAGTGCTGAATTAGAGGGGGGAAAATCCATTGTATTTTCAAGAAAAGATAGAGACATTCATTATTCAGCTTTATAAACACTTCATCTGGGAATATGTTCACCTGTAGGATACTCTTAAGCAGAAAGTTCTTCAAATATATTTAAACTATGTTGAGTTATACTTTCTTTCCAGGAACAGATGTGTTGTGGAAAGAAATATGCCTATAGTTAAAAGGAACTCCTATATTGCTTTTTATGTGAATTCTTCACTGATATGAAGTAATGAAAAATTCAGCTCCCATAATGTAAACATTCAGCTCCTGGATCTCTTAAAATAAGAACAAATATGAAGAGAAGAAAGAGAGAAAGCAGTTATGGCAGAGTTGTGTAGGAATAATTAGCCTGACATTGCAGAAGTGTCTTTTTAAAAAAATAATTATTGTGAGTGTTGTTACTGATAGATAGCACCTTGCCTGGGGCCAGATACTGAATGGAAAGCTGAGTTAGAAAATAAGGAGAAATAAAGATAACTGCTCAGTTGTTATGGGCTCCAGAATAAGACACTGGTAGGGTTATATTAATTCTTTAAATTTTTATAATTATGGTATTTCTCCCAAGATACCATATGATCTCAAATATTCAAACTGAAAAGGGAAAATGTTATTCAATCATTTGGATGTTTTGTCCACATAAGTCAATTTCTGAATAATTAGAGGAGTTTTATTATGTTGTTTCAGAATCAAATTTCCATAGTAAATACGATAGTGCACTATTATAATTTCAAATATGTATTATTTAAGTATGTTGTTTAAATAATTTATGTTCGTTCCTCCTTAAAAACCCCTTAACTTTACTCAGTGGTCTACTTCCTACAGCAACACGTGCTGTACCTTTTAGAAACATATCCTTAACTTGATCAGTGCTAATTTAATGTTATAATAATTCTGATGCAGCAAACTCTCCTGAAGTTTACCATAATATCTTGTTTAAAAATGGTTGCTATGAAAATTAATGTATAATTTCATAATGTATAAAACAATATTAGCTGGATGTGGTGGTGTGCATCTATAATCATAGCTACTAGGGAGGCTGAACTGGGAGGACTTTTTTTTTTAGCACTGCAAATGCTCTTAATAAGCCAAATATTCTCAAATACCTGACTCTAGCAAAAGATAAGTATCGTAATTGTTTAGAACCTTAGTCGAAAGGTTTTTTTTTTTTTATTTCAGCATATTATGGGGGTACGAATGTTAAGGTTATGTATATTGCCCATGGTCCCCCAAGGAGGACTTCTTGAAGCCGGGAGTTCAAGACCAGCCTGGGCAACAGAGACTCTGTTTCTAAAATAAATAAACAAACACACAAAAACTCCCCGATATTATCTGAGAATATTTGGACTGTCTAATAAAAAAGTCCTTGATAACCTGTAAAGATACCTAAACCTTACTAAATGTAGGTAAGTTTTGAAGTTGGGTGAGGGACAGACATATTAGGGTTCATTGTATCCATTTATTCTATTTTTGTGAATGTATAAAAACCCCACTTCAGCATTTTCCTTGATAAAGCAGAGGACATCTAATTTAAACACTTTACTAATATTTCCTATAGGTACTAAAAGTATTAAGTCTTCACTCATTTAAAATTTCCTAGAATCTGTTAAAAATATAATCAGACTGCTCTTTTCTCAATTATACTGAATTGGTGAGATTTTACTGTACATGCTGTTATAGGACACACCAATCAGAATTTTAAAAAGCATGCATGGACACCTCTATAACAGTCAAAAAGAAACAAAAGGAATCACAGATTGCCACCCTGATGTATTCATTTTCCTACAAGCAAAGTTGACAGCTAATCCCTGGGTCAAGGGTAAGAAAATGTAAGTGAGAAAAAGACACACGAATATGATAAATATAACATTTTACTTTCTTCTTTATCAAATGAGAGCAATTTCTCCAAAGGTCCTTTTTGTTAACATAAGAAATGAGGGTGAAATTTTTTCTATTTTTTTTAATAGAGATGAGGTCTCACTCTTTTGACCAGGCTGGTCTCAAACTCCTGGCCTCAAGTGATCCTCCCATCTTAGCCTCCCAGAGTGCTAGGATTACAAGTGTAATGCTCTTTTTCACCGAGGCAAATTGGGTGCTCAGGAAAGAAACCAAACTAATGGTTATGGTAAATAAGACTTGCCTACATGAAGCAGAAATACCATGGGCTATATATAGGAAATTCTTGCTTTGTCATGGAGTCATCTATCTACTGAAGCCACCAATCCTTTCCTGGCAACTCTGAGTTACAGAAGAATCCTTTTCACTTGTTACACAACTAGGCAATCCAAGATCTAACCATATAATCATATAATTTCAATGTTCCTTATTATTTCCTAGAAAATCATTCCTTGATAAAGTGCTATAAATAACTGGATCTTTTTGTTTGCATTATTATATACTAGTATTCCTGTAAGATAACCAAAGAGCTTATTTTTACAGAATTGACAAAGTAGGGAAATGATCCTTTTAACCACTTTGGTACGAGCGCCAACTGTGGCTATAGCTGATAGCCACAGATGAATGTGCACGGCCGAGAGTCGACTTTAGCCGACAGCCAAAAGCTTTTACTTTTACAGCGTTTATCTCTGCAGTTGCAGTGTGTACCTTCAGCTAATAAGTTACTATGAATCTGTGACTTTTTAACAAGCCCTTAGTAGGAGTTATTATAGTACGCGTTTGATTCGTGTAAGTAATATAATTTACCTATTTCCGAGATTTTTCTGTTTTTATTTTTTATGTTACATCTTAGTTTTATATTTCTAAGACCCATAATGGATTCTGACACATCAAGTGAAGATAGCATCGTTTTGAAACGTAAAAATGTTACTTCAAAAAGGAGGAGGGAATTAATTCTATCGTCAGATTCAGAAGCAGAAGAATTAAAAAAGAAAAAAGAAAATTCGGTAATAAATACGTGGTTGCGTGAAAACTTGGATCCACACATATACACGTTTGTTGATGAAGACAGTGCAATTAAAGCAGAAAATATTAATGATTCATTCAATGTTTTGGATTATTTCAAAATATTCTTTTCTGAGAATTTAATGACAGATGTGTAAATGCGAGTTACTATCGATATACAGTTGCACATGGTGACATATCTCTTTCATTATAAAATTGGTCTGAAACAGCAACAAATGAACAGTATACTTTTCTTGCACTAACGCTCATAGTGTCTCGTGTGAAAAAATTATCCATTAAAGAATATTGGAGTACTAATGAAGAGCTTAGAATGGATATATTCAATAAACATGTCACAAGGTAGACATATAACGTTGGTAAAGATGCTTTGCTTCAGTGATAAAGAATCTGAAAGTTCGGAAGACCGACTGACAAAAATCCGTGAACCTTTTGATAAGCTGCGTGAAACATTCAAAAAATCATTTTATCCATTCAGGATTTTATGCATTGATGAGAGTCTCTTCCTTTTTAAAGGACGATTATTTTTCAAGCAAGATATACCATCCAAGAGAAGTAGGTTTGGGATAAAATCATTTGTGCTGTGCGATTGTTTAATAGGATACGTTTTGGATACAATTGTTTATACTGGCTTAACTACTGAAGTGCAAACATTTTCTGAAAAATTAGGTAAGAGTGGCAATATTGTGGTAACATTGATGCAACCTTATTTAGGAAAGGGTCATCAATTATTCGTTGATAATTGGTATTCAAGTCCTGCACTATTTTGATATTTGGACACCTTTGCAACAAACGCACGTGGGACAGTAAAAAAGCAACGGGAAGGTATGCCAAAAATGCCAGAAAAATTAGAAAAAGGAGAACTTAGTTTTAGATCATCAGGAAATTTGCTTGCATTGACAAATGTGAAGTTTGGATGTTGTCCACAAGTCATTTGGCTGAATATAAGGACTATGAATAGAAAAATGATCAAATGGCTTAAAATATTCAAAAGCCTTCACCTATTATAGACTATAGCAAATCGATGGGTATAGTTGATAAAAGTGACAGAATTATAAATACGGTTTCATCCACAAGAAAAACACTGAAATGGTACAAGAAATTCTTTTTTCACTTATTAGACATTTTAATATGGAATGCATATTGTCTATATAAATTTAACACAAAAACAACTATATCAATGTCCGCATATCATTGGGCGTTAATAACAAAACTTCTACAACAGTACTCTGAATCGAGGCAATACAACCCTTGTACTGCATCAGAAAATCTCATGCGTTTTAGAGAAACAATTTTCTAGCACCTTACAATAGTGATAAAACAAAAAGGAAAAATCCATTAAGGAGATGTATTGTATGCTTAAAAAATAATAAAAGGCGTAGTACTAGATACTATTGTAAACAATATAATGTTGGCCTATGTGTAGCCCCATGCTTTGAAATTTATCATACCAAAGAATAAAATTTATTGTAATATTCAAAAACTTGCCTTATTTCTTTATGATATGAATAAAATAAAACTATAATTTTGAATTAACATTTCTAATTTTTCATTTATCAAAATAAAATTGTGAACATTTAAAAATAACGTAATGAAAACATATGTATATGTTACCTATTCTGATTTACATTGCAAGTAAAGCTGCCTGTAAAGTAAAACAAGCCTTCAGTGCTTTAAAGCTTTCCTCATCACACAAGAACAAAACGGATTCGTTGTCAATGCACAGCACAAATATCGTGCAGACTACGAGTGCCAGCTGTGGGCAAGGTTTTACGGCTAGTAAGCGCCGTACCGAAGTGGTTAATATCAATCACTTAAAGTTCGTGTTTACAAATGCATGGATCAAGGTGAATATCTCAGAATTGCCATTTTCTGTATTTTTTAACCAAATTTATGATGGCACAGAATCACTTCCATGAATCTTCTTTAATTCATAAAACAGAAATGTTCTTCTTTTTATGATGTGTATTCCCTGATCTTATTTATCCCTCTCAATGAATTCTCAATTTTTCCAGAACCTCCATAGCAAGAATAGCATTATTTCCAATTTTTTTTTTGGAAATATTCAATTTGGAAATTGATCTTCCCTACAGGAAACTGTGGGGCAAAAGGGGGCAGTGTCCCAGGATTCTACAGAGAATACTGAGCTAGAACCCAAAGTCTTTAATAAAGTTTTTGGACTTCTTAGTATTAAAAATATCAGGTAAATTGAATAACAGTAGCGATTTAATGGTTACTTAAACAACAGGGGCGAAGTACAAGAATAAGCATAAAGTTATAAAACCATAGGTTTCTATGCATAAGTTGTCAAAAAAGTTAAATGACAATCAATTATACACTATATCCACATTTTAAAGTACTGATTTGAATGAATTTTGGAATTTAGCATACAATAATCTAAAAGAGAAGCCAATTCTTTAAAAATAAAGAAAACAGCTTTAAGTTAGTTGTGCCATATATTTCTACTTTATATGTTTCTCACTTTTAAAAAAGTCATAGGCATCAGAAGAAATATGGTATCTATATAGCCCACTATAGGGGCTGTTCTAGGAAAAAAAGTGTTTTTTTTTTTCATTCCTGTTAAGTTAATCCGCTTTGAAAACAGATAGGCCTTTAATTTTTATAGGTTTCCCTGAATTACAGTTAAAGAAATAGGTTTTATTTTTGCCAGTTATCAAGTATAGTAGAATGGGATATGTAGAAGGTTCATGTTATCATGTAAGTGCTAGAATCTTATTGAAGTGCTATATGTATTAATATCTTTCATCAGTCTAACAGCTCACAAACTTGTATAAATAATGTACACAAATATAAATGTACTGAAAAAAAAACTAATCCTACTTTATGGTCCCCACCCACCAGCTGCCACCATCAATTATAACATTTTCATATTGAGTAACACAATTTATTATCTAATCATAACTAGACCAAAGACAAGCAATTAATAATCAAAGCTAAGGTATCAGAGACAATTTATGGATAAGCATTGTATTAGTTGTTTAACAAACAGGCCTTAACTGATTGGAAACAAAAAGTTGTGATTTTGGAGAATGAGGAAGGGAACCATTCTCCCAACCTTTTATAGATCACAATAAAAAAAGCCACTGGGAGCAAATTCCTCTTTTCTTTTGCTCAGTCCATTTGAGAATAAAGCTCTTACCAATGAAGCTGCAGCTGAGCTCACCCTCAGCTTAATCACTATATAAGGCTGCGGGTTAATTAGCTGCCATTCTTAGCTCCATTTGTTGTTCTAATAAAGATTTGCATAAATCTAAGACTGGGGTAACTGATATTTGATTTTTATTTGAAAGGTAATGTGGGGAGAGGGTGCAGTTCATCTACCCTGAGTGTTAATGTTTGTGGGTATGCTTAGAGCCATTTTTATTTGACCTGATCTGTATATTTCTGCCTGTTTGAAGACTGGCAGACAAAGACTTCATAGTTGCTTATGAATGCAGGCCCCTGCTGGCCCAGGCTGCACCATAAGGCAGCCTATGTCTGAAGGCAGATGATGGAGAAATGTAACACACAAGCTAGGGTCAGAGCCCAAATGATTCCCTCTCAGAACAAAAGAGAGCCAAATCACACACTTTTTACAGATTACATTAAGTCCTCACCAAAAGTGGTCAATAGGGGGGAAGGGCGGCATGGGCAATATACGTAACCTTAACATTTGTACCCCCATAATATGCTGTAATAAAAAATAAATTAAAAAAAAGTGGTCAATAGGTTCTTGGAAACTTTGACTTTAACTTTACCATAGGCTAACTAACATAAACCACAGTTAAGATCCTATGGCATTCTGCTTAAAGTCGCAGTTTCCAAGGATGTACTACATATTGCTGGTATGTCCAATATTCAGCATTAAAAAAATATTATGAAAAATTTCAAACATATTCCAAAATATAATAGTATAATGAACTTCCCCCATGTAATCATCACTCAGACACAACAACTGTTAACAGTCAATCTTGATATCTTCCTTATTTCAACCCACCTCCAATCTTTCTCGATTATTTTGAAGCAAATTCCATATATCAAAGAGTTTTATTTTCAAATAATTCAGTATATTCTAAATTCTAAAATGTAAGAATATGTAAAAAATTCATAATCACAATTCTATTATCAGGTCTAAATATTTCGGGCAATAATTTCTCACTATCATAAACTTTATTTTCAAATTTCTAATTGCTTCATAAGAGTGATATATTTTTGGAGTTTTTAATAATACAGCATCAGAATTATATATACAATGAAACAAGCTCATAACACATTAAAAAGTAATACTAGTAGAGGAGAAAAGTAGAATTAAGATTAGTAAAATGCCAGATGATATGAGGATTTACATATTTTTCAGAAAAAGAAGGGAAAAAAAGGTTAGAAATGTTTCTAGACATTGTTCTGTAAATAAAGCATTAGGTACAGAAAAACTGTTGATATTGTTTTATCTCAAAATTGTCAGTATTCTCAGGATAGTTGATTTTGTATGAGGTAAGAAAACTCATTGTTTATAGATCTACAGACCATAACGTAAGCCCATTTTAAATAATATTTAAAGAAACAGATTTCATATAAGGAATATTACAAAACATCGAAGAGTCTTCTAAAAAGCCAACAAAATAGCAAAAACAAACTTCAAAAGATGAAATCAAATAGAACAGAAGTTAAATCTTATATATGCTGAATAATTACTTGAGATGAGAGTATTTACAAATAAGAGTATTGCATGAATATGGACATTTAATTCCTTAATAGTATTCTCAATTCTGGCAACTTATGAATTAAATCATGTTCGCCAAGCAGGACTAAACTCAGAATCTGCAAGGCTGGAGCTGACCTTTAGGACTTATTACCCTCTACTCCTCTCTGCTGTTACTCTGTTTTGGACTGTGTGTCACAGCCAGACTCTGCAGTCAGGTACTATAATAAACACCACTATGAGGCAGTGGCCTAAGAAGAGCAGCAGTGAGATATACCTAGACCACTGTATAGAAACAGAACTGATTATCACTGGCATATCCACCAACTGACTGATGCCATGTGGACATTTGCCACCTAAGAGATAATTCTTCTCAAGAGAAAATACAATAGACAGTACTAATTAAGGATTAGGCTTTTTAATTTTACTTACTTACTTAATTTACTTACTTACAGATAGTCTCATTCTGTCACCCTGGGTAGAGTGCAGTGGTGTCATCGTAGCTCACTGCAACCTCAAACTCCTGGGATCAAGTGATCCTCCTGCCTCAGTCTCCAGTGTAGCTGGGACTACAGGCCTGTGCCACCAGGCTCAGCTAATTATTTTTTCCTATTTTTTTTTGTAGAGATGGGATCCCACTATGTTTCTCAGGCTGGTCTTGAACTCCTGGCTGCATGTGATCCTCCTGTCTCAGCCTCCCAAAGTGCTGGGATTATAGGCGTGAGCCACCGTGCCCAGTCAATGGGGTTGGTTTGTAAATCCACATCTGCTGCCTACAAATATCATACTGATAAGGATATGTGGCCCCACCCTAAAAATATATAACATTTGTTTTTGAATATACCAACAATTTTTGAAAGCGACAAATGTAAATTACAGGAGTATGAAAAAGATAAAAAAATCGGTTTTTATAGGGATAAGAGTGAGAAAGCATTTTTAAAATTTGTTAAATCCATGTTATTATCCAAGGCCTACTTTTGAGCTGAAAGCATTTCTGGTATAAAAACAGCTCTACAGATTCAGATTAGGAAAATCTTATTTATTTATATTCTATCAAACTTATATCTATGATAATTTGAAGACAGTTTAGACTGAAATTTAACTTAATTCTAAAGTGAAAAAATCTAGGATTAAAATGTACCAGATCACTGTAGGGAATAAGTCCATTAAACAAAAGAATGGACATTTTGACTTTAGATAAACAACCTTATTTAAGACTCTAGAAGTGTCATCATTCATAAAAATAAAGTGCCAATTAGGAAATCTTTTTTTCCCCCCCTAAGACAGGGTCTCACTCTGTTGCTTGGGCTAGAGTGCAGTGGCGTCATCGTTCACTGCAAGCTCAAACTCCTGGGCTCAAGTGATCCTCCTACCTCAGCCTCCCAAATAGCTGGCTGGGACAACAGATCCTCCCAAGATCTTCCTGCCTCAGCTTTCCAAGTAGCTGGGACTACAGGCATGTGCCACTGTGCCTGACTAATTTTTCTAATTTTTGTAGAGATGAGGTCTCACTCTTGTTTGGGCTGGTCTCAAACTCCTGGCCTCAGAGCGATCCTCCTGCCTCAGCCTCCCAAAGTGTTAGGATTACAGGTTTGAGCCACCAACTCCAGCCACGAAACCTTTTTTCTATGTGTTAAAGTGTGATAAACTAAATGTTAGTGTGTATTTTACAAATACTATTCTATTTTCATATCAGGCAGGCTGTCTCTGGTTTTAAGGGACATTATTATTTTTAGGCTTATTCTTACTATAAATAGCCTTATTTTCAAAATCTATTTCTTTTTCTTATGTAATTTTGCTTTAGTTGAGAGTGATTTTTGTTTTTTACAAAATGCACCTGTAATTTCTGAGACATAGCAAAAGAAAACTACTTCACTGAGCAGAAATATTTTTGATTGCTGAGAGGCTTTAGTAGGATGAATCTATTCCTTTAAGCAGGGATATTTGTACAGAGAACAGACTCTCACATACAGGCTTAGTCAGGGTAACAGGCCCCACTTCAGCTGACTGGAAAGCAAGGCAGGCCAGGCTCCAAATCATCACACACAAAAAAACCCTCTTGGGACATTACCTCCAAATGAGGTTATACACAGTCATAGACAAATGGGACTGAAATAGGAATAATAGGATTAAAAGAACAAAATCACCTTTAAATTAATGTAATATTACTGAACTTTACTATGGGGGGGGTGCAGTATGAATTAATTTAAAAATATTTTATAATGATTTTGCAAAATTCTTTTTCTTTTTGGCATTAAAACATTAGTTTGTTACTTTAAAATATTTTAGATATATTACAGTTTTATTAAATTCTGTTTTTACATTTCTTCATTAAAAAAAGTTTTATTACTGAAAAATAGAACATATACAAAAGTAGAAAATATTATAATTTCTTCATGTTTTATAAACCAGCCAGGAGGCAAAGGGACTCCAATTCACGCTTGTCATTTCTCTTTTATCTAAAATTTTACTTATGTAGTCAATAGAGCTTATTCCTGAACATGAACAATAGACTCTCATACAATGTTAAAGCTATTAAGTACTTAAAGAAGAATGTTCCCATTGAGAACATCAATGAAAACCCTATAACTATCTTTGGATTTTTGGATTTTCTAAAATAAACCCAAATATGTAAAGAATTGGCAGTTGGTTTGTCTTTTAGTTAAAAGAAACTGGTCAAAGACACATAATCACAAATCTAGGAGCACATAAGAAATAAGAACTTTCCGTGTTAAGTATATCAGCAAGCCACAAAGGTCTGGTCATTAACCCTTTAGTTTTTCTGGGAAGTTGTATTTTCTTGTTTACTTTTGGGGGCATTTTCTAGTTCAGGACCACTCAGCTTTTTTTTTGGTCTAATAGCTTGTCAAAATGCATAAGTATTAGGATGCTAAAAAGGTCACGTCTATGTGATGCTGTCTGGTTGTTATCAGATTTTAATAGCCCACATTTCTCAAATTAACATTTTTTGGTTGGTATCTAATTAAAGATTAAGCCATTCAATTTGAATTTTTATTATTATTTGGCAGGAGAATTTAATACAATCTTTAAATGTACTTTCACATCTAAAATGATTTCTCATTAATTTTTGTCACACTATGCTTTTTCCTTTTTGGCAAATAATGGGTCTTAAAAAGATTAAAGAGAAAACCCAATTTAAAAAGAAAATAGTTACACACTATGAAAATTTTAAGTCAATAATAGTAGTAATAGTAGTAGAAGTAGTAAGCAAGTTACAAAGGTCTGGCATTTTAAGTGTGGAAAAGCTCCAACTCAATACTAGGTTTAAAGTCTCTTACCAGGGTTGCAATCTGTAAGAAGGGAGCAGATGGAGAGGAGAACTTTAGAAATGGTTAGGGCCGGACTCCAGTTGTCCTTTAGGATGTCCAGACAGATCACACCTTGGCTGTTAATATTACAGTGATAGATTCTTGTTCGGAAGGTAACCTAGAAGAAAATGTAAAGTTGTTATAGGTACATCTTTTATTAGACAAAATAGTCCAGGCCATTGGCTAAAGTAAACCTGATTTTTCCTTAGGTGTATGAGAATAATCAATAAACAAAAATCATCATTTTAGAACTTGTCATTCTGGGCAAATTTGTCGTTCTGTTTAGAGAACTAAACACCAATAGCAAAATCATGACATTGTGCTTCTGATGAAGAGTACTGTTATTTAATGTTTTGGAGACTGAATTTACTTTTGATACAATTAGAGGAATATTCATGAGGGGAAACTGACTCTGACCTCTAAAAATAATTTCAAAGAAAAATTTTTTTGGATTCCAGTCACTTTAAGGATTTTATATATTTATGAGATTCAAACACCAAAAAGCACAGAAATACTAAATGGGAATGGGAATGAAAATAAAATAAATATTACTCTATAGCATGGTTTTAAAACATGAACTAGGGCATATTTGTAAAGAATATATCTAGTATATGCAACTATATTAGTTATAACTTATATTAGCTGTATTACTATATACAGTTGGCTTTAATTTATAAACCTTTTCCTTTAATTCTATTCTTTTCCTTAAATTCTATTTTTTAAATGTACTATTAGTGCAGCATACCTTTTCCCTTTGATAGCTAGATTGCCACTGTATGTTGTTTATATATAATTTTAAAATATAACATTTTTTAAAAACTTCAATTGAAAAAAATTTAGTCCAAATCAGTTTTATAAGTGCTAAAATTCTATTTAATAAAAGTTTTATATAAGCAATAAGATTTGAATATTATTTTTTTTTTTTTTTTGAGACAGAGTCTCGCTTTGTTGTCCAGGCTAGAGTGAGTGCCGTGGCGTCAGCCTAGCTCACAGCAACCTCAAACTCCTGGGCTCGAGCGATCCTTCTGCCTCAGCCTCCCGAGTAGCTGGGACTACAGGCATGCGCCACCATGCCCGGCTAATTTTTTATATATATATATATCAGTTGGCCAATTAATTTCTTTCTATTTATAGTAGAGACAGGGTCTCACTCTTGCTCAGGCTGGTTTTGAACTCCTGACCTTGAGCAATCCGCCCGCCTCGGCCTCCCAAGAGCTAGGATTACAGGCGTGAGCCACCGCGCCCGGCCGGAATATTATTTTTAATATTTTGTTTATAAATGTTCTCAAATGTGTAAGTTGAAATATACGAAAATCTTGTTGTTCTGAAGACCAGTCTTCTAGTTCCCTAAGTTCAAAATGGCTCTGAAGCAAGAAAAACACACATGGCAGACCTTTGTAGGTGTTGCCACTTCACCAGGGCATGTAGTATCCACTCACACAGCAGGAAATTTATGTAATTTATATGATGTGAAGTCTCAAGAAAGGGCAGATCCAGAGCCTTACACAGTTGTTGAACATCACAGCACCATTCTCAGGCTAGATAAGTACTTCTAATGAGAACTACTGTTCTAGCATCATACCAGACCAGATAGCCTTGATATCCTTCCCTACACATACACATCTGCAATACCCAAAAGAAAATATAATCAACATTCTTTAAAACGCATAGCTGAATCTGCAAGGGGAATCCTCATGGACCAGAACTAAAAACCAAAAACTACAGTAAACATCCCAACTGACACTGCATGTGCACAAGTGGGTTTGGGGGAAGAGGGAGGGTAATAAAGGATGGTAGTCAGTTTTAATAAAGTAGAGGTTTGGGTTTTGGTGTCCTCATGGAAAAAGAAGATGAAATCTTAGGCCTATATGTGGCAAGGGGTTGTAATTGAGAGTCCTTATATAAATTAAGGCACTTGAATGGCTAGTCTTTCAGTAAATGGATGGACTTAGAAAGATACATCTTATGTGAGAGATAGCAAAGAAATTTGCTAGAGAAAGCCTAGGTTTTTGATTGAGAAAAGAAATGTCTTCTGTGAATTCTAAATCATGGACACATATACTATGTAAACACTAGATTAAAAAGTTTAAATGATTATATTACTATCAGATCAAATATATGTTTTTTTTTTTCTTTTTTTTCTTAACACATAAACGTCTTTCTTCTATAGATCAAATATATGTTTAAGGCAAAAAGCATTGCTAGGAATAAAGAGGCTTACTACATTATGATAAAATGAACAATTTACCAAGAAAATAATAATAATTCTGAATCTGACTAATAATATAGCCAAAAATATACAAAATAAAAACTGGCAGAATTATAAGGAGAAAATGACATACCTATAATCAAAGAGGGATACTTTTACTATAGTAACTGATAGGCCAACCAGACCAAAAATTAGTACAAATACTGAAGATTTGAACAGCCAAATAAACAAAATTAAGGAACTGAATAAAGGTAAAATTCTATACGTAATTAAAAAACACATTTTTAAAGTATGTAAGTAACATTTATTAAAAATGCTAAGCCATAAAAGAAGTTTCATGTAGATTCCCCCCATTATATATTTAGAAACTGAAAAACTCATTTTCAAATAATTCTTGGAACAAAGAAAAAAATCAGCCATATTTATAGCTGAATGACGATGAAAATGTTGGGTTGCCAATACCAAAATTTTGTGATTCAGCTAAAACAGTTATAAAAGAGTTACAGTTTCACATGCATATATTAGAAAGGAAGAAAGATATTTAATAAGTGTCAAACTCATAGAGGTAGAAAAAGAACAATGGAGTAAACCCCATGAAAGAAGAAATAAAGACACGAGTTAATGACACAGAGAATACCTAGTGGTATTAAAATTTTTGCAAAAAAGTCAGAGTGCCTATCCCTTTAAGTGCTATCCCTTTAAATGAAAAGACAAAAATATTTTTATGATCGAATATAAATGATGAGTGGTTTATATAATAGTGATATTTTAAAATCCTATCAGATGGCTACTCCAGTCATGGCTACTCTGAGCTAGCTAATCCTAAAAACAACTCAATGAGAAAAGTATTAACGAACTCACTTTAAAAAGGATGAAACTGAGGCACAGGGAGGTTAAAGAATTGGCTCAAGGTCCCACATGGAGTAAGTGGGAGTCAGAATTTGAATACAATTTTGCTGATCCAAAAGCCTATGGTCAACTACTCTCAGCATTAATGCCTTAAAAACAGAAAACAAAAAACAAACCAAAAAAACGACCTTGACATAGGTTCTTTTCAACCAACATAATTCCCTGTAATTCCAAGTTGTTGCATCTGTCAATAATTTGTTCCTTTTTATTGCTGAGTAGTATTCCATGGTACAGATGTACCAGCTTGTTTAACCATTTACCCATTGAAGAATATCTGGGTTTCTGTGAGATAGAAAAAAATCAAAATGTTTTTTCTAGTCTTACACTCAACACAGAACACTTCTGTGACCAATGTACGGTGCAGAGTTTCCCTCAACAACCAATTTTCTGACACCAGCTGGGTGTCCCACAATTTAATTCAATTCTGACACTGTGCACCTGGAGTGGAGAGGCAGATCCCACAGGTTAAAGGCTCAGTCCCACAACACTGCCCTCAGTTCAGGTGCCAATCTCAAGTCTGGGCCTCTAAACTTCTGGCAACTTGGCTATAAATTGGGAGTTCCCACTTGGGTTTAATCATTTGTTAAAGGAGCTCACAGAATCCAAGAAAATGCTTTACTTATGTTTATTGGTTTATTACAAAGGATGTTATAAAGGATACAGATGAACAGCCAGATAGAAGAGATGCATAAGGCAAGGGATGGGGGAACAGGTGTGGAGCTTCTATGCCCTCTTGGGGCATGCCAACCTTTATGAGTTCAGCAACCTAGAACCTCTGAACCTTGTCCTTTAGGGTTTTTATGGAGGCCTCATTATGTAGGCATGATTAATTAAATCACTGGTCACTGGTGATCAACTCAACCTTTAGCCACTCTCCCCTCCCAGAGAGTTCAAAGGCGAGGTGGGGCTGAAAGTTCCAACACCACTGAAAGTTCTAATTCTATGCTGGTTCCTCTAGTAACTAGCTTTTATCAGGAGGCTGTCCCTCAGGAGACCCCAGCAGTCAGTCACTTCATTAGCATACAAAACACTCTCCTGATATTCCAAGGATTTTAAGAAGCTCTGTGCCAGGAATGGGGACTAAGACCAAATAGTATATATTTCTTATTAGACATCATAGTATCATAAGGTTATTTCTAGATTTTTAGCTATTACAAATAAAGCTGTTATGAACATTTGTGTATGTGGTTTTATGTGAACATAAGTTTTTGTATCTCTGGGATAAATGCCCAAGAGTGTAATTGCTGGGTCATATGGTAAACTCATATTAAGTTTTATAAGAAACTGCCATACTCTTTCCTAGAACGATTGTACCATTTTATATTGCCACGAGCAATGTGATCCGGTTTCTCTGCACCCTTGCCAGCATTTGGTATTATTACTATTTTTTATTTTAGCTATTCTGATAGGGTATAATGATACCTCACTATGGCTTTAATTTGCATTTCCCTGTATACTAATAATGTTGAATACTTTTTCATGTGCTTATGTGCTGCCTGGATATCTTCTATGGTTTGTCATGTCTTTTGCCCATTTTCTCAATTATGATTTTTTTTAAACTATTGACTCTATGGTGTTTTAAATGAAGATATTTCATTAAAACTGAAATATAGTTGGATGAAAAATAATAATGCACGAGTTTACAAAAAATCTCGTGAATATTTCGGACAGAGTTTTACATTGAATGTTTTATAATGCTAATAAAAAGGATCTATTTTGGTGATGTTTGTAAACTTCTATTCTGACAGGTATTTATGAATTAAACCACACTGAATTAAAACAGGCAGACTGACTGTCTCTATAGGTTCTAATGCTAAAGATTCCCACAACTACCACCTTTTGAAGCTGGGAAAAAAATCATGATCCCAGAGTTTTAGGAAGTGTCAAGCATTTACCTACTGTAATATAAGCCATAAGCTCTTCAAGGTTCCCTGCCACATTCCTACTTCTAATACCACTCTTGCCATAAGACCTCCTCACTAAACTGTGAATTGGTCTTGAAAGTATTTTAACTGATGTCCACCATGATGCCTGGCATATAGAAAAGCCCACTGTTTGCTGAACAAATGCTAACACACCACAAGCTAGTACTCAAAGAGACAAGTATCTCTCTGAGGGGTTGTAATGTAACATCTTATTGTTCTTTAGGTAAAAGAGACTTTTAGAACCACAACTTAAGAATAATTAAGGCTGGAAATCAAGAATATGGTGAGGAAGCACAAGATATTTTTTAACATCTTTCTGCCCCATGTTAGTTTACTACATTTTTCTAAAGATTAAGATATTATTTCAGAAGAGATTTCATACAGGCTAAACCAATAATAAAAAATAATAAATATTTAGTAAGCACTCAATATATGCCAGACATTCTAACATAAACATTTTTTATCATTACAATTTTCCATTTAAACCCTAAAGAAAACCTAAAAAATGAGCATCCCGACCGTATCAGCAAATGTGTTTCACAATCATGACAAAAAACTCACTAATAAAAGCTCTTGAAACAGCCAGCATTCTTTTCCAAGCTCTATCAACAAACTTAGGGGAAATGAGACAGAATACATGCAAACTGATAAGGAATTATCTGCAGTCCTTAGATATTAGTGATTCAGAAATAGGAAATGATGTTTTGAATACTGACAAATAACAAAAGATTTGCAACTGCCAGAAGGAGATTTGGAGAGGCTAAGAAAGCATACTCCTCCCACCCCTCACCCTATAGAAGACTGCTCTGCTCTCTGACTCAATTTTCCTGAAAGCCCATTACATTATCTAGTTCAGGGGGCTGGACAGCTGTATATCCTTCACTTCATATTCCTGGCAAAGAAACAAATGATAAAAAAATGACCATAAAGTAAATTGCAGTTCCTTTGTAGGGGTTAATACCCATTGAGTTCCATGTATTAAACAACTTACACCTACCTTTCCATTTATAGCTGTATTTGAAGCATAGGTTAATAACTGATGTTTAACAACGATAGCCATTGTTCCTCAAGGAAAGGTATATAGAGAATACTTTTCAAAGGCAGGGAAGAGAGCACCTTTTAGAACATATTCCGAATATAGGCAATTTTAACAATATGATTTGGATATAATGATATAGAAAACTTATTTATCTGGAATGGCTAATCCCAGATGAGTGTGGATGAGAAAGGTTTTAATTTATGTGTGATACACAAACACCTACACCGGCATGTGTGAGTGCACGTGTGTAGCAGACAGAAGAATGCCACCTACCCTGAAAGATGTCCATATCCTAAACCCCTAGAACCTGTGAATATTACCTCACATGATAAAAGAGATTTGTGATTAAGTGAAGGATTTTGGGATGGAGTGATTATCCTGGATTATCTGGGTAGGTCCAATGTAATCACAAGGGTACTTGTAGGAGAGAGGCAGGAGAATCAAGAGTCAGCAGTAGGGGATGTGATTATGAAGAAGGGGCCATGAGTCAAGGAATGCAGTTCTAGAAGCCAGAAAAGACAAAAAAATCTATTTCTCCCTAAAGCCTCCAGAAATGAATTCAGCCGTGCTGACACCTTGATTTTAGTCTTCTGATCTCCAGAACTGTAAGATAATAAATCCGTATTGTTTTAAGCAACCAAATTTTGTGGTAATTTGTTTTAGCAGCAATAGGAAACTAACACAACATGTATACATATACACATATTTCCCAGTTGCTTCATTATTTTCTCTTAAAATGTACTTCAAAATGAAGCTGTTTCTGTACTTCTGTACAGAAGTACATAGAATCGCCTCTCCTTAAAAATAGTTTTAGAAAGAGTTAGCAATTCTTTATGTTGACTGTAGCAAAAACAAAGCTACTAAGTAGTGGCTGATCTTGGATAAGTCACTTTGCTACTCTGAGCCTCTATTTCCTAACAAAATTAGAGACTTATTTATTTATTTTTTTTTGGAGACAAGAGTCTTGCTCTGTTGCCTAGGCTAGAGTGCTGTGGTGTCAGCCTAGCTCATAGCAACCTCAAACTCCTGGGCTTAAGCAATCCTTCTGCCTCAGTCTCCCAAATAGCTGGGACTACAGGCATGCATTGCCATGCCAGGCTAATTTTTTCTATATATTTTTAGCTGTCCAGCTAATTTATTTCTATTTTCAGTAGAGATGGGGTCTCGCTCTTGTTCAGGTTGGTCTTAAATTTCTGACTTTGAGCAATCCTCCCGCTCTTGTTCAGGCTGGTCTCAAATTCCTGACCTTGAGCAATCCTCCCACCTTGGCCTCCTAGAGTGCTAGGATTACAACCATGCCCAGCCTAGATACTTAAACTAGATTATTGCTAAGGCCCATTCTAGTTCCATGATCCAGGAGTTATACTGTGGAAAGAATATATGGGTATGAGAGTTATCAGGACTTGGGCTGAAATCCTGATTTTTGCATGAATCACTTAGCATCTCTGAGATTCAGATTCTTTATCCACGGAATGGAAAATAACAGCTATACCCTTAGTAGCTATGAAGAATGAAGTCCACAAATGTTCTAATAGCATGTCTGGCACCCAGCAAGGTTCAATTAGCCTTACTCTTCCTTTCCCTCTCTTACATCCCCTAGTTACTAGTTACAAGATTTGAGAATGCATGTATTCATGTAATAATCCCCTCATCACTGGCTTTTAAATGTGTTTTCTTTATACTTCTCCCTTGCTCTAAGGCGTAGACAACACTCCATATATAGATAAAAAGATGGTTTTATAAGGGGAGAGAGATCAGGTAGGGCACAAATACAGATACAAAAGTAAATATTTTAATACGGTACTTCTGACAAACTGATTTTATATGTAATTTATTAAAAATAATTTTTTTTGAGATAGGGTCTCACTCTATCATTCCATCTAGAGTACAGTGGCATCATAAGAGCTCACTGCAACCTCCAATTCCAGAGCTCAAATGATCCTCCTGTCTCAGCCTCCCAAGTAGTTGGGACTACAGGTGTATGCCACCATGCCTGGCTCATTTTTCTATTTTTAGTAGAGATGGGGTCTTGCTCTTGCTCAGGCTGGTTTTGAACTCCTGAGCTCAAGTGATCCTCCAGCCTCAGCCTTCCAGAGTGCTAGGATTATAGGTGAGAGCCACCCCACCCAATGGATCTTTGCTTTAGGCTTACTGTGAAACTGTAGTTTATTTGAACAAGTTGTTAGTACACATTTAAAAAACATCAGTACTTCTCTCTTTGAGATTTCAATTGAAGAACACTGCATCACTAACATATCCTAAGATGATGATGATTATTTTTGAGACGGGTCTCATTCTGTTGCCTGGGCTAGAGTGCACTGGCATCATCATAGCTCCTTGCAACCTTGAACTCCTGGGCTCAAGTGATACTCATGGCTCAGCCTCCATGTGTGTGCCACCACGCCCGGCTAATTTTGTTATTTTTTGTAGAGACAAGGTCTCGCTATGTTATCTAGGCTGGTCTTGGAATTCCTGGCCTCAAGTGATCCTCCCACCTTGGTCTCCCAAAGTGCTAGGATTACAGATGAGAGCCATTGTGCAAGATTAGAATATGTATATCTAAGAAATAGATATCAGCAAAACAAAACACCCCTCCCCTTCCAGTCCCCCCCCCCCAAAACAATGAAAATACATTTGGCCCTTGAATAACTTGCAGTGATAGAATTAAAATTAAGCATCACCTACAAACCCATCATGCATAAAGATAACACCTACCCAGCTGTGAATACTACATGCTAAAGCATGCTTCATGATAGAGCTATTTTAAGATTTCAAGCACAATTTAGATAGTCAAAAATAAAAGACCTTTATACCACAGATATTTTTAAACTGGAAAAAATCTCCCAGTTCTTTTAATGTACAGATGTAGAAAAACATGCAAAAAGATTTCCCCCATCGTAAGTAGCAAATCTCTTAGAAGATAGGAGCATCTTATTCAATTCCCAGAGAGTGCCTTTTCCTATAATACAGCGGCAAATTACTCTCAACTTCTGCAAAGCAGGATGCTTGGAATGACTTGATAAGGGAATAATTAGATTGTGTTTTTAATTTATAAAAATTCAATTTATATAGAATGTTTCTGGAACATGTCTTCAATGAATAACACTCAATTTGGCTCTTCTCCAAATTTGTGTTTTGTTTGTTTTTAAATTAGCAACTTCTTTCATATTTTGTTTTCCATCTTTTTCTCTTTAAACAATTAACTTGTCTCTGTTGACTTGTTCTGTTGTCTCAAGTTTCAGGAATGGTATACCGGTGCATTGTAATCTTTGAGTGTGAGTTTATCCTCAGTGTGCATTGTTTATTTTTCTGTAGAAGTCTCATGTGTTTTGGATTGTAGAGTGTTTTGCATTTGTGTCTTCATGGGCCACTGCAATAACACTAGTTTGAGACCAGATTGTACCATATATGCCAAAATATAGGGCAATGAAATCATCCCTTAGGAAAAGAAGAGTTGATTTACATTCAAATCTTTATAAAAGTCTCATATTATAGATGATGTCTCAATTACTTTGTTTTAAACAGAATTCTAACTGGTAAAGACACAGTAGCCTAAAACCAGCTCATTCAATGCTTCTTTGGCTTGCAAATAAGTTTCTTTTCTTGAGCTGTTAAAAAAAAAAAGGTGATGGTAGTGTGGGGGGAGATATAGAAATTTAACAAAGCTCTAGGAGTATGACATTCCTTAGAGTACAAATTCACCTTTTAAAGGCTTGGATTTTAATAAGCCTTTTAAAATTCACTTAAAAAAAGTAAAATAGTAATTTAAAACTAGTAAGGACTTAAAAAAAAAAACAACCTGGCTATATAAGTTTCTACAAATAAGTTGTGGCTTGGGACAAATTTTCCAGTAACATAATCATATGAATTTAGAAACTGCTGAATCCCAAACAACTGAGGTGGAAAGGAAGATGACTGGTTCTAGATTTAAATAGGTACACAAAGAATCATTTAAACATTCCCACTGTTTTAATTAATTGAGCAAATACATAATCAATAGGTGCTCAATCAATGGGGACATGAGGTTATCACATCAGAACTCAAAGTTTAATCTCTTAGTTTAATTAAACTCTTAGTTTAATTTTCCCTCCAGAGGCATCAATTCCCCCCAAATCAGATACTTGAATAGTTAGTTGCTCTTAAACAGTGAACTTAACAACAATTATGGGAGGCTATGTTGGTCCAACAACACTTACTTATTAATTAATAGTGTACAGAGAAGATAGTTTAATAGCTGTCCAAAGAACCAATATCTCTTAGACAAGATGACTCATTTTTGCTTTACAACTGCAAAAGTGGCTCGTATGTAACAATTAATTAGGAAGCACAACAGCTGATTTACTGAATGGATTCCACATAAAGTATATAATAAATGACTGACCATGTGACACTTGTTGTTAAAAACAGTAACACAAACAGAAGGAGAATGCCCTCCTTTTCATTTATTTATTTATATTTTTATAGGTCTCACACTACCTAAGTCAATTCTATAAGATGCAGCATAATCACAGATTTACTAAGTGTGAAATGGAAATAATATACAGGATTCCTTCATCCTTCAGGAAAGAAGTGTTAAATTTTATGTCTATAGACACGAAATGGCAGTTATTTATCTCAAGAGATTAAAAACTCAATTTATATACACACAATACAAAGTATCTGTCATAACTAGCTAGAGATGACAATTTGGTTTTTCATATAGCATACAACAGTGTAGAAGTAAACTATATTTTAACACAATCTTTAATAAAACAATGACTAATTCTGTTAATGATGCAGTAAATTTACAGCAATTATAGAGTTGGCTGAATGCCCACTTTCTCAGTGAATGCTACATGTATAACACACAAAAGAGACATTCTTTCAAAGTGAGAAAAAAAAGAGATGTTCTTTAAAAGTGGCAAGTATTCACAAATATCAAAAAGTTTCCAAACTTTGAGGGTAATGATATTTCTTTCCTATGTTTACACCATGAAGTTTAAAAGTACTGTACATATTCAATTGTAACCAAAAATGAGACACAGACAGGTTCAGAGAAATTCAAATGCTCATAGTACAGTCAATTTTAATAATAAGAAGTTATAAAAAAGGGAGATATGACACAAATGAAAACACACACACACAAACCCACACTCTCAAAGTTTTCTGAAAACGATAGAAAAAAGTAAGATGACAATAAAGAAAATTCTAGATCTTAACAGCTTGACTTCAGACAGCAAAACTAAGAATACAGGGATTCAACATGTTTCTCAGATTGAGATCTGACAAAATGATGACACATGTAAGTGTTTAGCAAAGAGAAGAAATGTTTAATGATAATTGTTATTATCATTGTGAGAAAAAAGTAAACAAATGTTTTAACATGGCTTGAAAAATGTCACTTAACATTTGTCCAATCTATGAATAATTTAAATCTCAGCATATAGAATATTCTAGTAAATACTCTCTAAACATGTGTGGAGAACAGATATAATGAACCAACTTGATACTCATGATATTATACACTGAAACTGATAGCTAACCAGGCAGCATACTTGAAAAGTAAGAAATGGTACCTTTTATGAAATATTTGAATGTTTAGTTTGTTTTATGACAGGCATGACTAATACTGTGTGATGATCCAAATCAGATTCTACAATAGAAATGACACTATATAAGCCTTCTTTATAAAGGGATATAATAGCAAAAAACCAACTTGGTAAAGTAGAAGATAAGCATATTTATTTCTCCAAGCTCGTTACTTCTCTTTGAGATTGTGCTGATTCTGATGTATCAGTCCCCCCTGTAACAATCTAACATGCAAATATTAGTTTACTCAGAAATGGTTAGAAAATAAGATTGCAGTCCTATTGAAAGAGTGAAGGGGTGGATGCTGAATGAAAAACTGAGGAGCTGGTCTCATATTCTGCAGTTTTTGATCAGGGGAATGCCATGATGAAAGGGGTATTTTAGGAATCTGTAACAGGATTGTTAGTTACATAATGTTCATTCTTAAATTAGCCTCTTGTGGAACAAATCCTTTGTGGTATGTGACACTAACTTATTCCTACATTTACAAAATGGCTTTTATATGATCAACACCATGAAAGCTTTTCTTTGTATACTAAGGGCTGACCAAACCAAGAGAGAAACGAATACATGTGAAACAGAAAAAAGAGCTGGGGAAATGCAGAACGCTGGGCAACTCAACTTAGTTCACAATCTGAAGCAGGCATGGAGGAAAGGAGGGACCAGGTACTGCAGGCAAACAGTAACCAGAATTGACTGAAAAACCAATTCTCATGGACTTCACCACC
Source organism: Microcebus murinus (assembly GCF_040939455.1). Lineage (NCBI taxonomy): Eukaryota > Metazoa > Chordata > Mammalia > Primates > Cheirogaleidae > Microcebus > Microcebus murinus. The sequence continues at coordinate 132,147,208 of NC_134104.1, read as the reverse complement.
TCATGAGAAGATCAGAGGGAAAGGAAAACTAAATTATGAGAAAAGCCTAAGGTAAGCATTCTGACTCTTTTGGTCAAACACCCTTATAAGGAGGGATATAAATTTCCCTCCTCACCAAAAAAAGAGGTAAATTGGCTCTCAGTTCATTTCAAGAACTATCACAAACATCTCTTTTTGCCTTCCTGGCAAGTATTCAAGAATTACTTGCTAGGGTTTTTTTTTTTTTTTTTCTTCTTTTTTTGGTAGAGACAGGGTCTTGCTATGTTATCCAGGCTGGTCTAAAACTCCAGGGCTCAAGTGATCCTCCTGCCTTTGCTTCTCAAAGTGCTGGGATTATAGCGTGAGCCACTTCACCCAGCCCACTGTTAGTTTTACTGAAGGAATATAGAGTGTTATGAGTAATGTCTTAAATTTTATTTTTACCTAAATGTTAACTACATGTATTTGTTTTCCATTTAAATTTTCATGCCTAATTTTCTTTTATCCCAGGCAACCTTTCTTCCTCTTCTGTCCCTCTCATATTCTCCATCTGTTCACAATCTAATCACTACTACTACTCTTGTGATTTCTGACATGATTTCTCTGTCTCTATTTCCAACTTCTAGGATATCTTGCTTCATTCACATCTGAAGCCTGTTCTTTTGGCTTTATCTTTTTCCCTCCAGTATTCTCTGTAAGACTACTCCCCTAAAAAAAAGCAATTAATTTTCCCTAAGGCTGTGTGGAAATGTATCAGATAGAAACATGAAAAAAGGAAAAAGGTGGTTGTGGGGTGGGGGGAGGGGGTTAGAAATAACAATAATTCAGAATTTTGCGGAAAAAAATATATTCCCATTTACTAATGTTCTATTCTTTCTGCCTAAATCTCCTATCCCTAAAAGATATCTGAAGTAGTATCTTAAACACTCAGGCCGCTCATTTCCTTTCCTGATAATTTGCAACATTCATCTTTGTACTATATAAAATTGGCTGCTGTGGTATAACAAACAAATGCTACCTTTTAAAAGCAAACAACTGTACCACATGTGGCTTTTTAATAAATAACTCTGACTTCATTTTACAAAACTGATAGCTTTATGTATAGTTAAACAAGGATTTTAGAAATAAAATTTTGCAGACATGCTAGCAAAATGTTTATTTACAAAGGGAATACATTTATATAAGAACCTTAAGGACAGGGATTGTATCTGATACTGAATTTTATCCCCTCTAGGAAAGAGTAGGATGTTAACATGTATTTGTTCAATAAACAAATTAGCTGGAAAAATACTGAATACTTACATTTGAAAGGAGGCCAAACATAATCACAATTAAAAATGACAACTGAGAGCTTCTGATGTTCCAGCAGTTAGGTTTACACTGCTTTTTTTTTTGGGGGGGGGTGTCAATGACAGATGTGTAAAATTTACTGTGTAAAGTTTATAAAGGGAAATGCGTTTTATTTAAATTTTGATTTATGACATTTTCAAAGTCTTGTAGTTAATATTTTAGTCAGTAGAGATTATGAGAGTCTTAAACATTAATTGTAGAGTTGAGATTAAGAATATTTCACAAGTTCTTTATATTAGGAAACAGAACTCAAAGACATTCCAGAAGCATGGCACATAATATTATATTGTGTCTACACTGTGTCTACTTCAAATAAATATTAAAAAAAAATTTAAAAATCTGGTATGTCTAGGTAGAAATGACTATGCTTTTTCCCATTGGAAGAAGATTGATGTACTTCTGTTCTGACAATATTAGAAGAATCTACTTTTCTTCAAAAGTCTGTATGGGTCAATGTTTCATTTTTTTCCCCTCCTTTTTTGGGTCAGAATTTTTTAGTGATATATAGATAAAAGACAAAAAAATCAACATTTTGTTTGTTGAAAAAACTAATATGTCTTCCTAGTAACATGGTGATGTTCACCGTCAACTGGTAAACTGTAAGGCTTTTAAGCACATGAGGTCTATCTGAAAAGTATCCAGACACTGTTAATATAATGAGAAGGGTTTGCACGACATGGATATAACCTGGCAACCAAGGAGAGTGGACTGGGATGCACATGTGTGTACAATGACAACTTCACTGCATTAGTCAGTGGGGCACTAGATGCCATTGAGTGAGCATGTGTACTGTGTGGTCTTGGCATTCAAAATGACTGAGTAGAGCAACAAATCTACATCAAATTTTGCATTAAGCTTGAACGTTCCTCTGCGGAAACTATTCAGAACATTCAGAAGGATTTCAGGGACAATGCAATGAGTGCAGTGAAAATAAAAGTGTGGCACAAATGCTTCAAAGATGGTCGAGAATCTGTTGAAAGTAATCCACATTCTGGAAGGCCCGCAACAAGCAGAACATCTAAGAATGTTGAATGTGTACAGGTTAGGCTAAGAGACACTAGGAGAACTGTGTGAGGTCTCAGGTGCCTACTTTGAAGGGGACTGAAGCATCATTGTCCTATGTACAATGTTTCTTGTATCTTCTTCAATAAATGTCTCTATTTTTCATATTACATGGCTGGATACTTTCTGGACAGACCTCGTATATATTTTGAGGTCATAACTATAATGGATGGCTTTACTTTCTTAGATGTGGTAAAACTCTAAATTAATAAGATTAATTTCTCAGTTATGTTCTTAAAACCTGCACCACCATTACTTTATAGTCACATAATGGAATAATTTGGTCTGGTTAAGAGTAATTATGTCCTTTATTGGCTATAAAAATCAATCTATTAAAGAGGTTAATAATTGAGGAGACAAGAATAAATTTAACATTTTATTCAAATTTCTAATTATTACACTATAACTATTAAATTTTTTTAAGAGTTACATCTTCAGTTTGATATTATAGGAATAGTATTTTCTTAAACACTGTTGATTGCTTTAATGTATATTTGCTAACTTTATACCGAGCTTAGTGGAAGAATAAGATATGTTTTGTTATAGATAATGCTCGTATAAGATTCTGCTGCCATAGAGTTATTAAGCTTTCTTTCTTCTCTAATAGTAACTGAGTAAAGTAAAAACGTCTCTCTTCTTCAACAATTTGCCTTGCAGCTTTGGTCCTTGGTGATAATGCAATTTCACTTACGTAATGTCACAAACTCATGTTTTATATACTACTTTAAGAAGATGCGTTGAAAATTTTCCCAACAAATCATGCTATTGCCTTAATATATATATGCCTGTATTTGTTGCTTCATATAATCTCTTCAGAAAAAAGTTGTTCTTAAATCTTAGATCTAGAAATGTGGCAAGGGAGTAATGTAGCTGGCACTCAAGATACTACAATTGTCTCTGAATTCCCATCTGCATTTAAGCTTTCAAAGTATGCATATAAACTTCAGCAACTTTTCTGCAGTACAATGATGTAAAGAAACAGACTCTTAAGAAACATTAATCTGGTTACTCTTTTTATTTTTATTCATATCACTTTTATCATATTTTTTTCATTAATGAAATAATGAAATACATTTCCAATGTCTCTTTCTTATTTTTATAGTGAATATGTAATGTTGGTGATACCTCTACACTAATGTTAATTCTCAGGAAGAGACAGTGTCCATGCATGAGGAGGAGGGAGAGCTTGTACTTTCCATACTCCAAAATACCATCATTCTGCACCTTGATAAATCTATCTTTTCTCTTCTCTTTATTGAAATTCTATCATCCATCCTGGACTAGCTAAATAACATTTCCTTAAGAAAGATGTCCCCTGCCACTTTCAGTTTGTCCATTAGTAGCATTTCAAAATGTTGGGTATGTACGTGTTGTGCACGCCTGAAGGAGGAAATATTTCCTACTTCATTTTTTCCATTGTTTTTTTCAACATTTTATTTAAAAAAAGAGCAGATTTTGGCCCAATCCTGAGGCTAAAGACAAACTGGATTTTATTCCTACTCCTTAGCTATCTATTCCTTAATCCTTTTTTTTTCTTTTTTTTAAATGAATAATATTCTACTTATTAATTTAAAATTTTTTTCTTTATTTTTTTGTTTTTTGTGTACCAATCACACAGAATATTCCTTAATCCTTAAGTCATATTTCATTCTTATACTCTTATTACATTCTTGGAGTTCACCAATTCATTATCTTGGTCTCCATTTTTAATCATTTTGATTTTTTGTTTGAATGGGACCCCTCCTTTTGATCAGACTTCCTAAGAAATCTCTCCTCAATTTGTTTCAGTTTGATGCAGTTCTTTAACTACCTTTTTGTGCTTTCTCAGTATTCTCTGCTGTGTCTCCTTCCATCTGTCATTTCTCATGTTGTCAGTACCTCGAACCTTTGTTATCTTTAATGCTGATATTTCTTCTATTTTCAAAGTTCCAAACGAGCTCTAAATATATTGCTCTAGATGTGATGTCTCTCTGAATTAACGTTCCACATGTGCAATAAATTACCATGATTAGGACTTGGTTAGCAGAACAAGCTTGCTTTTTCTACACTTCAAAGTTCTGCCATCCTGCATCTTGATAATCCAGTGTCTTCTTTTACTATAGAAATGTTTTATGGATACTTCTTTTATGAAGCTTTCCCCTGCAACTTCCACATTACAGTATTGAATCCTTTCCTGAACTTCTATTAAATTTAAACTTACAATTTTGTGTGTATATATATTTCTTTTTCCCTACCTAGATTGAAGGCTGAGGTCAGTGAGATTTCTTTCCAATGTCCATGGCACTGTCACACATCTAATAGGGCTTGGATACTTATTTATTGAGTGATTAGATGGTAATCCTGTATAAGTCTTTAACTAAATGCTTGTGTTCCCCTCCTTAACTTCCAATAAAAGGTAGGAATGGAAGTAAAAGAGAAGAAAAATTTTCCCTGAATATATTTACTGATTTTCTATCTGATTTGCATTCAAATTTTAATCTGATCTAGGTATTTTAGGATGTTTAACCTTAGGAGTATGCTAACATGATCAGACAGTGGTTTGTGATATTATTTAGAGTTATCTACTTTGAGTAGTTACTAAGCCCCCAACTAGGCTCCAAATACTTGCTCCAAATATAACTTAGCTTACTTGTTAGCATTTATACAAGTAAGCATAACCTAGGAAGAGTGAGAATTCTTTTCTTAAAAGGTGTCTGAGTGAATATATGTCACAAATTTTATTCCTTTCTTCTTTTTCCTTATTTCAAAGTAATCAACTGATCTATTAACAAACCAAGGAGGTATTTATTAAAGCCTACAGTTTACACAGGTCTGAATTAGGGTCTAGGAAAGATAACAAAAGAAATATAAATACCCCCGGCTCTAAGAAATATTTGTCGTCAGTTATAAAGATTATACAGTGGCTCCCATCTGTAATCCTGGCACTCTGGAGGATGGCTGTAGCTCAGGAGTTTGAGACCAGCCTGAGCAAGACCAAGATCCCTTCTCTACAAAATATAGAGAAATTAGCTGGGTATCGTGGTGCATGCCTGTAGTCCCAGCTGGGAGGCTGAAGCCAGGAGGAATGCTTGAGGCCAGGAGTTTGAGGTTGCAGTGAGCTACAACGACACCACTATACTTTACCCTGGGCAATCAAGTGAGACTCTGTCTCCAAAAAAAAAAAAAAAAAAAATACAAAAACCAAAACGAAACAATAAAAATCTTTGGTTTGGAACAAATGAACATAAGGAATAGACATTCACTTATTCAACAAATACCTACTGACCTTCTGCTATTTTCAAAGCGCTATGCTGAATTGAGAAACATGGGGGATGATAGGTGAGAGAGAGGGAAGCTAAGATAAGTAAGTTGGGTCCTGGCCCTTAGATATTTGACTATCTAGCAGAGAGATAAGAGAATCACACAAATAAATACCATAAATTATTACATGAGAGAACATGGGCCTCTATAGTTCAAATTAGAAGAGATGATACATAGCTGGAAAGAATCTTAGAAAATATCAGAGAAGAGTTAGTTAAAAAGTGAATTTTGAAGAACTGGAATAAGAAAGATTTGCTGATTGATTTCTTTCTCTCTCTTACCCCTCACCCCCTAAATTGCTCACCAAGAGAAAGATGGGCAACTTCAAATGTGTCTACATAAAAAATTCTCACTAGCTTATGTCACACTGACCTGCAGCCTTAAACTCCTTGGCTTCATACAGGCTAAGATGCAGGACAACGGTTATGCACAAAAGCTTTAATTTTCAGAAAATATACACGGTAATATTAATGCATCCTGCAAGAAACTTGGAGTATTAACACAATAGAAACATATGGAATAGACACTGCCCCCTCAATTTCTCTATCTACTTTTTCAGTCTCCTTGCCACTACTCTAGTTTGGGCATTTTTCATTGCTAGATGAGATTATTGCAAAAATTTCTTTCATGACACTCTTATTTTTTTTTGGTCTCTCCTCTTCACCATCATGTCCCATATTGCTTCAAGGGTGATCTTTTCTACTTGCAAAAACATTCAATTGTCTACTGCTTGCAGGGCACACTCTAAACTCCTCTGCACACCTGCCTACCCTGGCAGAGTCCTGGTTCTCTATGGACCATGCTTCCCTGAAAAGGTCACGCACTTGCAGTCCTCTGTCCATGTGTCCTTTTGGCTAGTAATATCTTCTTTCCTTTCTCCAAGGTTACTGCTACTATCTGTCAGGTCTTGCTCTTAATCTCTTCTCTGAAGACCTGCCTCCTTCAAGCAGATTCAGGTGCTCTTTCTCCATTGTTCCCACTGCACTGTTATCCTTATGACAGTCACTATCTATCATAGATATCTATGGCACATATCTATCTCCCCACTGGTTTGTAAGTTCCAGCAGGGCCAGAGTTTGGTCTCTTCTTTATTCTAGGGTAGGTGCTATTTTCTACTTTTACTTTGCCATTATAATCATTTCATGGGTTTAGACAGATCCAGAAATGAGTTTTGGGGAAAAAAACGCTAAAGAAAATAAGGTCTTTTCAAAAGTATGAATGTGGCAAATTAAAGAAGAGAATCACTGCTTGGAATAGATGATAGTGAAATGTTAATAGATGGCAAAGAGGAGGCAAAGTTTTTCAACTTAATTCAATTCAATCATATTATATTTCTTTGTTAATAATAATAATATAATTTAAAACAAAGTTCTAGGAAGGATCATTAAGCAGATGATTTGTTATTACTTTGAAAATGATGTGGTAGTCAAGTGAATCAAACACAGACATATCAAACCCAAAATGTACCATGAGTAACTCCATTTCCTTTTCAGTACAGTTATTAAAATTAGATTAGGGACCAGATGTGGTGGTTCACGCCTGTTATCCTAGTACTCTGGGAGGCTGAAGTGGGAGGATTGCTTGAAGCCAGGAGTTTTAGACCAACCTGAGCAAGAGTGAGACTGCATCTCTCCAAAAAACAGAAGAAATTACCTGGGTACAGTGGCATGTGCCTATAGTCTTAGCTACCTGGGAGACTGAGGTTGGAGGATCACTTGAGGCCAGGAGTTTGAGACTGCAATGAGCTATGATGATGCTACTACATTCTAGCCCTGGCAACAGAGTGAGACTCTGTCTCAAAAATATATGTAAATAAATAGAAATAAAAATAAAATTAGATTAGGGGAATAAAGCAGACAAAGTACATTTGAAATCAAGGATAGTTTATGATGAGGTCTTTTAAAAGACTTAAGTCATGTCATAGATTAAGGGTCACATGCAGATTCTTCTTAAATGACAGTGTTGTGCCAAACAGTTACACCCCTGAGGTGATCACACCATTGCTAGTTTACACCCACTAACAGCATCTTCCTTTTTTGATAAGACAAATAGACATTCAAAACTCTCAGATGTTTTCTTTCTTGTTATGGTCAATGGCACTGGCCTAGTGCCAAAACAAACAGACCAACATGGCAGTCATAAATTTGAGTTTTATGTATGTGGGAAAGTATTATTTATGACCAAAGAGATTGTAAACAGTAGAGTTCAAAAGCACACTGGGCTGTTGCAAACTCCAATTTGAGTGCATCCTTGTGGGCAAGAGAGAGAATTCTAGACTGAATGATAACCCAGTTTTGGCAGATGTGGAAGAGGCTTAATAAGAAAATTTTAGATTTGGCCAAACAACCAAATAAATTAAGTTGACAGAAAACAGCTTTCTAGTAGGAGAATTTGTGATTAGTTCTTTATCAACATTTTACCAGTGATTTAAATGGTAAAATGGATTTAAATAAATGGATTTAAATAACCAGAGACATAAAGACATACTTATCAAAGCTATGGTTAACATAAAGCTGGACAAACAGTTAACACACTAGTCAAAAGTATGACAACAATGGAATAAAATAAATAATACAAACTTAACAGAAAAAAACAAGACCCACATTTAGGTTCAAAGCAATAATTTTCACAAGATGGAGAAGGCTTGGCCTAAATGTAGTAATATAGGGATTTAAAAATAGAAATTACTGAATAATTGAAATATAGCATATAAAGAAAAGTATACAAATCATCAGTGTAGATAGCTTGATGAATTTTTACAAGTTAACACACTTGAGAACCACCATATAGAAAAACATATAGAATACTGCCAGCAACCCAGAATCTCCCTTCTACCAGTCACAACCATTCCGCCAAATGTAACCACTATTCTGACTCCTACATGGTAGTTTTTTCTGTTTTTGAACTTACATAAGTGGAATCATACATTTATATATGTAAGTACTCTTCTGTGGCTTGCTTCTTTCTTTCAGTATATTTGTGAGATTTATATGTATTGCCCTTTGTTCTACATTTTTATTTCGTTGTTATATAATATTCTATTGTATGAATATACCACAATTTGTTTTTCCCTTCTACTATTAATATTATAAATGTTCCCCGCCCCAGGAATTTTCTGCTTAAATAAAGCTAACAAGTGACAATTGTAAAATGTGACAAGGTGGCAGCAAAGACAGAGTTTACATACTTTCTTTGCCTTAGTCTGGCCTTGAAAACAAGTACATGCATTGATTTGGCTTTCATGACATGACTTCATGAAGCTGTAAAAATGACACAGAAAAATGAATATGTTCATACTATATAACTGAAGGGAAATATCTACAGAAAAAAGTACTTGATTCTTGGATTATATTATTGTGCTTTGCAAAACTTGGCCCATGTGCTGAGTATTCTTTGAACCTATATTTAGAGATGCAAATTATTTGCTTATAATTTTTATTAACAGATGGTCTGCATAAAATATGGTCTAGACACTTTATCGCACTTAATTTTAAGCATTTTAAGATAAATTGTATCACCTTTCACTGTTTTAAAATAAAAAAAAACATTACTTCCAACTGGGTCTACTGGATGCCCTTATGGAAGGCATCTTCAAAAAAAAAAAAAGGGAAAACCCTGTCTTCCAGGTGTATCTAATTCTTAGGGGAATGGCAATGAACACACATCCACACTTACTGAACATTTCAATACTACAATAGAGCAAAACAGGTTTCAAAAGTGACATGCAAAATGAACATCATTTGCTTCAGCAATCCTATTTGGTGAGCACTATAAGACAGATAAGGTCTTTGTTCTCATGGAGCTTAGAGTCTAGTGTGGGTAGGCAGAAAATAAAGCCAGCAGATAACATGAATGTGGATAGTTTCATGAAAGAAATGATCAGGCTGATGTGGTAGAAATAACCAGTGTGGGGTATTTATATCAGGTGATCAGGAAATGCACCTCTCAGGATCTAACACTGAAGACTAGGCCTGAAGAATGAGAAGGTATTGGCCACATGAGGAACTGGATCAAACATGTTCCAGGCAAATGGATCAGCAAATCCTAACTTCCTAAGAATAAAAAGGAGGCCTAGGAGGGCTACAGTATGGTGAGGCATGGAGAGAGATCACACAGGGCTTTGTAAGAAGAGGAAAGAAGTTTGGATTTTATTCTAAGTGCAACAAAGCCACTAACCAGTTTTAAGCAGGGCAGTGACAAATCACTGATAGTTAAAAAGATAAAAGGAACTTCAGAGATTGTTAAACCTTTCTATAGGTGAAAATACTAAGTTCCAAAGATTTTAGGGACATCAAAGTTGTAAAGTCATAAGTTTGGACTCTTTTCAATAAGAAAGAGACCAACTTTGGACACATGAAAAGGTATTATTTTACTTATAATGAGAGAAATGCAATTATAATTAAATATCCTTTTCTCTACATTAGATTGGTAAAGTTTAAATATTTGGTGACACATAGCACTGGTGAGAATGTAGGAAAAAAAGGCAGGTGCACCTACCTATGTTGGGGGTATAACTTTGTGTAACTTATTTGCAGAGCAATCTGGTTAGTATCTATTAAAATTGAACACATATATATCTTTTGTCCTAGTAACTCCAATTCTAAGAATTTATTCTATAGATATATTTGCACAAGTCCACAAAGACAGAATGTACAAAGATACTCAGTGAAACATTATTTGTGATAGCAAGACTGGAAAAAACCTTTATGTGCTGGAAGAGCTTAAGTAGGGAAGTAAAAAAAAGAATAAAATTAAAAAAAAAAACAAAACCCTACATGTCTGTCACAGGGAACCTGTTAGGTTATTCAATGAATATTATGTAATCTTAATAAAAATCTACATATATGAATATGAAATAATCTTCAAGAAGGTAAATGCAAAAAGCAAATGGAGAAAAAAGACGTCTTTGGGAGAGTAATGAGAATGCTGAGCAATGGTGAGGAAGATTAATTTACAATTAATTTCACTGTATACCTTTTGTGTTGTTTGAACTTTTTCTTGTATACATATATTACTTATTTAAAGCTAATTTAAAAAATAAAATAGTCTGGTTTCAAAAACAAATTGTGGCTGGGCATGGTAGTTGATGCCTATAATCCTAGCATTCTGGGAGGCTGAGACCAGAGAATAGCTTGAGCTCAGGAGCTTGAGACCAACCTGAGCAAGAGCAAGACCCCATCTCTACTATTAATAAAAAGAGAAAAATTAGCCAGGCATTGTGGTGTGTGCCTGTACTCACAGCTACTTGGGAGGCTGAGAAAGGAGGATCGCTTTAGCCCAGGAGTTTGAGGTTGCAATGAGCTAATACTCTACATGGAAAATAACTTTCCAATCCCCAAATAATGAGAACATAATGGAAAAGAGAAAATGTTGGTTCTGTTAGTCTTTCAATTATCAGTCTTTTCCTTTGGGAAACCTATTCTGGAAATTTATAGGTCCAGATATTCAGAATAGGTTGAAAATTCACATTTATATGGGTGAGATGATTTATTCTAGACATTAACCCCCAAATCTGTACCTGCTAAATCCCAAATCTGTATCTATAGTTCATATCACTCACCTGAACACCAGATCTATAAAACTGTCAGCTGAACATTTCCTACCCAGATATTCTATAAATTCCTTGTAGGCAACATGTCACCACATGGTTATTCAGTTCAGAAACCAGATAGTCCTCCCTGATGACTCAAATCAGTCACCAGTAGATACAGATCAGGTGATCTCCTTCCTTCAGGGGACATTTGCCAGTATCTGGAGAAATTTTTGTCTGTCACAATGGAGACAAAGGGAGATTGCTATTGACACTTAGTGGTTGCAGGCCAGGGATGCTGCTGTGTCTCCTATAAAGCAAAAGACAGCCTGCTACAACAAAGAATTATCTTTTTCGAAATGTCAATTTTGTGCCAAAGTTGAAAAATCCTGTTCTATCATATCTTAAATGTAAAATGTATGCAAGAAGGGGCACATTGTGTCCACTTCTATGTGTTTAGTATCTGGACCACTGCAAGGTACATGCATATTTATTGAATAAAGAAATAAAAAAAGAATTCATACGTTATTCTCCTTGTTTTTATTCTCGCAGGTTAGCCTTAGTTCTTTTCTGGCTTAAACTACTGCATTAGTTGCTAATCATTCTCTCTGTCTCCATTTCCCCTAGGGTTGTATCTTATTCATCTTTATATAACAAGGGCCTAGAAAATAGTAGCAGTTCAATAAATCTCTGCTTTATAAATGAGCCTTAATATAAATATTTTTATTTTTTTATTTTTTTATTTTTTAAAACGTACCTGAGCTTGGAATATATAAATATTTTTAAACGTGACTAACCTATAAGAACTTCTGGCAGGTCTCTGCTAACACAACTGCTAAAATACTGATACCATGGTAAAAATGTAACTGATGGCTTAGAACAGCTGTACCTATATGAATCATTATTAAACAATCTATCTGATCCTAGAGTCATTTTATTTACAATCTTTACTCTCTTTGTTTCTCCTTATTTTCTACAAGGCAAGACCTGCATAATACCTGTAAAAGGTCAGTTGGCCATATCTTTTCTCTAATTCAGTAACAAGCCATGATTACACACTGACTCTGATTTTGGACAGCTGGGAACATTCCTTTCTCCCTGCTTCATTTTCTTTGGACCTGTCTGAGCTAGTTTCTAAGAGATCCAGCTCCAACTCTAAGGAAAAAAAAAAATCAAGGAAACTTGATCATTTGCCATAAAGGAACTGATATTTGATTTGGCAGACAGTCTTAAAAATGAACTGAGACCTGCCCACTCCATCCAAGCTTCAACAAAATAACATTAAATATAGCTATCCAAGCGAGTATCACATTTAAATAAAGTGAAGAATATTTCATTATTTTCTTACACATAGAATATTATTTCCCTATTCCATTTCTCAAATGGACAATAACATAGTTTCAACATAGGGTATGTGTTCCATGTTTTGACCTGGGTCCACCAGGGGCCCTTTCCTACAAAGAGGAAGAAAATGCCAAATTTCCAGCTCAGTCTTACAGAAGGTTTTCCCTTTACAAGACTACCTGTCAATATCACCCATTGCCCTTGAACTTTGAGATTCATGGTGTTTCTCTCAAAGAGTTCCCAGTGTTCACTGTTTTCTGGGACCAGTGAGTGAATCACTCACTACTCTTTGATATACCAGATACTGAAAACTTCACCTTGAATTGTTACCCCACCCTTTTCTCTTCAGAAAACCCAAGTGAGGGGAGGGTGTCACTTGCGTAGATCTGTAAATGTTTCCTTGAAAAAGGTGCCTCTCTCTAGTAAGTGGGTTGCCATCTTTCCCTGGTCCTGACTGCAAACAAGCTGCTTGTTTTCCAAGCATCTGAATGTTTTACTTCAGTCTCCTCTGTTCACATAATTTCAATACAGAAGAACATCCTTTGTGAAGGAAGGTAGGCCTGTCTACCCTTCCCGGTTATGCTAACAATAACAGCAACCAACACCAACTTCCATTTGGAGTAAAGTCACATCCACAGACAAAGGAACTCCTGAGTATGGATGGGCACAGCAAAATAGTTTGAAACCCCCATCTTTATGGCAGGGCTTTGATAAGGGTGTGCCAGTAGATATCAGAGGGGCTAATTACACATCACCTCCATCAGAGCTCATGCAAAAGTATAGATGGCTGAGTTGATCCAATCTGTTTAGATTAAGCTGGCTTGGGTAATACACATCCCAGAGGAGATAATGATAAACTAAAGGTCCTTCTCTAAAATTAGTGAACTGCAGCAGACTACAAAAAACTAGGGAGACAAGGATTCAACCATGACACTCCTTGAATTGATAAATGAATTTGGTAAAGTCTCAAGATACAAAATCAATACACAGAAATCAGAGGCATTCATATACGCCAACAACAGTAAAAGTGAGAACCAAATTAAAGACTCAATTCCCTTCAAAATAGCAACAAAGAAAATAAAGTACCTAGAAATATATTTAAACTAAGGAGGTAAAAGACTTCTAAAGGGAGAATTATGAAACACTGAAGAAGGAAATAGCAGAGGATGTAAACAGGTGGAAGAATATACTATGCTCATGGGTCAGCAGAATCAACATTGTTAAAATGTCTATACTATCCAAAGTGACCTACAGAGTCAACGCAATCCCTATTAAAATACCATCATCATTTTTCACAGATATAGAAATAATAATTTTACTCTTTGTATGGAACCAGAGAAGACCCTGCATAGGAAAATCAATCCTAGGCAATAAAACCAAAATAGGAGGTATCAATTTATCAGACTTCAAACTATACTACCTGGCTATAGTAATTAAAACAGCTTGTTACTGGCACAAGAACAGGGACATTGACCAGTGGAACAGAACAGAGAATCCAGATATAAGCCATACTCATATAGCCATCTAATCTTTGACAAAGCAGACAAAAGCATACACTGGGGAAATACATGGTACTGGGAAAACTGGATAGCCACATGTAAAAGACTGAAACAGGACCCACACCTTTCACCTCACACAAAAATCAACTCATGCTGGGTAACAGACTTGAACCTTAGGTGTGATACTATTAGAATTTTAGAGGAAAACATTGGAAATACTCTTCTAGACACTGGCCTACGCAAAGAATTTATGAAGAAGACCCCAAAGGCAATCACAGCAGCAACAAAAATAAATAAATGGGACCTGATCAAATTAAAAAGCTTCTGCACAGTCAAAGAAACTGTCAAGAGAGAAAACAAACAACTCACAGAATGGGAGAAAATTTTCACAAGCTACATATCCGATAAAGGGCTGATAAATAGAATTTATTTATAACTCAGGAAAATCAACAAGGAAAAATCAAACAACCCTATCAAAATGTGAGCAAAGGACATGAACAGAAATTTTTCAAAAGACGACAGATTAATGGCCAACAAACATGAAAAAATGCTCAACATCTGTAATAATCAGGGAAATGTAAATCAAAACTGCAATGAGGGCCGGGCGTGGTGGCTCACGTCTGTAATCCTAGCACTCTGGGAGGCCAAGGCAGGCGGATTGCTCAAGGTCAGGAGTTCGAAACCAGCCTGAGCAAGACCCCGTCTCTACCAAAAATAGAAATTAATTGACCAACTAAAAATATATATACCAAAAAAAATTAGCCAGACATGGTGGCTCATGCCTGTAGTTCCAGCTACTCGGGAGGATGAGGCAGAAGGATCACGTGAGCCAAGGAGATTGAGGTTGCTGTGAGCTAGGCTGATGCCACAGCACTCACTATAGCCTGAGCAACAAAGTGAGACTCTGTTTCAAAAAACAAAAACAAACACAAAAACCAAACCAAACAAAAAAAACTGCAATGAGATATCACTTATCTCCAGTAAGAATGGCCTTTATCAAAAAGTCCCCAAACAATAAATGTTGGCATGGATGCGGAGAGATAGGAACACTCTTACATTATTGGTGGGACTGCAAACTAGTTCAACCTCTGTGGAAAGCAATATGGAGATACCTTAAAGCGATACAAGTTGATCTACCATTTGATCTAGCAATTCCACTACTGAGCATCTACCCAAAAGATCAAATGACACTCTACAAAAAAGACACCTGCACTTGAATGTTTATAGTAGCACAATTCACAATTGCAAAGTTATGGAAACAACTCAAGTGACCATCAATTCATGAGTGGATTAATAAAATGTGGTGTATGTATACCATGGAGTAGTATTCGGCTTTAAGAAACAATGGTGATATAGCACCTCTTGTATTTTCCTGGATAGAGTTGGAACCCATTCTACTAAGTGAAGTATCCCAAGAATGGAAAAACAAGCACCACATGTACTTACCAGCCAACTGGTATTAATGGATCAACACCTAAGTGGACATATAGGATAATATTTATCAGGTGTCAGGCAGGTGGGAGGGGGGGAGGAGGGGCTGGATATATACAAACATAATGAGTGAGACATGCAACATTTGGGGGATGGTCAAGCTTGAAGCTCTGACTCAAGGGGGGGGGCATGGGCAATATACGTAACCTTAACATTTGTACTCCCATAATATGCTGAATAAAAAAAAAAGCTAGGGAGAGAGGTATCTTCCCAAAATATAACTAAATGGAACTTTCTGTCAGCCAAATGGCTGGTTTCCTATTAGCTTATAGGTATATTTAATTTGGTTTATAACAAAAAGTCGGTATTACTTACCCAGAAAACAACCAAAATCCAATCCTACTTCTTAGTAATTCCTAAATTGGTGGTAGCTGGGAGTGGTGGCTGGACACACAAACACAATGTGTAAAAGCACAAAGGACAATGACACTATTTTGATTTATTTTTGATCATTACATTCATTTGGGAATTTCACCCAAAATTAAAGAATAGTATGACACTTTTAAAGGTTTATCAAAAAGGAGCATGGACCAAAAAGAAAAATTACTGACTCATGTGATGTAATTAATCTTATAGCCCAATCAGATACTGAGGATACAAGGCTGTTTTGATACTAGTTAAGTGTGAAAATATGAAATGACTTCTTCTTTAGCTAAAAGCTGAGAAAATCCAAAAATCAGTATTTATTATTCAATAAAGATAGTTTCTGTGAATTAGGAACACATTGGAGAAAAGCCCCCAATGTCTTTGGAAAGAGAGTCCTTGGCAAAATGAAAGACAGGCACTCAAAATCTAACATTCTTTCCTCCTTATATCACACCTCTTCCTCTCTCTACAAAAATACCTGGGGAATGGTGTGACATAATTAATTATACCAAAGTGTATAATCTAGGAGCAAATGTTCTTTCTTCCAGGGATATAAGCAATTTAAATTTCCTCTATAAGTGGAATGAAAGTCCCAATTTACAACTGGGTTTGGATTCTAGTTTTGCTACCTACTTCCAGTGTGGCCTGTTTACCACTCAACCTCCATGAACTATAGTTCTCTGATCCACTAAGTGGGGCTTAACTAACAGTTTTCTATGGCACAGCTATATAGATTAAATTAATTCAACACATTTTTACTGAATACCTACTAAATCACCAGAACTTCTACCATATCCTGGGAATACAGGAGTGACACCAAAAGAGACAAAGTCTCTGTGCTCATGGAGCTTCCATGCTAACTGGGGAAAGGGAAACAAAATAAACAAATAAAGAAACATATAATGCCAGGAGGGAGAAGTGCTATAGCAATAAACCAAGTATGGTGGTGATGGTGGGGAAGCTTATAGGGAACATAAGGAGGCTGGAATTTGTCACGCAAGAGCCTTTCTGAAAAGGTGACATTTGAGCAGACTTGAAGGGAGAAATGGAGTAAGCCATGTGACTTTCGGGGGGGGGGGAGTGGATACAAATGTAGGCAGAAGGAAGAGCAAACAGAAAGATTTGTGAAATAGCATGCTTAGAGTATTTGAGTAAAAAGTGATGGTTGGTAACTTTGAAAAGTATATTGTGGTGATACTTCAAGAGCTGAGAATCAGTAAAGAGTTTTAAGCAAAGAACTGATGTAATCTAACACATTATAAAAGGAGTCTTTTGGTGTAGGGTAAACACTGCAAGAGGGACAAGGGCAGAAGCAGGTAGCCCAGATAGGTGAATTCCACAATAACCTGGGGAAGGAAGCATGTTGTAGTAGCTTGGACCATAGTGATATTAGGGAGAGGTGATGAGAAATGTTTAGATTCTGGATTTATTTTGAAGATTGAACCTGGGGCACTAGGTCTGCTCAGGTTGTGTGAGAGAAGTCAAGATGATCGCAACATTTTTAGTTTTGGCAATTGGAAAAACAGAGATGATATTCTTTGAGATGATGGATTAGCTGGAGTGGGACAGGAGCTGGACTAGCTGGAGTGTGTAATTAAAAGTTTGGTTTTGGACTTGTAAAATTTGAGATGACTATTGGATGTCCAACTGGAGATGTCAAATAGGCAATTCAAAATGTATGAAAGGACCTGATAAATGGCGATGCTGTATGTGAATGTATGAACTCTGGTTGAAAACAAGTTAATTCATGTTACTCCATAATAAATGTGTGTTCTCTAGCCAAGGCTAAGTGGGCACTCGGCTTACACATGTAAATCACTGCTCTTTCTGAAAATCCTGGGAGACACATTCAACTTTCTTCTTTGAGAAAGCGCGTAATAGTAACCAAGTTAGGATAAAGTTGTGGAACTCACTGCTTAACTTAAGTTACAGATCACTGTCTGGCTTTTAAATGTTAGATACCAACTAATTAGCTACTGTATTCATGAGTAGCCTTGACCTGCCAATTTAAGTAAAAATCTCATGAGGAAAATAAAATGAAGACTTTGAAAACCTGATGACCTAAATTGTCTATTTCACTGTCTGAAAGTAGTTAAAGCCTTTCCTATTAGATGACATTTCATTAGTAAGCAACCTACAGTTGGAACAGAGATGATAAACAATAACAACCAAATCCATAAGAATAAGATATGCTCTGATCGCTAAGATTTATTTAAAAGTATATTTGATAAAATTTGTAGTGCAAGAACTATACTAAAATGGTTTTAAATATTATTCTTAATTTGTCTCAGACAGATACTTTTATATATGTATGTAATTTTTTGTTTTTTTTTTAAACACTTAAGGTATGAATTTTATCATTGCTTTTTTGGGAGAATTTCCTCTGGCAGATACTGTCTTGCCATTACCAAAGAAAACAACATTTTCTAGAAATAGATATGAATACTGATACAACATGTCTGACTTGAGCCTAGGTTGCCTGAGATCCTGAAAATAAATAACAAACATACTTGACTGTCCTGTCTAATCTTCAATCTATTTAGAATGCTTACTTATTTTTTATAGCATGTCCAGATTCACAGGAAGAAAGAAAAAGACAAATTAAGAATGGGTTACCTCTGTGCATTTCAACTGTGAAAACAGGTATCTGGCCTATTAACCGACATGATTCCCTAGTTAGGATGTCTGTCATTAGAACCTCTGAGTCAAAAAACATTAGACACAGAGTGTCAGAGTATTTTCAAAGTTTTTTTTGGTAGGGAAAAAAGTATAGGAATATAACATACTCCATTATTTTGTTTCTGAACTCAAGTACTCTTGTTAAATTTTACTTGGTGTAAAACTTTTAATAAAAAATACTTTGATATTATTCACAAAAAGAAATAACTGGACAATAGTATACATGAAAACTATTATACATTTCATTAGTAGTCAAATAAATGTAAATTAAAGCAACCATAAGATATCATTTTTCATCTATTGGACTGGCAGACAGCAGAAAAATTTGAAATCCTCAAAGCTGAGGAAAGTATAAGGAAGTATTAATACTATATTATCATATATTGATGGCCATGATGTAAATTGATACAGTTTTTCTGGAGGACAATTTTTCAACCTTTATCAAAAACTCTTAGAGGCCAGGAGCAGTGGATCATGCCTATAGCACTCTGGGAGGCTGAGGCGGGCGGGTCGTTTAAGCTCAGGAGTTCGATACCAGCCTGAGCAAGAGTGAGAGCCTGTCTCTACCAAAAATAGAAAAAATTAGCCAGGCATGGTGGCGCATGCCTGTAGTCCCAGCTACTCCGGAGGCTGAGGCAGAAGGACTGCTTGAGCTCAGGAGTTCGAGGTTGCTGTGAGTTAGGCTGACACCATGGCACTCAAGCTGGGGCAACAGAGTAAGACTCTGTCTCAGGAAAAAAAAAAAAAACAACTCTTAGAAATATGTTCAAATTCTTTACACAAGAATTCCATGTCAACAAATTTAGCTTCAGAAAATAATCATACAAATATATGAAAATCTAATTATAAGGATGTTTATTACACATTGCTGATAATAACAGAAGCAATGATAAGAACCTAAATATCCAACCACAGAAACTTTATTAAATTTTGGTAAATTTATATAATGAAATACTATGTAGCCTCTATAACTGTAACACAATTAAATACTTACTAGAAAGACATACAGTGTTGGGCAAAAATATATAATGTTAGGTAAAAAAGTAATTATGAAGCCATGGGGAGTATGGCTCATTTTTGGTAAAAAGATGTAGGTATGTATGCATTCATATTTATATGTATAAATATATATGTGGAAAATAAAAATCTCAAAAGAGATATACCAAAATGGCATGAATAGTGTGAGTTTGGGGGATATGCTTATAGGTAAATATTTTTCCTTTTGCTTATCTATAATAGCTTTTTATTCTATAACAGATATGCAGACTGCCAAATTAAAAACATTAAAATATTCACATATTAAACTTCATTTTAAAAGTATAGATTTTGAGCACTGAGGAGTTAGCCATAAGAAATATAATCCCCAACAAAAAAAAAGCAACTTCTACTTTATAAATAAATACAGATCTGAATTATAACATTAAAATATATGTTCACACTGAAAAATAAATATGGTATTGAAAACCTTTAGACATACCAGCAGTTTATTACACTTTTCTTCTTGGCCATAATGAGTTACAGTTCTATCTCACAAGTATTTTCTCAGAGAGAATACTATCATTGGTGGTTAAGTACTCAGCTGAAGACTTGGCATCAAATACAACTAACAATGTCATACACTCGACCTACACCACAGTCCTTGAAATATATGAGGACAGACACTCGATTCCTCCCATGACCTATGTTTACTAGTAAGCTTCTCAAGGGTAGCTGTGTATAATTCAGAGGTAAGGCACATGGTCCTTGGAGTCAGAGTTCAGTAGATTCCTGGTTGTATATTCTTGGAAAGCCTCTTTAAGCCTCATGTAACTGTCCTCATCTGTGAGAGGGGAACATCCTAGCCTTACTCTAGTATTTTAGTGAAGAAATGAGTTAGCACAGCTGATGTCCAGTACAGGGCTTGATTCAGTAAAGAAACATAAGAATATTAATGACTCTCTTCCCCTAGCTTTTCTTAGCTTTGTTTCATCTACAAATTTCTGCCATGCAGAACTTGAGTAAGACCACACATTTTCTGAGACTTCTATTTCACAGAACAGACCTCACCAGATTTACAAGCAGCTCAACTGCCTGGTCTGATTTTTCCTTCCTTTTCCTCACTCTGTACATCCTTTACTTCAGAGGCTGTCAAAGAAAGATCCTCACATCACTGGTAGTGCTACAGATACTCCAGGTGATTTATGGGCTGGTCAAAAGTAGAAAGTAAATGTTGTAAGGTTCCCGTCCAGTAAAAGGAGAGAAGAAGTATTAGATTTACTATGGCTTTATCACTGGCAACCTACCAAATGCAAGCTCTGTGTGGTCACCGGTGCCACCAGCCCAGTAAACTTGAATAAAATGTATTGTGTAATGTAGTAAGGAGAATGGGCTTTGGGGCTAGACTCCCCAAGTTTACATCCTGACACCATGACTGTTGCATAATGCTGGGCAAAAGTTACTTAGTTTCTTTGTGCCTTTGTTTTCTCATTGGCAAAATGAAGATAGTTATAAATATTACTTATGCTCTAGTATCAAAGCACTATCCAAGCATTAATGGAAAGGAAGAAAAAAGAGAGAGGAGGAGGGAAAAAAAGGAGGGCGAGGAATTACAGAAAGTCATGGTGAAGGTCTATTCTTATTCTTGTTTTTGAAAATTGTTTATTCCAACCCACAACTCAAAGTTGTTTTATTTTCCTGTGCATTGAGAAGTTATGTCAGGACCAGATGGAAATTCTTTCTAAGTAGCCAAACAAAATATAGTCAGTATCCTCATGATGATTTTCTTTGCCATATTAGAAAACAAATGCTAATGGAGATGGTATTTATAATAGTCAAATGACTGAATTATAGGCAGTAAAAGGAATATAAAGACATCTTAAAGCATATAATCTTGGCTTAAATAAATGAATTACTGCATGTTCTGAATGTACTGCACTCTTGCACTTTCTTTTGACATGAACATAAATGACATTTCATTAATCAGTTTTATTAATAGATTATTATAAATACTTCTTTACTAAATTTTCTTGGCATATTTAAACCTCTGTGGGTCACACTTTCCATGCTAGTGCATGTATATTTTATGTAAGCAGCTAAACCTTGGAGGCACCAAAACTCAAAGTTCTACAGCTAGGGCTATGAACTCTGCCTTGGTGAGGTTTCCTCTGCCTTTAGCCTGGCTTCTGAGCTTGGCTCTGGTTACGGTTCCAGCGCCGGCAACAGGCTATGACTGGTTCTCTGGGCTCTGGTGTTAGTCCTGGCCCAACCTCACTCTCCCATTTCCACCCATAAAACATGGTGTTTTATATTATATTAAAACATACCACAGAAAGGAGACAATAAGAAGGGATGAGGAAAACAATGAAACTAGTAAAAAGCTGGGATTAGGTAATAACCTATAATTTTTCGCACTGTTTTCTTTTATACACTATCAGTCCTAGGAAGTAGTCTATGCTAACAGAATAGACATGCATTCCTAGATATGTAAATTTAAGAATATTATATGTATATACACATATAATCATACATATTGCTAAAAATGGATGAATACTTCATACTGACCTTAGGGGGTTTAAACGGATAGTCTGGTGAAAAGGTAATATCAAGAAAGAACACCCCTCCTTCATAGACAGATCCTGGGGGTCCCAATATAGTTGACCTCCATTCATAAATGTTGTCTCCTTTGGGTCCAGCACTGAAATAAGACATACAAATGAAATGTGCTTAGAAATTATATAAAGCCTGGAATTTAAAAAAATCTATTTATGGTAACAATAAATTGAGCAATTCTATAAAAACAGAATGAAGTTAACAGATTCTCTATTACAATTCATATTGTCAGTATCATTGCTCTGTACATGAAATATGCTGATGTTACTTAATAAAACAGAACCAAAAAGATCCTGTTTTGTCATTCACAACCCTAAGCGTATGTTACGGAAGAATCCAAGGACCACAGGCCAGAGGTAGGAAAACAAATGTTTAATAAAAGTACGAAATTATCCATCAAGGCGAAGAGACAAAATTTTTAAGTGAGAGAGGCTGCTGGAGCACAACTATGCTAACCCCTTTGCTAACAACTGAGAATACAAATGAGGTCCATGGAGATTAGTAAATACGTATCATGCAAAGACTCAGCTCAAATATCAAACCCCATCTAAATCTTTTTTTTTTTTTTTTTTTTTAAAGACAGTGTCTTGCTCTGTTATCCAGGCTGGAGTACAATGGCATGATCATAGCTCACTGCAACCTCCAACACCTCAAGCTATATGCCCTGCCTCAGTCTCCCAAGTGGCTGGGACTATAGGCACGTGCCACTATGCCTGGCTAATTTTTTTCTATTTTTTTTTTTGTAAAGATGAGGTCTTGCTATGTTGACCAGGATGGTCTTGAATAATCCTCATTAAGCAATCTTCCTCCCTCAGCCTCCAAAGTGCTGCGATTATGGATGTGAGCCACTGTACCTGGTCCTTCCATCTAAATCTTCTTTCTTTCTCCCCCAAATGACTCAGGACCCATAAATCAGAGCAGTGAGGTCTAGGGATGATAAAATGTATCATTTTCTTTTATACCTATGTTTTGTAACTATTGCTTCTTCTGTCCCTCTCTAGAAGTCCCTTGAGGAATAGGTTTTGCCTTGCCCTTAGTGTCTAGTAAGGAAATGTTCCTTAGATGATAGCAAAGCAAGTAAAGAAGCGACATGGTTGGTTATTAGCAGCAAACCTATACTTCTGACTCTTAGAGAAATTCGCTGGGGAAAATAAAGCCCACATGAGTCAACTGAAATTTGTTAGTTCTCTCAGGTGAACAGATTGACAAAACGAGATTAGGATTCATTTTTGTGGTTTTCTTTTTGCTTTAATAAGCTATTACCTACATCTAATAGCTAGAAATTCTCCTACATCTTGTAGCACAGTGGGCAACACTATTAAGGTGCTTGGGAAAGAGTTTATCGCCGGCAAAGATTTAGCTTCTTTTCCCTCTTATTTTGAAATCAATTTATATCTACAAAAACCCAGTGTTGAGCAACCATTTTATCATGAATAGCCATTTATGATAAAAAGAAAAAACTCAGCAAAATTGAAATAGAAGGAAACTTCTTTAACTGAAAAAGGACTATAATAAATCTCACAGCAACTACTGTATTCGATGGAAAAATATTAAAAGCACTCCCTTTAAATTGAGGAACAAGACAAAGATGCCCACTATTTTTACTTCTAATCAGTACTATACTAGAGATCATATTCAGCAAAATATGAAAAAGAAAAATAAGAAAAAATAAAAGGTATATGGATTAGAGTGGAAGAAATAAAGCTCTTAGCATCTGCAGTATTTATGTTCACAGAAAAAAATACAAAAATATATATAATTTATTAAACTTAATAAAAGAGTTTAGCAAAGTGGCTAGATACAAGATCAATATCCAAATATCAACTTCATTTCAATATGCCGACAAAATTAAAAATGTATTTTCAAAATGAGTTATACCAGTATTAAAAATACAAGAAACTTATGAATAAATTTCATAAAAGACATATAAGGTCTTTATGTACAAAATTATAAAACTTATTGACATATACTTAAGAGGGCTAAATAAAAAGAGAAAGATACCAAGTTTATGGGTAGGGATGTAACAGTGGAAGGCAGGCTTAACATCACTAGCTCCATTTTGCTTCTGACCCCCTGCAATAACATCCTTTAGCTTAAAAACTTCTGCTTAGCTGCACATAGGCCAGCTAATTATAGGAAGAATTTATTTTGTAGTTCAACTCTAGAAGGAAGATGATAACCATCCTTTTCCCAAAACTAACTCCTGGGGAGATAAGGAAAGTATGCACACAAGTAACAATGCTATGTTAAAGATTTATAGGAACATCTTGACCTGGCCTACATCCTCCAAAGTTAACTGACCAAGAACAATGAAGTTTTACAACCTTCTAGGACTCTCCCTGATGTCCAGATGTCTACAGTCCTCAGTTACCTCTTGCAAGCTGCCCCCCACTTAAACATAAAAAGGAGCCTAAAGTTCATACAACTTAGGAAGTTCATACAACTTTAGGACGTTAGTCCTCCATCTTCTCAGTTTGCTGGCTCTCTGAATAAAAGTCATTTTCCTTGCATCAACATCTTGTCTTTCAACTTACTGGCTGTCCTGTGGCGAATGGCACAAGCTTAGATTCGTTATAAGGAGACTTGATATTCTATAGAAGTAAATTTCCCCAAACTGATCCATTACAATTCCAGTCAAAGTCTAACAGTTTTTAAAAAAAATGAAACTTTACAAGTTGATTCTAAAATTTGTTTGGAAGCTCAT
This sequence comes from Microcebus murinus, assembly GCF_040939455.1. NCBI lineage: Eukaryota > Metazoa > Chordata > Mammalia > Primates > Cheirogaleidae > Microcebus > Microcebus murinus. The sequence continues at coordinate 132,122,316 of NC_134104.1, read as the reverse complement.
AGAAACTCCTCAAACTTTTCAACACACATATGGAAACCTGATTTATATCAGAACTGATGGGACTAGGAACATAGTTTTTGTATTTGGAAAACAGAGAAATTGAATTTTTATCTTTAACAAATATACAAAACTCTCCTGCAGAAGGATTAAACACTTAAATGTATAAGTCAAAATTTTAGAGTTTGACTGATGGAAGTGACAAGGCAAGCCAACAAACAGAAAAGATAGCTGGGTCATATAAAACCAACCAAATTCTAGTGTACAGAACATACAAGTTTCTAAGATCAATAAGAACAAACCTAACTCCACTAAAAAAGACATGAATAGACATTTAAAAAAAAAAAAAAAAGGAAACACAAATGGCCAATATATCATGAAAAATGCTCAGTTTCATCCAAATCAGGGATATGAAATCTAAAATTCCAATTCTACAATGTTATTTCACAAAATATACACGCTAAAATAAATACCTGACAAAAACCGTGTGCTGATGAGAATGTGGAAAAACCGTAACTCCTAAACATTGCTGATGAGAGTTCAATCACTTTGGATAAGAATGTAGGCTTATCTAGTTAAGTAGAATATACAGTTGGCCCTTGAATAACACAGGTTTGAACTGCATGTGTCCAGATAAACACAAATTTTGTTCACTAATTTTACTGCAAATTTTTTGAGATTTGTGACAATATGAGAAACCGTCAGATGGACTACACAGTCTAGAAATATCAGAAAATTAAGAAAATGTTTAAGTATGTCATAATGCTTAAAATAAATGTAGATACTAGTCTATTTTATCATTTACTTTTTATCATGAAATATACACAAAGCTCTAATGAAAAGTTAAAAGGTATCAAAACTTACACAAACACTTATCATATGTGGAACCATTCATAGTCAAGAGAAATGTAAACGAAGATGCAATATTAAATCATAACTGCAAAAAATTAACTGTAGTACATACTTTACAATTGTAGTAATATTGCAGCCAATCTTTTGTTGCTACTGTGGTGAGCTCAAGTGTTGCAAGTATCTGCTTAAAACACCGTGTGACACTAGTCATCTCTGCATGAGCAATTTTTCTCTCCAGTAAATTGTGTATTGCAGTAAAAAGTGATCTCTCACGGTTCTTGTGTGGTTTTCATTGTGTTTCATGCAATGCAGTAAACTTAAATAACACCAGGGGACCCATAAAAAGTGCCACTAGTGATGGTGTAAGTGCTCCCAAGAAGCAGAGGAAAAGTCATGTCAGTACAAGAAAAAGTTGAATTACTTGACCTTAGGATTGAGATCTGCAGTTGTGGCTGCCCACCATTTCAGGCAGAAACTTCATCTTGTAAACAGATGATATAAACTTACAGTATTGATAAATACATTACAGTACTGTAAATGTATTTTCTCTTCCTTATGATTTTCTTAATAATATTTTCTTTTCTCTAGCCAGCTTTATTGTAAGGATACAAGTATATAATACATATAACATACAAAATATGTGTTAATTGACTGTTTATGTTATCAGTAAGCCTCTGATCAACAGTATGCTATTAATAGTTAAATTTTGGGGGGATCAAATGTTATACATGGATTTTTGACTGCACAGTGCGTCAAGCTCCTCTAATCCCCATGTGGTTCAGAGGTCAACTGTTCTATTTTACAACATAGAAATTTCACTCCTAGGTATATACCACAGAGAAACTTTGACACGTGTGTACCAGAAGACATGTATACGAATGTTCTTGGAAGCATTATCTGTCATAGCAACATTGGAAAGAACACAAATGTCCACTGACAGAAAAAGGGATAAATTTACCCAAAGGAATGCTATACAGCAGTGAAAATATATGGAGTAATAACATGAATGAATCTTAAAGATATACTGAATAAAAAAAGCAAGTCTAAAAAGAATATATACAGTATGAAATTATCTCTACAATGCTTAAAAACAAGAAGATATATTGTTGAGAGATACACAAACATGGGGTAAGGCAAGAAAATGAATAAGAAAAAAGTTCAGAAGAGTGGTTTTCTGGGTGGGAGCAGAGGCTGGAGGAGCAGCACACAGGAGCTTCGAGAGTTCTGGGTACTTCTTCTCAGTGTGTGGTGGATTCAAGACTTACCTGTTTTATTACCAGGCTTCATAACCTACTTATGCACTATAGATATGTTCTTACATTTGCATCAAATTTTTATATTAAGAAAACGTATGCCAAAAGTGTACCACAATGCTATGTGAAAAAAGCAAGTTGCAGCATCTGTACAGTGTGATCATACTGTATAAATTAAAGAAAGATCCTAATGTATAACTACTTTATATTGTTTATGGATACATATCTTTGACAAAGTCATTTAAGAAACAGACTGGAAAGACATACCTAAATTTATGATCATGGTTGTGCAAAAAAAAGAATGGGGGGGGTGTGAGGTGAAATGAGGAGATGGGAGGAAACAGAGCTAGAGATGAGAAATGAAGCAGAGTTCAATTTTATTTCTAGTGTTTAATTTTTCTTATTTAAGAAAAGATGAAAACATATCACAGTTATCCTGGCTTAGTGCAAATGGCTGAAATATATTGAGAAGCAGTGGTGCAAGGGTCCAGAGTATAACACTACTGCCCTTCCCTCTTATCTACCAATCCTGAAGCTGGCAGTGAGGCACAGAGTATATTCAGCCCGGATGACAATAAGGCTCTGGCAACCTGCCTCTTGTTGCCAGACAAGCTCACTCACTCAGATGAATAATAATACACATGGTTACGCCCTGAGCTATAATTAAACTCAATATGAATAGATAAATTTATCAAAAGGAAGAGCTTAGAAGTAGAGTAAATTATAGGTTTATAAGTTACAACATTACTTCAAGGTAGATGAAGAAATTTAGTTAAAAAATACGCATAGGAGAGTACACAGCTATGAAACAATGTGCACAAATACTTTTCAAACACAAAGATATAATTTCTCTGAGCCACTTTGAGGAATTTTTAAGATGAGCTTACAAGAATGGTAACCACAGTTAGTTTTATAATACAGGCTAAATAAGGAGTCATCAAATAGTGTCGTTGAGGAAGAGACTCAGAATTTTAAGACAGGAGGTATCTCACCAAAGAGGGCAGTGTTTGAAGATAATGTAAACTCAATTTGTGTCCATTCCAAGTTTTATTTGGCTCTGTCAGAACTCCAAAGTTTACTGGTTCTTTGAATTTAGTCAGCCATCTAATAGTAGACTAAAACAACATAGCCAGTATTATTATTCTGAGTTGGTTTATACTTTTAAAGTATGCATTTTTAAGAAATACTAAACCGGCAGCAACCGACTACCTTGAAAACAGATTGGTGTTATAAAACCAGTATTTGTACATTGCGTTTTAGCAAGCTGGCCTCCTCTACCATTTTAGAAATGGTATATCTGCATCACCTGCAATCCCAAAGCTAACAGCAGTGGTTCTTGAACTATAGGGCCCTGTGCCCCACTCTCATTTGCATATGTCCCAGTTGGGAACCCTTGGTGTAAAAGTCTAGAACTTGTTATATAATATGGCTAGGGAGCACTTGAAATGTGGCTAGAGCAAACTGAGATGTGCTGTAAATGTGAAATATATACCAAATTTTGAAGACAATGCAAAGGAAAAGAAAATATCTCATTAATAATAATTTTAATTTAATAATCACTTAATATTTATCTATTTAATTCTTTATAATAAATAATTACATGTTGAACAGTACTGTTCTAGACTACTGCTACCCCATAAAGCTTCTGTGATAATGGAAATATTCTAGTTCTGCTTACCTTTATCCAATATGGCAGACACTAGCCACATGTGGTCATTAGGCACTTGAAATGAGGTTGGTGACATCAGAACTAAAATTTCATTTGATTTTAATGAATTTAAATTTAAATAGCTACATGTGGGGGCTAGTGCCTACTGTGTTGATAGGTCCAGTCTAGAGGCCCATATTGACCAAAATTATTTTTAATATGTCAGATTTAGATCTATTCAAAACAGAAGAATGGGCTTATATATACTTTACTGAATCAAAGAAGTGAGAAACAAATGTTGTAGACTGTTTTATATTTTTAACAATTACTTCTCCCCTAAATTGATCAAAATAAAATTTGGTGCCAAAGGACACTTGCAGTATAGAGAAGTGGTAAAGAACATAAACAGGCTCTAGAGTCTGACTTGCTCATCTGAATCCTAGTCCTGCTATTTAAAACCTGTTATGACACTGGTAAATGTGTATTCCTTGCAGGTCTTAAGTTCCCTCATCAGTAAAATGGAGTAATTACAACTTCAACCTTGTGAAGCAACTACAAATTTTTGGTAGTACTGCACTCATAGAAGTCGGAAAATGGACCCTGCAAAAAGCACAAATAGCAAGCTTCCAAATGTTAGCTCCTATTGTGGTTGCTACTGCATATTGCAGATGATACAGAAGTTTACAAACACACTCAAAAGGTTAATGGCCTAGTAAATTTATATAAATTGTCTCACTCTGTCGCCCTGGCTACAGTGCAGTAGCATCATCCATAGCTCACTGCAATCTCAAGCTCTTGGGCTCAAGCAATCCTCCTGCCTCAGCCTCCCAAGTATTTGGGACTATAGGTGCACAACACCATGGCCTGCTAATTTTTTCTATTTTTTATAGAGGCGGGGTCTTGCTCTTGCTCAGGCTGGTCTCAAATTCCTGAGCTCAAGCGACTGATCGGCCTGCCTCAGTTTCCCAGAGTTCTAGGATTACAGGTGGTAGCCACTGTGCCTGGCCCCCTACATTTGTATTGAGTAATTAAAAAACAAAGACTACCAAAATATCTTAGGAAGCTAGGACATAATAGCTGATAGTAAAGATCCATTTCATATACTGAACTCCAAGCAGTACTGGATTGTTAATCTTTTATCCTTCGTGAGTCTTCTTTCTAGTCCTTACGTGTCTGGTCCTAATTCTCCTGAAGTATTCCAAGAAAAATAATTATCTTATATTTTTCCACAATGAGTGCTTAATAAGTGAGAAAGATATTTATCCTCAATCATACTTTCCAGATCTGAGATATAAAGATAAGGAAAAAAATGATTTCAGCTGACTGTAGTTACCTTTCACCAAATCTTAAAGTTACTACTGTTAATCTATTTTGTTTGTATCCTTTGTTAACACTGACATTGTTAGCAACTTAGCAGAGAGGAAGAAACAGGAGGAAAAGAGGATTTTAAACAAAAAAATAACTACTTCTTAATAATCATAGTATTTCCTTTCCCCAGGGTAGTAGCTAGCAAGATGGCATGCTTAGTAGTAAACTAGCCCTCTATAAGTCATTGAGAAAGGATGACTTTCTCAGTAAGTTCATGACACCCCTAGCCTTCCCTGGATCTTTTTGTGTTACCTGTGTATTTAATTTTCCCAATCTGTGATATATTACAGTGAGTGCACGACTATGCAACAGACTTGAAATTTTAAGAGACATAACTATATAAAGTAGTGAGCAGGGAAAAGCAGAGAAACTGGGAAGCAGGAAGACTATAGGGAGACTTCCTTTTCCTTTTAAGCTACATTTTTATAATACACATTCACTTGTAAGCACAAAGGCAAGCCACAGAGTCAAATAGGTTAAAATCAGAAGAACTTTGGAAATCATCTAGTTCAACTTTTTCATAACACAGAAGCATGCATTAGAACTGGACTGGAAGTCCACTGAGTTGGACAAATAGGCATAAAGTCAATAAGAGTTACTTAAAATACTGAATTATAAAATTTTTAATCTTTAATTGAAAGGACCCTAGAAATGAGTTGAGTGGATTACAATCTTTTTGTTTTCCTTTCCAATATACCTTCTTCTCCTTGCAGTAAAAATGACCCACTTCAGCAGTGATTTTCAGTATGTATATGGGAGAAGAGAAAAGGAAGGAACAATTAGAAAAAATGAAAATGCTCCTCCCTAAGACTCATTTCTACCCAAAGCCTTCATTTCAAAGGTGATAATATTAGGGGCCAGCAAGGTGAAGTGCTTTGTCCAAGGCCACACCGAGTGAAGAAAACCTGAGCCTCTAATTCTAAAGTGGAGCTCTTATTGTGTCACAACTCCTGCCAATTTAGATATAAAGACTCTAGTAAAAAAAAAAAAAAAAAAATCTGCATTGTTACCATTATGATAAACTGCCTGGCTGATGATAGGAGACCAGAACTCAAGACCAACATCTGGATATATATATATATTTTTTTGTGAACTAAAATCCTCAACCCCTACCGGCTGGCTGAATGGACCCCCTCGTGGCCAGAGGAATATTCAAGGGCAAAGTTGCCTGCCAGGAGGAGGGAGGTCAGACAGGCCTTATCATGCCCCTCTCCCTTCTTGGAGACTTCCTTTGTAACCCATTAACAGGCCTGAGGGTATGCAAGACAAACCTGCAGGCCTTCTATTTACAACAAATGGTGGCTTACCTCTGGTAAACAGTTTATGTTAAAACATTCCACCTCTTTAGACAAAGCTTCATGTCTTTAGCCAATTACAATCTAAAGAATCTTTAAACCCACCTATAACCTGTAAGCCCTCGCTTCAAGATAGCCCTCCTTTTTGGGCCAAATAATGTATACCTCCCACATTGATTGATGGCTTTACCCATAACCCTTGTCTCTAAAATGTATAAAAACCAAACTGTAACCCAGCCACAGCGAGTCCACTTGCCCAAGGCCTCTTGGCAGTGGCTCTGGGTCATGGTCCTCAAATTTGGCTCAGAATAAATCTCTTTAAAATTATTTTGCAGATTTGGCTTTTTTTTCCGTCGACATTTTTGAGACAGAGTCTCACTGTCACCCTGGCTACAGTGCAGTGAGCTGTCATAGCTCACAGAAACCTCAAACTCCTGGGCTCAAGCAATCCTCTTGCCTTAGCCTCCAGAGTAGCTGAGACTACAGGCATGTGCTATCATGTCTGGTCAATTTTTTCTATTTTTTGTAGAGATAGGGTCTCACTCTTGCTCAAGGCTGTTTCTCAAACTCCTGAACTCAAGCGAACCTCTCCTTGGCCTCCTGGAGTCCTAGGATTACAGGCATGGATATATTCTTTAACCTTTTCATTCTGGACATGTTTTAAAGATTTGTTAAACACCATTTTTATCTCAGCTACCAAATTCTTTTTGTAGTTTTTCAAACTAGAAACTCACTGGCCATCTTTGAACCACTCTCTTCATTTCTTTGGCAAATCTACCACACTTCTTCCTGTAACAGTGCATTTCTTGCCCACCTCCTGACCTAACTTGTGCTTTTAAACTCTATTCTGTGTGAGAAATGAAAGGCCTCAAGGTACTCAGGGCTTCCAGAAATAGCCTCTCTTATCAGTACTGTGAGAACACTTTTGGCATGTGAGATAGCCAATGTAGCAAGTAATGTTTCTTTATTATTTAATTTTTTCCCTCCACACATGTGTTAGAACAGGAAGGCTATAGAGCTTTAATGTGTCTACTGATCTTATCTGCAGTGTAAACAAGCTTTTGAAAAGAGTGCAAACCACTGCTGCCCCTACACAGTTTTTAGGAAGCCAAATTTCTTCTAAAAAATTTTCAATTCTCAAAAATGTTACCATGCATAGATAACAGAATATAAGGGGGGGGGGAGAGAGAGAGAGAGAGAGAGAGAGAGAGAGAGAGAGAGAGAGAGAGAGAGAGAGAGAGAGAGAGAGAGAAGAGAGAGAGAGAGAGAGAGAGAGACAGACAGACAGACAGACTGATTGACTTTCTTCATGGAAGAAAGGTTAAATGTTGTAGGGAAAGAAAGGTGGTAGGTGGTTAAAATAGATCCTACAGGCTGGGCACAGTGGCTTACACCTATAATCCCAGCACTTTGGGAGGAAGAAGCAGGAGGATGACTTGAGGCCAGGAGTTTGAGACCAGTCTGTGCAATGTAGCGAGACCACACCTCTACAAAAAATAAAGTTAGCTAGATGTGGTGGCACCCATCTGTAGTCCCAGCTCCTCAGAAAGCTAAGGCAGGAGGATTGCTTGAATCTAGGAGTTGAAGGTTACAGTGAGCTCTAACCCATGCAACAGAGCAAGACCCTGTCTCCAAAAATAAATAAATCAATAAAATAACAAAATAAAATACAAGACCCTGTAAATAATCCAGCAGTAAAAGATACTGATTGATTTCCAACAAGAGGTGATGTTTAGCAGATTTAATTCAAAAGTTCCTTATGATTACTTCAGGAAATCAAGACCCCCCAGAGGACCAAAATACTGGCTATAGGGGTGCTGAGACTTATTTTCAACAATTACCCACTTTTTCCTCACTGCCTATTATGTGTAAGGCACTGTACTGAGATCTGGGCAAGATAAAGAGATCCCTGAGGGGCTTCCTGTCTGAGCAACAAGAGAGAAGGCAGGATCCATAATCAAGATGCTACAGGAGCCCTGCAAAAAGAATGATTTCCCTTACTGGTGGGTGAGCTGCTTTTCCCTGTCTTACACCACAGCAGTGCCATATCTCATTTCAGCAGTGACCAGTGAAGAAGAAACATTAGCGTCTCAGAGTGAGCGTATGGTTTGAACAAGTCCCACAGGTGGTTCTGACATAAACTGCACCTCCTCTAGGGAAAGGGTTCATAAACGGGTGGCAATTAAGCTGGACTGGAAAGGTAAAGTGTATTTCAATACGTACAGGAAGATGGGGCATAACAGGTTAAAGTCACCTCATGGAAAAAAAAGCAGGGAGGAAGAAAGTGGGTGTCCTGTCGGGAGAACGGCAAATATTATATATCACGATGGCTGAGGAGAGATAGTGGTGTATGGCCTTACATGCCATGAAAAGGAATTGGAATGTATTCTGGAGAACTGTGGTTTTCAAATTTGTTGCTCGGAGGAGCTGCAAAACTCCACTGAGGTCTCTTGTGGTCACTAGGCTCTCTGCTACCTCTCCACCTGAGATTCAACCAGAGAAACTCCACTGTGTACGTGTGTACTGCCAACACATGATTTCTTCGAATGTTCTTTGAATAAAGGAGTTCAAGGCTTAAAAAAGAGCTTGAACTGCTTCTGGAACTCCCTCATCCCCTCAAAAAAGCCTAGATCTGAACCCAGAACAAATGAATCAGAATCTAATGAGCACCTGGAACCACTGTGAGAGAACCACTATCTATCTCATACCACGGAGTCACTGATGGCCTGGAAGTATGGTCCAGAGAGTAGCAGCATTAGGCAAACGTACTGAACCCACTGAATATTTTTAACAAGATCTTCAGGTGATTGGTGTATACATTAAAGGTTGACAGGCACTGATGGAAGGTTCCAAGTAGGGAGCACACAGTGAAATCCATGTGATGTAATAAGATCCACCATTTACTGAGCATCTTTTATGTGCCAGACACTGTGCCAGCTACTTTTCATACCATTCTGAGCCTGTTTTCTTATCTGTAAAAAGGGAAACATTTTTACCTTGTGAAGGTATCATAAGAATTAGACATTTAATATATATAGTGTCAAGTGTAGTACCTGGCCAAGAGTGAGTTCTTTAAAAATGATAAATATTAACATTAATATATATTCCTTCAAATTATGGCCACTCTGCAAACCTAAATGTTACCTAAAATTAAAGGTCAAAGAAGTTCAATGGCTTGGCAACAGTTACACAGTAAATGATGAAACTGAATTTCCAATGTACACTAAAGTGCTCTTCTTTCCCAACCAACAGTCTGATAGGAAGGCTTAGTGCTCACTGGAAGCAGGAGAAACATAAGACCCTGGCAGCACTGATAATAAACTAAATGGTGTCAGCATTAGTTTGCTATATTTCTGTTTCAATGACTAGAATTGGCCCAAATGACAAACAAATGCCAATAAATAGCAGATTAGAGTTATTAAGGTCTGAAGAAAACATAGGTATGTCTTATCATCTAAACACTTAGCAAGTTAACAGTATTTACATAATAATATTCAGTTATTTATTTAGCAATTTATTTAACAACATTTAATCTCTGGATAGGTTTATAGAGTTGGCAAAGCATTTTCACATGCATCATCTTCTTTAACCTTCTGCACCACAACTATGTGAGAATAAGATTACTATTCTCAAATGAAACTACTCTACTTTCTCTCTCCTTAAACCCTATTTAATCTCATAAACCTGGATTTCCTAATATCCCTTCTAGTGGTTTTCATGAAAGAATCAGGCTTTGCATTACAAAAAAAAAATCCTTACTCAGTGACATGCACAGATTTCACCTATCTTTCCTTCTTCCCTTCAGCCCATTAGCTAAGATCAGGAAGACAGATAGGTTTCTGGTCAAAGGAGGTCAAGAACAGGATGGGCAGCATGACATAGGTTTAGCTACCTTATCTGTTCCACGGAAAGGGATGGAAGGTACTTGAATGAGCTCTGGGGGGTCTTGGTGGAAGTGCTAGAAGTGAGTTTTTAGGAGATCAGTCACATAGAATACCTTGGTAGAAAGAGGGAATGGATAACCAAATAGAAGACTACGAAGTATACCTTTCAGCTTTTGGTATATTCACATCTATTTTCCTTGATAAGATGAATTATTTTTCCTCCATATCAATTGTGGTATTTCTATTACGAATTCTCTTTAAGAGTTTACAAAATTGCTCATTCCATGGCTGTAAATACACATTTTCAAAAGGGAAGCAAATGAAAGGCTCTAGAAATATTTTGTTCCTCACAATGCTCACAAGAGTGGAATTATGACAGCACTTTCACAGTATGTCACAGTCCACCACTCAACTGCTCAGTCACCTAACAATGGTCCAGGATGTCCTACTTTTCATGTGAGACTTTGCAGTCTGCACTTAGTAAAACATTTACAGAAGTGACTTCTAGGCCAGGCATGGTGAGAGGATCACTTGAGCTCAGGAGTTTGAGACCATCCTAAGCAAGAGCAAGATCTTGTTTCTACTAAGAATATAAAAATAATAGCCAGGTGGGTGGTGCTTGCTCGTAGTCTCAGCTACTTTGGAGGCTGAAGCAGGAGGATCACTGTAACTCAGGAGTTTGAGGTGTAGTAAGCTATGATGACGCCACTGCACTCTATCCTGGGTGAGACTCTGTCTCAAAAAGAAAGAAAAGAAAGAAAGAAACAGTAATTTCTAGCACTCAATTTAGTAATTTAATATTATACAAAGTTCATTAGTCATGGTAGCTACATCAATTTTCTACAGTAGCTATTACTGCCTTTCAGATTTCAGCTATTGCCGTCTCTTTTGTAAGAAAAACAAACACATATTTTACAGAAGATCTGCTATTTAAGAACCACCAATCTGTAGTATCCCTTAATAATTCCTGTCAACGTGCGCTATCTTTGAGGGATTTAGTGGTTTTTGTTTTGGCAGTGCTGCAATGGTGGAAATAACTAACACTGCCCATCCCCATCTTACAGTGTCTGCTAACATGTTGGTTTGTTGGCTGCCAAGCAGATTTAATTTATCCACTTCTCAGTTTGCATTAACCTTTGCATAATAAAGCACAGCTGAGGCTGCTGTAAGAAACAAACCGAGGGATGAATAATTAAAAACACCTTCTCAGGCTTGGAAAAACCAATCCCTAACCATTAGGGGAGCTTTAATTGTCACCGAACTAAACATTAAAAAGGCTAATTGTACTCTTTATAAACTGAAATAAATGCAAAGGACATAGTGTGACTACAATATATGTAGTATATGAAAAGCAAAGCTCTGAAAGCACCAAGTAATTAGTTCAAATGAAAAAGAGGAGCTTGATTCTTAAACAACTTCCTTCTAAAGATGGGACTGTCTACATTCAGAAAAAAATTGCTACTACTTATAAAAAGCTATTATTCATTTGATACAGGTGGACTGGCTAGAGTAGCATTTGAAAGGATAGAAATGTTAAAGCCGAAACAAAAGGTTCAGAATAGAATATATTACAGAAAAGCCCCTATCTTTTTTTCAATCTGTCAAGTGCTTATACCAGCTAGGCTACTTCTTTGCTTTGATGGATTTAATTTTCCTTTGGAAAGATCAAAATCCAAATTCACATCTGTCATATTCATGTGTTAAGATCACAAAAGTGACTGATATTTCATATACTTGCTAAAATGTGGTTAGTGTTTAATATCATTTTCAAACCAAAGAGTGCCCTATTTATCTGAATAATTAAAAACAATTATCTGTTTATAACCTCCAACAAAAAGCAGCAGATCCCTCTAAATCACAGAGGGCAGTTTCACTCATTACTGACTTTAAAATATTTCTTTAATTTTTCTTCCACTATAAGTTTTTTCTAATGCTTAAGTTTTATTTTCTTTTTCTAAACTTAAGGCCTTTTCTTCTACTTCTATTCAAAACGCCACTTTGTTCATGCCCTTCTGATAACCTTTGATTTACTGGAAAGTCAGAAAGTAGAAATCTTTTTTCTGTACTAAGCAATTTTATGGTTTTTAAAATGGTTTTTATTTTCATTTTTATGATTTTCTTGGTTCTTTGGATCTTGTCTAGTTTTTTGTATACCTAACTTAAAGATGACTCTCTGCACATAAGAGGTAAAAGGATGACCAGATGATAACAGAATTGGATTTACTATTTTAGTAAAGACCAGTTTCTCATCTAGAGGAACAGAAATATTATCTTTGTTCTTGCAGGTTATATTCTTAGTATTTTCCTGTTTCACATCAGTTCTTGATGTGAGAATACGAGTAAGAAAACTAACTGTTGATTTATACTGAACTTGTTCCCCACTGGGACCTGGAAGTCTTTCTGTTCTATTTGTCACCACTGGATACAGCTGTTTCCATTACTCCTTTCTTTTGAACATTACTATGCTTTTACTATCACCCTCTAATTGTCATGTATTTGTTTAAATTTCCTTTGATGGTCTCTCCATTGCCATTTTCTTGGAGTTAGCCACTTTGTAACACTTGGTTTCATTCCTGCCCAGCAAAATAAATGATCCCTACCCCTGGTTTTGCACAGGCCATGACTTCTATCTCTACTACGGCACTTATCCCAGGTTATGTTGTTGTCTGTCTTTTACAGACTGGGAGTCCCTTGAAGGCAGCACTTTCTCTTATTCATCTTTGCATCCCAGGTAGCTGTAGTGGTGTCTGGAACACAGCAGATATTCAAACAGCATATTTTGAGTGGATTTGTGAATTCACAAAAACCTACACTTGTAACACTGACAAAAAGTGTTGAGGACAGAGTAAGTACTGAATAAATATATGATTAACTGTTTTTTATGGGGGGAGGGTATTTTTAAAAATAAACTTTTTACTTTGAAACTTTTAGATTTGCAGAAACACTGCAAAGATAGTACAGAGTGCTCATATACTGTACATCCAACTTCCCCTATTATAGACATCTTACATTAGTGTAGCACATTTGTCACAAATGATTAACTGAAGTCCCTATTTCATTGCGATTTTCTTAGTTTTTGTTTAATGCAATTTTTCTGTTCCAGGATCTCATCCAGGATACCATACATTTAGTAGTCATGTGTTCCTAGGCTCCTTTCTTTAAAAAGAATAATAATAAAATAACTTAGGTTGAGAAACGGGTGAGGGGTTTACAGAAATGCTTTGTACTATCTTTGCAACTCTTCTGTAAATCTAAGGTTATTCCAAAATAAAAGGTTAATTTAAAAAATTGAAAATGAGAATGACAATATCTTTCTTGAGACTTCTTTAAAGAAAATTCCTAAGTGTACAACTATATTCCTATATGCAGTTCCTATGTGGACAGTATGTTTAAAGTTTAAATAAAAATGTATGATCACTCATTCATCTCCCAACATGGAGATTTTCCCCAAATACTTTGAAAGATTTTATATTAGGTTTATCCTAGTTCTATTAATGACACTGGTAATGTAATAGTGCTCACCAACAGTATTATTAAATAGTAGAATATCAAAATTTATAATTACTTGTTTTGGGGGAAGGAGAATGACAGGTATGGGGAGAGGCTGAGGGTGGGGACATTTCAACTAGATCTGTTCACACTCCAGTTAAATTGTCCGAATTCAGTTTGCTTGATCCTTTGCTCCCTGGGCCCTCAATTCCTTAGTTTTAAAAAAAATTTTACTAAGCTGAGTGAAAATGGATATACAATAAAAGTTAGCTGGGATACCAATGGTTACTTTCCACTATACTAGGTCATGATATTTTAGGAACTCAAAATACTTTCCTATACCCACCTTCCCTTTATCCAAAGACTATGGAGGAGCTATGTCATTCAAGATTTTGTCTGAAGGAAATGTGTCAGTTGAATACTCAAAAGAAATAATGTAAAACCCCTAAATATAGTTATGGTTTGGTCAATGGTCAGTTATCAATTCTGTAGGCCATGCCACAGTCCAAAGTGTCCAGATGTCCATTCCTGTACATTTCTGTAAGTAAGCAGCACAGAACCAATCACCATCACCACCATTGCTCCAATACAGTAACATCAGTGATAGTTGCTAAAACCACCTTTTTTTTTCTTCCCCCGGACAGAGTCTTGCTCTGTTGCCCCAGCTAGAGTGCAGTGGTATCATCATGTCATCATAGCTCACTGCAACCTTAAACTCCTGGGCTCAAGCGATCCTCCTGCCTCAGCCTCCCCAGTAGGTGTAACTACAGGTGTGTGCCATCACACCCAGCTAATTTTTCTACTTTTTTGTAGAGATGGGGTCTCATTCTTGCTCAGGCTGGTCTCGAACTCCTAACCTCAAGCGATCCTCCCACTTCTGCCTATCAGAGTGCTAAGATTACAGGCGGGAGCCACCATGCCTGGCCTAAAAACCACTTCTTAATATTGCAGTCCCAAAGTCCCTCCTTTCCTTATCATACTTGCCCATCAAATGTCTGCCAATGAAGATCAATACAGAATAGAAACTGGTAAGAATGATAAGGTTTGAGAAGAGACCTGAGAAAGAATTGGGATTGACTAGGCAACAGTTACTCCAGCATTCCTGAATTTTGACCATTTATCCCTTCATCAAGTCTTGCAGCTATATATATAGGAAAATAGCAAAGAAAAGAAAGGAAGAGAAAAAGGAAGAGATAAAAGGAAGAAAAGATACAGAAAACAAAGTAGGGGTAAAATATAGCTGTTTGGGTCCACTAAAATGTGGTAGGATAGATTTGTAATTTACTATTATATTTTTAAAAGATGGCAGAATTGAACATTTTTATCCTACTTCAGTTTAAGCCATGATGAATATATAATCTAATTTTGTTTAGATGAAATGTATTGTATAATATACATAAAAGGAGAGAAGCTGTTCAACAACAACCATCTGAAGCTGGGCAGGGCTGCAGGGTAGAGGCAAAAATGATTGAAAATTATCTAATTATAAGATTCTCATTTTACTCAATGGACCCCAAAGCAGAGAACATTAGCTTCACATATGTTTCTGAAAAATTAGTACATATAACTAGCGAACTGCTAGCTAACAAAATAAAGAACGAGGACATTAATCACGCTGTTTTGCAGGAATGCATGACATCCTCTAACTACCCTTCACCAGAAAATTCAGAGGCGTTTGTCCCTAGCAAGTCAGTCACTCATCCTCACTTCTGAGTCCAACTACCTGCCAGGGGAATGTCCTGTTCCACATGGAGTTGTAGTGGTGAAATTTTTGTACCATGTCCAACTGTACTACTCATGGATATATACATGCTACCTACAATTTTCCTTACATTAGATGATAAACATTCTCCAGTTTCAAGGGGACTTTTTCATCAGGAGTGCTATCTTTGTGAATTTAAAAGAATAAAGTATATTAAAAGGCTTTGGTCCTTATAATCTCCCCTCCTCCCAGAAAAAAACCAAGACCTCCAAATTGGTGGATCAGTATAGAATCTAAGAACAGGCAGGGCCGGGCATGGTGACTCACACCTGTAATCCTAGCACTTTGGGAGGCCCAGGTGGGAGGCACTCTTGAGGCCAGTTGTTTGAGATCAGCCTGGACAATAGAAAGACAGTGAGACCTCATCTCTGCCAAAAACAAAACAACACAACACAATAAAAAGCCAGGTAGCATATGCCTGTCGTCCCAGTTACTCAGAGGTTGAAGCAAAAGAATTGTTTGAGCCCAGGAGTTTGAGGTTATGGTGAGCTATGATGACACCACTGTACTCTAAGTGAGGCCCTGTTTTCAAAGAAAAGAAAAGAAACAGAAAAAGAAAAGAAAAGAAAAAACAAAGCAAAAAACCTGTCACTTACAATCTTCTTCAACAAACATGGAGTTACTAAAACATCTTCATCAGATTTGATTTACATTTAAATGCAAACCTATACTTTGCTGTACCACGATTTCTTCTTAAAAAGGATATTTCACTCCTTAATAATAGGAAGAAATCCTAAAATATGGTTAGTAAAAAGAAAAAAGATAAAAAATAAAATTAATTTACTTGTTCATTTATTCACGTATTCAACAAATATATTCTAAGACCCTTTCATGTGTTGGGCACTGTTCTGTGTGCTGTGCTTTTAGCAGTGAACAAATCCAAAGTTCTTCATTTCTAGTGAAGGAAAGATAATAGTAAGCAAATAAACACACACACATATACATATTTATTATATATATACAAAATGCCTGATGGTGAGAAATGATGGTAAATAATAAAACAAAGTTGGTGAAGGTAGTGGTTTCAAATTATTTTTTAAAATACCCCCCCTAAACACACATGTAGTGCACATTTAGCTATTACTTTGTGAAATTATCTACTTCCACAAGTTGCATTTTTCCATTCCAAAAGGAATCATACAAAAGCTCCTAAAAATGCATTAGCACATGATAAATTGCTTTTTCTGTGAAGTGTAATAGTATTTAGTCATATATTCACAGCTGGCTAAGGATTTGCAAAACATCAAGAGGAATTCTGTCCTAATTCTTATAAGAGTTCTTTCTATTTTAGGCT
Source organism: Microcebus murinus (assembly GCF_040939455.1). Classification (NCBI taxonomy): domain Eukaryota; kingdom Metazoa; phylum Chordata; class Mammalia; order Primates; family Cheirogaleidae; genus Microcebus; species Microcebus murinus. Next base: position 132,105,474 of record NC_134104.1, on the reverse strand, counting down.
AACAATTTATTCACTGCAAACACAATTATACTGTTTATGACCAGAGCATGCTAAGTATTCACAATGTAAATTTTTAAAATGATAATTTAGTTAATAATCACATCTCTTTAGTTCAGCAGAATGTTAAATAGAGAATATTTTCAATAAAAGAAACAATAAGGAATTTAACTCAAGCTTCCAGAGTTAAATCAACACTACAACTGAAATACTAAACTCTGGGACTCATCAGTTAAAATGTTGGTACAAACTCAATTTGCTTTTTCTTGTTGTATATATGATGTGGGTAGCAGCAACTCAGATGACAGTTTTTATAATACATAGAAGTCACAAAGAATAGTTTATTAAACACTGAGTGAACATAGTAAAATTAAAAATCAAACCACTTAGATTCATAAAATTTAAATTGTAAGTCAGTATCTTTTAGTGGTGTTCTACTGCCAATTTCTGTTTTTAAAAACTTATTTATTTATTTTTAATTTTTGTTTTTTTGAGATGAGGTCCTGCTATATTGCCCAGGTTGGCCTTGAACTTCTAGAATCAAGTCATCCTCTTGTCTCAGCTTTCTGAGTAGCTGGGACTAAGCCCGACCAGATGCCAATTTCATAAATCTTAGGGTATCTTATATTCAATGTCTACGCCCATAGAAGCACTATCAATGTTAAGAATATACCTACAGGTTATCAAAACACCAACTATATTTCTTAAGTTTCAGTAACAATGGCAATACCAAAAACCTCAGAAACAGGTGGTAATCCTACTGCTTATCAGCAGGCAGAAAGGCAAACTGATATTGATAAATGTTGGATAAAGGAATAAAAATTAACTTTACAAAGCAAATTTGCTTGCTGGGTCACTCAGGCAACACAGAAAACAATATGGAAAGGGGCAGAAGAGGCAAATGAGCTTTAAACACTTTATACCATTAAACATTATTATAAAATAGATTATAACTCATATAGTGACTAAAAAAGGAATCCTTGGTATTCCCTGCTTTTGCCTGGATTGGTAGTAGCCCATTTCTAAACCCCAGTATGTAGCCACAGACTAAGTGACTCCTTTAATTTTAAATTTAGAAACTTATTCAAATGGCAGATGACAGGTCAATTTATGCTTTTAACTTCTCTGTGTAAAAAGGTTCAACTTGGGGCCAGGCACAGTAGCTCATGCCTGTAATCTCAGTTATTCAGGAGGCTGAGGCAGGAGAATCACTTGAGCTCAGGAGTGTGAGACCAGCCTGGGCAACATAGCAAGACCCTGTCTCTACAAAAAATAATTGGCTTGGTATGGTGCTTCATGCCTATAGCCCTAGCTACTCAGGAGACTGAGGTGGGAGGTTACTTGAGCCCAGAAATTCTAGGCTGCAGTGAGCTATGATTGTGCCACTGCACTCCAGCCTATGTGACAAGAGTAAGAAGCCATCTCTAAAAAAATAAAATGGGCGGCTGGCTGCGGGCGCCGTCCGGACGCTGCGTACGGGACCCGCTCTGCTCTCAGTGCGTAAATTTACAGAGAAACATGAATGGGTAACAACAGAAAATGGTGTTGGAACAGTGGGAATCAGCAATTTTGCACAGGAATCTTTGGGAGATGTTGTTTACTGTAGTCTGCCCGAAGTTGGGACAAAATTAAACAAACAAGAGGAGTTTGGTGCTTTGGAAAGTGTGAAAGCTGCTAGTGAACTCTATTCTCCTTTATCAGGAGAAGTAACTGAAATTAATGGAGCTCTGACAGAAAACCCTGGACTTGTTAACAAATCTTGTTATGAAGATGGTTGGCTGATCAAGATGACACTGAGTAATCCTTCAGAACTAGATGAACTAATGAGTGAAGAAGCATATGAGAAATACGTAAAATCTATTGAGTGAAAATGGAACCCCTAAATAAACTAGTGTGAAATAACTTAACCAAGCATAGTTGTCTTAAATTAGTGGTGGACAGATGACTTAAAATAGCAACTACTCTCAAACCTGCTAATGGAAGAAAATACTCCTTAACTTTCTAATGATTTAGATAAACAAAATATGCATCTTTTTCACAATACTCTCTGATTTTTAGACTAGGCTCTAGTGTTCAGAATTCACAATTATCCATGGTTGAAAACCAGTTATAAAAATCATGTAATTCAAGGGTAACATTGTTATCTTAAGCCTTATATAATACTGTAACTTGCTTACATCCATACCAGGATTTGGGCTGAAATACTTAATGGTCTTTCCATTGGAATGATGGGGAGTGTTGAAGTTTTTTCTTGGTTGTACAGTATCAAATGAAACAATATTATCTTAATTTTGCATATACTGCATTTGCTGGTGCTATTTTTATACAGTGAGCAACAGCTTTGCAGCAAAATAATAAAATATTCAACTTCATTAAAAATAAAAAAATAATAAAAAGGTTCACCTTGCTACAGACACATTATGAGTATTCACAAGTTCACTCTTAATGCTCTGCTTGCCAACTTAATGGATTTGTATGTTCATTATGGTAAGTAGCAATAGATGAGAAGGGTCTATTTTTCAATAGTTATGATATTATGACATATTAATCACATTATCAGTATTCTTCCTTTTACTACAACAGTCTCAATATCAGAAAAAAATTAAAGACCTGCTAATATTTCTATGTTTGGCTCCCATGAATTTCAAAGAGAGTTGTATGTCTTACTGAGAAATCCAGAATAAAACAACTGAGATCTATTTCTCTTTCATGGTTAATCATGCTTAAAATATAAACTCTACCAAACCTTTATTTGTAAGATTCCTACTACTCCATAACCCCCAAACTAGGTTCTGATTTTACTGATTAGAATTATAAAAAATGCATTTTACTCAATTTAACTATGTTGTATTTCAATTATGCAGTTATAAATACAGACCAAGAGTAATAAATTAAAAGAAGAACTGAAAAGTGAACGGGATACTCAGTTCCCAACTGTTGCCAAGGACTTCAAATAGAAAAATGGTTTCAAACACCAAAGCTCCAAAACAGGCTTAGTGGCCAGAGAGACTAGAAGCATACCAAGAACAGGAAAATCTAGATGAGATCCTATTAGGTTTGACTAGTCTTTCTGATGCTGTAACAAACATCAAGAAGGCTTGAAAAGCATAAGTTCTCTGAGCAAAGCAGTGCTCATCACATACCCCTGATGATTAAGTAAAGGATAGAGACGTAGGAGAAATGAAGATAATTATCACAAGTTTATCCCTAAGTAGAAACCTTATGGGAAGGAGAGATGACAGGCTGATACAGACCAGAATGGGGCCAAACAGAGGAAAAGACACTCAACAGTGCATTCAGGCTTGACTTACAAAGTGGCTGTTCAGCAATAAGGTGTAAGAGAATATCCAAAGAATATATGGACTAGGTAGTGTCAGAGAGGTTGTAAGCATATTACTCTTTCTCTCAAATCACTGTCAGTATCTATAAACATTAAAATTCTATGTCCTTCTACATATAAGTACAAAGGTAGATTTAAAAGCAATCTGTATCAGTGGTGGGATACATAACCACCATGTTAATTGGAATTTTAAGCATTACATCTAAAAACAAAAAAGGAAAAATAATGTTTTACATTCACAATTTGCCCACCCTATACATTTCTTTGTCTTCTGAGGTTTAAGAACCAACAGTTCTTAGGTAAAATTTAAGTACAAATATATTTGTATCATAAGGTCATTTTTTTGTTGTTTCTCATTTATTCATTTTAATTGATTTGAAGTCACTGTAACTGGATGCATGAGGTAAAGAAATTTATACATACCCATAGGAAAAAAGGAAAACAAAATCTTTTCCTGGGCTTTACAAGAAAAAATGTTAGGGAATTCAGAAAAGTTTCCTAGGAATTTTCACAGAATTACTAAAGGTAAGGTTTTTTTCACACATTTAAAACTTTGGAAAATCTTTTTTTCTTTACAAAAACTCACTACATTAGAAAATGAATATTCTATGTATTTCACAGGTCCAAGGAAGTTTATATAATTATTTAGTTTTTCAGAAGGCTGGAATCTCACCCATAAGGTAGAACTATGATAAGATCCCAAAGACTAGCTGTGTCCTAGCTTGAGTTCTCCTGTAGTAAAGAAAGTAAAATGTTTTCATTAAAACCAAACAGGGTACATCAATTCATCCATTAAAGAAACCTGCAGGTGCTAGTTCCTGGGGACACCACAGTAAGACACAGCTGTGACTCTCATGCAGCTCAACATCTACTGGGAGATGCACTATGAGAAGTGCTATCTGCAATAGGGAGTGTTTCTGGAAGCGGAGAGGAAAGGCTCCTCAACCCCATCATGAGATTTGAGATCTGAGATTCAAAGAAATTATCTATGCAGGAGTTAAGGGGAGAGCGGAGTGGAAGATGTGGTGAGGAGAAGGGCAGGTAGGAGAAAAAGCACAGGAAAATCCTGGGAGGCAAAAGAGAAGGGCAAGTTTCTTTCAGAAAGCTAAAAGGACTGGGTGATACTGGGTCAAGTGGTGAGGCCGGAGAGGTAAGCAGGGCCAGACCGAAAAAGCACCTTTCATGCAGTGCTAAGGTGGACTTATCCTGAGGACAGTGGAACCTCTGATGGGTTTTGAAAAGAGAAGTGAACACGAACAGCTTTTTATGTTAAAAAGATCACTTTGACAACAGTGAGGGAGGGGCTGAGGTTGGGGACACAAAATCAGTTAGAAGGCTTTACAGTAAAGGAGTATAAGATGATGGTAGTAATAGGGTCATGGAAAAAATTCAGTGAATCTCCGAGTTGAGACACAAAAGAAACATGCTGAGTTTGAACGGTCTGTAGGATATTCAGATATAGCTGCCAGCTGGGGGTGAAATCCAGGTGAAAGGGCTGTGTTGCAGAGATTTGTGAGTCAACAGTACACAGGAGGGTTTGAGAGCTCCAGGAGTGGATCAGGTTATGACAGAACCAGCAGTGCAAAAGGAGAGAAGTTAGGGCTGAGTTTTGAGAAACATCCATTGACACTTACAGGTATGGACAAAAGATAAGGAGAAAGAGCAACCAGACAAGAGGAAGTTCAGGGGCTTGTGGTATCACAGAAGCTGAGAGGGAGGACAGCAGTTCAATTGGGAGAATGTGGTAAACAGTGTTGTATATTGCAGAATGGTAAAAGAAAACATGGAGAAAAGGTCCATCGTGTTCAGTGAAATTGAACTAGTGACTTTGAGAAGAGCAGTTTAAGAGAAATGCTTGGCACTGGTTGAGGGTTAAGGAATGGAAAAGAGATTAAAGGAGAGACAATGTGTTTCTCTTTCTAGAAGTCTGGATGTGAAGAGGCAGAGAGGAATGTAGACTGAGGAGGAGACCAGGAGATGGGATACAAAGTGCACAAACAGGGGGAGGATTAAACCACAGACAGAAGCACTGACACCTGCTGTCACAGGAAGAAGATGGAAGACTGTGTAAGACTAGAATTGGTACAATGCATGTTTTTATCACGTGTGGAAACTGTGTGGTTTTAGCCTAGACTGTCACCCTGGTTATGTGACCATGGATAAATTTTTTTTTTTTTTTTTTTTTTTTTTGAGACAGAGTCTTGCTTTGTTGCCCAGGCTAGAGTGAGTGCTGTGGCGTCAGCCTAGCTCACAGCAACCTCAAACTCCTGGGCTCAAGCAATCCTCCTGCCTCAGCCTCCCGAGTAGCTGGGACTATAGGCATGCGCCAACCATGCCCGGCTAATTTTTTCTCTATATATTAGTTGGCCAATTAATTTCTTTCTATTTATAGTAGAGACGGGGTCTCGTTCTTGCTCAGGCTGGTTTCAAACCCCTGACCTCGAGCAATGCGCCCGCCTCGGCCTCCCAGAGTGCTAGGATCACAGGCGCGAGCCACCACGCCCGGGCAACCATGGGTAAATTTGACCCTATGTAAATTCACACTTTTCTGGTCCTTAGTTTACTCTTATGAAGATGAGGACAGTTGATTAGACACTGCTAAGGTCCCCTTCAGCAGTAAATCCCGTGATTATACATTATGTCATAATCCCATGAGTTATTTTTTGTGACAGATTATTAGAAATGTACTAAAATGTACAGAAATGTATTTACTTGTATCTGAAATCTGCATGGTCCCCTTGGGGAAGGGCACTTTGAACCAAATTTGCCCTTTAAAGTGGGAATTAGAACAAATGTGAGACAGAAATGTTCACTTTGGTCTAGTATGCCCAACCACAGAAATTAAACACAGGTTAGTGCTTCTTTTGACCCCAGGGGATAACTAGCAAAGACCACTGAAACTGATTTTGAATAACAGAAAGCTAATAAAACATTCAGAATAAACTAATGTCCTTTCTACAAGAGCATTTGAATAAAATTCATGTTTTTTTCTCATGCTTTTTTTCATTTTCAACACAATAAAAGTTTATTTCTTGCTCAAGTCATTTCAGTGTGCGTTGATGAAGTGGGAAGAAGGGACTCTGCTCCTATATTCATTTACAGACCCTGTCTCTTTCCATTAAATCCAGAGTTCCTAATCTCTTCTGTGCCATGGACTCATTTGGCAGTCTGGTGAAGCATATGGACTTTTTCTCAAAATGATGTTTTAAAACCATAACAGAAAATGCATAAATGCATAAAAACAGATTATATTGGAATACAGTTATCAAAGGATTTACAAATTTGGGGTTACAGATGTAATTCCTTATTAAATGACAAAATCCAATCTAATCTGCTAGGTCTAATAATCATTGTAATTTCAAAGTAGTAAAGCATAAACATTATTTTGAGATATCTGTACTAAGTGTGAAGTGATTTCTACTGATGACAAAGAATACTTTGCTGGACTCTTTGCACCAGCTGATCAATTATTGAAGAGTATGTGGAGGACGGTGCCTGGAAATACTTTGTATTTCTGCCACTCCGTGTCAGGGCCAGAATTCAGTCATACAGATCTCTACCTAAGTGCTAGGAAACACAGAATTTCACCAGCCTTTGCTCTGATGTCTTTCCAGCTTTTGTTTTTCATTTTGGTTGTGTGAAGCTCATTCTCTAGATTTCTCAGCAAGGGCTCATGTGAACAATATCTGATTCTTGGAGTGTTCATCCTATTTGTCTGGGGTAGTAATACTTAAGGTAAGTCTGGCTGGATAAAAAGTAAGAGGCTCACGTTTTCCGTTCTTGATTATCTTAAACATGCTGATCTCCATGGAGTCTTCTCCAATCACCTAATTTCTGAGTCTTTTATAATTTTGATTTATATTTCTTTCCTTTTGTTCTATCATTTAAAACATTTCTTTTAGCTTGTTTTGAAATAATAGTTTTCATCTATTTTATGGACTTTTGGGGGCATGTTTTCATTGTAGAAACATTATTTTTCTTTTTCTTTTCTTATAGTCCAGGATAGGTTTTCCCAACTTCATGATTCAAGAGCTCTCTTTTTGATTGTTTCTACAAAGTGATTTAAAACAATAGGGTCTCCCATTTTGTGGGATTGCCTCCTCTGTTGGTCCTCATCTATTTTTTATCTGGACTTTCTTTTTCTTCTCTCCACTGTATTGCTCAATTTGGACTCTATTTTAAGCAGCTTTCCTCAGTGACAGCATTTGTTTTTGCAGAGAGCTTTTGTTGGCTTGCTTTAAGAGTTTATAAGGTCCAGACTGCTCTAGCACCATCAATCTGAATTGATTTCCAGTTGTCCTGTATTCATCCACAGGTTAGATACTATAAAAATGCCTGTCCAGCATCAGCAGCTGCCCTGTGACCGCCTTGCTGTGCTTCCCCATGAGTACTTGCTGGCAGTTTGAGGGCCCTCCTTTCAGGGCCCATCAGCTGCCCTGTTTCTTTCCTTTGCTTTCTCCCCTATTGATCTTGTAGTTGGTAGTTTGTCCTTACGCGCTAGTATTTGGGGTTAGAAGTAATACCTGGTTTTGAGGTAGTTACTATCTGTATGTTTTTAATTTTGATATCCTACTTGCTCTTTCTGTTTTTACGGAGAGATTAAAGAACAATGCCACTGCTGCCACCCTCCTTCAGTAATCTTTTTCCTAAAGTATGTATTTTTTAATTTAAACTAATTATTGCTCAAGGTCTACTTCAGATGCTAAGAACAGAAGCTATCAGTCATTTTAATGAAAGATAGTAAAATACCAGTGATTTTCAAACTGTAATCTTTGGAACCACAGGAGATTTATACACATATGTGTGCATGTCTGTGTGTATACATGCACTTGTTTTCATTGCTTCACCCCACTTCAAACAGGGGATTTTAGACATTGTATTTCCATGAAATATTTTGTGTTAAGAAAGGGTTACATGGTTAAAACTGTCTGAATACCACTGTTCAGTAGTCATTCTTTAACATCAGTACTTAAGGCCAGGCGCAGTGGCTCAAGCCTGTAATCCTAGCACTCTGGAAGGCTGAGGTGAGCAGTTTGCTCGAGGTCAGGAGTTCGAAACCAGCCTGAGCAAGAGCGAGACCCCATCTCTACTATAAATAGAAAGAAATTAATTGGCCAACTGATATATATAGAGAAAAAATTGGCCGAGCATGGTGGCGCATGCCTGTAGTCCCAGCTACTCGGGAGGCAGAGACAGGAGGATTGCTTGAGCCCAGGAGTTTGAGGTTGCTGTGAGCTAGGGTGACGTCACGGCACTCACTCTAGCCTGGGCAACAAAGCAAGACTCTGTCTCAAAAATAAAATAAAATAAAATAAAATAAAATCAGTACTTAAAACCTAAGTAGAGTGAACTGATTTCCATAAAACAGATTTGAAGAGATAATTTGGGCCAAGAACTTAAACTCCAAGACCTGGAGTTTATCTTTATAAAAATAAACCTTCATATTTCTGAAAGGCTTAATGAGAGAGTATACACTTATTATATCCTTTTACGTTTCTGTTAAAAACTGTTTTTCCTAGTTTTACTCTTTTCCAATTTATTATTTATATGCTTCCAGAATTTCAACTGTGGTGGTATCAAATGCTGTTCTTAAGTTTTCCAACTATTTACTTGGAACAAATGTGAACATTGAAACTGAAGTTACACAAATTTAAGGTAATCTCAGAAATGATCAACCAAATTAGATTTTTCTACTTTGCTTCATCTATTTAACATTTGGGTTTCCCTTAGAGATGTTATGAATGAAATATTAAAACAAACAAACAAACAAAACAACTTTAGGAAAAATAAAAACAAACCAAAGCCCTAAATGTCAGTGTTTTTGGAGGAAGACATGATTGATTCCTTCTTGGTAGGCCAAACATTCCGGCATATACTATAGTATAGTATATACCACACAACCATGGACTTGGATCATAAGGACTTGTCTGTACACCCCCTGGATCAAAGATGGCAGGATCTGAAACCTTTTTGTGAGCAAAGACTTTTTCATTTCCCTAAATAGTGAGATCCCTCAGGAAACAGAAAGGGTAGTACTATCCTCGGAACTGTGGCAAATCAGATAGGGAAAGGGTAGAGCACAGCAGCAACATTTCTTCTGGAGACATACAAGTCCCAATTTTAAGATCAACTGGTGGATTCTAATCTATTACTTGGGGCTTCATATTTGATGGTTGGTAAACATGCCTTTCCAGGAAATCTCTTATTCCTACAATCCTCTTAAGTTTTCCAATCTGCCTGAGAGATAACCAGCTTCTTTTACCTGAAGATTCAGATTAGTAGTATGTGAGCCTGGAAACATTTGCCAACATGGTTATTTCCCAGATAGAAAAGGTATTATAAACCCTTATCCAGAAACTTGCCAGAAAAGGACTATATTCAAGATTTGTATATATAGAAAGGTTGTGAAAATGAAGGGAAAAACCCCTAAATTTGTATTTTAGAAATCAGGGCTTCAAATACAAAAACCCACTGACAGATTACCACATTTTTCTCTTCAATAGGCAGAATCCTTCACTGAAAAATATAGTGAATCAATGTTACATTTTCTTGCTTGTTTAATCATGTATAATACTAAGAGAAGTCAAACCTGATGTACGCATTATAAAATATAGTTCTTCTTCTGCCGGTGAATTGCCTGTCAACATTACAGGTTCAACTCTGCTTTAAGTTATTACTGACATATGTGATCATCCTAAGACTGCAACACACAATTCTTACTGGGCAGAATGGAATGTCAAAACCTGGGGGTAGGGCCGGGCGCGGTGGCTCACGCCTGTAATCCTAGCTCTCTGGGAGGCCGAGGCGGGCGGATTGCTCCAGGTCAGGAGTTCAAAACCAGCCTGAGCAAGAGCGAGACCCCATCTCTACTATAAATAGAAAGAAATTAATTGGCCAACTAAAAATATATACAAAAAAAAAATTAGCCGGGCATGGTGGCGCATGCCTGTAGTCCCAGCTACTCGGGAGGCTGAGGCAGCAGGATCGCTCGAGCCCAGGAGTTTGAGGTTGCTGTGAGCTAGGCTGACGCCACGGCACTCACTCTAGCCTGGACAACAAAGCAAGACTCTGTCTCAAAAAAAAAACAAAAAAAAACCTGGGGGTAAGATGCCACAGATGTCTATTGGTATTACTATAAGGGTAAAGACATCATGTGAATAATAAAATACATTTTACTAGTACCTTATTTAGTTTAGATGTATCTATTTTTCTTTCTCTATTTGCTATAACTGTCTACTTCCAGGTAAGTCAGGAATCCCAGGTGAGCTTAAAAATAACAATATCCATTCTGTACCTATCATTATATATTCTCTGTGAGGTGGCTGACATAGAATGCTAGAGCTTGTTATAGACTGAATGTTTGTGCCCCCCTGCCATTTATATGTTGAAATCCTAACCCTCAATGTGATAGTATTAGGAGGTGGGTCCTTTGGAAGGTGATTAGGTCATGAGGGCAGAGTTCTCATGAATGGGATTAGTGCCCTTATAATAGGGACCCCAGAGAGCTCTCTCACCTTTTTTTTCAGTATGAGAATACAAGTTGGTAGTCTGCAACCAAGAAGAGTACCACACTGGCACTCTGATCTTGGACATCCAGCCTCCAGAACTTCAAGAAATAAATTTCTGTTGTTTATAAGCCACACTATCCATGGTACTTTGTTACAGTAGCCCGAACTAAGACAGACCTCAACGGGATTTCAGTAATTGTCTAACCTATATCCCTCATTTTACAACCAAGGCTATGTTTTATTTAAAAATAAATACATCATTTAGTACGTGCCCATAATATACCAGGCATCAACACATACACGTTCTAATTTAATCCTAACAGCCCTGTGAGATGGATTTTGTCATGCTTAATTTAAAGATGAGGGAAATCAAGAGATGTACGACTTACTCAAGAACATACATGTAGCTAGTTCCAGAGTCAAGACTTAAATCTTTAGAGTACAAGTCTGTTTTTTTAAATTAGTTATTTGGTTTGTTCTGCCCATCCCCTCTGCACTTCTCTCCCCCCATTTTACACCTAAGGTTAGATGACTTGCCTAAGGTCATGCAACTAGAGTAGCAGAATTTGAATCCAGGTCTTCTGACATCAGTAATTCAGTGTATTTCTTCTTTTCTCCATTGTATTTCCATTACTGGGTAGTTAGATACCTCCCCTAAATTAAGTAGATTTAAAGACTATTTCTTCAAGACTGCTATAAGTAAAGTACTATGGCAGATGTTCATTGTAGTATAACTATCCCCAAACTAAATGTATCAGAATGTGTTGTGCTTTCCTTTTACTTTAGGACCATTGTCTACCCATTTTCTCAATGGGTCTGATGTAATGCCTTTTTTGGTTTTGGCACTATGCTAGACAACTATGAATAATATGGGGAAAGTATAGGATTATAATCTTCTTTGTTCTTGAGTACTTACAATTTGGTTGGAGAAATAACATTTGAATTAAGGAGAGAGAAAAACCAACTGTTAAATTGTGTGCTATCAACTGGAAGTCCAGAGAAAACAGTAGTAAAGACTGAAATAAAAAGGAAAAATTAGATCCAGATCTGATGGAAAAGGAGGTGGGTAGAAGAAATGGCTTGAAAATAGACAGTTGGTGAGTAGCAAAATTTAGAATGGTCTACGTGGAATAAGAGTAAGCAGGCTTTGTAAGGGAAGCTTGAGAAAAGAAGGCTGCCTAGAAGTACACTGAGGCTTTGAATGATGGGGTTATATATCAATAGTTCATGGTGCAACTATAGATTGCTGAAAACAAAACTAATAGCTACTCTGTCCCAACACTGCAGCTTGGCATTTATAGATTTAGAGAATCCACATTAATCTTTTTATTTTTTTTTTGAGACAGAGTCTCACTGAGTTGCCCAGGTTGGTCTTGAACTCCTAGTATCAAGTGATTCTCCCATTTCAGCCTACTGAATAACTAAGATTATAGGTGAGAACCTGGCTCCCACATTAATCTTGATTGCAACCCGACGAAGCTGGGATTTTTAGGCCCATGTTCAGTTTCCATAATTGAAGCTCAGTTAGCCAACTTGCTCAAAGCCACAGAGCAAGTCAGTATTCTAAATCAAGTTAGACGGATTCCAAAACTCACATTATTTCTGACATTGGTTTATCACTGAAAAACAACAGATAAAACAACAAAAAACTTTCCCAAAGCACAATTCTTAGGCCTTCAACTTAAATTATTTTCAAATACAGCCACAAAGCGTAAAATATCCTTATAAGATCAAAAGTCAGGGAAAAAAAAAATCTTTAACTGTGAGGTTTCTCATGCAGCCAAATTAAAAAAATATAAACACATGTAATAATGTATATTATCCGATCAATAGTTACTTTGAAATCCCAATAGAGCATATATTTCATATGTAAAAGAGCACTTATATATTCCTTGTGGCCAGCTTCACTTACTGAATACCTATTTTTTTTCAGGGTGAAAGAGTTTTGAAGCTTTACCTTAGACTTTTCCATAGTGATATTTCATTTAAGTTACCAAGAAAAATAATTGCCGTTTTGCATTCATTTTGCAAACACATCATAGTAAACTCTATGGGGCCTCCCCCATTGTGAAAAAGCTGACAAATAAATACATTGTTCTAAGAGAAATAAGCAAACAGGACTATGGGATTAACTGCTATTTTGAAGCTGGACAAAATATTCTGTCCTGAGCTCACTATAAAAGGTATTACCCATCTAAAGGTTTCATTATAGACTGTTATAAAGGCTGGATCATCAAGACTCTGTTATACAGGACACTGCACTATAGAAAACTGTCAGTCTTGGGCTGATGTTTTCCACATCTCATGTGCATACTTGCCTATTTCCTTTTATAGTTTTTTTTTTTTTTTTTTTTTTGAGACAGAGTCTTGCTTTGTTGCCCAGGCTAGAGTGAGTGCTGTGGCATCAGCCTAGCTCACAGCAACCTCAAACTCCTGGGCTCAAGCAATCCTACTGCCTCAGCCTCCCGAGTAGCTGAGACTACAGGCATGCGCCACCATGCCCGGCTAATTTTTTTCTATATATATTAGTTGGCCAATTAATTTCTTTCTATTTATAGTAGAGACGGGGTCTTGCTCTTGCTCAGGCTGGTTTCAAACTCCTGACCTCGAGCAATGCGCCTGCCTTGGCCTCCCAGAGTGCTAGGATTACAGGCGTGAGCCACCGTGCTCGGCCCTTGCCTATTTTCATGTACTAACTGTAGTATTCTTCATTTAATATTTAAACTTAACTTTTAAAAATACCTATTCCATTCCTTTATAAAAAATAAAATATCTAGTTTAACCTCAACTAAAACAAATCATGAAATCATGGCTTTGGTGTATTAGGTATACACTTTTTCTAACATAAATTAAAATTAACATATGTAATTATAAATTTTTAAAATGTTACTTATTATTTATTGCCATATAGAAAGATATGGCTGAATAAAATGTTTATTTTTTACTACCAGCAATCATTCTACACATTCTTGGTGGTAAAGTGCCACACTTTGGGTGATATCTTTGTTGTTGGTCTCCTAATACAGGAAGAGTTAAAAAGCATTCCTTAATAACTATGTTAATTGTTATGGGAAGCTATTCAACTCTAAAGAATATGTACCAATCCTTATAAGTGCACACTATTGCTCTGAGGGTAGAAACTTGGTCAAACAAGAAATTTTGTGAAAATGTGAGACACACTGCTTCTTGGCCTTTTTGCTAAGATTAAGTGAAAATGTGAGGCACACTGCATAACTCTCACAATTAACTGAATACATTTTTCTTTTGCTATCTACTGTTCAGGAGGGTTTTTGTAGGCATCCGATTAAAATGGCTTAAGCAATTCTTCTCATTAGTTTTTTAAAAAAAGACCAGTTGTGCTCTAGCTAGGCTTGAGCTAGGAAACTGAAGGGTGTGTGGGATTTGGAGATACAGAGAGTTCTGCAGACCTGGTTTGGGAGGAACCAGGTAGAAAGTGAAGGTAGAAATTAGCGGGCTCCTTCTACCAGGATTTCTTGTTCTGGCTAAAGAATTTTCAATTTGGCCAAAGTACAACCAGTGGTGGTCTCTGAGAAACCAGAGAGTCATCCACTTTCATCTTAAAGTCAGGTAACGAATTTGTCGGCTACCCTTAATTAGCAAAAGCTGATGGGTCCTTTTATGGCTAGAAGTTATGGTACTACCAGTTCTAAAATTATGACAGTAGGCTTTTAAAATTTTTATGACTTTTGGGGGGGGTCTTTAATATGAGATGAACAATATTATACCTAGTTTGATTCAAATTGCCTATTTCAAGGGCAAGTGGAGCTGTCTGGCTTTGGAATCAGAGCTCTTAAATTCAGTCTTCACTTCACCATTGTGTGATCTTGGATAATTCTTTAAGTAATTCTATTCTAGTTCCCTTGATGGGGCTAATAACATTACCTACTTCAGAGGACTGTTGAGGATTAAATGAAATAAAATGTAGAGGTAAGAGTTGAATAATAGAAATATATAAAAAATAGTATGAAGTCAATAAACGAAGCAGCATCTCTTTGAATGACATAAAAATTAAGATGAAAATTTGAATGTCAATGATAGCTTGGGTTGCAAAATGCTTGCCTTTCACAAGATATTAGGTAAAATGATCTTCCAAGATACAGATGTGTACAGTCTATATTGCTAATTTTATCATTTAAGACTTCACATACATTTGAAAAACACTTGGTAATTAAAGAAGCATTTTCTCATATATTATCTCATTTGATTCCTACCACAAACCCCAAGAAGCAGTATGAGAATTATTCACATTTTGTAAATGAGGAAACTGAAGTTCAGAAAGGTTATTTAATTATCTCATAATTACAGTAACTGGAGCATAGTACTTTCTCACAACACCAACTCTGCCTATAATAACTATTTGTTTCATATTTTAAGGTAAAGAAATAGGTACTACATAATTAAATTTTGATTTAAGGTCAGGATTAATTTGCTTGCTTGGAATTTAAGTGGAACTTTACACAGTATTTTCCAGCACAGTAAAATAAATTTCTAAATGAATTCTTAAAGTATAGCTTTCCACATTTTTCCCCCTTTTTTCATCCCAGTAAGTTGAAAATCTACATTTTATGTATATTTAATGGGGATATCCTTATTAGGTTTTAGAATAGGATCCCATGTTTGGAAGGTGCTAAAAATAAATCTAAAAATTTATGTCAATAGCTGATGTTATTCATATGCTAAATAGGTGTCCTTTCTAGACTGCTTGAGGGGAGTTAATCAAGAGCACTGCCCCTGCTGCCCCAGATAGTGGCTTTATTTTGTTTTCTTAGAAAAAAGTAGAAAGTACATTTAAATAATAGATTAAATAGTCAATCTACCATAAATGAGAAAAAAAGCTTTGACAATATCGTTGCTTTAGAGGTCAGGTTCCAGCTTACCTTTAAAGACTGTCCTCATTACTACCACAGATAATTGTTTACTTGTGCTAAGAGGCTAAGCTCCTCTGCAGGAGTTGCTGATTTTCTGTTAAATGTAAGCCAGGGCTTTATGACAATTAGAGGTGCAAAACAGCCACAACAGTGACATGTAAACATGCTATTTTGAAATGAAGCCCAATGTCACAGTTCACATGTTCTGCACATTTTGATTTATCAAGAACATTAAGGTCTTTAACATATTAATTAAATTGGCTTAATGAAAACGGGTAGCATTAATTCCTCTAATTCCTTTGAGTTGAAAACTGAGGACCATGCTATGTTACAGTAAATGACAACCGCTGAGCGTCAATGGAGTTTAGAACTGTATTGGCATAAACTTAAAATGGATTCAATCTGAAACATATTTAATGAGTTAGCCAATTGTTACCACATTATACTCAGTGGTAACGAGGAGGACTAATTAGCAGTGTATGTACTATTTTTAAAAAGCTAGCCAAACATTTTAGAAAAACAATGGGAGGGGAGAGAGCCACTCATCAGATCAAGAAGCTACTCTGAGGACCTCTCTGAAGACTTCTGGCAACTGGGGACCTAGGAGGTCAGGGCATCTCAAGTCCTTGACATGAGGGTCTCCTGGCCTAACTATCCCATGAGACCTGGAGGTGACGGCTGTGACTACTGCCAGTTACTAGGAATAAATTTATGGTGAAACTCAATTTGTGACTTCTCATTGCTTAAGACAATATTTTCTTTGATGTGAGAAGTTAAACTTATTTGGGTATCCAGGTTTTATTCCGCTTCCTAATTCCAGATTGCCTAGAAGTCTACCAATTAATATGATCGAAACAGAAAATATACCTAGAGTGGGAACCCTAGTCATTCTTACCTTAGTGTGATTTGTTTTAAATGATTATCACCTTTTTGCTCTTACACCCTTGCTAGAGTATATACTGAAAGAATAAATGTTTTAAGGGAAAAAAGGTAATCTTTTTTGATTTTAGGTAATTCATTTATAATGCCTTATTATCTTAAGTTATAAAGAGAATAAGGATTTTGTTATATAAAAACTATCAAAAAAGTGTCAGTGAAAAGACTTGACCTCCCTGAATGGTGTTGAATGGCTGGGGTAAAAATGCCACAGAGCACAGAGGTAATTTTGAACAAGTAGGGGCAACTTGTAAGAAAAGGCAGGTCTTTCACTAATGCAACATTCACTGATCCTCTTCTAGGTGTGCATTTGAAATCTTATCCACAGATGGCCTTAATCTAAATTGTAATATAAATATTTTATTATAATACCACTGCTGCTAACACTTCTATAGTGTCTGCTATATGAGTGTCTGCTATATGGTAGGCACTGTTAGATGCATTTTATATCCCAATTAGGATGGTGCACTATTACACACCACCCCAATTTTACAGACAAGCTAACTGAGGCATGGAGAGATTAAGTAATTTGCTCAAGGTCACACTGCTGATAAGTGGCTCCATAGTCTCTGATGATAACAGTTACCCTATGCTGTAAAAGAACTCCTCTGTTAGATATGGAGGTAATTAGGAGTATTATGGGTAATGAGAGATGCAACAGATGAGGTGGGAAAGCATCTAAAGTGATTTTTCCATATTGAAATTTGATGAAGAATTGGTCATTGGTCTGGCTCTTTCCTTAACTTGCAAATGCACAGGTATGTCTTAATTCTTCTCCTGTCCTGAATCCCACTTACTTCCTTTTGTCTGCCTAGAAGTGTGGCCTAGCAAAGAGAGGTAGGGAAAGGACTGAGAAAGTTCCCTGAACTGGGGTGGAAAAACACAAGGATTCAGTGTTGGTCATGCATAGCAAACAGAATGTGTGAAAAGCTGTATTTTTTCATCACACATCGCATTCCAGTGTAGACTAATAAAAATTATCAATGGAGGAAAATATAAAGATTCATTGGACTTTTAAAGTAAATTTAATAATTTCTGGAATATGTTACCACATAATGAGAATTAGCATTTTTAAGCTCCCAACAAGTGTCCTACACAAGACTGATAGTTTGAAAGTACTTCACTTCTAAAACGGTAACCGATGTTGTTGGTATTAGCCATACACTGGTAACAAAGACATATATTCATACATAATGCTCAGCAATATTAAGAATAAGCACAGAAAGTACAGAAAGTGTTAGACAATGAAGACATCAAGTTAAAATTAATACAATATAGTGATAGCATCAGGAAAACATTTTTGAATTATGCTATATAACAATATAGTTCCTACTGAATAATGATGATCTTATAGTAGTAAAAAATGAAAACTATGTTACGATGCATTCCAAACAAATTCCATAATGGGATACTTTGGACAAATCACTGTAGCTCACTCTCAAGTTTACAATGCAACCAGAACTGGATAGCATTTAGTTTGTTAAATAGAAAACTCTATATAGTAGATGAAAATCACATTTAATATAAATGTCACATCATATAGTCATTTTCCTCTTGAACTAATAGTTTATTGGAATAGTTTGAGTTTTCAGAATATGCAATGTAATTAAGACAGTTCACACAAAACATGTTAACTCCATATTCAAAATGTAAATGTACAACAGCATAATCATAGGAAACAGACTATATTTATCTAATACCAGAGATATCTATCTCAGAGATTTGATGAAAAAACAGGAACTTTTGTGGCTTATTACATCAACTAAAATATATTATAAATACAACTCATGATGTTTTATCTACATTTAAAAAACACTAAGAAGGAAATCATATTAATGGTAAACAAATTGTTGAGCATACTATAGTCTAGGAGTAGATGCCTATTTCAATGATTATTATGAATTTATAATTTCCTAATATCAATAAAGAAAAATCTCTGTTTCTTATTTTTTCAAATATTATTAAGCTATAGGATTCATCTATATACTGCAAAACAGCTCTAAGACCTGATATTCATTCATCGGTCATTCCAATTTGATAAACTAAAGACAATGATGTGTGAATCAAAGCTACATAGCCTAGTTCTTGCCTGAGGTTTGCTAACTGTGGCAAAATGCAGCAAAGACCACAAATAGTGTTAATAAAACACATGATTTATGGCTGCCTTCTAGATACTATCACTAGCTACTTGTGAGTTTGTGGTTACATTTATAGTGGTGGTACCAAATTTACATGGGGTCGCTTAAACCTTCTCCTGCTCTCTGAATATGGCATACATTTTAGGAAAGCAATCTTGCGCCAAGGTTGTAGCTGATGGCCTTGACACAGAGCTGTAGAAATAAATGAAATTTAGTGCTTGTAAACTGGGCTTCTCCCATTCTACCAATGGCTGCTGGAAATAACAAAATATCTTACTAGTTTTCTGTACATATTAAAAGTATTTTGTTTGTTTTAACAAAAGTATTGTAAGAATTTCCAGTACCTAAAATAGTACGGTATGTTCATATAGACGAAGATATAAGGCCAAAAGATGAACGAAATATAATAATTTCTGAAAATCAATATAATCACTGTGACAAAATACTTAATTTTGTTCATGCTCTTGGTTTTCCTTGGATGTCCTTCACCACTTTCAATTCCTCCAGCCTTGGCATGTCCAAATCTTTATTATCCTTTAAGGCCAAGCCCCCAAACTATCTCCTCCAAGAATACTCCTATGACAAACCAGGGGGAAATAATCCCTCCTTTCTGTAATTACCAAATAACTTTATGCTTATTGAACCTATACCCTTTTACTTTATATTATAGGTACTGATGTACATATTTTATCTCCTCTGATTGCATATCAATATACAGTATACCTGCTACTGCTATTCCCATTTATAGAACGATTATTAAATACCCCAAATCATGCTAAGAGTCTTACAAATAATCCACAAGGTAGGGACCATTTTCATTTTACATATGAGGAAACAGAACAGAGTTGGTAGAGCCAGGATTTGAGCCTGAGTACAAGCTATACCACCTCTGTCATAAGCATTCTGTATGGCAGGCAAAAGAGGCATGGTTTTCACAAGGTCACTATGATAGTTGTAGGAGAGACTTGAATCAGATCTTCTGAATTCAACTTCGGTGTTTTCTGAAATGCTTTATATCTTGTATCTCTGGCTTTCATGCTGACTCCAACTGTGTGCCAGAGGACCTCTGAGAGGCAGCTCAATGGCTCAAAGTGCCAATCAGACACATCTTGTCCAAATAATAAAAATAACTCTGGAGGAGTCATCTACTGTGTTGCTGCTGCCTAGCACTGCTATGTACTGAGACAGTTGGCTTAGTCACTTAACCTCCCTGCCAGGGATTCTTCATCACGAAAATGGAGGCAAGCACTTGACCCCTACCCAGACTCAGAGGATCTGAAGTTAAGGTGGAAAAAAAATCCTTTTCGTTATTCAGAAGAAAACTGTTTGGCATAAAGTAAATTTTTAAATCTTTTTTCTTTCCTTTTTGACATTTAAAGCTAACGCAAATATTTGAATTCATTATATAGAAAGTATGCTGAGAAAAGGCAGCTTCATTCTGGTCTGTGGTTTTACAGATCACAGAAATTCTAAGGACTATGCAATTAAGACAGGCAAAATAGCTCTCTACACCAGCTGGTGGACCTTCCCCAGAAACTTCCCTAACAATTTAATACGGCCTGTGGCACGAATAATTTGCTCACATGCTGAGTTTGTGTGGCAGACCTCAGAGCAATAAATAGAAGGGTTATTACAGAGGTCCTGGAGGTGTTTATATAGCTCTCCTACTATACACCAGCCTTTCTCTTCCTTTTCATATTCTGGAGTTTAAATGTTTCATAAAGGTGTCTACCTTTGTAAAAACGTTATGGTTCTGTTACCACTCACTCATTTTCCCATGGTAAGAAGCTGGAAAAGAGCTAAAAGTTATCAATTAAGCAGCTTTTAATGACTATTAAACTATTTTGGGGTATAATTCATAATTCAACTACTGATGTATTGGTTACAAGTTTCATTCTTAGTATCTACTTTCTCATCCCTCTTAGCCACATCTACCTTGTCAATGAATAGAATGCTTACAAAAGAAAAAATTAATTTTGTTCAATTAGCTACAAAATAACTTAACAATGAAAAACAAATTTCAAGAACAATACCCTTGGTCAAAGGGTGGCCCTCACAGGATTTTCTATCGGTAGATTTGCTTATTTAAAAAAAAAAAAAAGCATTTGGCAGGCTTTGAAAACACAACAGAAATCAATAATTTCTGACCACAGAAGAATCTGTGTTAAATGTGTGTGGCCATGTAATTAAGGCTGAAAATTGAATCCAAATGGTTATCTAGTTCAAACCACTGTTAGCAAAAAATGAGATGGAATTTGAATTATCAAACCAGAATATATGCAAAATATAGGCAATTCATATTACCTTACTTTCTGATGTACTGACATTTACAGGCCTGCCTTGTTTTATTGTGCTTTGCTTTATTGTACTTCTTAGATACTGCATTTTTTACAAATTGCCGGTTTGTGGCAACCCTGCATCAAGCAAGTCTATCAATGCTGTTTTCCAACAGCATGTGCTGTTCACTTCGTGTCCCTGTCACATTTTGGCCATTCTTGCAATATTTCAAACCTTTTTATTATTATATCTTCTGTGTTGATCTGTGATAAGTGAGCTTTGATTTTACTATTGTAACTGTCTTGGGGTGTCACAAACCACACCCATAGAAGACTACAAATGTAATTGATACTTGTGTGTGTTCTGAAGGCTGGAACTGGCTGTTCCGTCATCTTTCTGCTGTTCCTTGGGCTTCCCTATTCTCTGAGAAAATACTGAAATTAGGCCAATTAATAACAATCAATAACAATACTGAAATTAGGCCAATTAATAACCCTATAATGGCCTGTAAGTGTTCAAGTGAAAGGGGAAGTTATACATCTCTCACTTAAAATCAAATGCTAGAAATGATGCAGCTTAGAAAGGCATGCCAAAAGCTTAGACAGGCTGAAAGCTAGGCCTTTTGTGCCAGTCAGCAAAGTTGTAAATGCAAAGGAAAAGTTCTTGAAGGAAAATTAAAAGTGTTACTCCAGTGAACACACAAATTATAAGAAAGTAAAATAGATTTATTGCTCATGTGGAGAAAGTTTCAGTGGTCTGGATAGAAGATCAAACCTGCCACAACATTCTGTTAGCCTAATCCACACAAGGCCCTAACTCTCTTCAATTCTGTGAAGGCTGAGAGAGGTGAGGAGGCTGTATTTAAAAAGTTTGAAGCTAGCAAAGATTGGCTCCTGACGTTTAAAGAAAGAAGCCATCTCTATAAGAAAACAGTACAAGGTGAAACAGCAAGTGCTGATGTCGAAATTGCAAAAGTTATCCAGATCTAACTAAATCATTGATGAAGGTGGCTACACTAAATAACAGATTTTCAATGTAGATGAAATAGCCTTCTACTGAAAGAAGATGCCATCTAGAACTTTTCTAGCTAGAGAGAAGTCAATGCCTAGCTTCCAAGCTTCAAAGGACAGGCTGACTCTCTTTTTTGAAACTGAGTCTTGCTTTGTTGCCCAGGCTAGAGTGAGTGCTGTGGTGTCACCCTAGCTCACAGCAACCTCAAACTCCTGGGCTCAAGCAATCCTCCTGCCTCAGCCTCCCAAGTAGCTGGGACTACAGGCATGCGCCACCATGCCCGGCTAATTTTTTCTCTATATATTAGTTGGCCAATTAATTTCTTTCTATTTATAGTAGAGATGGGGTCTTGCTCTTGCTCAGGCTGGTTTCGAACTTCTGACCTCGAGCAATCCTCCTGCCTTGGCCTCCCAGAGTGCTAGGATTACAGGCGTGAGCCACCACACCCAGCCCAGGCTGACCCTCTTATTAGGGACCAATCCAGCCTGCAACTTTTAGTTGAAGTCAATGCTCATTTGCCATTATGAAAATCCTAGGGCCCTTAAGAATGCTACTAAGTCTATTCTGCCTGTGCTCTACCAACAGAACAACAAAGCCTGATGACACCACATCATGGTTTACAGAATATTTTAAGCCCACTGTTGAGACCTACTGGTCAGACAAAAAGGTTCCTTTCAAAATATTACTGTTTATGGACAATGTACTTGGTCACCTAAGAGCTGTGATGGAGATGTACAAGTAGATGAATGTTGGTTTTTTTTTTTTTTTTTTTTTTGAGACAGAGTCTTGCTCTGTTGCCCAGGCTAGACTGCCATGGTATCACCATAGTTCATAACAATCTCAAACTCCTGGGCTCGAGTGATCCTCTTGCCTCAGCCTCCCGCGTAGCTGGGACTACAGGTGTGTACCACCACACTTGGCTAATTTTTTTGATTTTTAGTTGCCCAACTAATTTATTTCTATTTTTAGTAGAGAATGGATTTTGCTCTTGCTGAAGTTGGTCTCGAACTCCTGACCTCAGGTGATCCTCATGCCTTGGCCTCCCAGAGTGCTAGGATTGCAGGGGTCAGCCACCATGCCTGGCCATGAATGTTGCTTTTATACCTGCTAACAGAACATCCATTTTTGCAGCCCATGGATCAAAGAGTAATTTCAACTTTCAAGTCTTATTATGTAGGAAATACATTTTGTAAGGCTATAGTTGCCCTACATAGTGATTCATTCCTTTGATGGATCTGAGCAACGTAAATTGAAAACCTTCTGGAAGGGACTCACCATTCTAGATGCCATTAGGAACATTTGTTATTCATTAAGAGGAGGACAAAATATCAACATCAACAAAAGTTTGGAAGAAGTTGATTCCAACCCTCATGGGTGACTTTGAAGGGTTCAAGACCTCAGGGGAGGAAATAACTGTGGATGTGATGGAAATAGCAAAAGAACTAGAATTAGAAGCGGAGCCTGAACATGTGACTGAGTTGCTGCAATCTCATGATAAAAGAATGAAATGCAGTTTCTTCTGCATCAAAAAAGATGAGTTTTTTCTTAGGGATAAGCAAAGAAAGCAGTTTCTTAAGATGGAATCTACTCCTGATGAAGAGGTATACCAGGTATGCTCTCAACATTGCTGAAATGACAGCAAAGAGTTGAGATTACATAAAGTTAGTTGATAAAGCAGTGGCAGGATTAGAGAGGACTGACTCCAATTTTGAAAGAAGTTTTACTGTAAGCAAACTGCTATCAAAGAGCACTGCATACTACAGAGAAATCTTTCTGGAAAGGAATAGTCAGCTTTTCCTTTTCTCTAAAGAGATGAGGTCCCATTCTGTTGCCCATATTGGTCTCAAACTCCTGGCCTCAAGCAATCCTTCTGCCTTGGCCTCTCAAAGTGCTGGGACTATAGGCATGAGCCACCACTCCTGGCCAGGAAGAGTCAATTGGTGCAGCAAACTTCATTGTTACCTTATTGCGAGAAATTGTCATAGACATCCCACCATTCAGCAACCAACACTCTGATGAGTCAGCAGCCATCTACATCAAGCTAAGATCCTCCACTAGCAAAAAGATTTACAACTTGCTGAAGGCTGATAGGATCCTTAGCATTTTTTAAGCAATATTTTTAAATTAAGGTATGTACATTTTTTTAAAGACATAATGCTACTGCATACTTAATAGATTAGAGTGTAGTGTAAACATAACTTCCATATATACTGGGAAATAAAAAAATTTGTGTGAGTTGCTTTATTGCAATATTCGCTTTATTGCTGTGGTTGGAACCAAGCCAGCAATATCTCCAAGGTATGCTTGTACTTTATTTGTTTGGCAGAAACAAAGGACATTTCATATTAACAGTTACGTTAGGTTGTCGAATTGCTTAATTGTAGTCTATTGACAGTTCTGCTTCATCTACTTACTTTGCATACTGTGAAGTCTCTGGATACCTAAGCCTTTCAGGCCTCAGAAAGAGGAGGGAGCAAAACCTGAAGTTTTTTTTTTTTTTTGTCATGCAAAGGCATGGGTTAGGCAGGAAGATAGGAGGATCCTAGTGAATTCTCTGACTACTTAGGGATTAAGTCCCCACAGTTGGCCTCAATGACTCCTCAGAAGAATCTCTGACACACCACAGAGAAGGAACACTACAAAATATAAACCAAATAAGCAAAAAGTGTTTCTAACATTTTCCAAGCAAAGTAAAAAATTTGAGATCAGCTTCAGCTAAATTAGAAAGTACATTGTACAGCCATTTACAAGGAGGTTGTGTTTTATTTTAGTATTCAAATTTGTATGGTATCAAAAAATAGTTTGGCATTTGAAGACTCTCACTTATATTTTTCTTTTTTCCTGCAATCTTCCTCAGAATGCAAGGACTTCCACTTAATGCAAAAACAACTTTAAAAGAGTTGTTAGTCTAGGTGCATTTATACAGTATTATGTCTCATGTAGGCATGCTCGGACATAACCCATAGATAGAAGAATGCTGTGGGACTCTTAGCAGGATGAAGCACAGTGTGTGTTATCTGGTTTATGAGGTGACATTTCTTGTTGTACTCTAAGTGAAGCTACTGTGAAGAATGCTCATCCCCATTACATCTGCTTGTTACCTTCCTCTGGCCTACAACTGTGTTGTCTTAGGCTTTCTGGCAATTTATGAGACTAAAGACACAAGGTAGAATGACACTTAAATCAGATTTCAGCAGGTAGATGGAAAGCTCTCAGATTTGAGACCCTTCCCAAAGGTTTGATTCAACCATTCTTTTTCAAAGCTTTCTGTTCTTTTAAAATAATAAGTTATTTCTAATAGATTTTCTACTACAAATTAATAATATAAACAGATGGCATGAGATAAGTTATTAAATTTATGTACTAATTAGTTTACAAAGTATTAAAATCAATTAAGTTTAAGAGCAGCTAATCGGCATCTAAAAAATTCATTACTTTATCAAAATCCAAACAGAGCAAAACTGAAGAAAGTAAAACGTCTCTTACTCTTCCCTTTAAGTTCTTAATAGGCTATGATTCTAAAAAGTTAAATACTCACACTTAACATCATAATTTTACACAATTTGGAAATAGAATGCTGCCTCTCTTCTATGAAACTGAAGAGTACAGAAAACTGTACTTTTAGGTTATTTTATAGCAGACATTCTAGCTTGTTTGTTCTTAAACGATCTTAAGGAGGTAACTAGCATTTGTACTGCTTACCAAATGCCCCATTTTTTAATAGTGTATTTAGAAAAAAAATCAGGAAAAGTTTCCTTCTGAATCAAGGCAGTAATAATATCTTAACACTTTAGAGATGCTTCCTAGGCCAATGTACAAATACATCTTGAAAATAAAACTATAACACATTGCCCTACAAGAAAGCTCTGTTGGTTGCAGAGGATTAGGAAAATCTGTAGTGACAAATTTACTCATTGTTTTATAAAGTGGTTTCCATGCAATCTTGATTTATACTTTATTAAGATCATCAATGATTTCCTTTCCAGACTCAGAAAAGCATGGAAAGGGATTTTAAATATCTCAAAACTACAGTTCTATGCACCTCAGTTCTAGTCTTCTAATATTTATACAATTTTTAAAGTGAATATGTAGAAAGAGAAAGTAGGCTAAAACTTAAGTCTTTGTTTTCCATTTGTTAATGCTTCGGGTATTTGTTCTGTTTAATTTCCCTAAAATCACTTTTATAGCAATCCTCTTTTTAAAAACAGTTTAAAGATATATTTTCTCTTTTGCTCACTAAGAAAAGCAGAAACTGAGAGCTTGAGAACATGTTGTTTCTAATAGAAATAGATAAATTAAAAAATAGTCTGTGCTTATTTAATAGAGAAAGTTCAAATTTTTAGTAATGTGTAGGAAACAGCACAACCAGGTTCATTTAGCTGTCACATTTAAAATGATATACATTAAACCAGGATATTCTACCAGAGATAGCACTTGCCAATTACAGGAAGGCAGATTCAAACTTAATATTTAAAAATATTTAATATTTATGATTTATTTTGTACAGTACTCATTTTTCTAAATATACAAGTAAAAAATGGGACATATGATCTAAGTGCATGTATGGGAAAAACAAGATGAAATACCAAAAAGTTGGCCTCTTCCAGGAAATCCAGGACATACGGTTACTACGTGAGCAAAGGGGTATATCCCTATGTGCTATGGAGAATTGAACTCAATGAGAACCCAAAGGCATAATAAGAACTTGTCGATTCTACATGTTGAATCACAGGTGTTTTGGAATAAAATATGGTCATTCCAGGCTTTTTCCTCCTTATTGCCCTCAACAGACTCTTTTGCCATATTCTGTCCTTTTTAGAATGACAGCATTAAAATGCCATTCTCCCATCAGGGATAAAGCCTCCCTTATCCTTTGCCCAGAACAACGTTATGCAGTAGTAACTCACAACCAGTTCAGGAAATATGTTCACCTCGGGTACATATTACAATTAGATCAATTACAATCAGATTGTAAGATCATCACAATTAGATCATATTACAATTAGATTACAGTTAGATCAATTAAGGGTGTCATTCTAAATTAACAATCTAAATTTAATCTTTAATCGGTCAGTCTACACTGGAATTTAAAATCCCTATATTTTGCAAACTTGACTTTTGCCCTGAACTTTCTACGGTCTCTCAAAATTTAAAAAGTGGATTTTAAAATAGATATTCTTAGTAAGAAAACACAATTTTCCAAATTCAAATAATTTGCACGAGTCAATGAAGGAGTACTAGCTAGTCCAAAAGCAAACTAACCAACTGTAAGAATTGCACTTGTTTACAATTCACATTTTCTTAAAGCACTTCTCATTGCATCTTTTGCTGACAAATAAATGCATGATCTTAAATCCATGCAACAGCTAGATATATCATGCTGCTGATAGTGGGTATATAATATTCACTAAATGAGAATATGAACTAACATATTCTATCTGCAACAACTTTTGAAATATGCAACTAACTCCATCTTTTTACTTTCCCATTTTCACCCAAAGAAATACACTCCAAGTCCCAAAAAAACATGTCAAAGAAATGTTGAAAATTGACACCAACCTTTCCCATATTTAAATTTTAACAATCTAATCTCCATAATTTGGCTGGGCACAGGTACCTCATGCCTGTAATCCTAGCACTCCTGGAGGCCATGGTAGGTGGATCACTAGAGCTCAGGAGATCTTCAGCCTGAACAAGACTCCATCTCTACTAAAAACAGAAAAAGTCAGCCTGGCCTGGTGATGCTAACAGTAGTCCTTGTAGTCCGAGCTACTTGGGGGGCTGAGGCAGGAGAATCACTTGAGCCCAGGAGTTTGAGGTTGCTGTGCGCTACGATGACGCCACTGCACTCTCACTGGGGTGACAGAGTGAGACTCTGTCTCAAATAAGTAAATAAACAAATCTCTATAAATTAACATCAGAAAGAATAACATTGATAGGCATATGCTTAAAAATAACCCTGTAATAATGTCATAAAAATAATATGCCACATAGCACTTAAAACTTTATCTTTATGGGAAAAACAACCACAACCATTCCTATCAGGTACCGCTCTAGTCGTTTCAACCTTGGTTACTATCTTAGGGAAGCATAAGTATATATTTTAAAACTCCACTAGTGTTTTCTTGTTGAGAGAATATGAACATATTCCTCACTCATAAAAATAACCATTGTATGAGAATAAAGTCTGAATCACTGTAACAGAATTAAAACATACCTTTATATTTTTTAAGCTATAAAAGTAATTTATTAACAGGGTATTAGCTTATTTTAAATAACCTTTTTTGTAGTTAAAAGTTTGTCCTGCTACACTAGAAAGACCAAATCTTACATTGCAAAATCAAGACTCCTTAAGACAGGGGTCCTCAAACTTTTTAAACAGGGGGCCAGTTTACTGTCCCTCAGACCGTTGGAGGGCCGGACTATAGTTTTAAAAAAACTATGAACAAATTCCTAAGCACACTGCACAAATCTTATTTTGAAGTAAAAAAACAAACAGGCAAAAACACCCGCATGTGGCCCGCAAGCCGTAGTTTGAGGATGCCTGCCTTAAGAGGTAACATAGTATAGTAGAAGCACTCATTGGAAACTTAAATTTCCAGGGTTCAAATCTTGTTCTGCCACTGATCACCTGAGTAACCTTACTCATATTACTATTTATTTCATGCCTCAGCTTCCTCACCTGTAAAATGATGATAATAGTATTTCTCAGGGATGTTTTGAGGATGCCATGTCATGAGACTTATGTAAGTACTACCTATTACTAATCTAATAATTCTTATATTAAATGCATATACACCTAAATTAACGAATCTAAATGGCTAGCAGGACAAAATTTGCCATGAGCAATTCTTAAAAATTTTATTATTTATTTATTTAGAGATGGGTCTCATATGTTGCCCAAGCTGGAGAATTCCTAGGCTGAAGTGATCCTCCTGCCTCAGCCTCCCCAGTAGCTGGGACTACAGGTGTACACCACTGAGCCCAGCTAATTTTTAAAATAAATTTCCAAATAGTTTTAGGTTTATAGAAAAATTGCAAAGAAAGTACAGAAAGTTCCCATATACTCCACAGTTTCCCTTATTAACATTTTATGATGTAAGGAACTATAAATGATAGCCCAATAGTGGAAGGACATTTACTTTCTACAGGTAAAACTACAAATTTAATTAATCTGTAATTTCAGTAACCCACCTACCAGAACCAAACTTTGAAACTTGTAAGTACCACATTTTATTTAATAAATGATAAATTTAATGTTTCAGTAATAGCACTGCAAATACTGTACTAATGTAAGATATTTTATAGTCTCATTAAAAAGGGATAAAATGAAAAAGTAATTTTAATGTGTGTAATTACTTCTATATACATATTGAAGTCGCAAATTAAAACATGTAAAGTAGGAAATAAAGCTGGGATATTTATATAGATATTTCATAATTTTAAAATTGAATAAATTTCCTTAATATCATAAAGTAATTTAAACTACACAAGGGCAATATGGGTGAATAAATTTTGAAATGAGATTTTTAATTTAAATATTTTCTTACTATTAGAGAATCATTATTTATAATACTATAAAACAAGGCAAATTTTTCTGAGTGCTAAAGAAACAAAGGTAAAAAGGTACATCTGTAGAAATGGTTTTTTTTTATTTGACTCAATACCACTCACAATATATAGAAATGTTAAAAGAGGCTGAATAGCTAAGGCATACAGCATTAAATGTAGACATGACTGTCCAATTTAGTAGTCACTAGCCACATGTGGCAAAGTAAATTTAAATTATTAAATAATTAAAATTAAACTAAAAATAAAATTCTTCGTTTGTACTATAGTCACATTTCAAGTACCCAGCAGCCATATGTGATTAGCAGTTACCATTTTGGAAAGCACAGATATAGAACATTTCCATCAATGCAGAAAGTTCTAGTGAACATTATTGCTTTACACAGGAAGAGATTGTTTTACTAGTAACAGTTAACTGAGCCTTAACCAATAGTCCTTCAGTAGTTCTAACCTCTCATCCAAACAAATTATTTTTATTAAACTTGCAAAAAAGAAGCAAGGGGATAAAAGGAGACTTTTATATCCTTTCTGAAATGTTTAAGAGGATGAAAAGGAAGAGGGCCGGGCCAATTCTCATACCAGACAAATGGCCACCAAGAAATGGAAAAATTGCTGAGGTCCTCAAAGCCATTGTTGTACTCACGTGGCAGGGTAGCAGTGGACCCAGTGGCCAGGAGGGCTCCTCTTCAGGAGTACATTTCCTCACTAGGGAAGGGATCCCCATGTGGGGCCTTCGCACTGGTGGGACCTTCCCCTTTATGGGACTGGGGTTTCTGCCAGTGAAAAATGGGAAATTTCATTGTTAGCCAGCTTGAAACTTTTCCCCTTTGAGATATTAAAAACACTGCTTACTGGATTAGTTAATTCAAAGCAAGGTTATACATTAACCATAATGTGTGACTGATTCTGCCTATCCCTCAGTCCCCTAGGAAAAATAACCTGCAGCATTACTGGAACTGTCATTAGAATCTCAGATCTTGTTAAATGTTGAAAAGATTAGATAGAACCAGGTAATGGTTTTTCCAATCAGGATAGAAATAAGGATAATTATCTCTTAATTATCAGTAATGAGC
The DNA here is from genome assembly GCF_040939455.1 of Microcebus murinus. Lineage (NCBI taxonomy): Eukaryota > Metazoa > Chordata > Mammalia > Primates > Cheirogaleidae > Microcebus > Microcebus murinus. Next base: position 132,074,736 of record NC_134104.1, on the reverse strand, counting down.
AGTGGCAAAAAGAGAAAATATAATCAGATATAACAAAAGCCTCACCAAATTCCGTAGCTTCTCATTCTCACTCTATACAAACTTTTAAATAAGAGTTGAAAATGAGAAGTCAATGTTTGAATTCCATCCACTTACTTACTTATGACCATTCTGTGATTTGGTACTAAATAATGGTGCTGAAACAAGAATCTGTTGTGTTGTTCTTTTCGCCCCTCCCAAACAAATTTTCAGAAATCCATGTAAGCAGTTTGTTGATATCTAAAAATGTGGCTAACAATAAAAATCCCCCATGAACCCTTTTATTTACAAAAGTTTCCCACTTCTACAAGATGAGCATTTATTTTCGTTGTTTTAGCTTCAACACACACAATTACAATGTACAATGATAAGTGTATTCCTACTGATGTTATGGAACTCCGTAACAGTTACCTTAATTTCTTCTAGTTTAAATTCTTTCTGCTAGTATATTTACAATGGCACACCATGGCATACCTTTGGGCAGTTTAGGTAAGAGGCCCAATTTAATAGAACCCTATGGATACTTCTGGTTAATGACCATCAAGTTTCTAAAAACCACTGAAAAAAATCAGAAAACTTAAGGTTTGAGGTGAACTCTAAGAGAATAGATACAGAAAGAAGTAAACAGAAGTTGTGCACTAAAACTCACGACATTATTTTTCCCACCAGATACTAAATCCTTGATGTTGCCTGACTTACTCTTTGGAGTTGCAGTTTCTAATCTTTTGTAATTAACTGTTCTCCCACACAGCAATTCAGAGGTCAAGTTACTACAAACTGCACTTCTCTCTCTATACTACAAACGGGGTGGAGAATATAGAAAGAGATCATAAGCAAAAAAGGTATTTTATATAAAATTAGGTGATGCATTTAATGTAAATTATATAACCTTCCAATTCATAAGAGAAATTTATTTCAGATAGAAGGTATCTAGAATCCAAGTACTTAAGCTCCTGTAAGTTTAAATATTTCTACAATAGGAATTAATATCATTCCTGATTACCTTTCTATCAGAATCCTTAGGTTAAGCCATGCATAAAAAAATATTAATTTAGTAGACTATTCCTAATTGCATCCAAAATCTCCATTATATGGGTAACTTAGGCTTAACTTCTGTTGGTTGTGAAAATTAAAGTTTGCACACCATCGGTGTAAAAACTAGTTCCAAATTCCAGAGTACACGGTCAAACAAAAACATTGCCAAAGACATAAAAATAAAGATCTACATCAAACATCAAAGGCAGGCATTCCTTTCAGGAGTTGACCAAAGTTCCTGGGGGTGGGACTGGAATGCTTCTTTATTCTGAAAAGATTTTGAGGTCACTGACCTGGATGGACTCAGTCAAAATTAAACTGCCAGACTTCCTGTCTACCCTAAAACACTCTGATATCCACAGATAAAAACTTCTTCACAAGAGGCTTAACCATTAGAGAAAAAAATGCTTAGAATGATTTTAAAAATAGAAACTTATTCTTCTGAATATTGATTTGATACTCACCTGGCTATACAGTCAAAGTTTACCTATAATCTTTCTTCCAAGTCATATCATTCAAAGACAGGACAGTAATGTCTAAAACCATACATAGATGTCTTTTCTAAATTCTAAGATAAAATTATTCTTTGTAAGACATACACTGCCTTAAGGATAGCCAAGCCTACTGCATGTGGTAGTGCTGGTTTTCCCCTACTCAAAGGGATGTAGTGGAGAGATGCTAAAATCTAGATTGTGCTATTCTCATCATTCCTGTCATATCCAGTTGCAATGCTGTTATGGCCTAGAAAAAGGAATGTCTTTCTCTAAATCACATAAAATGTCATATATGTTAAAGAAAGCTCTGAAGACAACCATATAATACCATATTTCATGCACCATTATTTTATGAACTACTAAAAACGAAAAACTCATCAAATTAAACTATAACATAGTGATGTCTTATCACATAAAATGATTTTATACTTATTAAAAGAGATCTCTTGATAAGCATAAGTATTATATTTGAAAATATGTATCAATCTTGAGCACAAAAAAGAATTAGGTGAGCAAAAACAGATCATTACCAAAACTTCTTCACATTCAGAGTCTGTTTTTTTTTTTTTTATCATTTCTGAGCTCAGAGATCACTGTTTCTCCACAAAATACAGTCCTTTGTGTCATCAAGAACATTGTTGATATAGTGCATATTGAAATGCTGCTCCACTACTGTTCTTGGAATTTTCTTCCAAACTGCTGACATTCTTTTTGCAAGTTTTTTTTTTTTTTTGCATGTACAGACATTAATAACCAACAACAGCTACCTGACCTGAAGTAATTGATATTAGAAATGTTAACTATGGAAAAAACAGGCTTCTTAGAATCGATGAGATATAGTAACAGGGCTCCTGATGTTGGGACAAAATATTTCTCTTTCATTTCCTTTCATCCATCTACCATTCATTCCTCAAATAGTTATTTATCACCCAATATGTGACCCAGACACTAAGATTAGGGACAGAGCAGTAAATACAACAGACTTCCTTCAGAGAACTTACGTAGAAACTGGCATTAATTAAACACAGAAAATTAACATAAAAGTACAACTGCTATAAGTACTTCAAAATCCGAGACACATTTTGTGCAGTAACACATGGCTGATCTGACCTAGTCAGGGAAGTCTGATAATAGCTAAGGAAAAAGCGAGGGCAATGTCAAGCAGAGGAACTAGCATGTATAAAGGAGGAAGAGAGCAAAGAACTTTTTTGCATGGATAACTGCACTGTGGAAAGAAAAGACTGTTACAATTGAGTTCCAAGCTATACCAATACTGGACCACCTGAAATACTATTATACTCCTCTGGTTAGAGTAGGGGCTTATGAAAACCAGTTAATTAAAGTTTTGGCCCAAGTCTCTATTACAATGAGTCCAGTGCAAATCTATCCTGGAATTATTTCCCCAGCCTTCAAGTGCATAATTGGGAAATCCTCACACTGGCTCCCTGACATAGGTGGTATTTTTAAAAGAAGGGCTGAATATAAACTCTGGAAACTTTCCCCCACTATTCTATCCCCAGTCAAGATAGTAAATCAAATCATCACTGTATATATATTGGGAAGAACTGCAGAGATTTGCACAGCTATCAAAGACTTAAAGATGCAGGAGTAGTGGTCCTTATATTCTCTTTCTATACCTTTCATGACCCTACAGAAAAAAATAATGGATCACTGTAATCTCAAACTGGCAGAAGCCCCAGTAGCAGTTGTCATGCCAGATATGTTATCACTCTGGATGGTACTCAGCTACTGATGTGGTAAATGCTTTCTTCTTAGTCCCTATTAGTAGAGAGAATCAAAAGTAGACTACCTTCAGAATGGCAGGGAGAGCTTAACACCTTGCCCCACCTTTTCTAATCTCCCTCAAAATTCAGTCGGCTTGGATCATTTTCACATTCCACTATATGGATGACAGCATACTAACTGGATCTGGTTAGCAAGAAATGAAAAGTATCCTAGACGGCCTAGTAAAACAAAGAGTAGACACTTCCCCAAAATTATGGTGTATGGTACACTGCTTAAGTTTTTAGGGAGTCCAGGGCTCTGAGGCATGCTGAGAACATCCCATTTAGGATAAAGAACAAGTTGTTGTATCTCTCAACATCTACCATTTTAAAAAAAGGTCAGCCTCTTTAGATTCTGAAGGTGGCATATTTATATGCAGTACTTTATAATACTGTTTTGATCCATTTATCTGAGACTCAGAGGATGTCAGCTTTTAGAATGACCAAGAGCAACAGAGAGGATTCTGTAGCAGGTCCAAGCTATGAGGTATCTGTGACCAGTGGATCTAATGGTATGAGACCTATCCTTGATGGATGAAGATGATGTGGAGTCTCTGGCAAGCAACAAGAGAAGTCCCAACACAGACCCCTGGTGTTCTATGGCAGAGAACTGCTTTCAGTTTAAAAACAAATCAAAAGTAAAGTGCTGTTGCACTGCAGCCTTATTCAGGAGTAGACTTAAAAAACTATGGTAAAGAAGTCTGGTATGTCAGAACAACTAGCGAAGTCTATTTTTTCATCAATTTCAAATGGTGAGAGAAATTACCTGAGATACAGATATACCTTGACTCCTGGGCAGTGGTGAATGGTGTTGGCACTTTGATTAGTGGCGTGATAAACCAGTCTGGGAAAGATGGACTGGGCACAAATCAGGGGCATTTTTGTGTCTCACAATAATCCCCAGCAGGAAGCATCTACCAAAATGTCCATGTGTGTTGTCTAATATCAACAATGATGTGGATAAGATGACTCATTCTATGGCTGTCAGCCAGCATCTCACTTAGGCCACCAGAGTTGACACAATGAGCCCATAATTGAGTGGCTAAGGTGCTTCCTCTCACCAATGTTAAAAAAGCTATTGCTAAATGCCTAACCTGCCAGCAAAAGAGACTGATGTCAAGCCCTCAATATAGCACCATTACTCAAGGAGACCAGTCAGTCACTTGGCATAAGGTTGATTACACTGGGGGAGAGGAGAGCAGCAGCAATGATTTGTCTTTGCTGAATTAATACTGAATCTAGACATGGATTTGTTCTCCAGATCCCAGTACCTTTGCTACCACCAGTATCCCAGGGCTTACAAAATAACTGATCTATCAACATGGCATCCCACCTTAGGCCAAGGGGACCCATTTAATAACTAAGGAAGTGCGACAATGGGCACATCCCCTTAGAACCCATTAGTCTTACCATAAAAATCATCTGTAAATAAATAGTTGCCCCAGTAGGTAGGTATACAATGGACTATTAAAAGTATCAGCTGAAGAATCATCTTGAAGACAAGTTCCTGCAGAGTTGGAGCACTACCCTCCAGGATGTGGTATATATATTGAAGCAATGGCCAATATATGATGCTGTGTTATAGATAGCTAGAATGGTTAGGACTCTGGGAATCAAAAGATGAAGGTAGGATTGAAGCACTTACAAAAATCTGTGTTTCCCATCCATGCAACTTTAGTCTCTACTAAGGTAGAATAGTCCTGCCTCCCAGGTAGGGCCAGGGGATAACTGTTTCCTCCAGTGAACAGGAAGTTCCATTAAACTTGAAGTTCTGACTACTGCCTTGGTATTTTGGGCTCCTCATGCCAGTATACCAGTAGAAAACAAGGAAGTCACGTTACTGCTGGGGATAGTGAACCTGACTACCAGAAGCAGCAAAGACTATGGCTACACAACAGAGGAAGAAGGGATATGTCTGGAACTCAGGGGATTCACTGGGTTATCTCTTGGTGCTTTCATAGCCAGTGGTATTACTATACGGGAAATTTCAACTGGCTCAACAAGAGCAAGAGAACTAAGGGTTTGGACAATTGAGGGATGCAATTCAAATCTGATCCCAGCAGGCAAGCAATTCGAATTGGTAAAATACTAGCCATTAGTGAAGGAAATCTAGAATAGGTGAAAGAAAAAAATGTTGTATATCAATCACAGCCTCAGGGTAAGATGCAGTAGAAGAGACTATTATTTGTTTTTCTAACTCTCTTCTCTGAAGTCTTTCAGAGATTATGGCAGGGCTCCACCTTAAAGGGTGATTCAGTTGCTGATTGCACTTTTACCTCTGATCTCAGGGAAGAAGTGAGAGTATCTTATTCTCACAAAAATGAAAGCCCCATATTGTGGTATAGAAGCTGGGTATAGTGTAGGGCATGAATGGATCTGAGTAGTAAAAGGGGTATATTATACTGGACACCATTTATGTGCCACTTCAGATCCTCTTGGCCTCACTTGTGTTTCATTCCAGCTGTCTCATCAGCATCAATTTCACAAGGTATGATCTGACAGTGTCATGCCTCTCACGTGGGAGGCAGCTCTTGCCTCTCACTCTGTGGCATCTATGTTGACATTGCTTTGCTATTTTCTTTTTATTTTTCCTAAGAGATGGGGCAAAGGGTCCTCACTGTGTTGCCCAGGCTGGTCTCGAATTCCTGGGCTCAAATGATTATCCCATTTCAGTGTCCTGAGTAGCTGGGACTGTAAGTACACACCAATGTGCACCTAGCTCCTGTTGACACTGCTTTAAATCCCCACTTGCACAGCACCCTGTGAGTTACTTAGGGGTGTGGAGGAGTTAATATACTATAGGGTAAATCTCCGACCAAGGGAAGACAGAAACTAGCAGAAAAAGTCTTCCTCCTTCCTCCTCTCACAACACATTCTTAAGACACAGTTTACATGATTTCTCAGGGACAATCCTATAAGATTGAGCAGTGGCAGATAAAAATCAACATCTTATCCACAAATTGGCTCTTCCCTCTACCAACTACCTTCTCCTTGTCTCTTACTCTACTTCTTGGGGCTGTATTCCCTAATAAACTGCACCTGGCTCTCTATTTCAGGCTCTTCTTTCTGGGGGAAGTTAAGGTAAGACACACCTGATAATCTGTGGTGCCTGTATGATTCATTCTTCTGGAGTTCAGAGGTGTAAGTGAAACTATAGGCAGAGATGAGCTCACTCAGAGAGGGAGACAGAGTGGGATGGGAAGGGGACCTAATACTTGCCCCATTAATGGCCATCAGGAGAATAAAGGCCAGAAAAGAAAATTGCACAGTGGCCAGAGAGGTGAGTGGAAAACTGGAAAGTACTGTTACTGTGAGAGAGTTTAATAGGGTACACAGGTAACATACATCTAATAAATTGTTGCTTTTTAATTACTAAATTTGGTTCAAACCATACTGCTATGGATATTTGATATGCTACATTATCAAAGAAAATTAAATAATATGCAAATAAGAGTGGTAGAGGAAAGTTTTTTCAAACCACATTTCGCTGAGGGAAAACCCCAGGCAGAACTGTGCAAGAGTGAAACAATCAGTAACCAGTGACCAGACCCCCTTAATCTGTGCCTCTCTGGAGGGCAAACTGGCTGTGGATACAGATTGAGGAAGGGATGATTTGGCTGGCTAAGTTATTAATTTACAAAATTTGACCTTTTGAAGAGTTCTTTTGGATTAAAAAACAAGCTTTGACATCAAAAAATAAAAGAAAAAAAGCCCATAAAATAAGCTTTTATAAGAAGATCTTACAGAAAAAACACCACAGAGAAGCTCAGAACATTGTGTAAGGCACTTCTGTATACTTAAAATTGTATTTCATAACAAGCCTTTCTTCCTTACATACAGAAGGGCATAAGGTTCATAAAAACGCTTTATATGAACACTTTGGATCTGAAACAAATCTTCCTTAACACTTGGAATTTATCACAAGGCTAAGGTACAAAATAATGTCACCCTCTCTTGCAAGTTGCAGGATTTGATTTTGTTTTTTAATTTAGAAATGTTTTGGTATTTTTCTTTAGTCCATTAAAAGGTCTCTTTAGTTTAGTGTGGTGTAAACAAAAACATCAGTTCTGCCTGATTTTCATCCTGGTTTCCTGTCTGTTTCAGTCAATATTCCTTATCCTACTGTTAGTAATGTTTAATGAGTGTACCAATACTCCAGCTCTTCATTAAAATACACGTATGTTCATTTATTCCCAGACAAGTTTTATTTTTATAGCATGTACTACACAGGTCACATTTAAGCCCAAAGTTATAATTAAAATATAAACATCAGGAAATTAAAATTTAAATGTATAACTAAAAATATGAACACAGGAGAACTTCAGTGTTTAAATCACAAAGTAATGTTTTGTAATAACATTATAGAAGTACTTAAATATGAAACATCCTTGAATATAAGTATCACAGCAATAGTAAATATAAGTATTTCACAGGACCCACGTAGAGAGTTTGATTTTTGTCACAGCATTCAGTAATTAAAAACAACATGATATATTTAAAATCTTTAGCTTATAACATTGCCTCAAGTGTTGTACAATTAACAACTGCCTTTCAAAAATAATAGCACAAAGCTATATTGAATGTAACTTAAAAATATAACTGAAAAATAAGATAAAATCAATGAAATGTTGAGGGCCTTCCCGCCACCCCACAAAAGCATTAGGGCCAAGTCACTGGGCTCCTCTCATGAAGTCTGCGCTTCTTTGCAATAACACAACCATTTGTCTCCCTACTTAGAGATAGCAGCATATCCTCCACACATCAAGCTTTGCTTCCCCAATTCTTCGATCCATGCTCAAGTAGATAGATGGTATTCAAACAATTCTAACACACTTGGCAGGCCTGACGGCTGCCTGCCAATAGCACAGTGGACATTAGTTTTCATCTGATGCTTCAGAATACCCAACTGACACAACACCAGGTCAAATGACTTAATCAGTTTGAAAGTTGGCCTAAAAACTCCAGCACTTTTACACTAGTGCTCAGTATCCAAACAATCCACTCTCTCTTTAGAATTCTAACTAAAATGTCAGTGGCAAGGGATTTTTAAAATAGCCTCTAGGTGTTTCAAGTTTCCTGTGCTTCTTTCAGCAGACTACTGACCTGTCTAACAATAAGCAAGTCTCTCAGGATTTAAATATCCAGCTACACTGCTGGGAGTCAACAAGAGCCAGTTATGGGAAGAGGAGGAAAAAAGTTAGGAGGCAAGGAATCGGCAGGAAATGTCTCCAGGATGCTTTTTTAAGTTAAAATCCAAGACAATAATTCAGCTGTTTATAGTTGTATAAAATCTGAAAATTATTTCCCTAAAAAGTGAAATTTATAAGTAGTACATAAATCGACTTAAATAGATTGAAATATTTAGGCAGATCTTAATCTTAGTATCTTACCTAATGGCTGTATATTTCAAAGTGCTGACAGATCTGTTTAGCTGGCATGATCTGTGACCACTTCCTTTCTATCAAGAAACACAATTTCCTCTTTTGATGCTAAAAGGCTTCTATTCACACAATATGAACCTGAGTCTCTCTATAGATTTTGAGGTAGATATGTTAAGATGGAGATAATGAAGGTCAGTATTTTACATCTTATTAGGCATTTATTAGAAAAGATAAGAATATCTAGAATTAATAAGCATAGCTTCTCTAGCTTCACTGGTGGCTCATTCAGATAAACTGGTGCTATCAGGCAAGTTTTACGGCTGTGGAAACTCAAGTTGTGTAGGTTAAAACACAAAATGGGCCAATCATTGAGAGCACTACAGTACTCTAGCTATACATCTGGATTGGGAGATGGGGTAAGAAAAACAATGCATTTTGGCTGAAGGTGTTAGTCTATATAAACACATTAAAATAAAAGTAAACAGGCCAGCTCATGCCTGTAATCCTAGCACTTTGGGAGGCTGAGGTGGGAAGATGGCTTCTGGCCAGGAATTCAAAACTAGCCTGGACAATATAGCAAGATCATGTCTCTATAAAACATTAAAAAAAAAATTAGCTGGCTGTGGTGGTGTGTACCTGTAGTTCCATTCACTGGGGGTAAGGGAGCTCTGAGACAGTGGCTAAAGCCCAGGAGCTTGAGGTTGCAGTGAGCTATGATGACATCACTTCACTGTAGCTCAGGTGACAGAGCAAGATCCTGTCTCAAAAAATAAAGTAAAATAAAACACATAAAAATAAAAGTATATCTATCCTTCCATTTTCAAAAGCTGGTGCTGAATGATAGGGGTTCCAAACCACTTGAGGAGAGGGGTGGAGGGGGCTGCTAGAGGATAGGCTAGCTAGAGAATGTTCATTGTAAGAGCGTTGTATAATTAATTCCAGAGAGGCTTTGGGCAGCTAGCTATCACCAGGGGCTCACTTAAAATTCTAATTTCATTTCCCAGTTCTACCTTAATCCCAACATTAAACCATGAGAATCTTTGGCACAATTCTAGGGTTCAGACCTAGAAGGGAGAGGTGTCTCTGAGTTTGGCAGCATATCCTGGCAAAGGTACAATGACATATACTCTGTATCCTTTAGTCCTTGGATTCCTGACATCTGCCGAGTAACAATCTGTGATGACCAACTAGAAAGGAAAAGCAGTCACATGGTTTCCTTCTGCAGTGTACATGAGGAATATGCATGAAGGAACACAGTCTCAAATTATCCAGAGAAGTATCCTATATAAATAACCATAATTTTTCAAAATCCCATGTTAAAAGCAAAACTTCACAAGCTCAATGTCAAGAAATAGACTATATTTCTTTTGATCAACCTATGTTACTGAATTCCCCTCTAAACTTCATATTCTACTTAGATTTCCCTGTTGATAAAAACAATCAATTATTTGGGAGCAAATCTAATAATATTCATGCATTCCTTAAAATAAAGACAGCAATACTTAACCATTACGTCGTGTGTTGAGTATTCAAATATGCTTGCAAAGAAGCTATAAATCTTATAAGAATACTGATGTGTGGTTGCTAGAAAATTTGTAGCTATGGTGCTAAATATGATAATCTAAACCTATAGTCATTCTGATTATTTTATGGTTTCAGTCTGAATACAGCTGAAACCAAATGTTTCAATTTATGAACTATGTTAATTTTCTCTTTTCCCTTTATATGTGGGATGCAGCAATATCTAATTTAGTAAATATTTAAAGCATGTATCAAGTTCATGGTGCATATGAGAAGGAAAGGTTTTTTTTTTTTTTGACAAAATACCCTCAGATTCTATGAAGGAAAGATTTAAACACTTATTACTCAATATAGAGTATATGACTAAGAGCTGTTGCCAACTGTCCATCTCAGTGCTGTAAAATTGACTTAGTACCAATTAATAAAACCTCAAAATTGTACAATTACTAAAAGTGGCACATAATTTGAGAACATTTGTCTCTTTTAGTTCAAACATTTTCAAACTTAGATTTCAGGAATTTGTTGTAACACCACAGAAAAGACAGAAATGTACTCTATTCCTGAGTACTGCTTCTGCCAAATCCTTTGTTTGAACCTTCCACAGGCTCCCATTAAATAAAGGCCATGTTCTAGTTCTGGTACCCTAACTCCTACATAATTTGGGGCCCCTTACTTCAGCCTTACTTGCTATCATGCCAGCACGGGGAAACCTTTTTTCTAGACAATCTAAATTCCTAAGAACCTTCCCAACTTTGTGACTTTTACTTGTGCTCTTCCGGAAGATTGTCCAGAACACCTTTCTTGCTTCTCTCTACTCACTGACGTCCCATGTGAATCAAGTTAAAATGCTTTAAGGAAACTTGTATTGGTTCATGTTTGTATTCCCATAATTTTTGCTCAGAGTGAAGTGACTGTTTTCAAATATCTGCTGAACTAAAATGACTCTGCAGCCAACTTAAGACCATAGCAGTCTGCCCCTCACTGCTCCAATGTGGCAATTTCCAGTAACTGATCTTTGGGGCCATTGTGTCCATATTGCATTCACTACCCACACTGAAAATGTTTTAAAAACACTGATTTAATGTCATCTTTGAGTTTTCTTATATTAAGTAAATAAGTAAGGCCATCTATCTAGTGTGTAGGGAATAATGCTACCAGAGTACAGAGATACAGGACCATCCTTTCTGTGATAATATACATTCAGTCTATGATATAAATATCAAGAGAAAAGAACCAGAAGGTCATAGAAATTCAAAAGAGGAGATAGGGTGCCTGTGTGAGGGAAACATGCAAGACTCTAAGGCAGTGATATTCAATTCTGCCCTTACATGGAAAGTTTTCATGGTGATTCAGGGCTTCAGAGATTTCTCCCCTTTCTGATCTCCTATAGTACTTACGGTTTACATTATTTCTTTTACCCTTAATGATGAAGATGATGGTTAGAAACTGATTGCATTTACTAAGCATTCATTATATACCAGAGACCCATAATTAACATTTATTTACATGTACTGATATAATTAACTCTTTCAACAATTTAATCTATTAAAATACTCCTCTTTTACAGAATGGTAAACTGTGGCTCAAAGAAATCAATTATCTTGGGACAATTACACGAGTAGTAAGTAGTTGGCATAGGAACCACTATGCATGGAAAAGTCAGAAGGGCCAGTTTTAGGAAGCATGGTCGAGGAAGAACTCTCCTTATAGGTAACACTTGAAACAAGACCTGAAAGAAGAGAAGTAGCCAGACACATAAGGAAGTGTCTTCTAGGCCAAGTGAACTGCAAGGAAAAAGGCTCTGAGATGGGAAAAATCTGGTGTGTTTGAGAAGTAGAGAGAAGGCCACTTTCTCCAGAGCCAAGTGAAAGCGAGAAAGAATAGCAGATGAGGCTGCAGAGGTAGGCAGAAACCAGCTCACAGATGTTCTATGGGCCTAGAAGTATGGGTTCTATGTGTATTGATTTATTTTTACGTTATGCAATTCTTATTTCTTGTTCTCCATAGTAAGAGTCTCAATGGCAGAAACCAGCTCTTACTTTTTAAAATCTCTCTTGGAGCATCCATTCTACAGTATTATGCAAAGTACCCTAGCATTTCCTAATTGAGATAAAGAAGAAGGTGGGTGTAACTGTGTAGGAATAATTGAAAAGGTCCAAAGTAGGAGATGCAACTGAACAGAGAGGCATCAGACTTACAGTATGTCAGTTTCATGGCTATGGAGGGAAAGTAAAAAAGATGTAATAGAAATAACATGGAATATGAGGAAACATGATTTTGTTTTGAGGAGTGAGGATAGAATTCTTGAAAGAAAACCTTTCCTCTGTGTGGAAGAAAACTTTAAATCAAGATATAATTAGAACTTATACTCAGATTTTCTTTAAAAGGAAAACAAGTCTTCAAGTTCTCTTTCAAACAGGAGTGTTCTAGTGTTTTATAAGAATACAATGGATGCTACAGTGTATGAATTCTTAAGAAAGTATGACTGAAAAATGCCCAGCGAAGAAGGGAAAGTACTGTTACTAATAATATGTTAACAGTGATCCTGGCAAGAGGAAGAAATACCATGGAACAGTGGAATGAACACGGGCACTGGAGTCAGAAAGTCCACAATTAAAATCCCAGTTTAGCTACTGTGGTGTAACACCTAAAATTAAGGTTCAATATTACGTGCTGCTCTGACATTAGGTAAAATTGGAAAGGCCTCAAATGACCTAATCTACAAGTTCCCCTCCCTACTCTGCTCTTGCAGACAAGGGTCCCTAGCTAAACAATTCTCCTTACCAAAGGAGTCAGGTGTAGTTCCTGCTCCTGCTTATCCCTGAGTAGCAGGTTTCAGTTCCCTGGGAGCTTGTGGAATCATTTAAACAAGCTGATCACATATTTCCATAGAAACCAGAGGATATCTCAACCTCCTGATATTACAAAGCCTGCCTCTTACAGGCTTTAGTTTTCACTTTGTTCCCAAGTCCAACCTCATGTGAGCCTGCATGGTTGCAGTGCTCTTCTTGCCTTATCTGTGAATATATGTGACTAATAAACTGCTGTTGAGCTCCTCTGACGAGTCCCAGGTGTTACATGTTCAGCCATCCCCAAACCCTATGGCAGGAATCTTTCCCTCATCAAAGGGCTGAAGAGGAAGTGATCAAAACAGCCACTTACTGGGTGTGAATCAGACCTCATGCCAAGTAACTTAACTTTTATCTCCAAGCTCTTTATTCCATAAACTAGGATAACCATATTTACTACTCTGCAGGTTACTATAAGCATTGTGTCTAGTAGTGCTGTGCTACACTCATGACTGATTCTGCTAACAGAATCTAATCCCACCACCTGCCCCTATTACCTGCCCCTATTACCATGACTATTACTATTGATTTAAAATTTATAAAGTTAAAATAATAGAATTTGAAACAGTGAGTGGGGATGTAAATGACAGATTGGCCAAATTTGGTTTAAAGAGCAATCTGGCTTACTTACTAGAAATAACTTAATTCTAGCCACCACAAAAATAACTATATGGAGAATTTATAGAGTTTGGGAAAATAATGTAAGTAGACATGAAACTAAGACTGTTTTCAAGATAGTGAATATTGGTTGAACTGTGCTTTGAGCCCATGAAACTGGATATACAAATGGTGCTATAAGCTACAGCAATAAAAGGTTTTTTTAATAAGCTAACATTCTGTGTGAAAATGCTTTATTTTTAAGCAAATGAAAAAAATTGGTTGCTTCAGAAAGAGACAGGGGGAAAATGGAGCTAATAAAGCTTTACCCTGGAAGAATTTCCTTTTCTATAATTTTTTCTTCTTTCTCCATCTTAATTGCAACTACTTGTTTAAACATACACTCCAATGCACCAATGTTTCCTCAACTCAGCAGTGCATCCTTATGCCTTTCAATTTTTATGCAATTACCTAATTTATACAAGTTTGTATATTTATGTATTTGTAGAGGAGGGAAATTATAAAATATATACTCATTAAAATGAAAAATCAGAACTATAAAAATGGGAGGAAGAAGACAATATATTAGAGACCCCTTTGGACACACATGGGGTTGATCATTCTGGAGTATCTTTTTTGTACTAAGAAGTTTTTGACTTTAAATTTTGTCTAGTTCAGTAGAGCTAAAGCACGATAGAGTCATTTGGAGGATGCAAACTGTATTCTCTTCAGAATTCTAGTACGATATTAAAATATTACTTATTATAAAGTTTGAGATAAATCTCAGTCCAGGTTATGTTATTCAGTAAGCAAATGGATGCCATATTGAGATTTTTTTTTTTAATGTACCTTTTAAACAGCTCTTTGGCTACCAAATTCACTAAATATTTAAGCACTAGTTTAAAGTGGATTATCGTTAAAATCTAAGAAAATTTCACAGTGATAAAGCTTGTAATAAAAACAAGCAGAACACCCACTGCTCATACACTATAGTTAAGTATATTAGCTGCTCTCAAAAGCATTAACTTTTTACTCAAATAGCAGCGGTATTCCATCCAATCTATTAGCTTCAGACAGTGCACATTAGCTACAGACTATTGGAAATCTTACGTTTGTATGTTCAAATAAAATGGGTTTCCCTCCTCTATTCTAAATAGTTACATGCAATATTGAGGATACATTTTAAATGAAAATGAGAAAGAAAAGGAAATCTTTTTTCCTTGCAAAGAAAGTAGATTAAAAATTTACCCTACTTAGTCTACATGTATTTCTATATTTTACATGTTTGGAAAAAGCAAGACATGATGTAGTTCTATTAATTAGCTTTTCTTAAGGGTTGTAAATTTACAAAAGGAAACCACTAATAGGACAGCTTTTCATTTACTCTCATTCTATTAAATCTGTCTTTCCCTTGGGCTGAATAGCTTGGGAATATTAAACCCCAAACTTGGCTCAGCGTTTTAAAAAAAAAGGCTTAAAGCTTAAAGACAAGCTGTTTTCTTGATTCCTTAATATTGTCTGGTATTTCCAACATTTAGATATCACATGTTCTGGTTAATTATGGCCAATAAAATGTCATCAGCTCATATAAATATATATCAATTTATTTAAAAAATTAAAAACAACCAATTCATAGTGCCAACCATGTTGAAAGATCATATACATTCACAGTTGACACTGGTCCAGAGCATTCACCTTTTTGAAAAGACTTCATTAAAAACCTAAGAACTCTAAGAACGCCATTAAGAACACCATTTATCTATAACCACACACAAAACAGGATTCCAGCTTTAATCAGTTCATTTTCAGTGTTTTTTTTTAAGCTATCAACTTGTGATGTTTGTTTATTATCATGAAGTTATTCTAATTCTTTATAGAGGAGCAAATTGATAATATAGCAATTCAGTTGGGAGAAAAGATAGACTCATGAGAGCAAGACTATGGTACACTGCAGTATCTATCCCAGGTGCCAAAAACAGTGCCTGGCATAAAGAAACTAGCATTCAATAATTATTTGTTGAATGAATAAATGCATGGGTATATGCATTTATTCCACCAAAAAGTAGTATTTATTTTTTGCTTTCATTAACATCACATATATGAATAGAAATTATCTGTTAAAGGCATCAAAAGCTGAAAGTTTAGTGTTTAATATATTTGGTTGCAGTCTAAAATGAAGAATCTTTTTATCATAATATCGAACAATGTCTATTCTTACAACACACATAAATATATTAATATTATTTTATATATTAATGTTAATTATATTGATACTATTAATGGTCTATTAATGTAAGCATTTGCTTGTTAATTTCATTATCAACTACAAGAAAAAAGTAACAGAAAAATAGTTTGTGTTTTAGTGCTATAGGGAAATGAATCCATAATCTGTATAGGGCTTAAGGGGGAGGGAAGTACTTTTAAAAGTTCAATTAAGTAAACCTTGATTGAACATGAAATATTCAAAATTAAGAAAACTACTAGTAAATTGGGACACAGAAATAGTAAGAAACATACTTAGGTACTAAACCTGTTGAGACAAGAAAGTAAAGGAAAAAAACATATTAGATTTGTGGAGAGAGTTACATAAGCGATTTATCAACAAAAAGGTATAACTGATACATATGAATGTCCTTATATAATATGGACATATTATAGGACATATTGTCCTTATATAATAAAAGCCTTCTAAATATTAAAAAAAATCTCAACTGATGTAAAACATTTTGTTTCAAGTCTACTACAATAATCATTTTTACAAATTTGCTTTCAAATGCTGATACTATTTGTTATAATTTTTGGCTTTTTCTTTTATTCTACCTTTTGCCTTTTAAACATGAAGAATGTTCACACAAATAAACACTTTATGACAATTTGTGATTTGCACTTTATGACATCTTTCAGCCCAGAATCTTAAAGCATTAACTAATTAGTTAAGAAGGAACTATTTATCCTAAAT
The DNA here is from genome assembly GCF_040939455.1 of Microcebus murinus. Taxonomy (NCBI): domain Eukaryota; kingdom Metazoa; phylum Chordata; class Mammalia; order Primates; family Cheirogaleidae; genus Microcebus; species Microcebus murinus. The sequence continues at coordinate 132,058,098 of NC_134104.1, read as the reverse complement.
TAGGGTAATCAGAATTAAGAAAGGCAAAGACTTTGTTGCTTTTTTCTCTACACCTACCATTTTAGAATTTGACACTGCTTGTGATATAATCACTATATTTGATAAAATACAGGAAATACTTTACAGAAATTACTGAAAAGCTTATTTCCGGGTATAGCTGCAGAACATTTATCCAAATCTTCCAGATTGAAAGTTGTATAGTACGTGATCATGATTAGTAGGGTTTGCCCACATCCTTTTCAGCTAAATCATTAGATTTAAAAGTGGTTTCATATTATGAGTTATTTGCAAGAGCTTATTTAGTAACCTTACATCATAATCTTCTGATTACTGTCTATCAGCTTGTACTACATACAGTATGTTGGGGCCAATTTGGCTATGTTCTTAATGAAAATATTTTGAATTAATTTTAGTCCCTAAATATTGAGGCTTTATTTTCACTAAGTATCACATAGCTACATTTCTGCATATGTCATAATTTATGATAATATAACAACCAAACTCAGGCCCCTGACCTCCAGCTTGCAGAGGTTAGTAACTCAAATGAATAGTATTGAGAACAGGAAGAAATTTCTATATACAGTGGTTAATACAAATAAAGTGGTTTTCAGAGACTAAGAAAAATCTGTTTATATTATTTTATTCTTACTGTAAAGCTCTACTTAGTATTTTTAAATAGAAGATCTAACGATATGTTGGAAGTGATGGTAAGCCTATAAATTACCTTATTATGCAACTTATAAGATAGCTCTATTAAATATAATATGTTATCAAGGACAAGAAAATTAACAGGTAATATATACCACTGCTCAAGAGGCATTAGAGAATTTTTAATGATTTTAATCTATCCATAATAATTATAGTATACTGTACTCAAGCCATTATCTTGAGAAGCTGGAAGGCCAGTTGATGGCAACTATTCCTTTAAGCAACCTACTGCTATCCCCCGGGAGAAATCCTTCAGGTGAGCATTTCTTAACAGCCCCATTGGCCCTGGCCTTGAGTGGACCTCAATCATATTAAAAAAAACAAATCCTCAGGAAACACACTCATCTTTCTGACTTTTTCTTGTCCTATCAGTAGTACCATTTTCTCCTAAGTCATGTAGGTTCAAAATAGCAAAGTGCTTTTATTTTTGCACCAAAGCCTGTCAAACTTTCCTTTGTCACATCTCAAGCACCCATCTCTCTCCAACTTTTTACTTCTATTGTCCAACTTTCAATTCCCCATAAAATACTAAATTAATTTTCCTAAGAGACCCCTTTGTCCCATCTCACTCTACTGTTGGAAAGTCCCCACTGACTCTACTATCTTTTGCAGTTTCTCAAAGTAAGGTTGTAGGACTACCTGCAGCAGAATCACCCATGTATTTGTTAATTAAGTTGCACTGGCCAAATCTATACTCAATCAAAAGTTCTGGCAGTAAGATCCAGAATTTCACAAACTCCCTACTTGATTCTTATGTACACAGAAGCTTGTGAACCTACAGAATGAAGTAAACACCACCACCACCAAGAATAATACCCAACTTATTAAGTGCTTAATGTGTGCCAGGCACTGTTCTAAAAATAAAAACTTTACATGATAAATTTCTAATCCTTCTAACAACCCTATGTGATAGGTAGGTAGTCTTAATATCACCACCTGACACATAAGGAACAAGGAAGAGAGAGGTTAAGTAACCTGCCCTCCATCACACAGCTAGAAAGTAGGGGAGGTAAGATTAAACTCAGGCAGTCTGCATCTAGAGTCTATGTTCTTAAGCACTACTGCTTCAGTTCATCATTCAAGAGGACTGAATCTCAAAACCTAGCCTTCCCAGAATGAATTCCTACTACTATCCATTGTGAATGTGCTCCAGGCAGATTCTTATAGTATCACAGAGGTCAACAGAACTTCAGACCGAAACTGAGCTAAGAAAGCATTCATTATGTTTGATAATAAGTTCAGGAGAACAAACTTTAGAATTAGTTTGTCATATCCACAAAATAACTTGCTAGAATTTTGATTGGGATTGTGATGAATCTATAGATCAAACTGGAATGACTGACAGCTTGATGACATTGAGTCTTCCTATCCATGAACCTGGAATATCTCTCCATTTATTTAGTTCCTCTTTATCAGACCTTTGTAGTCTGCCTCAGACAGATTTTACACATATTTTGTCAAATTTATAGCTAAATATTTCATTTTTAGGTTGCTATGGTAAATGGTATTGTGTTTTTAAATTTAAATTCCACTTTCACTGCTGGCATATAGAAAGTAATTTATATTTGTATGTTAATTCTGTGTCCTGCAACTTTGCTATAATTGCTTATTTGTTCCAGGAGGTTTTATTGATTCTTTCAGATTTTCAACACATATGATCATATCAGTTGTGAAGAAAGTCTTATTTCTTCCTTCCCGATATGCCTTTTTTTCCCTTTTGTTGTCTTATTGCATTAGCTATGACTTCTAGTACCAGTACAATGCTGTAAGGGAGTAGAGGGGGATATCTTTGCCTTGATTCTCATCTTAGCAGAAAAGCTTCTATTTTCTCATCACTAAGTATGGTATTAGTAGGAGGTTTTTGTTGTTCTTTATCCGGTTGAAGAAGCAGCTCCCATTTCTAGGTTTGCTGAGAGTTTTTATCATGAGTACTGACTTTTGTCAAATACCATTTCTGTATCTATCGATATGATCTCGTGAATTTTCTTCTTTTGCTTGTTGACAGGATGAATTACACTATTTTTGAAGGTTGAACTGGCCCTGTATATGCAATATAAATCCCACTTGATCATGGTGTATAATTGTTTCTACACATAGTTGGATTAGAGATTTGCTAATATTTTGTGGCAAATTTTTACACCTATTTTCATGAGATTTTTTGGTCTGTAGTTTTCTTTTCTTGCAATATCTTTGTCTAGTTTTGGAATCAAAATGAGGCCAGCCTCACAAAGTGAGTTAGAATGTTTTTCTTCTGCTTTTATCTTTTGGAAGAGACTGTAGAAAACTGGTATACTTTCTTCTTTAAAGGTGTAGAATTCACTCTGAACCAATCTGGGCCTGGTGCTTTTTGTTTTGGAAAGTTGTTAGTATTTATTCAATTTCTTTAATACATATAGGCCTATTTAGATTGTGTATTTCTTCTTGTGTGCATTTTAGCAGATTGTATCTTTCAAGAAATTGGTCCATTTTATCTAGGTTATCAAATTCTGGAGCATAGAGTTGTTCATACTGTTCTGTTACTATACTTTTACTGTTCATAGAATTTGTAGTGAAGTCCTCTATCTCTTCGCTTCGCTTTGCTTTGCTTTGCCAAGTTCTCATTCTGTTGCCAGGCTAGAGTGCAGTGTCATCATTATAGCTTACTGCAACCTCAGACTCCTGGGCTCAAGTGAGCCTCCTGCCTCAGCCTCCCAAGTAGCTAAAACTACAGGTGTGTGCCACCATGCCTAGGTAATTTTTTTATTTGTGGTAGAGATGGGGTCTTGCTCTTGCTCAGGCTGGTCTTGAACTCCTGATCTCAAGAGATTCTCTTGCCTTGGCCTCCCAAAGTGCTGGGATTACAGGTGTGAGCCACTGAGCCTGGCCTCATTTCCAATGTTAGTAATTTGTGCCATCTTTCTTTTTGACAGGTTTATTGATTTTACTGATGTTTTCTAAGAACATTTAGGTATCATTGATTTCTGCTCTAATTTTTATTATTTATTTTCATCTGCTTACTTTGGATTTAATTTGCTCCTCTTTTTCTAGTTTTCTAAGAGGGAAGCTTAGACTAATAATTTCAGATATTTCTTCTTTTGTAGTCTATGCATTCAATGCTATACATTTCTAAGTACTGCTTTTGCTGTATACCACAAATTTTGGTAAGTTATGTTTTCATTTTTACTCAGTTCAAAATATTTTTAAACTTCTCTTAAGATTTTTTCTTTGACCCATGTATTATTTACAATCATGTTGTTTAATCTCCAAGTATTTGAGAATTTTCCAGCTTTTGTTATTGATATCTAGTTTAATTCCACTGTGGTCTGAGAGCAGATACTATATAATTTCTATTCTTTTAAATTAGTAGTAAGGGTGTGTTTTACGGCTCAGGATGCAGTCTATCTTGGTGAATGTTTCATGTGGGCTTGAGAAGAATGTGTGTCATGCTGTTATTGAATAAAGTAGTTGATAGATTTCAATGATACTCAGTTAATTGATGGTGCTATTGAGTTCAGCCTCTATGTCCTTACTAATTTTCTGCCTGCTGGATCTGTCCATTTCCGATAGAAGGAAATTGATGTCTCCAACTTTAACAGTCAATTCATCTACTTTTCTTTGCATTTCTGAAAGTCTCACTGATTTTGATACTTTGTTGTTTGGCACACACATGTTAAGTATTGTGTGTCTTCTTGAAGAATTGGTCCTTTATAATTATGTAATGTTCCTCTTTATCCCTGATAACTTTCCTTGCTGTGAAGTCTGCGACTTGTGCAATTAATATAGGTATTCCTGCTTTCTTTTAGTTAGTATTAGCATGATGTGTATCTCTGTCTGGTCACTTATTTTTAATCTACATGTGTTTTTATATTTAAAGTGGATTTCTTATAGACAACATATAGTTGGGTCTTGATTCTGATCCACACTGACAAACTACTGTCATTAAATTGTTGTATTTAGTCTACTGCCTTGAAAAGTAATTATTGATATAGCTCAATTAACATCTACTATATAAATTACCATTTTCTATTTGTCACCCTTTTACTTTTCCTTTTTTGTCTTTCACTCTTGTTCTCCCTTTTGTGGTTTCAGCTGAGCATTTCATATGACTATTTTCTCTCTTCGTTTATCAGTTTTACTTCTTTTTTTTTTACTTTTTTTAGTGTTTGTCGTAGAGTCTGCTATATAGATTTACAACTAATTCAAGTCCACTTTCAAATAAATATATTTCAAACAAATATATACCAATTCATAGGTAATGCAAGTGCCTTTTAACAAAATAATCCTAATTATTCCCTTTCATCCCTTGTTATCTTTGTTATCATTCATTTCACTTATATATAAGCATATAGATATGTGTGTATATATACACACACACACAATCAAATATATTGTTGCTATTATTTTGTACAAATTGATCTGTTAAAATCAATTAAAAATAAGAAAAATAAAAGATTCTTAAAATTTTACCTGTATTTACTTACTTTGCAATGCTCTTCATTTCTTTTTTTTTTTTTTCTTTTCCCCTGTTTAAGAAGTTTGATGCTCTTCATTTCTTTATGTAGATCAGATATATCATTTTCCTTCTCTCTGAAGAACTTCTTTTAACATTTATTGCAGGGCAGATCTGCTGGCAACAAATTTCCCCAATTTTTGTTCATTGGAAAGCCTTTATTTCTCCTTCACTTTTGAAGAATAATTTCACAGGGTATAGATTTTTAAGTTGGAGGTTTCTCTCTCTCCTCTAATACTTTAAAAATATTTCACTCCACTCTCTTCTTATTTGTACGGTTTCTGAGGAAAAGTTGGATGTAATTCATGTTTCTTTTCTCACACTGGCTTCTTTCCAGATTTTCTATCTTGGATTTCCTGCAATTTGAATATGATACATCTATGTGTAGTTTTTTATTTTTTCTGTTTTATTTATTTATTTTTTTGACATTTATCCTGCCTAGTGTTTTCTGGACTTCCTGGATTTGTGGTAGCTCACAGTAACTTGGGAGGAAATTACCGTTGTTATTGTTTCAAATATAGTATTTCTTCTGTTCCTTTCCCTTTCTTTTCCTTCTGGTATTTCCATCGTGAATATGCTACACATTTTGTAGCTGTCCTACAGTTCTTGGATATTCCATTTAATTTCTTTCAGTCTTTTTTCTCTTTGCTTTTCCATTTTGGAATTTTCTAATGACATATCTTGAAGCTTTGAGATTCCTTCCTCAGCTGTGTGATGTCTACTAATAAGCCCATCAAAGGCAGTCTTCATTTCTGTTAGTGTTTTTCATCTCTAGTATTTTCTTTTTCATTTTTCTTAGAACTTCCCTCTCTTTGCTTACACTGCCCATCTGCTCTTGCATGCCATCTACTTTATCCCTAGAGCCCTTAGCATTTCAATCATAGTTGTTTTAAATTACTGGCCACATCTGAATCTGGTTCTGTTGCTTACTCTATCTCTTTAAATTGTGTTGTTATCTGTCTTTTAGTATGTTTTGTAATTTTTTCTTGAGAGCCGGACATGATGTACTGGGTAAAAGGAACTGCTGCAAACAGGCCTTTAATAATGCGGTGGTAAGGAATGGGTGGCGGACGGTGGGATTCTGGAGTTCTATGATTAGGTCTCAATCTTTTAGTGGGCATGTGCCTCTGAATTGTGAACTTCAAAGATGCTTCTCAGGCTCTCTTCACCTAGGATGGCTAGTGTGGGCTGGAGCTGGGTACTTCCTTTCCCTCTAATAAAACCCCAATTGTCTAAGCTCTGGTAAAACAGTGTCTCTTGAGGGCAGGCATTATAAGAACAAAATGTTCTGGCATATTTCAAAATGGTTCCTTTTCTCTTCCCCCTGTCAGAAGCCCAAGACAATCTTTCTGTGATGAGCTCCTGGAGGTAAAATTCACAAAAGTGGTCACCCATGAAGCTTTTCACTCTCAGCCCTGGCAATTTGTCAATTACAGTTTAAGTTTTCCCACCCTGGCACTGATTCCCATGGAGGTTTCTGCTCCTATAAGTCATCATTGTCTGTATTTGCCTGCCAGTCTTTTCAATTTTGAGGGTAGTGGTTTATCCGTAACACTGCTTCTATGAAAGATCTCAGAAGAGTTGTTAATATTTTAGTTTGTTCAGTTTTTTTGCTGTTTACTTCTTGATGGAATGATGACTTCCAGGCTCCTTATGTGCTGGAATGGAAACTGGAAGTCTCCTTTTTTAAATTATAAATTTTATGGATAGGTGGGACAATTTAGTTTGATCACCTCTTTTTAAAAACAAGAGAGCAGAAAGACAAGAAAATTAAAGGTTTGTCCAGATCTATTTAATGCCATCAGAACCTGGTTAGACTCCAGTAGTCCCTACTTCTTATCTGCAACTAAAAAGTAACTGTTTTAATGGTACCAGTTATGTTGAAAGAAAAAAAAATAGTCCTTATAGGGATACATACTGAACTATTAATACTTACAAGAACATGATTTGATGGAATTTGCTTTACAATGTAAGAAAAAGTAGAGTTATAGTTAAAACACGATTGTCCATGAATCATAAATATGATGAGTAAAATCTTTATTATACTAATTTCCTACATTGTATATGATTTAAGTTTTCCACAGTCAAATGTTACAAACATGGTAAAGTAGAAAAAAAATGAAACAACTGCTTATTTTGACTTTAATTATCCATTTATTTCTACTGAAAGAAATGATGCTATCATTAGAAGGTTCAGGTAAACACACATTGAAAGCTAATACCAACTAAAAAATCACTTGGCTTAGTATAGCTACCAAATCATTGAGGTAAAATAAACTTTACCTTACCAATTTTGTAAATCAAACTGCTTTTATATAAAATTTACAGTCATATTTCTCTAAAGTTCTCCATTATTTTAATATCTCATAGCTATCATAGTACCTTAGCACCAACTGAAATCAAACAGATATCATCTTATATACTTAACTATGAACGAACCTCTTATACAGTATTAGCTCAATTTGCTTTTTCATTCTTAAATGAAATATTTTGCCTGTAGCAGAGGAACTTTCAGCAATGGTATAATTTGCACAAGATTCTAAAAAGAATGCTCATTAATCCAAACAATAGAATTGAACTTCCTGTATTTTACCCTTAAAAAGCCAAAGAAAAAGCCATCAAATTCAGTATCAATAAAGCAAATACAGAAAATAGCCAAAGGTGTTTAAGTCAGTTAATATTTGCTCTACTCCCAAGAAGGCTTCCCCAGGAGAGTAGATACCCCAGCTGACTGCTTTGTTAGTCACTGATGGTAGATAAATTCATTCAGTTATGAAATCATTTGTACTTTAATATGATAACTGCAAGTCTCTGCTATCTTTTCATTAATATTATATTAATACTACAAAGTATGTAGTTTTATTTCTTAGACTTATCTGGTTGAATATAGAAAAAAAGCTCCTTAAAATTTATGTCTTATTCAATTGGGTATTTTCTGTAGAGCCTGGCAGAATAAATAACTTTGAAATTAAATAAGACTATCAAACACTACTTATTTTTCTAAATTAGGGAACAAAAGCTTGAAGGGATATCCTTAAAAATTTCCACTTACACTCAGTACTCTCAAAATTCTCAGTGGTGTCCCCTTCAAGACTTCAACCACCAGTAACTAAGTCAGGAAAAATAAGCCTCCCTAGAATCATAAATTGAAGGAGGGTACAGGAAAGGGGAGGTAGATACAACAATGTAAGGTATGTATTTTTAAGTGTCTAGAACCTATTACAATAACAGATTTAGAAATGAATGTATATACTGACCAGGTGAGCATTATACATATCATGCCATTAGTGTGTTACAAATTAAATAAACAGTTATAAGTAAAAGGACTAAAAGCTCTTATCTAGGCTAGCAATATATTAACTCTCATCCTGATAAAACAATTTTGAACTATTAAAAAAGTGTTAGAGAATGAGAGAAATAGAGACTTTCCTATATGAACTCGACAAAAGGTTATGTATATAGAGAAAAGAAAAATGAAATAGCAGAGCTCTATTTCCATATCCTTACTATTAAGATAACTAATCATTAGAATGTAAGATAAATCTAGTTAAGAATTTTTAAAAAAATTATTTAGTTCACTTCACTTTGTATTGCTAATGTATTAGACCTTCAAGAGAGCTACAGGGTTGGCATTTGAATAAACTGGCTTTACTTAAAGCACTAGCCATCAAACTGTTCTATATATGGTTAGGAGAATAAAACAATTACAGCTTTAGGCTCTAAATCTCTGATTTTGGGTGTTGTGATTCCATAACATGCAAGGGACATTTTTAACAAGAATTGCAAACCAATGAGCCTTCATTATGTATAAGGAGAAACAGAGAAAAACCAAGCCTTTAAGAATAATGTACAGACTTTCCCAGTATGGGAGGGTGTTAACTCACTTGTGAACATAAAGGTGAAGATGAGGAGAACAGCTCAAGAGGGACCTAGATCTTGCTGATTCAAGAATCTCAAGACAGAAAGGAACTTGAAATGTCATCTTGTCTAGACCCTTCACTAGACACTCCTGACAACTCACCATCCAACACTGGCTTGAACACCACCTTCTAAAAATAGAATTTCCAAGCAAACAGCCTATACTATTCTATTTGTAGTCTGCTCTAATTGTTAGTGCCTCTTTGAGTGAAAATCTGCCTTCCTGCAGCTTTTAGCCACTAGTTCTTGTTCTTCCTTCTGGAAAGAGAACACGTCAAATCTGGCAATCTGGCTTCCACCTGATAACCCACAAGTATTTGAAGCACCCCCTCTAGTTTCCTCAAAGACTTTTTCTTTATTCCTACATAGGGACAAGGACTCAGAAGACACCATTATAGGAGTCACAAACTGATGGACAAGAACATTTTGTCCTCAGGCATGTTTGTTTACCTGCTTGGTATTTTTAAAATTTAATGAAGAAGCATGGATTCTTGGCTTCTCTTGAAAAACAGTGGACTGGTGACAGTGAGCTGTAGCTGTGTAATGGCAGAGTATACTCTTCCTTCCGAAGGGACATTCTGCTCCAGTTCACCAGGCTCTACCAATCAAGTGTCATCTCTCAGAAAGAACCTATCTGCCCAACCTTTCTAAAAATAGTCATCTTACCACCCCCACTCTCTTCTTCTGTATTTTTTGTCAATGCTCTTCTAAAGTAAAATAATTATCTCTTGAAAAAATTATCTCTTAAAGAAACTTCTACTCTGATGTGGTCCGTTCAACATCAAGTACACACTTCTACTTATCTCTCTTGCTGTGTAATATAAATATATATTTATAATTTTTTAAACTGTTCATTCATTCAATACCACATAACAGCATATTAGGGTTTTTATTTGGCAGCCTCCCTAATGTTTTGACTCATTGACCAACAAATCTCCCAGTCTTGGGCCAAGACTGGTAAACAAATCTGCCGTGTTATACCACATTTCTCTCATTCAATAACTGTGCCATCATTTGGAAAAGCCAAACTTGGTGCCTTGCATTTATTCCTGATACATTTTATCTTTTGTCTCCTAAGCCATGTAACGCTAGACTATAACAGATACCAGCCACCACAGAATTATGTAAGAGTTTGTGCCTACTGCAAAGACGCACTAAAATGTTTTCTGTTACATTCAAGAACTACAGATTGTAAGATCATTTATTTAGCTGACTTTCAAGCTAATAAACACCCTACATAACAATCCTTGAGATGTTTAAACACTACTAGCCCACGTTATAAGGTAGAAGAATTCTCCTGAATACTGAAGTCAAATTTGGTTCTTCTAACTTTTGTCCTTAAGTATTTGAAAGGAAAAGGAAAAATGATGCTATCTCTTTTACATGATCCATATGACCTTTTTTTTTTTTTGAGACTCTGTTTGCCAAGGCTGCAGTGCAGTGGCACTAAACATAGCTCACTGTAATCTCAACCTCCTGGGTTCAAGCACTCTACTCACTTCAGCCTTGAACAGCCTACACAACAGGTGTGTGTCACCACACCCAGCAAATTTTTTTTAAAGTATTTTTTGTAGAGACACGGTCTCACTATGTTGTCCAGGCTGGTTTCAAACTTCTGGCCTCAAGCAATCCTCCTGCCTCAACCTCCCAAAGTGATTGATTATAGGTGTGAGTCACTGTGCCCTGCCAACATTACCTTCTTTTTTACACGTCTGAAAACACTTATTTGTATCTTCCTCAAGTTTATTCTGTTCCTGAGTAGGCAACACCTAACTAGGGGCTTTGTGGGGTTAATTAAAAAGGCAGAAAGATATACATATAAAGATCAGTCCTTTGCTGGAGAACAGAAATAGAGTATCATGCAAAGGCTTCCTGAAAGAGGCAGGACTTAAACCTTCAAGTACATGTATCAACAGATATATTAGTACCATGATTCAACCCTTAGTGAATATTCTTGCCTCTTTAAAGGTGGTGCTAGTGTAGATGGTGAAGAATACTATAAAGATCAAAGCTCTGTCTTGAAAGTTACAACTATGAACATCCTTTCTCCTGACAACACAGATACAAGAATACTCACTGATAAATTATATGGCATTGTTACTATAATTAGAAGTGCTTACCTCCTGCTTTATTCTCTATTATTCCTTCCAATTATCTTAAGTTTCATTTCCAACACTCTTATAAAGAAACCTTATATGGACTTAAATTATATATACATTTTAAGAACATAATGCCACTCAGACAATGGACTTATCATTTAAAATTATTTTTCCAAATAACATCATAAAAAGTTAAGCAATAGAGGGAACCTCTTTTAGAAGTTTTCCAGTCTAATTCCTTCATCTTATTAAAGAAGAAACTCAATAAGCATTTCTAGAGTTCCTCTGGGCAATGTGATCCACTTAAAACTTCATTAAACATTTTCAGGGCTCCTACTATTATATGCAATGCACTATGTCAGATACTATGGAGGTTACAAATATGACTAGACATTGATCCTGCCCTCAAAGAGCTTGCATTTAGCAGATACTTGAAACAAATAATGTCAATTCAGGCTAGGAAACAGTAGATGAAGGCTGCCAGTTCTAATTTTTCTTCATGGACTCCTTCCCTTAAGCATCTGCCTCTGTCTAAATGCCTAACAAATATTTTGTTTGTTCTTGTATTTACATGCTCAAACTTAGCAGCCCACCAACAGTAGGTATTTTGTCAGCACCCATTCAAGTCTGACTGCTGGTTTTGAAATCTCTTAATTGAGGAGAAAGGCAGGTGCCCCCCACCTGCCTGTGGAATAATCTCTTCAGGGCCACTACATAACAAAACAAATTATCAAGCAACACCCACAACTTATTAAAATCTTCCTGGGTGATTCTAATGAGGTACTTCCCTGCATACTGAGTGACTTTCACTCAAGGCATTGATGTGTTGGACCTGAGGGAGATCTGGTAAGATAAAGTGTGCCGCATGTTGGTAACTCATCACTGTATAGGTAGAACAACAAATGGAAATAGCACATTTTGAGGGTGAAAGGGTGGCAACTCCTCTCTGTATTAGAAGCATCTGCATAGCCAGAGACAGCAAAGCTTGGGAATTATTACGAGTTAATTGAAAAGTAACATTTGTGAAAGAGAAAAATCAGGAAGACTAGAACAGGTGCTAAGGCCTTTAATCTAACATCCTTACCGCCAAGGGTATTTTAACCATATTTAAGTATCATTGCAAAGTAACAGCATGACTTAAATACTGCTAAATCTGGCACTTAGAGTCATTACTGCTGTAATCATCTCATCACATGTTCCTATTCCACTGTTGTTCTGAAGATTCACGGAGTCTATATATTAACATGAAAGATCTTATCATAACAGTGATTTTTAATAGCTCCAGAAAATAGTCTGTTGTTGATGGAATGCCTAGCTTAAGACCTGCTTTTCAACAAACAAAACTTTTTCTTTTTCAGTTATCATCTTGGCTGACAACTCTGTATGAGAAAAATGTGATTTAAGAAATATGGAAATGGCTAAATTTCATTTACTGAAATGATCCCCAAGAAGTCAGTAAATTTCAATCCATTATAATCCTAGGATTAGCTAAATTTTTAGATGTACATTAACTGTACTTTACTTTAAAATACTGTTGATTTGAATCATTTTTCTCCACAACTCACAGTAAGAAATACATTTTACATCATTAAGCAATGACTATACATATAACTGAAAGGAAAAAGTTCAAAAAATATTTATTACATGCAATGTACTCCTATCTCATCCTATCTTACCCCATTTTATACAATGGTCACAAAAGATTTTGGTGTCACTGATTTGATTTCAGAACCCAGTGACAGATCACAGTTGCAATATGCAAAAATACCAATACAGACAGTATGATGTATTTCTGTGTGCAAGTTAGCACGTGAAGGACCTAATCAGCAATTACTACTCCAGGAGTGAGTAGTTAACAAGTAAAAGACTTTAATCAGCATTTTAACTCCATAGGCATATGAATACAATGTTTTTGCCAGAATCTAATATCTTTATCTGCATTTCAATGAAAGATTCAACTGTAAAGCACAAAAGATGCTAGAAATAAATTTTGTTGTGGTAATAAAAGGTATTCAAAATGTGTGCCTGGCCAGAAATATCATACAAGCTCCTCCATCTTTGTATGAAGGGAGAATATCTGGCATGTCTAGCAGCACCTTTTGAGTTGCAAACATCATTGAACTCTTCAGATCTTGTTTTCCTGCAATAAACACCCTGTCTTAGTTCACTGGGGCTGCTCTAACAAAATACCCTCAACTAGGTAATTTATAAACAACTGAAATTTATCGCTCACAGTTCTGGAGGCTGAAAAGTCCAAAATCAAGTTGCCAATAGATTCAATGTCTAGAGAGGGTCTGTTGCTCATAGACGGCACCTTCTATGTGTCTTCACATGGCAGAAAGAGTATGCAAACTTCCTTAGGTCTCTTTTATAAACTTCCTTAGGTCTGTTTTATAAAGGCACTAATCCCATTCATGAGAGCTCCACCTTCATGACCTAATCACTTCCTAAAGGCCCCACTTCTTAATACTATTGCATTAGGGATTAAGTTTCAACATATGAATTTGAGGGCAATACAAACATTCAGACCATAGCACCCTTTCCCAAATTGTAGAAGATCCTGATGACTGGTCAGACCACAAAGTTAGTTCACCTACTATCTGAATGTTATCTTCTTGCCTTGATGCTGTTCAGAGTGTGTTTAAAAGGACAAAGCAGGAAATTTACTGGCCTATGAAACAGAGTTCTGTAATTATTTTTGTGCCTTCTTGCTAATAAAGATTTGTAGGGTGGGACATAATTTTGTTTGAGACTTTAGTTCACCTGTAGCAAGGCTGTGACAGTTACCAAAGGAACATGAAAAATATGAATGAAAAAACTGACTTAGGTAAATTGGTAAAGGTCTTTCTGCTTTATTTGTTGCTAATACACTTCTTACTTAATAAACAAATCACTATTATTTCATCAAACACTTAACTTATTTGATGTGTTTTAACTTGGGTATAGGATCCTTAAGCAAAGAATTTTCTAGGTCTTTAACTACTCAGTTTCTTTTCAATAAATGATTTTACTATATCCTAATACAATTTTGCACAAATTTTGTTTTTCAAACTGCAAAGGTCAGATGCTGTGTTGAACTAAAATTTGATATATGGAAGAGAAAAACAAAGAGGTGGAAGAACATAGCCTATAGTGAAAGAGATCAGAAAAGCTTCATTCTTTCAAGGAAAAAAAATTTAATACCAATGGCAAAAATTAAGCTTGACTCCTAAATTACTTCTAGTTTGTAAGGTTGGAAGTTTAATATTTGTTTTATAACATGGAACAGATGTATCCTTTAACATTAAAATGTGGATTGTTTAAAATGAGACACTATTTTAAAAATGTTTCACTTGTTCATGTAATTAAACAGAATGTGCATTTATTACTTTTTTTTAATTACTATGCTTTCAAACTTTTTTGTTTTTGGTTGTAGAAGTCTTTATTTAAAGGAATCTTCTCTAACCACCCTGTGATAAACACCACAATTGAGTTCCTAGCAGTTTAAATCTCCATTTAAATGGAGTAAACAGTACACTGTAGCCTTCCTAAAGCATCCTGGGAGTCCTAGCATTCTCTGAAGCTTGGTCTGATAACCATCGCTATAGCTTATATTTGTGTAAAATTTTTAAAAATTATACATACCCCAACTATATGTAATAACAGTGCTATTAAAATACATTTTCTAGTTGTACCACACATAGATGTTAGAGCGAAGTAGCAGACTATGTGAAAAGAACATGGTAGCAGTGTTGCTCAAAGTGTAGTCTTTAGACTCATACCAAATTAGATTCCTTGGGGTTTGGATCTGGCAATTAACATATTTAAGAAGAAATCCAGAAAGTTACTGACCATACTACAGTCCGAGAACCACTAAACTAGAAATTTGTGGATAACACAGATACGACTTCAAAACAGTTTACTCCACATAATTACTTGCAAAGAAAATGCAGTGTGTTATCCAACTCAACAGATAACTTGAAATTTAAGAGGGGATACTAACAAATCCTTGAAATAGTTAAGTAGAAGATAGGGTATGATTAAGTACTAAAAACTATAAAATAGATTATACCATCACTGCTATGAAAGCAGCACCCATAAGAAGGCATCAAATAAGAAGGAGTTAGTTTTGTAAAGGAGGTAAGACTAGAAGTGACTTGCACGTGGGGGCAGTGTTTCAGGAAGACTGACTTAGTGGCAAAGTTTAAAAAACTGGCAACATCAATTGAGAAGCAATCACCTGTTTGTGTGGCACTAGGTGCCTGAATGAGGCTGATACCAATGAGGATGGAAAGAAAGCGGTGATGGGATAGAAACTTTGAAGAAAGAATTCATAAGACTTTGTGTCTGATTTAATGCAGAAGATGCAAGAGATGGCTGAAGTATATTAAAAAAAAGATCTTCAAGTCTTTTGAATAAGCATAAGACTAGTCTCCTAAGCCATGTAATGTTAGACTATAATGGATATCAGCCATTACAGAATTATGTAAGAGTCTGTGCCTACCACAAAGACGCACTAGTGGTATAATGTAGGGAAAGAGACAATCATGATAGATAATAAAGCAAACAGGAGCTTTTGAAAGGAGAAAGAAGATTTCAATTTCGAGCATGCTAAGTCCAATACTGAGATATTCCC
Source organism: Microcebus murinus (assembly GCF_040939455.1). Taxonomy (NCBI): domain Eukaryota; kingdom Metazoa; phylum Chordata; class Mammalia; order Primates; family Cheirogaleidae; genus Microcebus; species Microcebus murinus. Next base: position 132,042,269 of record NC_134104.1, on the reverse strand, counting down.
AAGAAGGAAGTTCTTGTAAGAGATTGGGGTGGAAAGACACAAAAATGGAGATAAAGATTTGAGCCAAAGTTGAGAGGTAATTGTTGAAGTTGTTGTAGAAAAGCCCTTCATCAAAGGGAAGAAGGTATGAACAGCAAAAGGCCAATAGCTTAGCTTTGGTGAATGCCCAATTAGGGAATTGAAGAGTAACCAACTCAGGAGTCAAAGAGGAAGTGGTTGGATAAAGAGGAGGACAAAAGAAACAACCACATCATGGAAAGAAACAACCACATCATGGAAAGAAACAGTTTTAAGAAAGAATAAGTCCTCCATGGTGCAAAATGCACAGAAAGATCAAAGTAGAGTAAGAGTTTTGAAAATGTCAATCTAAATCAGAGCAACAGGATCATACAATGTTTTTTTTTCAGGATTGTTAAAAACCAGAACAGAGGGAAAGATCTGAGATGCTGAAGCAGGTGCTAGATGATATCTCAGATGCTTGGTTTACAAATTTGCTTAAGCCTAATCTAAGTCAGTTGGCAACAGATATTTAACAGACATAACTAACAATGAAACCTGTACCTGGCACTCTTTCTACTCATGATTTGAAAATTGCTATCATACGTATGTATTTCCTTCATCTAATTATTTGGTAAATAATTTTCACATAACACAGAAGAAAGCAAAATGGAGAGAAAATTCTTCACTCACCTTTCCCTATGTACTTAACCCCAGTATTTCTATTTTCTCAGGTCCTTCACATGAGTTGCTTTCGGCTTCAAAATCTCCACCCCATGGAGTATATTAAGCAGAAGAACTAACCCACACACACACAGTCAGTGATTTGACATATCACCCCTTACTAACCTTTCATTTAACCACCACCCTACACACACAGGAAGAAAAGACCTAATCTAAAGAATATACTTTTAATGGTTCTAAATCAAGCCCTATGGCAGGGTAAGCAGGGGTTGAGGAAGATTTGGAGAGCAGACTCCCTTAAATTACACCTGGTGGGTGGTTTCCTATTTCATGCATTCATAAGGGCAGTCTTGACTTGAGGCACATTCTTTAATCCTCCGGAAAGTTTAGGATTACATAGCAAAACTGTAAAGTTTAATTTAGCAGGATGGCAGAACCAGGTACCCCCAAAATGTTCTGTAGGTATTGCTAAAATAAATTTCCTATGGAAAACCTTTCTTAAATGCAATTTTCCTTTCCCACTGGACTAGGACAGAACCTGATGCTATTTTAACATGGCTCCCTTTTCTTGGGGGAAAAAAATGTAGTAACAATAGTAAATGTCCAAAAAGGAAACTTTAGAAAATATAGCTAAGAGGAGACGGAGGAAAGTTGTCTTGAAATAACTTGTTTCATGTTTTTCCTTCTGAAATTTTTTCTTTGCTTAAATAACAGATAGTTGTATAACCACCTCCCTCCTCCACTTAACATTATGCAAATCTTTCCATGTTTATATGTATGTCCATACTAACATTTTAATGGTTGTCTATTAATTATTTTGAATAGATATACCATAATTTACTTCACTAAGCTCTCACTACTAGAAATTTAGGCTGCTATTACACAAAATGCTGCATGATTAGCCATGGACAACTGCCTTTGCATTGTTGTCCAATTATTTCCTTCATAATTTCAGAGTCTTAGGATATTTACTGATCAATTGCCAGCTAGAAAGATTATACCAGTTTACAGTTTCACCAACAGTGTGTGATGCTGCCTATATCTCCAAATCCTTTACAAGTTGGGCTTTATTTTTGTAATCTTTGCCAATCTGCTTGGTGAAATACAAGTATTTGGGTTTTTGCTTCTGTTGTTTTATTATTAGTTTGGTTAAATAAAAACATTTCAGGTTTAGAACACAAACAAAACCAAATTTATGGTATAAGGTTAGTTCTTTTCTTTCCAGGATTGACTGCCGAATCCCTATGGGACTATTTTTTTAAATTTATAAAACAATCATAATTTCTAAGAACAGATACCTTTAAATCAGCTTTAATCATAACATAATGAGGTGGATGATTGAATTAACCTGCCAATTTGGCATGTAGACCTAGATGTACTTTTTTAAAAATGGGTAAAACACTATTGCTTGAGCTACTAACACTCATTTAACCCATAGCTTTGTTTTGCCAAACATGAGAAAATGAAATCCACACTATGAAATTTAGCTTGTAAAATAACATCTAACTAATAAACTTCAGAAGTTGAGGATTAAGTTGTGCTTGCGTACTTCCCTTGATAGTTAATGTATTGACCTCCCCATTTTCAAATGTTCCCATGGCCTCCTCTTCATAGAAATGGCATGCCATATGTTTCAGAATGCTCAAATGAGGGAAGCAATTCACATTTATTTACCACTTGCAGTATACCAGGCACCGTGTCAGGTGCTTTAACAAAGTGTGCATTCTTTACTTACTGGAAACAGAATTTACTGTTCTATGAACCAGCAGGAATTCTACTAACAGCCTACCTCTAATTTCACAAAGAGTGGTTCAAATTTTTAGCTTTACAAAAATGTCTAGCAAGAAACATCAGCTGAGAAGAGCACTGTGCCTTTGAAAACTCTCTGAAACCAACACAGTCGTGCTGCTGCCACTACTACAAAATGTAATTTTATGTGTTCAAAATGATCTCATATACAAGTAAGCTCCTTTATCAGGCAAGAGTATTTGTAACATGGACAAAAATTTTTTCTTTAAAAACACAGCCAATAAGTTCTAAGATAGTGAAAATTATCAATAATGATAATACATTTCATCAACTAAGGTCAACATTTACATAAACTGTTACATCCTATTTATTATAATTGGATATGTGATTATAATAATTGGTAAATAATACTGCACCATCTCCGGGAAGCTTGCCACCACTTCCTTGAACACAGGTTGGTTATGTACGGGGTCCATACCATCATTTAAACGTGCTGCTTGCACAACAATCTTAATTATCACAGAGCTAATTGTATGACCAGTCTGTACAATTAACTCTTCTCTATACATATGTACATTGTAGAAAAGCAAACTTGATTTCACTTTGGCTCCAATTATAACTATTCATTTTAAGATTGCATGGCTAACAAAAATGTGTCAAAGATTTTATAAACTGACCAAATCATTATGCATAATAATTCTAACAACAGTTAACATTCACTGAACCCTTAGAAGGTAACAAGAACTGCACTAAGTACTTAATTTTCACGCCCTCAATCTCAATCTTCTAATTGAAGGAAATGAGCCACAGAGAATTTAAGTAGCTTGCCTAAGATGATACTGCTATCAAGTAGACAAGTAGGGCATTTTTAGTATGGGTTTGATACATCATTATAGAATAAGAAACTACTGGAGTACTTCAAAAGTTCTAATATTGAGAAATTAAAATGTTTAATTTAACAAATATAAATTTGATCTCAATATCCAAAACCTCTCAAATCCCTTTGGGAACTCATCAATAACAAACACACATGTTGGTGAGACCTGAAATTATCATGATATCTCCAAAAAAGAGAACAGGAGTGGAGCTTCATTTTATTCACCATCATGCAAGAGCCAAAGGACCAGCCATAAAAAAGAAGGTTTGCCTTTCTCCCCAAGGTCCAGAAGCCTGAAACAAAGACCAGCAGATTTGGAAGCATCCACAGCCCAGGCCTCTAGACCCCTACACAGTGGTCCCCAACCTTTCTGGCACCAGAGGCTGATTTCATGAAAGACAATTTTTCCACAGACCTCTGCTTTTGGGATGATTTAAGTGAGTTACATTTATTGTGCAGTCAAACATCTGCTAACGGTAATCTGTATTTGCAGTCGCTCCCCAGCACTAGCACCACAGCCTCAGATCATCAGGTATTAGGTTCTCATATCCAGCGCACAACCTACATCCCTCGCATGCACGGTTTACAATAGGGTTCTGTGCTCCTATGAGAATCTAACGCCACCACTGATCTGACAGGAGGTGCAGGTTATGTGGTGATGCCAGGGATGGGGAGTGGCTGTAAATACAGATGAAGCTGCTCACCTTCTGCCATGCAGCCCTTTTTTTTTTTTTTTTTTAAACAGGCCACAGACCGATACTTGTCTGCCACCCTGGGGTTGGAGACTGCAACTCTCTATAGGATCTAATCCTCCCAACCCCAGGTGACTTCCCCTTCATGAGCCAAACTGCTCTGGACCTAGCTGACCTTCACTACCATGTGTAGTTTATGTGCAGAGAGGGTTCCATCCACAGCCTCAAATGAAGGGGAACAGTGTACTACCTGATTCCTGGGTTTCCCTAGACCTAGAACAGATGTTGTCTTGCCCTTTCCTAATATTTTTGCACTGTGTTATAAAATATTTGCACTTGATCTTTCAGAACACATTGCAGTCATAATTCTCCTTTTTAGTATGTTCAATGAACTTTTAAAAATTTACATACTAGGCCAGGTGCAGTAGCTAATGCCTGTAATTGTAGCTCTTTGGGAGCTGAGGCGGGAGGATTGTTAAAGCCCAGGCATTTGAGGTTGCAGTGAGCTATGATGACAGCACTGCATTCTAGCCCAAGCAACAGAGAGTGAGACCCAGTCTCAAAAAAAAAATTTTTTTTTTAAATTTTTATAAACTACAACCTAGTTCAGGGAGGGGAGGAAAGGGAAAGAAAAAAGGGGAAAAAGGAAGAAAGGAATGGTCTTTGTTGGTTCTCTAAGTGCTTTTCTTCAAGAATTTTCCCTTTTTTGTCAACCCCACTACTTGGTACAAAAGTACTCCTACAGATATCTCTACCACTCACATTGCATTATACATAATTGCTTATTACTTGTCTGCATTCTGCACTCAGTTGTAAATGCCTTCAGAGTAGGGGACACCTGATGTTGGTATTTTGGCCAGGATTCATACTATCTCTACATATACTTCAGTATTTCACCTTTTAACAGGAAATGATACCATATTCTAACTAACTTCATAGGGTTCTTGCAAGTTAGGTAAAACTAGTAGGAAAGAAAAACTGAAAGTACTATACACTTCATATTATTCAACTTTAATCCCCATAATAAACTAAAAGCTTTATTAGGACAGTCATAAAACACACGCCTCATTACTTTATGAGTACACTAAACATTAGCCTTTACAGCTAAGTCCTCTCTCACTCAATCTTTACTCTCTTGAAACATAAATGCTGGAACTCTGTCAAGTATGTGAGCAATGCAAAATAAAGAAAAGGAAAAATAAGAAATCATAGCCTAATGGTTACAACTGTTGTTTAAATGCTGTAAAGAGAAAAAATATCTAACCAAACAAAATATTCTACACAAAGTAGAATCATCTTTCACTTAAAAAAAGTTCCCATTTTCAGAGAAGACATATACTTTTTAAATCTGCAACAATTTTATAACCAAAAAGAAATAAAGCCGTATCTCTAAATCTACACTGAAAACTCATTCTCCTACTTATTTCTGATCATGGCCTCTATACTGGGTTGAATGGTGTCCTTCAAAAAGATATGTCCCTCAAAAAGATATGTTCAACCCCTGGAACCTGTAAATGTGATCTTATTTGAAAATAGGATAATTAAGATGAGGTGATACTAGATTAGGGAGGGCCCTAAATCCAATAACTGATGCCTTTATAAGAGAAAGGAGAAGTGTGTTTGGACACTGAAACACAGACATATACAGGGAAGAAGGCCATGTGACAACAGAGATGGAGATTGGAGTGATACAACTATAAGCCAAGGAATCCTAAGGACTATGGGAAGCCACCACAAGACAGGAGAGTGTTTGCCTCTGGATTCTTTTCCAGAGCCTTCAGGTGGACCATGGGTGGCATCCTGACACCCTGACTTCAGACTTCTAGTCTCTGGAACTGTGAGAAAATAAATTTCTTTTGTTTCAAGCCATCAAGTTTGTGTAACTTGCTAAGCAGCCCTAGGAACACACATCAGTAATAGTAAAAAGCATGAAAAATAAAGAAATAGTTACCGCATCCATTTTCTCAGTTGCTTTATACAGTTTGATGGAAAGTATCTGGGAAATAGATTTCACATATTGTCTTTTCATCTTCTATCTAAGAGCATGTTAATAACAGAGTAGCCAGAAGGCTACTTTTAGAAATTTCTACTCAAAGGGGTTCTTATGTTCTATCTGTGTATACTGGATTGCTTTGTGTATGCCTGTAAACTACACTGATTTTGGTTCGGCACTGTATCGCAGCCACAGAAATCTTTCACTCTGGAATCCAATACCTGTTTTCTAACAGTTAACTATGTAATTCCCTGCTCAATGCTGGTTTTACTGCTTTAATGATGTGTTGAATGCTTGAACGTGTTATAGATGCATACCTTCCTGATCTTTTCACAGTCTTCTACCTACAGTCATACCAAGGCAATGTGCCTGAAAGAGATGAGACAGCACAATCCACTTTCCAGTACTGCTGAGAAAATAAAGCCAATGATCAGAAGTATAGCCCAATAATGCCATCAGAATGATCTTCTTTAATTATTAAGTAAGATAAGAACCAAATTCACCATGGTGTAATAATCATTAATCTACTTTGGTTACTGTGGCTACTCAGATTTAATAACTTCCTACAAATGTAGAAATTAAGCATTATTCCAAATACAAGGGCTCCTCTTTGAGCCATGTAAAAACCATTAGTGATTTCTGATAGCATTATTTATAGCAAGTCATAAAGGCTAATACAACCCTGTTCACATGTTCATGTTTGATATTCCCTCCAGGTAAAGCAAAAGAACAAAAACTGACAGGCAATACTCCAAGTAACAAGTATACTTCTGAAAGAAAATAAAATGAGACTACAGTATCAGCAAAATACTGGAAGTTTTTTTGTGAATTGTGGCTCTTGCTTATAGCCCATGAGGCCCAGGCTCAGAGCTGCTTCAGTGAGCAGCTTTCATTGTTATCAAAATTCTGCTTCCAATTTCCAACTCTCATGTTAAACTGGTAAAAGTACACTTCTAATTCAGGTTCTATATATCTTTGCATAAAGATGTATGAACTCCAAGAGCCAGCCATCAGAGTCATATACTTCAACAAATCTAAAGCTTTATCCTGCTCTGGCACACTTACCAGCTTTAAACACATTAAATTCTCCACTGGGAAAAACTACTGCAGGACCATGGTAGAAGCCTTATGTTTTAATTTAAAAGGTTTAGGTGCTTGGTATAACCCAGAGTTGATGATTTTCCAGATAAACTGTATCCATTTTTCAAACAAATAAAGTAACTCAGCTCAATACTAAATGATCTTCCTTTGAAAATATTTCACTAACACAAAAAAGGAGAAAAGCTTTATTTCTTTATAGACACTGTAAGAGACTGATAACTTGATCTTGAGGACACAAATATATCATATCTAGCTCCAAATGAATGAATTTTATTCTCTTCCAAAAAATGTGTAAAACATTTATTTATCTCAAGGTTTTCTGACTTGGAAAAAAAAATAAAAAAAAAAACAAAAAAACAAAAAAAAACATTTATTTAGTCCATTTCTCAATGGCTTTGCTTTTACTAAATACAGAATTGGTAACAGAATTAGCTCAGTTTTATGCTACACAGATACTAACATGAGTGCTAGTGTATTTTTATAGATTATTTATCAAGGTTATATCATCTTCTACATATGTACTTTGATTTTATGCAGGCCCCAGAATACTCCTTACTCAGCATCAGGATCTCTGGGCTAGGAACTCCTTCAAAACTTTAAGAAATAACATCATCCACCCCTACCACCATAAAAAAAAAGTACAACTACACATACGAGCAAAAATCTGCATTTAATTTCAGAAGGTTTCAATATCTATTAGGGGTTCCACAAACTTCACATGAAAAATTGTTGGAATGGTATTATTATACAATCAGAAATCTTTGGAAAATAGATTTTTTTTGTATTTCCCATATTACTGGTAATTATTTCCAGCAGGGATGAGGGGAGGCAGAGGCTAAAGCCTTCAAATTTTTAGGTTTTATTTGAGATATATAATGAAGGTTAGGAGTAAACTGGTGTGAAGACTGAGATTTTCTCTAAAATACTACACTCCCTTCAAAACAAAAACCATAAAAAGTAGAAGGAGGAGTACAGAGGAGATAGATGAAGTAATATAGCAAATGTTGACAATAGTAGAAGAAGAGTGAAGGGTACATGGAGGTTTAACTCTTAACTTTTGTGTATGTTTGCTAATTTTCACAATTAAAAGCTTAAAATTTTTCAAGAAGAACACTCCGATTAATCAAGATGTCATTTTACATTTGTGGACACTGAGATCCTAGTTAAGGTCACAGAACCAGAGCCAGGTTGTCTCAGATCTCACCTGAATCTTCAACTTCTTTCCGGAAAAAAACACAGGAAAAAATGTGACAGGTTAGTTTTAGATAAGGGCTCCTGGAGAGAAGAAGGGAAGTAGGGTATGAAGGTTGATGCCAACTTGCATAGTGGCCTTCTTTGTCAGGCCATTCAGAAGTCAGGGCTCTCCAGAGAAAAAGAGAGAATATATCACCATAGTGACATCCTTTGGAGAATATCTTTAACATGTGAAGCTGAAAGAAAAAAAAAAAAAGTCTGCAAAATAGTTGGGGAATTGGAGAAGAAAATAGCCTATGAATTAAAAATATCACGAAATATGGTTGCTTTAAGATTTCGAGTGGGCTTTCCTGCTGACTCTCTTTCTGCCCGTCCCCCACCCCCATTCCTCTCAAGAGGACACTAACTTTGTAAAGAAGCTATGCCAAGAAAGATAAGTGAATTAAATTGAATACTCTGTGGCACAGTTTAGCAAGCAATTCATCACCAGGGAAGTCTCAAGAACTGCTGGCTGAATTTAAAAGCACTTTCTCCAATAAGGCTGGACATGAATGCCTCTGGGCATACAGATTTTCTTTAAGTTGGCAGAACTGTTTCCTCATTCCATCTTCCTCACAGTCATCTCAATTATCATCCTCACAGAAGACAAGGTAAGCAGGGATAACCCCATGAACTATCTTTTAGAAAACTCATTTTGATCGTTAGTTTCAATCTTTTTAACCAAAACCTTTCACCTTAGCAACTCATAAATCACCCAATTTATTTATTTGAGCTTTATTATGTCTTATTAGTCCCTACAGTTAGAACTGTATGCTTAACAACAATACTAAAAACTTCTATTTATTGAGGTCTTTTAATCTGTCTTCTCATTTCTTCCAATAATCTTAATAAAGTAGGTATTATTCTTGCCGTTTTACAGATAGGTTTATTCCTCTGACCAAGTCTCCATTTCCCTGTCGGTCTGAGGTCACACAAGTGGTATGTGACAGTCAGACTCTGAACTTAGGTTGGCCTAACCTGCTCTATCCAGTATGCTGCATTATTTCCACAGAGAAGGAAGAAACCAAAAAGAGGAATCAAAATAGGAAGGCAGCAAGAGAAAAATTTTAGAAGGGAACTGGGAAATTCTTTACCAAATCTATACAAAGTGGAAAGACTGTCTAACCACTGTCTTTTATGTTGTGGTTCTGCCTTCTAGGCAGTCAATGTGAAATCATAGCACTTTTAAGTGACCTATTTTATACTCAGGTTATTTTTTTTTTATTTATTCATTTTTTAACAAACATATATTTAGATCCTTACAGAGGAGCTCTTCATTGAGAGAAGAATCATTAGAAGACGCTAAGATTAACCTGGGCTTCGTTAAGGAAAACTCAATGGAAAAATCAATGTTTTTTGTGTGGCCAATTTATGGCATTGGAGACTGCATTGCCATGGAATTTTTTTCATTTTGATCTAGATTTGCATTGGGGATAAACAGTTGTCTCAAAAAGGAGAAGTATGCAAATATATGAATGTCCAAAAATAGATATTACAAGTACAAAATTCTCAAAATAAAGGTCAAAACTAAATAAAATGTAAAGGCAGGGTTTGGTGACTCATGCTTGTAATTCTAGCACTTTGGGGAAGCTGAAGTAGGAGGACTGACTGAGGTCAGGAGTTTGAGACCAGCCTGAGCAAGAATGAGACCCGACCCCATATCAACAAAAAACATAAAACAGACCACAGTGTGTGCCTGTAGTCCCAGCTACTCCAGAGGCTGAGACGGGAGGATTATGTGAGCCCAGGTGTTTGAGTGCTTCCAGTGAGCTATGATGACACTACTGCACTATAGCCAGGGAGACAGAGACCCTGTCTCAACAAACAACAAAAAACACAAAAAACCAAAGCCCTAAAGAAAACGTTAAAGATCGTGATGAATGAACTTGCCCAAGTCTCACTCAGACCTGTTCTTCTTCCTCTCATGCTTACCATTTCAGTGGATGGCCCATTATCAATCACCCAGCCTGGACATCTCTCTACTCCTCCACTCTCTTTTCACCTGGCTCTTACTAACTTTTTAGAGTTCCTGAGGAAAGTCCCTAACAGAATTTTATAGGGGAAAATTACTTGAAAAAAGTAACTCCACATAACCGTTTACCAGAACCCAGACCCCCTGCTAACCAGAATTAACAGACAATGTGCTGTGGTTGAAAAAGCACTTCTCCATGTCAGAAGAGCTGACTTTTTGATTCATGCTCTGCCACTAATATGCTCTGGGACTTCAAGACTAAAGGAAAGCACTAGGCACTGTGTTAGTTGTTTTATATAACCTTATTTCATTCTTACAACTCAGTGAGGCAGGTACATCACCAGCATTAAAAAAAATAATAACAACACAAAGAGGGTTAGATGCCTTGATCAACCCAAGAGACAGATTTAGAATTCTAACCTAGATTAGTCCACCACATTATACTATTACATGTGACTTCTCATCTGTAAAATCTTAAAATGAAAGCAAACCCAAAAATATTGTATAGCAAACAGATGCTGCAATGTATTTTTTTTTAAAATGCACTGACTATAGCAGTCTCAACTGTCAATTGACAAAGTCCTAGCTTTGTCCCACACTGTTTCAGCATCAGAAAAACATCTTCACACCTGAGTCAAAGTCAAAGCCAGATTTCATAATCCTAACAAAGTGGTTGAACTGAATACAGTAGTGAGAAATGGACTGTGGTAACTACTTATATCTCAGATATTCCTGTATTCACTATACCTGCAACTGTATAATATAATTTGACAGTACAGAAAAGTGAAAGAAATTTATCAGCAACTTCTCTGTTGCCATAGAAGTATTAACCACAGACAGACCTATATTGACAAATATTTAAATGCTACAGTTGGTGATTATATGAAACATAAAAATCATGCTTTTTAAATTGTAAAAAAAAAATGCTGACTTCAACAAAAATATATGGGGCTGCCACATATAAACTCATAAAACAGAATTTAGAAAAACAGTTGAAAGTCTTAATCCATCACTTACACAATTCCAAATGCTATATTTCTAATAGTCACCCAAGCAGTATATTCATCAAATAACAAGAAAAATGAACTCACAGCTCTCAATCTCTGCTAATGTAGAAACAATTGGGTTATCTGATAAAGAATGATGATAAGAGTTTGTGGGCTATGACTAGTAAGTCTAAGGTGACTACTACCTGTTACAGAAACACTCCATTGATCTGGACATTTATTTTTGATGAATGGATGTCATGTTGTAGAGCTAAGTATGGATGGAGGGTTAAAGGAATAGATCAAAATATAGGCATGAAATCTTACTGTAGTCATATAGCAAGCCAATGTTCAATAAGCACCAATATAGATGTTCTCATTATATGATATTCCAACTTGCAGAATCTCATTACTACTGAGTTTATGAATAAACAAATTTATTATTCTGTGTATGTGTGTGTGTAATCCAACACCATGCTCTTAGAAAGTAATGTCAAAGGAAAAGTGTCTAGGGAATGAAGGTAGGGGGTTCTGTTCTAGATTACAGTCATTTGTACTCTGCATACATTTCTTGCTCATGACTGCAGAGAAAATGAGATGACATTGGGAAGAAGGCAGGAAGGAAGAGAAACAAAGAGAAACAATAATGACAGATGTAGCAATGGCCTAGTTTTTATTTACTCACATGGTTGATTCTTCCTCTTGGATGGAAGCAGAAAGTGCTTTTTGTTACTTCTTCTTTTCCTTTTTTTTTTTGAGACAGAGTCTCACTCTGTTGCCCGGGCTAGAGTGCCGGGACATCAGCCTGGATCACATCAACCATAAACTCCTGGGCTCAGGTGATCCTCCTGACTCAGCCTCCCAAGTAGCTGGGACTACAGGCATGTGCCACAATGCCCAGCTAATTTTTTCTATACATTTTTAGTCAATTAATTTCTTTCTATTTTTACGTAGAGATGGGGTCTCGCTCTTGCTCAAGCTGGTCTTGAACTCCTGAGTTCAAACGATCCACCTGCCTTGGCCTCCCAGAGTGCTAGGATTATAGGCATGAGCCATTGCACCAGGCCCTTCTTTTCCTTTTTAAAATTTTAATAGAATTAGGAGGTACAAGTTGAATTTCATTACATGTATATATCGAGAAGTCTGGACTTTTAGTGTTCCCATCATCCAAATAGTGTACATTGTACCCACAGGTAATTTTTCTTCTCTGACCCTATTCCCAGCCTCCCCGCTTTTGAGTTTCCAATGTCCAATATACCACTCTGTGTGTCCTTGTGTAGCTATAGTTTAGCTCCCACTTATAAGTGAGAACATGTGACATTTTCTGTTCCTGAGTTACTTCACTTAGGATAATAATCTCCAGTTCCAAACAGGTTGCTATAAAAGACATTAGCTCTTTCTTACAGCTGTGTAGTGCTCCATGGCATATAAACACACCATGTTCTCTTTATCCACTCATCGGTTGATAGGCATTTTGGTTGATTCCCTATATTTGTGACTGTGAATTGTGCTGCCATGAACATACAAGTGCAGGTATATAATAATTTCTTTTCCTTTGGGTAGATATCCAGTAGTAAGATGGCAGGATCAAATGGTAGATATACTTTTAGTTCTCTGAGAAATATCCATACTGATCTTCTAGAGGTTGTACTAATTTACATGTCCACCAATAACATATAAGTGTTCCCTTTTCACTGCATCCATGCCAACATCTATTGTTTTTTGATTTTTAAAATAAAGGCCACTTTAACTGGAATAAGATTGTATCTCATTATGGTTTTAATTTTCATTTATCTAATGATTAGTGGTAATGAGCATTTTTTCATACGTTTTTTGGTCATTGGTATATCGTCTTTTGAAAAAATGACTATTCATGTATCTGCCCACTTTTTAAAGGGGTTGGTATTTTTATTGCTAAGTTGTTTGAGTTCCTTGTAAATTCTGGATATTAGTCCTTTGTTAGACACATAGTTTGAGAATATTTTCTCCCATACTGTAGGTTGTCTATTTACTCTTTTTGGCTATTTCTTTTGCTGTGCAAAAGCTTTTTAGTTTAATTAAGTCCTATTTGTCTATTTTTGTTTTTCTTGCATTTAGTCAAAAATCATATGATCACCTCAACAGATGTTGAACAAACATTCAATAAAATCCATCATCCCTTCATAATAACTTCAATCCCTTAATCCCTTCAATCCCTTAAAAAACTCAGCACAGAAAGAGTATACCAAAATAATAATAAAATAATATTATTTTAATATTATATCAAAATAATAAAAGCCATATATGACATACCCACAGCCAACATCACACTAAATGGGGGAAAGTTGAAAGCATTCTCCCTAAGAACTGGAACAAGATAAGGGTGCCCACTTTCACTGCTTCTATTTAGCACAGTACTGGAGGTACTAGCCAGAGCAATCAGGCAAGAGAAAGTAATAAAGGACATACACATTGGAAAAGAGGAAGTCAAATTATTTCTGTTTGCTGATAATATGATCTTACACCTAGAAAACCCTAAGGACTCCTCCAAAAGGCTCCTAGATTTGGTAAGTGAACCCAGCAGTCCCAGGTTATAAAATCAATGTACAAAAATCTATACATTTCTATACACCAACAATGACCAAGCTGAGAACCAAATCAAGAGCTCAATCCCACTACAACAGCTGCAAAAACAAAAACAAAACAACTCCCTCTCCCCAAAAAAACAAACGAAAAAACCTAGTAATAAATTTTTTTTTTGAGACAGAGTCTCGCTTTGTTGCCCAGGCTAGAGTGAGTGCCGTAGCATCAGCCCAGCTCACAGCAACCTCAAACTCCTGGGCTCAAGCAATCCTCCTGCCTCAGCCTCCCGAGTAGGTGGGACTACAGGCATGCACCACCATGCCCGGCTAATTTTTTCTCTCTCTATATATATTAGTTGGCCAATTAATTTCTTTCTATTTATAGTAGAGACGGGGTTTCGCTCTTGCTCAGGCTGGTTTTGAACTCCTGACTTCAAGCAATCCACCTGCCTCGGCCTCCCAGAGTGCCAGGATTACAGGCGTGAGCCACCGCGCCCGGCCTCCTAGTAATAAACTTAATCAAAGTGGTGAAAGATCTCTACAAGAACTACAAAATATTGATGAAAGAAACTGCAGGCAATGCAAATGAAAAAGCATTCCATGATCATGGATCAGAAGAATCAATATTATTAAAATGACCATACTGACCGAAGTGATGTACACATTCAATGCAATTTCTATGAAAATACCAATGTCATTTTTCACAGGAGTAGAAAACACAATTCTAAAATTCATATGGAACCAAAAGTGAGCCCAAATAGCCAAAGCAATCATAAGCAAAAAGAAAAAAACTGGAGGCATCACATTACCTGACTTCAAAATATACTACAAGGCTAGAATAACCAAAACAGTATGGTACTGGCATAAAAGTAAACAGAAAGATCAGTGGAACAGAATAGAGAACCCAGAAATAAAACCACATACCTGTAACCAACTGGTCTTCAACAAAGATGGCAACAGCATATACTGGGGAAAGAATGCACTATTCAATAAATGCTGCTGGGAAAACTGGATAGCCATAGTCAGATGAATAAAACCAGATCCCTATCTCTTACCACAAACAAAAATTAACTCAAGATGAATCAAAGACTAAAATCTAAGACCTGAAACCATAAAAATCCAAGAGGAAAACCTAGCAAAAACTCTTCAAGACATTGGAGAATGTCCCGAATTTATGTTCTCTTTGTTTTAAAAGTCATTATCTTACAATGGCATTCAATGCATATAATCACTCTAAGGATTTAATCTGCTGATGACAGAGTTCTGTTATGAAGCTGCAATGTTATTCCATGAAAAGCCAAATATGTGTATTCAGAGCCAACAAGTAGTTTTTCACTAGTGTTACATCATTTGACATTGAAAATTTACAAAGTAAACAAACCACAAGGTTGGATTTAAAAACAAAGCCTTGCCAAAAGAATGGAAAAGTGAAACTGAAAATGTTGGAAAGATGTAAAATTTTCATCTGCTTTTGACAATCACTGCAATGTCCATGAAATTCTGCCTACAAGGGTGTTTCTAGGAACACTTAGATCAAGTATTACAAAGTGCAAGTTAAACAATAACAGTGCAAAAATAATTATAGTTGTCCAAGAAATCAAATGAATTTTAGTTTTATTAGGCTTTAAAAAATCTTTGCATAATTTTATAAAATAATTTTTTGTTAATTTGATTCTAAGTAAGTACAAACCATTTACATGCCAATATCCAATATCTTCCAGGCAAATTGGCCTGTCACTCACTTTTTAAAAGAAGCATCCAATCTGCACCTGAAGCTGCCATGTACCCTCCCCTCTCAGACAGCCTTTGACCCATAAAGCTTGAGGTATGTCAAGTGTGGCCTAGCTGTGGTTGTACTCTCACTGGGCTTAACCACATCTCTAGTTTGGTGTCCAAATAGGCATCAGATCAAGGCCATGGGCTTATCCTGGGTCTTTGAGTGTCACAACCACTAAATAAAGGTCTTGTGCTGAATCAAATGGCAACATTTTGAAAAGTTACTGAAATCAAAATGAGCCTTTGCATTACTGCTATATAGTCCCATTTGAAACCATATAACTATTTATTGTATTTTAATACTGATGATTTCACAGCTATATACCTAGAGACAAATATCAGATAACATGATTTTTTCTAAGTATCTAAAAAAAAGGTGGTCATATATGTTGTTTGCAAATAATTTCCAAACTACAGATGATTGAAAATCTTCAGGGCAAGTATAATAATAATACTAATATATTTTTAAAATACTAAATATCAGCTCTTGATAAAGTTTTCTAAACTGTATCAATCCTGACACTCATCTGGTATTCATTTTTGGGAAGTGTCCACTGATTTGTAGTGGAACTAAAACATTTGAAAATCATTCTGGCCAAAATATTTTGTGGGTTTGTTTCCTCTGGCAAACTTACCCTAAAGTACTAATGATTATCAAGTAGGATCACTGTCCTGGGTCTGATGTCACTTGGAAGTTGTTTCATAATGTCCTAGTCGTGTTCTAAGTTCATATTCTTTGCAAATAAAGATATTGTACTTAAATTGTCAAGTACAAAACAGGAAAAATAAAATAAAAATAAGATTGGAGGCTGGGCGTGGTGGCTCATGCCTGTAATCCTAGCACTTTGGGAGGCCGAGGCGGGCGGATTGCTCAAGGTCAGGAGTTCAAAACCAGCCTGAGAGAGACCCCGTCATTACCAAAAATAGAAATAAATTAATTGACCAACTAAAAATATATATACAAAAAATTAGCCGGGCATGGTGGCGCATGCCTGTAGTCCCAGCTACTGGGGAGGCTGAGGCAGTAGGATCGCTGAGTCCCGGAGATTGAGGTTGCTGTGAGCCAGGCTGACGCCACGGCACTCACTCTAGCCTGGGCAACAAAGTGAGACTCTGTCTCAAAAAAATAAATAAATAAATAAGATTGGAAGGCAATTTTAATAGAATACAATGAGCTTCTCTGGTTATGTCCTAGGTCGAGTATAATGGAAGAAGACATTATTTGGAGGGAAGAAGGAGTCAGGAGGGGGAAGTTAAGAACAATATAAATTGCTTACAGCATAGTAACTGGGAGCATAGCTTTTGGAGCCCATTGGACCAGAGAGCAAATAAAAATCCCATTTTTTTCTCCCCTTCATAGATAACATGGTCTTGAGCAAATGGGTTCTCTCTGAGCCTTGGCATTCTCATCTGAAAAGTGGGGGTGACAATATTAAACTAAAACAATTGTGAGAATTAGCAAATATACACTAATGTGCATAGAGTATTTGGCACACAATAAGTGAGTCAATAAACAGTACCTGCTACCATTCTTATTCTTATTTTATTTTCATCCATACTTGGGGGTAGCCTACAAAGCATTTCATGACCTACTTCCTGGTCATCTTCCTAGGCTCACCATCTTTTCACCATACTCTAGTTACCTTATCTTTCTGTTACCTTGTGAGCAAAGCAGGTTCTTGCCTTCTGTACTGGTTGGTTTCTCTGCCTAGAATGTTCTTCCCAGAGATAGTAACATGATGATTCCTTCTAAGACATTCAGGCCATTACTTAAATCACCTTCTGAGAGAGGCCTTCCCTAACCCTCCATTCTAAGGGAACATACCAGTGATTCTTCAGCAGAACCTTCTGTTATAATTATCTACAGAGCACATCTGATATTTTCTTATTCATTTATTTGATTACAGTCTGTCTCATCACAGTCACTGAAAACAGGCTTGCTCACAGCTGTATTCCTAACACCCAGAACTAATCTTAAGTATCCAGTAAATCTTGGTAGAAGGAGGGAAGAAAGCAGAAGAGAAAGAAGAGGATAAAAAGGAGGGAGTGAAGGAAGTCAGAGCCTATAAAAAGGTGAATTTGAAACTTTAAAGGCTACAATTTGATAGGGGTCTGATTTTCTATGTAAGTAGATTGTAAATGAATTCCTATACCTAATTACAGTACTGAAAGGCATGGGATCATGTAAATGTTTGTGTGTGTGTATATATATTCATTTATTCTCCTTTCTGTTCACCTGTTCATCTTAGGATGAACTTTAAGAGGTAACTGCTGGCCATATGTTCCTATTCACAGAATGCATGAACTCATTCACTCCTATTTCTCTGCATCTGTAAATTCAATGGCTACTTCATTCCCTTTCATCTGTTTTATATTATGACAAAATGTGGTTAATCAGACAAAAACTGGTAAAAACTCTAATCTGTAGAAATATTTATGTTTTTTCTAAAAGGAATATGATTTTTCAAGTTTGGTATTTTGGCAAACCTTTTTTATTTTGCAAGCTATAAGAATCCCTGCAAAACTACACTAGTGGAGTTTCACAAGACTTCATCTGCAGCATTTTTATTAGACTTGTATATGATAGTTGTATTTTTTTTCAGTCTATTGTCAATGAAAGAGCAATATTTCAGATAAAGATATTTTGCCTTTTCATGGTTCACAGTATTGTAATGTTCAAGGGAAGGGCAATTAAAAGTGACCTGCTGGGTAGTAGTAAAGAGCTTCATTTTCAACTCAAGTGCCAAATAAGGATGCAATCACTTCAGCAAAGTGAGGAAGAGTATAGAAATCGTCTACATAATGTTTTTTTCTTCTACATTCCACTACCAATACATTAATACAAGTAAAAATGTTTCATGATGTAAATGATGAAAAGTGAATTATAATGTAAGGTTTTGCTTAGCAAGAGAAGGAAACTGAACTATACATACAGTTTTGTAAATATTTAAATTCGCTGTTACATGCTAAATTTTTAATTTTCATTTTACAGTAGTGCCCTTCCCCATCTGTTATTTCATTTTCTAAGATTTCAGTTACCCAAGGCCAACTGTGGTAAAAAAATATTAAACTGAAAATTCCAGGAATAAACAATTCATAAGTCTTAAATTGTGCACTGTTCTGAGTAGCATGATGAAATCTTGTGCCATCCTCCTCCATCCCACCCAGGATGTAAGTCATCCCTTTGTCCAGTATATCTATACTGTATATGCTACCCACACACTATTCACTTGATAGCCTTCTAAGTTATGCAGCCTCAGTTAATCGGGTTGACTCACAAGATTCACTGGAGCTTGTGTTCAAGTAACCCTTATTTTACTTAATAGCAGGTCCCAGAGCTCAAGCCATGGTGGCAATTAGGGTATGTGAAAGAGAAGCCATAAAGTCCTTCCTTTAAGTGAAAAGGTGAAAGTACCCGATTTAAGAAAAATTTATGTATGTTGAAGTTACTAAGATCTAAGAACAAATTTTCAATGAAAGAAATGATAAATAAGGAAAAAGAAATGCGGTAAGTGCTTAGTTAAGATGGTAAAAACATTAATTTACGGGAGGAAGACATAAATAGAAATGTGTGCTGATTGTCGGCAATGATGTCTGGTACTGTCTGAGGTTTCAGGCACCCACTGGGGCCCTTGAAACATACCCCCCACACATAAGAGGGACCTATTGTACTTCCGAATTCAACATATACAATTTTTATCTTTATCTAAGAAAAAGTTTGTATTCTACCAGATTTCTCATAATTACATTAATATTTAATAAACTATTTGACTCATGAAGTTTTTGTTTTGGGGACCTGATTTCAAGGTTTAAGTCCAGACTACTTTAAAGAAATAAGATGTACTGCCCATGTGAAGGCACTGCTATAAAACACTTTGTCTTCAGATTTTCTTGAAATCTCCTGGCAGAGGGATAGCATTTCTAGCCGTTTGGGAAGACTTACACTACTGGTAAGAGAAAAAATAAAACTAACTTGTATCAACACAGAGGTAAGACGAAATGGTTGCTTAAGCACACATACTTTTAATACACATAATGTATATAAGTTCTCCTCAAGCATTCATGGAAAAAGTAAACTTGTCTTCTAACTTTTCCCACCCCAAGTTATCACTATCACATCTCCACTAAAACCTCAATTCTTAGGCTCCCGATGATAAGCTAGCCATTCCCAAAACTGGGCAGAGCAGGAAGACCAAGATGATGAAATCAGACATTCCAAAACACAGTGACTACTCTGCAAAACTCAAATGGTGCTGAAGAATCCTACTTCCCAAGTTTCTTCAGAGCTCATTTAAACAATAAAAATCAATAATGTAAGAAGTGGTTGTACAACAGACAGGAGAAAAATGATAGTATTTATTGGTCTACAAAGCATTATAAACAAATTAGCTATATATTTTTCATTCCACACAAGGGAATAAATATATGTGCTAAACAAATCTTCAAATGAATGAAAGTAACAGAGTCTGAGAATAGAAAAGGAAACAGGCATCTCCTGGAATCAAGAGCTTAAAGAAACCATTATATTTAAATATTCATCAGTAGTAGAATAGATAAATGTATTATATATATAAATGGAATACTTCATAAAGCAAAGAAAATGAACAAACTACAATTCCACACAACATGAATGAATCTTAAAACCTTAATGATCCACAAAGAAGCCAGACACTAACATACAGTGTACGATTCCACATACATAGTTTTAAAACAGGTAAACATTATAATGTTTAGGAATGCACAATGAGATGATAAGACTGTGAAGAAAAGTCAGGAAGTGATTATCGTAACAGTCAAATAATGGCTATCTTTGGGGTAAGACTAGTAGTTATGAAATGTGGAGGACTTGGGGAAAAGTGGGTACACACAAATGTTCTATTTTTTAACCTGGGCAGTGGTTAATGGATGTTCACTTTATCATAACTCATTATGCTATGCATTCATTTTATCTACACTTTTCTAAATGTTTTATTGTTCATAATTTTTTTAAAGTTTACCAATAATTATTAATAGTAATTTGTAGTCACCATCTTGCCATAGAATCTGAATTGCCTTCTTTTATTATTTAGCCATTCCATATGTGTAAGCTTCTCGATGACAACTAGTTCTTCCATTTCCTCTGTACTCTCACCAAAAAAGTAATGAAATGCTTTGTATGCTTTGTAAGTGCTCAAAAAACTATTTATTTTACCTGGAATTCTTTTACCATAGAACTGTAGCATGATCATATATGACATGATTAGGGGTCTGAGGACTGAGGTTCCAATCATTACCCTCTCTGGATCTGCAAATGGGAATAATCACACTTTGTGGTGGCACTAGGGTTTGGGAGCTAGCCACTTCTCGTGAGCCAGCACACTGCACAAACCTCTACTTACAGCAGGTATAACACTATATTATTTACCTTTCTACCTCCCACTTGTCCACTGTATTAGACTGTGACCTCATCTCCAGTATCTAGCACAATGCCTGGATATAGCAGGGATGGAGTAATATAGATAATATTTTATTCTTGTCAATAAGAGTATTAACGTTTATTGAGTGCTTACTAAGAGCCAAATATTGTTCTAAATACTTTATCTGTATCGTACTTAATCCTATATAGAATTTACTATTATCTCCATTTTATAAAGGAAATGAAGCACAGAAAGGTTAACTTGTGTATAGCCATACAGTAGAAAATGGCAGATCTAGGACCCTGACTCAGGTCTACTGATCTATTGGATTCCAAAGACCATGCTATTTCCACTATGTTGTTCTACTGTGTCATGAGACTTCAAGAGGCTTAGTAAAGCCTATTTGAGAATTTTATCTATCTCTTTTTTTTAAATAAAATGCCTGGAAAATATGAAGGTGAGAAGTTTGATTTTGGCCCTAGTCCCAAGAATTAAACTCAATCTTGAGATATTCTATTTTCTGGAAATATTTATAAATCCACAGACAAAATTAAGTTCTGTCATCTACTAGAATTATAATTACAGCCATTATACTAATTTGTAAAATGACTAAATACAGGAAATACATTCAAAAGTCTTAAAAAGCACAGTAATCAAAAGAAGAGAACTATTCTTCAAAACACAGAGGTGATGATTAATTTGAACACACATTCTTTGTTAAAGTAACAATGTAAGAAAATCTCCCAAATTTACCAATAAAATTTAGATAATTAATATGGTAGTAAAGAAGGTAATTTAATTGAGTTGAATGAAATTCAATTTCATTATATTCACTTGTGTACTTAGTGAAGCTATAATCAAATCAAAAACATCCACACATATTTTACTTTGAATGTCTTTCCCTTTGATCTGAAATAATGCTCACACACCTACTTATGCTACTAGTCATGAGAGTTGACAGAAAAGAGAGCACTAACACCCAGATTCTCCATCCTAGCTTTGTAGCTCACCACAGAATGTGGTCAATAGAAAAAAAACTTAAAGATTATGCCCTTGTTGGCACAAGAAAAGAAGATTCTGGACTCACCCTTAAAAACAAACAAAAAATAGCATGATTTCCAATACATGATTAGGAAGAGAATCAGTGTGATGATTCAACAAACTGGAAGAATAAACTAAGCTCATTCACCCAAATATGTTGCAGAATGCTTCTCGGCTTGGATAACTTATAGATAGCTTATTTTAATGTTCCATAACCCACTTGTATGTTTCAAACAAATTAGGAACACTTTTAACTACTCTGGAATAAAAAGGAAAAAACAAAAATGAAACCAACCGCCTCTCTTATCCTTCATCCCAAGGCAGGGGACTCTACCTCAAAGGGATATAACTGGTGTCAGGAAATGACCTTACTAGAATCCAGACTTGATGCTGAATGGCCCTTGTTTTTTGTTTGGCTTCTTCTTAAGAGGAAAGTTGCAAGGGATACAGGTGGTATCAACACATCTAAATAAGCACCAGGTCTCAGGCTTCTTACAGACTTCTCACCCTTATCCTCCATGACAAGAGAAGCGGCAGGTTACTCACTGAAATAGTCCTTCTCTCCCTCTCCTGTTATTTCAGAAGAGGGTTTTTCTGTCCCACAGGCTTGATTACCCCCAGGGTCTACTGGATCTAATATTGGTCTCAATAGCTTTGCTGATTTAGAGTCTGGTGTAACAATGGCAAAATTAAAGCAATGCTCTGGCAGATAGTCTTATTTCAATCAAGAATTCAACTGACTGAAAACTTGGCTACTCAAAGTTAGAACACGTTCTGAGTGTTGCTCTACCTTTTAGGGGAGTCTCAAATGAAAAATATTGGTGTTTACCTGGACCACTCCTTCTTAGCCATCTCTGGATTCCAGTTTTTAAACTCTGGCCCCAGAATAGTATCAGAGCTCTGCTCAGATTCTTGGCCACTGCAGAGAATTAGCAAATGAATTAGGGTGAAGAGTAGTGCCAAACGTTAAGCATCTCTCCCTGTACTTCCCCTTCTCTACGATCCTGGTCCCTCAAGTCCTCACTGCCTTATCAGTTCTCCAATGCTTTCAAACAGACTTTGTTTTGCTCAGTTTTTCTAGTTGTTCTTAGCAGAAAGGCTGGTCTACAACAAGCTTATCTACCATTACCAAAAACAAAAATTTCCAAAGTTCAATTTTTTTCCCCATGATAGGATGGAACAACAAACAATAAAGGCATACTCATTGTGAACATGCTTGAGGACTTCAGAAGACCATTTACACATTTAAGTGAAAATACAGATTTTTACACAAAGTACATTTAATACCAAAATAACATTACTGTATAAAATAAACACTATTGAACCATTTTCATAAAAACTACTTCCGCCAAATAGATTGCAAAAAGCACCAGGCAAGTTACTTACCACCTCAGGCAAAACTGCAGGTTCTTATTCCTATTTTTGTGCCAATACCATATTGATTTAATTACTACAGCTTTGTAGTATAGTTTGATATCTGGCATATTAATGCCTCCCATTTTGTTTTTGTTGCCTAGAATTGCTCTTGATATTCGGGGTCTTCTTTGGTTCCATATGAAGCGTAAAATTATTTTTTCTATATCTGTGAAGAATGCTGATGGGATTTTAATAGGTATTGCATTGAATCTGTAGATCAGTTTGGGTAGTATAGACATTTTGATGATATTGAGTCTGCCGATCTACGAGCATGGTATGGATTTCCATCTGTTTACATCCTCTGCTATTTCCTTCCTCAGTGTTTCATAGTTCTCCCTGTAGAGGTCTTTTACGTCCTTGGTTAAGTAAATTCCTAGGTACTTTAATTTCTTTGTTGCTATTGTGAAGGGAATTGAGTCTTTGATTTGGTTCTCAATTAGATTGTTGTTGGCGTATATGAATGCCTCTGATTTCTGTGTATAGATTTTGCATCCTGAGAGAGAATCCTGATATAAAACCATCCTCATATAGCCATCTAATCTTTGACAAAGCAGACAAAAACATACACTGGGGAAAAGAATCCCTTTTCAATAAATGGTGCTGGGAAAACTGGATAGCCACCTGTAGAAAGCTAAAACAGGACCCACACCTTTCACCTCTCACAAAAACCAACTCACGCTGGATAACAGACTTAAACCTAAGGTATGAAACTATTAGAACTCTAGAGGAAAAAGTTGGAAACACTCTCCTAGACATCGGCCTGGGCAAAGAGTTTATGAAGAAGTCCCCAAAGGCAATCACAGCAGCAACAAAAATAAATAAATGGGACATGACAAACTACAAAGCTTCTGCACAGCCAAAGAAATAGTCATGAAAGTAAACAGACAACCTACAGAATGGGAGAAAATTTTTGCATCCTATGCATCCGATAAGGGACTGATAACTAGAATATACTTACAACTCACGAAAATCAGGAAGAAAAAATCAAATAACCCCATTAAAAAGTGGGCAAAGGACTTGAACAGAAACTTTTCTAAAGAAGACAGAAGAATGGCCAACAAACATATGAAGAAATGCTCAACATCTCTAATCATCAGGGAAATGCAAATCAAAACCACAATGAGATATCACTTAACCCCAGTGAGAATGGCCTTTATCAAAAAATCTCCAAACAATAAATGCTGGCGTGGTTGCGGAGAGAGAGGAACACTCCTACACTGCTGGTGGGACTGCAAACTAGTTCAACCTCTGTGGAAAGCAATATGGAGATATCTTAAAGCGATACAAATGAATCTACCATTTGATCCAGCAATCCCATTGCTGGGCATCTACCCAAATGATCCAATGACACTCTACAAAAAAGACACCTGCACTCGAATGTTTTTAGCAGCACAATTCATAATTGCAAGGCTGTGGAAACAGCCCAAGTGCCCATCAATCCAAGAATGGATTAATAAAATGTGGTATATGTACACCATGGAGTACTATTCAGCTCTAAGAAACAATGGTGATATAGCACATCTTATATTTTCCTGGTTAGAGCTGGAACCCATACTACTAAGTGAAGTATCCCAAGATTGGAAAAACAAGCACCACATATACTCACCAGGAAATTGGTATTAACTGAACAGCACCTAAGTGGTCACATAGGTACTACAGTAATAGGGTATTGGGCAGGTGGGAGAGGGGAGGGGGGCAGGTATATACATACATAATGAGTGAGATGTGCACCATCTGGGGGATGGTCATGATGGAGACTCAGACTTGTGGGGGGAGGGGGGAAATGGGCATTTATTGAAACCTTAAAATCTGTACCCCCATAATATGCCGAAATAATAATAATAAAAAAAAAAAAGAATGGAAAAAACAAAAAACTGCAGGTTCTGGGACTGCAGGCCCCTATGCAGCAGAAAGCAAAGACCATGTTGTTTATACTCATCTTTCCAACCATGCATGCTTAGACATCTGTCCCTCAGGCATAGAGCCTACATTCTCTGCCTAAAGATCAGGGCATTAAACTCCCTATGCTGCTCTTCTCTGTTTTCATCAGTCATCAAATACAGTACATTTTAATGCTTTAAGGTAGGTGTGAGCAAACTTTTTCTGTAAAGGGCTAGACTAATTTTCAGCTTTGTATGCTTTCTGTCACAACTACTCAACTCTTGAATTGTAGCACAAAAGTAGGCATAGATAAAATGTAAATTAATGGATGCAAATGTGTTCTAATACTTTATTTACAGACACTGCAGTCTGAATTTCATATCATTTTCATTTGTCAGAAAAATCGTTTGATTTTTTTCCAACCATATTAAAAAACTGTAAAAAACCATTCTTACCTTGTGGGCTGTACAAAAACAGGTGGTGGACCAGATGTGGCCCAATGGTTACAGTTTGCTGACCCCTGCCCAAAAGCACTATCATCCCATAAAACCAATTACATTCTTGGCTTGACTCTAACATTCATTTGTCCCTCTTCCTAAACCTTCCCGCCATGTCTCTAAAAGCAACAGTTCTCAATTTTTATCGCAAAGCGGAATCACCAGAGGGCTTGTTAAAACATAGATTGGAGGGTCCACACCAGGGGTTTCTGATTCAAAGTCCAAGGTGGGACCTGATAATATACATTTCTAACAAGTGCCCAGGTAACACAAATGCTATTGCTCCATGGATCACACCTTCAGAAACACTGCTCCAGAATTTCTTCAATATTATCAGCAAACTCTTGTACATCCTCAGTCTCTTTTCTCAGAACATTCTTCCTACTTTCTTGACTTATCTATAATCTATTATCTTCTACCCGATACCTTGGGAATCCTCATTGACATTTCCTCTTCCTCATACTTCATACCCAATGAAACTGTCGTGTCTATTTTATCTTCTAAATACATTCTGATTTCTCCACTTCTATCCACCTTACTCCAACCCTCCATCATCTTTTACTTTCCATGGCCTTCTGATTGTGTTGCCCTCATCTACTCTGCCCCTTTCCAGTATGTTTTTGTAGAATGCATGCAGAGGGATCTTTGTAAGAAGAAAATCTTATCATGTCACTTCCTTGCTTAAAACCATTCTTCACAAGCTTCCCAAAGCTCTATAAGATTTAGCCCCCATCATCTCTTCTGCCCCATTCTCACTTAACACTTCTGGCTTATACTTGCCATTCTGACTATGCTCCTTCCTGGTCTTCAATCTTGCTGTTCTCAGGCTGGGATTTTCTTACTCTACTCCTCTCCCTACTCAGTCAACACTAATCTTTCACTTAGACTCAAATTACATCTCTAAGAAAGTCATCCTTAATCCTCCCAAACCAGGCCAAGATCCCCATTCCCTTAATGTGCAATTTTTCTAATTATCTGTCCCCATATGAAATAAAAATACCTAACATTATATTAGGCACTATTCTAAGCTCTTCATACATTTAGTTAATCTTCACAACACCCCATAAGATATATGCTATTAAAATCATCCTCCTTCATTCTCTTCCTGCTATTTTTTTTTTTTTTTTTTTACTACAGGAGCGAACTGGGGCATAAAGAGGTTAAAAAGTTCACCCAAGGTTAAGCAGCTAGTAAGTGGAAGAGCCAGAATGCAAATTCAAGCCATCTGTCTCCAGACTATAAATACTGTCTCTTGAATAGTAGAAAACTTCACTGGATTTCAATTTCCATGTGGCCAGGCACCAAGCAGACAGAGTTCACACAGAGTCTCGCACATATAAGGTACTCAGTTTGTTGAATGAAGGAGAGAATGAATTGGTTGAGTGCATTTACAGAATGTTATATATTATTCACTAGGCCATCTTATAAACACTTGTTTTAAAAAGGAGCTTTCCATTCTGCCACTGATCTCAGCATGACCCATAACGGACTCTCTTTTTTAAAAACTATATTCTTGTTATATGGATCAACTCCTTTAATTCTTTTCACACCCAATATTTATATCTACAGCTAACTCATTTCACCTATGTATATGTAAATATAAGTCAGCACAAATAGAACATTAAGATACATAACATAATCTAGTTATTACTAGACACTTATTATTTTTAGAGAGAATAGGTATTCTTGTGGAATATCTTTATATTTAAAAAGTACATAATAAAACAATGCTAGAAGGGGTAATAATGTCTTAAATCGCCATTTCATTCTATTTATTATTCTTTCACTATTAAAACATCATACACATATCCCTCACAATCCAAACTCTCCCTAACTGAATTCATACTACCCAAACTCAGGAAGTGAATGAATGAACTTGAGATGCAGCTGTTTTCCTTTGCTATGCAATCTTTCATCACGACCCAATATACAAACCTCAGTGAGTAAAAATATTTGGATAATGAAGCATCTCTCACTATACAAACTCAGGAAACAAAGAAAATGGTAAGAACTACCTGAATTTAATTTATTTTGAGATTTCAAATTAAGGAAGGCAAGGGATTTTGTTTGTTTATCCAAGAGAGCTATGAGTAAAAAAAAAAAAAAAAAAAAAAAGATTGAGACGCATCTAATTAGATTTGTAAGTCTCCTGAAGACAGTGACCATATTTTAAAATTTGTCCTATACCGAACTCGTAGTAGATGCCTGATTACAAATTTAATGAGTGCTTAATGTGTTAATATATAGGCACATTGTAACCTCATTCCTGAACTATGGTTTACATGTACATTGTAAACTTATTTCAAACCTACCATTATTACAGAAGATTTAAAAATATAAAGCTTAACTAGCATTTCATATACTTGGCAGCTCAGCTGATTTCTAGGAACTGCCTAATAATTAACTTATAGCTACATAGTTAAGAACCCTGGCTATGAGTGTGATAAAAATGCTATTGACTGGCTGTAGGACTTTGGGTAAGTTTACAACAGTGCCAAGGCTTTAGATTTCTCATCTGCAAAATGGGATAATACACCTACCACACAGGAGTATTGTAAGGATTAAATGTTTCTAATGTGTATAAAGCAAATAACATTCCACAAATAAGTAATCAATGAATAACCATTCCAACAAGTAGCTGCTATATATAACTACTGTCATATATATACACACAAATATAAACTTGCATATCTACATTATCACCCATTAGCTTATTAAAATGGGATGGTTACTACTGTAATTTAGATATAGGTGTAAAAGCAAAAAGCAAAGATATAATATTTCTTGTCATTGCATAATACATGGAAAACCATAATAATAGTAAATCTGAGCTTTACATACCCTCTCAATGGGTAGGCTGTTCAAAGTAGAAAAGTATCTACAAAGATAAACCAGAAAGTGGTTTTTAAAAGATATGTTTTTTTGTTGTTTTTTTTTTTGAGACCGAGTCTCGCTTTGTTGCACAGGCTAGAGTGAGTGCCGTGGCATCAGCCTAGCTCACAGCAACCTCAAACTCCTCGGCTCAAGCAATCCTACTGCCTCAGCCTCCTGAGTAGCTGGGACTGCAGGCACTCGCCACCAAGCCTGGCTAATTTTTTTCTATATATATTAGTTGGCCAATTAATTTCTTTCTATTTATAGTAGAGATGAGGTCTAGCTCTTGCTCAGGCTGGTTTCGAACTCCTGACCTTGAACAATCCGCCCACCTCAGCCTCTCAGAGTGCTAGGATTATAGGCATGAGCCACTGCGCCCGGCATAAAAGATATGTTTTAAAACAATCTTACTGGCATCTGCTCAATTACCCACTCTGAAAAAACAATTATGTCAGCTAAAGAAAACTATTAGTATATACAGATGAACAAAATGTCCCTATTTTTCAGAAATATATTCTATACAAAATAAACCATACTGAATCATTTTTATAAAAATAATTTACCAAAACTTTCCCACAAGACCTATTTTATAGAACCTCTAGATTGAAAGTATTAGAAACTGACAATTTGGTAATATGAAAACAAAAACTGAAATTCTATGAAATAATTTTAAATTTTTATAAAAATATATGTTAATGAGTCAACTAAAAATCCAAATGCATAATGGTACAAACACTTCATTAAATTGGGTTTCATGACCTAGCTTCACACAGACAGATACCCTTAGATACCAATTTTGGATGCTTCAGCCTGTAAAGGCAGTCCAGGTGTGCCCATGGTTAAGTTTTTGTGACTTGGGCAGTTCTTGCTTGCTTAGACCTCACCTACAGGGTGGGCCATTTGCTGCTATAAGGCTACATAGCCCTACTATAAGGCTCTGGCCCACAGTGGCTTTACTCTCACTTTGCTGACTACTTTCTGGCACTTTGCCAATGGTCTCCCTTAGCATTCTGTTTATTTTCAGGTTGTTTTTTTTTTTTAATTGAAAGTAATTGATTATTTATTGTGGTAAAATAGACACAGCACTTACCATTTTAAGTGTACAATTCCATGTCATCAAGTATACTCACAATGCTGTACAACCCTCACCATTATCTAACATATTTATCATCCCAAACAGAAACTACCCATTAAACAATAACTCTCCATTCACCCTTACCCCCAACTCCTGGTAATATTTTTTGTTTCTATGAATTTGGCTATTCTAGGTAACATAAGTATAATCATATATTTGTCCTTTTTATTTACTTTTAAGACTTTTTAGTTTTATTTACTCTTAAGTGAGCACTGACAACTCATACTGATCTTACCTGATTACAACATCTCACAGAAATAGGGAAGGAGCTCAGGAAATTTCATCCCAAAATATGATTCCTTGGTATAAATAGTATTTTGAGTAAAAGGCCCTTAGAGATCAACAGGCATTGGAAGGGGCTTTCCCTTTTTCTTCATAAAAAATCAGACCCATCAAAAAGAACAACTGACTTCCTTTCCCTTATTGTGAGCTGATCCTTCAGGAAACCTCTGGGTGAAGGGGAAGTTTCCCCTCACCTCCACAATAGATTGCCAGATTATTAGATTATTTCAACCATACCCATTCAGTCAGAGTAAAAAACCTAGTAGACTTCCATAAACTGTTGTGCTAGATATAGTATTTGGCATATTTCAGGATAGGATGATTTCGGATGCATGACGTGATGATTTTGATAAGTTGCTCATCTTTGCTTCCCTGAGCCTTCAGTATCCTAGAACTCTGTCCAGCCCAACACAAATCTACTTAAACAAATTAGGAGGATGCATAAATGCCTACCATATAAACTAGTGAACACTTTCATATACTCATGGCCATTCCTATCAAAATGAGAAGCAGGTGAACTTCATGTCCAACTATCTGCTGTTATTCAACTTTCTCTCATCTCATGATGATCCCATGATACTCACACAGCTGAGTCCTCAAAGCCTTTCAGTGGCTAAGCCAGCTACCCCCCACTGAAGTACCTCTGGCTTGAGAACCACATTATTATGCTCACAAAGAGATTTTTAGTTCTCAGATAGTTGACTTTGACATAGTAGTTGAGGAAGCATTCTAATTATAATGATTCACACAAGACTGAAAGAATTTACATGGGGACCAATGTATTATTTAAAGAACTATGGAAAAAACTAGAATGCCAATAGCAAATCAACCAAATCCCTTAATTTTCAAAAGGATAGGTTCTGCCTAGCCTCAGAAAAAGAGGCAATGATTACTAGGACCCAGGTATATTTTTTAAAGAAATCACTAAAAGATCCAAATTTTCTGCTTTTAGTTGGGATATTAGACTGAAGATTGAAGGAATTCTAAGGATATGGCATACAAAGATTTCCACAAAATATCTGATAAAACTGTCATTTGATATTCAAAATTGAGAAATACAGGCATACCTCAGAGATACTGCAGGTTCTGGTTCTAGACTACTGCAATAAAAGAATCACAAAAATTTTTTGGTTTCCTAGTATATATAAAAGTTATGTTTATACTATACTGTAGTCTGTTAAGTATCTAGTAGCATTATGCCTAAAAAAATGTACATACCTTAATTAAAAATACTTTATTGCTAAAAAGTGCCAACGATCATCTGAGCTTTCAGCAAGTCAATCTTTTGCTGGTGGAGAGTTTTGCCTAGATGTTGATGGCTGCTGACTGATCAGGGTGGTGGTTGCTGAAGGTTGGGATGGTTGTGGCAATTTCTTACAATAAGATAATAATGAAGTTTGCTGCACTGATTGACTTTTCCTTTCATGAAAGATTTCTCTATAGAGAATGTATGTGATGCATTTTACCCACAGTAGATCTTTCAAAATTGGATTCAATTCTCTCAAACCCTGCCTTGTTTCATCAGGTTAAGTTTACGTACTATTCTAAATCTTTCGCTGTCATTTCAGCAATGTTCACAGCATCCTCACCAGTAGATTCCATTTCAAGAAACTACTTTCTTGCTCATTCATAAGAACCAACTTTTCACCCATTCAAGTTTTATCATGCAGCAATTCAGTCACATCTTGAGGCTCATGCATAATTCTAGATCTTTTGCTATTTCTACCACATCTGCAATTACTTTCTCCACTGAAGTCTAGAACTACTCAAATAATCCATGAAGGTTGAAATCAACTTCTTACCAGCTCCTGTTAATGCTGACATTTTAATCTCCTCTCCTGAATCATGAGTGTTCTTAATGATATCTACAATGGTAATCCTTTCCAGGTTTTCAAATGACTTTGCCTAGATCCATCAAAGGAATCACTGTCTAGGACAGTTATAGCCTTGTTAAATATACGTCTTAAATAAGAAGACTTGAAAGTCAAAATTACTCCTTGATCCACGGGCAGCAAAGCCTGTAAGGGTTTGTTTCCTTTCTTTCATTAGTTCATTCAATTGTTTTTCAGTTCATGCTCTGGCAAAGGAACATGCTTAGAAAGTTGAATTTAGGTTTAAAAATGGCAAAAGAAAATCATCTTAACATCTTCAAAGTACGTGAAACTAAAAATCATAAATCAGGAATCTAATTCAATTATAAGTTGCACATTCAGACATTTTATATCACATTTCAGTTCTATAATACTATAATACTAAAAATGTGGATATTGTTTTCAATTTAAACAAAGTTCAGATAAGAAATATTTAAGAGTCTCAAAGAAGGATAATTTTCTTTTGTTTATCCAAGAACACAGTTTAAAATACAAAAGAGCTTTCAAAGTAAGCTGACTATAATGAATACTTGTATAAACATCTGAGGTAAATTCAATAGATATCTGTTGAATAACTTTCCTGAAAGAAGTGATCTGGTTTTTTGGTTAATAAAGATAGCTCTGCTTAGTGTTACAAAATGGCCTTAAGAAATTAATAAAATGACTATACAAGGGAATATCACATAATCTTTAAGAATTTTGTAAGTTTTATAATGAGTTATTTTAATAGTGAGCAATAAAGGAACACATATAGGTGTCAAAATTAATGATGAAACTAATCTAGCAACTCTGATCTTTGCCTTTTTAGTATATTTCCATTTGCTTTCAAATATACTAGTTCAATATTAAATAAACAAAAAGGAAACTGATAATGTCATAGAATTGTGTTTTCTAATGCAGAAAATAGTCTGAAATATTTCATTAGCATTAGAGTATTAACATGTAGCTTTGCAATAAAATGAAATATTTCATATATTTTTCAGGTACTAAGAAAAGCTTTCAAATCCCTCAGACATTTTCCTCTAAAATTAGCTTACAATTCAGTAAAAATGCATTTGTAAATAGACATCATCATACTGTTATAAGGATTTCAAGTGAGGTTATCTTTTCTCCTTTAAAGTTCTATAATTAACAGGGTTTTCTATGAACAGAGATGTATGAAAACAATGTTAATTAAAATATAGAATATCCACAAACACCAATATTTTAAAATAAACCAGCAATGAGAATTCCACCTGTGAAATATGCTACATATTTTACTGTAAAGGATAAAAAATAATTACAATGTAATTACAGGAGCAGGTAAATATTGAGAAATATTGTTTAAACAGTATAAGCAGTCCTTTTTTACTAATAGTCTTAAAGTATTTACTCCAAAATGATGATGAGCCAAGACTGCAAAGAATGGTATTAACACACAGACTTGTATTGACTTAATTTCTGTGAAAAATGTTTGGTAATTTTTCTTAAATAGCCGAGAAATTACCAGGTGGTTTGGGAAAAGTAGACATAAGGTCACATTCCATTCATTTGATGCTAAGTTTCAGTTTTTCAGGAATTTAATTATTGTTTGTCCTCTTTATTATCTATTCGTCACAGTAACAGTCATTCTAAGGAAATATATGGTTGCTTTTGTCCAAATGTCTGTTCTGTGCAATTTTATAGTATGCTATTTTTAGGTCACATTAAAAGACAATTCTAGACGTGACCCCACTAGCAGCATTATAGGGAAAAAAAAGTCTAATTTCTGTTGAGCAGTTTGACAAGCCATTTTAAAGGTCCACAGGAATTCACCAGAGACAGAGATGGTATCGTATCAAGAATAAGAAAGACTGGAACCTCTGCCACAACTATAATTTATCTTGGTGTATTTTCAATGGACTGTCAGGCACTTCAATACTCAGACCTCAACAGCTGAGCGCTTAAAACAATACACCTAACAGCAAAAGCAGACATGCAAATAATTAAGGATGGTTTAAAAAAGGGAGAAACATGAGCCATTGATAACAGGGACTAACTTTATATAAAATTGCCAGAGTATTTGGGGGTCTTGTCATGATCTTTTCTGGTATATAATTTCACTTAAAAAAATTTCAGTGAACATCATGACAAGAAAAGACAAACATGAGAAAATCATGTCTTACAGATAAAAAAGGATATCACAATCACAGTACTTAAGGGATACAGCAAAAGCACAAAAATTGGTTTTTACAGACACGACAAATCAGTAGATTTTGCATAGGTTGAAAGTGGAGGGTTTATCTGAGATTAAGCAAAATCCAACCCAATTCACCTTTTGAAAAGAACTAAAGAATAAATACAAAGATTAGTGCTTTGTGCTTTATATGAAAATGATCTCATAGCCTCTGTTACAACCTCTGACCTATACCCAGAGTAATCTATAACCACAATCTACTTAAACCATCAGGAATACTATATTTAAATCTTCCCAGAAAAAAGTCCTTCTAGTAGCACCTGCATATGCACACGCATGTCTTACATTCTGCCTCATTCTGAACCCGAATCCTACTCCTAAACCAAAAAGTCTTTGTAGGTTATCAGCCTCAAATAGAGTTCCTTTTCATAATCCTTCATAGATGCTTTTCAAATAGCAAGTATTCTAAAATACATTCTAACTCAACAACTTGGGTTAATTTTAACTGGTCAGGTCAGGTAGCAGGATTAATAGCAATTATATATTCTGACCCAAATATCAAATATGGGGTTTGACAACAGGTTAGAATCTAAGAAAAGTGAATAACCAGAAAATCTTAATTATAAACCAACTATATCAACAGAGAAAAACATTTACTTTTATTTTACCTCAAATTTAAAATCCTACTTTCTAATCTGAATGAACTGATGAGCATACTTCCAGAAGTAGTATCTATGTAAAAACTATAATTTGACAATGGCTCTTAATATGTGACAACTCAAATATGCCTGCCTTGTATTAAAACTTCATGATACATTTAAATAAATCTATGAAAATAAATCTAGTAGCTGAATAGTTTTGGTTTTATAATACCAATTAGACAAATATTTTTGTTATTCATCTATAAACTTGGGCCTTTTAAGAATTGAACTTCCTATAATTATTTTTATTCCTTTACAGACATTCTATGCTATGGTCTGAATGTCTGTGTCCCTCTTAAATTCATATGTTGAAATTCTAATCCCAAGGTGATGAAATGGTATTAGGAGGTGGGGCCTTTGGGAACCCTTATGAATGGGATCAGAGCCCTTACAAAAGAGGCCTGAGGCAGCTTGGTGGCCCCTTCCATCCTGTGAGGACACAGGGAAAAGATGCTGCTCTATAAACAAGGAAGCTGGACACCAAATCTACGATGCCTCAATTTTGGAATTCCTAGCTTCCACAACTATGAGAAATAAATTTCTGTTGTTTATAAGCCACCCAGTTTATAGTAATTTGTTATAGCAGCCTGAACAGGCCACGGCATTTTATAATTGTTAAAGATAACTACTCATATTGAACAATATCATAGAGATAAATAGCCTGAGCATGCGGACATAACTCAGAAGAATAAATGTTTGCAATGCTATGTGAACACTGCATCAAATGAGTTGGAGAGATTCAGTGTATTTTGAAAAATTCCACCCCAACACACAAACCAACTTTCCTTCCCAATTTCTCCAATTCTCACAGTCATAATAACAAAAATAAAATGATGATGATGATGGTAACAGCTAGCCCTATGTGCCATGTTAAGCTGTTACCGATTCTTAGAATGTCCTTCTCCTTTCTCAGACACTTCCAATTCATCCAGCATACAGATGTGACATGCTCAAGTGCCATAATCTCCAAGAAGCCAGTGCAAAAAGTCAATAGCTTCTATGAATTACTATGACTTTTTTGGTTACAAGATAATCTAGCATTTCATGACGTAGGACTTGAGAAGTTCTCTGGCTATTTTGTGAATGTAAATCTATTTTCTCCTAAAAATAAGTGATATGGCTTAACACTATGTTCTTGTTCCCACAACTTCACTCATAGCATTGCTCTGGAATACATATACCCTTAAAACAAATACATACAAACCTTAAAAAAGAGCTACTGACTCCCCCATTTTGCTTTTAATGTGTATTAGGACTCCCATTATTTTAATTTTCAAAAAAATGTTCCCAAATGATTTCCTCATCCTCCTGACTTCAATACTTTATCAGTAAGTCCCACAAGAAGCCTAGTTCATTAGACACAAGTTTAGGCTGAACTTGAAAGAACAGAGTAACTTTGAAATGCCAATAATGTATGGTAATAAACTTTCAGATACAGTTAATATTTTATGACACATTTTAAGTTGTGAGCTTTCCGAATATGCCCATCATTTTGAGCCTCAATACTAACCAGAATAACACTTCTCCAAATCCAACCAGAGCTCCCCAAATACTTAATCATCCCTTTACAACCAGGAAGGGTCTGAAGGGGGGAGTCTTTTCCATTTTACAGATAAGGTATTTAAAATACACAAAGGTTAAATGGCACTTAACAGGCTTTCCATACATATTTGGTCTTGTTTACCAAAATGTTAGGTAAGTTGATGAAATGGGTAGAGATTAAAGAAAGATCATCCTGACCTTTAGCTTAAAGCTCCTTCCTTAAGAAAAGCTAAAATCAAACTGTAAGATGTACACCTACGTAGCAAATCAAGAAAAGATGTGTTCTCTTGCAAATCTTTGACACAAAAGGTAACAATCTCCTTTTCAAATTGTTTTGGGTCCCTGTCTAAGCCATCTCTCTTTCTCCACAAAATGAAACTGTTTTTGTTTTATGACTTCAATAATAATTACAAAAATACCTACTTCATACATAATTTGAATTGGATAATTTTGCTTAGCATTTTCAAAAAGTTTTGTAGATTTCACTAAGTAAAATAAAGGGCAAAAGTTTTGTTGTTATTGGTTAAATAGTAACCAAAATTAAACCACAGTCCTAGAACCATTAAAGCAGTAATTGTTGCATCTTAGCTCTGTTATACTTTGTAAACTGAAGCAACATACTGATAGACCTAATTTCTTTCTTTTTGAGATGTTTTTCACAGTTTCCTATAAACAGGTCCTAATTAGTAAAGTTTTTTAAGTCCCTGTCCTTATACCAAGACTTGTTAGAATTCCAAGCAGAAATAGTATGACTGCATGAAAAACTGACCCAAATGGCAGGGAGAGTTTTTAAAAAATCTTTAAGGGGGGGGGGTTCAGATCTACACATTTTGATATCTACTAACAGAATGTATGCGGATGGAGTACAGTTTGTGAGCTAAACCACACCAAGGAAATTCGGTTTGTTCTGAGGGTAAAGATGTCAGCTCAATACTGATCAGTAAATGCATCTCCAAAGTCAAAAGTATGAGAAAATGGACAGATGAATAAAAAAGATATATTAGACATTAAAGAATTGTGCAGCTTTCTGAAATAGTGTATCTGCCCTGAAGTTGATCAAAACAGAACCCAACCCTACATATCAAAGTGAAATTTGGCTCTGCTAAAGATCATATCTGATTTCTTTAAGCAGTTTCATCAGTGTCAGCTGTGAGATACACTTAACATTAAATGACAAGGCAGGATTACAGCACAAGCCCTGGAGTCTAGCCAATTTATCATCCTTGAAGCCATGTGGGATGCTATACAGCACTATTGAAAATAGATGACAGAAGGCTATCCAAGCAGCTGCTACAGGGTGATCTAAAATAGAGAGACCACAAACCAGGCAGACAGAAGAAATGCTTTAAGGGCACACTGAATCACAACATCAAATGATAAAACACAGCTCAGGGCAGCCAGGAAACAATCGTTTCTGTAAATGCAATAATCAAAAATGAAGTGATTCCTTTACAGCAAAGCCACTGAAAAGAACATGATCCTAAAACAATTCCTTGCACACAGGGAGAAAAATTACAAATAAGAGATTCAACTCAAATCAAAGGATGATTTAATATAAACATTATGAAAAGAATTAATTAGATTCTTTAAAGCAATTCAGAAACATCAATAGAAATACCTTTCATAATTATCAAGGTGCAATAATCTAAATCACTCTAAGACAGAATTTAAAGTTATGTTAGCTTGGTTTAAAAATAACATCCAATGTCCAAAGAGCTAATTTTCCAGTATAGAAATGTTCCTCCCTTCACTAGTGAGACATCATTTTCATCATGGTAAGTGCTTAAATTGATGCATTAAGTTAGTAACAGTTTTATACAACATGAAAGAAACTTTTTTTCCTTTTAATCAGAAATAATGCATTTCACACAGACTATTTTCCTGCTCATTTGCCTATGAGTAAGTAATACTGGTACAATAACATAAAATAATTTAATTAAAAAAGTCCTACAACAGAAGGACAACTATTATCAAACTTCAGAAATTGGGGAATAGGGATCCAGAAGAAAGTATATTTTCAGACACAGCCATGCTCCTAATTTACAAGTTATATACCCCCAAATTTCTTCAAACAACAACAACTAAGCCAGTGCCTTTTCCTAAAGAAATAATAAATAATGCTTAGGTTCACAGAATGACCCACAGATGTCAATTTAACCCATAATAATGTACCTAAAATAATATATATTTGCATTGAAAAAGGTAATCTTCATTAATGCCTACCAGTTAAAAACATGAAAAAAATTAAATACAGGGATGAAATGGTTATTATAGAAATAGTGATCTCTCTGCAGAAAAGCCATTGAAAAGAACGTGATTCCGAAATAACTGCTTGCAAACAGAGACTGAGAGTATACAAATAATGTATACAAATCTGTATACAAATAATGGCTGCAACTCAAATCAAAAGATAACGAGTTCATTTTGAAATCTGTGTTGGAAAAGGACAGATACTTAAGAAATTATGGGTAATGGCCCTTCAAAATGCTTTTCATTATGATAAAGGGAAATCAGAGGCCCTAGTTTTCCTCAGCTCATCTCTTAAAACCCAACTGACTTCTATTTCAGCTTATATAGCTGTTGATGACTTCATCTTCCCTGTATTTGATCATCATTTGCTAGACTTCTAAATCTATACTCCAAGCCAAATCTTTCCTCTAAATTTGTCAAAATATGTGTTCAACTGCTTAACTGAACTTTTCAACTTAGATGTCTCAGACACCTTAAATTCAGTATGTCTACAGAGGAATTTATCTTGCTATACCCCTCAAAGCCTTAAATGTTTGTGCCAGCCACACACAGCCTAAGTCAAAATCTGTAAGTCCATGACCTCTCCACACCGATATCCAATCAGTTCTCACTCATATTAATACATTAACATCCTAACTGTTCTTTCTACTTCTACTTTTCTTCCTTCAAATCCATTATTCAAATTCTACCAGTACATCCTGAAATTCCAAATGGAAAATGTTACTCTTACTTAAAATGAAAACTGTTCAGCTGCTCTTTTTTGCCTTCAGTTAAAGTAAAAATTCCTTAACATGGACTACAATACCCTTCACAATCTACACCCATTTATTCCTATTGTCCCTTATACCTCCTGATACAAAAAAAAAAAAAAAAAAAAAAAACAGCAGATCTTCCCGCAATTGAATTTTTTTTAAAAGTGACATCTCCTTTCATGCTGGGTCCTTCATTCCAAAAGTAGTATAATTTAAATTACCTTGTTGACGTTTCACAAACTATATACAGTGAAATTGTTAATTCCTGTAAACTGACAAGGATAGGTAAAATTAACAACCTCTCAAGTTAAAATAGCTGTTTTTAAAAATAGGTTATATCAGAATAAATTATCCCTAGGATGGGATAGGAGCAGGAGGATGGAGAAAAATCCAAATGAAGCAGCCACTCCACTCCCACGACATCCTTCTCTACTCTCCAGGTCACAGTGGCCTAAAACACTGGGAAATTGCCATCTAAAAGATTATTTTTAACATAATCAACACAATGCCAAAAAACAAAACAACACAAAAACTCCTTTATTTTCACCTAAAAGTAAATCAACATAGATGAAACTAAGGACTTTGTGAAATCATGTTCTTAATGAGAATGAATGGACTGTAAACTGAATTCTTACTGATAGAAAAAAAAAATAGGCACATACTTCTAAAGGACATTTGTAAAATGTTATGAGTATCTTTTAGTAAGTAATTTGTCCCTTCTTTACTGATATTTTACTTCTTTACTGAGTGTAATTTAGGAGTGCAAGAGATGCTCTTTCTGCCAGAATTTTGGCCGGCCAGGGTACTAGCAGGAAGGACCAGAAGAGTATAGGACTCTGAAAGAATGACTAACACGCTCTTTACTTTTAGGGTTTTTTCCTAAACAAATTCTATCCTACAGGTACTTGAAAAAATACCCCTAGCCTATATTCCTCTGAGACTTTTGCATAAACTAATGGATTATGATCAGCTGACATTTTTTTCTTCTTCATGGACAGTGAAATTTATAGATTGAGATTTTGAATAGTTTTCCTCACTTTGCTACCAGGTACATCTTTCTACACATTTCTTCCACATTTCCCTAGAAAGAGATCATATCTGACCATTTGATTTTAATCCAGTGCTAATCTATGTCTTGACCTTATCCTTAGCTGATAGATGTAAGCTGAAGATACAATCTTCAGATTGTTTTTATTGTGGGAAAATAACAACAAAAGACAACAACAGGCAAATTTACAGGAAGATTACCTAAAAGACTTCATTAGAAAACAAGAATTAAATAAAGGATTCTTTCCAGTCAGGAGAGCAGGAGGCATGAAGGCTCTATTCATTCCAATCACCATCAATGACAACAGTGTGGACTCTCACAAGGAGCCACAGAACAAGACTATTGAAAATGAAAACACAGTTGAATTCAAACAGTGCTCCACTTCTAAACCAGCTATATTTCAAAACTTGTTCTATCTACCTGAGTGCTTAAAGCTTGAATTCACTTACCCAATTAAATTATTTTGTATACAGTTCTTAAAATCCCATGACAGCTTGTAAAAAATCACTTAACCCACAATGTACCTGAAATACATAATATTAGAGAATCCAATTCTAAATCAAGAGAAAACATACTC
Source organism: Microcebus murinus (assembly GCF_040939455.1). NCBI lineage: Eukaryota > Metazoa > Chordata > Mammalia > Primates > Cheirogaleidae > Microcebus > Microcebus murinus. The sequence goes on along the minus strand of NC_134104.1, from coordinate 132,001,230 downwards.
AAAGGTATAATAAAAGATATACCATTTATATGGACTGAGGACCCCTCCCACCCTTATGCAGAGGTGCATAAGCAATGTCAACAGAGCCAAACAGGGAACAAGAAAGGTGAAAACAAGACTACAGAAGATAAAGGTCGGGGAGACCAATTCTCAGCACATGTTATCTGACTGCACTGCCTGCACATCAAATATGAAGAGGATGCACAGGACAGGAGCCCTGTCGAAGAAGAAATGGGAAAGGGCTGAGCACTGGGAACGAGGTAGGATGTTGGACAAGCTGGCTATCCTCAAGATAGTCCCCTTTCCCTTCCCCCCTGTCCTCTTTATGCTGTCACCATTACAGGTCCTGTCATCACAGACCCAGTTCTGTATTTTCTTACTAGATTCAAAGGAAGACAGGGGAGGTGTGGCACTGTGGTTACAGGCAGCAGCTGACAATACAGGCTGAGAAGGAGAGGGAAATTCAGAGGCACTCTTAGGCCAGGTATGGTGGTTCATGCCTGTAATCCTAGCACTTTGAGAGGCTAAGACAGGAGGATCTCTTGAGGCCAAGAGTTCGAGACTAGCCTGGGCAACATAGCAGGCCCCATCTCTACCAAAAAAAAAAAAGAAAAAGAAATGAAAACTCAGCTGGGTGTGATGGTGCACACCTGTAGTCCCAACTACTCAGGAGGTTGAGGTAGGAGGATCACTTGGATCCCAGGAGACTGAGGTTGCAATGAGCTATAATTATGCCAGTATGCTCTAGCCCAGGCAGCAAAGCAAGACCCTGTCTCAAAACAAAAATCAAAAAAAAAAACAAAAAAAAACCTTAATTAAAAAAAAAAGATGAAGCAGTGTTAAAGACTGAAGGGATTCCTGAGGTACCTCTCAAGTGGCCATTTGTCTGTAGGTGAGTTGAGCAATTAGAGACCCTACTTACAGCAATTTCAACAAAAATGCTATGGTTTAAAAAAAAAAATTCCCAAGAGAGAAAGTTCAGCAATTTTATGAGTTTTTTAAAAAGGTATTCAATTTTCTTAACGTTTCTCCCTTTAAATTCAAGGTAAAGTAACAATTTTAACTCTACTGCGCTTTCCTCAAGAGTTAATTTATTACAAAGTGACAGTATCTAGGAGAAAGAATTGTCCTACTGATGTCTGCATACTTTTCCAACACCTTATCTCTTACTTCTCTTCCCTTCATTCACTGGGCTCCCACTGCACAGGCTCTTTTTGAGTTTATCTAACAGATCAAACTCCTTTCTACTCTAAGTCTTTGCATATTTTCTTTCTGCTTAGACTGTACACCACCTGCCCTACCTCTTTTGGATTTTCAATTTAGAGGTCATTTCCTCAGAGAGTTGTCTATCTAACATCTGTCTTTCCCATTACCTTATTTTGTTCAACACTACACTCAGAGCTAAGCACCATGCCTGAGATATAATTAGAGCTCAATAAATATATAATCTCAAAGAAACATGGGGAAATCTCTGTGAAACATTTCTTCAGGTACGAGGAGCTACTTTATAATTATGTATTTAAAAATCTTCAGTACTTTGATCAGAGACACTCGATCTCACAACAAGACAGTTAATCAGTATTTTGAAAGGGAACCCCTCTCCCAAAGATTTATATAAATATAGAGCAGCACTAATTTTAAAGAACACACTTCAGTCACTGATAAGTATATGGGGCCACAATATAGGGTTTACATGAATGTCAGCTAATCACTGCTACTAAAAACATAATAGTTAAAGGAAGTTACAGAGATCTGTCAAACAAGATAGGTATTAATGTTATTCTTCTCTCAAGCAAAATTTAGGTCTGCCAAACATATTTTAAGTTAAATTACCAACCATCCACCTTCATCTATTTAGTTCAGAGTGTCTAAAACTTCAGCCAGTTTAGTATAACATTTGTACTTTTTGCCCTTTCCTCATGCTAATTTTCATACTAAATTTTTTAGCCAACACATTTTTTAAAAAGCGTAAGTAAATGCATTTCAAAAGAAAAATCTATCAATTCAAAAATGAAAGCCAATTCACATGCAATTAATAAAAGTGATTGTAAAATTCATTGCACATTACTCTAAAAAAATTGAGAGCTACCTATAATTATTTTGCATAAGTGTACATGTACTACCAATCGTTCACATAACCAAGCTCTGAGAAACATGGGTTTTGACTTGTTTGTCCCTGCAGAGGATAGGATTTGGTGACATAATATACATGCTACTACCATTTATAAGAACAAAGCAGCACCTCAAATTCAACTCCAGCTTCATGTATATGTTTTAGAGTATAATCAACACCACAGAAGAATTATTCAGCTGAAGTACACATAGCTTTGAAATTTTTTAAAGAAATACTTTACAATGAAATTACTGTATATTCTAAGAAAGATGTAAACTGTGGTATTTTTTTTTTACTCCTTATTTGTGGTTAGCTTTAAGTATATTCTGCTCACTGACTACATTTCCTTTTTAGACATGTATATAAACATTGTGTGTCTGAGCTCAGTGTGTATTCTTATTTTAAGAAACTTGTGTGGTTTCCTGTTCTGCTTTTAATACCTCTCAGCTGTAGTCATATATCTCACAGTATAGCAGATTAAGAAAATATCACGGAAGGAATAATTAACATAAAGATTCCCAAAACAGGTGTTGTAAGTGGTGGGGTGGTGATTATGTGTACCTGCATAAGCATGAATATATACAGTTATATATCTATTCATTCCTAGGGAGAAAAATAAACTATAGGCTTTCATTTGGCAATACACATGCACATAAGAGATGTTCATAAAAGTTGTTGAAAACTTAAAATTCAAATATTATTAACATTAAAAAACAAATAATACTTACTAAGCTCTTATCATATACCAGGTATTATGCTAAGCATTTTATCTGTTAATTGTCTCAAAACCCTAAGTGAAATAAAGAAGTGAGGCTTGAAATGTTTAAAGTAACATGCCGGAGGTCACCCAGCTAGTAACTGGTCACCCAGTTACTAGCTCAGCCTGAGCTCTACATATTTTCGATGCCAGATCCTAAATACCATCTTTCTTCAGGTCCTCCCAATATTCTGTATAATGGCCATGATCTAATAAAGAGACCACTGACCTAACAGACAGAGAAAACCATCATTCTGGCTCTGCCACTGGCTTTCAAATCAAGGCTTTTCCAAATCCTTCAAATTCTGCTCTCCTAAAAGTGGAAATAATACTGACTTCATTATGAAAATGATCAGGCAACAATTAATACCATCAACATTAATGTTAATAATTACCTAAAAATAACCATACATTTAAATTTTCAGAATGATTTAAATAATCTTTTCTTTAAAAAGGTAAATTAAAAGACATAACTATAAAACATGTCTCCTAAATCAATACCTCTACTTTTAATCATTCTTTCCCCAAATTTAACATGAGTTAAAAACAATGTTTCAAAATGAATACCCGTGATTGGTTACCTTTAATTAAAAAGAACTAGAAACAAGAAAAAAATTTAATATTCTTTTTTTTTTTTGAAACGGAGTTTCACTCTGTCACCCTAGGTAAAGTACAGTGGCGACACCATAGCTCAATGCAACTTCAAACGCCTAGGCTCATGTGATCCTTCCTCTTCCCTCCTCAAGACTCCCAAGTAGCAGGAACTACAGGTGCTAGCCAAAACACCTGGCTAATTTTTCTATTTTTAGTACAGATGGGGTCTTATTCTTGCTAGGCTGGTATTATACTCCGGAGCTCAAGCAATCCTCCAGCCTCGGCCTCCCAGAGTGCTAGGATTATAGGCATGAGTCACCATGCTTGGCCCTAAAGCTGAAATTCTTAATTGAAATGTTTAAGTATTCTGTTATGAAGATTTTATATTGTTACAGTGGACTTAATGTTTTAAATATTAGGTGGTTATTTCACAATAATTGTACATGTGGTGCTATAGATATCATGTAGGAATTAGACTCCCTGAACAAAGAATTTCTTTATTTACTTTTGAAGAACATTCAATGAACATTTACATTTAGAATATTTTTGAACATCACCACCACCACTTTAACTTTGAAATACTTAATCCCATAAGTTTACATTTTGGGCTTTTGTCATACAATCCCCACGGATTAAGACGTCCATTTTTGTTATGACTAGAGTGACCGCATACCATCCAAATTTCTGGGGAGTAAAATGGGATGCAATTATTAAAAATAATTATACCAGGACAACAGGTATAAACCAGATATATGTTGCCCTAGTATAAAAGTAGACTATTATAATATTACAGTACAATACCTGGGTTATTACACTCCCTGATCACCAAAGCAATGCGCCTCCGAAGAAATGCTTTCGGAATCTGTTTCAAATAACAGGAGTGTGTGTTTCCCACACAGTGGGATCTGGGTCTCCCTTAACTCCACTGGACATGTTTTTTTGTTGTTGCTTTCACTTTGGTGTTTTCAGCATCTAGCAGAGTCCCTGGCACATGAGGTTGAAACCAGTGGAATCTCAGGTTACAGCCTAGGAGAAGAGTATGCTGGAGATGTGCAAGTGGTGGTTGGAAATAGAGGCGGCAATTAAGAGGCAGAGGAACTGGGAAGCTGGGCTCTCCTTCCTGTTCACCCCACAAGTATCCCATTATTCTTGTTCTTACAAGATCTCCAGAATTTGAGCCAGCCCTCCTCCTTTTCCATTTCCACCAATCTGCTGTTTTACTCTGTACACATTTACAGAAAGACAAAGGCCACTCATAAGAGTAGTGAGTCTTTAAATTCACCAGGATTCTATGAGGATTAGCTCAGAGGAAATAGTTTCCATGAGGGGTAGGGAAAGGGAAGGGAGAGGTCTGGGGTTTAAGTGTCCCTCTTCAATAATGCTATCCTGCTGCTGAAGACTGTATTTTGAACAGGAAACACTCAGAATTTACAGGATAAAAGGGCCATGAAGGGGAAGGGGGTTAGTTAGAGGGGAGAAATTGAAAGTAGTGGTGGATTTGGTCTCAGGTCATAGGAAATTTTGTAATTTTAATGTGGAGGAGGGAAAGGAAGTACTTCTGGCAAGATACCCTCTGTCCATGGGTAGCTACAGGCACAGCAGTCACAGACATGCCCCTCTATCTGGACATACAACCTATAATTAATCCATACTTACATAGTTCTTACATATTTTAAACAGGCCTATAATCCTCACAAAAAAATAACAGCATGAGTTGGCTTACTCAATTTTTCTCTTGTTCTAATGATTTTCACAGCAATGCCTCTTCTCCCAGAAAAAAAGAAGTCTTGCAGCTTCCTACCATCTTTAAATGTGCTTTTATTGTGTGCTTATCTGCACTACAGTCTTTCACTGTACAGCCCCCATGGTGCATGCACCATCTTTAAAATGAGGGATCCATGTAAGGAAGTTAACTGAAGAAAAAAGATAAAAAAATTCAAAACAGGATACAAATAGCAAGGTTAAATCGAGTGCTGTTAACCCCCTGCTGACATCTACTAATAGTGCAGAAGCAATAGCAGGAATCTGAAACAGAGGTCAGTGTTGGGAAATTTCAGCTCATAACAGTTATAAATGAAATACCAACGTATTAGTTTTTAGTTTCCTAGGGTTTTTCTTCCTAGGGTATCACTTTAAAGAACATTTTAAAAGCAACATCAAAGATGCTACTAGGTGTATATCTAGCAGAAATAATAAAATAAAAACAGCATCTCAGGCCGGGCGTGTGCGGTGGCTCACGCCTGTAATCCTAGCAGTCTGGGAGGCTGAGGTGGGTGGATGCTCTGAGCTCAGGAGTTCAAGACCAGCCTGAGCAAGAGCGAGACCCGTCTCCACTAAAAACAGAAAGAAATTACTCGGACAACTAAAAATATATAGAAAAAATTAGCCAGGCATGGTGGAGCATGCCTGTAGTCCCAGCTGCTCGGGAGGCTAAGGCAGGAGGATCGCTTGAGTCCAGGAGTTTGAGGTTGCTGTGAGCTAGGCTAATGCCATGGCACTCTAACCTTGGCAACATAGTGAGACTCTGTCTCAAAAAAAACAAAAAAAAAAAAAAAAAAAAACCCAAAACAAAACAGTATCTCAGTCTGAAGCACCCATTAAAATTCAATAAAATTGTTTATTTTCCTATATTAAAAGAACTGACAGCAAAATATATAATTCACAGACAGCAAAATATATAAATTTTAACACACTGACTGCCACACTAGGAATTTTCTTTCCTTGAGGTCACTGGGTTTTATAATGAAAATAGGATAAAAAACTGTGAAAACAAATGATCCTTTCTAATTTAATGAAAAATTTAGTTTTTGTTTTCTGTGTTTTTTAATAAAAAAGTAATATAAAAACTTAAAAATTAGTAATGTGAAAACTTGAAAAATAGTTCATACAGGTAAAGTGTTTTTCTCGACTTGTCAGGCTTAAGTGTAATTTAAACATAAATAGAAAAACAAAATGTATTGATTTCATTTAATCCACAATTTTATTTTATTTATTTTGTTTTTTTTGAGACAGAGTCTCGCTTTGTTGCCCAGGCTAGAGTGAGTGACGTGGCATCAGCCTAGCTCACAGCAACCTCAAACTCCTGGGCTCAACCTATCCTCCTGCCTCAGCCTCCCGAGTAGCTGGGACTACAAGCATGCGCCACCATGCCTGGCTTATTTTTTCTATATATATTAGTTGGCCAATTAATTTCTTTCTATTTATAGTAGAGACGGGGTCTCGCTTTTGCTCAGGCTGGTTTTGAACTCCTGACCTCGAGCATTCCGCCCACCTCAGCCTCCCAGAGGGCTAGAATTACAGGCGTAAGCCACTGCGCCCGGCCCACAATTTTATTTTATTACAATTAAATTTTCAATATTAATTGTAACAATAAGAACATCAACAAATAAGATTTTCACAAACAAACTGCAGGGTTTTGCCCAGGAGGGCACCCGTCACGTAACATATATGCTGCAGCATGGCAGCATGAGCTGTCTGCACACCACACCGCTCCCAAGGTAAAGAGATGTGTGTGTTATATATGTTTCAGGAGACCCCAGGCTCAAAACTGGTGTGAGTTAAATAGCTAATGTGTTAAATTTTACTTATACTTTATACAGCTCAATGGCTTTTAAGATAGGAATACACCCATGTAATCAGCACTTAGATCAAAGTACTGAACATTATCACAAACCAAGCAAGTTCCCTCATGACTGGCAAAACTATCTCTATTCTTATTCAGAAGTTTTTGTTTTCTAGTTATTTTCAATTTACCTCCAATTCTATATAAACTACCCTATTCGTTTTAAAATTGCAGGCTTGCTGAATCTGCCTCCCACTCCATCCCCTACTCCCCAATATAGTTCCAGAACAATTCTCTTTTTTCACCTTATTCCCTCATATTATTTTCCTGCTAAATGAAAAATTGCTATTTCATAGATGTCAATAATTAAATAACAATAACATAGTTGCTTTGGTAGAAAACTTACTACTTTGAGAATGCATTTAATTGAGAAAATACAAAGAACTAATCAATAACACTCGGTGAAAAATATAAAATATCCATAATGATGTAGAGTGTAGGTGTTCAACAAGTCAAAAACATATAAAAATATATTCACAGGCCGGGCGTGGTGGCTCACGCCTGTAATCCTAGCACTTTGGGAGGCCGAGGCGGGCGGATGGCTCAAGGTCAGGAGTTCGAAACCAGCCTGAGCGAGACCCCGTCTCTACCAAAAATAGAAATAAATTAATTGACCAACTAAAAAAAAAATATATATATATACAAAAAAAAAATTAGCCGGGCATGGTGGCACATGCCTGTAGTCCCAGCTACTCGGGAGGCTGAGGCAGTAGGATCGCTGAGCCGCGGAGATTGAGGTTGCTGTGAGCCAGGCTGACGCCACGGCACTCACTCTAGCCTGGGCAACAAAGTGAGACTCTGTCTCAAAAAAAAAAAAAAAAAAAAAATATATTCACAATTGGTTGTGGATTCCATTATGTATAAAAAGTGCTAGTGACTTATGTTCTAATTTAATTACTACCCATCTTTTGGAAATGTCTTAAATTTTATAAGCAACAGCCTCATTTATTTTTCTTTTCTGCTTTTACTTCCACTGGCTTCCCATTTTACAAGAAAGCTACATTCAAGTCTACCTTTCATCATCTTCCTCCCGGAATCTTCTAACGTGGTATCCTTTGGTTGTCTTCTTCATCTCCAGAACTCAACACATCCTCTTTCTACTCAAATGAATCCAGGAGTTATGATTTACTCCACCTCCATCCCAAGTCATTAAATATTAAAAAGCAATTCTCACAGTTCCTTATTTTCTCACCATTTCACAGAACACATTCACTCATTCTTCCTTTTACACAATTCCTATGAAAATATAGTGAAGTCCATTTAAAAAGCTTTTAACTGTCATGAATTTGATTCTGTACTTCCTATAATACTTTATATAGAAAGGCTATGTAATACCAGGGCATGTCCTTTTCCTAAATCCCCACTTCTATAATGGAGTTTTCTTTGTTTTAAACTTAACTAGTCAATGTTTCTTTAATTACCTAAATTACCATCATTATCTAGTTTATCCATTTCAACATTTTATGTTTTGCCTTTAAGCTGCTGGTGGCAGGGATAGGTGCCTACATAACTCTGAACAGCACCTCACTGGAATGCCAAAGAAAAAGTTGATAGTGATTCAAAAGAGCAACAAACTTAAAGACAGAAAAGGAAATCTGTGGTAGAACAGTAAAGCAAAAGTGAGAAAAGACAAAATGTTTCACAAAGAATATGAACAAGAGAAAAGAAATTAAAGAAGCAGGGTCATTAGAGCCATTAAAACAAAATGAAACAAAACCCCTGCTTTTTAGTAAGAAGATGGGAACACACAGCATAGCAGATATGTGCTCTAGTGACTACTGATGTAGCTTTTGAGAAATTTTCACAGATCTAAAACAGTATAGGGAGGAGCGTACATTTTCCATTTTCCACATAAAGACAGAATCGAAAGCAGTAAAAAATATTAAACATCTAAGAGATTTTAGAGGATTTTTTAAGATTACATAAAATTAACCTAAAATTCCCCCTATACAAGCTTGGTTTAGGTTTAGAGACATACATAAATACATACATAAATATGAATATAGCTGCAATTACACATAGTAGGCCCCAATTACAAAAGATCAGTCCTCATGCTTCGGGGCATAAAAACATCACTGGATACAATCAAATGAAATTTCTCTCTTCTGTACATTATTGTCCAAGTAGGTGACTCACAAGACCTTAATGCCTGCCTCTAATGCCAGACAAAAATGTGTTCAAAGCAGAAAACCAGACATGATGGCTGGATGACTGGCTTCAATATGGCAACTTCCATATTCCCTAGAGCTTATCAAAAGAGTATGCTTAATGCCTCAAGAGGTTTGGTAGTTTTTTGAGGCATGCTGAGTGACAAATAACAATAGGGCAAGTCCCTGGGGACATCTGTACCAAAAGCGATATGTATGTGAAATAATAACTTGCAAGAAACTGGCAGCTTTAAAGAATTCAATCCTATCATTTTTCTTAGGCGAAAATGTAAGAAACCAAAAGATCTAAGCCTAAAAGACAATTCAATGACATATTATGGCTATATATAAGAAATGTATCATTATTTAATCACACATGGTAGAGGACAAAAAACCCCCAAGGCAATAAAGCAGTAACTTCCGAAGTTTTACTGATCTCAAGAGACATATTTCAAGAAGGCCATCATTCCTGGGACCACAAAGCTCTGTGTGCCTAATAGGCTAATTGTGGACTCCTTCCTCATATACTGTTTGTTGCTGAAGAGAATTCTTTTTTAAACAATACAAACAGCATCTTTGACCAAAGGCCATTATCAAAGCTACTCTTTGAATTTCGAGAAATAAAACTTTCAAACAACTGAAAAATACACCATAGGCTAAATCGAGACTAGTATCTGAAATTCCAGACTCTGCAGTTATAGAAAACTATATATCTAAATTGTATAACTAAATATCTAAATTTCCTTCATTTCAATTCATGCATATACCAAAGCTGCAACCTAATATTTCAGAGCAATGGTTTATAAAAAATACGCATTGTAAAATAACTGCAATTGCAATGGCAATCACAGGTTTCCATTAAGTGGTCACTGGAAAATGGCGCATCATTCTCTCTTTGAAAATAATAAGCTATTAGAATTGGATGCATTTCATACAGCCAAGCAATTTTTTAAAACATTACACTATATTTTAAGATATTTTTGTTGTGAAAATCCAATTTCATCAATTCAAAATCTTCCATTCCATTTTTACTCAAATCTGCTGAAACAGGAGTATGTATTTGTGAAATACTTCTCAATAACAAACACGAGTAAGAAACAATTTTTACAAGATTATTAATACCTACTGTATATAAAGCTAGAAATGTATTCCTCCAACAGTAGGCTATTCAAATTTTTATGAATTTTATATTACATGCACAAAAATATAATTTAATTTAAAACACTAAAGTAAATGTTTTACAACAATGAAAGCCATAGTGTAGTAAAAAGTGCACAAACCTGAGAATTATAATAGTTTGTCTTTAACTCCTAAGACACCCATTACCTCTACAAATTTCCTCAATTTCTTTATCCATGAAGTCAAATGATTAACACTGACCTTTCTCAGGGTGTGGGAAGAATTACTATGTAAACTGCCTAGTACAGCAACCAGCAGAGGAACAGAGTAGAAGCATCACAAATGGCAACCATTATCATTGTCATAGGAGAAGGCATCGTCATCATTTTTGTCATAATCTGGCTGGTTTCTCAGATTATATTTTTTGTGAAGTTAGGACTATAAATAATTATATAATTAATTACATGAAATGTTCTATCAAGTGTTAAAGAAATATTAATATACACCAGTTCTGACAGTTAAGAAATAAAGCACAGGGAAACAAATGCCATCACAAAATGAAAATGCTAATAAAATGACAATTTACAAAATTAGTCCTAACCCAAAGGTTATTTCTCTGTTTCATACCAATGTCTTTATATATGTTCACTCAATAAAAAAAAGATTGGTTTTCAACAAACACATGGCAAATTAATTCAATTATAAAGTGAATCTGAAATCATTCAGAAGATTTCATGAAATCAATTAAAGGGATAATGGAGAACAGCTGGGACCACATTCAAAGCATCTGATAAATGAGAAAATCAACAATGATAACAGAATAAGTTCTTCAGAATGACTTGTCTATCAAAGGTCTAAGGGAGGCCCTTAGGAAAACCAATGAAGCACCCTAAATTTTTTGTAAAACTGATGTGCTATCATACTATAAAAGTCAAATATGTACTTAAAAAGTTCAAATAATATGCTATCATACATACAAAAAATGCCAATAAAACACTCAATTTTCATTATTTTCCTATAACTAGAACACAATTTCAATTATAATATAATTTTCTTAACTGAACTAAAATCAACTTATTTTTCTAAATTTTAGTGTAATTTTTCACAATTCACTCAATGTCTGATGCTAGTTTCAAGTGAATTCACTTTAAGGTGTCTTTTCACGGAATTATTCTCATATATGTACCTACTATATTTAAAGTTAAGTTTATATAAAATTATTAAAAATTTTATATTACATAAGGCATTACCAACAGTGCTCCTGTACTATCCTCACTTAGCATTCAAATACATGATTTTATATCAAATGGTTCTATGGCTATATAAAGAAAGAATTTCTTCTGAGTTCAAATTTCTTCATACAAAATTTAGAAATGTGGCTGATCTTCAATATTTCTCTGACAATAACTACCTTTCATTCAAAACAGGCTAACATCCCAGAGGAATAATCATGGTAAACCCCGAGCTGGTAATATTTAAAAAATATAGTTGCACCTCATTTATCTCACATCATCTATTAACTGGAAAATTCCCTATGAACCCAAAGCTGGTCCTGACAGATCCCCCAATACCTCCCTCAGAAAGATTTATTTCATTATTCTTTCTTCTTCTATGCTCTCCAGTAGTATTTTGAACATTACTATTAAAAGACTACATCATATTCTAATTATTTCCTTATATGTCTATTTGAACCACTACACAGCAAACTCTTTGAGGACAAAAAGGCATGTTTTATTTATCTTTGTATCCACAGCGTTCAGTACTGATCTGGTACAAATGGAAGTGCAATTAATCTCTTTGTCACATAAAGGAAAGAGATAGGAAGAAAGGGCTCAGACTTTTTTGAACACTGACTTTTTTTAAAAACAAATTTTTCTAAATTACAGCACACTGGCTTCTTTTTTGTTACTATACAGAATAAAAATGAAAAATTTTTTTGGATGACTAAAGGCTGTTGGATGAAACATCAAATACCACTCTGTGCTATAATAATGATGCTTTCTAATATTACTCTAATACTTAAGTTGCCTTTTCCAAGAATTCACCTATTGTGGGACCTTTCCAGCTGGAGATATGTCTTCTAATGTGCAGGAAGAACTGAAGGTTACCAAGGAAAACCAGTTAAACAAGCAGGTTAAACCAGTACCTTTAACACTGAGGACAGTCCTTGATCACCCCTAAGGCATTAAGTGAAGGGGCTGGCTTTGCAACAGCTCAAAAGTTTTCTCCATATCACACAATGTATTAATCCATCATGAATTGATGGGCAGTTGGGTTGATCCCACATCTTTGTGATTGTGAGTTGTGCTGCAATAAATATTCTAGTATAAGTATGTTTTTGATAAAATGACTTTTTTCCTTTGGGTAAATACCCGTAGTGGGATTGCTTGATCAAATGGTAGGTCAACTTTTAGTTCTTTCAGGAATCTCCATTCTATTTCCCACAGAGGTTGCACTATTTTGCAGACCCACCAACAGTGTCTAAGTGTTCCTATCTCTCCACATCCATGACAGCATCTACTGTTTTAGGACTTTTTGATAAAAGCCATTCTCACTGGGGTTAGGCAATATCTCATTGTGGTTTTGATTTGCATTTCCCTGATGATTAGAGAAGTTGAGCATTTTTTCCATATGCATACTGGTCATTAGTCTATCTTCTTTTGAAAAGCTTCTTTTCATGTCTTTTGTCCACTTTTTAATGGTATTGATTTTTTTTTTCTTGCTGATTTGCTTGAGTTCTTTGTAGATTCTGGTTATTAGCCCTTTACTGGATGTACAACACGTGAATATTTTCTCCCATTTTGTAGGCTGTCTCTTTGGTCTGTTAACTGTTTCCTTGGCTGTGCGGAAGCTTTTTAATATATACCATAAAGCACTACTCAGCCATAAAAAATGAACTAATACCTTTTGCAACAATCTGGATGGAACTGGAGACCATTCTCCTAAGTGAAGTATCACAAAAATGAAAAAACAAACACCACATGTACTATTAAATTGGAACTAAATGATCAGCACTCATGTGAACAAATGGAAGTAAAACTCAATGGAAATTAGGCAGATAGCAGGGGAAGGAGGAGATGGGTGAAATCATACCTAATGGGTACAATGTACACTTTCTGGGTGATGGGCACACTTAAAACTTTGACTCAAGCAGTATAAAAGCAATCCATGTAACCAAAACATCTGTACCCTTATAATATTCTGAAATAAAAAACTAAAATGTGCTCTTATTGAACATAATAGTAATGTGCACTGATTAAACAATCTGGCTGCTGAAAATTAAACTATTTAAACTATTACTGACAACCAATATCGTATCTTCATCTTAATATTCTATCAGTGGCTTCTTTTCATTCTTTACTTCCAATAAAATTTATGCTACATCTACAAAAAAAAGTTTTCTCCATATTCTTAAAAGATTCAGAGATTTTTTTCTTACATTCAGAGTTTAGAAAGCTAGTTCAGGCTGGGCATGGTGATTCATACCTGTAATTCTAACACTTTTGGAGGTGGGAGGATTGCTTAATGTCAGGAGTTTAAGACCAGCCTGAGTAGTACAGTGAGACCCCATGTCTCTACAAAAAATAGAAAAATTAGCTCGGTGTGGTGGTGCACACCTGTAGTCCCAGCTACTCGGGAGGCTGAGGCAGAAGAATCACTTGAGCCCCTGAGTTTGAGGTTGCAATGAACCGTGATTATGCTATTAACCTCATGTCCAGGCAACAAAGCAAGACCCCGTCTTAAAAAATAAACAACAACAAAAAAAGCTAGCTAACTCATACTTAATTCCATCACCTGTGTTTCACAAATTTTTCCCTTCTAAGTACAATAGAATTACAAATTTTCCAAGTGTCCTCAGAATGCAAGTATAATTGCAAGTAATAAAGTTCTTAATTGTATAAAAACCAAAAACACCTCAGTGCTCAGCTAAGAATTACATAAAGATAAAAACGTATCATTAGGGATGTCCAGAGAAAGGCAAAAAAGCCCTGCTTCTCAAGTATTGGTTTTTAAACATACTACAAATGTTTATTTTATAGATCAAAGTTCATTTCAAATATGCTAGCATCAAAGAAGTTTGCACAGTCTGCAGATACCATTACAGAGGTCATGAAAAGTTATTCAGAAGTTACTTTTCATTTAGGAGGAACAAGGAGATAGTGTTTTGTTTAGAAAATAAATTTGTACAATGAGCTAACACCAGCCTACTCATAACTAACACCAGCCCATTCATATCTGACCTGAGGAACCTAAGTGATTGTTCCAGGCCTCACTGCCTATGAGGGCCTGCAACAAACCTGACCTTGTCAGTCTACAGTCTAAAAATCTGCCAGAACCATGTTTCTCATTTATTAAAGATGACATGACCAGTGCCCTGAGACTACCCTTAGCAACACCATTAGACTTGGAGCATGATCCTGAAAGACTAGAAGAAACATTGGCAAAGATAAAAAAGTAGTCATTTATCCAGGATCTATGAAAAGCAGCAAAGAAAGAACTATGACAGAAAAGTAAGACTCACGATGTTAAACAGTTGAAAAGAGGGCTGGAATCAGATTATGGGTCCTGTGTGATCATGCCCTTGTCCCTGGCATTCCCAGCCCGCCCCAAATCTTAGAAACAATATAATTAAAAGAATATATATATGGGTTCAAATTTTGCTTCTAACACTTAGTAGTATGTGCCCTTCGGCAATTTATTGAATATACGTAAGCCTCTATTTTCATAGGGTTATAAGAGGATTAAATGAGATGGATAATAAATAGGTTACCATGCCTTGACACAAGCAAGCATTCAACCTATTTTAGTCTGTGGCACATTAATTTAAAGCATATGATAAGCTGTTCTGCTTTCCTTAGCAAAAAATATTTAGATATTTAAAGACCCATTTTCAGTTTTCCTTGCATTATTCTGACAGCTACTTTTTAAATAAAGGAGATGGATATAAGCAAAATAAAAAGCAAAACTGTCTTTAACCATATAACAAATTACTTGGTAATTTATAATTGTAGAACAAGTATTTTAATTTGATTCTGACAGATATTTTTTTAAGTCCTAAAAGAAAAGTCTAACTGGTTTTTTGCAAAGGTACTTACTGATATTTGATGGAGCTGTTAGAAACTAATTCTTACCACTTCTTTTAAAGAAGCTTGTTATATAAAACATTTTATTGTGACAAATATATTAAATGTTTCTAGAATAATATTGGCAGGGGTTAGTGAATGCTTAAGCATCATTGTGAACCAACACCACTAGTTTTGTGAACCATCACACACAAAATCATTTTTTTGAAAAACTTAGTTCACTGTGTTTAGTGTTTAATAGTAGTGTTTAGGTTCACTATTTAGGTAAATTTCTACCTAAATGTAGACACTGTGTTTACAAATCATTAAGAGTCAGACAGTGTTGCTAGAGTCAAATCACCCCTCAAGAGATATACCTATGCTTTCTCTAGTTCTTTTCGTCATCATTCAATATATTTATTTTCTGAAAACAGTAACTGCTGACTTAGAGCTCTCATTTAGAATTAATGGCTTTAATGGAAAGGCTATATCCCCAGACCCCTCAAATCCTCTTTGGACTGTAATTTCACATACATAATTTTAAGACAGCAGGATTTTTGGGGGGGAAAAATCCCAAATCTGCCTGTTAAACTAGGTACTAAGGAGCTGAGAAGGAATCGAATACTTAAATATTTTCTATAGATTTGCTTGCAAACTCATTTATGTGTATGCATTACATATATACAAGCTAACACACAAATATACGTCTCTAGGCACTGGTATCTCAGGACTCAACAAATTAAATGGCCTATTAGAAGAAGGAATCTTAAAAGTGATTATATGACAGGTAGGGAAAAAAGGACTTAGGGAAACAAATATCAATACAATTTCTTGCTTCTCAAAAATCAATAATCATTACACAAACCTTACATTGCCCAAACAGGTGTGATGACTTTAGTATTTATTCATTCTCATTCCTATTCCTTCTAGCCCATACAAGGATTATACTTCCTCATGGCTTTCTGCAGTTAAGCAAGACCATGAAACTGTTTCTGGCCAATGGGATTTGAGCCAGGTCAAAGCATTTAATTGCCAATGTGAGATCCTCAACTTTCTCCTTCCCTGCCATAGCGACTGTAGTGGCATAAGATCAAAATAACTTGGATTACTAAACTACCAAGATGGAAGTTGGTCTCATTCCAGAGAATCACCCAGATAAACAGTGTATCTGTGTGGTGAGAAATAAATTTTTGTTATATTAAATAACTGAAATTTTGATGTTGTTTGTTATGCAGCATAAGTTAACACATGCTGATTAGAAACAGAAATTTAGTGATTCCATTCTTCTACCCAAAGCCAGCTGGAGTTGTTAGGTATTCTAGAAGAGGAGAATAGTCTTGGGCAAAAATTTTACAGAGTATAGGACACTGATGAGGAATAGAGAAAAAATTAGGGTGATATTTAGAACAAAGATGAGGAGTTAAGTCAGGGAATGCACTAGGGTATAGGAAGACATGAGATAATAAACAAAAGTAAATTCTGAAGAAGAGTATTCAGTAAACATATGAAAGTGAAGAATCTGGTTAGTGCCAAGATGTACCACCATAGGCTGATATCAAGATGAAGCCTTAGTCTTAACCTCATACTATTCTTTCACTTATCTAACAGTGCCTAACTGCAGATTTAGTCTGCTCAAGTCTGGGATTAGTTTTTGAACTATCATGAAGTATCTGTCTGCTTCACAACATTTTTACCAGTGACTCTTTCTTGTCCTGCAGCCCTGTAGGGTACTGTCTGGCTTGAACTTTTGATCATCTAAATTCAAAGAGTGTATACCACATCACATTTCCTGACTCTCTTCCTGGTTTTGGACTCTCTGCTTTCCCCTGGTCCTTAGGACAGTCCAGAGACTAGCTTGACTGCTAAACCACAGTAGCACTTTGGGTTTAACTGAGTAACAGGTCTTCTTTGATACTCAGTGCATCCCTTTGTTTTTCCAAGCCTAGCTTACTATTCAATTGCAAAACTTACCCCATCCACATTTCCAGCTTCAATAAGTAAGCAATTCAATCAGTTGATATCTGGAAGCCTCTTACATAAAATAAAAACTTTAAGAGAAGGCAGATTTCTGCTTAACAATAAAATTCATAAAATCTTAGATCATTTACATAAGAGCTATAATTTTTCTTAATGTAACAGAGTGGTATGTATAGGTACATGTATAGGTATATACCTACTGCATACAATGCTTTACATGGTCAAGTACATAGAAATACAAGAATGATAGCATAATATTTTTTTTTTATTTTTTTTAGGGGCCTTCCGGTGAGGACCGGAAGACCTGCTAGACAAATTCTAAAAGAGCTGTAACACTTTAAATGCTTTTTTTTTTTTTTTTTTTTTTGAGACAGAGTCTCGCTTTGTTGCCCAGGCTAGAATGAGTGCCATGGCATCAGCCTAGCTCACAGCAACCTCAAACTCCTGGGCTCAAGCGATCCTTCTGCCTCAGCCTCCCAAGTGGCTGGGACTACAGGCATGCGCCACCATGCCCGGCTAATTTTTTCTATATATATTATTTGGCCAATTAATTTCTTTCTATTTATAGTAGAGACGGGGTCTCACTCTTGCTCAGGCTGGTTTCGAACTCCTGACCTCGAGCAATCCGCCCGCCTCGGCCTCCCAGAGAGCTAGGATTACAGGCGTGAGCCACCGCGCCCGGCCAGCATAATATTTTTTATCCATTAAGGATAATGCTGTAGAAAAAGGAGGAGTCATATTACTGTCCACATAATACAGGTTTTATAGATCAGGAATTTTAATATCTAAGGAGATTGTGATAATAACTTATAATTTGAAGTTTTCTAGCACAGTAGGTATAAACTGGCTAGCCACAAACTAGCGTATGCCAAAAAAAATTTAACTTTCTTTTCTAAATTAATTTCTTTCTAGTTACAAGCCGCTATTCTAACTCATGGTAGAAAATACTCAACCTTGCCATTTAAAAAGGTATCTCAGTATCTTCTCATTTAAAGCACTTTGCCAGGGGGGTAGGCTATTTGGTCTATAAAAGTTTCTCCCCTCTCTATGATTATACCCTCCCTTCTTAACAAGTCTGCATTTGGCTGCAGGAAGACACACTTTTACAATCCTCCCAGTGAGGCTTTTCATGGGCTTGACTTCCAGGCATCAGGTTTTATGCTCAATACATGCACCTGGTCAAGCATGCAAGCCACACCAATAGTTGCAGAGGTGTGCAATCTCTCTATTCATAAGAAATCTGTACTCAGCTGCCTCCTCCTCCCTCTTGAAACCATGTCAATTTCAGTCCTGCAGCCCACAAGCCCATGTAGCACTTTTTTTGGTCACCCAAGCTGGAACACAGTGGCCTGATCATAGCTCACTACAGCCTGGAACTAATTCCTAGGTTCAAGTGATTCTCCTACCTCAGCCTCCTGAGTAGCTAAGACAATAGGCAGCACCACCATGCTTGGGATATGCAGCACTTTCAAACTCTTCAGAGGGACTGCAAAACTCTTGGTTGCTTTCTCTGCATTACCCTGGAGTATGAAGAATCCTGTAAAAACTGCCCTTTGGTCTCATACTTAATTCCTCTACCATTACTACAATGCCATGATAGATAAAGCACTTTGCCCCAAACAAGACTTTCTGAAAGGCTGGTAGGTTTTGCAGGCTATACCCAGAGAAACCAAGTGCCAGCCTGAAGTTTTAGGGATTACTCTTTGGATTGTTCTCAGGTTCTATTTTACTATACCTCTAGTTTGAAGAGAACTCAGTCCTCATCCTAGCTTCATCCACTCTGAATTCCTATATGTACCTCGACCCTCCAGTACCTGAAAGGAATGGACAGCTCTTTCCATGGTATGTGGAATTATTCTTCTTGCTGTAATAATATAGCCAATCCTCCAAATTTACTTTTTGTTATGTAAAATCTCAGCTCCAGAAGTTCTCAGAAAATCATTTAACCACTTGAAAGCCTGGCTATTATCTATCTAGCTTGGAACTTCTAAAAAAAAAAAGTTTTTACTCTGTAAGTAAAAAATGCTGAAAGTATACAAAAGTTCCATATTTTTGCCGTGTCATAAATTATTAAAATTTTACCAATGTTAAAGGAAAATAACACTAAGGACAGTGTAGGGGCACTATTTACATGAGAACATCTTATTAATTAATATGCAACGTACTACAGTCTTTAGTAAAATAGTGAATGGCTTTGTTAAGTATGAACTCTTGTGTAGCTAAAAATTTCACTAGCTATCCATCAAAATAGCACCATGTCTCAACTATTAAACTGCCTGCAGGCTTCAGACAGCTAAATAAACTTCACTGAAAGTTATGCCTTGTTAAATAGGAAAATGTCATTTTCAACCTACGTATGATGATGTGATGATCGTATCTGAAAGGAAAATCTGGACCCAATAGGTTAGTAGTAGATGAAAGGTACTTATCTTTTACTATTTTAGGATATTAACAACTCATCTGAAGGCATTTAACAATGTCAAACAAATTTTCACACAGCTGAGTATTTTATTTTAGTAAAGAATATCATTTTTCTGCGTCCTATGAAAGACTTCTGTTGAAACTGGCTCCCAGTTTTTCTTTCACAATTAATTATTAGCTTTAAAAGAAACACAGAGTTAGAAACTGTCTTTTAAGAAAAAGGGAAACCCAGAGTTAGTGGGGCTTAAAAATAACAAGGGAGTAGAATACATTCCAACAAAATAAAATATGAATCACACAGAACTGCTGTTACAGCACTGTGATCAATTAGATCAGCAACAGATGAAAACCATTAGTTGCTACTGACTGCTGTTGGTGAGATGTTTTTCTTCCACCTCTATAGTCTACTGTCAGTTTATCACCTTCCTAAGTCAAACAGTGCCTGAGGCTCTCCTAACCTTATATACAAATTTGAAAAGCACACACACACAAAAATGTTAGCAATCAAAATGTTTATATATCAATCAAACATATAGCAGCAAGTGCTCAAAAAAGAATTGTAAAGAATATTTTGTAATGGTAAATTTAAATGCTATTTAATACAACAAAAATAATTTATTTAGTGCTTTCTAATTGATGTCTACAATTTTAATTTCTTAATTTCAGTGACTTCCTATATCCATTTTGCCCATAACTATTAATTTTGTGGTAAGTCAATCCTATTATGTTAAGATGAAATTCAAGTTCCTTTTTACATAACTCCTAAAACGTGTCAGTTTTATGATAATTATTGCAATCAAAACTCTAAAAAATGTTTTACTATGTTATTTTTCAAAGCACATATGGTAAAAACATGTAACAAAATGATAAACACATAAAATGTTATATTAGATTTAATGTACTGAGTTAAACTCTGTAAAACATTGTATTCATTAACATGTCATAAATTTTAATAATCAATAGAAGTTTAATACCAAGTGTCCAGAGGAAGAAAAATTCACAGTTATCAAGAGTGTGTGGACCTAACTTCCCAATGTGTACCCATTCAATTTTCTGTTTGCTACAACCAGTTACACTCACTTACAAAAGTCAGGTGCAATTTTAAGTGCACATTTAGGCAAGTGGTCTACAAAATTGAAAGGCACTGCTGTTGCTCTCTAGTCAGAGGCAGAGCTAGAAATGTACAAATGAGTGTACCTGTACTAACAATCACCTGTTTAAGGGTGACACTTCTCTCCTTCTCTTCCAGGATCTCATGAGGATGTTTCCATCATTCAAGACCGCAAACTTGGGGGAAAGTCCATAGTGCAAACTTGAGGGAGAGTCCACAAATAAATTCAGAAAAGTAACACCCCACATATACAATGTTTTCTCTTCCCACAAACGTTTTCATTTTTTCTCATGCCTCAAACATTTATTGATCACTCATGGGCTAAGTATACAAAATTTAATATTATAATACCTCCCCACCCCACCACAAGGAGGTCAGACAAACATGTCAGCAAACAGTAGCAGAAGAATGTGATAAGTCTATAAGACTGTGGAATAAACATAAAAGGGTTTTTCCCTTAGATATCTTTGAGAAGTATATATTTTTAAATTCTTTATTTTTAATTATTATGGGTACATAATAGTTGTATATATTTATAGGGTACACGAGATGTTTTCACACAGGCATACAACGGGTATTAATCAAACCAGGGTAACTGGAGTATCATCACCTCAAGCATTTAGTAGAGAAGTATATTTTTAAATGTACTTAAATCACATTTCGATAATTTGCTTAGGATCCTACTATGAAGACTGTTTATCTCCAATAAAGTCTGTGTAGGCAGTCCTTAATTTTTTTATAACTGCCTTTTTTATACTTTATACTTGCTTTTTTATACTTTATTACAACTTCATTAGTATATATTATATGTTATATATTAATAGTTTATTATAAGTTTTATAACTGTCTTTTTTATATTTTATCACTTAATGCACCCAAGCTATCTCTTTACATCCATGCTTTATTTCTCAATGTCTTCCTTCATTCACTCATTTCCTGAAGGAAGATTCTTTAGAGAAGTAACTCAGAGAGACAGTGGAAAGTGGAAATAGAGTATAAATGATCATAATCCTTATATTAAAAAAAATGCTAAGGCATTACCTTGCTTCATAAAATCTGCCCCAAATTACATTAATGACTAAGGTGGAAGGTTTTGTGGCTCTGAGGCTTTTTTACACACGCTTATTTATTACAAACAGCAGGGGTTGCCAAATATTGTGACCTCTGGATTAAGTTTTTTTGAAGAGTTTATGAGGTTGGGAAAAGGGAAGTGAGCTGTCTGTCTGTATTTTAATAATAAAATGGCAAAGACTTCAGTAGAAGTCAGAGAGAATGAAAATCTCTGAACCAGATAAGTCAAAGTACTTATACTTGGAAAAAAAATAGATTAAACATAGTTGTTAGGCAGGCACCACATCTGTAGGTGGCAGACACAGGCCAGGAGGCCAGTTCCTAGGGACGGAGAAGCCCCGGGATGAGACTGCAGGAAAACACAGCTAATCACCACAAAGAGCAGGAACTTGAGGTTTTGAGGCACACACATCTGTGGAGCTGTAACTTCGTTATAAGATCACCTGTCAGTAATGTATATCAATCACCTGGTCACATCCCACACCTCCTGTAAGCCCTTTCCTGCACCAGGCCAATAAAAGGAAACCAACTGGGAGTCCTCAACGTGTTTCTCCACTCGTGGAGACTGACCCCCACTGCTCTCTGGAACATACCCTCACTTCGTGTAGCTCCTTCCTAGTCTACAATAAAATCTGTTTGTGTGAAATTGCTTCCTGTCTGTGGCCACTCCGTCACACGGACCCTGCTTGTGAATTTTCCAAGCAAGGAGCCAAAGAACCAGAATAACAGTCCACCAAGAGGCCAGACCTGTCCTGAGGCTGACTGACTGTATCGTAAAACAGCAAAGACTTCAGTTAAAAAAGAATGAAAATCTCCGAACCAGTAAGTCAAAGTACTCAGGCTTGGAAAAAAGTAGATTAAAGATAGTAATATAGACACCTGAAATCTGCATATTCTTGGTAAATCAGGACTGAAAAAAAGCATGAAACTTGAATAATTGGCATAGTAAATCATTTGCCAATTTAAAGACTGTTCATTTGAAAGTTAGATTTAGTTGATATTTCTGGTTTTTAAAATCCATTTTTTATTACAAAAGTAATAAATGTTATAAGCTCAACCTGGGAACTACCCAAATGCCCATAAACACAAACTAGATGAATTATGAAACAGTCCCAAAATGGAATATTACACAGCAATAAGAATGAATAAAAAACAACACAAAATGTATATGAATCTCAAACAACACTGAGCAGAAGCTGGACACAAGAAGGTACATATTGTATATAATTTCATTTACACACAGTCCAAAAACAGTCAAAACTTATCCATGGTGGTAGTAAGAGGCAGTGATTGGAAGGGAGTGCTAGCCATGTTCTTTTATTAGTCTGGCCACTGGTTACACAGTGTGTTCACTTAAGAATTCTTATGATTATGCACTGTTTTGTATACATGTCATACGTCACATAAGTTTACTTAAAAAATAAAATACATGTTCTCTTCAGATTTTTGTAATGAAATATACTGCATATTCAGTTTTGAATATTGCTTTTTTTTTCATTTAACACCAATTCCTAAATATATTTCCATGTCATTTAACATTTTATGGACATAAATGTTAATATCTTCATGTATCTTAAGACATTTTTAGGCCAGGAGCCGTGGTGGCTCATGCCTGTAATCTCATCACTTTGGGAGGCCGAGGGGGTAGGGATCACTTTAGGCCGGAAGTTCAAGAACAGACTGGGCAACATAGCAAGACCTTGTCTCTACAAAAAAATAGAAAAATTAGCCAGGCATGGTAGTGCTTGCCTGTGGTCCCAGCTACTTGGGAGGCTGACGTGGAAGGACTGATTGAGACCAAGAGTTCCAGGCTACAGTAAGCTATCATTACACCACTGCATTCCAGCCTGAGTGACAAAATGAGACTCTGACTTAAAAAAAAAAAAAATTTTTTTAAATACGAAAATGTAACTTATATATACATGTATTTACATACATAAACACTGATATGCAAGGTTTTAACATAAAACCATAGTTTCAAACCCAATATAGAATAACTTTTTAATAGTTTTTCATGTTCAGACCACTAGATTTATGCTACCAAAAACATACCATTCCTCCAGTATAGTAACAGTAATGACAAGAGAAAAGTTCCCCAAAGAAAATATACTTCTCATAATTTGTCCTGAAACAGTAATTCTTTTAACTGTAAGACCTTGGTTGTTATAGTTTTCTAGAGTTATAAAATAATGAAAATAATATAAAAATTTATTCTTGCCTTTAGGGCTATTAAAGGAAGTTTTCCCTTCCATTTCTAGTAAATTCACTTGACCAACTCAGGCTGATATCAAATATTAATTTATATTCCATGTTTCTAATAAAATATATATAAATATGTATTCTTGGTGTCAGGAAAAAAGTCAAGAATTTAAAGAGATACACAAAGCTGACCATAAATACACACACTGGTGCACTGCACAAAGCATCTGCGTTAACTAGAGGCATATTTTATACAGTGTTAAACTGTAGTCTATGACCACAGAACAGTTCATGAAATCTCACAGAGATTTAAATGTTTTAAAAGCAAGGAAGAGAATATTTTTATCTCTGGAAAGAATGGCTCTTACCATCATAGCCTCCTGTGCTAAATAAACTACATAATCAGATCAGCTAAAACAAATTACCCCGTAATGCTGAAATTTCCCTTTTGATCTGCACAGAAGTAAACAGTGTTTTTGTCAACACCTCTCCTCCCCCACTAACTTAACCCAATCTGAATTTCAAATTCAAAATCTCTGCTGTAAACCATCAATTTCATAAAAAACCTAATGCTTATGCAGGAAGTCAACAAATATTGTCCTCTTTCATTTACATTACTATCAATTATTTGTTAAATGGAACAATATACACAGTTACTTAGTCTTTAAAGTCTTTTGTGGTTGGGATATTGGTTTTGTCATAATTTTTACATTATCTCTTTGATTTCTTTTGAAAATTAAGATAACAGTGGGGCACGGTTGCTTACTCCTATAGTCTCAGCACTTCAGGAGGGAGGAGGATCATTTAGAGGCCAGGAGTTGGAGACCAGCCTGGGCAAAAAAGCAAGACCCCATCTTCACACAAAAAAATTAAAAGTTAGCTGGGTATGGTGGCATGTGCTTGTAGTCCCAGCTATTTTGGAGGCTGAGGCAGGAGGATTGCTTGAGTCCAAGTTACAGTAGCTATGATTGCACAACCATACTCCAGCTTGGCTAACAGAGTGAGACCCTATATCTCATAAAATGTTTTTACAAAGATAAAATGATATATAGTAATTTATAGCTGTTTACTTTTCACAAGGAAGAAAAATTATCTAGATGCTTTTGCAAGCAAACAGTTTGATCAATGACTATACTATTAAAATCATTAAGGCCTCTTTAGGGGGAGAAAAAAAGAAAGATGTGAAAGTGAAGGAAAGAAAGGGGAAAAGATTATATTATGCTTGGAATATAGCTTATGTACATAAGAGTGGCTGTTCTAAACACACAGTTTTAAAATGCTATCTTTAGGCCAGATGCCCTGGCTCACACCTGTCATCCTAGCACTTTGGGAGGCCCAGGTGAGAAAATCACTTGAGGTCAAGAGTTCAAGACCAATCTGGACAACAACAAGATTCTGTCTTTACAAAAAATAAAAATTAGCTGGATGTAGCGGCACATGCCTGTAGTCTAGCTACTAGAGAGGCTGAAGCAGGAAGATCTCTTGAGCCCAGGAGTTTGAGGCTGCTGTGAGCTATGATGAAGCCACTGCATTCTAGCCTGGGTGACAGAGTGAGACCCTGTTTCAAAAATTAAAAACATTTTTTTAAATGCTACCTTTAATTTATATTCACAGCTGTCAGCTGGATTAAATGCTTAAATGTAGGGCTTATCCCAAAACTTACCAACACTGATATGTTTAGCTTGTAGTCTTGAAGGTTTAAGATGAAGACAATTTAAAAAATATATACTATATTATAAATAAACTACCAGGGTTCATTAGTCCAAAATGAGACCTACAATACCCTCAATAGTGTGGCTTTAAGTAAAGTTATCTAATTATGACTCAATTTCCTCATCCATAAATGTGGATAAGGTGAGTGCTTACCCTTTGCACTCAGATGTCGAGTGTGACTTGACACAGTTAGCAAAAATTATAGAGATTAAAATTACTCTTTGAATGTATCAATAATTTAAAATATAAAAAATCCAAATAAATAAGTTTGTCTGAAAAGAAGCTCCAGTTTTTTATTCTACTGCCACACTTTGTAAAATCTGGGGTATTTAAAAAATTAAATCCCGAGAATAAAGGAATCGAGAAAAAAGCAAGCAAATGCAAAAGGTTAAGACTGTAAAGACTGGGTTCATACAGATCAATTAGTATAGTGTCCTGATCAACACTTAAGTGCACCTAGTAATAACATTCATTGGGTGTCAGGCAGATGGGAGGGGGAAGGAGGGGATGGGTACCCACCTAATAGGTGCGGGGCACACCATCTGGGGGATGGACACGCTTGAAGCTCTGACTCGGGTGGGGCAAAGGCAATATATATAACCTAAACATTTGTACCCCCATAATATGCTTAAATTTAAAAATAGTGTCTGGCACATGGGAAGTGCTCTATAAAAAAAGCTCACCATTATTACTCCAACATCACCACGAATAAGATAATGTGTTGCCTCCCAGTCTGATTTCTAGGTTTGTAGTCCCACCTCGAATATTTAACATTGCAATTGGGTAAAAAAAAAAAAACAACTGAATTTTAGGCTATTAGCAAGACTTACACCTTCACAATGCAAAGCCTCAGACTCTGTGATCACACACTTCTTGGAACCATGGTCTGCATTTCAAAAGAAACATTCATTTTTACAGGTAAAGATCATTTGATCTATTCATTTGTAAAGGTAGAAGAATTTCCAAGGAAACTAAAAAACTCCCACTAGTGTTGATCCCTCACTCCTGGTGGTAGGAGAGGGCCTTCAGTGAGCCAAAAGAGTATAGAAAAAGAAAATATAGGAAATGAGTAAAAACAATGGGAGGGGAAAAGTGCACTGCCTGAAGAGAAGGAAAAGAAATGGTTCATATGTCTGCCCTGAGGACCCTACTTAACCTGACCATCGTTTGCACATGTTTCTGGTTCTCAGTAATTAACAGGGTTAACAAACGTATTCAATGCTGCCAGCACTCAATCTTCCCTATTTTGGCTTATTTAGAAGCTACATGAGAAAATTTATTTCCAGTGCTGGCCAAGAAGGGTTTTGCAACTGCTGGGTTTCATTTTGGTTTGTTTGTTTGTTTGTTTTTAAAGAATTCTCACCATGGACCCACCTGGCATCTTTCTCTCAAAAAAAAAAAACAACAACTTTTCATGTGTCTTTTTAGAATGCCTCTGTTTGACATTTTAAAACATGTATATTAGTGTAGTTAAGTACATTTATTTTAAGGAGGATTAGGTGTGCCAGTGTGCTTCATAATGGCAACCTGTAATTATTTTTATAAGCATCAACTGTTCAGATTTCATATTTATTTTTTCAAGAGCATGACAGGCACTTACAATCATTTCACAAGAAAAAAAGAATACTGTACACAGCAGATGCAAATTATTTTTCCTCACTTGTCCAACACAAGTTTATGAATACTCTGTATTTTAGCTAAAAACTTAACATAAATAAATGTTAAGAATCTTGCACCTCAAAACATGATTACCAAACAGAAAAAAAACTTTTAAAAAAAGACTAATGAGTTTTCAAAATTCAGCACAGTATATATATACCCTTTATTCATTACAGTACTGTGGGAAAATTTGGAACATGACAAACCTATGTTGAAATGTCACTTCCAGTACATGTTAACTATGTGCTCCTGGCAACAGTTAAGGTTCTAGCTTCAGCTTATCCATGTGTTAAATGGGGTCTAACAACTGATAATTCACAGTATTGTCCAAATATTTAAAGATCTTAAATGTTTTCCCTCTTTTTATCCTAACTACTTTTCTCTATTTCAGTACTTACAGTTATTCCCAACAATTAAAAATAAACAGCCAGTGGGTTGGCTCACACTTGTAACCCTAGCACTTTAGGAGGCCGACAGGGAAGGACTGCTTGAGCCCAGGAGTTCCAGACCAGTCTGGGCAACATAGGGAGACTCTGTCTCTACAAAATTAAAACACAGCCAGGCGTGGTGGCATGCGCCTGTGGTCCCAGACACTGGGGACACTGGGAACCCCAGGTGTCTGAGGCTGCAGTGAGCTACGATCTACGATCGTGCCACTATACTCCAGCCTGAGTGACACAGCAAGACTCTGTCTCTTAAAAAAGCAAAAACAAAAACCCTAAAACAAACATAAAATTAAACACTTTGACTTCTTTGATTATTTACTAAGTCAGGTTATAATTAAATCGTTCTGGAAGCGCAATTACTATATTTTAAGAAAATATTTTAAAGATACATGCTGCTAGCACAATAAAAATACACCCACATTCCCAGAGAATGAAAAAATCCTCAACTGAGGTAAATATTCCAGGATCACAATTATAACTGAAATATAATACATAATTATAAAGTAAAATTTAACAAAACCAACCCCATTGTATTATCTCCCCTCCCCCTTTAAATCAAAGAAAACATTAAAACCGGGGACTCTAAGGTTTTTTACTTTTGAAATAATTTCAGACTTTTAAAGAATTGCAAAAATACCATAGAGTATTCCACAAAGAATTCCCATATGCCTGTCACCCAGGTTCCACAAATGTATATAACATCTTATATAACCACAGTATAATTCTCAAAACTAACATTAGTTAGTTAGGAAATTAACGTTATTCTATTAACTAATCCACAGACTTTATCAAATTTTGTTAATTGTCCTAATAATGTCCTTCTTCTGGTCCAGAGCTCGATCTAGGATACCCCATTGCATTTAGTTACAAAATCTCCTTCATTTCCTTTGATCTGGCACAGTTCCTCAGTTCATCTTTTATAATCCTGATAACTTTTTAAAAATTTGATCACAGCCTGGGCAAGACAGCAAGACCCCATCTCTAAAACAATGGAAAAAATTAGCTGGGCATGGTGGCACACACCTGTAGTCCTAGCTACTGGGGAAGCTGAGGGGGAGGATCACTTGAGCATTTGGAGGATCAAATGTACAAATGACATACCACACACACATTCAATCAATGCAAGTATAGCAACAAACATTTCCAGTCTTACCCATTTTGGTGGCATATGGCAAAATCAGAAAGAAATCTGGAGTCCTCTTTTCTCACAGTTCTCAAGACTTATTCACTGTAACACCCAAACAGCTCTCAGACTGCCCACTTTTCTTCTCCCTGAGGTAATGCCATCTCTCAGATAAGCCACTGCCACAGCCTTCTAGTAAATCTCCCCACATCTAATTTTGCTCCCCTCCAAATCCAGTGGCTTAGGATGTTTACATATCCTTTAAATATACAAATCTAATCATTTTACTGTCACTCATTTTGATGGCTTTCTCTATATTTCAGATAAAGTCTAATGTCCTCAACACAGCCTAAAACATACTGCATGATCTTCAACCAATCTTTCTACCTTTAACTCATGCAATATTCCCTCCCTCATTCTCTATACTCAATCCATATTAACCTTTTATGAGTTATTCTTTCATACTCCAATTCTTATACATGTTTCTATTACTCAAAATGTATTCCCTTCTGCCTATGTCCCCCCCAACCCTTAGTCCTGCTAACTTAATATAAACAACATTCAAATCTCCACTTAAATTATTACTTCCTCAGTAAAATTATCGCTGAACTTCCAGTCTGGGTTCAGGACTCCCATGTGAAATCATCCCAAAGCACTTGGCATTTCTAAATAACAATTTGTACTAAACAGATTTGTAATTACTTCTTCAAAGTCAGCTTTCCCAGCTAGATTATAAACCCCTTAAGGGCAAGGACTTTGCAATGCACACTATTATATTCCCAGGGCTCAAAACAGTATATTGCACACAAACAGGGGATCAACTAATACTGACTGAATGACTAAATAAACATATAACTAAATCAAAAGATATTGTCAAAAATGTTAGGTAGAATGGGAACCACATAATGATTGACAGTTATGCCAGCAGAGCAATTAAACTTTCTCTATTTTTAATGGATATGGAGACTTCTGGATCCTTTCTGCTGCATATTACCTAGCTAATATTGGAACTATCACCATAAGGTACAAACCAACCCTATTCTTATCCAGCAAATGGAGAAAAGTTAAAAGTCTAGAGCCAAGATAATAGTAATAGCCTAAAACTTAAACACATAATAAAAAAGCATCATCAACCATTTCTTTCTTAAAGTTCATTATTTTAAAAAAATGATGGCTAGCATAATACAGTATCAAATTATACTATTACTAGCCATTACATACTTTAAATCTAGTTGTGCTGAGATGCACAATATCCATATTAGCCTGCTTTGTGTACTTGCTACAATTTCCATTCAAGATAATTTATTTTGGCTTAAGCACTAATATAGGGACCAATATGTTTAAATGAGATGGTGAATGGAAATTTTTAGATATTTTGTCACTGCCATTGATTTTGTATTCTCAGTTCAATAAACTTTCTGACAGAACTTTTACTATCATGTGATTGAAGAAAACCATGACCAAGCATAAATGAGCCTTTAAATGTACTTTACCACCAAAATAATTTAATTTGCCCATAGGAATCTGGGAAAATCTATGACTTTTATTCTTGTAGATACAGTGTACTTATATAATCGAATCAGAATCCTATTTTTCTCCTCAAAAGCGACACATTAGAGGGATGTGAAACACTGCAATAGGTTTCTTCGCCACCCCCTTTTTTTCCTTCCTTTCTCCCCTCCCCCCTTTTTGGTACAATTATTATTTTCCTGCATCTCAGGAAACCTGAACCAACATATTGGCAAACTAATGATTTCAAAACCATAACATAAAAGCTAACCAACATTACTTTTCATAAAGAACTTTTTAAAGCAGGCCTGGTACAGTGGCTCACACCTATAATCCCAGCACTTTTAGAGGCCAAGATGGGAGGATAACTTAAGCTCAGGAGATTGAGACCAGAGACGCAATGTAAGTGAGACTACAACTCCACAAACAACAACAATAATAATAAAAATACTAGCCAGGCACAGTGGCACACATCTGTAGTCCCAGGTACGCAGGAAGCTGAAGTCAGAAGGTCACCTGAGCCTAGGAGTTAGAGGTTGCTGGGAGCTATGATGATGCCATTGCACTTCGCCTGGGCAACATATGAGACAGACCCTATCTCAAAAAATAAAACAAAATCAAACCATAATGTTCCTCTCCATTACTAAAGTGAAATGAGATAGTCTTGGTCAATAGCACAGCACGTATCATAAGAGAATGAACCAATCTTGCTTTAATCACTGATGTCTGAGAATGATGAAGACAGTATCTGGCATCAAAGAGGCTTATGCTACCTATTATGTCACAAGTTTTTTGAGCAAAGAGCTAAGTAAGTCATACTGTACACTTTTTACTTTGTTCATAATAACTGTGACTTTCCAATTAAGAAATTATCCATTAAATCTAATTTTACTAAACAGTAATTACACTGCATAAAATTCAAAATGCATTACTATAGATATTGCTTTGTAAAAAATAATCAAATCCAAGAAAAAATATAGTTTGTATTACTTCATAAATCTGCCCCAAAATGCCTAACATTTCTGTGATTTGGTCAAAATAAATGTCTTTATTTAAACCTATAAAAAGGAAGGGCAGTATGGACTAGACCACATGAAAATCACAGTCAGTCTCCCCAAATTTTTCTTTTTTTTTTTTTAACTTCACCATCATCATCAACTTTTTCCCCTATGAGATTTGAGCAGAGCTAATAAAATGATGATAAAATTACTTTCTCTTCAAACTCCAAGGATTCACTACACGCTTAAATAAGTATTTTTGAGAACGACAAAGTGACCTATTTGAAAGCACAACAAAGGAGAAATAAAGATGCCCGGGTAATCCATACAAGTGGAAATAAATCCTTGTATTTAGGAATGGTACTCATTTATGTGCATATTTAACGTGACATTTGCCAGAGTTTTGAAGGCCCCAAAGCCTCGTTTCTTTCAAATTTTCAAACAACAAAAGTCTTGGTTATATCATAAATGTAAAGATCTCTATAGACAGTCAAGGAAAAAAATGAAAAGTCAGCTGGATTTTAAACAGAAGAGACAGCTAATATGGATACTTCACATCTCAACAGCAGATCTCCCAGCCTGAATCACACAACTAGCTAGAATCTTTCCAGAGCCTGTGGCTGAATGTGTTCCTGTCCAGAAAAATACATTACAAGGGCTGATCCCAGAGGTTTGAAAAATATCACCTTAGCAGAAAGAAAAACATAATACATTTGGTCTTTAAGTATCACCAAAATATGCTAACATAGTTTACTAAATGTTTGCCATTATTTTCTTTGCATTCTTGTTCAAAATGTATCCTTATTGTCCAAAAAAATCTAGATTATTTAAAAGATACTTGGAAGTTATAGTTTCTTCACTTACCATATTTTATTTTAGAATTTTTGGTCATTAAAAAAGGGTGAAACATAAATATCCTGGTCTGTTTTTAGTATACTGAAATATTCTCCTATGAGTAGGTACCACTGAAAAGAGAAATCAATTCAGACAATTTTATTACTAAAATATGTCTTGTTACTACATGATAGCCCACATTTCAATTCAAGTTTTGGGTAAGGATAAAAACTGTTTCTTTTCTAAATAATTTGAAGAAAGAAATGAATGTTGATCTTTCTCTGAGGACAAAACGTACCAAGAACTGAAACTTTTAATTTAACAATGACACAGGTGAAAGAACATGACATCTGAAGTTATACCATCTAAACTTCAGTCTTAGATTCTAGTATTTACTAGAATGATATCTTAGGCTAGTTACTTAACCTCTATAAAGCTTGATTTATTCATCTGTTAAATGGGATCATAAAAAAGATATCCATATCTCTCATATATGGTTATACAGATATATATCAGATATATCTCTCAGATATGTCATTTAATACTAATAAAACTGTAAACCTTTTGTAAACTGTAAAACTACTATCTAATACTACTGCTTTTAGTATTACTACTATTATAACAATAATAACAATATATAGGATTTTAAATAGTGCCAAATTACTTTAACACTGTTATTCACTGCTCTAATCAAAACAAATGAATGCTAGGGAAGCTTTATGCAGTATTAATTTTCCTCTTGCAGGTGAAAAAACTGACACAAGTAGGCAGGTGCTGTGGTGTTCTTGTGCCAAAAAACTCGTCTCTAAGGTTCTCCCCTTCCTTTTGCTGATCTGGAACATCAAAACCTTTTTTAGCCATAACTCTCACGGTTCTCTAAGAAAAAAAATCCAAGGCTGGTCACTCAAATGTCCTATAACTTACTCCCTCAGGCTTTTAGCCTTCCAAGGTGACAAGAACAAATATCACACGTAATAAACATTAAGTATGGATTTTAAGAAATATTTAAACTGAAAAAGAACCCTTTGTTCAAAGCTCTAGATGTTCAGGATCCTCTGCATGTGGTATGCCTCTAAGACACCCTGGAACACAGTTTGAAACCCACTAGTCTCAGAGAATTTTCCAGGTCTGTTAAGTATTTTAGATTAAGGCTGAAATTATGATCTATTCAAGAATGCACCAATATAGAGGTAATGGTGGGACCTGCAGATAGGGAAGGAAGTGAAGGGGAGGAATAAAGGATAAAAGGATCGCACCATCAGGAAGACATAACAATCCTAAAAGTGTGCTAACCAAAAAACAGCAACAACAACAACAACAAAAACCTCAAAATATATCAAAGTAAAACCTGAGTTGGGAACCGACAGGTTTACTAAACAGATACTCAAGACAGGAAAAGAGGAGCTGAACAAATAAATCACCATCAAGTCATAAATGACATACATAAAAAACACCACAATTACACATTCTTTTTAAAAGTCCATGGAACAGTCATCAAGATAGACCGTATCTTGGACCAGAAAACAAATTTTTTAAAAATTTAAAGGAATTTATATCATACAGTGTGTGTTATCTGCTATAGGGGAATCAAACTAGTAATCAACAGACAGATAACAGGAAAATTCTCAAATACTTAGAAATCAAACAACATATGCTTACAAATAACCCATGGGTCAAAAAGAAAGTCTCAAAGGAAATGAAGAAAAATATATAGCACTGAATGAAAATGAAAATATACCGCATTAAAATGTGTGAGGTGGAACATATAACTCTCTACCCCTTTTACATGTGAGCTGTACATAGTGACTTCCTTCCAAAGATCACAGTATGGGAAGGAGGTGTGTGGGTAACTTTACAGTGGAGAAACCTGACAAACACTACCTATGCTACGTGATCAAGTTTAACATCATCATTGATAAGTCATGTTGATCACACATACCCTTGATACATGATGAATGGCACTTTAGCTCTGTGGTCTTTCTGCCAAAAACCCTATAACCCTAATCTAGACATGAGAAAAACACTGAATTCCAATTGAGAAACATTCTACAAAATACCCAACCCACACTCCTCAAAACTGTCAAGATCTTCAAAAACAAGGAAAGTATGAGTAACTGGCACAGTCTAGAAAAGCCTAATGAGACATGACGAATAAATGTAATATGGTATCCTAGATAGGTATCTGGGACAGAAAAAGAACAAAAAATCTAAAACTATAAAACTCTTAATACATAGAGCAAAAGCTTCATAACATTCAGTTTGTCAATGACTTACTGGATATGATGCCAAAAGCAAAAGAAAAAACAGACAAGTTCAACTTTATGAAAATTGAAAAGTTTTGTGCATCAAAAGACAATGTAAATAGAGTTTAAAAGGACACATATGGAATGGGAGAAAACTGTACTTGTGCATATATGCCCAAAATAATTGAAGGCAGCATCTCTCAAAGAGACACCATATCCGTAGCAGCATTATTCACAACAGCTAAAATGCAGGTGCAACCCAAGTGTCCATCAGTAGATGAATGGATAAGCGAAATGTGGTATATACATACAAAAGTATATTATTAGCTTTTTAAAAGGAAAGAAATTCTGACACATCACAGGATGGACGAAACTTGTGGACATTATGCTAAGTAATGAGCCAATAAAAGACAAAAGACACAAAAGACAAATATTGTATAATTCCATTTATATCAGTATTTTCAGAGTAGCCAAAATCATAGAGACAAAAAGTAAAATGGTAGTTGGTTGACAGGGGCTAAGAGGAGTGGGGAATAGGAGTTATTATTTAATGGGATACAGCTTTCGTTTCATAAAACAAAAAGTTATGGAGATGGATGGTGGTGATGGTTGCACAACATTATGAATATATTTAATAACACCAAACCACATAATTAAAAATTATTAAGATGATAAACTTTGTATTACCACAATTTTTATAACTGAGAAAAAGACCCCAAGGAAATCTGAATAAAATATGAACTTTACCTTATTAAGAATCTATTAATACTAGTTTATGAATTGTGACAAATGTGGCATAATAAAGTAAGAAATTAAATTTAAATTTAACATCCCCTCCCCCTCCAAAATCTTGAGGACCTAAGAATAGGCAAAGGATTCTTAGACTTGACACCAAAAGCATTATCCATTAAAGGAAAAACTGATAAGCTGATGATCCTCATCAAAATTTAAAACTTTTGCTCTGCAAA
The DNA here is from genome assembly GCF_040939455.1 of Microcebus murinus. NCBI lineage: Eukaryota > Metazoa > Chordata > Mammalia > Primates > Cheirogaleidae > Microcebus > Microcebus murinus. The sequence continues at coordinate 131,965,543 of NC_134104.1, read as the reverse complement.
AGACTCTGTAAAGACAATTGAAAAGACAAGCTATAGACTGGAAGAAAATATTTGAAAATCACCTACTTGGCCTTGTATCCTACATATATAAAGAACTCTCCAAACTCAACAGTAGAAAAGCAAACAACACAACTAGAAAATGGGCAAAAAAGAATGAAGAGACATTTCACGGAAGAGGCAAATATGGCAAATAAACCTATAAAAAGATGTTCAACATCATCATTAGCAATTAGGGAAATACAAATTATAACACAATACAGTATCACACACCTATGGAAAAAATAGTGACAACACCAAATGCTGGTGAAGATGCAGAGAAACTGGACCAGTGATAAATCACTGGTGGTAATGTAAAATGGTACAGCCACTCTCGAAAGTAATTTGGCAGTTTCTTATAAAACTAACCTCAAACTACCATACAACCCAGCAATTGCACCTCTTGAGCATATATGCCAAAGAAATGAAAACTTATGTTTACATAAAACATACACGAATATGTATAGCAGTTTTACTTGTAATAAACCCTAACTGAAAACAACCTCAATGTCCTTAAACAGCTGAAAGTGACTGTAAAATATCCACATTAAATACTATGCAGCAATAAACAGGAACAAATGATGAATACACACTTTTAGTTGAATCTTAAAAGCAATTATGCTGACTGATAAAAGCTAATCTCAAAAGGTTATATACCATAGCATTCCATTTATGTAACATTCAGAAATGACAAAATGATAATGGGTATGACTTGTAAGAGTGTATCACGAGGAATTCTTGTGAATGGAACAGTGCTGTATCCTGACTGTTGGCAGTGTTTACATGAATTTACACATGTGATAAAACTGTGTGGAACTAAACACAGACACAACTGAGTACGCATTAAATTGGAAAAGTCTGGAAAATGGTGGTAGCTTCATTGATGTCACAACTGTGATATTGCACTACAGTTACACAAGATGTTACCATTGGGGAAAACAGTGAAGGATGTAAAGAATCTCTATGTTTTTTTCTTATGGCTGCATTTGAATGTACAGTTATCCGAAATTTAAAAGTTTAATTTAAAAAGACAATACCTGTATGATAAAATGGAAAGGTAGATATTTAAGGCATTGGTAACTTCTTTCAAAACGAATCAGTACTAAAGGATTGAAAGCTTAGTACAGGGACCAACACAAAGTAATAAATAAATGTTAGCATGTCCTATCACTATTATTTGATAAGAAAAAACTAAAGGGATAACAGTTTTCCTTTGAACAGGCAGTATATAAACATGTTTTGAGAAAACTTTTTAATTCCACTGACTTTTTTTAAAACTAAATGAATCCATAAGACATTTAATGTTTTGTGTGTATAGCCAAGTATCAGAGGATAAATTAATTTTTAAAATCTTTTGAAAATTACTAATTGTCTAAAAATACTTGCCAACCATTTCCTTAAATTAACATGTTCTACTTTGAAAATCACAAGTAATAACAGAATTACATGGTGTCCAACTAACCTATCAGTTACATTAATAAACTACCTAAGTGTTATGTAATCATAAAAGGATAATTAGAAATAAGTGGTTTAACAATGTCATTCTCACCTTTTTAAATAATAATAAATCTTTCCTCATGTACTTTTTTTTTTTAAGATAAAGGGTCTTGCTCTGTAACCCAGGCTGGAAGGAGTACAGTGGCATGATCATAGCTCACTGCAATCTAGAACACCTGGCTCAAGTGATCCTCATGCCTCAACCTCCTAAGTAGCTTAGACTACAAGTGCGTACCACCATGCCCAGCTAATTTCTAAATTTTTCTGTGGCGATGGGAGTCTCACTATGTTACCCAGGCTGGTCTCGCTGGAACTCCTGGTCCCAAGTGATCCTCCTGCCTGGGCCTCCCAAACCACTGGGATTAAAGATGTGAACCACTGTGCCTGCTTTTTCTCACATACTCTTACTGAGGAAGAATAAATAAGCTCTTTGCGTATAACTATGTAACCTTAAATGTGTTTTCTGAACCCAGGATACTAGTTTGAAAATATCTTAAAAGCAACTTTATAAAACAAATACAACTGAAAAGTTCAGAGCATTTTAGAATGCTAAATCATTTATCCCAAAATTTATCTAGTCCACTCCCAATGCATAAAGCTGCTAGGTACTCTGCAGGGGGCACCCAAATCACTCTTCCTTGTAATTTCTACACTATTCAATATATAATGTGGACCACAGGACTAGATCTAGGTAATTTCTCTGGTACTTATTATGTACTAAAATTTTAAAGACAGCTATCATCTACCTCCTACACAATAAATGTATACTGCCTGCAATGTTGAGTAAACTTACTTTTGATAATTCCTTATTTGTCAATGTTTACTTCCACTCAATAAAATGACAGAAGAGCTTTTTCAAAGTACTATTTCTAAAAGCCTGGAAGTGTACTAATAGAGACTAATGAGCTCATGTAACTGAAAACATGATATTTAAAGCTGTGAAAAGAGAGTACTAAGTTCAACTTCAAAGTACCTATTTACAGACCAAATTCATTTAAATTTGTTTGTAAACACTGCAGCTTTAAAATCCTTTCGAACTTCTAAATATTTTAGGAGTTCTAGGTAAGCTGGGGAAAGGCTGGCTTCTAGAGTATGTGTTTTTTACCATGCCTACTGCATTAGAATTTATGGGGTAGTTCCACAGGAATCTAAATTTTTAACAAGATTCCTGGGTGTTTTTATGCATAATTAAGATTACTATTGGCTGCTATGTTGTAAGACACCACTTAATGCAGAAGCAGGATGCTTTGTAATAATTTTTATTCTTGTCAAATAGGGGATCTCTCCATTTTTCCAGAATGATCTAGCTTCGAGATCACTAAAATATATTGAGAAGGCAGAGTGCAAATTGCATCAGTATCACAGACCCTGATGGTGGTAGGGATTTCCTGGTAAACCTCTCCTTACACCAAAGTCTCATGTAAGGCAAAGCTCTCCAGAGAAGACTAAGAGGAATTTGCAAATAAGACTACAGCTAAACCTTGATGGAATACTTCCTGGCCAGCAATGAAGCCAATCATGCCACCCTACACCAGGTGTGCCAATGGTGGCAAGCCATCAGTCACTGGCTCCAGTTAGTTGTTATGTCTAATTAGCTTGCACATCAATGGAAACAACAGTGACGAAACTGAACAATCTCTCATCAAAGCTTAATATTTAAATTCCTTGCATCAACTTACTGAGAGCCATTTGGCAGAGAATCTGCGCTTTTGCCTACCTACATACCAATTTTCTACCTACTATTCTGTCTTGTTAGTTTGGCAAAATTTAAGCATTATATTTACTTTTAACTGTTTTTCACAAATTCAAGAAAAACTACAAAGACAAATTTATATGCGATTTTACCACCCATAGCACCTGGTAAAATGCATCAAAAGTTCACACTTCTTCATGCCCATTCTGAGAGAGGGGCCTTGCCCCCTGTTAGAAGCTTCATAAACATTCATCTCTTTGGTTTGACTTTTCAATATAACCCTGTAAATCTCACGTTTTAGCTACAACTAGAGTTACCTATTATCAAATATAAAAATTTATGTCTGTGAATTCTCACTTTAATTTTTATATCACTAAACACTAAAATTTTCATCAAAAACTATTTTGTTATATTTTCAGAGAAACCAAAATCCACTTTAGCAAATAAGATCCAAGGGAAGGGGCAAACACATAAGTATAAATGTTGTATTCAGTTTAAATACTGCATGTGCAAAAGACTACTGAGATCAAAAGCATTTTAGCTAAATGACAGCACTCTACACACACTCCAAGTTATGATGGTGTTATGTCCCAATAAACCCATTGTAAGCTGAAAATATCCTAAATTGAAAATGCATTTAATACACCTAAAGTACCAAATATCATAGCTTAGTCTAGCCTGCCTTAACTGTGTTCATAACATTTACATTAGCCTACTATTAGGCAAAATCATCTAATACAAAGGCTATTTATAATAAAATGTTGAATATATCATGCAATTTATTGAATACTGCACTGTAGTACAGTTTCTACTAAATGTTTATCGCTTCCACACCATCATAAAGTCAAAATATTTTAAGACTTAACCATCGTAAGGGCCATCTATATTTTATAGACTCAGCCACAGAGGTAGAAGGTACTTTTTAGAGATTATCTAATTTTTTATTTTGCAAATTAGGAAACTGCCTGTCAAGATTACTGGCATGCCTCATATTTCTTTTCCTTTTTATCATACCAAATTATTCAGAATTGTTGCACTGACTTTCATTTTGGATCACAAAAAAGAAAATATTTGATTTCCTCAATATCTATTAATATATCATGACCACTGTTCTATTTTTACGGTAATAAATAAGAGGTGAGTCAAGTATAGCTTACAGTAATTATTGTTAAACAAGAAATCAGCATGTATCTATCATCCTACACCTGAGACTGAAAGAAATCTAGAATGACATTTCAGGCAATCAGCACCCTGAAAGACCTCATCTTCACAAACTCCTACAACACTTCAACTCCTTATCTATGCACAGAGGTTTTGTTTGAACCTTATGAGCAGGTTTACAACACTTTTTTTCAGACCTGTAAAATGTTTCACTAGTCTATAAAATTTTATTTAGCCTTCCCCAGGGTTCAGATGAAACAAAGCCGGAGATTTGGCTTACGTTTTATAACTCCTAACACTTCACCAGAATACATCTTCTTATTTCAGGCCATCACTGATTTTTCATTACTTCATCAGGACTGCGATTCTACCTTCAGTGCCATCCTCAACCCATCTTTGTACCTGAGGCTTATACAATAATTCTATAAATGTTGCTTGCCCAAGTCTTCAGTATTAGTTGTTCTTCTGGTATGTATGGCAGAGACAAGCAATGACAAGAGGCGCTTTACTAAGCAAGTTGTATTTGTTTTGCCAAAGAGAAAGAGAGAATGAAGTTATATATCCTCACTGTCCGAAAAAATTAGAAATAACAATTCCAGAATAATGTCCTAACTGACAGTCTCCAACACTAACTGCAGCCACAAACAAACCTGCTATAAGTACAATAAACAAGCTTATCTGTATTGGCTTACACAAGTGTTTCTCCTACTTAAAAGGCTGCTTAAAGAGTTTCACACCAGTGAAACGGAGTGGATGAAGGTAGGGGAGAGGGGTAGTAGTGTATCAGGTTCTGAACTACAGACTAAACTTTATGTGCCATTAAAAGATTTCTGAAAAATTTTTGAAGTCAAAACTATATATGACCTCAAACGTTTTTAGAAGATATCTGCCATTAATCAAAACCCCTCTCTCTGACTTTATACTCAATATTCCTAGTAAAATTCAATGATTTATAAAAAACAAGGGACTGACATATCTTAAATCTTTTAATCGAACCAATTTAAGAACATAGAAGTCTCAGCAGCTGCTCAAAACTTAAGAAAAATAAAATATTGAAAAGCCAGAGAATTGGTACCCTTCTTTTTTGTCAGATTATAGTTAATAAAACATCTATAACAAGTGAAAATGACAGAGGAAATTATTTGGGAGTTTCCAAGAATCAAATGACATCCATTGCCACCTGAACCTGAGTTCAGAAAGAGTGTCAGCTTTAAGATATTTGTTCTTTCCCCATCCCTAGCTAAATTAATTCTTCTCTTTCTAAGTTTCCATATGCTTTATTTGAAGTAACCTAATCCTTAAACTGTCTGATATTTATATAGTTATTTATAGTGTGACTATATATAATAACTTATCATACAAACCAGGACATGTGAAAGTGAAAAGGGGTGATATCATAATAATAATTATGCCAGGATAAGAGGGGTCAGGCCATGTGGGCTCCCTAATTATTCTCATAATTCTCTCTCCTCTATTAGAATGGAAGCTCAATGATATGGGGAATTTGGAAATTCATTATTATATTTCTCACAGTAGTACATTATCTTAAACTAAGCATTCGAGTGCTACATCCTGGAAAATGAATGTACAAATAAACTCTAGAGGATTTATACGACTACTTAAGGAAGCTCAATTGTATACATTCTGACTCTTTTGGACAAAGACTATGTTTGTAAGCCTATGGGTCTAGACTTTAAAATCTAAGAAAAGAATGAGAATGGAAATTACTTATGCTATTCCATTAAATATATTCTAATGTTTCTGCATAACATTAAAGGACCTAAAAGTGTTCAAATCCTAACAGCAAAATCTTAATAGTCATCACTATTCCAGCTTCTGAAAATATGCTATAACCCTAGCAACTGAATGATCTAAGAATATAACTCTCTCCTCTAGCCCAGCACCAGATTAGTATGTAAACTGTGAAGAGAGTATACAAATTGAATATTCTTATTTGCCTTTCAATATATTATCATTTTATGACTATCTACTATATAAAACACATTATTAAATCTAAATCCTTGTCCCAAAGGAAAAAAAAATAAACAGCTCTGTTGTGACTACCTTAATTCTTAGAAGAGTAAAATAATCTAATATTTACATTCTTAGTGATCAAAATTAATCTGTGCCTAGCAGATTCAAAACTGCTACAGTTTTCATGATACTAAACAAAGACCTATCCTGTCCTGCTTCCCATTAACTTTGTATCAGTAGATCTACTTTTCATTAGGACTAGTTCTGGTTGGTGGCAGAAAGCAATTTGGTGTTGTTAAAGTATTTATAGTTTCATTTCAGTTCCACTGTGGTTTGTTGAACAGACATAAAACCACAGACTTTATCATATGTGTCACTTCCTGTAATTTACAACTGAGCCCAATTCTAACACACAAGTTAACAAAACAAAAAACAATAAAGAAAATAATTAGAATTCATTTAGGTCTTTTTTTTCTTTAATTCTTTTCCCCAAAAGAAAGGTGTGAAAAAAACCTGAAAACCTGAGGAAACATTTCCTAATTGCTTTTCTCTCCTGTAATTTTAGTCAGTTATACATAAATCATCTGTGATAATGGGAGCTATAAATAATAAGGATATAGCACAAATAACCTACCTTTATTTTTATTGTTCTTCACACCTAAAATTTAAGGAATCTGCTAACAAGCAACAAAACTGAAAGATGTGAATTTCATTTTCTAGTCCACTTTCTGGCATTAACGGGGAAATGGTCAGAAGCTAATAAACAGGGAAATGGTCAGAAGGTGGCTGGTATAGGAGAGAAGAGAAAAGCACAGAAAACACAGGAACCAGTTAATGAGATGATAATTACACTTTCCTGGATGCATACCCGTTAAACTCCCTTCACAATTCACAACAAAGTTTGGTCCTTCTTAAATTCACTTCTGGGATAGTCAAGAATATAGTTATTTTAAACACATTTTTTAAAAATATTGATTTCAAGTGACAACTTCATTTTTGTAAGATATTAAATTTGCTGAATAATATCTTTTGTTTTTAATAAAGTCACAGATTCAACTAATGCAACATTACAAAAAAAACTGTTTCATCCAGGTCCCAAATAAACATAAGTGATGAAGTGGAACAGGAATAAACTGGCCCAGTACCAACCGAAGACTTCAGAACATTTATGCAGCAAAGAAACAAAATCGCATAGTACATTAGTCAAAACAAATTTTTAATACTGCACAGTTATTCCAGAATCAGGGAGTATTCACACTTGGCCTAACAGTTTACAGACACATATCAAGCATCTATCACTTATGCATCCATTTGTTTTAAAAACATTTAATGAAGTCCACTATGGTTCAATCAAGGCTATGGGGGAGTGAAGAGGTATATCACAATTTTTGCCTTCAAAGAGTTCAATAATCAATCATGAAAGTGCTACGAGAGAGCACGAGAGTAAGATGTTTTTGCCTCCTGTGCAAAAAGGCGGGCCTCGCAGAGAAGGTAACATTGAGCTAAGACTGGAGAAAAGGATAGGAGTTTGCTAAAAGGGGAAAAAAGGAATCCTGGCATTCAGAGAAGCTTTATTTACACAGGTTGGGATTAGAAGTGATTAGAATTTTAGATTTTTCTTTTTTGGATTTTGGAATATTTGCATTACATGGACCCATTAAGCATCCCAAATCCAAAATGCTCTAATAAGCATTTCCTTCCAGTATTATGTCAGCACTCAGAAAATTCAAATTTTGAAGAATCTCTGATTTTAGGATTTCGGATGCTCAACCTGTATTCCTTCCACCTGGACTAGCTTTGAGGTCATGCTAAGTGACTCAAATTATTTCCCTTAAATCCTTTAGAATAAAAATCATTAAGACTTTTACATTCCCTGGAAAAAACAATATAGTAAGTACTACCATGAATAACGAGTGACATGCAAAGAAATAGATAACTATAGAAGTAAATTATAAATGTCACAAAATTTAGGCAAGTTAAAACACCACACCTGATTCTTTACCTATAAAATGAAATAAAAATCATCTAACTTACTGTCACAAAGTATCTATGAAGATCAAATAATATATAGAAACCTTTTTTGGCAACTATATTGCACTAAACTAAGCAATTATTTGTTAAAGCCTAATGAATCTTGATGTTAATTTCTGAGTCATGATTCTGATTCATGATTGCAAAAAATTATTATCTGACATGGACAGATAATATATATACTTATATTAATACTAACTATTGACAAGTTATTTTATGTTTTATCAAACCACAAATGTTTAGAAAGGAAACAAGGAAATGCTTGTCTACTAGAAAAAAATACAAAATGCTTAGGACTCTACGGTTAAGTTATGCCTAAAACCAAATTATTTGGCATAGATGCCAAATTAATGCTAGATAAAATAATTATTACAATATTAAATTATAGAGAAAAATGCATGGTATTTCCTAAAGCTTCCTGAAAAAAAGACTACATAATGCTTCATGGATTTTCGGAAGTGCTATGGTTTTGTTCTTATCTTTATAGTTATATGTGTAATCTTAGATTGTAAGGCTTAGAAAATTACATAACCTCTGTGGATTCAATTCATCAAAATGATACGGTTGGATTAGTCAAAATTTAAAGTTCAAACAATCTCTAAAATACTACTAACAGCATTAGTAATTAATGAATATATATGGAGATGTAGTTGCCGTCTTATAAGATACAAAGTTTTACAGAAAACACTAAAAAAAAATACCTTGTGATTATTCCTCATTATTAATGAAGTCACAGACTGATTCCATCTAAAAAGCAGCACTTTGGTCTGGGAGAAGTAATAGAGATTTCTCATAGCTTCCAGTTTCAGACTTCTCTAACTGTATTATTCAGCTTATATAAAACCAGTAACTTTAAGAATACTAACTCTACATAAATACATTTAGAGTTTTTTTGAAAAAAGTTTTCAAGATATCTTGCTGGCCCTTTCAACTAATGGAATAAGACACAAAATTTGCAGCCCAGATGGTGACATTTACATCAAATGAATACCCATGAAAGAGATGTGTAAGTTCATTATGAAAAATTCCAGTTTCTAGCTAAATGAAGACTTTGTTATATAATTTATTAAATATTTCAAGAACAACTTTACTTATGGATAAAAGGTTAACATTCTTTTAACCACTTGAGTTTTTCTTCTGTGTTTTATGCATAGGTGCAAAAAGCAGGCTATTAAATTTAAAAATAATTTCAATCTTTATGACAAAGGATTGTAAAACTTTTTAATAGCTGAATATGTTAAAAGATAACATCAGCAATAATGTAAATCATTCTCCTGTGGCCTAAATTGCCTGAAGAGTTATATCCCATCCCAATCCTATTACATATCGTCCTAATCCATATCCTTGAAGGTGGTGCTTTAAAAATTATTCAATGGGCAGGACTTCTAGAATGGGAGTATAAAGAGCTTGGAGATATCTCCTCTCCTCCCCAATATTTATTAACTTGCAAAAATTGGCAAAGACAATGATTTACAGTCTCAAAATTGAGGAAAGGTCTTGGAACAAATTGCAAAACATTTATTCAACAAAATCTACAGAAACTCAGTAATAGCAGTGGGAAGGCACAGCATTCAAGCTAGAAGATGCACCCAACCCCCCCAAAACTCTGTGTTATGGAAGAGATGTTCTAGTGGCAGCTGAGTGGCAGTTCTCATCTCCCACAAATCCCAGGAGTGGAAGAGCTATGCCTGGCAAATTTGGTAGCTGGGAAACATCATCAAATATCACTTTCCACAGCTCCATGCTACAGAAGATCTATATCAAGCAGGTAGTAGTAGCAGACAGGCAGTGCCTGTTTTGCAGCTCCTAACTCCCACTACTAGATCCAGTGGGCTGGATGGCAAGAGCAGTTTCTATCACCTCCACACACACACACATACATACACACAGCTCCTGCTCCACAGGGCAGATCCTGGTGGGAGAGCTGGTGAAGAGCAAGCTCCCTGTAACTCCCCAGTTCTTGACTCATAGTACAAAATACAGGAGAAGGTTTAAGCAAGCCTCAAAGACTGGCAGCATCCTAACCCTGCCAAGAAGCCAGACTCTGGATCATACTGTGGAGCAATTTATGCCCCCAGGAATTACTGAAAACAAAAGAACAACAGCTAGTGTTATAGGTTAAATTCCACCCTCCCCCAAAGATGCTAACCCCTCTCCCAAATCTGTGAATGTGACCTTATTTGGAAATCAGGTCATTTAAAGTGTAATCAAGTTAAAGTTAAGGTCATCATAGTTGGTTGGTACTAATTCGATACATTAATAACTGATGTCCTTGTAAGAGAAGGAAATTCAGACAGGGGTGGACACATGAGGAATGATGCCAAGTAAATACAAAGGCAGAGACTGGAGTGATGCATATACAAGCCAAAGAAGGCCAAGGGTTGCTGGCAAATACCAGAAGCAGTAAAGAAGGATTCTCCCCTACAGGTTTCAGAGAGAGAATGGCCCTGCCAACACCTTCATTTTGGACTTCTAGCTCTCAGAACTGAGACAATAAACTGTTGTTTTAAGCCATCCAGTTTGTGGTTGTGTGTTACAGCAGCCCTAGGAAACTACTACCGTTAGGACTTAGTGGAGGCTAACAGATAAGTAGGCTATCAATAGACACAGACTAGCCAGAAGTTTAATAGGCGGAAAAAAAGTCAAAGAGAACCCAGCTAAAACCACAATAGTCCTTGGTGGTCCAGAGGGTAGCACACATGTCCAAGGCTGCATCTTCTGAGGAACAACCAAAGAGAGACCTTCTGTGATACAAGTCCCTGGCTGAACCCAGGGCAAACACACAGCCTCGCTATACAGTAAAACTTGAAAACATTGTATAAACTAAAAAAAGGCAGTCACAAAAAACATGTTGTATGATTCCATTTATATGAAATGCCCAGAACAGACAGATCTATAGAGACAGAAAGTACATTAGTAGATGCCTAGGGCTGGGGGTATAGGGGAAGGGAGTGACTGCAAGAGAGTACAGGCTTTCTTTTTGGAGTGATGGTTGCATAACTCTAAATGCTCCAGTCGGATTTCATACTTTAATGAATTGTATAGTATATGAATTATTAATACATCTTAATAAAGTCTTTACCAAAAAAAAGCTATTAAAGCCTACAACCTGCGAAGAATGACAGCGGAGTAATACCTAAGAGAAATGAAGAGCAAGGTCTATCACTTAAATAGGTCAAGCTGAAGATAATGCTTGAACTCTGCCAATGGGCACACGGAAAAAGGAACTAATAAAGTGAAACACTGTTGATACAACAATAGTATTTAAGATTGGATGTGAGGAATTAAGAAGAGAAAGATGGCTGTAACAACCTCCAGGTTTCTGCACTGGGTACTTTTACATTAGGCACTGTGACAACCCAAGTAAAATCTGGTTTTCTCCTGGGGAGGAGACTTTCAGATATGGCTGCTATGGGTGTGTGACAAATCTGCTTCTTGAAAGAAAACTACTAAGATCACCACAGGGGACAAACCACGAATGCTGGCCTGGTCCTGGGGATCTTGGCTATCAGCATAGATGCCAAAGGAGAACGATCTGTAAAAAAAAAAAAAAAAAAAAAAAAAAGGAATATAGCTTTTGGTCACAGGGTTGTTGTAAGAATTAAATGTGTTAATACACATAAAAGAACTCGGGATCGATGCAGCGCTCACGCTTGTAATCCCAGCACTTGGGGAGGGCCTACGCAAGTAGATCACTTGAGCCCTGAAGTTTGAGACCAGCTTGGGTAATATAACAAGACCCCAAGTCTATCAAAAACACAAAAAATTAGCTAGGCATGGTGGTACACACCTGTAGTCCCAGCTACTCAGGAGGCTGAGGCAGGAGGATCACTTGAGCCAAAGAATTTGAGGTTACAGTGAGCTATGATCAGGTCACTGCACTCCAGCCTGAGCAACAGAGCAAGACTCTGTCTCTTAAAACAAACAAACAAACAAACAAAAATTCAAAATAGTGTCTGGCACATGTTCAGTGCTAGATAAACATTAGCTATAAAATGAAGAGAATTAGTGTATTACCACAGCCAACACACAAAACAACATTTCTACAAAGGTAAAGATTAAAACATTTAAGGAGACTGTGTTCACCTGTAACTCTTCTCACTAAGAATGTAAGTTTTGACAGAATAGCCAGGTCCATTTCAGACCAAAGAGATCACGAAGGCCAAAGCAGAAAAAGAATAAGAAGAACATTAAGTCCCAACTCCTTCCTGTTTACTTTGGAAGATTAAAAAGCTTATAAAACCAAGTTTTAATCAATTTTAGTTGACACAGTCCAATACAAACTATTAATACAAAACAAATTTGGTTTACAATTTAAGAAGTCATAATTTGTAAAACCTTTACTCCTTTATAGAGTAAAAGACTATCGATTTCTCTCAATTTAATGTATACTGGCTTCTTAAAATTAACCTGTCTCATGAAAATATTTTTAACAACTGGGACGCTGGAAAAGATGCAATCTTAATAGTAAATGGTGTATAAATAGATAAATAGAAATTAATTTACAAGACAATGCATAGGCAGATTGTTAATTACACAGATATACTGGCAATTTTAACTCCTTCTTTCCAGTAAGTTTCAGAAAGTGTTTCTCTAAAAACCATTTTCAAGTTATAACCCACTGACGAATACACTTTTAAAAATATGTATTAAGTGAATAGCAACTTCAGTCCTAATTGTATAACCTGATTTGTGACAGGTTTCTATTTAGTAAGCATTTAGCTCTGTCCTTTCCTAAAAATTAAAGACACTAGAGAAATTGGAATCACCTATTAGAAACAAAAAGTAGGGAGGAAACTTGTTTTTTAAAATCCTAGATAAATTCAAACTGTGCCAATTATCTAAGTTGTAAGTTTCTTTCCAAAACATAACATGTTAGCATTGGAAATGATCTAGTCCAACTCATTTCATTTCCCTAATTAAGAAAATAAAAGCCCACAGAATGAAAGTAACTTGACCAAGCTTGTACAAGGAGCCATTGGCAATCCAAGTCTCTCTGATTACACTAACAGTTCTCTTTTATTGCTCACTCAGAGTAGAGAGCTATACTCTCTACTGAGAATCACACTATGCAGTCTAGGAATAATGGCATCATAACTATTAATATCTTACCCTTACTATTGCTTCACACAGTTCTAAGTGCTTTCACACTCATTCTGTCTGTTGAGGTTATCCTTCAACTTCTCCCCTCTGCCTTACCCAAAGAGATCTTACCTCTTTACTCTTTATTCCTTATTCTCCAAGAGCTTCTCCACAATGTAGCAAACATGGTAATATCTTTTCCCTCTCTATATTTACATCTAAGAGAATTCCCTCTCTACATATAGGTCTAAATATAATACTTTTTTTAATCCCATAAAAAACAGCTTCAGAAAAAAACTGAGAGCAGTCTCTCTTTGGTTAAATCTTTCCACTTTCAGTGAGAAGGACTCAAGAAATAGATCTTTAAAAAAAAGAAAGAAGAGGAAGAAAGACTAGAAGGTAAAGCTGAGAGCAGATATCAGACATTGAATAGTTAGAGAGCTAATAAATCATCCTTTGGGCAATGGGGAGGGGGACAGGATTGGGACACAAGAAATGGAGTTTGGAAAGATGGATTTTAGCCATTCTAGAGGACTGCTTGCAGTGTGGTGGTGTTTTAAAAGATGGCTCGCCTCAAATCAAAGTGCCTGGCAGAAAACTGTTAACAATGACAAACAGGAAGTTAGAGGGCTGGCAGAGCTTTTTGAATGTGAGAAGATGGTAGGCACTTTAACTCAAAAATGCCCCAAATTAGCAGCACTGTTGTTAAGGTGGGCAGGGGGTTGGGGGTGGGATTTCCTTTGTGTATATTGTCTTATGGCATTTACACTGGTAACTCTAATTTAGTATTAGATAACACTAAATTATAGTTACCAATGAACCTATAGTCTCGAGTTACCATGTGACACAATATCTAAGAAGGAAAGATGTTATATTGTGGTGATTTTTAAATATATCCATGAATTCTTTGATATTTTTCCCTTCAAAAGATAAAGTCTAATTCCCCTCCTATTGAAAATGGGCCAATCTTAAGTGATTTGCTTCTGACAAAAAGAATGTGACAAAATTGATGTTATGTGGTTTTTGAGGGTATTCTTTTTAGATAGCTACTGTGACTCCCCCTTTTCATTTCCTTTTCTCTTCCCCTCCACTTTCCCTTTCCTTTCTCTTAACTGCTTGCTCTGGGAGAAGCCAAACGCCATTTCATGATGGCACTCAAGCAACCTGTGAGAAGGTCCTCACAGAGAAGAAATGAGACCTCCTGCCAACCACCAGCACTAACTTGGCAAGCGTGTGACTGAGCCACCTTGAAAGTAGATCCTCAGGCCCTAGTCAAGCCTCTGAATGACTACAGATTGTTACTCAGCAGACATCGTTTTTATTCTAACTTTACTAAGGTAAAACTGACAAAAATTGTATATATATTCAAGATATACGACATAATGTTCTGATACACATATACATTGTGAAAGATGTCAGTAGACATCTTGACAACAACCTCATAAGAGACCCTAAGCCAGAACAGCTTAGCTAAGCTATGTCCCAATTCCTAACCAACAGAAACTATGAGATAATAAATGTTTAACACATTAACTGACATTTGAGTTGCATTTAACTCATGCTAGTTTTGAGCCTGAGGCCTCCCTCATGAAGCAAAACCCAGGCAAAACCCTGCAGTTGGTTTGTAAAAATCTTACTTGTTGATGTTCTTATTGTTACAGTTAATATCAACAATTCTAAAAATGCGGATTAAATGAATAAAAGTCAATACAATTCATTTTTCTATTTATGTTTACCTTTAAATTACTCTTAAGCCTGACAAGTAAAGAAAACCACTTTTACCTTTACGGACTATTTTTCAAATTTTCACATTACTTTTTACATTACCAATTTTCAAGTTTTTATATTACTTTTTATTGGAAAAAACAGAAAATAAAAAATAACAAATTTTTCATTAAATTAGAAAGGATTGTTTTGTTTTTGAAGTTTTATTCTATTTTCATGAAAAAACACTGTAGCCCAAGGAAAAAATATTTTTCTAGTGTGGCAATGTGTTAAGTGAATATATTTTGAAGTAGTTTGTTATGCAGCAATAAATAATTAATACATTTCTTCACCATTGTAGCTACAGCTCTAATACAGTACTGAAGACATTGTTGCCAATGAATGAATGAGGAATTTGAAATAATACCTGGCATCTAAGCTATTATAACTGTACTCACTATGCTCAGTGTGACAGTTAATATTAGGTATCAACTTGATTGGACTGAGAGATGCCTACATGGCTAGTGAAGAATTATTTCTGGGTGTGTCTGTGACGATGTTTCCACAGGAGATTGACATGTGGGTAAGTCCAGACTGAGAAAAGTAGACCTACGCACAGTGTGGGCAGCCACCATTCAATTGGCTCTGGATGTGACTAGAACAAACCAGGTGGAAGAAGGAAGACATTCAGCTTGCTTGCTCTTCTTTTTTGGCTAGCTAGCACTCTCTCCCCTTCTCTCTCTTTCAGAGTAGTATGCCTTTTCCTCCTCCTGCCTTTCTACTTCAGATGCCAGGTTCTTTCTTCAGCCTATGGACTCCTGGGGACTCTCAGGTCTTCAGCCTCAGACTGTAGGCTGCACTGTGTCGGCTTCTCTATGTTTGAGGCTTTCAGACTTGGACTGACCTATGCTACTAACCTCCCTGGGAGCCATGCTACAAACTCCTATCATTCTCCAGCTTGGAGATGGCCCATAGTGGGGAATTTTCCTCTGTAACCGTGTGAGCCAATTCTCCCTAATAAATTCTCTTTCTCATATATATCCTATTGGTTCTGTCCCTCTGGAGAACTAATAACATTCAGATAATATTGTCATCTATCCAAATGATAGCAAATTTTAAGACTAACAGATGTCAACTGTCTAATATGAATGCCTATCTTCAAATGATAAAAACTCTAATACAAGACATGGTAAAACATTTAACAAAGATTATTAATAACAAAATCATTTTTATTACCTTAACATTTATTAGTGTGAAAACAATATCGTTGTCTTTAAAGTCATCTTCTAATTTTGATAATTCCATATGGTACATAATGGATTCTTTACACTGGAGTAAAACCACAGTAATAAGAATAAGCACAGAAAATGAGGGAGAATTAACATCCATCATCCTGAAGAAATAAAAACTAGACAGGGGCTTATAAAGTAAGAAACTAATATCTGAATGTCTGCTACTGCTCTAGGTTATATACAAATTTCACCTCATTTAATCTTGACAACAATTCTAAAACAAAGATATTAGCAGCATTTTACATCTTGTCCTTCATAAGTAGACACAGTTACAAAGTCATGGAGCTAGAATATAAAGCCAGGTATAGCTGATTCTAACATCTGTGGACATTCCACTATTCATCCAAAGTCTACTTATTTCTACAGTATTTAGGAAAATTTGTGAAAACTTAGGGCTAAGATTCTTGAAACTCCCTTCCCTAGAAGGGTTCACTTGATTAGTAAGGCAAGAGAAATGTACAAGTATGCAAAATTAAATGTATCCAGAATCAAGCTAATTTTGCCCTCCTATAAATCTTTCTAAATTGTGAATTACAGCTTAAGTTGCAGAGCATTAAGATGTCCACTTCTGTTTACATTTACCTCATTAGAACTACCTAATCATTAAGTAAATAAAAATGTTTCTTTTTTAAATAGTTTATAATTTTAAAAATCCCATAACGTTTTAACAAAGGGGAGATAATTTTAATACACATGGAATAATTTATAAGTAACATTCTTAAAACCATATGATTATTTAATGGGATCTCTAACAATATAAAATATGATTGCTAAAACAATTTTTTAAACCATCATATTGACATTTAGTACTTGCTAGCTGAATTCAACTCCTGGTTTGAATAAGAATTGTATAGATCAGCAGTCCCCAACCTTTTTGGCACCAGGGACCGTTTTCATGGAAGACAATTTTTTCATGGACTGGGGAAGGGGGAATAGCTTCAGGATGATTCAAGCACATTACATTTATTGTGCACTTTCTTTCTATCATTATTACATTGTAATATATAATGATATAATTATACAATTTGCCATAGGTTGGGGACCCCTGGTATAAATGCTATAATTTAAATAAGCAAATTATTTCAAGTAAAGATGAGAACAGAACACACATTGACATTTGTTACTTACCAAAGTCCTATTAAAATGACAGAACAAAAAATTAATTTAATTTAATAAATATATCATTATGGAGGTAAGGGGGAAAGAGGTAAAATCAATATATTTTGGAAGCTGGAAAGCATATAGACAAATAATGAAGATTTAGCAGATTCAAGATGCTTGGCCCATATATATTATAAATAAACTCAACCAACCAAAGATTACTAGACATGAAAGACAAGAGTCAGAAAAGAGTAACATGGAGAAAGACTATACAGACAGAGGGGGGAAAAATCTTATTAAGATCCCCAGAAAGAGAAAATATTCACAACTATAAAATTACAACAGTAAACTATTTTCAAGAAATAAAAGAAACAGTCACAAAATGGAAAGGGAAGAAGAAAGTCATCAAAGATATGCACCACCTCCACCCCAAATATCTCCAAATTAGCACACTCCCTTTACATTTCTTTGAATTATAAAGATTACAAATATCAGTTTGCTGCTTTTTTTTGTCTTATAAAGTCTATAATGTCTTTAAATTTAAACAAAAGGATTCCTATGAACGTATTGAAGAAATGTGTCAATTTTCCTTACTTGAGTCAATCAAGTAAGATTTGCTTAATTTCCTCACTGAATTAATGTTTAATAATAGAATTTAGTTTAAACAAAATCTAAAAATGAGTAACAGGTCTGTCTGGATTGTTAGTAAAATAGTCAAATAAAATTCTTCCACATTATGCGTTTATCAGTTGAGCCAGGTTCTAAAAGCAGTGCCCATGGTTCATGGTGGTTCTTGCTCTACAGCTAACCGCTGGTTCATTTACTTGTCATTCCAGATGGGAAAATGGTACTATAAGGAAGCCAACCAGAAGTAGTTATGTGAAAATGTACACCTGTATAGCCATAGGTCATAAATCAGTGCCACTAAGCAACACTGACATTTGTAATATAAATGAAGTGACCATAACCAGATGATTTATTTACCTCTTTGATTTGTTTTGATTGGACTCATACTAATACCTATAATCTGAACCAGAGCATTTTTGGCTTTGATAGATAGAGCTGTTTGGCACTCAGACACTTACCATTGTTCTTTAGATAAAAGTCGCAACTAAAATATTATTAGAGGGTTTAAGTAAAGGATTGGGTTTCTTTCCATGGAGGCTTACTTTAGTTCCTGGATATACATACAAAAATTCTAGCAATGTCAGCCATATAGGGAACTAAGAAAAGGACAGTCAAATGACTTGCTCAAGATAACAACAAACAGATTTGGAATTAGATTTAGGCACAAAAAGCAGTTGATTCTCACTCATCATTATAAAATGAAAAGATACTTCAAGTTTCTTGAAGTTCGTTTCTTTTAACTATTTCAGTTGCCAGGTAGTTTTCTAGTATAAGTTTTCCTAAACACTTTTTCAGTCTCTTTTTTATCTACCACTTAACTTCTGAAGGTTCATCCAAGAATAATTATTAATATGGCATGCCAGCATATAAAATAATAAAGGCCTAGTGTTCAAAAAATGAACAGTTTTCATAGTAATATTCTCTGAGAATACCGAAGCAAATAAAAGAATGGCTATAATTTTTTAAATAATCATAAGAAAAGGGGACCTCTAAATATTATACTCTACCAGGGTTATAAGTATAATATTCAAGTGTGCCACACAGACCTCTCAGCATCCCGGAGACCCTTTCAGAAGGTCAATGAAGTCAAAACTATTTTCATAATAATATTTAATCTCATTTACCTTTTTAACTGTGTGGATATTTATACTGATGATGCAAAACAAGAGTAGGTGAAACTGCTAGTGTCTTACCTCAAACCAACACAATGGCAACGAACTGTACTACCAGTAGTTTAAAAAGCAGCAAAAATTATTTATTGTATTAAATATTGTCCTTTGAGCATGCCTAAATATGATGGTCATCTCCAAGGAAAGCACCTGCACATCTGTTAAGACCGCAAGCTGAGTTAGCTGCTTTTATTTGAGCAATGTCAGTTTTACTTGAAAGAATGACTGACAAGCTATGCTTATTCAAACTATGCTTATTCAGCTGATATTTTCTAAAAATAATGACTGAATGAGCCTTTCACATCAAGAAAAATAACTGACAGTAGTTGTCACCAATGATAAAATCTGACCTTACAAACAAAAATCAGAGTTTTGGAAAACTCGTATCTGTCACCAACATGTAAAGATTTTTCTGATGAAATCAATGGTGTTATTAAAAATGACACTGTTTGATATTAATATAATGAATGTAATATATTAATATAATGAAATGTACCAATATTTGGAAAGCTTGTATAACTCAGAGCTTGTAATTTCCAAATGATCAATACTTGATATTACAAAACGATGCATGGGTAAAAGATTTATTCAAAGCGCAAGGGGAAAAAAACAAGAGTTAAATGCATACAACCCAATGAGTAAGAGGATGCATGCATGCAAAGTACAACACAGACCAGTGAATTTTAATGTGACAAAGTATGAAAAGTTCACTGATACGATTTCAGATTCCAAACTGCAATTAACTTGTAAGAATTACCACTTGTCAACTTTTGGTGTATTATCAAAGAAAAATATCCATGGTAATTGGAAAAAGCTATTAAAATATTCTTTCTTTTTCCAAGTACGCATTACATTTGAGGATATTCTTCACAAACTTCAAATAAAACAACATATCACAACAGACTGCAGAAGCAGCTATGGTATCTAAGTCTGAATTTAAAGAAATTGGCCAAACTGGAAAACAATGCCACTCTTTTCAAGATTTTACAAAATACAATTATTTTTCATAATATATTTATTTAACCATAAGTTTACTATTGAATATTTAAACAATAAATGTATCCTAAGTTTGTTTTAATTTCTAACACAGCAAATGTTCACAGATATAATCCAAATAATTTTTCAATGCATATAAACTCGGTCATGAGTTTGTAAGATGACAAAAGCTTGAGAATTGCTGATTTTAATAATGTGGTATAAAATAGTGATTTCTGAGCATCAAAAATTAAAAGGTGTCTATGTTTTTTATTCCAACACCTTTATTTGAAAATTTTTTTTCCATTTGCTACAATTTCACCAAGGTTACATCTTTGACCTGCCCAAAGTCAAACTGACTTGTCAAGGTCAGTTTCAATCTTATACAAAGTAAACAGTGAAATGAAATATATACTATGCTGAACATAAAATGCCAATTCTTCCATAGAGGACAGTAGTTAACTGTGCAATAGTAGAAATGAAATTATCCAACAGTCAAAAACTAAAAGATAAGGAGCCTTCTTTAGAGTAGTGAGTGTACTAAGCCCAGTGCCCTGGGTAGAATCCAGCTCAGATACTACATTCTATGGATAGAATACAGGTAAGACTAAGAGCATAATGACATTAAGGAATCTTTCCAGCATAACAAGGTTAACAGTCTAATTCGTATAAAGAGAGCCATGAGAACCTTGAAGACCAATAGTGATCAGGAATTATTGTATCTCAACAGACTTGAGTAAATGAATCAAATTGTACCTGAGTTCTACTTCTATTATATCTCTTGTAGTAACTTATTGTAACCTTGGTTCAGTAACTTTACCTTTGTTTCATTCCAAGTATCTGGAGTATGAGAAAAACCATTTTGCAGATTTAAAGTGCTTCATCTTGTTTCTTAAATGCCTTTGTCTTAAAGGAAAAAAAAGTGCTCTATCAGTCATTAAAAAGGCATCACACCCCTCATTCATGCATAGCATGCATCTATTTTATAGATTATACTTAAAAGCATCCTCATTACATAAGAGCAATGTTTTTCAATTTGAACATTATTATACGACTTCTAAGGTGAATTAAACAGGAAAATTTATACCTGACAATAAATTACACTACCTTCTTTATTTGATGATGCTTATAAACAAAAGTGTTAGAGGTTATTGTTGTTTATATGTGTTTCTTTGTTCTAAAACCAAAACAAAGGAGAAAAATTAGCTGAGATAGTTGTTAGTATTACTCTAGAACAAGGGTCAGCAAACTATGGTCCATAAACCAAAGCAGGCCTGAAGTCTGTTTGTGGTTATTAGTTTAAGTATTGTCTATGGCTGCTTTCACACTACCTCAGCTTAGTTGTATAGGAAATTATGGGATAGTTCTAGTTTGGGCTCTGCTGTTCACTAACATGATCAAGAGTAAATCACAAATGTTCTATCATTTAGAATATAAAATGCATAGTGACCAGCTGTCTCTAAGATACTTTCCAGCTCAAAAAGTAGCTAGGATTTTAGGTGATAAGCTATGTAGCACTCATTAGATGTTAACAGAAATTTAAAGAAAGGAGAAGTCAATGTAAGCTGGGGTCACCAGAGAAGATTCCTGGAAAGCATGGAATTGAGCTGTTAAGGACGTGTGGTTTTTGCTAAAGGAATAGAAAACAAAGATATTTCAGTGGTGGGGAAATGGCAATAAATAAAGTCAAAAGGCATAACTGGCAATAAAGCACTTTCCTAATTTGTAGTAATGACTACTTCATAGTAGGAAGTATGGTTGGCTAAGGTAAAGGCAATATTACAGAAAATCTGAAAGAGAAACATTTTTAGCAGGCAGGAAATAAGAACCACTGGGGCTTTTGAAAAGAGAAGTACGATGGTCAGAGTTTTGTTCTAAGTAGATCAGATATGGCTGTGAGGGAAATCATAGATGGGGAGACGGAGAGACTAGAGTAGCCACGGAGAGCAAATCTGGCTGCCAGGCCTCAGGAAGTCCTAACTAGAAGAAAACATAAAGATATGAGATATATTTACAAGGAGAAATAATAGAGCCAAGAGGATAAGTGAACTTATCAGTAAGTCAGTAACTTTTCACAAGTCTGACTTATCAGGAAAATGATTAAAGACAAAGAAACTGAGACGTGAACTAGGCTGGAAAGAAAGATGAATTCAATATGAGACATGCTAATTCCAAGCTGACAAAAAGAAGAAACACTAAAGTTGTGAAATGTTCCAGAAGTGATTGAAAATATAATATGCGAACTATTATGAGAGGCCAGATAAGAAATCTTTAAAATAGTAGAATCTTGAATTTTAGAACTAAAAAGGTCCTCTGGCTGACAGGCAAACTGAAGTGCTTCCAATTTAAAGATCAGCCTATACTGAGGGCCAAAGAAGTGTGACTCTATCCAAATCCCCAGGCAAAAATTTCTTGAAAAGGAACCAGAATTTAGTTCTCTAATTCTATTTAGAAATGTTAAAAGAAACGAGAATAGCTGAACTCCCCAAGATTCAGAGTAGAGGAAACAAGTTAGAGCCCAGAGTCATATTTGTACAGACTGCAATGTTTAAAAAAAAAAAACACTGGGTGATGCGGCTCATACCTATAATCCTAGCATTCTGGGAGGCTGAGGCAGGAAGATTGCTTGAGCTCTGGAGTTTGAGGCCAGCCTGAGCAAGAAACCCAGTATCTACTAAAAAAAGAACAAATTAGGGGGGATGGTGGCACACACCTATAGTCCCAGCTTCCCAGCTACTAGGGAGGCTGAGGCAGGAGTATGGCTTGAGCCCAGGGGTTTGAGGTTGCAGTGAGCTGTGATGATGTCATCACACTGTACCCAAAGCAACAGAATGAGACTCTGTCTCAAACAAACAAAAATAAAAATTTGTTTCTAACATTTGTGGCAGTAAAGGGTGGCTTGGGGGACATGTACTCCAATCATCTCCAACAACCTTTCCTCCAGGGCACCCCCAAACAATATGCATACAAATTACAGAATGTGTACTTGCTTTGAAAACACAGCTTTAAGGCAATCCCTAGGACAATTTTTATGGTAGTACAAGTGGTACAAACCATAACGTAGAATACAGACCTAAAGGCTATACAATGTATGAGTTACATAAACCCCCTTCCAACCAGAATACTCCTCCAAACCCCTCTCATTTGGGTATTTCCAAACTTCGGTTCCTTGCCAGTATTTGAAATCTGGGATATTTCACATAAAAATCTAGACTTCCCATACCTTTCTTGATGAATTAGAGGATCTGATTACAGTAAACCTTTTCTTTCCCACCTACTAGTAAGCTGAAGCCAAACAGTGTTGTCCCCTTTGCACAGAGATCTGTTCTTTTATGAACTGTGTCCCTATATAGCCCATTCATTGCTTCATACCACTTGTGGCCCTCTTTAGGTGAATCTCCAATTGTAAATCGGAGAGAAACAGAGTATTATGGCCTCGACTTTAGAAAATACTTTGAGGCATAAAAGGAAACCAGAAAGATAGCAAAAAAAAAAAAAAAAAGACGATCAAAGAGTAGCAGAGAAAAGTACAATGCTACGGAAATCAAAGGAGAAAATGATTTCAGAAAGCAAAAATGGACACTAGAATTTACCATGGAGGAGGTCACTGACAGCCTTTGGGAGAGTAGATTCACCTGATCTATATAATCCATTCCACACAGAGTGAATAAAAAAAGGATGCAAAATGACAATAACAGCAAAAGAAGGGAGAGATGGATATTAGTGTAAATAGGTTTGTAAAATAATATTTTTAACTGTAAAGATTAGCATATATTTGAATGTAAAAGAGGAAGTAGGGAGAAGTATGATTTTAGACTCAGTTTTGGGCAGCTGAAAACAATGAAGTCTCTGTATGAAGCACAGTAACTGGCTTTAGAAAGTAACTGTTAGATGGAGGCAATAATTACCTGCCTCATTATATTTTGGGTCATAACAAATTTGAACAGAGTATCTTTAGAGCAAATAATGATGAAATAAAAAGATACAACAAATAATCTAAATGCTGAACTTAATACAGAGATGATCAAGATAAATGGAAATCAGATAAGTCATTTCTTAATTATCTTTTCATTTCTGGTAATCTACGATTATAATCACAGAAGGTAGATGATAACATCACAAATTGGAAATTAGGACTTCTCATCAATAAGCCTCATGTCAAATAATCTATAGTTATACAACTAGCTCACCATATATACAAACTACATTAGGACGAAGCACATAATAAATATTAGCATCTTTCTTAGTTTAACCACAGACACTGATTTATTATTATGGCTCAGTAAGAATTGCTTTGTGTCTATCTTTATGCTATGAATAATGTAAGTTCCACCAAGGTCATTTAAATATTTTCTTCTAAAAACATCTAGTTGAAAATGTTTCATTCAGAAATAAAATCACTACACAATTATTCTTGTGGAACTATGTTTCTTAGCATTTTTATTCAGTGTCCTAATAAATTATTCGAGGTAAACCAAACATGTCTCTTCTTTATAGATTATACTATGAGCATCCTCATTGCCTAAGAATTGTTTCCCAATTCAAAAGAAATATTATTGTACACTTCTAAAGTTGAATTTAAAAAGATAATTTAGACCAGAGAATAAGAAAAATGAAAGTGCATCTCCTATTTCACTTCTAAATAAAATGAAAACAAGATAAAGCCAACATAGAGAAAAGCCTGCTATTAACAGTTGTTAGTCTTACTCTAGAGGTAAGATATATATTTATGTGATTTTAATATAGCTCATTTGATCTTTTCTAATAAGTCACAGGGAGAATACTCATAGATGATCAATTCTTATACTTCAGTGAGTTCCCCATTAAGGTCTCTATAACATAGCTACAACCACTGTTTGCTCTCTTTTTTATTTAAGTTAAGGCTATGTTATCTCATAAAACTATAAGGTTTGGCCACACGTTCAACAGCTATTTACAGAATACCTACTATATGCCAGACATGATGTTAGGCATTTGAGATGTAGTATTAGACAGAATGAACATGATCCTGGCCCCTTCATGTGAGTAGCTTTGGCAAGTCCTAGACGAAGTTCACTATGAGAGGATCTTTAGGGTAATGTTCCTAAATGTATTACATGTAAGTATCACCTAGGAAGCTCATCAAACACAGAGGGACTGAAACAGAATTGAGGTGGTATGTCAATTTTTAGTTTCATTTGTTGCTTTCCACACAACTGAAATTAGGATAATGATGATGAAGCAGCCGAGTGATTATTATGCGACTGGCACTGTGCCAAATCTGTAATAATCACAAAAGATTATCTTCCTTTTAAAAATAAATATAAAGAGATACAAATAAGTTATGTAACCTTGTAAAAGCTATGTAATGGCCATACCACTATTAAGTGGCAACACTAGGACTGTCTCTAGTTCAAGATCTTAATTACTAGGCTACTTTAGCCAGCAGACCATTATTCCAAAGACCTGGAGTGCTCTCAGGAAGAGGCAAATTTTCAGGAAGTATTACAACAAAGAACACTGTTGGTAACTATTTATGAGACATGCAGGAGACAGGTGAGTGGGTCTCTGAGAAGTAAGAGAAGTAAAAGAATGCTATCATTTTATCTATTTCCAAATTTTATGAGGTCCAGCCTTAGTCTTTCCCTTCTTTCTTAAAGACCAGGAAGAGAAGTCATTTCTTCCTTTGAAAAAATTAAGGTCAGAAATAAGAGTAGCATGAGCATGTGTGCCTGCACAGAAGCACACACACAAAAATATACCTCTTATATACTGCCAACCCTTGTTTTATAAAGATACTTTAACACTAAAAATAATAATGGACAAAGAACTGTCCCTTAAATAGAATAAATGGATAAATATGAAAACCTCACTACGCTGTCTTATTTTTCTCATGTTGCCTGATATTACAAATTTGAGAACCACTGCCCTAGACTGCTAAATCTGTGAAGGTAGCTATTTTCTAAACTAATACAGTCAACAGTGTGCTGTTTGTATATAGTCTGCATTTTAGTTAACCTACTGAGTTAACAGATGCAATATTATTAATGACTGTTTTTAAGTATATTAAAATAGTGAAGAAAGAGCCTCTTCTTATTACAACATATGAAGAGGTAAAGATTTCTTGCTTTGCGTAGACACTTTTTAAACTTTCAAATTTTTTAATCACTATAATAATTTTAAATGCCCTTTCCTGTGCTTTAAATGTCCTTTCCTTTTCTGTGCCCAGAAGTTAAACAAAGGCAGGATCAATCAGTAATCTGTGGAGTCTGTACACTGCACAAAAGCCCACAGCCCAGGGAGTAAGTGCAAGGTTGCACCTACCTAGGAAAGGCCCCTCGACTGCAAGTGATGCATCTATCCCAAAGAGCATCTGCATCTAGTCAGTAAAAGATATTGTATAGGCTAGCAGCAGCCCGAATCAAACAATATTTTTTAAATGCAAGAAAAAATAAAATTTGATGTATTTTAAAGTCAGTATAAATATATTATCTGTAATCATATTTTGAGGCTTCGAATTCTAAATCACAATTATGATAATCTTGTCCTTGGCTCTTCAAACAATGGACCTTAGTGGGTGCAGTGGCATATGCCTGTAGTCCCAGCAACTTGGAAAGTTGAGGCAGGAGGACTGCTTGACCCCAGGAGTTCCAGGTTGCAGTGAACTATGATCGTTCCACTACACTCCAGATGGGAAGACAGAGTGAGACCCTCCTCCCCTCCCTGAAAAGAAATAACTGAGTGGTCCTCAGACCCACATTTGACATATTCTACGAACTTGTTAGAAATATAAAATGTCAGCCTGAGCAACAGCAAGATCCCACAAGCAAGCAAGAGAAGAGTAGAGTTAGCTGCAATGGTGGTGCATACCTGTGGTCCCAGCTACTTGGGAGGGTGAGGCAGGAGGATCTCTTGAGCCCAGGAGTTTGAGGTTACAGTGACCTATGATGATGTCACTGCACTCTAGCCTGGGAAACAGAGCAAGACCTTGTCTCAAAAAAAAAAAAAAAAAAAGAGAGAGAGAGAGAGAGAGAGACAGAGAGAGAGAAGTAGAATCTGCTGGGCATCATGATTCATGTATGTAATCCCAGCACTGTGGGAGACTGATGTGGGAGGATTGCTTAAGCCCAGGAGTTCGAGACCTGCCTGGGCAACACAGCAAGACCCTCCCCCCAACTCTACAGTATTTAAAAATTAGCCAGGCATGGTAGTGTGTGCCTATAGTCCTATGTAGTTGGGAGGATTGATTGAGCCCACACACACACCTTAAAGAAAATTCAGGATGGGCACGGTGGCTCACATCTGTAATCCGAATGCTTTGGGAAGCTGAGGCAGGAGGACTGCTTGAGTCTGGGAGTTTGGCACCAGCCTGGGTAACACAGCAAGATCCTGTTTCAATGAAAATTTAAAAAAAATAAGCCAGGATGTGGTGGTATGTACCTGTAGTCTTAACCACTTGAGAGGCTGAGGTGAGAGTATCACCTGAGCCCAGCAGTTGGAGGCTACAGTGAGCTATAATCACACCACTTCGTTCCAGCTGAGATGACAGACCAAGATCCTATCTCTTAAAAAAAAAAAAGAAGAAGGAAGAAAAGAAAGGAAGGAGGAAGAGGAGAAACGCAGACTCTTAGACCTTATCCCAGATCTACTAAAACAAGGTCTGCATTTTTAACAAGATCTCCAGGTGATTCTTACCTACGTTAAAATTTGAGAACACTAATCTAGACTAGTAGAGATGGCAAGCCTTGGGTCCTATGTAGTCCACCTTCAAGAATGGCCCACAGTCTAATTTGACCTAACAAGATACAAGACACAGCAGCTGCTTGCTACCTTATAGTTACCAATCTAATTGTTTATCAGGGTAAATACATATTTGGATTTTGTTGTGACAAGTAATTCCTATACATATATTCTAAAATGCCACCTTTCAAAACCACATTATTGAGTGGTCTAATTACTGACTTATAATACCTTTTGTATTCACCCTTTTGTTAACTCAAATTTACCTTTAGAAATGTTTTAAATGAGTTCTCTTCAGTCAATTTTGAACACATACACCTTGAAAGTTTTAAATCATCTATCAATTCTTCATGCAAATGTATGGCTGTATAATATTTTAAAGAAGATATATCACAGTAAGAAAAATCACTTTTACAAAATTATTCTGTTCCTACAATAGAAATTTGAAACAAAACAACTTATTAAAATTTGATAGTGAAAGGTTTTAATGTAATATGACTGGTGGACATCATTCCTCTACAATTTTATAACTTAAGTTCAACTAAATAGTAAGAAATACTTAAATGTTTTTAAAACTAAATAGTAGGCATTTAAAATTCCTAGCACTCAGCTAATATGTGTATTTAAAAATATAAAAAGGAAAAGCATTAAAAATATCAAAAAGATGTTTTAAATGTAGCAAGGATCTGGAAATGCATGCCATTTTATTTATGGTAACATAGTATGGTATTTTAAAGTGACATTTTAAACAGTATTTCCTCCTGATTTGCTTTTGTTTGCTACTTTCTAGTCACACACCACATTTGAAAAATTATATCTGAAAGTGGCAAAGTATCAAACTGCTTTTTTGTTCAGAAAAGTTTTCTTTTTATAATATAATACGTGTGCCAAGAATGTTAGCTAAAGTAACAAACCTTCATTGTGTGAAAAACACACTGTTGCTTGTTTTTTCCTTTCAACTTCACATTACGGAAGATTTAAAACATATTCTTAAAGAGTAAAACACAGCCTCATATACCTCTCATTCAGTTTCAACAATTATCAACTCATGATTGACCATGTTTCCATTCTACTAGTTTGTTAACTTTCATTACCTTTCCTTCAATTACTATATTTCAAAGCAAATCCCAGATACCTATTAAAGTATTTACAAATGAAATTTAAACATACCCAAAATATCATCCTCTCTCTCCCTCTTACACTGACACACACAAATGAACAATAATTCCTTAATAACAAATATCCAGGCAGTTCAAACGAAGATTGTTTTCTGAGAATGAATCAAAGCATTGGGAAATAAGATCACCTTACACTATTTCAGCAAACTCTCTTGATAACTAACCAATATTCTATTAACACAAATAAGCCCAATAAGAGATTTGCATTTTAAAAATGGCATATAATTCATTACATACTGTAACTTCTCTTCAAGGTAAAAAATAATCATCTGTTACTTTGAATAATATAAATATTATGTAGCACAAACTCTACTTCCCTCAACATGGCTAAGTCTAGAATAGAAACATTATGGCTGACAGCTTTTTTAAAAAACAGTAAACTAGATAAACCAAATTTAGTATTTAGATTGTTTCTTAAAAACTTTTCCCTACAGAGACTGAAATTGGAATAAAAGTGTTAAATTAGGCTGTACCTGAATTATAATCAACTAGTCACCAAATGAGTTTATCTCAATCATGGCCAAATTAATTGCTCTAAGTGGGAACATATCTGTCTACATTGTGCAAGGGCCCTCTCAACAATGTTATTTTTCAAGTTGGAAAGATATCTAAAGCAGCAGCTCTCAAACTTTTACACATACCAGAATCGTCAAAAAGGCCTGTTAAAATAGACTCCTATCCCAGACTTTCTGTTTCAGTGGGTATATGTGGTGGGGCCTGATACTCTGTGTTTACAACAAATCCCCAGGTGACACTTAATGCTGGTCTACAGACCAGACTTTGAGAATCACTGATCTAGTGTTTGTAATCTTGCATATCTGAATGATTTGGCATTTCTTTTGACCTCACACAAAGTAAAGAGCATGGGTTTTAGAATCATCTGGAGGTGGGTTCAAGTTTCAGCTCTCCCCTCCTTGCTCCTTACAAATTTTGAGAACAAATGACCACTCTCCAGAGCCTGTGTTTTACCTGCAGTTATCAAGTTCCAAATATCCTAGAAAAAAAAATCACTTTATTGGATGCCTTTGGGACACTATGGAACATTACCTACTAATCTGCACTCATGAGTGGGAAGGTAGCATTTGTCAACTTCTCTTTGGATTAGAGTTATAACAAAGAGCAGCCTGTTCTAGTTGTCCTGAACAGTTTTGTGATCTGTCCTGAACAGATACTGTTCTGATTCCATCTACCTATGGAATCATTGGGCCTCACAGATTTAGTAACTATCAATTTTCTAGACTTATCACTAAGATAACATTCAACCTGATTCTTTTTTAAATGAAGTTTGGTCTTCTCCATGTTCTGCCTGTTTTGATATATTTATGTCACTATCTTATAGTTCCAAATCTCATCCTGCCCTGAGCCTTTTCTCTACAAATTAACCTAGTTCATTACCAAATTAATTCACCATTGCATTTTTTTATCGTTGCTTCTATAAAAGATTATATAACATGTGCCTGGTATAACAAGCTGAACCAAGTTAATTTCATATTCCCTAGTTTTAACAATATGCTGACAGTATTTAACTTCAAATTAATTTTTAAATCATTTTTGTTGGCATATAAAAGTAGAATTTTTATCCTGAAAGAGGATAAAACTAAATTTCACACTGCAGAATACCAGGCTTGGGACAATTAAATATAGTCTTACCTTAAAGCATACAAAGTAAATTGTATTTATAGCTTAAAGTGAATTCGAACTTGGCGGGGTATTATCTCTCAAAGGACCCTATAAATTTATCAGCTACCAACATAAGAATTTTATGTATGTGTGCTTTGCTTTTATTAAAATCATAATCTAGTAAGAGAACAGAAAAGTAAATCATTCATAATAGGATAGAAACTGATACATTACTTTATCAGAAAGTAGGCCTGTGTTATTAAAGGAATGGCCATGCTTTATTCATTACACTCGATATTCATCCAGGGCCAACTATATGTGGAAGACAGAAGAACCTGGATAAAAACTCACAAAATGCAATGTAACAAAACAAAATTTCTCAGAGGAGCCAATACTGACACTATTTTCTAGTTTTATTCACCGCAATGTGGCCACTTACATAGAGCTGCAAAATTTAGATAATCCCCTAAACTTTTAGAATCATTTTGAGAACTAGATTAAAATTGCATTCAAACTATATGTGGCACAAAGAAAGTATTCAATAACTGGCAGTTGATATTTTAAACAATAAACCTACTTTTGAAAATCTGTCCTATATCTCAATAAAAATAATTTAAACTATATTATATTTCATATTTATAAGGGATTTAATAAATTTCTAATATTATTGCTAGTGAAATCCTCAGAAACAGTGTTTTCTATTCACAAGATTACTGATTATTCTTAACATGTTAACATGTTTAAATAACATGTTAACATAAAACTAAATTAAAGACAATTTAAGATAAGCAGATATTATTTCTTTATACAGTGTTTAGTTTAATACTGGACTACAACTGTATTTTTTATATTTTAGAAACATCTCATTCCCATGGTTATAAGTAGATATATCTAAAATAAACATGAAATCTTTTAAAATTCTCCTTTAGATGAAAATACAACTTTTTCCTTAAAAGTTTTAACTATAACCTTCATAATACAAGTGCACACACTTTCTATACAAAATATATCCCCCCAAAACTAATGTAGCTTCTGATTTGATGTGTAAATAGCATATTTGGAAAACAAACTACATTGTTCCATTTAAACTCTACCATCACAATAATCCCTGTCCACCCATGAGTGATTGATTCCTCAAGCCTCCAATCAGGCAAGCCAACATTACAACAGGACTTTGCACCCTAATCAAAGGTAACCCACTAAAGGTTGAACAGAAGAGAAAATTCTCAATGATACATTTGGAGGTGAGGTTATTGGGAAGGAATTTGGATAGATTAGGTCATGAGGATGAGACCACCCCCCATGATGGAATTAATGCCCTTACAAAAGACGAAGAGACAACACGAGGTCTTTCTCATACAATGAGAAGACCACTGTCTGCAAACCAGGAAAAGTGCCTCACCAGACACCAGATCTGCCAGCACCTTGATCTTGGACTTCCCAGTCTCCAGGACTTAGAGAAATACATGTTGTTTAAGCCACCCAGACTATGGTATTCTGTTACAGCAGCCTAAACTAAGACATGCTGTAAGAAAATTATGAATGTAAAATTGGAAAGGCAGCAATATTAGTGGAGAAAAGCAGAATCAGTAAAAGCAGAAGTAAGGAGGAGACAGAGAGAGGCTAGTCTTCAATATTCATTCTTTATTCAGTAAATATTTACT
This sequence comes from Microcebus murinus, assembly GCF_040939455.1. Lineage (NCBI taxonomy): Eukaryota > Metazoa > Chordata > Mammalia > Primates > Cheirogaleidae > Microcebus > Microcebus murinus. The sequence goes on along the minus strand of NC_134104.1, from coordinate 131,933,020 downwards.
GAGCCAAAGCAGTGGATTGATTACATGCCAGCACTGTATTCAGACAATTATGGCAAGTACCAACAAAAGTGCACCATTTTTGACAACCATCTCTGAGTGAATAAGAAAACAGAGTCATCAGGGTTGCTACTGGATCAACAGGCTTCCCAGGTAGAGGGCAACCTCAACACTGTAAACTGCCAACTACAGATGAGGAAAAAGAGGGCAAAATGTGAACAAAGTAGGGCCAAAGAGATTGTGTGTTTAGATTATACACATCTAGTACCATTCATAATCTCTCAAAACTTTAAAGGAGCACCACTGTGATCCTGATACACGTCAGCATTTCTCTGTAGGGAGAAGCAAGACTATGGCATATGTGCAAGACTATGGCATATACATAACATTTATTTCCCAAAGAACATTGGCACTGTCAAAACTCTCACCATTAAAAAATTACACTTAGGGGTACAATTCTTAACACCAGAAAGAGTTATAAATAAAAGAGTTAATAAAAACACCTTTCAAAACTATTTAAAAGGCCAGGCGAGGTGGCTCTTGCCTATAATACCAGCACTCTGGGAAGACAAGGAAGGAGAATAGTTTGAGGTCAGGAGTTTGAGAACAAGAGGTCTCTACTCATTGATAGAGACTCCATCTCTATCAAAAATAGAAAAAATTAGCTGGGTGTGGTGGCCCATACCTGCAGTCCCAGCTACCTGGGAGGCTGAGGCAGGAGAACTGCTTGAGCCTAGGAGCTTGAGGTTGCTGTGAGCTATGATCACACCACTGCACTTTACCTGGTGAGACAGAGCCAAGACTCTGTCTCCAGAAAAAAAAAAAAAAACTATTGATATTTAAGGGACTTAATCACAGGAATTGCCCTAGGCAAAATTTTAAAGTAGTTTGTTATAGGTTTTCTCTTTGGTACCCACAGCATACCTTTGCTGTAAGTAAGCACCACACTACCCACATAATGATCTCTTATCTATCAAAGCCTCCTAAGAATTTGGTATCAGTAATTTCAACTTTAAAGTGGTAATATGTAAATGTGTTTTCTCTCCCAGGGTTACCTGCATTTATGGCAGCCTAACGGGTGAATGAAAGGCACTGTCTACTATTAACTGACTTTAAGCATCAGTGAATGGTGACAAAAGTACTGAAGAGAGAGTAAGTTAAGCACTGCCTGAAATGACATCTCAACTACTGAACCAAATCTGTCAATTTATTATCTAAAAACTAAAGATTGGTACAATTATAAAAATGACAGCTGTTTTAAAACCATGTTTATAATAAAAAAGTTAAATGGTGATATTATTCTACCAAACCTCCTACTTTTAAAATATTATTCCATGACTCAACACTTGATCAGTAAATTGCATATATTAGATCATTAAATATGAAATGTCCGATTTTGAATCAAAAGTTCAGTTTATTAAATCTCAAACAAGAAGCAGAACAATTAATCAAAGTATGTGCCTAAAGTATCGACACAGTTTTGTCATCTTAATGGTAGCTTATTTATACTAGCAGTAAAGAAGCCTGGAGAGCCAGTGGTGATGAAATCACTAAAGGCTTTTTCCACAGCTTGTTGAGAACTGAGTATTTTTCCTTGCAAGAAGTGCTCCAAAGCCTGGAAGAAGTGGCAGTCAGTTGGTACAGGTCTGGTGAATACGATGGATGACAGAGAGTTTACAAGTCCAGCTTCTGTTTGAGCAGCACTGTTTTTGTGATATGTCGTCTTGCAGGAGGACTGGCATGCCTCTTAAAAAACAATCTTGACTGCTTAATCGCAAGCATCCTCATCATTTCATCCAATTGGTTGCAGTAGACATCTGCTGTAATCAATGGATCAGGTTTCACGAAACTGTAGTGGATAATACCAGTGCTGGACCACCAAACAGACACCATTAGCTTTTTATGAGGAATATTCAGCTTTGGACTGTGTTTTGGCACTTCATCTTTATCCACCCATTGTGCCAAATGCTTGGAATTGTCAAAAAGAATCCATTTTTCATCACACAGAACAATACGATATAGAAATGGTTTGCCTTTATGCCATGACAGCAAAGAAAAGCAAGCTTCAAGACAATTTCTCTTCCGATGCTTGTTTAATTCATGCAGTACCCATCTGTCCAGCTTCTCTATCTTGACAATTTGTTTCAAATGGTCCGATATTGTTGGAATAATAATGTCAAACCTTGCTGCTAATTCACACATAAGTTCAGAGGGTTCACTTTGACAACAGCTTTCAGCTCATCGTCATCCACCTTGGTCTCGGATCACCCACATGGTTCATTTTCAAGATTAAAATCTCCAGAACGGAACTTCGGAACTTCTCAAACCACTGATGTACTGTGCATTCATTAGCCAAATCCTTCCCAAATACTTTGTTGATATTGCAAGCTGTCTGTACTGCATTGGTTCCACAACGGAACTCATATTAAAAAATAACATAAATTGTTTACTTATCCATGGTTTCACAAAAATTGCTCTCAAACAAATAATTGAAAGATAATCACAAGCCAAAATGTGCATTTAGAAAGAATGAGGATGTACCTTCACCACCAACAAAAAAAGTGTCAAAGTGAAATGTCAGAGATATCAACTGTCAAACTTAGCACTTAAGGAAGTCGGACATTTCAAACTTAATAACCTAATACATTCTAATAACAGTAAAGAAGTGACAATTTAGTATACTAAAAAATTTATCACACTACCCAAAAAAATCAGAAAATAAACATATTAATGTCTCTTTAAATACTATCAGTAAGTCGTAAATCATATCTAATATTTATTATGACTGGTTCTATGCTGCTGTAGTTTTGGCAATTTAGGTTTCCACAATATATTTATGTAAAATTTATTGCTGGATTCTACCACACATCGATTCTTTTTATTATTTTTAATTGGTTTCAAATTTCATTAATACTAATCATTTGATTAGTGTTTATAATTTAATGTAGCTACACAATTGCTCAATACCTTTTGATAGCTACATTTAGGAAGCAGACATTTAATTCATTTCAACAAATGCTCCTGTGTACCTACAACATGTCCTAGACATATAACACATTAAAATAAAGCTATAATGAGAGCTAAGTAGACATGTTTATTATAAGCTTCTGTTTCTTGGCACATAAAACTTTTCAAAATAACTCCTCTTGGATCTAGAATATTTTTATTCTTATGCAAGAGTATAGTTTTAAAAAGATTGAGTAAGTTATCTCATTTCATATATTCAAGGACTTATCAAACCTTTAGAAATTATACTGTCTTACATGAAGACCTGTTAGGTGCTACTTGTACCTTAAAATGGCAACAACTGCTTCTTTTTCCTAAATCAAATATATTTCTTAATTCTCTAGATTTAAACTAGTCATGTACTACACTGTCCTAATTAGGTTAGAAAGATCAAGAATATGAGAAATTTTATATTATTTCTCATGTATGCATATAACTCTATTATGTGTTAATATACAAGGCATCTAAGTACACTTAATGCATATTTATTTGGAAAACTGCTCTCTGAAATGCAGTTATTCTTTTCTCAGAAAGTGAAAATTGATCCATATCATTTCCATACCTTTTCCACTCACTTATCTTAGCTATTTTCTTACCTTAATACCAAATCATAACACCTGACTTAATAATATTTCAATATTCACTTAGAGTTGTATTACCTTAATAGCTTTAGAACACTGCCTAAAAATGGCTATCAAACCTATAAATATAAAAATGCTGTACATATACATACAGTTTATACAACACAACTGAGAAATTCAGACTGTTTTTGTTGTGCCTATTTTTCAACAGTCTGGAAATTAGTCCTCAAACTTATGTAATTAGACTGTTATCCTCAATAGAAATTCTCGGCACATCAAAGTAGTGCTTTGAGTGGGGCTGATATCTTTACTGTTTTGGTCACTAATATAGCCCTAGAGCCCAGAACAGCCTACACATGGTAAAGCATTCATGAAACATTTAGTAAATGAATCTAATTAAACCCTAAGACCTAGTTATGGTTAATAACAGAATTAGAATTAATTCACAATCCCCTAATTTCAGGCTCTTTCTTAGGTATCATCTATTAATTTTTCATTATCATGGTTTTTTTTTTAATAAAACAAAGGGTGAAACAATTACTTTGCTATGACCTATTTCTTAGAGAATACTTATGTTGATCCTAGGAAAAGTAAGCAGTGGTTTTGGCTTTAGTGCTGTGATGGGTTGAACAGTCTGTGAGGTTTACACAGCAAACACAATATGTAGATACAAACGTTGACCTTTGAAGCCTGCAGGAAATCATAACTGCCTGAAACCCACACCATCAATTATCAAATGAAAATCGTATTATCAGCACGTCTAGCTTCTGGCAGTAGCCAATCTTTGAAAGTATAAATCAGCATGGATTTGAGCAGGCTACTGTGTGAATACAATAGTTTTATATGTTGCTGTGAAATAATGAACACTTTTGATATATTTTTTAGTTTTGTATTTAATGCAGCTGATTTAAAAACTGATTTTATTCCCCCACCATATTACTATTCGTCTAGTGTACAGCTGCCAAGCACAGTTAAATCTGATTAGGCCCCATGCTAAGTTAATCAATCTGATAATGTCAGACATTATTAAGAAAGCATACATGATATGGTCACACTACAATCAGAAGCATGTACACCAAAGCCTTTGTTTTCCCAGAACACTGCAATTACCTATATTAGCTCAGTTTTTTTTTTTAAAGAATGAAAGAAAAAGGAAAAAAAAAAACTCTTTTTCCTTAGGCAGGTACAAAAAAGTATTCTTTTAAAATATTAATATTAATATTCTTTTAAAATATTAATACTATAAAGAACTACAACTTTTTGTTGGTCTTTTTTTATATAATGAAATAATCTCAAAATTGCAATCAAGATTAGAATTAAAAACAAAGTTTTATAAAAGTACAATTGTTCACAATATAAAATAGTATCTCAAGATAATATTTCCAAGTAATACATTTCTATTTTATTTTTGTACATAATTATTAAAGACCTCAAAACATAACCCACACTCTCTACTTCTGATTTTTATACATCTGCTAAACACAAGGTTAACTCTAAGTAAAAAGGGAAAAGTACCATGATCATTTGAACATACAAGTCTACATCATGATCCCACTCTAAAAAAGGAGTCATACATTTTAGAAGGTAAAAGCATTATGAAATATATTAACATTTTTGCAAACTTTCTAAGCTTTTATTCCTTCTGAAGACATGAAAAGATCCAAAGAAGATAAATGAAGTTCTATGTAAATTAATCCCCCCATCATTTATATATTAGAATTTTTTCAGTCAAAAGTTATTTTTAACTTACTCAAGAGCAGCACAATTTTAGTTCACTAGTATTCAACTTTAAAGGGTATGTTTCTTGAAATTAAAATACAAAAGCAAAAATTAGAATAAAGTGTGTTTTTACAGAACTATAATTCTAAGAAATGTGATTTACTGTCTGGAGGGGGGAGTAAGATGTAGGTAACTTATTGAAGGAGCTGTCTAAAGGAAATGAATAATTGAAAATCACGGATCCTCTCTAACAACCAACCTGTGCACGTGCCAGATAGCCGTCTGACTTTCATTGGCATCACAAGGCAGATAAAAAGATACAAATATTTTTTTAAAATAACCTTATCTCTATTTGTCTCCCCCACACCCTAACTTATCAAGCTGCAAAGTCCTTGGTATCTCTCAGTAAGTCCCTTAAGTGACATCCTCTCAGATGTCATCTGTGGAAATCAGATGAGATGGAAGCAAACATCACTATGAACAGAAAGAAACTCAAATTCAGATTTTTAATGAACAGGAATCTGCTGGGCAACACACTCTGCCTCTAATACAAACTTAGTCTTCCAGACACTGTGACAAAAAGGGATCGGGCATTTTCTGACATATAAGCCTGTGAATCATCTTTTCCTTCTACTCCCAAGCCACTTCTTTTAACCTCCCTCCTACCTCATGATTATGGATTTCTTTTTAAGCTTTTGGTTGCTTTTAATTAAGAAACCTAAGCACTTCTACCTATCAAACTATAATAAGACAACAATTAACACTGTTGAAACTATACAAGGTAACAGAAAATTGCGTAGATTACAAACCCCTTGTCCAATAATAGGTAAAGTGTTCTTTTTAAAATATAAATCATCTTAGGACTCCTCCACTAAAAACACTTCAAAGTCCTCCCATTACTCTTAGGAAAAAGAACTAAATACTTAAAGTATCCAGAAAGACTCTGTAGGATCTAGCCCCAGCCTTATCTTGAGCCAATCAATTCAAGTCCTCAGGATTACAGTCACACTTGGTCTAATTTCCATTTCTAGAATACACCCACCTTTAACCCACCCCAAGGCCTCCATACATGCTGCCTCCTCTGCCCAAAACACTTCTTTCCACTTTGGCTACTCAACTCCAAAGGTGTTTTTACAAAGATGATTTCATTCTTGCCACCCCTCCTCTCACCCTATGTAATATACTTCCCAAGTGAGCAAAATTTCTTTCATGATCTTTCTCACAATCACAATTAAATAAATTGAGAGTAGTTGCTAACCCTCAATTATTTTCCTCTAGAATGTGGGCATTGGCAATGGTTGTTTTGTTCATTACTACAGTCCCCCTGACTGACACAATGCTTTGCACACAGTAGGCACTCAGATGTTTCCTGATGAGGATGTTAACAGCTCCCTCAAAGGTTATTTTAAGGCTGGGCATGGTGGTGCACACTTATAGTCCCAGCTCTTAGGGAGCCTGAGGCAGGAGGATTGAGTCCGGGAGTTTGAGGCTGCAGTGAGCTATGATAACACCACTGCACTCCAGCCTGAGCAGTAGAGCAAGAAACTCATCTCTAAAAAGAAAATTTAAAAATAAAGGTTATTTTGAGGATTAAACTGAATTCACATAAAGCCCACATCCTAACCGGCACTATACACAAGTTACTATTGATTTTAGATGCCTGAATAAATAGGGCAATTAGGCAATATTTATCAAAACTCTTTAAAAAAATGAATCCTATTTGACATAGCTCCATTCCATTTATTTCCTCCACAGAATTTATTGTAAAGAAATAATGAGCACTATGCAAAATATTCATAAATAATATCCAGTGTATCATCATTTTTTAAAGTAAAGAATTCTAGTGATAGATAACTTACAGAACACAGATGAAGGAATATGACAGTGAAAATATTTTTCTTAATGAATCCATGCATATTTTCAACAATATAAGTTTTCATAACTTAAAAGATTATAAATAATTGTTTGCATTTACAGGCTGCCACTAGTTTTAAACATAATCCAAGATCAGAAATTGCCACATGTAGAGATAAATATAACAGCAGAGCAATTCATAGCTGCTGTGCTTTAAAAATAATTTTTTAATCAATGGCCCAGTCCTACAATATATTAAATATTTGACCTTCTTTCTTTTATCAACAACACTTTTTTCCTTCCATTGTATCAAAGAGTTTCTACACAATGATGAGTCAGTCAGTCAGCAGAGTCAAGTTTAACATCTGGATTACATTTTAAACAGCATGTACTATGTCAACTTCAAATAAAAATAACACTGGAAAATGGGAGGATGATTCATAATTCAACAACTTTAAGTCCATTCATTTTTCCATAATATTTTAAAATTATCACACAGTTAAGTCCTTAAGTAATGTTGTTGGCAAGTTATTGGAAACTGCAACTTTAAGCAAAACAACATATAAGGAAACCAATTTTTTTCTCATCAATGTTAGAACTAAATATCATTCGAGGACCTGCCACCCATCATTTCACTTAAAGTCACAGTTTCAAAGAAGCTCTCAATGACTTAAGTGAAAACTTATTGTTTTGCTTTTTATTATATAATGTTTTATAAGTATAAACCATCTATGATGGTTTTATATTTATATATATATATATAATTATATAAAATAATGTTTTAGAAGTATAAACCATCTATGAGATTAATTTTTATGTTTCAACTTGACTGAGCCAGAGAGTACCCAGACATTTGGTCAGACATTGTTGTAGGTGTGTCTTTGAGGGTGTTTTGAATGAGATAAACATCTGAATTGGCAGACTGAGTAAAGCAAATTGCCCTCCCTAAAGTGAGTGCACCTCATATAATCAGTTGAAAGGCCTTAAGAGAACAAAAAGGTGGATCCTGTCCCAAAGAAGAGAGAACTCTTCCCATCTGACTGCTTGAGCTGGAATATCAGTCTTTTCCTGCTTTGGGACTCAAACTGAAACATGTGCTCTTCTTGGGTCTTAAGCTGGCCAGTTTTCAGACTGGAACTTACCCCATTGGCTATCCTGGTTCTCAGATCTCTAGACTCAGGCTGGAACTACACCAACAGCTCTCCTAAGTCTCCAGCTTGCTGACTCCATATCTTGGGACTATTCAATCTCCTTGATTGCATGAGCCAAATTTCTTATAATAAATCTCTCTCTCTACACACAAACAGTTGATGTGTTGGTTCCCTAGAGAATACTAATACACCATCCCATACTTCCATTTCTAAACCCCCTTCCACACATATACAACAACACACTCACACTCAGTCTTTTGAAGGCCCATCAGAAATTACAAGTTCCTAAAATTCAAGGTCTATGTCTCTTCATTATTGCTATCATCTTAACTTTTAGTGCATACTATATGTTAATCATAGCAAATAGAGAAGTGAGTAAGTAAGATAAAGGCTATTCCTTCCAAGTTACTCAGGGGTTAGACGAGATGCAAGTAGATCCAATTAGGAACAGCCTGTTAACAAATGAAGTATTAAGTCCAGTTATCAAGAGGATTTCATAAAAGGTAGATAATTATCATTCTTAATCCAGGACTTGTGATCAAACACTAGATTTGCTTGAGAAAAACAACTGCACATCTAAGAGAATCTGTTAAATGAATTCCTGAAACCATGATTAAACGTTATATAATTAGTAACCAAAATCCACACAAATGAGAGCTGATGGGGGACTTTCTGACACATGGAGCTAGAAATATCAGAAACCACTAATAATCCATGCAATCAAACCATTTCCTTCTTATTTTTCTCAAGGCTTAGAGACTGAAAGCTTCAGAGACAGTCACTCAGTTGGTATTTGCATCAGAACGTATCCTGTCTGCTTCTCTGTGTACTTTACAGTTCCCAAGGGCCAGACACAAACGTTTGGCTGGAAGGAGAGCAAAACCAGGGAAGTGGGCAAAGCCTTTCCCCAGGGTGTTTGTGAGCCAGGCTGTTTCCCATAACTACAACCCTTGGCTCTAGACTCCTTCCTGAGGTACAGAGTAACCTTGGCTCACAGGGCTCTCACAGAAAGGAGTACAGGGGCCAGGTGTGGTGGCTCACATCTGTAATCCTAATACTGTGGGAAGATGCAGCAGGAAGACAGCTTGAGGTCAGGAGTTTGAGACTAGCCTGAGAGCAAGAGTGAGACCTGGTCTCTACAAAAAATAGAAAAATCAGCCAGGCATGGTGGTGCTAGCCTGTAGTCCCGTCAGAAGGCTGAGGCAGGAGGATCACTTAAGCCTAGGAATTTGAGGTTGCAGTGAGCTATGATGATGCTACTGCATTCCAACTGGGAAACAGAGCAAGACCCCATGCCCCAAAAAATAAAGAAAGAAAAGAGTACAGGATCAGCCAAGACCTATACACACAAACACACCATCCCAGCACATGCACTGCACCCAAAGGTAACCCTCCCATAAAACAATGGACTGAGAGTAGCTTCAGGAGAGAAGGAGTCCTGAGCCTCACCCTCAATGGGGAACACCTTGTGGCAGGGAAAGCACACTGGACAAAAGGAGCACAACTGGCCATTGGTAAAGTAGAAAAAAGAAAGGAGTCTTGACCACAGAGTCAAGGACCCACTACTACTGGGGCAGTAGCCAGACAGACAGTGCATGAGTTACTCAGGACCTGCACCAGCACAAGGCATTTCTGGGGTCCTACCAGTTATATAGAAGGGGCTCTCATCTAAAGTTTTCAAGGAATTTCTAGTTCCTGATATTATTTTGACACCTATTCTTAGCCCCCTGGGGCTGGCTAGGGCCTGAGAAAATATGTTGTTCACTTATAAAGAACATTTCCTCTCAGTCCTCTTTCCCCCACCCTCCAATCCTGTCCCATTGGAAAGTGAAAACTGATGCTGTTTCTACTAAATTACCCAAGTCCTGTCTCTGAAATGTAGTGGACACTTTTCAGTCCTTCTCTAATCTGGCGTCTCTATGCTGCATTTTACAGGACTGAAAAATTTACCCTCTTGGCTTTTAAACAGTCCCCTAGACCGGGATAATTACCCATGCAACTGCCACTATTTTCCTTTTTGTTTTTTTTTTGTTTGTTTTTGAGACAGGGTCTTGCTCTGTCATCCAGGCTGGAGTACAGTGGCATCATCATAGCTCACTGTAGCCTCGAACTCCTAGGCTCAAGCAATCCTCCTGCCCCAGCCTCACAAGTAGCTAGAACTACAGGCCTGGTTGAGTTTTGTTTTGTTTTGTTTTGTTTTTTAATAGAGGGGGGTTGTTGCCCAGCCTGGTCTTAAGCAATTCTCCCACCTCAGCCTTCCAAAGTGCTGGGATTACAGGAGTGAGCTACTGCTCCTGGCCTAGTTTTCTTTTAATTAAAACTATAGTATGAAATATTCTTGGCAGATTGAAAATAAGTGCTATTCAGCATAGGCTGACAATTCACAGCTACTTTTCAATTAAAAAACATACAGTATTGTAAACATACATAATAAATGAATCAAATAATACTATTTTTAATTGCATAATATATCCATCATCCTTATTTATAATGATTCATTAAACAAAAAAGAATATGTTAGAAATTTTCTTTGTAAGTCAGATGCTTTCAAAGACAAACAGATCTGTAATTTTTAACTCAACAACATTATGCACATATTTAGGACTCCATTGTGATGATGAAAAAGATAAATCAGGGATGTCAGATTTTACTCTAATATGTTATTTTAAATCACACAAAAGGAAGAACATTTAAATGTATTTTTGTGGAAAAAAAAGAATTTTAGACAAATATTATATTTAATGAACTTAAGTAGGATTTTGCAATCTACTGACCTAAATCTATATATTTTAAATTTGTATCCTTCATTTTTTTAATGTTTAATTATTATGGGTACATAACAGTCAATATATTAATAAGGTATTACATATTTTCCATTAATAGCACTTGTTGACACTATAAAGCAGAGAGAGGTAGCAAAACTAGTGAATTTTACTTTTGTTTCTAAACTGAGAAAACTCTCTAGGGTCCTTTCACCCTTAAACGTTCCACTGAAATTTTTCATTTGAGGAACTGGGGCTCCATCAATCTCTTCCAATATGTTGAATTACCTAAACAATTTCGACAGAGTAGATATGTTATAATGTAATTTTCTACATGTTATATATACACATGTAAGATAGAACAGAATTTAGGGAGACCAAAGCCTAAGAAAAATTATAATGTTTGAGTCAATGATTTTTTTAAATACTGTTTTTTCATAAGAAAAAAATTCAATAACAATGCAGTACTTTCACTAAATGTTTAGAGAAAAGAGAAAAAACCTAACCTCTTGCCAAATCATACCAAAAAGATAACTTAAATAAAAATGAGCACAGCTACACTTCATGGGCATATACACTACATGCACATGTATGAGCACACACATATACATACTCTCTCACAAGGACCATCAAGGAAATACTGATTTAGCTGGCCCCATTGGATGTGGAATTGCTGCCCTGTTTATTTTAGGAAAGAAAGGATGGCCCTTCAGAGACTCTTACATAGATACAAAAGAAATCTCACAAAAGTGCTGGTTGGTAACATTTATGCCTCTGGTTCCACACATTTTCTACAACCTAAAGTGACTTTGTGAATTTTTTTCCACTGCTATGTTCATTTAAAAAAGATTTTGCCCGTATAAAATTCGTCATTTTAAAGAAAAACTGTTGAGCATTTTCTGTGTTTCAGAAAAAGCCTTATTTCATACAAGTCAAAACATTATGACAAATACCTTATCCTTTCATGGGGGTGAGATTCATTTTTATAAGGTCACTACCAAAAGAAACATGTTTGTTATAATACACATAATGATCTAATTTTTGGTAGACAGCTCATTTCACTATTGTAATTAATGAAACTGATATACAAAGGCAAACTATTATACTTAAAATCAGTCCATTCGAAAGCAGTACATTAAGGTGACTTTTTTCAATGGGCCACACTGAAGTCAAATACATTTTGACAGTGATACAAACACATTTGTTTTTCTTCTTTTTACTATCACTATTAACCATACTTATATCAAAACCATTTCCAATACCATAACTAACCCTCTCTCATATTCTACTCTCAATTGTTGGTGACATCTCTCCCTTTTTGTCCTACTAAAAACATCTACTAGTCACCACCTTTGCTCCCCTTGTCTATTTAATCAAATGCTAGTTCTTGGTCTTACCTTCTTTTTGCTCAATAACAAGATCTAATCTTATATTTTTAGTTGCCAGTCCATTCCACTAGCATTCCAATCCCATCCCTATGCTAGGCTTAGCCTCCATCATCAGTATAATTAATTCATACTTTACAGAGCAATCACATGGTTCTATACGTACTGTCATCTCTTCTCATTAACCTTTTTCTTTTTAAATCCATTTGTAACAATCATCTCTCCTAGGAAGAGAGCTTTTTAATGGCAGTTGCTGAATAGATGAGAGAGACAAATCTATACGAAGAAAAGGCAAAAATATAGAGCATAAGGAATTACATCAAGTGTAGATTTCTTAAAATTCTGATTATTAATTTATAATCCAGGAGGATTATGAAGGTAAAACAAATGCAAGCCTGTATACACGATAAATCTTTCTACAAAAACTGATATTTTCTCCAAATTAAAAAAAGAGATAGGCCAGGCATGGTGGCTCATACCTGTAATTCTAGCACTTTAGGAAGCCAAGACAGGAGGATCACTTGAGCTCAGGAGTTCAAGACCAGCTTGAGCAAGAATGAGATCCTGTCTCTACTAAAAATAGAAAAATTAGACAGGTACCATAGTCCATGCCTGTAGTTCCAGCTACTCAGGAGGCTGAGGCAGGAGGATCTCCTGAGCCCAGGGGTTGGAGTTTTCTGTGAACTAGGCTAACACCACTGCATTCTACCAAGGACGACAAAGTAAGACTATGTCTCAAAAAAAAAAAGAGATAAAAGTAATTCTGACAAGCATAGACTAGATAATGAGCACGTCTGAGTTTCAATACACCATGAGTCAAAAAATAGTTAGCCACCAAGGAAAATCCTAATATATTACACCTGTCTTCCTTAAGCAAGATAAAGCAGGGTAGCTCACTAGGTATATTTATTTTGTTATAGACCTCTAATTGTGACATTAAGCCTTAGAAATATGAGAAGGAAAGCTCTGTTCATGGTTTAACAGTCCTGGAGTCAAGGAAACAGTGAAGGGCTAGCCGTGCTCCAATGGAGAAGACATGGATAGAGGAAGATCACCAAGAAAGAGCTTAGCCTGAATCAAGTTATGTGGATGTCATTACACCCATCCCACTTAGATGATAACCTGCATCCCGGTTCTGGTGTGGCCACTACTGAAAGATGAAGACCCACACAAAGGAGCCATGGTTCAGAAGGATTTACCATAGCTTCTCCCACAAGCTACATCCATCCAAAAGGAAAGAATGTAGGGTCTGCAAAAGCACACTCTTCCCAAGACTTGAGTTAGGAAAGTAGAGAAACGAATGAGTTGGAGGTAGCATGTGCTACCACCTCCTAGCTAAAGACCAAGCTGCTCTGCAGGAGTATTTCATTCCCAGCTGCTGGGAAAATTATCCAACAGTAAAATAGTTTAGATTAAAAGAAGCTAAATCTGCTGAAAATCAAGAAAAAGGCACCATATATGATAAACGGCAAAATGTTCAGAAGCTCATACTTTTGTAAAATAGAAAAAAGGAGAGAGCTTAGACCAATCAATCACTTCCCACCTAGAACAGTGTTAATTATCTGGAAATGCCCTTTTTCTCTCTACTTTGACTCTTTCTATACCTGTATTTCTCAATTCCCTTTAGCTGCCTTACTAAATCCCTGGATTTTTGCTTTCTGTTCATATAGCAAATCATTAATAAATACGAAACCTCTTTTACCTCTCTTTTATATTGTGCCCTTTTTAAGTCCCTGATGTTAATAACCATTTAAATAAGTTAGTTCTTAAATTGACCTCAGTGATCTCACAACAAGATGTGTTGAAGATGGCCAGGTTATATGACATCAGAAACCACTTACAAAGCACTGGCTTACCCCTTTTGTTACCAAATTTCTTTTAAACATGGCCATATGCTTACCAACATATCATAAGGCATAAGGAAAAAAGCCTTAAAGAAACTGAGTTCCTAGGTCAGGTGCAGTGACTCATGCCTGTAATCCCACCATTTTGGGAGGCCAAGGAAGGCGGATCACTTGAGGCCAGGTATTCAAAACCAGCCGGGGCAACATAGCAAGACCCCATTTTAAAAAAAAAAAAAACCACCTTTTTTAAAAAATTTAGCTAGTGTGGTGGTACACACCTGCAGCCCCAGCTACCTGGGAGGCTGAGACAGGAGAATCTCTTGAGCCCAGGAGTTTGTGGTTATTGTGAGCCATGATCATGCCACTGCACTCCAGCCTGCACAACAGAGCAAGATTGTCTCTTTAGGAAAAAAGAAAAAGAAAAACTTGAGTTCCCAAATCCCTTTGAGACTATATAACCTTGAGAATTGTCTGGCCACACCTGACTTTCCATTTTTCTCTCCTTTTCACTCCCATCCTCTCTTCTAATTTCTACTTCTCCTTCAAAACCCAGCTCACTTATGGCCTCCTACAGTAAGTTCTTCTTGGTTAGTCCTCCCCCTTTCTTTCCCAGTCAGAACCAAACACCCATCCCCTCCTATGTCATCTCACAGTATCCTATGATTTCCTTTATAATGAAACAATGTCGTAAATCAGATTTTTATGAACAGAAATTTTAATAAAGCCAGATAAACCTCAAAATAAAAATGTAAGCCAATATCTTGAATTTTAGTTAATTGTTGGTCCTCATACTGAACATATTCCTTAGAAACAGATTTTTCATCTCTGTATTCCTAGTGACTTGCACAAACTAGTTTGGACCAGCTTCCTAAACATTGGCTAATGGCTCTCCTATCACTGCCCCACAAACACCTACTTACATTTCCAGAAAAACATGGCAACTAGATGTTCCCTAAACTTAGAATTAATCCCTCAGGTAATTAATAAATTACCTCTCTTCCCCATGCCTTCAAGTCATTCTTTTTTTTTTTTTTTTTTTTTTTTGCAATCACACAAGAGGAGGTTTATTTTCTGGCTAGCCAGGGTCCAAGCCCCAGAGCACCAACGCAGTGGCCACTCTCGCAGGCAAGGACCAAGTCATTCTTGATATAAACATTCATTGGAGTATTTAATAAAGTATGACTGGTATCGGGATCTAATTAGGTGCAAAGATGGGTCTCTTCAACTAAAGCAGAGCTCCCTTGGAGCAAAGACCACATTATTCATCTTCATTCATTTACAACACCAGATGTATTCCTGGAGAGTTTATAAACACTCCATAAAATACAAAACTGTATTTAAGAGTCTTCCCAGAACATGTAGTGACTTATGTCTCTCTCATGTCAATAGCATATTTTTTTTTATTGTAGTTCTATCCTACTAGACTGGTAGTTTCTCAAGAACAAAAACTACATTTTTTTTTTTAATGAGACAAGGTCTCATTCCATCGCCTAAGCTGGAGTACCGGGGCATGATCACAGCACACTGCAGCCTCCAACTCCTAGGTTCAAGTGATCCTCCCACTTCAGCCTCAGCTGGAACTACAGATGCATGCCACCAGGCCCAGATAATTTTTTTATTTTTTGTAGAGACAGGGTCTCACTATGTTGCCCAAGCTAGTCTTGAACTCCTGGCCTCAAGCAATCCTCCTGCCTCAGCTACCCAAAGTGCTGGGATTACAGGCATGACCACCATGCCTGGCCTTAGATCTTCTTAAAAATATAAATCTACATTGAAATTTTAAAATTAATATAACACTATTTAAGAGAAGTCAAAAGAGAGAAAAGATTACCTGTAACCTCATTACTATAGCACAAGGATTTTAAATTATTTCCCTTTCAAATTTTGTTATATTTATATTTTATAAACTTTTAATCATAAATTACATGTAACCTATTCCTTTTTATATGTGTCTTTTCATATTACTATACAGTTTTCCCATTTATTTTTATGGGATACATAACCATCCAATGAATAGATTAACTTTAATTTATTTAGCCATTTCTCTTCACATAACATTGTTCACTTCCACAATTTCATTGTTACAGGTAATAGTCCATATTTTTAATGATTTTCCATATGCTAGAGCCCCTTATATTAAATTACTGAATTAAAGGTTATGAATGAACACTTTTATTGCTTCTGAAGCACAGTGCCTACATGCTTTCACTTTAGAATTATATCTTTCACAGTCCTTCAGCAACAGTAGTAATTTCAGCAGCACTATGTATGATTCCTTGTTTTAAATCATATTTCCTAGATTACGAGCAAGGCTAGACATTTCCCATATGCCTGTTTCCTAACCATATTTCCTCCTTTGCGAACACTATTTGTGTACTGTGACCATTTACCTGTCACAGTAATCATGGTTTTCTTACTGGTTTGTCATCCTCTGCCTGTCTCGCTGTGAATACAGTTTTCCAGTTTGTTATTTGCCTCTTTTGGAGGATCTTTTCCCCTCTCTTCACCCAACATACTTTAGGAAGCATTTTAGTTTGTAATTTTATCTAACCAAATTGGTTATTGCTTTCTTTATAATTTCTTCTAATACTTCTAGAAGTCTAACTCCAAATATATTTTCTCCTAGTTTCAGTTTTCTTTTACAGGAACCCTTAACATAAGGGTAAAAAATATATCATCTCTGCATGTCCCCATAGAACCTATTTCAGTATCTTACACTTGCTAAGCTTGCAATGAATGCTTCTTAAATATTCTCTCTTTAAAAGATAAAATAATGAAAACACTAGCCATTATTGTAATCTTAGTAGTCTCTTTACAAGTTAACCAACTTAGATACAAAAGTAAAATACACTCCATAATGAACAAGACAATGCTGCAGATTTGGTTTCTTTCTATTGTGGGAATATAAATTATATGTTTTAAGAAAATCTGGTTTTGTTGGCAAACCAAATTTTAATGTCTGTGGTAAAGTCACACAAATTCTTTTTCACATAAATAGTCTGCAGAGTAGCAAGCTGAATGATAGTGTATTATGTATGCATTTTTCTAAGTCAGTCCTCAGATCACTATTACAGTGTTCTATAACTGTGGAGGGAAGCACTACTGAATAATTTATTACAACTCACACCATCACTTACACTGCTGTACAATTCACAGATACAACCACTCTTATTATGACTATACCTTGGTAGTTTTTTAGTTATTAACTCTTTAATGGAAAAATATGTATGTGTATACAATTCATAAATTTAAACAGCCAAGATATCACACGCTGAAGAGCAGACAGCTTTATTCCTTTTTTCCATCTTAAGTAATTATTTTTTTGTTGCAGAGAAATAGTCAGGCCAAAAAGCCTACTACAATTCAAAACATACTGCATGTGCTCTTTTGGATTATAGCATATTTATGTGGAGTACTTGTTTAATTGCTGGTAACCCTCCCCTACCAATGTATTTTGGAAGAGTTCTATCTCCTAATACATAAATAGTACAGAGAGTTGCTATGAAATTTATAATCTTTTCTGTTTATCTACAAAACAAAGGGAGATGTAGTAATATTGTTTTCACATATACATATATTTTATGGTTTCCATATATTAATTCTGAATATAATAATAAATCACTTTACAAATTTACTATTGCCTATTTAAGGTAATAAACTTAAAAAAGACAAGCTCCTTCAATAGAAAAAAAACATAGTATATACATGGTTTACATGAAAACATCAACTACTCTCAAGATTCTAAGTGTTTTTAAAATTACAGAAAGGCTGCTTCTTAACTTTCCAACAAAACTGAGAAACAGGATGACGATTTGAATGTAAAAGTAAGAAACAGGATGATGATTTGAATGTAAAAGTAAAAATTATTGCCAAATAGGCTTAAAATAAGAGACTAAATACAATCAGTGCATTAAATTATAAGATAAAAAGTCAAGGAGTCAGGGAGGTCATTGAAACTCTGGGAAAAGCCAAGCACACTTCCCCAGATTCCCACTGCACGCAAACAAGTTATCTATCTTTTCAGGGGGGGTCATTAACTCCCTGAAGCTCACACACACACACACACACACACACACACACACACACTGGATTAAAAACTCCTGCTACAGAGAATAGGAGAAAAAATTATCCATATCAAAATCCTAGGCTAATAAAGTTACTACAATTAAAATAAAATATAACTCCAAGCTTCCTTGCAGCCAAAGCAAACAGAAAACTCAATGGACTATATAATTCTCGATGGCTGATAGAAGAAAGTGTGCCAGATCATAAGGAAAGAAACTTCCCTGAAACTAAATTCTTAAAGAATTTATCATGTAAACTCTTTCTTATAAAGGGAACACTGAATGTCATAAGAAATAATGTATTCAAAATATTATAGTTTAATGGGAGATGTAGAAATATTTTTTATATAATTGCATCTTATAAAGATTGATCAAACATGAGAGAATGATACTAAAATATATGACTAAATATTAATAGTTTTCTGGTGATCTAGTTTGACATAAAGTTATGCCAACACTCTCTAATCTCATGCTCATAAAATAACCTCTGATACAAAATCAGAAAATTTTCACTGAGTGCAGACCTTGTCTCAAAATCTCCATGTGAACTTTCAGTGAACTGAAGTGGGCATGTGAAACCTTTATCTATGAGAAAATAATAACATAAACAGAAAATCAAGAATCAGCATGGAAGACAAGAGTACATAAATGGAGCCAGGCAGTCTGAATTTGAATCACGGCTCATCTACTTAATAGCTTTGTGACTTCGGCAAGTCTCTAATTGTGACTATTTTACAGTTTGTCATCTGTAAGGTTCTGATAACGACAGTCCTTACTCTCATGGAGTTACTGAGAATTAAATGGGTTAATACATATAAAGCTCCCAGAACAGTGTCTATCTACCCACCTAGAATAAAGGGGTAAGACAGGCAAACCACTTATATCAGGGTCTGACATATAACTTAGAAGCTATTATGCAATCCTTCAAGAATGCGTATTTTTTTAATTCTAGGTTAATATAGATGACTTTTTATTTTAACCATCAGATTTAATTAAAATAGCCTAAATTTTAATTAATATAGCCATTTATTTTCAAGGTCATTGCAATCCCTAATCTTGGCTAATTTAACTACATTTATTCTAAATCAGTCTAATGCTTTCCACTTATTTTCAGTGACCCAAATTTTAAGATTTGGAAAATATACTAAACAGATTTTTTTTCCTGAGACACAGTCTCACTCTGTCACCCAGGCTGGAGGGCAGTGGCATCATAGCTCACCGCAACCTCAAACTCCTTGCCTCAAGCTATCCTCCTGCCTCAGCCTCCCAAGTAGCTGGGACTACAGGCACGTGCCACCACACCTGGCTGATTTTTCCACTTTTTGTAGAGACTGCGTCTCACTATGTTGCTCAGGCTGATCTCAAACCTCTGGCCTCAAGCCATCCTCCTGCCTTGGCCTCTCTCAAAGTGCTACGGTTATAGGCGTAAGCCACCATGCCTGGCCCTAAGTAGCTTTTTAAAAAATCTGTGAGGCCAGGCATGGTGGCTCATGCCTGTAAACCCAGCACTCTGGGAGGCCAACGCAGGAGGATCACTTGAGCTCAGGAGTTTGAGATCAGCCTGAGCAAGAGTGAGACTCAATCTCTACCAAAAATAGAAAAAAATTAGATGGGCATGGTGGAGTACGCCTGTAGTCCCAGCTATTCGGAAGGCTGAGGCCAGAGGATTGCATGAGCCCAGCAGTTTGGGGTTGCAATGAGCTATGATGATGACACCACACTCTACCTGGGACAATAAAGTTAGACTTTGTCTGAAAAAAATAATAATTAGCCAGGCATGGTGGTGCACACCTGCAGTCTTAGCTACTCAGGAGGCTGAGCCAGGAGCAATGCTTGAACCTAGGAATTCAAAGCTGCAGTGAACTGTGATTGGTGCCACTACACTCCAGCCCTGATGACAGAGCAAGACCCTCATCTTCAAATATATATATATATATATGCATATATATATATATTTAATTAAAGTTATTTCTCTACACATATATTACTAGATACCTAGTATTTTTTAAAGTGATTCATTTTCAAAGGCTTCCATTCACTTTGGCTCTATTGATCTTGTTTGTCTTTAATTCATATATTATGGCAAAGTCACATCTTACTTAAAAATTAGATTCTAAAGTCACTGTAAAAGGCAAAGCTGCACACACTCAATATTATTTTGAGTATCTCTTAAAGAGACTGTAAAGTATTGTTCCTCAGCAGTGTTCCCCTAGCACTGCAATACATTACTGTTCATTCAGGTGAATTAACCAGATGAAATAGCTGACCAGTTTAGGAGAGACTAAAATCACACTCTGGAAAGGGGGATGTTTACACTATGAAAGTCAACTGAGAACTGAAAGAAATTCCATCTCTCACTCAGGGACACATACTCATTGATCAAAATGAAAGGAATGCTGAATGGCTCTCACCTGCACTTCTTAAATTATATTTCTCTCAAGTATGCTCTCTCCTTTTTGTAAGGAAGATTAAGTATACATAATTGAATTGACAGAAGTTAAATAAAGTGCAATGCATGTTGAGACATTGCCACTAAAAAAATCTAAAAGTGGTTCTGATATAAACAACTTTATATATTGTTAATTTTATAACGTGGCACATTCTTTTTTGAGGATTACATAAGCAAATTGATCAGATGTTATTGTGCTGAATGTTCTAAATTTTCAACATCGCACTTAACTAGCAGAACTCAGATTTTGTGTAACAATTTCAAATTTCACCTGATCCCCTACTCTTCCATCAATTGGGTTATAGCGGAGAATTAAGGCAGTCTTAGGAAATGACAGAGAAATTCCTTCCCTATTTATAAAAAGTAGTGAAACACCAGTAAGGATATGGGGTAATTCTGGCCATGTTGTCTAATGAGTGTTCTCACATTCAAAACAACACAATCACATAGCTGTCTGTCATGAAGACTGTCACCTGATCAAATCATCTGCAGAAATGTGTGAAGTTGAAGTACATCAGATCGGCAATTGCTTTTTTTTTTTTTTTTTTTTTTTGAGTCAGAGTCTTACTCTGTTGCCCAGGCTAGAGTAAGTGACATGGCGTCAGCCTAGCTCACAGCAACCTCAAACTCCTGGGCTCAAGCAATCCTTCTGCCTCAGTCTCCCAAGTAGCTGGGACTACAGGCATGTGCCACCATGCCCGACTAATTTTTTCTATATATATTAGTTGGCCGATTAATGTCTTTCTACTCATAGTAGAGATGGGGTCACACTCTTGCTCAGGCTGGTTTCGAACTTCTGACCTTGAGCTATCTGCCCGCCTCAGTCTCTCAGAGTGCTAGAATTATAGACATGAGCCACCGTGCCCGGCCTGGCAATTGGTTTTTTGATGGAAGAAAGAAAATATTCAATTACAAAAAAAATGGGCAACATGATCTATACTTTTGCAACAGTGAGAAATGAAGACAAAATTTATTAGAATTGGGAATTGGAGACAAAAATGTACTTGTTTAGCATATGCAATGGACTCGCTAAAGTATGATGCTAATCAAAATTTTTACATGGCAATATTATCTTTCTTTTAAAATGCAAAATCTAAAGACTTTTATAATTTAGAATTTTCAGAGTTGCTATTTGAATACAAAAGGGAAAACCACAAATGAATTTGCAAGTGACTTTATAAAAGTTATTCTCGTTAATAAAAGAAGGAAGACCAGAAGGAATAAATGTCAGAATTATTTTATAAGCTTATTTCCAAGGTGTGGTGGAAAGAAAGTACCTTTGCAAATGAGCCTTCAAATTCACCTCACTGTCAAAGAAATGCATGTTTCATGTTCTATGGAAGAATTCTTCCTCTTTGAGCCCAAATACCCGTTAAAAAGATAATATACTCATAGACATAAGTAACATGTAACCAGGTTATTTTCTAATTTTAATATCATATATTAAAGAGTAAGGCAATATAGTACTAGAGCTATAATAAAAACCAGTCTAGGTGCAGTGGCTCATGCCTGTAATCCTAGCACTCTGGGAGGCTGAGGCACAAGGCTCATGTGAACTCAGGGGCTCAGCCTAAGCAAGAGTGAGACTCAGTCTCTATCAAAAATAGAAAAAATTAGATGCTACTCAGGAGGCTGAGGCAGGAGGATCACTTGAACCCAGGAGTTTGAGGTTGCAATGAGCTAAGATGATGCCACTGTACTCTATCCCTGGTGACAGAATGAGACTTTATCTCAAAAACAAACAACAACAAAAAAACAATGTAGTCTTATAATATTTGAGCAATTAATAAATTCTCTTACTTTTTGTATTCTATGGGAACTGGCTTTTTGAAAAAAATGAAAAAAGAATAAAAAGTCCAGAAAATCTCCATTGTGGTTATTCATTCACTCATTAAGTGAATGAATGCCTACTATATGCCAGGCAATGATCCAGATGCTTTGTTGTGTTAAATTATTGGGGAAGACATACATATACTACTATAGTTTAAAAAAGAACTAAAGACGTATAAAATGTTTCATTAATTGATTTAATTGATGATAATCAAGTACTCAAAGCTCAAAATACATTTTATTGCCCTTTTTCAACAACTTATAGGTAGTTATTCACCCAAAGCCTCTTGCATCTCCTTTAGAAATCTGTCCTGTTATTTATCCTTTCATCCATCTATCCAGTAAGTGGCCAACCTCGGGTCAAATAGTTGGTGGAAGGATGAAAAATGTATGTGTGTAGATATGCAAAAGATAATTCCTGAATTCAAAGAGGTCTTGTTTTTCCTCATTTAGAAAGGTCAAGAGGGAACAAAACCAATTATTTGGCAGATTTCATAAAAGGTTTAAGGTACAAAAATAACAGATATGAAAGTGCCCTTTAAAACTGCAAAATGCTATTCTAATATATTATTACTAAACAAAATTGCCTGATTACTCTAATGACTTCAATTACTCATGCTATTATTATGAACATCAAAAATCCCTTACTACGGGAATACATTTAAGAACCAAATAAGGTCTATAATATTTTATTTTGATAAGTTTAGTTGTAGTTTTTAATTAAAGATATCAAATTCAATTTGAAAAATTATATCCTTTAAGGATTTCTAGTCATTCATAATGATTTAATAAAAGAAAATGGAATTTAAAGTTAGGATTTGAATTTTGGCTTTGTGTGACCTCCAACAATGTAAATTCTCTGAGATTCAGCCTCCTCAACTGTAAACTGAGGATGATAATGACATGAAATCTTTAAAAAGGAGAATATGGCAATATTCAGCATAATGTCTAACAATTATGAGAACTCAATATTTCCTTTGTATCTTCTTTTAAACAGTGTCTAACTTACTTATCAATTACAAACCGTCTTTTATAGACAGTAAGTGTGCTGTAGGGTTTTTTTTAACCTATGACCCTCTATTTTTATGTAAATGAACTATAATCTCATTATTTTTCACTATCTCATCTTTTTCTGTATCTACACAGTGCCTAAATATTGGTTAACCACAATTCACTAGACCACAATGAACAGACTCAAAGGATATTCTGATTTCTAAATGTATTTATATAAAAGAAAACAAGGAGTATCTGAAATCAGGACCTTCCCAGAAAATGTGAGATGAACAAAGCCCTAAAATCTCTTAATGGTATTAGCCCTATTGGAAAATGTTATTCTATTATTGAATAGTCTATTATTGTAATGTATCATTTTTCTTCAGATCTAATTCAGAAGTCATAAATAAAATGTGTGCCTTAGAATGAGTTTTCTTTCCCTTTCCAACACTATCCATTTAAGAGCTCAAAGTCTTTTAGAACCCAAGTATACACAACATTTCTCCAATATATTTATCCAAGCAAAATTTCCATTATTTTCTTATAACAGTGTAATAGAAATGGCAATTAAAATTAGACAATTTAGTTCCTATTATCTGAAAAATGTAAGCATGTGCTTACAAATTCAAGAACCACCCAATAAAGTCATTATTACAATTGGCCGGCCTTGCACACATTGTGTTATTTACTAAGCTTCTCTATATGTTTTCCTCTTTGAAGCATTGTTCTAATACTCTGCTATAATAAACAAACCTTGTATAGTTAATTATGCTGCTGCACTAACAATAAAAAGTTGGCCCTCTTCCACTTTGACTATAAAAATCTTCATTAAGGAAGCTAAAGAATACAAACACTGAAAAGTCAACTGCACGAAGATGCATGTCACCTGTTAAAAAGAATGTATATTACAGACCGGAATTCACACAAAACTAGACACTAATCTATCTTTATATGCAAATAATGCATGCAAATATGAATTTGCCAACATATGCTAAGAACATAGTTATTAAAGATCATTTAGTCTTTTCTTGGTTAAAATTTCTGCACAAGGCTTATTCAGCTTGAAAGTTTCTTCTAAATATGCTTTTGCTTAAACCTTAAGTACGTTTTTAAATTTTTCTCATTAATACAATTTGTTATTTTTTTCTCTCAAATGAAACTCAGGCATGTTTTTCTACCTATAAAATCACCCTTAATTGATACAATAATAAGAAATTTAAAGCTGTACTAGCGTTTTAAAAATAAAACCTCCATGGTTGGAGAAGGGAAAAATCATCACCTGCTACTGATCATGGTAGCAACTAAAATACCAAGTAAAAATAAATACACAGGCTTAAGAAAGATTCCTCAGGCATCATAATTTTCATTTAAAAGGTAAAATATTCTCTAAATTGTCATTAGGTAGACATTCTCTAAACTGACATTAGGCAAAACAAAATCTGCTGCATCCTATTATGTTTTAAGTATTCTGAAGAGGACTACTTAGAAAAAATTCATTATTAAAGTCCTAAGGCCAAGAAAAAGAAATACTAGTTGTAAACAACTTATTTTAGATTTTCACAATACCACAAAGGTACTCAGAAGTTCAATTTGGCTAACCAACGCTTGAGAAAAAAGATGTAAACTTGCCGAGACAATTATGCTTGAAAAGTAATTTTTTGTTGAACCATAAAACGGTATTATTCTTAACAATAAATTATTTTCTTAAATAAAGCCATAACATGAATATAGGTTACTCTTCAGAGAAAATTCAGAACATAAAATACAAAATAAGAACTAAGAAGAAGCTGGGCTTGGGAGCAAGATGTAGGGTAAAGGGCACAAGATCTGAGGTCTGAGAGAAAAACTGAGGCTCATAAACTGAACGCATTTAGAAAAATGAAATAGTAATATCTGCCCTTATAGAACTGCTAGGAACATAAAAGATGAATCATGAGACTTGATAGCTAATGAGTGCTCAACAAATGATGACATTATTAGTATTAAAATTGTTTGTCCATATTACTGGATCCAGTGCAGCAAGTGAAGAATTTTATTCACCAAAAAACCAAACTAGGATAGTATCCTTTGCAATTTCCTTTAACTTCAATAGTTATTATCTCTACTCAGTGATAACTATTTTCAAACAAAGCAGTTATGGCACATTATGACAACCTGATATCCATCTGCAAAGTGCTCCATACTGTCCATAGAATAAAATTATTATCTAAATCATAAAGATTCTGGTAAAATGTGAAAGCTTTCATTCCTGTGATATTTGTATTTATAAGAAGCAAACAGTCATAATATTCTATTCTATTAATATTAACATGGAGCATTCAGAAGGCACCTATACATAGTGGCTAAATTTTTTTTTTTTTTTTTGAGACAGAGTCTCGCTTTGTTGCCCAGGCTAGAGTGAGTGCCATGGCGTCAGCCTAGCTCACAGCAACCTCAAACTCCTGGGCTCGAGTGATCCTTCTGCCTCAGCCTCCCGGGTAGCTGGGACTACAGGCATGCGCCACCATGCCCGGCTAATTTTATATATATATATCAGTTGGCCAATTAATTTCTTTCTATTTATAGTAGAGACGGGGTCTCGCTCTTGCTCAGGCTGGTTTTGAACTCCTGACCTTGAGCAATCCGCCCGCCTCGGCCTCCCAAGAGCTAGGATTACAGGCGTGAGCCACAGCGCCCGGCCCAGTGGCTAAATTTTAAATGAGAGGGTTTATTTTATAGAGACACCTAAACAAAAAAATTAAATAATAAAATTAAACGTCAAGTGTTAACATTTATTAGATACAGAAGTTTGTAGAAACAATTTAAAACACATTTCCATAAATTCAAGAAATAGTCTTTCTGTTTCAACATACATTTTGGCTTTGTGGACTGCTCATGACTACACTGGAAAATACATGATAAAAGGATGTTGTTACTCACACCTAACCTGAAGAACAAAGTTCTATGTAACAACAGACTACTACTATGCAAAAGACCTTTATTTGTATGAGAATGATCATCATATTAAAAGTAACTGTAAAAACCATCAGACTTGGGGAAATGTATGAATAGAAGGGAAAATACGGAAGGCTTCTGAGGTGCTCATAATGTTCTATTGCCAAGAAAGGTCATTAAAGTACAATTTATTGAACACTTATTATATTCCAGGCACTATTAAAACTATCAGTATCTTTAGGATACTCACATTCTAAAGAGAGAGTACAAAATGCACATAATAATAAGTAAATGACAGAAGTAAATTTAGATGTTAAGTTCTGTGGAAAGAAAAAGAGTAAAAAAAAAAAAAGATTGGGTGCGCTCAAGTAGGGTGATCACGGTTGGCCTCAAAGAGATGACGCCTGAGGAAAGACTGAAGGTGAGGGGAAGAAGTCATGCAGCTGTTAGGAAAAGCAATCCAAGCAGAGGAAACAGCCAGAGCAGAGACTCTAAGGTGGAAGCATGTCTGGCATCTTTGAGAAACAGGGACCAGGCCAGTGCAGCAGGAGCAGAGTGATCAAGAGAATAAATGGGACCTGATCACTTTCAAAGGGAAAGTATGTAATGGGAATACAAGGAGTAATGCAATCTGACTTTCATTTTAAAAGGATCATTCTGGCTGTCATACTAAGAATATACAGAAGGAAGGATAGAAGAAGAGAGACCTGTTGGGAGGGTGTGGCAATAACTCAAGCAAGAAATAAAGATGGCTTGGACCAGAACAGTTAACAACGGAGGAAATCAGAAGATATTAGCCTCTAGATCTCTTTTCAAGTAGAGCCAAAAGGATTTGCTCACAGCCTGAATGTAGAGAGAGAGAGAGAAAGAGAGAAATCAAAGATGACTCCAAGGCTTTTGGACTAACTGGAAAGACATTTTTGCTATAAACTGAGATGAAAAAGGCTGTGGGTGAAGAGATTTGCGGGGGTGAAGGAGACTGGAGGTGGGTGGGGAAAGCAGGAGTTCAGTTTTGGACTTGTTACTTTTGAACTGTCTACTAATATTCACATGGAACATTCAGTGGCAGCTATACATAGTGGCTAAATTTTAAATGAGAGGGTTTATTTTACAGACACTGAAACAGAAAATTTAAATTAATAAAATTAAACCTCAAGAGTTAACATCTATTCAACTAGTTAATCAACATAATAAATTTTCACTATCATTAACCTTTATTTAGCACATCTATGTAATGCTCCATCAGAAAAGGTCACAAAACCCCACAAAAAACTCACTGAATACTAAGATTCTCTAATGAAATGGGAATTTTTACCCAAATTAAAAGTGAATGTGGAAAAACAGAGAAAATCCTTAGGCTACCAAGTAAGCTCAAAGAATCACAGCTCAACAATACAAAGTGCTTAATTCACCCCTATGTTAGATGTATAATGCTTAGAAGTAAAAATGTCAAAAGATCCTGTCAGATTTCACTGGTAGCTTCCACTACAGACATAAAGCCCTAAAGATTCATAATGGCATAAATAGTGCTGCTGTGCACTGCAGACATAAAGCTGTTTCACGACAGATTTCCTCCCTAAACAAACTTGATCATTACCATTTATTAAGGATAATATGGTAAAACCAGAACTGACTACTGATAGTTAATGTAAGCACAGGGCCATGTATCAATTTTATCACCCAAACTCACTGTTTACTGAATAAACAGCTAAACTAAACATCTTACCCGATAAAAAAAAAATTTTAACTGGCTGATCCACTAGTACAGCTTTAGAATAATATAGCACAAAACTTAATTAATCTCTGTAAGAACTGCTAAGATAAAGAATTAAAATTTAGATAAACAAGTTTAATGGGGGCATGGGATTATCTATGGAATAAATGAAAAAAAGATAGTTACTGGTCAATAAAATGTGAATGTTTACCCAGTTAGTCTAACCTTAAATATTCAACAATAAGGTATGAAGAAAACTTCTTGAGATACCTATTTTCTCAGTATATAGTATTTCCAAAATTCAACCTGGCTACATTATGACACATAAAAACTATAACCCAGGACAAGGCTGGCATCATGTGGCAATAGCCTTATATACCTCAAGAAATGGAAACTGGGCAGAAATGGAAATTGCAGTTTAAAAAAGGAATAAATCATAGTAGCCAAAAGTTGACTGATCTGCTTTCTAACTCCTTTTCAAAGAGTTCATTCTGTAATTTTATACAGCAACAGAATACAACTGTCCTTTCTATTCAAAGTCCAAATCATCAATCAAAGGATGAAAAAAACCAGCATACCTTTTAGAATCTCTTCTGCCCTATCACCCAACATATTTAGCATAGTGCCCAGGCTTATAGATACTCAACATTCACTAATTCTCAATTTCATCTGATCTCATCTCATCTCCCTCTTATTTCACCTTCCTTCTTTCATAGCATCTCTCAAACCTCCCTACCCCCACTCACTTATTTAAGTAGCACTTTTATTATAAAACTGAATGCTTTAATTATGCTAAGTGAAAGAAGCCAGACACAAAAGGGCACACCTTGTAAGGTTCCATTTATATGAAGAGTCCAGAAAAGACAAACCCTTAGAGACACAAAGTCGATTAGTGGTTGCCAGAGGCTGGGGGGATGGGAGAATGGGGAATGACTGCTAATGGGCATAGATTGCTGAAAATGCTCAGAAAGTAATAGGGATGATGGGTGCACAATTTTGTGAATACACTAAAAACCACTTGAATTGAATACTTTAAAAGGGCGAATGTTATGGTAGCTGAATTATATCTCAATTAAAAAATGATAGCAGCCTGAGGTCCTTTTTAAGGGCATGAGGCAAAATCCCTATATACCTCAAAATCTCAGGAGTTGTATAATTGATCATTATATCACAGTATCATAACTGAGGTTGAGAATGAAGTTCTAAACTAACAGGAAAATGTTACACTCAGTATACTCTCTTTTAGAGGGGAGGGAAATGCAAAACTCATTTTAGAGATACATTTATCTTTAAATAATAAAATATAAAAATTTGGAACTTGAAGAGATATATTTCACTTGTTCAACAAATTCACCTATGCAGAACATTTCATGTTCCAAAAAAACATGATTGGATAATTTTCCCATCGTATCGAAAACGATCTTCTCTCTCCAACTATAGGATGAGCATCCCTAATCCAAAAATCCCAAATCAGAAATGTTCCAAAATCCAAAACTTTTTGAGTGCTAACAGGACACCACAAGGGGAAAATTCCACACCTTACTTCATGTGGTGGGTCACAGTCAAACTACAGGCACACTTCGGTATTCCCAAGAGAAAAAACAAAATTACGTTCAGGAGATGTATATAAAGTGTATATGAAACATACATGAATTTCACGTTTAGACTCGGGCCTCATCCTTAAAATAGCTCATTATGTACATGCACATATTCCAATACCTGAAAAATTCCAAAATCTGAAACGTTTGTGGTCTCAAGCTTTTCAGATAAGGGATACTCCACCTATATTTCATTAATTCTATATACTGGCTTTTAATAACAGCCTTTTACTCCTGATGTTTCCTTAAGGGGAAAATTCTACCCACTCTATTCCAGCCCTCACTATTTTGTTCCTTTTAATTACTACCATACACATGGTCTCTCCCAAATAACATTACATAACTCTTTATATTTGCATAACGCTTTAGTGTCTAGAATCTTTCATATACATTATCATATATGATCCTATGAGGTAGGTAAAGTCAGTAAAAGAAGGGAACTTGCTCAATTTCAGTGGCAGATCTTGTACTAAAACTCAGAGGTTTTGACTCCAAGGAGAAGAAAGAAAGTACTCAGTAAGTTTTTGGGGAATAAATGAACAAGATTGCTAGATGAATCTTACTACTACACAGTTCCTTTTCTATGCTTTCTAATATTCTTCTGTAATTATTTCAATTGAGCTGGGCTTTTTTCAACAATTAAGATTATAAATTCCTAAAATCAAGAAGCCATATCTTACAGTTATTCTATGTCCCCACAGCACTGACCACTTGTGATTGGACTGATTAAAATGACAATCTACCTGTGAGTACTGAATGTATTCATGGTTGCTGAGCTGTATCATCAAAAAAGGCAAACTAAACTGGAAAATACTATAAAAATTTTTTTCAGGCCGGGCGCGGTGGCTCACGCCTGTAATCCTAGCTCTTGGGAGGCCGAGGCGGGCGGATTGCTCAAGGTCAGGAGTTCAAAACCAGCCTGAGCAAGAGCGAGACCCTGTCTCTACTATAAATAGAAAGAAATTAATTGGCCAACTGATATATATATATAAAAAATTAGCCGGGCATGGTGGCTCATGCCTGTAGTCCCAGCTACTCGGGAGGCTGAGGCAGAAGGATCACTCGAGCCCAGGAGTTTGAGGTTGCTGTGAGCTAGGCTGATGCCACGGCACTCACTCTAGCCTGGACAACAAAGCGAGACTCTGTCTCAAAAAAAAAAAAAAAAAAAAAAAAAAAAAAAACAAATAAAAATTATAAAAAAAATAAAAATAAAAAAAAAATTTTTTTCAAACTTTAAAAAAAAGAAATTTTTCCCCTTAGGAATTTGTATGACAACTTAAAACTAAATTTAAGCTCATGTTTTGAAGAAATATTAACAAATGTAATAAGACCTTATTCATAATTGCATTGTACAAAATATTTTTTGGCTTAGTAGGATCTTACATCTTTCAAAAACTATTTTTTTTATTTCAGCATATTATGGGGGTATAAATGTTTAGGTTACGTATACTGATTGCCCTTATCCCTCCCACCCCAGTCATAGCTTCAAGCATATCCATCCCCTAGACGGTGTGCATCGCACTCATTATGTATGTATATATATCCATCCTTTCCCCTTTAAAAACTATTATTGTTCTAAACTACTAATGGTCTCTGCTAAGAGACATAAGATCCGTACAATTCACATACATTTGAGAATAAAGCAAAGAACTTCACACTGAGTATAATATAAAAAACCAAAGAATACATTATAAGGGGAAAAAAAAGTTCTAGCTGACAATAAACACAACCCCAATTAATGAGTTTTGCAAACATGAAAAACTAATGATTTAATTTCATGATAAAATAGTCAATAAAACCTCCTAATGAATTTTCTAATTATCTTCCTTTTACTAATATCAGCCCAGTTGATGAGACCTCCACCCACAGATGAAAATGGAAAACTTTTATCAAAAGATGTTGACAGCCAAGCAATCTAGGGTCACACACAATTAACAAGATACTTATCTTAGAGAAAAATAAAACATGCCAAAGTTCTCTTAGTGACTGAGTAAAAATATTTAAGTGCCTATTATATCCACATACTCTATTAAGAAGTTAATGAATAATATGTCACATGTCTTCACATCCTCAAAACAAATGAAGAAACTAGATGCATGCAAGCCTTATAAATAACCACAGCATCACCTTCTAATAAAATATTGAGCCAGACACTACTCTGAGTGCTTTACATATATTAATTCATATAAAACTCACACAACCCCATGTGATTTTACAGATGAAGAAACTGAGGCACAGAGAAGTTATGTAACCAGAGCCAGAGGTTATAAATATGTAATCTAGACAGTCTCTCCAAAGGAAACCACTGTGCAATACTGCCTCTAACTCAAAGTAACAGGTGCTGTGAGTACACTGACAGCAGAGAAAATTATAGAATGAAAGTGAAATTTGAGCTAGGCCTTAAAGTCCAAATGGAAGAGTTAGAGAAAAGGTCATGCTTGTGCACATATGTAGGGAAAGGCTTCAGTCTCTGCTACTACTATGTGGCCTCTGCACACACAGAACACAGGCAGGAGTCATGACAGAGATAGAGAGACTGGTGGTCCATACATCCATAAGAAATGTTTAAGAGCACACTTAAGCCAACCCTGGTTTTGAGGGTAGCCGTTGCTGTTCTCCAGATGTAACATTCCTGACAGCTGTTTCTCAGTGGCAAAAATGAAGAAGAGGCCGGGCGCTGTGGCTCACGCCTGTAATCCTAGCTCTTGGGAGGCCGAGGCGGGCGGATTGCTCAAGGTCAGGAGTTCAAAACCAGCCTGAGCAAGAGCGAGACCCCGTCTCTACTATAAATAGAAAGAAATTAATTGGCCAACTGATATATATATAAAAAATTAGCCGGGCATGGTGGCGCATGCCTGTAGTCCCAGGTACCCGGGAGGCTGAGGCAGAAGGATCACTCGAGCCCAGGAGTTTGAGGTTGCTGTGAGCTAGGACACCACGGCACTCACTCTAGCCTGGGCAACAAAGCGAGACTCTGTCTCAAAAAAAAAAAAAAAAAAAAAAATGAAGAAGAGTATATGCTGACCATACTTAACTGTGTGTTCCCAGAGATGGAAGCTAGACAGATATAAACTGACATGCTACCAACAATGATTTCTTCTCTAGTGAGAAATACACTACAGTAAGAGAAAGACAATAAATAATGACACATACACAACCAGCTGTTCTGTCCATAGGGGAAAAGGAAGGAAAGGAAGAAAGAAAGAAAGAAAGAAAGGGACCTATGAGTTCTCAAAAGCATTCCTAAGCCCCTGAGCCTGACTGGGCAACAGTCAGATGGGCAGAACCCCGCTTCCCTAGAGAAAAGCCTTCCCTCCTGAGCCCAATTACAGAGTCTGGTTGAACAAGTAATATGGATAATCTTAGAAAATTACCAAAGAAATTACTCCTGAAATCTCAATGCAACTAGTCAGTCTTTATTTACTTATTACTTTCCTAGTGAGGAGAGTACTTACAATTTTATTCCACTTTTATATTCACTTGAAAATTTCATTAATGATTAATTTTAGATGTACTCACTAAGAACTAGGTACTCTTTCTCAACTTCATGGAAACCTTTCCTGGCTTTCCTCCTAACTCCTAGATGTTGAACTCCTTTGGTCTCCTCTGCTGGCTGCTTGTCCTTCACCCATCTCTAAAAGCTATGGTTTCAAAGGACGTGGGTTTGAGTCCTCTTCTCTATCTATACTCTTTCCATACACAAATCCATTGATTCTTATGGACCTAAATGTTTCTATGATGACAACTTCAAATTGGTATTTCCTGCTCTCCACTGAGCTCCAAACTCATATTTAAATGACTACTTGACATCTCCATTTGGATGTCTCACATTCATTGCATAATTAGTGTATCCAAAACAGAACTACTGATCCTGTCCACCAAATCACTTATTCCTACAAATCTTCCCAATCTCAAAACAGGCACCACCATTTCCCCAAAAGACTCAAATGTGCCCCCTTGATTTCTTCTTCTAACATTCCTCCTAACTCTGCCACCTATCCATCAGCAAATCCTATTAAATTTGCCTTCAAAAAGTATACCCCAAATTACCCTCTTTCCATCTCCCCTGCTACTACCCTAATTCAGAATACCATCCTCTTTCACCTAGATGAACATCAGCCTCCAGTCTCATACTCTCCTCCAGTCTAGCAGCCAGAATGATCTTCATAAAACCCAAACTCCGCTTGATTTGGCCCCAATCTCATTTTACAACCTCATCTTCTGCCATAGCAGTCCCCTGCTAATCCCCACTCCCAGTATCCAGCACCATGCTGATCACATACCAGCCCTTAGAAAATATTTGTTTAACATTAAATGAATATTAATCTCAAAATAGATCTTACTCAGCTGATCTTATTATTCACTTAGCCTAGTAGCAGTTATTAATATTTTCTGAAAACACAAGCACCTCACACATTCTTTCAAGAAAATAACTTTAGTATTTTGTTTCCCAGGCCCCCAATACCATTTTGGGCCTATCCATGGATTTCACTATTAATCTCTGACCAGCTATTTTATCAAATATGGTGACTATTCTCATTCCTGTGACAAATTCTTACCTCTTAACAACATGGTACATGCATTTCTGCTCCATCCTACCCTAATCCAAGCCTAATTCTAATAAGCATTCAAAAATAGACACTTACCTGAGCCCCTAGGGATCAGTACAGCAAGAGATTCCCCTCCTTCCAAAGCCTCCAGAAGACTATAGGGCATTAATCCCAACAGTGCCTGACTATGTCTAACTTATAAAGCTAATGTTGTAAACACATAAATATCAATTTAAGCCTACCTAATCTCTCCTTAGAAAAATGTGTCTACCAGAATACAGGTTCTACTTTGTAAATGTCAGAACTCCCTAGCTGGATTCCTAGCTGATGGGCTGACCATGGAGGAGCTGACGGTCACTGGGTGAATTGAATGTATGTGTTCAACTGACAAGTATGTGAACAGAACATTCATCTCTGACTATCTTCCACACAGAAGACTAAAAATCTGCTCAACCAAAATTTACCAATATCTCTGAAGGCCAGTCAGGAGTCTCCACCTGGTGATTAAATAGTTACAAAGCTACACTCAGTTTGGTCATATTCCACTCCAAACACCTCACTTTTCAAAACAATGGCAAATGGGAATGAAAGAGTATTTCAATATTTCACACATGGAGAATGACGACATCCGAAACTACATGCAACTCTCTATACAGAGATTCTGTCAGCAACCAACCCACTAATCCACACCCTGAGAAGCTCAAAAACTGAAAGCACTGTTAAATAGCTTTTCTCACACTTGAAAGTTGGATTCATCTGACCCATACAAAATTTGAGAAAAGCAGAAGAGTCAACTCTATATAACTGCCATTTGATAATTTTAATAAATATTTATTAAATGTTTTATAACTCCCATATTTACATATTTGATAGAGGTTATTGAAGCCCTAAATTTAGTATTTAAAATAGTGTCCATTATATTTAGAATATCATCTGTGACTCATAATCCATGATTATGTAGTTTTTAAATACTATGTATTTTTACCTTATACTACATAGTATATGTAGTCTATTAATACATATTAATTTCCCATTAATGCAGATTATCAAGAACCAAATAAGTCTTCTACCTAAATATTGGAGGCTATTTCTAATGTTATCTTTGGGGTCCATTTAACCTTTTAGGCAAAGCTAACTTATTATAAGGTTCTTTTGGTACTGTAATAACTAAAGCAATTGAGAGATAGTCCCAAGCCATTTAGGTAGTCTCAGAAGTGCCTTATGACCACTCAAATTAGAGTAAAATGTACAAGGTTTTATTCCAATGTTTTAAGAAATCATACAAAAGATAAAACACCTATTATATCAACTCTAAAAATTTCTAAAGGATTTGACACCAATGCAAAAAGACAGTAAATTTAATTCCTTTGTTTGCCTCCTCTTAAAACACAAATTTGTCTGTCCTTTTCTTCCACTTTAAATCTTAGCTGTGTGCAAAGTAGGACCATAACACTGCTTAATATCATTTATGAACCAGGCTATTGCAGGGCATATACTGAAGTGATGCACAAGGACTTAGATGAGAAGGCAAATCTTATACCTTAAGCTGGAGAACATGATAGTTAACTCATAAAAAACAGATAATATTCCTGTCCAATCCTCACCCACCTTAGTCAAGGGGGCTTGATTCCCAAACACCTACAGTTCTACCTTCTCACTCATTCACCACCTCACTGTGCCCCTACAGTCTCAAGCTAGTGCCAAACCCACCCCGCCAAACGCCCTTCACTTACTACTTGTGCTCCCTTTGCCTGGTAACTTGAGCCTGACACCAAAACGTTCATGCTTAAAGCAATGAACAGTTGTGCCACTCTTCTGAAACTCTGCCCTTCCCACAGGCAGATTTCCCTTCAGCACTTGCAGCTGACGCTGTCACCTTCCAGTTCACCATTTGCATGCAGGTCTCAGATCATCCTGCTCTGATAAATTAGGCCACAGAATTTTGCCCTTGCTTACAGACATGATGGTCATCTTTTCCTAGGATTGGACAAAAGTTTTAAAATAAATGTCTCAATTAGTAGAGTATAAATGAAATAGGCAGTCCACATGTATGTATTAAGAGCAGTGGCGGTTTCTTTAGTGTATTCTGTCATCTGAAATCCTCAAGAAAACTTTGAATTCTCTTTTAATCCTAAAATTTCTTGGCTCATAGAATATTTATTTCAGAAAACGACACATTCCAAATAAATCATACTTTCTAAGGATGTAAGTAATAATTTTTCCAGGACCAAAAGAATGAGGGGAAACCATGAGGATTCTAAATAGTTTATTACATAGTTTGATAAATGTGAAGGTATGTATACTGACCAAACAAATATTCAAAATATTCACATTAGATGATGAAATTGATTTATGTTAACATTTGACTAATAATATTTTTATCTCATGAATATGTCAGGTAAATGGAGTTTATGAAACATGTAATAATCTGGGACTTAAATAAAGTGATGGATACTAATTTACATCTCTAGCCTCACACCAGACTCTTATTTCCTCATATTCATCATATATCCTCCTCTTCTTAGAAATTAAAAGTTTTAAGTAAAGAAGGAAATAAAAAGCCTCACTTACCAACTGAAATATGAAACAAGTAAAGAGGTTGCTTTAAATAGGCCAATAGAGTATATAAATTACCTAACATAGGCTCCAAGAGGGCAAAGAAGACAGGAAAAATAAATCACAATCTATGGGTAAAGAGGACAAAAGCTGATAACAAATATGTTTCATTTTGTCTAGGGTCCAGCAGCTAGGAAGTACCATTCTAGTATTATCTCCCATCTAACACCTGAAAATCCCTCTGAAATAAGCAAATGGATTCATTTTTAGTTCCTCTAGAGATGGGGCACTCATTATCTACTGAAGTCTCCCACTATTTCCCTGGACAGCTCTGACTGAAGATGAAGCCTTTTTAATCAAACAGAAAATGGTTTCCCTCTAACTTCAACATAGCAGTGCTAGCTCTACTCCCCAAAATCACAAAGAACAATTTTAATACAGAATTTTATAGCTCTGAAAAAAGGTGAACACAAGTACCATGCCCCCTTCACTTCTCCAGGAAAAAAAACTCCAATTCCTTTAAAATGTACCTCATGATCATGGATAAGAATCCCAATTTACCATATTTACATGAGTTGTATCTAAATTTTCTAAGTGTATAAAATACATTGACATTTATCAAAGAAACAAGCAACACACTGAACTATCAGGACTGAACACTAGTCATGGCTTTGTCATTAAACAGTATAGCGTACCATTTCTCTCTGGGTTGGAGAGAATGCCAAAGCATAAGCATTCAAGTTGCAATAGCCTCTAAGTCTATACATATAAAAACAATGGTTTGCATTATCACTTTTATTCTGTTAAGAAATTAAAAATGTCTAACCAATTAATACTTTATAATATTAATAAAGGTACTTTACTTAATTAAGTGCCTACCACAATATTTAAGAGTCCCTGATTCTTATGGTGAATGGTGGGGATGCGATTTGGGGGAGAAGGGAGACAAGTTATGTACATATGTATGTATGCACTTTATCTAGGTGTAAACACATAACTACAAACACCATCCAAAAAAAGGTCAAAATGACCTTGACCTGATATAAGAATAATTTTATTTTTCTAGATCTATGCTGTCCAAAACAGTAGCTACTGATCACATATGGCTATTTAAATTCAAATTAGAAATCAATTACTCAGTTGCACCAGCCACCTTTCAAGTACTCAATGGCCACATATGGCTAATGGATACTGTATTAGACAGTGAAGATAAAGCACACTTCCATCAAAAGCGAATATTCTACCAGGACCGTGCTGTTCAAGACTGATTGACCCACATCTATTCTGCAAATGGAAAAAGAAGAGAACTGCCTCAGAACACTTGAGCCTTGAGTCAGAAACAAAGCTGAAATACTAGTTCTGTCATTTACTTGCTGCCTGATCTTGGGCAAATTACTTAACCTCTCTAAGTTTGTCTTTCCTTCTATAAAACACTGTTTAAAACTAGTCCTCAAGGATAGTCACCAAGATCAAGTAAAATAATGTTGCTAAAGCACTTCAC
Organism: Microcebus murinus; assembly: GCF_040939455.1. Taxonomy (NCBI): domain Eukaryota; kingdom Metazoa; phylum Chordata; class Mammalia; order Primates; family Cheirogaleidae; genus Microcebus; species Microcebus murinus. The sequence continues at coordinate 131,894,532 of NC_134104.1, read as the reverse complement.
ACACTGCCTCAAACACTGGAAGCATTCAATAAATAGCTGTTAGCTCCCTACTATAATAAATTGTATTTACTCATTAATAGGTATATTGAACATCAAATGAATATTACAATTTGAAATATAGGCATTAAAGAAAGAGGTCCAACCCAAGTGGGTGAAACAGGCAAAACAGCTGTAATAAGCAGCATCAGGGCTGAGCTTGGTGGCTCGTGCCTGTAATCCTAGCACCCTGGGAAGCAAGGTGAGAGGTCTGCTTCGGGCCAGGAGTTCCAGACTAGCCTCAGCAAGAGCAAGACCCCAACTCTACTAAAAATAGAATGAGCTGGGCATGGTGGCACTCACCTGTAGTCCCCAGCTACCTACTTGGGAGGCTAAGGCAGGAGGATCCCCTGAGCCCAGGAGTTTGAAGTTGTAGTGAGCTATGATGACACCACTGCAACAGACAGGGGAGGGCAGAGGAGGAGGAGGCCTGCAAAGGGCCGGGGCAGAGGTACTTGACAACAAACAATTACATATAAAGTTCCCCATCCAAAATTAACAGGCAAATGGCTCTTTAAGGCTCTGTGTCAGTTGTATCCCAGGTGAAAAAACCTCAAAGGTAAAGGCAAAAAGAAAACCATACATATACTCTTGGCAGTAATGAATGAACTCATCTTAAAAATCATACAAGAAGGTACGAGGCAGGCATAGTGGCATGCCTTGTAGTCCCAGCTACTCAGGAGGCTGAGGCAGGAAGATCACTTGAGCCCAGGAATTCAAGATCAGCCTAGGCAACATAGCAAGACTTGGTCTCTTAAAAAAAAAAAATAAGGAAACAAAGGTATAGAAATGAGAACATAAATAAGCTTGAAACTTGAAATTCTGAACTGCCAACAGAATATAAGGCAAGACCATGCTTTCTCATTTTATGTCACACTGTACACATGCCCCTACTCTGCAGCTATACAACCTACAGATGCTATTCCAAATAATTTTTAACTGTTCTAGTCACTTAGTACATTTCCAATGTTACCTAAAGAGTCTTTTGTCTTCATAAAGTCCATGCAAAACCACTCAACACTGCAGCAACTGAGTCAAGAACTCAAAGGAATAAATAAAAAATACTTCTCAATTACCAGTATTGAGGAAAGGAGAGGTGAATACGAATAATTCAGTATCCTATATAACATAGGCCCTCAACATATATTTAAGTTGTATAATGCTAATGACACCTCTTAAAAAACATGCCAGGATTCTGCTAACCAATATACATTCACATAAACTTTCAGTTTTTCATACTGTATATTTACTATAATAATAATATGCCTAGTTCCAGAAAGAGTATGAGCTAGCTTACAAAGATTTATGTAAAATGAAAGTATTAATACAATATGAAGATACGGATAGAAAAGGGAAAAAAAATACAACCAGAAGGTTGAGGTTTCTACACAAAATGCAGTTCATCACTAAAACTGAGGGGCAAATAAAGCTATGAGCTTCCAGGCAGCCAAACTGAAGAGGGAAGCATTATCAATTTTAGGATTTGCAGAGGCCATAGAGACAAATTCGTTTCTGCCAAAAGTGTCACCATTAACTACCCTAGTCTACAAATGTCACACTCTTTAGATTCATCTTTGACATCCTTAACCATGTCTCTCAAAACCTTACCAGCAACAAAGTCTTCCAGTTCGAAAACAATTCCCATTCCACTGATTTTTTTCCCCCTCTTTCATTCTAGTACCATATCATCAAGTCATATATTACCTGGAAACTGTAGTCATAAACCAGCTTTCTTAGTTAACTTTTTATATCTTCCCCTCCTTTACCTCCTTCTCTACTCCGTATTATATTACATTAGCAGATTAATTTGTATGACACACATTTTTATCAAAACTTCAATTCCATTCTTTTACTCAGTATTTAGAGCTCAAACCATAGCAACTGGTAATCTCAATACCTTTCATAGCTCCCAAAAAATCTTACTTCCCACATGAGAAGGAGGCCAACCTGCTGACCTCACCGTCCCAACTCTACTAAATTCTCCCCCTTCCTGTTTCTGCATGCACTCATTCTCTTCCTTAAAGCCATCCCTTCTTCCTTTCAAAATTCTACCTGTTCTTCAAAGTCTAGTTCACCTCCTCCCTTAAAGAAGCTTTTCCTCATTGATTTCTCAACTTTTATGAGCTTTTATGAATCAGGCTAAGTAATAGTGAAAAACGAATGTGGCATTAAAAGTGCAGACATCTGCAAACACTGAGTTAAGAACTGTCAAATGTAAAGAAATTTTTTACTTGGACAAGTGCTAGTAATAATAACACTAACACATATACCCACACAGACACATGAAGGGGTATGGAGTAATCATTACACTCAAAAACTATTTTTCAATATATTCCAGCGAATACTGCCTCACAGAATTCAAAAATATAAATCAAACACAGTATAAATTATATTTTACATTGCTTTGCATGCTGTTTTTTTGCTCGGCCTCTTTTACTCAATTGAACCACAAATAGCTAGACACAAACATAATTTTTAATGTATTTCTTCTATCTAATTACACATGGAAAAATAAAGAATGAAAGATCAAAAAACCTGGGTTTAAGTTCAAATCAACTATTTTTAGCTGTGCAACTCTGAGAAATTAGGAGTCCCACAGAGTGGCTGAAAAGACTAAATAATATTACATATGAAAATCCTTTAAAAGCCACAAAATACTGTACAGATATTATAATAACCAGAAAAGGAAAACAATTATTGACAATAATTAGGTTTTGCACTGGTTCTTTTTTTAGAGATCACACCTATCTAGGCACTAGTTCCAATTTCTGTCTCAATGCTTTCCTGTTCTATGACAGTTTCAAAAAATTTAACCCCCACATTTTCCCTACATACATACTTTCAGTTACTATGATCTGGTAAATACACTTTCCTCTATTAAATGGCTCTCATGATCAGTAAGACACGACAATAGTCAGGTTATGTCCAATCACAGCCTCTTCTATGCTGGGAATGTCTTAACTAATGAGTAGAGACAATGAAAAGTAAACCAGTTGGAAGACTTAAACTTTCTGATTCAAAATTTACTACCCTGATGCAGTGTCTCACATCTGTAACCCTAGTACTCTGGGAGGCCAAGATAGTAGGATTGCCTGAGGTCAGGAGTTTGAGGCCAGCCTGAGGAGGAGCAAGACCCTGTCTCTACCAAAAGGCAGGAGGACCGCTTGAGCCCAGGATTTCAAGGCTGCAGTGAGTATGATTGCACCACTGCACTCCAGCCTGGGTGACAGAGCCAGAACTCATCTCTTTAAAAATAAAAAAGTTTTAAAAAATCTGCTTTTGACGATCTGTGAAGAATTGTGAAAGTCACAACATGCAGTCACTTATGAGGGGCAGCAATTCTGCCTGTTAGAGCTCTGTAAAGATAGAGCATGACTCTGACCCACTCTGTCCAGCTAAGATGGTGAGCCATTGTAGCCAACAGCCCAGCACCTCTAACTCAGCTGAGCGATATGAAAACATTTATGGATCTGCAGAGGCCTCAAAATAGAGCCCTTGCAAGTGTCAGTTATGTTATTCAACATAAGAGTTGAGGCTAAGAAAAATATACTCTATTATTTATGGAAAATACTCTAGGCATATAGCAAATTTCACTTAATCTATAATTTTCTATATTTGTTGTCCTACAGACTCCATGATTTTATGAGCAGAAACTTTTTTCTTAAATATATCATAAAGTTTTGTTTTTAAATATTTGCTCTTTAAATTGTAATATAGGAAGAAAACAATGATAAAGACAAATTTAAACCAACTTCAAAAATAAAACCATATTTTAATAAATAAAACTATATTACATTTTTACCTCATTGAAGGACAATAAAAAGTGAGAAAAAAATTGAAAGATATGAGGCTTTATTTCCTATTGGAAGAAATAATTCAATTTATTAAATTCTTTGTAGATTTTTTTTAAATAATATGGTTTATTCAAAAAATTTGAAAAAAATTTAACCAATACTATAGTAGAGTAACTTCCTCTAAAAATGCCTTAAACATATCTATCTACACTGAATGCTATGATTCAGGGAGACTATATTTCCAACATGTTCATATAACAGACTTGCAAAACACTTAACACATACTAGTTCATTCATATAATTCCAAGAGAAGCTTAACTAGACATAAGAGATGCACCAAAATTTAGAGGTCTCATCTCCAACCTGGCACACACACAGTATTAGGTTGTGCTACTGTTAAGGTTCCAGGAAACAGGATAAACCACACTCTAAATGGAATGTGACACATGCCCAGACAAACAATATATAAAATCCTCCTCTACTCTCTGCCCAAACTGACTTACTAAGTAAGGGACTCTGACTCCTTCTATTAGGCAAATAACTCTAATTTGCTATATTTTTATAAATTAATTCATTATCGTCATCTGGCAGCATAGCACATTTAAAAATCAACCACAAAAGCACTTTTAGCTTTGACCAAAAATAAGCCAAACTAAAACTACGCCCTGACTTCTCTCTCTTAAGATAGTAAACACATTTTCATTGAAATATAGATGGGCAGATTTACTACAAACCACAATCAAATATTTGACACCAAACAATCCAAAGACCACAGTAATCCACTTAACAACCACACCAAACATCAACATAAAATAACACAAGCACACAGGGAACATACAACTAATCACCACTTAGTTGTGATTACCACAGCCACAGCATAGAGGATCCTCTGCTTACCAAAGGGAGCACCACATAAAGGTAGATGATCTTTCTCTCTGCCTGACCCGGTGCAAGCAACTATTTAGAAAGAATAAAAACAGCAAAGCCACCACACTGTAGGCCTAAACTTATTAGCTATTCAATGCTAAGACCACAAGTGAATGTCCTTGCAAATTCCCATAAGCCAGAAAATTAACTAAAGTAGGCATCTTTCCCGAAACCATCTTAAGGGTTTATTACGTGTGAGACTTCTACATTTAAAAAGGAAAAATTATTATATATATTTTACTTTATTTATGAAAAGCTTACATATGAACCAGTAACAGTATCATTAATTAACATTCAATGGAAAAGTAAACTTCCAAATTTCTGATGACACTATAAATTTTTTTCTCTTTTCCTTTAAATAGAACTGTGGTTCAAATATTTTGGTTTATTTAAATAATAACCATTATATAATTCCTTTCCTCGGTCTCTTAAGTTTTCATGCATGCTTACAATATTGGTTTAATGAAAGTTAAACAATCTATAATGAGTCAAAGCGAAACTAGACTATCCACTGTATTAGAAAATATTTAATAGCAAAGTTGCAAACAGTCTACATGGCATATTATATGTGGATTTCATTTATCAAAAATGAGCCTTAAACAAGCTCATTACAACAAAGTAGTTTATTTTGCCAATCATCTGTCATCTAAATTTAGCAAAGAAGTGTATAAATTAAGGACACATCCTTATCAATTCAGTTGTTCATAAAAAAGGTTATAAAAATAATATATGTGAATAACAGTTTGTTTTTTAAAAAAAGATTCAGACCGTTACAATAAATGCTATCTAAGAAACAAGGGTGTTAAGTTTAATTCAAACTGGAGTTTTTCCACAAATCAATCCACTTATATGAACCAGCCACCAAAAGCTAAACAATGACCTGCTACCTGAAACAGCTTTGATGTAACATAGTCTTATGGGTAATAAAAAGTCGTATATTAAAAAGCTTTACCTAACATAGAAATATTTGTTATATGAAACATTCTTTGAACATTATTATTGCAAGTTTACATACTTGTACATGACTCTCATATAAAGAACCATATTAGATTCACCACAAACATAATAAGCCTTATTAGAATGTTTCCTACACAAAACAGTTGTCAACTAGCCAACTATCAATATAGCCATCTGCAAAATTTTCATTTTTATTATTATAGTTATCTCTGTTTTCACATAAAAATAATATCAGTAAAATCAAAAGTCATACCAAACAATACATTGTACCTGCATTCAATATTGAAAACATTTTCATTTAATCTGCCCTCTCACCTTCAATGCATAAAGACTATCAATTTAAACTAAAAAATACTCCAGGTTGGCATGGCTCCAACACTGACCTCATATCAAAACAGAAATAAATGTCTTAAAATAGACAAACAGCCATCTTCCAACTATTACTTAACCAGACTCAAAATAGCAGCACAAGGTAGGAGGCTAATTTTCTCCTCTTTCTCTATTTCTCTGCATAGCATTAATCATGTCCAGGCAAGCACTTTTATTTCCTGTAAGTAAACACTGACCAGAAAATTGGGGCATGTGGTCATAAAGAAAGGTGCTTTATATTCAACACCACTGCCTCAAATCACCCATTCTTAGTCACAACCAATGGCCATCAGAAATAATGCAAACCATGAAGAAACACTGTTTAATGCTCCTGCATTTTTAAAAATCAATTTCCAACAAGACAACAATTGAATAATTATCAGATAGCAAATATTTTAGCCACACTATCATTCTATCATTAAAGAAATAATTTAAGAACCTAATACCTCTTTCACTAGAAGTTAATGAAATTGTAGGGTAAAAATTACCTCATTTTTATTGCATTGCACTATTTTTGGCAACTCCACTCTACCACTACAAACACACTTGCTAAATATTACATTTCTGCACAGAGATAATAACCATCACTGTCTTCCACGGTCATTTAAGTCCAAACCACAATGATGTTTATACTAATTAATCAAACTACAACAAGGGCACATCAGACCAACAGTCCAAACGTACCTTCTGCAAAAGATACAAGTATATAAAAATCCGTTAAGTACTTACCTACAGTTGGGAGGAGGGTCTAATGTAATTTCTGCAAGTTCCTTCTGAATTCTTTAAAATAAAAACAAAGAAAGTGATGTTTAAAATGTTTTAATTCTGAACATTAATCTATGTTATTAAAATGTTATACTTTAACAATAACATTTCCCTTGGTATGCTTTTAATTTGAAATGCTAATACTGTATAAAATGTCATATTCAACAATAAAGTAGTTAATTTCTTTTTTTTTTTTTTTAAGACAGAATCTTGCTCTGTCACCCAGGCTAGGGTGCCGTGGCATCAGCCTATCTTATGACAACCTCAAACTCCCCGGCTCAAGCAATCCGACAGCCTCAGCCTCCCAAATAGTTGGGGACTACAGGTGTGTGCCACCACACCTGACTAATTCTTTCTATTTTTAGTAGAGACAGGGTCTTGCTCTCACTCAGGCTGGTCTCGAACTCCTGACCTCAAGCAATCCTCCCGCCTCAGCCTCCCACAGTGCCAGGATTACAGGCATGAGCCACTGGACCAGGCCAAAGTAGTTAATTTCTGCCACAGTTTTGAGGATGCACTAACAAAGGGTGATAAGATTGGCCACTACCAGTGCATGCAGCCTATGGAAGCAACACTTGACTTCATTAAACCATCAGTAGCACTAACCAAAATTCCTCGTTTAAACTGGAATTTTCTGCCACACAGAAATGGATCATTAGAATGGATCTTTCTGATTTAGAAGTTCTGTATTCTGTAATAGAACAACCCCATATAGGATGGAAAACTTATCATATTAAGTTGAATCCAAGCACCCTGACTGATCCAATCAAATGGTGAAGTAAAGAGTATCAGGATCTCATGCCAACATCTGAAACTGGCATCAAAATACATATGGTATTCCTTCCTGGAGCCTCTCAGCTGGAGAAGGTTGGGGCTTTCCAATTTTGACACTATTCCTTCTGCTAGAACTATCCTAATATTACATGAAAATTATTTTAATGTCATTACATGAGCTTCATGCAAAGAAAAAATATTTTTTTAAAACGTACTTCCGTCCTCATTGTTACTCTCTACTTTGATTTTTAACTACATCTAATTTCCTACATACATACATAAAGGCTGACAGTGCCACACGGTTCTCGAAGACTATATTTAGCAATCTCTTAACTCTCATTCATGCCTTATTAAATTTAGGGTTTGTTAAATCATATACAAAAACGAACTCTCAAAACCATTCCTTCTCCTTCACTTTTCTAAATATGAGATTATTAACAGCTGGATGCCGGTTATCCGGTAATTACTGTGATAGTATATGTACGATAGTTGACTAAAGTACTTTAAAAAAAAAACAAGAATTTGAACAAAAATATTTACGCTCAACAATAATTTCACTCTACATCTTTTTTCAAGACAACAAAAAGAACTACTAGAATAAATGGGACTCCCTCAACAGGATTGGTATCAACTCCCTAAAGGAACTGCATACTACTAATGTAATTTTCACTTCTCTAAACCATAGGATTCAAGATTGAGGAGGCATTATGCATAAAAGCAAGGCTAATAAATTCAAAGCCAAAAAACTTACACTGCTCACACCTGCTCTCTCTATGCCTCAGTTTTCTGTTCTATAAAAAGGTTAACTAAAACAAACCCCATGATTTCTTTTATCTCTGACACACTATAATTTCCTCCTAATATGGTTCCTATGATGTGGCCACATGCATACAAAGTACATATGGCCCATCATTATATAATAGATGTCTCAAAGATCTAATATAAATGAACATCTTTTATGGATTTCACACAAAAGTATTTTAATATAAAACAGACACTTCAAAACTCAATGGTAAAGTCCAGGTTAAAGATGGCAAACTAAGCATACACATTCACCTTCCACCCATACAGGACCCCACTGGGAGGAGATGGGGAATACAGAAAATGCAAAAAGGAATAAACAGCAAAGAGAAGGGGTGAGGTCGTCAATGGATGAGAGATGTGAATGCATTTCGGCAAGACAAAGCAAATGAGTGTACATCAAACAGGTTGAGAAGAGGCTGCAGAGTGTTAAAGGATATAATAAAAATATACTATTGCATTAAGTAGAGGGAAAAAAAGAAATCAGAAATCCCAGAAGAAAAAAAAAGATGTGTAAGAAAATCATAGATCAAATATGTAGGAAACGTAAATGTAAAATAATTGTAATTAAGTGTCAGGTGGTAAGAGAAAAAAAAGTTTGACCTTTTTTGCCTAAATGCTATGACTCATTAGGTAGCCCACAGATCATGACACTGGACTTGCAGGAAATCTAATCCTAATACGATGTTTGGTCTGGCATTAAATATCTATAGCTATAATAAATGTATGCACAATTCATTGGTCTTTTACTTATAGACACAGCACAGAAGATGGGTTGTAGCTGCACCCATATACAATGTAAATGCTACTAACCTTAAAGATGTAAAATTAAGTAGAGCTAAAATAAGCCAGCTGAAAGTGGATGGAGAATGAAGGTGTTAATATCTACATTTTACAAAGTAGAGAATCAAAAAATCTGTTGAAATTTTAAGAAGAAACAGAAGCTTAAATGCATTTTTTAGAGTATAAAAACAACCAATAATCTTTTTTTTAAATGCAACTATCATTAACTGGGAAGAAGGAAAAGGAAAAAAGAAGAATACGTAAACTAAATCCTCATATTCCAGAGCAGGGAGTCAAAGGATATTATTTTAGTTAACAATTCAATAAATAAGAAATAAGTACACTATTTAGAGTAATGCAGAAAACCAATAGAATGACTAAAACCAAAGACAGCTAAAACAGTGTGCCTTTAGGGAATGGAATTAGGACCACTGATGGGGATAGCGGGGGACAAAAAACTGTTGCTCCCCATTAAAAAAATCTGTGAACTGTAGAATTGGCTAACAGATACATGAACAATTTTTATAAATTGTTTTCAAACTGAGAGGACCAAAATAATAGGCATTCAAAAAAGCATGCTTAAACTGTCAAAGGAAAACTATTTTTAACATAAAAAAACTTTGGGATTTTCAAACAACTCGTCTTGCTTTATACTTATACTGATCCTTTTGATTTAAAAAAAACTGATAAATCTTATTTTTTGTCATAGAATTCTGTAACAGAATTTGAACCCCTCCAGATGCCTGTAATTCTAAATCTGCATTATTCAATAAAAAAGCAATTTATTGATAAATTTGACAACTCTGAGCAGTGAGTCAATATATTATATTTTGAGCCACTGTTACCTAAGAATGGTTCTATTTTTCTCAACAGAAAAGATTATACTAAGAATTGTTATTTAAAGGTCTGCAAGATGTCCTGCTGTTTTCAATGACAGCAATTCAATTCTATCTCAAAAGTTGTGATCATGGCATGTATTAAGTTTCTCAGTCTTGACGTGGGATAAGGAAATAGCTATTTGAAGCACTGTCCCTTAGGGTGAGGAAAAATGAAAAGTACCAATAATTCACACTTACAGTATACCTTTCACATAATGATCCCAAGCCATTAAAATGAATTAGATAAATCTCACAGAATTCTGTAAGTATCTGTTTTATCAGTCCCCATTTAAAAGATAAGAAAACTAAGGCAAGTTGTTTTACACTGCTAAGGCAAAAGACTGAGGCAATTATCTTGCCAAGTCAAACAAACAAAAAGACGTCTCTCTTATCAGACCTTTTAAGAAAAAAATATTTTAGACATAAATAACTAGACAGTTGCCTAATATTCCATCAGGCAGTGCCACTTCTTAGGTTATTATGGTACAGAATCAGCACTTGCACACAGTTACCGAGACAAGTCAGGAGCAATATACAAACTAAATTTCAATTTGTATGACTCTAATACCTTAACTGGTCCTGGAATGAATAAGAGTACTATAAGAGTACTGTGTGGAGGCCGGGCGTGGTGGCTCACGCCTGTAATCCTGGCACTTTGGGAGGCCGAGGCAGGCGGATCGCTCAAGGTCAGGAGTTCGAAACCAGCCTGAGCAAGACCCCGTCTCTACCAAAAATAGAAAGAAATTAATTGACCAACTAAAAATATATATACAAAAAATTAGCCGGGCATGGTGGCGCATGCCTGTAGTCCCAGCTACTCGGGAGGCTGAGGCAGTAGGATCGGATCGCTGAGCCCCGGAGATTGAGGTTGCTGTGAGCCAGGCTGACGCCACGGCACTCACTCTAGCCTGGGCAACAAAGTGAGACTCTGTCTCAAACAAAAAAATAAAAAATAAAAAAAGAGTACTGTGTGGGACTATCATTTGCTTAAAAAAAAGGCAGGGAGATCTTAACAAGTATAATTTGTTCAGACTTCGGTGAAGAATATGGTGCTGAAATTATACAGAATGGAGAAGACATGAAGCACTCATTTTAACACAAGAAAAATACAGCAGTATATAGGTACCTACATGTTTAAAACACACACACACACACACACACACACCTTGGGTTACAGAAAATTCAAGCCAGGTGTAGTGGGTCACACCTATAATCCCAGCACTTTGGGAGGCTGAGGCAGGAAGACCACTTGAGCCCAGGAGTTTAAGACAAACCTGGGCAACATAGTGAGACCATGACTCTACAAAAAAACTGTAAAAATTAGCTGGGTGTTGTGGTGCACACCTGCAGTCCCAGATACTTAAGAGGCTAAGATGGGAAGATTACTTGAGCAGAGGAGTTTGAGGTTACAGTGAACTATGATCTCACCACTGCACTCCAGCCTATGTCAGGGAAGGAGGGACGGAGGAAGGGAAGAGAAAGAGGAAGAGAAGGGAAGGAGGAAGGGAAGGGGGAAGGGAAGGGAAGGAAAGTGAGTGGGAGGGAGGGAGGGAGGGAGGGAGGGAGGGAGGGAGGGAGGGAAGAGAAGAACTCAAAACCTCACTCAGGGCCAAGTAGACCATGTGTGGACATGGAGATTCACAAAGTGATTTCTTAGCAGTTATTTAAAAAAAAAAAAAAAAACTTCATCCCACTTTCTGTATTCCCTTAAAGACTGCATTCTTGGTCACCTAAGAACCCCTGTTCTAACCAATGGAATCAACTGGTCAAAACCTTCCAAAATGAATTTAATCTCTCTTGTTTTACAATAGTCCTAGGGAAAAAACTGAAATTATTCTCAAGAAACCATCATGCAACTATTTATCAAAATTCGGTAAATATCAAAGCAGTTTCTAGAAAACATACTGCCATAGAAAATAATAAGCCCAGAGTTTAATTCTAAATGGTCATATATACTATGTATCTATGATTCTAAGAGACCACTGATTTAAAGACACATCACCAAATAATTGTGCACATCAATTGTAAGATGCATCCCTATTTCAGAAACATTAAAAACTTTTAAAATGTACATTTAGAATCAAGAAAAAACAGTAATTACAGAAGATTATCTATAAACAATACTACTTCATTTTCATGTGGAAAACAAATTCAGATGAGCTCATATGATAAAAGTTCACACTGGAATACGCTGGAATCAATCTGTCAACCTAACAAAAATTTAGAATCTGAAAGCAAATATTATTCCTAAAACAGTATTACATTGAGTGTCCAAAAAAAAACTCACACCTACTCTGAACAAATTTAGAATAAGTGCAATCTAAAATTCACATTTACAGATGTGTCAACATGTGAAAGCAGAAGAATCAATTCAACAAAGACCTCAAAATAGATGTTTTATTGAATTCACTAGTCAATTTAATCAAAATCAGCTAAATGTATCACTGCAGACATACTGCAATTACATACTTGCAAATGTAACTAGAGTGATATAGACATATCAAGAGAATAGGCTGTGATAAGAGTACATCAATTTTTTAAGAAACAAATTCTTGCTAAAGAAGAGCAAAAATGTATCAAAGATGTAACTATAAGCTTTCCTTTTAACTCTAAGAAAGACAAATTAATTTATACCACTGTTTCCCCACTTAAATGTTTTGTGTATCCTACATTACTATTTTGTAATATCTCAAAAATTAGATTTTTTAAGAAAGCATATTTCTACACCAAATTATTAATTCTACAATTATAGCACATTTTATATAACAATTTAGCACCTATGTGTAAAGCACTTTTCCTGAGTTACTTTAAGATGTATTTAATTACCGTATCTGAGTATTTCTAGCTTAACAATAGCATTAAGGCCTCCATGATTAATATATACTTCATTTTCCCAAAGTTTGTACCAAAAGGACTTGAAAAATATCACTGTAGACTTTTACTGACGAAATCTATAACTCTCAGCATCACTTTCTGAGAGCTTACCATGTGCCAAATAAATGCTTTATCACATTTTGTCCTCACAACAACCCTGTGAAGAGGGTACCATTATTGTCTTCATTTTACAAAAGAGGAAACTGAAGCTTAAAGCCATTAAATTATGCATCCAAGCTCACAGGAATGCTAAGTGATACAAAACTAAATTCAAAACCAGATGCTTTCTCTAGAGAGTTCAAGCTCTTCACTGATACTGATTATCTCATAAAACAACACTATTTGGGGAAGACTTCTTATCAGAATAAAAATCAATTGTCAATTAAAAAAGTATAAATTAAAATTTTATTTTGAAATACCACTAACTTTGAACCTTCAGAACACACTAGTACTGAGATCCTAATATCCATGCAAAATACAATCCTTATAATAAGCTCATGGTTCTAAGGCAACTAGTAAATAAATACTGTTATCCTACCATGTATGCTAGGCATTGTGGATATAATGGCAAAACTAAAAGATGCAGGTCATCATGATTCCCAACTTTTTTCTAGGTTCTTAAAACTCAAGCAGAGATGAAAAAAAAACAACTAATTTCACCATCAACTGAATTGGGGGAAGGGAAGGAGAGGGTAAGAATAAGCTTTTTTTTTTAATAAAAAAATAGTGGTGAAGCAGCATTTTTATATTTAAAACAGCAAATGGCCTGTAATCCTAGCACTTTGGGAGGCTGAGGCAGGATGATCACTTCAGGCCAGGAGTTCAAGACCAATCTGGGCAACAGCAAGACCCCATCTCTACAAAAAATACAAAAATCGGCTGGGCATGGTGGCACATGCCTGTAGTCCCAGCTACTTGGCAGAAGGATCGGTCAAGCCCAGGAGTTTGAGGTTGCAGTGAGCTATGATGATGTCACTGCATTCTAGCCCAGGAGACAAAGCAAGACCCTGTCTCAAAAAAAATAAATTAAAAAGTAAATGACTAAGTCACTTCATACACTGTCACCCATACACCAACTACCTGAAAACCTTTCTAGAAGAAGATCATGAATCACAATTTGAAAATCACAGATTCATAAAAATGAATTTGCCAATGGACAGATTCTTTCAGCCAGGAAGCACTCAAAAGATACTTCTTACTTTCGCCAATGCAATAAAACCATTTTCTATTTAGTGCCGATCAGTTCTGTTCTGGACTCTTCGTACACACCATCTCTAAACTAATCTATTTACAAAAGAAACAAATACGTTCTTACCATATTTTAACCTCATGAAATCTATCAGTAAGTTTGAATATATAATTGTATTTTCTATATACACCATAGTAAAATGAAATAAAAGATGACCCATGTATTTAAAAAATTCACATTCACACATTAAACAGTATATCCTCTTTAATAAGCAGAATTTGGTCTTTGATACATCACCCAAGAAGTATGATTTCGAGGTATTTTGTAGTGGTGCTCCCAGCTAAGGGAAAGGGTAGGACCTGGCCAAGGCAGGTGGAAGTCTTTGCTAAGGAGTAGTCATAAGAAAACAGAGTACAGGTGCAGCAGAACTCTATTCCTCAAAGACCTGGCCAACACATCCTTCCCCTCTTCTGATAAACTGAAGAGGCCCTGTGAAAACTCTCACTATCAGAAGCTAAGGACTGAGAGTTTCCTCATCTATGCAGAGCTACAATCTGTACTTGAAAATCTCTTACCCACCCACCCCAACCTCTTTTCTTTCATCTTTGGGAAATGAGTTCCCCCAATCCACACCATCCAATAACATATAAAGCTATCATTCAATATTCAGACATTCCACTATGCCTAAAAGTTACAGATTGCTTTTATTTACACTTCCTATTCCATAATACAAAACATATTAAAACAATGCAAGAAAAATAAAAACACGGGATCAGCAAAGACTCTACTAAATTTACCTTTCAAATTATTTTCCAAGAGATATTCTATAATGTAACAACATCAGTAGTAGAAAATAAACTGTCACCCAGGACAGTGGCTCACACCTGTAATCCTGGCACTTTGGGAGGCCAAGATAGGAGGATCGCTTGAAAACAAGAGTTCGAGACCAGCTTGGGCAACACAAAGAGATCCTGTCTCTACAAAAAAGTTTTAAAAATCAGCCAGACATAGTGGTGCACACCTGTAGTCCCTAGCTACTCAGGAGGCTGGGGTGGAGGATCATTCGAGCTCGGGAATTTCAGGCTGCAGTAAGCTATGCACCACTGCACTTGAGCAGAGTGAGATTGTCTCAAGGGGAGGGGAGGGGGAAAAGAAAAGAAGCTATCACTAACTATTTCAGTAGATTCTTAATATCTATTCTATGTAACTGAACAGAAAAAAATATTCATGGTCAAGTAAACCATAAATAAAACTATCATACTTTTACATTCAAATGCACTGTATATGCTCCCCTAACAATATATAAACATACACAAATACTATAGACACATATTTATGAACCAGCCATAGCCTTTAACTGACTTTAAATAAAAGTTCCCTATGGTTAAAACCATATAAAAAAGGTAATCTTGAAGAAAAAAGAAAAATCCATGATCTTTACAACCCACATCCCAGAAAGATAATTAAATGCAACAGAAAAACAAAACTTAAGATGATAAACTGATACCAAAACCAAAAAGGTTACGATAACTGAGGTACCTTTTAGCACTCGTTGACAATTTAGCAGCAGTTTTGCTGGATATTTTTCCCTCCTTTTTCTTGGGCTGGACTTGCTCTCTTTCTGGTTCTTGCTGAACACTTTCACGCTGGTCTCCATCGGAACTTCCTCCACTAGTGCTTGGACTGTCATCAACTCTTTGTGCCTCAGTGGACATTTTAGATCCTAAATTAAAGAATAAAAAATTATTTATTCGTCTATGAGGAAGACTACTATAAAGTGCCTCAAGCATAGAGAGAAAGTGAGTCTCAAGGTAGAACAAGTAAAATTCAATATATTCATAAAATGGATGTTGGCCATTTACAAAACAAAATGGTTTTGGAGACTGCTAAAACTTTCTGTCATTCATTCAAAATGTATTATGAAATAAAAACATTCAAAGTTTACACATAAAACATTCATAGCAACATTATTCATAATAGCCAAAAAGTATTAGAAACTCAAACGTTCACTAACTGATGAATGGATAAACAAAATGTGGTATACCCATACAGTAGATTATTACTTAGACATAAAAAGGAAGTTCATGCTACAAAACACATGAACCTTGAATGGTAAGTGAAATAAGTTAGCCACAAAGGACCACAAACTATATGATTCCATTTACATGAAATGTCCAAAATAGACAAATCCAGAGAGACATAAAAGTAGGTAAGTGGTTTCCAGGGGCTAAGAGTGAAAGGAGAATGAGGAGTGATTGCCAATACGTATGAAGTTTCCTTTTGGAGTGATAAAAATGTTCTTAAATTAGATAATGATGCTGTTGTACAACTCTGTAAATATCCTAAAAACCACAGAGTTGTACATTTTTAAAGGGTGAATTTTACAGTATGTGAATTACATCTCAATAATGCTCTTATAAAAAAAGAAGTAACCTAAACATTTGTACCCCCATAATATGCTGATATTTAAAAAATTATAATAAAATAAAATAAAAAATAAAAAAAAAGTAAGAAATGACTGAGGGCCTACTCTCTACCAGGCACTCTATTAAGCCCTTTGGCCCACAACTGCCAAAATTTGGACTAGAGGGCAAGCCAACTTGCTAAATACCATAACAGTGGTTAGTACAAATGGCCACAAGAACAGAGAAATGAAACAGGGCATGGGGGGAGGACAGCAACAGGGCACTTTCCAGTCAATACATCCTGAGGGCTGGGGTAAGGTTAAAATCCTCTAAATCAGTAATTTTTTTTAAGTAAGCCTTATGATAACAGAACAGAGGCCTGAGTGATTCTAAATAAAAACTGAACTACATGATAGTATCCACGTTGATCCAGCTATATGCTAAGCAACCATGTTTCATAAGAGATAGACATTGTATTGAGACACTGAAGTATTCATTTTTTTCCCACAATCTAGATGAAATATCCCTCAAGGCTTTCAAATTCCCTTTGCTCTGAGTTCATGCTCCCCAAGCAGCTCTGATTACCAACTCAATTTCCTCAATACCTTGATACTTAGGTAACTGTTATAACCTAGATAGTAGATAAAAAAAATTCCAGTACGTGAAAGGAATATTTGAAAGGAATATTGCTTCTCAACCGTCATCCTATCATAATCAATTTGAGTTTGATAACTATGAATATATCCCTTATGACCCAATTAGCTTATACTGTTCTGACAAATCCAGAAATGAACTGACAAAACTCATGCCCAGACTCTAAAAGGCCTTGTGCTCACCATGGTACTGGCACCTATTAATCACTTTCAGCACCACACAGCTACCTTTTCAGACACTTCTTCAAAACACAAAACTACCTATGTTTAAGAAGTGCCATTAAGATCACAAAATATGCCTTGCAAAGTCATAGGTAAAATGAACAAATTCCTTTAAAAACGATACTTTGGATTACTTAATTAAATTAGGACTTGAAATAAAACTGTTTCTGATATGAACAAAATAAGAATAGGTAAAAGAAAGATACCTCAAATAAAGCATAATTTTTATTACTTATAATTTAGTCCAAATGGATGGCTAATTGATACTGATAAAAATTCATCATCACCAAAGATTTAACTTGTAGTGTGATCTAAACCAAAGCAATTTTGTAATACAGATCTTTAAAGGATTGAAAATTTTAAGTAAGACAAACCAAAAAGCACTGCAAAAGAATGGAAGAATCAGAAAGCACAGAGAGGTAAACTCTCAGTAGAAAATACTAAATGCCTTTTCTGACACACCACATACCCCACTACCCTCTCTTAACCCCAACAGCTTTCTTCCCCTATGACAAACAAAAACAGGTACACCCAAACAGCTCTGAAACACACTGATGGGAACTCTACTTTTCTACCTATTCTGTAAATGGAGAGCATCATTCTCTACAGCTGTGACATCTTTTATGAGCACTAAAGTCACTTAATAGAATACTGAAATTTTATATCAGTATGTTTCACGTCTAACTCTAAAAGTCCTAACATATTTCCTGCTATTTTTTTCATTTTTATTACACTTTAAATTCTCATTCTTAGATTTAACATTGGCTTTTTTCATCGTACTTCTTTCAGTTAAAATATATCAGAAGGTTAAAACCTTGTAAGTATGTACATAATAGCTTATTAGATAGAGTAGATATGCACGGGAGTGAGAAAGAGAACAATTCTCAGGGAAAGGGACTAAGATATAGCAAAATGCTGCCAGCAATATTTTAAGAAATGTGAAATTAGTGAGAATCATTTCATACATTTTAAGTCAGAAGGAATCCATTACATGACAAATATGCAGGAACTTAAATGAAATAACATTCTTATACTGAGGCTGTATCTTCAGTTTAATAAATTATGATTGAATAAACTATGCCCAGAGTTTAAGTTGTATATGACATTAATTATAAAGCTGCACATTCTTCTCAATATTATTTAAGTGCATTTACATACTAATAATGCTATGATTACATAATCACTTAAAAAGATTTCTCAATGATGTAATCTGAGCCATAATCTGAAACTCAAATTTCATAAACTACTCCAGAATATCAGAGGAAAACTAAAGTAAAAATTAATCTCACTAGAGAACTATTAAAAATACTATTAAAATGTACAAATAGAGGCCAAATTTCTATACAGTCACAATAAAAAAAAATTATTTCCACTTTTGACCTAAAATATCTTATTTCATCCAAATCCTAATCTACAAATAACAAACTCATTTGAGGCCACTGATAACCACTACAGAAACTTTTAGGAATAAAGTTTCCATATCTTTTTTTCAAATAACAAGAATTAAGGGAATTTCTACTGGTTTTGTTTTTGAATGCCTGATTACAGAAAAGATACGGGAAAAAAATGACTATTGCACTCAGGTGCAAATAATTTTTATGAAGAAAAAGTAGTCTATAAATCATTTTAATTAGTTATAAGTATAAAATTGCTTTTTTCTCTCTAAAATACAAATGAATAAAAATTTTCTGAATTACAACTCTTTAAACGTTATCTCCTAAATTAGCGTTTTTAAATTATCTTTAAAATTAATTCCTAAATAGCTAATTTGAGCCGATTATCTCATCTACAGGGAAGATAAATTGAAATGCCAGGGTTATAAACACAAGGCGCAACTTTCCAATGATAGTTTCAAAGACAGATATACACACTGATATGCTTACTTCAAACTCAAAGGAACTCCTCCTTTTAAACACCAAATAGTAAGGTAGTCCTTTCTAAAACACGTATTAAGAGTTCAAATATTATTCCTTCTTCAACACACAAATTGTCTAAGTTTGTGTTAGCTGTATGCTCTATGTTGCAATTACAGTCCTAGAAATGATCAACATAATAGTAAATGAAACTCACGTGTTCCATAAAAATGAAATTATTTGGCTTGAAATATTAATGATAACATAAAAGCAACTATAGGCACTCCATAAATCCAGATTACTATCCAGATAAGTCTTCTAATAGTATCTAATAATATAAAACTACAAAAACACGTGTTCATTTGAGCTCTCATAACAAGAAAGCGTTTTATTCTGTCATCTGTTATCTCGCTGTCTTCCTACTCACGTTTCCAAACTTTTCTAAGATGTAGAATAATTCACATTATATACACAACATCTAGCGTCTATCCATCTTTAAACTTAACTGTAAAGGAGTTTAGGCACAAAATTATAGTGGAACACGCGATTTTGGAGGAAAGGGCACTGCAGGAGAGAGAGAATGGGCTATGACATTATATGAAAACACTCCATCTTCGGCATCAGCCCACATAAGGAACTCCAGAGAGCCAAGGAGCATCCAAACTGTCTCTGAATAAAGGCAAACATTTAGATTCTCGAGGTCCAGTCTGAATTATCACACACTCAGGAAACATACTTTTTAAAGAATCAGGGATTAAAAACCAATTAGAGCTTAAAACCTTTCTGAACCGCGAGATAATCTGAGGGTAAACCCCAGCAGCACCTCCTTTAGCAGTTTTAAATAAAAATCTTTGAGTGGACTCTCAAGAATACACAATACAAAACGATGACTCTCGAAAACATGCAAATGGGTCTCACAGCCACCGAGCACAGGATGATGTCTTTCTAAAGCGGCCTTAATTTCCTTAAGGGAAGACGGATTGGACATTTCTGGTGGGTCGTGGGGGGGTGGGGGTGGGGGAAAGCCACGAGAAGCCACGCTTTATCTTCATTAGAAATGGTAAAGGGCAAAATGATCAAAACATGAGGAGAGAAGGGAGAGGGGGAGAAGTGGGGCGGTGGGGGTTGGGGGGAGCAGGAGAGAACAGAGGGAATCCAGTTTCAAACCAGGCCAGTGGGGGCTGCAGAGGAGACACCAGAGGAAAACGGGCTTCGTCGCCAAACTGTGACAAGCACCAGGAATCACAAAAGACCAGGACAGCACACGCTCCACACCAGGGCACACACACACATGCACCCCCACAAGGTCTTCCCCGGGCGGGCCACCGGGGTGCGGCGGCGGAGCCAGACCCGGCACTCGCCAGCAGAGACACCATGTGCGGCAATTATGCAATTAGGGGAAACAGCGAAAGATCAAGCCGGGCACTTTCCACCGTGACATTTTATCCTGTACTTTTGCGAAGACTTAGTTCCAGCACGCGGCTGGGAGAGGGCAGGGGCTGCGGGGTGCGGAGGGCTGGGGAACTGAGAGCGGAACGGGGTAGAAGAAGGGCAGAGAGGGAAGGAGCAGGAGGGGGGGATGGGAAGGAGGGGTAGAAAGGGCGAGAAACGGGGGCAGGAGGCTCGCGGGAGGCGGCGCAGGGAACCGGGCACGCCGGGGCGCGAGGAAGGGGGGACGAGGGCGCCAGCAGTCCGAGCGCAGACCTGCGGCGTGGAGGGGAGGCTGGGAGAGTAGGGGGGACGCCCGCGCAGGGGAGGCACCGGCGCAGCCCGAGCGAATACCTGAGGGAGGGGTGTCCCTGCAGGTCGCGGGCTCGCACCGAAGCCCGGGAGAGAGGGCTGCCGAGGCGCGAGGGAGGAGGGGCCCCGGGGAGGCCCCGGGGACGGGATGTCCCCCGCGGACCGTCTAGTCACCGAAAGCCGGACCCACGCACCGCGCACCCGACCACGCCTGTCCCCGCCGCGCTCGCGCCCGCCCAGGCTCACCCTCAGCGCCGCCGCCGCCGCCGCCCCCGGCCGTTCCAGCTCCGGCTCCCGAGGCTGCTGCCCGCGGCTGCCGCTGTGGCTGCCCCTGAGTCCTGGAAAGTGAAGCCACCACCTCCGGGAGCCGCCGCCGTCGCCGCCGCCGCCCGGCCGTCCGCGCGCGCGCCCGCGACTGCGCGTGCCCGTGCGCGCCAGCCCGGGAGAGACCGCGAGAGCGCGAGCCCCACGTCGGCCGTGCGGCGCCGCGCGCCTCCCTCCGCCCCCCACCCCTCCTCCGGCGGCGCGCGGCCGCGAGGGGGCGGAGGCGGGCGCGCGCGCGGGCGGGCTGCCCCGTCGGCCGGGAGAGGGGGCGGGGAGGCTGTGGGGAGAAAAGTAAAGTGACAGCCGGGTCCCGCGCGCGGGCCGGGCTGTGGCGGGGGTAGGGCGAGGGGCGTCCCACGGGGAAAGAACGGCAGGGACGGGGAGAGGTGGGGGAAACCGAGGCTGAAGGGGCGGCTTGAGGGGAGGGGACGCGGGGACCTTGACGGGCACGCGCATTAAAGGGAAATGCTGGGTGGGGGTTGGGGGTTGACCGCAGGGGGCAGCGGGGAGAGGGGAGGCCTTTTTCCCCTGCCACCAACAGCCCTTTGGCTTAACACTTGCCGCAGAGCTTTCCCAAAGCATCTACAGGGACCGATCCTGTTGACACGCTAACCCAAACTTGTGGACGCGTGGTGCCCACATGCACCCAAGATAGGAAAACTTCACATTGGCCTGGAAAGTTAGCCCAGGCTAAGCCTGACTCTTCACCCGACACTGCAGCACCAAGGTCCTTCTGCCTTTTGGCTCACCCTGTCCCAGAACGCATGCCATTTAGCCCTGGGGTATTGGGAAGAAAGGTGAGGGGACAGAGGTGCTGCACTATCAGAGCTAGTGGGAAGCTGGCTTAATGCCCAGTTGAACGGTATGGGAGCAGTAGCAACACTGTGAGGGAACATTAGTTTCTCCTATAATCTTTACCCCAAATAACCATTAAATATATATATACTGTACTTGCTTTTGCAAATCCACCTTGCACGAAATTTCCCCTACCCCCACCTCCAGCCCCATCTTACCAATGGAGTGCTATTGCTGATCCTAAACCAATACTATGTAGAGACTCTGGCTATACGTGAAAAAGTTGTCCTGCCCAAACAGAGCTGAAGACAGAACCACCCACCATCCCATGAAAAGTGATAGACCTAGTGTATACTAAGTCCCTTGAACATAATCTAGTCACATACGTAATTAGGTGAGGAAAGCAAGCCTACAGGGTGCCCTGAGCCAAGCATGGGGCAATGAGCAGAGTTGAGAGCAACTTAAGCAGCCTGAAGACAATCGGTGCAATAAGACCAGAAGGCAGGAACAAGTCAGAAGCCATGCGTATGTCTGCAGCTGAAAATTCTTTTATCAAATGCCTTCTTGAAGAATTGACTATTGCTTTATATCATCCATGAAAATTGCTTCAAAAAAGTATTGGCTTCTAACCTCTTAAAATCACCACTGAGCAAAAAGTGGACCCATTCTTGTGTATCACTTCTGTGTGTCACTCAAGGTTATCAATAGGCCGTGTCACCCTTAAACTCTAAGATATACATTGGAGGATTAGAAATTAACATATTTCAGGATCATCAATTTTATAGCCACCTGTATCTCTCACATGGTGCAATATACTAGTAGGCATGGTACAATATATTAGTAGGAAAAAAGAGCATATTTAGAATAGAGCATCTCATAGACTGCCTTAAGTGTGCGTATAATTTATTTTACCTCATAAAACCTCTGTACATTATTATTTTCATTTTATCGACTGTGTTTTAAGAATATAGAAATATCAAAGCCTTCCATGTGCTTTGAAACTAGTGAGGATAGATGACAGAATATCCATTTCCTAGTTCTCTATCCTATTCTCCAAATAATCTATATAACATTTATATATACTCTTCTGTATATAGCCTGTTGATTTTTTATTTGTGTACAATGACTATTTTATAACAAATGTTCTTCAGTTACAGAAAGTATCAAAGTTGTTTTTTAGTCATTGGTCACTGTCACCTGGGCCAGGAATGCAGCAACTTCTGTCCTTGTGGAAAGGATTGGAGGAGGTTTCGCTGCTTAATTGCTAAAACTGTGGTTGCTACAGTACTTGTTTGCCTGCAGATGTTTCAACTGCTATTTAGTATTTACTAAGTTCAAAATGAGTATAATACAAACGAGAGTTACCATTTTTATTCATTCAAGGAATGTTTATTGATACCAGGCACTGTCTAGGTGGTAGGGATATGACATTGAATAAAAGAGAAAAATCCCTGTCCTCAGAGCTTCCCTATCTCTGACCCTTCTCTGTTTTACACTCTACATACAATTCATCAGCAAATTCTGTTGATTCTGCTCTCAAAAATATATGCTGAAAGTGTTGACTTCTTCCCAACCCTCTACCCACTGCTAATGCCCTGGTCCAAGCCACCATCATCTCAATAAATGTCTCCTACCTGATCTTCCTACTTCCCACTGTCCATCTTCCCTCCTGCCCCCACCACACACACTGGCAGTCTGAATGTACTTTGAAACAAGGTTAGATTATGGCTCTCCTTTCCTCAAAATTTCCAGTGGCTTCCCATCCTAGCGCAATAGCCAAAGTTCTTATAATTGCTACATTCCCTGCATGATCTGCCTGCCACCCCCAAGCAGGACCCTTCTAACTTCACATTATACAATTTTACCCCATCCTCATCTCCTTCCAGCCACACCAATTTTGCTATTATAGAATACCCCAAGCATTCTTCAGCCTCAAGACTTCTGGACTTAATTCCTATCTCTAGAATATTCTTCCCTCCCACCCTTCCTCCAAGACTTTCTCTCCCTTTCCTCTGCTTTATTTTTCTCCATGATCATCATATAACATAATATATTTTTCACATGTTTATCTCAGTCTCCCCCTTCTTCTACTTCCTTCTTTCTTCATCCCACCTCCACCCCCACATAAAAGCATCTTGCAAAAAAGGATTTCGTTGGCTGAGGTTCATGGCTATATATATATTCAATGTTGGTTGAGTGAATGAAATTGACCTTTTTCAGTTGATGACATAATAGATACTGTTTTAATTTCTTCAATAATAATAATTAGCACTTACTGTGTTCTTAGTTTATGCTGGAAATGTGCTAAGCACTTTACATATACTGAGTCACAACCATCACATAGGTTGGTTTCATCCAATCAACCCCACTGTAAAGATGAGAACACTGAGGTGCAGAGGGATTAAGTCAGTTGCCCAAAGTCACACACCTAGTGAGGAACAGAGCTGGGATTTGAAATCAGCAGTTTGGCTCTGGAGTCTGAACTTCAGGATACTTTATCATGAGTTCAGTGTTACAAACAGATTTTTATTTGATTTTTCTCAGTTTCTCTCCCCTGAGACACAAACTTGGTCTCTAAGACAAATAGCTCACCTTTCTTATATTTCCTACTCTGGTCCATCAATCTGTCATCATAAACTCACTCTCTCCTTTCCTTCATTTCTTACTTCTGGGTATTAATATAGAGCCTACATTTCCCCCCCTAGAATTGGCAAATGGGAATGTTTTAAAAGGGTCCTCCTTATAGCTTTGTTACTGCCAACGTTGTGAGTTGGTGGAGTCAAAATTAGTCTTCCAGTTGGACTGGATAGGTGATAGAAAATATCTCTGGGGTGGGGGGAACTGGGCTGGGTTTCAGCAGAAAGCATTAACCTAGTAAAGCCCTGATGCTTGTTTAGGCAGCTTCTATGCTTGTTAGACACCCAGTGATCAGAGGTTATTAAATATTTGGAT
Organism: Microcebus murinus; assembly: GCF_040939455.1. NCBI lineage: Eukaryota > Metazoa > Chordata > Mammalia > Primates > Cheirogaleidae > Microcebus > Microcebus murinus. The sequence goes on along the minus strand of NC_134104.1, from coordinate 131,869,441 downwards.
TATACCCCCGAAATAAATTTCATATTAGCTCAAGATTACCAAAAGATTAGGACCCTGAGAGAATGGGATAGAAAACAATGATCTTTTGCTTACAGTTTGGCTTGTGAGCGGCTATAAGCACCCTGTAGACCCTGAATGTTTTGGATACTTAAGAAGAGCAACACTGCTGTGGAAAAATTGAAGTTCCATTAGAGCTGAAACTGCATTGCCTAGTACAATACTGACACAAAGGTACAGACCAGGTGCTTAACAAATGTTTGTTGTATAAATGAATGAATGAATGAATGAATTTCTAACAGGGAATGGAAAGAGTACTGAGGACAAATTCTTCTGACTTCCTCACTTAGTGGGGAATTGCTTCCTGGACCACCACTATGTATGATTGTACATGTTGTACACTGCAAGATGTCAGCAGGCGCCATTCATATAAATTCAGATGGGAACAGAGAGGTGTGGCTAATCCTCTGGCTCCTAGCCCCTGCCCAACCAAGTACGGTAGTCAGTCTCTAAGAAGGCCTTAATTATCCCTGCTCCTGATACTCCCACTCTTGTGTAATCCCCTCCCACATCATAGCAGAGTTGATATGATGCTGAGAGCTGACGGTATGTCACTTCCTAGATTAGTTTATAAAAGACATTAGGGCTTCCAAATTGGTTGCAGGTACACAACCTGCATACTGCAGGTATGCAGTCACAGTTTCACGTGCGCATGCTCACGCGCACTCTCTCTCGCCCGCTCTCCTCTCAAGCTCTCTCTGGGAGAGGCTAGCTGCCATATTGTGAGCAGCCCTATAGAGAGACCCATGTGGCTAGGAAAGGAGATCTGCTAACATCCCTGTGAGAAGCAAGTCCTTCAGCTAAGCCTTCAGCCCTGGTAACATCTTATCTGCAGCCTCATGAAAGATCTTGAGCCAGAAACTCCGGTTAAGCCATTCTTGAACCTTGAGATGTTTGTTGTTTTCAGCCACTAAGTTTTTGTTTTTGTTTTTGTTTTTTTTTGAGACGGAGTCTCGGAGTCTCGCTTTGTTGCCCAGCCTAGCTCACAGCAATTTCAAACTCCTGGGCTCAAGCCATCCTACTGCCTCAGCCTCCCGAGTAGTTCGGACTACAGGCATGCGCCACCATGCCTGGCTGATTTTATATATATATATATATATATATATATATATATATATATATATATATATATATGCTGGCCAATTAATTTATTTCTATTTATAGTAGAGACGGGGTCTCGGTCTTGCTCAAGCTGGTTTCGAACTCCTGACCTCAAGCAATCCGCCCGCCTGGGCCTCCCAGAGTGCTAGGATTACAGGCGTGAGCCACCACGCCCCGCCTAGCCACTACATTTTGAGAGTAATTGTTATATAGCAATAGATGATGAATACACGATGCTCTCTAATGATGAAGTTTCCCAAGTCCTCCACGTATCAAGGCTGCTGCTGTGTGGTAGTTTCAGCACGGTGAGGAGTCCCATTCACTCCTGAAATGGGCTGTTACATCCAACTTCCCAGAAACACAAACAGAGAGGCTTAAGTAGGTGCTGAGATATAGGTAAAGGGTGTCAAGAAAGAGCATGGGCCAGGAATGGAAAAAAGGAAAAGTGGTTCAGAGAGGCCATCTTTAGACACCACAGAAGTAAGAAAGGAAGAATCTGCTCTGGAGGAGACGATCAGAACAGAAAGGAAAGAATAATGACATATAAGAACCAGAGATTTGCTGAGCAATGAGATTGTAGTTGAGGTTTTCTTTGTTATAGTTATTATAATATTATTAGTACAATACATAAAAATATTTGTAACTTAGAGAAACCTCAGAAAGAAACAGACAGAAAAAACAAAGACTTGCCCTGGCTCGTGCCTTTCTTGGGCAGTGCAGAGATGCTTTGGAACTGAGCTTTCTGGATTCGTGATCCTGGCTCTACCCCTGCCTTGTTATGGGATCATAGCAAGTGACTTAATTTATTACTGCCTCAGATTTCTCCCCTACAAATGGGACTTAGTTTAATAGCTAATTCTTATGTAGGGTAAGAGAGAAGATTAAATGAGTTAACATATGTAAGCAACTTGAACAGAGCTTGAAGCAAAGTAGTACAACAGAAGTGTGAGTTACTAGGCTTCCTGGTGCTTAGATAAGTGGGAGATCATGTCACCCACAAGTCTGGGTGTAATTATGTCACTTGAGTTTGCCACTTTCTCTTGCAAATAGTCTCCTAGGTCTGTCACAGCAGCATATTTCCCTGCATCATGTACTGTTTAAAAGTCTATGTCTCCTACTTTGCTGTGGGCTCCTCACAGAGACAAGGCCTTAGTCATCTCCATGCCTACACATTAGTGTAAAGAAAAGGCACCTTAAGGGTTGGAGAATGAATGAATATACCTGTTTTTTCAGCTGCCATGTCTCCACATTATGGAACTCTAAAGATGAGTGTCATTGCTCCATGTTATTCATATCGACAACAATTTCAAAGAATACATAAGCTCTTTACTATTCTCTGTGAATTCAGAAGGTATACTAATGAATATTTCTCAATACTTCATGAACACTCTGGCTGTCTCTGCATATTCCATAAAGAAAAAAATCTCCTTATGGCCAAATGAGAAAAGATTTGTTGTTGTTGTTGTTAGCTGTCTGTCTTTACCTTATTTTAATTTTCTTCTACTTTTATCTTAATACTACCTTCTATACTTGGAAGTGCACAATTTTTTAACAATAGCTTTATTGAGGTATAATTCACAGACCATACAGTTCACCAATTTAACTTATATAATTCAATCATTTTTAGTGTATTTACCTATTCGGGGGAGGGCAAAGCTTTTGTGAAAGGTGAAAAATAAAGACTCTTCTGCTCTCTTATGTTTCTATCTATTCTGTTATATTTTTCTATTGTCAAGGGATTACTATGAGTGCCCCATAGGTAAACCATTTGTTTAGGCTCTCTGGGATTAATATGCAAACCAAGGTCAAATGAAAAATTAGTACCAACAGAGAAGCCAAGTGTTTCATCTTACTAGCCTGGCCCTATTCAAGTTGAATGATCAAATACTGGGGGAGGTGATCATAATCCTGAAAGACACAATCCTGACTGCCATAATCCCTAATGTTGAAATCCCAAAAGATCACAATTCCTAAAGTCTAAAATCCTAAAAATCACAATCTGGAAAGATCAAAATCCCCAAAATATAATTATAGAAAATGTAATCTAAAAGATATCTATTTACATTTTTTAATTTGAGAGACATATAAAAACCCAACAGAACACATCATAGACCACTTTACACAATAAGATAGGCAAAAATAACAGACTTATTTTTGCAAGCCTAAGTATTCAGGTATACTAATGACAGTCACACAGCTGTAACAGTTATGAGCAGATGAACCACATTAATAAAGAAATAGGTCAAAAAGGAAATGTATAAACATATATATCACTACAATTGGTAATTGTGTGTACCCAGCTTTATAACTGTGGTCATCTGGAATACCATGACAAGCAACCTAAGTCTTTTGAAGATGAATAAAAAACTGCAATGTAGATGAACAAAAAGGGCATCCCTTCATTATTGAGGAAATTTCAATGTTTTTGTGTATATGCACAATGCTTATGCACAAAACCGACATTGTGATAATGCATTTTCATGGAATCAAACTTGCAAAAAATGAATAAAACAAATTTGAACTCTCTAAAACTTTCCACACAATTTTTACCTCCAGTATTGAAAATGAGGCAAGGATGAAATACATATCATAGCAAATTACAAAAAATAATGCTGACAATTTAAAACGGTGAGAATAATTTAGAAAAGCAAAAAACTAAAAAGAAAATTTGTCATATGAAAAAGTGTATTATAGGGATGGCATATGGGCAACTATACAGAGGTAGTCCATAAGAGCTAGCCAGCTTTCATGATCATTATCTTGCATCATGATAAATAGCTGCTTTTTTTTTTTCTTTTAGAACATAGCTCTTGTCAGAGAATATGCTCCCAATTCATTTTTTACCTGGTGCTGCTTTTTTCTGAAATTCTTCTGTGATTCAATATACATCAACATGAACATTCTCTATTAAATTTTCTCATCTTCTGCGTAAGGAGTTTGATATGAGCCTCACACTGAAGTGCAGCCCTGAGGAAATCTTGTCCACCCTAACAAAAAGGTCCAGTGCAAAGATCACCCACAAACACTAGGCAGAAATTGCCAGATTCTAGTGCCCCCATCATGTTCGGTCATTTACTGGGACTGCCTGAGGAGAGCATGTCCTTGGTTCAAAAGCTAAAATGGGTCCTGAAGGCACTTAGAGCTGGTAGGTGGCAGCAGATAACTGCACACCTCACATATGATAGGTAATTTTTTCTTGAAGAGTGATCCAAGCCATGCATTTCCATAGCTGTGCACTCCCCTTGTCCCTTTGTCATCAGAACTGCACATTCACAAACATAATTTGACACTTCTCTGCCTTGGACTTGCTAACCTGGATGACCTCCTTCATTATGCTATTGCTTGCCATCACCGCTCTAACCTAGTTTCTCAGCTTTGAGTTTCTGATCATAGATATCCTGTCCCTAATTCTTCCATTTACTCAGTAGTTGATATATGCAATCCTGTACCATGCTCAACTTTCATCAGACTGGCCTCAGAGAGTCAAAATGCCTGAATTCTTCTTTGGAGGCTTAGAGTGTATAGAATATCTAGCTTTCTTACTAATTCCTATCATTTCTCTGTCTTTTACAGGTTAAGAGAAAGCATCCCATTGCAGTATGCTCTGAAGAATACTTAAGAATTCAAACAATGGACTCCTTTTGGCCCCTAGCTGGTTCCAAAACTACATCCCTGAGGAGTTATACACCTCTAAGGAAGGTTCAGATGGAAGAGCTAAATACAGTTTATCTCTCCACTTGTTCAGAGTGGAGGACAGACATATATTTAACCTCATTTAACCTCAGCATAACTTTGCCAAAAACACTGGCAACAAACTGCTTTTAACTTAAGAGTTAGAGAGCATCAGTTGATCCATATAGTGTATTTGTAAATGTCTTTATACAGTATATATATAATTTATTAATGTGACTCTCAAAAAATTATAATTAGCATTGAATGAGTGTTAAAATTTATTTTGCAAATACTATCAGCAAGCTCTTGGATTATTTTTCCTGATTTATGGATTAGATTTTCATCAGTGAAATCTTATGACAAATGACCAATCATATTGTCATTCCTGCTAAATGCTTGCTAAATTCCAACAGTATTTCTTTCAGCTATACTATTTAGCAACATAAACGTCATACTGAATTATTTTTTTAATCCACTTAAAAATTTTAATTAAGTCATCCACACCATATAGTTCTTTAGCTTCCCCTATCATGAACCATTTTTTCATCTGTTATTTTTATTTTCCTCTTTCTTTGCTCTCACCTGTCAATCACAGAATCATATATGATGGTGGAAGAGGGGGAAAGATCGGAGAAAGAGAAGAAAGGGCCATAGCTTGAGTCTAATCTGTCTCAACCCAGGATTCAGAGCATCAGGTATGTACTGAGGGTGGTAGTGCAAGCCCTGGGTGAGGAGTAGGATATGTCAATGAGGAAGCAAGGAGTGTCCTGAGAAGAACTGACCCTAAGAAGAAAGAGACTGGAGACATAGAAGAATTGCTTAAGGATCATGATTACATCGTTCTGGATAAGGGCAATTTTAAGCAAGACCTAAAATCTGTTGCTTCCTGTTTTTCCAACTTAACCCCTGTAGACATTTATATACCAAGGGGGAAAAGTCTATGACTAAGAACTAACAGCTATTTGCCCACAAAATTTTTTTGACAATTGCACAGTGTAACATAAACGAGGGAGGAAGTCAGGCATTGCCATGTTGAGGGAATTGACAGAGTAGGAAAGTGACCCCAGCACTATCAGTGGCTTGGCCCAGTGGTACAGCTTTTGCACAGGGAAGCATTGGGGCAGAGCTTTTTGGGACTTATCAGTGGGAGATGAGAAAGGTTCTTTAGCCTGTGGTAGAGAACAAATTCATATGCTTTAGAGGTTTCAGGAAATGCCATCACTTGGTCACTTGTCATTTATGGGAGCCACAAGTGGAAAGAAGGAAATAGGCTGTACTATGAGCACACATGACAGCACACCTAGTGATTCCCAGAGGTGATAATACAGGGGGGCCTCTGAAGGAGGTCAAAGCTCTAACAATAGTGGAAAGGACCTTGCAGAATGTCAAATTCAACCATCATTGGATTTAGAATTCTTTCCAAAAACTTTGCTTGAATGTCTCCAGTGACAGGCATAAGAGTCCATTCCATCTTTGCATAGCTTTGACTTGCTTCACCCCAAAATTCTCCTCACGCCTCCCAATTCTCTTCTTGATATGCTTTATATACAGAAGAATGCTAACAGCACTCTGCAGGAAAGCTCTTTTCTCATTTAAAAATGTCAAATATGCTCCTTGAGGGTGTGTTTTTCCCTGAAGTAAACATTTCCCTTTTCTTCACTTGTCCCTCATGTCCTCACCATCTAAGTCACTCTCTTCCAAACACACTCTAATTTGTTTATGTTTCTCTTAAAATTTGGAGTCAGAAGCTGAATACAACATTCCAAGAGGAATCAGCTGAGGGCAGAAGGAAGCTATTCGTCACCTGCTATCCCCATCCCAGGAATCTTCCATTCCCAGATGCTAAATATGATATAACATCCCATGCTGCACAGGGATGTTGTTTTTCAACTACACATTAGATTAGTGTCAAAAGAATTTAAAAAAAAAAAACAATTCAGGAAACCCACAAGCCTAGTATACAATCTTGGTGTATCCATTCACTATATTCTAAATCTTTCTCTCTCAAATTCGCATGCAGTCACCACTCCTAATGCCTGTAGAAAATAAGATTGTCAGCTTTAAAGAATAGTCATAAATTTTACTTCTTTCAGGAACTCCTGTCAGGAACCAGGAGTTCTCTTAGAAGTGTGTGTTTAGCGGGGAAAACATGGGTATTGATGACAGGTCGGAATTATGTATTTTTATCCCAAGAATATGAGGGCTTATCTCCCACAGAAGAATTCAGGCAGGTTTTGTTTGTTTCTGAAATTATATCATGTTTCCGCTTTGGTAGTAAAAACAATAAATTGATTTCTTTTGGAAATTGTCTACTTCCTGTACAGCATACTACAACAGCAGATTATTATATTTTCTTTTCAATAATAATTTACCTTTTTATAGCAAGAGAACTTTTCTATATAAATACCTTTACAATTTATGTCTAGAACATTTTCTGGCAGAGTCCAGAATAATAACTAATCCAAGCATGGTTGACTACACAGTACAACTTCATTACATTTACACTACCAATGGTTTGTTTACTAAACTTTTTTCCCTCCACATCACAAATTTCACATTCTCAACATGTCCCATATTTTATGTTTTTATTTCTAATAGCTGAGTTGTACATAAACATGACCTTATTTGTGTCATGTCTCCAAACACCAGGCTGCTTCGTACCTCTTTACCTTTGGTTATTGTTCTTGGGAATCTATTGCTGTGTAACAAACCACTCCAACAGTTGATAGTTTAAACAATAGCAATCATTGGCTTATCTCTGCTCTACACAGTGATAGCAGTTTGAGGTTAGAAGACCTGCTTTCAAGACAGCTCATTCACAAAGTTGGCAAGTGAACTGCTGGTATTGCTGTCAGCTAGGATCTCAGTGGGAGTCATGGTTGGGGACCTCAGTTCCTCCCCACCAGGACTTTCCATGGGCTGCTTGTCTTCCTCACAGCATCACATGCTTTTGGTTGGGTTCCAAAAGCAAATATCCAAAGAAAACCAGACAGAAAATATATAGCCTTTTTTAATCTAGCTTCATAAGTCCTATAGTGTCACTTCTCCACATTATACTCATGGAAGCAATTCTATAAATCCATCCAGATGGCAAAGAAAAGGGAATTGGACTTCACTTCTTCATAGGGGAGTGAAAAGTTTCTAGAAGGTTTTATGGGGTTAGAGATACTGTTGCAGCCCTTGTTGGAAAATACAGTCTGCTGAAGATGTATTATTCCCTTTGCCTTGAACACCGTCTCCTTTTGATTTCTATGAAACCCAGTTCATCCCTCAATGCTCTGCTCAGACTTTATTTTCTTTGTGAAATATTTATCCAACAAAGTGTTAATCACCACCACTGCTGTGTCACATATGTGCTTCATATATATCTCTATTATTCCCTGTTACACAATGTCTTGCCATTATTTGTTTATCTAGCTTGCCCATTGAACTATAATCTCTTTAAGAGCCAATAATGCAAACACTGTTTTTTGGCCTTATCAGCCATCACCAATGTGTTCAGTCCTAGATGATGAAGTGCTGAGGGCTCCAAAGTAAGCTTCCACTCCCATAGATATCACTCCCCTTCCGCAGTGGATGTTCTGCCCTAAGAACCAGCTTAGTGAGGCCCCTTTTCTGTATCTTGGGCTTTATAGCTTTGCTACTCAAAGTGTGGTCCACATGCCAGTAGCAGATTATCACCTGGAAGCTTGTTAGAAGTGTAGACTGTCAGGCCTTATCTCAGACCTACTGACCTACGTTTTAACAAGATCCCCCGTGATTCCTTTGCATTTTAAAGTTTGGGAAGCATTGGTTGGAGGGCACCTCTTTGGCTCTACTCTGAGGAGTCAGTGGGGCCTAGTGGATGTGCCCACCTGGAGCCCATGCCTCTGCTTCTAGACCATGTGCCAGGTGAACAGAGCTGCGGGAATCTCTTTTCCAAATGGCTCCAAGAGAGTTTTTCCCAGCAACTGCTTGGATTTTTACTAGTATTCACAGCCCTAGGTTAAAGAGGTGCCCAAGGGGAAGCTGTTTGTGATGAGGCTACGGGAAGAAGGTTGGAACTTGTACCTATGGGCTAGGATGTACATACATAACACACACACGTAGAAACATGAGCATGTATATGTGCATACCGGCACATGAGGCCCCTCCTGGTGTAAGAGTCAGAGGGTGGAAAGAGAAGAGAGTAGGCTATGGCTAGGACTTCTACTCATATACTTGCCCCTGGGCCCAAAGTTATTAGGGGCAAACTAACTATTAATATTTTAGGAGAGAGACTTTTCCAGCATCTTCAGTAGAATTTTGATAGGTAAATGCATTGAATTTATAGACTGATATGAGAATAGCCACCTTGACAATTTTGAATCTTCCAATTCATAAATATGAAATGTCTTTGCATTTAGGTCTTCTTTAATTTTTTTCAGTGACGGTTTGTAGTTTTTTGTGTATAAGTCTTACATTTCTTCTGTATTTTGTTCTCCTTGATTGTGCAGGAATTGTTTTCTTTTTTTAAATTTCTGATTGTTCATTGTTATATGGAAATACAAGTAATTTTTGGAAGGCAGCTATCCTAACCACTATACCACCAATGCTAATTTTTGTATATTCATCTTGTACCCTTGCTACAGACTTTATTAGTTCTAGTAAAATTCCTTTTCTTTTCTTTTTTAAACACACTGCACCTCTTTCCAAGGAATTAAAATTCCTTTGGATTTTCATACACCATGTTATCTGCAAATAAAGACAGTTTTACTTCTTTCTTTCCCATCTAGATGACCTTAATTTAAAAACAATTCTTTAAATTGCACTAGCTATAGAAACTTCAGTACAAGGTTGAATAAAAGCGGCAAAAGCAGGCATACTTGCCTGGTTCTTGATCTTAGAAGGAAAGCATTCAGTCTTTCAGCATTAAGAATGATGTTAGCTGTGAGTTTTTTATAGATGCTCTTTATCAGGTTGAGGAAGTTCTATTGTTAGTTTGAGTTTTTATTATGAATGGGTGTTAAATTTTTTCAAATGCTTTTTCTGCATCTATTGAGATGATCATGTGGCTTTTGTCCTTTATTATATTAATCTAATACATCTTCTTTTTTAAATATGCTTTGAGGAATTTTTAGGGCTTCCTGAATTTCAAAGCCAAAAGTTGTTAAAGTTTCACTTCCTCTGTTTGTCCTAGAGGAAACTAATTTTCTATCCTGAAATAAATAATTTGATTGTCAAATGTTTCTCCCAGTCTCCTGCTGGAATGAATCTACTTTCTCTTCCTCTCTTGAGCTTTAAGTTATCTCAGGACTTTGTTGATATATTCTAAAATAAATTTTTACTTGCAAGGAACAAATTGGTTTAAACTGATGTAAAATTTAAACACAATCAGTTAAAACCTACCTTTACTCCAACTCCTTCTCTGTTACTGTTTTTGCAAATCACCTCAGAACAAGAGAAAAATAAGTGTCCAGATATTGCTGATCTACTAGAAAATAGTTGTAGAAATAGAATTGAGAACTGGAGGAGAGAGATAATGTATTGATAAAGATTCTAGAAAGAATGTGGTTGGGTGAGCACTTTAATAAATAAAACAGATTCTTCATTCTGATAACAGCAAGCATTTGCTGAGTGTTCACTTGGTATTTCAACTGTTCAAAGTATGTTAAGTGACATCATTTAGATAGCACAGCAACCCTATGAGGTAAGTATTATCAATGCCTCATCTTACAGCAGAGGAAATTGAGGCACAGACTGATTGGGCACTTTGCCCAATGATGTGCATCTAGTAAGTAGTAGAGCCAGTATGTGAACCCATGCTGAGTGACTTCACAATCTTTTTGCCTAATTACTATGTTTACCCAAACAGAGCAAGGGCAATGGTAGTACTGGTTTCCTGTTTGCAGCTTATACAGAGGTAAAAATTCTACCTACCATATACAAAATTAGATACCACCCTTGACTACTGTGTCTGATGCCCATCATCGGAATCCTTTGAGTTCATTTTCTTAAGTATTGTGTGTGTGTAATGAAACAAAACCAATTTAAAATGAGCAAAATATTTGAACAGGTTCTTCAGAAAAGAAGTATACGAATGGTAGTAAAAACACATGAAAAGATGCTTATCATCATTAGTCATCAAAGATGCAAGCTTAAATCATAGTGAGATACCACTATACACCTATTCAAATGGCTAAAATCAAAAAGGTTGACAACACTAAATGTTTATGAGAATGTTGAACAACTGGAACTCATACGTTGCTGGTGGGAATGTAAAATGATACAATCACTTTGAATAATTGTTAGTTTCTTATAAAGTTAAACATAAACTTAACATATGACCCAGCAGTTCCATTCCAAGGTATTTGCCCAAGAGAAATGACAATATATGCCAAAGAAAAATTGAACACAATAGTGCTAACAGCTCTGTTCATAATAGTTCCAAACTGGAAACAACCCAAATGTCCATTTACAGGAGAATGGGTAACCAACATGCATGCAACACAAATGAACCTTAAAAGCATTATGTCGAGGGGAAGAAAGCTAGACCATGATATGATTCCATTTATATGAAACTATAGAGTAGGCAAAATTCACCTAAAGTGACCAATAAGGGATTAGTGGTTGCCCATGGCTGGGAGGTCAGGTGTGGGGTGAGTTTAACTGCAAAGGAGCAAGAGGAAACTTTGAGGATGATGAGGAATGTTATATGTGTTGATTGTAGAGATATTTGCACAGGTGTATATTGTCAAGCCCTTTGACTGGACACTTAGGTGAATTTTATTATATGTAAATTATCCTCCAAAAAAAGTTGATTTAAAAAAAAGAACTACATACACCATGAGAAAAACTAAAAGATAAATTTTTCTCAGTGATTTATTCTTTGTTTTTGCTTGTTGCTATTTGTTTTGTTCACCTAGAAGGCAGAACAGAAAGGTTTTTATGGAAAGAAAGAGAAAACAAAAGGAATGGCTCCTGAGATGCATTGTCCCAGAAGGAAATTTGGGTGACCTGCTATCTGGGGGACATCTGTTGGGTGACTGGATGGCTGGAGGAAGAGGAGCAGGGGATGAAGAAGAGGTGTGAGGTGGGAAGAGAGGGAGGCTATAACAGAGACAGACTGCCTGCCTGTGTGCACAGTTCTCCCTGATGGTGTCTGGCTGAGAGTCATTCATTCTACATTCATTGTTACATTTTTACCATAATTTTGTCTTTAGTTTTTCGATTTGTTGAACATCATCTCCTAAAGGGAGTGAGAAAGAGAACATGAGAGAATAAAACAGAAAGATGGAGTGGGATTGGATGAGGGGCCAGAAACATTCAGACAATGATTGCCTAATTATGTCGTAAATAATTTACTGCTGAGAAAGAAGAATGGGAAAGACCTTAAAGGAGTAGAGGGGAGGGGCTGGAGTGTTCCTGAGGCCACAGGAGCTGGTGTACCACCATGGTTTAATCTTGTATTTTTCTTTTTGTATTTGTGTCAAGTAGATCTTGGAAAAGCTATTATCTTAGTTTATTTAATTTAGTATGTAAATCTTATATAATAACTTATAGCAATGACTTTCAAACTTAAATATGCTTAAGACTCTTATATTGAAATGCAGACTCCTAGACTCCCTCCCTAAGATTCTGATTCAATTGCCTCAGGATCTGCATTTTATACTAGATGGTTTGGATTCACTCTCCCCATGGACTGACTGCACTTTGAGAAAAAGTGACCTAGAAGATTATAGGTGAGATGGAGAAAGCATAATTTTGATGAACATATTCACTCCAGAGAAAAAGACAGAAGTGACCAAAAGAAATCTTAGATTAAGAAAATCATTAGCATTTATTTGCATAAGATATTTGGATATTTGTGTGCATGTGCAGTAGGAGAGAGCTAAGAGAGCTAAGGTACTGGGCAGGAGGTTTGAGGCCTTCGGAATGCCTTACTACTTATCCCACTGCCATATCTGTTCTTAAGGATTCTTCTCTTTACTAGCTATACTTCAAATTCTTTTTTTCCAAAGCCCATCGAATCACTAGCAAACGTGAAACATTTGCTGGCCTGTCCACCTAATCCATCATAGTACAATACAAAAAGATACAACGAGACTGGGGTGGATAAAGGAAATCAATACCCTTCTCCTGTTCTTTACCTTAAGATCCTTTGTCTGGTTTCAGTATGTCTTCAACAGAATAAGAAACATAGCTCAAATTCCCAATCAAAATCAGATAAAACACAGGCAATAAGATGTTGTCTCTCTCCTTTCTGCAGATAAGAAATTTGAATTATAAGGAGGCCAAATTGTCTGAGCTGACTGCAGTTTTTTACTTATTAGAGGTTTTTGTGTGTTTCATAGTAATTTATAAACTTAATCATAAGATGTTTAGAAACAAAGCCAATATTCCAGCAATAGAATGTTAAGGAAATTGAACAAAAAAATCTAACTCTCCCCAAATTACAGGTAATCCTACATACCTTCCAATTTAGATTGTAATCGGCTGTTGTAAATCCCTGAATACTATTAAACTGTATGTACCTGAACAAATCTAAATGCATTTGTACTTTGCATACTTTACCTATTGGACAACATAGAAAGCTAGTTCTTTAGTAGTTTCTAATCTGCTGACCTCACAAAACAGTTCTTGCAAAATGTTTCATAAATTGCCTTTAATTTGAATGGTCTGATTCTTTACAAATCATGTTTTTAAAAAATATTTTTAGATCTCCAATCTAAAGGCTTAGAAAATTATATGCTTATTACATAGATACTACATTTTTCAAGTAAATTATAATAAAGATTAGTAAAATAATCAATAGAGGATTTCATTTTTGGTATGATATCAAAGTCGCTGCTTGATATCATACCAAAGCCATTTCTTCAAAATGCTAAGACAGTGAAAGAGAATAAATCCATTTTCTTAGCCTTTATATAGAAATGTATTTAGTATTATACTTGTAGACAGGATTAATAAAGTTATAGAAGACCCTAAGCTGGAGAAAAAGTCTATTTACAGCAGGTCTAACAAAGCTTGTGTTCCCCCTTGGACCCCACCTTTCCCACCTACAAATGGGTACCAACAGTTAAGTGTAGTTAATGTTGGCTTCCTTTCATTTTGTTTATCATTATACAGCAAGGGTGGTTCCCCCAAATTATCCTCCATGAAAGAGGGAGTTGCTAAATATCCAAATCCTCTTTCTCCTATTATGGGGCTCTGTCTTGGGTTTTAAATTTTGACAACAAAGTACTATTTGTGAATGAGATGTTAGCCTGAAATGACCCACCATAATCTGAGTCTTGGATGCTAATAGAAGTCATCTGATAAAATAAATTTAGAAGAAGGCAAAGAAATTAACACAGATATAGTAATTATTACTGGGGGTATGACCTCACAAATACTTGTATTGAATATTATTCTAAAAAGCTCTTTAAAATCATCACTTTGAAATAAATTCATAAAGATATTGCATTGAGATCACTAGTAATCCTTCCAGGATGTACTGAAGGGAAAATTTCCTAATACTACACAAATAGGCACATGTGATTTGGGATACATTCTCCAATAACATCATATATAAATTTTAAAAGTGCTGTATTTAAAAAACCTACTTGAAGTAAAGATGATGCATTTTGAAAAAGTGTTGGCTGAATATAAGATAAGTACCAGTCATGTTGGTGGTGTATTTTGCTGATTTAGATTAGGACTGCCTTAACCTAAAAATTATTGCTTGACTTCACGCTAAGTGTAAATGTGTATGTATTTTCTAAGCATTTGCTTACAGGAGAATGTGTTATTATGCTAAGAAAGGCGTGATCAGTCAATTTGATTATATCCCTTTCTCAGGTTGGAGCAGAGACATGACAAGGAACTGGAGTAACTGGGCTCAGATCCCACCTGAGAAACACTACGTGTGGGTTTATTAAAGACTGGTGAGCCCAAACTTTAGATTGTGAGTTGTCCACCCATAACCTCCCTGGACCCTTTACCATTTTAATGCACATGGGTTCCCTGTGTGCTTTCACTTGCAGTAGAGGCAGCATTTGTGTCTTTTTGAATGATTGCCCCATGTGGCTGGAATCCAATTTGCGTGCACTTGAGGAGTTGAAAGTACCTGTGATGTTCTCCCAGAAGCAGTCTGTAAACAAGGGCTGATAGATGTGGGGTGGCATGTGTATAAATATACCAGCTTCCTTGCCTTTGGAGGGGGATAATTATGAGGAACTACCTATGCTCTCTCCACATCTCTCCTGTAGAATTGAACCAATGTTGCCTGCAATAGGACTTTGCTTGATACCCTTGCTTGGCCTCCTTTCTTTTCTAGTCTTACTTCCCCGCTCCCTGCTGGTTTGTTTTAGAAACATTTCCTAATAAATCACTTTCGGATGAATCCTCATCTCAAGGTCTATTTCTAGGAACTCCTCCTAAATCAGGTGGTTCACTGTGGACCCTTGCAATTGCCTTGCCTGGGTCATGGAAGTCAGACCACACACTTAAATGAAATGGCTACTATCCCTGGATCAGGAAATAAGGCTTTCTTCTTTATAGTGGATGGTGCCCAGATTGCTCATTCAGAACCTAGGCACTCATTCCCCCAGCAGTTGGGAGCCCTGGTTCCTCACATCCTTCTCTATGAATTGCCATTAGCCCGAGGACAGCCCTCACAGCTTGGCTGTTCAATGTGGGAATTCAAATCCAGGCCCCCTTGTCTTACTTTAGAACAACTTTGAAGAGCTATCATAACTCCAGAGCTCCGTGTAGTGTCAACTGAGGACTCTGTTGCAATTCATTGCAGCCCAAATTTCCCCTCTGCCCAACCTTGCTGTTCTTGCACCCCCACAGGTGTTGTTCTCAAAGGCATTCTTCCATAAAACCCTTGTTAGGAAATCTCTATCTCAGAATCTATTTCCTGAAGGGAAAACCTAAGGTATTCTTCAACCCAGAGAGGGAACCAGCCAAGAGATCTGAACTCTGAGGTTTAGGGAGGCTTGGTAACAAAGGCTCAAAGACGTGAAGTAGCTTGCCTGAGGTCACACATCTTGTGAGGATTTAAGAATTGACAGTCTGACTCAAACCACCTGGGTTTGAATCTGGACCCCCACCCCCACCCCCTCCACCTTCTATTTGCACTTAAAACACCCAAAATATGTGCCTAAATTTTATTTTCAAAGATAAGTAAAGAGTTGCTTTATTTTCTATCTTTAATAGTATTTTTAAATATTTTATTTACTTGTTTTTATTTTCTTCTAATGAAAACAAGAACAAACTGAATACTCTTCAGGATGAAGGACCATTTTTAACTTTTTCTCGACCAAGTACACTTTTTATGTGTGCTCTCACCAAGATTAAAACAGGAGTATTCTGGCAGCCAATACTCAGAACAATATCCAAGTAATACTGTGTACTTTCAGGGTAAGCTTCTGTAAGTTGGAAGGAAGATTCCATCATGTACTAATGATAGCATTTTCATTTGGAGCAGATGCCCAAGAGACCAGGATCTTAATGGGAGAACTTTCATTAACTACTCAGACAAGTTCCTATTAACTACAATTAATGACAAAACATACACGTGGGTATGAACATACACACACACACATACACACAATGGATCCAAACTCTCTTCCTTCCACCATGTCAGGCTCTGTCAACTTATGAACAGCTAGGACTAAATGAAAAATGTTCATTAAGTTATCTATTGTGCTTAGCTGTGCTATGCCTGTAGAAAATAAATAGGATTATGCCTGCTGTTTTGCCAGATATGACATAGTATTAATAAAAAGAAAGACATAATCTCCTCTGCTGTAAAGCTTTAGAAGAAAATGAATTCTGAAGAAAGTATTCTTGATAACATTTAAAACTAGGTCTACAATATTTTATTGATATTTATTAAATACATTTCATTAGTACTATCAAAATGGGAGAAGAAGTAGTAAAAGAGAAAAATGGAAGATGACAATACAGATTGTCTGGCAAGAATGAGAGAGTGAGATTGATAAGGGGGCCAAACCTGCTGTTGATTGGTTTTCCCTAATTTAATTCATTTTCTGATCCACTGTGGCAATTCTTCTTCCTTGAGTTTAAGAAGATAATAATAACAATGTTCTGCCACTACCCAGTAGAACTTTCCTATATCTGCCATGTCCAATATGATAGTCACTAGCCACATATGGCTATTGGGTACTTGCAATGTGACTAGTGCGACTGAGGAATGGATCTTTAATTTTAGTTAATTAATATTAAAATTTATTTATTCTTTAGAGATGGGGTCTGGCTCTGTTGCTCATGCTGGAGTGCCATGGCATGATCACGGTTCACTGCGACCTCAAACTCAGGAGCTCAAGCAATCCTCCTACCTACCTAGGACCACAGGCATACACCACCACACCTGTTTTTTTATTATTGTTGTTATTGTTTTTGTTGTTGCAGAGATGGTGTCTCTCTGTGTTGCTCAGGCTGACCTCAAACTCCTGACCTCAAATAATCCTCCAACCTCAGCCTCCTGAACTATGGTGTGTACCACTGCACTTGGACATAGTTACTGTTATCATACTCAGTTTAGAGGCAATGAGTCTAGGCACGCACAAAGAAATAAAGTAACTTGCCAAGAATTACATGGTAAGTGGCAAGTAGAGATCCAAAGACATGGCTGTCAGCAGGTGCTAAAGCATCCTTGTAGAAGCATAAGCCGCTTGGCATAAAATTAGGGAACATCTGAAAAGATGATGAGAAGAATGAGAAAGAAGGGGAGGACTGGGACTCTGGGGTTGAAAGCCCATGAAGCTACAGGGAAGGGACTAGAGCTGTGCTATAAATAAGGTAGCCACTAGCCACATATGGTTATTTAAATTGAAATATGGTAAAATTAAATAAAGTTAAAATTTAATTTTTTCAGTCATACAGGCCACATTTTAAGTGCTCAAAAGCCACATGTGGCTAGTGGCAACTGTATTAAGGCAGTAGTAGAACATTTCCATCATCATAGAAAGTGCTACTAGACAGCAGTGACTCAAGGATAGTTCAAGGATGTCTGCATCTACATGACTGCAGGAGGTGGTTTTCAGCGATGTGAGGCAAACCTCTTTTTTACCCCCAAATTGCCAGCAAACCCCATTCATTTTATGCATGCTCTATAAGAGTGAGCATAAATTGAAGAAAGGGCTGTATTTCTCGCCTAGATCAATATGACATGGTATATGGGGTGTACCTCATAAAGCAAGAGGCTGGAGTCTGAGGTGGTCACATAAAGTTGCAAAAAAATATTATTGGGGCATAAGGGGAACTTTGAATTCCTGTAAACTGTGGAATTAAAAGAATGGTAGTGGTTCAAGCTGTTTTTTACTAAAATTTGTGGATACTGTGACCTTCCCCACCTCCAGCTAACAGTATTTGTGTAAACACTCTTATAATGTGGAAAAGGAGAACAATTTTCTGCTCAATTCTTGATCTCAGAGTCCTTAAGACAAGGACGCTGAGGTTTTTTGAAAGCCACAATTTGTGGTCTGTTTGTATCTAGCCATCCTGTTATTGATTTTAAGTTACCACACAGGTGGCATTCCTGGCTCTCAATAATAATAGTGGTTAGCAATCTAAAAGCAAAACACTGCTTTAAGCACTTTATATGTATTAAACCTATTTAATCCTCAGATTAACTCAAAGAGATAGTTACTATTATTATCCACATTCTAGAGGCAGTGAATCCAAAAAACAAAGAGATTAGGTTACTTGCTGCTATTCACATAGGAAGTGGAAGAGGCAGGATTTGAATGAATTTGTCCCTCTACTCCAGTAAATGCCTTCCTTATGCGTCAATAGGCAGATGACCATAGTGTCTCATGGCTTGTTGGCTTGGTCCCTGTTGGAAGGCTCCTGGTTGTGCTGCCTTCATGAATACATCACAGCAAGAAGAGCTAACTCTATGGGTTAATTCCAGACATTAATCCATGTGCCCATGATCTCTGGGAGGGTGAAATTGGAGGACTGAAGAACACCAGGGACACCTTGAACTCTTTGTAGCTCTGAAAGTACCAGCCTCTACCCTTTGGGTGGAAAATAAAAGTATTACTGGCCATCTGGGCAGCTCTTTTAAGGAACTGGCTGCTAAGTTATTGAGAATGTCTGGCTGTTGCCTGAACATCTGGTTGACACTATTTCACCAGCCATGTTAGAGAGAAGAGAACAAGGGGTAGTGATATAAGCAATCCATAATTAATTGCACATTGTGGACTTGAAGAATAGTAGTGCTGAGAGGGACTGTAGCATTCACCTAGCCCAGACATTTTCAATAACTAGGCTTTACACCACGGTTCAGAATCATTCAGGAAGGCTTTTAAACACGCAGAGCCTAGGTTCTACCTGCTGAGACTTTGATTCAGTATGTCTGTGGTCAGGTCTGGGTATTTGTTCTTTGAGGAGATATCTATTAAAAAGAAATTCATTAGTCACCTTTGGAGGATGTTGAAGAAATAATTCAAGATCTGGTGTGGTGGCTCATGCTTGTAATCCTAGCACTTTGGGAAGCTGAGGCAGGAGGATCACTTGAGCTTAGGAGTTCGAGACCAGCCTGACCAAGAGTGAGACCCCACTGCTACAAAAAGTAGAAAATTAGCTGGGTGTGGTGATGCATGCCTGTAGTCCAGCTAATTAAAAGGCTGAGGCAGGAGGCTCGCTTAAGCCAGGAATTTGAGGCTGCAATGAGCTGTGATGATGCCACTGTACTCTAGCCTGGTGAAAAAGTGAGACCCTGTCAAAAAAAAAAAAAAAAAAAAAAAAAAAAAGGAAAGAAAGAGAGAGAAAGAATTAATTCATTACTTTAAAATCTGACAAATAAAGAGGAAAACTTATGCATTTATCCTGCTTCTCATTTAGCAGATCTATCAGGAAAATGATACAGCTTTTTAGGCACAGTTTCTCTTTATGGAAGATTGCAGCTAGTAAGTAAAGAATGTTAGAATATCACCATTCTGTAACTCCTAATGAAATCAGTTGAGCTAGGCAATGATCGTTAATATCTGAGAACAACAAAAAATGTGTACTTGACGGAAGTATACAACACCACATAAAAAGTGTTCTTGTCAAAAAACTAAACTGGGCCGGGCGCGGTGGCTCACGCCTGTAATCCTAGCACTTTGGGAGGCCGAGGCGGGCGGATCGCTCAAGGTCAGGAGTTCGAAACCAGCCTGAGCAAGACCCCGTCTCTACCAAAAATAAAAAGAAATTAATTGACCAACTAAAAATATATATACAAAAAATTAGCCGGGCATGGTGGCGCATGCCTGTAGTCCCAGCTACTCGGGAGGCTGAGGCAGTAGGATCGCTGAGCCCAGGAGATTGAGGTTGCTGTGAGCCAGGCTGACGCCACGGCACTCACTCTAGCCTGGGCAACAAAGTGAGACTCTGTCTCAAAAAAAAAAAAAAAAAACTAAACTGGAATCTTGTCAAGTCTCTATATCTCACTTTCAATTCATAGATGATACAGAGGACAGGGGAACACGCTATATGACACCATGGTGATCCGATAATCAAAATCCAGACTGTGAGGAACTCTACAGGTCAGATGATCCAGTTTCTTCATCAAATACATTGCAAGGGGGAAGAAAGAGAGAGAGAACCAATTGAGTAAAAGAGACTTAAGAGACATATCAATCAACTGAAAAGGCTCTTTGTTCAATCACACAAATTTTAAGAAATTGTTAATTTTGTCCAGTGTGATAATTGTATTGTGGGTATATTTTTTGAGATACTGAAATATTTATGGATAAAATGAATATGAATATTTGTGAATAAAAAAAGGATTAGTTTTAAAATAATTCAGAGGAAGAGAGGTAGATAAGGAGATAGATGAAACAAGATTGGCCCTAAGTTTATAACTGTTGAAGATAGGAGATGGATACATGAGAATTAATTATGTTATTCTTTTAAAGTTTATATATAGTTGAAACTGCCTATCATGAAAAGTTAAAAATTAAAAGTTGTCTTCAAAAATGCAAAGGTTCTAGCTTTTATCAGGGGTCAGGAAACTATGCCTCTCAGGTTAAATCCAGTCTGCTGCCTGTTTTTGTAAATAAAGTTACATTAAAACACAATAAACCACATCTATTCATTCATACATTGTCTATGGGTGCTTTCACGCTCCAATGGAAAAGTTGAGTAGTTGCATCAGAGACTGTGTGGCTCAAAAAGCCAAAAATATTTACTATCTGGCCCTTTAAAGAAAAAGTTTGCCAACCTCTAATTTAGAGGAAGTTTTAAATCGAAAAAAGAATTAAACACTAATGTTTTTGTGTTTGGTTATTGTTATACACACAATTTCTTGTGTGTGTTTTAAAATTTCTTCAACATTTTGAATAATGTTAGAAGGAATATTAAAATTAGAATATTGCCATTCTCTAACTCCTAATGAGTCAATGGGTCTAGTCAATGGTTATCAATAACAATAGATCTAGGTATTAATCATCAATGAATAATACATATGAATATTGATGCAATGTACAAGATTATGTATGAATAAATACTTTAAGCTACTGCCCTAAAAAAAAGATGCCCAGATGATTCTGATGATGGGCCCAAGTTGAGAACATTAATCTCCATCCTTTTCATTATTTACATGAGAAAACAAATAGTTAAGTCCTGGAACAGATGCCAAAATAAGGCATTCACTCAAAGAGCCAAATATGTCTCATCATGCAGGTCCTTGCCCTTCGTCCTATGGTGTACCAGAGTGTTTTAAAAAACAGCGTATAAATCCTAGCAAGGTATGCTTTGCATCAATTTTCTTGATCTTAATTCTGGTAGTTCCTACTGACCATTTTGGTCAGTAAAATATCGTGTCTCACAGCATCATTATCTGTCAAGTGGAGTGAGAAAGGACGGTAGATAGTGTAATTACTGTCCCTACAATGATGGTCCATGTATTATCTATATAATCTTCTAAAGATTTGGATAGTACCGAGGCTAGAGTAAGTTTTAATATTCTGAAAATTAGCTTTTCTTAAGGACAATCATATTGCTAATTTAGATAGCAACTGAAGCGGGAGGGGAATGGTAGGAGAACCACTTTAAGGACTGCAGGGTACTCCCAGGCTTTAGGAGCTAATCCTGGAGAAGCTGAAAAACGCTTGGAGCTAAAAGACTTGAGTTCAAGCCCTGGCTTTTCTCTTATTGCAAGGCCCACTTAACCTCTCTGAACCTGTGTCCCCTGATGTAGCAGGTTGTCCTCACCAGTTTGTCATGAAGATTAGATAGAGTACATTTATGCAAGAATTTGGTATACTCCGGAACACAAGGTAAACATAAAGGATCATTACCCAGGCTCATTCATTCTGCCAATGAACTAGATCCATCTTTGACAGTTGCCAGCTTCAGGAATGTTAAAAGAACTTTTTGCCTTTCTTGCAATTGGGTGATTTTCATTGAATCTAGGCTGTATTACCGTCTTTATCCTTGGCTAGACTATAATCCATAATGTCTTTTTAGAACAAATAGCTTAATTCACATTTATTCTCTTGTCCGTAGGGAGCATAAAAGAAAGGAACTGGGGAGGGTGGGATATCACGGAGAGAAAGCATAGAATGAAGGAGAATAAAGGAGAAACAGGCTGTTGCATATCTCTTTTAGGAAGCAATATTTCTCTATAATTTGGCTGAGAGAAGCTAAAAAAAAACCCCTAAAAAGTAACATGCGAAAGGAAATCAAACTGAGAAGGGAGGAGTGAGGAAGGCAGGGAAAACAGACATGTGTCGAGATTGACATGGGTTTGGGTCCTCCATAACATGCTATTCCAAAGCCAAACACAGTTTCTTGGTTTCGTGAGTATCGTGAGTGTCCTACCAGCCTATTTACTCTTCAGGGTTCTTCTACACTGCACCTAACAAAGTGCCATACACATAGCAAAAACTCAATAAGTATTTGTGGAATGAATAGTCCTTCCACTGAAGTTGAAAAGAATTGAGAGTTGGCTACACATGGTTTATTTCTTTCTGTAAAAGACTTGATAGCTCAGAGGAGGGCTGAGCCATTAAAACAACATTGAGAATTCAGTCCAGGTTTGAAGTGATTAATTATCATCCGGTTTTCTATGGCTTGGCCAGACACTCTAACTACTTTTAAGTGTTCTGTACAGCTCATGTACAGCTACTGACAGGCTGAAGAGCAGCCTAGGAAACCACTATTATTGCCTAATAACTTTGCAGACGTGTATTTTTTTAATTCCTCTTTTAGAGGCATAATTCTTGCTCTTGTATACAGTCTAATTGCTACTCAGACAGAATATTTTTAATTAGTGCATCCTTTCTACCTCGCCTGCTAAATACATAAGTGAAATCTTTTGCTTTTTTTTTTTTTAAATAAAGAGTAAGGTTTCTCCAGAGGTCATTGCTGTATTAGAATTCTGTGATCCTCTCATGTCTTACATAGTAAATATTGTTATAGATAGTAAATAATATTACAGATATCAACCTCATAGTCATTAAATAATAGTATAACTATTAAATATATATATATTATATAGAAAATATTGAGGTTTAACTCAGGTGACCCCGGCAGTAATTGTTCTTTTTGAGAAATTTCTTGTTTAGGATTTGTATTAAGTTCTTTGAATGATTTATTGGAAGAGTGTTCCCAGAAGAAGTGAAGTGCAGAAGCAGAATAAGATAAGGGAAGGAGCTAAGTAAGGATGTGGTCTCAGCTGGAGACTACTTTCAGCCTGATCCCATAGGGGGAAGATCTGAAACACAAATTACACCACAAAGTTAGATGCCCCTAAGAGGCAAGGGGGCCAGCCTTTGATACCCTAAGGCTGGTCAGTCATTGGCTAGGGACTATGGGATAGGAGGAGATGCATACAGCCTTCTGGGTCAGGTGGTTCCAGTTTGGCCAAGGGCAATGCTCAGAGAAAAGAACAGCTGTGAGCCATTAGCAACCAACACTCTGCAGCTGGACTGTGGGCGAACTAGAGGCATCTGGGTGGTGTACCAATGACCCCCACCCATGGCTCCTTTTAAATGGCAAAGGAGTCTTGAAAGCTCAGTGAATTTTGTAGTCATTTTACTTGACCCAAATTTTCTAATGAAAAATCAAATAAATGAAGGAGAAAAGAATTCTGGAAGCTCACATTATATAGCATTTTCCACCTTTGAAAATAGAGTTTCTGTTCTTCACACTTTTTCTTTGGTTAAAGTAATCTAGGAATAGTTCTTTTAATCTCTCATTATTATTATTTTTTTTTTAAGAAAGGGATGAAGGTGGGTGAACTGACTACACTAAAGTATATTGATCAAATTAGTACTCTGGAATCAAACCGTAGAAACTAATAAGACTTCCAATGCATAAATAGTATGGCAACTTGAGTGTGCATATTCGATTTTTTAGTTCCTAGTAAAAAGTAAACTTTCAAATTTAAAAATAATCCATGGTGTGGTTGTTAGATAAAGGATGACAATTAAGCAGCAGCTTATAAGATGCATATAGACAAAATGTCTACCAACATCAGTATTACAAATATTATGTTATAGGTATCTAGCTAGGAAATTCTTTTTATTTTTTTTTGAGACAAGGTCTCACTCTGAGCTATGTCATCATAGGTCACTACAACCTCAAACTCCTGGGCTCAAGTGATCTTTCTGTCTCAGCCTCTGGAATACCTGGGACGGCAGGCGCATGCCACCATGCCCACCATGTCTAATTCTTCTATTTTTTGTCTTGCTACATTTCTCAGGCTGGTCTCCAACTCCCAGCCTCAAGCCATCCTCCTGTCTCAGCCTCACAAAGTGCTGAGATTACAGGTGGGAGCCACCGTGCTCCACCAGGCGAGGAAATTCTACCAGCCTGAGTGGATTGAGTGTTGCATTAAATTTCTTACTTGAATAAAGTTGGTGACAATTATTTCAGTATTAGGAGGGGGTGTTAGTGAGCACAGGTTAGGGTTGCAACAATGATGGGTTAGATTGGTAGATTTTTCTACAGCTGAATAGAATACACACATACATACATCCCCATACAGTGTCATTTCATATCCATTTCACTGCTAGCACCAAAATGGAAATAGCATTTGTTACCTAAATGGGGTTAAGAAAAAAATAGATTAGAATTCATACAACATTTTGCATGTGATAATGTGATGAAATCTGCCAAAATTACACATTATCTTTGCCCATCTTACCTCTTTTTAATTTCTAAAAACAACCCAATAATTTATGCTACCTCTAAAGATGTTATTTTTACTTTTTATTCTTCTACTAATTATTTTCATTATTCCAAAATTCTTTTTTACATGTGTGTACAAAAAAGGTATGAAAGGGCTGTACATACAAAGCCAAAAAATTCTTGGTGTATGATACAATCCAAAATACTGTATACTCACAGAAAGACAAATAGGCATACGTCTGGACCCAGAATAAAAGATACATTTCCCTATGGGAAATACAAAATACATTTCCCTGTGAAAATAACAAAAATATCCTAAAGGATAGGGGAATAGGAGAGTTGGGAGACTTTGAAGGCAAACTGGAGTATATAAAATATTACCAAGAATTCTGGCATAAAGTTCGCTTAGAAAAGATCAGAAAGATGGTGGTTTTAAGGGTAAGCAGAATTACGTGAGAGAACCTAAGGGAATTAGCAAAGTGCAGTGCTGGGATCAAAAGGGAGTATCACTATGGAAGAAGGAAGCTGAGGGCAACAAGAAGAAGAATAGAATGAACTTGGAACAAACTCAGGGGGAAGAAGACAGTAAGGAATTGGCTTTACTTTTCTCTAAACATTCTTTTCAATCATGACACACCCTTTTCCTTTCATTCTTTAACAAGATCTTGGGTATGTTCTATTCTAGTCACTTTCAGCTGTGTAAAAGTTCTTATTTAGGTAATTATAACTCATTTTCAGGTGTTAAAAGATTCAGCTCAGTCTAACATCAAAACATCGATGCCACATCCAGGGGACCTACAGTGTCCAAAGAGCCTTTCCCTTTTTCTGAACCTTTCTCAGTTAGATGAAGAAAAGCAAGTTTTTGTTTTGTTTTGTGGTCATTGGTGCTGATATTGTACATGTTGGTTAACAGCATCTGCTGCTTTCATGAGATGTTTGTGCGTTCTTTGGACTTCTTCCTGTGAGGTTTTCCAGAGGGATGTGGGCAGCACATTCCAAGTGACCTTTGGGTCCAGCCTTCTTAGCTCTTGCCTTTGGCAGTCTATCCCATAGTCTCTAAGGCCTCAGGCTTGCTCTCCCCATGGCTGCTTTATTAGGTAGGTCCTATCAAGATGGCTTAAACGTTCTTACCTTCCATTGTATCCATGTGGTCCATGGGAAGATCTTGCATCCTTAGTACCCAGAAAGTGCAGATTGTTCCAACTGCTGCTCTCTCCTTGCCTTACATGGCAAATGACTCCAAGCAGCCTCCTGCTTTTTGTAGTTACCAGGTGGTAAGCAGACCCCTGTCACAGTTTCACCCTTTTTTCATTCCCCACATCCAATCAATCCCATGTCATTCTGATTTTACTTCCTAAATATTTCTCAAATATATTTCCTCCTATATTTTCTTGCCTCCATTTTATTGGGTTAGTCTTTCATCTCCTTTCCTCCCTGACTTATCTTGTCCTCTTAAAACCTACCCTCTATACAACTGCCAGAATGAGCTATCAAAAATGAAAATTGGATCATATTACTATCCTGCATAAAGTGTGTTGATAGTTCTTCACTTGGCGTTGCCAAGTTTTTTAACTTGTTCTAAAAACTTCTACACGATCTGGTTCCTGTTGAGTTCCCTTGTCACCGCTTGTGCATGCCAAGCTACATCTTGGCTGCCTTGAATCTTGCTGTCCTTCTTCTGTTGGAAATGCTTTCCACCCACCATGCTGTTTTCCCCTCTTGCTCCACCCTACTCCCTGAACTCATTCATTAAGGCTCAGCTTACTCTCATCTCATCCAGACAGTTTTCCATGAGACCCACCCCTGTCTGCACTCCCACTGCCCCTGAGCTGTTAGGAGCCCCTCTTCTATGCTCCTTAGTCTCCTCGGTCACTGCCAGTTCTATTACTGCGTACTGTGTGCATCCCAGCAACTAAGAGTCTGTCCCCCCATTAGACTGAGTGTCTGCAAGCAAGCACAGGATCTTTTTCATTTCAGACCTGCCTTGTTGCCTGGCACATGATAGGCACTAAGATATTTGCTGAAGGAATACATGAACAAATGAAAGAATAAAATAAGTCTTTGTGATAACAAAGGGCAGGAAACAAGGTTGGGAGAGAGAATTCCTGCCCTGCTTTCCCTTCTTCTATTATTCTTGCTGCTGTTCTGAATCACCACCAAGTGGGCTTTCTCAACAGCAATGAGGAGGGCCATCTGTACTCCCACCATTTGTCTGAAAGTGTTTCTTTTCCTATTTAAGAAAAGACAGGAACAGAGTAGGTGATTACTACATTTCCTTCTAGCACTGTGAATCCTTGCCCCAGAGGATCATGATGGGTTAATCTGAGCTGGTGCTTGTGGGTTTACTTGGTGGATTCCAGACATGTGGAGGGCAGGGGCAGAGTCTGAAGGTCCCAGTACTTTCATAGCATTTTCACAGACTTTTCATGACCACAGCTGCCAACAGGAATGGTTGAGGTTTCTGGAGGGTAGGACTGAGCAGGAGGATGGGCAGCCATGGGAACCCAGGCCAGGATGGGTAGAAGACCTGGAAACAGAGTGTTCAAGATGACGCCATTTGATGGGGACCCTACATAGAGGGTTAGGGGAGTTAGAAAGAGGCTCTGATGGCACCTTTTACCTCTGTCCACGTTTAATGTCTAGCACTGAATCTGGGAAATATTAAACATCTGCTAAGGGGGAAGATGACACAGGACTCAGCAGTGTCTAGGATTATTTTTAAAAAAAAACCAAACTTGTCCTCAACCATGGCAGTCACTGAAAATAACTTACTCTTGCAAAAGTATGGACTTTCTAAATTAAGAGAAATAATTCTGGCCCTTGCTTCTTGCATATTCCTCAGATCATTGTTATATAAGCAGTAAGATTCTCTCCTATAAAACTCTGAAGAAACACCAATGTACTTTTGCAGCCAGCTAGGCATTCATTTACCCCTTTCAGATAAAAAAGCCCAGTTTTTCTTTGGGGGGAATTCATCTTTCTCCACGGTCAGTCCGTGTGGGGTTTGACCCATCTTTTGGCCCGAGGAGTGGGCATGTGGAAGACCCAGGACTAGACAATAAGAGGGGTGCATCCTCTGGCCATGGTGATTTATTTTGGGGAGAGAACACAAGTCAGACCAAGGAGAGACAGGCATGGAACTTATCTTGGATTGATTGTCAAAAAGGCTCATTCCAGTGGGGTGGCTACTATGAGAAAATGCAAGCCTAGAGATGCTGGGGGCCATATCTAAGGAGAACCTGCCTGGAAGTGATGCCAAGTCAGAGGAAAGGAAAGCCTACTGGTGGAGACAATCTGATTCCTGTTGATACTGTGTCTGTGCCTAGATCCAGCTAGACCTGAAACTAACATAACCCTGGACTTGCACATTCCAAAAGCCAATAAATTTTCTCCTCTTCACCCTCCATCCTGCTTGTGTAAGGCAGTTTTAATTGGGTTTTCTTTGACTGCCAACCCAAAGAGTACTAACAGCCAGAACTTTGCTTGGGGTGGATAGAGGTACACTGCTTCTGTGTCAGTCTAGGAAGTACTTTTTCTTATACCCCCCTTGTTCGGGTACGAACAGTGCAGAAGCCGGAACGATGGAAAATGACAGGGGTTCCTAAGATAGAAGCTGGTTCCGTTTACCCTTCTTTATAGACAGATATGCAAGGTAAGGAAACTAACATTTATTTGAGAAATGACACTTCCTTTTAAGGTTACTATGAAACTTTGAGCACTTTAAAAATGGAAAATAATTTCTCAGTTTACCCTGAACCTCTATTTCTTTTCTGAAGACAGAGGGTAAGAAAAGCTCTTCTACTTTGTGTCTCGGGTTTTTCTCTCCGTTTGTCCTTCCTTCCAGTCCAACCCACTTCCCAAGTCCCCTTATGCAGGCCACACTCACAGTCATGCGTGGACTGCCATGTCACCAGGGCCCACACCATTTCTAAGCTTCTGAAATAGTTCGCTCCGATGTGATTATTCTAACTCTGTGTCTCTTTTACTCTCTTGTTTCCATGGAAATCAGTTCTGTACTCATTCATTTCCCAAGTATTTATTGAGCACCTACTGTGTGGCGAGCACAGTTTCAGGCACTTCAGATACATCACTGAGCAAAATTCAAAGATCCCTGTTCTCACAGAGCTTATATTTTAGTGTGTGTACACTGAATAGGCAACAAATAAACATAACAAATAGGTAAATTATATAGTATTTTAGAAGGGTTATGAAGACAAAGGAAACAAAAAAGAGCAGAAAAAATAGAGAAGGGGGATGAGAATTTCTGGGAGTAAGAGTGGCTGCAACTTTAAATAGGCTGCATTGAGAAAGTGAAATTTGTGCAGAGACTGGAAGGAAGGAAGGGATTTACCATTAGAAATTAGGGGAAGAGTGTCTCAGGCAAAGGCAACAATCAGTATAAAGTCCCCAATAAACAGTGCACCTGGCAGTGTTTCTGGACAGCAAAGAGGTCAGTATACCTGGGATGAAGAGAGGAAAGGGGAGAGTAGCAGAAGGTGAGGTGAGGAGGCGAGTAGTGGAGGACAGGTAATGGGGTCAGTGTCATGTAGGACTTTGATTTTTTTCTCTAGGTAAAATGAGGAATCACTGCAGTATTTCAAGCAGAAGGGGACAAGATCTGACACAGATTTTACAAGGATCACTCTGGCTGCAGAGTCAGAAATAAACTCCAGAGGAGCAAGAGTGGAAGCAGAGAGTATATGGGTATTGCAGGAATCAATGCCAATGCCTGAAGGCTTGGATCATGGTGGTGGTAGTGGAGTAGGTTGGAAGTGGCTGGAAATCTGGGTCTGTTTTGAAGACCAAGTCATCAGGACTTACTGACAGATTTGATGTGGAGAGTGGGAGAAGGAACAGAAAAAGATTTTTTTTTTTTGAGACAGAGTCTCGCTCTGTTACCCAGGTAGAGTGCATTGGTGTCATCACAGCTCACTGCAACCTCAAACACCTAGGCTCAAGCGATCTTCCTGCCTCAGCCTCCCAACTATCTGGGACTATAGGCATGTGCTACCACACCTGGCTAATTTTTTCTAATTTTATTAAAGATGGGGTCTTGCTCTTGCTAAGGCTGGTCTCAAACTCCTGACCTCAAGCAATCCTCCCGCCTGGGCTTCCCAAACTGCTAGGATTAGAGGTGTGAGCCGCTGCACCTGGCCTAGAATAAGATATTTGACTTGAGCATTTGCAAGGATAGAGTTGCTATCAGCTGAGAAGGAGGAAGAAGGAGGGTAAAGCACCTTTGAGAGAAATACTAACAGTTTGATTTAGGACAAGCTGAGGAGGAAGTTTGAGATGCTGAGTAGGCAGCTAAGCACTGGGTTTCAGGAGATAGGTCTGGCCCAGAAAGCTAAATTTGGAAGTTATTGCCACCTAGATGGTGCTTAAAACCTCATTGTAAACTGTAGGTCTTTCTTATATAACAAGCTGCCTATTACCCTTTTGACTTTACTAGCAGAAAGAAGTTGAGAGCATGATGCAGTGGAAAAATTATGGGCTTTGGAGCTGGACAGACCTGGATCAGAGTACCAGTTTTTCTACCTTAATAGTCATGTGGCTTCAGGTAAGTTCTTTACCTTGTCGATTTGCAATTTACTTATCTGAAAAATTGAAGGATAATACCTACTTCCTAGGGTTGTTGAGTTTATTAAATTAAATAATGCCTGTGAATTATTTAGGACCTAAGAATTAGAGGACCACAGCTTTAGTGTCTTCCTATTTATAAGCTTCCACCTGACCCCAAGTGTGTCTTTCTCTGTTCATGATCCTGCATAGCTGGCTATTGTCAGAAAAAGTTACATTAATCAAGTTGTATGGGTTGCTGCAAATTCATTCTATCTATCCTTTAGCCCTAACCTCTCAGTGGAGCCTAGACTTACACTTCCACATTAAATAAAGCTGTTCTAGAAGATACTCAAACTCAACATGGACCTAACAACTCACTCTTCCCTGTTCCCATCTTCTTCAAAAAACAAAACTGACTCTAAAAGAATTCCAACTTCCTTCTCTCCTCCTAGGTTCCTTTATTTTTTGGAGACAGATTCTCACTCTCTTGCCCCGGGTAGAACGTAGTGGCATCATCATAGTTCACTGCAACCTCAAACTCTTGGGCTCAAGCAATCCTCCTGCTTCAGCCTCCCAAGTAGCTGAGACTACAAGCATATGCCACTGCCACCAGCTAATTTTTCTATTTTTGTTAGAGTCAAGGTCTTTATATTGTGACTCTTTGTCTTTTTTTTTTTTTTTTTTACCATTGTTGATTTAAAGTTTCTTTTATCTCATATGAGAATAACTATTCCTGCTCATTTTTGGTTTCTATTTGCATGGAATATTTTTTCCATCCCTTTAACATGAGTCTGTGAGAATCTT
The DNA here is from genome assembly GCF_040939455.1 of Microcebus murinus. Classification (NCBI taxonomy): domain Eukaryota; kingdom Metazoa; phylum Chordata; class Mammalia; order Primates; family Cheirogaleidae; genus Microcebus; species Microcebus murinus. The sequence goes on along the minus strand of NC_134104.1, from coordinate 131,838,154 downwards.
TCTGAGTTAGATGGGTTTCTTGGAGACGGTATTTTTTGGGTTGTGTTTTTTCATCCATTTAGCCAATCTAAGCCCTTTAAATGGAGCATTAAGACCGTTTATGTTCAATGTTAGTATTGATATGTGAGATACTGTTCTGTTCATTATGTTCAGTGATATCTAGTTGCTTTGTTTTCTTCCTTGTGTTACTGTTTTGTACAAGCAGTGAGCTTTAACTTTTGGGTGTTTTTATACTGGTAGGTATTGATCTGTTCCATATATAGAGCACTTTTAAGCATTTCCTGTAGGGCAGGTCTAATGGTGACAAATTTCCTTAGTGTGTGCTTGTCTGGGAAAGACTATTTCTCCTTCATTTATGAAACTTAACTTTGCATGACAGAAAATTCTAGGCTGGCAGTTATTCTATTTAAGAAAACTAAAAATGGGACTCCATTCTAGCTTGTAAGGTCTCTGCTAAGAAGTCAGCTAATAGTCTGATGGGTTTTCCTTTGTAAGTAACTTGTTGCTTTTGTCTCACAGTTTATAGGATTTTCTTTTTCACTTCACTTTGGCCAGACTGGTGACTATATGCCTTGGTGCTATCCCACTTGCTTTGAATCTTCCAGGTATTCAATGACCATCTTAAATCTGGGTATCTAAATCTCTAATGATACCAGGGAAATTTTCCTCAATTATTCCCTTAAATAGGTTTTTCTATGCTTTTAAATTTTTCTTCTTTTTCCTCAGGGATACCTATGATTATTACATTAGCTTGTTGTGCACAGTCCCATATTTCTTACAGTGATTGTTTATTCATTTTTCTACATTTTTGACTGATTAGGTTAATTCAAAAAGCCTTGTCTTCAAGGCTTTGAAATTCTTTCTTCTGCTTGGTCTAGTCTGTTCTTAAAACTTTCTACTGTATTTTGAAATACCCTAATGACTCGTTTCTTTAAGTTTTGTTATATCTTTTCTTATGTTATTTGTCTCATTAGTGAATTTTTCATTTATGTCCCCAATTATTTTTGGTTGCTTTGTGTTGGTTTTCAACTTTCTCATCCATCCCTCTCATCTTATTTGCCATCCATATTCTGAATTTTATGTCTGATATTTTGACAGTTTCCTTTTGGTTGGAGTCCATTGCTAGCGAACTATTATAATCCTTTTGGGGTGTCCAACCAGCTTGTTTTTCATGTTGCCAGAGTTCTTATGGTTGTTCATTCTCACCTGAACTCTCTTTTCTCAACTCAAGACAGAAAAATGCAGTGCACCTGTTCTCCTCTGCTGGGAACTCTCCTACTCAGTGAAGAGAGGGAGAGGTATTTGGATGGAGAACTTGAATCCTACTCTGGAAGATTGACCCAACAGGAGAGGGGCAGATGCACTGTGAGTGTTTAACACTGCTGTTCTCCCATGTCTCACAACTCACTATTCCCCTACGGTTGTCACAGGCAGTTTGCATGCTGCAGAGTGAGTGTTCAGCCTGCCTAGTTCTATAAGCTGTTGCAGTTGTCCCCCACAGGGGTTTGAGTACTGCCCTGCCCACGTCTGAGGACAGCTTTGTTTGTCAGCCCATGGCAGCCCAAATGTTTGCCCTGCCCAGGTCCCTTAGTTGTGGTGGGAACAAATGGCTGTTGCCCATGGCATATGTGAGCATGCCCAGTCTCCCCGCTCCCTCTCTGGTCTGGCAGGGATGATTGGGAGGCAGTAGCAATGAATCTGACTCCTGGGTGGATATGGTGTTCTGGGTTTGGAGTCTCAAAATGGTGCCAGCGTCAGCTCCCAGGGTTCATAAGCCCATGGGTCCCCACTGTGCCCTCTTTCCAGAGAAATGCTTCTGTACAGTCTCTAGTCAGCTCCGTAATTCAGTCTGGTGGCCTGCTGTGGTGGAGGGACCCTCCTACAGCTCGTATAGCAATGACTCCAGGGAAAGTGTGGAGCCCTGAGATTCTCTCCTTGCCCCTTCCCCACGTGCAAGTGCCTTCCCTGTGTACCTTTGATCCTGCAGAGCTGTTCTTTCCTTTGGGAGCCTTCTGTGTCCTGTCTTTGATTCCCAATGCTCTCTCTTAGATGATCCATCTGGAGATGAATATCCTTCCACCTTTTTCAATTCCCTCTATGAGAGCGGTGAGTGCAGGCTGCTTTGAGGCTGCATCTTGCTCCTGTCTTCCAGTTTCTTTCCTCCTTTTCATTCTCATTGCCATAATCCTATGTGTGGTCTTTATTGACTTTTCCATTTACCTTCATTCCCGGATTGATCTTCTAACTTGTATCTCTGTCCTTTATCATGTCTCACTCTAGATAATTTTTTAACTTGGTTGCCTGAGTTGTTTTCTCTAAACACAATTATAATGGCTACTTTCCTATATTCTACTAAAGTCCAAATTCCTTAGCATGGCATTCAAGGTCCTCCAGAGTTTAGACCAAATCTACTTTTCTGGTCTTTTTTTTAAAAAAAGTTATATCCCTTCTATGTACCAGTTTCAGATTGGGTTCTGTGGAAAGCAGACTCTGGGGTTGGGGGGAAGGGAAGAGAAGGAAACAGAGTGGGTAGAGTGAGATTTTAAGCTATGATGCATTCATGGCAAGGCAGGGTGGGCTCATGCCTATAATCTCAGCACTTTGGGAGGCCAAGGCAGGACCAGTCTGGGCAATATAGTGAGACACTTTCTCTACAAGAAATTTTTTAAAAAGCTAGTTGAGTATGGTGGTGCATGCCTGTATTCCCAGCTACTTGGGAGGCTGAGGCAAGAGGATCACCTGAGCTCATGAGTGTGAGGCTGTAGTGAACTATGATCAGGCAACTGCAGTCCAGTCTGGGTGGCAAAGTAAGACACTGTCTCAAAAAAAAAAAAAAAAAAAAAAAACTAACAAAGGCCTCCGGCAACCCTGTGGTGAGCACTGACCATAGATGACCTTTCAAAGCTGTCCTGAGTCACTGTGAGAGGGCTGAGTCTTTACATACTCACAATAACCAGTCATTGGATGCAGGCGCCCACTGGGGAGGAGCATGGTCTTGGGGGAGCAGCCCTGTGCTGCCGAGGGACATGCCCAGAGAGAACTGACGCAGAGAGCTGTCAGCAGTCATGGTCCCAGCAGCTGAAATAGATCCTTTAGTTCTGAAGGAGAGGTCAGGGTAGCACACTAAGTGTCCACTAGAGACTCACATGATTCTACCCTACTTGTAAAACAAATGAGGTAACTCGCTGTGTCTTATAGTCATACCAATTCCCCTTATAGGCACTAACCTGAGACACTTATTGAAATCCAACCTACCTTTTCAAAATTGTTTTATAAAAATAGCATTATGGAAATACAATTTGCATACCATACAATTCACCCATTTAAAGTGTATAATTCAGTGATTTTTTTTAGTATGTTCACAGATACGTGCAACTATCACCATGCTCAGATTTAGAATATTTTCATCATCTCAAAACGTCACCCATACCCTTTAGTTTCCTATCTCCCTTTTCCCCAAGCCTTAAGCAACCAAAAATCTACTTTCTGTCTCTATTTCCCTCTTCTGGTTATTTCCTATAGATGGAATCATAAGATAAGTGCTCTTTTGTGTCTGGCTTATTTCACTTATAATGTTTTCAAGAGCCATCTGTGTTGTAGTGTATATCAGCACTTTATTCCTTTTTATGGCCAAATAATATTTCATTGCATGGATATAACATATTTGTTTATCCAAATTTGTCAGTTGATGGGTTGTTTGGTGTATTCCTACAATTTGGGTATTATGAATAACATGGCTGTGAACATTTGTGTACAGTGTTTGTATGGACATTTGTTTTCATTTCTCTTTGGTAGATACCTAGGAGTGGAATTGCTGAGTTCTAAGATAACACTATGTTTAATTATTTGGGAAACTGCCAGACCTTTTCCCAAAGTGACTGCTGTAAAAATGCTATTTTTTTTCGGTGAAGTTGACAACTACTTGCCTGCCTCCTAAGTCGCTCTCCTCCAATCACAACTAAATGCTCTATTTCTATACTCCTTCAACACTCTTTGTTACCTTTGTTTCAGCCCTTTTTACACTTAACCTCATAATGTTATTACAATGGACATCTCTAGTTTTACATGCATCCATTCTCCTTCTTGAATGACATCCCCTTTTCTTAGTGGAACCATCCTTCCCACACTCTCAGTCTGCTAGCCTGGCTACGTAATGAATTCTATCGCTATAGTCACTGAGAATGGTTCCGGGGTGAGAATGTGACTACAGTCAGGCCAAATTAGCATCAGTTCTGAGACCTTTGCTAAAACTGATGGGCAAAGACTTTAAGCTGCTGACATGTAAATCTGGAGCTATGTGTGGCATTGTTATAACCACAAGGAGAGAACCTGTATGAGAGTGAAATCAGTCCAGAGATAAGGAAAGCCCCACTGTGGAGTGAGACATATTGCCTGTTGACTTTGCTTGGTCCAGTCATGCCTGAAATCTACACCTAGAATATTCAGTTACATAAGCCAATAAATTACCAACACTGAAGTTCTTGTGTGGCTTCTGTCACTTAAAATGCAAAGAATCCCAATTAATAGACTGCTTAATAGTGTATTCCCTCTTCCACTGGGTTTTAGGCTTCTTAAGGTAGGGACCATGTCTTTTTCATTTTAGCATGGTTATTTGTACATGGAAATTGCTAATAGATAGCTGTTTAATAAGTGAATGAACAAGGAATGAGTTTATCTCTTGCTCTGCTTGGAACCTCATTCTATGGTTTATGGCCAGCAATAGGGCTTTCCCTTCATGCATAAAGAGACTAGGCTTTTCTCTCTCTCTCTGTGTGTGTGTGTGTGTGTGTGTGTGTACATATATGTTTATGTTTTTCCTCTAGGCTAAAAACTGAATTAAACAATCTTATATGGGGAGTTGGCTAACAATCAAAGAAATTTAGTTCCTCTCTTTGGGGTCCTACCCTAGACCTCTCTTCACATGCTTTTGAGGAAAACAGAGCCACTTTTGTTTTCACAGAGCAATCAATGTAGCTTCATAAATAGGTCGTCTGCTACTTTATGTTTTTTATTTCTAGATAATTGACTTTTGGGGAATGGAAATGAAGATCTGTTTTTCTCACTACTTGGGAAAAATAAGAGTTTATTTTTTGATTCCAACTCTTTAAATATATAAAACAAAATTATTTAAGAAATAAGTGGGAGTCTTCATAAGGGGGCTATATGGTAGAATAAATTCAGAGATACGTAGGAGAATATAAGTATAACCCAAAAAAAAAAATTGTGAAAAATAAGAACATCTGGAGTGTGGATTTTGGTAATTTTTGGTACCATCATTTGCATTTTAAATGGGTGAACAATAAAATAGCAGCTATTCATGTATGTCTCTACAAGCTCAACTTAAAAAATACATTTATGATTTTATGCTGAAAGCTGAAAAATTCTTCAGAGCACCATTTTGTCCACTTCTGTACCCCTGAGACACATAATGTGAAGGCAAAGTAGAGGCTTTTTGAGGCCAATAGCTATATAAAAACTGCTGGATGAAACCCTGGGACTAGAGAACTTAGGTTTTAGTCTTTTTATCTTCACAAAGTTGAGAAGTTGAGATCTTTATTGCCTGCCATATTTGTCTGTGCTCTGTGAGAGAACTGGTGAGAACAGAACAGCAGAACTCACAGGGCATTTGGAAAGGGAGGTTCTCCTCCCTCGTCAGATTATGTTTTTCTTCCCTTTCTTATCAATGCATTAAAAGCACTGGAAAGTAAATGTCCCAGAAGAATATGATCTAACCCTAATGACTCACTTGAGAGATTCTTTAAAGTAAGGGAATGTTCCTCAAAATAGAAGGGGATTTTCACTTTGAGGGCAAGAAGGTTTTCCCTCCTTACCCTTAGTCATTGAGGTTATGCTGTTCCTGACACATCCTTCCTTCCTTCCTTCCAGCTCAGCTTCCTTACTCATATTTTAGAAACACCAGGGAATATATCTCATTATCTAAAACATTTTCTCCACACATTTGATTAAAGGCTAGTATTTTCTGTGGATTAAAAAAATTTAGGATTCTAGTAGTACAATGTAGATGCTGCTCATGGAGTACATCTAGGGACAGATCTTTATAATTCAAAGTGGTAGGGGGAAGCCTTTTAGCTATTGCTTGTGGTGGAAGAGCAACCTCAGCGGATGAGCTTCACAGCTCAGAACCATGTTAGAGAGTTTTTTCTGAGTGTCTTCTATGAACCATTCTGCCCCCATGGGAATACTGTATAATACTGTCAAGATACCCACTTTGCCAAGACTTTATTTTCTAACCCTTTCTTATGTATTTACCAATTGTACTTAGTCTCCTTTCTACTTATTCTCACGTCAGCTTCATGCCTCCAACTATGCAAGATTTGGAACATCTTTTCACATTCTTAGATTTTAGTTTCCTTTGAAATGTTGGGTACATTAGCTTTAATATCTATCAGCTGTAAAATTCTATAGTTTCTTATCTGTGCTTCTGTGTTCTGATGCATTTGGCTCTGGTCTTAATTCTTAAACTAATCTTGGTATTTAAATCTCATTTGAGATAAATGTCACAAGCAGAGAGAGCAGGAAATGGTTATCTTGGTGTTTTAAGTACAGGAATTAGAAGCTCATGAATCACAATGAACCTTCGATTAATTGATGGAGAAGTTACCTTTATATCATTTTGCCTCAGATGATTTGGGTGTCAAAGAAGGAATACCAGGGATGTAATTATGAATGCAATACAAATAAATAATGCAAGGACAGTGGTAACATTTATGACTATTATATGAAAACCAGTCTTGGGATTATATTGTCTCTTGTTACAGGTACAACATCATGGGGAGTTTTAGTAGAAGTCTGTGTATGCTTATACTGGGAATGCTGAAATCAACTCCATCATAAATTAAAAGTGAGGAAACCATTTATCCTAGGAGCTTCTGTAAAATCAAATATAGTCATCACTTACTCTCATTTAAAATTTTATGTGTTCTAAAAATAGTCATATATCACTTTGTGGCAGGATTGCAATTCAACCCTTAAGATAGTACCTTTAACGCCAGGATAAATTTCTACTTAAAAAATTATATTAATTATTTGTAAGACTTGAAAGAGAAAAATAATTTTTGGATGAGAAGGAAAATGATCTGTTGAGTTTCTTTTTGCTTCATTGTGTTTTTGTTTTTTGAGACAAGAGTCTTGCTCTGTCACCCTGTATAGAGAGCAATGGCATCGTCATAGCTAACAGCAACCTCAAACTCCTGGGCTCAAGCGATCCTCCTACCTCAGCCTCCTAAGTAGCTGGGACTACAGGCATGTGCCACTATGTCTGGCTAATTTTTCTATTTTTGTTAGAATTAGGGTCTCACTATGCTCAGACTGGTCTCAATCCTCTTGTCTGGGCCTCCCAGAGTGCTAAGATTACAGGCACGAGCCACCATGCCTGGCCTCCATTGTTGCCTTTAAATAACTTCATTGATTTCATTGTCTAATGATAGAGTATTAGAGAATAATTGATATCGTTTGGACTATTATATAAACATTAGCACAAGTAGGTTGAGACAGTTATTTTGAATAATGTCTATACCTAATCATAAATTAAAACACTGAAAGGAAATTATGTAAACATTAAGACAAAGTTGAGACAGTTACTTTGAATTATGTCTATACTTAATCATAAATTAAAATACTGAAAGGACATATAAACATGGATTTTTTTCTTTAATGCAGAACATTATAGGCTGCTTGACAGTCAGAAAACCACAGGTTTATCTGCAAAGTAAGTTGTAGTGATTGTTAAGGTCAGTGGTTCATATTTTAAACAATCTGAGCATGCAGTATGTGTTTACCAAGACAATGTTTAAAAACATTCATAAATATGTATTTCCCAGATATACCTATTAGAGAAAGTCTTGTCAACTTTCATGCACTTTTATGACAGATTGTTTTTCTTTTTCACACAAATGATACACGGCTGATTCAAAGCTCAGAACAGTTCAATAGGAGTTATATGATACCATGACAAGTTCTATCTAAGCTTGTTTAAAAATATTCCTCAGGGAATGCTTCAAAGAATGGCACACAGTGACAACTGCAAGAAAACTGCTTTATTAATAGTTGGCAATTTTTACAAATTCCAGGCGTGTTGCACAGCTTCTGCTCAGCCTAGCCATTTATTACAGTTAACATCCATCTCTAAAACAAGTGCTTAAACATTGTACAAGTTAAATACTTTTCTGCAAGCCAAGTTTTATCTTAAATAAAATAAATGGACATTAAACAAACAGAAGCAATGTGAAATATAAGAAATTATCCTCTCTGATTAAGAATTTAGTACTTCCTTTTACCAGAGTGGGAATAAGTTGGTTCCAGCTGAGGATCTTTTCAACAACTCTCCAGGTGAAAGAGAATTTTTGATCTCCAAATTTTCCTTCTCTGCCTCATTCTCATTTCCCCTTTCTTCCCTTTTCTTATCATCTATTCTGTTTTCTTTCACATGACATTCTATTTCTCCTTCCTCCGTTGTTTCCTCTTCTCTTTTTTCCTCTTTATTTCTCCCTCCTTGCATTTGCTTTCTTCCTTCCATACTCTCAATTCTCCCTGCCAATGTTGAAATCATTACATGCTAATAGAGCCAACTAAATTGAAACTGCAAGGACATGACCTGATGTCTACAGCAGAAAATGTATGAATTACAAATTTTCCTTTTGTTTAATACAGGTAACTACAAGAAATTAAATGTTAACTTTTTGAAGTCATGCCTTAATCAGAGGTGTTTATACATAAAACCACTACATGTGAAATGCAGAGTGGAATTAACTCTTTTTTTTTTAAACAAATATTATTTCATTTATTAGTAGCAGTAGCCACTAATGGCTATTTAGACTCAGCCTACTAGGTAAACAATCAAACGATTAGTTCATTTGTTTAAAGTATAAGTAGCCAATAATCAATGAATAATTGTACTTTCTTGTTATGGCATATTAATAGGAAGCTTTTAAAGTAGCAATTTCTCAGGTCTATAACAAATGTGTTCCCTATTAAACAAAACAAAAACAGAAAACAAGACCTGAAGTTGTATTATACAAACCAATCCTTGGAATTAATCTGATCAAAACAACCTCAGCTCATTGAAAAAAGGTATAGTTGGTGTATGGTTTGAATGTGTCCTCCAAAGGTTCATGTGTTGGGAACACAATGCCCAATGCAACAGTGTTGGGAGGCGGAGGTGATTCAGTCAGGAGACTCTGCCCTTAAGAATAGATTAATGTTGTTAGCACCAGCTGGGTCAGTTATCGCGAGAGTGGGCTTTGCTAACAAGCCCACTCTCGCGATAAGAGTGGGCTTGTTAGCAAAGCGAGTTCTGCCTTGCACTCTCCCTTCTGCCGTGGGATGACCAGGCACAAAAGTCCTCAAAAGATGCGGGCACCATGCTTTTAGACCACCCAGCCCACAGAACTGTGAGAAATACATTTCTTTTCTTTATAAATTAGCCAGTTTGTGATATTCGGTTGTAGTAATACAAAATGGACTGAGGCAGCTGGCCTGCAAGCGTAAGCAGTCTGAATATTGAGGAAGCAATAGGTTTTATTCTGTTTATGTTAGCCCCTAGAAAGCAAATAGTGAAATGAAAATATTATGATGTTAGCATCTGTGTCTCCATGTGAACTAAAGTATACTACATTTTTACAGGGCATGAAATATTTGATTCTGTATCCTTTTCCCTCAGAATCTCAATATAACTGAAAAGGCCAGGTGTGGTGGCTCATGCTTGTAATCCCAGCACACTGGGAGGCTGAGACAGGGGGATGGCTTGAGCTCAGGAGTTCAAGACCAGCCTGAGCAAGAGCTAGACCCCATCTCTACAAAAAATAGCAAAATTAGCTGGGTGTGGTGGTGCGGGCCTGTAGTCCCAGGTACTCAGGAGGCTGAGGCAGGAGGATTGCTTGACCCCAAGATCTTGAGCTTGCAGTGAGCTATGATGACTCCACTGCACTCTAGCTGGGGCAACAGAGGGAGACCTTGTCTCAAAAAAAAAAAAAAAAAATTACTTGTAAATACTAGAAATGTGAAATGAAAAGGTACTATTGGTACTCAAGACATTATTTTAAAATAAGAAAAGTGATACAATTTGAAGAGTGATGTCCTAAAAATTTTATTTCACATCTATAAAGAGTGCTGATTAGACACTCCAGTGTTTTTCTCATCACTATACAGGTTGTCTTTGTAAGGGTCTCAGAAAGACATTCAGCTAATCGATGGTACATTGCTAAGTCATCATTATGTATTAAATCTACTCTATTGGTTGTACTATAGTTTGGAAGTTATTTTATTAAAACATTTCAGTGAATGGCCTTAAAAATGTTAAATAATGAAGTCATTTGAGCAAAATTAGCTCATAACATTTTTCAGTCCTGGATTAAGATGAATTTCTAGCTTATTTTGATATTAACCTATACTATTTTGAGCTGGCTTAAATTATTTTTTCTGTTTTTCCAATCAAGTTGATAGCACACTCTTTCTGTGTTAAAAAAAAAATCTTTTTATTTGAAAATAATTCCAGCATACTGAAAGTTGCAAGAATAAGTACAAAGAACATCTATATGTCCTTTATGCAGGATCATCTGTTGTTAACATGTTACCCTATTTGCTTTGTTACTTGTGCATACTATCTCTGTGTGTGTGTATATGTATATATAGATACATGTAAATTTTGTTCCTAATTATTTGAGAGTCAGTTGCATATATCATGATCCTTTGCCCCTCAATATACAGTTTGGATTTCCTAAGAATAGGGGCAATATCTTACTTAACCACAATATAGTTAAAACTTCAGCAAATGTATTGATATAGTTCTTTTATCTAATCTGTGCTAATCTTGTCTGTAGACAATGTCCTGTTTAGCTCCCCTCCTCCACCCCCCAACCTGGCTCCCAGGACAAAATAGGATAGGATGTTGCATCTAGTTGCCGTGTCTCTTTAAGTCTCCTTTAATCTAGAACATTTTCTTAGCCTTTCTCAGTCTTTTGTGACAAAAGTTCCTCATGTTAGGTTTGCCTGATGTTTCTTAGTGATTAGATTCAGGTTATGCCCTCCTAGCTGGAATATTGCATAAGAGACATTGTGTCCCTCTCATAGTGTCACCTGGAGGTCCACAATGTTTCTCTGTTCCACATCAGTGATGTTAATTTTAATCACCCAGTCAAGTGCTGCCTCTGTGTCTCCACTCTATATTAATAGAAACTTTTTTTCCTCTTGCGACTAATAAGCAATCTTGTTGTGTGGAGCTGCACTGAGATCATGCAAGTATTCTTCCCTTTTCAAACGTTCCCCTAGATTTAGCCTTCATTGATGATTCTTGCTTGAACCAATTTTCTTTATGATGGTTGCAAAATGATGATTTTCTTTCGTTTTTTTTTTTTTTTTTTTTTTTTTTTGAGAGAGAGCCTAGCTCTGTCACCCCAGGTAGAGTGCAGTGGCGTCATTATAGCTCACTGCAACCTCAAACTCCTGGGCTCAAGCAATCCTCCTGCCTCAGCCTCCTGAGTAGCTGGGACTACAGGTACATGCCACCATGCCAGGCTAAAATGATGATTTTCTAACTCTTGCATTCCACATTTACAAGTTGATACTCGACATTCTACCTTAAACAAGACCCCTCCTCTCTCCACATTTCTTTATTTATGGATTTATTAGTAGTATAGACTTAGGGATTCCTTTTTCCTACCTATGGTTATAATTTATTATAGTCTTTACACATTTTGGTGTTCAAACTGTCCTAGATTTGGCTTGAATCCTTTTGAACTGAATCCCATGCCTTTGTGACTTGTCCTCATCATTTTTGGGAGCCCTTCTTTATCAGCTATTCCAGGATCATCTTGTACCTATGTCCCTCAGCCCCAGAATTATTAATTTCTTTGAGGAACCCTGGTTCCTTTCAGTGGGGAATGGTATTAAAAATGAAGATCTAGGTGCTAGATATGTTCATTGCTATTAAGATATCTTTGCTTCTAGGGCCTTCAGCAGACAAAGCTAATAAATATATGCATGTATTACACATATATTAATACAAACATGTGCATATATACATGTACATATACATATGTATGTATATGTGCATATTTCATGTACATATCTTAAAAATCATGAGTTCATCAATACCTCTGAATCCAATCCATTGACACAGTGTTCTTTCTTTCCTTCTGCCATTCCATATTTGTGTGTTCTTTCTTCTATAGTGAGAACTGTGGCTGCCAACAATATCAACACACTTATTCCTTTAATGCTATAATTTATCCAAAATAGTTTCAGTATTACTTTGCCCATACCACTATGATAAACAAACCTACAAAAAAAATGTAGGTTTTGTGTGCAGTTTTTCTCCTACTCCACAGCATTGCACAAGACTGAGGATATATATTTGCAGTCAAATATTATGTTAACACATAACAAATATGTGTTATTTAGATTAGATTTTTCTTTTCCCCTTCACTATGAATATGGCATTCATTTGAAACATAATTGATTTACTGTTTTGGTTTGCTTTCAATTTCAGGTTTTTAATTTTTCCCCTTCTGATCTTTGCCAATTTAATGTAATTTAAAAAATATGTACAGTAGAAACATATTTTCAAGGTTCAAAACTGTACAAAAAGGTACAGTAAGAAGTACCACTCTATCTTGTATCCCTTCCACAACCTTCCCTTCTAGTTTGTTTTGTGGTCTTACCCTTTCTGTGGTCTTATCCTTTTTACGGTAAATATAATAGATACACGTATATTATCTTATTTCCTCCTTTTCCCCTTAACAAGAGCATTCTCTATCCTATTGCATTTTACTTGTAAACATTATTTTTGTTTAACATTATTTTTTAGGAATAAATTTATATCAATGCATAAAGATCGTCCTCATTCTTTTTATAGCTTCATGGCATTCCATTTTGATAACATACCATAGTTTATTCGACCAATCTTCTGTGCTTGGGCATTTATGTAGTTTCTAATATTTCACAATTACAAACAGTGCTGTAATGAGTAACCTTGTGCATGTGTACCTCACATTATTAGAGGCATAACTTCAGAATAAATTCCTAGAAGTTGAATTGCATATGCAGATTTGTTAAATGTTGCCGAATTTACCTCTACATGTGAATTCTCCTTCATTTTGCATTCCTACCAGCAATGCATGAACATGTCTATTTCCTCATAGCGTCACCAACAGTGTGTTGTCAAGCTTTTTAATGTTTGCCAGTCTAATAAATCAGAAGTGATGTCTCACTATAGTTTTAATTTGCATTTCTTTTATTGTGAATAGTTGCTATAGACTGAATATTTGTGTCTCCCCCACCATTCATATGTTGAAATCCTAACCCTCAATGTGATGGTGTTAGGAGATGGGGCCTTTGGGAAGTGATTGGGTCTTGAGAGTAGAGCCCTCATGACTGGAATTAGCATCCTGATAAAAGAAACTGGAGAGAGCTCTCTCATCCCTTCCACCATGTGAGGACACAGTGAGAAGACAGCTGTCCATAAACCAGAAAGCAGGCAAATCTGCTGGTACTTTGATCTAGAACCTTCCAGCCTCTAGAACTGTGAGAAATAAATCTGTTGTTTATAAGCCACTCAGCCTATGTAGTTTGTTATAGCAGCCTGAAATATGCAACAGTAGTATTGTACTGTTGTGTAAGGGTCATTTTTATGACCTAAATTTTTTTTCTATTTATATTTTCATCTATTTGGGACTTCTGTTTTTTTATCCTCAATTTTAAAGCATTCTTTGTATATTACATTTATTGCTCCTTATCTATGATATATGTTGCAAATATTTTCTCTTGGTTTGCCATTTGCCTTTTGTGTGTGTGGGTTGTTCTTATATTTTTGACTATGCAGACATTCTTTTTTGTTTTTTTTGAGACAGAGTCTTGCTTTGTCACCCAAGCTAGAGTACAGTGGTGTTGTCATAGCTCACTGCAACCTCAAACTCCTGGGCTCAAGTGATCCTCTGGCCTCAGCCTCCTGAGTAGCTGGGACTACAGGTACATACCATCATGCCCAGCTAATTATTTTATTTTTTGTAGAAATAGGGTCTTGTTCTTGCTCAGGCTGGTATTGAACTCCTGAACTCAAGCTATCCTCCTGCCTCCACTTCCAGAGTGTTAGGAGCCAGCACGCCCACCCAATATTTTGATTGGATTATTTCAGTTTTTCCTATTGAGTTGTTGGTGTTCCTTATATATTCTAGTCAGTAATCCCTTGTCAGATGTGTAGTTTGTTAATACTCTCTTCCATTCTATGGGTTTTCTCTGCCCTTTGTTGATTGCTTCCTTTGCAGAAACTTTTTACCTTAATATGATTCTATTTGTCCAATTTTACTTTGGTTGCCTATGCTTCTGAGGTGTTACTCAAGAATTCCTTGCTCAGACCAATGTCCTAAAGTATTTCCCCAAAGTTTTCTTTTAGTAGTTTCATAGTTGTAGGTTTTATGTTTAGGTCTTTAATCCATTTTGATTTGGTTTTTGTATGTGGTGAGAGATAAGAGCATAGTTTCATTCTTCTGCATATGGCTGTCCAGTTTTCCCAGCACTATTTGTTGAAGATACTTTCTTTTCTCCACTGTATGTTCTTGGCACCTTTGTCAAAGATAAGTTCACTGCAGATGTGTGGATTTATTTCTGGTTTCTCTATTCTGTTCCATTGGCCAATGTGTCTGTTTTTATGCCAGTATCATGCTGTTTTGGTTACTACAGCTCTGTATATAATTTGAAGTCAGGTAATGTGATTCCTCTAGTTTTGTTGTTTTTACTCAGGATGGTCAAGATTACTTTTGGACAGCCCATTTTTCTTTATTTTTGACACAGAGTCTTGCTCTGTCACCTAGGCTAGAGTATAGTGGTATCATCATAGCTCACTTCAACCTCAAACTCCTGGGTTCAAGAGATCCTCCTGCCTCAGCTTCCCAAGTAGCAGGGAATACAGGTGCATGCCACCATGCCTGGCTAATTTTTCCATTTAAGTCTTGCTCTTGCTCAAGCTCGTCTCAAACTCCTAACCTCAAGTGATCCTCCCACCTAAGCCTCCCAGAGTGCTAGGATTACAGATGTGAGCCATGGTGTCCAGCCCTGGACAGCCCACTCTTAATCAAAGTGAGTGATAATGTTAGTTAAGATTTAATTTTTTTCTGGTATGCTTTAGTTTATTTATATGGTGGAATGAATAAGAAATTTAAATGGCTGTGGGAAAGGAA
This sequence comes from Microcebus murinus, assembly GCF_040939455.1. Classification (NCBI taxonomy): domain Eukaryota; kingdom Metazoa; phylum Chordata; class Mammalia; order Primates; family Cheirogaleidae; genus Microcebus; species Microcebus murinus. The sequence continues at coordinate 131,822,963 of NC_134104.1, read as the reverse complement.
AATAATGTTTTTAAAGTCACTTTTAGGTGTCATGTGCTATGCAAAGTGTTATTTTATTCCTCCCAAATCATGAAGCTATTTTTTTATTTCAGCATATTATAGGGGTACAAATGTTTAGGTTGCATGTGTTGCCTTTTCCTCCCTTCCCTCCCCCACGCACAAAGTCAGAGCTATCATGAAGCTATTGATTTGACTTTCTACATGGATGGGAGAAGGGAGCATTCTTTCAAAAAGCTTAGACTCCCATCTGTGTAGCTTATGTAACTTCAGAAAAGCTAATGTAACTTCCCTGAGAACAGTTAATGAATAGAAAGAGTGAGACTCAGACCCTGTTTTTTGTGCCATCAATGTGCATTTTCTTTAAGTTCATTAGCTACTAGAAACCAACAATGATCACTCCTCAAGTAAAAAAATAAAAATGAAAATATTAAATAATATATTGTCTTATTTGATTTTTAGAACTACTGTGAAGTCAATAAGGCATGCATAGACTATTATTAAACTAATTTTCAGGTAAGGAAATTGAGGTTCTGGAGAGGTTAAATGTTCCAAGATTATGGTTAATAAGTGTCACAGTTGATTCTAGAGTGTATGACCTCTAACCCTGCTCTTTTCAGGGTACCACACCAAACCTTAAAAATTCAAAGGAAAACAATTATGCCTCTTCCCATCAGTCTTAGACTTGGATGATTTAAAAATGAATTTTTTGAAGTTGAACCACAATGCATTGCACTTTTGCCCTATGGTTGGTGGGAAACCTTTCATTGTTCTTTGAATTAGTGGATCTCAACATTTCTGTACATTGGAATCACCAGGAAGCTTCAATAAATATAGACATCTGGGTTATATCCCCAGAGATTTTTATTTAATTGGTCCTCAGTGTGACCTAGTCTTCCAAATCTTAAAAAACTACCAATGTTGCTAACGTGCACCCACTGGCCTAGGTGATGTTTAATGTTCCTTTAATCTTAACATTTTATAATTCTGATATTTGTTCCATGGTAGTTAAGAGTACAAACTGTGGAACTGACTGCTGAAGGTTGGGTTTTTTCCTTACCAAAAGTTGGATCTTAGGTAAATTATTCAATGTCTTTAAACCTCAACTTCTTCATCCTTGAAAATTGGCACAGTTTTGCTTACTTCAAAGTTAAAAAATTCTTTAATAAACTTCAAACAGTTAATTTTTTTTAAATTAATAAACTTCATTTTTAGAGCAGTTTTAGATTTATAGCAGAATTGAGCAGGAAACATAGAGTTCCTGTATTCCTACGGTCCCACTGTACACTCAAATCTCCTCTACTATCTATGTCCTGCATGACTGTGGCGCATTTGACACAATTGATGAACCTACATTGACACATCATTGTCATCTCAAGTCCATAGTTTAGGGTTCACTCTTGGTGTTGTACATTCTATGGGTTTGGACAAATGCATAATGACATGTATCCACCACTATAGTATCATACAGAATATTTTCACTGCCCCTAAAATCCTCTGTGTTCTGCCTATTCATCCCTCCCTCTCCCTTACCTCTTGGCAACCACTGTTCATTTTACGTCTCCATGTGTTTGCCTTTTCTAGAATGTCATATAGTTGGAATCACACAGCATATAGCCTATTCAGATTGATTTCTTTCACTTAGTAACATGCATTTAAGTTTCTTCTATGTGTTTTCATGGCTCAAAAGCACAAATCTTTTTAATACTAAAAAATATTTCATTGTTCAGATGTACAAGAGTTTATCCACTTACCTTCTAAATGACATTTTGTTTCCAAGGTTTGGCGATTATGAATAAAGCTGTTACAAACATCTATGTGCAGGTTTTTGTGTGGATATAAGATTTGAATTCATTTGGGTAAATACCTAGGAGCATGATTGTTAGATCGTGTTTAGAAAAATCAAAGGACTCCATCAAAAAACTTTTAGAACTGTCAAATTTAGGAGAGTTGCAGGGTACAAAATTAGTATATAAGCTGAGTGCAGTGGCTCACACTTGTAATCCCAGCTACTTGGGACAAGAGGCTGAGATGAGAGAATTGCTCAAGCCCAGGAGTTAAAGACCAGCTTAGGCAGCATAGCAAGATCTTATCTCTAAAAAAGAAAAAAAAAATCAACATATAAAAATCAGCAGTGTTTCTATATGCTAATAGTGACCAATCTGAAAAATACTCAAAAAAGAAATCCCATTTATAATAGATCTTTTTAAAAAACCTAGGAATAAATTTAACCAAAGATGTGATAATGTTATTAAAGCACTTAACACAGCCATGTATATAGTAATTGCTCAATAAATGGTATCTATTATTTTCTTTCTGACCACCTGGTTTCTCCTTGTTATGCTGATTTTGAAGGAAGGAGAGTGAATTCCAAATTAGAGGATAAATCATGGGATTTTATCTGGTTTGTGAAATACCTGAAGTCAGTCTGCTTTGTTTCAACAGAACTTTGAATGTGCAGGTAGCAAGCAATAGAAAAGTACCCACTGGGAGAAAGAAGCTGCAGAGACTACAGGGGAGCCCGCTGCTCTCCTGGGTCATAATGCTGATACAAAAGGCATGGGAAGAAAAGTGACTTTGGGTTTTGGGGTGTGTGCATGTGCGTGGGAGGGTAGAATGTCTGTCTAAGTGCAGTTCTCTGTGTGTCAGGAAACAGAAGATCATGAGAGGGGAAATTCCAAGGAATTAAGGAAATGAAGAAAGAGAATACAGGAGAACGGAAGAGAAATACAGTTTTTGTTCTCTCTCTTGCTCCCTTTACCACCCACAGAATTTTGGCTCATTTTTGTGCACTCTCATGTGCATGTTGTTTCTTAGACATTGTTGGAAGAACTAGGGAGAATATGGACTTTGAAAAGTCACACAATACTGTATTGACAGTGGCACCAGTCACTTCAGTGTTATATATTTGAACTACTATACCTGAGAGAGTAGGCAGCCCAGGAATTTTTGTGGGATCGGATTCCATATCCTGGGACTATCCTGAAGCCTTTTATGGAATGAAAATTTCCCCAACTTTAAACATACTTGCTGGAACCCATTTTGATTCATTATCATAGATTGTAATGGTAACCAACTTTCGTAGTAAAAATAAATAGAAGGTAGGGGCTGAGGAACTTCTGAAGACATTCCTGTTTGTCCTATAACTTCTCCTTAAGTAAGCATAGAGACTGGCAAAGCAAGCCTCAAGATGCTGATCCATTAGTAATTGTAGAGAATAAACTTAAGTTATTGAATGGATGACATACTGAGTGATGAGACCTGACATGTATTATTGGGCAATATCCCCCAACAATCAGGACATTATAACACTTGTAGAACCAGATTCTTTTCTTGAGTAGGTTCCGACAGAGTGGTGACAGCTAGGATAAGTTTCTATTCACAAATTCTTTAAAGTTAACTGGGATAATAGTCAGTTTATTGTCAGAAACAGTGGTGGCATTGTATATTTTAGAACTTTGATTATTGCACCAAAGTTTGAGATGAAAATGTGGAATACTTTGAGCCTCCTTAAGTCATTGTCTCCTGTGAGTAAGAAGTTTCTCTGCTATGATAGTCCTCCAGAATTAGTATTAATATTAATTCTGTGGAACCAGAATATACTGGTAGAATAGTAAACTAGAATGCACATTCTCTCACTTCCTACGGGGTCTTTGTTGTTATGCAGGTAACTTGAATTGTGATATATTATTTTACAGTCTTAAATATCATGTTCAGTTGAAGGATTCCAGATGTATCTCTAACCTCCACTTGCATTTGAACAATTCCTGGTTATGTTTGTGGGTTGTCTGGCCAAAATAATATGACAACTGTCTTCTGAAACAACAACTTAATTGCTCCATGAAAGAAAGTCTTTATGGACTGCGAACTTATATTGACAGATTGTGCATGGATTGAATTCCTCAAACAGATCACTTCTTTACACTCAGCCAAAACACTGAAAAAACTGAGATTCCTATGCAGTTAATTTTGCAATTTGTTTAGCCTAAAGAATTAGGTCAAGCATATTTTCTAATATAAAACCTATCAGGTTCAGAATATAGATATTATATTTCATGATATAATTTGAAATTTTTAAGGGTAATAGCTCAGGACATCCCCAATTAAGTTTGCAAGTTTATCTTTAGGGAAGCGCTCCTTCCAAAAAAGAGAACAGATATAGAGCAGGGGTTCTTAACCCTGGCTCCGCATTAGAATTGGCTGAGGAACTTTTAAAAAGTATTGATACCCAAAGCCAGGTGCAGTGACTTACACCTATAACCCCAGCACTTGGGGAGGCTGAGGCAGGGGGATCACTTGGAGGCCAGGAGTTCAAGGTTACAGTGAGCTATGATGGTGCCAGTGCACTCTAGCCTGAGTGGCAGAGTAAGACCCTGTCTTTAAAAACAAGCAAACAAAACACCAAAAAAAGTTTTTAAAAACCTCACTGGTCCAGAGACTTTAACATTTTTTTTTTTAGTTATTTTTGCATAATTTATTGTATTTCTTTCTTTACTTAGTTGATTCAGGTTTTCTACTTTTTATATTTTTTCAATTTTTTAAAAGGTTTATTACTTCAACAGTGAATCATTTTGAAAAGGTGATAAAATTCATTTCTCTTCCTGTGGAGAAGGGACAACAGGGAGTTGCCCCAGGATCCAGGAGTGCTGGGCAGAGGGGTCACTGCCCGACCCCAGGGGAGACACCCCGCTGATGGGTCCCCAAGGCCTCCCCACCTCCACACCGGCACCTGAAATCTGAGGGTCCCTGGGTGGGGGACAGCTCAGGGCTTAGCCTGTTGCCACCTCAGCCAGGGAGTGGCCAGCTCAGTGTAAGGGACCATGTCAGTTTAGGCTGGAGGAAAAGGGCCTCTGACATGGAAACCCAGGGCCTGTGTGGAACTCAGGGCACTCCAGGTCCCGCCAGAGGGTGTGGAGACCGTGGGGGCAGCTGCCCCAGGCATCTGGGCTCACACCGCTTTCTTTTTTTGAGACAGAGTCTCTCTTTGTTGCCAGGCTAGAGTGAGTGCCGTGGTATCAGCCTAGCTCACAGCAACCTCAAACTCCTGGGCTCAAGCAATTCTACTGCCTCAGCCTCCCGAGTAGCTGGGACTACAGGCATGCGCCACCGTGCCCGGCTAATATTTTTTTTTGTATATATTTTTAGTTGCCCAATTAATTTCTATTTTTTTTTTTTAGTAGAGATAGGTCTCGCTCTTGCTCAGGCTGGTTTTGAACTCCTGACCTTGAGCAGTCTGCCCGCCTTGGCCTCCCAGAGTGCTAGGATTACAAGTGTGAGCCACCACGCAGGCCTCACACCACTTTCTGAGGCCCGGGCCCAGGCAGGTGGACAGCGCCCGGCAGGAGCTCGCTGAGCTCCTGCCCCCGCCTGGCTTTGGCACAGGAAGGCTGCACACCCAGCCCTGGCTTCCAGGACAGTGCCTGGCCCCTGGGAGTGAGAGGCCTGTCCCAGTGGACGAGCTACCAGGCCAGGGATGCAGGATTTCATCCTGATGGGAAGCAAAACCCTGAGAGGTGGCAGGAGTTGTGGAGAACCCAGGCCCAGTGGTTAACAGGCCAAGCTCACCCAAGGGAGGGGATGCAACACCCACAGCACGCATGGTCAGGCCTGGGGGTCACGAGGAGAGAAGATTCTAGAACAGTGCTTGTTGATGAGAGCCTCTCCCCAAATCCCTTCAGTAACAGCTCCATCCCTAAGTGTGTCTGCACACACCTGTGCACGTGTGTGCGCAGAGTGTGTGCAGGTGTGGCAATTGGGAGCTCAGGCTTTGGAACCGGCACAGAGAGCCCTGCAGGAGTGGGGTGTAGGGGCTGAGGATTGCTCCGGCCGGCCAGCAGGCTTGGCCAACTCCTGCCATCCTTGGGACACTGGCTTTGGGTCTGGTAGACAATGGGCATCAGCAGCAGCGCGCAGCCCCGGCCGGAGAGCACATACTATGCACAGTGCAGCACCTTGCGCGGTAGCACCAGCTGAGTGGAGAAGGTGTGGAGTGTCTCGCCCTCCATAGCCCCGCAGTGAGGAGACAGAATGCCGTGCACCTGAGCTGGGGTTGCAGGCTGTGGGCCCAGAGGGCAGCTGCGCCCCATGACAGCGTCCCCCGGTCCCATCTCACCCCTTCCTCACCTCTTTCACCCCTTCTGCACCTTAAGCTCCTGGGCCAGACCACTTTGTAAGTCAACTACATATACCTCTGGGAAATTACTAATATCTATTTTCTTAAGCTTTTCAATTTTATTAGCTTTGGATTAGATAAAATTTGCTTAGAATTAAATAAAAGCTTTATACTTTTTATATTCCCTATATTATTTGTAAATTATGTGTTTTTCCCTTGTTTTGTGTTGCTTTGCTTAATGATCTTGTCAGATCTTTTGACTGTCTTATTGATTTTTATATTTAAAAATAAAAGTCTTTGTTTATAAGTTCTGTTATTTTTCTGTCTTCCTTAGTTATATGTGTTTTTATCTTCAGTATTTTCTTCCTCTTGCCTTCCTTAGGGATCTTTTTTTATGTAGGTTTTTTTTTTTTCTTTAACTTCTTGATTTGAATGCCCTTTCTTTTTAAAAATAAGATATTTAAATAGGTATGGTTTTAACTCTTACCACAACTGTGATTAAATTCCATAAATTTATATATATATTAGTCCAATCTTCATTGTTAGATACCCACAAATTATTTAGGTGCATTTTTTAAAATGTCTGTTTAGAATTCTAGAAATATGTAGAATTTTCTAGATTTCTTCCTTTGAATTCTGGTTATTAGTTCATTGTTTTCTTCATCTCTTCTCCCTTACCCCTTTTCCTCTCAGTTGCCATTAGAAAACATGGTATAACATAGGAAGTTTCAGAGAATAGTTTTGCAAGGTAGTGGTGGTGGTGAAGGGTGTTAGGGGCATGGCTAGATGGTCCTTGTGTCTATGAAGCCCGTGACTGAGCCAGGGGAATGGGAGAGATGAGTCAGAACTTTTCTCTTCTCCAGAGCTACCACACTTGTCTGGCTTAGCTGGTACAGTGAACCATGGCTCTATTTTGCGTAACAGCCTATCACTGCTGCATTTAATGAAAGTATCTCCATATTATGACACATAATCTTTCAACTTAGAGAAGTTGTTTATGTGTGTGTGTGTGTGTGTGTATGTGTGTATGTATGGTAGTGGGTGTGGGTTTACTTCCACAGGTACTTGGAAAAGGGTGTTCCAGGTATTGTAGGTGCTATGGTTTGCATGTGTCCCTTTCAAAGTTCAGGTGTTGCTAAAATGATAGTATTAAGAGGTTGGAGCCTTTAAGGGGTGATTCAGTGGGATTAAGGTCCTTTTAAAAGAGGCTTCATGCAGCAGCCAGCTCACTTGCTCTTCCACTCTTCTGCCCTGTGAGGACATAGCTTATGTCCCCTCTGTTATGTGAGGACATAGTTTTCCTTCTCTCTGGAGGAAGCAGCAACAAGGTGCCATCTTAGAAGCAGAGAGCAGCATCACCAGATAACCAAACCTGCCAGTGCTTTGGTCCTAGACTTTGCCAGCCTCTAGAACTGTGAGAAATAAATCTTTGTTCCTTACGAATTACCTAGTCTGTAGTATTTTGTTATTGCAGCCCAAATGGACTAAGACAGTAGGATAACAACTTACTGCTTTTAGCCTCCTTTTAAAAATAGGATGCCCTTAGAAAATCTTTCTTTGGTAGTGGTGAAAAGGCAAAAATCTCTAAGAATAAGTCCTTTATTAGAGCCCAAATCACCTCCATGTAGCTGAATTTATTTTTTGTTTTGCTTTTTGATTGAAATGGGGTCTCTCTTGGTTGCTCAGTCTGGTCTTGAACTTCTGGCCTCAAGTGATCCTCTTCCCTCAGACTCCCAAAGTCCTGGGATTATAGGTGTGAGCCACTGAAGCTGGTGCAGATGATTTTCAAGTCGGTTATCTTCTATCCAGATTTTTTTGCTAAGCTCTAGAGGTCTCCCTTTGAATTTTCCATGTGAACTTCAAACTCATCATAGTCAACACAGAAGCCACCATCTTTCCTCCCAAACTCCCTTCTTCACCTCTACTTTTTATTTTGGTGACTACCACCATCTAACCAGTATCCAAGCCAGAATATTCCCACATCCTTCACTTCTAGGTCATGCAGAGGATGACCTAGATGCTGTCCAGCATTTGGATGCTGTCCCCTTCTCTCCATCCTCACAGCCATTGCCTTAGCCAGGCTTTTACTTGTCTGAATTATTATGGCAGCCTCCCACCTGAATTCCTGCCTTTCATTTGGTCCTACATCAAGCCCATTCCCAAAGCAGTATTTTTTTTTTTTCTTTTTATTTGAGACAGAGTCTCACTCTATTGCCCTGGCTAGAGTGCAGTGGTGTCATTATAGCTCACTGCAACCTCAAACTTCTGGTCTTAAGCGATTCCCCTACCTCAGCCCCCTGAGTACCTGGGACTATAGGTGCATACCATCACACCTGGCTAATTTTTTGTATTTTTAGTAGAGTCAGAGACTCCGGCTAGTCTCGAACTCCTGACCTCAAGCAATCCTGCATTGGCTTCTCAGAATGCTAGGATTATATATTATATACATATATATTATATATTATATATATATATATATATATATAGATTATAGGCCACCACGCCTGGCCCAAAGCAGTCTTTCTAAAATGTAAATTAGATTTCACCACTCCTTCACTCCACATGCATGAAGTTCACATTTCCCAACTTAGAAAAAGGCCCTTCAAGGATTTGCCTTTGCTTGCTTCTCCATCCACAGAGCTCACCACTTTCCATTTTACATCATTCTCTCTAGTCAGGTGGAACCACCCAAAGGCTGCTAAAGGCATTAATGTATTTTGAATATTAACACAAAAAACTTTTATTTTGCAATGGTTTCAAACTTACAGAACAATTGCAAGATGAGTACAAAAGCCCCTCATATATTCTTCACCTAGATTCACCAGCTGTTAACATTTTATCACATTTGTTTTATCATTCTACCTATATACATAGTATTACTTGTTTTCTGAACCATTTGAGAGTAAGTTGTAGACATTAAGTCACTTTATTCCTAAATACTTCAGTATGTATTTCCTCAGAACAAAGGCGTTCACTTATACAAACTCAGGGAAGTTATCACAATCAAGATATTTAACATTGATAAAATAGTGTTACCTACTTTACAGCCTTTACTCAGGTTTCACCAATTTTTATAGCAATTTTTGTGTGTGTACTCTGGGATGACTCCTCGCATGTGATTGTTACATCCTTGTGGTTTCCTTTAACCTGGACAGTTAGGGTTTTTGATGCCTCCACAGCTTCTCCCAGTCTCTTCTGTCTACATAGAAAATTTTTCCCTCTTTCTTCATCCAGTTAACTCTTACTTTTTCAAAAGTGGCACTCACAGCCACTTGCCCAGACATGCCTTACCAGACCTCCCAATCTGATTTTCACAAATCTCCTTTCCTATTGCACCACATGAAACTTTTGTCCTTGCTAATCATACTGCTTTTCTTATCTGATTTGTAAGCCACTGGAGGATAAGGATCAGGCCATATTCAACTTTTTATCACCATTGCCCAGCAAAGTGTTTGACATAAAGTTTGAGCTCAACACACGTATTTTAAATATTTGAATAGGTGACTGCTCCCATGAATGATTGTTTAACATTTAGAGGTTAATACTCTGATATCTGAAGAGTTTCTTCAGATTGATTAAAGTGTGGGAAAACGGGCTGGTAGGAGTGTGAATTGCTATCACCTACTCGGAAGGTAAGAGGCAGCATCTAAAAAAATTAAAAATTTAAAGAATGAAAAACTGCTGTTTTATAGGCTACATCCTGTGATGAAACAAGTACTAGCAATAGTATTAGTTACTATAAGGAGACAAATGCAAAGAAGTTTTTTTTTTTTTTTTTGCTCCCCAAGTTCTAGAATGCAGGAGTTTTCTTGTAATGTCATTTATTGAAATAAAAAGTACCAGAAACACTTGAAATGTTCATCAGAAATATAGTTGGACATATTGTGGAATATTCATTCAGTTAAAAAGGAATGAATATTGTGGTATATCCATTTAATAAAATGGATGAACTATAGCTATTATGCTTAACAAAAGAAGCCAAATACAAAAGGATGCAAACTTTATAATTTGTTTGTAGGAAATATCAAAAAAGGCAAAATCAGATCAGTGGTTAATTTGAAGCTTGGGGACAGGTTAGACTAAGGAGGGCACAAGAGAACTTTCTGGGTGGTAGAAATGTTCTTCTGTATCTTGATAAGGGTGTCAGTTGTATAGGTATATGAATTTGTTAAAGCTGATTGAATTGTATACATAAGGTCTGTGTCTCAATAACATTGTAAATTTAAAAATGTGCAATGCCCCTGAGTTAATTGCTCCGTTTGGGTGGCTACATCTTTTGATGTAGCCCCCAACTGCCTGTACATAAGGCTATATGTGCAAAGAAGTTTGTTGTGATAGTATTTGTTATAGTAAAACAACAACCCAAAACTTGAAAACATGCTAAATGTTCATCTCTAGAGAAATAGTCAAATATATCTTGATATAATAATCATAATGGAAAATGATACAACTACTTAATAAAATAAGTACAGTCTAAATGTAATGATCTGGAAGGATGTACATGATATATTTTTAAGTGAAAAAATACGAATTGTTCAATAGTGTATAGTATATTTATAAAAAGTAGGAAAACCTTTCTGTATAATTACAAATGTTTGTATAGCATATGGAGAAAGGTGTGAAAGAATTCGGAGCAAACATAACACAGAGAATCTGGTATTTCTACAGCGAGTTTGTACTATGTTTACAATTAAAAAAGCCCACTAAAATAAATTTATTCACAAAAATTCATGCAAGGTGAGTAAAAACATCCCAAAAACAAAAACTGAAAAACAACCACTCCTTGTTTTATATTCTGTGCTCTCACAACACAGAACACTTCTGTGACCCAAATGCATGGGGTTTTTTGCACACATATCAAGCAAGCAATCAATTTTGCAGCAGACAGCAGCTGGGGCTCCTGCTTTAATTCAATTCTGACACTATCTACTTGCAGGTAGCACAGGTTGAGGGCTCAGTCCCACAAGACTCTCCCCACTTCAGGTGCCAGTCGCAAGTCTGGGCTCCCAGAACATCTGATGACTGGCTGTAAACTGAGTTCATACACCCTCTTCAGGTTTGATTAATTTTCTAGAGCAGGACTCAGGGAGATATTTTACTTATGTTTACCCATTTATTACAAAGAATATTTTACAGGATGCAAACCAATAGACAAATGGAGAGATACATAGGTGCAAGGTCTGGAAGGGTCCTGAGTGCAGGAGCTTCTGTCCCCAAGAATTTGGGATGTGCCACCATCCCAGTAGGTGGACGTGTTCTTGTTCACTAACCTGGAAGCCTCCTGAACTCAGTCCTTTGGGTTTTTATGGAAGCCTCATTACGTAAGCATGATTGATTAAATCATTAGACATTGGTTTATCAGCTCAACCTTCAGTGCTCTCCCTCCTGGGAGGTTGTGGGGGAGGGGAATAAAAGTTCCAACCTGCTAATTGCAAGGCTGGTTCCCCTGGCAACAAGCCCCCATCCTGAGGTTATCGAGGGGACCTCAGGCACCAGTCATCCTGTGGGTATACAAAAGATAATCTTATCACTCCGGAATTCTAAGGATTTTAGGTGTTTAAGTCAGGAAACATGGAAGAAGAGCAAATATATATTTTACAATATCACACAAGGAAACAAGGGAAAGTAATATAAGTCTGAAATAAAGCTAGTTGGGAAACTACCTTTATTGTTGGATTGAGGACATAGTTTATGTTTGGCTCAATTCCAATTGTTTTTCTATTCCAACTGTCCTTTGCCTTTTTGTTCTTTGACCAATCGTTCTTTGTCGAATAAAACTGTCAAATGAATAGCATGAAATGAGTGACATAAGTGCTTCTGAAAAAAAAATTATGTGAAGATCATTACTCTGTGGTTCCATTGAAGTTAAGCTCGTAAGTAAATCAGTAGTTTAAGACTGGTGAGCCACCAATTTAACAAATTTAACAACCTTTGGCAAATATGACTTATGTTGTGGGGATGAGGCAGAAATGTTTTCATATATCTTGTATTTATCTGACCTAACATTGTTTTTGAGGGGTGCATAATTATGATGTACACAGAATGGACAAAGTGAAAACAAATGTTTGTGTGATTGGGCTTGTCCTTCTGGCTAAACCAGTCCAACAGTCCAACACACCCAAGCCTCCTTATGTTTTTATGGAGAGGCAGTGTGCTATAGGAGAAAGCGATGAAAACAAACGTGCAATGAAAATAAAAGACAAAGCCTAGGCTTTAGGGTTGGTCTGAAGCAGGGGTTTGAATGACAGCTCCTGCACGTAAGAAGAGAGCTGTGGCTAAAAACTCTGAGCCTCTCTTGCATCATGCACTGAGGCGATTGTGAGGTTTGCTGTGTTTTGAAAAGATATTAATAGCACAGTGCCTGACATGTCTTAGGTAATTAAATGTATTCACACACTTTCCTTTCTAGTTGCAATGTTGTATTTATACCTGTCTGACAACATCTTGGTTTTTTTTTTTTTTTTTTTTAAATCCCAATCTTAGGAGTGAAACTGGCTGAGAAACAAAGGCATTTATCTAGCCACGTTAGGCAACTTTCCATATTTCATCTATATTTGACATCTCCATTCCTCTCAATAGACTCTGCAACCTCGCATTATGAAGTTGGCTTTCTTCTGCCCCTACTTCTGCCTTTTTTTGTTGTTGTTGTTGAGCTGTATAGTTTTAGCAGGACAGCATCCTTAAGTCTGCATTTGTGATAAAGGAGGCAGCAGCTTCTACTAAAGTGGCGTTCTCTATATGTGTTGAGTCTGCCTGACTGATAACAGATCAGAAACAGCGAGTGAGTAGCCTTTGAAATTGAAGCACTGACTGTAGTGGGGAAAATGAAAGGATCTTATGTTTTTGATCAAAGGATGATATCTTCCAGCTTGGAAAAGGGGGTTATTCTGCCTGCCAAGGCCTATGATACTCTGTTACTTACTTACCCTAGGGAAGAAGATTCAATTTCATAGCTATTATATTGCTACATAGTTTTAAAATATATTTATAGATATACATGTTTCAGCTATTTTACTTTTCCCTTTTTAACTCCTGTCTTCCAATCTGGCCTCCAGGTAAATTTCCCGTGATTCTTAACCTAAGTGGCAATTAAACAACTTGATCCTTAGTGAACATTCAGTACTGAAGAGATAACAAGCTTTAAAGAAAGGGGGAAATTAAATGAAAAGAAGGGTGCCACGTTGAAGGGTAGGTACTTAGTGGGATGATTTCTGGTGTTGTTCTATAGCACATAGTTTCATATTAGTAATAAAACTGGCCAAGGGAGAGATGTGGGCATGTTAGGGGCAGGGCAGTGCCAACGCCAGTCTATGATTAGCATGTTAATCCATGGATGTCTGAATCTGAGGAGAGAGGCTTAAGAGAGTGAAGAGAAAGGTGAAGGATAGAGAAAGGGGTGTGAGGCATTAGACTAGAGAGGAGACTGTAACTGAAAACTTGGAACAGCATAACCAGAAATTGGGCAAGGGATGGACACAGATGGGAGATAACCAGGGATTAATTCCCCAAACAAAATATATTCTATTATTGGCAGCCCAAGCACTTTATGGAGGAGATGTTAAATCCTACTGATGTCAAATTATGCCAGTTGCTGGCTTACCAATCACGGATGCTGAATCTGCTTGCACCCAATAAGATTTATATTGTCTTATTTCAAGGTTGACCTGGCTTCTGCTTGTCAGTCTTATTATTTGTTTCTCCCAACTACTCAGGATAGACTAAACCATAGGTATTTTAGATTTCTCCCTCTTCTTAGATATCTAGTCTCTATCTATAGTCTCAATTTACTCTCATTCCTCCTACCAAGGACTGCACTGTCCAATAATGGCAGCCACTGAGCACTTGACATGTGGCTATTCTAAACTGAGATGTGCCATAGGTTTAAAATATACAACGAATTTCTAAGAACATTATGAAAAAATAAATGTAAAAGAGCTCCACAGTAGTAAATAGATTATAATATTAAAATTTTAATATTTTTAGACATACTGGGTTTAATTGCAATTAATTTGACCTCTTTTGGGATTTTAAATGTGGCTACAAGAACATTTAAAATTACACCTCTATGTTTCACATTTTGTGGCTCATGTATACTTCTATTGAGCAGCACTCTTAGAGCTCTTCTAAACTCTTCTTTTAAGGAAAAAAAACTGGGATGATTCAGAGTGAGTTCCCAGATGGCTCACCCTAGTCTTCATATTGCCATGTCATCTACCTATATCCATTCTCTCATAGATCGTTTGGTGGGGTGGTTAAGAGCCCAGTGCGAGAATCAGATTGCCTGGTTCAAACTCTGGGTTTGTCACTACTTACCTGTCTGACCTTGGATAAGTTGCTATCTCTAAGAGATTAATCATCTGTAAAATAAGATATAACAGAATAATTACAGAGTACTACTTTATAGGATTAGTGTGAGTATTGAGTCAACATACATAAAGCACTTTGAACAATGTGTGGGTCAAAGAAAATACTCAATGTTAGCCACTTTATTCCTTAAAATCTCAGAGGAAGGTATACCTTTACTCTTTACCTCTTGAGGGATTTGAGTGTCATTTATGTCTCCTTTTGCCATCTTCCTTCTCTTTTTCTTTTTCTCTTTTCTTTCTATTCTTTACACAAGCTCTACCAATCCTAGCTTAAAAATTCTCTGCGTATCCTTGACCTTGAGCTAACTTCTCCTTTTATTTTCTTTCCTTTGTACTTGCTCCCTTTTACAACCCTTGCAATCTGTTTTTCTTCAAGATATATACCATATATATTCTGACCATGTGGTTCAGGGCCTGGGACTGGGAGACAGCAAAGATCAGGCTCATTTCTATAGGGTGGGAGCAGGGAAATGAAGTCCAAGGTCTGCAACAAGGGTGGGGTCAGAGAGAAAGAAATAATAATTAAATTTAGTGGAGACAAAGCAGAAAGCAGAAAACTTGTCTAGGGACTATGACTGGGGATAAGGAAGAGGAAAAGCTGGTTCTGGCGGAGTCTCATTCCTGGGGCACTGGTGTATGGAGCTGGGAATACTGTTTGAGGATGACTTTGGCTCCTTTGTAGGTGTGGAGAAAGCCACACACATGGCAGTCTGTCTGTATAATTACAAAAGGCAAAGTCAGTGGCCCTTTCTCATCTTTCGTGGCCTTTTGACGTTTATCCAACATCTTCAGTTTAGGCCTGCATGTTAATCTTTTCCTCCTCTTGTCATAAGATGGGAGAAGGGGTCTCCAGGCATGCTGAGATCTCAGAAATTTAGGCTCGTTGAGAAGCATAGGAAGACAGGTTAGGCAGAACTGGATTTGTAGGAATCACTTTGATGTAGAACCTTCTGAGGGAGGTTGTCTGCACTTGAATAATCAAGGGACACAGTGGGTGTGGGAAACTGAGACCTGCCTTAGATAGGCATTTGTTATCTAGCTAGGGATAAATTTATAGAACAGGCCATATGAGCCCTGGGTGGAACTAGTTAAGGAGATCAAAAATAAGTGACCAGTGAGGTAGGATGAAAACTAAGAGGGAGAATGTTCTAGACTCAAGAAAAGAAAGCGTTTTAATGAGCAAAGAGAAATCAACTAAGTCAAAGTAAGATATGGACTGAGTAATGGTCATTGTGGACTTTGACCAGAGCAGTTTTAATTGAGATGAGAGTAAAAGCTTGGCTGGAGCAGGTTCAAGAGAGGATGGAAGGAGAAGAATTGAACAGAGTGAGTATAAATAGAGATAGGATAGAGGCGGGAGTTGTTGGAAGGTGAGAAAATGAAGGATCTAGTGTGCCTGTGGTGGGATTAACCTTTGCAATGAGCATCAGTATTTCTTCTAGAGTAGTGGCAGAGTTGCAGGAAGACTAGATGAGTAGTGGAGACTTTAGAAATTTTCTTCTATTGCTTCTATTTTTCAATGAAATAGGAAGCAAAGTCACTGACTGAAAGTGAGGATGATGGAGAAAGTGCTTGAGATTTGAAGAGTGATAATATAGTATGAAACAGTTGCTTGGGAGGATGGGAGAGAGAATGGACAAGAGAAACACAGTGTGATTTATGGGCAGCATTAAGAACCCACATACTCCTAATTTGATTCCTGTTAGGTTCCATAGTTATGGCTGTAGAGAGTTGGATTTAAACAGTGTTGCAGTTTTCTCCACTGAGAGCTTGAGGTGAGAGAGGGACAGAAGAATTGAGGGTATGTACAAGTGAGTGACTAAAATGATGGACCATGAATCTCAGGCTGGTTAAGAAGGAAAGTGGCAACATGAGGTGGATGAAGTTCTGTTGCAAGTGGACTAAAAGCGAGCTGGAAAGATAGGAAGTGGCCATCAGAGTGGGATGCTTGGAATTTAGATCATGGAGGGGATGAATTATGGGTAGTTACAAGATCTAGGATATGACCACGGAAATCAGTGGTTGGGGCAAAGTGGATGATAAGCTTACTGGAGGAAAGGAGATCCAGGAACTGAGAAACCAGGTTATTGAGAAGATCGTAGGTGTGAATATGGAAATCCTGAAGAATTAGGTCAATAGTGCTGTGAACCAGAGTGAAAATCTTCAAGTAGTGGGTAGGAATGACTGTGAAGGGGGTGGATGACTATTATAAGGAGAGGAATTTGATGTTAGAATGTGATGACAGTCAAAGCCAGAGTTTTCAGGAGGAGGAAGACAGAATGGGCTGGAAGTGGTGATGAGGAGTTTAAAGGAAACCTCCAACTTTGGGCCTAGTGGCATGGAGGGTCACCACTTAAGAGTCCTAGAGCTAGAGCCTTCAGTTGCAACAATACAGTGAAGCAAATAGAGAGGAGATTAAGGTTTTAGAGGATTTTGCTGATAATAGATCATAAATTTGAGGGCCCTGTAGAAGTGTTGTCAGGAGTTAGAGAATAGTGGAAGATAGTGGAGTACATAGATCTGTTTGGGGATTGGAGTCCTTGGATGAAGAAATAAAGGCATGATAAAATTAGCATTGATAATCACAGTGAAGATAATAGTTTGAGGCTGTGAAATTTAAGAGGGAAGAGGGACGGAGGGAAGTGGGAGGGGAGTCTGGCCAGGAACACACAGTTCAGGGGCTCCTCTCTGACCCTGCTGGTGAAGGCATGAGGCCAGTAGAGGGGCATTCTTGTTTGGGAGTGATGGTGTCCTCCTCTGCATCCTTCAGAGGAGGAAACAAGCCAGTGAGAATAATTTGGATGAGCAGGGAGGACCAAGTGAGCCAGCTTAGACACAGGGGCGATACTGAAAAGGGCCAGAGAGAGGAGGACCCGGCAGTATTCTGGCCTTTGTAAGGGATAATGGTTCACAAACTTCAGCACACATCTGAATCATCTGAAGGCTTTGTTAATACTCACTTTGCTGGGCGCCATCTGCAGAATTCCTGACCAGAAGGTCTGGGATGGGGCTGCAGAACTTGCATTTCTAACAAGTTCCCAGGTAATACTGATGTTCCTGATCATAGGACACCACTCCGAGAAGCGCTGCTCAGCTCTAGGGCATTCTCAAGGTATGCCCTATGGTAGACCAGCTGAAACCTCTAGATGAGGTGATTGATTCCCCACTCGCTCCCATTTTCACTGGCCCACAGGTGCAGTGCACCTGAAGGCAATTGCCAATCCTGATTTGATGACATTGCAGCTCTAACCTCTTTCCTGGCCAGATCTGTTATTTCCTAGGAAAGGCAGACAAAACATAGACAGATGCTGACTCCTTTGGAGTAGCTGGGATGAACATGACATTGGCTGGTCAGTCTGGTTAAGGGAAAGTTGTGTCTTGGTGCTCGTTTGGATGCCCAGTATTTATTTACCCTGGACATATTGCAGAGCAGGTCTATGCCTGGGGAAGTAGCCCCAGGTATCCCAACTGGGGGCTAAGGTTGTTAATACTCGTCCTCTCTTAGTCAGGATTGGTTCAGATGAGGAGCAGAAAACAGAGTAGAGAGCAAAGACTCCAGTGCTGAGAAGGATCAGGGCAGTGTGAAAATACTCATATGCCAACATTCCTCTCTTTGGCGAGCTCTCACCTGCTCCTACTCCTATTAGTGCTTATCTCCAGACTCTTGTCCTGGTTCCTCTGCTCTACCCCATATTCCCTGTCTGACTTTCACAGCTTTAAAATTTTGTTCTCTTTACTTTTCTTTTTCTGTTTTCCCACTCCTCCACCTGTGCACATGTTCATGTCTCCTTATTCTAAGCAATCAAATTCCCTGTGAACCTCTCAAGCTATTGCTCCCACTTGCATCTTCCTGTTTGCATTCAGAATACTGTCCCATCGGGGAAAGCTTGTGCTTTCCTTTCCTTTAATGAGGGCAAAAGCTCAGGCTGTTTTGGTCTAAATATATTTTGGAAGATAGGCTCAACTCCTATAACAGTGAGGCTGCCAAGTGGTGGCTTAGGATGGCTTTAGCCTCCCTATAATTTCCATTGGCCTCCCAAAGCCACCCCATTTAACATGCGATCAAGTACAAAGAGTGATTTTGCTCTGCAATAAACTTACAAAACAAGTTTCTTTGCTCATACTTATAACCAGATTGCACCCCTAAGCTCCTCCAGGGAGACATTCAGGAGCTTATACTAACTTGTCTATGGCTTGGGGATGTCCCCTCAGGCCCAAAGGAGGCTGAGAGTTTCATGTCTAGATCTTGGATGTCCAGTGTACATTCCAGGGACCGGCATTCACTGCAACAATAGATGAGTCCACTGGAAACATCCTACTGATTTCTGAATCTCCTGTAGCCAGTGTTTCCCAAACTCTCCTGGTGATAAGAATAATCTGTATGCTTAATTAAGAACAAATAAACAAGCTTGGTAATTCTCCTGTAAATTCAAGTTCAGTAAGTCTGGGGGCAGATCTCAGGAATCTTGCTTTTAACAAGTATCCCATATGAAATTTTAGGAATATTGTATAGCTGCAGTCCCCAAACCCCAGGCTGTGGGACCAGTACCAGTCCATGGCCTGTTAGGAACCAGGTTGCACAGTAGGAGGTGAGTGGTCACTGGCATCACCACATAAGCTTTGCCTCCTGTCAGATCTGTGGTGGCATTAGATTCTCATAGGAGGGTGAACCCTACTGTAAATTGTACATGTGAGGGATCTAGGTTGCGTGCTCCTTATGAGAATCTAAAGCCTAATGATATGAGGTGCAGCTGAGGTGGTGATGCTAGTGCTGAGGAGCAGCTGCAAATACAGATTATCATTAACAGAGATTTGACTGCACAATAAATGTAATGCACTTGAATCATCCCCAAACCATCTTCCCTTGTGTCCATGGAAAAACTGTCTTCCATTAAACTGGTTCTTGGTGCTAAAAAGGTTGGGGACCACTGTTGTATAGCATTTAAAACAGTATCTGGTAAAACAACTGGACTCAATAAATATTTACTGAATGGAATTTGATTTGCTTATTTACATTATATTACTTTGCTTTATAGTGTCTTCTGCTTTGATATTTTCAGTGAACCTTATTTGTCTGTTTTAAAGGATCATACTAATATGACCCTTTTAAGCATGCTATTCTTACAAATTGTATCAACTTGAGCATTGAGTATTGGAATTCAATACTCACTTTTTATGGTAGAATCCACCTGTAAGTTTCTATTTTGGCCATACTCTAAGTGTTTACCATCCTCTGTAAGACAATTCATTGCCCAACCTTGCTGGGGAAACGTTGTCTTACAGCATTTCATTGATGTAAATGGAATATTACATCATTTGCTGATAATGAGCAGCATTTGCAATTTACCCTGGAAGCATATACTTTATTAAAATCATAATATTAGATTTAGTTTCCTAAATCATTTTATGAAGCTAATGTAACATTAACGCCCAAACCTAACAAGTATCAAAACTGTAATGCCATCAGCTAATTTCTCTTACAAACACAGATGCAGAATTCTTAAATAAGAGGCTAACAAATTAAGTCCCGCATTATATTGAAAGTATAATATATAATTAACCAATAAATTCCATAAATTCAGAGATGACTTGATATGAGAAAATATATCAATGTAATTCATCATATTAATAGTTAAAAGGAGATAAACAACCAGATGCTGAAAAAATTTTTGATAAAATCAACATCTATGTTTTTAAAAAGACTTCTACAAAACAGCGTAGCAAGTACATCCTTATCAACATATTATGGAATGTTTATTTCAGACCAACAGTTTATATGATATTTAAATAGGTACTACTGGAGGCATCCCTATCAAAGTCAGGGTTAAAAGAGGGATCCTCACCAGCACTTCTACCATTTAACATTCTTCTGGAATGTTCAGCCTATGCAATTAGATTTGAAAAAGAAATAAGCACAAGGCCAGATTACTTTTTGTTGGTGATTTGATTATTGACCCTAAAGAAGCAACCAAAACAATTTTAAAAATCATTAAGAGAATAATAATAATTTTCCTATAAGCTGATAATAACCAGATAGAAAATGTACTATAATGATTCCAATCATCATAATAAAACAAATATAAAATACCTATTTAGAAACATAAGAAGAGCTGGGCATGGTAGTTCACACCTGTAATCCCAATTCATTGAGGGCTGAGATAGGAGAATAGCTTGAGTACAGCAGGTCAAGACCAGCCTTGGCAACATAGTGGGACCCTGTGTCTATAAAAGAATTTAAAAATTAGCTGGATGTGGTGACACATACCTGTAGTCCCAGCTACTTGGGAGCCTGAGGAGGGAATATCACTTGAGCCCAGGAGTTCAGAGCCCCAGGCTACAGTGAGCTATGATCACACACTGCACTTAGTCTGGGTGACAGAAGGAGACTCTGTCTCAAAAACAAGCAAACAAACAAAACCCAAGAAATGTGGGAAACATGTAAACATGTAAATTTTGTTAAAGAAAAAGCTGAAATTGTACAAAAGCAAATTATATAACGAAAACATGTGTACCCCCATAGTATTCTAAAATTAAAATAAAATTGAAAGAAAAGCTGAGATGAAATTTAGAAAAGTATATTACAGTTTTAGATCAAAAGACTTAAAATTAGCACATCCACTAGTCCCAAATTAATTTACAAATTTGATGTAATCCTCCTGAAATACTATTGGTAGCTCTGGGGGTGAATAAGACTAATAGATTCATTAAAAAGTTCATATGGAAAAATAAATGGACACAAGTGACCAAGAAAAATTTGAAAAAGAATGTGGTATGTGTGAGTGTGCATATGTGTGTGGATAAGTGTAGATATGAAAGTATATTTTAAAGTTATAATACTCAAAACATGAGGGTGCTGGTGAAAGCATAGATGACAACTGGAATAGAACAGAAAGATCAGAAGAGACCCAAGTCAGGTAAGCAATACAATACAACAGTGAAATCTCAAATCTATGGGGAAGGAATAAATGATTTGCAAATCTGTGAAATGCTGTAGGCTGATGCAGAAAATCCCCTCCCCTGACCACCTCTTCCCACTTCTGGTTTAACTAGCACAGCTCCACTTTTATTTATAATATATATGTAGTGACTTCTCACATAAGATTTGCTTGGAGAAAGCTGTTTTAAAAAGGCATTTGACAAAACCACAGAAAAAGAAGGCACATGATCAAGTGTTTAGGTATATAGAAAGAAAGAAAGTTAAAATCTTATAATGCCCACATAAATTTCAGATGGATTATAGGCTAAATGTAAAAAAATGAAGCTCTTTAAATTTAGAGTTTAAGGAAGTGAATGTAGGTAAGTCTTTTTGTGATCTTAGGGGTAAGAAAAGCCTTTCCATCACACAAATAAAGTAAAAGAAAAGCCTTTCTAGCATACGAATTTGCAATATAAAAGAAAATATTGATAATTTAACTATTTGAAAATAGAAAAATCTTCTATTTGTGAAAAAACACCAGAAAGATAATTAAAACTCAAGTGATGGTAAGCTGGATAAACCATCTGTAATATACTATTTTAAAAAGGCTTAATAATCTGACTAGAATGTTCTTATGATAAGAAAAAATTGAATAACCCTGTAGAAAAATAGGCAAAAAGACATAAACAGGCAATTTGCAAAACAAGAAATTACATGGCCAATAAGCATAAAGAAATAGCTTGACTAGTAGTTGCAAAAAATGCCAATATGAATAGATGCCATTTTCTCTTTATCCGTTTGGCAATAATTAGACATAATGAAGCCAATGTTATCAGTAATACTAGGAAATAAGCATTCCCATTTATGTCAAAGGGGTAGGGCAAATATAAGTTGTTATAACCATTTTAGAAAGCAATTTGGCAACACGTAGCAAAAGGTTTAAAATCTGGATATCCTTTAATATAGCAATGTTACTTTTAAGAATATAACCTAAACTTTTAATTTATATCCCCAATCTTGGCCTTCCTCTTAAACTGCTGGCTCATCTAACTGCCTACTTAACATTCCACTCAGATGTTTAATAGGTGTCCTCAATT
Organism: Microcebus murinus; assembly: GCF_040939455.1. Taxonomy (NCBI): domain Eukaryota; kingdom Metazoa; phylum Chordata; class Mammalia; order Primates; family Cheirogaleidae; genus Microcebus; species Microcebus murinus. Next base: position 131,800,475 of record NC_134104.1, on the reverse strand, counting down.
TAATAACTCTCAAACAGCTTTGATTTTCTTCCCAAAAACTGTCTTTCCTAAGCTCCCCTGTGTTGGTAAACGGCACCACCACCCACCCAGCCAGGTGCTCAAGGCAAACCCTGGCAGTCACCCTGCATTCCCTTGCTTTATCTTTTTTTTTTTTTTTTTTTTTTTTTTTGAGACAGAGTCTCACTTTGTTGTCCAGGCTAGAGTGAGTGCCGTGGCGTCAGCCTAGCTCACAGCAACCTCAAACTCCTGGGCTCGAGTGATCCTTCTGCCTCAGCCTCCCGAGTAGCTGGGACTACAGGCATGTGCCACTATGCCCGGCTAATTTTTTATATATATATATCAGTTGGCCAATTAATTTCTTTCTGTTTATAGTAGAGACGGGTCTCGCTCTTGCTCAGGCTGGTTTTGAACTCCTGACCTTGAGCAATCCGCCCGCCTCGGCCTCCCAAGAGCTAGGATTACAGGTGTGAGCCACAGCGCCCGGCCCCCTTGCTTTATCTTAATGCCTTAGTTAAGTCCTGTCAGCTCCTCCTCTAAATATACCCAGAATTTGTCCACTTCTTTCTGTCTCCACTGGCCCTTAGCCACCAACATCTCTCATTAATTTTGCCTATCTCCTACTCTAGCCACAATCTATTCTCAGCAAAGTAGTCATAGTGATCTTACAAATGTAGATCAAATCACTCTTGTCACTTAAAACCTTTCATTATATGGTTCTATCATGCTGAGAAAAGATAAATCTAAGCCCTTATTAAGCCCACATGGCCTTCAGGGATTGCTAATTCAAATGTCTCCTACTTAAGAACTGATGACACAAGCCCCATTAAAGGGGAGTGGACGGGAACATGGTGAAAGATTGTTATTCAGGAATAATGGCTGGGCATGGTGGTATGGCCAAGTCTTTAAAATTTTTTGAAGAGAAATTGCAAGTCACGATTCTTTCTGTTTTTAATGAAATCTCAAAAGCACCATGTGGACTGAGTGTGATCTGTGGGCACCCACTTTGTGATCCTACCTCTCTGACTTCATTTGAGATACCCTTCGCCTTTATTCTCTCTGTCCCAGTTCTCACTGGCTAGCTTTCTAGTCCTCAAATGTGCCATTTCAGGGTTTGCACCCTTGTGGTTCTCTCTGCTCGGAGCCTGACTTCAAATTGCATGGCAGTCTTCTCTTTTCATCTTTCAGTTCTCAGTCCTGATGTCTCTCTCTCAGAGGTCATAAAAAACAGCCATGCCCCTACCTCATGTCACTCTCTATTGCATGATTTTATGAATTCATTAAACTTACCACTATCTTAAAAACAAAGAGTATAACCTAAGAAATAGCCATGGCTGTGCACAAAGATATATATTTAATATAAAAGGAAATTTATTAAAGCATTGTATGCAATAAGAAAAAACTGGAAACAAACTATCCAATAATAGGGGATTAGCAAAACAAAGTATAGTATATTCTTAAAATGAAATAGTAAGTCAAAAAAATGGTGCTGTAAAGGAATATTCAATGACATGAAGAAATTTTCATAATCTGTGCTTAAGGGGAAAAGGCAGTTTATAAAAAAAAAAATCAGTGTACTATGATTACTTCACATAAAAGAATACATAAATATGCCTAGAGAAGAGGCTGGAAGAATATATGCTTAAATGTTAGTTTTGTCTAATTTTGAATGTTGGGCTCAAAAGCCCAACTCAAAAGTGTTTCCTTTTTATTCTTTTTGATATTTTTCTACACTTCTCAAAATTTCTACCGCAAATATTTATAGTGTAAATCATAAAAAAATAAGCAAATTTGGAAATTACTTAGATTTTTCAAAGTTTAGCTTTTAATTAGTCCCACGGTGAGTTTGGATTGAAATTCAGTCTCTAGTCTTTATTTCTCTATGTTCTATTTTTACTATCTCCATTTTTTTTCATAAAGGGTAGATGGCATTTTAATTTGCTGAGACAAATGTGGAGCAAATCATTTAAGTCTGTGTTTACAACTTTGCATTGTTGTATGCTTTGGGGAAAATTAAAAAAAAGTTTTTCATTCTTTTTATTAGCGCCATAATTACTTTCTGCAGTTTATCTGCCATGATAGCAGAAAACTTGAAAATGTAATTAAGAAATTCTCAAGCACAGCAGGAGATTTTACTGGAAAAAAAGAACCTTAAATAAGAAACTTGATGATCAAGAGAAAATGCGGCTTGAAGCCTGCTTCTAAACCCTGACATTTAGGGAAGAGGCATTAAAAACATTGTATTACTTCAAGTTTCTGGGGATTACAGTAAAAAATGTATATCTTTTTATCATTACCTTATCCCTTGATGTAGCTATTGGATTGGTGATTTCCATATTACTTTTCCCTTGGATAGTTGAGTTTTTGTCACTATATTTTACAAAGTCTACATGTTGTACCACCTCAGGGAATCCAGGAGGCATAATTGAATAATTCTATGCAATTTGGGGGTTTAATTTGTCCAAGGCAAGGACTAGAGTTAGGAGCCCACCTTTGCCAGTGGCTATGCACCGGGGAGAGGTTGTGTAGCTTTATGTATGTTCACATCCCTGTGTGTTCAGGTATCTCTACTCTCACCTTGTCTAGCCAGAATGAATGTGCTGCTTCCTTGGTTCCTGAGAGATGCTTACTAGGACTGGACTTTTGCCCTAAATCTCAGCCATTGACAAATCTGTTTTTGCTGAGATGTAGACTCTGTTCTCCATGTTTCCTGCTATTTGCTGAAATCTTTTCCCAAACCAGATGGACCATGTAGGTTCATGATGTTGTCACCCCTTAACTTCCTCATTCACCAGTAAGTGAAAACGCTGCTGTAGACTTCTAGGGTATCCGTGTCAACCAGATTGAATTCACTTTCTTCTTACGGAATCTGTAGTATGGACTGCTGACCATCAGCTTTGGTGTTCACACCTTACTGAGGCAGTTTCCCTGCCCTGGTTCCATCTGATCCAGGGAGCATTTCCTTCTCCACCAGCCTATGTCTAGAGGCTGATTCTGCCAGAATTATGACCCTACTCTTTTTCTTAGGATATGGAAATATGATTTAAAAAGAAGCAATTGATAAAGCTTTAGAGAGAATTTTCTATCCTTTTCCTTAAAACAAATTATGCAAAATATTTTGTTATCTGTAATAGAGGTTAAATAAATCCAAGTAGCCTTTAACTTATTTGGAAGCAGGGTCAGATTGACTTCACGATCTCTGGGATACATTGAAGTCTCACTATTTTAGTTCCTTTGGAGGAAACAGGGGGAAACAGATCATTTATAGATATTTTTATTTTATAAAATAAAAAGTTTGATAGTTAGATACATTTTTTAGATAAAGTCTTCCTATTTTGATGGACAGATAAATAGATAATATTAGAGACATATTTATTACACAAATCTATCATCATGTTTTATTTAGTCAGAGGCATTTATAACCCTAAGACCAAAATTGCAGGCTTGAAACATTCATAAAATTGCAAACAAATACCCGTGGGCAAAGAGTCTACCCACACAAATTGATTTCTAAATAAAGATTCAATTTAGATTTAAAAGTCTTACATGTACCCAGAGGTATCTATTATCTGTAATTTCTTTGTGGGGTTTGGATGCTTGATTCTTCTGTCATCAACTTATTAGTTGCTTTCACATGGAAGAAGCAAAGCTTCCAATTAGCACAATTTTTAAATGAACATGTGTCAGAAATAATTTCCATTACATATCATTTCTCTTACATTGACCTAATCTTTGTCAGCTTTTCTGATTTTACTCTTTGGGATCACATAGTTTGCTTTGGGTTATGATAATTCTGAAATAAAATTTGAGTATCTTTTAAAAAATATTTTTTGGGAAAAATTATGGTAAGCTTAGATATTAGTTACAGTAAAGCTTTAAAATTACAGTGATATTAGCAAACATTATTTTCAGTTTTGCAGTTAACTTTCCATACCACTGAGAGTACAAGTGATGCTGGGAGCATGCCCAGAAGAACAGCATTGGGGGTGAGTGCCTCACCTTTTGTCTTCTCCCTTGTTGGAGCTACTGAGATCACAAGCCACGTGACCAGGCTGTTTGCAGCAGCACTGCATTCATATGGGGCACGTGTTCTTCCTCAAACCTCTGAATTCATCAGGAGGTTGATATCATTCAACAATGATATTCTGATGGGCATCTATGTCATTTTTTTCTTTGACAGTAGCCCTAGAACAGTTGGACTAAATGTGTTTCTTACAGTCATGATTTCCAATTTATTAACATAACCCAAAAGTGCAGCTTGCTTGGCTGAGTCTAAGCCCTACACAAACCTTTGACTCATCCTGGCCCCTTTGCTGGCTTCCACAAGAAATTGAATCACCATCCATATGCTGGTGTTGGCAATTTTGTGGAAGATGGGCAGGGTTTCTGGCAGAAGTCTTATGATGGGGCATTTGATTTGGGAAAGTCTCACATTTTTCCTCCTGAGTCTTTTTTCTGCCTATTATATTGCATTGCCAACCAGGGTTCCCTTTCTGGCTTTTACTCATCTCAGCTCCCCTGATCTTTTTTCCATACCCCATCTCTTCATGTATTTATCACTCAGTAGACAGTGACAATGAACTTAGTAGACAATCAGCTTGAAGGTGTGGATGTTTTCTTTGAATTTGTCCATGCCTAAAAAAGTAACTAGCACATTATGGTAAGCTCTCAATAAATGTTAGAGAAAAAAATGACAAAAGGTCCCATTAATTATGAATATTCTTTTTACTTTGCAAAGGAGTAGAGGTTTATTCTCTGGCTTTTTTTGCTTGTTCATTCTTATTATTACCAATATTTATGGGAATAAGGTGAAACAAAAAAGTGAGGCAATTAAAAATTTTAAATAGCAAATCCACTGCTTTAATTTTGGAGAATAGAATTTATTCATGCACTCAGTCAGTGTTTTTTGAGAGCCTACTATGTGCTGACAACATGCACCCTTCGACCAAACTTTAGTTAAGCTCTTCTGAACTCTCCTTTTGATGAGGCTTAACCTTGGACTACATCCTGTCTTTGGCCCACCCAGCCCAGTCTTAGCAAAGAATTCTGTTAAGTCATTGCCCAACCTTGGATATCTGATCACCTTGGCCTACCTCCAACAAGAATCCTCCTACCCTTGATGTTTCCTCTTAGTATTTTTCTATCTACTGACCCCCTCCCATCATTCCTTGGGTGTATATCCCCACATGCTTAGGTTGTATGTGGAGTTGAGTTTGACCTCTCTCCCCCATTGCAAACCCCTACTGCAGTAGTCTTGAAAAAAGTCTTCCTTACCATTTTAATAAGTGTTAGAATAATTTTTTCTTTCATAGTGCCAGGCACCAAAAAGACATGCTATTAGTTTTCATGGAGCTTCTAGCTGGTATAGAGAGGAAAAAAGCAAATAAACATGAAAAAATAAAATTTATGTAGATAAGGGGATCTTTAGATTAGATCATCAGAGGGGTCCATTCTTATGAGATGACTTTCAGGCTGAGAGCTGCAAGATAAAAATGCCATGCTTAGGTGAGGGAAAGGGCACTGCAGGCAGAGGGCAGGGTTGGTACAGCAATCTGTAGCCTGGACCAAGTAGAAGGAGTTCTAGAAACAAACTGGAACATGGTGAGTGAGGAAGAGGAAGTTGCAAGGATGAGGCAGAGAAGTGAACAAAAGCCAGGTTACATCAGGCTTCATAAGCTGGGTGAAGAGTTTGGAATTAATTTCATGTAAAATTGGTGCCTTGGGCTTAAAATGTTTCGATGATGTCTGAGTTCTTCACGTTGCATCGCTATTGTTGGTAGATTGGAGAAATTGTCAAACATCTTTGCATTCTCACTGAATCTCGCCCCTCCCTGGGTTTATTATTGTGTATAAGATTACTGAAAAGTAGGGAATTATTGTTGCCCAGGGATATTACAATTTTCTTTGTTCTCTTTAATGCTCTGAGGTAAAGTAAAAAAAAAAAAAATCCTAGAAAATAACCAGTATGCAGTTTGTGCTTCATCGCTTTTAATTACTTCTTATACCATCAGTTCCTCTCTGGGACCCCTTACCTCCTGGAGGGCCTTTCATCATATAAAAGAAAAGATAGGTCTGCTTAATTGTTTTCTTTTTGCTTGGATACTCCTTCCTGAAATCAGAAAACATTGAATGTTTTAAGTTATCCTCACTAAGTTTCCCAACTTGGTCATTTAAAAAATTTAGTTTATCCATCCATTTCCTCACATTCTTAATTCTTCCTAATTATTATTCTAAAAGATTGTCTGCTTTCTGTTTTTTTTTTTTTTTTTTTTTGAGGACTCTTTTTTCTGAGACAAGGCCTCGCTCTGTCGCTTGTGCTAGAGTGCAGTGGCATCATCATAGCTCATTGCAACCTCAAAACCCTGGGTTCAAGCAATCCTTCTGCCTCAGCCTGCTGGGTAGCTGGGACTGCAGGTGCGCGCCACCATGCTCGGCTAATTTTTCTATTTTTTGTAGAGCCAGGGTCTCACTCTTGCTCAGGCTGGTCTCAAACTTCTGGCCTCAGGCAATCCTCCCGTCTCAGCCTCCCAGAGTGCTAGGATTACAAATATGAACCACAGTGCCCTGCCTGAGGATTCTTCATATAAAATCTTTATATATAAAGTTTGTGACACTGTCACCATTTGATACTTAATATTACTTCAAAAATTTTCCAGAATCCTTGTGAGCTTTTATTTGAGGGACTATGCTATAATTTATATTCATATTATATTTTTGTGAAACTCTATTCTAATAGCCATATTCTATGTGAGTCATTGGATGAGTATATATTTAAGTTTATTAGAAAATACCAAACAGCTTTCCAAAATGGAACCAAATTTTACTTCCATCAGCAATATCTGAGAGTTTCAGTGATTCCACATCCTTTTTTTAAGAATAGGTGATAAAGCTGTCTGGGCATCATGCTTTAGTTATTAAAGCTATTTCTGCAATGTGCCAGTGTGTTGATCCATAAATCTCTAAGTGTTCCTAAATTCTTTTTTCAAATTACTTTTTTTACTCTTTTGAATAATATAGTAGAGAAACTAGGACTGAATTTATGCCTAATCTTATATGAAGTGCTCAAAGAGGGGCAAAGACAATGCTTTCTCTGTGCTAAGCAATATCTTGATGACTCTTTCCAAATTACAAGGGGAGAATTCAATTCCTATTTGGTTTGCTATGCTTTTTTTCCCCCTCTGGCATTCTATCATGCATAGGAATGAAGTTAGAAAAAGGTTAGAAGTAGTTATATTGAGAACTATGATAGATATCAAGCTTCAGTCATCATTGTATTTGGGTTTGGAAGTACTCTGGGAGGTTGGTTTAAATTACTTGGTTTTACAGATGAGGAAAATAAAACACAGAGAAGAAAGTGAACTTGTCAAGGACATTCTTTTGATTAGTTAACTGAGCCGGGGCTAGAACTCAAGCTCTGACTGCTCTGTCTAGTGCTCGTTTTGATTTTGCTTAAGCATATGCATTATCAGTTCTCTGAATAAGCCTGGATGTTTTCTTCATGGTTCTTTGTGAAAAGGTCTTTTTGTTCAGAGTTATGGGCAATGAAAGATAAAGCATTCAAATGGATCCTTTAAAATGATTGCAAAGTAAAAAGATACTTGTAAACTGAAATACAGCAATTTGGTTCAGTCCGACTTTTAAAATGGTTTCATGAAGTAATTGGGCCTGCAAGGTTTTGAATTTTTTCCCCTCTTCAAGCTATATGATGTTATTATGCAGTTGCCATGGGGAGCATCTGTAAGCTGCCAAAAAACTAAAACAGATCTTTGGATGTTGAGCAGGTAACATTAAGTCATAGAGTTCAATTCTTGTAGAACAAAATATAGCATCCGTTTGGAACACCAACTATGTGCTAGAAAACTGCTACTGACATTCTTTCTATGCATTTGGAAGATTTAAACACCACTATTGGTTTATTCAGATGAAAGGCTAGTTTTCCAATGTCCACATTTGTTGGTCTTCAAATAAGACTTAAAAAGCCATCCTTTAGGCTAGAATTTTTCAAACAATCTTGACTTTTATATCAAGAAAGCCATTTGTGTTCTCTGAATAAACAGTGCCATTTGATTTTCTCACACTATTGACAGTGCGGCTCAAATGTACTATAACCATAGAATCAGGAAGGGGATTGCAAGTGATTTTTTTTCAAGAGTTTGTGGACTTTGAAATAAAAACAGTAAATGTCTTAATGCTCCAAATAGTTTTCAAATCTTATTTAGAATGATTCTAGAAATTAAAACCATGGACCATTATCCTATGTAGAATGATGTCTTGTATTAATATAATCTTACCTTCCATTCAACTATCTATCCAGATCCTTGGCCTTTTCAAAGGAAAAGATCTAGCTAGGGAAACTATTTAATAGTTTGCTCTGTGGGAATCTCCTATAGCTTCATGAGGGTCGAATGCCTCTGCTTTGGAGGAGCGATGTGTTAGCCCTTCACTGTGGCATATGTACATTCCTCTACAATGCAAAAGCATGGGCATTTTCTACATGCTTAATGAGCAAATAAATTAAATTGAATTTTTATTTTGAATGAATACACGCAAATAAATACACTGATAAATAACTATCAAGACAATCACAAATCTGGACCATGTTTTCTCCAAGTGAAACTAGATCAGAGATCAGTAAACCTTTTTTGTAAAGTTCCAGGCAGTAAATATTTTTGCTTTTGTTGGCCATATGATCTCTGTCACAAGTGCTGAACTCTTGTTGTATTAATAGCATAAAAGTAGCCATAGACAAATGGATGCGACTGTGTTCCAATGAATATTTACGAAACAGATGTTATGGTCACAGGCTGTAGTTTGCTGACTCCAGGTAGATATATGGATTGTACTGTATATGAAAGCAGATTGTGGATGAAAGACATAAACACCAAAAATCCTTTTGCTTTCACTTTGGTGTTTTTCTGGCTTTGTCCATAGTTTCAAGGTATTTCTACTTCATGTCATTATTTAGAGATAGTGCTGTAAAACCTTCTTCCATTTTTGTTAAAGAAAGCATGAAACTTTAGAGGCAATCTGCCTCTACCTATGCTATGTTTTTTAGAGCTCACCATACCACCTAGGATTAATAAATGCTAAATAATAATCATTTTTCATTTTACTACCCTACCCTTTATGGCATCTCCTTTGGTACCCTCAGAGGTATTAACCTGTAGCTTTTACAGTGTTCTATTACACATTGTCAGCAGCACCTTGCTGATTAAATCACACTCGAGAGAGAGTTAACTACAAGGCTGTAAGTATTCCTGACAGGTTGTTCTTGCACGGGCTTGGTTTCTCTCGTATAAAGATTAAAAATCTTGTCACAGCTGGTAAAAAATGAAGCACACATTAAACCACTGAGCATACATAATTCACAAAAGGCACTTCCCTAAAAGTCAGGATCAGATGGTGGGGGGTTAGATTATATGAGGTAAAATACAACTGTGAAGTGGTGACCAGGTATTTCATAGTCATGGGTGTAGTGATGGCATAGCCTTTTGTGGGTGTTCGTGTGTGCCGAGTGTCTTCTAAAACGTGTAAAACTTCCACACCACCAGGGGATTGGACACATCGGAGGGAGGGAGGGGGGGCAGGGGCAATATTTGTAACCCTAACAATATTTGTACCTCCATAATATGATGAAATAAAAGAAAAAAATAAAAAAAAATTATACTACGAAAAAAAAAAACAAAACTTCCATGATTAATCCAAGAATTTCATGTGTATAACTTCATTTATACAGGTCCAAGCTAGTAGTCCTACTTTTTGTGTTTGTTCTGAAGATGAGCTTTTCTGCGCAGTAAACCTAACTAATTTTTCTTTTCTACCGTCCTTAGCGCAATGGTTATAAAACTGTCTTTCTGCTCTCCTTCCAGATTCTTTGCTTAAACTGGACTTGTGCCCAAAGCAGCAGGAGATGCTGTCTCATAAAGCCAGAACATTTTATAAGTACTGGCAGTGAAGGTTTATTACTTCATTCTGAAAACAGCACAGAGCCCGCTGCGGAGGGCCGGGGGAGAGAAGGAGCCTCAAAACTGCGCATCTGGGAGAAGTACTGACCTACATGTGTCCTGCTGCCGAGTCAGTCTGGCTGCATGGCCTTTGCAGCTTCGTGCCTTGGGTGGTGATGAGCAGAAGAGTAGTGGGGATTTTGATGCTGCAAGTTGCAATGAAAAAGTCACCAGTTAGGAGACATGTCTGCCAGTCAGGCAAGACTGGGGCCAGTCAGGCAGACTCTATGATTTGAATTTGGATAGAAGATTGGGTTTAATGGTGGAAATCTAGTAGAGAAATTTTTATCTGTGGGACTTCCCAATGGTCCTCAGGTTATATCCAATAGGTGAGCCCAGCCATGTGGCCAAATTTAGCTTTTGATTTTTGGCAGTCTTAACGAATAATGCTCAATCAGTGTGTCTAGGAAAATCTTTTAATTTTGAGATGGTAAGAAGTACATAAATACCAGAAAAAAATCTGTATGTCTGTGTTTTTGTCATCCAGAAATAGCCATTATCAAGAGTTTGTCATATTTGCTTCAAGTCCTTTTATAAATGAAAGAGAGACAGCATTAAAGATCAAGTTCAAGTTTTCTATTTCCCATTCCCCATTCTTTTTCCTTCTCTCACCCAAAGGTAGCCAGTAGGATATGAATTTAACAGGCTTATCAGTCAGGGTCCTGGTGGAAAGCAGATAGATAATTTGCAGATGTTTATTAAAGAGACCATTCACACAGGTGTGGGCAGAATGTAGGGAAATCACAGTGGATATGAGGGTACTGTTACCCCTATACCCAAAGGGGAGAAGGGAGGGAACAGTTACTGGATTGCAGAAGACACCATTGTGTGGAGTGGGCAGCCTCCATAAGATCTGTGTCCTTTGGCTGAGGGACACAATCTACCTAAGGCAGCTCTGCAGGGAGGGAGCCAGCAAATAAACATCCCAGGCTCACTCTCCTCCTACCCTTTGGTCTCTGGGCAGTGTCCCCACTGTCCATACCCTATCAGGAGCCAGAAGGCACCTGAATGTGTTCCATGCAGGGCAGCCTCCAGGGCATGGAGAAAGTTGGGGAATGGACCCAGAGAGGGAAAATGTAAGATATCCAGCACAGCCTGTATCCTGAAACTTTATTATTTATACTTGTCCCTAAACATTAAAGTGTAATAAACAGTATGTAGCAGGGCTCAACAAACTTTTTCTGTAAAGGGCCATATAGTACATATTTTAGGTTTTGTGAATCACATGCAGTTTCTGTCACATACTCTTTTTTAATTTTTATAAACTTTTAAAAACGTAAAAACCATTTTTAGCTTGTGGGCTGTGCAAAAACAAGACATGAGCTCTTGATAGGACCTGTGCGCTGCAGTTTGTTGACCCCTAGCATGTATTAGCAGTTATGTGTGTTTGAAAATTTTTTACATGATTTATGCTATGTTTCCTTTCTAATGCTATGTAACAAATTATCATAAACTTCGTGATTTATAAGAACACTCATTATTCAGTTTCATGGGTCAAAATTCTAGGTGGGTTCATAAATGATTACTCGGGTAGGAACAATTGATATCTTCGTTAGTGTATTACACTGACTTGGCTTAATGGTGGAAATCTGGTAGAGCTATTTTTATCATGGGACTTCCCAATGGTCCTCAGGTTATATCCAACAGGTGAGCCCAGCCAGATGGCCAAATTTAGCTTTTGTCATGAATGAATGTGTTGCATCAATATGAGGAAGAATATCTCCAAGTAAACTGGGTAGCATTAACTGACTTGTGACCAGTGTAATGTGACCCTTGTCTTGCGTGACTTACAGCCAGTGATGGAAAAGTCCTTTTTCTCTGAGTTAAAATTGACTAAAACAGATGATAGCAGAGAAGCAGGAAGGGGGAACGTCTGCTCCTTGTTTAAGATGACAGGAGACCTTTAAAGCAGTGAGCAGTGATTGAAACTGGATTAAAGACAGGACATTTTAATCTTACGTGGCGGGAAGTTCAGAGGTTGGGTGGGGTTCAGGGTAGGCTGATTCAGTAGCTTGACCATGTTATCAAGGACCCAGGTTCTTTCTGTCTCTTCACTCTGTCATCCTCTGTCATTTTGCCTTCAGCAAAATGTCTGGAGTAGTTCAAGGCACCATGTTCAGCCAGGAAAAAAAAAACCCTCAGACATAGGGGATTGCCTCTCTATGAGAGAGAAGAAACTTTCTCTAGAATATCTCTCCTTCCAGTAAAATTCTTTTTATATCTTATAGGTCAGAATCGAGTTGTATGCCAATTTCTGAACCAACAACTGGCAAAGAGTGATATCACCATTAGACCAATAGTTTTATTTCTAGAATTGGGCATGGGCCAATTTCCCCTGAGGCACATGGCTGCTTGGAGAAAGGGTGGGCATCAGAACAAAATCAGAGCCTTTTTAGGAAAAAACTAGGGGTGAGGACACAGAGTGGGGGGGGAATGGAGGCTGTGGAGGCACTTAACGGTTCCCATTGCATCCTGACAGTTCGTATCCTTTCAAATATATTAAAAGATACCCATAGTCCACATTAAATATAATTTCTGCACAACTATTTAGAGTTGAGCTTTAGCCATCTAGGTGATCTAACTTTATGCTTCAAAAACATTTAATTAACCTTTGTTTTACTTTGATATTTTCAGTTTCTTTTCATATTTTGGAGTCAATATATATTTCATCAGATTTAAAACGTTTTAAAGGCCCTTGCAAAGCTGGACCCTGGACCCCATGCCCGTAGGAGACTGTTTCCTAGCCAGAAGTAGGATAATGAAGCCAGGACTCTTGTCATTTGTAGGTGGACTATATCTTCATCTCTGCATGATATGATTTCAAATTCATGGAATAGGGCCATTTTCTTGCTCAGAGGATCAAATCTTTTTAACACACAGTCCACGATAAAGTTCAAAATTCTTGAGGTAACATTTCAAGTTTCACTGAAACCATATTGGCAGCTTTTAAAAGCGAGGTAAGAACAAGAACAACAGATACCTACAGAAGTAGGCAAGAAGAGCATGGGACACTAAAAACCAAATTCCCTTGGGCAGCTACTCTCTAGTGGCAGGTCTTATATCAAATATATTGTATTCATTCATTTCATAAATATTTATTGAGCAATGCTTTGTAGCAACATACCTGAAGGGCACAGCAAGGGATTTAAAAAAACATGTGATCAAAGGTTCTTTTGTCTAAGGAGGCTGCCGTTTTGGAAGAGAGTTTAGTGTGTGTGCATCAATTTATATTCACAGATTTAAAATATCAGGGTATGATTTGGACTATTTAATATCCAAGTTAAATTAAATTCAAACTTTTTGATATATGTCTCTGTTTAGTAAATAGTTCTTGCTTTTAGCTCTTAATACCTTCTATTTTGTGCAATAGTTCCTTTTAGCCTTACCTATCTCTTCCTTGCTAATACAGTAAGGTAACTCTTTGAGGGCAAGGACTGTGCCTGTCATACCTTTTATCTCTGTGGTGCCTAGGATAGTACCCTTCACAGAGATATCATTAAACCTATGCTAAGTGCATACAAACTAACATACCTGTTTCCCAAAACAAACACACCCAAACAAAACAACCAAGGAGAAACCTCACGCTTTTTATTGCTCCCTCTGTACAGATTTCTTAGGAAACTGAATCAACATCAGAGAGCACTTGGCTTTATTTTTAACTCTCTAGCTGTTATAGTTTGAACATGTTGGTTTTTCTCTCCCAGAGTAGAGCTTTTAAGATCCATAAGGTGAAATCTGTTGTTGAGTATAAAGGACAACATGTCACGAATCGAGAAGTTTAAGTGAAAGGACATCTTCACCCCAAGATGTACATGCTCCAGGTTGTTCTTCCCTGTTTTTTAAATCTAGGCTTTGTATGTAAAAATTGTTACAGCAGTTTTCTCCACACTGAGCTAGAATCAATTTAAAGCAGATTTTACATATTTATTTAAAAATGGCCTGTAATGTATTTTAGAGTCAGTATTGATTCCACTTGTCTTCATGATTGCATCTTTGACTGGTGTTTTTGTTATGTTGCAATTGCATGGTAAAGTAATAGGCTCTGAGATTCTATCAGTGCCTACTCTTTTTATGTTGCAATTGCTTGATAATAATTCGATTGCATCTCTGCCTGATGTTTTAATACTCCTGTCTTCCAGATTGCTCTTGCTGGAGAGGTGTTTATCCCAATAGGTTGTTACACCCTAATAAAAATAAACAAATCAGGAAAACATGGTGGTTGCATACACTTCTTTGTGTTTATCTGGGATGACATTGTGGCTCAGGTTGACTTTTACAGGTACTGTCTGTTCTAGTAATTTACTGCTACATATTGACCCTAAAATTTAGTGGCATAAAATGGCAGTCATTTTCTTGTGCTTATGAATATTATGGGTCAGGAATTTACCTAGGGCAGAGAGAGGATTGCTTGTCTGTACTCTCTGAGATCTAAGATTGCTTCTAGGAAGACTCAAACAACTGGGGTGACATTAATAGCTGAATGCTAGAATCACTAGAGGCTTCTTCAACCATGTGTCTGTTCATGGGCTGAGATGACTTGAAAACTAGGCTCTGCTGGAAACTGTCAACTGGTGTGCCTACACTGTGGCCTCCTTATGTGGCTTGGTCTTCCCAACAGCATGGTGGGCTTAGGGTAGTTGCACTTCTTTCATTTGAGGCTTCAAGACTGAGCATTCCAATGAACAAGGTAGAAGCTGCATGACTTTTTCTGACCTAGTCTCAGAAGTCATGCAGCATCATGTCTGCTTTGTTCTCTTGGTTACAAGTGAATCACTAAGACTGGCCCAATTCAGTGGGAGGGGAATTAGACTTCCCCACTCAATAGGAGGAATATCAAAGAAATTCATTGTCATCTTTAAAATCTTTACAATAAATGCTTAATTCTTTGATCAAATCTCTTTTCCATCATTTTTGAATAAAGAGAAAGATTTATTGGTCAAGGGGCAAGTTCATTAAGCACCTATTAAAACATGTTGAGGCATGGTAAGGAATAAGGTAGAAGAAAGAATAAAACATTTCTTTTCTTACAAAGATGCCTGCAATTTAATCAGAAAGGTGGTATGCAAATATATAAAAAACCTGAGTAACATATTTGCAAAGTAAAGTATCAAGGAGTGCAAATCAGTATTCTCTAGAACTTTGCCATAATACTTGTGGAATTTTAAAAATATGCAAATATTTTGGATCTCATCCAAGGGAATACATCTAATATAACTGCTAACAGTAGCAACTGTCACCCAAGCAATCCTTGTAAAGCTGAAGTCTATGAAAGAAGGAATTAGACAAACATAGAATGTTAGAGGTGGAAGGAACTTTAGACATGATTTATTCCAACTCTTTCAATATGTAGACAAGGAAATGAAGGCCTAAATGTAGCACCATAGTCTGGGGATGAGGAAAGAATACTGGATTATTCGCCTCGGGTAACCTTAAGCATGGGAAATATAACTTCTGGGAGTCTCAGTTAAAGCTTAAATTCTATCAGTCTGAGTGTATCAGTCAGCTTAGGCTGTTATGCTTTAGTAACAAATTACCCCCGAATCTCAGTGATTTACAACCAAGGTTTGCTTCTTGCTTATGCTACAAGTCCGAGGTAGGTCAGCTGTGGCTTTCGTTGGTGGCATCTTTACTCTGGGACCAGGCTGACAGAGCAGCTTTTGTTTGGGACATTGCTGACTAATGCAGGGGAGAAGAGATGATGATGGTGCAAACACTGGCTCTCATGCCTTCAGCCTGAAGTCTCAGGCTGAGCCTGACTGACATCAAAGGAGTGGAAAGTATGATTTCCTCTAGAGGAATGGGATCCCTGTGGGAGGGGCAGCAAGTATTTTGAAGGAGGATACAATTCATGCTGGTAATGCATATAAAAGCACTTAGTGAACAGTGGCACTCCATGTGAATGCTAGTTGCTCTTGATCTGCCCATAGTCTCCTGGCCAATCTATGGTGAACCTGGATTAGTGGTTCAAAACCCAAGCCCAGTGTTCTCCTCTTCTCTAGAATGATTAACTGATACCTTTCCTTCCACATTTTGGGCTCATCAGAGCATTCATTTTAGAATTACCAATCAACCTATTCCCTTTGCCAGATATAAGAATTATTTTTTGAAGGATGAACCTCTCTCCCCCCATATGTGTATATGTGTGTGCATATGTGTATGTGTGTATGTGTGTGCATATGTGTATGTGTGTGCATATGTGTGTATGTATTTGGTATGAGTTGTTCTAAATAGCTATTGCAGCTTTCAGTTTGATCGATAATTTTATACTACATACTAAAAAGCCTTGCCACATGCGTCTTAAATCAACCATTTCAACCTTTTGTGTTTTATTTGTGGAGAGAACACTTCCATCATAAACATTTTTTTCTGACAGAATTTGTCCTTAAAAATATGTAAATTCCATTACTAGCTATATAACTCTCCCATAATTTCCATATTCATCTCTGAATTATGCTTAGAGGAGGCAGGATGGATGATATAAACTTTCCAATGTTTTATGGAAGATTTAGACACAGACTTTTTGTAAGCCATTACTCTCAAGTTCTTTTTCCACTAACACAGGCATCAGAACCCAAGGAGACTCACTCGCTATAGAAGCTGATCTGTAGAATCAATCAGATAGTTTGCCAGACTTAAAGACCTATGACGTTTTGATCCCCAGAGCTTTTTTTGGGGGGGGGCAGGGGGGGTCTTTTATGTAACCGCACCTGTTGCTTCCAGATTTAATATACTTTCACCAGTGAGATTTTGAAGCAAGCCTACAGTCTACTCTTGCTCTAGGTTTTGCAGAATTGGCAGGGTAGAATTGACATGCTCTTTCAGAGTGAAAGTAATTGAGTTCTGTCTTTTAGCTATGGATTATTGAGCAGGTTGTGATATAGTTGTTATACCACTACTTTGGTGGTGACCTTTGCACACTGATTTTTGTATATTTTACAAAGCAAACATAAATCCAATGAACCTTAGTCATGGCCAAAAGCCAGACTGAAAAAAAACCTTTGCAGTATAGATTAAAAACTATTGCAGTATTCATATTGTATAGGTCAATGAATTATGAAAGTGAGAAGTATTAACTTCAAATAGCTCAACTCCCCTTCCCTCCCACACCCAACAGTAAGTCCTGTATAGAATGCCATTGTTTTTACAAGGTCAAAAGCAAGGGATAAAGTATTAAGGTATTTTGTGGTTAAAAAATAGTAACAGGATCCATATTGACCCATTCTGTCATTAGTTTCTACCTCAGTGCAAGCTTCAAAATGTTTTCTCAAATGGTTTTATATTTGACATGTGAGAATAAAATTTGAAGTGATAGCCTAAGCTTTTGGAGTAAGTAAAATCCATTGCAGCTGACATACAATAACATTCATAAAATGTTAACTGGCTAATGAACAGCACACTGCAACAGTCTAGACCTAAATTTGGATACATCCAGAGGAATAATTTGCAGGAGCCTCGGAAATCACTACTGTAACCATTCCACTATATCCTTTCAGGAAAAGGAAGACCAAAATGTGTCACAATTTATTTGTGGAGAGGGGACTTCTATTATAAACTTTTTTTTGAGATATGACCCAGGGTACATATTTATAAAAAAATTCCAAGAGATAAATATAAATATGGAATAGTACCCAAAACACTAATCTGATTGCAAATTAGTGGGCTTCCTTAGAATATTGCTGGCACGTGTGAAAATTAATTTTGTATTTGCTCTAAGATGTCTATGGCTATTTAGTTTCTATTTTATATTTTTTAGGAGGAAAGGAACAAAAAGGATAACAATTTTAATTCTTCCTCTGTGCTTATGAAAGAGTGGTCTACCAGCATGGATACCATTGCCTTTTTGTTTCTTATATTCTTACTCTGCTTATATGTATCAGCTTGAGTTTATGGTGCTCCGATGGTAGAAAATTAGGGGACTGCTTCCATATTCTGTGCTCCTGGATTTATTTTACATAGTACCCAAGAGGAGAGTGCTTTACTTCTACCTTGTGTGTATAATTACACACAAGTATGCACTAAATATATATAAAAATAAACTGTACAATTAGAGTGCCTGAAGCATGAAATGAGCTTCTCCAAATTTTGGAATCACGGAATGAGCTAGAAACCATACGTAGGCTGTTTTTCTAGTGTGCTACTTCTCTAGAATATATCATAGTGCGCCCCAGTCCGTGGCCTGTTAGGAACTGGGCTGCACAGCAGGAGGTGAGTGGCAGGCGAGGCAGTGAAGCTTCATCTGTATTTACAGCTGCTGCCCTTCGCTCACACCACCACATAAGCTCCACTTTCTGTCAGATTAGTGCAGCGTTAGATTATCACAGGAGCACATACCCTACTGTAAACTGCTCATGCGAGGGATCTAGGTTGTGCACTCCTTATGAGAATCTAATGCCTGATGATCTGCGGTGGAGCTGAGGTGGTGATTCTAGCACTGGGGAGTGGCTGCAAATACAGATTATCATTAGCAGAGAGGTTTGACTGCACAATAAGTGTAATGCACTTAAATTATCCTGAAACCATCCTTGGTCCCCCCCACGCCCACCCTGCCCCAGGGCCCTGAAAAAATGATCTTCCACGAAGCTGGTCCCTGGTGCCAAAAAGATTGGGGACCACTGCCATAGTGTAGAGGAGCAGGGTTTCCTGGCAATGAAATGGGACAAAATCCTGAAAAAGAGAATTTAAAAGAAAGAAAATAGAAAAAAGATGAGATGATGTGAACAGTTAGCTTTTCCTGTGTGATAAACAACCACAAAATTTCAGTGCTGTAGTGATTGGCCAGGGCTGCTCTGCTGAGCTTGGTTGGGCTTGCCTGGGCTTGGCTACAGGCCACACACTCCATTCAGATCTGACCCATGAGGCTGTCAATCTCCTGGGGCCAGTGGTTTGCCCAGGACTTGTTCTTAGGGTGCTCACAGAAGCCCAAGGGCATAGCTCAACTGTACTAGGCTCTGCATACATCATGCTTCCTAATATGCCATTGGAGAAAAGAAGTCACATGACCAAGTGCAAAGTCTCCCATGGAGGTGAAAACAAGGGAATGAATATTTGCTGAACAATGATCTAATCTACCACAGGTGACCTTTAATGCATTATTCTTTTATTGTGTGATAGGAGGCCAGCTTGACACCTTGTTGTTCAGATGAGGCTGGAGAGATGGGGAGGGACTTGTAGGCCAAGTGAATAAAAATAATTCTAACAATAATAACAATGTTCTGTAACATTTATAAAGACAGGATGTTGTGGGCCATGCTAAAAATAAATAATAGCAGTAGAAACAGCATACACTCTTACTATGCATTAGACATTGTTCTAAGCACTTTACAAAAATTGATGTATTTAACCTCCACAGCAGCCCTATGAAGTTGATCCTGTTATTATCCAGTTTTTACGTGAGGAATCTAGGGCACATAGATATTAGGTGGCTTGCCCAGGGTCACATAACTCTAGTAAGTGGTGGAGCAGAGATTTAATAGTCCAGAGTCCATATTCTTAACATTCTCCTCTTCTTCAGTTATTTTATGGGCTGAGGGCTGACATAATCTAATTATATTTTAAAAGGTTAGTTTAAGTGTTTTTGATAGAAAGAATGGGAGAAAGAGTGGAAGTGATGCTATTCATTAGAACATCGTTATTCAAAGTGTGATCCATAGACTGCTACTGGACCACAGACTTATTTGTCGCCAGTCCATGACAAAATGGGTACAGAAATTGAAAAAGAAGCATTTAGAAGCTTATATAGCAAATTTGACATTGTTGCAAGACCCAAGTGCATGATTATTTTCCTAATAATGTGTTTTTATTATATGTTACACAGTGTTGGTTTATAATGGATTGAAAATCAAACACAAACAAAACAAAACAAAAATGAAAACCAACTGTCCCTTCTTTACATATAGCTTGAGAAACCCTGAGTAGAAGATGACTGAAATAATCCAGGCAAGTGTTTATTGATCATGGCTTCAACTAGAGTGATGCTTATAGAGACAGAAAGAAGCAAATGGATTTGATAAAAATTTTAAGGGTTATTCCTAATCACCTAATCTCACAGAGATTAGAGGGAGGGGAGGAAGATTATTAGGTAAGTTTAAAAGAAGGATTCAAAGATGCTCCTTTTCCACCATTTAGTCAGGGACTACATGCTATTTCCTATAGCAGTTTTAAGGAAAAATCACAAAGGAATACACAATTCTATTTGAAACTCAGGATATAGAAATTTAGAGAAAAATTTTAGTGATTTTTCAGGGTAGGTGCAGTATCCGTTTACTATTTTAAAGTGACCAACTCATCTGGGTTTGCCTGGGACTTTCCCAGTTTAAGCACTAGAAGTCTTATGTCCTAAGAGTCCCCTCAAGTCCAGGGCAAACCAGGAAGGTTGGGCATCCTCTATTTTCTATTATATTGTAAATATTATTTTGTATCCCACTAGGGTCAGTTTTCCCAGTGCTACTTGTACTTGTGCACGTTGTCTTCCACTTTGCCACTAGCCTGTGTGGTGAGGTTCTACCTTCCTGGAATAATGACAAGTGGGAGTATACTATAGATACTCAGATGAAATGGAGGATTTGAGTGAACTTATTGGAAGAGATTTCCAAAGTGATAAAGAAACAAGAAATAGGAGTAAAATGAGATGGTAATTACACATCTTGGAATGTTTTCCTGCAACCTGTAACTTCTCACAAAATCTTGACTTAGCTTTGCAGACTTTATTTTTCCATGGGATAGAGAAAGCAATAAGGGAAACTTATATCCTGGCCAGTAGGGAAGAATTGATTGGTAGTCTGAGAGTGTCAAAAACTTTTAAGAGAATGTCACTGATTCATCTTACGGTGTGTGAAAATGAAGGGATGGAACATTATGGCAGGGTCCTATTATCTCCTTCCCCCAAGAACATAGACTTCAACCTTTTAGAGAATCAGTGGTGATGATTCTATAACCAGAAGAGGTAAAAGGAAATCCAGATTTAGGAAGGCAATAGATTTAAAAAGGGAAAGCACGGTTTGTAATGAAAAATTAAGTAAAGCGCCTGTTGATGCAAACATGAGTTTTTCGCTAGGAAGCTGTCTCGTGTTTTTCCTATCTGTGGCAGAAAGTGTATCTGGAGCTTTCATCACACTAATGGGTAGCGTCTAGTGTGGATTGTGTAGCTGGCAACTCATTAGTGTGCTTCTGTTGACCCCTTGCTTCCTTGTGCTAAGGTATCATGTGAATCGTTAATTCTACCATACAGATCCAGTCCTCATGAGAGAGCCATTTTCTTGACTTTTCTTTTTTAAAGAGCTAGTCAAATTTAGCAGTGGTAGGTTGTATACCAACTTAAATGATACTAATGTTAATAAGTTCTGATAAACCACTACCATTGGACAAGTCTGTCTTGGCTTTTTAGATAACATTTCTACTTTCTCTTGGAGCATATCTTCACTCTGAATCCCAACCAATTTGATGAAGGATTGGAGGGCTGCATAACTCTTGATTCTTTCTTCTTTTGGGAGACAAGACATGTCCACTCATATACATACTGGGGGTCTGCTTGAAAGGATCATCCTGAACTGTGATCAGCCTTCTCTTAAGGGTCAAGAATGAATCTGTGTCCTGGGACTAAGACCACACCTCTACCTAGCCTTATATCAGCATCATCTGGGAGGCTCACTCCTGGGACTGAGACCTTGCCTCCCCTTGGTCTCTACCTCCATCATCAGGAGTGAAGAGTGACTTCCACCTGGCTTTGAATATTCAGCTACTAGACAAAACTCTCAGGTTTAGAAACTCCTGAATTCTGACACCAGCTCCAACTGAGCATGACTTAGACATAATCCTTTGGATATTCAATATTGGATTACTCATTACTCCCATTCAAGGGCCATCCCTACTGCTGGTTTAGGTCTCCTGTCACAGAACTGGCTTCCGCTTCTTTCCCACTGCCTCGGAGGTCACAGGATGCCTCGTGGCCAAGCTCCCTCTGGTAATCACAGCTAGGTCTTACAGAATGCAAAGGATAATGATTATCCATGTGGCTACCAAGCAAAGGAAGAAGACAACAGCTGCTTTGGGGCACATGATGCAATATTAACAGATGACAGAGAAAGCAGAACTGCTCAATTCCACATAGACTTCTGGCTTCCCTATTAAGTAGAATAATTGTCAAATGGTGTTAAGAGAGAATTGATACCTGGGATAGGTGATTAGTAATGTGTTATTTAAGGCACCTACTTGTTTTAATTAATTAAAATATAAAGCAGTTTATTCTGACCCAAATGTGTGTGACCCACAGCCCAGAGCATGTGATCTCAAGAGGTTCTGAGAAAATGCACCTGAGGTAGCTGGGTTACAATTTGGTGTTATACATTCATGGAGACAGGAATTACACATAAAAATCATAAATAAATATATGTAAGGCATACGTTGGTTTGGCCTAAAAAAGACAGGACATCTCAAAGGTTGCGGGATCTTAGGTGTTATAGGTGGGTTTAAAGATTCTTTGATTTCTAATCAAGGCTTTGCCTAAAGGCTTTGAAGGCTTTAAGTTAAGATAAGGAACTCTGTTAATCAGAGACAAGCCACTGGGCATATACCAACACTTAAGTGATCTGTTAAGTAAAAGATGGCCTGCAGGTATGGCTTACTTTTGCCTTGCTTGGCCTTAGGTCCTATAAATGATTTAGTATCTTATAGTTAAAAAGAGTGACTCCAAAAGGGAGGGAGCATGATGAGGTGTGTCTGACCTGCCATCTCCTCATGGCTGGCAACTCAGCTTTATGGATGTTCTGGGATCCCCTTGGCCAAGAGAGGTTCCATTCAGTAAGCTGTAGGTCTTATAATTTTATTTTAGTTCACAATTTCCCCCTTTTGGCCAAGATTTGTCAGAGGCAGTATCAAAGCATGTAGTTATTTTAAAGAAAATTCTCTATAGGTAAGTTACTCTAAGATACAGACTTTTAATATAAGATTATTTAATTTTGGTAGATAATCTTTGAAGACTTTGAGAGAGACAGGAAATAGTCAATCATACGGTTTTCAAAAAGGGGGAAATACAGATTTCAAAAACTATAGACATATACATTTAAAGTCCATAGAAAAATTTGAGAATAGCTTTTAAACCAGATGTTTCTTAGCACTTAGAAAGGAATGTGTGGATACAATCCAAGAAAAATAAATGGCAAGTCATCAGAAACCAAGGCAGCTCCCCTCCACCCCATCTTTCCATGCTTTCCTCTATCTGCTTCTCTCCAATCTCTGATTCATTATTTTTCCTCCCCCTCCTCCTTCCTTCTTTCTTCTTCCTTCCTTCCTTCCTCCCTCCCCCCTCCTCCTTCTTTTTCTTCCTTCTTCCTTCCTTCCTCCTCCTCTTCTCCTTCCTGCCTTCCTGCCTCCCTTCTTCCCTCCCTGCCTCCCTGCCTCCTTCCTTCTCCTTTCTCTCTCCAAAAAATAGCTACGGCTTCTTCCACTCTCCCTGCCCATGACACATAATAGCTGTCCCAAAGTGGTGGTGTCCCCAGAGTCTGAGTCAACATTCCTTCATGTATCAAGTACCTATTGCCAGTTTCTCCATGTTCCTAATACAAATTCTAGAGGTACAAGTCTTACTGACACCCACCAAGAGAGGTCACCACAAAGCACCCACATGCTTGATTGGTGTGGAATGAATCTGTGCCCTGGGACTGAGACCACACCTCCCTAAACCTTCTCTCCCCACCATTTGGGACCATGGAGAGGCTCACTTACTGGGACTAAGACAGCCTCCCCAAGCCTCTATCTCCTATCACCAGGGGCAAAAAGGAGACCCTGAAATCTCCCTTTTCTTATCATTGAACATTCACAGATTTGTCACCAGTTCCTTAAATCCATGAAGACCAATCTCATTGTGACTATTATCCTTGCTTCATGCAAGCCACTTTAAGGACTTTCAGACATGCAGTCCTACTTGCCCCCATTTTAATGCCCATAAGATTTTGAACATGCTCTAATCTGTCTCTTCTCCCATGCCTCCTCATATCCTGAAATCCTTTCACTGTGCCCTCCGGATTTTGTGGTCCACTATCAGTAAAATCCCTATGTCTTTTATCTTTTTACTCAATGTGCTTTTCACCATTTTGTTTTAATGGAAACCTGTCTGTCTCCTGAGGATATTGCTTCTACTGTAGCCTTCTCAATATAATGGCTGTTTTTCTCCTACCACCCTCTTATTTCTAGTCCTGAGGGGATGGGTAGATGTTCTCTTTGCTCCCCATTGTTGTTTTTAGATCATTTTCCTCCTTCTCCCTTTTCTCTTCCACTTTGAATTTACAGTCATCAAACTATATCACTAACTCTCATGCACTGAATTTAGATCATGGGGTGATTCTCCAAATATCTTGTTGATTTTAGACTCTGGCCCATTATCACCCTCTCTAATAGGAATCTTATTTTATGTTTTAGTGATTTAAATGCACAGGTAGTTGATTTTTTTCATTTCTCTTGACTTTTAATTCCTTGACTTCATCTCTTCCAAAAGTCTTGTCTTCTATTCTACCTCACCCACTTCTTCCCATTGTTATACTCTGACATTGTCTTTACCAGTTACTACAGAACTTCCATATTCTTAGTTTCATGTATCTCATTGTCTTATCACCATCTCAAAAATATTCCAACTTATTTCCCCTAGTACCCCAACTCCAAAGAAGTTTTCAAACCTCCTCAAACTCCAGTTCTTTAAACATATTGCCTATTTCCTGTCCCCCAGTCCCTTGTGGCCTCTCTTGCCTTCTTACCGAGGTAAAATTGTATAATCATAATCACTTCCTTATAGATATCCTCATCTTCTTTGCCTATAGGTTGCTTCTTGGCAAAAAATATAACCTTGGTTAATTTAGTCTTTCGCTGAACATGGCTAGAGAAAGATTCACAACCACACTGGCTAATTTCATTATAAATTCATGATTGAGAATTTCAAGCAAGCCTTTATTGCTGTCAGGCAATCAAGAATTTCTTATCCATTTATTTTCCTACTATCCTGGATAACTATTTTATCTTCCCTTCCTCCTTAAAATTTCAACATCTTCTCACCAATTTTTCACTCTAAACTGATGAACATGCCTCTGTCTTTACTGAAAAAATATCAGAAGAGAACTTCCATACATTCCACCACAAGATCTCTCCACCTACCAACAACATCTGAACTCTTTTACTCTGCCTTCTATTTGCCTATCTAAAATTCTTCTCTCCTTTTGGGTACTAGATTATATCTCCTTTTACTCCAGCATTACCTCAGCAATTCTATTCTCTCTTGCCTTTATCAACAATATTTTTCCTTTCCACAGGATCATTCTCATTCGTTATTTTTCAGTTCTTTAGAACTCTCTTCTAAACATCTGCCAACAATTAGTGCTCCATTTCTTTTGTTTCCCTTTGGGACAAAGTTCCTCTAACCTTATCTGAGTTTCTTATTTCCAATTCTTCTTACATTTCCTCAAACCATTCTGGTCAGGTCTTCAGGCTCATGACTATTGAAACAACTCTTGTCAAGATAAGCAATAACCTCCACCTGACTACATGTAGTGGTCCATTCTCAATCCCCATTTTACTTGATCTAACAGTATCACCTGACTTGGTTGAATGTTTCCTCCTCTCTCCGGCACTTTTTGTTCATTGACTTCCAGGCTACTTCACTGTCTTGGCTTTCTTCTTACCTCACTGACTGCTTCATTTTAATATATTTTTCTGGTTCTTCCTCCTTCTCCCCAACTTCTTAGTGTTGCTGTGTCTCCGGGCTCAGACCTTAGATTTACTCTCCTCCTTTTTGAACTCACTGAATCTCATGGCTTTAAAAACTACTTATATGCCAATAACTTTCAAAATATCACTAGCCTAGACCTCTCTTCCAAACTCTATACTTGTATTTCCAACTTGTCCAAAAATAAACTTCTGATCTTCCTCTCTCATCCCAAACCTACAACATCTCTTGCATTCCCTGTCACAGTTGATGGCAACTCCAACTGTCTAGTTTTTCAGGCTAAAAACCTTGGTGTGAATCTTCTCTTTCTTTCACAACCACGTGCAACCTGTCAGCAAGCATTGTAGACTTTATCTTCAAAATGAGCGTAGAATCTGACTCTTTCTTGCCACTACCCATTTCTTACTGCTACTACCCTAGTTCAAGCCATCATCTCTCACTTAGATTATAGAAATAGTGTCCTAATAGTTCTTACTTTTCTTTTTTAGACGCAGTAGCCAAAGTTATCCTCTTATAATGTAAATCAGATTACGCTATTCTTCTGTTCAAAACCATGGAATACTTTTCCTTTCATTTAAAGTCTTAAAGTCCATATGATGACTGTCATTAATCTTTGATCTCATGTCCCACTCTTTCCCCCAAATCATTCACTATGCTGCAACTGCATTGATTTTCTTATTGTTCCTTGAATGTGACAGTTAGCCTTGCCTTACACTTGCCTTGTGTCTGTCTTAGTCCATTTTGTATCACTATAAACAAATACCTGAGGCTGGGTAATTTATAAAGAAAAGAGGTTTATTTGGCTCACAGTTCTTCAGGCTGTGTAAGAAGCATGGTGCCATCATCTGCTCAGCTTCTGGTGAGGCTTTTGTGCTGCATCAAAACATGGTAGAGAAGGTCACAGAGGAAGTGGACACATGAGAAGAGGGACAAAATTCAACAGGTGTCCTGGCTTTATAACAACCACCTCTCATGAGAACTAATCCATTCCCCAAGAACCAATTAAGTCTCTTGAGAGTGAGAATTCACTCACTACTGCAAGAATAGCTCCAAGTCATTCATAAGGGCTCCATCTCATGACCAAAACACCTGTCACTTGGCTCCAAATTTCAAAATGAGATTTGGTGAGGACAAAAAACCCATATACAAACCATAGCAGTGTCTTTGTGCTGGTAGTTTCTTCTGCACAAATGCTCTTTCCTCAGAAATTTGCATGGCTCATTCCTCATCTACTCCAGATTTCTGCTCAAATGTTACCCTCCCAATGAGGACCTACACAATCCATTTAAAATAGGATTCTCACTTATATCCCATTCTGTTTTTCCTCTTTTTCATAGGATTTATAACCTTCTGCCTTAATATATAATTTACTTATATGTTACATTTAATATATATTTTTTTCTCCCTGGTAAAATTTAAGTTCCACAAGGGCAGGAATCTTTGTCCATCTTGATTGTTAGTATGTTGCAAGGATCTAGAACACTGCTTGGTATATGGTAGGTAATATTAATATTTATTGAATAGATAAATGCGACTTAGTTTCTAGACATCTTTGTACTCTGTTAGGTGTCCCTCCTTATTCTGATCAGCTGAAGGCAGGGAGATGAAGTCATAAATTAGCAACTAGGACTGCTCCCTCTGGGGTGAAGTAGGGTAGGTTTGCCAAGAAAGAATTTTTTTCTCTAAAAAAATGGAATGGGGATAGAAAGGAAGTAATGAACATGTCTGTATAGATGGGGCCATAACTGTATTAAAAAACTAATAGGCCATGGGGCAGGGGCAAATTTTAGAAGTTGGATGAGCTTGATGATTACTTTCAAATCTAACATTCTACAATACTTGTCCCAAGAGTGTGGATGGAGCGGGGTGTCACTGTTACCCTGGGTGAGATTTCTAATGGTGTTCAGCAGAATTATTCTCTTGCTTCATATCCATTTAATAGTTTTATCTTCAACTTTGGAGACTTAGAAGCTAATAAAGTTATCAGAAGACATATGCAGAGAGATAGGTAATATACAATATTACAGAATTCAGGATTCAAGAGCATCTCAATGGACTCTAGTAATGGACCAAAACAAATAAGTTAAAACTTAACAAGGATCAATTCAAAGTCCAGCATTTGGAGGTAAAAAAAAATCAATTGTACAAATGCAGAATGAGGGAAATCAGCCTTGACAGCAAATTATGTGAAAAAGACTTGAGGGTTTTAGTTGATTATAAGATCAATATGAGACAACAGTGTGATATTCTTTCTGAAAACAAAACCAAAGAAAATCTCAAATGCAGTTTTTGGCCACATTTGTAGAAAAATAGTCCTAAATATATAGTAAGAATAATAGTCACATGAAGAGGATGTGGGAAGTATTTTTGTTGTTGTTGTTGTAAGTATTTTATTTAGTTGAGATTGTCACATTTTAAAAGAAGCATTGACAAATAATCAAAATTTTAAGGATACCAGAAACTACTCATATTTTCAAACTAGATTTATTGAATTCTGACAGCATTTCTAACCCTGTCCTGGGTGATAGGGATATATTAGTGAATAAGTACCCCAAATTGTACCATATGAAATTATCAAAAGAAAGTGAGAATAATTTACTTTTAAAAGTTAATACTTTTGCTTTTTTATTAACTTCCTAGATCATAAAATAAAAATATTTTATGATGTTTGCTTATTATACAAATTTTGAGAAGTAAAGGAAATTGGAGAGGGGTAACAAAAGGGTTGCTTATAATCTCTCCATTCATAGGTAAGCATATTTTTTTGTGCACTGTTTTTGCTCTATGCATTTTTTTAGGAACCCAGGCTCTTTGTGGTCCTGCTTTTCTGCAGGCACTCAAAATCTTTTCCAACCACTAGCCTGTGGAAGATGAAAAAAGTATGAAGGTGTGCATAAATGGTTTGTGTGGGCCAGATCTAAAGTAAGGTTTATCACTTTCATCCACAGTCAGTTGGTCAGAACTCAGTCACATGGCTCACAGTGCAGCAGAGGATGCTGGGAAATATAGTCTAGCTGTGTTCCAGAAGAAAAGAAAATGGTGTTTTCTGCTTTCATCTTGACCGTTTGTTGAGTCCTGAGCACTATAATTATCTTTGTTTTGGTCATGATTCATTATATCTCCTGTTAGAAATATCATTCTTTATTTAAAATTATTTTTGATCAGAAGTAGTTCTGTTTTTCTCTCTCTCTTTTTTTTTATAGCTGCCATTTTCTCTTTATAGTTTTATGTTGTTGTTTGAGAGTTTTGGTTGGGTTATTTTTTGACTCCTAGGTTAGCTGAGTACTTACCTTCATGCATTTCCTCCATATGATCCTGACTTTGATTTTTTTTTTGAAACAGAGTCTTGCTCTGTCACCTGGGCTAGAGTGCCATGGCATCAGCCTAGCTCACAGCAACCTCAAACTCCTGGGCTCAAGCTGTCCTACTGTCTCAGCCTCTCGAGTAACTGGGACTACAGGCATGCACCACCATGTCTGGCTAATTTTTTCTATATATTTGATTTTTTTAAACTGTATTTCATTAGTTGCAGTGTAATGGAATGTGGTACTACTGTCTGAGTGCTTGAGGTAGCTTTGATATAAGAAGAGGAAGATAGAAATCTGTCTATGCCCAAATGTCTTCCTTTTCAATCTCACTGTTTGTGTTTCTCTGCTTCTTGAATTGTGCTATACTAATGTCTTCTTTTCCCATGCACACTCAAACTTGTCATTTTAAAAGAACAACAGCTTTATCCTCTTTTACATCTCTGTTTTCATCATGATCTTTCCATGCTCTAATCTATGATCTATTTTAGTCTTTCTAGACAGATTTTTAAAAACTATATCCCTTCATGCTTCATAAAAAAGATGACAGGATCTCTCTGCTGGATTTGATTCCTTTAAAACTTCATGACACTTTGGGGATTTCCCAAAGCTTGCAAAATACCATTTGTGGAGGGAAAATGCAGTGCTCAAACTCAAATATAAAGTTTTCTTTGAATTCCTTCCAGTAATAATTATAAAAGATCTTTCTTGCTTCAAAAATAGTTGGTCAGGTTAAAAACCTAGTAGGTTTTTTTTTTTAAATCAAAGTAATGATAATTGTGTATTGGTTTGTATTTCTTTAGAAAAACTTTCAGTATAGTTTGTAGGATATATATCTGCATTTGCATTCATTTTAATCCATACATCAAATATAGTTGCTGGAATATACTCTCCAGAAGCAGTAGTTAACTAGCTTTTAATCAAGAGGCCACATTCTATAGATGGTTACTCTGAGTATTTTACCTATGTTGATTTCTGATCAATACTGAAGGCTTTATAAATGAGTATATTATAGGTTAGAAACGGACTTTCATTGGTGAAATTGGTGGTCAAGATATGGGGATGGTCTAGAAGATACTCCATTCTTGCATGAATAAGGCAAAGTGGAAATTCAGCTAGGATATACTGTCATGACTATACTACAGTCATGTGTTGCTTAACAATGGGGATACAGTCTGAGAAATGCATCATTAGGTGATTTCATTTTTTGTGAACATCAGTGTACTTTTACACGAACCTAGATGGGCTAGCTTATTACATACCTAGGCTATATGGTATAGCCTATTGCTTCTAGGCTACAAACCTGTACAGCATGTTATTGTACTGAATTTTAACAAAATGGTAAGTATTTGTGCATCTAAACATATCTAAAAATAGAAAAAGTACAGTAAAAAATATGATGTGAAAGGGCAAAAATGGTACATTTATATGGGGGATTTACTGCAAATGGAGCTTCCAGGACTGGAAGTTCCTCTGGGTGAGTCAGTGAGAAAACTAAATGGAGATTTGAGGGAAAAAAATACATATAGTCACGTGTTGCTTTAGCATAAGAGGATATGTTCTGAAAAATGTATCATTAGGAAATTTCTTCATTATGTGAGCATCATAGAGTGCACTTACACAAACCTGGGTAAGGTAGGTTACCTTACCTAGGCGTAGCCTACTACACATCTGGGCTGTATGGTTTAGCATATTGTTCCTGGGCTACAGACCTGTACAGCATGTTACTGTTCTGAATACAGTAGGGAATTGTAACACAATAATATTTGTGTATCTAAACATAAACAAGGTACAGTAAAAATACACTATAAAAGATAAAAAATGGTGTACCTGGATTGGACACTTGCCATGAATGGAACTTGCAGGACTGGAAATTGCTCTGGGTGAGTCAGTGAGTGAGTGGTGAGTGAATGTGAAGGCCTAGGATGTTACTGTGCACAACCATGGACTTTGTAAACATTGTACAATTAGGCTACACTAAATTTATAACATTTTTTTCTTTCTTCACCGTAACATTTTTACTTTATAAAAGTTTTCAATTTTTGTAAACTTTTTGACTCTTTTTAAAAATAGCACAACTCAAAACACAAACACGTTGTATGGCTGTCCAAAAATTTGTTTTCTTGATATTCAATTTTTTTTTCCATTTTAAACTTCAAAAAAAAAAAACAACCAAAAAAACAAAAAACAAAAACAACTAACACACACACACACACTTTAGCTCAGGCCTACACAGAGTCAGGATCATCAGTATCACTGACTTCCTACCTCCACCTCTTCCGCGACAGTAACAGGCAGGGAGCTGTCATCTCCTATGATAACAAGGCCTTCCTCTGGAATACCTCCCAAAAGACCTGCCTGAGGCTGATTTACAGTTAACATTTTTTTTTAAATAAGTAGGCATATACTTAGAAAACATGATAAAAAGTATAATATAGAAAATACATAAACCAGTTACATAGTTGCTTATTATCATTACCAAGCATTATGTACTGTACGTTATTGGATGCACTATACTTTTATATGACTGGCAGCACAGTAGGTTTATGTATACCAGCATCACCACAAACACGTGAATACTACATTGTGTTATGACATTAAAATGGCTACGATGTCACTAGGAGATAGGAATTTTTCAGCTCTATTGTAGTCTTGTGCGACCACCGTTGTTTATGTGGTCCATTGTTGACCAAAATGGCATTATACGGCACATGGACTTTAGTTGTTTATAGTTAGCATCCATTCTGATTGGGTAGTCTATGCCATTTTTTATTTAGAATATTTTGAGTATTGCCTCTTGGAACAAGGTATAAGAATGAAAGAGTCCAGCAATATCCTTAGGAATGTCTTTACCCTGAGGAATGTCTTTACCCTTAGGAATAACTGTAACTTTAGGAATGGCAACAGGATCATTTCTTCTGGTTGAAGGATTATGCAGTGCTCAGAAAACACAGCTGTGTGCAGCAGCCCTGAATAGGGCCCTGGGTGTGATTCCTAAGAAGTCCTGTCTTGAGTCACTAATTTGAAATATTCTTGGATGTCTGACTCTCAGTGAGGATTAGGTGAATCATGGTGTGTGAATTTTGTCATATTTGGCTTAGGTCAGCCTTTCCAAGGTGCTGTCAGACCTTCTTCAAAAGACAGACCTGGGATTTCATTAAACTTAAAGAACAGGATATATATTGTCTTGGGCCTACCAATGGATTAAATGGCATGACTCTGTCAGATATTTGCCTTCTTTATTACCTTGTAGTGAGGTTGTGGAGAGACCTAGAGCTGTCTCCTGTCTCTAATCATGGGTTCTTAACCTGCAGTCCATGGACCCTTTGCATAAGTAGAGTCCATGGTCTTGAATATGAAAAAGAATTATGTTTTTACTTTCACTAACTCTAACTGAAATATAGAATTTCTTTCAATTATGAGTATAGTCAACACACCCTGGCATTATTAACTTTCCTTTGTAATTAACAGAAGGTTCATTTAGTTTCATGACACATTACTGATGTTGCAGATAACTCAACAAGTCATTTAATCTTGTCATTATTTTGAAATTATAGTAGTAGTAAACCTACTAGTAGGTCTATTTTTAATGTATTTGTAGAGAATTCCATGCATTTTTATATCATAGATATTTAAAATATTTCAACAATTATATTTCAATATATTTGGCTTCCTTTTTATTCTTCATGCATTTAATTTTTTTTTGCATTTAGAAATGTTATTCTGAGAAGAGACACAAATTATTAAGAAGATCTGCTATTTAGAGGCAATTGATAATTACCAAAAAAGCCTACTATTGTTCATGACTAGGTTGACTTAGGTTAGTTTGCAAAAATGGATGATTCACAAAGTGGACAAGAGGTGAGAGAGTAAGACTGGTGGAGAAAATGTGGTCATGGCTTAGAGCCAGTGTTCTTTACCCAAGGTAGGTGATTCTAAGCTGGGTCAGAGAAATGGCGGGGGTCTAAAAGTGGAGGTGGTATCCTTGGAGGTGGAGCACAGTTGTGTGTATGGGGGTTTGGGCAAGACCTGTTGCATTGGTTGGAGGGGAGAAAGACTGTACCATTTGTCCAGTCACTCTTCTTGCTATGCAGTATTTTCTCATCCCTCCCCACCTGATTTTCTTCATAACACTTTCAAGCACCCTCTTGTAAACATATTAATTTAGAAACTGTTGAGAGGTGTCACTTTTGGAAAATGTGCTTAGAGGGACAAGTATACCCCTTGCCTTTTTCCCTCTCCATTGGTTCCACTTCTGGGCTGGACATGTTGTGAAATACAGTATATGGGACTATAGGAAATGACATTCAAAATGTTTTCTATTTTACAGAATGTTTTTTCATTTTCTTAAAAAAACTAATTTATCTTTATGTACATTTTTATACTAGTCATGATTGCAAACACTGGGTAAGAAGTTAGGTATTTGAGGATAATAGCAAAAGTAAGAGGAAAATTTCCTTTTCTGTATTTTTGAACTGTGAATATAGATCAGTGGCTTTCAAATATTTTTTGCCTGTGACCTACAGTCAGAAGTGCATTTTATGTTCTGACCCACTGTACCTGCGCGCACACACACACACACACACACACACACACACACACACACACACACGCAGGCATGCATACACATTCACAGGTGAAACAAAATCTTTAGGAATTAATGCCCAACCTTACTATATTTCTATTCCATTCCATCCCATCCTGCCCTGCCCTGTTCTGTTCTATTCTGTTCCATTCTATTCTAT
This sequence comes from Microcebus murinus, assembly GCF_040939455.1. Taxonomy (NCBI): domain Eukaryota; kingdom Metazoa; phylum Chordata; class Mammalia; order Primates; family Cheirogaleidae; genus Microcebus; species Microcebus murinus. The sequence goes on along the minus strand of NC_134104.1, from coordinate 131,766,718 downwards.
TTTTTAATTTAAGAAAAATGCTAGCCTTAACCCACTAAATTGATTTTACAGCTCACTAATATGTCACAATCTGAAATTTGAAAAAATATTGCCTAAGTGAAGTTGATGTTTTTGATTTCTAAACAGAGTTCAGAAATGATGTACCATATTTTCTCCTACCCTTTCCATAGGACGTATAGTGAAACAGAATTGAGTGAGGAGGTTAGCTGGAGAACCTGACATTAATTACCTACTATGCATTAATAATGTTATAATAATATTTGTTTTGTTACCCCTGTACTTTTCCAAAGAATCTTGAGTAGCAAAATCCAAACCTCATAATGGCTGATATTTATTATCTTTTTTTTCACTTCTGTATCCCTACCACCTAAAAGGATGACTGGCACCCAATTATATATTAAATATTAGGCACCCAATAACTACTTGTTAAGTGAATCGTATCCCAATTTTCTATAAAAGAAAAATGAAGCTCATAGAGATTTGTGACTTGCTGAATATCTCAGAGATTGTAGGTGGTAAATCTGGGCTTAAAGGTGTCTGTCTGATTCCTAAGTCATTATGTAGTAAGAAGAAACATACAGTCAGACAGCCTGTTAATTTGGCTTTAGGAATATTGACTGGTTGTGCATGCTAGGAAGTTTGGTGTGGTGGTTTAACACCCTGTTTTAAAACAAGATCTTTGTCCTTCAAGGTTGGGCTGTGTTTTTATATTCTTAATTATTCTGTTATGCCAAAGTAGTCAAGACCAAAATCATATGAATATTTTGATTACAGATCATACATTTTGACTAGAAGCTTTTTCTCCTCACCACCCAAAACAAATACAACTAGCCACTCAGCAGACTTGAGTTCTGCTGTTAGCAAACTGCTGACCTTGCTGGAACTGTTGATGCCATTGGGTAAACACAGTCTGAATCACTCAAGGGCTAAGTCTGTCCACTTGAAGACTGGACACGCCCGCATGGCTCTTCTGCAAGTTCTAACTTGATGGCATGGAGCTGCCAGGATAAGGTCATTGTTTGTTTTTTACTAAGGCAGAGACCTTCTCTAAATTGAGACCAAAGCTTTGCAAATAAAAATCTGACCAAGAGAAACAGTAAGCCAAATTAGCAGTGTCTTCCTCTTTCTTTCATCTTGAAAAAACCTTTGGTAGTAGGCTTTCTCAAATAAAGGTGGCACAGCTGTCTTCTGGGGTAGTGCTGTTGCCCCAGTGCCCCACTGCTTAACAACAGGCAGCTCAGTACCCCAGCAACGGGGATCAAAAAGACCGAGACGTTTAACAATTAATAATGGATCCTTAGGAGAGAGACAAAGCTGCTCCCCAAACAGAATTGCTTCTCACCGTGTGAAAAGAATTTTGATTATTGGATTCTGAGAGTTTGGTGGTTTCCACTGACATCCAAGCACAGAATACATATGTAGGAATGTGAGGCTGGCAGGCTGTTTCAGGCCAAGCCTGGCTGGGGCTGAGCCTTGGAGGAGGACACTCAAAGCATAGCAACTGGTGTCTTATGCCTTTAAATGTGGATTCTCGGTGACTTTTAATTCAGCTGTGGCCAGACTCTATGAGTGGGCAGTAAACTGGAATACAAAGGTATAATTTACAATTTTGTATATCTAGGTCATTAAAACCAGAATCTTTCTGTTCACTGGTATATCTCATTCTTTATGATAAAGTCTTTGGAAATATTCATAATCAAAGTCTGATGAACACAAAGTCCATGTAAAAGAAAATTGAGTTTTCCTAAAGATGTGTTTCTACTGAGTTGTGTTGGTCTATCGAGTCAACCTACTCTATTGTAGGATCATATATATGCTAGATATCAGAGGCTTCTGGTGGGCTTTGCCCAGTCTTTTCTGACTACAGTGAAGATTCATCTTTGGTTTTGTGTCTGATTTAGTAAAAAAAAAAAAAAAATGCCTCAAGAGATACTTAGTATTCACAGAGTTAGCTTCTGTCCCATCCATTTTGTCTGCTGGTTCCAAGCTCTGCCTCTGGAGCCCCTAGGCCTTATTATTCTTAATTTTGGGGGTACAACCTAGACTATTGGACCACTGTCCAATTTGATGCATTGATTGGCTCTCTCTCAGTGTGGATCATGCCTCTGTCTCTTTGTTACTCTTTTCTTCCATCGACAACCCCAAAAGCACTTCATAGAAACCTTCCTCTTTGATTTCCCATAATTGGACTTTTCCCAATAGGCCCTATTTGGGGATAGTTTGGGTTTGGAGATGAGTCTCAGACATTTTTGTTAGCATTTTCTTCCTTTAAGAATCCTGCAGACATTACTGATGAATAGGGGAGAATTAACATTTCTCAAATATCTACCATGTGTCAGACTGTGCTACAGACTCCAGAAACAACAAATTGGCTGAAAAAAAATATTTGTTATTGCATAAGTTTGTCATATATTGATAATTTCACACATCATGGGAGTGTTACCAATTTTTATGTTACCTTAAATATTTGTGAATATTTATTAGAGATGTTGAGGGTTTTGGAACTATTACTGTAAAGCTTGGGATATGTACAATAATATACAAAGTTTCTGTTCATTTCTCAGATATTTAGAGTTTGTTAATTTATTTTTGGCCTATTAGGCCTGCTTAGCTTGTTAGGCAGATTTAAGTTTTGTCCCCAACTCTGGGTTTTCCAAAGCAAATTAATAAAAGATAGATGTTTCAAGTTTTATTGTTAGTATTGATAAATTCTGTGTCTGCCAGTATGGTTTCACAATTTAAACATCACAATATTGGAGTGCTGTTTCTCCATTTTATCTATTTTGATTTTTAAAATGTAAAGTTCATCTTTACCTAAAGATGCCAACTTATTTAGATAAATTTCACCATTTTGGTTGTATATTTCCTTTGTATATAACAGCTTTGATAAAGTTTTATAGAAAAAGTTGCTTTGAAAGAATAATAAATTTGGGGTTGATATGCCTGAAAGCAATATTAAGTTTTTAATGTTATTTTAACATTGGAATGTGAAAAAAAAGTGTCAGGAAATATTTGTCTGTATAATGTCTCATAGATTAAATATTTCAATACTTACAGGCATTTGTTGAGCTTTTTATCCTATGTACACTAATGCTGACTTTTAAGTGGTATTATAATATTTTGGTTTGAGCAATCCTTTGTGTAGGCAAAGTTGCAAATTTAAAAATTTTTTAAAAACTTCCTATCTGCCTTTATACTATTATTTTGCACACTTTATCTTCCAACTACCAAGTATAGTAGGAATTATTATGTCCAATTTACAAGTAAGGAAACTAAGGGTCTGAGAAACTAACTTTTCAAGTCTCTGATGTAAATCAAACCTTAAAATGAGAATGAGGCTGAGCTCACTTGAGGTCAAACGCTATTCTTCAGATCTTTTAAAAAGCATAACAACCTTCTTCATTTCAACAGGTTTTCATAACAATAATTTTCAATGATTCCATTTAGTTAGATTTTATGTAGCTGCTACCTAAATATAATAATTATAGGCTATTTCAGGGGGGCTGTATGTTGCAGATGCTCTCAGGCTCTCATTCTTGCCCCCTTGGCATTTATTATGTCTGGGCACACCAGCTAACTTCTAATTGCTAGCATCTTTGTAAGCTGTAGGTGCTGGGAATTGATGTTCTCTCTCAACCAATGACTGCCACAAGTTGCTGGATAAATACCCCAGTTCCCTCCCCCTGGGTGAGATAACCTTGAGGTGATTCTCTGTCCTGTCTTCCAGAGTTCCCCAGTGACATTGTAGTTCAATCGCTCACAGTGATGATGATTCACAAAATAACACATTCTTTCCTGGCTTGCTTTCCTGCCTCACTTTCCTACTCCTCTACTGGTATTTTCTGGGATCACTTCCACGTTAACTACTTTCACTTGAATCCTTATCTCAGTCTTTACTTCTGGAGTAACCCAAACTAAGACACCACCTTCCCTATTGGTTATGGAAGTAAACATTTCCACTTGCAGCATGTAGAAGTCCAGTCTCAGCCTAGAGTCTCTGTTCTGGGATTCACAAAGGTAGCCTTGCATTTGCCCGGCCTCCTGGCTTTTCCCTGCTTTTGTCTCCTTATCTCTATTTCACCTGGAATTCCTTATTCCCTGCTTTGACTCTTTATTTTATTTTATTTTTTATAATGTCAATGCATTTGGGGCTGACTCTTGTTAGCCTATTTACTCATCTAGTCTCTATTTTTGCAAAACAAAAGACCAACAACACTTAGTAGCTTATTGCAGCAAGCATTTATTATTTCACAGTTTCTGTGGGTCAGGATTCTGGGTGTGGCTTAGCTCTGTGTCTGTGCCCCAAAGTCCTACATGAAGTGGCCGTCAATCTGTCAGCCAGGACTGTGGTCTAATCCCATGACCAGACTGAGGGGGATCTGCTTCCACCACTCATGTGGTGGTTTTAAAGCCTTGGTCCTTTGCCATATGGGCCTCTTCACAGGTCTCCCTCATGACGTGGTATATTAGTCTGCTCAAGCTGCCATAACAAAATAACACAGTCTGGGGAGCTTAGCAGACATTTATTTTCTCATAGTTCTAGAGGCTAGAAGTCCATGATCAAGGTGACAACAAATTTGTTTTTTGGTGAGTGCTTTCTTCCTGGCTCATAGACTACTGCCTTCTTCCTGGGTTCTTCCATGTCCTTTTCTCTGTGTATGGGTGGAGAAAGAGAGAAATATCTCTGGTGTCTCATTCTTATAAGGATACCAGGGTGATTGGATTAGGGCTCCAACCTATGATTTTATTTAACCTTAATTACCTCCATAGGCTTTATCTCCAAATATCATCACATTGGGAGTTGGGGCTTTGAGATACGAATATGGAGGTGAGAAGAGGCACAATTCAGTCCGTAACACATGGCAAGATTCAGGAGAGAGCAAGTAAGCGAGTGAGAGAACAGCTAAGTAAGATGGAAGCCGTGGCCTTCTTACAACCTAACTTCTGCCATATTCCATTTGTTTAGAAGTGAGTCAGTAACTTTAGCCCACACTCAAGGGGAGATGATTGAATGAGGGTGTTAATATTAGCAAATGAGGGTGTAAGAGCTGATGTTGGTCTCCTTTCCTTCAACCACACTGAGGATGGAGAGCCCATACTGCAGTACTCAAGGACCAAGAGCTTTGGGGTAAGGAAGACTTGGGTGTAATTATTTGCTTTACTGCTTATTACCTGTATTCCTTTGGACAAGTGTTTTTTAAACTTCTCTAAGACTACTTTTTTAAAATAGAAAAATAAAAAATAATTATAAAGCTATCAGATTGTGTTGATTCAGAGGAGGATTTGAGTGCAAATTGTTTGAGATCTTATGAACCACCAGAATGGAAGTAGAGAAATGAGACAGGAAAGAGAAGAAAGACAGTTCAGGTTGTGTTTTCAAGCAAGTTAACACCGTGGGCAGCTAGAGCTCAGTTCCTTCAGGGAACCTCAGGCATCAATGTGGACCATGTACCCCAGAGTCATTTCAGCTGAGGGCCAAGGGATCTGGGGCTTTTACTTACCACTTCTCCTTTTATCATTGGTTGAAGTCTGCTTCTGGGGGCATTAACTCTTCAGCACTTCTGAATTTTTTTTTTTTTTTTTTTTTGCATAGGGAAGTTGTGCTTTTGGTGCCAGGGAAAAACCCTCAGGAGGAGAGTCACAGAGATTCATAGGAAGCAGCTTTCAGAGTGTAGAAGTGAATATCTAACACAGCACTATTCAACAGAAATATAACACAAGCCACAAATTCACACCATAAGCATAATTTCAGGTTTTGTTTAGTAGCCACATTAAAAAAGTAAAAAGTAGCAGATGAAATTAATTTTATATAATGAAAATTATATGAAATTGATTTTATGATATATTTTATAATATATCATATTTAATCAATATACCAAAAATGCTATCATTGCAGCAGATCAATATAAAATCCATTAAGATATTTTAATTATATTTTGCCCTGACTCTTTGGCATCCAGTGTGTATTTTACACACTCATAGCTTATCTTGATTTGGACTAGCCATAAGTCAAGTGCTGATAGCCATGTGTGGCGAGTGGTTACTGTTTGGACAGGGTGGGTACACAGGGTGCCTACATCGTCTGCTACAAGTACCCATCTCAGCAGGTTTTTGTGAGATTTAAATAAGGTCACACACATAGTATCTCAAATTTTATAACGTTTCCTAGAGCCAGCATTATAGTGGATTCTACTAGTTACTAATAGGGTTTGATTCCTGGAGGGAGGCATTTGTGAGCCAACTGGTGGAATATAAGCTGGGAAAGACCAGTACCCTGAAGGGTTTGGGTAGATTTTAGAGACTGTGTTAGAAATTTGGCTTTCTTCTAAAATGTATAGGTTCTCTTTCCCCATTCGCATCAACTCTGCTCCCCTAATCCCCAACAGACGTTTAGCAATCCTTGAATCAAGCTCAAGAATAAAGCAAACAGCAGTACGTTTATTTGAAGGGGAGAATGAGCCAGTTGTATTTATGTGCATATAATGAGGAAAGAGAGGAAACGGTATTCTAACCAAGGGTGTTATAAACTGAGAACTTGGGTGAGAAAGGTACACACAGATCAATTTATAGAATCCTGTCAGCAAAGCTGCTTTTTAAATAGCACTATAGACTCTCTGGCAAAATAAAAGTGAAACAACTGGAACTGCTCCAGCCTCAGGCTTGTAAAACCACCAGTGAGTGAATCCAATAAACAGATGCACATTCCTACCTTGAACCACACCTCCTCCCCCACACTCTTCTACGAATCCTACGTACTAGCATTCACAAAAATGTTCAGACTTGGTTTACAGAATCAAAGCCTTAGCCCACACTCACCACAGCCACAATCTCTTATCTCCCCTCCTTTAACCATTTCCCAGTACACTGCCTCTCCTTCCTGCACTTCCTCCTCTCTTGGATGTCAGAGCAGAGCCTGCCTTCAGCCAAGTCGTTCACAAAGGATATTGAATAGGATGGGGCCTTGTGTCACAACATTACATACCTTAATCCAATCTGGATCTATTCTTTATCATTCTATCCGAGTGGGATTCAACCAGCTATGAATCCCTAGAGTGAAGTCATCTGTTCATTTACGAAATATTTTGTGCTATGCCAAGCACTGTGTGAGGCACCACGGACAGAGCAGGGCACAAGTTCCAGCCCCTTCCCTTAAGGGAGTCTGGTGTGGACGCAAACAGGTAAACCGGAGTGCAGGGCATCCTGAGATGACGGAGGAGGGGGTGGGGCTTGGTGATGAAAGGTCCATTATTAGAGAATGAAAGACGGCACAATGTCAGTTGGTTCATGAATTCATGGTCCACAAGCTAGCCATCAAAGCTGTAGGAGTTGGAAAGAAGTCCAGCAGTGTTGGTGGAAAGCAATGTATTGAGACCAGGGTGTGCTCTGTTGGGCCAGTAGAATGTGTTTGAAATTTGAACTTGAATTTCTTAAGGAAGCGTGAGTTTTTGTAGTTTGCCACAAATCCTGACACTTTCTAATATCGTAAATGGTAGTTTACATAATTATGTTACGTGCCTGACTGCTTTGAGATCCTAATCCCTAGTCTATGTCATTTCTTTGATTTTTCATATAGGAGCTTGATTGCTCGATAAATAGATCGGTCATCCTTTTGTTCAACAAATAATTACTTTGACATTATGAGGGGGCATAGATATATGCTTGGTATTTCAGCTTTGATGGAGCTTATAGTCTGAAGGGGAAGACAGATAAGTAAATAAGCAAAATGGGTGTACAATATATAAATTATGACAAGTGATTTGAGATGGAAATAGGGACCTACTTTAGAATGGGTGGTCAGAGAAGGCCTCTCTAAGGATGAACATTTAATCAAAGACTGGAAAGATAAGAAGAAAGTCTTTGGGAGAATGTGGGGGAAATGTGCCCCAGGCAGCAAAAATGAAGCCAAAAGTGAAGTTGGGCAGGTTGTAACTTTCACAGATGCTTCTGCTCCCCAAGCCATGGATTCTGGTACAAGGGTGTGTCTGGCCAGAAGAAGGAGTGTGGCAATTGTAGGACAGCTAGCAGAAGCCCCTGTAAAAGGCCCTAGCTAGGCAAACAAAGGTAGTAAGATCCTTGCATTATGAAGAACAGATATATTTTTAGAGTAGAATAAATCCTGGGGCTGGGGGTGGGTCTGTAGGTGCTGGAAGTCCAGCAATGCTGAAGATAGGGAGTTTGTTGAGATCATGGTGATAGGGATGCACCTGGGCATCATCTCTTTTAGGATACCCAACAAGGCAAGTCTGGCTTTTAGGCAGATGAATTCTCTGGAAAGCGAAGATTTAGTAACACAAAGCAGTGAAGGAAAGGAGGCAGGTAGAATTGTAATGGAAGTAAGGGTCTAAAAAAGGGCAAAATGTATTACAAGTTGTCTCTTTAAACCTTGCCTGCCACTCTTTTTGGGAATTAAAACCTGCATTCCTACCAGAGGCCAATAATCAGAGGGGGAGGTGAGTGTCCTTTGTTCTTTGTACCACAAGAGATGGATCAACAGAATTGTCTGGGCAGAAGTCTCAGATTGGCTTTACCAGAGATGCTATAGTTAACCATAGTCAGAAGCTAAAAACTCCCTTTAAAAGCTCTGTATTTCTGCTTATAGTTCCGAGGTTGGTACTATAAGATGAGAATTTGACATCCTCCTCATCTGCTAGCAAATCAATAAACTTCTCTTTCCTTTTCCTCAAAACACTTGTCCTCATTCTTCTGATGCGGTCTTGGGGACATCTGATACTGCCTCAGGGACAAGGGCCAAACTTTTGATAACAAAACAACCCCTGCTTATAGCAAATGGGCCCTGGCAGGCACCAGTGTCTAGCAGCATGGGAGAGAAGAGGGAAACAGGAAAAATGAGGACCAAATAAGAATGTAAGAAACTGGGCACTAGGATCAGAGGAGAACCAGGACAAGGCTCTCTGGATATTGTGTTATTGGTCTGGTGGGCTTTAAATTCTGTAAATAGTACTTAACTTTGATTAGTACTCAGGGCAAAGCTTGATTTGTAGTAAGGAATTAAACTGCATCAGATATGAAGATTAAGTGGATGATGAATTGGTAGCGATCGAGGCATGTTATAACAAGATGCACCCATATGGTGACATCTAGGTCCCTCAGTGGTGACTCTTAGATATTTCTACATTCTTTTCTTAGTTGCATCAGACATTTCTTATTCACCACCTCAAATCCTCTCTAAGATTCCTGTCTCTGGGGTCCTTGGCCATTTGTTCTCCCCAGCTGCTATAGCTACTGGCTTCACATGGGCACAACCCAACAGTACCCTGCCTCTTGCCCCTGCTATGCATTTCTTGCCGCTGCCCTGGGTGGGCTTTCCCTATGGCCTATAAGGTATGAGGTGCTGTAGGATCTGAATGGGTGTCATGTACAAGCAAACTGAAAGTGTGGGGGAGTTAATGTTCTGTGAAGTGACTACGGTCAATGTGAGATGGAAGCTAGCTGAAAAATTCTTCTTCCTTCTTCTCGCTGTCTCAGATGCTGGTATGAGATGGAACAGTGGTACCTCTACTTGTTTCCAAGCAGTGGCCAACTCAGTAACACACCCTCCTAATAACTCTCCTTCCTTCTCTGCCACACTGTCCCTTGGCCTCATTTCTACTTCCTAGGGATTGCACTTTTAATAAAATAATAGTGTATAAGCTTTTGCCTCAGGCTTTGCCAAGATGCAATGATCAGTTTTAGAATTGTGCTGGGGTCAGTAGCTTACAGCTCAGTAGCTGCACGGCCCAATATTTGCCAAGAGCCACATGTGGCTATAGAACACTTGAACTGTGGCTGGTCCTAATTAAGATGTAGTCTAAGCATAAAATACACATCACATTTTAAAGATGTAGTACAACAAAAGATGTAAAATATCTCAATAATTTTTATATTTATTACGTGAAGAAATATATTTGGATATATTGAGTTAAATAAAATGTACTATTAAAATCTATTTTCACCTGGTTCTTTGTAACATTTTAAAATGTGGCTGCAATATTTGCATTGGTCAGTGTTTTTCTAGAATTTGTGGAATCTACTTCTTACTCCATTTAAAAATTTAGGACAACACCTGGAAGTCTCTCCTGTCTTCCTTTATTCTTTTCACACATTTGTTTTCTATGATATTTTAAAGATTGTTAATCAGTGATGCTATGGATAAGTGATACTTTCAAACCAGAGGATTGCTTTTATTGGGGGTCAAAAGAAAACCGCAGTATGTGCACATTGACTGTGTGAATATGTTAAAATTACCATCTACGTTTGTTAATGCCTAATTTTGTAGGATGTTAGGTTTATAACTTGAACTACAAATGACCAAGGACCTCTGTTTGATTCCTTACTAAATGTATTGGGATAAGTGCAGTAGGTGTTGAAAAGGCTAACAGTTTTATGAGCATTAATCTTCTGGTATATTTTATTATATGTGTTTTTCATGCTATAATTGAATATCATGAATGTAGTGCCTAAGGATTAACTTTTGTGCTTTTTTTATTGTTAACTGCTATTATCAATTACATGTTTCGATTTGGCAGGCTAAATTAAATTTATTGCAGGATTTGGCCCTGCTCTTTTCTCTGGAATTTCCTTGTGGCTTTCTTGCCCAGGGTATTTCATCATCAAATTGTCTTATTAAGTTCTCATGCACATGAAATTGGCTATGCACCATATACAGTACAAGTCAAATAGCCGTGGATTCTATTCTGTTCTATAAAAAGATAACATTCTGGCTTGGAGTCACATTCCTTCTCTTGGAATTTCGTTCTGGCTAGATTGAAATATTGTTAGAGAACACTTTGGTGAGAAGTTGCTTGGGGGGCAAGAGTTGAATGAGTTCATACTTAAAAGGAATGTGACTTGAAACAGAGGGAGTAACAGGGTGGATAAGAAGCCAGCTTCTAAGCTGAGAGGGCAATAGAGGGAACAGATTTTAAAGATTCAAAAAGAGCAGTGGTTTTAAAACAGTAAATCAAAATTACTTGCCACAGCTCCACTCTATCTAAATATAAGATTTTTAGTTTTAATTGTACATTAGCATGTTAACAGAGTATGTTATTTAGTTTTTGGTAATCAGTTTATTGTTAAAGAAAATGAAGAAAACACGCTATCCAGGATTTTTGAAATACCAAAGCAGGACTATTTATTACGAAGCATACTTATAAAGATGACCTGTAAGATTTTTTCAACAGACACCATATTTGAGTTGATCCCAATAACCAGATTTAGAGGTGAGTTTCATGTGCCATGGGTTTATTCATTTCCATTTTCTAGCGTTTAAATTCTGTTTTGTTTGAAGTTTTGTTTCTTTTCTTTGCAAATAAAAGAAACTAAATGTAGAGAAATAATTCTATCGGAATATTCATTCTGATAAGAGAGGAATTAATTAAAAGTGAATTAAGGATGTGCTCAAATCTGGATTGCTGCATTAATATTAACTTCCTTCAAAAGCACAAATAAGCACAGTGCTGGGAGAATTACAGTAAATCATTTATTTCAAACTAAGGTTCCTAAACTATTTTGTAGACTTCCTGGGAGGATAGAGTTACATGCAGTTATAGGGGTTAGGGGAAACTTCCCTTTTCTTCCCAAGATCACTGAAAGATCAACTCACAGTTAAGGCAGATTAATAAGAGAAAAGTTTATTTCCCATGCTCATGGGGAGAATTACAGAGTGATTACTCAGTATCACAATGGGGATTCAGATAGTTTTATACATAACTTTTAGAGAGGAGGGGAGAAGATGAGAAGTATAGCTAATTTTGTTTAGGGCCAATAAATGGTTGCTAGGGAGGATGAAAAGATACTTGGGAGAATGACTGTATGGGGGGAGGGGAAGAGATTGACTTGTAAATTGAGAGAGATAGGTATTATGTCTTAAATGATTTGGACCAGGCTTGGTTGCATTCTTGATCCTCTTTCCTGCAATATACTGAGATAACAGGGAGAGGAAGGAAAGTCCATTGTTCTTTTTGATGAGTCAATTCGGTTTATGCAGATAGAGGGCAAGCCTCTTCCAATGGCCTGCTAATCTCTAAAAACATTTAATTCATAATAGTCTTTATATCAAGGAGTCATATTTGCGGGTGAAATTTCCTGAGCTCCTTCACAGTATAGTTAATAAAAAGGTAAACCTCTTGTCTCATTCATATCCCACACGAATCTTTATGCCAGAATTCACTTGCAGAGCTGTCTTAAACACGTTCAGCGATTGGTAGCAATTGCGACAGCATGCTCAGGTTGTGTCAGTCTCCCGCTGAATTGAGGCCCACTACCACAGTCATGTCCAATCTGGTTTTATTTTAAACATCTTTTAAAAATCAGGGTTAACAACTTTCACTGCTCATAAAATTAAGTTGACTTTGTTAACATTTTATGGCCCAGAGAGGTAGGTTATCATAGGCAGATAATGTGAAAGCAAATGAATTGTAGCTTGGATTTATTTTTTTGCCAACCAACATAAAGTATATATTTTTTTCTCTTTCTTTTGAGACACAGTCTAGCTCTGTTGCCTAGGCTGGAGTGCAGTGGCATCATCATAGATCATAGGTCATTCCAACCCTAACTCCTGGGCACAAGGGAACCTCTTGCCTCAGCCTCCAGAGTAGCTAGGACTAAAGGCATATGCCACCATACCTGGCTAATTTAAAATTTTGTTTGTAGAGACAGGGTCTCACTATGTTGCCAAGAGGGTGGTCTTGAACTCCTGGGTTCAAGTGATCCTCCTGCCTTGGCCTCCCAAAGTGCTGGGATTACAGGTATAAGCCTGTGCCTGGCCTTAAAGTATAATCTTAACAGCAAACATCATCATCGCAGCCACTTTTGAAAATTGCAAAGAATTTGAGAGATGATATTCATGCTAAGCTTGGAATCCAGGGCTGACCCAGGGACTGCATAAGCAATGGGAAGGTTGGGGTTTGAGTGTGTGGCCCACAAGAACTGTTTTTACTCATGGTTATCCTCCAACACCTAACATAGTCCTGACACTTAATAAGCCCTCTATAAATATTTGTAGAATGAACAGAGGGTGGAACACCAGGAGTTGTCTTAGTGGCATTGCCAGCTCATCAGGGAAAGTACTGGACGTGTCATCTGGCGGTGAGCCAGTCAAGTGAGCAGGTGAAAGCTGATGAGGTAATGGGAGACGGGAACACAGGCAGCAGTTGCTGAGATTTTCTGGTGCATTTTGCCCCAGACATTTGTTTGGCCTTCAGGATTTCATGTGTGCTTTTCTAAGAGGCACATTAGTGCTCCATGGGAGAAGTTGATCCGGATAAAGGCATGACAGAATCAAGCAGGGAAAGGAAAACCTTTAGACAGCAGAAGGAACCTAAGAAGAATTCAATAAGCATAAGTATATTGAAAACACTGAAAAAATGCTAAGTTCATTTATAAAGAACATTATTATTATTTTTTTTTTTGAGACAGAGTCTCCCTTTGTTGCCCAGGCTAGAGTGAGTGCTGTGGCAACAGCCTAGCTCACAGCAACCTCAAACTCCTGGGCTCAGGAAATCCTTCTGCCTCAGCCTCCCGAGTAGCTGGGACTACAGGCATGTGCTACCATGCCCGGCTAATTTTTTCTATATATATATTAGTTAGCCAATTAATTTCTTTTTATTTATAGTAGAGACGGGGTCTTGCTCTTGCTCAGGCTGGTTTCGAACTCCTGACCTTGAGCAATCTGCCCGCCTCCGCCTCCCAGAGTGCTAGGATTACAGGTGTGAGCCACCACGCTCAGCCTATAAAGAACATTTTTAATGCCTATCCTTAAAAAGGGAATAAAAATTAAGGGAATAATTGCATTTACAGTATTCATTACATTTTTCCCTTTTTAAAGCATAAAAAAATGACATTCGGATGATGGTGTTTGGCATAAGATGCTATTGACAAAGGCAGTGATGGGAGGTCCAAGGAGAGGGAGCTAAGTGAGCATCTTTGGTGCCAGGATTTATGATGAAGGCTTTGCATGTGTCATTCCCTCCGACTCTTACAATAAATTACCAACACTTGAGAAGCTCACGATGCCTCACAGAGAAACTGCAAGAAAACCTTTTGATTTTTTCCTTAGGATAATTCTATAAGTAATACATAAATATATGCTTATTATAAGTTTCAAATGCCAAAGAAGACAGGATAAGGCAGGAAATTTATCTTCAATTCTTGCCACTTTCCATCATTTCTTCCCTTCATATGTTAATTACTATAGCATTATGACATATGACCTTCCAAATATTTTTATTTGCACATATGTATATACTGTGTTTAACTTTTAAAACATGAAGGCAGTTATTGAGGAGCACAATTCATTGGAACATAAATATAAAATGATTTAATATTTTAGAAATGACTTTCCCAGGTGTGGTATTTTAAACTTCTTTTGTTTGTTGGGTGATGGATAGATTTCTTAATGAAATCTCAACTTTTTTCCTATAACTTTCCTGTTAACTCCTGTTATTCAAGTGTTTTCATTTTGATATTTAACATTACTTTTGTTTTACAACTTCAGTCTTAAGAGGGTCTTCTCCTCTACCCCAAGGAAGGCCAGCTAAGCTAAGCTGTTTGGATCTTCATGAGAGTGGGGTAGGGAGCTTGCTGGTAGCTTTCTCTTATTCTAGCCTTTGTGAGCTTACTGAGGATGGTGCAAGTATCAGTATGCCCCTTGCAAGAGCAACTTGTTTCCATTCCTCATTGGTGGGCATTGGCAGCCCTTTGCCATGTTTCGATACCTCTCCCAGCCAAGGATGGTATCTATTCTCATTCTTTGATGGGGCACGTCTTTTCTCCCTGCAAGACCTGACTGTAGTGGTTCTAAGAATGTTACCGAAAGTTCAGTATTTGTCGCCAAGCCTAAATTATTGAGAATGAAGAACGAGGACAAGTGGTTTGAGGAAATGGAAAGAGAAGTTAATTAATTTGCTGGCAAATGAGGAGGGTGGTAGACTAGTGTCTTGAAAAACCACTTTCTGCCTTTAAGCAGATATACAGGACTTTTTAAGAGGGTTCAGAGGTTGGACTCGGGTCTATGTGTCCAGTGTCACATGTTGTGGCTTAGGGGTATTGTTTGACTGCAGTTGGTGGTTTTGGTTGACCTTCTCTTGGGTGCAGATGATCTCCTGACTTCCGGACAATTCTGTTGAGCCATCTCCTGTGGTTTAAGATACCAGAAAACAAAGAACATTTTTCTGCCACTTTGATTACTGGCCTCAGGCAGGAATGCAGGTTTTAATTCCCAAAAAGGGTGAAGGGTTTTAAAGAGATGACTTGTAATACATTTTTCCCTTTTTCAGACCTTTACCTCTGTTACAAGAAGGGTTCTTTCCATCTCAAGACTTGTAATACGTTTTTCCCTTTTTCAGACCTTTACCTCTGTTACAAGAAGGGTTCTTTCCATCTCAACTGCTTGCCAATACCATCTACCTGTGGGGCTAGCAGACTCATGTGGGATCCCAACTTCCATGTCTGTCAGAAATCAAGAATTTGAGAGTGTGGAGGCAATTCAGACTTTTTTCCACCTGGACCCCACTCCCCCATTCCCACTTGTCATCTGTCTCTAGTTCTCTTCTTCATGGATAGCATGGAGCAGATTGTCAGACCTGCTCGCCAAGCAGACATCAGGGAATAAAATGCCAATCTTTTCTTCTTGCAGTCATCCTCAATCTTTACAAGTGACTCTCTTGGAGCCTCGGTGGAGATTGTTCACTTTGTCTTGGGGAAGGGAAGCAATCCTTTCTTCCTCCTGCATGGGGACTAGACATTATATGGAATTAGACTCTTGCCATGAATTGCTTTTCTAAAGCTGGTGGCCTCCTCCCCTCTCAGTTCTCTTTTTAGATGAGCTAGAAGATCATGTGGTGGTGGGTGGTGGTAGGACTGGTTCTGCATTTCCTTTTCTTTTCTTTTTTTTTTTTTTTTTGAGACAGAGTCTTGCTTTGTGGTCCAGGCTAGAGTGCATCATAGCTCATTGCAACCTCAAACTCCTGGGCTCTTGCCTCAGCCTCCCGAGGAAGTGGGACTACAGGCATGCACCACCATGCCCAGCTAATTTTTGTTCTATTTTTTGTAGAGACAGTGTCTTGCTCTTGCTCAGGCTGGTCTTGAACTCCTGAGCTCCAGTGATCCTCCCACCTTGGCCTCCCAAAGTGCTAGGATTACAGGTGTGAGCCACCTTGCCTGGCCTGATTCTGCATTTTGTTATCTTACTGTAAGGTCTGTGGGAGGAGTGGCCTCAATGTTGGCTGCTCTGTGCTCAGAAAACCTGCAGTATTTAGTGCCTCAATCTTCAACCCTGATCCTTACCTGGAATTCTTCTGCACGAGAAAAATCCAAGTTGACATCTTGTTTCATATTCTTAGACACTAGAACTTGCTCCTGTGCTGCTTGTCTCTGCCCTTCTGCCTAAGAGCCGCTCTCCATCTTTTCTGTCCTGTAGTGTGCTCTGGAAAGCTGACTGCTATGGACTGTATCATCTTGGCTGTCTTGTCCTCTTGCTTCTGATTGGTTTTTGACTAATGGGAGACACTAGTAGAAGGTTGGAGAGTGGTAGAGAAGGAAGTTGGGGTATTTATAGTCTTGACCCTCTGTCCAAACTCGGGTTCCTCTATGGCTTCAGCTGCTGCCTGGTGGCCCCTCTTCCTTTGCTCCACTATTCTCTCCTCTTGTTCCTTCAGTTTAAGGCTGGTAAAGCTTCCCACTGGTGCTAATCCCTGGGTGTATTACCATCCCATGTGGGTTCCCTCAACACCTTGTTGTTCCTTTAATCCTGTGCACACCTCTGGAAAGTCTCTTTATTAAAATAATTTTAGTTAAATCCTTTGAGCGGGACATCTGTTTTCTGCTGTGACCATGACAAATATGCTCCCCTTTTCCACTAGCAAAATATCCCCAGGTCTTCCATGTCATGACATATATATTTACTTAAATGAAAAAAACAATGGCTATATAATGTAATCATGAGGAAACATATCCAAATTGAGGGGCATTCTACAAAGTAACTGGCTTGTATTCTTTACACATGTCAAGGTCATGAAAGGCAAAGGAAAACCAAGGAACTATTCCAGATTGAGGGAGCCTCAAGAGATATAACAAGTGAATGCAATGCCTGGTCCTAGACCGGGAAAAAAAAAGTTCATCAATTTTGCTATAAATGAAAAAAATATATATGTACACACATATCTTCATATGTATACACACAGAGAGGAGCAGGGAGAGAAAGAAAAGGATAAAGCAATTGTGATAAAATGTTAACTTTGGGAATCTCTGTAAAACATGGGAATTCTTTGAACTGTTTTTGCAACTTTTCTGCAAGTTTCAAAATACAAAGTTAATACATTAACTGTACAGTGTTTCATATCCCAGGTGTACATAGCCACTGCCTTGCTGCTGGCCATATATTTATCTCCAATTTTCCTGTTAAAAACAGTCCTGCAGTGAACATGCTTGTACACACGTCTTTCTGTACATGAGCCAGTATTGCTGTGGAATACAATTGAAGAAGTAGAATGGGTCAATCAATGGTCATACACATTTTGCAGTTTGGTAAATTTTGCCAAGTCAAACACCTATAATCAGTTTTATAGTATTGCAAAATTATGAGAAAGCTTTTATTAAAAAGTTAGATTGTAACCTGTACAAATGTAGTTGTTCAAACCAATAGAATTTAAGTTCCTAGAGTTTAGGAATTTAGCCAATTTTAAGTTATTTGCATAGAGTCATGTCTCTGACATTTTCATTGGCCTGCCTGTCTGCACCCTTCCTATGCCCTGGGGTTTATAAACCATCTTCTTTCTGAGCCTGACTCTCTGAATTCCATTTAGCCAAAAATGCTAACAAATTTTAGTCAGGAGGGTAAAAACGTTAAAATACTTTCAGGTATTAATTATATGTGGTTTTTGCATCAAACAAGACATTGCTTCCTTTCATGAACATATATGACTAAGAACTGACAGTTATAATCCTTTAGAAAATCATTAAGTGATCTAATATCAAGGTTGAATTGGAAATGTTATGAAATTGTTTTACAGTTTACAGAATACATTTAAATGTTGCTCTTCGAATATAGTCACAAAATGTTAAAGATGGAAAGAAAGTCATAGATTGGTCTACTGTCTTTTTTTGCAGATGTGGAAACTGCGATTCACAGATGTATCAGCTGAAATCACACAGCCTATAGCTAGCAAAACAAGGGTTAAGCCCCAGGTTTCTTACTTTAAAGTGCTTGTTCCTGTTTCAGATCTGTACATCTTAGTGGAATATAGGCTATGCCATGGAACAAATCATGCTGTTACTTAACTACGAGTTTGGAGGTGGTGACAGAGTGGGATGGTTGGAATAAAATATTATTTCTAGTACATACTGAAGAAAAATTTGTGTAACATGATTGTGTAAATGCTTTATACCGAGCCCCTAATGAGAGAACATAACTGGTAAATTAGGTACTTCTTTTTTGATTGCTGAGAGTTGCATGAAAAGGTTTAATATAATGCCATGAGTATTATTAATACAAATATCTTAACATTATGTTAGCCCCCAAAATTTTTCCCAAGTGATAATTCTAGCATGCTTCATATACACAATGTCAAATATTACTATATTTGGAAATGACTACATTTGCCTAAATAATTTGTGAAGCTGAACTTGGATGATTAAGTTCCTAATTATCTTTATAGTGGCATAATTCAAGCTAAGATTACACTATTCAGCTTTTTATTTATTTATTTATTTTTATTTCGGCATATTATGGGGGTACAAATTTTAAAGTTTCAATAAAGCCCTTTCCCCCTCTCCCCCAACAAGTCTGAGTTTCCAGCATGACCATCCCCCAGATGGTGCATATCGTCACTCATTATGTATGTATATACCCGCCCCCCCTCCCTTCTCCCACCTGCCCAATACACTATTCGGCTTTTATAATTGAAATAAGCAATTCTTTGAGTATTTATGCCGTAATGAGGAACAATAACATATAATACAAGTTTTGGAGCCAACCCCTCTCAACCTCACCAAATCATTCATATTTTGCCTTTGAAATGTATTTTTGTATTAAGTTGGATGTGGTGTACACAACATTCTGGATGTTCAGAAAATTTTACATAGAACCCTCAAGTTTGAATGCAACTGGATCATATCTGTATCATCTTTATAACTCTGGTGGGATCACTTGCTGAGCATATTAGGATTTGAAAAACAAACATGGGTATGGGAGAAAATTTTGTAGCAAATTTGGGTCTAACTTGGCCATGGGTCTGGTCTTCAAGAGAAAGAAGATGGCCAAGTCGGTGAAAAGTCAGTTTTTATTCCAAAGAACCCTGGGATTTGGTCTTAATTGAAACTGATGTGATTATTGAAAGGGATCCATCTGGTAAGTGGGTGGCAGCAGCAGGAGTTTCAGTCAATGGTGATACCATTATTTGAGTGGCTTCAAGGGTTCAGTGGGTGGTGGGCTAAAGAGAGTGGATAATCAATGATTGAACAGATGGTCTGATCCCAACTAAGTGGTTCTCAACTCTGTCCCACCCAATTTCCTCTATTTCAAACATTTTATTACACCCACTTACTTAACACTCATGCTAAAATATCTACAAACATAATTTTAAAAAAATTCATATGCTTTAACTACAAATTAGAAAATAAAAGAAAGAGCAAATAATAACAATTATTTTAATATATAATGCTTGTGCAGAACTAAAATGAAACAGTGCTTCCCCAACTTGACTGTGCATACAGATCTTCTGGGATCTTGTTAAAAAGCAGATCGTGGTTCAGTAGGTGTGAGGTGGGCCTTGAGATTCTGAATTTCTCACAGCCTTCCAGATGATGTTCATGGTATTAGCACATGGAATACATTTTGTGAGCAGTTTGGTCCTAGAAGACATGATGAAGAGATCAGAGCATTGCACTGAGAAAGACAAAGTTTACAAATGTAGCCAGACACAGGTGTGTTGAATTGGCAATTAAATTACCAAGAGTGGTGTTGCCATTATTAATATGATTTTTCAGGACATTTGTGAACAATTCTTGGTAAAATTCTGACCAAGATAAAGTCTACGTTTCCCTTGATTTGCATAGTAGTTGCATTCCTGCAAAAATACTTTGTGTTCACATGTGAATTGAAGTTAACTTCTAGGCTCAGATAATTATAGACACAATTTTCACCTAAAGAAATGCCCAGTAGAATACTTGAAAAATTTTCATGGAATGTGGGGCCACTGTTTGTTTGCAGGACTATCTCATGGATTTCAGGACACTTAGTGCCCCTAAATATCAACAGCACGCCCAAGTCATTGTGACAACCAAAAAAATGCACCAGTACATTTCCCAAGTTCTCCAGGGCGGAGCGTGGGATTCACAGAGTGTGAATTGAGACAGAGTGCTAGTCTCAGTCTGCTAATTAGCAACCATGGCAGAAACCTATTGCAAGGTTGGGCAAATGCATCAAGGGTTAGGGTAGAAACCCTGCTACAGCTGCTTAGAGACACATGAGCCTGGGCTCACTCTGACACTGGCTATTCCCTTTGCTTATGGTAGAAATGCTACTTCAGACCCTGTTGGGGATGGGATGGGCTAGAATAGACACAGATGCTAATGTGTCTACAGGTCACTTGAGGATCTTGTCAAAATGCAGATACTGATGCAGCAGTCCTGGGCTGGGACCTGAGGTTCTGCATTTCCAACAAATTCTTTGGTGATGCTCCAGGTGTTTCTGTACCAAGTTTTCTCCACAAACTCTGAATAATTGCAGGAGATATAGCACCTAGATTATGGCAGTGAGGCTGTGGGTTGAAAACATCAGTGCCCGAAGCTGAGATAAGCTGAGGGCAGCCAGCTGCAGACAACTGTCACCCAAATCTTTCTTTTGCCTCTGTAAGAATTCTTTTCCCCTCACTACTCTTACCTCTTGGATTGATGAAGACCAGTGCACTAACAGAGGCTTGTCTGCCTAGGGCTGCTGGTTCTTACCGTCTCTAGAATGGGGAAGTACTGGGTGATGTTTTGTTTAAAGGTCATTTTAGGTTTTAATGGTACAGAATAAATAGAACAGAGATTTTATTTATGTCATCCAAGGATTTAATTAAGCATACTTTGACATATTGTTAATGAACATTTGAAAGCCAGATTTACTGAAGATAACATTCGATTCAAATACTTACTGATGATTGAGAATGTTCACTAAAAAGACTATTAAGGGAAAAATTGTTATTTGGTTTTAGAGTCGAGAAGACAGAGATACAACACAGATATTATCAATTCTTGTGTCCAGGGCCTGGGCATGGGTGACACAGGTGAGGTGCCCAGGGCTTCACATTTAGGAAGGCTCCTTTTCTCAGGGTTGTGCAAGTGGATGGTTGGCACCTGAGAATGAGTGTCAGGCCCTGCCCCTGCCCAGGCAGACATTGCTGGGCAGAGAGCGCACACGTAGGCATTGACGTGTGTGCTAAGAACTGCATAGTGGATGTGGCCTTTACCTGGATGAACACATCTTCCACGTATCTTTGATTGATGACCTCTTACCTGGAATACTGTTTCTTGTTACTAAGTTTTGTGGCTGGCCACAATAAACCCCATATAAAGCCACACCAGATCTCATCTTGAAGACACGTAGTAGAAAAACATCTCAACAGTTCTCTCAACAGATTTCTCATCCTCTATATCTAAAATTTCTTCTTGTTTTTCTTACGGATATATTATTTTACCATAGAATTACATAGCTTGAATATTTACTATTAATATTTTGAAAGCTTACCTAAGGGTATCTCCAGGTTTAGTGAATAAAAATAGGCAAAACAAACTAAAAACAGAGTGTACAAGTTAAAACCACAAACCAGTAACCTCCCCCCACATGACTTGTAGTCATGATTAAGTCATGAAAAAAATGTGTTATTTTTGAAAGAGAATAAGATCCCAAAGGCCAAAAGCAACACTCGAAATCCTTCTGTTGGAAAAGGAAGCGTAGAATGCTGTATAGCTATGTTTCTATTGCTTTGTTTCGGGCCAGCTGCATCAAAATCTCTAAAATTGAGGGGTGGACATTTGGAATGTATTAAGCTGCTTGGGAGATGTCAATGCTCAGACAGGATGGAGAGCTAGAGACCTAGGACGTGTCTGTTTTCAGGGTGTCAGGAAATGCTAACATTGTTAATTTTACTATATGTTAACCTAAGGATGTGTTATCAATTTAAAAAAATCTACTTAATTTCTGAAAAAAATAGTATAACAACAACAACAACAAAATCCCATGAGCCTTGCAAATACCTCATTTATTTTCATTTTCTCTCTTTCTAATTAGTCCTTCTCCGGGATTCATAGACCTACGATCTTTGCAATGTGTTATGGTCTGAATGATTGTGTCCCTCCAAAACTCATGTGTTTAAACCTAATCTCCAAAGCAACAGTGTTAAGAGGTGGAGGCTTTGGGAGATGATGAGGTCATGAGTGTGGAGCCCTAATAAATGGTATTAGTTCCCTTATCAAAGAGTCTCCAGTGAGCCTGTTTGCCCTTTCTGCCATGTGTGGGTGACAGCAAGAAGGGGACATCTATGCAGCAGAGAGTACTCACCAGACAACACATCTGTTGGCACCTTGATCTGGGACTTCCCAGTCTCCAGAACTGTGAGAAATGAATTTCTGTTGCTTGTAAATTACCTAGCTTAACATATTTTGTTATAGCAGCACAAGTGGTGCAGGGCTCCGTACTGAGAAGGGCTTCACGTTTGGTTTGATGTTCTGCTGTCACTGTGTTGAGATTCGTAATAATTTTTAACAAGGGGGCCCTCATTTTGATTTTGCACTGGGTCCCACAGATTATGTAGCTGGTCATATCTCCATATATCTATATATATGAATATAATTTTACATAGCTGTGATATCAGTGCTCATATAAATTTGTGTTCTTTTTCTACTCAAAATTATCTTATCTATTCATGCATTGTATAGTGTTACATTATGTTCTTGATAAAAAATTTTAATAATTTATATAATATCAATTATATCTATAATTAACATTCCCATACCTTAATATTTCCCATATTAGATTACTCCTCATTTTTTACTAATATATATTCTATAGACATTAGAATCTTTGTGCATTTAGCTTTATCTTTTGACATATTTTACACTGGATACATTCTCAGGATGGGAACTTCTGTGCTGGCCTGGTCATCTTTCTCAGTTTTCCTAGGGTGGAGTCAATTTATGCCTGGTGTATTTATTGTGCCTATTTTTGCTCTCAGAAATGTCTTAATTTGGGCTCTAAATTTTATGTTTTTCTTGGCTATGACAGGTATTATGGCCACTGTGCACTTTTAGAGGGAAGGACTGATAAATGATCAACAATAAGATATTGTAACTCATGTAACATTGAGAGTAGCCACTTCGGAAAATAAAATACAGTAAAAAAAAAATTACTTCTTTAGAAAAGATTAGCAAAATAGGTTTAAATCTGCCATACAATCACATAATTAAGAGTAATGAAATTAAATGAGCAGTAATGTATTTTGGCATTTTTTTATTATTAGCAAATATATGGTTATTAATGACTCACGGGGAATGACGCTTACAAACCAAGATGTTACCATTATTTTTTAAATCCACAGATAATTCAAAGAATATTTCCAGGTGAGGGAATAGTTTAAGTAAGAGTATGGGAAGAGGTATTTATACACTTTGGAGAATAAATAATTTAAACAACTTCAGTGACTGTGCTTATACAAAGTGTAATAACTGAAAGGTGGGCCTTGTGAAAGTGCAGATTGATGCTCTCATTTGCTACTTCAAATAATTCTTATCTATTCATTAAATTGGGGTCTTCTTCCAAGTATGATTGCTACATCCAGTTGTAGTTAGTATCTGGACATGACCATGGCACAGCCTCATTTCCCTTAAAATAGTGCAGCAGCATTATATTATTTCCCCCCATTTCAGACAGGCTTGCCTCTTGAGTTTGTTCCAAATTTATGGTATTTTGCTTTTACTCTTGAAGCTAAAGGCTATATTTTTAGGATAAATGCAAACACTCAAGTGTTTTTAAGACACGTTGTTGGATGTGACCTTTATAAAACAAAAGTATAATGCAGGATTTATAGGGCATAAAGCTCCTGAATGCAGGCTTCCTCCCTTTGGAAGGGAGTGCAGGTGGAGGTCGGTGGTGTCGGCTTGGGGCTGGGCTTGGGGCTGTTCACACTTGCCTGGAGAATGCAGGTGGGGCTGCTGGGCCAGTGTGGGAGCCAGGGAGCCTGCTGCTAGAAGATTAAAGACTTGTGAAGGTTTGCTGGGGTACACAAAAAGTTGAGCCTGAGATTTATTTTAATCTTAGCTCTGTGACCTGGTACAAGTTACCCATCTTCTCTGGGACTCAGTTTCCTTGTCCATACATCAGCAAGCAAGTTTCTGCTGGAAATTACTGAGTTTGCAACTGTGTTCCTAAAAGTGAAAGAAAAGATAACGGATGCATGAGACGGGGGAGGCAGCTAGGAACCAATCAGGAAAGTTGGAGTTTTGTGTGACTGTCGTCCAGCACAGCGAATCCCCATGCCTGAGGAAAGGAGACAGGGGAACTTTGGACAGGCTGGGCCGGAGTGGATGGCTGGCCATGTATGCCCTTGCCAGTGGGCAGACATCTTTGGGGCAGTGCAGGCTCCAGAGGGTGTGATCTGGAGGTGAGCAGCTGGGCAGTGGCCAGAGGGAGTATACTCATTGTGAGGGCAGAAACCAGGGTAGTAGGGCAATGGTGCCTCCAAGGAGAGGCAACAATTGTGCAATAAACTAATTCTGAGTCTGGATATGCTCTTAATTAAGACTTTAGTTTTTGATTCAGAGGTCTCTAACATTAAAAGGTACACTGAGGCATGATAACATTTTAGAGTTTATTTGAGAAATTTGGGAATCAGGAAGTATCAAACCAGAAGTGGTTCAGGGGGTCTGCCAAGGGAAAACAAGGGGAAGGTTTTATAGGGTTAACAGAGAAGTAGTCAAAAACATCTGATTGGTTAGTTGTATAGTTGCCTCATGTGATCTATATTGCTGGAAAGTCCACAGTTATATGAGTTAGGTGGTAGCTGCTTATTGGTTAGCCTTAAGTTTCATTTTTCTTTAATACAGGCATTTATAAGAAATAGCCCCAGTTAAATTTCACTTATGTTGGTAAGTCTGGCAAGATTAAAATCACTCACAAGGCCTAACTGGCTTTGTCTGCTGAGGGATTCTTCAGGCCTCTGTTTTAATTTAACACCGAAAATCACCGTTCATTTATAGAATTATAAATGAATGAATGTGTACATTCTTTCCTTTATTTGTCAAGTATTGATCAAGAGTCCAACTCTGGGAGTAAAGAGGAACAAGATGCAATCTCTGCTTTTCCTGCAGCTCTGATAGTTTAGGGTGGAGACATTCATTACAGTTTAATGAATATAATAGGGTTTATTTATGACCCCTCTTGGCTAAATTGGCCTTGTGTTGAAAGTGATAATCCTGCTCTCCTTTTCAGGAAGCAAGGTGTAGCTATAGCCTTTGTCTGGTGCCCCAGTGTCTGGGTCTGGTGATGCATCAGCTCTGTAATCTAACTCCCCACCCCATGGAGCCAGTCTGCCACACTGGCCCTGTCCCATGCACAGGTGGGACATGGTTTCTTTGCCAGTTGTCTCTTGGAAAAAGGGGCTGGAGATCCTCTTCAATTTCCTGATCTCTCTCGGCCACTGTCCCACAGATTTGGCTTTGATTTCCTTTGCTTCTACTTCAGATGGTAGATTGAAGACCAAAGCCTTTATCCTGGTTGCTGTCAGCACTGGGTTAGGCCTTACTCCTGTTAACCATCCCGTCTAACCTGACCCAGCAGTCCTGATCATTTTTTCTGTTTTGTACATCATGGATCTGACTGCCTGTGGCCATTGACACCTATCTGGAGGCAGGTTGAAATGAGGCTAGGCAGTCAGTAATTGGAAATACAAGGAATTCAAACTCAGGCAGTCTGACTCCAGAGTTCATGCTCATAACTGCCACACCATCTTTTTTTCACCATTGTGCAGGCATTCCTCCATTGTATCTAGTGTCCAGCATTGCCTGCTTATAGGAAAATCTGATTCAGTTCACATTACTGCTCTTTTGTATAAAATTATTTCTTTGTATACTGTTGCTTTGTCTCCCTTCTCTTTCCCTTTCTTCCCCTCCCTCTCTTTTTTCCTTCCTTGCTCCCTTCCTTCATTCTTTCCTTCCTCTCTCAGAAAGCTTTCAGAATTCTCACAGCATGGCAGCATTTGCCACATAGGGACATTCTTCATTTAATATGGGACTGGGCTAAATAAGTGGATTCCAGGGGATAAGGATGACTGGAGGCCATCTTGGAAAAATGCTACCACACTGACTTCCAGTTCCGTTTCCTCTTTTTAACCTTATATCTTACTCCTACTTTCTGTTGTAACTTAGTTTCCAATTCCAAGCCTTTCTCCGGTTTTGTCAAGAAGTAAGGCAACTTCGTGTCCTTGTTTCTGTAGCTGCCTCTATGTACATATTTTGCTGTGACTCCTTCCCTAAGCATTGTTCTTTCCATCTTGACTCCTTCCCTAAGCATTGTTCTTTCCATCTTTCAGAATTTTCTTGAAATCTCCTGTCTGCCAATGGATTCCCTTCTGTTCTCTTGCTTGTGATTGGTGTGTGTGTATGTGTTATATTTCTTATATTTCTTCACTATCATAAGTAGGGTCAGGAGGAAGAAGAGGGAAATTTATTCGATCAGTGTGTCATTGTTAACTTGAGCACAGAAATTATACTTTTTAATGCAGCTCCCAGAGTAGGACATAATTTTATTTCATAGACTAGTTTTCTGATTATCTCTATGAATAAATTGCCTTTTCCTAATAGCCAGGAACATCTACTTAATCTAATTGATATTGAGGAATTTTTTAAAACTTCAGTTTTTTTATAAGACATAAATAATAGTATGTGTAGTATGCTACTTGACACTTAAATTTAGTCTTATTTTGATATTAATGTAAAATTAGGACTGCAAGTTATAATGGGTTTTATGCTGCAAGGTTGACACTATATTTTAGAAGCTGGAAAAAAAAAGATGAGTTTGATGACTGGTGATCCTGTCATTTTGTGGCTGAAGCAACTCTATAATATACATTTTTAAAATATATATCATAAGAAACATCTCTGTTCCTCACAAAATACAATTCTCTTATAAATATTTATAGCTCTCCATTCCCCTGGCTTTTTATTACAGAAGCCCTCATTTACCTTGATGCAGAACTCTATCTAGTTTTCTTGGTTAATAAAGGGCACACATTTTTCTTTTGAAAGCAGTAAGAAACCAAATTGAAAAGGGCCAAAAATATCTGATGTTAGAGTTACTTTTACATTAAAAAAACTTTCCTTTTTTTCCCTTAAAAATCCCCCACCAACTACCAAATAATAATTCATGCTTATTGTTTAAAAAATTGGAAAACACATACAGCCAGGAATAAAAGTAATAAATAAAATATCACCCATAATTTCTTGATAATTTCATCAAAATTTTCATAATTCATCATAATTTCAAAATAAAAATCACCCATAATTTCATGACTTCCTCTAGGTATCTATCCCTTTTGATTTGTTTTTTGTACATATATTATTCTGTATTAATTTTGTCATTTAATCATGACTATCTTTCCTTATTAAGAACTATAAGCCTAAATACTCAATTTTAATGTTAGCATACTATTCCAATTTGCAAATATAATATGTTTAACCAGCTCCCTACTAATGGACATTTAGGTTGTTATGAAATTTTTATTATAATAAACAATACTGTGATGAATATTCGTATCTATATATATACACACACACATATATATCTACATACACACACACATATATATACACACATGCTGGTTCATTGACTATTTCTGAATGATAGATCCTTTGAAGTAGAATTCTGGGTCGTAGGATACTGACATTTCATATTGTCAACTTGACCTTCAGAAGGGTGGAACTATTTCCACAACCACAAACATGTATTCAAATCACCAGTTCTCCACACCCTCTCCAGATAAATCATTCTTTTAATATTTGCCAATGACAAGTTTTCCATCTCCACCCCCAGATACACACTCCCCACCCTTCCCCACCCTGCTCTTTGGAGCGCCAGTGGGCCTCTTGCCCTCTGGCTTCCTCCTGAGTCAGCCAGCAGAGCCATTGGCAGGAGGTGGACTGATGGGAGCAGAGTGAGGTCAAGGCCTTTATTCCTCTGCTCCCTCTCTGCAAAGTTGATGGTGGGTGGCCTGCAGCCTTCTACCAAAGGCTATGGCTCCTATCTGGTGGTCTCTATTCATCGTAGGTTCTAGTAACTGCTCCCTACCTAGTGCTTTCTGACCTAGGATGGGAAATGGATCCCTTCTGGGCTGTTGCTAGCCCTGGGGCACTTCACCACTCTTGGTTGATTTCCCTTAGCCTTGTCTACACTTTTGTAAAAAGTCCTTTTATTAAACTCCCCCAGTCATCCTGCTTGAGCTTGCCATCTGTTTTCTGCTAGGACCCTAATAGATGTGACAAACATCTCGTTTATATGGTCACACTTTGCCTCATATATTACAATTTCCCCTGGCTCCATTTTTGATCATTTAATCTTGTTTTCAGCATTGTTGCAGTTCACTGTTAAAACAGCTTTATGCAGTCAGATTTATTGACCTTTTCCAGGTTATGTCATCTTTAGAAAGTTTTTCCCTGCCCTGATTATGGGGAATTTTTTTCCTATATACTTATAATTACATTTTAAATATTTATATCTTTAACTTACTTGGATTTTATTCTGAATGAAGGTATGGATTAGGGTTAAAGTTTTCCATTCCTGTTTAGCTATAGATTATGCTCCAGTTTCCCAGCCACATTTACTGAATACCTACCATCTTACCACTGAGGCACCATCCCCACTCAAATCATCATTAACCACTTATTTATTCTGCTCTGTTTCATTGATTTTCATGTCTGTGCTAGCTCCCTTGTCAAGACCTTTCATTTTTGTTACTTTAAAATATATTTAAAAATCTTGTAGAGTTAGTTTCATCTCATTATTCTTCTTTTTCAGAAAATTTTCAGTATTCATGTTTTTATTCTTCCAAACAAACTAGGGATTATTTTTTTCAAGACCTCTTTCCTCCAAAATTATCTTACGATTTCACTTGGTATATAGTATATTCACATTTTATTTTGTAGAGAATTAGCATCTTTTCAATTTTGAATCTTCCAATCCAGAAATACAGTAAATGTATATTTACAGAAATCATGTAATGTCATAATGTCACAGTAAAATTTCTTCACACATGTCTTGTAAAATTCTTGTATGTGCTTAAAAATAAATTGTCATTGCCATTGTGGAACTTTTATTCTTGTTATAGAAATATATGATGAGGAAGATACAGAATTATTCGTATTTGTATTTTGAAAAATCACTAGCAAATTTAAATTGAAACTCATTATAAGGTACTTTGCAAAGCGTTTCAATTTTTTTTCTAACATTTGTACTCATAGTAACTGAACCAGCAATTTAACATCAATCTATAGTATAATTGTTAATTCATAAATGTATAATGGGCTTCCCCTTCTAAGACCATGTAGTACCTTAATATTTATACTTTAAATCTTACCAAACATTTGTGGCATCCCACAATATCCTTAAGAGGAAAGAAATCCATACATACAAATTAATTATTTGTAAAACTAAAAACTCCACGTACACACATACAGTAGAGCAACACCAATGCTAAAAAGTTGTGTGCAGTTTGAATAGCCCTAGATTTTCCAAAGCTCTCGCTAGATGTGAATATTTTTACTGCAATAAGATGAATACTAAACATTAGCTCTAGAGAATTTAAACACACTTAATATATAACTTTTAAAAAGCTACCTCTAATTCACTTTGAAGATGAATTTAGAATTGTTGTAGAAAATTATTATTACAGACTCTTTATAGATACCCCAAACTAAATTTCTCAGCAGTTTGTTAAGCTTTTTATAGAGCACCTAAATTTTGTACACATTGTTTTGAATTCCTGAATTTAGTTAATGAACTTCTCTTCTTATTGCTAATGCAGGATGGAACATATGTATTCTCAGTATTTGGCAAATTGGTAAACTGAGATATGGGAAGATTAAGTGGCTTCTAATATACATTTGATCATTGCCTTAGTTCAGGTTCTTTACACCTTTGATTTTTACAATTGCGAGAGTCTTCTTGCCAGTCTGTCATCTCTCCAAATCATTGATCTTGGTCCTTTGTGCAGTGACCTCTTTAAGAACATGTCAGAGCATGTCATTCTTGCTCAGAGGTTTCAAAGAAAAATGAGAACCTTCAAAGCTTCTTACCCTTATGGAGTTGAGTTCACAGTGTCTGAATTTGTATTCAGATTCCTTATGTCTGTCCCTTTTGTAACCCCAGGCTTTAGTTGAAACTATCTTTTCTTCTCCTGTTTTCCTATTGTGCACATATCATTCCATCCACTTCTCTACTTTTTGATACCCTACTCAAGGCCTCAGTAGAGGCTCAAACACTCGCTCTTTCATTATGTTTTTGTTCATTTTCCTCATCTGAAATAAACTCTTCAGTTTTTCATAATATTTTCTTTGTGCCACTTTTATATGCTTTATAATTTTTAGTGCATATGTTTTAAGAATCCTTCTACTTAATAAACTACCCGAATGGCAAGTATTAATAGAATGTCTTGTTTATTTTTATATGCCTCACAGTGCCTAGCATAGTTCAGTGCTTATACATAGCAATTTGTAGAACTGAGTGGTGTTTTCCAATGCTAAAATTCATTGTACAATGTTGACATTAACCATAAATGGATTGTTGTATTGAAATTGAACATGTACAAATAAAGTTGTAGGTTAATACGATTAACTTTATTTGGTAGAAGGGTAAAAATGATTTTTCTTTTTTGAGTCAGAGCTTTGCTCTGTCTTGCAGGCTAGAGTGCAGTAGTGTCATCACTCTCCCTGCAACTTTAACCTCCTGGGCTTGAGTGATCCTTCTGCCTCCGCCTCCCAAGTAGATGGATTATAGGCGTGCACCACCATGCCTGGATAATTTTTCTATTTTTTGTAGAGACAGGGTCTCAATTTTGCTCAGGCTGGTCTTGAACTCTTGGCCTCAAGTGATTTTCCCATCTTGGCCTCTGAAAGTGCTAGGATTACTGCTGTGAGCCACCATACCTGGCCTAAAAATGATTTTTTAAAATAAATATTTCATCTTTTACTTAACCACAGTAAATGCTCTTTGAAAATATATGAAATACAAAAAGGTAATTTTCCTGGTTTTCATTTCAGTAGAATAGAATATATTACATAATGTCATTTTATGAGTGTTATTTTTAGTATGTCTGAGTATGGCTGTTATTTCATTTATTTATTATTTAATTTCGGGAAATTATGGGGGTACAAACATTTTGGTTACATGTCATGACTTTGCCACACCCTAACCCTGATTCAAGACATGCTGTTTCCCCTGCTACAACACTCACCACGTCCATTAGTTGTGAGTTTACCCACCCCCAACCCTGCTACCCCCAAAGAATATTACTACTGTGTGAGCACCTTAGTGTTGATCAGTCAGTGCCACTTTGATAGCAAGTATGTGTGGTACCTATTCTTCCATTCTTGTGATACCTCACTTCAGAGGATAGGCTCAACCTCTATCTGGGGAAATATAAGAGGTGCTAAATCACCATCATCATAATTGAGTACTATTCCATTGTATACATATACCATAATTGATTAATCCACTTATGGATTGATGGGCACTTGTGTTGTTTCCACATCTTTGCAAAAGTGAATTGTGCTGCCATAAACATTCGAATGCAGATGTCTTTATTATAGAATGACTTCTGTTCCTTTGGATAGATGCCTAATAGTGGTATTGCTAGTGGATCAAATGGAAGTTCTGCTTGTAGCTCTTTGAGGTATCTCCAAATTCTTTTCTGCAACAGTTGCACTAATTTGCACTCCCACCAGCAGTGTAAGAGTGTTCTTATCTCTCCACATCCTCACCAGCATTTGTTCCTTTGGGATTTTTGATATAGGCCAATCTTACTGGAGTTAGGTGATATCTCATTGTGGTTTTGATTTGCATTTCCCTAATGATTAGAGATGTTGAGCATTTTTTATGTCTGCTGGCCATTATTCTTTTGAAAAGTTTCTGTTCATGTCCTTTGCCCATTTATTGATGGGGTTATTTGATTTTTTTCCTGTTGATTTTTTTTTTTTTTGAGTTCTAGATAGATTCTTGTTATCAGCCCTTTATTGGATTGTAGAGAGAAAATGTTTTCTCCCATTCTGTAAGTTGTCTGTTTGCTCTAATGATAGTTTCCCTGGCTGTACAAAAGCTTTTTAATTTGATCAGGTCCCATTTGTTTATTTTTGTAGCTGCTGTGATTGCTTTGGGGGTCTTTTTCATAAGTTCTTTACCTAGGACAATGTCTGAAAGAGTCTTCCCTACATTTTCTTCTAGGATTCTTAAGGTTTCATGCCTTAGGTTTAAGTCTGTTGTCCATCTAGAATTGATTTTTGTTAAAGGTGAGAGGTGGGGATCCAGTTTCAATCTTCTGCACGTAGCTATCCAGTTTTCCCAGTAAGATTTATTGAAAAGGGATTCTTTTTCCCAGTGTATATTTTTGTCTGATTTGTCAAAGATTAGATGACAATATGCCAATGGTTTTACCTCTGGATTTTCAGTCCTGTTCCAAAGGTCTATGTCTCTATTCTTGTGCCCATACCATGCTGTTTTAAGTATTATAGCCTTGTAGTACAGCTTAAAGTCTGATAGACTGATACCTCACAGTTTGTTCTTTTTGCTTAAGATTGCTCTGGCTATATAAGGTCTTCTCTGGTTACATACAAAGTGTAGAATTATTTTTTCTAAATCTTTAAAGAAAGATGCTGGTACTTTGATGGGGATCGCATTAATTTTATAGATCATTTTAGGTAGTATGCGCATTTTAACAATGTTGATTCTACCAATCCATGAGCAGGGTAGATTTTTCCATCTGTTTACATCTTCTACAATTTCTTTTCTTAGTGTTTCATAGTTCTCCCTGTATGTCTCTCAACTCTTTTGTTAAATATATATTTAGATATTTGATTTTCTTTGAGGCTATTGGAAAAGGTACTGCATTTTTGATTTGAGTTTCAGCTTGACTGTTATTGGTGTATACAAAGCCTCTGATTTGGGTATCCTGAGACTTTTCTGAATTATTAATTTTGTATCCTGAGACTTTTCTGAATTCATTTATCAATTCCAAGAGTCTCTTGGTTGAATCCTTGGGGTTTTCTAGCTATAACAACATATCATCAGCAAACAGTGACAGTTTGATCTCTTCTGCCCCCATTTAGACACCCCTAATTCCCCTCACTAATCTAATTACTCTAGCAAGGACTTCCAGCACTATGTTGAATAGAAGTGGGGATAGTGGACATCCTTGTCTGGTTCCAGATCTAAATGGGAATGGTTTCGATTTTTTTCCCATTCAGAATGATATTGGCTGTGGGTTTGTAATATATGGCTTTGCTAATTTTAAGGTATGTCCTGTCTATGCTTATTTTGCTAAGAGTTTTTATCATAAAGATGTGCTAGACTTTGTCAAATGCTTTTTCTGCATCAGTTGAGAGAATCATATGGTCTTTGTTCTTGCTTTTATCTATGAGGTGAATTGCGTTGATAGATTTGCATATGTTGAGCCAGCCTTGCATCTCTGGTATAAAGCCCACCTGGTCCTGGTGAATTATTTTTTAATGTGCTGTGGTATTCAATTTACTAAAATTTTGTTGAGGTTTTTTTCATCAATATTCATGAGGGATATTGGTCTGTAGTTTTCTTTTTTTGTTGTGTCCTTTCCTGGTTTTGATATCAAGGTGATGTTGGCTTCATATAATGAGTTAGGGAGGATACCATCTTCCTCAATGTTGTGGAAAAATTTCTTTAGGTATGAGTTGTTCTTTGAATGTTTGGTAGAACTCAGAAGTGTAGCTGTCTGGTCCGGGACTTTTCCTTTCTGGAAGGTTTTAAATTTTTAAATATTTTACTCTTTTAATGACAGTTTAATGTTTATTTAGGAGTAGTTTAGCTATTCTAATTAGAGAAGGGAATTTTTTTTATTTACTTTAGTTTAACATTTCCCCTGATCTAAAGAAAAAGATGTCAAAAGAAAACCTAGGGCATACACACAAACATCCATCCCCACAAACCCAGATAACCTAAAAGAAAAAAGGGCAAAGTTCTGTTCAACAGAGAAAATTATCTTCGCTTCTGGAAGATGTTTCCACGTCTCATTCCACGTCCTCTTCCTCTTGCAGCCATTTGGGCCTTCAGAAATAGCAGCTTTACCTCAGCTGGCCCCTGCGCCTTGATATTTATTTTTCATGCTCTTTAACATGGGTGCATTTTTCAGCATGTCAGGCAAGATTAGAAAACGGATCTTGCTGCCATGGATGTACACCTGCTCCAGCTGTGCCACTCGGCCATCTCTGTATGTGACTGTGATGTTGGACATCTAGCAGTTCCTATTATCTTCAGCTTCAATGAGCTTCCCCCAGTATACCTCGCTGGTGTTTGTCTCACATGTTACGATGTGGCCTTCGGCCTTGTGCAGGACTTTAATCGGTACGCCAATAGACATCTTGGCAGGATTAGAGTTTGGTTCTGGCTTTCTCTTTACTCTCTTTGGTGCCACAGAGAACAAGAGAAGGGAATTTTACCAGTTTAAATTTAGTGAAGACACTCACCAAGAATATTTCTGTGGATGAGTGTCATGGGAAATCATCAATGATTTAATTTGGACAATTTTTATTTTTGCATGATTTCAGAAAAGCAAACTTTGTGTAATCATTTGTAGCTGTCATTTCGGAGGATTGACATTGGCTCCAGCTCTTGTGTTCACTAGGGGGAATAATTTTATTGGAGACTTTCCAGTAGGTGATAAAATAATTTGGTTGGTTAATAAATTTTTTTTTCTATTGTGAGAAAAAGGCAATTCTACAAGACAGGATATGACTTATCACTTTTCACATTAAACTTAGTCTAAATGAGGAAGTATCTCCAGAAGGATTCTGAACATGAATTTCATCTACTTTCAGATGGTGTGTGTAAGTGCAAGCATGCTGGAAAGCCCTTAACTGCTAGGCATGGTCCAATTTATTTTCATATAGTAAGAGAGAAAATGATAAAAACACCAAAACTGCAGTGGATCAATAGGAAGGGAACATTCAGGCTTCCTTAGGAGTTAGTGAACATAGAGGAAAATTTTGTCTGTTTTTCAATAAAATTCCACTTGAATGTCTGCCTGATTTCCAAATGATTGAGAAAGAAAAAATGGTGAAATTTAAAAGCCAGATAGCAGTAGAGTATTATCAATATCCTTTTTATCCCAAAGGTAGAAAGCATTCTTTTTAGTAATTTTGCATTTCCCTTACTAGTTTAGTTAAATTGTATGTAATTGTTTTGAATTGATTTAATGATTACAAAACGAATTAAGCCTACTTTTCCATGTCAATGAATACCTAGTTTGTGTGCTGTCAAAAATATCATTTTATATACAAGGCAGAATAGTGTAGAAAATATATACATATTGAAAGTCAGACCTGAGTCCCAAATCTTCCTCTGCCCCTTAATAAATGGGAAGCCTTGGCAAAGTTACTTCACCCAAGCCTCAATTTTCTCTTCTGTAAAATCAGGCTAATGCCTGCTTTCTATACTTGTTCTATGAATAAGAAATACTATACATAGAAAATTCTTACTGCTGCCTGGCACATAGTAGGAGTTTAAAACATGGTAGCATTTACATGGCTAAAAATACTCATATAATTACTATATATTTAAAAAACTAACAACATAGATGTTGTTAGGAAATTTGTTGAGTGAGGAATGGCTGAAGAAAAGCAAGGAAGTAGGCTTACTTCATGTCTTGGGCAAAATGGAGAAATTACAGAAAAGAGAGAGTTTCCTTTGAGCCAAACAAAACAAAACAGCAAGACAACTAAACATTTCTTAGTGGATGGAGGATTTCTGTGTAAGGAGTAGTCCTTGTCTCCATCTTTTGGGTGGTACTAGTTTTACCATCTTCCTGGTTCCACAGGAAATGATTTTCCCATCAACCTTGGATATGTGATATCATTCACTTTTTTCTTGCTCAAATAAATCCTTTTCCAACAGGACAATATGCGTATTGCTCCAAATGCATTTTTCATTCCAAAATTGGCAAGAATTCTCCATGCTCTTGGGTACGATGACATCTGTTAGTATTGATTAGTATCAAGTTGTCTATATTTATGCATCTACTCAAATACTAGACAATCTTTGTAGCAGAATATCTGTATTTATTTTTGCTTTCTACTGTTACCACATTTTCCTGTAAAACACATTCACAGTAGTTTAAATAATGTCCTGGGGGAGTTAATGTGGATAAGTCATCCTTCTTTTTTTGGTGCTTCAGTTTCCCTTTGGCTCTCATGGAATGCCTGCTTTTGCCCTTTGAGTGTTTAAAGACTACATGTTGTACCCCCAGTGTTCTTTCTAATTTAAGAATTGACATAAGAGAAACTAAAAGTGTGTAAGCAGTAGAGAACAGAGTCATAAAGGAGAGACTCTAGAGCAGAGAGATATCAAAGAGTTTAACTGGGTATTCAAGAAAATTAAGGAATAACTTATCAGGACCTTATTGATATGGACTTAAGTGGTAACTGACCAATTGATATAGCACAGACTGAAAAAATTGGCTATATTTGGAAAAAGAATAGTATGGCCAAAACAATGAGGGGGAAAATTATTATAAATACAGCATTCACCATGGTATTCTTGTTAAAAGCCAACCAAGAGAGAAGAAGAACACGCTAGGAAAATTTTAAAAATCTACATGGAAATGTTGAAATGTAAAGAAGAAAGAAAATTTAATGATTAACACAGAGTGAAGAAAGGCATGTAGAATGTCAATGAAAAATGTTGCTGTTTGAGTAAAAAATGTTGCAGTTTGAGTAGAAAATGCTTGCAGCTTGAGAGGAGAAATGACTAATTTTTTTCTCCTGTTGAAATAATAGAGATGATGTAACACATAGAAGAGCTATACTAAAATTGATGCACAATAATTTTTGTAAGTAGAAAGGGGCAGAAAACAAGAGTTTTTAGATGGCATAGTATAAAAAGAGACAT
Source organism: Microcebus murinus (assembly GCF_040939455.1). Lineage (NCBI taxonomy): Eukaryota > Metazoa > Chordata > Mammalia > Primates > Cheirogaleidae > Microcebus > Microcebus murinus. The sequence continues at coordinate 131,729,565 of NC_134104.1, read as the reverse complement.
TTACTACCGTTAATGAACGAGTAGTCTTAAAAGAGAATGACAATACTTCTTTCACATTCAGAAAACAGAGGCTCCATATATCTGAATTAGTTAAAAATCACTTGAATGCTCAAAGGTAGGAAATTGGTTAGCTTCCATATATTGGAAACCTCTGCTGCATTCAAATGAAGATGAAGATAAGCAATTTCTGCCATAGAAAGATGTTTATGCCATATTTTAGGTGAACACAAGTAGATAATAAAAGTACACATAGTACAATCCTTTTATTTTGATAAAGAACATGTATGTGCTCTCGTAGGAAAAATTCTGAATGCATTCACCAAAAAGTTAAAGTGGCTACTTAGCAAAATTATGCATGCATGCATTCATTCATTCATTTGATGTTTATTGAACGTATATTATATGCCAGGCACTATGCAGGGCTCTGAGTAGGTGTTTATAAATGGAACAGACGTGCTCCCTGTTCCATTGGCACTTCAATTCTAGAGGAAAAAGAAATACTTAAGAAGCAAATAGATAAATAAGAGTAAATAGACATTGGTAAGTGCTCAGAAGGAGATAAGCAGGATATGAGAATGCTATGGCACAGGCTAATGGGGTAGAGGCAGGGGCTGCTTAGGCAGGCTGGTAGGTTGAGCAAAGCCTCTCTCCGGAGGTGATAGTTAACCTGGCACGTGGAAGGGAAGGAGCTAGCCCTTTGAACAGCCAGAAGGAGAATGTGAGAGGTGTGGAAATAAAATGGATATGTACAGACAACAAACATTTTTTTGAACTCAAGGGGCTTAGGGATGTGAATTCAGGGAATAGTTCTGTAAAAATGGAATATACTAGAGTAGGTTTGCGATTTTTTTTTTTTTTAATACTTGCACCACAGAAATCTTAAGAACAGTTATTCTGCTATTTGGACATCATTTTGTAATCAGGAACAAAAAGCAATGAAGGTTAGGAAAAAGACGTCCAAGCTGCAGAATGGCAAAAGGTTGAGGTCTCTAGACTTGGCAAAGCGAAAGTTGTTACAAATACAAAGAAGGCAGTTTTCATACAGAAAACAAGGTGGGAGTTTGAGAAAGTCAAAGGTGGAAATAAACAAGCAGCAATGACACGGTATGTTGTCAGCTCGTAGATTTTGGTGGATGAAAAATATAGAGCAATGGAAAGGTAAGATGCGACTGTGAACTAATGCCAGATTTTCATGAATTACTCATTGAATTCATCTTATCTCATCATTTGAAAATCACATATTACAGAAAAAGAAACAACTCCTCCCCAACCCTGCAAGACTCAGCTCATGTCCCACTCCCTTCATGGAACTGTCCTGATGATTCCAGCACAGTTGGTGTTTATTTTCTGAATTTTCATAGCATTTATAATAAACACTATAATTTACAATGCTGTAGTCAATACTAGCACTTGATTGGAGCTAATGATTTCATTTTCATAAAATTCACCCATTATGTATTATCTATAGTTTTTAATTTCTTAGGCAAGATGCTAAAGACATCATCTGAGAAATATGAGAATGAATTCTTTTAGCATTTTACCCTTTTTCTCTAGTTTTTTAAAAGTTGTTATACCCAGACTGGATTCAACTCTAGTATTTTTAAGAGACTTGTCTTTATTACAACTTTCCAAAAGTATTCAGCTGAGATTTCATAGAAACAACTCTTTATTCTCATACTTATCAGTTGATTATTACATTAAATTACATAATAATAAAAAAAAGTTCAACTTAACTGACTCTGGTTAAAGTATAACTCAATTGGTATAATCCCTGTCATTAAGTAGGGTGTATGTGTGCATACTGGTCACAAGGGCCAGCATAATGTTGGCATCAGTTGGTACATTTTCTGGAGGGATTGGAAGAGCCTCCGTTAATCTGTGATTGGGTGTGTGAGTGGAAGATAGCTTTGAAAGTTCCTTCTATATTAACTTTCTATATTCATTTTTTTTCATTTCAGTCTTCTAGCTTAGATGGTAGTTTGACCATCATGGGTTGTTGAAACAACTACTGCATTCAAGAATAGCCACTAAAGTGTTTACATCAAATAGTAGTGTTTCATAGGAAGGTTAGAATATAGCTGGACATGATGGCTTGCACTTGTAGACCTGGCTACTCAGAAGGTTGAGGCAGGATGATGGCTTGAGCCTAGGAGCTCGAGACCAGCTTGGGCAACATAGCAGGACTGTGTCTCTTTAGAAAAAAAGATATCAGCTAGGGCTGTAGGATTTGCCACCAGGGAATCCCATAAGCTCCTTGTGCCAAGGGTGCTTGAATATCCCTACAACATGGCAGCTAGCTTCTCTCAGAGTGAGTGATCCATGAGAATCCTCCTTGCATTAAATAAGGAAATGCATGTAAAGGGGTTAGCACAGTGTATGGCCCACGATACATGTACAGCTGTTATTAGCTGAATTTTAATATATATATTTTTTTGCAGACTAATGAGAAAGTTAAGGCAGTTTCAGGAGCTAGCTGTCTTTGGGATAATCTATGATGGGGATGGAAGGTGTTCTTTTCCTGAGGGATATTTGGGATCGTTTGTTTTTTTAGGGACAAACATTAACTTTCTGGGATAGAGGGACAGAGTTGGATGTTGTTTTAAAAGAGGGTTCCCTATGCTTTTATCCCTGAGTCCTATCATAGCTGAAAATTGGGAAGGTGAGGCAATTCTCTGTGCATCTCAATGAAAGGTCCAAAGAGATCTTTATCCATTACTGGCTTAAAGAGACAACAGCTGCCACGAGGAAAGTATTTTTTGACCCAGAAAACATTTAGTGCCATGTACTCGATATCTGATTTAGCTCCTGCATAACCATGAGATGACATCAACTCATTTATATCTCTTGTGGCTTTATGTATAGTAATAGTTCTCAGCCTGGGGAGTCCTGGGGAGGGAGTTCCCTGAAATCTTTTCAGGGGGTCCATGACATCAAAACTATTTTCTTAATAATACTAAGGTGTTACTTGCCTTTTCACTTTTGTTTTCTCATGAGTGAACAGTGGGATTTTTTAGAGGCTAAATGATGTGTGATATTGTAACAGAGTGAATATAGAAGTAGATAGGATAATCCAGTTGCCATTGATTGAGCCAAACATTAAAGAGATTTGCAAAAATGTAAAGCAGTGATATTCTCTCATTAATTTTTTTGTTTTGGAAAATATACTATTTATGATAATATAATGAGTTTATTATTATTTATAAATGGATATTTAAAAATTTTCTGTTTTAATTTCAAATATAGATAAATATTGATAAATATCACCCATGTAAACAAAAAGCTCTTTGGGATTTTTGATAACTTTTACAAGCATAAAGAAATCCTGAGACCAAAAAGTTTTAGAACCAGTGATATAGAAGAGAGGAACTGTACCCTAAAAATGGTATAGTCAAGAGATTTAAAATTTCTAATGACCAACTAGAATTTACAGCTTATATTATTATGGATACTTTATTCTAAACATTTTTAAAGGGAAATAAATTTTAAGAGCACTTAAAAGTTTTGCCTCAAAGCTTTGAAGCAAAGCCAGACACAATGTTGAATTAATGAAAAGGAAAAAACAGACAAATATTTCTAAAAGAATCTCCTAGCAGAAGAGGAATTGATGTGAGATAAATAAATTATCATGACTGTGTAATGGCACAGTTTTAAAAAATAAATGGAAAAAGTTAGAATTTAACTAGTGAGCCTTGACACTAAAATATTCCTATTTTTATTTTCTTTATTAAAAAAGGGGGAAAATTTTCTGAAATTGCAGTATAGCTAAATGTTTTAGTCTGCTTGGACTGCTATAACTAAGAACCGTGGACTGGGAAACTTATAAACAATAGGAATTTATTTCTCATAATTCTAGAGGCTGAAAGTCTGAGAGCAGGATGCCAGCATGGTCAGGTCCTGGTGAGGGCCCTCTTCTGGGTTGCATACTGCCAACTTCTCATTGTATCTTCACGTTTTTGAAAGCCAGCTAGCTAGCTCTCTGGCCTCTTCTTATAAGGGCACTAATCCCATTCGTGAGGGCTCCATAGTATTTATGACCTAATTACCTTCCAAAAGCTCTGCCTTCTCACATCATCACACTGGGGGTTAGGAATTTAACATACAAATTTTGGGGGGACAAAAAAGATTCAGTCTACAGTATTAAATTACTCATACTTGGTTAATTTTCTTTATTAATGATGTTCATTGTTACATGTGCTGGCGATTATAATGCATGATTTTAACTGACACAAAGAAGAAATAGCTGCTCAAATGCCAAGCCAATGTAGTAATCATTTGTAAGAAATACTTAGATTCTTAAAATAGTGGGGATAATTTTATATGTAGATCGATAGTATGTTTAACTACAGTCTTTTAGTGGCTTGCATTATATGCTGTGATTCATCTTTGTGAGTCATGATTAACAACATGACCTATTTGTACATATTTAGTTTTTGAGAACTGGGTAACAATAGGTGATATATTTCAGTGATATCATTAAGATTCAAGAGCCGCTACAAAGGCGGGTCCTTGGAATAACATTTCATTAATTGCCCACATAGTTTTCAATCAGTAGCTAACCCCTAATTATTCTGAAAGTTCATCCTTGAGCATGCATTCCTTAAAATAACATTTATCATTTTTTTTCACATTGCAAAAGGAATATGTATTCATGATAGAAACTATAGAGAACATGGAGAAGCAAAAAGAATTAAATAAAAATCATGGGCAAGTTTTTCTCATGAAGATTACTCAACCTGTTTACATTTTGATAAATAGCCTTTCAGTCTTTTTTGATGTGTAAATATATATATATATTTTTTTCTTTTGCAAAAATAGGACCATAGTATAGATACCATTTTGTAATTTGCTTGTTCCCCCAACATTATTTCATAAACATCTCTCTTTCAGATATATATTTTATCGGTATTCACATTCTCTGAAGTTCTCCAGACATTTTTATCAACATTATCTTAGATTATGAGAATATATTATGGTAACTTGAAGGTTGTATTCCTTAAGTTCTTGGCTGCAAATAACAGTAGATGACTGGCTAAATTTCACCAAAAAAGGAGTTTACTGAAAAGTATTGTCAGCTCCCGAATGGAGGAAAGTAGGGGCAGGGGAGAGGGTGGGGAGAAAATGGGCCAACCTGGTTCAGAAAACGGAAAACAAATGCCTACTACAATGAAACACTAGAATTTTCTGCCTAAATATCTGTACATTTAAAAATGAGGCCTGCCTGCTTGACTCTTCAGAATCTATTGCATTCACTTAGATTTGGAGCTAAGAGAAAATAGGTATGGGCTGGAGGCCAAAATGGTAAAAGATTAACAACCCAGACACTGATATAAATCGGAAGGACTCATGCAGCTCAGGACCAGAGGGGTTATTATATAATGAGACTAGCATACTAAAGATCCCTGGGCTTGCTGCGCTGAGATCACATGTAGGACAGGCAGGTTTGCCTTTTTCACTTATTGCTGTTTATGGAGCACACATTTTTGTTATTTATTTGAATGATGGGAAATGACCACAGTGGGCTGCCCTGAGGACTGTGAGAGTCAGCTGGGAACAGAGGCCGGACGCCCCGAATGTGAAACGCTGAGTGTGTGTGGACGTGGAACAACTGCGGAGGTGAGCCCAGGACGTGCAGGAATCCTAAAGATTTAAGGGCTGTGCTATATCATAGTGGCAAATCAAGCCCTTTCATCCCTCTCTCCCCCTTCTCCCTCCCCTAAATTGCTAAATCTGTGACCATGTGTTAATCTGACTGATATAACAGCTTGAAACTAGGCCATTTGAAATATAGGATGACTTGTTGGGGATAAGCGAGAAAATATGCCATTTTGAAAAGCCGTCTTCTACTCAAATCATTGCATAATGGCATTCCGCAGCATTAAAAATGACATGGAGAAGAAATAGAGCTTCGAGAATAGAATTGCTCTTAGCTTTCTTTAGCGTTCTGAGGAGGTTTCACAGAATGTACCCTTGGTTAATTCGGTAAAACTAGATCTCCAGCGACTGTTCCAACTGGGAGAGGCTGGTCTGTGTATAGCACTAGGTGGACTCTTCGTGGTGACACAAAACAATTCTTTGTTGTCCTCTACTCCCCCAACCCCCAAAAGAAAAAGCCCTAGTGGTGTTTGATTCTTAAAAGGTGACATTGCTGAGAAAATTAATGACCCAGTACATGCAACTTTATTTTTTTTCATCCTTGTCTTTTCTCAGAAAATAAGGAGGCAAAGGGTTGGCAAGGGGAGGAAGGGTCAAGGAATGGGAAGTAAAAGGAGAAAGGAAAAGGAGGGAACACCTATCTGTTAGAACCTACCAGTCCTAGTTACTTCACACATATCTTCTCAGTTAATTCTCTCAACCACTCTGTGAGTGACTGTATTAGTATTTCCATCTTACAGAGGAGTTAGCTGAGGCACAGAGAGGATAGGAGATTTGCCCACAACCACAGATGCTAAGTAGAAAAACCATATTCAAACTAATTTCTTCCACTTAATACTTTTTTCATCATAATACTTGAGGGTAAGGAAAAGGAAAGAAGTAAAGGACCTTGCATTGATGGGGAGAGGGGAGAAGGAAAACAAGGCGAGTTTATGACATTTGTTAATGTTGACATCTGTGTTGGTAGTTGATTACAATATAGTATGTAATACAAAAATTATGCAAGTGTGATTTAAATGTAAAGAACTGATTATGAACTCAATTTAAAGACATAGTAGCTAACCACTAATTAATAAGAAAGCTCCGTCTGTTCCTTACATATCCATGTTCTTTGCATTATCAGGAGCATTTTTGTGATAATTCATTCCAATGTATGGCAAGTTTTGTAAATGGCTCTATCTATTGTCCAATCATTCATCCATCCATTTTTTCTCATATGTATACCTACTATATATATTAACATACACATACACAAATATACACTAAGGGTTTTTCTTAGAGCATCTTTAGGTTTTTACATTATTTACAGTAATATGACATTTTCTTATTATAAAAATATTTGCTCATTGAATGAAAATTTTAAAATGTGATGAAAATAAAAATCACCCAAATCTTATAAATCAGTGGAAATGGCTATTGGCATTTTGTTCTATTTCCCTCTATTCTAAACTGCGTATGTATAGAAAAATATTTTCTATTGAGATAATTATAGATATACAGGATGTTACAAAAATAGCAGAGTTGTTCTGTGTATACTTCACCCAGTTATACCCAATGGTTATAATTTATATTACTATAGTACAATATCAGAAGCCAGGAAACTGCCATTAGTACAATGGATGTATATATAATAGTTTTATGTCATTTTTATCACGTGTGTATTTGTGTAACTAGCACCATAATATATTAAAAATTGGGATCATTCTGTACAATTTGCTTTATAATGTTTTTCTTTTAACAATATACCATATTAAGAATGTGTTTCAATACAATTATTATCTCTCGTAAAATGGTAACATTTTTATGTCTGTCTAGTATTCCATTGTATAGACATAAGTCTTTGTGTGTGCATCTCTGATAATTTCTTTAAAGTAAATAGAAAAAAAGTGGAATTAGGCGGTCCTGGCTATGGACATTGTAAAGATTATTTACCATATACTACCCCTGGAATTGCCCCTGGAAATGTATTGGTTTCTACTCATGTGACCAAAGTGAATGATGATGTCCATTAACCAGTGACTTAGCCAACATGGCTGTTAGCATTAAAAAAAAATCAATACGTATTTGATAGGTGAAAAATATTGTATTGTGCTTTAATTCACATATATTTAATTTCTAGTAAGGGTGAATACTTTTTATGTTTGTTGAACATTTATATGTCTTTTTATAAATTTTTTCTTCCTATACGTTACCCCAATTTTTCTATCGGGCATATTTTTCCTTTATTTATTTATAAATGTCTTTTATGTGTGAAGGATAGTATCCTATTGTCCCATATGTAGTGACATTTTTTGTATGTTTGTTCCAGTTTGTTGTTCGGTTTTAAATTTTGTTTATAAAGATTCTTCTTAGTAGAAGTTAAGAATTTTTGTGTTGTCAAACTTATCAATCTTTTTAAAGTAGTTTCTGCCTTTGGAGAGCCCTTTTCTACATTGAAATAATTAGGTTATATTTTCTTTTTTTCTTTTAGGATTTCTTTTTTATATTAACTCTTTAAACCATCTGCTATCTATTTTAGTGTATAGGTAAGCATCTAATTTGATTTTATTCTTACTTGTTAGCTATCCCACCAACAGTTATTAAAAATAAAGCCCTTTTCATTAATTTGAAATATCTTATTTATCATATATTGAAGTCACATGTATACTGCACAAAGGGTAGAAAGTGGATTTGAACTCCTTCATACATTTACTCATTCATTCATTCACTCCTTCATTCTTCCATTCACTCATTCCACAAACATTTGTTTGGTACCCACTGTGTACTTTAGATGCAGTGGTTAAAATAGTGTACAAGATGGACAAGGTGTCCTCATAGGACTTTCTTTCAGGATTGGGTTGGGGAGTGGAAAAAGGTTATAGCAAATAAATAAAAAAGGATGGAAATTTTAGGTAGAAGTTCTGTAAGAAAGAGAAACTATGACTGCTTCTCATGACCTCATATCCTACTGCAAGTCACCACAATCTCTTGCTTGGATTATTGCAGTGGTTTTTTAGCCAGGCTCCTTGATTCAGTGCTTTCTTTTTTATGGTCTATTCTCCATCAGGATTGTCAGACAGTCCTTCTAAAACAAATCAGATCATATCACTCCTCTCCTCTAAAGCCTCCATGTCTCCCTCTTCATTATCTATTGTTAGGTAACAAATTATCGCAAGTTAGTGGTTTAAAACAATACACATTTGTTATCCCACAGTTTCAGTGGGTCAGGAGTTGGGAATAATTGGCTGTCCTCTTAGACTCTATCTGCCATCCCTCACCCCACATCACTGAGATAAGGAGGCAAAGCCCTTAAATGGCCCTGGAAGCTTCAGTAATCCACCCCCTGTCCTTCACATCTCTCTGAACCCAGCTCCCTTTCCCCATCTTCTCCCTCTTTGGGGTCCCTTCACTGCAGCCCAGCGGCCCCTCCGATGTCCTCAAACTGGCCAGGCGCACACTGGCCTGGGTGCTGTTCTCACTGCATGGAGCATTCTTCCTACCCACCGCTCTGACTCCCTTGCCTCCTTCAACTCTTTGTTAAAGTCAATTCTCAGTGTTCATGTACTGCCACCCCTCATATAATGATGCAAACCTCTTCTCCCCACCCATGCTCCTGCACTCCCCATCTCCCTTACTCTGCTCTCTATTTTCTTTCTTCCACAGCACGACTGCTTGTGACATGTTACATTTGCTGTGGTTATTACTTACTGTCTGTCTCACCCCTCTAGAAAGTAACCTCCGTTAAACTCCATGAGGGCAAGAGTCTTTGTTTTCTTCATGACATGTGCTCAGCACCCAAAACAGTACCTGGTGCAAAGCAATGTTTAATAAATATAGAATGAATGAACAGGGTTGGAAACTACTTAATGAAGAGGTGGAGGTGAGGACATTTGAGCCAAGTTCTGAATGATAGGAGGTCTCCTCGGAAAAGATATAGGGGAAGATCATTTTGGGCAGATAATTTAAAGAGAATTTATACAGAAGCTCTTCTGAGCACTTTTCAAACATTAATTCATTTAATCCTCTAACAATCATATGATACAGGTACAGTTATTATTCCTATGATACAGATGAGGAAACTGAGGCACAGGGGAATTAAGTAACTTACCTGAGTATCGTAGCTAATATTTAAACAGGCAGGCAAGAAGCTGCACCATATGAAGCCAGAGTCTGCACACTTAACCACTATGCTACCTTTTAAGGCATAGCCAGTACAAAGGGCCTGAGGCTGGGGCAAACTTGGGGTTTTGGAAGGATGGCAGCAAGACCAGTGTGGCTGGTGTTTATTTAGAGATGAGAAACATGATCACAGGAACAGAGTCCATGGAGGTAGGCAAAGGTGAGAATGGAGAGGCTCTTTCAACCTGGGGAAAAGAGGAGGTATAGATGATTCCCATTGCTGGAGGCTTTCAATAGTAGGGATGGGATCTGTTTTAGGTTTTAAAATTAATTTCTCTGGATCATGGATGGAGAAGGAACTTTATGAGGGTGAAGAAGGAGGAAAATTAAAAAATATCCTCAAAAACAATTCTGTTTCCTAGGGATATATTTTTTATATAGTTATATTAGTTTATATACACCTCTTGGATTCCATGTTTTATTAATTAATGGAATGTCTTTATATTTTTATTATATTATTTTTTGTATAGTGAGCTTTAATTTCTGAAAATGCAGAGGACACAACATTGGAGTTTTTGAGACGACAAACAGAAAGGAATCATGTGCACTGATGTCAAGCTACAACCAATCTGTAATAGCCTGGCTCATTTTCAAAATTCAATCTTATTTTTTTAACAGCTTTATTGAGGCATAATTTACACACCATAAACTTCATCTAGTTTAAGTGAATAACTTTATGGGTTTTAGCATATTTACAGGATTGTGGAACCATTATCACATTCTAATTTTAGAACATGCCCATCACACCAATAAGAAACTTCATACCGATTAGCAGTCACTTCCCATTCTCCTCTCAGCCTTGGCAACCATTAATCTACTTTCTGTCTTTATGAATTTAGCTTTTCTGAACATTTTGTGTAAATGGAATCATACAGTATGTGATTGTTCATGTCCAGTTTCTTTCACTTAGCATAATGTTTTTGAGGCTCATCCAAGTGTTAGTATGTATAAGTACCTCATTGCTTTTTATTGCTTAATAGTATTCCATTGTATGGTTATGCTGTTTTATGTTTTGCTTCTTGTTCAACAGTTGATGGACATGTGAGTTATTTCTACTTTTGGCTGTTATAAATAAGGCTGCTTTAGACATTCTTGTATAAGTCTTTGTGTGGACATATGTTTTAATTTCTCTTGGGTGAACATTTCTTTTGGGAGGAATGCAATTGCTGGTATTTTTTTGGGTAAATCTATATTTACATTAATTTTCAGTCTTATAAACCAGAACAACTTACACTATGACTTTATTTTGATGAATTGTCATCCCCAAATTATTTTGATTATCTTGCTATTAGATATAGATTTATAAAATTAGCTCTTGTGGTATACTTGAAATTTTAGCCTACTTAATAAGGAATGTCTTTGCATTTCATGTTTTAAAATATGGAGACATAATTTCTGTGTGCTCATAGATTTTTCTCTTGGTCCTCAATTTGTGATTTGATTAAAAGTGTCCTTAAAATGAAGATGTTCTCTAAATTTTTGTTTTAGCATGCATAACATATGGAGTTATTTCTCTGTCTTTAAAATTTTCTGTAGAACAGGAGGTTTGAAAATCATGGAGTGAATATCTTTCTTCTTTGTTATTTTAGGTGCTGACATTTTTAATTCAATTTAGCAGTGGCCTTATATTTTTAAAGTTAATGAAGTGGATTTCAGGTTCAGTTAGCAGTAATTTAAGATGACAATTCAATCATTAGTGAAACTAATTATTAAATGGAAAACTCACTGTAATACTCAAGCTCATAATGAAATAAAACCTTAGGTCCACAGTTTTGCTATTCAAAAACTGTGAGCTGGTTGGTGTGTAGCTCTTTTAACAAAGCAGCACAATAGTAAGGTTGAGAGATGGCAGTCTTGTACATGATATTATTTTCAGTGGACTGACATTAAATATTTAGATTCATTTCTAGTCATGGTTTTATTTAGCTAAATCACAGCACATAAAGAACTTTGTTTCATAGTATCTCCAGCAGTGTTTCTAAAAGGAAATGTATTCATTATGTTTATCCCTGTGACAGGTATAGTAATTACCATGTTTATGCAATAAAAACAAAATAGGAATGATGCTATTATGAATACTTTTATAGCTTTATTTTGGTAAGCAAGTGTATGCATTTCTTTTGGTATATACCTGAAGCAAACTTGCTGGATCATAAAAAATGTGGTGTTTAACTTTGATAGTTAAACCATTTTGAGAGCCAAATCATTTTCCAAAGTGTTTGAACTACCTGCTAATCCTACCAGCAGTGCTTGAGAGTGTCTGTGATTCTATCTTATTTGAATAGGTAGAACTGGCAACAGTGCATGTCTATCAAGAGTAAAATGGAAGAATAAGTGGTGATGTCCTAGTCAATTTGGTCTATAGTCAGCTACTATAACAAAAATATTAATACCTAGATTGACTGGCTTTAACAACAGTTATTTGCTTCTCACAGTTTTGGAGTCCATGAAGTCCAAGATTAAGGTACTAGAAGATTTGGTGTCTAGGAAAGTTCCATTTCCTGGTTCATAGATGTCTTCTCACTGCATCTTCACATGGCAGAAGGGGTGAGGGAGCTCTTTGGAATCTCTTTTATAAGGGAGCTAATCCCATTCATCAACATTCTGTGTTCATGACCTATTCACCTCTCAAAGGCCTCTCCTCCTAATAACGTCACATTTTTCCATGGTAGAAATTGGGTTGGGATTTTAACATGTGACTTTTAGGAGGCACAAACAGTCTATAACATGTGGTATATGTATACATTGGAATACCACATAAGAATGAATATGAACTATACTGTTCTGGTAACAACATGAGTGAACCTCAAAGATACAATGTTAAAGAATAAAATATACTATATGACCTCTATTTTTATAAAGTTCAAAGAAGACAAAATTAAGCTGTGGTGTCAGAAGTCAGATAGTGGTTAATTTTGGGGAGTAAAGGGAGCTAGTCATTGGGAAGGGGCACTAGTCATTCTGAGCACTGGTAATGTTCTGTTCCTTCACCTGGATTTCTTCACTTTGTGGTATTTCTTTGAGCTGTGTACTTAATGATCTATATACCTTCTGAATGCATGCTAAACTTCAATAAGAAGTAAAAGACAAACAGGCATTAACTTAAAAAAAATGCTAATTTTATCTTCTTTTGATTTTAATTATAACATTGATTTGGACTTAAACAGAATCATGAAAGTAAAATTTATTTTAAAAATCTCTTTTATAACCAATAAAATTCTTTAATCTATACTTGGAATTTCCTACCCTAACAGAGTATTTTTTGCCCTTTATTTTTGTGGTTTTTTTTCCTATGGCTGTCTTTGTATTTTTGTTCCTTTTCCAAAACCTTAACATTCTGCTGTCTTATAATACATTTTAATTTCTGACAATGTTACTCTTGAATTTGTTTCAAAACAATTTTAACTTTTTCCTAATATAATTATTTAGTAAATTTTCAAAAAACTAACCAGGATTTTGATTTGGATTACTTTAAGCACACAGGTTAACCTAGGAGTCACTGATATCTTTATACATTATATTTTTTTCATCCGGGTCTATGATGCCTTTCCTTTTATTTAAGTCTTTTCTCATGTCATGGAGTATTTATAAATTTTTCTTTTAAAAACTCAGTTATGACCACATAATTAATATAGGAATACATTCTTGTTAAAAAATTAAAGCGTTACAAATCAGTCTGTAATCCCAAATTCAGATATACCTTTTTCCATAGGGCTATCCATAGTTATGAATTTGGAGTGTTTCTCTTCAAACTTTTCTTTGTATCTACATATGTGTAAATATACCCAGAGAAGACATGGTATCTTGATTTTTTTATGACTTTGTTTACATAGATACTGTCATACAATCTGTATTTTTTGGTGTGTGTGTGTGTGCGCTTGTGTGTTTTGTCTCCCCCCTGTCCCCCTGCCAACAATATGACTTAGAGATATTTCCATGCTAGGACATTAGAATTCCCTCATTCTTTTAAATTGCTGATTAGTATGCACTAGCATGCATGTATTATGGGTGGTTTATCTATTCCACTGATGGACATATAGATTGTTTCAATTTTTTGTGATTATAAATAATGCTAAACTACATCTACAAATTCATAATTTATTAATGTACAGGAAATAGGAAGTGTCACAAGGTCCAGACATGCCCTCCCACTGTCACTTTCTGTCTGTGTATATCCAACATCAAAAGCCAAATTATTTGAATGTCAGCTAATCTAAGGTTTTAGAAAATACACTACATGGCAGTCCATTTTTTTATACTTCCAGGTTTTTCTCTAAGTAGATTTTGAGATGTGGAATTGGTCAAAGGGTATGTGCCTATTAAATCTTAATAAATACTGCTTAGTCTTCTCTACAAATATTTTTCCTAATCGGCATTTCCATTAAGAATGTATAAAAGTATCCATCTATACTTCATATATTAAAAACGATGGGATGGTAAAAATGAATGATTACTGCTCTCATGGACATTACAATTGAATGTGATCAAGTATATGAATTGTTGTAATATAAGGCAATAAAGCTAATGCCTTAAAAGTAGCTGAACTTGTAGAAGTAATAGCTTATAGTGCATGGCAATGGGAAGAGGTATTTACCCTACTTCCAGGATGTCTTGGTGAATTCTTCCCAGCTGAAATGGCAGGCTCATAATAAACACAATTTGTTGGCTCACTGAATGCATTCACTTTTTGGAAATAGTTTCACAATAACCAAATGCACAGAACCTGAGGTAAAAAAAACAAAAGCAAAAAAACACAAGAACAAAAAAACCCATTTATTAATGCACAGGAAAAAAGAAGTGCCAGAGGGTCCAGACATGCTCTCCCACTGTCACTTTCTGTGCACGTATATCTGACATTGAAAGCCAAATTATCCTTTGAATGTCAACTAATGTAGGGTTTTAGAAAGTATACTACATGGAAGTCCATTTTTCATGTAGCCTCTGGGTAGCCTTTCAATTGGGAAAACCAATTTATAATCCTGATCAATGAGCATGGAATGAGAGAGGAAAGAGTGGGGTTAGTTGTAGGAGTTACCAACTCCACAATATGGGATTTACCTTCCTATGGTCAGAGAGGAAGTCTCCTAGGCAAAGACACCTTAGCTCTTGGACACTACTGGAATGGGTCCAGCCAATATTTGTACCTAGCATTCTCTCTTTCCTGGACTTTCAAAAATGGATAATTCTCTTGATGGGTACATTATTTGCCATTATAATCAAGTATTATTCTCTGGGAGCGATCTGTGTTATTTAATTCCAATAACAAAATCAATAATTACAGTCAGTTATGTTTATTTAGGGCTTATGATGTGTCAGGCACAGTTCCAAGGGCTTTAAATACATTGACTCATTTAATCCTCTTTAAAGTGTCTTTCTCTATCTCCATTTTTGTCCATCACAGTTAATTTGATAGTTTATCTGTTTGAGGGAGCAAACTCATTAATTTTATTTTTATGTTATTAAAGTAACCCCGTGATACAGGCACAATATATGGAAACATGATTAAAATACCGCAAGAATTCTAAGTAGGAAGAGATTCTTTCTGATTAGGTAAATAAGGGAAACTTCTCATGAAGGAAGAAAAAGAGTTTTAAAGTATGAGTAGAATTTTTATTGGCAGAGGTAGAAGAAAATTCCAACTTTTTAATAACAATTTTCTTCCTTAAAAGGTTAAGTTTCATTTACCAAGACAGTTTGCTTACATGAAATACCTCACTTTCTTAATAATGTCTGATAAAAGAGATATGTTTTATTAATATAAAGAATTTGTTGTGGGGTGGGGTGGGTTCAAAGAGAATATGGATGTTTTCCTATAAAATTTTTGTCTGATTTAACTAAGTGGACATAAAATAAAATTGTCACTGGCTTCATAAGCCTTTTTTCTTCTAATTACATTTTTCACATATTTGTACAATTTATATCTTATTGAATATGAGACTCAAGAGATTTTCTTAAAATCCAGGAGGGGAAATTAGGATGTATTGCCCTTGATTGCAGCATTTGTTATTTTCGAGGCAAAAAGCATTGGTGGTCACTTATAAATTGTGAGTCTGACCTACATTGCAGAACTAGCAAATTTCCCTGGGAACCTGATCAATAACACACTGTTAAAAAAGGACCTTGCTAACAGCCTTTCCTTAGAAAGAGCTAAGGTTGACAGTCAAGAAAACAATTTGTTCAATTTCATCTATTCTCCTAGAATTCCCATCAGGTAAAATTGCTCCCTATTTCATAGTCACAAAGGCATTTTATTTAAAATAATCATGTTGATTTCATTGCATTTTTAATATAAAAGTTATACATAGAAACGTCTGGGTAATTATGGTAGCAGGCTAGTTGTGTCTGATACCCCTTCTCCCAACTTGCACAGAAAAGATCCAATTTGGCAATGGAAGGGGAAGCTGAAGGAAAAACAGCAAGTCAAATTTTGGATAAAATTTCTAGTAACTATTCATTGGTGAAGATGGATTGAGAATCTTATTATTGGACTACACACCACCTGCCCATTTTTTACTCCTCACTGTGTAAAGCAGCTCAAAGATAATAGAAAGAATTTTAAGTCAACCCCTATTTTAAAGGTAGCTATCCTCTTAGGATTCTCAACCCTGGCACTATTGACATTTGGGATCTGATAATTTGTTGTCATAGGGGGGCTGACCTGTGTGTTATGGGATATTTAGCAGCATCCTAGTCTCTACCCACTAGATGCCGGTAGTACTCCCATCCTCACCCCTAGTTGTGACAATCAAAAATGTCTCCAGGCATTGCCACATAGTCCTTGAGGAACAGAATGACCCCCAGTTTATAACCACAGCCCTAAATGACTGGAGTAACTAGAGTCTGGAGCTTTTTTTTTGGTCCCATCTCTCTTTTGTCACCCTTGGACCCTCTCTTCTCACTTTTTATGACATGAAGTCAAGAGGAACCGATTGTAATGCCCTGCAAATTGGGGTACTTTATGCCCCCCAAAATTTAAGAAAGAGTATTAGGACTAAAATTCAATAGTGCTAGAAGTTGAAGTAATGGTTACCTTTGAAGGAGGAGATATCAGAGAAGGGCCATAACACAGACCTCTCCAGTGATAGAAATGTTATACATCTTGATCTATGTGGTGGTTACATATGTGTGTTAAAATTCACAGAGTGGAACTGTTCAGCTGGGTGCACTTGACTAAATTAAAGTTTTATCTCAATTAATAGCAATAAATAAAGAAAGGCTCAGGAGAAAGAGAAACAAACACAGGGTATATTAGAAGGAAAAAGACAAAGGACCTAAAGATGAATAGGAAGAACGTATCTCTTAAAAGATACAAATATGTAAGAATACATGTGCTTGTATCATGGAGTTCAGTCTGGGAAGGCTAAGGGATTCTTGTGTAGCCCATACCAGTGGTCCTCCATAATCCCTAAGAAGCAAAGGGAAAATTAGTATTAAAAGCTGGGGCTGTTATTCAACATATTCCAGAATCTTGGAACTATTTCAGCACTATACGAGGATAATGGATCTGCTTGAAAAATGTAATAGATGGTCCATCCAAGTTGTGCCAGCAGAAACAGCCTCCACATGCTCACTAGAAAGTTGGGGGGTGGGGGGAGAAGCTCCATCCCAGCCACTTATCTGTCTCCTTGAATGCAAGGATCACATGTTAACCAGTGTTCTGTGCAGCTCTTCTACTGCATAGGCACTACTTTTTAAGGCAGAGAGTTCTTTGCTCCCCATCCCCATAGTGACACCAATTCTTCTACTTCTAAATCTGGAGGCAATATCACAAAACGCTATGGTTGGGGGAGGGTGCAAGGGGCCAGTAATGGCTCATTGTTTTGGGGAATGAAGTTCACACAAGTAGGGCATTGTATCCAGAGTAGTAACAGTGAGCAGGAGCTATGCACTGGGTCAGGCTTGATGTGTGTATCGAGCAGTCAGAATTCCAGAATGAGTCAGTGTTACAGTGGCAGATCTGGCATGTGAATCACCTATCATCTATGTAACAATGGTGTGCACACTACGTTTCATGACAATTCCTCTGGTCTCCACTTCTAATCAGGTTTCCACCTCTAATGCTTCCCTGCGTAGTGATTTGGAGGCTGCCACTGCTGTCAAAGCATCGGTATGCCCAGAGTGGTCAGTGCATTGGCACGAGTTCACAGGTTCTGGCAGGTCCGTATTTTGAATGTGATCATTCTGTCCAGAGTGGTAAGTGTGTCTGAAATGGTTAGTGTGTTGAGTGTAATTAATCTCTTAGGCCTTGTGTGTTTGTTCAGGCCAATGGGGTCTGCACTATTTTTTTGTAGTTCTCTATCCTCTCCTCTAAGCCTAGATGAAATCTAGCATTTTTAGGAGGGAAAGTGGTCTGAGGACATACATGGCTGGGATCTGGGGATGGCCTATGGCCAAGAGGCAAATACTCGTGGGAGGAAA
Organism: Microcebus murinus; assembly: GCF_040939455.1. NCBI lineage: Eukaryota > Metazoa > Chordata > Mammalia > Primates > Cheirogaleidae > Microcebus > Microcebus murinus. Next base: position 131,711,337 of record NC_134104.1, on the reverse strand, counting down.
TCTGGCATCGGGATTTGGGTTCTGGCACTCTGGGATATGGGTTCTCACTGCTCCAGAACTGTTTCCCTGGGTTGGCTGTTCAGCCTCTGAAATAGCTATTTTCTCCCCTTAAAGAAGGTGGAACCATACTTACCCTGCCCCATCCTAGCTCTGGCCACACTCCACCAGGGATATTCAACATTCCATGAGACTGGCTGGTTATATCTTGTCCAAACTTCAGCCTGGGACCCAGAAGGCCTGGGCAGCAGGATTTCTTTCCCCTTAGCCCTTTCTCCAGTCTCTCACTATCACCCAACACTGCCAAGAACTAAAAGACCCCCTGACAATGGCCTCAACATACCTCACCTCCTGGCTTTCTGTAGTAAAAGCCATTATTCATTGATTCGCTCATTTTTTAGTTGATGCATTCATTCAGCAGACTTTTATTTAGCATCTATTGTGTTCTAGGTATTACTTTATGGGTGAGAACTATAGCAGCTCATGAAGTAGACAACATCCTTATTCTCTTAGAGCTTATTTCTCAATGGAGAAAACAGACTAAGTGAATAAACAATCAAACAAGTATATATTAGTCAGTGGTGTAAGTAAAATCAGAACATGACATATTGACTGGGGTGGGTATAAGGAATACTGAGAAGGTATAGTTTTTGCCTATGTAAATGAGAGTGCCAAAGACCTAGGAAAGTCTTAAAATAACCCCAAGGTTATTAAATACAGTGGAGGATTGATGGTCTACTGGCATTCATTTCTCCCTTGTTCCTTCCTAAACAAACCACTTCCCAAGTGTCTGAGTATCTCAGGAAAGGCTGCGTGACCCAGCTTCAAAGCTTGGCCCTGGTTAATATCACCCAGTCATTGTAACACCATCCTTTTGTCAGTGATTGGTCTAAGAATCTGGGCATAAGACAATCAGCACATAGTATTTTCCTGTTGACAAGGATTGGTTCAGGAATGGGCACATGATCTAAATGGCTAATGGGTACATGAGCCAATGAGATATGAGGGCAGTTTTCTGGAAATGCCTGGGAAGTTTTCTGCTCTTAACAGGAAGAGATGGTCTCCCCCACTAGGTGTGAACAAGGAAGCAAGCAGATCTAGTTGTTCCTGGCGGCTGGCCTATGACCAACAGGCAAATACTTGTGAGAGGAAATCTGGCGCTGGGGTAGCTGAGTGTAAAGAAGGAAATTGTCTGGTTGTTGAGGAAGTCAGTGAACCTCTAGACTAACTGATTTTGAAAGCCTGCTCGTGGGCACTCAGCATTCTGGTGCAGGCCACAGCTTGTTTATGCACAGAGCGGGCCAGAGAGCCCCCGGGAACAACCTTAAACCAGTGACAGACAGGAGATGATGGACAGCTACCTCAGCTTACTTGTTCCTTGCTTGAGACAACTCTGAGCATGTTATGTGACAGAGAAGCCCTCCCCACATAGGGAACATTTACACTGAGCTGTGAATAACAACAAGAAGTCATCTGTGAGCAGAGTGTTCACAGCTGCAGCAACAAGTTGGCACAGACCCTAATGTGGTATTTGTTTTGGCATGTCCCGAATCAGAAAAAAAGGAGGACAAGTATGGCTGGCCCCCGGTTAGCAAAAGCTGCAGTTCTAGAACCAGGGAGTCTGGTAAAGTCCTTTTCCTCATCTTGCTTGCAGTTTGGCCTGGAGCAAGTTATTTAATCCTTTGGAGGCTTAGGTTTCTCATCTCTAAATGAGCTTAGTAGTAGCACCCATATGACAGGTTTATAATGAAAATCAAATGAGCTCATGAAAGTGAAGTGTTTATCACAGTCCCTGGCCCACAGTAGTTATTCTCTCATCTAGATTAGGTTTGTTTGCCTAATGTTCAATTTGCTATGGATTTTATGTCTTTTCAGGGTCATTGTCGGAATGAGCAGAATAAAATTATACCCAGCTGAACCTTGGAACAATGAAGTACAAACCACCACTGATAAACCCTGAGGAACCATAGCTAAGCTTTTTTTTTTTTTTTTTTTTTTAATAGAGAGATTATCCAGATCTATTCAGAGCTCTAGTTGCCCCCAGAGTTTATCTCTTTGCCACAAAATCTGGAAGCATGTCTTAAAATCTGGCAAAATGTGAGATAAGTGTATCCTCTCAGTAAGAACATATCTCCTTTCCTGTAGCAGCGTCTGCTGGAAACTATCAAAAGATAATCTGTCAGAATCCATGAAGATTGTGGCCCGCAATAAACACTTTGGCCAATTTGTCCATCAAACAAGATTAAAAACATACTGCAGACATGTTATTGAGAAAAGCTGGACGTGCTAATACGGTTCCACTGGAACACACGTAATTAATTACCTGATAGACCTTGACATATATATTGTGGGCTGCTTTGAAAGCCTGTCTCCAGACCATGAACTCTAATGGGATATTATTACTGCAGGGGAAAATCCTGAAGTAGCTCTTACATTGAGGGCCATTGCAAATACTACTGCCTTTTAGCTCATCTCAGCCTGACAAGAAGCACTGCAAAATTGCGTATGTTAATTGCACAGACAAATCTGTGCAGTGATTCCAGAGCTTATCTGCAAGAGGGAAAGATTCCACCCAGGACAGTTTTAGCAGTGCGTTATTGTAAATCCACAGAGAAAGCCATTGGGTTTAATGATGTGTATTTGCTTACAACAACAAAGACCAAGAAAATGTGTGTCACCTCACCTTTTGGTAGTGCTAGTTCCTTTAGAACTTTCTGTCAGAGCACTCTAATGAAATATTAATAATAGAAAGTGCTGTGTTATTTATCTAGGGCAAGTAATATTTTCCCTACCTTTGGTAAGCTCTTAAAGTAATCAAACTCTTCTATATTTAGTCAAAAGCTATTTAGTGACCATTTCTGTCTGCCGTCATATACTAATTTTCTATAATTAAATACTGTTTAAAATGAAATGGAGAGGAGGAGTCAGTTCCTAGCTTTGATACTTATTCATCCTTTTACATTAATAATAATAGTAATAATGATAGCTAATATTTATGACAGCTTACCAGGTCCCAAGCATTATGTTTAGTTAGTACTTAACTGATAATCATTTCATTTAATATTTTCAAAAAGCCTTTGGGAGGGAGATGTGTTATCATTATATCTTTTTTATAGTTCAGAAATAGAGACTTGAAAAGGTTAAGATACTTGTTGAAGGTCATACTCTTAGTTAGATGACTTGGTTGTATTTCAAACTTGGGCTGCCTGACCTTGTATTCACTGTGCATTTTGCCTCTTCTTGGGCTGATTTCCTCCTTGATATTTGTCTTCCTCTCCTAGGTAACTGGGGAGTCCATGGCTCTGCCCAGACTGTTTCCAGACTTGGTGTGGGAGTGAGCGGGGCTGGCTCACAGCTGAGGACGGGGAGCACAGTGTGAGTGGGGCCAGGGCTGCAGGCCGTGGGAGGGCTGGGCAGGAAGCAGGGGAGGTCTGATGTGCCCAGTCCCAGCCCAGTGATCCAAAGTGAAGGGTCAGCTGCAGAGGACCTACAAGACTAAGCAAGAGAGTTGGGAGATAGACTGGAAAAACTACCAGAGTCTGGGGGGGATGCTAGCAATGGGAACTTATTGGAGGATGTTCAGGACAAAGGATGTTGGTGGGGGTGGAGCCGCAAAAGTGACAAGTGCATTCCTGCCATTGATGAAACGGAGGTGATAACAATATCACTTGTACATGGATCTCTCTAAGATCAAGCAAAATAGCCTATGTGCAAAGTACTGTGCAAACTCTAAGGAAGAGTTTTTATTACGAAGGGTTTTTTTTGTGTGTGTTTACACACATAGTAAAGTGAATCTGTGCATCTGTGTTCCTCCCACGGCAGCCTGACCTAGGACACCTCAGCTGGGTTTAGACTAGAAGGAAAGTAGAAGATCGTTTTGCCAAACAAACAGATTAGGTGACTTTCTAGCTTTGTCACATGTTCTGAGGGGAGGCTATTCAAGTGTATCAAGAGAATCAACACCATTGCAATATGATGCTCTAATGTTACAGCTTCTAGGTGATAATATGTGGTATGTTGACAGACTGAGTACAGGGTATAAAATACATGTGGTGGATTTTATTGTGTAGCTGCTGATCAGCATTGGTTAGTGGCAAAGGGAATCTCCAGGGTTTGTGAGTGCTGTCCCCTATCCTAGGAGGAAAGACAGCGGGGCGGGTCGTGGGGTCACATAGAACACACTATTGGGTTTCTGTTCCACTCCTGCAGCCCAGAGAGCTGAAATTAGCACCCTGGGGAGGCAGCTGGTGTCACAAGGCAGCTACAGGGAATGCATCCAACAGGGTGGTAAGGCTTGTGCCTGATTTGGCTGGCAGCAGAACCAAGAAGGGGGTGGTGGGCAGAGGCACAGCTGTTACCTCGCAAGAAGGCCTGGCAAGCAGTGAACCAGAAGTACAAAGCTGGAGGCTTTGTAGCCTCACCAACACCAGGAAGAAGCTGTGCAAAGACATTTCTCTGCTGGAAATGCCCTTGGCTCCTGCTGCATACCATTTACTGCAGGCAGAGTAGGAAATAGACATTTACATCAACCCGTCTCTGGATCATAATCTGAGAGGAGGATTCCAAGGACAGTCAGGAGAAATAAGTAAACCTAGTCTTTCAGTTTGTGAAGGAAACACTAAGCTAGAGTAAGCCTTGCCTTATTCTAGGATGAGTAGGAAAAACCCAGAGGTGCTAATGAAAAGATTCTGAAGCAGAAAAAATGGAGAACACCCAATTCAGGATGTAGAGAAAAAGGACAGAGTGAAAATAATAACAGAAAGCTGAGGAGCAGAGTGTAGTCATTAAACAGAGATAATTGAGGTTTCTAAATAGGAGACCATAGCAAAAAGGATGACAATGACATTCAAATACGTAGTAGAAGAAAACCTGCCTATGCTGTGGGACATCTGAGTCTGTGTGTAGAAGTAGCTAATCTATCTATATTAATGAAAAAATTCAGACATATCCTGATGATATTTTTAAATTTCAAATACTTCCAAAACATTCATTCAGGGAGCAAATCAAGTGGCCTGCTAAGGGTGTGTGTGTGTGGGATCGTATTTCCCTCTGTATCCTCTCAACAACATTACAATTTAGAAAACATAGATTATAGGGATAGATGGGGAAAAGATTTGGCATAGGAGTGGCACAAGAATTTTATTCCAGTAAAGTTATATCTATATATGAAAAACTTTTCATTTATGAAAGGGTAAGTAAAATAGCTAACAAAAAAATTCCCTGGGGAAAAAAATGGCTCAAAAGTGAGTTCTAGCTGGCCTAGAGATAGAGAACTCAATGATGGGAAAATCAGTTTACAAAAGGGCTTGCACTAAGCACAAGTTGTGCATAAATTTAAAGAATTGTAAATAGGGTTTTAAACCAAAGGAAAATGTCAGGAACAGATTTTGAAAGAAACATACCTAATAATAAAATTGGCAGGGTTGGTTATGTGTGGTTGTCCAAAGTACTTAACACACAGTACATGGTTATAAATATTTGCTGAATGAGGATAGGGCTTTCATCATATATGTAAAAAGAAGTTGAAGAAATGGGGATGGCCAGTACTTAGAAGAAGCTAAGTCATTTCCTCCTTCCAAGGGTAAAGCAGAAAATTTAAGAGAGTAAAGTGGGAGTTTTGTTCCCTTTCTGCTTAAGAAACATATTTTTTTGTTATTGCCGACCAGAATTCAAGTTCATTATTTCCTTGTGGTAATAATTATTGCAGTAATAATTATTATATAGTACAATGGGGCTTGGTAGATTCTCCGAGCAAGTAACTTTTAGGTCATGTATGTAAGAAGTGATGGATATGCTGAGGGAAGACAGGTGCCTTTTACCATATAACAGTAGCCCCATGTCAACAGGCCTAAAGGGACAATGGGCCTCTCCTGGTTTCTGTCAGCTGTGAAATCTAACTCCAAAATGCCACATTCTTCCCTCACCTCCATATTAGTATGATTGACTCTTTCTTAATTTTTCACTTTATTCTCTTGGACTTACATGACTCATTGAATTAAGTTAGCCAGGATTTTCATTTATAGAGAATCGATTGCAGTGATTCATAAGCACAATTCTTTTAAGGCAACTATTTAACAATGAGCCAGCACAATGTTGGCTTTTATAGGTGTCAGCATCTGAAGCTCACTGTTGGGCTGAGCTGTTTCCCCATCTAGAAACAGAGTCTGCTTTAAGACTGCAGGAGACTTAGTTGAAGAATAGATAATGGTTTTGTGTTGTAAATAACACCAAAGTTGTCTGATTCTAGCTATGTTAGAGTGAGTGGAACACTAGCAAGGACGGTTAGAGCAGTTTGTGCCAGAAACCCTGGAATGAATGAGATCTGTTCTGGATTAGGGATTGAGGCCAAGACAGATCCAGGACATTCTAAATAGATAGGCTTATTCTGGATTTGAGTCATTGCAGAATCAATTTTATCACAAATCCTGGTGATGGTAGTATTTCTACCCATGGCCTGATCATAACACACATTTTGGATCATCTTTTAGATAATAAGATGTTCTCTAATTTGGGTGTGAAGTCGAGAGAAAGTATGTATCTTTGCTTTGGGAAATAAGTTTCATAAAGTATCAAGGGTGGATGATTTACTTCTCTCCTGAATTTGACCTTGGCTCATAAAAAATATGGCAGTGGGTTGGGGATTTCCTGGGAATTTCTTTGCCCTGCTCTAAATGTGTCAAAGACATGCAGGCCTGTTCTGTATCCTCCATTGTCTGTTGTATCCACAGAACATTTAATTCTGTTTGAAGAATGCTGAAGCTGGATTATTTTTCCTGCATATTATCTATTTTGTCAATTGTCAGGGATGAATTTTAGACCACTTTTTCCAAGTATAAACATGTGCTAGAAAATGCAAACTCATTTCAATACTAGTAGAAATTAGTATAATACAACTACGGGTTGGCTGCAACATATGATATAATGTGTTTTGAAGCCAAATGAAAATATTTTTATATTATTCATTTCTTTATTGTCAGTGCCTTTATTAAGTGAATAATTTTGACTTTATATTACTACTGCTTAATAGGTAAAATAAAGCACAAACACATGAAGCAGAATTATCCTTTACAAAGATTTCAAATGAAAAGTTTATGTCTGTGTAATTTTAATTCTGATTTATTATATTTTTAATGTTGCTATGACCTAAGAGTTTACAGAATATTCTCACTAACATATATGTATGTATGTGTGTATGTGTGTGTGTATATATATATATATATATATATATATATATATATAAAATATATACGTATATCTTTGAAATATCACCTGGTTTGATTCTGTTATATTAGCACCCAAAGAAACTTAATTTATCATGTATCCCTGGTCCTATTGCAGGTGAATAGTTCATGTAGTGGCAAGGCTGCTAAAAGGAAGAAAAATCGTCAGCTAGTCAATCTGCTAGCTCGTTCTTGGTGCTACTGATGTACATTAGAGTGGTTGGTGGTGGGGTATAAGGAAAAAGGAGACTTAGGTCATAAAAGCAGGGGAGAGAAGAGTCAATGCAGGAAGGTGAGGAGTGGGCAAGGGAAGAATTTTCAGTGGGGGAGGCTGAGGAAGACATGAGAGACACTAAGAGTTTGAGGGCTGGAGGATGGATTTTAAGAAGTGTTGGGGGTCTGTGCCGGATACCCTTTGGCATTCGTTCAGAGTTTCCATTAGGGTTGGAATTTCTCTCTTTGCTTTAGGCTGCTGGTTAGTGTTTCCTCAAGCGGAGCCTGCTCTCACGGAACTTACACATCAGGAGGGGAGCTGGCAGGAACCAGATGACCGCCAGAATACCATTCATCCATTCAAAAACTATTTGTTAAGCATCTACAACGTGCTAGGCAATATTTTAAGTTCTTGGGATTCCGATCCATTAGTAAAACAAACAGATAACATTATCCCTGCCTGTAGTGGCTTTATACTGTGCCAACCTTTCTAAGCTGGAACTGCATTTCCCAGAATTTCCTTCTGTAGAAGGTTGAGGGTTAGGGATGGCCACAAGAGAAATTTGCATATGCTCTGGAAGGCAGGGGCAAAGCAGCAGCCAGGGCAGCAGGCTGATCTGCTGGACCATGTGCTGGGGGTGACCTGCCTGTCCTGCTGGATCTCCCCCTGCTGCTTCTCTGAGGCCTGGGCCTGGTGCAGGGCAACTCCATGGAAAAGGAACCAGCTTCTCCTGGAGGTTCCCTATAGCCGTGAAGCTGGTGTCGCTGAGAGGAAGATTAGGTTCCAGTTTGTCTGCAGTTATCCTTGTATACTCTGCTTTGCCCCTGCTGGAATGGTTGACTTATGGTGACTTCAGGCAACAGCCCATACAGCCTGCCCTACCTGCCCCTCAAACCACATGGTAACCAATCCCTACCATAAATCCTTTACTGTCTCTCTCATAGTGCTTCTGCTGCTCTGACTGAGCCCTGACAGATATGCTGCCCTTGCAGAGTTTACATTCTAGACAGACAGTAGACAGTTGAATAAATACGGTAAGTAAATTGTAAGTATGCTTAAAAGTGAAAGGAGCTATGGAAAAAAAGAAAATTACAGAAGGGAAGGTAAGGGGGCTTAGCTGCCATGCAGGGTGGGGTAGGATGCAGGGTCCTGCATTAACTAGGGTGGCCATGATGGCCCTTACTGAGAAGGAAAGATCTGGACACATACCTGAAGGAGGGGAGGGGTTGGCCCAGGGAAAATGTGCATGGGCAGTGGGAGCAGAGAACACACTGGAGTGTGCCAGGAGCTCCAGGGAGCCCTGTGTGACTGGAAAGGAGACAGCAAGGAGGAGGGCAGGAGTCAGGCTGCAACTGTGGCAGGATCTGATCTGCACCGCAGGGGTTGGCAAACTGTGGCCTGTGGGCCACTTCTAGCCCCTCCGCCTGTTTTTGTGCAGAAAGTCTTACTGGAACATGGCCATACTTCATTTACATATAGACTATGGCTATTCTCCCACTGTAATGGCAGAGTTGATGGTCATGATGGGGACCTTATGGCCTATGTGACCTGATATATTCACTGAAAAATTTGCCAACCCCTGGCATAGAGCCTTGGAGGTTTTGGCTTTTGCTCTGAATGAGATGGGAGCCACCTTAGGGTTCTGAGCATGGAAATAACAGGATTGGCTTTATCTTGTGTGAGAATTACTCCTGTTGCTGTTTTGAGAACAGCGTGCAGGGAGATGGGATAGAAGCAGAGAGATTCATTAGGAAGCTCTTGCAACAATCCAAGCAAGAGATGATAGGGGCTTGCAGTGTGGGTGGTGAGAGCTGGTCAGATTCTTATTATCTTTTTAAGGTTGAGCCAACCTGACAGATTGGATTTGGGGTACGAGAAACATAGAGGAGTCAATAAACGTATAATTACAACCTGTCTTAAGTGCTGGTATAAAAGAATTCCTTAGAGGTATCTCAGGGACCAGTGGAGATGGAAGAGGTGCCAATCTTCCTCCTCACTGGAGTAGCTCTGTTTTATGTATTGGGCTGTCTGCAAATATAGTTGTTCTCAACTTTGCAGATCAGAATCATCTGGGAAGCTTTTGAAAGGTACTGATGCCTGGGTCCCACCCCTCCAAATTCTTCTCCAATTGCTTTGGGTTTTGGCCTGAGTGTTAGGATTCATAAAAGCTCCCCAGGTGATATTTTCATCAGCCAAAGTTGAGAACCACTGCTCTAATATTTTTTTCTTTCTTTTTAAAAATGTAAGCAACACTTTAGTCCTGCTTTTCCAGTACTTTATTAGCAAAGTCCTAGATTGTTGTCATTTTCATTTGCTTGCTTTCATTCTTCTCCTTTTTTTGTCTCTTTTTTGAGACAAGATCTTGCTATGTTGCCCAGGCTGGTCTCACATTCCTGGGCTCAAGTGATCCTCCTGCCTCAGCCTCCTTGGTAGCTGGGATTATAGCTACCGTGCCTGGCTAGTATTTTCTTTGAATAAACTTTCCATGCTTTTTGTATGACGGACAAGGGCTGATTTCAGATCTAGAAATGTGTGGTAGAATTTGTCTTTTTAATTTTTATCTTCTCAGCACCTTCATAATAGCTCCTTAATTTCTTCTGAAGGAATTTCTTCTGACCTTTGTTCATAGCCTTAGTGGTAGAAGCGTCTGTCCTCTTACCAATTAAGGTGATCTTCTTGGATCTTTTTTTCTCCCTTCCCCTGGTATAGGCAGATGGCATCTATTAGATGGGAGCCGAAGCAGCTGGACACACAAATGTGAATGTTGGAGATGGTTGCAAGTGACGTCGTAGGAATGTACTATTATAGTTCTGCCTGGGATTGTCCCACCATGAAATGATTGCTGAGTTGTTTCCTACTTCTCAGCCTTCAGAACCGCCTTGGTCTTTTCAATCCATTCCTGAGCCTGGTGCTCTGGCTTCCTGTCGATTCTGTCAGTCTTCCTCCCTCTACTCTCTATCGTGTTGACAAATTAGGTGCCCTGTCTGTTGCTGAAGTTAGCTATAGCATGTAATCAAGAAACCTATTGAATCAGAATGCCTGGGTGGCATTCTTTGCTCTATTTGCATCCTGACAATATTCCAGTCTACTCATTTGGCAACTGTGGACTGCGATTTCTTTGTTGGAAAAGAGCAAACAAGAATAACAATCTATTGAGCTGTGCTTATTCAATAGGGAACAGACAGATATGAATTGGTGCCAGCACTTCTGAAGGTTATAACAATCATTTATAACACTAGCAGAGCTGTTGATAATAACAACAATTTATTAATCATCTACTTCTTGAAAGTCAAAAATTTGATTTACTATTTCTACAGATGCCAAGTATTTGGTTAGAAAATGTTATATACGTAAAATCCAGACTAAAATTGGTAGGTCTCAATCCTGGGGCATGTTTTAGATCTCCGAAGGAAAAGGAGTTTGTGTCCTCCAGGAAGCAGACACCAAGACAGAATTAGAACTGTAAGAGATTTATTGTAGTAAATACTTGTGAAAGATAAAGGAAAAGATGACAGAAGCAGTAGGAGAGAACCTTCAGACCATCCTGCAGGTTGGAACACTGTGAAAGGGGCAGTAAGAAGGACTTGTAGAAGAACCTCACATTGCAATGCAGCTCTGAGAAAGTCTAGACCAGGCTGATGGGGAGATTTGGTGCAAAAATTTCCAATCAGAAAAGCCTTGTGTTGGATAGGAATCTCCCAACTCTAGTAGCCCTGTGAGCTCAGTCATTGGCTGGGAGGAGACTGAGAAAAGGGTGGCCTCAATGTGTATCCTGGGATGGATCCCCAAGATGCAGCATGTGAAGGCACTAAGCTAACTACATTCTTTGTAGCAAGTTCTCTCTAAAAATGTTTGCATGCTATAGCCCCATAGAGACCACAGAAAACCACAGGAGGCAAGGGAGGAGGAATTTGCTTTTCAAAAATCAAGGTCACCCTCCCCTACCTGCCAAGACCATTATTGAAGATCACATAGCATATGAAAACTGAATATATGGGGAGAGGGTTATTTGTGTATGTTATCATTGTGGTTTTTGTGTGTGGAAGTCTTAGTAGGAAGTCTTTCTATTTGTTGTTTGGGAAGGGTGAGACTTCATGAAACAAGAATGCATTTTGCTTCCCCTAGGGAAGGGTCAGAGGTGGGCTGCTTGGGAGAACAGGCATTATGGCTCTAAGAACTAGGTCCTTGGGGAAGAGTAAGTGCATTCTGAAAGATCTAGATCCTATCTCTTCTTGCCTACTCGAGTTATGGTCATTCTGTTCTCTCCTCTCTTTCATGTACCATATATTGTTCCTTCTCTACTGAGTAAGTCCTATCATTATGGAAACATTTTCTTTAAGAATTTCCTCTAGTCCCAAATTCCTCTCCAATCACCTTCCTATTATTCTGCCCCTATTCAAGGGCAAGCACATGGATTGTCTCCTCTTCCTTTACATCCATTCATCCTTTGCCCCACATTAATCTGACTTCACTCTCACCTCTCCTCAGGAGTTCCATACGTCAAGGGCAAGTGACTTCGTGGAGCAAACCCAGTAGCCAGTTCTCTGTTTTTCTCTGTGATCTTAATGCATCAAACACTGCTGACCCCTCCTTTTTGGAATACTTACCTTGGTTTCTATTCATCATGTTCTCTTGGTTTCTTCCTATTTCACACTGGCATTTCCCTCTCAACAACATTAGCTGACTCCTCTTTCTCAACCAAATCTAAACTTTGGACTTATTCTTGTTTTGGTTTTAACTGAACATTTTTTTCTCTCTCCTAGTAGTCCTTGGTCAACTTACCATGGCTATTTTGGGCAGGGCAATTCTTTGTTAAGTGGGATGTTCTTTGCATTGAAGATCTTTTAACATCCCTGGTCTCCAGGCAACTAAATTCCATCTAGTCCTTGGGGTTTTCATCAGTTCCCCTTTCAGCAAACCCTGGAAGGAGAACTTACTGAGGAGAAGCTCCTAGGAGAATTGGAAAGGGTATGGGGGAAGTAGTGCAGAATAGGAGAAGATACCAAAAAGAGTAGTAATATTTTAGAGTTTGTCCTGGCTTGAGACAGGAAGCTAAGCTTTTGTATTCTTGCTTCCATCAGTCATTGCTAAGGACTGCTCTGTGTTTGTGTGTGTGTGTGTGTGTGTGTGTGTGTGTGTGTGTGTGTCTGTGTGGCGGTGGCAGGAGCATTTGGGGTGAGTGGGTGAGTTATGAATTTGAAAGTACTTTCAGCTCTTCGTGCTTGCAGCCAAAGCAGTCCAGTAGCTCAAAAGAAACATCTGAACAAAGTTGCAGGTACAGGCCCTTCAAAATAAAGCAGGCTGGGCACAGTGGCTCACACATGTAATCCCAGCACATTGGGAGGCTGAGGCAGGACAATCACTTGCGCCCAGGAGTTTGAGACCAGCCTGGGTAACATAATGAGACTCCATCTCTACAAAAAAGAAATAGAAAAATTAGCTAGGTGTAGTGGCACATGCCTGTAGTCTCAGCTGTTCAGGGGGCTGAGGCAGGAGGATTGCTTGAGTCCAGAAGTTCAAGGCTGCTGCAGTGATCTATGATTATGCTACCACACTCCATCCTGAGTAAAAGAACAAGACCCTGTTTCAAAAAAAAAACGGCACCCAGAAGTGGGAGAATGGACACCCAAAACTAGTAAGTAGGATTTCAGGGGACCTGCGTGAAGCACAGTGTCTGTAATGGGAACATGGATGGAACAGGTGGGTGCAGGCTGTGTAAGGAGGAGAAGAGAGAGTGAGTCTGACTGATCATACCCCTGCATCCCATTCATGAGAGTGGTCCCTTGCAGATCTGTTTTCTGGAATGTCCTCTGAAGGGTGGCTAGGAGAAAGCAACTGTAGGAGTTACTGTGTGAGTTCATAGGCGCCATATTGGCACAGAGTCCTGCTTCCAGCCTCTCGGTCCGGGAATTACTTTCTGGCATTAGCTGTACCTTGCTTGTACTCAGAGTCCTGGCCTAAAATGCCCTTCACTGCACGTGTCGTCTCCTCCCAGCAACACAACAGGACTCTCACGAACATAACAAGGTGCCTTGTGCAGTTGGGTGTTCTCCCCGCTACCAGCAATGAACAGGAATTCTGTTTTTCTATGTCCTTTGGATTGAGGTTTTATAACTGAAACAATCACAAATTTGAAAATTTTAAAATAGAAAGAAGAAATTATCCTGTTTTAGGAAACTCTTGAATAAAGGATAGCACTTGTAAGTTTTAAAAGAGCATTACATGCAGGGTGCATATCAGTATACTTCAAGCGGGAAATAGAGGAAAGTAGATGCTCTCTTGAGTGGAAATATTGAAAAGTAGAGAGAAGAATACTAACTTTCAATTCTAACCCACAAAGGCAACTGATTTAACATTTTAATTTTAATTCTTTTTAATATTTTAGTATTTTTCTATGTCTATTTTTCATATAAGGCTTTCCCACATAATGTTATAATAGAAGCACGTGGTTTTAAAGTATGTCTAAAATTTCTGTGATACTCCTTTCATCTAGAAATGGCTCTTAATGTACCTCCTCTTATAGGAGATGGGCTTAGGGGCTCACTTCTAATAAATAGACGATGGCAGAAATAATAGTGTGTGACTTTGGAGACTAGGTCATGAAAAGCAATTACTTCTTGTTTTCCCTTGGAACACTTGCTCTGGGGAAGCCAGCTGACGTGTTGTGAGGATGCTCACACAGCCCTGTGGAGAGATCCATGTAATGACTTCTGCCAACAGCCTCCACCAGGGTCTCTGTCCAATAGCCAGACATGTGAGTGATTTTGGAAGCATATCCTATAGCCTCAGGTAAGCCTTTAGATGATGGCAGTCCTGGCCAACATATTGACTAGAACCTCATAAGAAGCCCTGAAGTCACCCAGGTAAACTCTAAAATTTCCAATCCACAGAAACTATGAGATAAAACAATGTCTGTTGTGGCTGGGTGTGGTGGCTCACACATGTAATCCTAACACTCTGGGAGGCCAAGGTGGGCAGATTGCTTGAGCCCAGCATTTGAGACCAACCTGAGCAACATAGCGAGACCCTGTCTCTACAAAAAACAGAAAAATTACCCAGGTGAGGTGATGCACGCCTGTAGTTCCAGCTACTTGGAAGGCTCAGGCAGGAAGACCCCTGGAAACCCAGGAGTTTGAGGTTGCTGTGAGCTGTGATGACACCACTGCACTCTAGCCTGGGTGCAGCAGAAAACCTGTTGCTTTGAGATAATATTTAATATAGCAATAGATAACTAATAAGAAGCTCTTGATATATTCATGTTGCCTTTTAAAAGATTATACAAATTTATTCACTCATCAAAAATAGATAAGAATGGCTGTTTCACTATGCCCTTTTCAACTGAATTTTTATGACTAAACGAAAGAATCTTTGCTAATGTAGAAATAAATTATTATGTCCTAGATTCTTTCATTCTGCTTTGATTAAAATTAGAGTTGAAATAATTTCACTGTCACTTTAAGTAAAGGAACCATTAACACAAGGACTTTAGAAGATGCAAAACATGATTTAGTTATTGGCCTTTATTGAGACAGGATGAGAAAGGGTACAAAATATGCACATCATTTATCATATTTGTTAATTTTGTTCTTTATCTTATCATAAAGTTGAGTTTCTGTCTAAAATATGTTTACTAAGAATGACAAATGTTTTCTGTAATCTTGGTAGTTTTTCTTTAGTAGATCCAAAGACCATTGATCTGAAACCTTAAGACTACTAATGTTTCATATAGGCAGTCATATCTGCTAGAACTTTTTGGTAGAGAATAGTATCTTTTATTTAAAGTTGTCTCTTTTTTAAAGAAGGTGGCTCTTCTCCTCAACATTGTGATAATTAACTACTAACTGGCTGTGGCCTCACAAATCTGGTTATAATCATCTCAAGCCATTTTCAAAAGCCTTAAAGCAGGGAAATATTTATAAGCTTTCCATATTACATAAGCCATACAAGTAAAAATGATCCTTATAATATTATAATGGAATCAGCTCTTAAACAAAAAATGAAGCTTCAACTTCCTATCTATACTCTTTTGATAAAATATTAAAAATAGGGATGAGTTCTTGTATCAAAACATGAAGAAGACCTTGAATAAAATGTAACATTTGTAGTTTTCAAATAGCCTTATATGTGGGAATATGCACAATACAATCAACTACCTTGTTATTTCTGTTTTTGAAGGTTCATTCATTTCTTTCAATCATTATTTTGAATTTGTAGATGCTTTACTGCTTTGATGCTGCTTCTGTGAGTGAAATCGGAGCAAGCAATATTGCCTGTTCAATCATAGAAGTCTGAAGCTGGCTATAATATTGTTGCACTTCCAGGATATGATTAGCTGCTAATTGAACGTGTGGCAGCATATACCTGAAACAGCAAGAGAGAGCATAGAGGGAAAAACATGGAACTGAAATGAATGATACTTATTAGCACTAACATTTTAATGTAATACTCCTAAAAAACAATAGAATAATGTATATCCCTGAATTTGCTCTTGTGTAGTGTGTTTTTCTGGGAACTTCTGGAGAGGTCTTTTGTGTCTCTTGATCTGTCTGGTTTTTGAGTACACTCATGAAATCTGCTATTTGACTCCCTATACTATATGATTTTCATTCTAAATGTTCAAGTGGAAAGATAGTATCTCATGCAATTATATGTAATATCCGTGAAAGCATAAAGTTAGGTGACTGCTTTCTTATTTAAAACTATATTTTAAGTAAATATCTTAAAATATAAATATTTTTATTTAAATATATTTTGAATGCATCAATGCTGCACCTTAACTACATAGTTCAGGAAGATGGCATAGCACTTAGCTTTGTTTTGCTCACTTGAACAAGCCACTTCCAGTTCTTCTCAGATAGAGGCATACTTAAACAAACATATAAACAAATAAATAAATGCTAGCTTAAACAATAATAGGCATTTTGACCATGTTCTGACATTATGACACAATGAATGTTATCTTGCTCAGAGAGAGTTTATTTCTATGTGTATCAATGACTCCTGAAGAATTGCAAGAAACTCTCAAGTTTATAATAATTGAGAAAAATGTGATATTTTCCCCTTGCCCTCAGGTCCTTTCAAACTTTGATTTTATAAATAAATTGGCTTGGCCATGTTTATTTCTGGTATCATAGAAGAATTTGATTTTATGAAGTAATGTATAGTCCCTGTATTTGGCAGAAACATGACTCCGTCTTAATAATGAGGGGAGAAAATCCTACAGCCCCTTCTGAATGTATCTTTCAGCACTTCGTGCCATAAAGTCACTGCCATACTGTTTATTGCTTGGTGCAGAACTCAGTCTGGGTTTTTCCTCACAGTGTTGGCCTTGAACCAACAACCCTGCCTCCTACCTCTTGTCTGCACACCTAGACCCTTCCTATCTGGTGTGGGGCTTGGGCTGGATTCCATCCTGGTTGTGCATGCAGCCCTTCCTGACATCTCCACTAATCCCTGATGCTGGACCTGGGTGTCTGGCACCCACTGCCCTTCCTGGCTGGGCACTTGGTGCTCTGGGCCCTCAGTAATCTAGGAGTATGGCTTGGACACCTGCAGAGACTGTTACTTCTATGCATGATGATTTAGAAAACAGAGTAAAAATTTGCTAGGCATTGCCACTTCTACTGAGTGTCCGTTTCACACAATTATATGTTTTAAAATTATAGAAAAGGAGACAAAGCAGGTGTTAAAACATTAGCTAAAAGTACAGTGCATTCTTTCTAAAAATATTTCCCTAGCATTTTGGGTGGCTTTGAAAAAAGAAATAAAACAAAACAGACTATCATTGGAACTATTTGTATTTCCTGTGGCAATAGTTCACATTAGCTTTAATTTCAAAATTTTTTTTGGTAAGAAAACAAGACAAGGCAAAAACAAACCAGACAAATTCAGCATTCTTATGTGTTTGTGTTAGCTCCTAAACAGCCCCCTGAATCTGGTGTCGAGGATCCTAAGTAATCTTGTTGGACCCTGTCTCTAGGACTGCCAATTAACTCCTCCACTTCATGCTCCACTATTCCCACAGGGTTTTTAAAAGAGTGCAAATCTGATTATGATGCTCTTCTTGAAAATAAAGCAAATCTTCATTAACAAAAATGTCTACTTTAAACTCATGGGAAAATACCATCACTAGTCCAGTCCAAACTCCTTGTAGAGTCCAAACTCCAGTGCATGTTCTCTCTTTCTCCAGTGATTGTTCTCCACTGTCTGCTTTGTAACCTCCAGTTCCCCCCATGACCCACCTCTAACATCTCCACCTTCTAACATCCCCTTTCATCTCCCTCAGGTTGAGTTGATCCTACTTGATGCCACGACTTTATATTGAATATAACACTACATCTCAACACTGGTTTATAGTTATTTATCCTTCTATTCCAGACTTTAAGTTCCTTGAACATAGAAATCTTATCTCTTTTGAGACCACCGAATCTGGATGCTCCTGAAATGTGTGTGGAAGGAATGAATGATGTTGAGATGCAACGGAAAGCCAGATCCAGCCATTGACTGAAAATATTAAGATGTGATATGGCCACCAGACTCTATGACACAAATTGTTTCATCTTTCCTTAAAAATATTAACTTCAGTCTGTGGAAGTTTGGACCATGCCCAACTCTGATGTATGAAAGCAAATTTGACAGGGTCTCAATAATATTCCTTCACTCCAGCTGGCTAAAGGAATGCTAAGTCAATGTTTTTCTCTACGCAACCAATACATTTTTATTTGGTTTGTCATTTATTAACCTCTGAATAACTTGTTATAGGTCAAGTGACAGAGTTGAGAGAGGCATTTCTTTGAGACAGGCTGGCTGGCTGCCCAGGCAGGCTCTCTCTTGAGATCCATCATCCCAAAAGTGCTGGTTCTTTGCCTTCCACAACCTTGACATTTCATTCAACACAGAAATGATCATGTAACAAGCCCACAAGGCTGAGGTGTATTAATCAAGATTCTAGTCTATTAAAATATAACTGGCAAGCAGATGAGAAGTTCATATTAGTTGAATAGTGTGTTCTATCTAACTTCTTTAGTAAAACGAGTATGGGAAACCAATGTTAAATCTTAAGTTGCTCAGTGGATCTAGATGAAGAGAAAGGGGATAAGTGTCATTGAGTCATGAGGGTTGCATGCTCCACTTTCCTCTTGGCCCCAGCTGCCAAGCATACTGGATATTTTCACTCAGGGGCTGCAGTAATCTTTCCCTGGGTGGAAGACCCACTGAAAAGTCCTTGCCTTTTGACTTCCCACTTACAAGATCCCAATGTAGTCAGTTCCTGCTATTAGCAGGATTTCTTCAGGCAAAACGAAATACAACTATCTATTTTAACATATAATTTCTGTGTTATAATACAGTAAGACTACTGTCACACTGCACATCCTGGACACCTTGATTGGACTTGAGTATTTTCAAAATTTTCTGTAGCCCAACATTTTTCTTGAATTAATTCCTACATTTAGCTAATCTCATCCATCATGTATTAACTCTTACTATTTTCGTTCTTAGGAATTTGCAACCTTATTTATAGGTTTTAGGGGCCCAGAGCTTTGCTTCTAATATTGATAACACAGTTTTTGGGCACTTGGCTCACTGCCACACTCCCTGTAAATACTACTTGATGATTATTGTGTTAGCAGGGTCTTTCAGACCAGTAGTGCCATGCTGTATGTCATAAAATTAAATTTGTGGGTTCTCACCAGCAGCTTAAAAATGAAAGAAAATATTGGAATGCATGGCACATAGTAAGGTAAAGATTGCTTTATATGCATTCTCTGTATTAGGTTGTGATGTAAAATGTTTTTTATTTCTGAGTCATAGTTAAAAGAATTTATAAAGCATGCCCTAGAACCCTCATTCTCTGCCTTAGAGAGCAAGATGTTCTTTGTGTGTGATACTGTCAGAAAATGTATTTACATAAAACCTTGGTCATGAAGAGTCCTGTTATTGAGAGGACACTATACACTCTGGGTCAGAGGCTTGCAGAAATGTCTATACCGGCGCGAGTGTGGCAGAAGAAATGGGTAAAAAGCGGTACAAAGCTCACTGCACTATGATCACGCCACTAGCCGGGTGACAGAATGAAACTCTGTCTCAAAAAAATAAAAAAGAGGTGCGAAGCAGGCAATGCCCAATGTGGGATGGTGGGATGAGAAGTCAGCTTGGAAAAGAGGTCACTACTTCTCTGTTGCTCAAGTCTTTCTTTTGCACTAGAGCTTGGGCTCCTGACTGTCAGAGCAGAGCTGCACCAAATTTACCAAATTCCAGATGAGACAGGTCCACAGTGACCCCCAGTCAGAGTCAGCCAGTCAGAATAAGTGGATCTATTTTCATATGAAATTCAAATTTTCTTTGGAAATTGATTTCATAAGCATAAAAATGTAGCATATATTTGGATACTCAAAGATAAGTGTTTGGCAAACTCTTAGAGGTACAAGTACATTTTGATTTCTTTTTTCTGGGGTCAGCTTATTTCCTGTAGCTAATGTGCCTGTGGACTGGTGGTGCTGAGTATTTGAAAATGTCAGACTGTATTATCCATCCTTTCATTTATTCTTCCATCTCTCTATCCATCCATCTGTTCATCTGTCCTTCCATCCCCTGTGGAGCACCTGTGTACTCTGTGCAATTTGCCCTAACATTGTGTATTTTCAGGAAATCTCAGGTTGGAAGGGAATTTAAACGTTGTTTGACTCAGGATGAAGATGGCTGACTAAATGCAGCCCTCTCCATGAAGAGGAACTAGAATAGTAAGCTGAGACATTTTGAACAGATAGTCTAGGAGAGAACACTAGGATTCACCACAGAAGTGACAAAATGCACCAAAAATAAGTGAAGAGTGGGTTCAAGGCAGATTGCCCCAATGGGGACTGGCCGAGAACTGGGAGAAATTCCTAGATATGGTGAAATAGTAAGAAGTCTGCAGGGTTTTACACTTTGAAACAGGTTTTACAATCCTGGCTAAGGGAGAACCCCTTAACCTATGGCCTAACATAATGTAGATTGCACAGAGGTGTTGCACAGAAAGGGAACCCACATGGAATTCTACAAGCATCCAATCCTAGAACAACTGGTGATATTTTGAGAGCCTAGTTACCAGGGATCTACAGACATGGCTCCCACCATTGCACTGCTCCAAGGAGGGAGATGGGAGACTGGGCATCTCCCATGCAAACCTATGGAAGTCCCCACTGCTCTGCTGCAGCCTGCTTTTGAGACTGAGACATGAGTGGACTGCACTCCCCAGAACTTCTTGCCTACGCTGCTTGCCTGGGAGGGACCCCACCCTCCTTGATTGCAGGTCCAAAGTGCCATTTTGAGGGTTTAATGCTGGTCTGTGTCCTGCTTTCAGGCTGAGTTTGGCCTGATGCAGCTGCAGTTGCTGCCTGGCTGGAGAGGGACAGGTAAACCAGGCTCATCTACAAATACATAGGACAATACTTACCACCTTAAAATGGGCTACTGTGAGACTGGACCGTAGACACATAGATCAATGGAACAGAAGAGAGAACTGAGAAGTAAAGCTGCATACTTATAAAGCTGCAACTGATCTTTGACAAAGTTAACAAGAACATACACTGAGGAAAGGACATCTTTGTCAATAAATTGTGCTGTGAAAATTGTATTGCCATTCGCTGAAGGATGAAACTGGGCCCCTATCTCTCACCATATACAAAAATCAACTCAAGATGGATTGAAACTTGAATGTAAGACTGAAAATTATGCTAGAAGAGAACCTAGGAAAGACTCTTCTGGACACCGTCTAGGTGAAGAATTCATGACTAAGACTTCAAAAAGCACAGGCAACAATAACAGAAACAGATAAATGGGAGTTAATTAAACTACAAAGCATGTGCACAGAAAAATAACAGAGTGAACAGACAACCAGTAGAATGTGAGAAAATATTTGCAAACTATACATCTGACAAGGTAAAATCCATAATTTACAAGGAACTTGAACAACTCAACACCAAAAAAAAAACAAAAACAAAAACAAAAAAACAACAACCAAGAAATAACAACCAAATAACCAATAACCCCATTAAAAAGTAGGCTAAGGACATGGATAGATAATCTTCAAAAGAAGACAAACAAATGGCCAAAAAGCATATGAAAAAATGTTCAGACTCACTAGTCATGAGAAAAATGCAAATTAAAACCACAATGAAAAATCATCTCTCACCAATCAGAATGCCTATTATTAAAAAGGACAGTAACAGATGTTGGTGAGGATACAGAGACTAGTAAACTCTTATACATTGTTGGTGGGAATGAAAATTAATGCAATCTCTATGGAAGACAGTATTTTATCAAAGAACTAAGAATAGAACTGCCACAAAATCCAGCAATCTGACTCCTGGGTATCTACCCAAAGGAAAAGAAACAAATATATTTGTTTATTTGTTATTATCTTTACTTATTATAAAGATGCCTGTACTAATGTTTATCACAGCACTATTAACAATAGCAATGATATGAAAGCAACCTAAGTGTCCATCAACAGAGGATTGGATAAAGAAAATGTGGTATATATACACAACAGAATGCTATTCAGCCACAAAAAAGAATGAAATCATGTCTTTTGCAGCAACTTATGGATGGAACTGGAAGCTATTATCTCATGTGAAATAAGTCATACACAGAAAGACAAATGCCACATGTTCTCACTTATAAGTGGGAGCTAAATAATGTATACACATTGAAAAAAAGTGGAGAATTATGGACTTTGGAGACTTGGAGGGGTGTAAAAGATGAGGGGTGAGGATAATTGGAGGTTACTTGGTAGGTACAATGTGTGTTGCTCCAGTGATGGATTCACTGGAGGCCCTGACTTCACTACAATACAGTATATCAATGTAGGAAAATTGCACTTCTACCCGATGAATATACACAAATAAAAAAATTTTAAAAAGTTATTTGATGTTATTATCAGATGGGTGCATCTTCTCTGTAGATGCCCTGGCAGGTGGTAATTCAGCCTTTTGCAATTATGAGAATATACTTCTCATGTTCTTCCTTGTATTAAAACTCATTTTCCTCTAGCTCCTCTCCAAAGCCTCTTGTCTTAGCTACATGGAACCAAGGATACTAAAGAGCTACCCACTTATCCATTCTAGTTTCCTAGCCATTTCCTCAAATGGCTGACTTTTGAGCCAATCCCAAACCAGTCTGAAGGCACATTAGGATTTGCATTTTCATCAGGTTATGGGATCATGACCATATCTGATGTCTGGGACGTCTAAGGTGTTTTCTCATTCCAAACTATGCCATTCAAGCCCCTAGTCTGGTGCATAGTCCTTGTGCCTTTGCATTTCTCTGATTTTAGGTGGTCATTCCAGGATGGCTCTGGGTTTGGTATCCCACTCTGAGTTTTATCTTAACTGGGGTCTTGAAAGCCTTCCGTCCTTTTCCTGCCCCTCTATTCCTAGCCATTGGATGCACAGGGTTTTATTCAATCTGAATGGTCTTCTCTCTGGTACTATTATGCCCACATTTGCCAGCAGATAAAACGCATGGGAATTGATGCCATGTGAAATTGAGCTGAGCTAATCATATACCCTTTGAGCTTTCTAATCTAGATTCTTGGCTTATTTCCTTGAGGCCAGTTCTAATGCCAGATGAGTTCCACAGCTCTGGCACTCTCTTCTGGGTTTCTCTGCCTGGTCTTGTCTTTAATGCTCTAGCCTGCCTCTCAGTGCAGCTCTCCAAGTTATGCATATTGATCTCAATTCTCCATAATGGTCCTAATTCTATCCCATGGGCCATGTATATGATACCTTCATTTATTTGAATGTGGTTACTGTTTCAGTTATCTGTTGCTGCATAACAAACCACCCCAACACTTAGTGGCTTATTACAATAATTCATTTACTAACAATTTTGCATACAACCCAGTAGGGAATGCTCGTTTTTGCTTCATATGGCGTTAACTGGGGTGGCTTATTAAATAAGGATCCACTTCCAAGTGGCTCACTTACATGGGTTGGCAAGTTGGTGCCACCTATTGGCAGGGAGCTCAACTTGGTTTGTGGGCTGGGTGCCTCAATTCTGCCACATGTGGGCCTGTCCTTGTAGCTGCTTGGGCTTCCCTCTAATATGGTGAATAGGTTCGAAGAAGGAGGAATTGGAAGTTGCCAGTCTTCTTAAAAACTGGGCCTGGAACTGGCATAATATCACTTTCCCTTCATTCTTTTATTCAAAGTAGTCATAGATTCATCCCAGATTCAAGGGGTGGGATGTATAACCCCACTTCTTGATGAAAGAAAGTGACAAAGATTTTGCACCATAGGCACATCTTATGCAATTATCCTTTCTTCACCCTTCCTTCTCACTCTGTCAGTCTTCTCTAGGTTAAAAAGCCCTGTTACTCCCCTCCTACTTACATGACATCAAGTCTTATCAGTATATAAACACCATTTACTTTGTAAACAAGAATTATGGTTATGCCAGGAATCGAGATGGGTGCTAGTGATGCTGAGATGACTATGGATCCTATCTTTAAGGAACTCATAGATTAAAGGCATGCTATTTTTCCTCCTCTGATCTTAGTCTAATCTTCCCCCTCCAAGCATCTCACTAAAATATTTTTAAATGTAAGCTCATTATGGAGAATAAAACGAGACTTTCACCTTCTTTCTATTAAAGCTCATATCTTTTTGATGCAACCCAAGGCCATGTTACATTTCATTGTTGATTGACACTGAGCTTGTTGCTGATTATGACCCTAAGGTTGCCTTTTCTAATGTCCTGCTGGTATGGCATAGTTCCTCTATCTTGTACTTATAAAACTAAATTTTAGACTCAATTTGGCTGTTTAATAGTTGTCCTTGTAAAGTTTTGCCATATTATATCTAAACTGCTCTACCCTGTCCACATGATTTAGATGCTCATCTCTCATCCAACATACCAATGTTTAGCCAACACAAAAGGAATGTGCTATGTTCCAATCAGATCTACTTCATTTTTTATATTCTTATTGACTTAAAAAAAAGGAACAAATCACACTCATTTATATAGATAATTTGATGAATTTTTGCAGAATTATGTACATACCTTTGAAACTACCACCACAGTGGAGACATAGAAGATTTCATCATCATCTGCGGTTTCCTCATGCCCTTTCCTGTCACTCTTTCTCTCTCCATGCTCCAGGCAGCTGTTGATTTCTTCCTGTCAAGAAAGGTTAGTTGTCTTTTCTAGAATTTCATATAAATGGAATTATACAGTATGTACTCTTTTGTGTTTGGCTTCTTTCACTGAATATACTGATTTTTAGATTCATCCATGTTGTTGCTTTGTTGGTATGTTCCCTTTTATTGCTGGGTTATTGCTGAGTGGTATTCTGTTGTAGGGATATAAGATACTTGGCTTACCTATTTCTGTGTTTGTAGACATTTGTTTCTAGTTTTTTGTTTTTGTGAATAAAGCTGCCACGAATATTCATGTATAAGTCTTGGTGTGGACATGTGTTTCCGTTTCTCTTTGGTACCTGGACTACTACTTTTTTTTTTTTCCTTTTTAACCAGACTCTTCCTGCCTCAAATTAACATAAGTCTCACCATCCTTCAGTTTCTAAAACCTAACTTATGCCCTATTTTGAAAATAGCAGCAAAAGTTATCCACCTCCAACCTTCTGGCATATCTTGATATTCCTCAAAAATTTTCCATTTACAAGTTCTCTCAATTCTCAGAATATATTTCATCTCTTTAGAGAATTAATTCTCTTTTAGCTAGCAGGTTTCGGGATAAATATTATTTAATACTTAAACTATGTGTCAGACTAAGCACTTTATGTATATTAATTTCCTACTTGTAACAATCACACAAGAGAGATGCTATTTTTATTTTACTTCTTAACAGATGAAGAAACAGAAGCCTAGAGAGATGAAACAACTTACCTAAATTCTGACAGCTGGGGAGCTAAGTTTTGAAGCTACATGTTTCTTTTTGAAGTTGGAATCCAAACCATTTAACAATATAAAATAAATTATGGTGATTATGATAAGAGAACTGGGCATGAAATATGGTGAGTATTTCTAGGAAAGAAAGATGACTCCAAGTAAGGAAAATCAGGAACTTACTTGCCAAGGAGGTGATAGTGAAAGTAGGTCTTGAAAACTGGGATGAATCGGACATGGTGTAAAGTTCAAATGGAGCGGCAGCATGAACTAAGGTCCGGTGATAGGATTGGGAGAACCATTCAGCTGCCTTATGCAAGGATCTGTAAACTGGTGGGAAGCCAGGTAAAAGGGGGCCCTGAGAGTGGGTACAACAGAGGACGGATTGTAGTCAGACCAACACCGACCTTTGAGTGCCAGGTTAGGAAGCTGAACCTGACTGTAATTGTGATAAATAGCATGAAATGCTCAGGCTGTGCTTTAAGATCAATATGGTCTTTAAAAGGGGTAAAATTAGGAGAGCCAATGAGAAATCTGCTGTACTTAAAAAGGTAGCAAGGGCCTGGATCATAGTGGTGGTAATGGTAAGGTTTGGACTGGAAGAGTCAAAGAAACTCTGCAGAATATTAGAAATTCAAATGATTTTTGTATCATTTACTGTTTTTGGCTGATCATGTAACTGCTTCTCTGCATTAATATAAATTAACTTTAAGCACTTAATTGTATTTATGCACATTGATAGTTTTCTAATTTTTCTAATTTATAAACGCAGAGCTCTTAAATTATGCCATTTGAATGTAGAAAGGATTAAAATGTAAATCAGTTAATATTATCCATTTATTTTACTCATTAAATATGCTGCTTGTTATCCTCACTTGGTTAATATTGGGCTAGTAACTCAGGTGACATCTCTTTTGGCTTATATTTAAAAGACTTCATAATGTTTTACAGTTATATAAGCAGTTAATAAAGGTGGTGGATTTAATAAAGTTTAAGTATAAAATTGAAGAGCTTACAGGACACTCATATGTATGTTATTTATTGAGGTATAATTTAGATGCAGATCTTAAATGTACAGATGCTAAATGTACAGTTTTTATACTCAAAAATCGTAAGGATGGTAAATTATATATGTATACTTTATCTCAATAGAAAAAATTTAAAATGTATAATTTGATTAGTTTGACAAGTATATACATGCACATAAGATCACCACAATGAGTTACAGAACATTTCATCACTCCAGAAAGTGCTCTTATGTCCCTACCAGACAATCCCTGCCCCACTTGAATTTATATTACCATAGATTGGTTTTGACTGCCCTAGAATTTTACATAAATGGAATCACACAATATGTACTGTTTTGCATTCTAGCTACTTTCACTGCACATAATGTTTTGGGATTTGCCAATGATTCTTGAGTGGCTATGTGGCTCTTGCCTTTTTATTGCTGAGTGAGTGGTGGTGTAGTGTATAAATATGCCATCGTTTGTTTAGCTATTCTCTTTTTGATTTGGGTTGTTTCTAGTTTGGGGCCATTATCAATAGAATTGCTATGGATATTTTTGTGTAGGTCTTTTTTGTGGACATATGGTTCCATTTCTTAGACAAATATCTAGGAGAGGAATTGATGGATTATATGATAGGTATATGTTTAACCTTTAAAGAAACTGCCATACTGTTTCCCAAAGTGTTTATCTTTTATAGTATATTTTAGGATTGTATGGTTCTGGACTTCTTGTTTGTATCAAATGTACCATAAGACTTGATTAAGAATGCAATATTAACATTAGGCTTACAATGATACTTCCTCTGACAATGAGAACTTTGCAATTACAGATGGCTATCTTAGCCATCAGCACCATTTCCTCCATAATTATGCTGTAAATTAGGGGTGACCCCTGAGCCTCTTCTAGTAAGAACTTCAGTAACTAGAAGGTGAACATGAAACCCCCAAAGGTCTTTTTAAGTGTTGCCTAAAGGAAAAACATGCGAAAATGTCACATAAGTTAATAATTTTAAAGAGCCTATAGGCCTGGCAGTGGAATTAAATGCTTAACAATAATTCAGAATGGCTTACAGAAACTTAAAAATGTGAATCATTTAGTGAGGCTGAAATTATGCTTCTGACATATATGTGTGACACACGAGAGCACTTACCTGGGAATTTATTACCAGCTTCTGCGCAAACAAAGCCTGACCTACATTTGACTAAAGTCAGATGTCTTTGGTTAATCCTATGGGCTTCTTTTTATTAATGTCACAATTGCTAATGTGGTATAACATTGTCATTACTGAATAGCACAGCGGGATGAGCTGCAGCTGTTATTTCTCTTTCTGAACCTACTGAGTCATTAAATCTGAGTTTGGGGGAATACAAGTTGTAAAGATTATTCAAATTCTGATTGAGAAATAGGACTACTGGGAAATTGTAGGTACATAAAGTAAAACTTTGAATCAATCAAGGTTCTTTTTTTTTTGTAAGGTTTGAATGTTCAAAATTGTTCCTTATGTTTAATTTGAAATCTAATGTCAAGGAAATAGAGGGTGAACTTAAGAAAATAAAAGCACAATAATAATTAGATGTTACTTTTTTCTGATGGAAAAGTGATGTGTTCTTACTGGGAAAATATTAAGAAGATAATTTTCCTTCTAAAGATCAGAACCTTTTATTTTAAGAATCCTAACATCAATTTAAGAATGATATGCTTTTGTTCTAATAAGCCAGAGAATAGCTGATTTCTCTCTAATATCTAAGGTGAATTTTGTTGTATTGTTTATACCTATTCTTTGTAAAAGTTTGTATCTTCTTTTAGAATTCTTACTTTGCCTTTGGTGGCCATTAGTACTTGGTAAAGAGTATGATCCTACAGTTCCCATACTGAGCCATGGTAGCTTGGGGTGCCGCTGAAATTTTTCAGTTTTTGAGGGAAATACAGAGTTATTCAATATTTGTTGGATACCACCTAAACTATTAGCCCAATATAGCCCCAATTTCTTCAATACATGTACTATCTTCCTTTCAGTGGTGTCATATTTTTGAAGCTGGGTTCTTGACAGTTGTTATGATAAATATTAATAGCAATTACCACACTAAAAGCAATGCACAAAGGGAAATGAGGGTGGTGGTATCCAGTCTGATTCCAATGTTTGAGAAGTTGTGTGGTGCCAAATAGATTCACACATCCTAATAAGTAAGCACTTGTAGTTACTTAAGGATGAAATAAAAACATTTTTCTTTCAGCTTATGTGTATTATTTTTTCAAGTGGCTGCTTAGTTGTTAGGACAAAAAAACTCACTAAGTCAATAAGGACCTAGCTACTTAATAAACAGAACAATTGGATATTTCTTTTGAATTAGGTACTGTGAAAAGATAATGGAGGCAGGGCCGGGCGGGGTGGCTCACGCCTGTAATCCTAGCTCTCTGGGAGGCCGAGGCGGGCGGATTGCTCAAGGTCAGGAGTTCAAAACCAGCCTGAGCAAGAGCAAGACCCCGTCTCTACTATAAATAGAAAGAAATTAATTGGCCAACTGATATATATATATATATAAAAAAAAATTAGCCGGGCATGGTGGCGCATGCCTGTAGTCCCAGCTACTCGGGAGGCTGAGGCAGAAGGATCGCTCGAGCCCAGGAGTTTGAGGTTGCTGTGAGCTAGGCTGATGCCACGGGCACTCACTGTAGCCTGGACAACAAAGCAAGACTCTGTCTCAAAAAAAAAAAAAAAAAAAAAAAGATAATGGAGGCAGTAAGGGCTCAGTGAAGCGAGACTTTTTGGGAACCCCTGGTGTAATCTGATGGTCATTTAAGATAATTCCCGATATTACATTTATTCAATTCCTGTGCTTTTGAACTTATTTTTTAAAAAGTTGGGAGCAACAGAGCTCAGGGCAATCCATGAGCATTTTTGAAATTCTTTTTTCTAGGTGTTATTTTGGAAGTCGGCCTTCTGCAGTGGTGTTAGATTATTGACTTCAAGCAAAAACGGTAAGTCAAAAAAGCCTGTGTTTCGTATCATACCCATCAGGCATAGAAGTCCCTGCTCTCACTGCTCTTTTCAGAGTGTGGTCTGTGGACCAGCAGCTCGTGAGGAAGGCAGAATCTCAGACCTCACCCCCAGACCTGCTGAATCACAATCCATTTTGTAACAAGACTTCAGGTGACTCAGGGGCATGCTAAAGTTTGAGAAGCCCCACCTCTCACATCACATCACACCTTAACTGCTCTAGGTGGAAGTCCCCCATTCCCTTCAAATGTGTCTTTAGAAATTACTTTTCCTGTGTCCTACTTGTTTGGGGCCTTACTAAACCTTCCAAATGAATTAATGTCTGATATTAGTTGAAATGTGCTATCGTTTCCCAGGTAAACTAGGAATTTTGGAAGAAGCTGTGTATAAATAATTAACCCAGGGTTTTCAAGGTATCTGACTGTTATGGTCTGAATATTTGTTATCTCCCCCAGATCCATCAGTTGAAGCCCCCAATGTGACGGTATTTGGAGATGAAGCCTTTGGAAGGTACTTAGGGTTAGATGTAGTCATGAGGGTGGGGACATAAGGAATGGGCGTGCCCTTACAAGAAGATACAAAAGAGAGCTCAACCGCCCTGCCCCACAGAAAACCAAGAAGAGGTCATGTGAGCACATAGGGGAGATGGTGGCTACCTACGAGCCAAAAAGAGGGGCCTCAGCATAAAATCTACCTTGCCAGCACCTTGATCTTAAACTTAGAACTGTGAACTGTGAGAAATAAATTTCTGCTTTAGAAGCCACCCAGCCAATGGTATTTTGTTGTGGCAGCCTGAGCACATACCTACACACCCACACTGACCATAACCAGCACCCGGCACTCTTGAGAGGCCCTGTGTTTTCTGACTTGGTGGCCCAGAAATGTGTGTGTGTGTGTGTATATATATATATAGCACACCCAGTTAGTGTTATGATCATTTTATTAACCACTATTTTCCTAACAACCTGATTATAAGAACCTCCTAAGGATTTGTTGTGAATTCCTAGGACTGCCTTTGGAGCATTTGATTTAGTATTTAGAATCTGTGTTTTTAACAAGCACCCCAAATGATTCTGACCATTAGGTAATTTTGGGAAAATTTTTCTAACCCAAGGAATAAAATTAATGGAATTTTGGACACTTGTAGAATGCCAAGAAAATACTAGTGGGCCTCTTCATTTAGGGGATTTTCCTACTGAAGTAGCTCCAGGAAAAACTATGAAGCTGGTAATGTTTATTATTCAGGCACTTTCAGCTTCCCTTTCAGTATTCCTGTCTCTCTTCCAGGTGACCAGAGCTATTATCAGCCCCCTGCATTCAGGTATGCTCTTGGATTCTGGACCACTTTGAGGGCATTCAATAAGAGAACTCACACTAAGGCATATATGACAAGTTATAGCTTAATGCAATATTCTTCCCGGGTGTGCTTACAATTCAATATGGGGCAATTCTTTTTTATCTAATAAATGAAGGGCAGTGTGGGTGTGTGGGTATGTGTAGAGTAGCAATGAGGGATAATAATTTCAAGGCAAGAGAACCTTCTTCATGAGCCTCTTATGATTTCTCATAAGAGGTCATCTAAGCACAGGTAAATTGATTCCTTGTTTTTGCTATTGTTTCTAACCGAGGCTGGTTCTGAAAAAAAATCTCAGCATAAGTATCTAAAAATCTGCACAAGGAAGATTTTCTAAATGCACAGACTTTGAAAATCCATAACATTGAGTTGTTATTTTTGTCTTGTAAATGTCTTCAGCATTCATCAGTGCAGCCACCTCACCTTTCTCTCTTGTCTGTTAGCTTTAGTTTTGAGGGTAGGCTCATTGTGCACCCTGAAATGGGTTTTCCTGGTGTGGAGCAGAAGGCACACATGGCAGGCATGTGTGATGGGAACATGGGAGGTTAAGAGTGGGAAAGGACCACTTGACAGAAGCAGGAACTAAGGCACAGCGGGGAATGACTGCTCTGTGTTCCAGAGTCAGTTAGTAGCAGGGCTGGGAATGAAACTCAGGCCTCCTGATTCAGGTTCTGCTTTTTCAAGTTGTCAAAGTGGTCACAGCAAACATTTATTGAATTCTTATTATGTCCCCGGCACTGTCCTATGATCACATGTTGCCATGTTAATCTTAATATATACACCACATACGAAGCAGGTGTTATTACTGTCCTCATTGTACAGCTAAGGAAACAGAGCTAGAGGGCATTGCAGCTTGAGTCCATGTGTCTTTTATTTTCTGAGTATTGGCTCTTTGTGCTAGTCAGGAATCCTTTGTCTCTTAGCTCCAAATTTCTCCTTCATTATCTGTCCTGTGAGAATGAACTTTTAAAGCATTTCTCCTTCTCAGTGATCATTTCAAGCTTTGTCACCTGGCTTGCTTTGTGCTCTGAAGAGTAGCTGCTGTTTGCACAACAGCTGTGGACTAGCCCCGGCCCAGAGAAACCAGTAATCTTCTTCACCATCTAGTGGGGTGCAACCGTACCTTTGATGAGGTCTGAACTTCAGGCTTGAAGAGGGGGCTCCATTCAAAGTCTGCCCTTCCTTGGATACTCTCCCTTGGTCCAAGGTATCTTTCAGAGTTTTCTTCACATCGTTATATTCTCCTAGCATAGTTTAATAATTCTTTGTACTAAATTTCTATTTAGTTATTGTGTAGTTTTTGTCTCCTGATTTTCTGATTGGACCCAGAAAAATACAATTCTTCTCCTCCCTGACAATAATCTCTTCAACTGTCCACTTTGCTTTATTTATGGTTTATTTATACAAAGGTATTTTTGTATGACACAAACGCATTGATTGTCCTATCTCTTTGAGCTCAGAGAGTGGACAAGGTGATCTCTAATAACTGATTAACTCAACAATGCATTCATTCGCTAAGATTTTTTATTGTGAATGTATTTTATGCAAGGTGCTGGGGTGTTATGGGCTTGGAGTCCTATAAAGGAGGCAGACATTTAAATAGAAAAATTAGAATCCAAAGTGATAACTATTGAGAAATGAACAGAATTCCCCAGGAACACAATGGCAGAATGACTCATTCTATCTGCGAGTCAAAGCAGCCACATATGAACTGGACTTGAAAGAGGTTACTCAACTGTAAAGTATATGACTGTAGACTAAGTCATCCACATAAACAGCTTTCTTTATTGGAGAGGGAAAATGTTAATATGCTAGTAAAGGTAACACATAAAGAGGGATGTCAAAATATCATCACTGTGCTGGTAGTCACAGGCCAGCCTTCTCATCCATTCTCTGGGGGACCCTGGGCGCTTCACGGAACTGAGTGTCTCTGTCTGTATAACTTGAAGCCATTAGGTTACATAGTCCCTGATGTCTCTTCTAACTCTAAGTGGTGTTTATAATTGAATATAATAAATTTGAATGGCAGATGCAGGATTTATGAAACAAAAAATATTTTAATCAGAAAGCATTCTGAATCTTATTTTTTTAAAAAGTAAGATAATATTTGGTTAAATAATAGAAGATACCTTGGAGGAGATTTCATCAATAGATGTTTTTATCTGGGTGAGTTGGTTAAGTCCATTGTTGTCTTTAAGAAACATTTATAATCATGAAGTGCTGGCTCTGTAAAGGATGCTTTATATTTTCTGAGCAAATGATAAAGTCCATCTTGCCAACAGACTTGATGTTTTGACACATCTCTAATTATACTGGTGGCTATAGATGGGTGTTGCTGAGGATCAAATGGTAAAAGGGCAGATCATCAGATCTCACAGCTTGGACATTTTTCAGAGGCCAGAGAGAGAAGCTGAGAAATAGATTCCTCAATGAGTATCATGGGTGAGAATGAAATGTCCAGAATCTTTGTATATTTATTTAGCAGCACAGAGTTATTAAAGGGTCTGAGAGAGTATTAGTATTTGAAATTATCTTAATTTATAATTCCTCTAACATTAGAGATGGCAAATGGGCTTTTCAACAGATTCTGCTTATTTTGTCTATATGAGCTTAATATTATGACTGAGAAAATGGGCTTTGGAGTGAGTTTGCCTTGTCTGGAACTCTGATTCCAGCATTTAATGGCTGTCAAAGCTTTGGAAGATTAAACTCTCTGAGCCTTAAACTTACAGGTCTACAAATTAAGGACAGCAGTAATGGCACTCACATTCTAGGATAAAAAGGGGTGATTTTTGTCATGAATTGTCATAGTGTCTGGGAAAGAGAAAACAATAAAAGTAAAGATTTATTATAATTGTTAGAGCAAATATCTCGGAAAACAACGTGGAGGGTTTTTAACGGATGTGAAAAGGCGGTGTGCAAGAAATCCTGAGATTTTATTTGTCAGATTAAACTCATTAGTTCTGCGTCCTTCTCTTATGTGATTCTTGTAGGAATCTTAAGAGAATGTGTATGTGAGAGTCCTTCCTTCACGTCATGGGCCAATGGAAATTAGTGCCACGAGGTAGGATGTTCTTTCCCTTTAATGTTCTTTCTTTTCTCCCCCATCCCAGCATATAGAGGGGTCTTCAGTAGGACACAGAAAGACAGAAACTTGTTTAGCATAACGGCACGTCTTGTCCATGGTGTATTCTGTTGACCCTCTGTTTGAGACATCGTGGGCTCTGTCCGCTGCTCTGCCTCCTTTGCTATCATCTTGGTACAAGATACCATCACCCATCGTTGCGGGAAGTGGCCTTTTCATCAGGATCCTGCTTCAACCCCCGACCCCTTTCAAATCATTTCCCACTTGACTTCCAGAGTTACTTTCCTGCTGAAAGCCCTCTAATTTCTTCCCAACACGCTTAGAATAAAATCTACACTGATTTCATCTTCTGTTGCTTTCATACTTCCCACTATGTGCTAGCCCCAAGAGCCTTCCTTCTGTTCTTTAAGAAGGCCAAGTTCACTCTGCCTTGAGAGCATTGGCCTTGCTGTCCTGCGTGCTTAGAATATGCTTCCTCCTGATGGCTTCCCTTGACCTTCCTGCAGCTGACTATTTCTTGTCATTCTGTGCTCTCCTCGGGCCTTTTCTATTGCACTGTCCTATTTTAATTTTCTCCATAGCTTTTATCACCATCTGAAATTTTCTTTGAAGGTTGGCTTCAGAAGAACAGTGTGCTCTTGTCTGTCTTATTTGATGCTTCCTTTCCAGGGCCTAAAAAGTACCTGGCATAGAAAAGGTACTAAAAAAAGTCCATTAGTTGAACATAAAAGTTAGACTTTGAAAGGGATCTGCATTACCAAGGAAATTGCTTGTTATTATTATTTTTTATTGTTTCCCTTAGAAGACTCTAAAGCACCTAAAATCTCCTCCAGGACAGGACCTCACAAGCTTGAATATATATATATATATTTGTCTACTCACCTTATGGAGCCTGGGACATTGCACAGCTTCTAGGAGGATCTAGATAGAGCTTTGTAATAGAACCGGGATCTGGGAAAGACAACAAATAGAGAAAAAAAGACTGAGGGCTCCAAATAAACTGTGTATGTTCACACAATGTAATATAGAAAAGAGAGAACTGCTGTGACGTGCAACAATGTGAAGAAATCTTACAATCATGATGATAAATGCAAGAAGAGACAAAAAACTATGTAGTGTGTGATTCCATGTATGTGAAGTTCATGAGCAGACTAAACTAGTTTATGGAATTAAAATCAGAAAACAGTGGTTACCTTTGAGGGGAGGCTATTGACTGGGAGGGACATGTTGGGAGCCTTTTAGAATGTTGGAAATATTCCATATTTTGATCTGAGTAGTAGTCATGTGGGTATATATATGTAAAAATTAATCCTCTTTTATGTTTAATACAACTCAATAACAATATTTTTAAAAAATCCATGGGTGTAGCCATTGGGAAAAATAGACTGAGGCAGAGGATGGTGGGGGAAAGGAGAGAGAGGGAGATCTGACACGGTGGAGGCTTATTTAATGGGGCTCCTCCATGGACCCATCGCCCTTGCGCTCCATGGTCAGGGGAGATGACCCTGCATTCAGCTTTCTGTTAAGACTTCACCTGTGTATCCTCTAAGATCTAATTGGCCTAACATTGGGTCACAACTCCAGTGCCCAAAGAAAACTCAGGAAACTCAACATTGCTCAAGAGTCAAGATTTTAGTAGCAAAAACAAGCTTAGGAAATGCTGAGCTCTGGAATTGTTTTTAAAAACAGCATGAACAGTGACACACAGTGCATGGAAAATTTGGCTGCATTGACAGTGAAAAAGCAATGAGGCTGACTGCTCCTTGATTTTTTTTTTTAATAGAGCAGATTTTGTTCTATACCATTGTCAAAGAGGCTTCCATGGTACAAAGCAATCAAGGCAAAAGCCTTACTACCTAACTATCTGTTCATACACAAATCCATATTTTTCTCCAGGTTAAAAGTGCAACATCTTTCTCACGTATCATTTTCCCCTGAACTCTGTGTAGGAAGGTCATGGGAATAGGGCCATCTGGGAGGAGACATAGCATTCTGAGGCTCGTATAACCATTTACTTAGATGAAATAACAGTCAGTGTCAACAGACTGTTGCTTGAATGATTTGCATTCTCCATAAATTAGAGGGGGGCGACTTTGCCTTCCTTTTGGCTAAAATTCCCTCTGATTTTTCAGAATGACCAAGTGCTTGAAAATAAATTCTTTGTAGTGTTTTATTTTTAAAGATGTGAGGGGATATGGCTGAAGAGCCAGTTCCTAACATCAAGTCTTTTCACTCTGCACATGAAGTTTGCATTTCCATGAGCATTTGTGGCTGGCATTTTGAAGAACATCATGCTTGCAATTCTTTTTAGAAGACGCAAAGTTGGCTTTAAGAGTTGACTTGAAAAGCACAGCTTGTTTCCTTATTTCAGCAGAACAAAATTGCTCATCCTTTTTGCAATCTGCAGCCATCCAGAACTGGGCAGCATTGCATGAAGTGATGCTTTCATGACTTTTATAGTCCCTGAGGGTTTCCTTGCTGGTCGTCCTGTTTAATCTGACCATGCTTAAGTGTAAGCCTTGTCTCTTCTACCCTTTACCCTGGTTTCTCTAGTCTGTACTTACAAACAGTACTACATTATCAAGAATAAGCTAGTTCCTCTGGCTTTTATTCTTCCTGATCCCATAGGATCTTAGGTCCCTGTGAGGTACCCTTCAAATATTTTTAGGTTTCCCCCAATGAATCTTTCACATGTACTTACAAAGTAGCCAGGCTCATTCTGGGGACCATCATGTCAATAAACAAACATGTATCTGCTACAAGTGAGGCCCAGCTGCCTCACTTTAAGGCCAGTAAGTCTCAAATTTGCCCTTTTGTGATTATTTTCTTGATCTTGTAGGTGTGCTTCATTATTTTTTTATTCTTTATTCTTTTTTCTCTTCTGACTATGTATTTTCAAATAGCCTGTCTTCAAGATTATTAATTCGTTCTTCTGCTTGGTCAATTCTACCATTGAGAGACTCTGATGCATTTCTCATTTTGGCAATTGGATTCTTCATCTCCAGAATTTCTGCTTGACATTTTTTTTATATTTCAATTTCTTTGTTAAATTTCTTGGATAGGCTTCTCTGTGTTATCTTGAAGTTCATTGAGCTTTTTTAGGACAGCTATTTTGAATTACTTGTCTGATAAGTCACATATTTCCATTGCTCCAAGATTGGTCACAAGTACCTTATTTAGTTCATTTGGTGAGATTATGTTTTCCTGGATGTTCTTGATGCTTGTGGATGTTTGTTGATGTCTGGGCATTGAAGAGTTAGGTATTTATTATGATGTTCGCAACCTGGGCTTATTCAAATTCATCCTTCTTGAGAAAGCTTTCTAGATATTTAAAGGGAACTGAGTGTTGTGATCCAAGTCTTTGGTCACTGCAGCCATGTCAGCAATAGCGGTGCTTTAAGCCTGGTAATGCCTTGACTCTTGCAGACTCCTGGTAGTACTAAGAGTCTGTAGACTCCTGGTAGAGTTGGGTAGAATGTGGGAGAATTATCTGGATTACCAGGCAAAGTCTCTCACTCTCTTCTTTCACTGTACTAGGCCCCTGAAGTTGGGGGAGGATTGATGTGGGCACTCCCTCGTGGCTACTGGTGCCAGGTCACACCTGAAGCCAGCTCAGCCTTACCCAAAGGCCATGATGACTGCTGCCTGGCTACCTCTGATGCTTATTCAAAGCCCAAGGGCTTTTTAGTCTGCAAGTGGTGAATCCTGCCAGGACTGGGTCCTTCCCTTCAGAGCAGCATGTTTTCTTTTGGCCCAGCATGGGTCCAGAAATTCCGTTCAGGAACTATGACCTGAACTCAGGGGCTTCAAGAGTCTGCTTGATATTTTATTTTTCTGTGGCTGAGCTGGTACCCACGTTACAAAACAAAATCCTTTCAGCTCTTCCCTTTCCTTTCCACAAGTGGAAGAAGACTCTCCCTGAGCCGCACTGCCTATATTTGGGGGAAGGGTGACACAGGCACTTTTTTGGCCTTTGCAGCTGGTGTCTCATTGGGTCATTGCACCCCAAGTCTACTGGCTCGGAGCCAGCAGTGCCACAGGAATTTCCCCAAAACTGCAGCCTTTGTGGCCTGACTGCCTTACAAATTTAGTCCAGGCCTCAGGCTTCTTTTTGTCAGCAGGTGTTTGGGCTAGCCGGAACTTGGGTTTTGGGGTAAAGGATTTCACTCTGCCTGGGGTGGTCTAAAATGCTCCCTCCATGGGCACTGGCAGATTTATGCCCTATGTTATGCTCCCCTATGCCAGGGCACCCCTGGGTTTCAATGCCAAGTCTCACAATCACTTCACTCTCCCTCCCCTGGGGTGGCACTATCAGACTGCCTGGGGATGGGAGAGAAGTGGCTTGTACAAGGCAAGGTTGTCTTTTCTGCCCTCTTCAGTGCCTCTTTTCTGGATATAATATCAAAACCAGGTAGTAGGATTACTCACGTGATTTTTAGTTCTTCTGAAGGTGTTCCTTGCTTAGAATTGTTGAATTTGTTGGTATTTGTTGAATTTGGTATTTGTGCGGAGGGACTATCACTGACGGTTTCTATTCGTCCATCTTGCTCCACCCCCTCCAATCAGTCTTGTCCCAGAGTTTCTTCTCCTAACAATCTTCACCCCTGTGTCAAGAGGCCTCTGGTGGACACATTCACCGATTTTCCAAATAAACCCAGGGATGACATAGTTCTAGTTTTCCTCAACCTATTAGTACATTTGCTAAACTCTAGTTCAGCACCATCCAAGATGAAATGCAATGATGAAAATGTTCTATTAATGTATCTACCCTCTCTAATAAGGTAGCCACCAGCTATTTGTAGCTACTGAGCCCTTGAAATGCTGCTGGTGCATGAAGGAACTGAATTTTTAATATTTTTTACTTTTAACTACCTTAAATTTAAATAGCCATATGTTGTTAGCAGCTACTGTATTAGACAGCACCATTCTGTTTTACTTAGTCTTAATAATACTGTATTTATGAGGTTAATAGTCTAATCAAGGTGAACTGCCCAGCTGAATTGTTATTTTAGAGTCTTTCGTCTGTTGGGATATGCAGTGAGACCTGCCTATCTTTCCTGTTGTCTTTGAAGGCTTCACTCCCAAAGTTGAAGGAAGTTCTTCAAGTAAGAACATGCATTTCTCCCCAGAACTGAGCAGGAATATGCAGTCAGAGTCTAGTAA
This sequence comes from Microcebus murinus, assembly GCF_040939455.1. Lineage (NCBI taxonomy): Eukaryota > Metazoa > Chordata > Mammalia > Primates > Cheirogaleidae > Microcebus > Microcebus murinus. The sequence continues at coordinate 131,672,408 of NC_134104.1, read as the reverse complement.
TAACCATAATAGATAAGAATAGCTTTAATTTATTTAGTTCCTACTATGAATAGTGCACTAAGCACTTAATTAAATAATTTATTTGTGCATTTATGAAATAATTATTTATTAAGCACCTACTACATGACAGGCATTGCTCCAGGCACTGGGGATACAGCAGTGAACAAAGTCCTTGCTATCTATTAGGGGGAGACAGCTGATACACAAATGCTTAGTATATCAGGAGATATTCAATGCAAAAAGCAATGCAGGGAAAGGGTACAGAGAGTAATTCAGGGTGCTTTATCAAGCGTGCATAGTCTAAGACATCACTGATGTGAAGATATGTGAGCAGAGACCTCAAGGAAGTGAGCAGGTGAGCCCTGCAGCTCTCCAGGAGATGAGAACTTGAGGCAGAGGAGGAGCAAGGATAGCAGCCCTTAGGTGGCAACAGGCGTGTGGAGTTCAAGGAACAGTAAGAAGATTGGAGAGGAGCAAGAAATCGGAGCAAGAAGGGGGCAAAGCCAGAGAAGAGGAGCAGGGGCCAGATGATGATCACAACGTCCATTGAGGCTGTTATTTTATGTGAGAGGGAAAGCCAGTGGAGGGGCTTCAGCAGAACAATGACATACTTTAACTTATGTTATACAAGAGTCATTCTGGTTGCAGTGTGGAGAGTAGATTGTAATAGTACAAGAGTGGAAGGTGGGAGTTTAAGTAGGAGGCCATTGTAATAATCTAGTAGGTGGCTTAGACCGGGGTAGTATACGAAGGTAAAAATAGTAGGATTCAGCAGGACTTAGAGGTGGCCTTGATCAGTCTGCTTATGGTGATGTGGTAGCAATGATCATAAACTTTCTGTCTTACATGGCTTGCTGTAAGTTATATAAAGTTATTTCTTGCTCTGAGAAATGAAACATTTCAAAGATTTCTGGTGAACACGCAGGAGCATTGGCAGTAATGCTTTCTCATGAAATGTCACGCTGGCCACCACAATCCTGTGGGTAATGTGTCAGCACCTGTTAGGGGGCTGATATCTTGAGTTCTCAATCAATTTCACACTGGCCTTAGAAGTGAATCATAAGTATTAGAGGTGGGTGGGGAATTAGGAATTACCGGTCCACTTTCTTCAATCATGGGTAAAAAAAACTGAGGTTTAGGTGGTGTCTTTTTATTCTCGCATTAATAGGCTCTGTGAGACTGAAGTTGTGAATTGTGCAAAATCACAATATGGTGGTAAAATTTGGATTAGAGCCTTCTGTGTGGGGAATCAGTGAATTTGTGATAAATGAATAAATTTAGAAGGACCTAAAAGATGTAGATAGTATGTTCTGGTTGCAGTTCCTCTGCCCGGTCCTTTTGGCATCTCCATCTTGCATCTTCCCCTTACTAGTTACTTACCAGTTGAGTCCTTGGATGAGTTTCAGCTTCTCTAAGCCTTTGTTTCTTCATATTTAGAACGAGGATAACAATACCTCTGTAAGAGAACTGTAATGAGAATTCGATGGCATAACGGGGCGGAAAGACTAGCCATGCCCACTAAGCTTTCTCTCTGCTCTCACACATTTCACAGCAGGTAGGTGGCTCATGTGACTGGTTCTGGCAATAAAGCATGAAAAGACTATGTGTCCTGTATGTTGTTGAATAATTTGCTAGTCTCTTTCTTCCCCTGCTGTGGCAACTGAGAAGGTAGCATGTCACAGGTGGCACAGCCATGAAATGTTAGCGCTTCAGTCTCAGGCTGGGTCCCTGCATGGTTGTACAGAGCAGGGCCCTGGCTACTGTGAACTAGTTAGTAGCATAAATGGGAAATGAACTCTTGCTGTGTCAAGCCCCTGATGATCTGGGTGGTTTGCTGTGGCAGCATAAGCTTAAGTTATTGTGAATAATATCGATCTTATAGGGAGTAGGGGTGCTATTTTAATAAAAACCTAAATTATTTTGTATTGGCTTAATGGTCTGGTCAAAGGTGATGAGGAGAGTGATATCAGAGACCAGAAGAATGTCCGTGTTACATAATGGCGAAATGTTTGATAACACTGTCATCAGCTATAACTTGAGAGGCAGATGATATTCTAATGAACTTTTAGTTCCAGGGGAAAACATTGGAAAACAGAATGTTTTCTAAGAACATGCTTCATGAATAACTATGGATGAAAATGTTGGTCCATGGACTTTTTGGCAAACAAATAGAAAGAAGCCTACTGAATTTTTGAGAAGATCTAAAAAGAAAGCATAAGATGGTAAGGCCTTGGTTGCTCTAGATGTTTGAGGAATTGTAGATTAGAATACCATGCTGCTCCCTGTTGGATGAGAAACATGTATAAGAAACAAAGTTTCAGGTGTTAAATCTTGGAGATTGACAATTGTTTGTCACTGCAATGGAAGCTTGTCTATACTAAATGATAGAGTATATAATAGCTTTAGTTCAGTGTTCAGCTTAGCACATAATGCACACTCAATAAGTGTTACTCAATACCCTTTATTATGATATTTATTATAGTTGTTGCTATAGTGGTTAAGAGTGTGTGATTATGGTGGAGAAAATTAGTCTGATGAAGAAGGAGTATAAAGCTATAGCAAATAGGGTAAAGAGTAGTGTTAAAAAACTTTGGTTTACACAGGGGTTGCAAACTGAAATATAAATAGGAGAAAGAGAGGCTGTAAATTAATGAAGTGGGCTGGGTTTGCCTCGGGAAATTGGAATAGCAGGAGCCTTGTGCTAAGGGTGCAGTCACTCTTGGCTCCTGCTAATACAGATCTAGTTTTTTTCAAGAGAAGCTGTAAAATCAAAATTTTATATGAATTTTTCAAGAGTTTAAAGTATTAGCAATTAATTTAAATACTTAAAAACATACTAGGTGGTTCATGGACCATCGGTTGGTGACCTCCACCATAAGGTAGATCCCAAGGATCAAAATACAACAATGTCCCTAAGGATAACTCTCTTCCTATTCAGTATATCATAATTTGCAGAACCATGAATGTTCAAGATAACTGTTATTTGGATTTACGTTCTACCCATTGAAATTTATATTCTGATTGCAACATCTTAGACAAATTGTCTTCCGGCTAAGAATTGAACATCTCCAAAAGTAGGTGGTCTCTACTTTATGCGGTATAGCCTATTGCATATTTTGTATCTAATTGATAGAAAGGTCTCTCTATATTTGATGTAAAATCTGCCCTTCTATAGCTCCTGCTCCACTTTGTTCTCCCCTTCCTCACCATGGAGCCATATGAGAGTGGGCATATGACCTATAACCACTTTTCTAAAGCTGGTGATCGATTGATCTCATGACACTTTAGTACATACACTGTGTGTGTGTGTGTGTGTGTGTGTGTGTGTGTTTTCATGCTCAGCTACTCCCCCTCTGATATTTTCCTATTCCCTTTTGCTGGCAACAGCACCTCCCTTTGTGTATTCTGTGTATAGGAAGGATACAAATTATTAATACAATATTCTGTTCTTGGCCTCCCAACCTCCACCAGGCTACGCTGGATCCAGAGATAGCCAAATATAATTCCTCATCCACCAGGCTTTGGGAATTGGCGCAGAGGTTTAGGTATGTTCCCTAAACTGGGTCCTTACTGTAGATTTAATGCAGGGTACTGTAGGAGAAAAATGCTCTCTGTCCTCTGGGGATAGGAATGTCTATAGCCAGGTGTTAGTCCATTCAGGCTGCTATAGCAAAATACCACAGACTGAGCATTTTATAAACAGCAGAAATTTATTTCTCACAGTTCTAAGAAGTCCAATATCAAGGCACTGGCAGATTCAGTGTCTGGTGAGGAACCACTTTTTGGTTCATAGATGATGGTGCTTTCTACCTGTGTTGTCACATGGTGAAAGGGGCAAGGCGGCTTTCTGGGGCCTTGAGGGCTCTAATTCCTAATTATCTCCCACACCCACAAGCCCCATGACCTAATACTATCACATTGGGAATTAGGTTTCAACATACGAATTGGGGAAACAAAAACATTCAGACCATAGCAAGCAAGCCATTTCCTTCTGCCCCTAAACCCAGCTATGTAGAGCAAGGTGTCTGTAGCAGGAGTGAAGATAAAAGTGAAGATAAAAGACAGAAAGTAGTAGAACAAGGCCAGGCGTGGTGGCTCACACCTGTAACCCTAGTGCTCTGGGAGGCTGAGGCTGGAGGACCAACCTGAGCAAGAGCAAGACCCTGTCTTTACCAAAAAATAGAAAAAATCAGTTGGGCATGGTGGTATGCGCCTGCAGTCCCAGCTATTCAAGAAGCTGAGGCAGGTGGATCTCTTGAGCCCAGGTGTTTGAGGTTGCTTTGAGCTAGCATGATGCCACTGCACTCTAGCCAGGGTGAGACTGTGTCTCAAAAAAAACCCAAAGCAAAACAAAACAAATAGTAGTAGAGTAGAAGAGAATGAGAGAGAGCAAGAGGGAGAGAGAGAGGAGAGAGAATGAACACTGATTTCCTGTGGCCCTCTTCATCTTTGTATTTTTTTTGTTATGAAAAAATAATTGTACTAGTTTGTGTTATATTCCTGTGATTTACACCAGATGGGTCCTGACAGATCTCCTAAACTATTTTGGAGATCATGTCCATGAATGATACAGTACAGTTTCAGTGCCCTTGAGTAGTTTGAATTTTTATGTCTTTTTTTTTTTAATTTTTTTTTATTTCGGCATATTATGGGGGTACAGATTTTAAGGTTTCAATAAATGCCCTTTCCCTCCCTCCTCCCACAAGTCTGAGTTATATGTCATTATTCAAAGCATTTAAAATGTGTTTTTTAGTCAAATCATCTGTTGTTACTAGTATCTTAATTTCATAATTCTAGTAAGTTTAAGTTATCCTGCATTTCAAATATAATATATTCATTGTCTTTTGAATATGTCTGTTTTCTGTGGTTTTATTTTATTTTTGTTGTAAATGTTTTGCATCTTATGAATCTATTATGTAAACTATACACAAAATTGGTTCCCATTTTTTAGGGAGCGATTCCTCTTTTGATAGTAACAGCAAAAAGATGAGATGGCTATGACTGAAATGTTTTACACTTTATACATCATAAAGCGATAATGCATCATGGAATACTGATCTACATTCCCAATATTATGGTTACTTGTTTGCAAGTTACTGCAGGCATTTACATTTTTTTTTTCTTTAGATTACTACCACCTTCATGAGTTGTGAGTGGAAACAAAATTCTGCCTTCTTGTTGTTTCAAAGCAGGCCTTTGTGGTTAAGTACAATTTCCTGTTGGAATCACACATAGGGTAGTCCAGTGGGCTGTGTCAGCCACATGTAAGGAATGTGACATTAGTGGAAGTTTAATGTGTTAATTCACCTCGAACAGTCATTTAATGCAAATTATGCTTTGAGGACATTTTCGGATTTTAAACATTGTCCATAAGGATATTCCTACCTGTCCAGGGAAGGTGTCATTACTATGGTTACTTTTGGCTGACTGGCTGCTTAGTTTTCCTAGCATTCCTTTCTTATACACCAGCCCAACTGCCTCTACTTGGAAATTCCAAACACACTGGAAATACATTGGGAATAATAATTAGAGCTAAGAAAAGAGATACAGAGAATTAAGGTGGTGAAGATTTAACTCAAACCCCAGGTAAGCTGTCTCAGATCTCCAGGGCTGAGTAAGCTCTTCTCCTCTCTAGCTCATAAATGCATGGACTTTCTCATGGCATGAGAGATTTCTACACATCAAAATGGGTTGAAAATGAGATTCTTTTGACATGGATGTGCCTTCCAAGAGCAATTCTCCAAAGTTGTAATTCTTACTGAGTGAGGGATACAACAGTTAGAAAGTCCCTAATGCCCTGCTAATTTGGTTTCTAATTCAAGTTGTCAGTCACCAACTATATATGGTGATGAATGAAGAAAACAATTATTTTTTTAAATTTCAGGATATTATCAGGGTACAAACATTTTGGTTACATGTTATGACTTTGTCTCACCCAAGCCAGGATTACAGGCGTGCCCTTCCCCCATACAGTGCTCACTGCGTCCATTAGTTGTGAGTTTACCCAATCCACCCCCGACCCCCAATGAATATTACTACCATGTGAAGAAAATAATTATTTTTATTCATATCTTCCATAGAAGATAAATATGTCCCACCTCAGTTTTTTACTCTGAAGATGGAACACGAAGACTTAGGCCTTTTGTTTGGTTTCTGTGAATTTGTTAAAGACACTGTTATTTGATGAAATTATTTTTAAGGGAAGGCAAATACCTTATATCTTACTCTAATTTGTACCAGATGTTGGCAAGAATGTTACAGAAAGCAACAGGTTTCAGTGAGAGTGTAACCCATATCATACCATATATTACATAGTACATATATTGTATATAAGCACTAACCTGTAATAACAGATACATTTATGTTTCCAAATGCACTAATTAAATTTCAAACTCACATTTTAGGCTTTGCATTTTTTATTAACAAAGATGGTTTAAAAAAAAAAAAAGATTCCTAGTGGCTGTATGGAAACTGGCATTACCAGGGAGCTTGCAACCATACAGCCACAAGGAGGCGCTCAAGCATCAAAATAAAAATTAACACACACTAATAAAGTCTGGTGCATGCTGCTTTTGGCAATGCATTAAAACAATATTTATTTTTATATGGAGGCGAGGTGATTTGTGGGCCCTTTGCTCAAATTAATACCACTCTGAGGAGCTTATGTTTATATGCTGATTTGTAACAGTACAGTTAAATAAATATGATAATATAGGCATAATATATTCTTTATCCAGTAACTAGGTAGATTTTTAAAAAATGCAAACAAGATTATGCCACTCCCTGGCTTAAAGCCTTCCGCTGGCTCCTTTCACTTTGAGAATAAACTGTGCCTTCTTCATCATAGCTGGCGAGGCACTGCGCCATTGGGTTCCCACACCCCTTTCTGACTCGGTATCAGGCCTGTCTCTCCACAGACCCACTGTGGTAGTCACACTTGCCTTCCGACAGGCCCTAGAATGGCCCTTTCCTGCCTTGAGCACTTCACACTTCTGTTTTCCTCTGCCCTTCTCCCAGATATTTGCATGCCTGCTTCCTTCTTATCCTTTGGGATTTAGTTTCAATGTCACCTTCTACAGAGTTGTTTCCTGACACCTACTGAATATAGATTGGCCATTCTTCTTCATTTTGTTCTGTTTATTCTTTCTTGGTGTTTATAACAAGCTATCATTCTTTTGTTCTCTTACGTGTTTCCATTTGCGACATGCTTCTATGTTTGAATGTACAGTAGAGCAGGAGCCCTGCCTATTTAATCATTGCCGTGTCTGCAGTGCCTAGCACAACTCCTGGCACAAAGTATGTCTGCAATAAATGGGAATGAACGAGTCCTTATAGCTGCAACTTTTGGCACATGGCTGCGTCCAGTGGAATAACAAGTGTCCCTGGAATAACAAGCCACAGAAACAGTTTGTAAAAGCTAGTCTCCCATCTCAAGAATCTTTGCTCATAGTTTGAAGGGCCCCTTCCTGACTTCCCAAAAATACACATGCTATTCCTACTGCCCCCGAAGAGAGGCAGCAATGGAATCTAAAGGGCCACCAGGACAGATTAATAGCAGCATTACTGGGCAAACAAAATTAAAAGTAAGCAAAATATGCCAACATCTTCCACTGCTGCGTGCATAGTTTGACCTATGAGGATGCGAGTTTGTTTCTGAGGAACAATGTCTTCCACGCCAACAGTTGGTACTGACCTCTAATGGTTGTCACCAACATTGCAGTTTTGGAAGTGCTGATAGGACCAGCTCTCAGTGACCCTATCTGTCAGGCAAAGGGTGATGTCTGACAGCCATCAGCTCACTTGGAGCTGCCATTCTTCTGTATAAAGTCCTTCAAGGAGGCCCTAGTGTCTTCCTTCCGCTGAGGTTGTCTTTCAGTGAGAGGGGAAGCAGGCACCTGTAAGACCAGATCTCATGCATGCTGATGTGAATGCTCACAGAAAACTCCCAGCTCTTCCAAAACCATGTGCTAAAACTCCTGAAGCTTGGGTTTCTGCCAAGTCTGTTATTTCACTAGCTATAATATGCTTCACTATATATTTAGGTTTTGTAAATAGTTTATTTTTTCAGTAATGACCAGTGATAATTCAACATTGCTCATTTTCTCCTTCCCAGGAAACTTTTTCAAAGTAGTACATTTATTTACCAAGAAAATAAACATTTGCTTTCTGAAAATGTGCTCATAGAAAGTTCCCCAAAGAAACAGATTGTATTCTTTCACAGGAGCCAAGCCGACATACTATCTGTTGGGATGACCATTCCAAAACCACAATTATATGTTGTAAAATTTGCAAAACAACAAAAGAAATTAATTCTTGCATATACACTGCTTATTATTCTTAGGGGTTACTTTGTCAGGATATGGTATTAAAAATATTCTTGTATTTCTGAGACAGCTGGAAAAAAATAATTATGATAGAGTATAGATTCTTCTCATAGGTCTCAGCGTAGTGGGGAACAGAGATGCCCAGACATTACATGACCTGTTAACAAGGATGCAATGGGAGGGGACTCTTTGACTTAAGCATTTTAATCTTTAACATTGGATTTGGTAGTTGATAAAGGTGTACATTAAGAACAAATGTATATTGTTTCTGGATGATATTAGTCATGAGATGGTGATATACTTGTGACATTAAATATTTGTGGCACTTGATGGGTCTTGTGAGTTTAGCTGTTGGTTTCACTTTTAGTTCTAGATTGTTAAAGAAAAAATTATTCATGACACTTGTTAAAGATGGTAAGGGGGGGGGCGCATGAGAATAGGCATAAGGACCACTGCAGTGGGGCCTTGCTGTGGGGGCAGAGATTAGACTCGACTCTGAGTCCAACTCCGTCTTTAACAAGGATGACTGGGGATTCACAATCAAGGAGCAGGTGGGGGCAGTGGATAAAAGATTACTAAGGGAAAACATTAAGGATAAGGGATTTTGGCTAAACTGATTTGAAAAGATTATTGCTGAAGGTAGGCCAGGTGATAAGATATTGAGGGTGGTCAGAATATTAAGGGTCAAGGATTTTCAGCAAACTGACAAAGCAGGATTCTTGCTCACACTGGATTCTACAAGGATGGAGAGAGAGGCCCAAGATTGAGCCTAGTCAAGCAGAGGACTCAGAGGAGGCTGCCTAATGTTCTGGTCAAAGAAGAGAATCTTTGTCAAGGTACATGTGGCATTATCTTTCAAAGTATCTGCAGTGGATTGATTAAAAATATAGCCCTAATTCTCCACATATCCCTGTACACGAACGCTTTGCAATGGGACTTTGCAGCAGCTAACATCAAGAGGTAGAGTCTTTCCCCTCTTCCCTTTTGAATCTGGGCTCATCTTGTCACTTGCTGTGGCCAGGAGAAAGTGGCTGAAATGACCCCGGGTCATTTCTAAGCCTAGACCTCAAAAGGCCTTTTGCGCTTCTGCTCTCATTAGTATCCCTCTTCCTTGCGCATGAACAAGCCTAGACTAGCCGGCCGGAAGATGAGAGATCATTTGTGGCAGACCTGGGTTGTCCTACCTGAGAACACTGTGGACCAGCCAGCTCCCAGCTAACCTACCATCTAACTGAAGCCAATGAACACATCTGGCTGAGATCAGCCAAACCTAGGACAGACCAGAGGAACTTCCTGATCAATTGCAGAGTCAGGAGCAAAAATTAATTGTGGTTTAAAGCCACTTAATTTTAGGTTGGCTTGTTACACAGAGTTATTGTGGCAATAGCTGATGTATAATATTGGACACATGTTTCTGGCTGACAGCATCAGCAATAGTTCGGGATATTTGAAATTTTATGGCTCTGGTTATAATAATTACAGTTTAGATTACAGTGGTCTTGTGATTCTAGGTATTAGGGGCTCAATGATAATGGCAGTTGGAGGCATTTCTGGAAATACAGCTAGTATTGGTGGCTTTGATGACGTTGGTACTTGTGCTTTTGATGATTGTGGTCCTTGTGCTTTTAGGGGGTTATAGGTGTTAGCAGTGCTTAGCATGACTACCTATACAGTATATTGGGGAACTCAGATTTTCTGCTAGATTTTGCCACAGTTTGATAACTAAATGACAGCCTTTAATGCCACTAAGTTTCCAAGGAAGCTAAATATACATTGTTCTTGGTTTCTTGGTAGGGAAGGTGAGATATTGTGGGTTTCTTCTCACTACTTGCATGTATGTGCACGCATACACACATGCACGCTCACTGCAAGAGGACTGGGAGGGATTCCTGGCTGTCGCACTGTATGTGTGGAGGTCAGCGTTGGCTATGCCAATCTGGGTCTAGTTGGCACAGATGCCAGAAGTAGATACCTTGTCACATCTGTTCTCATGACTTTTCAGAAAGAACACCTTCTCTAGGCCCCAGTTCAGCCTTTACAAGGAGGGCTAATACAACTGGTGACAGTAACTGCTCGTTGGTTTTCTTTGGCAAGTGTATCCAGCCTTCAGCAGGTGGAGCACTCCAAACAATGGTGCTCCAACCACAGAACTCTGGACCTGTCACTGAAGCAGTCTTATTCTTGTAAGAAAGAGCTGGTTATGCCTGCATTGTTTATATAATTGCTTTGCCAGTATATCCATCTGAACTATGGGGCACCAGCGTCTCTGTAAGAATCCCTCTATGTTTTCTGAGGATATTATTAAGTTTGTGGATGAGTAGTTGACAAAGCCATTTCCTTTTTTGAATAAGAATTTGACCTTTGGTTAACTCTCCAGCTCAGTTCACCTGGTAACTTGACAATGACAGAATGTCAACTATGTTTCTAGGCAGAATTAACTTGTGCTAAAAATGACCTTTGATTGTCAGACTGCATCTGAACTTGGGGAGCTCTAAATGAACTATAAATACTTGAAAGGGAAGCTATGCTTTGGACTTCTGTAAGAATGGTGACTCATATCTGGGCACGGATCTTGCAGAAACCTTGGAAACTATGACTCCTTTGGGTTAGCAGCTTTTAGGCCAGGTGGATCCTACACCTACCTGATAGGGGGCTCATCTCCTTGCATCTGAGCTGTTAGACTACTACAAGGACTCCTATAGAAATGGAGTGCCTGAAATTGTCCTTTCAGCCAGCTCAAAAGACCCTTTGTGCTTATCATTTATTTATTCTCTTGTCTGTAACCTAACAGATGGATGCTGAGTGTGGCTTGTGGTACTCCTGTGAATCTGAATGTTTAGTTGAACCTAAAAAAATCTTTAGTGAGTGCTGCAGATGTGTTCTTCCCAGCCGCTGATACCCTTGAGAGTATCCTTTGGCCTGAGAGGACTCCATGAGAGATGCATTGGACTGTGTATGTATGTTTGGGGGTGATTTATCACACATGAGATGTATACCAGGAGATTGGTGGCAGGATGCCTGTTCACCTGGGGATTCTGGGTCATGGTACTAGCACCTTGATGGAGGTATCCAAATGCCATCTGACTTGCCCAATTGGAACATCCCTAATCTGACTAGCACAGAATACATGAGGATGTTAAAGAACAATTATGTTGCTGGTGCTTTTTTATAAAACCAAAGAGCACTCACAACATGGGACTCTCAGGAACCCCAAGGCCAGCCATAGGAAAAGCAAACTATTAACTAGGAGCTTGTGGCCCATTTTAGGCCTCTAACCATAGGAGGACCTTCTTTTGGGAGAATCTAGAGCAATTCTATCCCCATGCCCTTGAATACTTGCCCCTTGCCTGGAAAGGGTATGTGGATTTGGGCAGGATGATTCAAGTGCTTAGATAATGGCTTCTGGAGTCTTTCTCCATCTCTGGCTCTGTTTAATCTGAAGTCAGACTTTTCATAGGGAAGGGCAGAGATGGCTATGGTAGCTCTAGGCTTCCATCTTGCCAGCTTAGTAACCACAGAGGGAAGAGCATGCCTCTTTTCTTTCATACCAGCAAACGTGGCTAATGCTCATTGCCCTAGCTTGGAATGCATGGGCTTCCTGAACAGTCACAGAGGCCAGCATGATGAAAGCTCTCATGTGGTCACCCAGGAGCAGGCAGTTAGGAACATGTGAATCCCTTAGCCTGAGTCTGGAGAAGAGTGGTTTCCCAAGGGAGAAGTGGGGGGCTGAGATCCCAGGAAGTGGGAAGAGATGCTGGGAAGACTAACTGATAGGTGCCTATTGCAGTATCCCCGAGCATCTAGGAAGAAAGAGGAAAATCATTTATTTTCCCTCATTAATATTTCTTGATCGTTTACATGCCACTGAAAGGTGGAAAGTCAAAGACAACAAGCAAAAACCAGAGCTTAAACATAACAGTAATAGAGGATAGGGTGTGGGTGAGACAGACATGTGAAACACGTATAATCAGGGAGGAGATGAGAAATGCCATGATGTAGGCATAAACAGAGTTTATAAAAATTGGTAATAATAGTGACAACTCAGAAAACACTGGAGAAAAATTCCTGCATTCTTGGCTTCCATCCAGTAGAACAGAGCTCCTCTAACTTTAATGTGTACACCAATCATCTGGGCATCTTGCTAGAATTCAGGTTCTGACTCATAGGTCTGGTACAGGGCCTGAGGTTCTGCATTTTGAATGAGCTCCCAGATGTTTCTAAAGCTGCTGGTTCAGGGACTTTGCATTGAGTAGCAGGGCAGCAGAGGGTTAGTCACAGATTGATGACTACAGCTTGTAGTCATCTCCTATTCTTAAAGGTGTGAGTAGCTGCCACCCAGAGAGGTTTGGGTAGCAGTAGGACAGTGTCCCCAGTGCAGTGCAGAGTGTGAGAAAGCTTGTTGGAGGGGTCTGTTCTAAATGACTAGGCCTAGTAGGGCAGGTTGCGTGACCCTGGAATGCTAATGTTGGCAGTTGCTCTTTGTGCTGCGGCAGCACTTGGGAAAGCACATTATGCTGCTAAATGAATTATACACAGTGAGATAATCACAGGCCTACACTGCCAACAGGCAGCTCCCACTGGAATGAATTTGGAGAAGGAGAGTATTAAAAAAATAGCCAAACTGCAGGATATTATGTAACCAGAAATATTTCCAAAATGGGCCATAAAAGGATGTTTGGGAAAGTCAATTTTTAAATGTATACTGTAACTCGGTTGTGCAGAACTCCCTAGATGACTGAGAATACCATTTCTCCTCCTGCTACAGTTCTCCCCAGGCTGTATTTGGAAAATATTGATTTGTTTCCTTGATTTGTTAAGCAGCAGATTCAACAAAAACAAGTCTTAACTTGCTGACTTGAATTTTCATAGCATAATCATGATTAGACCCAATGAATTGCAGGAAACCCAATTGCATTTTAAACTGAATCCTTTTTTTTATGGTCGAAGAACACATGGTGGTGCATCTCAAAATATTTCAGGACCAAATGTTGGAGCCCAGAACTAAAAAGATTAATAACATAAAAAATAATAACATAAAACATATGGAGTGATACAAACTCCAGGAATTGAGGACACACCACAATTTAGGACCTAGCTATTTATTCAGGTAGTCATTGATCATTTTGATTTTAAAGGAAGGAATTAGAATTTATGACATAGACCAATAAGTGTAAAAAGGAATTGTTTAGTAGTACTTTAGATTATTTCTCTAGCATCTCATAGTTTTTGAAAGGAATCGAGGGTATGTATAAGCACTACATCAACTGTTTTTCACATTTCACCATACTCAAATGACACATATAATGTAGTTGGCATAATGCACATCAGAAGGTTCCAAAAGACAAATAAGATGCTCAGCCACAGCTCACCTAACCTGTCCTTGGATCTGTTTAATTTTTTTGGAGTGGGCAGGGGAGGAGGAGGAGGGGATAGCTTGGAGCTTTGTTATGGTTGTTGCCTGTTTATTCCTAACAGGACAGTGAGAAGGCAGAGTGACTTTGAGAAAAGAGAAGTCATTTCCGCGCAGCTCAAGGGCTTGAATTCCAAGCCCTGAGCTTTTGTTTCTGATAGGTTGATATTGATGGGCTCATCTCATTTTTCTCATTCAGTAGAAATAAAAATGCAAAGCTATCTCGATGTTTCTGTCTCACAAATATAATTTGCAAATATCTTGTAAATAAGGTTAAGAAAATAAGATGGTATCTGGTCTTCAGAACTAGACAAGTTGCATTTCTTAAGAGATCTGTCCTGACCACCCTATTTAATGACACTGTGGCCCCTCCCTCTTATCCCACTGCAGTTCTGATCTCCCTGACACTGGTTATTTTTTCCATAGCATTTCTTGTCTTCTCACATAACTTACAATTTATTTATTTATTAGGCTCCTCAACTGTCTCCCTTCTCTAGAATATCAGCTACAAAAGAGCAGGAAAATTTTGTTCACTCATGTATCCTACATGCCTGGGACAGTGCCTGAACCTTGCTTGCTAGGTCTTTAATAAATTAATAAATAAATAACTTTCTTTTAGTGTATAGAATAAGTCCATTCCCATTTTTAAGAACTTGAAATTAAAAGATTGAAATTAAAAGAGGAATACAGCTATCTACTTATATCACATCTCAAACACAGTAAAGATATTCTTTTCCTACTGATGAAAATATTTTTCTTTTTATCATGGAACAAAAGATACCACTTGATTATGGCATTGATGAGAGTTCATTTGATAATGATAAAAATTGGATTCACATGTAGATCAGTCAGATTTTCCCAAAATGTTCAGTTAAACCAGAGTTTCTCAAACTTGACACTAATGACATTTTGAGCCAGATAATTCTTTATTTCGGGGACTGTCTTGTGCATTGTGGGAAGTTTAGCAGCATCCCTGGACTTGACCTAAAAGGGACCAGTGTCACCTTCCCTCCTCTGGTTATGACAACCCAAAATGTCTTCAAACATTGTCAAATGTCTCCTAGTTGGAACCACTTAGTTAAACCAATCAACCTAATTTTAAATAGGCTCACTGGCTTACTAAGGTTTATTAATCTTTAAAGAGAGAATAGCTGTTTTTTATCAAGCACTTACCTGGTAAGCAGAATAATGACTCCCAGTGTTGTTCACACCCTAATCCTGGGAACATGTGAATGTGTTAGGATGGCAAAAAAAGACTAGGCAGATTATGATTAAGAGTTTGAGGTGGGGGGATGACTCTGGATTAACAAGGTGGGCCCAATCTAATTGCACGAGCCTTTAGAATTGGAAAGCCCATTAAATTTTTTTTGTTTTAATTTTTAATCAGCAAGTAGACCTGCTGAGAGAGCTCTCTGAGGCTGTGGTAAGAGAGAGAGGAGATCTCGGAAGGCGCGTCAGGGAAATGTCTAAAATAGACTGAAACAGGATCCACACTTTTCACCCTGCTGGCCCATGGGCACTTCCCTTTTCTGAGAATAAGCGGCCTGAAGGAAGGGGGGACACAGTACCTGCACTTTCCACCTATCTAAGGCAGCTCCCAAAAATTATTCCTGAAAGAATGGTGAATGGGGCTACCTTTCTTGAAGTAATGGTGATGGATAGGGAGATGATTCTTTAAAGAATGGCTATCATAGAAGGCTCTAGGACCGACTTCTGGGAAAAATCCCCTTAGGGAGTCCTCTGCATAGGAATCTCTAGGAGAATCATCAGAGGCTCAGAGCTCATGAAACCACGCCTTTAATAATGCAGGTGAAATGTAGGGTGTCCTGGAGGATGGTGAAATAATGGTGAGTTAACACTTAAAATGATGATTTTCTCCACACTGCTGCTAGTTACTGCTTGAAAAACAAAGGTGACTGGGCCTAACACAGATTCCTCTGCCGGAACCATTTTCCTTTCGGAATTGTGCCATGGAATCAGTCTGAAGAAGAGGGTGAAAAGTGCGGATCCTGTTTCAGACTGCACTTTTCACCCTGCTGGCCCATGGGCACTTCCCTTTTCTGAGAATAAGAGGCCCGAGGGAAGGGGAGACACAGGACCCGCACTTTCCACCTCTCACAAAGGCCAGCTCCAGAAAGTTTTCCTGAAAGGATAGTGAACAGGGCTACCTTTCTTGAAGTAACGCTGATGGATGGGGAGATAATTCTTTAAAGAATGGTAATTTTAAAAGGCTCTAGACCGACTTCTGGGAAAAATCCCCTTAGTGAGGCCTCCCCATAGAAATCTCCGGGTGAATCACCTGAGGTTCTGCGCTGAGGAAACCATGCCTCTAAAAATTCAGGTGAAAGGCCCGGTGTCCTGGAGGATGGTGAAATAATGGTGAGTTAACACTGAAAATACTGATTTTCTGCACACTGCTGCTAGCTACTACTCGAAAAACCCAGGTGGCCGGGCCCCAACATGGATTCCTCTGCCAAAACTGTTTTCCCTTCGGAGCTGAGCCATGGAATCAGTCTGAAGAAGAGGGTGAAATGTGTGGATCCGCACTTTCACCCTGCTGGCACATGGGCACTTCCCTTTTCTGAGAATAAGAGGCCTGAGGGAAGGGGGGGACACAGTACCTGCACTGTCCACTTCTCACAAAGGCCAGCTCCAAAAAATTATTCCTGAAAGGATGGTGAATGGTGCTACCTTTCTTGAAGTAATGGCGATGGATGGGGAGATAATTCTTTAAAGAATGGTTATGTTAAAAGTCTCTGGGACTACTTCTGAGAACAATCCCCTTGGTTTGGGCTGCGCATAGATACGTTTGTGAGAATCTCCTGATGCCCTCAGCTCATGAAACCACGCCTCTAAAAATGCAGGTGAAATGTCCTGTGTCCTGGAAGATGGTGACATTATGGTGAGCCAACACTTAAAATAATGATTTTCTCCACACTGGTGATAGCTACTGCTTGAAAAATCCAGGTGACCGGCCCCCAACATGGATTCCTCTGCCGGAACTGTTTTCCCTTCAAAGCTGAGCCATGGAACGAGTGTGAAGAAGAGGGTGAAAAGGGCGCATCCTGTTTTGTCTAAAATAGACTGAAAAAGGATCCCCACTTTTCACCCTGCTGGTGCACTGGCACTTCCCATCTCTGAGAAGAAGTGGCCTGAAGGAAGGAAGGACACAGGACCTCACTCAGCTTGGAAGGGGAAATGGTTCTGGCTTACAAATATGTTCCTGGGTACAGTCACCTGGGTTTTTCGGGGAGTAGCCAGCACCAGTGTTGTAAAGAGCATTATATTAAGTGTTATTTCACCGTTATTTTGCCATCATAAAGGCTCCAGGAGGCATTTCACCAGCATTTTTAGAGGAGTGGTTTCATGAGCTCATGGCCTGAGATGATGCTCACGGAGATTTCTATGTGGATGCCTAGCTAAGGGGATATTTCGAAGAAGTCGGGCCTAGAGCCTTTCAAATAACCATTCTTTGAAGAATTATCTCCCCATTGATCACCATTACTTCAGCAACTTTAGCCCCTTTCGCCATCGTTTCATCAATAATTTTTGGGAGGTGGCCTTAGAGAGAGGTGGGAAGTGGGGGTCCTGGGTCAGTCCTTCCCTCTAGCTGCTTATCCTGAGAGATGAGAAGTGTGTATGAGTGAGACAGGTGACAAGCGCACTTTTCACCCCCCTCTTCAGACTGGATTGATGGTTCAGCTCAGAATGGGAAATAGTTCTGGCAGACAAATCTATGCTCAGGCCCAGGCACTGGGCTTTTTTGAGGAGTATGTAGCAGGCATTTTGAAATAATCATTATTTTAAGACTTGTTTCACCATCTTTAAAGGACTGCAGCACCCTTACCAGCATTTGCAGTGCTTTGGTTTCATGAGCTCAGAGCCAAAGATGATTCTGGCTGATCAATCTTTGTTGAGGCCCAGCTAAGTGAATATTTCCAAGAAGTTGGTCCTAGAGCCTTTAAAACAACCATTCATTAAGAATTATCTCACCATCCATTCACCATTATTTCAAGAAGGGTAGCCCTTTTCACCCTTCCTTCAAGAATCCCTGTTGGAACTGGCCCTTGTGAGAGGTGTTAAGTGCAGGTCCTGTGTCAGTCCTTCCTTCTAGCTGATTATCCTCATAGATGAGAAGTGCACATGTGTGAGACAGGTGAAAAGTGTGGATACTGTTTCAGATTTGTATACTGACTCTTTTAAAAAGAGTTTCCCTATTTACACTGAAATAGGATCCTCACTTTTCACCCTAGTCTTCAGAGTGATTTGATAACTCGGAATAGAAATGGTTCTGGGCGATATATCTATGCTCAGTCCCCGGGTCCTGGTTTTTTTGAGGAGTATGTAGTAGACATTTTGAAATAATCATTATTTTAAGACTTATTTCACCATTATTTCACTGTCTTTAAAGGACTGCAGCACTTTTACCAGCATTTTTAGCCCATTGGTTTCATGAACTCAGAGCCTAAGATGATTCTGGCAGATCATTCTATGATGAGGCCCAGCTAAGTGATATTTCCAAGAAGTCAGTCCTAGAGCCTTTTAAGTAACCATTCATTGAAGAATTATCTCGCCATCCATTTACCATTATTTCCAGAAGAGTAGCCCTTTTCACTCTTCTTTCAAGAATCCTTTGTTGGAGCTAGCCCTTGTGATGGGTGATAAGTGCGGGTCCTTTGTTAGTCCTTCGTGTGTGTGCCCGTGAGAGATATGTGAATATTGTGAATCCTGTTTTGGTCTAAAGACTTATCTCTCAAGTGTGGTCTGAGAAGTGCTCCCTGCTGGCTGCAGCCATTCTCTATTCCAAGTCCTATCAAACAGAGTCCTATCAAACATTCCTCCCAAATGAAGGACAATAAGCTTCTGGTATAATAGTTTGACACATTCTGCCTGGATCCTTCCCTCATCACCAAAGAAGCCAACCTTGTGCACTTCCTGCCAGTCTTTCAGCCCATCCCTTGTTAGCCTCTGTTGTCTGACCTGGCCCTCAACCACATCTCTTTCCCACCCTTTGAGGACAAGTTGGAGCAGAAGACCAAGCGTGGCCTCAGTGGATACATCAAGGGCATCTTTGGATTCAGGAGCTAACTAGGCTCTTCCTCTGGGGTGGGTGGAGATGCCAACTCTTAATCTGTATTGTGAGATAATCCTGTCAAGTTCCATGACATTAAATCCAAGTCTGCATTCATCCAGGGTGCGAATTTAACATCTTCAGCCCTGCCTTCCTCGTGTGTGTGTGTGTGTGTGTGTGTGTGCACTTACATTCTCAACCAGTGTGTTAGGAGGGCACCCTGTTGTCTTCTGGTAGGTTTGTTCAGGGTTGTTCTGTCTCCTGCACCCCCTGTGAGAGGGGCCACTCTGAGCCATGATTGATTCCCTTCTCTCAGTGGGCACTGATGGGGCCTCGGAGGGTTCTGTCAAGTTTACTCAGTGCCATGGATTTGAAGTGAACTCATCCTTGCTGTGAGAATCCAGAATCCCTTGCACAGTTTGTCTATGATGGAAACATTAGCAAAGTCACCCACAGAATTACAGTCAGCCTATATTCCCCTTCACCTCCAAGCAAATGCTGAGAATTTTCAGACCAAGCAGGCAGCTCTATTTTTAGAAGAAATATGTTACACTCAGAAGTAATGAAATCAAATCTTATATTAAGAGGCAAAGATGGTGGAGACCGTGCCCATTTATGACATGCCCACCCTCATTGTCATCCCTCTTCTCTCCTCAGGGACCTGGTTGTATGACCCAAAGAGGTCAAGTGTGTTCTGACTTCCTGGTAACTGGGTGACACTAATGACAGATTTGGATGAGTTAGAGGCACTGTTTTTAAAAAGAGTTCCCAAGTCTGTAGTTTTTGGCAGCCATTACAATTTAATCACTCTTCTTTCTTACCCTTTTCTTTCCTTGGTCATCCTTATTATTTTGGTTATAACATCAATAAAAGAAGTCACAAAAGCAATGTAAGAAAGCAAAGAATAAAAGTGATCTAAACAAAAATGGAAACAGGATCTGTACTTTTCACCCTTATCTTCAGACTGATTTGATGCCTCAGCTAGGAATGGAAAATGGTTTTGGCAGACAAATCTAAGTTCAGGCCCAGGCACCTGGGTTTTTTAAGGAATATGTAGCAAAGGTTTGAAATAATCATTATTTTAAGACTTATTTCACCATCTTAAATGACTGCAGCACTTTTACCAGCATTTTTAGAAGATTGGTTTCATGAGCTCAGAGGCTAAGATGATTCTGGCAGACCAGTCTATGTTGAGGCCTAGCTAAGTGGATATTTCCAAGAAGGCAGTCCTAGAGTCTTTAAAATAACTACTATTTAAAGAATTATCATACCATCGATTCACCATTATTTCATGAATGGTAGCCCTTTTCACCATTCTTTCAATAATGCTTTGTTGGAGCTAGCCTTTGTGAGAGGTAGAAATTGCAGGTCCTGTGTCAGTCTTTCCTTTGGGTTGGTTATCCTCAGAGATGAGAAGTGTGCATGTGCAAGACAGGTGAAAAGTGCGGATCTTGTTTCAGTATTCTGAAACAGGCTCCACACTATTCACTGTTATCTTCAGAATGATTTGATGTGTCAGCTTAGAATGGAAAACGGTTTTGGGAGACAAGTCTATGTTCAGGCCCAGGCACATGGGTTTTTCCAAGGAGTACATAGCAAAAGTTTTGATATAATCATTATTTTAAGACTTATTTCACCATTATTTCAATATCTTTAATGGCCTGTAGCACTTTTACCATCATTTTTAGTGGGTTGATATCATGAGCTCAGAGTCTAATACCATTCTGGCAGACAAATCTATGTTGAGGCCTAGCTAAGTGGATATTTCCAAGAAGTCGGTCCTAGACCCTTTAAAATAACCATTCTTTAAAGAATTATCTCAGCATTGATTCACTATAATTTCAGGAACAGTGGCCCTGTTCACCATTCTTTAAAGAATTGTTGGTTGGAGCTGGGTTTTGTGAGAGGTAGAAAGTGCAGGTCCTGTGTCAGTCTGTCGTTCTTGCTGATTATCCTCAGAGATGAGAAGTGCACCTATGTGAGACAGGGGAAGAGTGTGGATCCTATTTCAGTCTAAAGACTGAAACCGCATCTGTAGTTTTCACCCTCATTTTCAGAATGATTTGATGCATCAGTTCAAAATGGAAAATGGTTCAGGCAGAGAAATCTATGTTCAGGCCCAGGCACCTGCATTTATCCAAAGAGTACATAGCCTAACTTTTGAAATAATCATTACTTTAAGAGTTATTTCACCATGATTTCACCACCTTTAAAGGACTACAGCTCTTTTACCAGCATTTTTATAACATTGGTTCCTGAACTCAGAGCCTAAAATACTTCTGCCAGACAAATCTAAGATACTAAGATATTTCTGCCAGCCTAAGATACTTCTGCCAGCCCTGCTAACTGGATATTTCCTGGAATTCAGTCCTACAGCCTGTAAAATAACCATTCTTTAAAAAATTATCTCACCATCCATTCACCATTATTTCAAGAATGGTAACACTTTTCACTATTCTTTCAAGAATCGTTCACAGGAGCTGGCTTTTGTGAAAGGTAGAAAATGCAGGTCCACTGTCAGTTTTTCTTTAGTGTTGATTGCCCTTAGAGAGTAGAAGTGCCCATGTGCGAGACAGGTGAAAAGTGTGGATCTTGTTTCAGTAAAAGACTGAAACATGATATGCACTTTTCACCCTTGTCTTCAGAATGATTTGATAACTCAGCTCAGAATGGAAATCAGTTCTGGCAGATACATCTATGTTTAGGCCTGGGCACCTGGTTTTTTCTAGGAGTTAGGTAGTAGATGTTTTGAAATAATTATAATTTTAAGAGTTATTTCCCCATTATTTTACCATCTTTAAGATTCTTCAGCACTTTTACCAGAATTTTTAGAGGATTGGTTTTATGAGCTCAGAGCAGAAGATGATTGTGGCAGACCAATGTATGTTGAGGCCCAGGTAACTGGATATTTCCAAGAAGTCTGTCCAAAAGCATTTATAATAACCATTTGTTAAAGAATTATCTCACCATCAATTATCTCACCATTATTTCAGGAACAGCATTCCATTTTAGCATTCCTTGAAGAAATGTTTGTTGGAGCTGGCCTTTGTGAGAGCTGTTAATTGAGGGTCCAATGTCAGTCCTTCCTTCTAGCTGATTATCATCAGAGATGAGAAGGGCGCATGTGTGAGACAGATGGATGAAAAGCACTTTTTACCTTTGTCTTCAGAATGACTTAATGCCTCAGCTTTGAATGGAAAAGGATTCTGGCAGACCAATCTATGTTGAAGCCCAGGCACCTGGGTTTTTCCAAGGAGTATGTAGCAGAAGTTTTGAAATAATCATTATTTTAAGACTTATTTCACAATTTTTTTTCACCATCTTTAAAGGACTGCAGCAGTTTTACCAGTATTTTTAGAGGAATTGGCTTCATGAGCTCAGAGCCTAAGATTATTTGGCAGAGAAATCTGTGTTGAGGCCCAGCTAAGTGGATATTTCCCAGAAGTTTGTCCTAGATCCTATAAAATAATTATTCTTAAAAGAATGATCTCACCATAAATTCATGAATATTGAAAGAAAGGTAATGCTCTTCACCATTCTTTCAAAAAATGTTTGTCGGAGCAGGTTTTTGTGAGAGGTGGAAAGTGTGGGTCCTGTGTCAGTCATTCCTTCCAGTTGATTATCCTCAGAGATGAGATGTGCCCATCTGTAGGACTGAAGCAGGATCTTTAGACTGAATTAGGATCCGCACTTTTCACCATGGTCTTCAAAATTGTTTAATGCCTCAGCTCTAAATGGAAAATGGTTCTGGCAGAGAAATCTATGTTTAGGCCCAGGCACCTGGGTTTTTCCGAGGAGTAGGTAGAGGAAGTTTTGAAATAATTATTATTTTAAGGGTTATTTCACCATTATTTCACTATCTTTAAAGGACTGCAGCACTTTTGCCAGTGTTTTTGTAGGATTGGTTTCATGGGCTCAGAGCCTAAGATGATTCTGGCAGACACAACAATGTTGAGGCCCAGCTAACTGAATATTTCCAAGAAGTCATTCCTAGAGCCTTTAAAATAACCATTCATTAGGAATTGTCTCACCACCAATTCACCATTATTTCAACAATGGTAGCCCTTTTCACCATCTTTCAAGAATCTTTTGTTGGAGTTGGCATTTGTGAGAGGTGGAAGCTGTGGGTCCTGTGTCAGTCTTTCATTTGAGTTGATTATCCTCAGAGATGAAAAGTCCCCATTTGAGAGACAGGTGAAAACTGTGGATCCTGTTTCGGTCTAAACAGTATCCGCACTTTTCACCCTTGTCTTCTGAATCATTTGATGCCTCAGGTTGGAATCATAAACGATTTTGGCAGAGAAATCTATGTTCAGGCCCAGCACCCGGGTTTTCCCAAGGAGTAGGTAGTAGAATTCTCCAATAATCATTATTTTAAAAGTTATTTCAGCATTATTTCACCACCTTAAAAAGACTGCAGCACTTTTCCCAGCATTTTTAGAGGAGTGGTTTTAGGAGCTCAGAGCCTAAGGTTATTCTGGCAGACAAATCTATGTTGAGGCCCAGCTAACTGGATATTTGCAAGTAGTCAGTCCTATTGCCTTTTAAATAACCATTTTTTAAAGAATTATCTCACCTTTGATTCACCATTATTTGAAGAATGGTGGCCCTTTTCACCATTGTTTCAAGAGTTGTTTGTTGGAACTGATTTTTGTGAGAGGTGGAAAGTTTAGGTCCTTTGTAAGTCTTTATTTCCAGTTGATTGTCCTGAGAGATGAGAAGTATGCATTTTCCAGAGAGGTAAAAAGTGTACATCCTGTGTCAGTATTACTGAATTCTGTACATTGATTTTTTTAGTCTAATACTTTGCTGATCTTGTTTATCAATTCCAGTAGTTCCATATCAGAGTCTTTTGTGTTTTCCAGATGTAAGATCTTATCATCAGCAAGGAGCTACTGTCTGACCTTTTCTGTCCCCATTTGGATGTCCTTGATTTCCTTTTCTTGTCACGTTGCCATGAATATGACCTCTTGCTATATTGAAGAGAAGAGGTGATTGAGTTCAAACTTTCCTGGTTGCAGGTCTAAGTGCGAACGCTTTCAATTTTTCCTTATTTTGTATGATGTTGCCTGTAGGTTTTTCACATATGGCTTGTATCACTTTTATGTAACTCCCATCTCTGCCTGTTTTCTTAAGTGTTCTTTTCATAATATGGTGCTGACTTTTGTCGAATGCTTTATCTTCATCTGCTGAGAGGATCGTATGGTCTTTGTTTTTGCTTCTATTTATGTGGTAAATTACATTCACAGAACTGTGTATGTTAAATCATCCCTGCATTTTTGACATCAAGCCCACTTGGTTGTGATGGATTGTTTTATTAATAAGCACCTGAATTTGGTTTCATAGGATTTTGTTTAGAATTTTCACATGTATATTCGAGAGAATATTGGTCTGTAGTTTCCTTTTTCTGTTGCATCCTTTCCTGGTTTCAGTTACAGGGTGATGTTGGCTTCATGACACGTGTTCCATGGGACTTCTTCCTTCTTGATGTTTTAGCATAATCTCTGCAGGATAGGTAGTGTTGCTTCTTTGTAGGTCTTGTGAAATTTGGGTGTGAAACTGTCTGGTCTGGGACTTTTCTTTTAAGGAAGATTTTTTATTTGTGCTTCAATTTGGTACTTGATATTGTTCTGATCAGTGATTCTATTTCTTCCTGATTGAGCCTAGGGAGGCTGTGTGTTTCTATGAATTTGTCCATTTCTTCAACATTTTCCAGTTTATGTGCGTAGAGATTTTTATAGTATTCATTGATGACATTTTGTATGTCCATGGTATCAGTTTTAATTTCTCCTTTTTCATTTCTGATGGAGCTTATTAGTGTCTTTTATTTTCTGCTGCTTTTTAGTCTAACAAGAGGTGTGTCTGTTTTGTTTATTTTTTCAAAGAACCAACTTTTTGATTTCTTAATTTTCTATATAGTTTTTTTGTTATCAATTTCATTTAGTTCTACTCTGATATTTTTTATTTCTTCTGCTGGACTTGGGGTGAGTTTGCTCATTCTTTTCTAGTTCTTAGAGAAGATTCATTAGATTGTTGATTTGTGATCTTTGTGTCTTTTGGATGTAGGCATTTATGAGTATAAATTTTCCTCTCTGGACTGCTTTAGCTGTGTCCCACAGATTGTGATAACTTGTGTCTCCTTTATCATTTAGGTCAAAGAATCTTTTTATTTTCATCTTGTTTTCCTCTTTACTGCAATAATCATTTAACAGAAGGTTGTTTCGTTTCTATGACTTTGTGTCAAGATTAGAGTTTCTGTTGGAGTTGATTTCTAATTTTATTCCACTGTGGTCTGAGAAAATTCATGGTATAATTTCTATCTTTCTAAATTTGTTGAGACATGCTTTGTGGCCTAAGATATTGTCAGTCTTAGAGAATGTCCCATCAGCTGATGAGAAAAATGTATAGTCACTGTTATAGGGGTAGAATGTTCTGTAAATGTCAGTCAGGCCCATTTGTTCTAGAGTTCTGTTTATCCATCATTTCTTTGCTTATTTTCTGTTGGGAGGATCTTCCCTGTTCTGTCAGAGGGGTGTTGAAGTCCCCAGATATTATGGTGTTGCTGTTTATCATTTTGTTTAGACCTAGTAGAGTTTGCTTTATGAATGTGGGTGCACCTGAGTTAAGTGCATAAATATTTACAATTGCTATGTCTTCATGTTGAATTGTATCCTTCACCATTATATAGTGACCTTGTTTGTCTTTCATTACTTTTGTTGATTTGAAGACTAAGTTATCTGAAATGAGAACTGCTACACCAGCTTTCTTTTGGCTTCCATTTGCATGAAATATTGTTTTCCTTCCCTTCAACTTGAGTCTGAATGCATCATTGTGGGTTAGATGTGTTTCTTGAAGACTGAAGATACTTGGCTTGTATATATTTATCCATTAGGCCAGCCTATATCTCTTTAGTGTGCAGTTCAATCCATTCACATTTATTGAAATAATTGAGAAGTGGGGCAGATTTCTCTTCATCCTGTTGAGTGGAACTTGGTTGCTTTGTTTTCTTTTTTGAGCCATTGTGGTATCTGACCTTTGACTTTTAGCTTTTGTTTGGTGCATGTTGATGAGTGATTATTGTACTGATACATGTGTAACACTGTTCTGAGTACTTCCTGGAGAGCAGATCTTGTTTCATTCATATATATATAGAGAGAGAGAGAGGGAGAGGGAGGGAGAGAGGCAGGCAGAGACATATCATATCTCAAGTCTTGATGAATTCCCTCTGTCTTTCCTTGTCTGAGAAGGTCTTTATTTCTCCTTTGTATAAGAAACCTAGTTTTACAGGGTACAAGATTCTATGCTGGACATTATTCTGTTTGAGAATAGTCAGAATGGTGCCCCAATATCTTCCTGCTTGTGACTTTTCCACTGAGAAGCCTGCATTTAGTTTGATAGATTTTCCTTTGTAGGTTACTTGCTTCTTTCACCTTATAGCTCATAGGAGGGCCTCTTTTGTAATTATATTTGCCAGTGTGATGACTATGTGTCATGGTGTCTTCCTGTTTGCAATGAATCTCCCAGGGGTCCTTTGAGCTTCTTGTACCTGGATATCTAGATTTTTAGCAAAGCTGGGAAATTTTCCTCCATATATGTATCCTCAAATAGTTTATCCAACCGTTGTGTATTTTCTTCTTCACCATCACAGATGTCTATAATTCTCATGTTAGACTTCCTCAGATAATCCCATATTTCTTGTAGGCTTTACTCTTTTCTCTTATTTCTCTGCTCTATCTCTGCAACTGACTTATTTAACTGAAATGTTTTAATGTCAATCCTTGAGATTCTTTCTTCTATTTTACCTACTCTATTGTGGAGGCTTTCCACTATGCTTTGTAATTCCTTGAATAAATTCTTCATTTTTAGAAGTTCTGTTTGATTTTTCTTTAATATTTCCATTTCTTTGGTGAATTTTTCTTCCATGTTCTGGATTATTTTTGTGGTTTTTTTTTGTGATGGGAATCCATTTTCTCTTGCAGATCATTGAGTTTTCTTACAAGCCATGTCAAAATTCTTCTTTTGTCATTTTAGTATCCTGAATTTGGTTGATATCTATTGCTAGAGAGCTGGTGTTCCCCTTTGGGGCTGTGCTTTCCATTTGATTTTTCATACTTCCAGAGTTCTTTGGCTGATTCCTTCCCTCTGGAGCAGCTGTTGCTTCTTACCTTTAGTTTTTTGTTTTTTGTTTTTTGTTTTTAAATAAATTCCTAAAACTGAGCATACAAGCACATACACATTTTTAAATTAATACAAACTGCCCCAGTTTTCAACTTGGACATTTTACAAGGTGAGTTTTGAACTGCTTCAAATAAGTGAAGTATAATTTGAGATTTTACACTTACTGAGTCTTTTTTTACTTAGGTATTTCTGCTTTATAATTGTTCCAAATTCTGACTCTATAAGTAGGTATGCTTGTATGTGTTCATTTAATGTTAGCAATAATAAGTATGTCTTGGTAATTTCACTAGAGTAAACTTTATATTATTTTAGCTTTCATTTCTTCTGCCTGAAAGGTTGCCATTGTAAAGGAAGCTGAAGATTTCAGAGGGTCTTTTGTTGTCCAGGTAAAGGACTGTCGTCCTCATGGTCATTACGAATGTGGAATTCTTTGGGCAGTAAGTTTATAAGGCTACCTCTGCTGAGTCTGCTCTGGTAGTGGCCCAGATGGAAGTAAAGTGCCCTTGCTGTCATCCAGGCTCTGCTTCCATTTTATACCTTCTCAAAGTGAATGCCACTTGGGCCCTTGCCCGAGTGCATGAAGGCCAATGCCTTTGTTTGATACCAGCCATCAGAATTCATTGCAAAGAATTTTTTCTTCTACATTTCCCTGTAGCACACCAAAGCATTTGGCAGGAAGGCAGGAGCTTTTCAACCTGTGCATGTTTGGACACAGTATACGTTAGTGATAATTAGCAGAATAATTAGCATAGCATTAGGAGCAGGTACTTTGGTGTCACATAGACTTATGCTAAAATTCTAGACCTGCCATTACTATGTAATGCAACTTAGGCAGGTTACTCACTTTCTCTCAGCTTCAGTGTCCTTTTCAGTAAAATGAGAATAATACTAATCTCCCTGAGAACTATGAGAATTAAATTAGATAATATATAAAAAGCATCTTGTGTATGTACCTAGCTCATAAGAAACTTTAAAAAAAATCTTAGCGTATTATGGGGGTACAGTGTTAAGGTTACGTATATTGCCCATGGCCCCCTCACCCCTCATGTCAGTTTTTATTTAGATAATGACATACCCAGTTTAGTTTCTGAGCCAGTAGGTGGTGTTTGTGGGTGAGATTGGACCAAATCCTGTATGATGAGTCAGTAGATGCAGTAAAAGAGCAGGCAAATTGACCTCCCTATGAGTAGTTGGTGCTTGATTGGATGAGCAGGCTGCAGTATTATTTTTGGGCCCTGTAACTAGTTCTAATTCCACTGGAGTGGCACTCTAGTGCTTCAGATGATCAGTGGGGCTCTGGGACTTCCAGGTGTATCCTTATTCTCTACCTCAGTGGGGAAAGATGGGGGAATGAGGCTGGGTGAGGCTCAGTTATGTGAGCCTACCCTCAAGCACCATGAATGCTGTTTAGCAGGGATGAAAGGTCTGTTCTCTGCTTCTGGGAAAAGCTGCCAGGGAGGAACAGAAGTGGCCCCACTCAGCCAAAAATTCTGCATGTGAGGATTGGGCTGTCTAAGACCTGCAGTCTGAAGCAGGCCTTACTCCTTTCCACCTTCCCCTGTTCTGTGGTTTCTCTAGGGCCTCTGAAGCAGGCAGGGCCTCTGAAGCAGGCAGGACCTCAAGCCAGTGGACCTCCCTCACTGTGATGCCAGGCAGGAGGTTCCCTGCCCAGGATTGCAGCCTGAGCTGGGAGCACAGCCCTCCCATGGGAGGAGGGTTGCCCCTTAAGCATGCTGATCTGCCCCCGAAGGCATGCACACTGCAGTAGACTAGTTCACAAATATCCATTCTGTTTCCCTGGGCAATGCAATTGAGATCTGAGTATACAGGATCTGGCCTGCAGACCTGTCCCCTGGGCCCCAGATATTAATCCCTCACCCTGCCAGAGAGAAGAGTTTTGGTCTTAAGTCCCCCAAATGGTGCCCAGGCTGGATCAATATCTCTCCACCTTTGGATTTGCTCTGCTCTGCTGGAGTCGCCAGTCAAGTAGCACCTGGGAGGCTGGCGGGTAGGGAGCTCACAGTCCAAGTACTACTCAGTCCGCTTCAGGGCCACTAAAGGAAAGGTCCTGTTCCTTGCAGATGCCTCTGGTTGGTGGCTAAATTGTATGTCTTGGCAGCTTCAGGTAGGGGAGAGGAATGAAACAATATGGTGCCTGCCCTTCCGCTTGGTCTGTAGGGTGGGAGGTACCTCGAGGAAGCTGGGAATGTGGTGCCCCATCCAGAAGAGGCTCACTGATGGCAGCCATCTCTGGGCTGTCGTTAGCAGGTCTCCCCAGAAGCTCAGAAGTCCACCAGCAGTCTAAGATGCAAGGGAGGGGAAATTTAACTGCTCCATCTACCCTTGATGCTGGTCTCCAAGCCTCTCAGAGGCCTTTCTCCTTCCAGTTCTGCTCTACAACTTCCTCTCATGGGGTCTCTTATAGTTTCAGGCACCCTTCCTTCTGACCCTCATCCGATCTATGTTTGTCTGCTGGTTTGTTTTTTTCACTTTCATCTAAAATCTGCCTTTCTTGCAGAGACACCCTGGCTGTGGTTTTCTGGAGAGAGGCCATTAAGAGGAACCAACCCTGTTGCCACCTTGATCTTGAACTTACAGCCTACAGAACTTTTAGGAAAATTATTTCTATTGCTTAAGCTACCCAGTCTGTTGTACATTGTTATAACAGCTGAAACAACAGACGAAGAAACAGATTCAGAGCACACAAATAAAGTTATCTAGGACACGTAGCTAGTACAGTTGAGATTAGGGTCTCCAGAATACATGATGTTAATCTATACACTAAGTGGTCCTCTTAGGTGAGTCAAGATTATAGATGGTATAGAGCAATTTAACAATTGCCAATTTGTACAGAAAAAGTCTGAGACCTGTGTTCAAATTCTGATGTAACTTACTAGCTGTTATGTCTTGAGTGACATATTGATCTCAGAGGTTCAGTTTGCTCATATCCAAACATGTTATTATTTTCTTTTCAAGAAAGAAATGGACAATGAATGCAAATGTACTTTGTCATGTGCGGGGCACTGTGCAAATGTGAGGTGGTATTATTAAAATGTTACTACTGCATGACAAAGAGATCCAGTGAATGTTTTCTGACAGTACCATCCAGACTTTCTTGTGAGTATATTCAGGGAATGTCTACTTTGGAATGCAAGAAACAACATGTAAATAAGTATTCTTTAACTCAGGGGAGCAAGAATGTACAAGAATCAGTGTTTCTGTGTTTCCTTCTAAAAGGCAATTCACATATATTATATTGTTTGAAATTCCCAGTGGAGGCATTGTTAAGTGTACTGTTCTTAAAGTCAGTGGGAAGAACAACAGCTGTTTTTTTTTTTTAAAAAGGGCATCTGTCTACTCTGATTTAGCTTGTCTGGTTTGTTATAGCATAAGAGTAAAAAAGCAAACAGAAAGGACTACTGTCTTGTTAACTCGTGGTAAAGTTAACAAGGCAACATTCCCACAGGAGAGCAATGTGTTCCACGAGCCTGTGGTTCCATATTATGTTCTTCTAGGGGAGAAGGGTTTATTTTGGTTGGAAACGCTGCAAGCTTCTCTTCTCATAATTTCTACTTTCACAAATGATAGTTTTTGTAAGTAAAATAACAGAAGCTTAAAGCAGCTCAAAGGCATCTACCAGCCACATCAAGCTTGCTTTGTACCCTTTAAAGAGGAGTTGTATAACCACTCCCATCTTACCATCAAATTCCTGATGAGAGCAAATTTACCACCAACTTGGGAAGCTAACATCCTTTTTGTAGGTGTTATCAAAATAATATTACCTATTGGTTCTGGCATCAGTAAACTATATACATTTCATCTGCTTTCTAGAAATGTCCTCACTCCTTCCCTGCATAGGGTACCTCTATTCAAACCCCAAGTACTAGCTTAAATTTCACTCCTTTTGTGAAACCTTTTACATCTTTCCAGATACTGTGTATTCTCTCTAATCTGTGTGTCTGTGACACCTTATTCAGATCACAAAAATACTATTTACTGTTTATCTATTAATGATTTGTTTATAATTTTGGGTAATAATGATTTGTGAGGTTTTCAGTGACAGGTATGTTTTGTGTTTCCAGCACAGCGTCTGAAACAAAGCATGTATAGGCTATATTAATAAATTTCAGATCAAAGTAAGGGCTTAGGATAGTGTGTAGCAATAGTTATCATTTATTTAGCAACTTCTACAAGCCAGCAACTTGACATGATCTCATTTATATATAGCAGTCCTATAAGGTAGGACTTTATGTTCCCCATTTTATGGATGAGGAAATCAAGACCTGAGGCTGAGCAATTTTCCCAAGGTCATTTGGCTAGTAGGGGGAGAAGTTTCTAACTAAGGTGGATGATATATATTTATATGGAGGATGGGTGATGGCTGTTATAGGCCCAAGGCCAAATGGGAAAGAAAGCATAATTTTTTGTCTTTAAGGCCATTTTATCTCCCCTTCTTCTTTTTCTCTCTCTTGTCCCTGTAATGTGCCTTTTGCACACTTATTAATGCCTGGTGGTGTAGACTGAATCATTGCTCACAATTCTCACCATTCCTATGAGTTATAAATGACCATATCTTTGGTCATGGCACTTTGAAATATGTCCTGCTAAGTGAGCAGAGTATTCTTACCCACCACATTGACATTGGGCTTGGCCCCATTCCTTGCTTTGGTCAGTGGACTGTGGGTAGAAGTGACAAGGGGCCAGTTCTGAGCTAAGCTCTTAAAAGGCATTATGTGTTGTGCGTTTTTGCTCACCCTTCTTACAATTCATCATGAGAAGAAATTGCCCTGAGTAGCCACAGGTCCAAGAAAGGTGAAAGACATGTGTAAGAGACACGAACTTTACCTCAAGTTCAAAGCTGAGATGTTTCAGCTTAGTGATAGAGTAGACTCAGTGGTGAGAAAATAAATATTTGCTTTATTGTAAGCCAGTGAGACTTTGCAATTGTCTGTTACACAGAAAGAACTGACTAATACACTTGGCCTCCAAAAGCACTTGTTATCACAGTTGCTATCTCTTCCTCCCTCACCTAATCAATCAAAAGGGAAGGAAAATTTAATTTATTTAGCAGACACAAGACTATAAACTCCGAAAGGGCATCCTATAGCCTGACACATAACATGGACTGAAAATGAATGTGGAAACTGTTTCCAAAATGTTACACGTTACTCTGAACATTTTCCCAGGGTCTCCTTGGCCACCCGCATTGTTGCTTTGATGGCACTTCAGTTCCTTCTTGAAATCCTGCTGTCTAATTCCAGCACTAGAAAGTGTCTCAGGGGGGGTACAGACCAACAATGTTGGATTCTTCTTTTTCTCTCTTCAGAGAGAAGCACCTTCATGAAGGTACTTTTCTTCTACCACTGTGGCTCCTGCTATCTCCTACCATCTGACACCACATTATGCAAAAATGTGTATGTGTTTTAATCCCACATTTAAATATGTTCATGGACCCTCCTTCTCTAGAGCTCAAATACCAGTCCAGAGTATTTGAGGAGCTGCCCAGAGCTCCAACACCCAAGCCAGAGCCCTACTCTAACCTTGGTCTCCTTACTTCATCCCACTAATCCCCTGTTCTCTCCTCCATTCCATCTCACCTCCCTAATCCCATATCATAATCAACTGTTTGAAACAAGTCTTGCGTTTCACCTTATATCTTTTGCTACATGTGTGCAACTTCATTGAGTCCTCATAATGATCCATAAAGATAGTAATTACTTTTTGTGATCTTACAGATAAAATAGTCCAGCTTGTTAGGGTTGGAAGTTAAGTTGGAATCCCAGGTCTGTCTGACTCTACTTAGTAGATTTATGATTTCTAAACTTTGATCTAGCAAGTCTTTTTTTTTTTTTTTTTTTTCCAAATTGTAACTTACCTGGAGTCTTTTATTCATAGAACACCTTGGGCTGCAAGTAATGAAACCCCTATTCATATGGCTTGAGTGATGAGCATGGAAACTCTTAGCTAACAAGGAGTCCAGTGATGGTGTGTGCTGTAGCATGGCGCAGCAGCGCCCAGCCACTTCTCCACGTGGCCCTCTCAGTTCTCTCTTCCTCTGTGTGACGCTTACATCCTCAGGCTAGGAGAAGATGGCAGTGGTGCTTCTGGGCATTTCATCCAGATTGCAAAACCTACAGAGTTGGAATTGAGGTGGTGGTATCTTATGAGGGAAGAACATTTCCCAGAACTGCCCCAGCATACTTTATGTCTCGTTGTCTACATCTGAGTCATATGTCAGCTTTAAATCACTGACAAGAGGTCATCATGACTGGCATATACTAAGTAAGATCCACTCTGGAGCTAAGGAGAGGGCTCCCCTTGCCACCTGTGAGGGTAAAATTCTAAGATGGCCTCTAAGATTCCCACCTGTTGGTGAACATCTCTTGTATAATCTCCTACCCTTGAGTGTGGGTGGAACCTGTGAATATGATAGGATAGTCACTCCTTTGATTTGGTTGTGTTATATAGCAAATAGTGATTATGCTACATTATATAAGGCTCTGTTGTAGCAGCATGGAGAGATATTTAAAGTATGAGAGAGATCCAGCACCAGGGAGGTTCTAAGCCACTTTCTTTGGAGACGGAGGGAGTCACATAGCAAAGCTCTGAGAATGGGCTGAGAGCAGTCCTCAACATCCAGCCAGCAACCAAAGAAATTGAATTCCTCCAACAATCTGAGTGGCAGTGGAAGCAGGACTATTTCCCAGAACTTTCAGAGAGGACTGTAGTGTGGCTGACACCCAGATTTCACCCTGTGAAACTCTGAGCAAAGACTCTAGCCACACCATGCCCAGTGCTGATATAGAACTGTGAGCAAATAAATGGGGTTTGTTTTATGTCATGGTGATAATTTATTATGGAGCAATAGAAAATTAATACAATTCAAAGGGAACTGAATTCTACCAACAGCCTGAATGGGCTTGGAAAAGGACAGTGTGCTTCAGATGGTATCATAGTCCGAGCCAACACCTTGATTTAACCTGTGAGACTCTGAACAGAAAACCCAGTTGTTCTGTGCTCAGAGACTACTTTCTACAGAAACTGTGAGATAATAAATGGGTGTTGTTTTTAGTTACTAAGTCTGCGGTGATTTGTTATGAAGCAATATATAACTAATACACCCCTGTCTCTCACTACCAAGTCACACTGAGGATAGACAGCTGAAAACAAGTAAAGATTAAGTGTTGAGTATGAAATAGATTAAAAAAAACCTTATTTAGCATAATTATATCTCTGTGTTCACGAATATAATAGTTAATGCTAATAAAACAAACTTACAGTGCTATTCTAAAGGATATATGAAATTGAGGGTTATGAATGACAATTATTATATCCAATTTGTTTTAGTATTTTATTTTGGCTGCACAGATCAAGACAATCCTGACTCACATGTAATTAATAATCATGCAGTCAATTTAATAATTTTATATGTTATAGCCATGTATAAGCTTGAATAAAAATACAGACCACTGCAGAGCTGCAATCTATAATCACTGATAGTCACAGGAAATCTAATTAAGTGCAAAGATTTTTTTAATACCAGGATTTGTACAAAATCAAATCTTTGTGGTTGTATAATTAATGTAGTTTCCAGAGTGTTTCAATTTGATATGACATTTAAATGTGCATACTGATTTTATTACAGTTTTTAAATAAGTGAAAAAAAATATATCTAAAAATTAAATTTGAATCCAGGCTTTGTGGAACACTGAGGCATTTTTGTAGACCCTTGTGGTTCCATGGAAAATAATCTGAAATCTCTGACTTTGATCCCATGGGTTCATGCTCATAACTGCTGGTCCTTCAGTATAGTTGACCTCATCTAGGAGAAAGCCAAACCAATTACTTAGCAAACTAACAAACACCCATGTTAAGTTGTTGTGAGGCTAAAATCTTGGTGAGGATCTTGACAGTTACCAGCCATCTCAAGCTCATAAGCTCATCTGAGATTGATGTTCTCTCCTAGTGGGGAGGCCAAGCAATGATTTCTTGTACCTGGGATTCTGCATGCCTGTGGGCTATGTGGTACTGGAACACACTTGGGATGGAGTAGACACCTGTGATCTTGGGCTGGAGAATGGGTCTGGCCTGGCCATACAGGGCAACCGGAGGTGACTTGCTCTTCTAGCAAGTCACACCCAGTGACCGAAGTGTGAAAGCACCTTGAAGTATGAAGTATGAATATTCATACTAAGTGGGCTAAACAAAGACTATCATAGTGTCCTGCATCAGAAATATTTTATAATAATAAAAGATTTATTAAAGGGTTTCCAGGAAAATATAATAATCATATATATATATCATATATAAACATATATGCATCTAACAGCAGAGTTCCAAGATACATGAAGCAAAGATGGACAGAATTGAAAAGAGAAATAGACAATTCAACAATAATAATTGAAGACTTCAATACCTCACTCCAAATAATTAATAGAACAATCAGACAGAAAATTAATAATATTTAAAAGATGTAGATACTAACCAAAGATTCCCAAACTTCTAGCCCATGTTTGATTTAAACTAGCCAAGTTTCCCAATCTGTCCATTTAATATTTGATTTCTAAGTGTGTTAACTTAAGGTTTATGGATCCCTAGACAGCCCACATATGGTTTTTAAGGGCTTCATAATCCCATTAAATAATATGCAGATTATTTTTTGAGTGAATGCATCCGGGGAAGGTGTGTGCATGGCTTCCATCAGTCAGTCAACATATATTCTTTTGAGGATGAACTATGTGCCAGGTACTGGATAAGTGTTGGAGTGACAGCTGTGAGGAAGACAGATTCACATAGAGCTTGTATTCTGCTGGAGATGGAGTGGGGTGAAATATTCAGGCAAAAAAATAAGTAACTAAGCTTACTTTAAATACCAATGCATGCTGTGAAGAAAATAAAATAGAGTAATGTGATAAGCATTATCTTTGAGGGCCACTAATTTAGCTGGAGTAGCCAAGGAAGATTTTTATTTTCTTAAAAGTTTACAAGGAAGACTTCTCCTAGGAGGTGACATTGCAAAAGGAAGGTACTAATGTCCTGAGATGAGAACAAACATGTTATGTTCAAGGGGTGAATGAAGCCCAGGGTGGCTGGGGTACCATAAGAATGGGAAAGGGGAGAAAAATGATTTTGAAGTTGGCAAGGGCCAGATCATGGAGGGCCATGCAGGCTACCTTCCAGGATTTGGATTATGGTAAACCAATGGCAAACCATTTGACAGTTTTAAGCAAGGATTTATTCTGACTACTGTATGGAGAATGGGATACCAGCTAAGAACTAATTTCCATGGCCCAGATGGGAGGTGATGGTGGTTTGGATGAAGAAAGGGAGAGAAGAGGCTCCAAAGAGCTTAGCAATCACCAAGGTAAAGAGCCCTTTGAAATGGAAGTGTACCAG
This sequence comes from Microcebus murinus, assembly GCF_040939455.1. Lineage (NCBI taxonomy): Eukaryota > Metazoa > Chordata > Mammalia > Primates > Cheirogaleidae > Microcebus > Microcebus murinus. Next base: position 131,636,029 of record NC_134104.1, on the reverse strand, counting down.
TTTCGAGGTAAATTGGAAGGTAAATTATGTCATTAGAAGGTAAATTATATCAACTAAAGTCAAGTGGGACACTAGTTTATGCCTTTCATTATTTTTTCCTTGGGCCTGTAAATGATAGTTTAGAAAAAAGCAGTGTTGATGATATGGACAAATGAGCTTACAGGTAGGAGTCCAAGTAGTGTTTAAATCAATACTGAAGTAAACAAATGAAAAAGGCAAGTAACACTAACTGCTATAATAAACAATCCCAGGTTTCAGTGCCTTACTACAGTAAAAGTTTATTTTTCATTCATGTTCTCTTCTAAGTAGTAACTCAGGAATACAGACATCTGCCATCGTTTGCCTCTGTCATCTCAGAGTTCTAAGCTTACTGAACGAAAGAGGGTGCGGAAGATCATCTGGCACGTTTTAGAAGCTGGGCCTGTAAGTGACTCATATCAGTTCCGTCTCACATTCTGTTAGTCAGAATCTAGTCACATGGACACACCTAACTGCAAGAGTGTGGGAGAACAAGGATAGGGGTAAGTGTGAATCATCTCGGCTACAGTCATTTAGAAATCTTGCTCTTGCCATGTTCCATTTGCTTATGGCTGGACTGCTCATGATGAAGCTATTTAATAGGATGTTTCATTTATTCTATTAAGCACCTTTCCCGCGGCCATTTGTTTCAATGGTGGACAAGTTTTTTTTTTTTTTTCTATTTGTTTTTTTGTGGGGTTGTTGGTTGTTTAACTACATTCTACCTGCCTCAAAATAGTGTTCTTCCATTTTTAGAAGTTGGATCCTTATATATTTTTTTTGGCCAGCTCACTAAATGGGTATATGTTTGAGATTTCCTCTACCCAATCATATCTGGCAAAGGTACAGTCATACTTTTTTTCCTGAGATCCACTTTGTATAACCAAAGTATAATACGAGACAGAGGACTTAGTTGCTGGATTCAAGGCCACTTACAAAAAACAAGACTTGTAATGTAAATAAAGTGTGATCATTTAGGGCCTACGGAGAATCTAGACCCATAAGTTCTAGTCTATAATATCTGTGTCACTTCTGACTGGGCTGCTCTATTTAGCCTTTATGTTGTTCTATCTTTAATTATAAAAATAATATGTGATATTTGTTGAACATTTTCTGTGTGCCAAGCCATCTTCTAAGCATTTTGCATGGATTATTGCAATCTTCATAAGAAATCTATGAAGTAGGTATTATTGTCATTGGTACAGTTGGGGAAACTGAGGCACAGAGAGGTTAAATAGCGTTAGAAAAATTGTGGATTTCAGGGTCCTCAAATCAGATATCTTTCAGGGAATATGGAGAATTTCTTCAATATGATTTTTGCTTATGATTTTTTGGAGAAAATTTTTGTTTACTTTTTTATATTAAAGATTCAATAACAAATAATATTGGCCTTACATCATTTCCCAGTTACTTTCACAAGAAGAATCATGTAAATGCTTTTTGGCCACATGGACGTATATCTTTATAAGTACTCAAGATGCTTCCTGTTAGTTTCCCTAGTGATGCTCATAATACTGATTATATTATTTCCAAGGAAGTGATGGGCTGAATAAACATGATTCTTGGTGGTAGATCCCTTGTGCTCTTTGTAGGATGTTTCTGAATACTTATACAAAGTCATTGCTTCACAAGGACATCTTGGTTGTGTTATAAAAATTTTACTCTGCTGAAGAAACAGCTCAAGACTCAAGTGCAAAACAATCATTTGTAAGTCTTCTGGACAAGGTGCTGGTTTTCAACTTGCATTTATTGGCACTGTTTAATTTAGGTGAAAATGCAGTGTAAAGTGGCTCTTTTAAAAAATCATTGTGGAATTTAGTCAGTAACACAATCTAGCACTTGTCAAATACATTTACTACTATTTACACATGTGATATCTTAAAGAGGACTGGAAAATTATTAGTTGGCTATTCAGTTTTCAAATTGTTCAAAAAGGAGGTGCTAAAACAGAAATTGGTTCTTTTGCAGTTTTATATTTCCTCTTAAATCTTGGCTAATGTACTCTGCTCTTGTACAATGTGGGAAACCTTCTTATAGGTGGTTATGAGCTTCTGTCAGGGATCATAAAAAGGTAGCCCAGCCCACAGCCTCTGTGAGACCAGAGAATTTACAATGTTTTACAAATTTTCAACGTGAGGACCTTTAGATGGGGCATTTCTGCTACAGTTTACCTGGATCTTCATTGGCCTGTTTTTTTATGACCCAACTCATACTTTCATATGATGGACTTGGCCCTTGAAGAATATCCAGGAGTGATATTCAGTTTCTAGAAGATGTCTCCCCAACTGCCTCTTTTTCAAAGATTGAGTGCCTTTCTGGCCAACTTAACTGTGCACATTTTGCAATTTCCCAAAACTCAAACATATCTGATAAAGACCCAATCATTTTTTCTCCCTGAGTCCAACATGTAAAGACAAAGCATTCTACAAGATTGGTGGATTAGCTGCTGAAGTTAGAGACTATTAACAATGATGAGGATTTGGGCTGCAAGTGTGGGCTAAGGATTTAGGACCTGTGGTGTGCTTGGCCATGGATACTATCTAAAATATTTATGTAACATCTAATCTGATGCATGAATTTCTAATCACTATCTGCCTGAGGGAAGTATTTAGGGTTAAGATACTGTCGATTATTTACTTTGTGATACTTAGCACACTTCCTTGTCACTCTAATTTTCATATAATCTCCCTGTACCTCTCCCCTCTCCCAAATACTCTAAGAGATTCTAATCCTGCCCTGTCCAACAGGTGGCCACTAACCACATACAACTAATGAACACTTGAACCTCGGCTAGTCCAAATTGAGATGTTTTCTAAATGGAAAATACATACCAGATTTCAAAAGCTTAATATGAAAAACAGAGTATGAAATATCTTCTTAATATTATTTATATTGGTTGCATGTTGAAATCACAATATTTTGGACATATGGGGTTGAAAATATATTACTAAAATTAATCAACCTGTTTCTTTTTCTAGAGTAGAAAAAGGACTGGAGTGCAGTGGTGCGATCATAGATCACTGCAGCCTTGAACTCCTGAGCTCAAACAATCCTCCTACCTCAGCCACCTGACTAGCTGAGACTAAAGGTACATGCCATAATGCCTGACTACTTTTTAAAATTTCTTTTAGCGATGAGGTCTTGCTACATAGTCAAGGTTGGTCTTGAACTCTTGGCCTCAAGTGATCCTCCTGCCTCAGCCTCCCAAGTCAATGGGATTACAAGTGCGATTTTCTTTTTAAATACATCTGTTAGAAAATTTAAAATTACACGTGTGTAAAAGACCCACACCTTTCACCTCTCACAAAAATCAACTCACGCTGGGGAATAGACTTGAACCTTAGGTGTGAAACTATTAGAATGCTAGAGGAAAATGTTGGAAATATTCTTCTAGACATTGGCCTAGGCAAAGAATTTATGAAGAAGACCCCAAAGGCAATCACAACAGCAACAAAAATAAACAAATGGGACCTGATCAAATTAAAATGCTTCTGCACAGCCAAAGAAACTGTCAAGAGAGCAAACAGACAACCCACAGAATGGGAGAAAATTTTTGCAAGCTACACATCTGATAAAAGGTTGATAACTAGAATCTATTTAGAACTCAGGAAAATCAGCAAGAAAAAATCAAACAACCCTATCAAAAAATGGGCAAAGGACATGAACAGAAACTTCTTAAAAGAAGACAGAATAATGGCCAACAAGCACATGAAAAAATGTTCAACATCTCTAATCATCAGGGAAATGCAAATCAAAACCACAATGATATATCACTTAACTCCAGTGAGAATGGTCTTTATCAAAAAGCACCCAAACAACAAATGCTGGCGTGGTTGCGGAGAGAGAGGAACACTCCTACACTGCTGGTGGGACTGCAAACTAGTTCAACCTCTGTGGAAAGCAATATGGAGATACCTCAAAGCAATACAAGGCGATCTACCATTTGATCCAGCAATTCCACTACTGGGCATCTACCCAAAAGATCAAAAGTCACTTTATGAAAAAGACACCTGCACTCGAATGTTTATAGCAGCACAATTCACAATTGCCAAGCTGTGGAAACAACCCAAGTGCCCATCAATTCATGAGTGGATTAATAAAATGTGGTATATGTATACCATGGAATACTATTCAGGTTTAAGAAACAATGGTGATATAGCACCTCTTGTATATTCCTGGATACAGCTGGAACCCATTCTACTAAGTGAAGTGTCTCAAGAATGGAAAAACCAGCACCACATGTACTCATCAGAAAATAGGTATTAATGGATCAAAACCTAAGTGGACATATAGAAGTAACATTTATCAGGTGTTGGGAGGGGGGAAGGGGGGAGGAGGGGATGGGTATATACAACCACAACGAATAAGATGTGAAACATTTGGGGGATGGACACGCTTGAAGCTCTTACTCAAGGGAGGAGGGGGACACAGGCAATATATGTAACCTTAACACTTGTACCCCCATAATACGCTAAAATAAAAAGAATTAAAGAAAAGTGTTTCCTCAGTAAAAAAAAAATTACACATGTGACTTGCATTATATTTATGTTGGGCAGCATCTAAACAATGATTAACGACTATTTACAGCCCTAATATATATTAATATTTAGTATATATCATACTTGACAAATATTTATTCTTACTGGTCTTGGTAAGACTAAGTGTATTTGTCACAGAATAGTCATAATTAAAATGCCAATAAATCCTCATTGAGTGAGAACAGTTATTTCTTGTTTGAGCTCACTCATTCATCTTCCAACATGTACACTTAAAAAGAATCACCCAAAATAGACTTGGTTGTGCATGTTCTGGTGTATGAAATAGTCTCATTGCTTTTAGTAGATTATAGTTGAGAAGCAGGAGGCTTGTGGTTTGTTTTGACAGCTAGGAATGCAAGAGATATTATAGTTTAGATTTAACATTCCATCTGCTCCGTTTTGCAAGTAGAAAAGCTGAGTCTCAGTGAAGAGGGACCCGATGGAATGGAGTGGTGGTGGTTCTGTTTTATGCTATGTCTTCCTTTTTATTTTTAACTCATGAGTTAAAGACATAACAAACAACATCACTGCATATTAGCAACCTTGCCAAGTATAACAGATGAACATACTTCTACTGAGTATCACTTCACCCAGTCTTAGCCAGTCAGATTGCTCACTACTCTGCCTCAACTTCTAGGGGAAGGCACCTCTTTAAAGCTATAGATTCTACTTTCAATTCAAAATGACCTGCTTTCTGTGGATTACTACAACAAATCAAAAGCAGAAGTCTACTTCTTTAGATCAAAGTGAATTAATTTCTGATTGTCAGGTGTCTATGGAGTTCACAGGTGAAAAGGACTCAAAGTAGGGACTTGAAAGATTTATTTCTCTTGCAAACATTTAAGCAAATGAATAACTTCTAAGTTCAAGCATCTAGTAACAGTTTTCCGACTAGATGGCTGGGGTTCCTATCAACTTTTTGTATTTGTAGCCTATCTTGAAACACTTTAAATGAATTAGCCATTGTGGCAAAGACTATTAGCTGCCCAACAAAATTTGTTCTCCTTTCTTTCATAGTAATTGAGTTGTATCTGGTTTCAAAAGATAATTTTGTTTATCTTTTGAATAGTGACAGTCTGAACTGAAGATTCTGATAATCATCACTTACAGAATTAGAATTCCAGTGGAGTGAAAAAAAACATGGGGCTTAGTGTCTGGAACTCTAGGCTTTTTATTTTTATTTTCACATTCAATCTGTACAACTACTCTGTGAGGTTAGCAAAGCAAGGAGAATTTTCTTTAGTTGGCTTAGATATTTTTTGTAACATGGAATGGCATCAAAAACGGGTTCTATTTACAGGTAAAAAAGCTGAGACTTGGGAAAAGTAAATGACAAAACCCTAAATCACTTTACAAGTAACTGAAGAAACTGGAACTTGATTTCAGACCCAATGAACATTTTCTCTAGATCACACTCCTCCATAATCCCTTTGAATTAGAAGCAGTGTACTTCGCTTTGATAAATTGTTGTGGAGACTACAGTTGCGTCTCTAGGGTGATTCAGATTCCAGACATTTTGAGTTTTATTTAGTTCATTTTTGTTGCTATTGCTGATACATGTCATAGAAAACCACAGTGTCCTCTCCTGCTTTTTTGCAGGTGGAGTTGCACACTCTGCCACGCCTAATCAGAGGTTTCTCTTGGCCCTAGTTCTCCGCTTGTTCGTTCTTGGCTTCTATTGAGTCATGGTGGATTTCTGCACAGCTTTTCAACCTTGTGTCAGTGTGAACCTTGGATAGGAAACAACTCAGAAAGGCCCACCAGTGAAACCAAGGTGCTCCAGAGAAGAGCATGAAGGATGCAACATCTGTACTGAATCAAAGAAATTGGTTGCCAAAATGTACTCCATGTGCTTCCTACTTTTCTTTCTGGGTTGTGCTTTCATATGTAGCATTTCACAGCTGAGCTGTTGGGCGGTGTGGTGAGCTTTGCACAACTGGTGTCTTTCAATATTGGAAAATGCTCAGATTGCTTTATAAGACAGTTATGGGTAGACTATCTTGAAAAATAGTTTGTAAAATTACTTCGAGGATTCTCAATTTAATTTGAAATTCTCATCTCAATTTAAAGGGAAGTGTATCTTTGCTTGATATCTGTCATGATGTTCATTTGGATTAGATATAGAAATTTGGACCCAAAGTGAGGGTGGTTAGGTGGTTTCTTAGTTGGATAAAGAAATGTTACTAAATGGATCAAGCAGTTTGCTAGTGGTAGTCTAGCTTGGGCCCTGTTCTGCTAAATATTTTAATTAAAAATTTAAATGAAAGATACGTACAGTTTGCTTGACAAACTTTGGGTGTCACAAAAATTAGAAAAGCAGATAACGTTTAACCACTTCAGTAACAGTGTTGACCATAGTCGATAGCCACAGATGAACGCGCACAGCGACTTTAGCCGACGGCCATGATATGAAGGTGCACAGCCCAGCGTCGACAGCCGTGATATGACTTTTCTAATTTTTCATTTATCAAAATAAAATTGTGAACATTTAAAAATAATGTAACAAAAACATATATGTATATGTTACCTATTCTGATTTACATTACAAGTAAAGCTGCCTGTAAAGTAAAACAAGCTTTCAGTGCTTTAAAGCTTTCCTCATCACACAAGAGCAAAACGGATTCGTCATCAATGCACAGCACACACTATCGTGGGGACTATGAGTGCCGGCTGTGGGCAAGGTTTCGCAGCCAGTGAGTGCAGTATGGAAGTGGTTAACAAGCTGTTTATTAAAAACACTATTAATAGTCTATAGTAATCTCCTGTAACTAACAAGGTATAATCCCTGAATTTAGGTTTAAAAAATAAAATCCTTTGTGAATGTTCATAAATAGGAAGACCTAGTTTAGCAGCAATTTATGTGCAAAATATTTCAGTCGATTACAAGATGAATAAGAGCCAACAATATGGACAAAGCTGTCATAGAGGCTAATGCAGTCTGAGGGGAGTGTTAGGAGAATATGTTCTTTGGATTCATGGAGATGATGGCTTCATTGTAATGTGCACTGGTCAGAACTCATCAGGAATATTGTGTTTCATTTTTGATGCCATATATTAAATGGATATTGTTAGATGAAAGAAGCTGGATACTAAAGAAATCAGAACAGTTCGAAGTACTGGGGATGTTTAATCTGAAAAGGGTAGTGATGATGAGATGTGGTAACTGGGGTGACCATATGTTTGGGTCATTCCCTGTTCATGCCTGTTTCCCAGTGCCTCATCTTTTAGCATTTATCCCATATGTGTTATTTTTACTTTTTTAGATAGAAATTTATTTTTGAATGTGCCTTTGGATTATAACTTTTAAACAAATCTTCCACTACATTAAAACCAAATGTTCAATTAATAATTACAATTTTTAAAATTATAATATTGTAATTACTTTAGTGCCATCTTTTACTTTCAAACTTATCTAGAGTTTGGGTAGTAAATTGCATAGTCATCTAATAACTATCTTCCTATGTGGAGCGTTCTCTTTTTGACAGATTTACTTTTTTGTGAAGACTATTTTTATATAGGTCACAGGAGAAGACTTTGATCAATGGGTGGACATTATAGGAAGTCCAGTTTCAGCTCCATATAAACTTTACAAAGTGGAAAGTTCAAGGGAAGCCTGATGACCCCTTGCATTCTAGGGATTTAAAAATACCTGATTATGAAAAACTTTCAAATATATACAAAATTTGAGAAAATGGTACAATGTCAAGAATGTTTAGAAGATAGGTTTTTGGCATAGTAACACAAGTGACTTCCAGCCATCTAAAAGAGTCACCTTTGTTAGAGGATGCAGGAATACTGACCAGGATAAGAGTATATGCTTAATAAGTTACATCCCAGTCCATTGGATGCTAATAATTGGGCTTCCGTTGCCAAGTTTTACTGATAGCTAGACTCACAGGCCCCAGGTATCAGAGGTCTGGCTTTTTCTACTCTATAGTCCCTCATGCATAAATGAGAGTTACCTTTTTATTCTGGTCTTTTCAATTCTTCCCTAGTGGAGGGTCTTGATGGAGATGTGACCTGTCACTGCCTTCACTGGCCCCAACCCAAATGACCTACTAACATCAGATGTCATATATGATTTATTTTTAGTCTTATGTAAGCAAGAAATGTACATATCCTTCTGGATAAAGGATATTTAGATAGATTTCTGAGAATTTCTTACTCTACTATACACGATGACAAGATCCGTAGTTTACTGTGACTAATCGGAGTTTGTTGGCTAGACAGCTATTTTTCTTTTTGATCTTATTATTTCTTAAAAGCACCATTGTGTGAAAAATATGACCAAAGTATTTTTAGAAATGTTGTAATGCCCTTGATTGGGGATCGCTGTTGCCAGCCTTCTCTGGCTCCTGTTCCTCCCTCATGTAAATGAAACACTGGATTTTAAAATGTAGGTTGGATTCAGCAGTTGCTAATTGATAAATTTTCTCATTGCTGTTCTGAATTTAGTTCTCTAAGTGTCATAAACATTTTACTGATGAAACATTGTTATGCCACAGAATTGGGTACAAAAGAATAAAAGTAACCAGGAATGATAAGGTGGAGAAAAAGAAACACTGAGCTTTACTAACTTTGGTTATGAGCAGCTAATGAAAAGTTTTAGGAGAAATAATAGTTAACTCCATCTTAAAAAAGAGTTCTAGACTTGAGGTCAAAATTCAGGAGCTGTGTATAGAGGGAAATGTAAAGGAGGAGAGATAGCCATAGATCTTAGAGGCAGGGTGATACAGTGCAGCATGTCACAGAGGCTCACTTGATAAATGGTACTTACGCCAGACACACTCCCAAAGGCTTATCAAAGCCTTGCTTTTCCTTCTACAGCAGTTTCCTTCTCTGGGAGAAAGCATTTTAGAACACAAATGAGAAATAGATACATTTTTATGCAGACAACCCCTTCTTATACATAACAGTAAATCATTTGCAATCTTCGCATGTTACTTCTAACCAACGATTTGTGACAGTGACAAGGGCAGCAGTGTCGTGGTTGACACCTGCTGGTATGATGTTTGCCATGTCAGTATACTTAGAACAGCTAGGCTAAGGAGTCCCTCTTCTCTTTGCTAGCTGTGTGAGGTTGAAAAAGATCACTAAGACTCTTCAGGTCATAGTTTGTACCTATTAAAAATAGATAGAGATAGTTATTGTCTTTGGTTATTTTACAGGAATCTTAGATAAAATTACAAAATAATGTATGTAAAAGTACTTTGTTGCCTTGATGCATTCTTATCTGTAATAAAAAGAAGTTTCCCGAAGTGACTCTGGACACGTTTCTCCTTTCTCCCTCATTACTTTCTAAATGTAAATCTTTCATTCTTTCATTCATTATCATTCTTCTTGCAATGTGACCATGATAGCAATGGAAGAGACACAAACACATATTTAATTTGCTTTGAGAATAAAAACTGCTGGAGTTCGGGGAAAGAACCATGGTATATGTTTCAGACTTGGACAGGAATATTACATGAGGAATAGAAGAGTGTCAAACTGTTCTTTGCCTTACAGAATTAAGGCATTTAAAAATGAAATAAAACACCCTAGGTGCTTGATGAAAAGGACATTAGCTGTCCTGGGATTAATATTTAGATCTAGTTGTGAATGCTGGCCAAACTCTACATAAAACTGAAGGATTTATACTCCCAGCTTCTGGGAAGATTGTCTGCTGAGAGGTCTCTTCAGCCATCTTTGAGAATTGTCTCCATTGAAGAGAGCCACCTTGCCCAAGGGTGCTTCCTTCTCAGAGCAGCTCGCATTCAATGGTTGATCAGTTCATGGGCATGAAAGTGTGGTTTCCTCTAGGATGAGCAGGACCATCCCAGCCCCGGCGCTCCCCGTAGCATCAGGTCTTCATCAAGCCTTCAGTGCTGCCAACGTTCTTCCACTGCCAAGTCCCATTTCCTTTCCTGCTCCTGAAAGTATTGCTTCTGACAGCACTTGCAATAAAGATCCTACACAAAAATCTTGGATCCAACCTGCTCCAGAGGCTCTGACTTCTTGGATTTTTCTGAAGGTTCTTAAACAATTGAACTTAGTTTTTCATTGAAACTATTACACAGTTTTTTTTGGAAGAGGAACTTGGTGTCATACAGATTTGGCACCATATTTTCAGAGGGTGATACTTAGGTCCAACCAAGAGGCTGATATGAATTAACTTACATTTTATAGACTTGTCAACTTTCTGACAAACCTGATTCATTAAAAATGTTTTTTGTCTCATTACAGTGGAAAAAGTACAGAAATTGTTGCCAATTTCTTTACAGTTCATTCATTCAGGAAGTAATTATTGAGTGCAATAATTACGGGGGAGAGAGCAAGCAATACACAACATGTGGTTGCTGTCCTCATTTTTTAAGGGGACAATACATGTTAATTACATAATTAACAAAATAGAATAATACAAAAGAAAAAGCTGTAGGAACTGAAAAAAAAAAAAAGAAATGCCTTTTTTTTTTTTTTTTTTTTTTTTTTTTTTTTTTATCCAGTCCCTGTGGGGACCGTCAAAAATTGCCAATGCCGACTATATTGCAAGTCGTCATGGCGGGGTATTGGGAAAAGTTTTCAATTAGCAATAATCGCGCCTCGGATAAACCTCATTGGCTACGATACTGCCACTGCGCAAAGCTGAGAAATGCCTTTTAATAATGATGCTTAGGAAAGATTTCAAGGGTAATCTGTAATATAAGTGGAGCCTGGAATAATAAACAAGGATGGCTGGTAAAGGGTGTGCCAAACAAGGGGAGGAATAGGAATAAGATATGGACATGAGGAGATATGGGGCATATTGGAAGCTATTGTTTTTTAGCTGAAGTATTTGACTTACATAGGACAATAGCGGGAAACAGAAGTAGGGAAGCTAGTCTGGGATTAATTATGAAGGTCTTGAAAGGCAGGATGAGAAATTTAGCTTTTCTTTGGGAACCAGTGAGTAGCTATTGAAGGTTTCTGACAGCGTCATTATCAGGAGTGTCATTAGTAGAATGTTGTCATTATGACTTCGCTAGCAGGAAGTGAGAAAACGAAGCCTTGGGTATCAGACAGGAGGCTATTGTTATAGTCTGGGGTGGGACACACAAACTTCCTGGTTCACAAAGCCTGATTTTAACATTGCTCTTCATCTACTCATAAGCCTAGACTTCCAGGAACTCTATAGAGTGAAAAACTTGGTTAAAGGGCTTGGAGTGAGGATATTTTTCTTTCTTTCTATATTCATTTTAAAAGCATTGAATTTTAGCCTCTTTTAATTTTATTTTGGGTAGCATCTTCAAATTATATTCCCAGCTGAAACAACTAGCTAATAACGAAAATAATTTCTTTTTTATTTATTTTTTTGAGATGAGGTCTTGCTATGTTGCTCAGACTTTTTTAATTTTTAAGGAAAATATAATTCAAGTTCAGAATTGAGTTTTTCCATTGTTCTGTGCCACTGTAGAGTTGTCCAAATGTTTATGATATTGGGGTGAAATATCATAAACAAAACACATGCATAGAAGGACCTAGACACACAGGAGAGTGAGAACAGGAAATCGCCCACACTCCTCACCCCTGGGAACTGCTGTAGTATAATGAGATGAAAGTGACTGTGTGCTACATAAATTTACAAGTGATCTCTCTAAAAGTGAATTTGTCACAGAAGACTGACTCTGCAGCTGTGTCTAGCACCCTCTTTCTATCTGTGCTGATCCTTTTTCACTTCGCAAAGATTTTATTTGAAGTATTTCCCAGATTTTGTCTAAGCAGGCTTTAAAAACATAGTAAACTTGCTAATTAATGTATTTTTGATGTTGAATGGCTCCTTGTTCAACTTCCTCCATTTTTGTACTCTGTAATATTCTATGAGATATAGATATCAATTATGATTTTTTGAAAGTTCTGTAAATTGCCATATAATAGTAATTTTTTGTGTATCTATAAATAATGGTATTTAAAAATACTTTCATTTTGTTATGATCAAAATTCAATAGCATGCTTGTTGTCTGGACTCTTATCTAGTCAAAAAAAACCCAAAATAAACATTTAAAAATAAATAAAATCACAAAGAAGCAAAAGTAATAATGCAAGCTATAAATACTCAGTCAGCTTAAAGGTCCTTTCAAGGAAGTGGGACTGGAATAAGAACTTGAAGGAGAAATAGGATTGTGGTTAGCATACAGAAGTGGGAGATATTTTAGATATAGGGTACAAACAGTTTGAGTGATGTAAGGGAGAATGAGACCTTTCATAAAGAGACCAAACTAGTCTTAAAGCAGTATACTTTTCAAAAACTTAAAAACAGCTGTTTTACAAATTTAAAATGAACATATGTCAAAGACTTTATTCATCTCATTAACTAATGAGAAAACTAGAATGATGGTGTGACTGGTTCCAAGAACATTTGATGATCTGGAGATCTTTAGCAATTTAATAAGGAAACTTAGCATATGATTGCTGGGTTAAATACAAAACTAGGTAATGTCCTACAAGGCAATGAACTGTTACCTTTGGGTTTTCTTTTCCAGTGGACAAAAATCTACATGTCAACATGTGACTTCACTACATCTAAGTCTTTATTTAATGGTAAACATGAGTTGAACAAGGTATATGGACCTGTATATGGGTGGACTTTTTAAGCAGTGACTCCAAATGATGCTTAAAGGACATGGTATTCATCCTTGTTTTATTTTCAAGTTTTTCTTAACAGTTAGAAAAGTCAGCATACTAGGGTTCCTTTTTCTCTTCAGGTGGAGTGGATTGGGTGAATAACAAAAGAAATCAGAGGAGAGTTTAGAGACATTTGAAAGCTAGGCTAATTAATTTAAACCTGTATGAAATAGTAGGGAGAGATTCACAGAAGGTTTGGATGTGGACTTGATTAAGGAATATTTTAGATTAAATTAATTAGGCTTTAGTATAAGAATTATAAGACCTTCTAGGACATTCTTTCAGCAATTGAGGATTAAAGCTAAATGTCAAGAACAGAACAGAAAGAAGTACATGTGAGTTGCCAAGTGTAGGTGCCTAGAGAAAATATACTATAAAGCCAGATGTGGTGGTACATACCTACAGTTCCAGCTACTCTGGACACTGAGGTGGGAAGATCACTTGAGGTCAGGAGTTCGAATCCAGCCTGTTTGTTTCCAAATAAATAAAAATAAAAACATAAATAAAGAAGAAAATATACTATAAGGGAAATGTTAATGGGAGTGAGACACTACTTAGTTATAGAAGGCAAGGATTAATCTATTAATCCTGAGCAGGAGACTCATAACTTCGAAAACCATATGCATCATAGGAGGAGGAGTTGATTTGAGATGAGAGATAAGGAGCTCAGAGAATAATTGGGACTGTATAAGTCTTCATAAATAATTATACTTGCCCCTTACCCACCTGGGACCAAAGAGGTTACATGCTTGCTCAAATAGATAGTGAGTGAACAGGACTTAGAATCCAGGTCTTCTACCTCCTAATACAGTTCTTTTTCTTGTTTACCTTGGAGACCATGGTAGATCAAGTTATTTATACTACTTTTTGAGTTCCCTATAGTAGTTTTATGTATCTGCATTCTTGCCATCACCTTATAATGGAGAGAATATATTTCCCTGACCCTCAACTTTGGGATTGGCCATGTAACTTGCTTTGGACAATAGACTTCCTTGCATGTTTGGGCTTGCTTTTTTGAGTTTCTTACATTACTATGAAACAAACATACCCCAGTGTGCCTGCCCTGCAGCCTAGGAATGAATCAAGGTGTCAAGCTACCAAGATATTCATGCTGAAATATCTAGTTACTAGTTGGCTATTTGAAGCTGTGGTTTTTCTAATGAAACATATGATTATTGAGTCACCAGAATGAATGCGATCATGACAGGAGACAGAGTATTCGTAATAAGAAATTTCATAATGAATTTTGTTAGATTTTAGGCTTACTTGAATTACTATGTGACCGTTGCCTTGATAAATGAAAATATTAGATTCAGGTTGATGGAGAACCCAGAGACATTCATGGATGGGTCAAACAAGGTTTATTAATTTCAAGGATAGAGAAGGAAGTCCATATAGTTAGGCTGCTTAGCAGGGAGATCAATTGTATTCTCCAAAAGTTATAAACTTCTGTACACCCAGAGCCTCATCAGAAGAACACAGTTGTGGATGATAATGCCTGAGTGAGTGAAGGTACACCAGACCTTCTGGGAGCTCAAGCGCCTGCCTGCAAGTCCCCTAGCTGGAGCAATTCTGCAGGTAAACTGCTCTGGATATGCGCTGGGTACCACCTCATGGCAGCAGTACCACCTCAACCATCTTGGTGATAGAAAATGTACAACTAGAGATATTGGTGCAGTGCATTTAGGAAAATATTAGTTACTCTTCTATTTCTGCTGTTTATCTCACATGGACACTCAAAAACTTGATGAATTTTTTTTTTCTCAGGAGATGCTAGGTTCTACAGGTGTCAGACAGTAACTGGTACAGCTTTTTTCATATTCACAGTCACCCACGTGGACACACTTGCATGTGTGTACTTTTCATATGCTCTTCTGTGCTCTCTAGCTTATGTTTGTCAATAAGCATGGTGGAGAGAACTAACAAGTGACTTACCATCTTCTTGATGGGACAGCTCAGTGGGACCCTTAGTCTACATTTAGATTCTAATCAAGTTCCCATGAGAAAGTATAGGCAAGTCTGTATCTGTTCACATTTCTATTCAACTTACTGATAGTTGTTACTTGCTTTTAGGATGTTCCATAGGTGTTACCTGTCAACTCAGAAAATAGTACAGTTGGCCTTCTGTATACACAGCTTCTGCAAACTGTGGATCGAAAATATTTGAACAACATGGACAATTGCATCTGTACTGAACATGTACAGACTTTTTCTTGTCATTATTCCCTAAACAACACACTATATACTATAGTGTGAATAGTTATATACTATAACTATTCACATAGCATTTACATTGTATTAGGTATTATAAGTAATCTAGAAGTGATTTAAAGTACATGGGAGGGTGTGCATAGGTTATATGCAAACATCACACCTTTTTATATCAGGGACTTGGGCATCCCCAGATTTTGGTATCTGCAGAGGGTCCTCCAGGATTGGGTTCCAAACAATCTCCCACAGATATCAGGGGACAACTGAATTCATAATCTGAAATTAACATCTAATTATTAGAATTCCTTGAAGGCTATAATTCATCATTTTAATAAAATACATGTCTGCCGTTCAATGCTTAGAAACCTTTCAGATTTCCTATTTTGCAGGCACAACAGTAGATTTTTGGAATTCCCATGAAATAGGTGGAGTAGGTGAGAGAATCACACCCATAATATTATTCCTACTTTGGAGATGGTTTTAGTGCCTTAAGACTATTTTAAATTTTAAAGGTTATAGTGTTATATGGCTATTTTAAATGGTTTATAATGCTATAATAATCTGCAGGTTGCATGCATTAGGAAAACCTATACTCCTGTGAAATATCAGATATGTATACCTGATATCATATGCATTAGGGAAACATATACACCTGTGAAATATCAGATAGCATCATATTTTAGTTGTCTTCTAGCTCTGTGATGAAGCAGGGCATAGTCCACATTCTCATTGAAGGGGATATTCTCACTTATCTAACAGACACAAGTTCTTTATCACTCCACCCACAGTTTGAGTCACAATATTTTCTGGATCAAATTTAGGACACTTGATCTAATACAAGATTCGACATCTGCTGTGGGAATAGGAGGGATTATTTAAAATGGAATAAAAAGAAAGATCCGCTGTACACAATCAATTTATAAAAATAGCCCTGAGTTTTATTGTAAGTACTCGGGTTATCTAGTGAAATTACATTCTAATTGTGATCGTGAAAATATAAAAGCATTGTTCTTTAAAGCATATATTCCAGTTCAGACTTAATAATTCAGACTGATTATCCATTAATGTTAAGTAATGTAGTTTTATTCTTTATCATTTCTTATTTTGCATAACAAACTGCTTTTGAGTTAAATTTCATTGCTCTAGAATACATCCTGTTGTTCTCCAAGCTAATAAAATAATATTAATTGTGTCTGACTTGATATCCAGTCTGTCACTGTGCCACATTCCTCTAAATTCCAGTCACCAACTCTACTCTTTCTACATTTTTCAACAGCAACTTTCATATAAATGGGCCCCCTACTTTCAACATTATTCATTATGATAAGAAGAAAAGGGATATGATAGGATCTAATCTGAATGACTCTGGAACTCATTTTCCATTAGGAGAATGATTTTTGGATGTGCAGTAACTGTCACTTGATTTCAGCTCAGACTGGGGAACTGGGTTTCTTTCAGGGGTTGTCTCCTCACAAAGCTCACGTACCATCCAGCCTCCTGGTGATTCTCAGAGCCAAATAGTTTCTGTAGTACCAGTACTATCGAGAGTATCCATTGGAGGACACTAGAACACAAGAAATAGATGAGAATGTAGGACTATGTATGTAACTTAAAATAAATCCTCTGCACAAAAATCAGATAATTTAATCTTTAAAATTAAATTGAAATCAAAATTGCTCTCCAACTATAAAAATAGGACTGGTTATCAATATGTTCATTGAAAAAATTCTAGCACGGGTGTTCCTCATTTTCCCAAGTTGTAATTTTAGAAATGTGATGTATAGCTTCCTCAGGAAATAAAAAGATAAATTATTTTAATCACCTGAACAATTTATTTAGGCATTTGCTTGGATGTTCTACTTAATTTCCTTAACTATAATTAAATCTTCATTGGCAGACAAGTGGGGTCCCTTGCAGTTTGTTAGACTGGATTTGGCTGACAATCCTTTTGAAAAGGGAGAACTTTATAAGGTCTCCCTATAAGAACAATGACAACAGCAGCAACTACTCAGGAGTACTGTTTGCTGCAGAAGAGAGATACCTTATGCAGTTAATTTAGGTAAAAGCTCTGATGAGAAAAAGCCTTTGACATCCACAGTGAGAGTTGGCAAACTTTGTCAAAATATATTGTGAAGTGTTAGAACATTGTGGTAACAATTTTAGATCTCAAATTGTAGTTATTTATAAGATGGGAATATCATTTATATGTTTGGGACTCTGAATTTTCAGGTTAGAATGAAATAAGACTTTTGTTTTGCACTTGTTCCCCACTCTTGAGATCCCCCAACTCCAGCTATGAGCGACAACACAAGCACTTGAATAAAAAATAATGATACCAACGGTTTAACAATTCATTAAGTACATTAGTAAAAAAAATTATCACCAAAATTATGTATTTTTGTCAGAAGAATAAGCATTCACACATAAACTTTTGGTAATAGTGGCGAGAGTGGAGACTTACTTCCACTTTATATACAAGGGGACGCTCTGGGCTCTATTTGGAAAGGAAGAAGGCAAAAAACTCAAGGACTAACTTCCTTTGGGAAGTCTCCCCTTGATCCAGCACATGTAATTGGAAGTAAGAATGACAAGGCAGCAGAATCTCCAGTGTGGGACATTAGTAATTGCCATTCGCCTCTCCTACTGCAGCAATGAAAGCCATCATTTATCTTAGTGAGCTAACGAAGGTGTTAAGTCTGGCATATTAAAACTTGTGGGTAGTATAGGGTGTCCCAAAAGTCTCCATACAAAGGAAACAATTTGTAAAATTTTGTAATGAATATTTTGTAAATAAGGGTACATTTAGCCACAATTTCCCATTTTTCCCTTTGTATGATGAGTTTTGGGGTACCCTGTAGTTTTGGTCAAATAGAAATGTCATTTAGGCCATTTAGAATCTGTGTGGTGAGTTTAGGGAGTTTTAGTCTCCTGTGAAACTCTAATGTTCCAAATCATTTCACCATTTTGGGACAGTGCTGAGTTTCCTCATCTCTTCAAGGACTAAACTGCTTGTGTGTTTTGAGGGTGGGAGTGTAAGTGACTGAATGATTTAGAGACTGGGCAAAAAAGTACTCTGTATAATACAAACTTATTTCAGAATCATGGAATAATTACAGTGATGGTGTTCATAATAATTTAATTTATTTAGCTGCATAACATTTACTTAGTACAAGTTTTTTTTTCACTAAAATAAAGACATTAACCATGGTGGAGGTGGGTAGCTGAGTAACCCATGGAACTTTTAACATTTATGCAAATTGTCTCTTTTGATGTTGGACTTTTCTTCCTCCCTGTCCCAGTAGGACATCAATGGGACCTTCAAATTAGGTGACTTGAGAAGAGCCTAATAATGGTATGGGCAGGTTTGGGGGAAACAACCAGTGCAGCTCCCTTAGTCTAGGAATTGTTGGGAGACCATCTCTAAGCTTTGAACTTGAAGGTCAGGGGAAAGGTGCAGGGAGCTCTATGGAGAAGGGGGGCCCAAGGAGCTTCAGCCTCAAGCAGAGATGCCGGAGTGTCCATTGCAAACTGGTAGGGCAGGAGCAAGGGCACAAATGCCCGGCCTCATTGTTTTCCTCCTTCCAGTCACCTGCTGCTGACCTCTACTTGGCTAAAACTATCTGGATGCCACCACAGGAGGTCAAGGAAGCCTGCTGATGCAGCGATGATGCAGGTCAGCTCCAGGCACACAGCCCTGCAGATGGGGAGGGCATGGAGTGACTTGAGCAGCAAACAGAAGAAATCCTGTTCACCTATCACCACCCTTCCCCACGCCCTGTCAAATCACTGGACAGCCTTGTGTTGTTGATGGAACTGGGGTTTATGAGAACCACCTCTTTACAATTGGCCAGGCAGTCATTCTTTTTTGCTGCTGCCAGGCATGTGACCAGCAATATTAAACAAGGTCTCTTGCATTCTCTCTGCTTGCTCTTACTAAATAATAGTGACTTTAAAGGAAGAGAAGAGGGCCATTAATCTACTAAATCTTGCCTTTATTCTGATAAAGCAGTCTTACCTATATTGTTCTCTCACAAATCTTAACTCTGGTGAATATTTCTGAGTCTTTGGAGGACAGTTAATATTGCTGTTTAAAAAAGAAAAATATATAAGAAATGAATAGGTGGTAGAAATTATGCAGACAAATCATGAATCTCAATTTCTTTTTCATGCTAGAAAAGGGAAATGACCAAAAACAAGCAAATGTACAAGGAAATATATTTTACTTAATTTTTATAACATTTTTGTGATTTATTTTGATTCATCTTTCATTATACTTTATATTGCAGTAATGTATTTTCTTTCTTTTTCTTGGTTTTGTTTGGTTTGTGTTTGTTTGTAACCATCTCTACTTTCTTATACTTTTCAATATTGTGATGATGATAATATACGGATGGTAAACATCAATACTATATTAAATGGTTAACCTGCATTTTTAATTCCTCTTTTTAAAAATATATTTGAAATGCAACTTTATTCTGATTCTAAACAAGAAGGAATGGGAATGACAGTAACAGACATTTCCCTAGTGAATATTATGTTGTGACTGTAGCAGTCTCACATAGTATTTGAAACTCAGGAAGGGAACAACTGCATTTCACAACAGCTAAATGTGCAGGTCCAAAAAAATGAAGTTTTTTTTTTTTTTTAACTGCCACATTCACTCTGAAGCCCATTCATCTCCTCGGCATCCCAAAGATGAAGCACATATTCTGCTTAGCTATATAATAAAGTGACAAACACCCTGTGCCACTAACATTGCAGGACAATTACCTATCAAACTAGATTTCTGATACTGGGCTCCAGCTTCATTTTCATAAGGCTTGTATGCTCTGAAATACATCCTAAAGCTTTTTGAATACTGTTCTAGCTTTTAATTGCAAACTGTTCTCTGTGTGAATCATATTACTGTATTAAACATTTTTTAAAAAGAGAAATAGTTCAAGCTGTCAGAAAATATGATAAATACTCATATATCTCTCACTCAACTTTATCAAATTTTAATGTTATTCCATATTTGGTTCAGATTTTTTTTTTAATTTTAACAAAATAAAGTATCCTAGATACAATTAAACCCTCAGTTATCCTTGCTAATCCAATTCTTCTTCTTCCCTTCCTAGAGGTAAATACTATTCTAAGTTTAACACTTACAGTCACATGTGTGTTTCAAAGTTTTAACCAGGGCCAGCTTTATGGGCATGTGACCCATGCAGTTGCACAGGGCCCATATTTACAATGACCCTGTGTTTGGTTTAATGCTCTGCTGTCACTGTTTTGAAGTATCACTAAATTTTGAACAAGTGGTCTTTGTTTTATAACATTTAAAAATTCTTTTGATGGTGGGATACAGCACTTGGATGGATGAGTGGCAGAACTCTTTGTTACTTATAGCTGCAAATGAGAGAAGGATGCCACATAGGGCCACACAGAGGGTTGCCCACAGGGACAGGGTAGCAGCAAGCTGGAGGTATAGAAGGCAGCTTAAGAAAGGCAAGCAGGGTGGAATAGCTGGGTTCCCCAGGAGTCCTTGTGGACTGACTAATTTCAATAATTTCACCTGCTGCAGGGCTGTTCTTAGTTATCTGGGACTGGACCCCAGTGAATTGGACCTGTAAGGGATGTTCTTGGGGTGTATGCATGGTGGACCTGGAGAGTGAGAGTTTGATGATGGAAGTGGTTAGAGTGGGTGTTTAGCAAACTGCCAGGGAAGGGAAATTGAGATTTTTAGCCATGACTTTAAAACTGGGTCAGGACAGCACTTGTGAAACATATTATAGCTGTACATTTTCATTTTGCACCAAGCCCTGCAAATTATGTAGCCAGTCCTAATTTTAACTATAGATTTATCTATAAACATAGTATAGTACAGTTTTGCATGGTTTTAAACTTTGATGGACATTTAGGTTGTTTCAATTTTTGTTTATTGGATCTTTTTTTGCTATTATAAACAATGCTGCAGTAAAATTCTTGAGGGTATCTTTTTGGGCACTTGTTTCTTTGAGGAATACTACTATGAAGGACATTGCTTGGCACAGAGTATGTACATATTTAATATTTACAATCTGATGTTCTTGCATTTTATCTAAGTTCTGTAGTTCAGTACATTTGATGCATACTATCAGTCATTTTGCTATGGTTTCTTTAGCCATCTCTCAGTTGGCTGGAATTTGTTGCCTAGCTGTTTCCTCCAAAGTGCTCATGAGAAAAATATTCCCTGAATTATAGGTGCAATGCTGTTTTCCTGTAGCCTCTATTCAGAAAGATAGCTTGGCTGGCTATAAAATCCTTGCTCACACTTTCCCCTTGAAGATTTTTTTGTTTGTTTGTTTTGAGGAGAAAAGAGAGAGACGTGTATTACTTTGCCTTTGCTTGCAAAGAAGAATGGAGACTTTTGTCTGAAATGCCATCATCCTCATAACAAGCAGAAATACAGAGCTTTTAAAGGGTGGTTCTTAGCTTCAGGCAATTGCTGTTTTGAGTTCTTGCAGTACTTAATTTTACTTCATTCCCTTATTCTCACCATTTCCTCTCATTTTCTCACAATCTGTTCTCTGAGTTTCTGTGAGCTTCCTCCTTAGAGAAAAATAAATTTAAAAAAATTCATGACAAATACTTTGCCACTATTTTCATCTATTCTATGGCAATCTTTCTCTGGGGTATGTTTTTGTCTGGTCAGTTTGGCCCCACCATTTTTCCTGTAGTATTGTTATATTGAGGTTATGCCAGCAATTATTTACTACTCATTAGATAATGAGTTGCATCTTCCTGATGTCGATATTTGCAGGAACTTCTTTCAGGGAAGTAATTTGTCCTGCTGTATTTGGAGAAATTTTGGGTGCAGAGTATTTCTCTTTTCTCCTTGGTCTTCTTTGTACTTTTCTCCTATGGAAATTCTATTCCTCTCCATCTCCTTCTTATCTTCTGCACATGTCTTAGCTCTTCCATAAGTTATAGGTTTTACTTAGGGCAAACTCATCCTCCAAGAAGGATTCTTTTTTTTTTTTTTGGCATTTTCTGAAATATTTTGCCATTATGCTGACTCTTACTGCTCTCGTGCACAGCAATTGCTGTACTTCCTGACATACCTCTAGAATTTTTCTTACATGTTTTCCCTGAATAGTCTTTGGATCACTTTCTCAAGTAAAATAGAAAGATACATTAGCATTTCCTCTATAATGGATTAGCAATGTTTCTTTTTTATTGTTCATTTTTATTAAAGTTTCACTTTCAACTTACTGGTAATGATATGCACATTTTTAGGACTGTCAAATTGGGCAAAATGTCTAGCAGGTTTCTTTCATTCTATAGAACTAGCGCTTGGCTCCCCCACATTTCAATACTGTTTTTCCTTCAGTACCTACATACATCTGGTGCTGGGTATGTAGAACCTGTCATATCACGATGCAACCCCTGGCCCTAAGTTTTATGTCATGACACTGGGTGAGTCAGTACAATGGCCATTAGAATTCCTAGAAAACATCCTGGAAGATTAACTTTTCTATCTTAGAATTGACTGTGAATCACAAGAATAGATCCCATTAAATGCAAGTGAAATATATGCCCAATTCAACTCTCTCTTGGATTCCAGAATTGCATAAAGTCACTCTCATGCCACCCTACATTAGGGCAGTGGTCCCCAAGCTTTTTGGCACCAGGGACTAGTTTCATGGAGGACAATTTTTCCAGATACCAGGGGTGGGCTTGGGGGTGGGGGATGTTTTCGGGAGGATTCAAGCACATTATAATTATTGTGCAGTCAGACCTCTCTGCTAATGATAATCTGTATTTGCAGCCACTCCCCAGCGCTAGCATCACCGCCTCAGCTCCACCCTCAGATCATCAGGCATTAGATTCTCATAAGGAGCACGTAACCTAGATCACTCACCCGTTACAGTAGGGTTCGGGCTCCTATGAGAGTCCAGTGCTGCTGCTGATCTGACAGGAGGTGGAGCTCAGGCAGTCGTGTGAGCAATGGGAGTAGCTGTAAATACAGATGAAACTCATTTGCCTACAGTTCACCCCTCACTTAACACTCATCACCTCCTGCTGTGTGGCCCTGGGTGGGGGTGGGGTGGGGGATGGGGGACCACAGCATTAGGGGTAATGCAATGGAGGAAAGTCAGAGTAGAAATATACAGTTAAAATATTTCACTTTGTTTTATTTATTTATTTATTTTTTTGAGAAAGGGTCTCTTTCTGTTGGCTGGGCTAAACTGCAGTGGTGTCATCATAGCTCACTGCAACCTCAAATTCCTGGGCTCAAGTGATCTTCCTGCCTCAGCCTCCCAGAGTAGCTGGGACTACAGATGTGCACCACCATGCCTGGCTAATTTTTTAATTATTTGTACAGACAGGGTCTCATTCTTGCTCACGCTGGTCTAGAACTGCTGACTTCGAACAATCCTCTTGACTTGGTCTCCCAAAATGCTGGAATTATAGCTGTGAGTCATTGTGCCTGGTCCACTTTGAAAACTTTAAAAACATCTGATTGAGCACAATATGAGGACCAGAAAGAGGGAAGGAAAGGGCATTTTCTTCTCAGCATAGTTGCTAGCACCAGGAGCACATTTTGAGTTATAAACTGATGTACCTGGCTGGTGGTGAGGATTGGTGTTGAAGTTTCTTGGCACATGAATAACTCCCAGCCCTAGTTTTGAATGCCCGAGTAAGTTTTCTCTCTACTTGTACTACATATTTCATTGAAAACTAATTTGGTGGTGGTGGTGGTGGTGAAGGTGTGGGATGTGATGGAACTGGGGAGTCATGGCTGTACCTGCAGGCACACTGCACTTAGTCCAGGAGTCCTATGTCTTTTGATGCCACTAGATTTTAAGTAGGTCCTAGTGGGAAGAAATATTAATTCATATAGTTTTATATTAACTATAGTTCCTTGCAGCTATAGTAGGTACTGAATAATTATTTGTTGTTTTAATACTGAACTATGTTTACTTTTGAGCTTTTACTGAGGGAATAAGCACGGATTACTAATAAATCCACAGAGATCCTCTAAAGTATAACACATCATTTCACTAACATCTTTCACCAGGGGGAAGTGTTCATTACTTGTTATTTAATATTTATTTGATGCAATTCCTTTTAACATGCAGCAATGTGATGTGAAATATTGAAGCAGCTTCTTTTTCCCTTCCCAATATATTTGTCATCTGATGAAAAACACACAAGTTACCTATGGTTACAAGCAGCCTTGACTGACATATACTATACTTACATATAGTATATGTAAGTATACATATAGCATATGTAAGTATATATGTAAGTATATGTAAGTATACTTACATATACTATTTGAGGCTATAACTAGCATATGGAAATTCAACACCCTTGGTGAGAACTAATACCACATAGGATAAAACTAACCTGTATAGCAAAGAAACATTCAATATACATTGTTATAATAATCAGATTTGATCTAAGAACATTCATCAGTCATTGCCACATGCTTTCCTAGTAGTTATTTTAAAATTCCCACAGGCATTGAATATTTTGGTACAGACTTATTAACAAAGCCCAAAATAGTGGCATAAAAAGGCATCAAATATGTCTTGAACTTAAAAGTCAATCATCAAATGTTTATTTGATTATTAAAAGTCCAGTTTTGGGTTGGATGCTGTGAGAAGAGAGATGTGTTCATGCTCTGCAGGAGTTGGTAGTTCAACCTCATGTTTTTCAAGTGGGGTCACTACCACTGGGGATTGTGAAATTAAGTTAGCAGGTCATTACCAAATAACAGAATAGAAAATGTCAAGAGTGCATTAAAGGTAACAGCCTGTATCATTTTGTCTATTGGTAGATCTAATATTCTGTATTTGTGACTATGCAAAATATTTTTCTTACTGAGCTTGCTATCAAGAAGGTTTGAAAAACATTGACTGCTAGGTAGAAAAACAAAGCAAACACACCAGTCACTCAGAATCATGTCTTAATTTGTTAGGGCTACTGTAACAAAGTAGCATAAACATAGTGGCGGAAACAACAGAAACTTATTTTCTCACAGTGCTGGAGGCCAGGTGTCGTTGGCAGGATTGCTTCCCTCTGAGGGCTGCCAGGGAAAGTCTGTTCCATGCCTCTCGTCTACCTCTGGTTGTTTGCTGACAATCTGTAGTTGTTCCTCAGCTTGTGGACACATCACCTCGATCTCTGCCTTCATCCTCACACAACATTCTCTTTGTGTGTCTGTCTGTGTCCAAATTTCCTATTTTTATAAGAACGCCAGCCATATTGGTGTAGGGCCCACCCTAATGACCTCACTTTAACTTGATTACCTCGGGAAAGATCCTATTTTCAAATAAGGTCACATTCTGAGGTATTGGATGCTAGGGCTTCAACATGTCTTTTTCAGGGGGATAAAATTTAACTCATAACCATCATAATGGTCATCATTTAAAAATATGTAGGTGCTAGTCTTTGTAACCACTCTGAGAAGTACATTTATAATGTCAATTTTACAGAATGATACCGATTCAGAAAGGTTCACTGTTACAATTTGTGTCTGTTTTACTTCAAAGCCTGTGTTTTGTCCACTCTGCTTGTTGATTCCTGGGAGGCTAGAGCTAGCAGGGATCTTAGAGGCCATCTGGTGCAATCCCCTCTTTTCACACGTAGTGGGCCAAAATATAAAAAAGATAAAAATCTGGTGTGATTTCTACATTCCAGGGAGGCAACAATATTCATCTTTGGAGAACGGCTATCTTTTTACTTTGGGAAACTCTAGAATGGTCCACAAATATTCTTTCTTCCCCACCATCTCCTAGATGGTGGGAAAACTTGGGGGCAGTTGGGTTATCTGCAGAGGAAGGAACTGAAGCACAGAGACGCTAAATCTATTTCCTATGGTCCCCAGCTCATATAAGAACTCCAAGAGCAATAGTAATGTGTGTGTGTGTGTGTGTGTGTGTGTGTGTGTGTGTGTGTGTAAGCGAGAGTGAGAGAAAGAGAAAGAAAGAATGAATGAATCCAAGGTACCCATTTACAAGCTTCAGCCAAAAGACAATTTAGTCCAATGAGCTAAGATGTATTTGCCTCTTTTCCAAAGGCAAATATGAAATATATTTTTATTGTTAAACTTTTATTACTGTACAAATCTCTTTATTCCTTGATTACTGTGAAGAGCATAATCTCTTGGTAGACTCTTTGCATAAAGTATAACTGGAATTGGAGGAATTTTGCCAGAGTGTAAACAAATGAAAATTATTTTGATCACGAATGTTTGTTTCTCATTACTAATTAAAAATGGAAATGAATGAGGAGTTGTGATCTGATAGCAAACCAGCATGATTGCAGGAGGGGCCTGGGTTTTAAAATCAGAGTTAGCTTTGTCATCTATTAGCAGTTCGAACTTGGGAAATTACTTAAATTCCATGAATTTTTGTTTATTTGACCTAAAAATTTGAGATTATCATGATCTACTTCAGAGAAATGCTAATTAGAGTCAATACTATAACATAAAAGTTACTAACATGTACTCAGAGCAGGGTACGCTTTTACTTGACGCATACGTTCCTTTATCAATTTGGCCTTGTTTTAGACTTGATTTTCCAATCCTTAGTGACTGCCACTCACTCATTAATTCAGCAGATGTTTGCTGAGCCCCTACTTTCAGCACTGGATATTCAGCAGGGACAAAGACAGGAAGGTCTCTGTTCTCTTATGACATACATTCTTAAATGTGTACATATGTTCATGACAGACAATAAACAATTGGATAAACAAAAACTATGAGATAGTGATAAGGGATTTGCAACAAATTAAAAAAAAAGGGGGGTTATGATGAAATTTCCCAGTGTCATCTTTAGTTTGGGTGGTCAGAGAAGGCATCTGTGAGGAGGAGACCTTCAAACTAAGATCTGAATGACAAGAAGAGCTACTGATGTGTGGATTGGGGCATGATCAATCTGGGCCAAGGAAAAGTTCACACAAAGGCATGGAAATGGCAATGATGTGACATGATTGGTGTGAGGAGCAGAGAGTTGGTAGTTGAGGAGCAAAAGAAAGACAATCATAGGAGATGCTGATGTTGTCGGAGAGGAGAATGATGAGGGGGCTAAGACTAGGGTGGTTGTGGTGAGGATGGAAAGTAGGACATGGATTCAGGATGTATTTGGAGGTTAACTGGGTGGAGGGAAAAAGAGGAATCAAGGATATTTTAATAACCACAAAAAAGCTGAAGTCATTTACTAAAATGGAGAAATCAAGGGAGAAGCAGATTTTTGAGTGGAGACATCAAGCATCATGCAACATTTGAGATGCTTATTTGACATCCAAGTGGCCAGGTATCCCCCTTTAACTCTCCCCTTTCCTCCCCACACCTTGTAGTTACGCTTGTGACTCATAGCTAATGATGACATTAACTTTCAGAGAGGACAATTTCCCAGTGGTCCAGATTCTGCCTCTTTTCCTAAAAGAATCTCCATTTCTGCTTTTTGCCTTGGATTCCTAAGAAACATTCAATTAATCACTTTCTAGGGGACCCAAATACATGTTACTTATCTTTCACAACAGAATAAGGCAAAGAAAATTTATCTTTTCAATAAGAGTTATGGTTAGTGCTCAGTTATCAATATTGACCTCACCATAAAACTATATTTAATTGTCTGGGCACATATTTACCTTTGATTTGCATATGCCACCCCAAGGGATGCCAGGAATAATGTTATATGTCAATTTAAGACAAATTAGAGCCATAAAATCTAACCTGCTGTTACAATTTTTTGTATTTATGATTTAGGCTCCATTTCACATGTTTTATGTCTAGTTTTATAGCAACACACTCATCACCAGTACCTCTGGGCACAAATACAAAGCACCAGTTACAAAAACAACAGATTGGCAAAAATCAGTCTCCACAGCTAACCCCATCACCCTTTCTCAGTCACAAGCTCAAGTCAATAGATGGATCTCCTTCTGTGAGCCCTGAAGGCCTACATTCTTGGACTCTTAATGAACCAAGCCAGAAAGGAAGTGTTTGATTCAGGGACATTATATGCCTGAAGTTCTTTGTATTCAAACTTAGGATCCCTTGGAAACTTGTCTAATCTTAGCAATCAACTTAAGTTGTATAAAAGGAAAATGAAAGTCAATTTTCTACTGTTTGGTAATATTAAAAACAATACTAAGTGTGAGAATAATGGAGAATAAAATAGTACTTATCATATAACTAGATGCTGTTCTGTTCTAAATACTTTACATATTTTAATTTTAATATTATATATATATGAATTCATTTAATCCTCATATTACTGTGGAGTAGTTATATTATTATCCTCATTTTGTAGATGAGGAAGCTGAGGCACAGAGAAGTTCGGTGACTTGCCAGATCTTACAAGTGAGTTGTTGCAGGTTGGGTGCTTTGAGAAGTGGACTCTGGCATGGAGATTTGCATGTAGGTAGTGTATTTGGGAATACTCCCAGGATCAACACCTGAAAAAGGGGGAAAAGAAGAAATAGAAATGTGCAGAAGGAGAAGCTGGGGTGTGATACAGTCTCAACAAAGGCTTCTATCAGCTTCATGGGGAGTTCTGAAGCATGGATGGCCCTGCATGTTTTCCAAAATTGGGACAAGAGGATGGGCTTTTATGTTATGCAAGTTATCCCTGGAGAGGGGTTGTGACCTTGAGTAAGGCAGTTCTCTTCAGTACAGGACAGTTCCTGGAGGGGGCTGACAGCTCTCAGCAGTCTGTCGGCAACACTCCCCAACAGCTGGGGAAATAATATTCTCTTTAGTTCTGAAGTGGGATTTGGATGGCATGTCACAGAGTCCATTATAGACTTGGAGCTAGGATCCAAAGCTAGGATGTCTGCCTTCAGAGTTCAGGTTCTTAAACATTGTATTACATTGTGGTATGTAAATAATAAATAGTCCTAATACACACAGTCGGATGGTTGGAAACACTTTTGTAAGAAGATTAAGATCAGACTAAATGATTCTAAGTGGTATATTTTTCACTTAGATGACTGCTAAGATAGCAAGCTCAACTATTAGTTAAGCATAAGCTAAAGCTGTGAAGGATGTATGCAATAGAAACTGACTGGCTGGCTTAAACAACAAAAAAGAAAAGATAATGGGGTATCTCATGGAGTTAAAAGAAGACTGAACAGCAAAGTCATGGGAAGAGCAGGGATGCAGTTTCGGACAGCTGGAACCAGGAATGTGCACGCTGCCAGGTCCCTACCTATGCTTCGTAGTATGCTCAGGTTCATCTTATATGGTGGAAAACATGAAATATCAGAATAACCAAAGACTTCTCATGCTTTTTATTGTCCCAAGTTCACAAGTCTTGGAGAAGGGACCCATTGGCTCAGTTTGCCTAGGTGGCTACTCTGGGTCCAATTGTTGAGGTCACTTTGTATTAAGATAGCAGCCCTGGATTTGGTTATGTTGATGTGGGAGAGGCAATTCCCAAGAGAGGGGTGCTGAGTAGTATTCTTAGGATGTACTAGAAGCTCTGTTTGCATATGAAATAAAGTTTTCTACATCCAACTGTTTTCATACAGGCAGGATGAAAATGATTAAGTATTGACTCCAAAGTTCAGTACCAACTGCTGAGTTCTAGCCATCTTCCCCAGTTTCCCTATCCCTGTCTGGCCTTTGGCCCAAACCTTATGGATGCTTGTGTGTTTGCAAGATATCCCTGATGTATTTCAAACCAAAGTCCTGTAGGTCCCATTTCGCGTTCTGGTTTTCCTGGCCACTGAGATAACTCCTCCCAAAGCAATCTGAGCATCTGTCTCACCGATACTTTTTTTTTTTTTTTTTGAGACAGAGTCTCGCTTTGTTGCCCAGGCTAGAGTGAGTGCCATGGCGTCAGCCTAGCTCACAGCAACCTCAAACTCCTGGGCTTGAGTGATCCTTCTGCCTCAGCCTCCCGGGTAGCTGGGACTACAGGCATGCGCCACCATGCCCGGCTAATTTTTTATATATATATCAGTTGGCCAATTAGTTTCTTTCTATTTATAGTAGAGACGGGGTCTTGCTCTTGCTCAGGCTAGTTTTGAACTCCTGACCTTGAGCAATCCGCCCGCCTCGGCCTCCCAAGAGCTAGGATTACAGGCGTGAGCCACAGCGCCCGGCCTGTCTCACCGATACTTTTAAGTGCTCTGAAAACATTTCCTATTTCCTACTCTCTGCTGTGTCTTGTTGCACAACCTATGTGCCAGGGGCTAAAGTAGGGCTGGTGGAAAGTCCTGGCATATAGCAAAAACAAGAGAGTTAATTGTTTTGAGCTGCTTTTATAAATTGTTTGTTTATTTTTAAATTTGCATCAGTAGTTTCAGCTCCCTGTCCAAAGACATAGTGCATTTCAGCCTTCCTGCAGCATCCCCACGAATCCACATTCCTGCCTCACCACCAGGAAGTCACTGCTCTTCTGCAGACAACTGAGGGCCAACTTGATTCAATGGAGAAATTTCTCTTTCACCATTTATAGTGTTATGCTGATTTTTACAACAGAGGAAACTGAGTTTCAAAAGAAGTAACCAAATTACCCACTATCATGCAATGGGCAAGCTGTAGAGCAAGGATTTGACCCCAAATATGTGTGAGTTCAAAGATTTATTTTTCACTATAAAGGTAACATATTCTCAAAATATTTGAAAAATAGCTACAACATGCCTTAATATCTTCATCCTTTAAATATCTACATGGTTAATAAAAAAGAATGAGAAAATCACCTATTTGTCCTGTCAACAAAAACAAGGACAGCTATCATCTTGATTAATCTTCTTTCTCTCCCTTTTCTTGGCATAGATTTTATTTTTGTTTGATAGAGTTATATCCTATGACTTTTCCTGGTTTTCTGGGCGAGGGAGGGATTAGGTGTAGACTGTTACCCCTGACAGAGCTGTCTGGTCAGACTAGCATCCTGCTGCTTCGTGGCACTCTTGAAAGTCTTCCTCATCTCCACATTAAAAAAAATTTTTTTTTTTTTTACTTCAGCATATTAGATGGGTACAGATATTTAGGTTACATATATTGCCTTTGCCCTACCCGAGTTAGAACTTCAAGTGTGTCGATCCCCTAGATGGTGTGCACTGCACCCATTAGGTGTGAATATACCCATTCCCTTCTCCCCCCTCCCATCTGCCTGACACCCAGTGAACGTTACTACTGTATGTGCACTTTAGTGTTGAACAGTTATACCAATTTGATACTGAGTACATGTGGTGCTTGTTTTTCCATTCTTGTGATACTTCACTTAGTAGAATGGGCACCAGTTTTATCCAGGATAATACAAGAGGTGCTAGATCACCATTGGCTGAGTAGAACTCCCTACTATACGTATACCACATGTTATTAATCCACTCATGTATTGACGGGCACTCGGGTTGTGAATTCTGGAATTCTTCTGGGAGGTTTCCTAAGGCAACTGCAGAAACCTGACACCCTGTAAGACTCTATGAGCACATTCTCTGGAAGTTTATTGCAAATGTGTGTTTCAGTGGTTCCAAAATGTTTGTGCATCAGAATTACCTATGAGGCTTTAAAAAACATTTATGCTTCAGTATCATCTAGAACCTACTGAATCAGAGATCCCAGAGATCATACCAGGCCATCTGTAGTTTATAAAAGCTTTCTTGGTGGCTCAGAAAAGTGTCTGTTGTCCTTTAGAACCATTGATATATCTTAACAAGTTTCTTCCCCAAGGGTAACTTGGGAAGCCACTGGCAATTTGAGGTTGGTTAATTGTGGCTTTAGGACTGCCGCTGGCAGGGCGTGGATGAGAAGTTGTCATGGAGCAGATACTGCTTCTCTCATCTTTTCACTCTTACCTGTTCTCTGTGGCACATTCATATTTTAAAAAGATGTCAGATGTTTCCTTTGATAAAGAACCCCCTCTTGTGGAACTTGGGCATCCAAAGAAATGTCAAAACAAAAAACATAAATTGCTCCTGTATTTTGAGAAACCAGTGGTTATTTTTCTGGCCCTTCAGAATGTGTATGGAAATGAATGAATTGATCCTGGTGATATGACAGAATTAATAGCAAGAAAAGCCACAATGGCAAAAGAAAACACACCAGGTTATAGCCACATAACTGAACTTTAGGTTGTGTGTGTGCATTTGCATGTGTTTTGTTTTGTTTTGTTCTTTAGACAGGGTCTCCCTCTGTTGCCCAGGCTAGAGTGGAGTGGTGTCATCATAGCTCACTGCAACCTCCAACTCCTGGGCTCAAGTGATCCTCCTGCCTCAGCCTCCTGAGTAGCTGGGACTATGGGCATGCACTACCACGCCTGTCTGATTTTTATAGTTTTTGTAGAGGCGGTGTCTTACTCTTGCTTAGGGTGGTCTTGAACTCCTGACCTCAAGCAATCCTTATGTCAAAAACCAGAGAGTTAATGGTCTTGAGCTGCTTTTATAGTTTTTTTTGTTTGTTTATTTTAAAATTTCCATTGCTAGTTTCATCTCCCTGCCCAATGACAGAGTGCATTTCAGCTTTCCCACAGTGTCCCTACCCGTCCACACTCCTGAGCTTAATGCATTTCCCGCCTCAGACTCCCAAAGCGGTAGGATTACAAGTGTGATGCACATGTTTTAAAAATGTGTTTTTAAAGCTTCTCAGGAAAACCTGATGCATAAAAAAAATCTGTATTTGAGAACCTCTGAGGCAGACATTTGTGCCTTCTAGAGTGTAAGAGAAGCAAGACAATACAGCACCTTGCCACTTGTGTTAGACTTGGGCTGATTTAAGGAGCAATAGGGAGACAGTGAAGGGATTTACGTAACAAGTTGTCAGGAAGATCATTTTGGCTGGTCTGAAGAAAATACATTAGAGAAATACCTGAGTTGAAGGAGGATGCCAGCGAGGAGGTGAACACCGTGGCTTGGGCAAGCATGGAGGCAGTTGAGATGGCAACAAATGGACAGACTAGAGAAACACTTTATAAATAGAGATCTTTAAGACTTATTAACCCATTGCATATTAGAGCTGAAGAAGAGAAGAGAGGGTGGAGTTTGGATGATATGTTGGTTTGTGGCTTGGCAACTAGAATGTTACTCCCTAGTTCAGGAAACCCAGAAGGAGATGCAGATTTTGGGGGAAGATGGCTGTACACTTTGGGATGAGTTGAGTTTGAGGACTCTGTGAGGTATGCAGGTCGAGAGTGCAGTTAGGCAGTGGGAGACACGGCCTGATACTCTGGAGAGAGGTCTGGGGTGAAGGTAGAGGTTTGGGGTCTGTCAGCGCTGACAAGAGTTGAATTTGCCTGGTGGAGAGTGCATAGAGGGAGAAGAGAAGAGGGCCTGTGACAGAGCCCTGACAGCTAAGTGACGGTAGGAGAGAGCTTTCTGAGCCAATGTCATCAGAGACAGTAAGAAAATCAGGGAAATGTTGTGCTGAGTGAAGAGAAGAGAATTTTTAAGATAGAGAGAATAGGCAATAGTGCCATTTGGGAAGAAAGTTCCTGTAAGGGGGATGGAACTAGGGAGGTAGAACTCAGACTGGGTTGTGGGTTGAGGAGTGATTGTGAGGAGGAGGGGATGAGAGGGAAGGGAAGAGAGAGCAGGAGGGAGAAGAGAGGGGAATGAGGGGGAGGAGGAAGGGGAGAAAGTTAATAAAAGGAGATTTGGATGGGGATCTCTGGATCTGTTTCTTCATCTCATCAAAGGATGGAAAAAATGATTATCTCAGATTCTAATACCTCTAACTCTGGGATGTGATGTTTTAAAGTCACACGTAAGCAGGTGTGAAATTACAGGGCTCTTTCAGGCCAGTGTACCTATTTTGATAGAAGATAAATATTATCACCCCCAATCTAAGATTCATAATCTTATGTAAATTGGATACTGTGAATTTTGGTAGTAAAGCTAAAGGTCTTGCAATTTACATGCTGAATTTTCCAAGTTGTTTCTCTGCATGCATCATATTAAACTTCAGTGTAATTCTCTCACATTCCTTTCATGAAATCACAAAATTTCATGAGTGGAAAAATCACATCAGATATGCCTTGAGTCCTTTTTGACTTTCCTGGAAATGAATCCAGACTGGAGCCATAAAATCATTTTTGAGCACAGTCCTAGTAGAAACCTATGGTTTATGGCAGTAAACCATTTGAGTTACTTCTTAGAGGTAATTTTATCCAGGTTTCAGTCTGTGGTTGCTTATACTAGTGAGCTCAATGCTTTTCTAAAATGACATTTTTACTCCTAACTTCAAATTACTAATTACTTTTCCTGCCTTTAGATAGTCGTAAATTATCTCTTTTAAAAAAATGTTGGTAATATCCCATTTTTAACATCGTGCTTTTTGTTTGTTAAACAAAAAATGGAATGCATATGATAATGGAACGAACATCTCCAAGGCTTTCTGTGCGGGCTATGTCCTCCAGTGTCCTAATTAATCTGAGAACTGACTGGCATAAATTTGGGATGCACAAGTAGTAGTTTTGGGGGAGCAGTGGAATGTTAAAGTATCATTCTTTTTGTTATTTGCTTTATCTGTGAGAATGGAGAGAGCCAGTATATACACATGAGGAATTTCCTGGTGATCAAATAAATCTTAATTAAACAGTTAATAGAATGTTATCATCCAGATTTTTAGGTTAGAAGACTTAGAATTTGACACCCAGCAATTATTTTAATTGAAGAAATTTCTATAGCTTGTTAATATTAAAATCTGATATGCCCATCATCACAAAACTCCTATAGCTTTCCAACATTTTTTTGCTGAAAAGATATAAGAACAGAGAAATAAAGGATGAGCTTTGCGATCACCATTTAAAACAAGAGGCTCCCTGAGGTCCTTTCTTAACTTGAAAGGAAGGAGCAACAGTGATAAGAATAGTCACTTGGATGGTGAAACTGCATGGGGTATTTACTCAGGCTCTTGGGGCACTGGGCAGATTGAACCAGTCAGGCTCAATTCTAGGAGTCTCCATTCATCAGTAGCTGCCACAATGTTTTAATAAAACTGAGCATTTGACTTCCCCAGATAGAACTATTTTCTGGTTCATTGCCTACAAAAGCAGGGTCTAATAGAAGTGGGAAGACTTCAAGCTTACAAAATTTACCTGGGAAGACAACTTTCCAGTTTGTGAGATTCTCACCTTGGTGCCTATTGTATAATGGGCTCATAGCATAGGGGATTCAGGGGTTGAGTGTGCATACCAAACTGAAATAGGAATTGAATTTAGCGAAATTTGGGAGTAAACTCTGAATTATGATTTTCTTGGGAAAAAAATATCCAGAAATATCCAGAAGTGATGTTGATTTGACCTTCCAAAAATGTGTGAACAGAATTTACCTGGAATCTTGCATTATGAAGCCCAGAATACATTATCTGTAGGCAACTTCTGTGAGAAAAAAATCTGCGGGGTTCCCTGGGCCCACCATGGAGTCATTTGGATCTGAGTTGTAGTCAGCTTCTACAGGCCAGGTTAGTGTTGGGGTCACCTGCAGGGTGCACTGACATAGGAGGGTGGTGAGGGGCTGTGCCTGGAGGGTGGAGAATGGCTAATAGTGTCATCTGGGAAGAAGAGTTCCTGTACGTTGATTTATGTCAGTTCCTGTCCTTCTCACTTTAGTGGTGGCTTGAAAAACACCATGGGCCTTGAATCAACATGTTTTTGTGATTCCTAAGAAACACTTGAGTTTCTAAAGTTTCCTATAACTACCCAAATACTCTGGGAGGCATAGCCACTCCAAATCTTACTAATAAGTATCCAAGGCCTGTGTGGGATTAGGATGGGGGCAGGAGAAAAGAGCCACGGGGTTTAGGGTGAGACAGACTGTCAAGGGGTGGGAAGGGTTGATACAGGAGCTGAGATGAAGTCACCTAGGGTGAAAATAGAGGCATTGAAATAGAAATGCAGCTTTCTTTTCTTACAGTTTTCCCTGGTACTGACCCTGACAAATTCATCCAAAGGGTAAAAGGCAAAGTGTCCTAAGAGGGTGATTTAAAGACTCTGCCAGGTACGCAGTTTGCTAAGTGGCGTTGCCAGAGCCAAGGCTGCTCTGTTGTTTGCACTGGATTAGTAAATCACTTCATGGCTTTGTGAAAATCTGGTTAAGTAGATTTAGTGAATTCAGATGGGGGAAATGTGTTTCATTTTGTCCCAGAGAGGAATATTGCTTCTCCCTGTCTGGCCATGCCATGCGCTTGCCATTAGTTACTTCAGTAAATATTCTGTGGCTATAGTCAAGAAGCAGCATACATTATAAACTAGTAAATCTTTAGAAAATGCTGTAGCCCCGTTCATAGTGTATTTATGACAACGAAGAACAGAACTCATGTGTATCATTGCTAAAGATGAAAAATTTCTATTTATCAAATCAGTGGCTATTTAATGAAGAATAACTGTAAATAGTGCCAACAAGGATTACTTAAAAAATTAATTTTCAGATTGACTGAGCAAAATTGAACCTCAGCTGGAAAGTTTTGCAGTGCCTTAGATGTATGGCCACTTGGGGGAGCTCTTGACAGCAATTTTCTAGAGATAATTGCACTTGGTCTTGCAATTAACTGCACAAAATCAGTCCTGACTAAAGCTAATTGACATTGAACATAAAAGATAGTATAGAGAGTTTTACTTACAAAAAAATACTACATATTTATTTGTCAAATCCTAAGCCGCTACTTAATATTTTTTGAAGTTTACCTATTCTAGGCAGCTATTTATAATGTTTTATTCCTAATTTCAATCATTTCCTTTTTTCTTCTTTCCCTGACTCATTTCTTATCCCTTTTTTCTTTTCTTATTATTTATGTGTCTAAAGCCTGTGCTGGGAATTTAGTGCAAATAAATATTTAAGGTCAGGAATCTAATTTAGTAAGACAAGTTATTTGTAAGAGATCAGCATTGTAAGCAGAACAAAATTAAGCTTATATTTAGTTGCAGGCCAAGAAATTGGAGGGTAATGGACAGGCATTTGTCTGAGTAGATAGTTTTTTATTAATTTAAAATAAGTGGTGAATTTAAAATAAAATGCAATTTGTTTTCATAAATTCTATATACATGTTCATTTGTAAATTTGCTATAAAGGGAAACATCTTTGGCATCAGCCAGATCTGGGCTCCATTCCTGGCTCTGTTATTGCTAGCTGTGTGACCTTGGTTAAATTAATTAACGTGCTTGAGTGTCCAGTTCCCATCCAACACTGCTTACCTTGCTTGTGGTTGTGGGGATTCAGTGAGCTAATGCAAACAAGGAATTTCAGGTATACTAGTGATGTCCAGAAGGAACTTCGTGGGTAGTTGGGATACAAGTGCAATTCTTCTTAATCTTATTCTACACATATGGCCTTTCATAAGAAAGCATTATGGAAATTTGGGCTTGAAATCAATTTTGGGAGGCAATATAATGCTGAGGTTAAGAGCAGTAGCTCTGGAGTAAGACTAACCTGGGCTTGAGTCCCAGGTTTGTCATTTGCTAGCAGTGTGTCCTTGTGTACCTAACACTCTCTGACCCTCACTTGTGGCACCTGGAGTCAGGGTTCCAGGTGTCTGTGAAGGGGAGTGGGGATTAGGAGTTTCAAGCTGGTTCCAGTCTGTCCCACCTTGTTTTGTGGATTGTGCTGAGCAGACTCACAGGGCATCAATGGGCATTGTTTTTGCTGGGTGATCAACAAGGGACTTGGTAGCCACTGAAGATAGAAAGAGTACACTGATCCATTCTTGGCACAAATGACTCTCAGGGCTTGTGTTCATGGTAGTGTGGCAGTGCGCTGCCTACAGTCGGGCTGTGCTCCTTGTGGGTCGTTGGTGCTGAAAAGGAAAGTGTCTTTGTAGAGGCTGGTTGTCTTTTAAAGTGGAGTCTCCTCTTGTTCCCATGGCCTTCTTGGGCCTCAGCAGCCCTTCTGAGGGTTGCCTTTCCACATGTCTTCTCTCTTGCGTAGATGAGCTCAAGCAGCCCTCATCTACTTCAACCTGTGTCTTTCCCTCTTATCCCAATCTCTTGTTTAGGGCATGAACTCTAGATTCTGCTTACTTTGAGTCTTTTTTTTTTTTTTTTTTTCTTTTTCTTTTTGAGACAGAGTCTCACTCTGTTGCTTGGGCTAAACTGCCATGGCATCAGCCTAGCTCACAGCAACCTCAAATTCCCGGGCTCAAGCGATCCTTCTGCCTCAGCCTCCCAAGTAGCTGGGACTACAGGCATGCACTACCATGCCTGGCTAATTTTTTCTAGTTTTGGTAGAGATGGGGTCTCACTCTTGCTCAGGCTGGTCTTGAACTCCTGAGCTCAAATGATCCACCAGACTCGGCCTCCCAGAGTGCTAGGAGGCGTGAGCCACCGTGTCCAGCCACTTTGAGTCTTAACACTGTGGATTCTCAATTTGTTCTTCTCTCAGGGAAGGCTGGCTTTGAAAAATAAAATGCTTTGGTCTTCAGACTGCTGTCTCTGCTATGGATTTTAAGATTTATTTTGACACTAAAGACCTGAGCACTATTTCTTTCTTTTTGTACTCCAGCTGAGCAATCCCTGCTCTCCAGAATAAAAGTGAGCCCTCTGATGGCAATGAGGGATATGGGTAGAAGATCTTGGGGCAATAAGGAAAACTTCACATTTTATTTGCTGCATCTATTTGAATTTAGAGCACTCCTTACTTGGATGCAGTTAATTCAGCAGAGAAGGCTTAAGGATAACCTAGGCTTAGTTTTTGTTCTTCAAGAGTACTTGAACAAGAACTACTGATTCCTAACTTCTTATCTGCCTTGTGAAAACAGATGTGTTTTATTATCTTGACCTAGTAGTTCTTTTATCATCTGTTGTTGTAGCCATAAAATGAGTGATGTTGTCATAGAATTAAGATAAGCACTTTTTTTTTTTTTTTTTTTTTTTACAAAACAATTGCAAAAATCATGCTTTATGGATAGGGTCACCACTTGACATCACTTTGCTTCTAACATTCTCAGTCCATTAGTAAATTTCTATGGCAGAGTAGCGGTCAGATGGTAAACAGAAAGTATTCACGATGTGCATTCTACCATGATTAGTACTATATGGTATGGTATATTCTTTCAACGATTTTGATTGGAATGAGATATTCTAAATTAATTAAAATGAAGCATATCATAGTCTAGTCCAGGGGTTGACAAACTGTTGCATGTATTTTTAAGCCTGAGCGCAAATAATTTTGTTTTCTGAAAAACATTTTTAAAAGGTTGTAAACAAAGCAAAACAACACAAATAGGTGACAGAGACCACATGGCCTGCAAAGCCTGAAATATCTATTTGCTGGCCTTTCACCAAAAAAGTTTGCTGAACCATCGTGTAGAAAAAAACAAAACAATCAAATTATCTAGCATCCTACCTATATTTATAAATGAGTTGTCTAAACAACAAGACATATTTTAGGCCACAAATCAAGTTACTAAATCTATTTTCTCATTTACAAATTGAAGATGGTAATATTTCCCGATGAAATGATATGCAGCATAGTGTCAGTTGCATAGTAGCTACTAAATGGAAAGATGCTCTTTATTTTATTTTCAACTTTGTATCTCTCTGATTTTGTAGAGTGCTTGGCCCCAGGTAAGTATTAAAGAAAAAACTTGTAAAATGATTTTCCTGGGATAGGAATGGAAGAAGGTTATCAATAAAAAAGTAAGTCTTAATTTACTACTGTTATGTCAAAAAGTCTTGAAATATGAAGGCTTTTAACTATTTTCTTAGTAAGCCAATGGTGAGGAGGGGCGTATGTTTAGCACTTAGACTTCAAATGACTTCCTCTTAAAGTAGAGGGAAAAAGATCTATAACTCAGCAGGCCTGTGTGGTTCATTAATGCAGTGAACCTCTTACGGATGTGTTAGGCAGCAGTACTCTTATTCACTTATTTTTTAAGCTTTCTATTACATTTTTATTATTAAGCTTTATGTTATGGAAATTTTGAACATATATAAAAGTAGGGAGAATAGTATAATGAACCTTGCTTCTATAGTTATCAATATATGCTCAGTCTGGTTTCATCTGTATCCTCTCCCAGCCCTCATGACCCCTGTCACAGAGATTATTTCAAAGCAAATCGCAGAGATTATGCCATTATATCTGTGGTTTTTCCAGCATAGATGGCTATTTCAGCATGTATCTTTAAAGGACTCTTCAAAAAACATAACCACAATACTATTAGGATAAATGCAATACTGATAAAATCGACAAGTTCTTAACATCAGTAAATGTTGAGTGAATTCAAATTTATTTTCTTTCTTTCTTTTTTTTTTTTTTTACCTTTTTTGGTGAAAACTAGGATCCAAACATGCCCTATACAAGGCTTCTAGTTGACATGTATCTAGTCTCCTTTAATCTAAGTTTCTCTTTCTTTTATTTTTATCCTTTGAAATTTATATACTGCTGGATTCAATTTATTAATATTTTGATGAGACACATTTGTGTCTATGCCCATCAGGGATACTGGTCTGTAGTTTTCTCTTTTGGCGATATTAATATTTTTTGCCTGGTATTTATGTCAGAGTAATACTGGCCTCATAAACTGAGTTGGCAGGTACTTGCTCCTTCCTATTCATTTTTCTGGAAGAATTTATGTAGAACTGATATTAATTGTTCCTTATATGTTTGGTAGAATTCCCTAATGAAGTCATCTGGACTTGGAGTTTTCTTTGTTGAAAGAATATAAACTACAAATTCAATTTTTAAAATTTTAAATAGATATAGGATTATTCATGTTATCTATTTTGAGTGAGTTTTCACAGCTGGTTTCTTTCAAGGAATTTGTCTATTTTAGTTGTGAAGTTTTTTGGTATAAAATATTCCCCTATCATCCTTTTAATTCTTCTAGTATCTATAGTGATGCCTTCTCTTTTATTCCCAGTATTGGTAATGTGAGTCATCTCTTTTTTTTCTTTGTCAGTCTTGCTAGAGGTTAATTACTTTTATGAACCTTTCCAAAGAACTAGCTTTCAGTTTTATTGATTTTGTTTATTATTTTTCTGTTTTCAATTTTATTGATTTATGCTCATTATTACTTTACTCCTTCTGTTTGCATTGGGTTTAATTAAATTTTCTTTTTCTAGTAAGGCAAAAATTTATATCATTGATTTGAGATGTTTTTTCTTTTCTAATATAAACATTTAATGCTATAAACTTACCTTTAAGGATTGCTTTAGCTGTATCCTACAACTCTTTCTATGTAGTGTTTTCATTTTCATTGAATTTAAAATATATTCCAATTCTCTTGTGACTTCCTTTTTGACCCATGGGTTATTTAGAAGTGTGATATATAATTTCCAAATACTTGAGGGTGTCTTGATATTTTTGTTATTAATTTCTAGGTAAATTTATTACAGTCATAAAATATACTTTGTTTGATTTCACTTCTTCTAAATTTTAAGGTGTGTCTTATGGCCTAGAATGTAATCTATCTTGGTGAATGTTTCATGTGTACTTGAAAAATGTGTATTCTGCTTTTGTTGGTTGAAGTGTTCTAAAAATGTCAATTAGGCCAAGTTGTTAGTGGTGTTGTTAAGGTCTGCTATATCCAAATTGATTTTTTTATGTACTAACTGTACCAATTACTGAGAGAGGGATGTTAAATTTTTGACTATAATTGTGAATTTGTCGATTCCTTTTTTCAGTTTTATCAGTTGTTGCTTCACTTTTTGAAGCTCTCTTTTTAGGTGCATATGTATTTAGGGTTGTTATGTCTTCTTGGTGAATTGATCCCTTTAACATTATGAAATGATTCTGTTTATCATTGGTAAACTTCTTTGCTCTGACATGCACTTTGATATTACTGTAGCCACTTTAATTTCCTTTTGATTAGTGTTTGCACAGTCCATTATTTTTTATTGTTTTACCTTTAACTGATTATCTATAGGCTTCTTTTAAACAGCTTATAATTGGGTCTTGCTTTTGTAACCAATCTGAAAGTGTTTGCCTTTATTTGGGATATTTAGATCATTACACTCTATGTGATTATTGATATGGTTGTCTCTAGTTTGTTCCCTTTCCCCACTTTTGGCCTGCTTTTGGGTTAATTTAATGTGTTTTTTTTATGCTTCCATCAGATCTCCATTTGGCTAATTAGTTATATGTCCTTTTCTCATGTTTTTAGTGATTGGTCACAGTGTACCTTTGAACAATATTATGCTACTTCATGTGTAGTGTAAGAACCTTACAAAAGTATACTTTCCATTTCTATTTCATTGTGCTACCATGTGAGTTATTTATTAAAGAAATTGGATCTTTTGTCCTAACAAAACTCTTGTAGAGTTTTCTATATTCTGGATTTGCTTATTGCATGCCTATGATGATGTTTAACATTACTCCTGTCTTCTGTATTTTATATTAATTTGTTGTTAGAATTAGGGACTTAGGTTCAGCTATGATTTTTATGAAATACACTTCCAGCAGGAGGCATATAAAGTCCAATTATTTCTGTTTTGTTATGTTAACAGTCATTAATTATTATGCCTATTCATTTTTTCATTAAGGATATTTAAAATAGTGATATTCTAATTCTATCATTTTTCCCATTTATTAGCTAGACTATTTCTATGATGACAAACTTTCCTTCATTTATCTGATCACCCTTCAGTATAGTTTATAGAGAAAGACATCTTAAATGTTTGATTATTTTCATTTATTTACCATTTTTCAATATGAGTTTCTTATTTTTCTCCAAAGGTAAGCAATAGGTTTTTATTTATTTTTTCGATCATTATGAATTCAGGCATTTGTTTGATTCTTATTTCTATGTTCTTAAACTGTTTCATTTGGCTTCAAAATTTTTCAGATGTGACCCCAGTATTCTTGAAGATTTCTTACTTTATAAGCTTCCAAACTTGTCCTTTACACTTCCTGTCTTGGATTTGTAATTAGTCATTTCTCTAAGAAATCTTGGTTCATTTTGGCTAATATGGAACTTAAATCAAATTGCCAGGAATTTGAAGTAAAATGCTAAAAATTGTTATTACTGATATGATTATTAAAAATATGATGTTAGCTGTGGATTTTTTGTAAATGTCCTTTAGTAGATTGAGGAAGTTCTTTTCTATTTCCAGTTTATTGAGTGTTTTATCATGCAACAGTGTTTGATTTTGTCAAATGCTTTTTCTACATCTACTGATATCATCATTTTTCTGTACTTTATTCTATTAATATTGTACACTATGATTAATTTTTTGAAGTGTGAAATTGGTGCTTTTTATCAAATAAATTTCTTAGTAGCTTAAGTTGCTACTATTTTTCACTTTAATTATTTCAAATTTTTATTTCTAATTATTGTGAGTGCATAATGGTTGTATATCTTTGTAGGGTACCTGTGATGTTTTGATACAGGCAGACAATGTTAATTAATCAAATCAGGGTAATTGGAGTATCCATCACCTCAGGCATTTAACATTTGTTTGTGTTAAGAATATTCCAATTCCACTCTTTTAGTTTAAAATATACCCTAATTTATTGTTGATTATAGTTCCTTTGTTGTGCTATCAAATATTGTTCATTCTATCCAAATATCTAACTATATTTTTGCACCCATTAACCATCCCCACTTTATCCTAGCCTCCCAGCTGCCCTGCCCAGCCTCTGGTAACCATCATTCTACTCTCTGTCTCCATAAGACTTTAATTAATATTTGCATGTTAAACTGACCTTGCACTCCAGGGATAAATCCCAGTTGATCTTGGTGTATGATCTTTTTTACATGTTACTGGATTCAGTTT
Organism: Microcebus murinus; assembly: GCF_040939455.1. Classification (NCBI taxonomy): domain Eukaryota; kingdom Metazoa; phylum Chordata; class Mammalia; order Primates; family Cheirogaleidae; genus Microcebus; species Microcebus murinus. The sequence continues at coordinate 131,591,994 of NC_134104.1, read as the reverse complement.
GTTAGTATTTTATTGTGCTTTCTGCATTTATATTCATAAAATATATTCTTCTATTATTTCCCTTTTCATAATGTTTTTTCCTCCACTTAGTACTGGAATAATTTTGGCTTCAAAGATTGAGTTGGCTCTATATTTTGGAAGAGTTTGTGAATGATTGTAGTTAATGCTTTAAATGTTTGTTAGAATTTAGTGGTGAAGCCATCTGGGCCTGGGCTTTTCTGTGTTGGAAATGTTTCAGTTGCTATGTCAATTTCTTTACATGCTATGGACTTATTTAGATATGAGTCAGTGTTGGTAGTTTGTGTCTTCTAGGAAGGTGTCCAATTCTTATGTGTTATCTAATTTGTTGACATATAATTATTCATAGTATTCTTTTATAATCCTTCTATTTATTCATTGTATATAGTGATATTCCCTTATTTATTTCTGATTTTAGTAATTTAAATCTTCTCTTTATTATTCTTGGTTAGTCTAGCTAAAAGTTTGTAAATTTTTTGTTTATCTTTTGAATGAATCAACATTGGATTTGTTAATTTTTGCTATTGTTTTCTCTATTTCGTGTATTTTTGCTCTAATCTTTATTATTTATTTTCTTCTGGTTGTTTTTGATTTAGTTTGCTTCTCTTTTTCTAGTTTCTTAAGGCAGAAATTTAGGTAATTAATTTGAGGTATTTTTAAATATGGGTATTACAGTTATGCATTTTACAGCTCTCAGTGCTGTTAGCTGTATCCTGTATGTTATGTTTCAGTTTTCACTCATCTAATTTTCCTTTTATTTCTTCTTTTACTTCTAATTTTCATTATATTTGACCCATGGGTTATTTAGGAGTGTGGTGTTTCATTTCCAGATATTTGTGTATTTCCCAAATTTCTTTTTATTGTTCATTTCTAATTTCATTGTATTTTGGTCAAAGAACTTGCCTTGTGTATTAGTCTGCCAGGGCTGCCGTAACAGAACACCAAAGACTGGGTGGCTTAAACAGCAGTAATGTATTTTTCCACAGTTCTGGAAGTCTGAAATCAAGGTGCTGGCAGGGCTGGCTTCTTCTGAGGTTTCTCTCCTTTGCTTGTGATGGCCATCTTCTTTTTACGTCCTCACATGCTATTCCTTCTACGTGTTTGTGTCCTAATTTCCTCTTTTTTAAAAATTTTTTTCTTTGAGACAAGGTCTCACTCTGTCATCGAGGCTGGTGTGCAGTGGCATGATCAGAGCTCACTGTAACCTTGACCTCTTGGGCTCAAGTGATCCCTCCGCCTCAGCCTCCCAAGTAGCTAGGACTATAGGAATGAGCCACCATGCCTGGCTAATTTTTTAAAATTTTTTTGTAGAGACAGAGTCTCACTATGTTGCCCAGGCTGGTCTTGAACTCCTGGCCTCAAGCAATCCCCTTGCTTCAGCTTCCCAAAGCATTGGAATGATAGGCATGACCCACCACACTCAGCCTAATTTCTTTGTCTAATAAAGACACCAGTTATATTGGATTAGGGCACACCCTGATGGCCTCCTTTGAATACAATTACCTCTTTAAAGATCCTCTCTTAAAATATGATCGCATTCTGAGATACTAGGGGTTAGGACTTCAACATATCAATTTTTGGGGGGGTGACATAAACATTCAGTCATAATAAGTATGTACATTTTGTTTTTATCTCTTTCTTAGGTAAAAGTTAGCATATTATACACATTTTTTCATCTTTATTTTTTAATTTAACAATATATCTTGTTAATCACTTTAAAATAGTATTTAGAAACATTCCTCATTCCTTTATATGGCTGAAGTCATCCTTTTAAATCTGAGAAGCACAATAGTTATGTTATCAACAAACCGATTGCTTATTATTATTGAATGATTCATGATATTTACAAAATAATTTTGTCTAATTGGCTGTGTTAGGATACTTTCCTCAGAAGCAGACCCTGGTAGGGGGATTCATGTATGAGAGATTCATTAATGAAGGCTTCCCCAAATAAACCACTAATAATATTGGAGAAACAGGGCAGGGAAGGAGAGAAAGCCAAGTAGCATGGGAAGAGTCCTGTGGAGGGGAGTGTCAGTCTGATCCCACAAGGGAACTCTTGAGAATGTGTCTCAAAGTGGCCCCACCTGAGAGGAGGCAGCTGGGCTTTCATATCCCACATCCTCTAGTCATGGATGAGTTTCTCCTCCCTTGACCCTCCAAGGGACATGTGAATTCCCAGGCATCTCAGCCCTGGATGGTGGCAGGCCCCCGATAGTAGGCCCCAGTAGCGTGAGGGCGGTGCCCTGAAAATTGCTGCAGGTGTTGGCTATTGGAAGCAAATGCATACAAAAAGAGGGAGTGAGGTTTAAGGCTGGTGGTATTACAAAAAGAGACAGTAAGAAGAGAGATCATCTGATCATCCGGGATGGTATCTGAGTTGTGTGGAAGGAGCACTGACATTGTCCATTACAGTGGCAAAATTAAGGCCATAGGTCATTTTAATCAGCAAATGTGGCTTACTGAACAAAAAGTCTATCCCCCTGCCTTAGATGCCAGGAAAAATGATTTAAATATAAATGAAGGTCCGTGAGGCTGTTCTTGAGATAAAAATCTACAGAATAGAAAATCACAAGCAACCGTTAAAAAAAAAAAAAAGCTTTCTGTTCAAGAAACTCATTTATAAGATTTCCCCGAAATATATGAATAAAGGACATTAAAATAAAGGTTTAGAAGAAAATCTGAAACCTGAATTTACTGAGAATGAGGAAAAAATGTTTCAATTTCTATCTTTTCCTCTCATTTTATTTTTAATATGGCCAGAGTCTACTAGATGATTGTTGGAGGTTTGGTTTTTCCAGTGACTAAAGTTATCTGAATTTAGATACAGAAAAGAAGGGTTCATTAGAACAAAGCATATTCCAGGTTTAAAATGATAGCATCTGAAAATGAACAGAAGTAATAAATATCTCAACACTTTTTTGGGGGGACATGGGTTGGGAGGGAAGGCAGTCAATGGACTAATTCTTTAGGAAATTCTACTAGAGATATACTCCCAAGAGATGTTTTCCCATTCTAGAATGTCATTAGGTGAATAATCAAATACCAGGCTGAATGAGAAATAGAAAAAGACAGATACAGTGTTTATAATCAGAAGATACTTCAATACCTTAATGGCATACTAGGGCTAAAGTGGATACAGCTAGTGTAAATTGTGTTTAAGCTTGTTTTCTTTAAGAAATTCATTTAATGAAATGGATAAAATCTTATGATTAAGATTAAGGGGGTCAGGGGGATGACTACATCTGGCATGCCCAAACCATAGATTGCATTGCTACTTTGATAAGCTTCCGGAAAGAAGAGCCAGAGATCTCCATCTTAGGTTTGTTTAAGAAGGGGGTTATTGGGGAGATTGATTGCCTTTTCCTGAGATTAAATAGAGAGCTAACTGTGAGGGAATGAAGACCCATGGTAGCCATCAGAATTGGCTAAGCAACCAATATTATGGATGCATTTTAAAATGAGATAAACCATTAAATTGTATTCTGTCTTCTCTAGTTAGTCAACTTTTAATTCATTTATTATACATTCATTCAATAGTTCCTAGGTCCTTTCCATGGGCTGGGGAGATAATAGTCTATTTACCCACCAATTCCTTTCATTATCTATCAGGAGCTCAGTTTGAAGAACTTTCATTCAGTTTTGCTACTTTCAGTTGCCCTCAGAAGTTGTTTGTGTATATATGTTCTGCAGAGTTTACCTTCATCATTCATTCTTCCCCCCATTAATTCCACAAATATGTATCAAACATAGGCCATACATTTGCACACCATAGTAATAAGACAGAAGTCACAACTGCCCTCCTAGAACTCCTAGCCTAGAAGGGAGTATAGGTAAAAATTGAGCAATTTTGGCCCTGTGATATAAGTACCTTGCAGGGGACTCAGAGGGTGGGGCCATGAATGTACATAAGGAGTGTAGCCACTCAGACCTGGATCAGGGAGGGGTCGGGCTATTTCTCTGAGAGCATTTGACTTCCAAGCTGAAAATGGAAGATTGTGCCTTTATGTTTAAGCTCAAGATAAATTGTTGATTATCACCTTCTGCTTTAAATAATACCCTTAATATCAAGTCTTTGGGCAACATTTTATATTGTCCGTTCACTTCTAGTTTAGTCCCTAATTGCACACTGTGGCTGGGAGTTATTCTGAGTTATCAGCTTGTACTGACACAAGAACAGAGAACTATCTTCCCATGCCCCACTCCCTTTGCCCTGGTCCCACAAATCAGCTCATTTAATAATGTAGTTTTCACTTTACTGAATGGATTACAAGCCATTCTTCCTTATTGGTTATGACAATGATAAGAATACCAGACATTATAAAAAATACCCAAATATTATCATCAGTTTCAACTTCTCTCCTTACTGAAATCTTAGATCAGATTTTCCACAAAATATTTCCATAGAATGGCCACTTGGCAGTTTTTCAGTGTACTTGTCCCAGATTCCTCCTATTAGCCTCTTCCTGGAAACTCATAAATGTGTAAAAACCTCTGTGTTTGGATCTGTTAAAAATGCACTGATGTAACCTTTTACATATGACCAAATGGTCCCAGTTAAGATCACCATTTATTCAGGCCCAGTTAAAACCAATCACAGTGTTAACAGCCTTAGAAAGTGGACATGTCTTAACACAGGGAACCAAGATGGCTCTAATTTGAGGGAAACAGAGAAACAAACAAATGAACAAACTACTGGGAAAGTCATACTTTGGAAAATTTCTCTTCGATAAAAATCAACTTCTCTGGCCTGTAGTTTCTAGTGGTCACTCAGAAGTGATTTATTAATTGGCTGTTCTCTGAATTGGCAGGACTTTTAGCAAGTGGGCAACTTCCAATTGCAATGAATGTTTTGGTTTGTTTTATTTACTGCTGTATTGCAATACTTGGAATGGTATCTGCTCATAGTAGAGGCTCAGTCAATATTTGCTGTATGTGAATAAAAGTTCTATATCATTGCAGAGAAACTGGTTCTATATTAAGTCAGAGGTTTCTAGTTTGTTTTGCCTCTAATAATTTATTTATACATCATACAGATGAATTTATAATAATTCTGTCTCCTTGTAATGCCCTGAGGGTAAGTGCTAAGTCTTTTAATATTTGATAGCTCACTACAGTGTTAGGCCCATTATTTACCAAAATGAGAAAAAATATAAAAAGACATATCTTATTGATAGTGAACAGCAACAAATTGCATTTTTGTGTTGTGACACAACTCTTGCACATGTTTACTTTTGATCCTTGCAACCACACTGGAAAAAGTCTGAGAAAGTGGTGTTGTCCCAATGGTAGAAAACTGAGGTCAAGTAGGGTGAGTCAGCTAGCTACAGGCCCTGTGGCTGGCAGGTGGAAGAATGAGCACAAGGACATAGGTCTTGTGGTTTTTTCTCTTGTTCTGTCATCCCACACTTTGCTTTTTAGTATCTGAAGGGTAGCTTATTAAAGTCAGTAAAGTACAAACTTAATTTATATGTTTTGTAGGAGTAGTGTTGGGGAAAGGAACTTATTTGCTCTCAGATTTAGATACCTCCTTTTATGTGCCATGTTAAATTTTGGTGACCCAAACTCTAGGTTTGGCAGGAGGAGTCATTATGAAAGCATGGACATTTGCTTTTTTTAGAGCTTCACTGTCTGAATGGCAGACTCACTGAACTCCGGTGTACATTGTAGCTATATCACTCCATCATTTTATTTTCCTTCTGTGTACATCTCTTTGCTAGTGGTGAACATCTGAAACTCACTTGTGTTTCAGTGCTCAATGGAATTTTTTTTTCTTTTTCTTTCTTTTTTTCTTTTTTTTGAGACAAAGTCTCACTCTATTGCTCTGGCTAGAGTGCAGTGGCACTCATAGCTCACTGTAACCTCAAACTCCTGGATTCAAGCAGTCCTCTTACCTCAGCCTCCCAAGTAGCTGGGACTACAGGTGTGCGCCACCACACCTGGTTAATTTTTCTATTTTTTGTAGAGATAGGGTTTCGCTCTTGCTCAGGCTGGTCTCAAACTCCTGACCTCATATGATCCTCCCACCTTGGTCTTCCAGAGTGTTAGGATTATAGGTGTGAGACACTGTGTCTGGCCAAGGATCCATTTTTTAAACTCATGTAGAAGTGAATAAATATGGTATATAAAATGAGCAAGATATGAAGGAACAGGGTCATGTTCAAAGATATGTACCTAAGACATTGAAAGAGATGGAGAGGTTTTTGTATGAGTAGAAACTAAGTTATTATTATCATGAACCAAAGTATTAACTTTGTATCAAAAGTTTATAAACTTTGTATCAACAAAGTATCATTCTTACTATGGTGATTATTAACTTGGGTTACAAGTTCCTATTTGTATTTCTACCCGCATCTGAACTACCAAGGTGTCAAGTCTATCATGCATAAAACAACAATACATTGAAGATTTTATTCAGATAATTTGTGATAGATTATTGTTCAACAAATATTCTCTTGTCTCCACCTCTGTGAGAGGTGGCCATAGTTCCCTGCCCCTTGACTTTGCACATAGCCATGTGACTTGCTTTGACTAATGGGATATTAGCAAATGTGACGTATGCAGAGGCTGGGCCAGCTGAGCTATGCCCTTAAGCTTCTGCCACCACTGTGAGAAGAACAAGTCCTGGGCAGCCCACTGGCCCCAGAAGATTGAGAGCTTCATAGATCAGACCTGATGGAGCCTGTGGCCAGGAGCCAAGCCCAGGGAAGCCCAGCTGAGCTCAGCAGAGGATTTCCAGTTCTATGAGGAGAAGGCTGAGAGGGCATATGTAATTAAAACAATACCCTTTTCAAAGGCTCTGTTGAATGCAAAAATAAAATCCATTGCCATGGAAACAGTTTAGCTGTGATACATTTTATGAATGGAATTTGTCCGACTCTCTGGGCTGTTTTATGACCAGAGCTGGAATTCAGAGTTGCCTTGGACCTTTTATTTTAAAAAAGAAAGGACTGCATGGAGGTGACCGTCAGGGCACATAACATTGGCTTTTCATCTAGCGACTTGATAGATTTAGTACATTCCACGTGGTACTTGATGTTCCAGAGCAAAGTATAACTGTTAGAAAAACATCTCATGAGAGTGGTGGAGCTAGAGAAAGTACCTTAAGAGAATCTTTTGGTTTGGTCTGTTGTCATATCCAGGGGCATTTCTGAATTGTGGAAAATATTTATTCTCACACAAAAATTAAATTAGAAAGTCATAGTTGTGGATGATCTGCGTGTGTTTAAGTATAACAGAACCCGTGGAGGTAGACAGGGTAGGAACGGAGTATTAGTTTTGACTTTGACTTTTTCTGTACTAGATTAATTCATTTCTATTAGGATTGTATCTGGACATGTGAAAGGGCAAGTACTTAGTTCTTTCCTACTAGTAGTAGCTTTACAGGTTATTACTGGTTGTAGGAAAGGATATTGCCTCTATATCCAAGAAAACATGTGTCCGGGGTCCTTCCAGGCTTAAAGGTGAGCTAAGATTCTTTTGATATGTGAGCACCTTTGCTCATTTCTATATTGGTGAAAAATGGATCCTAATCAATATTTTGAGAGCTTTGAAACATCCATTATGATTTAAGAAGACATTTTCTCCATAAATAGTTATTTATAGACTACCTTCCATGTGCCAAGCACAGAGGATGCAATAGTAAGACACAATTCTTGTTTTTAACCCTTTGCACTCGCTTGCTTTTTTCTCGATTCCTTTATTTTACTCAGGATTTATTTTTTTTAATACGCCAGATTTTACAAAGCACGGCAGTAGAATAAAAAACTGGAGTTTCTTTTCATACAAACTTATGTATTTGGATTTTTTTATATTTCAAATTATTGATACATTCAAAGAGTAATTTTAATCTCTATAATTTTTGCTAACCGTGTAGAGTCACACTCTACATCTGAGTGCACAGGGTTAAGATCTGATGGCCTAAATGTAGAATAAAGCTAGATGACAATTAGAGGATGGCATAAGTCACACGATAAGGTCTTCACTGCATGCAATTGTACCCAGGCCCATCCTTCCTGGTCTTGGTTATAGGTAGGGAAAGCTTCCCAAAGAAAGCAGTGTCTAAAGATGAATGAGTAATGAGCAAAGCTTATATTTGAAGAAGGAGGTATAGTTATTCAAGGAGAAGTTTCCAGGCAGAAAGGCCTATAAGAGGCCTTGGGGTGATAGCATTAGGTGCAAGAGTCATTGTCAGTTGGTACCAGAGACATCAACTGAATGGCCTCCTCTAACCAAAATAGCCAACCCCAAGCTGGTGCCATTGCAAAAGCACCGAAACAAAATGAGAAAGTCTTTCTCATGTGTGAAACTACATTATTTGCTTCCTTGCAATGTTATAATTATCTGATCAAATAATCTACAACTGCCCCGTTTCAAAGAGAGTGGCACCTGAGATACCCAAGTTGCTGAGTCAATGGATTACTTTTGTCTGAGTGAAAACTGAAGAGATTAGGATTTGCAGCTGGGAAAAATGAAAGCTGTGATGACATATGTGATTAAAATTCACAGAATAAAAAAGGAGGTAGTCAGAAACCCTGTCGGCTTTGGTTAAACCTCTCAGTCGCCATGTGACAAGTTGCTTCATCTCTCAAGGTCTCAGTTCTGCATCTACCAAAAAGGGGGGTGAGAGTAGGGAGTGTACATGGCAGTGCTCAGCTGGGGTGCTTGCACAACCTATAGCCAGGCAACCTCTTTGTTGAAGGGTTGCCTTCAGGCTTCTAGAATCAGCTTTAATTGAATACAAGAGAGTCAGGAGTACCTGGCAACTTAGTCATCCCTTGCCTTGAAAGAACCCCTTAGCCAAGGACAGATCTGTAGGGGCTTCATCACTGACTGTTGGAGCAACTCTGGTCTCAGAATGACCCCGTGGAGTTGACTCAAAGTTACCCTCTGGTGCTCTTTGCTTGATATTGCATCCTTTGCCACCTTCCCTCCAGTCCCCTCTCCCCAGCCTCATCCAATTTAGAGAGCAGATTTGGTATTCTGTAGTGTCTTCACTATATTGCTTATTTACATCTAATAAATACATGTTTGTGGCAGACCAGGAGGAAATACATTTTACATCTAATGCTGTTTAGAATCATTGAGTACTGTACACAAATATACTCACTAATGAGTTCATTAAATGTTCAATAATTCAGTAATTGGTGTTTTAAATGTTTGGATTTTGTAGAGATCCTTGGTGGACTGTTATATAGGTGTTTAAGGGTTTTAGTGATATTTGGAATAATGTGTTAAGGATTTTGGATGAGCTGGGAATATATCTTTACTTTTCCCATTTAAAATAATAGAACAGAGTCTCCCACTGTCTAAAAATTTGCTCATTATCCTACACATTTTCAGGAATGAATTAGACTTGAGTAAATCATGTTGCAAAAATACTCCTATAGGTTGCAATGAGCCTGAACTAATTAGCCTATGGTAATCAGAAATGCTATGTTGACATTAGTAGCTACTACATAAAATCACATTATTCAGTGTGTCTAGGTTTTTTATTTTTTTTTGGAATCGACTCAATCACCAAACAATGTTTGGTTGGGGGGAAGAATGTAGTATGTAATTCCTTGAAAGAACACTTAGGTTGTAGATGTTGAAAATTCTTTGTCCTCCCTGTCCTCCCTGTGAAGCTCTTTTCAAGGTTAGGGCAGTGGTGGGAGTTGGGGTAATTGATACAAGGAAGGAAATGTGGAGAAGTCAGGGTGAGCCCACAGGGAAATTCCCCACCAGCTCTCTCAAGTTCCACCTGCATCAGAAGTGGGGTCTCCCCTCCCCTCATGTCCACATCTTAGCACAGAATATCTGCTCCCTGAAGGGCTTATGGGCACCTGGTACCCCTGGGCCAGGTAGATCCAAATGATGAACTGTGGCTGGCAGGAGAGGAATGTTTATGCTGGAGACCAGTCTGGTCTTGGAAGGGCCTCCACCTCTCTCTTTGGTTCTCTGCAATAGAAGCCCATTTCTCTTCCCCACTTCAAGGATGTCCTTATTGCCCACACCCTTGTCCATCCACATCTCTTGCTCCTTTTCCCCAGCCCTAGCCTTTCATCTCCCCGAAGGGAAAAGCTAGCTCTAAACCAGGCCTTTGTCTTGCTCTCAGATGGGTCATTTATTTTGAGCTCAGGGAGAGAAGATGGGCCTAGGTCACTGGTTTTCAATTCTGGTTGCATATTAGAATCATCTAAACACTTTTAGAGGCCTGGACCCCCTCACAAGTCCAATTAAACCAGAATATCAGTGTGTGGGGTCCAGAAAACAGTACTTTTTAGAAGCAGCTTCCAAGATGTTGCTATTATGCTGCTAAGGTTGGGAATCACTGTCCTAGAGAGTGGGCACAGGTGGAGGAAGGGCAGGGAACTATAAAGGGAACATGGAGATTAATATTCAGAGAGCTGGCCTTTTTATAAATGTTTCCATAGGCTTTCCCACAGGAGGAAATTATTCTATTCCTGGTTTTATGAGAAATATACCAAGGTCTAGGCAAGAGTTGCTACTGTGGGGATTGTTGGGATCAGATTTTTAAATAAAACCTAAAATATGTCTTCACCTTGAAGCGTAAGTTTTGGTTAGGGGCAACTCTAAGACATTACTCCCCTTGAAGTCAGAATTAATGAGCATGCAGCATTTGTAGATGCAACTTTCATATTGGTGATACTTGGGCCTGATTATTTTCCAGGGGTCTTCATACTCCTATGGGCTAGAACCTCCATGCGAAAGCTTGGGAGAACTTCTCCCTGCAGAGGCCAGGTACTTATTGGGCGCTTGGAAGCTTTGACCTTTCAGCATTCTCTTCTCTTCCCACCAAAGCAGATGCTGAAAGTCAAGAGCCCCAAGTTCTGCAGCTCCTTGGCAAGCATCATCCACCAAGGTTTTGATAGTGTCTGAGTGCCTGCCTCATTCTGGATCAACTGTCCTTCCCAAGTGAGGGGATGCTTCAGCCCAGTGGGATGCCTCTACCTCTTCTTTGTCTCTTAGCCTCTCCCCTGACCCCTACACCAGCCAGGGGCTTTCCTCCAGATCTGTTGCTATCTCGGTATACCCTACCATTTCCAGATTCATTTATTGGTCTATCACTTTCCTGTGGAGCTTAGGAATTCATATTTATTTGGTGCATCAGCAAGGTTTTTAAGATAAAAGATTTTTTCTTTTGATGCAGTTCAACCTCATTGCAGTTCCAGGTTCTCCAGGCCAGATTCAGAGTGCTAATCCCCAAGAGGGCTAACTGCAAGCCATTCCTTTACTCATGCAGTCATTCAATCAGTCAGCCAGTCAGTCATCAAATGCTTATTTAACAATTATACTATGTTTGATACTGAGGACAGGCTTGCCCTCAAGGAACTCACAGATTCAGATAAGGTAATAATACTTATCCCAGACCATGTGTACTTTCAATTTTTTTTTTTGTACTTTCATTTTTTAATATTGTTTTAGATATTTCTTTCCCAGGAGAAGGACAATAATGCCCCATTCCATATGTACTTTCAGTTTTTTAATATTGTTTTAGATATTTCTTTTCCAGGACCTTAGTACCTTTGTGGCTCTAGATTTTATCACCTAGAATCAGATGGCTTTGTCATTGTATTTAGATTTAAGGCACTAACTGAAGGCATCACCTGGGAGCATCTTATATTTATATTGCATGTCAATGCTCTAGCTGAGAGGTAGAATATTTCCTTCAATGGAATTCAGAAAAGTAGCAGGTAAAAGAAAGCATGTATTGCCTAGCACTTATTTTCTCAGTTTAGGTTTCTATATCTTTATTTGTTATAAGCTTCCTTTGTTTCAAACTATTAAGGTGAAAATTTTTAAAAAATTAAGTCTTTCTAGAATCAAATTATAAATTACAGAGCAGAAGGGACCATTTTCTCATCATCTTCCACAGTTATTGAAAGATAACTCTCTTCCTTGATGGTTTGAAGGAAGAAATTATTGCTGGTAGAAATATAACCATAGAAATATAAGACATGTATTTTAGGTCTAGATTCTAGAATATGTAGATTTCAAGGTGACCATGAAAAAGATCAAGTAACCCAGAAACTGAGAAATGCACTGACATGATCCTCTTATTGGCCTATGGGGCCAGAGCTAGACCCTGTCATTATTGGGAGTCAGGAGGTTTCCACTGCCAGTCCGGGTTAAGTTTGGGCAAGAAAAAAAGGACACAGGGCCATAGTGTGGAAGAGAAAAGGGGAGAAATGTCCTTATAGCCTACCTGCCTACCTACTCCCTCCCTCCCTCCTTTCCTCCCTCCCTCCCTCCCTCCCTTCCTTCCCTTTCTTTCTCTTGCTATACAAGGATGAGAGTCAGTTGGGTTGATTCTGAGGTTCTGGAAGGTTTTGGTTGAAGGGAACAGCTTGCTCCTGGTCAGGTGAGACAGGTGTGGAGTTAGGCAGGAAGCTGGTATTTGAGAGCTTACGCAGGCTCTCAGCCTGTCAAATAGGGGAGGTGGCCCTGAGACCTTTGGTGCCAGCAAGATGTAGACAAGGTTCCAGTCCACCTATGTCAACATGACTTAGTTATTTGTTCCAGGCAACCTTTGCCTGGGAGAGATAAGACTATGCACCAATACATAACATGACTGTTTATTTCAGGAAATTCCTGCTGATCAATTTATGAGAACCAGCAATCTGCTTATAGGGCAAACAGCTCACTTATCAAACAACAATTTACTTATTAAGATTCACTTCCAGACTCTCATTTCTGTATCTACCAATCCTAAACTGTTGGGTCACAGATTTTGCCCAAACTCAGTCAGTTTCCTATCTTGAAGGATGGGCCTCAGGCCCTGTATCCCCAGACCCGAAGCCCTGTAAATACCCTACTGCTGATTTCCCCTTTCTAAGACATTGAGACTGTCAAGATGATATTCTCCCTTACTGTGGTGAGCTAGAGTAAACTTAGCTTTGTTTTAGTAACAGATTGTTGACATTTTGGGGGGTTCAACAGGGGCCTTTGCCTGTACTTTCTGTGGGGCAGGACAGGAAGACCAGGGTCCCCTTAGATCAGGACAGGGGCTGGGAACAGCGGCAGTGAGTGGCAGAGGACAGCCATGCCATGTGGCTTGGGGATATCTAGAGGTCATCAGTAGTAGAGGCTGAATGACAAGGACACCAGAAAGGGGAGAGTTGAGGTGGGTAGGTGGGTGGGTTGAGGGAGCTTGTCTCTGAATGCACAGGTGGCCCTCAGAGTCCTGGGACAGTCTCAGAAACAGCTGAAGGTCATGTAGAGGAGAGGATGTGAGTGGTTGCTGACTTTGGTGATTAGGAAAGAACTTTGGTTTAATAGTTTGAGTATACAAGAGAAAATGTGAGCTCATTTTGTAGTCATAGGCTGATGAAACCAGGAACATATTGGTTATATAAAATCATTGGATCATGATTGGAGCATTTTCTTTCCTATATAAATTATGACTTACATTTCTTTCATTTAATGGGTTCTGTATATATTTTGGAAATGCAAAATGAAATCCTTTCAGCATGGGGTCATTCAGATAGCACTAGAAATCAAAGTACATATACAATATTTGTAAAAAAGAAGATCTGTAAATTGCTCTTAGGCATTTTTATTTGCTTAGTAGAAAATTAAATCCAATATGCACAAAATGACTGTACCCTGCTTGCAATAAGCAGATTTTTTAAACACAGAAACAGTAATAAGCAATATGGCAATAAAAAGTCCCAAAGTATCTCTTTCTGCATACTTATCAGTAAGTACTAAAAACCAGAATCAAAACAAAACTTGAAATATTCACAGTGAAACTATGTTTTAAGTTTGGGGAGTCAAAATTTTCACATCAGCATTTAAGCTTATTGGATTGTTTGCTGCCAAACTCCATGTCTTTTTGTCTTTGAAGGTTGAAGCTCAAGTTCACTGAAGCCTGGAGATTTAGCTGAAGTCTTCAAATCACCTTGTTCCCAATGCATGACCTTTTATTATTGATCTTGGACATAGATTAGATAAAGGACAAATTTTCATGACTTGGTAACAAGTGTTTAATTCAAAATGATAGATGGTTTTCTCATTGCTGTTTTCTCTCTGGGTTAGTTTTGGGCTTGAGCAAGTTGATATATAAATAAATCAAATGCTCTGCATTTGCAGTCATTTGCTGTAATAAATGAGTTAGGCAAAAGCCACAATCAAAGGTAAGATGACTTATCTCACATCAGGATGCTATAAATTACTAAGTACGTGGGATCAAAAGTTCTTGCTGGCCGGGCGCTGTGGCTCACGCCTGTAATCCTAGCTCTTGGGAGGCCGAGGCGGGCGGATTGCTCAAGGTCAGGAGTTCAAAACCAGCCTGAGCAAGAGCGAGACCCCGTCTCTACTATAAATAGAAAGAAATTAATTGGCCAACTGATATATATATAAAAAATTAGCCGGGCATGGTGGCGCATGCCTGTAGTCCCAGCTACCCGGGAGGCTGAGGCAGAAGGATCACTCGAGCCCAGGAGTTTGAGGTTGCTGTGAGCTAGGCTGACGCCATGGCACTCACTCTAGCCTGGGCAACAAAGCGAGACTCTGTCTCAAAAAAAAAAAAAAAAAAAAAAAAAAAAAAGTTCTTGCAGCTCACACAGTTAGCCCTCCTGGACCTCCTCTCTCCCTCGCTCCCTCTCCTGCAACAGGCCTCTGTTTTGTTACACGATCTCTTTTTGGTTTGTATAAAACAACGATAACAACAACAACAACAACAGACTGTAAGTTTTATGATTTTTCTTCTCACAGTCTTTTTGATTAATCTTATTTCTTTCACTAAACTGTGTTTTTTTAAAAAAAATCCTGGCCAGAGGAAGAAAAGACAAATGCATAAGAAGACTTCATTATTTTTTTTCCTGGCTGATTTCTTTTTTCTTTTTAATTATTATGAGTGTATAATAGTTACATATCTTTATAGGGTACATGTGATGTTTTGATACAGGCATATTGTAAATTAGTCAAATTGGGGTAATTGGGGTATCCATCACCTCGGGCATTTATCATTTCGTTGTATTAGAAACATTCTACTTCCACTTTTTTAGTTATTTTAATGTATACCCTAACTTATTGTTGATTATAGTCACTTTGTTGTGCTATCAAATTTTTTCATTCTATCTAATTAACTATATTTTTGCGCCCATTAACCATCCCCACTTTATTCCCTCCTCCCTGCCATACTTCCCAGCCTCTGGTAACTATCATTCTATTCTTTGTCTCCATGAGATCAAATGTTTTTAATATTAGCTCCCACATGTGAGTGAGAACACGCAAGATTTCTCTTTCTGTGCTTGGCTTATTTCACTCACCATAATGTTCTGCAGTTCTATGTATGTTGTTGCAAATGGAAGGATTTCATTCTTTTTTGTAGGTATGTAATATTCCATTGTGTATATGTACCATAATTTCTGTATCCATTCATTCATTGATGGACACTTAGGTTGATTCAAGATCTTGGCTATTGTGAATAGTGGTGCAATAAGAATGGGAGTACAGATATTTTTTCAATATACTGATTTCCCCTCCTTTGGATGTATACCAATCAGTGGGATTGCTGGGTCATATGGTAGTTCTGTTTTTGGTTTATTGAGGAGCCTCCATATTGTTCTCCATAGTAGTTACACTAATTTACATTCTCACCAACGTGTGTGAGGGTTTCCCTTTCTCCACATCTTTGCCAGATTTTGTTATTGTGCGGGGTTTTTTTTTTGTTTTTTTTTTTTGAGACAGAATCTCACTTTGTTGCCCAGGCTAGGGTGAGTGTCATGGCATCAGCCTAGCTCACAGCAACCTCAAACTCCTGGGTTCAAGCAATCCTCCTGCCTCAGCCTCCCGAGTAGCTGGGACTACAGGCACGTGCCACCATGCTCAGCTAAATTTTTGTATATATATTTTTAGTTGGTCAATTAATTTATTTCTATTTTTTTTTAGTAGAGACAGGGTCTCGCTCAGGCAGGTTTGGAACTCCTGACCTCGAGCAATCCTCCCGCCTGGGCCTCCTAGAGTGCTAGGGTGTGTTGTTTTAATAAAAGCCATTCTAACTGGGGTGAGATGATATCTCATTACAGTTTTTATCTGCATTTCTCTGATGACTAATGATACTGAGCATTGTTTTCATATACCTGTATGTCTTCTTTTGAGAACTGTCTATTCAGATCCTTTGCCTATTTTTAATCAGATTGTTTGATTTTTTCCTATTGAGTAGTTAGAGCTCCTTATGTATTCTAGTTATTAATCCCTTGTTAGATGGATAATTTGCAACTATTTTCTCCCATTCTGTGGGTTGTCTTTTCCCTTTTCTGATTGTTTCCTTTGCTGTGCAGAGCTTTTTAGCTTGATGTGATCTCATTTGTCCAATTTGGCTTTGGTTGCCTGTGCTTTGGTGGTATTGCTCAATAAGTCCTGGCCCAGATCAATGTCCTGAAGAGTTTCCCCAATGTTTTCTTTTAGTAGTTGCATAGTTTCATAGCTTTATGTCTTCAAGTTTTTAATCCATTTTGATTTGATTTTTGTATATGGCGAGAGATAAATGTGAACCTGCAGGCTTGGGGCCACATGTGGCCTTCTGGATCCTGGAGTGCTACCTTTTGACAGAATCCAAATTTTATAGAACAAATCCCTTAATTCAAAGGATTTATAATTGAAATTGTGAAGTTGGGATTCAGTCAAGGGGCCACATTTTGGGCTCTGGAGGGCCACATGTGGCCCTGAGGCTACAGGTTCTCCAACCTTTCTTCTGCATATGGATGCCCAGTTTCCCCAGCACCATTCATTGAAGAGACTGTCCTTTCTCCACTGTAGGCCCTTCGCAACTTTGTCCAAGGTAAGTTCACTGTAGATATGTGCATTTATTTCTGTGTTCTCTATTCTGTTCCATTGGTCTACATGTCTTTTTTATGCCAGTATCATGCTGTTTTGATTACTATAGCTCTGTAGTATAATTTGAAATCTGGCAATGTGATTCCTCCAGTTTTGTTTTTTTTGCTCAGGAAGGCTTTGGTTATTCTTTTTCTTTTGTAGTTCCATATAAATTTTAGGATTATGTTTTCTATTTCTGTGAAGAAGGTCATTTTGATGGGGATTGCAAAAAATTTGTAAATTGCTTTGGGTAGCATGGGCATTTTTAACAATATTGATTCTTCCAATTCATAAACATGAAATATCTTTCCATTTGTTTGTGTCCTCTTCAATTTCTTTCCTCGATGTTTTATAGTTTTCACTATAGAGCTCTTTCACTTCTTTGGTTAAGTTCATTTCTAGGTATTTTATTTTATTTATAGCTATTGTGAATAGGATTACTCTCTTGGTTATTTTTTAGATTGTTTAATGTTGGCATGTATTAATAGAGATGCTACAGATTTTTGTATGTTGATTTTATATCCTGCAAATTTACTGTATTTGTTTATCAGTTCTAATAGATTTTGGGGGAGTCTTTAGGTTTCTGTAGATATAAGATCATATGATCTTATCTGCAAACAAGGATAATTTGACTTCTTCCTTTCCCATCTGGATGCCCTTTGTTTCTTTCTTTTGTCTAATCTCTCTAGTCAGAACTTCATGTGCTATGTTGAATAACAGTGGTAAAAAGTGAGCATCCTTGTCTTGCTCCAGATCTTAGAGGAAAGACTTTCCATTTTTCCCTGTTCAGTATGATACCTGCTGTGGATCTATCATATATGGCTTTCATCCTATTGAAATAAATTCTTTGTATACTAAGTTTTTTTTGACAGTTTTTATTATGAAGGGATGTTGAATTTTATCAAGTGGTTTTTCAGCATGAATGGAAATGATCACATGGTTTTTTTCCCTTCATTTGGTGGATATGATGTATCACATTGCTTGATTTGCATATCTTGAACCATCCTTGCATCTCTGGGAGGAATCCCACTTGATCATGACTAATGATCTTTTTATGTATTGTTGAATTTGGTTTGCTAGTGTTTTGTTGAGGATTTTTTCAGCTATGTTTTTCAGAGATATTGGCCTATAGCTTTTTTTTTTTTTATTTGTTGTGTCTTTGTCTGGTTTTGGTATCAGGGTGATACAGGCCTCATAAAATGAGTTTATGAGTATTCCCTTCTCAAGTTTTTGGAATAGTTTAAGTAGGATTAGTGGTATTAATTCTTATTTGAATATTTGGTAGAATTCAGCCATGAAGCCATCGGATCCTGAGCTTTTCTATGATGGGAGACTTTTTATTACTGCTTCAATTTCATTACTTGTTATTGGTTTATTCAGGTTTTGGATATTTGCTCTATATATCTGGGTCCTCCAGTATTGCGTGAATATCTATTTAGAATTGTTATATCCTTTTGCTGAATTGACCCCTTAATAGTACATAAGAAACTTCTCTGTCTCTTTTTTATAGTTTTTTTGTCTGGAAATCTATTTTATCTGATAGAAGCATAGCTACTCCCGCTCTTTTTTCAGTTTCCATATGCATGGAATATTTTTTTCATCCTTTTATTTTTATTCTATATGTGTCTTTATAGGTGAAGTGAGTTTCTTGCAGACAATATATGGCTGGCTCTTATTTTATTATTCATTCAGCCACTCTGTATTTTTGATTGGAGAGTTTAGTCCATTTACACTCAGTGTTATTATTGGTAGGCAAGGACTTACTTCTACCATGTTGTTATTTGATTTCTGATTTTGTGTGGTCCTCTCTTTCTTACTTTCTTCCTGGATTTCTTTGTTAAAAGTGATTTTCTCAAGTAGTGTGTTTTAATTTCTTGCTTGTGTGTGTGTGTGTATCTGTTGTAGGTTCTTGATTTGAGGTTACAATGAAGCTTGCAGAAAACATTTTGTGACTAATTATTTTAAGCATATGACAATTTTTCTTACAAACAAACAAGCAAGGAGAAATTCTATGCATTAACTCTACTCCTCCCCCTGCTTTTTAATTTTTTGTTGTTTCCATCCATATCTTTTTATACTATTTATCTTTCCAAAAGTTATTATAGTTATTTTTGATAGGTTTTTCTTTTAGGCCTTCTACTCAAGATATAAGTGGGTTTTGCTCCACAATTATAACAGAGTATTCTGCATTTGTGTACTTACTGTCCCATGAGTTTATATCTTCAGATGATTTCTCTTTGTTCATTAATATCCTTTTTCTACAACTAAAGAGCACCTTATAGTATTTCTTGGAGGACAGATCTGATGTTGAAGAAAGCTCTCACTTTTTTTTATCTGGGAGTCTTTATTTCTCCTTCATGTTTGAAGTATATTTTTGTTGATACAAAAATCTAAGGTCAGGATTTTTTTCCTTCAGCGCTTTGAATATGTCATCACACTCTCTGCTAGCCTGTAGGTTTCCACTGAGAAGCCTGCTGCCAAATTTATCAGATCTCCTTTATATGTCACTTTTTTTTCTTTTTTCTTGCTTCCCTTATGTCCTTTTCTTTTCTTTTTTTTTTTCTTTTTTGAGACAGAGTCTCACTTTGTTGCCTAGGCTAGAGTGAGTGCTGTGGCGTCAGCCTAGCTCACAGCAACCTCAAACTCCTGGGCTCAGGCAATCCTCCTGCCTCAGCCTCCCAAGTAGCTGGGACTACAGGCACGCGCCACCATGCCCGGCTAATTTTTTCTATATATATATTAGTTGGCCAATTAATTTCTTTCTATTTATAGTAGAGACAGGGTCTCGCTCTTGCTCAGGCTGGTTTCGAACTCCTGATCTCGAGCAATCCGCCCGCCTCAGCCTCCCAGAGTGCTAGGATTACAGGTATGAGCCACCGCGCCCGGCCCCTTATGTCCTTTTCTTTATTCATGACATTCAGGAACTTGATTATTAAATGCCTTGAGTTAGTCTTGTTTGGGTTAAATCTGCTTGGTGTTCTATGACCTTCTTATACCTGAGTATTGATATCCTTCTCTAGGTTTGGAAAGTTCTCTGTTATTATTTCTTCAAATAAACTTTCTACCCCAATCTTTGTCTCTATCTCCTCTTTAAAGCCAATAACTCTTAGATTTGCCTTTTTGAAGCTATTTTGTAGATCTTGCAAGCATACTTCATTCTTTTTTATTTTTTCTCTTCTGATTATGTGTTTTCAAATAGCCTGTCTTCAAGCTCATGAATTCTTTCTTCTGCTTGGTCAATTCTGTTGAGAGACTTTGATGCATTTCTTAGTTTGTCAATTGAATTCTTCAGCTCCAGAATTTCTGCTTGATTTTTTTATTATTATTTCAGTCTCTTTTTACATTTTTTTGATAGGCTTCTGATTTCTTTCTCTGCATTGTCTTTATGTTCATTGAGCTTCTTCAGGGCAGCTGTTTTGAATTTTGTTTGAAAGGTCAAATATTTCCATCACTCTAGCATTGGTCACTGGTGTCTTATTTAGTTTGTTTGGTGAAGTCATGTTTTCCTGGTTGTTCTTGATGCTTGTGGTTGTTCATTGATGTCTGGGCATTGATGAGTTAGGTATTTATTTTAATCTTCACACTTCAGGCTTGTTTGAACCAATTTTTCTTGAGAAGTCTTTCCAGGTATTCAAAGAGAATTGAGTGTTGTAATCTAAGTCTTTGGTCACTGCAGCTGAATCTGCAGTGGTGATGCCCCAAGCTCTATAATGACTCTTGGAGACTCCTGGTGGTACCACCTTGATGAACTTGGGTAAGATATGGAAGAATTCCCTGGATTGCCAGGCAAAGACCCTCACTGTCTGTGCTGGAGTTGGGGAGGAGTCTCATGGGCACTCTCTTGTGGCTGCCAGCACCAAGGCACACCTGAAGCCAGCCCAGTCTCACCTAAAGCCCATGGTGACTGTTTCCTGGCTACCTCTGATGTTTATTCAAAGCCCAAGGGCCATATAGTCAGCAGGTGTTGAATCCTGCTTGGACTGGGTGTTTCCTTCAGGGCAGCGTGTTTCCTTCTAGCCCAGGTGGGTCCTGGAATGCCTTCCGGGAACTAAGGCCTGGATTCAGGGGCTTCAGGAGTCTGCTTGGTACTTTATTTTACTGTGGCTAAGATGGTTCCCACATTGCAAAACAGTCCTCTGAACTTTCCCCTTTCCTTTCCCCAAGTGGAAGAAGACTCCCTGAGCCAAACTCCCTGTAGTTAGGGGAGAGGGTCACACAGGCATTGGCTTGGCCTCTGCAGCTGGTGTCTTACTGGATTGTATGTACCCCATGTCCACTGGCTCTGAGACAGCACAGCTACAGGAATTGCCCAAGGACTGCAACCTTTGTGGCCCTACCTTACAAATTTAGTCCAGGCCCCAGGCTGGTTTTTGTCAGTCAGCTGGTGGTGGGGCTAGCCGGAACTCATGATTTGGAGGTGGATTATTTCTCTCTGGCTAGCTGGTCTAAATGTTTCCCCTGGGGGCACCAGTGGAATTCTGCCCTGTACTGTGTTCCCCTGTGCCAGGGTGACCCTGAGTTTCAATGCAACGTCTTACAACCACTTCACTCTTTTCTCCCAGGTTCTCTATCCACTCAGAGTGCTGGTGCAGCACTGCTGGGCGATATGAGAAGGGTGACATAGGCAATGCAAGATTGTCTTTTCTGCTCTCTTCAGTGCCTCTTTCCTTGATATAATGTTACAACTAGGTAGTATGATTGCTCACCTGAGTTTTGGTTCTTCCAAAGGTGTTTGTTTGTGTGGATAGTTATTGAATTTGGTGTTCCTATGGAGGTTTCTATTTGGCCATCTTTCTCTGCCCTCTCCGAAGACTTTATTCTGATCTTTCTCTTTCATCTCAGTTGTTTTAAAGTGGGATGTAAAAGTTATCAGGAGGCCTGGTAGGGGAAACAATTCTGTTTGGTTTTTCCTTCTCTCTTTCTCAGCTGTGACAATCTTTCAGTTGCTTTTCTTCTTGACATTACTTGTGCATTTTTTTCTGGACTTAGAAGACCTTGGTGTAATTAAATCCTTTTTTTTCAATCCCACAAAAGGGCTCTTTTTGGGCAGGAATCCTAGGATGCCAAGTATATCTGGGGAGAAGGAGTTCACCTTTGTAACTTATTAAGGGTCTTGCTTTCTTCTTAATCAGCCTTCCCACTGGGGCAAAATGAATAGTCTTCTGTCCTACTCTCCAGAGGACTTTTCATGGCATCACATGTTATAGGACATTATATTTTGGTGGCACTTATTATGTCTGATCCTGCCATGGATATTGATATTGGGGAATATTTATGGTAGAAGGTATTCATTTGGAAATAAAAGCAGAAAAAATACTCCTGAAGCATAATGAAGGGTGGCTCTGGTAGACATTGGGATATCCCTACTGAGTAGTAGGAACACCAAGGAAAATGAATACAAGCACTTACTGAACCAACAGGGGAGTGAGCCTCACACTGAGCAAGTGGGCATCACAGGAAAGAAGGGTATCTGCGGAATGGTAAACCCATGTGTTGAGGTTTATGGAATAGGTTATATTCAGCATGAGTTCCCCTCAAAAAGCACAGCATAAGACAAGGACTTCTGGAAGTTGTTTATTTTGGGAAGTGACTCTAGGGAATTGGAGTATGTGGCTTGGAACAGTGAGACAGAGAAGCAAGTAGAGCCAAGCCATGGGTGTGTGATTTAATTGGTTACTACTGGGGGCAACTTGAGCTCAACTCTATTGAAACCCTGTAGGAGTCTTAATAGAATGCACCTCAGGATTGTCCATTGAGGTGGAAGATAGAATTGTTTGCCCACCTGCCTGGTCTGCATTGATCAATGGCTTCCCCAAGCCAGATTTTCTCAAAGTGTGGTCCTCGAACAGTAGCATGAGCATCACTTGGGAACCTTTTAGAAATGCAGATTCTTGGGCCTCACCCCAGACCTACTCATTCAAATACCCTGAGGAAGGGGCTCAGCACTCTGTATTTTCACTTCATGGTGACTCTTATGCATCCACTGACTCTTCACCTTTAATGTCCATCAGATCACCTGGAGAGTTTGTGAAACCACAGATTGATGCTCCTACCCTGACTCAGTTTCTGGTTCAGTAGGGCTGGGATAGAGCTGGAGATTTGTTCTAGCAATTTCTAAAGTGATGCTGAGTCTGTTAGTTCAGGGGCTATACTTTAAGAACCACTTTCTTAGGGGTGTTAACTCTCCTGCATTTTCAAGTTTCTTTTGGCAGTATCCAGCATAGCTAAACCCTGGGCAGAAGGATTGTAGTCAGGGATTACCTGCCCACAGTTGGTTGCTGCAGAAATGACCTCAGAAAAAAGGTGAGACATGAAAATATAAGTCAGGGCATAAAAGATGCCTGGCTTATTTTTTTCTTAAAAATAATTTGTGGTATGTTTTATTAGGGAGGAAAATGGCATTTGTCCTAGCTGGCCACAGATGCTGGGGAAATTTGCAGAAGGGACTTAATTTTTAAACCTGTGGTTCTGCTTGTTTCTTGGCATGTTTCAGTGTATTCTAAATGGTTTTTCTGGTGTGGTGGGAAGTTTTATATATCTGGAACTGTAGCTAGAGTGAGGGTTTGTATAGTTTGTTATATAATGGCAGAGGCTGCTATAATATTCACTGGGCCATTTGCTATTCCTGGCTGATACTATGGACTTGAGAAAATCCCTAAGGTAAGTAAGTCTGGGGCAAGGCAATATTAAAGGACCTGGTACAGTTGAAATCTAACCAAACATTAAAGGTCTTAAAGTTTTGAGAGTTAGTTCCAGTACCCCTGTTACCGCTGCAAGTGGCTTCCAAACTTTACTGTGCAAAAAACATCATCTGGAGTACTTGTCAAAAGAGCAGATTCTCAACTTGCCTCCATTCCCTGCAATCTTCATTCAGTAAGTTTATGTTGCAACCCAGGAATCTACATATTTAAATAAGGTTCCTAAGAATCTTGTGCAGGTGCTTGAAGAATCACCTTTTGAAAAATACTCTTAGAGCTCCTGGCACTTGGTTTAGGAATAGTGTAGAGCCTCTGAATGGAATTCAAGGCTTTGCATTTAGACCTAGTTGGGATGTAGCATTATATTTTCTGGGGGTGAGGGGACCTCATTTTTTTTTACATAAAAGAACTCAGGAAACCAAAACAAAAATGAATTTTTTGTAGTCAATATATAAAGAGATTTTATAAATCAATAAGAAAAAAATCTCATTAGAAAAATGGATGAAGGATATGAGCAAGTAATTTATATATTCAAAGTAATTGAGAACCTTAAATGAGAACCTTAGAGCCAATAAAAATATAAAACTTGTTTAACTTCTCAAGAAATAAAGAATAAAATAGCATTGAAATAATCATCTTTTATCCTTCAAGCTTATAAAGGTAAATATTTGACTTTTCATGTAGTGCAAGGTATTCTGAGTGTGAATTAGTACAATCTTTCTTGAGAGCAATTTAGCACTGTGTATCAAAAACCATCAAAATGTACATGCCATCCAACTCAGCAGTTCTATTTATAGGAGTGTGTCAGGAGAACACCATCAGAAATTGATAAACATATTTATTTACATAAATAATATTGCAGTGCTATGCATCATAGTGAAAAACCAAAAATATTCTAAAGGTCCAACAACACAAGGAACTATTAACTAAGGTTAAATATTCATATATAGTTTACTTTGGGAAAAGTTTATGATCTCTCATTCAGTGAAAAAGTGCAAGTTAAAATATAGTTCTGAAGTATTATCCTAATTATGCAAGTATGCCAAATAGTGTGTGTCTCTGGGTAGAGAGGATTATGGGTGATTTAAATTTTCTTCATTGGTCTTTTATGTATATTTTATTTTTTCTAAAATCCCTTTCTAATAATTAAAAATGAATTCACAGTTGAAAAGTAATATTTTTTTCAATCATACAATATTTTCAGAAACTTATTTCTATATGAATTGCTTTTCTTTTCCCTTTGGATGCTCTCCCTTGGTGACCTCTGTCAGTCTTGGTGTTAGATACCATCTCTTGAGATGACACTCCTCAGACTGTATGTGCAATATGGACTGCTCCTTTCATCTCCAGACCTGCACATTTGACTATCTGCTTGACTTACCATTTGAACACACCTCACAGCTAATATGTTCCTACCTGAGTTGGAATTTCCTCCTTCCCCAGTCCTCTCCATATCAGTAGGTGGCAATTCCATTCCTCCAGGTGCTCAGCCTACAATTTTGGAAAGCCTATGTCTCCTCTATTTCTTTTAATTAAACATTGGTTCTGCCAGGAAATTGCATTGCCTTTAACTTTAAAATATATCTAGAATGTAACCATTTTCACTAACTCCACTGTTTTCACCCTGGAACAAAATGTTCATCTTCTCTTGGCTGGATCCCTTCCCTGGCAAGGCAACATCACAGTCCCTGGTCTTTATTGGTCTCCCTGCTTCTGCCTTTGCCCCTCAGGAGTCTGTTCTCAGCACAGCCACCAAAGGATCCCATTCAAACATAAAACAGATCTCTGCTGGAATTTCTGCCCAGTTTTAGTTGGAGTGATAGCCAAAGTCCTTATGGTGGCCTACATGAATTGGCCACTGCCTGTCACCCTCTTTTGACTTCACTGTCTATTGCTCTCCCCTCCTTCACTCTGACAAGGTCACACTAGCCCCTTTACGGGTTCTTGACTGGCCAGGCACATTGCCCCTCAGGGGCTTTGCACTTGCTGTCCTCTCTGCCTGGAAATTGCTGGCTCCAGGTATCTGCTCAGCTCACCTCTGTGATCCTCCCCTGGCTACTGTGTTTAAAATGGCAAGCCCTCTCCTCCTGTTCCCCTCACATGTTTTACCTTTCTCTAAGCACTTACATTTATTTTGGTGTTTTTCATTTATCTTCCTCCCCTCCAACATAAATTCCATGAGGGTATGGAATTTTATCTGTTTTATTTTCTGCTATATCCCCAGGACCCACAGAAGTGCCTTGCTAGTTTCTTTTTCTTACCTGACACCTTGGTAATAATAATACTAATGATAATAATAATTTTAATGCCCACGAATCTCTAAAAGCCTCCCCCTAAAATACCCACCATACTTCTTTCTTTGGGGCAAAAATATTATTTATGTCACAAAATGTACTAATTTTCATTATTAAAACACACACCCTCCCACAAATGACATACTATATATTTATCATGTTTAGCTGGCGAAATTTTTTCATGAGATGGTGTGATTGCTGACATGCATCTATGCCAAGCAGAGAAGGAACCACTCATTCATTTTGATTTTCAGTAAGAACGTGGTCCTTGAAAGTGAAGAGCCATGATTTCTTTTGACATTTTGGGTTTTAACAAGGTGCATTAGGGATAATTGTGGTGGAATGGTTGTTTATGTAAAGTCACTGTTTAGAAAAGTAAAACTTTATTGATTAAGAAAACAAAAACACCAGTTGTTAAAGACATTTGGAAGTATCTCTTTCTGTGTTTTCGAGAACTCGAATTTCAGGGTAGTTTAGGTCACTCGGTTTATCTACAAAGCGGGCTGGCCTCTGCATTTCTTGCTTCATTACAGAAACCTCCCTTTCATATCACAAGGAAAGGATGTGTCTACTTTGACCTTGCTTCCCACTGTGGTTCACCCAGGGCTCCTTGAAGTGTGCATCCTTGCCTGCAGATCTGTGACACCTGACCCAGAGACCAGCTGCACTGAATATGTGACTGACGGAGAGATTTGAGCACAAAATACAGGCATTGTCATAAAGTGTTTCATCAGTAAGTACCAGTTTGGACACTTTCTCCTGTATTTATTTCCCCTGGTTTAGTTTTTGTTCCTTGTGAAAACATGAAGTGATTTAAATATTTATTTTGAGTTCTCAATCTGAAAAACATTGATTGCTACATTCACTAAATGGGTATGATGATTAGTTTTATGTATAAATTTTCAATATTTGGTCAAACATTATTCTGGGGTTTTTTGTGAGGGTGTTTGGGGATGAGCTTGACATTTAACATATTAACTGCCATGCAAGTTGTATTTAACTCACGCTGGTTTTGAGCCCGGGGTTTTGTGAAACATATGTAACTCACATATCTATTCACCTTCGGAGCCACCAGAACTATTTTTCAAGTTGCATATAACTCATGTACAGAAAACAATAGAAAAACCCTATATTTTTCATTAAATTAGAAAGTATCATTTTGGTTTTGAAATTTTTGTTCTATTTTTGTAATAAAACACCGTGGCCCCAAGGCAAACATTTTTTTTTTTCCTAGTGTGGCAGTCAATGTGTTAAATCAGTTGACTGAGTAAAACAGACTGCACTCCCTGATCTGAGTGGGCCTCATCCAATAAATTAAAGGCCCAGATAGAACAAAAAGGCTGACCCTCCCCCAAGTAAGAGAGAATTCTTCCTATCTGATGGCCTTTGATCTGAAACAGCAGCTTTTTTCCTGCCTTTGGATTCCACCTGAAACATCAGTTCTTCCTAAGTTTTGAGCCTACCGGCCTTATGACTGGCATTACACCATCAGCTCTGCTGGGCTTCCCGTTGCCAACACACCCTAAAGATCTTGAGAAATGTCAACCTCTATGATCACATGAGCCGGTTCCTTACAATCTATCTATCTATCTATCTATCTATCTATCTATCTATCTATCTATCTATCTATCTATCTATCTATCTCCTATTGGCTCTGTTTCTCTGGGGAACCCTGGTACAATGGGCAGTCAGAATTTCTGGTATGCTTTAGGGAAGAAAAAAATATTTCCTCTCGGGTAAAATAACAGTGATGATAATAACACTTGGCTCATTTTACCTTTAAATATTAATATACAAGCCCTTCTCCTTGGATATGTCAGTAGACATTGTCAGTGCCTCCCCTATATTTCCTTGGCATCACTAGGAGGTTTTGTCTGGCTGTAGGAATGCTCTTGGCCTAACTGGGCACGCTAAAGTGCCAGGGTATTAACATCCTCAGTCGTGGCATTCAACCTGGAACAAGTAGGAGTTGATGGATAAATACCTCAGTCCCCCTCAGGTGGAACAACTCAGAGGCATGTGTGATATTGTACCCCAGATATTCCCAGAAGGATTGAGCCCTAGTTCCCTACAGTGGTAACTTGCTCACCAAAACTTGGTGAGTTTTCTTTCTTCCTTTCCCTATCTTACTTTTTGGCTTCCCTCCTGGTTCTTCCAGGGGAAGCCACTGAAACAAACCATTTGCATTCAAATTTTTGTCCCAGGCCTGTCTGCTTCCAACGGACTGCAACTTAAGGTGGGGATCATCTAACTTTAAAGGCAGATGGCAGAGTTCTTTAAGAATAATTACAAACCACAGGACCACATCTACTCTTAATTTATTGAATAGCAACAAATTTTCACTGAATGCCTATCAAATGCCTTAATTATGAAGTTAATAGTACATAATTTTTTAATGGGTTAATAATTCAATTTTGTCACAAAGCAAAAAGCCTCAGATGGAGGTCATAGAATAATTTTGTTTCGTTATGCGTCTGTTTATTTCCTGTCTTTACTAAATAATGACTCGTGACTAATGCAGATATCTCATTGTGGCAAATGACTTTACCTGCAACCCTTATCCAGGAACCATTAGGTTCTCAGTGTTTAAAGGTAAGTATATTTTGAAAAACCACAAAGGTGTATGAGTAATGGTCTGTATCCAGCTTAATGGCTATAAAACTATGCTTGTAATTTGAACATCAGATTTCTTTTAATTAAGGAAATTGCTTTTTGAACTTCTGCTTCTTTTCTTATAAATTTGAAATGAAACAGCAAGTTGTAACCACATATTTTAATGTTTGTAAATTATGCATCATTTGCAAAGCCATTTTAGAATACAAATGACTTTGTTTTTGTTCAAAGGAGGCTTTAAATAGGCATGCTAACGACAATAGGAATGACAGTAGTTAAAATTTATTGAGAGCTTATTCTGTGCCAGGCACTGGGTCAGCTGTTTTATGTATATTATTAGTAATCCTTACCACAATTTTTAAGAAAGGTTTTCTTTTTTTAACCTCCTCTACTTTATAGGAGATGAAACTGAAAACAGAGACACTAAGTGATTTTCCTAAAATCACACAGTTAGTTGCAGAGTAAAAATTAGAATCTAGGTCATTCTGCTTTCAAAGCCATGTTTTTACCTAACATGGTGAAGAAATAGTTAGGTCTTGAACTGCCAATTCCCTATAGGCTTCTTGTGTTTTCACTGGTATCAGCTCTAGCCTTTTATACTGAAAGAAATTTATTTTTAAATCTATATTGTGCTATAGATATTTTTCACATACTATCCCATAAAGAATCTACTGTTACTGTAAATCCTCATAACTCCTGATTGTTCTCTATAGCCTGTGCTCTCTGGAGAGTAAAAATCACTATGCTAATTGATGTGTGATGAAGTTTAATTGACAAATAGATAACTTTAAAATATTTTCCAGGTACATGAAAGTCTGTTAGTGTCTCACTGACTTGAGAATAACTGAGTTAGTTCTACCTCCTACATCTGGTAAATGGCCTAGACTAATTTTTTTCCTTATTACTACTTCAGTAAGTAGATGCTCTTAAACAATTTTGTCATGTCAATTTTCTTTCCAAAATTCTTTCATAGTTTGTTCCTCATTGTGTTTTGAAGAAAATCTGAATACCTTAACAAGGTATTCAGAGACTGGTAGCTGTTTCCCAAAAACTTATTTTGTTTTCTTCCTAGAAAAACAACTGGATTATGTTTCCCAACCTTTCAAATTAGCAGCAGTCCTACAAGGAATGCTCAAAAGAGTTCTAAACATGGAAGTGGAAGGTCAATATTTGCCACAATAAAAACACATGAAAGGATAAAACTCATAGGTCTTATTTAAAAAAATTACACAGAAGAGGAAGAGAAAGAAATAAACGGCAACACAACAGAACTTCACCAAACCACAAAACCACATAGGAAAATAAAAGCGAACACAGAATCCACAAAACAGCTAGATAACAATTAACATTATGATGGGAACAAAACTTCACATATCTATATTAACCTTGAATGTGACTAAATTAAATGTTCTACTTAAAAGTTACAGATTGGCAGAAGTTTAAAAAACAACACAAAACCCCATGAACCAATAATGTGCTGCTTGCAAGAAACTCACCTTACTGGTAAAGGCATTTATAAACTGAAGATAAAGGTTTGGAAAAAGTTATTCCACCTAAATGGAGACCAAAAGTGAGCAGGGGTAGTGACATTTTATCAGATAAAACAGACTTTAAATAAAAAACAATAGGAAAAAAATGAAAAAGCAGCTCATTATATAATGAGAAATGAATCCATTCAACAAGAGGATATAACAATCCTAAATATATATGCACCCAACATTGGAGCAACCAGATTCATAAAATAAATATTACTATATGTTAAGGAAGAGATAGACAACAATACAGTGATAGTGGAGGACTTCAACACTGTACTCACAGTACTAGACAGATCATTGAGACAAAAAATCAACAAGGAAATACTGGACTTAAATTGGAATTTAGATCAAATGACCTAACAGATATTTATAGAACATTCTATCCAACAACTGCAGAATATACATTCTTCTCATCAGCACATGGAACATTTGCTAAGATAGACCATATTTCATGCCACAAAATTAACCTCAGTGAATGTAAAAAAATTGAAATTATGTCAAGTATCTTCTTAGATCACAGCAGAATAAAACCAGAAATTAATACCAGGAGGGATTCTCAAAAGTATATGAATACATGGACCTTACACAACACACTTCTTAATGATCTTTGGATCAATGACAAAATTAAAAGTAAAATTTTCAAAACAAATGAAAATGAAACAACATAGCCAAACCTCTAGAATACAGCAAAAGCTGCATTAAGAGAGAAGGTGTTAAATGCCTGCATAAAAAAATAGAAATATAACAAATTGACAACTAAATGTTGTACCTCAAAACTAGAAAAACAAGGACAAGATAAACCCAAAGCTAGCAGAAAAATAAATAACAATTATCAAAGAACTAAATGAAATTGAGACAAAAAAACCCACAAAGAATAAATGAAATGAAAATTTGTGTCTTTAAAAAGATAAAGGAAACTGATAAATGTCTAGCTAGACTAACTAAGAAGAGAACAAATTAAAATAAGCTCAGTCAGAAATAAAAAATAGACATAATAATGGATACTGCAGAAATACAAGGATCAACAGAGGTTACTATAAACAACTATATGCTCATAAACTAGAAAACTGAGAGAAAATGAAAAAATGCCTAGAAACATACAACCTCCCAAGATTGAACCAGGAAGAAGTAGAAATCCTAGACAGACCAATAATGAGTAGTGAGACTGAATCAGTAATAAAATATCTCTCAAGCAATAAAGCATAGCAACAGATGGATTCACAGCCAGATTCTACCAAAAAACACAAAGAAAAAGGTATCAATCCTACTAAAGCTGTTCCAAAAATAATCAAGGAGATGGGAATCCTTCCTAACTCCTTCTTTGAAGCCAGTATCAACCTGTTACCAAAGTCAGACAAGGACACAACAACAACAACAACAACAAAAGAATACCACAGACAAATATCCCTGATGAACATAGATGCAAAATCCTCAATAATACTAGCAAGTGGAATTCAATAGCACATCAAAAAGATAAGACACTATAGTCAATTGGGTTTTATTCTAGGGATACAAGCATGGTTCAACGTACACAATCAATGAATGTGATTGATTACATAAGCAGAATTAAGGAAAAAAGAACTATGATCATCTCAATAGATGCTGACAAATTCTTTGATAAATTTCAGCATCCCATCATGTTAAAAACCCTCAACAAACTAGTCATAAAAGGAATATATCTCAAAATAATAAAAGCTATATACGACAAACTCATAGCCAATATCATACTGAACAGGGAAAAGTTGAAAGCAATCTTCCTAAGAATTGGAACAAGAAAAAGATGTATTTTTTCACTACTTCTATTCAAAATAGTACTGTAAATCCTAGGTAATCAGTCAAGAGAAAGAAATAAAGGGCATTCAAATTGGAAAAGAGGAAGTCAAATTAGCTCTGTTTGTTGATGTCATAATCTTATACCTAGAAAACCCTAAGGACTCCTAGATTTGGTAAATAAATTCAGAAAAGTCTCAGGTTATAAGATCAATGTACAAAAATCAATAGAATTTCTATACACCAACAAAGGCCAAGCTGAGAATCAAATCAAGAACTCAATTCCACCATCTGGGGGATGGTCATGATGGAGACTCAGTCTTTTGGGGGGAGGGGGGAAATGGGCATTTATTGAAACCTTAAAATCTGTACCCCCATAATATGCCAAAATAAAAAAAAAAAGATATTCTAAAAAAAAAAAGAACTCAATTCCATTTACAATGCTGTAAAAATAAAATACCTGGGAATAAACTTAGACAACAAAGTGAAAGATCTCTATAAGGAGAACTACAAATCACTGATGAAAGAAATTGTAGATGAAATGGAAAAACATCCTATATTAATGGATTGGAAATTAGTATTATATTATTAAATTAATATTATAAAATTAATATTATTAAAATGGTCATGCTTCCCAAAGCAATTTACAGATTCAGTACAATTACTATCAAAACACCAATGTCATTTTTCACAGAATTAGAAACAAAATTCTAAAATTCATATTGAACCAAAGTAAGAGACAAAAGAGTCAAAGCAATTCTAAGTGAAAAGAATAAAGCTAGAGGAATCATATTACCTGAACTCAAAGAATACTACAAGGCTATAATAAATAGAACAGCATGGTACTAGTATATAAATAGACATATTGATCAATGGAACATTTTTTTTTTTTTTAGCATATTATGGGGGTACAAGTGTTAAGGTTACATATATTGCCCATGCCCCCCTCGCCCCTCGAGTAAGAGCTTCAAGTGTGTCCATTCCCCAAACGGTGCCCATCTTATTTGTTGTGGTTGTATACACCCATCCCCTCCTTCACCCTCCCGACACTCGATAAATGTTATTTCTACATGTCCACTGAGGTGTTGATCGTTAATACCAATTTGCTGATGAGTACATGTGGTGCTGGTTTTTCCATTCTTGAGACACTTCACTTAGTAGAATGGGTTCCAGCTGTATCCAGTAATATATAATAGGTGCTATATCACCATTGTTTCTTAAATCTGAGTAGTATTCCATGGTATACATATACCACATTTTATTAATCCACTCATGAATTGATGGGCACTTGGGTTGTTTCCACAGCTTGGCAATTGTGAATTGTGCTGCTATAAACATTCGAGTGCAGGTGTCTTTTTCATAAAGTGACTTTTGATCTTTTGGGTAGATGCCCACTAGTGGAATTGCTGGATCAAATGGTAGACCTACTTGTATCGCTTTGAGGTATCTCCATATTGCTTTCCACAGAGGTTGAACTAGTTTGCAGTCTCACCAGCAGTGTAGGAGTGTTCCTCTCTCTCCGCATCCACACCAGCATTTATTGTTTGGGGGCTTTTTGATAAAGCCCATTCTCACTGGAGTTAAGTGATATCTCATTGTGGTTTTGATTTGCATTTCCCTGATGATTAGAGATGTTGAACATTTTTTCATGTGCTTGTTGGCCATTATTCTGTCTTCTTTTGAGAAGTTTCTGTTCATGTCCTTTGCCCATTTTTTGATAGTGTTGTTTGATTTTTTCTTGCTGATTTTCCTGAGTTCTAAATAGATTCTAGTTATCAGCCCTTTGTCAGATGTGTAGCTTGCAAACATTTTCTCCCATTCTATGGGTTGTCTGTTTGCTCTCTTGATAGTTTTTTGGCTGGGCAGAAGCTTTTTAATTTCATTAGGTCCCATTTGTTTATTTTTGTTGCTGTTGTGATTGCCTTTGGGGTCTTGTTCATAAATTCTTTGTCTAGGCCAATGTCTAGAAGAGTATTTCCAACATTTTCCCCTAGAATTCTAATAGTTTCACACCTAAGTTTCAAGTCTATTACCCAGCGTGAGTTGATTTTTGTGAGAGGTGAAAGGTGTGGGTCTTGTTTCAGTCTTCTACATGTGGCTATCCAGTTTTCCCAGCACCATTTATTGAATAAGGATTCTTTTCCCCAGTGTATGTTTTTGTCTGCTTTGTCGAAGATTAGTTGGCTATATGAGGATGGTTTTATTTCTGGGTTCTCTGTTCTGTTCCACTGGTCAATGTCCCTGTTCTTGTGCCAGTAAAAAGCTGTTTTAATGACTATAGCCTTGTAGTATAGTTTGAAGTCTGGTAAATTGATACCTCCTATTTTGTTTTTATTGCCTAGGATTGATTTTGCTGTACGGGGTCTTTTCTGGTTCCATACGAAGCATAAAATTATTTTTTCTATATCTGTGAAAAATGATGATGGTATTTTGATAGGGATTACGTTGACTCTGTAGGTCACTTTGGGTAGTATAGACATTTTAGCAATGTTTATTCTGCCGACCCATGAGCATGGTATATTATTCCATCTGTTTACCTCCTCTGCTATTTCCTTCTTCAGTGTTTCATAGTTCTCCCTATAGAGGTCTTTTACCTCCTTAGTTAAATGTATTCCAAGGTACTTTATTTTCCTTTTTGCTATTTTTGAATGGAATTGAGTCTTTGATTTGGTTCTCACTTTTACTGTTGTTGGCATATATGAATGCCTCTGATTTCTGTGCATTGATTTTGTATCCTGAGACTTTACCAAATTAATGTATCAGATCAAGGAATCTCTTGGTTGAATCCTTGGGGTTTTCTACGTATAGTATCATGTGATCAGCAAAGAGTGAGAGTTTGATCTCTTCTGCTCTCATTTGGACACCCTTAATTCTGCTCTCTTATCTGATTGCTGTAGTGAGGACTTCCAGCACTATGTTGAACAGAAGTGGAGATAGTGGGCAACCTTGTCTTGTTCCAGTTCTAAGTGGGAATGCTTTCAATTTTTCCCCATTCAGTATGATATTGGCCGTGGGTTTGTCATATATGGCTTGTATCATTTTTAGGTAAGCTCCGTCTATGCCTATTTTTTTGAGTGTTCGTATCATGAAAGGGTGTTGAATTTTGTGAAATGCTTTTTCTGCGTCTATTGAGAGGATCATATTGTCTTTGTTTTTGCTTCTGTTTATATGGTGAATTACATTTATAGATTTGTGTATTTTGAACCATCCCTGCATCCCTGAGATGAAGCCCACTTAGTTGTGATGAATTATTTTCTTGACAAGCACCTGGATTCTATTGGCTAGGGTTTTGTTGAGAATTTTTGCATCTATATTCATAAGAGATATTGGTCTGTAGTTTTCTTTTTTGTTGCATCCTTTCCTGGCTTTGGTATCGGGGTTATATTTGCTTCATAAAATGTGTTGAGGAGGATTCCATCCTTCTCGATGTTGTGGAATAATTTTGCAGGATAGGTACCAGTTCTTCTTTGTAAGTGTGGTAAAATTCATGTGTGAAAACATCTGGTCCAGGACTTTTCTTTTTAGGAAGGTTTTTTATTGTTTTTTCTCCCATTATCATACATGTAACAAAATTGCACTTGTACTCCTTAAATTTATATCAGAAAAATAAAATAAAATAAAATAAAATAAAATAAAATTAACAGTGACCATGAGACTGAGTTCTAGCCAATGGAAGGAAAGCAGAAGTGATGTGTATAATTTGGGGCCAAGCCGTTAAGAAGGGGCAAATCCTCTCCACACTATTTTTCTCTTTGTGTCTACCAGACAGAAGACAATGAGGCCCTAAGGCTATATTTAACATGCTTTTTCAGGCCAGATAATGTAATGTCCTTGGTCTGCACATGTTGTTATTGCCTTAATTCTAATTTTTTCTCTATATACAATCAATGTAAAGCCATATCACTATAATGTAGTAATGTTACAATGTTAAGCTTCATTCTGACTAATCTTCTAATCAGGATGTCAAATCGAATAAAAATCAAAACAATCTCTAAGAAAAATAGTCTTCTCATGATAGTTTCCTTGGCTGTGCAGAAGCTTTTTAATTTGATCAGGTCCCATTTACTTATTTTTGTTGTTGCTATGATTCCTTTGGGGTCTTCTTCAAAAGACATTCTATAAAAAAGACATCTGCACTAGAATGTTTATAGCAGCACAATTCACAATTGCAAAGATGTGGAAACAAGTGCCCATCAATACATGAGTGGATTAATAAAATGTGATACACACACACACACACACACACACACACACACACACACACACACACCGTGGAATTCTACTGAGCCACAAAAAAACAATGGTGATCTAGCACCTTTTATATTATCCTGGATAGAGCTGGAGCCCATTCTATTAAGTGAAGTATCCCAAGAACGGAAAAACAAGCACCACATGTACTTACCAGCAAATTGGTATTAACTGATCAACACCTAAGTGCACATAAAGTAATAACATTCATCGGGTGTCAGGTAGGTGGGAGGGGGTAAGGAGATGGGTATATTCACACCTAATAGGTATAGTACATACTGTCTGGAGGATGGACATGCTTGAAGCTCTGACTTGGTTGGGGCAAAGACAATATATGTAATCTAAATATTTGTACCCCCATAGTATACTGAAATAAAAATAAAAAAAATTAAAACATATCTTCAGTGACTATCATTCCACAATCTTTGTCTATATGTGTACATTATTTAGCTCCCACTTATAGATAAGAAGATATGGTATTTGACTTTCTGCATCTGAATTGTTTCACTTAATGTAATGGCTCCAGTTCCACCAATGTGTCTGCAAAAGACACAATTTTATTATTTTCATGGCTGAATAGTATCTTAGTGTTGCAGGATTGTCTCTGTCAATACAAATCTTTTACATTTAATTTATATTTTTAAAAGCCCCTTACAAATATAAGAGCTTACTGAGGTAAGCTTACTGAGGCTGTGACTATTTGCTGGTCATTAACCTTAGGGATGATGGAACCACAGGTGGAAGGTACCTGGGTACTTGACTCATCATGTGGAGGAGAGGTACCCACCAAACTAGGAACTTCTGCTAGAGACAGTTACATGAATGAAAAACAAATCTCCATTTTGTTTGAGCCATTATATACATTGGGGCTTGTTTCACAGCCTGTTCTACCATACCTAAGACTTTTTAGCATTGGGTTCAAGCCTATACATCCACACAACATTTTCCTACTTTCTTTTAATGTTTCCCACATATCAGCCACATTGGAATATTGTCTGTTTCTTCTGCACATACTCTAACTTCTTATTTTCATTTTCATGCATTTGTTTATGTGGTCTCCTTCTGGCCATTAAGTTGCTCCATCCCATCCCTGGTTTTTGAAATCTTTCTTTTCCTTGAAGAACTATTACAAATTTCACCTCCTCTAACAAGTCTTTCATGATTTCTTCACTTGAACTGGCAGAAATATTTCTTTCTTTCTTGAGTTTTTATATTTCCTTTGAACTAACAGGTATTATGATTTTTCTGTCTAATTTTAGAGTTGTGTACATACCTTTATCTCTTTTACCATGGTGTCAGCTTCAAGGGATCATCTTGGATAAACCCACAGTATAACATCTGGCACTTACATGTGCATCTTACTCAGGAGGAAGGCTGTCTAATCTAGTCTTAAGGCAAAAATTGTGTATAGTCAGAATACTTTTAATAATCCTGTAACTAGGCAATAAAGTAAATAGCTGAGTTTAGGATCCACATGCATAAAAATATTTTATTTAAAAGACCAGATAACACTCATGGCAAAGAGATGCTGAAACATGGAGGAAAATGAGACCAGTTACTCTCTTGAAGGCCCATATGCTTACTGAGTGGAACGGCAGGTAGAGTAGCTAGCACTCTTTATGTAGGGATTTTTGTTTCTTGCTGAACATTTGAATTAGCTAAATTTAGATATCCACAGTTATAAGCCTTCAATAAATTTGTAGCTTGATTAAATGGTGTAACCATTTTTTTTTTTTTTTGAATAAGCATTTTGGGAAAGAGTTATTTCTTTTGCCAACTTCACTTAAGAAGAGGAGGAAAAAATCTGCTGGATTTGACCTGGAACTTCTAAGCAAGAGCAATGTTCTACTGGGAAACTCCTGGCTAAACTTCAGGGGACAGCTTCTCCTGGGCTCTGTGCCTGTACCTGCTAGGGAAAACACTGGTAAACAGAGAGGAAAAGAAAAAGCCAAGTTCAAGCTGAATTTTTCTCTGTTCCTTTTAAGATACAGTGGAGATAACACTGAAATACAAAATGCCATGTACATGTTCCTTTTGAAATGAGCCCCCCTGTTTTTAGGGTTAGTTAATATTGTTCATGCAGATTTCTTTAGCAGTTGTCTAAGATGCTGTGAGAGCTGAAAGGAAGCTACCTTGGCAATCAGCAATTTCAAACCTCTCATTTTATTTCTTTGATGAAAATGTTGTAGATGGGAAATTTTGAGCTTTCCTAAATTGATAGAATCATTAGCCCAGAGACTGGCATTTGGGAAGAGATAATGGTATGTAAGAGCTGCTGGCTGCTGGTTCTCAGGCCAAGCTTTTCAGACCAGGTGCAATTATTTTCCCAATTTCAACTTCCTACTACCCAAGATCCACACATCCAATAGAACTTTCTGAGATGGTGGAAATGCTCTATATCTGTGTTGTTCTTTATGATAGCCAGGATCCACATGAGCCACATGAGCAACATAATTATTTTTGTAAGACTACATGTTGAAACAATGTTTTGGATATGTTGAATTATATATAACATATTAGGATTAATTTCATTTGTTTCTTCTTCTTTTTTTTTAATGTAGCTACTGGGAAAATTAACACAGCCTATGTGGCTTGTGTTATATCTCTGTTGGACAGCACTACTCTCAACAACGTTGCTATTGACTGTACCAGAGTGAAATGTTTATGCTTTCCCTTCTCCTCTTCTAAATCCTCCAGAATCCAATGGCAGCAGGAGAACAATCAAGAAGACTTTTGAAACTCACAATAGAAATAACACTCTGGGAAATGTGGGCTTATATTTGTCCTTTGTTCAAGGTGATTTGACACGTGATACTGCATCATTGTCCTTTAGGATTGACTCATGAGGAGGTGAAATGACATTCCCCAGGCTATTCAACATGCACTGTCCATAGCTGGGGCCATGCATTTCACCTTGTGTCTTTGTTACTGCTTCTGAGAGATGAATGTGTTAACTCCCCAACTGACATTTGCACTTAAATTTAATTTAGAAAGTATTAATGAAACTGTATTTTCTTTAAGCTTTTTTTTCTTTTTTTTTTCAGATAAGAGTCTCACTCTGCTGCCCCGGATAGAGTGCCATGGTATCAGCCTAGCTCACAGTAACCTCAAACTCCTGGGCTCAAGCAATCCTACTGCCTCAGCCTCCCGAGTAGCTAGAACTACAGGCATGTGCCACCATGCCTGGCTTATTTTTTCTATATATATTTTCAGTCATACAGCTAATTTCTATTTTTTTTAGTAGAGGTGGGATCTCGCTCTTGCTCAGGCTGGTCTGGAACTCCTGAGCTCAAACAATCCACCCGCTTCAGCCTCCCAGAGTGCTAGGATTACAGGCGTGAGCCACCACGCTCGGCCTCTTTAAGTTTTATTAAAGCACATGTTTTATTGTGTTAGGGGACCACTTAGATGTGTTGTCAGGTGTAGTGAGCACAAACATCTAAATAAATATTGCTTTTTTGTGATGTGAGTGTTTCTTAGGTATGGATTTTTTGAGGCTATTGACTTTTCCGGTACCTTAAAAATCTCAGGTATTTAGCCTGGGATATTTGCTTTCTGAAGTGAAAAAAATATAAACTAAAATTTAAACTAAAATAAATACTAAACTAAAATTCACAAAAAGAAGTCACAAAGAAGTAAATGTCTATCTTTTAAAAAGCACAAAACTCAGGCAGGGGTGGGGAACCTGAAACCTTAAGGCCACATGTGGCCTTCTAGGTCCTTCGGTGCAGCCTTTTGATGGAATCCAAATTTTACAGAACAAATCCTTTTATTAAAAGGGGTGCAGCAGAGAAAGATGAAGCTTTTCTTACTCCTTTGGTGCTTCAAAAAGAACAATCTTGAAATCAGGAGGCCACAGGTTTCCCACCCCTGCCCAGTGGGGCTTCCCCATCAGAAGCGGTCTCCCAGGATCATAAGAGATTGTCTGAATGTTGCATATAAAAATCCAAATTCTTGCATTATTTTGCAGATACAGAAAGTGTTCCTGGTAAGAGCACAGTTGGCTGTTTTATTCATTATTTCTGGAGAGGAATAGCAGAACCAAGGCTGTCTTGAGAGCTGGTTGTGTGTAGATAGCGAACTGAGAGTGCTTATGATAATAATACTAGAAGTTGATATTTGTGAAGTAACTTAGTCAAACCTCTCATGGACACTTTTTCTTTCCTCTTCACAATTGGAAAAAGATGGTGGAGTTAACAGTCTAAAGTATATGCACACCATGTCATAAAATTAGGGTCTGGCACATAATAAACAGTAATAAATGCTAGTTTTAGTCTTCCCTTCTCTCCCCACTTGTTGGGTGGCTAGCCCACTTCTTGGGACACAAAATCTGTGTCTCATCTTTTACCGCAGAATGTAGTTCTTACTATTTTTAAGCTATTTTTGCTATAACATGTTACTGTGCTCATGAAAGCTCCAAGAATTCCTGTTGGGATGATGAAAGTATAGCTCAGTGCCAGTAAATTATAATGAAATAAGGATAGTATTCAATAAAAAATTTCAATATTTTCCTGCCAGAGAAATATACCTATTCAGGGTTACACTGACCTATGAATGTGGTATAATATAACGACATAGGACTAAGAGACTCCTTTGGCCAAGACCTATTCAGTGTGGTATACTAGACGGTCTCACTAATGGAGTGAGACAGAATTTCCAGACCTGTGATGCATGAAGAAGTATAGAACCAGAGCATAACAGTATGAAAGATTCAAGCTTTTATTTATATCCTTTAAACCAGATGTCTCCATACCTGAAAATTCTGAAATGGATTTAAATGAAGTCTGGGAAAACACACACACACACACACACACACACACACACACACGCACACACACACACACACACACAAACACACACACACATATATCATGTGATTCTGATAAACTAAGGGCATTTCATAAAATTGTGACAGACGTCATTAAATGTATAAAGTGTTCTTACTGCATTTATAGACATTAGAGCAATGCCTTTCCTTTCTACTTGTTTTTGAATGCACAGCACATTATATTTTGGATTATTTGTAGAATCCTTGTGGCTCAGAGCACTAAATTCTTCTTTTGCATTTTTTAAAATGGGTATAGAAGAGGACTTTTTCTCCACAGGATTTTTTCCTGTTTATGTGAAATTCCTAGTGCCACTCATTTTTGATCTTGCCCTCTTAGCTATTGAACTGGTCATGGAGTTTCTGAACTCTTCCTTGAGGTAAAGTGAGTCTCAGTCATGACTGTGTGATATGCATATTTCATCAAGCAAAACAGGTCACCAGTTAATTAGGTGTCCCTTTCTACCTGTTGTCCAGAGACAAGTTTCTTGCTTCTTGGAAACATTCCTTCTCCCCTGATTTGGCAAAGGGGAGATAAATGAAGGAAGGCTAAGTATTGCTTCCTTACACAGATTTATTCTGAAGTGTTTTTCATGAAATGGCTGTGTTTCTACAACTGTATATCACAGTGTATCAGTTTCACATTTTATATCTGTTTTACTGGAAATATTTTCAGCTTTGTTCAATTTCTCAGTCAAGAATGATTATTTGTCAAGTACAAGAGTGAAGCTGCCCCGGTCTCAAGTCATTTTAGAAAGAACAACGTGAAATGGCATTTTTCAAGTGTTGAGTGTACTCAAAAGAAAAGGACAACTTTACTTGGAAGAAGATAGTGGGAGAAGAGCAAATGGAATATTCTGGAGGACAAAAACCAACTCTTTTTAAACTAAGGAACTCTCCAAATGAAGCCAAAGCAAGATGAAAAAAACCCAAAAAGTTGTGCTTTGGCTCTTTCGACATTTGGTTCAGAAATGCCAAAATATTTTATGTTTAAAAAGGTTAAATGACTGCATTAAAATAATCTACATTTAATTTTGTCATCTCAAAATGAATTTGGAAGTTTTCCTTATCTGAATTGGTTAAAAGAAAAACCTTGAAGCTAAGAAATATGCTTTAGCAAATAGATAAAATTTAAACATTTAGAAACTCTACCCCAATTTTTTTCCACTGGTAAGTGAATACTGTGATACCTTGGATTTAGTTAAAGAAGGAATACAGTATGAAAGTCTAACAGAATTACCTTGTATTTGAGACTAGACTTTCTAAGGTGAAAATTAAATCCCTTGGAGCTTGATTTGCTCACAGAGTCAGCTAGTACAAAGCAGTTAGTTGGTGACTACATGTCTTAGCTTGACAATGCACTTAGAGGGAGATCAATAAACCTGATGTTGAGAAATACAACCTTTCCTCCACCCTCTGCCTCCCTTGGCCAAATAAATAAATAAAATAAAAATTGGTCTTTTGGCAACCTAGATGCAAATAATTCTTTTGGTGTTTCATTAATTTATTTTAAAAGATAGGATGCTGACATAACGTGATAGTATAATTCTCTTCTAGGATTTTTTTTTCTTATTTGTAAGGAACATATGCGACTTTCCTTTGAGTATGTATTTAGTACAATACTTAATAATGAGATTGAGCATGAATATTTCTTTCTAATTTTTACCATTTTTTTCCTCCTTCTGGAAATTTGGAGGCTCCTTTTTTCCCCCTCTGTCAAACTATGGCTCTTTCACTGTGATCTCACTGATTCTATTTGATGAGTAGAATAATGATGATCATGATATAAAATAGCACCAGCTAAGTTTTGTTAAGTGCTTACTATGGGCCAACACTATGCTAAGTAATTTACATAGATCATCACTTTAAGACTGATAATAACTACTAGGTAGGTGCTGTTATTATCCACATTTTGCAGGGGAGGAATTCCAGGTTCAAGGAAGTTAAATAAGTTGACCAAGATTTTACAGGAAAAGATGGACTTGAGTTGAACTTGGATCCAGGCAGACAGACTCCAGAGGCAGTGATCTCGAATGCTGCAGTATCCCAGAGCTTTGAAGTGCTGCAGATAATCTTTAATGGCATTTTGCTCCATTGCATTTGAGCACAGCAACTAGGATGAGGCTGAGTGGGCTTTTGCCAGCTCTAGGACCAGCATTAATGAGTGGATAATGGCAACTGGTAATGAGTACAAAGCCAGGCTTAGCAATGCTAGCTTCTGCTTGCTTCGCAATTACAATGCTTGTTTGAAAATTACAGTCAAAAGTGCTTAGAAATAACTGTTCTCCGATGCAGGCAAAATTCCCCTCCCATCTTGTTTATAGTATTAATTAGCTTAGGAGGCCCTCTGTGGCTATAGAATAGGAATCAAATTCGGCTCATTCTCATCAAAAAAAGTGAGTCAGTTAAATCTCAGTTATGACACTGCCTGATTTTTAAGAGTATTTGAGGTGAAACTTTGAAGAGTAAATGACTGTGGTTATTCAAAGGTACCTAGTCATTGCCTAATGGTGCTCTGTTTTCATCACCGTCATCACCATCGCCAACCCATTGTAATCATCAGCATCGTTATCATCAGCATCATCATCTCTACATAATGATCTGCTAGACAGCTGACTGTGTAATTGCAGGCATGGTATAACGCATGGCACAGAGTACATGCTCAATAAATATTTATTGAACAAATGTGGAGTAAATGAAAGAGATTGTGAGCACCTCTTCTGTGGTGAGCAGTGTGCCTTCTGTGCATCGAAGCTCACATTTAATCATCCTATCACCCTGTGAGTCATCCTGTTATCATCCTCATTTTACAAATAAGGGAACTGAGGTACAGAGAAATTAAGCAACTTGCTCAAGTTTGCTCAGCTAGTGAGAGGGAGACTTGTGACTTAGCCTCAGGCCTGTCTGAATCCAGAGCCATGATGCTGTACCACCCGATGTTATCACTATATAGAACATTCTTCCTTCTCTCTTATAATTGTTCTAGAAAGGGAAGCTTACATTTAGTTGATTTTGGCATCATGAGAAAAAATTGTGGTCCAGTAATACTAGTTTGAAGAATTAGATTAAATCAATGCCACCTTGTGTTTTAAAAGCCTTTAAAATTTTTACTCAGAGAGTGATCTGCCTTGATTAATACTAGCAGTAGCTTAAAATCTTCCTCTTGGGCTTAATTCCAATGCTGTTTCTTAGAAATATTTCTGCTAAAGGAAATCAGTAATGGCAAACTCCTCTGGGAAGATTTCCACATGAAGAACATTTTC
The DNA here is from genome assembly GCF_040939455.1 of Microcebus murinus. Lineage (NCBI taxonomy): Eukaryota > Metazoa > Chordata > Mammalia > Primates > Cheirogaleidae > Microcebus > Microcebus murinus. The sequence goes on along the minus strand of NC_134104.1, from coordinate 131,547,906 downwards.
AGAATAGGAAGTCCGAAAGATGTGGGTGGTAAACTGTGTCTCCTAAAAAAATGTAGATTAAAGAAGATGCCACACTGCTTACGGACGCTGTGCACAAATCCCAGCACCATGCTTTCATGGTAGCCCCTTCACATGCATCTGTATTTAATTTTTTCCATTAAAATTAAACTCTTTGGGCTCACATATAGAAGGACAGTCAAGCTGTTTCTCTCATCTAATTGAAAAGAATTTGCAGGTTATAGGGAAATGCGTTTACTCGTCGTCATGGTTGTTAATCCAGTTAGCTAGGGAGTTCTTCCTTCCTCAGCACACTGCTGGAACTTTGCATCCTTTGCATTTGGGTTTTACGGGGGTGTTCTTAATTCCTTAGACTCTTTCTTAAACTCTTTTATGGTGTAGAAGTTGTGTGAGAGTCACTGAATTCGTGGAAGGTACTGAAAACATATGCTTTTAGCATCCCATATTTTCCTGGGGTGCATGTACACGCTCTCTCTTCCCAAGTATTTATTTACTGTATTCCCACATATATATGATACTATGAGCAGACATTTTCTGAGTCTCTCATTTAAGACTTAATTCCTTGAATTAAAAGAAAAGAAAAATACTCTATTGTGAAGGAAAGGAAATGACACCTTGAATTTGTGGTAGGAGCCTGGGGTTATCATCAATAAATGGTACATAAAGGAAGAACAAAGTGTTCATCTTTATTCCTCAGTTGTAATCAAAATGTTAATGGTGAATATCTAATATTTAATTGTCCATCTGGAATCTTGTGGCTGACTATGAATTTTGTAGTTTTCCAGATGTTACCTCTCACTGATGGTGTCATTTTATTTGATTGAAATAGTGGAAATTATAATTAAATATTTTTTGTTGTTAAGCTTTTGTTTAATGTCTATCTCCTGTCCTCTGCCAGATTTGGAAGGTCCAACTGGAAAAGCCGAGCCACTGTTGCTCACCACTGTGATCCCAGTGCTGGGTCTGGCACATAGTAGGAGTCTGAGCTTGGATCCCCTAGAAGCAGAGCCTGAAGTGGGGATTTGTGTGCACGTGAGTTTTGAGGGCGTGCTCTCTAGAGAAGGGGAGTGAGGGAAGGAGCTCAGCTTCAGCCTGATCCATGGTGCACTCATTACACCACAGAGATAGTCCCAACTTAAGGTAAGGAAGATGGTCTTTTATGGGAGATGGCCTATGTTACTCTTTGGCCTTGGGCTTCCCTCATTCCCTCAGGAATGAGATTTGCATAGGGCAGGGTAGCACCTCTTCTGCCAAAGACAATTGTTTAATACTTTGGCAGTGGCTCTAGGGACAAAAGTATAGTTGTGCTAGACATCTCTGCTCCAACTTTGTACAACGCTACTGGTTATCTGCTGCTTGTTCATGACTTTTGTTGCTGTTTTTTTTTTTCCCTGGATGCTTTTTGGCTTCTGTTTTTGTTTATTCTACACTACTGGACAACTTGATGCACCTTAGCTTCATTCCTTCTCTTTAAATCATGACTTGTGCTTTATTACTTCTTGCTACTTACTGTCTTTGTAATTTTCCTAGCAGCACAGATTGAAATTCTTCTAGAGATAAAAACCAATTGGGTTGTTCAGTTGTCGTCCAAGGGAGATGGTCACTGTTCGCTTATTCCTTCATCCACTCATTCACTAATTTAACATAGGCTTATTGTGTACTGACTGGGAATCAGGCACTATGCTAAATACTAAGACTAAACTGGCAAACAAAACCAAATGTGGTCATTGTCTTTAAAGAGTGTAGCGTTTAGTGGGCAGAATTCCAATGCCTGGACCTATACCTAGGAGAAGGCTGTAGGTCTGGCTCAGGAGTGTCAACATCTCAGCCGCTAGTTGATGGCTGGCATGGTCTTTCTAGAATGTTCTGATTCAAGCTATAGTGTCTTGATTTAGAGATTTGCCTCATCCTTTTCTCCTTCCCTCAGTTCCTGTATGATTCCAAGTCTCTTGCACACTCTTTCCACATCCTCATTCCAGGAAAGATAGATGCTATGAGTGTGGTAACTACTTTACTTTTGATAGAAGAGTGATGTCACAGAGTCAGACAAACCTTGAAGAAATCAAAGAAGACCATCAATAATTATTTCAAACACACTTTTAGTGACTAAAAAGATGGAATTAATTTGTATAGCTCAAAGGCTCAGTAGTAGAGTTTTTCATATATTATAGAGTTGAATCAACAAGGATTTACTATTAAAAGATCATTATATGCTGACAGTGTGAGGTGTGAATTACATTAGTAATCGATTCCAGAATAGTTGTGTATTTCTTTATATGTGTGTTTTTTAAACAGTGGGGGGATGCCTCTCCATTGATGTAACCTTTATCTGTCCCGTCACTAACCAATGCACACACATACACGCAGACATACAGAGGGAAATCAACTCTTAATCTAGAGATTGACTTTTCAGCTTGGTTCTAAGATGCCTTATACTAAATGTCTTCAGTTATTTGGCTTTAACTTGTGTGTCTTTCTACTTTCTTCTTTCAATACTAACATTCCACATCTTTCTCTATGATCCTTTTGAGAGGGTGGTTATAGTGTATGGAAGAATATATTTCAAATTTATAATTAGGAAAATATGAATATGGGAGGGCTTTACATTCCACACACTTAAGAAGATTCTTTATCAGCAGTGTGTTGCTAAGCATACATGTGTTTAATCCACGTGAATACTAATTCTTCTAGTGAGCTTAATGTGGAATGGTGAGACAGTGAAAGTCACTAATTTAATCCACAATGCAGGAAAAACATTCTAGTAAATATCCAGAAATTTGTGTCCTAAACGAATCAGCAAGCTTTAATAAATGGCATAGCGAAAGTGTTTGTTTTGTTTTTAAACAGAGACGGGTCTTATTGAACAGAAATCGCAAATATAATTATATGCAGGGTAGGAAACTATTCTTATTTGTGTTTCTGGAGTTGGATATAAGTTTCCAAGCCAAGCAACTCTTCTTCAATTTAGGTTTTAATACCATTAATTTAGTGTCATATTTCACAGTGAATTATAAAAGCTAGAAAATTAGATTTAGATTGTTTATATTAGGTACAAATGACTAAGTGGTTATGGAATAACCTTTAATAACTCTCTATAAAACTTAGTTTTACTTTATTGATTTATTTTGTATACTGAAAACAAAAAAGGCTGGAAGCTGGTCCCGATTATGCTATAAAAGAGCCATTTGATCTTGTATAATTATTTCTATTTCTTTCAGCCTCAGTTTTCCTATACATGAAATGCATGTGTTTGTACAGAGGAGTGATTTTAAAACTCCATAGAGAATAACAATTTAGGAAGCTTGTTAGAATGTAGTTTGTTGAGATTCTTATCTGCTAGGCTTGACCACATACCTTCCTACTAGCATCTGTGCCCACATAGGTGTTCCCCTCTCTTGAGAGCAGGAATAAACTGCTGGTCCAGGACCAATCCTCCTCTTGTGCATTATATGCATATGTTTCATCCCCTATTTCCAGAAATTATCCTGTAACTCTCCTATATTACCTTTTCCCCCTCTTTGAAGACTTACACACACAGCATACGAATATGGTCTTATTTCTTTTATCTTAAAATTATGCCTCTGGATTTCACTTTCTCCTCTACTAACCAAACCATTTCTTTCCTTTCTTTTACTATAGGAACACATTAGTCCCAGCTATTTTACCTTTGGCCATATTCATTCTTTTTTCCACGTTGAGGAGAACTGCATTAGAAGTAATAAAGTATTTTTTTCAATCTAATAATGGTAAGAATAGCTAACATTTACCGAGTACTTGTTACAGTCCAGACATTTTCTAAGTACTCTACCTCTATTAATTCCTTCAATCCTCATTGCATGTCTAGGAAGTTGGCAATTTTCTTTGACTCTTTGATTATGTCCTCAGGTTATAGTTGACTCTTCAAGATCAACTTTAAAATCGTTTTGTCAAGTTTCCAAATAAAATCCCATTGGAGTTTAGATTGAGATTGTGTTAAGCTGATAAATTTATTTGGGGGACAATGGCTTCTTTAGGATATGATTTGTTCTTGCCACTTAAGAACATCTATTAACCTAAATCCTCTCCTGTTTTCTTAAAAAAAAGAAATCGGCTTTATTTTTTAAAGCAGTTTTAAGTTCATAGCAAAATTGAGCTGAAAGTTTAGAGAGTTCCCATACACTCTCAGGAATTGCTGGATCATATGATAAGAGTATGTTTAGTTTTGTAAGAAGCTGCCAAACTGACTTTCAAAGTGGCTGTACCATTTTTATTTTCCCACCAACAGTGAATGAGAGTTCCTGTTGCTTTACATCCTCATGAGCATTTAGTGTTGTCAGAGTTTTAGATTTTGACCATTCTAATAGGCCTGTATTGGTTATCTTGTTTTTGGAAATCTCTTTAATTGGAAATTCCTTATTGGCATATGGTGTTGAACATCTTTTAATATGGCAATTAATCTTTTCTTTTAAAAATTAGTGATTTGTAACCAACTTGTAACCAACAGAATGCAGTGGAAGTGATGCTGCATGACTTCAGGCTAGGCTTTTTATGACATAAAAGGCTTTTCCTTTCCACCAAGGCTAGGCCATGATGCAACTTTCCTTTTTTTTTTTTTTTTTTAACTGGAATACTCACTCTTAAGACCTTCAGCTGCATGTAAGTAGCCTAATTCCCTCGAGGCTGCCATTTTGTAAGGAGGCCCAAACTACATATGCAGAGACTACCTGTAGAAGCCCTAAGACTAAAGGACATAGCAGCTGTCAGCTGCTCCTGTGCCCTGCTGTTTCAGCTATAGTCACTGTCTGACTGCAACCTCGAGAGAAACCCTTAGCTGAAATTTTCTAGCTGAGGCCTTTCTGAATGCCTGACCCCAAGACACCACGAGGGACAATAAAATAATTGTTGTATTTGTAAGCAACCAAATTTGGTGGTGATTTATTACATAGCAATAGATGACTGAAACAAACTTATTCCTGAATTCTTAATTATTTTTATCCCTATTATAAAAATTATTTAAATTAAATTTTCTTTGTACTTTCATCTCTGTAATCATTCTTGTCTTTTGTAATTTCATGTCTCATGCAACTTGCACATTTGTATATTATGATACCTCTAAACTGTTTTTCATTTATTAAATTTGAGTTTTCATCTCTCAGCTAATGAACATACAACTTAAGCTATTTAAAACGCTGACCTACCTCTTTGACAGCCACTGGTGAATTTTTGTAGTTTGGATATTTGGGGGTCTGTATTTGTGGAAATACTTGAATATTGATTGCATTTCCCCCCTTATTTTGTAAAAATGCATGGGAAAAGTAAAAAATGAAAATGCTAACGCTAGTGATACAAAGTGCAGATTTTCTAAAATTAGTTACAATCAAGGCAAAACTGAAAATGTTCACTTGCCAGAAAGCTCCAACCAGCCTCAATGGAGTACTCATTGTTCATAAATAATTGTGCTTAATTGTGATGGAAATGAAGAAAATTAAAGCACATATATGAGATGTTGGAAATATAGCATTAAAGAATGTGTCTAAAAGGTGAGTTGCAAATGGGGATTTGATAATTATCTTATGACTCTGGGCTCATAGAGCTATTATTCTATTCAGTTCTAATTAGCTGTAGTCCTGGGTGAAGGTTTGGTGAAGATTTTACCAAGTAAATATGCTTCTGAATCCCTATGGAAAGAAAACATCTACCTGGGATAATGACACAATAATGAGAAAAATTAATGTGATGTGTTTTGACCCTGAGTTATCTTGAAGGAGCCAAGATATCCTTTTTAGTTTCTGCTGTGAGAGAAGAAATTCAGGAGCCCAGAGGAAAGGAACATATTAGCTTTTACGGGTTAATGTGAAAATGCACATAAGTGCTTTATTTTAATTGCCTTATTTCCTACCCAATTTACCAAGAAAAATCCCCAAACCCCTCTATTTACTTAATTTGTTCATAAAACTTTTTATGTTCCACTTCACATTTTCTCTCCTCTTTATTGTGTAGATTCATTGTTGGTTTTAATAGTGTTTTTTAGAAACACATTATGGAAATATTTGTGAAGGAAAGGTATTGATTTTGCATATTAATTTTGTAAACAGTTTCCTTGAGGAGACATCTTACTATTTTAATGATTTTCCAATAGATTATCTTGGGGTTTATAGATAGGCTGTCATGTCATCTGTAAATAATTAAAAATTAATTTCTTTGATTTCAATATTTATATTCTTATTTTCACGTTCTTATCATGTGTTGGCTAGCACTTAATCAATAATGATTAATGCCAGTGATACTAATGAGCATACTTATCTTGCTTCTGATTTCAATTTCTGTTTGTTCACCATTAAGCATAGCATCATTTCTTAATTTGAATGTTATATTTGATAAAATCATATTAAGGAAGTAACCTTGTATTCGTTTTAAAAAATTGAGAAAATTGAGAAATGGAAGCCAAGTTTCAAAGTAAAATAGTTGGTGATATGTATGATTTGCTAATTATTTCTTTTTTTCATGTTTTCATATTTGACATTCAGAAATCTTTAGACATGTGTAATAAAGGTTAGATAGCTGTTATTGCTCTGTTTGAATGGTGAAGCCTCCTTGGTAGGATCACACTGTGTTGGAAGACCACCGGCAGTTATCCATGCCTAGAGTGGCTCTATAGATAAGAAAGGAAGAAAGGAAGTATGCAGTTAGGTCAGAATGGAAAAAGAAGGCATGAATAGATATTTGTCCTTTCATTTTAGCCAATGCCAAGGATTTGACTGATAGTTTAGACTCATGCCTATCCTGAAATAGACAAAATGTAAATTGCTTTAAAATATCTCTGAAATTTTGTTAGAAGTAGTTACTATTACAAACCTTGAAAACAGCTAGAAATGAAAATAATTAGCAAAATTTCACAAGGGCTGGGAAAGGAAAGTAAATAGGACTTTGGGATAGAATAGTTTATCTAAGCTCTCTATAATGATGTGGTAGGAGGTCCAAGATACAAAAATTCTGTAATATTTAAATACTCAAAGTTCTGGCAATAATTTTGCATCTTTTGATTATGAGGCTAAAATTGATTAAAGACTAATAATGAAACATTATTGAATAGATTTAATGTTTAACAACATAAATTCCAAGGAGACTATATTTTTCCTAGAACTGCTTCTAATAAGGATGTATTTGAAGATCTGAGGATAAGTATGCAAATAGATGTGTTTGCATTGTCAAGTGTGCATAATGCTAATGCTGAGGTGTTGTATCTGTAGAATTAACTGTTTGCAAATGCTAAGCCTATAAAAGAAGGCTTATTTACCTCCCATAACAGTAATTTAAAAAAATGATACAAGATGGGCTGGGAAACCAAATATATAAAGGGCTACTTTTTCCTTGAATGAAAATGAGTTGCCTTACCAGGTGGAAAGTTAAACATTTTTTTTTTAAGAAAATAATTTTATGTAATTTAAAAAGTAAACTTTTATAAACAAAAAGGATATTATTAATAGAATAAAGGTCTGGGAAATTGATTTAAAAACTAAAGGAAGGAAGCAATAGAAAGGTCTTTTTATGAATTACTGAGAGTGAAATAATTTAGCAACATGAAGCAAAAGTTAATGTCCCTTTAAACCACTATGCTGCAGATGGAGGAGAGATGAAATATGGCTGCCATGTGGCCTAGGATGGCAGTTATAGGTTTCCTCAACCCCTCTGCCAGCATATGAAATAAGGAATTCTGTCTGGTATATATCAGTGTCATTCCTCTATTCAATAAATCATTGAACATACAATTCATTGTAGCAGGTAAGAGGTGTTAAATGTTAAAGTTTATTGGAGGCCATTGTTTTGAACTAACTTCCTGTACCGCCCCTCCCCCCAGACCAGACCAAACCAGAAAGGAGTCACTTGAGCTAAGTGCCACCTCATCAAACTGAACTTTGAAATCAGTAAGTTTTTCTGAAAAAAACAGGAGATTCCTGTCAACCTAAGCCAGGTTGGAAGTCCCCTCTGCTTTAATCCTATTAGGAAAGTGTGAAATGACCAATCTGCTTTTTGTTCTGTTTCTGCTTTCTTCAGCTCTTTTGTGCTTATAAAGCCAAGCTCCTCTGCTCAGAAAATCTAAACACTCATTCTATTTTATAGAGTGAAGTATCACTTGATTCTAGAATCTCAAATTAAAGCAGACTAGATCATTGAGCTAAATTTGTTGTAATTTTGTCTTTTTATGTAGTTATAACATAGAATGAAAAAGCCTGGTGTTTGTTGTCAATGGTCTTGGATATGTAAGTTCTGGATCTGCCACTAACAAGCTGTCTGACTGTGGAAAGTTGAATTTGCCTACCTCAATGTAAAACGAAGATCGAATTGGTAGTGTTTACCTTATCAGGGTTTAGATAATACATGGAAAAATGCTTAGAAGAGTGCATGGTACACAGGAGAGACTCAATAAACATTAGTTGTTATGAATATGCCTGGAGCATCATTATGCCTGGAGCAATGAATGTAAATCATGCCCTACTTTAAAGTGAGGAGCTTGAGGAATTTGTTCTATGAGGGAGATGAGGCAGACACAGAAGCAATTATATACTATACTATTATATATATATATATATGTATATATATACACACATATATATTATAGTATATACTATACTATATACCATACTATTTTGCTAATATTTACTGGATTTCAGCATTTCAAAATAAAATATTCAGTAAACTATTTCAATAATTTGTAAAAGCGGAGAAGGTATTTTCATGATACTACATATTTACAACAATAAATACTGAGTTCTGGAAGTGAGAACTTCCAAATATTACTTGCATAAAATCATGCTTTGGACAAATGCACGTATGAGTGTGACATTCAGCAGAGTGTGGGGCTTAGTGAAGGCTGAAATTAAAAAGGAAAGAAAAATGGGAGATTATAATATAGAGTGGTATAGAAAAGTCACTGAGCTCAAAGCCTTAAGCCCATAAATGAGCCAAGGAAATTAACTGCCATCTTTTTCATGGTGTCTGTGTTCCAAGTGCTAGACAACTAACTTATAAATATATTTGGAAGCCAAAACCTATCTATATGTTGGAGAAGGCTGGTACTAAAATTATGATAGGTTTTAGGAGTAGTCCAACTATTCCAGAAAACTTTCAGGTTTCTAACTAGAGGTTTGGAAGTGTTGCCAGTGCTTTTCTATTTGGACAAGAATAAAAAGCAGCAAGAACACAGTGTCTACAGCCACAAAAGAAGCTCTTTTGAGTAAACTGCTTTATTAAGATAATTTTAGCTCAATATTATGTGAGGCATATGAGGCAGATCACAGTCCCAGAATTTCCTCACATGAGAAGCGTTCTCCATGATTTCTCTTAGCACAGCAGACTTGCTCTTTGGTGCCTTCTGAAATATTGCTGCACTCCAGTCATGCTAAATTCATTGCAGTTTCTCAACCATGTCATGCTGTTTCTGATTTCGTTTCCCTAGTACATGAATTCTCTCTGCCTAGAGAACGAACGCTTCCCTATTATATCTCCTTCCTCAATTTGTCCATTGTCCTTTGCTCAGCCTTCTGCACTCACTTCAAATGTCATCTCCCCTAATTCTAAGAAATGACTTGGGAAGCTGGTGAATATTTTGTTTTGATTTATTTTTATAGCCGGTATTTATTGAGTGCTTCTTATAGATAAGGGCCTGTATGAGGAGCTGCAGGGAAAATAATAAAATTGCAAAGCTCCCTTCCCCCTTTTTCTTGCTTGCAGTATAAAAGAGACTGTTCATGAGACCTAATAACTACACGATTATTGCAGTATAATGTACAGTAGGAGTGAAGGTGCAAACACTCTCTTCTAGGGGAAAGGAGTAGAGACTGAAGAGAAGCTTCATGGAGGAGATGCCATTGAGCTGGATCCAAAAGGCCGGGAAGGGGTTTTAACAGGGCAAGTTATAAGAGAAGGCATGGCATAACAAGCACATAGAGGCTGGAAGGCACACACTAAGTGTTATTAGTACACTAAGCCCCTCAGCAGCTGAAACTTGCCCTGGTTTCCTAGGGAACACAAATAATCAAGAGGCTGATCAGTTTTTCATATTTTTGAGACTTTATGGGAGCTGTCATCACCATGGAAGCAAGTGATGCTGCTGTGAGCATCAACTAAGGTTTTAATGAATGACCACCCAATATTCTTTACAGTAGACTTCAGTCTAAAATTATGCAATGAAACTCATATTTCATAATAAGGTAATCAAAAGTGTCATCGTGAAAGATAGGAGGAGAAAGTCTGATGTAGTCACCTTGACCACAACCTGGAAATGTTTGCCCTTTGAGCTCTCATTAGTGACTTGATCATGCCCTGGTGGGAGTTTGGCATTTTCTGATATACAGTACCTTTTTGTGAGCATTGAGAAATGCCCTTAGGTAGATTCAGTGGCTCTTCTCACTCTCAGCAAAAGGCCTCACTTAGAATGCTGTGTGTCTTCTCTGTTTCTAGCAATGAATGCGAAGATTCCTTCAATCCTAAGCGTCCCAGTTTACACCACGTAATCGTACCCTAATTGCCAATGGACAGTATACAGTTCCCTAAGACAAAAAGGAAGGCAGACCTTCGAGCCAGGTGGAATTACTTTCTAGGAGAAACAATGAAGAGAGAATTAATTATAAATAGCTACAAATTTAGACACCTGCTCCTTAATCTGGTTACCTAGAATAGCTCACCCTTACTGCATTTCTGTTTTTACTCTTTTCAAGCTTTCCCCGCTTAGTATGGTTGGAAGAGTGAGCAGAACAGATTGACTAAAGTATAGGTTATGTGTAGATTAATTGGAAAATCAGACAGAAAAATCAATTTGTGCAAAGTTACAGAGAGCCTTAAATATTAAATTCAGAATTCTCAATATATGTAATCTTAACACTTGTACCCCCATAATATGCTAAAAAAAAAAAAAGAAGTCTCAATTTTATTTGATATGTTACGAATGGGGTGTTACCAAAAGTTTTTAACAGGGGAAATTATATTATGAAAGGGATGTATTATTAGATAGATTGGTCTGGAGGCTAGTTTATTAGTATGTTGGAGCTAGGAGGGGGGGAGATGAGAAAAATATCTTAGGCATTCTCGTCACCAGATGAGAAATAGCAGTCACAAGATGGCTGAAAGCAACAAGAAAGGAAAATATCAAGTGACATTCACAAAAACTATGACCCTATTGTCAGGTATATCCTCCTCCTTTCTTCTAGGCTACTAGAGTATTTTAGCCTATCAGTATAATTGTTTTAGAACATGAACAATGACTCCCACTTATTTTAGCAATTCCTATGTATAAGATGATTTACCTGTATTATGTTTTATAATCACCATCAACAACTCATTGATGTAAGTCTCTATTATTCCCATATTACAGATGAGAAAACTGAGACTCAGTTAAGTAACACACTTGATGTTACATGATAAGTAAATTACAGCCAGGATTTGAACTCAAATCTACATAACATCAAAACCCACATGCTTTTCCTATTACAGGGAGTTGACTTTTTGTCAACAGAATATATTACAGCTTTCCCTAAAGATATTAATTTATGAAAGGGTTTGAAAATATTCTTTGCTTGAAGACTAGGCAGTAAACAAATTGACTTAAGTCTAGGCAGATGAGCTCCATTTTTCCAATAGTCAGGTACATTTTCTAATTATGTATTGTGTTTGCTGGATTTTAAGATTATGAAGTATTTTGTACAGGTGAAATTCCAAAGGCTGTACCTTCTTTATGAGAAGGTCAGGTTTTGAGGTAAATCTTTATATAGTTGGCTAAAATCAAGTGACATGCTTAAATGATTTTATTCCTATTGATTCCTTTACAAATAAAGGTTCCTAATACAATGTGTCTGCTTAAATTAACATGTTGGTACTAGAATCTAGTCAATTTCTTTGGGACAGTATCTCTTTAAATGAATATCTGCAGGGTATAGCTAACATCAAAATCCATTTTACAGTATTTTCTAAAGGTTAAAAGGCAGCCTTTTGATTTATAAGCATTATCTGAGTCAGAAAGCTGATTTGATGGTAACATCTTTCCATCAGCAAATAATCACTTTTCCTATTAAGCTTCAAGCAAAAAAAAAAAAAAAAAAAAAAAATCAATACCGGGAACCCATTGGAAAATTCTGTTTAAATGTTTTCAAGAGATAGTGGTTGGAGAGAATTTAAATATGGTCCCTGTATTAATTAGAATACAGGGTGCCCTGAATTCTTTATAGGAATATAATTCTAGTACTTTTTTCTTTTCTTTTCTTTCTTCTTTCTTTTTTTTTTTTTTAGGTTTGTGGTATTATAATAAATGGGAGTGCATTGTCAATTTTGAATGACAATGGATAAAATCTGCCCATATTCTCTCATCTTCTTTTATGCCTACCAGGGCCTGTCTTCTCATAGCTGTGACCTTGGGCCCTGTGTTAACACAAGATATCACAGAGTCATTTGACCAGAAGTATCTCTGCATATTTCCATGGCCTATGATGAACAATGTGCCCTGGGCATCAGGCAATTTCCTGTGTTTACCTGACTCCTAAATTTAATGAAATCCCAAATCTCCCACCAATTTCCATTCTAGTCATTCCTTCTCACATCATTGTATAGAGCAGATGGATTCTTTTTTCGATGCTCTCTGGTCCAGGCTCCGTGACTAAACATCTCAGTGCTACACTGCACACATTGAAAATCCTAACCTGTGTAGATTTTATAGACTACTTCAGGGAACTGTATATTCTTCACTTTCTTAGTCATTTCTTGCCTCACTGGGTGTATGACTAATTCCAAGTAAAGATGTGCTCGGAATATAACAGTACTGGTCTAACCCAATTAGTCAAAAACATAAAACAAAGAAACAACAGCAACAACAAAGAAAAAATATATGTATAAAATTAAGCACCTCATGTTTGTTTCCATTCATTTATTTATTTAGCAGATTTTTATCGAGAGTCTGTGTTTCAAGAACTGTTTCAGGCACTTGCAATATATCAGTGATAGAAATTCTTTCCTCATGAGCTTTCCTTCTCACAGAGGGTAGAGGGGGATTTGAGAGTGGACAACAAATTCTAAGTTGTATAGGTTTAAAAAAAGAGGAATCAAGACAGGCGGAGCTGGAGTGTCAGGGGAGTTGCAAATTTTTAAACTTTATTTTTATTTTTTAGAGACGGGGGTCTCGCTATATTGCCCAGGCTGGAGTCAAATTCCTGGGCACAAGCAATCCTCCAGCCTCAGCCTCCCAAAGTGCTGGGATTACAGGTGTGTACCGCTGTGCCCCACTAAAGTTGAAATTTTAAACACATGGTCAAGGTAGGTCTCATCAGGAAGTGAGAACTGAACAAAGATTCCAAGTGGGTGAAGAAGGAGGCCAGGTGGATATTTGAGGTGAGAGTAAAGGGTAAAGCCAGTCCCCCGTATCTGAAGCAGGAACATGCTTTGTGTGTTTGAAGAACAGGGTGCAGGTGGGGGCGGCTGTAGCAAGGTGAGCACAGGCGAGAGAGTAGGAGGTGAGGTACAAGAGATACAAAAGGCCAGAGCAAGCGGGGCCTGGTTGAGTGGTCAGGGCTGCAATTCAGGCTTTATCCTAAGTGAAATGGGATCTACCGCAGGGTGCTGGGCAGAAGTGTAACAAGACTTGGCTCATGTTTTAAAATGATCACTCCAGTTGCTCACTGGAGAAGTGATTGAAACAGGGACCCCATTTGAACACTATTGTAACCTAGGTGAGAGAGGAAGGTGGGTCTCAGGAGGCGACTGTCAGTGGAAGTGGTAAAAAGTCATTGGATTCTCAGTTCATTTTGAGAGTGGAGCAAGCAGGAATTACTGACAGATCAGATGGGAATTGTGAGAGAAAAATTACAGTCAAGGATGACTTAAAACGAGAGTTTCACATTTTCAGCGTAGTAACATCCTTCTTTATTTCATAATATTATTGTGACAAGTACGCTCATGTAAACACCTGATAAGAATCACATTTACAATATTTCTCTTTGTAGATGTACTGTGTTTTGATTTTGATGTCACATTTCAACATTTTTAAAGTGGACAGAGCATAGAAAAAGATCAATTAACCGGAACCCTCACGGAGGGAATCGATTTTACATTTGACTTTAACTAGAAGAGGCAAATAGAAAGTAAACCAAGACCAGAGATTCAGTTACCATAAAGTAGATTCCAGAAGAAGAGCTGGGATTGTTTTCATGCCTAAGAAATACTATGGTGATAATTGACATTCATAGTGGTGACTGCAAGGAAGATGATGATAATGAATAAGTTGGTTCTAGCACATTTATAGAATAAGCATTCTATAAATGCTTATTTACAAAGCATTTAACCTCCCCTGTACACAACTCACTCATTTTAAAGAAAAAAATTGAAATGTAAGCCTGTGTAAGATTTGTTTTTAAACTGTATAATGTCTTTGTTTGTGTAGTTAACACACTACCGAATGTGTCTTTAGCTAGCCCTCTGTCCTGGTGGTATTTTCAATAGCCACTAACCTTGTCTGGTACAGTATGGGGTTGTAAACTGGCATGGAAATTTAAAGCAGGTTCTTGTTGGTGCACAGCACAAATGAGTTGTATATGGGGATGGTGGTTTTTTCATCTTCAGTTGTCTCTGATGCAGCTTATACGAAATAATTGTTCTGTTAACTGAATGCCACTCTGTAATTGCAAAAAAAAAAAAAGGTTGCAGCTGTTTTGTTGACATTTTGAATGCTTAATAAGTAAATATAGGTTTTTATTAGTATTGTTGTCCTTTTCATAGGTCTGAAATTTTTCTTCTTGAGGGGATTTCCATTTGCCCATTATGGATCACATGAATTATTACAGTATTTAGCTTTTCGTATTGTTAGCTGATAAAAAGCTTTTGTCTACACACTCTGCATACCACAGTGAGGGTAATAAAGTTAAATTGAGACAGTTTTCATCTATAACTGAAACTTCAAAGTTGATAAATTTCACATAGCCCACTTATATTTACAAAGTGAAGAATAAGCCGTCTACTCACAGCATGGCATTATTAGAATCAAAACGTTTTAAAAGTCTGTCCTGGAAGGACTAATAGGAAAGTATGTTCTAATCTTTACATGAAGACTCTGTTCTTGAACTCCCATTACCATGTGATGGCAGTTATATTCTGCAGTTCCCATATTAAGGAAGACCTGAGACTGCATCCCCAAAAGCGTGAGTTTAAAATGTAAGACTGCCATAATATATGTTTTGTTGATGTTAGTCCCAGCAAAGACTAGGAAAGTGCTGGCTATAAATGTCTTTTCCTATTTATCTAAATTTGGACTGCCCAGGAAACTTGAGATTCTCCATTAAGAGTCTCTTTAATTAATTGGGCCAGCCTTTAAAATGATACTACACTTTTAAAACAGATTATGTTTTCCTGTATTGTGGTTTGCACCTTTATGAATCAAATTGATATGAAAAAAGAAGAAAATTAAACTTTGCATCTCAATATAAAATATTCAACATATTTGACTTTAATTTTTCTTTACAATACTCAAACTGATTCATTAAAGTTAGTGTTTATCTGCTTAACAGTTTAGGGAATAATTTGACAATTTGGTGGTTTTCTTGAGATTATCCTTCTCTTAAAAGTGCCAGTATTTTAAAATAACATTCTTGTAATTTTACATGCTTTTGTGATGCAGTACTGTTTTGTTATATACTTTTGACTTGGATTATTTCCATTTGCATTTGTTTATGTAATTTCAGGTAGAATACTAAACATCTGAGTTCTGGATGATACTACTAAACTAATAATTACAGAGGGGTTTTTTTGTTGTTTTTTTTTTTTTTTTTTTTTTTTTTTTAAATCCTTTTCTTGTATATCCAGTGGAGTAATCCAGATTTTTTCAAGGTTTCACTTTTAACAGACTGTCCAAGAACTGTGGATAATGATAGATGCTTGGGTGCCTATATAATCAGTCATTTCTTCTTGGCATTGAAATTTATTTTTCTACATAAATTCATAGGTAACATAAACTACATAGATATGCTTGAAGAACAAGTATTGATTTTGTAAATTCTTAATATTTTTTAAATGTAGGCAAAAAAGTCCTCAATATGGCAAATGGTATGAGGTTTGGTAATCTACACAGAGCAAGTCAACAGCTAACAGGGTAACTATTAAGCCTAGACTTCTTTTGGTGATACGTTGTTTCATAGTATATGTGGCATCTTAGACAAGCCACTAACAGACTCTTTATCTCATTTATAGAAGGAACTATGAAGACCTCATCTGCCATAAAGCAGGAGCCTAGTTTATTCCCAGGGGACCTTCTGGTTCTATGTCTTGAGGATTTTCTTCAGAGTTGACTGCTATGATCAATACTTTCTTTTCCTATGACACAGCACAATAAATTGATGACTCTGGCCATGATAAATAGAAATGTCCCATCTGCTGCTATGTACCATTTTTACTTTACATTCCATCATCAACAAAATGCTGCAACAGCACTGCCAACTGCAAGAACAACTCTTGAAAAATTTTTCCTCTTTCCATTTCTACTCAATAATGCATTTTAGATCTATATCCTTTAGTTGCTTTTTCTTAGGCTCTCAAAGTTTAAGCATAAGCATTTTACCAACTCTGATTTGGGTTTCTAACCCACAGGTACTGCATCCCTGCTTGGTTTATATTTTAAACATCAATACCACTTAATATTCCTTCCTTTTCGTCTAACAAGTAACTTCATACATTCTCACTAAATCTGTGTAAATTGTTTGGGAACATAATCACATACTGTTTTATTTCGAGAGTGGTTGTCAGTCATTTTAAACTCTCTTGAATGAGTTATTTTTGTGAGTTTTTCAAATTTTGAGGAAATAGAATGTAATATAATACATTCTATTATGAATAGTTTTATAATAACTATTGGGTCCAAAGTCATCGTCTTTTTTTTTTTTTTTTTTTTTTTTTTAATGAGAATTGTGGGCTTGGTTTCAAAGCTCCCAATATCTTGGTGTGCTTATCATGTGGTCATAATTCTCAGTTATTCTTTGAAAAGTTAGCTTATTTGAATAATTTTTAGATACAAGTTCCATGTAAAAAGTGAAAAATAAATAAGGAAAATGGATATTTCTACCAATCACTCTAAGGCAGAAATGACAATTGATGAGGCTGTGTAGTGTACTTGGAAAAGCCCTGGACAGAGAGACTTGCGGGCTTCAGCCACACATTGGCACTGGCTTCGTGCCCACACCAAGCCACTTAACTGCTCTGGGCTTCGTTATCACCACAGTTCCTTCTAGCTGGACTACTTTGTGAGTCTGCTCTTTTATGGACTGTTTATTTCAGCTCACCATTCCATTTTACTGTGAGCTTCACTCAACATTTTCTTACTCTGAGCCCTTCTTTACATTATACTTCCCACTGGCTTTTTTTTTTGTAATTAATGACTGCTCGAGTTGTTTATTACACCATTATTATTTTGACTAAATAATTAAATCATTAACCAACTTGAGTTTCTCTGTTCCTCTTCGTTTTCAAGGACACCAGTTGGGGGATGTAATTAATCCTACATTCCTGAGACCCTCTGACATTCTTTGTAATATGATCCTTTCCTATTGGTCCAGTATTGGTGCACAGCACTAGTGATTATTGTGTGTGGAGATGCCAGTCACCTTGAAGATGCCCTACTACCTCCTGCCCACTGTGAGCTAGCCCTGCTCATAGAGTATCACACGTAACTCAGTGAGCTACGCAGGGAACTATCCTCTGAAGAGACACTAAAACTTCCAGTTAAATACTCGGACTGTCATTTGAACTAATTACCTATCTCGCTCTAAATGACTATTCTGTTAAGTCCCTCTGTCTCACTTCCTCCTCTGCCTCAGTCACCATAATAAGTAGTCTTCTCAGGTAACCCACACCATCCAGACCCCCAGACCTGATCCCCACCCTGCTCCATTCATTGCCCAGTCCAGTGTCTCTCAAGGATTTTGCATTATTACCTCATCAATGAGTGTTTTTAGATGTTGCTTTTCCAAACCACTCTCTCTACCCCTTATCCTCCATGAAATTTTGATAACTACAGATATACTATATATCTATTTAATGTATTGCATATATGTATACAGTATATATGTGTCTTAGACACACAAAAAATTAGGTTCACCTCCAAGAACCAATTTTGTCTCCTTAAGAACAATGTCACTCCTACTGAGGATGTACCATCTAGTCTGATTTATATCTTTTACTTCTCTACCAGTTTCCCAGAGCTTTCCCCCATGTGAATATCTTGCTCTTCTAGATCTAATCTATTGCTATTGGGCAACTGGGTTGTTTCAAATTTTGGTTATTAAAAGCAATGTTTCTATGTGCATTTGTATATAAGCACCCTGGCACAGACGTATGTTTCTTTATTATGTATATGTAGGGAAACTACATATACATGGAACTGCATACTGCATATGGAACTTCTATATACGTGGAACTGCATGGTCACAGAGTATTTGTATTTCTTTCTAGACAATACCAAACTGTTTTCCAAAGTGCTTGAATCAATTTATACTTTCATCAGCAGTCTATGAGTTTCTTTTGTTCATCAGCAGTCTATGAGTTCCTACATACTTACCACCACTTGGGTTGTTTCTCTTTTTAAATATCATGTGAGCAATAGTATCTTATTGTTCTTAACTTTGCATTTCTTAATTACTAATTAGGTAAAGCATCTTTTAAATAAGTTTATTGGTTATTTGTAGTTCTACCCTTTTTTTGTGAAATGCCTATTCAGATGTTTTACTCATTTTTAAATTTAGTTGTCTAAATTTCTTATTGATTTTTAGAAAATGTTTATGTATTTTAAGTGCATGTTCTCTGGCTATGTGTGTTACAAAGATTCTCATTCTGTGTTCATTGGTTTTTTACTTTTTCTATGGTGTCTTTTGGGTACTTATTTTGATGTAAGTAAATTTGTCTTTTCTTTTATAGTTAGTGCTCTTAAGTCTTGTTAATAAATCATTCCCTATCCAAAAGCCAGGAAAATATTTTCCTATAATGTCTTCTGAAAGTGTTTCTGTTTGGTTTTGTTACATTTTTTGGAAGAGTGATTCTTTTCTAAACAATCTACAGAGCCATCCCTAGCGCATTACAAGAGTCCAAATCAGCAGAATTCTGTTTCTCAGCTCTCAATTGTGTTTTCTTGACCTATTGATCATCCCTGTACAATATGCATAGGTTTAATTACTATAGCTTTGATAATAGGCCCTGATATTTTGAATAACAAGTTCTTCCATCTTGTTGACTTATTGAAAGGTATGTTAGCTATTCTTGGCCATTTCTACTTCCATATAACTTTTAGAATCAGCTTATTTAGTTCCATGAAAAAACATGTTGGATTTGATAGGGATTCTTTTGAATTTCTAAATCAATTTGGAGAGAATTGAAATCTTTACAGAAGTGAATCTTCCAAACCATGAATATGGTTTATTCTGCTTTTACTGAATTTTTCTTTAATGTCTCTCAGTAAAGTTTTATCGCTTTCTTTGAAAAAGTCTTACATATCTTGTTAGATTTATTCTTAGGTACTTAATATTTTCTATGTTAATGTTAGTGTTATATTAAAGCATTAGAAAAATTCAGTTTCTAACTGTTTATATATAGAAATACAATAGATTTTTGATTATAGATTTGTATTAACCCACCTTGACAAATTTTATTCATTTCTTTGTAGATTTTTCTAGATAGTCCAAGGATGTAATTATATAATATGCAAAAAATATATATGCTTCTTCCTTTATAATTTTAATATACATATATATTTTTCTTGCCTAATTTTGCTGAGTAGGATCTCCAGAACAATGTTGAATGCCATTCCTAGTCTCATAAGAACATATTTCAGAATTTCACAATTTTGTATGATAATTGATGTATACTTTTTGCAGATACTTTTTAAATTATCCAAATAAGGAGTTGAACTGATTTTATGTTATAATGTTGCTGTCATTATTTTCAGCCTGCCACTGGATACTTGCTTTCCTGGCAACCTCAGCTCTCTGAGATGTTCAAGAAAAGTTAGGGTATTGTATTAATAGTTTAGATTTTTCTCAATAGTAGAGTGTGAGCAAGACTCCTGTTTTAAAATTAATTTTATTGAAGCATATTTTACACATCATATAATTTATCCTTTCCGATGACAATTCAATGATTTTAAAATAAATTTACCAAGTTGTGCAATCATCACCATAAATCCATTTTAGAACATTTTCATCATTCTAATATGATACTGTCACTGGGATGACCCTGACAGAATAGTTGGAAAATTTTCACAGTTTTTCTCTGGTCTCTTTATCTATAGACACAGCTGCTCAAGGACACCAGATGGCCTGGATGCCACAAATAGCCACGTGACTCCCCACCAGATGCCAGAGGAAGTCCAGACCCACACAAAACTGATGCAGATCGGAGCAAATGACCTCCAATTACCTTTAGCTTATTAACATATCATTATGATACTAAAAATCCCTCCTCTAGGAGAGGGTTGCCACCATTGTGTGTACATGTGATGCATGAGGAAGCACGTATGTGAACTGTGCCTGCACATCTGAAATTCCACCCTGTTCATGCTTACACACCTCCACCTCCCTGTATCTAACTCTATAAAACTCCCATAACTCTCACTGCTCTGGAAGAAGGAGGTGCCTTTAGAATGTGACCTACCCTTCTCCATTCTTTTGCCACTGAATAAAACCTGAATGCTTTGTCAATTGGACATTCTTTCCTTGAGGCTGATATAAAGTAGGGAAAGAACAGTTTTTGCAGTGACAATTCTTTAATGCTCATTTGCTGTTAATTCCCATCCCCCACCCTCTAACTGCCCCATCCCAGTAACCACTAATCTATTTTCTGTTTTCAGTTTGGGATCACTATTTCTGCCAGTTTTCTACATCCTTGGCAGAAACGGAAACACTCAGTTTAGGGTGTTTATTTGTGTATTTACAGATAATTTGAAGTTTTTAGTTACACTGTTGACATGTTTTTACTTTTTATGTCTGTGGTTTATTATATCACTTTTGTATTTTAAATACTTAGGACTATTTCTATCTGTATGCGTTATTATTTTCTCAGAGAAGTGTTTAGTTTTCCATGTCTTTGTATTTTAGGTGTATGAACTGTAAACAGGATATGGTTCAATTTTTCTTATTTTTAATTCAGTAAGAGAATCTTTATCTTTTAATAGGGGAATCAGTACATTTTAATTTATTGTGATTACATATTTTCAGAATCTTACTCCTGTTTTCTTTTAGCAATGTCTTTTCTTTGCTGCTTTCCCCACACTTTCCATCCTTTTATTGGATTGAGTTATTTATTTTATTTTTTATTTTAAAATAATTATAGATCCATGGGAAATTGCAAAAATAATACAGATGAGACAGGGAACTGGAAGGCACTGCTTTGGACATTGTTTTGGGCATTGCTTAATTGTGCAAACATTGTTTAACTGAGTTGGGAAGTCTCAAAACAAAGTTTCAAACTACCCTAATCAAAACAAGATGGAGGCAGGATGAATTCCAACAAGTTAGAACCAAGATGGTGGAAAAAGTGACTACCTCTTGACCTAACAGATGCATTATACACTTCATTACCATAAACATTTCTAAGGAAACCTCCCACTCACATCATGTACCTGACACCATGACACTTCCTGTTTGACCATATTTAGTCAAAGGGAGGACATTATCCTAATTCTAGGAAAACACCACTCCTTTCTAAGAAATAACATGAATATTCCTCCCCTTGTCTACCCTATAATTAAGCTGTTGCTTAAATAGAGGGTCCAAAGGAACCATGAGGCTGGTTGTCCTCCACAGGAAGAATTAGTCTCTACTCTGTTTGTGAAGTAGATTTTCTGTACTTTCTAAATAAAACTCGCTTTCACTTTATACTGTTGTCTCATTCCTGAGTTCTTTCTTGAGTGACGCCAAGGACCCACTGGGACTTCACGTGATTCCCAGTATTTGTAGTCACTTTTCTGTGTCACAGAGAGGTCCCATGTACCCTTTATTCAGTTTTTCCCAATGTTTATATCTTACATAATTATAGAACAAAATCAAAAACCACAGAATTGACATTGCTACAATGTTTGTGTGTACTTCCAGGTCATTTTATCACACGTACATTTGTAAAACCACCACCACAAGCAGGACACAGAACTCCATCACCACAAAGGTCTCCTTGGTGCTGCCCAGTTACAGTCACACCCTCCCTGTCTCTCTCACCCTCTCTAACCCCAGGCAACATGAATCCTTTTTCCATCTCTAGCATTTTTTCATTTCAATAATGTTTTATAAGTGGAATCATATGGTATGTGACCTTTTGAAATTGGCTTTTTTTTTTCACTCAGCGAACTGCCTTGAGATTCATCCAGCTTGTTGCCTATATCGATAGTTTGTTCCTTTTACTGCTGGGCAGTATTTCATGGTGTGGATACACTACAGTTTATCTACCAAGCAGGGGGTGGATGTTCAGGTTCCTCACTAGGCGACCAGTGATACCTGGCTGGGAGGGGAAGGACATCATTTTACTGCTACTGACAGCAGAGGGGTCAGGGGTACTGAGGGTGAGCAGGCTCTTCTTACAGCTGGGTGGTCTTTCCACTCAGTCTCCTATGACACTACCCCTTTGGGGACAGGGAAGAGGAAGATACCTCATTAATGAAGGATGAATGCTAAAGTTCAGGCTCTCCACATGGCCCTCACTGACACTGTGTGTGTGTGTGTGTGTGTGTGCACTCATGCATACTTCCTAGAACAGGATGAAAGTCCTGGCTCCCTGCCTGTTCTTCCCTGTTACTACTACTCTGGGTGTGGCAGGAGCAGCCTCATTATAGCTGGGCCAGGTGGCAGTCTTAGCTCCCAACTGGGACTTTTCTGACACTTCGTGGGGGGTTGCAATTTTTCTTCCCATAGTGTTTAACTCTACTGGGATGTTTGCAAGTTTTCTGTCTTGCTAGGCTGCCCTCTTCCTGATTCCTTAACTAGGGAGAATAGGTGTTCTTAGAGCTTTTTTGTCTGCCCATTGGTTTATATTAGCATTCTGGTTGTAGTGTCTGATAGTTTGAGCTTTATTTAGTCCCCTTTCTTCAATACTGATTTGGAAAGGGTTTATATTCCTTCTTGTATTTTGATAACTACCCTCAAATACCTGACTAATTCTAAAATATATCCATATATGTATACCTTACCAGAGATCTTAGAATGCTCTACTTTGATAACGAGATTCAATTTCTTGCATATTAGCATTGTCATGTATTTTAGTTTCATCTCATTTATAAATTCTCCCAAATTTAAATTTTTATTTCAAGCCCCTCTTATACTCACCTCTTATTTTAACTTCCCAATATGTTTACCAGTTTCTTTATTTAGCATTGTTTCTTGCTTCCTGTTCCTTGCTTCCTGAATCAATTACATTCTTCCTGAAATACATGCTTAATAGCTTTTTATCGAGAGTAAATGGTGATAGTCTTTTTTTTTTTCTTTTACTCACCAAGAAGACCTTAATGTTCCCCTCAGCTTGACTAAAGCTTAGATAGGCTTCTAAGACCCCTGACTTCTGTTAAATAAAATTTGTAGGAGGCCATTGATTTGAATTAAGCACCTGCACTAGGCCCAGAGACCAAACCAATATGAAGTTCAATCACAGTAATGAACTTCAGTTAATTGCAAGGAAGCTCTGTAACCAATTAACCAGTTAAACTGTAACTACTTAAGCTGTCTCTCTACTTCACGTCCATTTTCTATAAATGCTGCCTAATCATGTTGTTGACCAGAGTTCTTAGAACCTATTCTGGTTTTGAGGGCTGCCCAGTTTGCAAATCATCTTCCCTCCACCCCCAAATCTCAGTTAAGTTTGAACTGTCTAAGGTTTTTCCTTTTAATGGATTGGCGTATCCAGCAGGATCTGAAACAGAAATTCCAGTGACCATGGTCAGGGGCCATTGAGGCACCAGGAGAAAAGGCCCGTTGTGCCCATTGATATCTCAGGGCAACTGGAAGTCGTGGTGAGTTCTCTCTCAGGTTCCAAGCTCCACTAATTTGTGTTCTGAGCTCTCTGTGTTTATCTGAGCAATTTGACCTGGAATGGGTTCAGAAGTACCAACAGGAACAAGACAGGGTGCTCTAGGGAGATCTCAGTTGCCTGACTGGCTCAGACAGAAACTAGACTGGGTCCGTAGTTGGATTAGTGTTAAGAAGCCCCAGGTAAGTTAAGAAGCCCCAGGTAAGGTAAGCTCATTTAGAAATACTTTCTGTGAAATATTCTGGGCATGAAATAAAACAAGAAGTATTTCCTATAGGAACTGAAAAAGCATTAACTGCTTTATTTGTAAATAAATTTGTCCTGAACCTAGCAGTCTAATTAAGAAACATAAACTGGAATGGGAAGTTACAAAAATGGCTGAATTTTTAGCTTTAACTGAACATTTTGAGAGAACTTTGACTTTTTTTGAGACAGAGTCTTGCTCTGTTGCCCAGGCTGGAGTGCAGTGGTTAGCTCACTGCAACCTGAAACTCAGGCTGAGCTCAGGCTATCCTCCTGCTTTAGTCTCCTGAATAGCTGGGACTACAAGTGCACACCGCCACATCTGGCTAATTTTTCTTTTCTTTTTGTAGAGACAGGGGTCTCACTATATTTCCCAGGCTAGTCTCAAACTCCTGGGCTTGTTTGTTTGTTTGTTTGTTGTACATAATGGGTTTTACAATGGGTTTGTTTCAATCCAAGGAGTTTAGAATTCATTTATCTGAAACACTAGCCAATTTCATGCATAAAACATATGGACCCAGAACTTGTGCATCTTTCGGGAAGAACAGGTTAACCTTACTAGAGGTAACTTAGAATTAAAGTGGCCACCATGAGGAAGTTTTGAGTTAGAGAAGATTGTTTATTTGCAGGGTACATTAGGAAAGGATCAAACTCCACAAAACCATAGAATGCATTTTTAATTGGTATGCAGAGGCATTTAAAAGATTAATTGAATCAAAAATTTTGCCTCTCTAATGATGCTTTACAGAAGGTAAATGAAAAGCTTAAGCAACAAATAGAGGACATGATGAAAAAGGATTGTGCCCTGACTCAGTTACCCTGACTGCTCCTCCTCCCCATCCATCTTTACCGCAAGTCCCTGAGTCCACCGACCTTTTTGACAAATTACCTTTTCATCTTGAGAATAATAGAAGAGAGAAAGCTAGACAAATGGCTTACAAAGTGAGACCACGTGAACGACCAGGCTTGCCTGCCAAAACCACTTTCCTCCATGGTTGAAAGCTGAGCTCACAGTCCTCATTAGAGACTTTCCTAATCCAGGAGAAAATCCTCAAAAATTTACCAAGGAATTAGAATTCACACAGAAGTTTATCATCCAGGACTCCCTGATATTTACCAATTTATTCACATGATATTGAGACCTGGTGGAACTTGTAAATTAATGGCAA
The DNA here is from genome assembly GCF_040939455.1 of Microcebus murinus. Classification (NCBI taxonomy): domain Eukaryota; kingdom Metazoa; phylum Chordata; class Mammalia; order Primates; family Cheirogaleidae; genus Microcebus; species Microcebus murinus. The sequence continues at coordinate 131,522,476 of NC_134104.1, read as the reverse complement.
CATCAGAATGGAAAGAAATTGAGGAGGATATTAACAGTTCCTCTAAAAATGCCTCAAGAGAAAGGCCAAAAAGAGCTAGAAGAATTTCTGAGAATCTTTTGAATTCAATGCTTAAGGTTTTCTGTAGAAAATTGCTTGGTCCATCATACAGTCTTGCCAGTAGAGGAAAGATGAACCAGTTTCAGATTCCAGAGCTCATTTAGAAATACTTTCTGTGAAATATTCTGGGCATGAAATAAAACAAGAAGTATTTCCTATAGGAACTGAAAAAAGCATTAACTGCTTTATTTGTAAATAAATTTGTCCTGAACCTAGCAGTCTAATTAAGAAACATAAACTGGAATGGGAAGTTACAAAAATGGCTGAATTTGTAGCTTTAACTGAACATTTTGAGAGAACTTTGACTTTTTTTGAGACAGAGTCTTGCTCTGTTGCCCAGGCTGGAGTGCAGTGGTTAGCTCACTGCAACCTGAAACTCAGGCTGAGCTCAGGCTATCCTCCTGCTTTAGTCTCCTGAGTAGCTGGGACTACAAGTGTACACCACCACACCTGGCTAATTTTTCTTTTCTTTTTGTAGAGACAGAGGTCTCACTATATTTCTCAGGCTAGTCTCAAACTCATTGGCTCAAGCAATCTTCCCTTCCTCAGTATTCCAAAGTGAGGGGATTACAGGTGTGGGCCACCACACCTGGCCAAAAAATTGCCAGCTAGAAGAGAAGGAAAGCTTCTGTCCATGAAGCAGAAAGTTGTGGCTGTCACCAAGAACAAACTGAGGGAAACTATAAGAAGATGGCATTGGAAAATTCCAAGGCAGCAGCCTGGGAGGCCAAGGTGAAAAATCAGCCCATGGCCCAGCAGCTGGAGATTGACACTATGCAGGCCAGCAACTGTGAGGATGGTACAACAGCTGCAGGGCAAGTCTGGACTCTTCTGGAGCAGCTGGAGAATCCATCTGGGAGACACCTTGAACCAGGCCTGGAGCCAGGTGGAGAGCAAGCAGAATGCAGAGCTGGTCACACTCTAGCAGGAACTCAGGGAGGTCAGCAAAGGAGCTGATGGAAAAATGGAAGGCTGCACAGTAGGAGGAGCAGGTGTGGAAGGCCAAAGTGGGTACCACCTAGAAACTCCAGAAGTCATGGGTCTTAGTGAATCATCTCACAGAGACTATAGAGAAGCTAAAAGGAGAACTGGAATTCAGATCAGGTGAGGGAGCATACCTAGCATATGGAGGCAAAGCTGGAGAAGCACATGGAAACTGCAGCTGACGAGATGGAACTATACCAAGGGGGTGGCGGGGTTGAGGCAATTTTTGTTATAATTTCAATCTCAGCTTGATGCAGTCAAAATGAAGCCCATAGCTGTAAAACTGAACCTGAGTATCAAGAAAATGTTAAATCAGCTGGTGATGAAATGGTTAGGTTTTATAATTTAATGAAATCTATAAGATTGGTTCATGTCAAGTCTCTTATGATGATCAATTTGATAGTACATTGCACCTGATTTGGAGAAACAAAATGTGTATCTGAAAAAAATGTAAATTGAATGTTTAGTGTGGACTCACAGAGGACCTGGATGGCCACTAGATCTTCCCTGAATTCTTGAAGCTTCCATTGTTAAGAGCCCTGCATTCCATGACTCATGGAATAGGCAAGATGATACAAATATGAAACAATATTAATGAAGTGACCATTCTAAAATTGTTAAAATGATTTATGACTAGTGTTTGGTTTGTCAACCCCATAGTCCTGGGATTACAAAACTCTGAATGGCATGTTTCCGCTACCTAATGAACCATTTGAACATTGACAGTGAGGTTTCATTCAATGACCACCTTCAACAGGACATGAATCGAATACATGAATATTATCTTATAATCTAGTAAAATGAATCTTACTGCAGTTTCACTTTGGGGGGGGGGGTTCAGTACCCACGGTAAACTGCAGTCCAGTAATAGGTGGGTATGGTATAATAAGATACTTTGAGAGAGGGACCACATTCACATAACTTTTATTATACTATATTGTTCCAATTTTTCTATTTTATTATTAAGCTCTTACTGTGCTTAATTTATAAATTAAACTTTATCATAGATATGTATGTATAGAGAAAAACATACTGTATATAGGGTTTGGTATTATCTGTGGTTTCAGGCATCCTCTGGGGGTGTTGTAACATATTCTCCACAGATGGGGGGACTACTGTATGCTCTGGTACTGCTCTCTTTGGTTTCCTGCATAGGAGAGCTGATTCTATGATGGTAGCCAAGAAGTTATTAGAAAATGTTTATTAAGTAATAGAACTTTATGAAATGTGAGTCATTTCTAAGTTAAAATACTAAAACATTAATTGCTGAGTATAAGTTTAAAGTATATGTATTTTGACATCTTGTTTTTCTACAGTATAGAGAAACTAGATATATTTGGGTCTGTTCATAAACATGAAACATTGTGTTATGAGGAAACATGTTTCTAAAAGTTATAAAATGGTATTCATCTACCAATCGTTGATATAAAATGGTTCAGAACTGCTTGTTTTCTAGGTTTTCATGGGAAGTAGGGGTTGCAGAGAGTTGGAAATTCTAATCAATATATAATAATTGAGACTAGAGGTGATAAGGAAAATTACTCCTTATGGGAGTAGAGGGGTATGATTTTGGTAAATGAAACTTACATGAAAGATGCATTTTTTTGTTGGGGGGACAGAAAGGAGAGTGTTTTTGTCCTAGAGTGGAGCAACTGGTTATTCATGGTGAGAGGGAGGAAATGTGTAGAGCAAATAACTGAAGGCATAAGAAGGTTGTTAGAGATGAGAGCCTGACCAAAAGCAGAGAATTGTTAAATAAAATTTGTTGGAGGCCATTAATTTGGACCAAGCTTCTATGCTGGGCCCTGCAGACCAAACCAAAGCAAGTTGAGATTCAATCACAGAAGCTGAGCTTCAGTTTATTGCAGGAGGCGCTGTAACCACTTAAGCTGCCTCTATACTTTGCTTCTGTGTTCTGTAAGTGCTGTCTGATCACGTTGTTCACCAGAGTTCTTAGAACATATTCTGGTTATGAGGGCTGCCTGATTCAGAAATTGGTCCCCTCACCCTTCCCTCAAGCTGAGATAAATTAAAACTTGTCCAAGTTTTTCCTTTTAGGACCTCCCTCTTCTTAGAGCATTTACCTTAGAAAAGTTGGAATTGTAAATACTTTCTCTGCCCCTTTGAGGTGTAAATCTTCTCCCAGTCTCTTGCTAGTTTTAAAACTCAGGAATGTCTTGGGAGCCATCCCTGTGAAATGTACTCAGCAAGACAGACAGTGCTCCATCTCCCAGTTTCCGTGGGAGAGGAGTAACCTAACTGCTATAAGCGACAGTTAGCAAACACAGATATCCTAATAAAGTTGACTGACTTCCCCACTGACGTCTTTCAGTTTTTTTTCACTAGCTCATCCCAGTGCATAAAAAATCCTGCTGCCTTTTGTTGCAGTAGAGTTCAGTCTTCCTCTCCAATTGCAGTAGTCCGGTGTGAATTCTTTGCTTGTTTAACTCCATCAAGTGTAGTTTCTTTTTCTTTTAAAAAAAATGTTTAATTGACACATAATTGTACATGTTTATGAGGTACAGAGTGTTATTTTGATATATGTATACAATGGATAATGATCAAATCAGGGTAATTAGCATAGCCATTATATCAAACATTTATCGTTTCTTTTTGTTGGGAACATTCAAAATCTTCTTGCCTAGCTATTTTGAAAATACACAATAAATGGTTAACTATAGTCACCCTACAGTGTTACAGAACACTAGAACTTACTCCTCCTATCTAGCTGTAATTTGATAACTCTCCATGTCTTTATCTCACCTCTCCTGTATGAGAGATTAATTTAGAAGAAAACTCAATTATTTTTCCTTCTGCACACTAAAGATATTATAGAAAACAATGCATGCTAATGAATTTTAATTTGTTTTTAAAGCAAATGTCCTCAAGGACACATATCTTTAAAAAATTTTTTTATTGCAGTAAGATATTACCACAATAAAAACTTACCATTTTAGCCATTTTTAAGTGCACAGTTATATGTCCTTAAGTATATTCACATTGTTGTGTAACCATCACCACCATATATCTCCAGAACTTTTTCCATTGTCCCCAACTGAAACTCTGTACTCATTAAACAGAAACTCACATTCTCCCATCTCTAAGCCCCTGGCAACCACAATTGTATTTTCCATCTTTATGAATTTGCCTACTTTAGGTACTGCATATAAGTGGAATAAAAATATTTGTCCTTTTGTCACTAGCTTATTTCCTTGGCATAATGTCTTTAAGGTCCATGTTGTAACATGTTTCAGAATTTTCGTTTTTGAAGGAAACTAACATTCCATTTTATGTACATGCCACATTGTGTTTACCCATTCATCCATTGAATTGGGACACTAGGGTTGCTTTCATCTTTTGGCTATTGTGAATAATGCTGCTATGAACATGGTGTACAAATATCTCTAAGATTTTGCTTTCAATTCTTTTGGGTATATACACATAAGTGGAATTGCTGACTCATAAGGTAATTCTACGTTTAGTTTTTTGAGGAATAACTATACTTTAGTTTTTCACAGAAGTTCTACAATTTTACATTCCTACCAGCAATGTACAAGAGTTCAATTTCTCAAAATCCTTGCCATACCTATTCTTTTTCTTTTCAATAGCCACTCCAATGGGTGTAAAGTAGTATCTCATTGTGGTTTTGATTTTCATTTTCCTAATAATTAGTGATGTTGAGCATCTTTTCCTTTGCTTGTTTAACGCCATCCGGTGCAGTTTCTTTTTCTTTTTAAAAATTACGTTTAATTGGCATATGATTGTACATACTGTATATGCTTATTGGTCATTTGTATATTTTCTTTGGAGAAATGTCTATTCAAGTTCTTTGTCCATTTTTTAATTTGGGCTGTTTTTGTTGCTGTTATTGAGTTGTACGAGTTCTTCATATATTCTGGATATAAATCGTTCATCAGATATGATTTGCAAATATTTTCTCGTGGTTAATTTTTTTCTCATGATTAATAGAAAACCTTTGGACAGAGTTATATTAAAAAAATTTAGACTGATACTATTTCCACCCATCAGTTATTTTGAAGCATGCTAAGTCTTAAGATAAGAATGATTGGCTAATTCATTTAGCATTTCCTAAACACGTATCTTATGTCCTAATGTTACATGTCTGGGGATACAGAGATGGTGACAGAGTTCCTACCTTCAAAGATCTTATAGTGAAGAGGCATCTAATGATAATGTTGGGAAGGAGATTAAAGTAGTATGTATGTGTATAACATTGGCACTTCCCTACTTTTCAAGTCTGATCTCATTTCGTACTATGCTTCTAGCCATGCTTTTCTTGTCTTTGACTTTTGCATATCTCCTGCACCTGGAAAATGCCACATCTCTCTTGATCTACTCTCTATCCCCAACAACTAATTCCTAATCATTTTCCAAGTTTACTTTAAAAGTCATCTATCTCTTCAGTGATGACTCCTCTGCTGGCTTCCTAATTCTTCTAGTTGCTATAGCACTAGCAGACCTATAGCCCTCTTCTGGACACTCTTAACACTTGTTATTACTTCTTTAATGTTTGTTTCCCCCACTTTATTCTAGATTCTCTAAAGTCAGAGAGTTGGTTTACCATTGTCTTTGCCCATCCCTACCCTGCTATTCCTTTGCAGTGAATATGCAATGGCTTTGTGATGTATCAACTTGGCCAGGTTGAAGTATTTCTCCTGGAATTTCTGGTTAAGGACTGCTACAAGGGAGAGTCTCTCTCCAGGGCTGGAGAGTGGAAGGAAGGCTGCAGCCATTTTGCAGCAAACACATGTTGTTGCTGATTTACTAACTTGCTTTGTTAGTGTGAAACGGCAGCTGGGCCAGCTGCATGTGTTTCCTCACTGTGAAGGACGGTCCTGGGTTTCACAGTATTCACTTGTCACCAATGTCAGAGGCAACAAGAATGGACAGAGATTTCACTCTGTCCTTGTAGAATTCCAGATTACTCTTAATCTTCCTTTCCTGCCTACCTGCCATGTGGACTTCAGGCTCTAGCCTCAGACATAGCGACAGCATATACATCACCTATTGGCTCTATTTCTCTGGTTGAATGCTTACTAAGCTCGAGAAGATTTTTTTTCCTTTGTAGCTCATATAAAGAGGACACTTGTTAACTTATATATCAGATGTTTCTTCCACTAGAAGGATAAGACAGTAGTTAAAAGCAACAATCAGGAAAAAATATCTTATGTTTCAATCTTGGCTCTGACAACTACTAGCCTTCATTCAGGTCCCTTATCTGTAAAGTGGGAATATTTATGATACCTACCTGATAAACTTGTTATAAGGATTAAATAAGGTATTTATAGGTCAATGCCTGGCATATATAAGCAACATATTTGAATTTGATGGCTAAAAATATAATAGAAATAATGGACTACAAAACTCTTTGGGAGAGCAGGAATCTTTTCTTTCTTGTTTAGAACTTAGATCATAGCACCTTAACAGATCAACACCTAAGTGGACATATAGGAATAACATTTATCGGGTGTTGGGCAGGTGGGGGGGAGGGGATGGCTATATACATACATAATGAGTGCGATGCACACCAACCGGGGGATGGACACACTTGAAGCTCTGACTGGAGGCAAGCTTGAGGCAAGGGGAGGCAAGGGCAATATACATAACCTTAACATTTGTACCCCCATAATATGCTGAAAAAAAAAAGAATGCCTAGCACATAGTAGGTGCTCAAAACTTGACTTGCATTGAATACTTTCCTGTTTAATCTCAATCTCAAGGGCTAACAGTTGTTAATGTACTAGTGTTTTTCTTTGTTTGGTTTTCAATCTTTTATCCATCTAATATATCAGAGATATATACCACACCCCTCTTGGTATTAGTAGGCTACTAAGGCAGTGATTCACACTCTGAGGTGAGGGAGTGATTCAGAATCTTAGGGTTCTGGAGTGGAGGAAGGCAAACTGAAAAATCTCCACAGGTGATGCTATGTATCCACTTCTATGACTGTGTCTTCTTCAAGGATGGTTTCTTTTGTACCACGGTCAATGGTATTAAACTTTCTACAAAGTGTTAGTAAGTGTTAGAAATGCCAATGGGGGCATACACAAGGTCCAGATAGGTGAAAAGAAATTTATTTTAACGTCTGCATACAGATGGGCTGAGTCCAAGATAGTGTCAGCTCCAAAATGGTGGGCATCCAGGGCTTTTATAGTTGGGCTTGGATGGGCTCTCAAAGGGGCGGGGCCAATTTAAAGTAAAGTTCCCGTGGAACCTCCCACCAGCCTGTAGGTCCAGCCTAACAGTAAGTGTTGCAAAATGACAACCTGCTTAATAAATACAAGGGCATTTTCTTCTTGAATATTCACTGGAATGCCAATCAAAGTAAAGTTCATAAGATAAAAACACAGAGGCTTATTTTGTTTATTTTTGTAAATAGAAAGTGATTTATTAATTTAATAATTCACTCTTTTTTTTAATTTATTTTTTTATTTCGTCATATTATGGGGGTACAGATTTTAAGGTTTCAATAAATGCCCTTTCCCCCTTCCCCCCACAAGTCTGAGTTTCCAGCATGACCATCCCCCAGATGGTGCACATCTCACTCATTATGTATGTATATACCCACCACCTTCCCCCTCCCATGTGCCCAATACCCTATTACTGTAGTACCTATGTGTCCACTTAGGTGCTGCTCAGTTAATACCAGTTTGCTGGTGAGTATATGTTCACTCTTAAAATCCCTCCTTGCATCTTTTCTTCTGTAATTTTTTAGCTTTTCAAAGTTTGTCTTGAATTTGGTTCCTAACTATGAAACATAGAAATATATGGATGTCTAAATTTGTCAAAATTAACACGACTCAGTCAACTCTGTCCTTGTGGTAGCCTACATTCATCCAAAGACTTTTGTTACTAATTAAGCATCCCAAATCAATTAATTTCTGAAATAGTTTTCCAGTAATTGAGTTTAAAAATGGCAGTCTTTAACTTAACAGTATCCACTGTCAAGAATCTAATTTCAATTTTAGTTCTCAGTTGTAGGCCAAAATGACATCTAAATAAGTAACTTGCCCACAGAAAGCCATGCAAAATATTTTCTCATTAACCTTTTAAAAATTGCTAACAATTTTACGCCCATGTAATACGTAAGTCAGGTTTTTTATTTGTAGCCTAGTACCATCTTTAAAATTTTTTTGTATGGAGTAAAAATGAAACTGATCTCCGGAAATTTCTATTCCTGTTCTTAGCAACTTCTAATCAGTAGAGAACTAAGTCATTTCTCTGTTCTTGGACTGTGAAATAATTTGAACCAAAGTCAAGTCTAATGAGAAACTTCATCATTTCTAGTGTTTAAACTACTTGGATTCAATTCTTGATAAGCTACACGAAGTAAATCTACTTCATGCATTTGCTATGGGCAAGTTGTATCCTCAGATCTTCACAATTTAGTGGTCATCTTCCTGCTCCAGCTGATGTGTGCTCAGGGAAGGAAATCTCACCTGGATATTTGCCTAAAGCAAAGACAAATAGGAAAATAAACCTGTTTAAATAAAGCAAATATAAATTATTTTTGGATGATCCATTGGTTTGGATTATCTGTGGCCTTTCTTCCCTCTATTAGCCTAGCTAATTAAGTATACTTGTTTTAGGGCCTTATTGGATCTTATATTTATCTTATGCGCTTGTGCAGTTTCTCAGTTCTATTCATTAGAAACTAAAGGAGAGACGTTTATCTTGGTTTTATCTTCAAATGGAAGGTTCCTTGTTTCTTATTTACTGGATAATTTAGGGGAAGAAGATAGGATAAAGGAATCCAGATCAAAAGAGTATGATTCTTATGACTTTAAAATATACATATTACTAATTCTTTCTTCTTATAGAATAAATTCTAAATAGTTTAAAATGTATTTCCAAGGAACAAAATAGGATTAGCCACTGATGTCTTCTCAAAGCTGCCAAGAATCTCAGTCTTCTGTTGAACCTACGAATATTAGCTTCTCCCTTATGGTCAAAGTTGCTTTTTGCATCCCAGCATGTTAAGTAAGACTGCTGAGAAGCAGATCCTAAGATGAGTTTTTGTGTGCAAGTGATTCATTACAGAAGTGTCCCAAGGAAACTAGGAAAGGATGAGGGCCTGGGACAGAAGAGGAAGAAGCTAAGAAGGGTGAGGTGTCAGAGAAAATTTGACAAAGGGTAGCTTTACTTTGATCCTTTGGTGGAATGTTGGTATAGGATACACCTCAGAGTTGCCACAAACCAAGGCAAGGGAGCTGGGTATTCATACTGCCATATGTGTTAGTTGTTGGCCAAAGGCTGATCTGGGCAAACATAAACTCCCAAGTACTTCCAGCTCTTTGTGTCTGCAGGCAAAGTGACTCCAGTGGCCTAAGTATAGTCCTCCTCCTGCAGAGGCCCTTCCTGTTGAAAACACTCCAAATCTGGAGGCAAGGGTACATGGGAATGGTATAAGAAAGGTCCTAGGAGATCCACGTGGAGCATTGATCTTGTTTACTCCAGGATAGCACTTGGACTTGAGGTGTGATCCCTGACACATTCTCCCACCAGTCCTTATTATCTCAGAGAAATCCCTTCATGAAGGGTTAGAAAAGGGACAGAAAAATTTCCCTGGAGCACTCATACTTTCCTGGGCTTGGCTCCTTGTAGTTCCATCTGCTGGACAAGCTGGCCCTATGTGGGAGTCCAACTTTCTCTATTCCAGGTGCGAGGTCAGACCCCAACCATACTCATGAACCTCTGGTAGGTAGAATAAGCTCCCCTTCCTTCTCCCTCAAGATCCTCAACTCTATGGAAGTTCTTGCAGGTATAGGTACATGTTCCCTACATAGGAAGCCCCCAGACTTAGCCATGTTCCCATTCATATCCCTCAGGAACAGGGGCTGGTATGACTTTTGGCTTAAAGAAACTGCATAATGATTACTGTTGAACCTGGTTGATATGACTGGTTTTCTACCTTAGATCAGAAACCTATCCTCAGATTCTATAGCCTGAGCTCTCAGGTACCTGGAGGCTTTCTGCATCCTCCCCCAGGTGTGAACAGAGAGCAGGGCTGGTATCAGCTGGTATGAACTGATTCAGGATTGTGAGTAGCCTCTTTTGTAAGTGTTTGGCATCTGTATGATGCTCAGTACCCATGCTGGACCAATCTCATTAAATATTGCGATTAAGTTCTTTTTCTGAATAGCAAGAAAAAAAAATCATCACTATGTGTCAGAATATCGTGTCCCTACTGAAAATAAAATAACACAATGATGGGATTTTCTACTTTATGCCCTGGTAGGAATTTGCTCAGGATGTAAGTGCCTTTGCAGGACAAAGTCAATGTGATGAAACAGCTCTGGGGTGCTGGGAATTGGGTATTCTTACCAGGATTTTAGGGTGCACCTCAATAACCAGAGGCTTTTCCTTATCACAGTCACTCCCATTTTGGATTTATTGTAAGCAAAAAATTAACTGTTGTGTTTGACTCATCATACATTTTGCATTATAACAGCTAGCCTTGTCCTCATAAATAGGCAATGATTTTATTCCCTTTTGATGAGTCTAAAGAAAATGGACTCATGTCACCATCTGCTTAAGTTTTCCAAAGTATGCTATCCAAGTTGTAGAATATTGTCTATCCAGAAGGCACAGATGACAGGCAGTAAGGTTTTGACTGGTTTCCTGCTCTTTTTTCTCTCAGCTACTAGAAACTTACACAGCATCCAGTGGTATATTGCAGTCAAAATTCAAAAGTTTCTTTGCAGGAGTTGGTGCAGTATACTATAGTGTTTAGAATTTCATGTGTCCAAAAGAAGCTTACTGTATTTTCTCTACCCCCTGCCTCAGTACAATGATTCTCTTGTCATGTTATGACCCCAGGCTTGGGTCTTCAGAAGTCATCTAATACTTCAGTAATTTGGCCACATTAGATTATGTCTTCTTTTGTAGATGGCAGGTCAATATCTCTAGACTTGAGCATCTCATATTGAGGGTTAGTTGAATATAGAGCCCTTTTTTGAGAATAATACATATAGAATTAAGGTTCTATGGAAGTGGGAAAGCTCTGGTTTAAAATATTACAGTTCATTGGTATATTTGTCAAAATAAATTATATCTGACAGTCTATATTTATATGGATGGGTGGGGAGACCACAAGATTTCTACCAGGGTCATTAGGAAAGTGCCAAAAAGTAGTATTAATGTTTAGTCCACAGAGTAGATGGCTGCTAAATCAGAATTTTAATTTCTCCTAGATGAATGTTATACTTGGCAAACTATGAAGAAGACTTTGTGGCTCTAAGAACTGTCATATCCTTAATACTTTGTGTCTCTAATCTATTATTTCTTGGATAAATTGCTGTCACTCATGCTACAAGCATTGAAAACTAATACAGCTAGTGGCCAGTACTGATTAGAAAAAGGATTAGAGACTAAACCAAAGATGGATCATGTGGTCAGATCAAGTACTTCTGAACTGACTTAGTTCAAACTCTATCCAATAATGATCTTTCGTGTTGCCATCTACAGGCAAATTGACCCAGTTGAAGTCTTCCATTGGGATGTATAAAGGCAAGGTTAAAAAAGAGCAGGTAGGTCACTACACCTCAGGGTATGTTCCAGTAGGATCTGATCTGTTGTTTCAGTGTTACATGAAGCCTCTCAACCTCTCAGTCTAAAACCCAGAGTGACTATATGGATGAAAAGACAATATCATGTTCTTGAATATCTTTATGACAAACTCTATTTCTGAGAGTCGTATGATCCTTCTCCTACTATTTGCTTTAAGGGGCTTGACTAAAACAAATTCTGCAAATACAGCCTGTGTTTCCTCATGACCTACCAGTCAGAGAACAAAACTGAACCATAGTAATGGAGGAGAATGGTATTCTAATAAGATTTAGGCACCTCTGCCTGTTGTTTCCTTGTCCCACACTGAGAACTGTTTTCCGAAAGTTGTGTGCTTATGACCAGTTGATTACAATGAGTCATTCATTTTTCAATCTGCTTGGGTCCCCTGGGAAAATAATTTTTAGAAAGTGCTCAGATGCCTGCAAGCCACTCAACAGTGGTGTGAAGCTGCTGCTGAAACTCTATAGCACCATCTCCTGGTGATGCGCAACCATCAATGCCTCTTCTCTTCCTTAGCTGGTCCACGAGGAGTCTGTTTGACCTGCCTTTACCTGCTCTTGCTATTTCATTCTGCAGAGAAATCTTTGAGTGAGAGACTGCCTCATTATCCAGTAGTGTTGAACTCTGTCATGCAGACCACGAAGCTATGCATTTGTTTCCAGTATCTCAAAAAGAATTTCTGAAGGAGCATTTTCAGCATTTCCTCAAAACTCCTCTAGTAGGACTCAAGCATTAAAGCAGAAGCTGGGCTAGGAGATCTTCCAAGTGACTAGCATTCTGTCCTTTGTCTTTATTCGTAAGTTTTCATGCACTATAACACTCAGGGGTGTCTTTTGTGTCGTGACTGTGATTCTTTTCAAATGGTCACCTACTGAGCAGTCCTTAATGCCATTCATAGTTGCCAAACGAGACAGGATATTTTGTAAGCTTATTTCCAAGTTGGGACTTCTATTGGTTGGAATGATTAGTTCCTGAGAACAGAATCCATTCTAGCTAGCTTGACCATATTTATTAAATGTTATCAGGTAGTTGGTAGTCTATTTCTCCAGCTCTCCAATATTGTGAGGTAAACTTTTGGGGACAGCTTCCAGAATAACACCACCGAGACAAGGGGGCTGCTACCTCTGTCCTACCTAGAAACACACTGCCATGAACTGGAAACTATCCCACTGGAACTGTCAGTGCTGGAATACTTGCTTCTTTCTTCTGATTTCAAAATCATGTTCTATATTATCAACACGTGTGTCATCTTCAGCTTGTTCCCTCTCATAGCTCACTTCTGAATCTTGGTCTCTTCTGAACATAGGCCATATGTTTCCACCATAACTGCAAGGAGTCTTGGGAGATATACTGTTTAGAAAGCAAAATAAAGAAGGCAGGATTTGCAAAGTGGTTACTATCACAGTTGGAGAGGAAGTTCAAATGATATTGGGTGACCACAAATAAAAGATGTCTGCTACAGATTACAAGTAATCTATATTATTTTGGGAAGTTTAAGAAATAATTGTATTAATACAAGCAAAAGCAATAGCAGCAGTTAGCATTTATTAAGCACTTGTGATGCGCTAGGCACTGTGGTAAGCGCTTTACATACATGATTTTATATTCACAATAAGAGTGAAAGTTGATGTTTAAAATCTTATTTTAAAGAGTAGAGAACCAAAATTATCATGGAGGATAAGAAATTTGTCAAAGTCAACCAACTAGTACCTGGTGAAAACAGACTTCAAAGCCAGGTATGTTAAATTCCAACGCTTATGCTGTCTTGCCTCCTTAACTCATAACTTTCTTTTATGGTAATATTGTTATGTACAAAAGCACTTCCTGGAAGTTTTTTTTTTTTAAATTCCAATAACATGTACAGTGTATTAGACCAAGTCATTTGGCTCATTAAGCCTATGCTGGAAGACATATCCTAATAGTTTTTATGCTATCTCTACGTTTGTCTCAAAGTTTTTAATTAGATGAATTTGCCTTTAAAAAATTCAACTTTTTTCCTGCCAGTAATTTGGTGGGTTTTCCTTTTTAGCCCCCCAAATTTTTCCTCTGACTGGTCTTCCATCATTTTCAGGACTGCTGATACTTTCTATTATATTAGGTTTCATGAGAAGGCTTAAATTCTCCTGATGTTATTCTCTGAACATTTTTAAACAGGAGGTATGGCACATTTTAATTCATTTTATTTTGTTTTATTGCTTTCCTATACACGTTTTATATTGCTTGAAAAACAATTCTTTTGTCATTGTCACCTTCAGCCTGTATGCAACCTTGGTAGCCATTTCATTAATCTTTTTCAAAATTAATTTTTTCCAAGTGTATCCAAAGGTAAGAAAATATTTTTAAAACCATCAAAACAATCCTCCCAAACTTTAGTTTTTGGAAACATAGCATTATGAAACTTGACATTTTTCTTTTTTTTTTTAAATTATAGAAACAAGTATTATGGTTCTAGTATTTCTTTTTGATTCTTGCTCAGAGTTTCCATCTCTTTCTTCTTACTTTACCTATCTGTTCTTGCATGTCATCTACTTTTCCCATTAGAGCCTTTAGCATATTAACCATTGTTATTTTAAATTCTTGCCCTGATAATTAAAAAAAAATACAACAACTCTGCCATATCTGAATTGTTTTCTCATGCTTGTTTTATGTCTCCAGATTGTTTTATTCTTGTCTTTTAGTATATCTTATAATTTTTTGTTGAAAGCTAGGCATGATGTCTCATATATTAGGTACTGAGATAAATGGGCCTTTGGTGTGAGGTTTTGTGTTTATATGGTGATAAGTTAGTCTTTTTGCTGTTGCCACAGGTATCAGAGGTTTCAATTTATTCTAGTGTCCTTGAGTTTCCCTAGAAACTCCCCAATAGAGTCTGTGTCTTGCCGCTCTCTCTGTTGTAATCTACTATTATTGTCCTAGAGCCCTGTTGATGTGGTGTAAGGTATTCGGGAGGGGAAGCATTCTGTATTCTTATGATTAAATCGTTATTTTAAAAAACTGGGTCAGAGTCTGTGTACTGTGATATTTATAAGAGTTTCTTAGTCGTTTTGAAAAATTTTATTTTGTTTGTTCTTGTATTGTGATAGGAACACTAGAGGGGGCTGGAGTTGGCTAATTGCCCTTCCCTAAGTCGGATAAGGTGGTAGTACAGTACAATCTGTGACTATTGATGATTTGAGTTACAGTTGTTTGATTTTATGATGAAGTGATACAGGTTTAGTAGAGACTGTACTTTGAGTACGCATATCACCATTATGTTTTTCATGTTCAGTAAAGGATTCAGTAAATTACATGATGTATTCAACACTTTATCATAAAATGGCATTGTGTTAGATGATTTTGCCCAACTATAGGATGATATACATGTTCTGAGCACATTTAAGATAGGCTAAACTATGATGTTTGGTAGGTTAGGTTGTGTTATTAATAGATACCTTTTCAACTTACAATATTTTCAATTAACAATGGGTTTAGCAGGACATAGCTCCATCATAAGTTAAGAAACATCTGTAGTTTAAGGGGAAGACTTAAGTTTTCAGAAAACAGAACACTCTGGGTGTCTTTCAAAGTGGTTATTTTTCTTTTTCCCCTTTCCAGAGTATCTCCAGTTTTCACAATGAGAACCTGGTGAGCTTCTCCCAGAAGTTTTAGTTCTCACACTAGTCTACACTCAGAATCCAGCAATTTGTCATTTAAAGTTTTTATTGTTCCTGCCAGTTTCTGGTTCCAGTGGCTTCTGCTTGTGGTGAGCTGTGATTGTCTCTTATCTCCTGTTTCTCCGGTTTTGGAGACAGCAGTTTGCCCTGCAACCTCTATTCTCGGATGAATCTAAGAATAGTGACTGATTCTTAGCTTTTCAGCTTTCTTCTTGTTATGAGGATGGGAGTGACAATTTCCAAGATCTTCACACAGTGGGATGGAAGTTGGAAGTGCCAGCTTTTAATACATTTTTTATTCTAGAATTATTTTGTTCTTATATTCTTTATATCTTTATTCTCTATTTGATGAGTCACTATTATCATACTTTCCTTTAACTTATAAATATGATTTTCTTTAGTTTTTAAACCTACTTCTAAAAGCTGCTTTGATATTTTTATCTGCTAAGTACATCTAGGTCACTAGTTGACAGCTTCTCTTGATTGTTTTTGTTTTTTGTATGGGCCACACTTTTATGATTTTTTCACATGTTTCATAAGTTTTTGTTGAAAACTTGAAATTTCAGATAATATATTATAGAAAATCTCAATTTAATTCTTTCCTGGGTGTTGTTTCTGTTTGTTTTTTGGCTAATGACTTGTTTGGACTAATTCTGTGTTGTGCCTCTTCTTTCATGGTGTGTAATCTCTGAAGTTTCTGCTCAGGTCTTTTCTTTTTTATTATTATTATTATTTTTAAACCTGACTTCACAGAGTTTGCTCCTATATCAGGTTTGTTTAGTGGTCTTTCAATAATTAGGCAGAGGTTGTCCTCACTCAATTTGAGCAATTAAGGCCTCTGCCTTTGTTCGTGGATCTGTGTATGAGTTGGGGAGAGTTTACTGGTTGTTCTTGCCTTTTCCTTTCTGCTTGTAGAAGGGCTCACATTCATCCAGCAACAAGCAGGTAGCTGACTTCTCTGGTCTTCCCTGAGAGTGTGTACACCTTTGCACATGTTCGCTGCCTTTCTGACCACCAGGGTTACCTGGGAGCTTATGAAGGCCCATCTGGCTGCCTCATTTCCTGGACCTTCCTGTTGAATGTCTGCCTCGTCTGACTGTTGCTTGCCCCAACTAGGTTCACCACTCCAGGCTAACTGACATTGGCCTTCCTCACTTGTCACCAAAATTGCTGCTGTTTTCAACAGTCCCTAGAATTGTGGGGATTGTTTCTGTGCTCTGCTGAATATCAAGTCAGTCCTTTACCCTTCCTGCCTGAGAATCTGTTGGATTTCATGGCTCGCCTCATTGTAGTACACAGCTGGGCACACATGGAGAGGTGGGGGCATGGGATGGAGGGGAAAACTAGTAGCCACCCAGGCTCAAATGCCACAGAGAAGTTCTTACCTGAGGTTCAGTAGTTTTTCTTGTGCAAGTTCTTTTTAATTTGGTTGATGCCTTTGTTCTATTTTCAGTGTCTTTAACTCTTTGTATTTGACAAATTTATCCAGTTTTATCATTGCTTTTTGGGCAGATTTGCTGAGTCCCTTACTCTACCAGCCTCACCAGATCATACATTATTATTTTGATTTCCTTAAGGCAAATTGTTTGCTGATTGGGTTGGGAACCTGGGAGCCTAAGCAGGTCTGTAACGGTTATTGAGAGGAATGGAAAAGGAAGCTGACTACAAATGTGTGAAAGAACTGGTCGATGGTTCTTACATTCCAGCAGAAGTTGCGGGATGGGAATTGATCAGGGTGTCATTTGACATAGTATTGGGATTTATCTAGCATACCACTACCTAGATGAGAGTCGGAGTCCAGCAACCCAGTTTAACATTGTGCTGGTGTTGGACTTTATCTGGCCAGTTGCTCAGAAGGCACTGGGGCAGGAGAAAACTAAGGGTGCTAATGAGAGTGCAGTTCAGGTGATTAACCTTGGGGGTGAGATTGACAATGAAAAGAGGGAAAGCTATGACAGAACTGATAGCCCAGAAGAACCTGAAGAATTGAAGTGCTGGAAGGAAGCACTGGTAAATCTGAAGAGAAAAAGATACTTTCCTTGAAGTCATGAGTGAGTTGGAAGTCATTAGGAATTTGAGGTCAGAGTGGTTATGGACCAGAAACCTCAGAGGAGCCAGTTATTTACTACCAACCCTTCTTCCTAGCAACTTCAGGTATGGGACAGCCAAGAGCATCCAGTTTGGTGGACTGGAGGAGAACTGTAATGTCCATATGACTGAAAAAAATCATGAAAAGAGAGTGGAGTCAAGTACTAGTGTTTTATTACTTAAGCTTTACTTTCCATTTTCCCTTCACAAATTTGTAAAAACAAAAACACAAACAAGCAGTTTATTCTCTGGCATCATGGAGTTTATAGTCTAGTCTTCCTCTTTGAGCTGTCAGGAGGGGTACTATGGCCTAGTCTTCTCCTTGGGATCTAATCCATGTCTTTGACACGAAAGGCCCTTACTGCAATAGGTATCCTTTTATGACAAACCATGGAAGTAAGATTTGGAACATATAAAGATGATTAATCTTATTAGAAAATTTGACCAGATAGTCATTAAAAATATGTCACACCTCTAATCCCAGTGCTTTGAAAGGCCAAGGTAGGAGGATTGCTTGAGGCTAGGAGTTTAGACCAGCCTGCACAACATACCAAGATTCCAACTCTACCAAAAAAACCCAAACAAACAAAAACCCCAAAAATAATCTCAAAACCTAGCTAGGTGTGATGGTGTGCACTTGTAGTCCCAGCTGCTTGGGAGGCTGGGGCAGGAGGGTTACTTGAGCCTAGGAGTTTGAGGTTACAGTGAACTATGATCATATCTGTGAGTAGCCACTTTACTCCAGCCTGGGTGACTGAGACCCTGTCCCTTAAAAAAAAATTATATATATATATATATATATAGCTTAGAAAACAGTATAACTTGAAGAGATTATTTTAGTATTTTGCCCCTCAAAAGTATTTCTTTTTACAAGCTGGCTCATTTGACATCCACATAAGTAACTGATTTAGTGCATCTGATACAATTGTACAAGCTATCCCCTCCCACTCTATTTTTAGCCTTTTAACAAGCTGCCGTGGCATCAACAGGCATAACTGTGAAGGAGTTAGGTCTCCTGTACTATATCCTTGGTGCATAGTTCATTTCCTTTATCTTTGTTGATTCTTAGAAAGACCCTTAACTAGAATGTATGTGAAGCAAAGCTGTGGAATTAATGTGTGATTTTTTTTTCTTTGAAAAGAATACTTGGTTTGTCATTAATGAACTTAAATCAATGGTTTCATAATGAATTCGGGCTTTATGATTCCATGTTGTTTAAGCTTTTGGAAGCAAATGTAAAAATTTAAAATCTGTTTTGTTGGATTAATTTCTATGGAAACTAGTTTAATTATGGATCATTAACTACCTCACTTCAATTCTAGTTTCATCAAAGTTTATTTTTTGAACTCAAAAATATTCTAGCATAATAAATGCCTCTGGAAAGATCTTTGCTCTGCCGTCAAGGCTCCTGATGGCCTGGGCGGAGCCTAATCAGAAATAACTGACCATCAAGTGTTCACCTTTTCTGTTTTTTTTGAACAACTGATAGAAGAGTTTACTTGAAAAAGTATATTTTCTAAGGCATGCATTTAAAAATTAAATGGTTCCCTACCTAACGCACAGCACACATACATGCACATACCATGTCAAGCTTGGGCTTTTCATAAAATAATAAGCAAAACTTATGTTTTATATGAGATTCAGGCATGCACTTGCAACATTGCATGGAAAAATGAAGATTTGAATGTGCATATACATTAAATGTATATGTGTACGTTTAACTGACATGCTTAGAATTACATGGACCCTGTCATCCCCGAAGTAGATTTCGTTATCTTCCTCATCTAAGAAACAACATTTCTTAGTTCATCCTCGTATGGAATTCAGGTGCCAGCTTTTTACCTTCATAATCTCCAAATCTAAGGATAACATTTATTCCTAAAGTTAGAAATTCAAATGCACAAATATAAGCAGTGGAAACTTCTATGTTTGTGATAAATAAGTAACTCCCTATTTCCTAAGCTCCTGGGCCTGGTGCAGTCCTCCCCTTGGATCATTCTCAGCGATCCTCTCCCCAACCTCGCCTGGGTGACGAATCTGCAGAGCTGCCTTACATGTGTTGGCCCCAGGACTGGGGAAGGCAGCACCGACATCTGGCCCTTGCTGCTGGCTTCCCTCAGTAGCTTCCTAGATTTTTTCAATTAATGTCTACACTCTTTAGATATTTATACTGTACCCTATCAATCTTGGAATGGGTTTACCACGTTCTTATGTAATTTTCATTGTTTCTTTCTAGCAATGAGATTCCTATCTCTCTTTATAGAGGAAATTTCTCCACTTCTAATTTTGACCTTGAGAAATGTGACTTCCTAAGTGTTTTTCCTAGTTTGGGGAGAGCATGCTCTCATAGTTTTCATACTTTCTTTGGTTGATTGAATGCATTTTCTATTTTATTTTATTCCATAAGAGTGATTGAGGGCACTAACATGATGCAGAGTGTGGAGAGAATTTATCTTACTGTGTCTGGGCAGTGAACAGTTTAAGTGTTCATAAATAAATTATTTTATTCAGAAGATTTGTCTTTCAGGGTGTCCACAGTGACTTTGGTAGATAAATATTTTCTTAAAGGTGATGTGTCTTTATACTTTTTGTAGAATTTTCAGGTGGGACATAGGATAATTTATTCTTATTAAAAAGGAAAGATCACTTCAATATAGTGCTAAGAATACTGGGATTAGATTGAGAGAATTGCATATAGCCTGGTTCAAATTATAAGTAGAAAGCAAATATATAGCACAATATTTTCCTTCAATCAAGACCATTTTCTTCACCTGCAGGACTGGGTTTGATAAATGATGTTTGAACTTTTTTTTTTTTTTTTTTCAAAAACTTTGGAACCATTTCTTAAATGGAACTATTGCTATTAACCACTTCAGTACCAGCGTCAACTATAGTGGATAGCCACAGATGAACGGGCACAGCGACTTTAGCCGACAGCCGTGATATGAAGGCGCACAGCCAAGCGTCAACTTCAGCCCACAGCCGTGATATGACTTTTCTAATTTTTCATTTATCAAAATAAAATTGTGAACATTTAAAAGTAACGTAATGAAAACATATATGTCTATGTTACCTATTCTGATTTACATTACAAGTGAAACTGTCTGTAAAGTAAAACAAGCTTTCAGTGCTTTAAAGCTTTCCTCATCACACAAGAGCAAAACGGATTCGTCATCAATGCACAGCACAAACTATCTTGTGGACTATGAGTGCCCGCTGTGGGCAAGGTTTCGCGGCTGGTGAGCACGGTTCCGAAGTGGTTAAGTCTAATGGGTATGTGGCAATTTAAAAATATTGCCTCAAATTCTTTGACAGTATGTTTTGTTGAGATTAGGGTTTATGTCCCCTCTCCTTGAGTCTGGGAAGATTTGTGATCATTTCAACCAATAGAGTATGGCCCAGGCTGGGCTGTGACAGCTCATATAGCTTTTGCCGTATTCTCTGGAACATTTGCGTTTGAGGCTGTGAGCTGCCTAGGGTAAAAATCTGACTATCTTGAAGCTACCAGACTGTGTGACAGTCCAAGCCACACGGAGAGGCCATGCATATGGGTGATAGTTGATAGACTCAGTTAAACCCTCTCTACCCAGCCTCTGGAGTTCTAGTCACATCTCCTTGAGTCCCCCTAGCTATATGAGTCTTCTCAACTGAAGCCCAGAAGATCACAGAGCACAGACAAGCCATCCTGATATGCCCTGTCTGAATTTCTGAGGCTTACAGAATCTGTGAGCGTGATAAAATGGATGTTAAAAAAAATTGCATTGAGTTTTTGAGTGATTAGTTAAACAGCAGTAGATAACCAAAACAAAATTATAAAGATAATATTGGAATTTCTTAGGATATAGTGAAGGACATACGGAATTTTGGAAATTGCCACCCTGAAGACTGCTTATGATCTGTGGCAACCATGAGAAAAATAGGCCCAAAAGGATTGGCTTTTTGTGAATTAGTCATAACCTATAACCTGGAGACATGTTCCAAATATTTCAAAATATTGATTCTTAATACTAAACATTCCCTGGAAATACTGTATGGTTCTAAAAGACTTTTGAGAAAGTTCGACACTTAAAATTATTTCCTGTGACCTGAGGTTATGTTGGACAAAATTCTGTATGGATGGTTTGGGGTATGTGTTTGAGAATCCCTCTGACTCTAGAGGAACTTTCTGGTTTGTTATTGACTCCATGTTTCAATGTCAGTAGAAGTCTTCTGTCAAATTTCCCTATGAATTCATTCACATCTAGAAAAATGATACTGTATTTATAGCTTCAGCTTAGAATTTAACAGTTGGAAGAGTTCAGTGACATTTTCATAATAAAATGACGTGAGGACAATAAAATATTATAGAAGCAGAAAGTTTTAATGCATTTCATTTCCACTTATGACACTAGCATGTCACACTGGAGGATGGTAAGCCAATTAATTAAAATCAAGAAAAGTAAAAACTAGACAGTATCTGAAGCAAAGCAAAACTGGGAACTCAGAGCTCTGTACTTGCTTTTCTTTCTCCCTTTGTAGGACATAAAATCTCCCTTCCCAATTATTGTAGCAAAAAAATGTCATTGCTGGAAATCCAGAAGAGGAACAATAATGGACCTCTTGGCTCAATTTATGTTACATTTACCTAACAGACCAAAGCACGTTTTGAAAATGGAGGAGGGGAAGCATGAGGTTTAGTGTTGGTGATCTGATGGATGAGGAATACATTGGGCCAAATAAATAAGTTACCTTGCTACAGAAACTCCAGTTGTGTTAAGAAGTCTCTTTGATTTTGTGTTTTAGGTTTCTGATAGTATTTTAACTCAGTGGTTCCTCAAGTTTCATGTGCATAGCAATCACTTTGGGACCATGTTAAAATGTGGATTCTGATCTAGTAGATAGGGGATTTAGATTTCCTGAGGCCTTAGATTTTGCATTTTTTTTTGCACCTTAAAATAACCTTTTTTTAAAAAAAAGTTAATATATGCAATATAGGAAACTGAAAAACACAAGAAGCAAAAAACAAAGTCATCCACAATCACAAGCAGTTCACAGATGGACATGTCCTTCTAGATCCTGACATATACACAACATCCAATTTTATGGGATTGAGATAGTACAGTATGCATCATGCTTTTTCACACATCATGAATATTTACCAATCGAAAATCCCAAAGCTATGTGAGTATTTTGATAACCAAGAATACACTACACCAACTCAATCTGTTAGGAAAAATGGAATCCTGCCTTTCTTGGGACGAAAATTTCATAGAAGACAAAAATGGCAACAGGCTTCTAGATAAAAAGTACTGGCAGAGTTACGATTAAAATACTTCATTCCCTTAATGCTCAATTTAAAATCAAACATAAAGCAACAGAGAACACTAAGTGTAATGTTTCTAAGAGAATTCATTATCAGATCTATACCATTAAAGTATTAGCAAGAAGGTATGTTTCTGTTGAAATTTTGCATTTTTAATGAACCCAAGGTGATGTCCAGGACCACACTTAGAGTATCAGGGTCTCAGTAACTGGTAGCAGACAGGTGTGGCAGCCTAGCCTTAACTCAGCCTTTTGTAAAAGCAATACAAATTCACTATAAATACAATTCCTGCATATAAAGCTTTAATTAATCATATTAGTGAGTACTCAATCTTGGTCATTTTTATCCCTAAGTGCTTCTGCAACTTTCTCATAAGGGGTCTACTTAGGAAAATGAAATTTCTCCTGAAAATATGGGTTTCAATATAGCCCAGGTGGATACCAAATATTTTATTTTATTCAAAGATTCAGGGTAGTAGCTCTGAGCAGACATAATCTGAAAGTTTTCATGTGACCCTACTCAAAATCAAGGTGTATTCTTTCTAAGAAATTAAAAAATTGGTTATGTTCATAATTGTATTTTAGAAGTAAAGTCATTGATTTAAAATTCCAGTGAAGACATAGTTTTAGAATTTTATTTTCAAAGAGAATTTGAGATGGCAGATACAATCCTTGGATTTTCAAAGATATTTATCCCATAGAATCTTCCAAAGTAATATTATTATTAGCGTACATAAAGGTTTTTAGGTCACCGAAATAGGGTACTGAACCAGTGTATTTTTTTTCTTTTTTTGGAAAGATGAGTTGTAGTTTGACAATTTTGATTGATATAATGTGAATGGATGACATTTAAAAAAGTTATTTCACAGAGGTTTATTTTTTTCTAAAATATAATGAATAACGGATATAAAATAAGATTTTGGTAATTTTATTTTCACAGGTTAGTATGCATGATAGTAAAATAGTGTTTTTTGTTTGCTATTTTTCATGAATCTACACATACATGCATTGCATTGTGCATATAATCTTTCTAACAGGAGGTTGGAAGAGTGATTAAAAGAGAATCAAATGTCTGAAATGTCTAGGGTGTTGAGCAGCAAATGAGTCCCACAGATAACCTGCTTTCTGAAATAATTTCATGTAGTTTAAGCAAGACTGTAATTAGTAGTTACAGATGTTTTTGATGTCTTTGAACTCCCTTTCAGAGACACAGTTACAGCCCATTAATAATGTGCTTGTCAATTGAAATATTTTAGTTATCTGTGTAGTGTGACAAGTTGGGAAAAGGGATAAATTGGTTTAAGAACTGATGCGGCATTACATCTCCAGCTGTGACTCAAAGAGTAGTCTCACACTTTATTACAGAGAAGAGAATGGAAGTAATAGGGTTGACAATAGCCTACCACACAGGACATCGATGGCCACAGAGTCACCACTGATGGGTGTCTGCCCTGACATTGCCACTGCAGCAGGTAGCAGGGGGATTAATGAGATAATGTACACAAGGGGCTTTGATCTCTTTGGAGGAAATGGCTGTACAAATCCAAAGCTTTATATTATTGTTAGGACTTTTTCCCTAACCTATGATTTTTCTACATTATGCTGGCTTGTCAATTACCCACCTGTGCCCTGCTCATGCCACCATGATTTCACTTCTCATTTTTAAAGTTTATGCTTCTGATTGAGAGACATTGATGTTTCCAGATTCATCCTGGCAGATTAATACCCAGCTAGCGAGACCTGCTGTCAGTGGGCATTTTGAATTATGTGTTTAAAATTACCTTTGATGGCAAAGATGTCAAATTATGCACTTCACCAAAACCATTTTGTGCTTCTTTGTGAACCATGTGATTGAAAACTGCAGATATTTGATATATTTTGCTGTGTTTGTTTGGTAAGTGAAGTCTTAAATAAATTTTACTTCTTTGAAATTCATCTTCTGATGCCATTTAGAGAACATTAAGAAAAAATTTTTAAAAAATTAAAAGACTTAATGTCTCTGAAATTTAGCTTTTAGAAAAGTTGGCCTTTCAAGTCAGATTCTGTTTTTGCATAATTCTTTAGGATGCAGAGGATTCTAACATTGTAGCAGGAGTAGATTACAGAATCAAGTCATATCAGGTATTAATTGGGAGTATTTTGCCCCTGCAGGCATGCAGTTCAGGGAGAAGGCAGTCAAAGAAGTTGAACTAGTGAGTGGGTAAGTTCTCAGTGAAACACGTAGTATTGTTCTTTCTGGGGTCTTCAATGATTTCTAAAAGGAAAAACTGCCAGTTTCTTGAGTTTCTTCTTTGAATGGTTTAGTGGATAATGGTATAAAGAACGTTCTAGCAATAATTTCTTAGTTTAAAAATAAAGTACAGATTATTCACACTTGTAACTGCAGGAGCCATAGGCATAACTTCCACAAATCTCTGCCCCTGTGGAAAAGTGACAAGGATAGAGAAGGAAGAATGAATAAGCATCTGGAATTGCCAGATTTGGATACAAGAAACATTTGTAAAATGTGAAGTATCCTGTTTCCATGTGGCTTTTGCTTTTTAACAATCTTGCTATCTGTGAGGGAAGGTTATTATCCCCGCATACAAATGAAAAACAGAAGCTAACGCAAGTGACTTGTTATCCACACGGTAGTAAATGGTGGAGCTTTGATTCATACTCTCAGATCTCTGACTTAGAGATCTGAGGCATTTTACATTATAACATGACATTAGAAAAAGTAGCACTGAACATTATGTTTTGGCTATGTATTGCTGTACATAACCACCCCAAAAGTTATGGGCTTAAAATAATAGAAACATTTGTTTTGCTCACAAATCTGCAATTTGGGCAGAGTCAGCTTGATGGGGACAGGCTGTCTCACTCCACAAGGTATCTCATCCTCCAGGGCCTCTTCACGTAGTTGCTGTCTCAGCAGGGTGGCCTCTACCTCATTACAGTGCGGACATTGGATTCCATGAAACTGAAGGTGAAAACTGTCTGGGCTTTTAAAAATTAGGCTTGGAACTGGCACCAGGATCCTTCTACTATGTTCTCTTGGTCAAAAGACCATACAGATTCAAGGAAGGAGGGAAATAAACTACTTATTGAGGGGAGGAGTGCTATCTTTGAACAGGAAGAAGAACTTTTGGTGACCATCTTTGGAACCATCTGCTATACCCTTCATATCATTACTATAGGGCAATCTATTATGAATCCTGTCAGGGAATACTTGTGGTATAAAACTATTTATTAGTTAAGGTAATACTAGCTGTTGTTACAAGCTCAGAAACAAATCTTGGAGGCTTAACACAATAAGTTTATTTCTAGTTTATATTAACAGTCAGGGGTTCCAGATCAGGCAGCTCTTATTGAATTGGCCATTTAGAGATTTAGTGTCGAAAAATCTTTTGATAAACTTTCTTTTGATATCAGTTGTATAGGCTTCTGCACTGGTTCACTGAAATCCACCAGAGGAAATTGCTCTTTTAATTGAAAATTTAAAAATAAATTGAATGTACTTTTTTTTTGGGGGGGGGAGTTCTGCAGCATGAGGTGTCTGTGCATTAAAGATTGGAGATATTAGCAGAATGGTATAGAACTTGAATGAGAGCCTATAAACAGATATCCAAATTTACCAAATATAAATGAGGGCATAATTAGAAGCAAACAAAATTCTTACTTTATATATTTATCCAGTGATTTTAAAGTGTGATTGTTTATAAAAAAAATGGATCTGCCCAAGTTTTCTTATGTGTAAAGTATAGGTATATGTAACAGTCATCTGAGTAGCAGGTGCTAGAGTAGGCTTAGCTGTGAAGAGATTAATTGAGGAAAATACTAGTGGAAGAAAAGGAGGGAGCCAGAAGAGACTGGAAGAACTTTCTGACTGTGATGCAAGTCTGACTCCTCTGAAGGAGTGAGGGAAGGCAGAGAGGGAGAAAGGATGGGAGAAAGAGTGGAAGGAAGGTCTTAGACTGCAGCACAGTTTTAGGACAGTTTCAGCAAGGCTGACAGGGAGTCTTCCAGCCAGAGTCTTCCCATCAGGGAACCCTGCACCTTGCAGGGATGGATGGGCTCAGGCATTGGCTAGGAGCAGCCTGCGGGAAGCATGGCCCCATCGCAAACAGAGAATGATTTCGGAATGCAGCAGCTAGAACTGTTGGTCAATTATGTTTCCAACAGTAGGAGATCTAAGAGGTACATTTTTATGGTTGCCACAGTGTACCTTTTTTTCATATGGCATAATTAGAATTTAGAGAGTGGCATAATAATAACCATTTAGCAATTATTATAAAGGACATTTATGTTCATTTACTCCGTATCTGTTCTCCTAACTGTATCAGAGCGTGGTTTGAAAAATCCTAGTTGGGTGTGATTAAATTAATTTTTGTTTTTGGCTTAAGAACTTGCTTCTGTACTGTCAGTGCCACATGACAATGGCTGATGTTCGCCTTACTTCAAAAGTAACAAGGGAAAAACACAGTATAAATTGGCATCTCAGAAGGAGTCAGCTCTCCCTTTTCTATTCTCCTCTTAACTGCTTTCAACTCCATTATCCTGCTAACTATGAAAAGCATCGTTTGTCAGACTAAGCTTCAATTCTTATCTCCCTTGGCCTTTCTCATATTTTTGTTGTTTATGTGTTTCATCACAACAGGATGCTGGCAGTAGCAAACATTCTCAAACATAAAACGTAGTTTCTTAACAGAAATAATTAGTAGGACATGAAAGATTAAGCTAGCTTTGTGTGATGGGTTTTTTTTTCAATAGCACATGTGAAAATTCTTTGTGACATTGGATTAATATGCTGTCTTCTTTTGACTTGTTTAGGAAAGGAAAGGTTATTGAGAGGGGAGAATTCAGAATACTGTGCCCTTGAATTACAATCTCATTCAATTTTTTTTTTTTTGCTAATTCATGTTAAGCAAAAGAGCTTGAAATGTAAAGAGAATTGTAGGAAAAATTTTTTGGTATGTCTACTTTAAAAGAGATCCTCCGTTTTTTCCCCTTAAACTGTTGGATGGCTAGAAGTAATGATTATAATTTAATCAGATTAACAGATACCTCTCTCTCCAGCGATTTGGACCTTAAGCAAATATGTAATTGATTATAGGGTAGGCTTATGGGAAAGTTGCACTGTAGACTCAATTGGCTATACCTGTATAACTAAGCTGCCTTTCCAAAATTTAATGTACTGGTTCTGTCACCCCATAATCTTTTATGTGAAGGAAAGGCACAGCACATTTAGTAATTTTAGAAAATTTGAGGTATATCAGCTTGCCTGCTATTATTACTCATCTTCCTAGTCATCTTTGTGCTCATCACAGAGCTGATAAATGGATTTAGTAGGAAAACGCTTATTGGCAATAGAGGGAAAATAGACCACTTAAAATTTCAAATGTAGTAACAGTTGTGAAGACTACAGCAGTCTGGGATAGGCTGGGAAGAATGGAGAACTGATAAATCATTGTATCACAATAAAGGATGCAAGATTCTAGAAAGTAGATGGGAATGAAAATAATATAAAATGCAATAATGCCAACATGCATTTACTTGATCATTCATTCATTCACCTGCTCTTCCAGGTGGTTGAGCAGGTAGCAGAGAACATATAGAAAGATTAAAGTATTAGAAAGAAAAAATCTTATTTCTTACATTCAGACATAAGGGTTCATCCTTAATGCGCACTTTAAGAACTTATTGAAAAATCAAAATGATAATGACAACAGCAATAAGTATAATCATGACAACTATCCTTTGGAAGATTATATGCTAAAT
Source organism: Microcebus murinus (assembly GCF_040939455.1). Taxonomy (NCBI): domain Eukaryota; kingdom Metazoa; phylum Chordata; class Mammalia; order Primates; family Cheirogaleidae; genus Microcebus; species Microcebus murinus. The sequence goes on along the minus strand of NC_134104.1, from coordinate 131,494,001 downwards.
ATTTTATGTTGATGATTTAATTTTCACAATGACTTCCAGTACAAACCTTTGTCACTTTCATTTTACTGGTTAGAGATATTGAGGCTTAGAAAGATTTCCAGTTCCATTTGCATTCAGAGAACAACATGGCTATTACTGTTCTTCATTGTGCCTTTGGTTTACTTTTACTCAAGTTTATTTGGAGAACTAATTCAAGGGTCTTCTATACCTTGCTTATTCCAATTCTCAGTGTCCAGACCCTTTATAGTATAGACTGCCTTTATTCAGGTCTTTTAAGATGCCATAGCAATAAATTGTTCTCACATGGAGTTTTCAGGAGCTCTGCCTTCTTCTGAATGGAGCTCAGTAAATGTGGGGAGTCGTCGGTGTGCTCTGCAGTTCTCATTTTGTCTAGCTGTGCACCCTATCTGTGGTATGCAGAACTGTAAGCTCTGAGGCTCTCTAGGGAGTCTTTTTTGATTTCTCATTAGGATGACACTTATAAAGAGAAGATGGAAAAATGGAATGACATGAGAGCAGGTGTTATGTGTGGTGGGACTTCCAAAGTAAAATATGTAAACATTTGAACTGTTTGAAAAAGGCTACCAAATGTTACTGAGCAAATGGCACATGGTTTTTGGTTCTCTGTAGCTACAAAAACCAAGTCCACTAACACTGTGCTCAGTCTTTGAGAACGCCTAGGGCAAATGCTCACAGGGCAAATCCAGAAATCCCTTTCACTTGCATGTTCAGAGTCCATTACCTGCTGCCTAAGGCCAGGATTATAGGGATGAAGGTTACTAAGTAGCAACAGTTGGCTGTTTAATAATACTTAATTTTAAAACAACAGTAAAAGTAAGAGCAACAGCAAAATACCACCTCTGAGTTAACATTAAAGAGAAAATTAAATGGAGACATGAAGGAAAAAAACTTACGCAGTCATGCATCACTTAATGGTGGGGATATGTTCTGAGAAATATGTTGTTAGGTGACTTTGTCATTGTGTGAACATCATAAAGTGTACTTATACAAGCCTACATGGTACAGTGTACTATACACCTAGGCTATAAGGAATAGCCTATTGTCGTTGCTAGGTTACAGACCCATCCAGCATGTTACTGTCCTGAATACTGTAGGTAATGATAACATAATGGTTTTTGTGTATCTTAACATATCTAACCATAGAAAAAGTACAGTAAAAATACAGCATAAAAATAAAAAAATGGTACATGTGTATCCAGCACTTATCATGAATGGAGCTTGCAGGAATGGAAGTTGCTCTGGGTGAGTCAGTGAGTGGGTGGTGAGTGAAGCCCTAGGACATTTCTGTACACAACCGTGGACTTCATAAATACTGTACACTTAGGATATGCTAAATTTATAAAAAATATTTCTTCAATAATAACCTCAGTTTACCATAACTTTTTTATTTTATAAACTTTTTAATGTTTTTTTTTAAGTTTTTGACTTTTATAATAACACTTAGCTTAAAATGCTAAGACATTATACAACTGTACAGAATTTTCTTTCTTTGTGTCCTTATTCTATAAGATTTTTTCAATTTTTTTAACTTTTAAAGATTTTTTTTTTGTAAAAACTAAGACACAGGCATACATTAGCCTAGGCCTACACAGGGTCAGGATCATCAATATCACTGTCTTCTACCTCCACATCCTGTCCCACTGGAAGATCTTCAGGGATAATAACAGGCAGGGAGCTGTCATCTCCTATGATGATAATGCCTTCTTCTGAAATACCTCCTGAAGGACTTGCCTGAGGCTGTTTTACAGTTAAACTTTTTGAAAAACAAGTAGAAGTGCACAGTGTAATACACACACCAGTAACAGTTTATTATTATCAAGTATTATATACCATATATAGTTGCATATCCTATACTTTTATACAACTAGCAGGGCAGTAGTTTTATTTACATCAGCATCACTGCAAACATGTGAGTAATGCCTTGCACTGTCATGCTATGATGGCTACAATGTTATTAGGCAATAGGAATTTTTTAGCTCCATTATAATCTTATGGGATTTTATAATCTTATAATCTTTGTATATGTGGTCCGTTGTTGACCACATATACATTATGCAGCACATGACTGTATGTCTTGAAATTTTAATTTAATTATATGTGGATTTAAAGTTTAAAAAGGAAAAATATGTGTATAGGTGTATGTTTGTGAGTTTTATGCATATGGTGGAACAATATATACTGAACTTAACTAAGATTTTTCTCTGGTGAGGGAATTAGAATTCAATATGCTGTTGGTAGGGTGATAGAAGAGATTTTTTACATGTACATATGCATTAGTTGTAACTTTTTAAAAACAATGAATATACACACGCATGTATACATCTATATAAGAAAAGAAAAAACATATACAAAATTAACTGCACAAGATAATACCTAAAGTATATTTATTTTTTGGGTGGACAAATTGTTTGCAAATTGTATATCTTGGCATTGTCCCCACTGGCGGTTTTCTCTCCTGAGCAATTTTATCTGATGTGGTAATTGTCAAGGGTCTTCAATATCATGATTGATAGCTTGGGGTAAGGAAAACAGCTGGGTTTCTAAATGGTAAAAAGTAACATGTAATGTGCTAAAACTTTTCTAAATAAGCTAGAAATAAAATGGCTTTTTGGAAAATGTTTTTATTTCAGGTTAATTGGAGGTAATATTGATCCACAAACAATAAGCAAATTCTATTTTGATTATAAAGATTGTTACTTGATATGTAAGTTAACATATTCTCCCATATTTTATCTGAAATAATATATTCAAGAAACAGGCTGGTAACTTCAACTGTCTAATTAGTTTGTCTACCTATTTGGCCATGTACTGGCTAATTATTAGGGTATATTTGGATGGCTTATTTAGTTGAGTTCATAAATAGGTATTCTCATTGCATTTTAGCCAAGAGTGCCTGATTCTGAGAAACGGTATAAGACAGACTGTACTACATACTTGCTTTTTGAAAATCTGTATTCACAGGAGACTTCCATGCTCCACAATTAGCATATTCAATTCGAGGATTACCTTCTATGTAGTGGGTATTGATTTGTCTGGATGGGTAGTATTAAAGATTTGCTTTCTGTTTTCAATTAATAAAATATTAATGTTTTTATAATCCTAATGTTTGGACAGTGTAGAATGTTTTGGCATTTCTAAGAAAGTTGTATGTGTCTCTTATTTGTTTAAAATTCTTACAGAGTAGTTTATGAAGAAGTGTGGAAGAGGAAGCAATGCCTTTTACTTGATATTATTTTTTCTCTCCTGAATTTGCTTAATGACTAGACAAGTCCCAAACACTTTGAAATTGGGCTCAGGAATTTCTTAACACAATTATTCATAAATATTGCACAAGCACAATAATTTTTTGACCCACTGATGAAACATTCTTAATCTTCTATGAGCAAGGCACTTTGTACTCTATGGGGAATCCAAACAATTAAGAGATGTGGTTGCTACTTAACTACTCTCTTGGAAATTATTAGTTAATTGAGAGTGGCTTTAAGTAGAAATGTTTAAAATAATAATCATTTTATAACTCTGAAATTTAATTAGTAAAGTTGGGAACATAAATTTTTATTAGTACTATTCTAGTTAGAAGTTTCTTAATTGAACAGATTAATTTTCTTGCTGACTCTAATAGGAATAGGGGAGAGTTTTTGAGCAAACTAGTTAGCTTAGTGGGATTAAAAACGTTTAGAATTTCTATCTTAAATGCTGTGGTAATTGTGGGTAAGTAATCACCGTACAGTGGAAAAGGGTAAGACAAACCAATTGATGTATAGTTTTAGGTATTTAAGACATGTTAATGAATTACTATTATCTAATTTTGTGCCTCATTCTTCTTTTAAATCGTTTAATTATTTTCCAAGGTTTATGTTTTAGGGAGATCTGAATATACCATATATAAATGAGAATTGTAGGTAGGTGCTCTACCCAGGAAGATAAGGATTGAGTTGGGAGTGGAAAAAGGTAAAGTACAACTATGAGATTTTGTTCAGTTTTCCTTTTTCTCTCTTTTTCTGATCAGATGCTTGGGGATCTCAAAGATAGTTGGAGAAAACATGCATTCATAAGAATTCGCCACAATAACAGAGAGCAAATGACAAATGTTAAAAGTCTCTAAAGGGGTAATCTAGGGAGAAGATATAATGATAGGAAGTAGAATGTATAGAGGTTAGGATTATGGTTTCTGAAGCCATGTGTACCTTGGTTCAAATCTTGGTTCCCCCATTTTACAAACATGCCTTGGTAAACTTACTGAACCTCTTAGAACTTAGTTTTATCCTTTGTAATTTGTAGATGATAATAATAACCACCTTATGAAGGTTAAGTGAAAAAATTCAGAGAGTATATAGCATACAATAATCACTAAATAAATGTAAGATGTTATTACTATTCATTATTAAGTACATTAAGAATGGCATGAGAATAAAGAAAGGCTGGGAAAAGAAGAGACAAATTGAAAAGAAGAGCAAATTGAATGAGAGGTAGCATTATATGTGTAGGAGCCATTTTTGAAATTGAGTCAGTTTAGAAAGTTGTTATTGACTCCTTGCTATTCTATAGGAATTGTTTTGTAAGCAATACTTGGAGTGTTGGTCCTTTGGGGTTTTAGGTTATTAATGGATTTCACTGCCTGTTGCCTGTTCTTTTGTAGTAAAGAGCTCCTGAGGCATAAATTGTTTCTTTGTCCCTGTGACCTGGATATAGATCTTTGTCCATTTCATTTGTAATGGGGAACAAGATCCTCCGAAAAGTAGATATCTTGACATGAGGAAGACTGAGGGGAATATTTGGGAACTATTTCCTGCAGCTTTAAATATAGATCTTTGAAAACTTCCAATAGAATGATATAGGATAAGTCTAAGGAGAAGGAGAAGAGAAACTGGATCTGCAATGGGACTACTTGATAAGGAAAAAGGCCATGGCCCTAGACAAGGACTAGATGAAAGAGGAGGAAATAAAATAGTCATACTCAGAAAAAGGAATTTGATTGTATGTTATATTTTGACCTGGGAGAAGATTTTTCTTTAGAGTGTCTCAAGGCCAGCCCCCTTTAAAAAAATTTAAATAAGGCTTTTATTCCATAGTAGGTTTAGATTTACAGAAAAGTTGCAAAGATAAAACAGAGGGTTCCCATATACTCCTCATCCAATTTCCCCTACTGTTAACCTTCTATATTACTATGTGACATTTTTCACAATTGAGAAACTAACATCAGTACATTATTACTAATTTCTACATCTGCTTTCAGATATCACTAGTTTTTTCCTAATGTCCCTTTTCTGTCCAGGATCCCATACAATATATCACATAGCATTAGTTGTTTTGTCTCCTTAGGCTCTTCTGGTCTGTGACAATTTCAGTTTCTTATTTTTGATGACCTTCAGAGTTTTGAGGAGTACTGGTTGTGTGTTTTGTAGAATGTCCCTAAGTTGGTATTTGTCTAATGATTTTATCATACTTAGGATGGGATGATATGTTTTGGGAGGAAGACCACAAAGTGAAATGTCATTCTTATCACCTCATATCAATGGTATGTGCTATCAACATGACTTATCACTGATAATGTTGATCTTGATTACTTGGCTGAGGTGGTGTTAGGTTTATTCACTGTACAGTTTTCTTCCCCCTTTCCATACTCTACTTTTTGGAAGCAAGTCACCAAATTCAGTCCTCAGTTAAAGTCCTCCTTTTAAAGGTGGAGTATCTACATAAATTATTTAGAGTTCTTTGTCACAAGAGATTCTTTTCTCCCCCATTTATTCAATCGTTTATTTAAATTAATACGAACTTATGGATATTTTACATTTTTGGTTGTAATCCAATACTGGATCATTTATTTTGTTGCTTAAATTCTTCTAGCTTTGGCCATTGGGAGCTTTTTCAGTTGACTTTCATGTTCTTTTGGTATGCTTTGATTTTTTTGCTTGTTTTTTAAGCACTTCTTTATTTTCTAGAAGTATAAGATGTTCCAGACTCATAATCTATATTCCATGCTCCTGCCCTACAAGCAGTCATTTCTACAAGGAGCCTTGAATCCTTGTATTAGAGTTTTAGAGCATTAAAAAAGCAAGATATGAACCCTGGTTGTGCTCATTGTTACTATAACATCATTGTTTCTAGGCTCTCTCAGCAGATAGAACTAGGAAAAAATATGTATGGATAAGAATACATGAGTACACACATGGATATAATTGTTTCTGTATCTATCCACTTGTACATATATTATTTATGTATCATTATATATTTGCATATCACTTGTATCTATATAAAACTTAATGTAAATTCATAGTGATTTCTTCAACTGTAATCTAGTCTTACGTGGTTCATTTTGGCCTTCCCCTTTTTCTTGTATGTAACCTCCCACTCCAATAGTGAGAAACCTAGTCCCCACTATTTGCCATCTTTTTATTTATTTGTTTGTTTAATCTTAGCATATATGCATATCAATCAGAATTGTTTGCCCATATGTGCGAGAAACAACTTTATTAACTAGAGTATAATATTTATGTACAGTTCCTTCTGTCTTTAATTTTACAGTTTATAGTTAAAGTATCATTTTCCCAAATTAATTAGGTCCTTTTTATTCACCTCCAGTGAAGTTATGTCACATATTTATAATACGTTTAGATTCTTTTGTCATAGTATGCCTTTCATTCTCACATCCTCTAGTTTCTGTTTATTTTTTTTAATTGGATGTGTTGGAGTTGACCCTTTGTGTTGTACAGTTCTATAGATTTTGACAAATACATAGTGTCATATATCTACCATGCAGATAAGTTGCACCACCCTAAAAATTTCCCTGTGCTTCCCTTGGTCACTCACTTCTCCCTTCCCAAACTTCTGGTAACCACCAATCTGTATTCCACCCTCATAGTGGAGAGAAAGGACATCTTTACCTTGTTCTTTGTCTTAGGGGAAAGCATCTAGCCTCTCACTCGTAGGTATGATGTTAGCTATAAGTTTTTCACATATAAAGTTTATTAGGTTAAGAAACTTCTATTTCTATTCTATTTTTTTTGTGAGAGTCTTTATCATGAGTGGGTATAAAATATTATTGAATGTTTTTTCTGCATCCATTAATATGATCATACACTTTTTTTATTTAGCCTATTAATATGATAAGTTACATTGGTTGATTTACAAATGCTGAACCAGTCTTGCATTCCCTGGGTTGAACCCCATTTAATTGTGTTGTATAATCCTCTTTATGTATGGCTCGATTGCATTTGCTGATATTTTGTTAAGGAATTTGCATCCATGTTCATGAGAGATAGTGGTCTGTAGTCTTCTTCTCCTGTAGTATCTTTGTCTGGTTTGGGTATTAGAGTAATGTTGGCTTCATAAAATTATTGGAAAATGTTCTGTTCTTCAGTTTTCTAGACAAGGTTGTGCAGATTTTATGCAGATTATGGGATTTTTTTTTTTCCTTAAATGTTTGATAGATTTCACCAGTGAAGTCCTCTGGGCCTGGATTTTTTATTTTTTTTTAAAGGTTTTAATTACTAATCCAATTTCTTTAATAGATATAGGGCTACTAAGACGATCTATTTTTCCCTCAGTCAGTTTTAGTTGTTTGTGTCTTTCAAGGATTGGTCCATTTAATCCAACTTATTGAATGTGTGCATAGAGTTGTTTATAGTATCCGTTATTCTTTATATGTCCTGGGGATCAGTGGGGATGGCTTCTCTTTTATTTATGGTAATAATTTGTGTCTTGTTTCTTTTTTTTCTTAATTAGCCTGGTTAGAGGTTTGCCAGTTTTATTGATCATTTCAAAGAATCAGCTTTTGTTTCACTTATTTTCTCTAATTTCCTGCATTCAATTTCATCAGCTTCCTTCTAATTTTTAACTTTTTTTTCTCTTCTGCTTGCCTTAAGTTTAATTAGTTTTCTTTCTCTAGTTTCTTAAGGAGAAAACTCAAGTTATTGAATTTTAGGTATTTTTCCTAAGATACTCATTTTATGCTATAAATACCCTTAAGTACTGCTATAGCTAGATACCAAAAATGTTAATAAACTGCATTTTCATTTTGTTCAAAATATTTAAAATTTTTTTTGAGACTTCTTTGGCCCATATTTTGGTCTGAGAGCAGATTCTTTTCTTTATCCATAATTAATTTTTTCCTATTCCTTTTTGTTTTTTTCTTATCCATTAGTTTCAGATTGTGTTGAAAACCACAGCATCAGGTATTTTTGTTTCCTGTTGGAGATCTTTTGAGTGTTGCTGTTAATTTTCTTTTCTTGCCCTAGTGGTGATTATTGGGTCCTTCACACAGTGAGGTCAGCTCTGTGCTGTTTGTATCAAAAGTGAAGAAAGAGAAAAGGAGAAGGAGGAGAAGGAAGACACAGAGCATTAGGCAACATAAATGTAGTTCACACACTTGACCCATTACGCATTTTCTGCAAATAGTTTGTTTTCATTTTTGATGTTATCTGAAACCCAAATGAGGCTGTTTCCTTGGCAACATGCATTATCCTCGTAGGGGGAATCTCCCTGCTCCTACACTTGCTCCCTCAGTCTCTTTTCCACACAACAGTCAGCGGTATCTTTTCAAACATCAATTGGACCGTGTCCTCTCCTGTTCAAGACCCTGCAGTAGATTCTTATCACATTCAGAACAAAACCAGACCTCCTTGCTATGGTCTACAAAACCCTGCAGGAACCTCTCTCTTTGAGTTTCTCTCTTATCAGTTTCTTCCCTTTTTCATTCTATTCTAACCAAATTGTCCTAACCAGTCTTCAAAATTACAGATTATTTTTGTCCTGGGAACTTTGTACTCACTTTTTCTTTTGCTTTGACTGTTTGTTCTCTATATCTTGTGTGGTTCATTGTGCTACTTCATTCAAGTATCAGTTTTATCTGCTCCCCGTTAGGGGGGCTTCTCTACTTAAATAACAGAACTCCTCCTAGCAACTCTGTTCCTCCAATTCGTTTTTTTTTCCTAGCATTACCTCGACATGACACTAAATTATATGTTTATTTGTTTATTTTTTATTGCCCTCTTCCCTTACTGAATTGCCAGCTCCATTGAGGCAGTCTTGATCATTGCTGAATAACCAGAACCTAAAATAATGCCTAGTGCGTAGTGGATACTCAGACAATATTCATTGAGTGAATGAATGTGAGGATGAAAGGCATGTTACTAATATGAAAAATTAAAAATGAAGAAATGCTAAGACTTGTTGTAGGTGGGGTTCCACCAAAGGGAAGGGAAGAAAGCAAGACTGGGCAGAGGGAGATATTGGAATGCAACAATGCATTTACAACAAAAGCCCCACATATTTCCACAGGGAAACTCTGAAGCTGGATTGGCCCTGAGTTTAAGTGAAGATAGCAGGCCTTTATGTTCTTGATTCTGGAAAGGGGGCATGATCTTGAACAAAGTAAATCTCTTCTGCCAAGGGAAGTTCCTGGTGGGGGCTTCAAGATAAGGGCTTCTACCCTATAGCACTTTCAGAAGCTTTGAAAATAATTCTTTAGCCCTAAAAAGGGTTCTGGGAGGTACATTCTGGTGTCTCCTTCTGGTTCCTAAGAATGGAATATGAATGTAGACTGTAGAAGAGAGAATATGCTGGGTTGCTAGGTTTTGTTGTAGAACTACTGGTTTTAGATGTGTGTACTGCAGTGCAATTTAGAGGTTGGGCTATAAAGCTTAAAATGTATTTAAGCCACCAGAAACTGGAAAATGCAGTCTTGATGCAAGGAATAGATGTAGTTGTTTCCTGTGCCCTATGATAGCTCACAGTTGCCAAATGAGAGAAAGAAATAAGACCCCTGAGAATGTTACTGGGAGGTTTCTGTATGCTCAAAATCTACCAGTGCAGGTCTACAACCTGGCCTTCAGAATGAAGACTAGAGTGGACATGAAGTAGATACACAGGAGTAGAAGAATCAAGGAAAAGTGCAAAGAGGATGACCAAGCCAGGTAGCACTGAGATAACCTTCTTAGGGAAGGGACTTCTGAGTCATCAGAATTACAGCCAGAGAGGAAAGGAATGAATTGTGTAAATGACCATCATCAATTCTAGACTCCATCTCCTGGTCATTAGAAGGCATTGGCAAACTTGTTTCTAACATTAAGGTGCAATGCCAGATTCTTCCATTGGGAATATATGCAGAATTTACCGACAAGATTCAATGAGTGCTTTCTATAGCTCTTAAATATCCCGAGAACCTAGAAACTTGCCAGCATTCACATTTTCGTTGCAGAAAAGGAAAAGGCAAACAAGAACAGAAAAGTTCCCACAGCTCAAATATTGCAAAAGAAGAAATGATACCAGGCAGGGCAATGGCTTGGCCTAGAGCAGGCAGAGAAGGGGTGGGAGGAACTCTGTCTTGAATCATATCTTGAAGGTTGGGGAGAATTTTGAGTGGGCAGAGGAAGGATGACTCTGCTTCTCCTCTGTCTGACTTTAGATAGTTGGTGTCAGATTTGATAACTCCTAAGGTAAGTCTGACATCTCAACTTTTATTCTTGTCAATAATACAAAACATATTTATCAATTTCTATCACTATATTTGTTATTGAATTTCCATGAATATCAGTTATAGAGATGATATGACTGATTTATGTTAAATATCCTATAGTGGCTTGTCCTATTCACAGATTTCACGTGACTATTACCCTTATTTCAAATTGTGCCAATGAGATATTAGATCAAACCTGTGTAATTTCTTTAGGTATGTTTTCCCAAATATATAGAGCCCAATGAGTCTGAATTTGAATGTAATTTTTTATAGATTATAAAAAGAACAGCTCCATTTAGACTTGCTTTCCATAATCCAATCCTCTTTCCCAATCAGCTTATCAATAATTGGGCAACCTATGTATGAATTAATAGTTTCCCTCCTTCTTCCTTATTAATAGTACAGCTTTAGGCTGCTTGGTTAAGAAAAAAAAAAAAAAAAAGGATACCACTCATGGTGGCCTCTGGTATTTTATCCCAAGCAATTTGAATCATGTTTAATTTCAAATGGTGACGGTTTAGTTTAGGGTTTCCATTGTGGGATCTGTATCAGGTTGGCAAATGTCACTCCCAGAGTTGCATCTTCTTTGTTACAAAAGCCAATTTCCTTTGAAAACAAATGCTTCTATTTTCTCAGGATTGTCTCTATAGTGCTGAATTAATATCGCTTCCAAACCTTCTACTTGATTTCCTTTCTTGAAGAGTCCAGCATGCTTCTATCTCCTTAGAAATACTACTTGAGGTTCCTAAGACATTTCTTTGACAGGTGTTTCCTTTGATCTTATAGAATGTCTTTTTTTTCTCAAAACTCTTTTCCAGGAAAAATAATGGCTATATGTCTGAAGTATCCATCAGTTTTGACAATACAGCTACATCTCATCATTGCACATACAATTTTAGTGTTCTCTTTAAAAAATAATTGCACATATTTTGAGATATGATTTATAAAGGGAAAAATAAGTAATAATATTGATATATTATGTACTGTATGTTGTTAGTCCCTCTGATACAATGTTATAATATGATACAATGTTATATTGATCCAGCAAAGACATTTACTATCATATCATTCTAATGCCAATGGGGTGAGATGGTGAAAATAAAATCTATTTTAATATAGAGTATCTGTTTATACTGATAGTGTGCTTTTAATGTACAGAAATATTTCACATAAATATATAATTATTTGATTTAGAATTTACATATCAATTATTATTTAAAATAGTAATATGTAGTTTGGATAAATCTCTTTTTGTAAGCCCATTGAGGTTGGCACATTTTTGTAGTTGATTTACATACTCCAGATTTTGTCTGTACAAAGAGCTGAATCAGATGAGTCTAAACACAAAATTCTCCATGCTACAGTGCAGTCTTACAGATTACCAACAAAATATGACTTTGCTTCCATTTTGAATTGTTATTTTTTCATAATGTACTTGACTTCAGTTTGCTCTGCTTCAGGATTCATTTTAACTTTTAAAAGCTTATTGTGTTCTACTGTGTGTGATATAGGTATTTAATGCCCTGGAGGATTTTTTTTTTCATTAGCATTTCTTTTTTAGTAGATCCAAAGTAAAACAATAAAATCTTTTTCTTGATTCTCAGAATGGGCTGGCATGATACTAAAACAAAAGAAGCTTGACCCTGTGGCTGCTGCATTTGAAAGCTTCCGTGGAACATGCTTTTATAAGCTCTTGGCTACTCTGCACTACTGACAGGGAACTACTCTGGCAATTATCAAAGTTGGGAATTAGAACTTATGAGAAGCTCTGTCAGACAATCCAGGACACCGAGGCACTTATTTTTTTTTTTAACAAATGGCACTTATGCGTAAAATATTTGTGATAATACCGCACACTACACTTGTGGGTGTCTCATGTATATTTGTTCAGATATTTTAATACTGTGAGATCTCCTTATCATTGGTCATATTTAAGTCTGCTGACAACTGGTGCGAGAATGTCTGCTTTTATTATAATTATTAGGCTTTATATTAACTCCCCAGAAGATGTTTAGACAAGTCATACAGTACATGTTTTAAGTGGTTCAGGGAATTGTTAGGTTATTTCTACAATGTTTTCTTAGTAAAAATGTTGGAATTGAAAATAATTGCAAACTACTTTAAAGTAATAAAAGTAGAGTTTATTTTGGAAGGCACACTAATTGATAGAGAATAATCTATTCTCCTTTAATAAATTATCAGCTTTGCACAGTATATGACTATTTCTGTAATGACTGTCACTGTTGGGTCTGGCATTTTGACCAGTTTCTATTTTAGCACAAAGCAATAATTAGGAAGGGGGAAGAATATCTTACTTAAGCATCATTCTATTTTAGGATCTTCCCTGTTGAAAGCCTAATGTTGCCATTTTTATTTACTATACGATAATAGTGTAATTTCATTTCACAATCACTCTTTCTTTTAAAGTACTGAGGTTTTTCCCTTGCTTGCTTAAGGACTTACTTTCAATGTCCCTCATTGCTTATAGATTAAAGTTCAAAACCCTTATTCTGACATTCAGAATCCTTTAATGATTTGGTTCCTAATTCATGCCTTATTTTCTGCTGAGACTCTTCCCTCTGCTTGGAATTCTTTTGCTCATCTCTGAGCACTCAAATTTTGTCTGTCACTTCAGGGCTCAATTCAAAATTCCATAATTTTTTTTTTCAAACTTAGTACTAAACCTGAGTCCACTTGCTATGAACTGGATCATGTTCTAGGCCCTTTACATATGTGACACAGATATTATTGTAAAGATATTAGACTAATGAATTTTCATTTTCCTCTTCAATCATGTTGGCTCGTAGGGCCTTCTATATTATGGCTGAGCCACGAGGCACATGGGCCTGGAGGTGAGGAACAGAGGTATAGATCAGCTTTGAGCCTCAAAGGTAGTGTCACGACCTGTGTACAATGCTCTTTAAATCCAAGCTTTGTGGAGATTTCTCAATTCCAAAAGTCTTCCTTTACCTAGTCTAGAGCCATGTCTAAGTCTCAAAATCATAGAGCATTTTTATATGCTAGGATTAAGAGAACTCTTGATGTGTTAAGAGGGAGAGAAAAGCCCATCCCATTTGCCTGAGGGCATAGAAATAAAAAGTGGAAGGAAAGACATAGGGCAGCAGGAGGAGATAGGAGCTTATGTTTTTCTCCCCTTCAGAGTAGAACCCAGATGGGTGTCAGATAGTAGAAATATCCAGATAACTATGGAAGAATATGAAAGCCTTTGGGAAAGAATCTAGTCATAGGTTTCTTCAATAAACCTCTAGGAGAATATCTACACTCAGATTGTCAAGCACAGATTAGATAGAATGGCATTGGCAGAGACAAAAGCCCTCACAGATGAGACAGGAAGCTCTTCTGATATCCTGTGACCTGTCGAGGGTGTGCAGGGGATTCATAAGTTTAATGCACCTCAGGGGAGGAACTAGGTGTGGAGAGGCTGCCATAAACAAGAACCTCATGAATAGGAACCAAATGAGCAGAAGAAATGGCTGGGACAAGGATTTCAGCAGAACCTAATATGGCATCCCAAAGGCTCAAATGAGGCCAGTGCACTGCAGTGTTTTAAATTCAGGGAGCAGACTCTTTCAACCACTTTACAAAAAGAACCACCAAAGTTTTAGAGGCTCCCATCTCTACTTCTGTGACAGACACAGAGTAAGCACATCCTACCCAGTATACACCGATACCATCTTGGTGAGCCAAAATAAGAAGATTAAGAACTGGAAGAATGGAATATAGTTTGAATTTCAAGGAGTCTTTTTCTTGTATCAAAAAATTAAAACTGTTAATTGGGTTTTTTTTTTTTTTAAGGTTTCTGGATTCTCCTTTCACTATTATCTACTGAGTTAAAGGTTTGTGAGAAGATTAGAATAGTTATAGAATACAAAGCAGCTACATATTTTGTTTCATTTTGTTTTAGGCAATCTGAGTATAGTGGGAGTGAATTTTTGACCTTGTTACATATTTGTCACAATACTTGTATATCTTTCATAAGTAGATTCCATGAAAAAATTTCCAGTGTAAGTCACTTATTTGGGAGGTGATTTCAGGAAACACCAGGAGGGCAGTGGGACAGGGAAAGGCAGAAAAACAATTAAGACTGTGTAATTCAGTAAGTTAACATTATGGGTAGCTGTTATGTTGGTGGGTCAAGTCTGTCAAATAGCCAAGTGAATGAGCTATTTGAAACTAAATATTTCCACACCTACTATGGGCTCTTCTTTTTGGTTTTACATCATGCAAGTGACCTATTTTTACCCTCAAGATTTTTTCCTTGTCAACCTGGAGATATTTTTTAATAATCATTAGGGCTTAGGTAGAAAATGTAGAGTGAGGTTGCTACTTGATTTAGGTGCAGGAGACAGGCAAGAGCTATTCTAGATATTCTAATCTCTATTCCTAAGCCAGTTAGACCACCCGAAGCCTTTTTGTTTGGAACACATTATCTCAGTCTGTCTTAGGACCACCTTCATCCAACTGTGTTTCATTTTTATGCCTTTAGGATTATTGAAAACTAGCTGTGCAATTACACAAATGGTAGCATCTACAAAGGTCTTACTATGTTTTAGACACCTTGCTAGGTATCTTAAATTGAATTCTAGCAGGTCTATCTGCATAAATTGTGGTCAATAAAACTAAACTCATGGGATTATTACAAAGATGAGAGAAATCCATGCATGTGAAGTGCTTAGCAAATGGTTGGTACTAAGTAAAAGGTCAATCTATGATGATGGTAGCTGTAGTTGTTATTTCTTGTGTTAATGTCTCTGTGGATGTGACTACTTAGAAACGGTGCTTGGGAGCCCCAGCACTTTAAAATGCAAGACTATGAATGCTTCTTGATAAAAAGAATGAAATATGGCATATCAGTTTTCTTTCAAATAGGCATTTTTGGGGAATAAGAGCAAAAATATAATTAGCTAAATAAAAAAGTGAAATTAGCCTTGTCTAGTCAGGCTGGGCTTGGAGAAAAATCAAGTATAAAAGGAACCCTAATTTTTGTGACCTTCCCTGGAGACTCTTGAAGTAGATACTGTTTGTTGATAGGCCTTTTAATGGTGGTATTACATCTGAGTGTTTTATTGTACTAAACTTCTTTATTTATGCTAGTGCCTATAATGAGAAAGAGGAAATGGCCAGAGCTATTACTTTTCTGCTCTTCACAGTGTTTAGTCTTGCTGTTTTCTCTGGAGGTAAAGGGAAGTAAAAAGAACTAATTGGATGTTTCCAATCAAAGGATGTTCTTTCCTTTAAATGTAGCTTTCTTCTTGAAACAGTGAGTGCAGTTAGCAAATTTATTCTGGACGTCAAATGATGAGAGTAAATACAGTGTACAAAAGGCAATTAGTGTTTTCTTTTACTTCAGAAATATAGGGACTTTGGTAAATTTGGGACTCAGGAGGTTAGAAGTAATCCTAGGGTTTCCTCATAAATGAAGATAATGAGGGATTTGTATATTTATAAGTAGCTAGATATTTTCATTAATCTATAATTGTAAATAAAAATGAATATATAGAGTGAATACACACACACACAAATACTTGGATTGAATATAGGTCAGGGATCTAGGGGAATTAGATTTTTTTAAAAAAGGCTTGCTTTGCTTTCTCCTTCCCTGAAATACCACTTTTATGATCATAAACAAGCAATCAATAAGCTGAACTCATCCCTTCACGTCTATTTCTCCTCTTATCTTCTCTTTTTCCTAAAGGTTTCATAGAGGTACTTATCCTAGAATATTGTAAATAGCCTTTATTTTTAAAAAAAATATCATTTATATGATGAGTCTAGGAACATAGTCCCTACTTCTGTGTCTGGGGGTGATGACTCTGTGACCTCCAGTGAGCAGGGGTTGGATATGGGGAAATAAAAATGGAACCACTAAGCATACACTTACAGCTCTTTCGCTAACTCCATGGAACTCTGGTGGGAGAGTGGTAATGGAGTGGGGAAAGCTCATCTCAAAACTCACCTCTTTAATTCCTCCTTTCATCTCTGTATGCACTCACTTCAACAATTGTTTGAGTACTTACTGTGTGTCTGGTCATGTATTAGGTGCTATGCTCATGGCAGTGACCAAGGTAGGGGCACCATCTCTGCCATAAAGGAGCTGACATCATACTGGATTCTTCTAGGAAGACTTCTTGATTATTTAGGCTTTTATTTATTTCCCTCTTAATAATTTATTTATTCATTTTAAATTAAAAACAATAAGTGCTTACCGAATGCCAAAGTGGAGAAATTGCTAATTCTTGATGGGATAAAGGCAAATTTGGTATTGATTCTATTGTCATGGAAAAGCTGAACAAAGAAACCAATTATTTTGGCAAAAGGAGAAATTACAAAGCACAATAATGGAGAAATTCAAAGTTCCATGGAACTGAAGACGTCTTCTTGAGTAGATCCCAAAGGATTTTAGAGTACAATTGATGCCCCACAAGAAACTACCTTGAAATTGCTTATGAATGTAAAAGTTGGATGGGTTGTTCTGCTCGTATTGGCTCAACTTACTGATGTGTCAGCCATAGATGAGAGTCATGTATGTGGCTTAGCTGATCCTGGCTGTGGGATCTCACATGTTTGGGGGTCGGTTGGATGTTGGCGGCTTTAGAATGATCTTACCTCTTTGCCTTTTGTGTCACATCTCTCCATCAGGCTGCTTGGATATCATCTAATAGTAGAGGAAGAGGTATAAGGACAAGCAAGAGAACAGGACCCAGTGCACAAGGGCTTTTACACCTTTGCTTGTGTCATATCTCCTCACATTCCATTTACCAAAGAAAATCACCTGGATCAAGCTAGAATCAAATTCAGTGTGGGTTGAACATCATCAGCCTACTATAGGAGGTAACAACCGAGCTGAGATTTGAAAGATAAACAGGAATCCCATGAACATTCCAAGGGAGAGGTATTAGCACATATGATGACATTGAATCTTGAAATATTTCTAGCTTAGGAAATTCCAAGGAAATGGACAGGATTATAGGGAATGCCTGTGGGGAATGGCATTTTGAAAGTGCTAAGTTCTTTCCCCCCTCAAAGCCTTCTCTCGTGGTGCCTCTTTGTAGTGCTCCCCATGGAACACTTCACTGGTTTCTTTGTCTTCGTAACTCCTGATCATTCTTTAGGTCTTAGCTATCATGCCACTTCTGAAGACTGAGAAACTCTGATCACTCTGCAGTTTGCGTGTTTCCCCAGACCAGGTTATTTTAGCTCATGGCACCCTGTTGTCACCATTTATTGATTTTACTGCAATTTGTACTTATATAAACATAAATATCTATTTATTTCATATCTGCTTTCCCCACTAGATCAGAAGCTCCATCAGGGCACATAATCTTTGTTTAGTATTGTATTTTTGATGTTTGTTTTGACACATAGTAGATATTTAATAATGAATCAAAGAATGCAAGTAAAGAATTAAGCAATTCATTAATCATGAATGGCTTTTGGTGCTTAGTAGAGAAATTTGAACTTTGTCACGGAAGCTAAGGGGAGCCTTTGGAGGCTTTTAAACAAGAGACTAACTTAAAAACTCAGAACTTTAAAGAGCCTACTTTGGCATTATTGAGAGAATGGTTGCTAAAAGCCATGCCTGTAGAGAAGGGGACCAGTTAGGAGGTTACAACAATCTCCTGGTGAGAAGCAATAAGAGTTTGGATTAAGGATATGGGAGAGGAGATGGAATTTATAGGACATGTTTTCCTATTGTTTGCTGGTCTGGTGTTCTGGATTTCTCACTTTCCTTCCAGAAATCATCATGAAGCAACAAAGAAAAGAAACATAAACATGTCGATAATTATTTGATGAAAGTAAACATCTTGGTAACTCTAAACCATAATATATGAACAAAGGCTGCCAAGTGGTATAAAACTAAAGGAGACAAAATGTTTCAGAATGTGCTGGAGAAGATGACAGCTGTCACTGCATACTTCAGACCACATTGGAATGTATCTTTTCTCCTAAATAGTGGCACAATCCAAGGTTTGAAACCAATGACCTCCTGTTTATTAAATGAGAAATAAATGAGAAGGATAATGCAAGACATTCCTTGGAGCTTCATTTGAAGTCTCAAGAGGCAAGGAAGGGAGGGTTAAGAGAGAATGCAAATCATAAGTCATATTTGCAGCAAATTACTAGTGAGACTGAGGGGAGGGGACAGAGTCTACCTGTGGTCAGCTCTGCAATGTTCATCCCTATTGGCTGTGAGAAATAAATATTAAAAGCACTCACATCCACACCTTTGTCATGAGAAAATTATTTCTGAGAATGAATATTGACCTTAGTCCCTCACTGACAAGAACTTTCCTCCATTGGTCCAGGAAGAATTCACTTCATCAAAGATGAATAAGATTTAATAACAAAAAAGAATGTATGCAACAATACTATAAGACACAAGGAGGAAAAATAAATGAGTGAATAGGAACCCTTACCAGAAAATTATTGCCCCAGAGTAGATTGTGACTAAACATATCACCATATATTAAAAAATGATAAGAAAGCAATCACTTTTATAAAATAAAGGATCAAATAAAGCATATAAAAGCCCAGGACGTAAATATAAGGGAAAAAGTCTTTTGTTTGCACTAATCCTGCCCCCTTCCTTTGTTATTTTGCAGAATAAGGATTTGTTCAGCTTCGTTTTTAAATCACATCAGCACCTGAAACCCTATCTGATTCCTCGGACTAGAAGTTCTCAATTGGCCACAGAACCAGTTTCTGATTCTGTGGGTCTGCGATGGGAGCTGAGAATTCACATTTCTAATATATCCCCAGGTGATAAATACTGAGATCCCTGGTCCAAGAATGACACTTTGAGAATCACTGGCTTTTCTTTCTGTCTGCTTTGTTCCTTGCTACTTCAAATAAGTATTTCTTTCATTCAGGCTTGGTCTCCAATCTTCAAACCCTGACATCAGTGAGTACCCCCTGCTCCCCACCCTCCTGTGGGCTGGTAGCCCATCTTGTCTTTCTCAAACTTGTATAGGTAGGTGGAGAGAGGAATCAAAGGGAACTGTTCTGTAGCTCCTGGCTATAATTTTCTGGTTTCTGAGTCACTTATAGGAGGATCTAACAGTTAAGGCAGATCAAGGCTTCCTTTCCTTTAATTTCTAAAAGGGTGAGAAATCACTTTGGCTAGATGGTATTTGATACTCAGCCTTGCTTTAAGAAGAGATACGATCCCAGTTCTGAAACGGCCTAAGGTATAATCCTTAGAGTGATGTGTCTTCACCTTTAAGCAATAACAGTGATACTGTGCTCAGTTTAGGTGGAAACAACTCAGATGATCTATTTTCAGATCCCTAGAAAGACAGAGATACTTAGGGAGAAAAGGCACAGGGTTATACTCTTTGCTGTTGCTAGATTTATCTGCTTCTCTGCCTTTTTTTTTTTTTTTTTTTTTTTTTTTTTACCATCGTGTCCACCATATAGCATTTGCAATGAAAATGGGTGTCAGGGAGAGGAAAGGCTTGAAGGAAAGCAGTGGCAGGCAGGAGGAAATAGAGGATTAGCAGAAAAGGGAGTGTGAAAGGCAGCTAAGGGGAGATTTGAGGGCAGAGAAGGGGAGAAGAGAAACAGCTGGCGGGAGAAGCAGTGAGGGGAGAAGGCGGAGATGCAATGAGCCACAAAAGAAGCAGTCGGCTCCTTTATGAGTGCTGCAGCTTGCTGCTCCATTGGCTTCTCTCCTTCACTTCCACTGCTGCTGTTCAAGAGCACAGTTGGCTGCTGGGCAAATCTAGTCAGTGTGGAAGACCAGGCTGTGGCAGAGGAGGCAGCCTGATCATGACACTGTGGACTAAGAAGGAATGGGGCCAATGAAAACATGCAGGTCAAGAGGACTCAGGGATGGCAGAATCAGCGTCTGTTTCCCTGGTGGATCTCTCCTGTTCCAGGAGCCGTGTGTGGGCTGCCACTGGCTCTCCATTGCTTCCCTTTCCCCTCATTCCAGTGGGTGCTGCAGGTGTACCAGGAACTCTGCCAGGAACCCTGGCATTCACACCAGGCAGATCTACCCTACTTTAGTAACCTCAGGGGATACTTCTGGCAAGGTTTGATCTCCATACAGACAGAAAGAGAGGTGCATCCACGTGCCGTGGTCCAGGAGTGAAGAAGCTACCTGGCGAGGTGTTAAACTGATTGCCTGCCATCATACCTCAACTCTGTCCAGTGAATTAATACTTTGTGTTTCCAAAAAGGGACATGTCAACTTAAAATACATTATTGTAAAGAGAGTAATAAATTTGACTAGTGGTAACCATAAATATATGTGAGTGAATGAATTAATGATATTTATTGAGCCATAGCCATTTGCTAGACAAAACTAAATAGCCATTTTACACTAGGCACTGCACTTGGAATATTTAAATATATAACAAATTAATCTCTACAACAACTCTGTAGAGTTTATAGGTGAATAAATAGAGTTTCCCTTTGGCATTTTTATTCACTCAACATATATTGACTACTTATTCTGGCATGCTGCCCAACCCTGGGGAATACAGATGTGAATAAGATGTTCAGTCTCTCCAACCCCTTTGGAACTGAGAGCTAGGGAGGGAAAGTGAATTTTCAAGAAGGTAATTATCATGTGTATTAAGTGCCCTGATAAGAGATGTGAAGAATGCTGAGGGCATATAAGGGCAGCTAACCCAGACTTAGGGGCCAAGGGGAGAACTCCCTGGAGAGTGATCATCAAAGCAAGATAATCAACTAAGAGCTTTAGGGCAGGCAAAGAGGACAATGGGAAGAGTGATCCTGGCAGAAGTAACAACATAGGGAAAGCCCTGGGGACATCAAGAAGCTGTAGGGCAACTGAAAATGACTCTTTATAATAAAATGTCTGGTATGAGGGAAGAGTGACACTTAGTAGGCCAGGGCCTGTATGTAGAAAAGCTCGAGTATGAGTTCACTATTCGAGGCTTAATATCCCTGCCTGTAGATGGAGGTAGAGAAGATAGATGATTGCTGAAGTAATCTGGGCAAGGAATATTGCTAACTTGAACCTGGGTGGTGGCAGCATGGCAGGGGCCATGAGGACACACTGGGGACATAGCCAAGAGGTGGAATTGTTGGTCTTGGTGAATGGTTGGCTGTGTGAGTGTAATGGTGAGGAGAGAGACAAATATTAGGGAGAACTCCCTGGTATTCTGATTTTTATAGCTGAATGCATGTCAATGCCATCACCAAGGTTAGGAACGCTGCTTTTGGGGAAAGACCATGAATCTGGGTTTGGATTTGTGCCTACGAGAGACACATTCCCGAGGAGCCAGGTTCATAGCTTGAAAACCTTAAGTGTTAAAAGTTTCTTTTTTATGTCCAGGGATGTAGCTTACAGTTTTCCTGTTTTTGATCCTAGTTGTACCCTCTGAGACATCCACAGTCCTGCATGAGATTTTGCTCTAGGAACTCAGTGCTGCCGTGTGTGTTATCACTGCAAATACCTGTGTGCCTTGTGGGAAGCCAGGCTGGTCTTGGGCTAAGTTTTGCCTTTGAGTTATTTTATGCAACATGTGTCTATTGGGTTTTTAGTTTACAGCTCTGGGTTCGTCACTATGGCTTTCACAAAGAGGCTAATGTGTAGTCCTGGCTTTCAAAGGAATTTGTGATCTTATGCGGAGCAAAAGGAAAAGTAATAGCCACAATTAATAGCCTGTGTTCATGGTTTAATAAAAGGGGACATGAAGTTCCCTGTTCTGTCTCTTCTTTGAACATAAAGGGCACAGTCATCTTTCATTAATAGAACTGGAGGCTGATAGAGAGAAAAAATATATTTGGAGCAGGAACTAGATAGTATATACTAGGGAATCAGTAGGAGATCTTAAAAATATCATGTGGAGTTCAGCTTTCCCAATTGAAATTCAACTCTGGAGGTAAACTATTTAAATTGCAGCAAATTTCAGAGATGAGGGAAATGAAGGGTATAAGAAGAGGGCCTGCATTATTAGAATGCAGTTTTGTTTTATTCCTAGTACCTAGTGATACATGTTAGAAGAAAATGAATAATGGAGGTATGAATGAATGGGTGAGTAAATGGTAGATGAATTGATGGATGAATAAATGAATGGAAATAGTTCACTCTGGGCAAGGAATCACATATGGGACCAATCAGACAGGAAATGTTGAAAGGTGAATTTCTGAGGGTGATGGGGCAAGGAGCTGTAATATAATTTCCCTAAATGCTGACTGGAAAGATTTTGGCATTCTTGATAGCCTATCCTCATTTAAGATTTCAATATAATTCAGAAGGTGCTCTGAACAAAGACAAATTATAAACCATGCCTGATTATGCAGTTTATAGTAAACGCTCTAATTTCTAATGGGGTGATAAGTGTGTACCCTTTTGAGTAACATCATTTTTGTGTTACTTTCAACCCTTGCAATTTTTCTCCCCACTGTAATGAAGTTTCTGAGCTGTTATAAAGGCAAAGACCTAGACTCTGGCACTTTTTTAAATTTCATTTTTCACTTATCCGTCTTCTTGCTGTGACAAGAACAAGAATATGAGTAAAGTCAGACAGCAGGTTAATAGAATGCCAGAGAATTATTAACATTGACGTGTGCCTTGCAATAATGACATTTTAATTTTAGATTTAGGATTTATTCAAATTCTATTTTCTTTAAAGTAGGAGAAACAAAATTTTAAGATGCCATCTCTTTGATTTGTGGCAGTTCTCTGGTTTCCCTCATAGTCCCACACTGGCAGCAGAAAATGGGTCAAATGCCACTTTAGACCAATTTGCCAGATTATCCTTGAGCTCTCTAACTCTGATAGAAAAATAAATAGAAAATGTCAAACTAAATTTGCTATCTTAACAAATGCAAAATATTTCTGACCAAGGATTAATGACTTCCTTTGTTTCTGGAAAGCCTTCTAAACTCTTGAGAGGGGGGGCAGGGGGATTTTGTACACTCCAGGCCCCAGATGTAAACTGGTTTAATCCAATGATTTTGCTCTTTCTTGTCAATGGGTAGGTTAAATGTTTGTGTTAAACTGAAATTTTCCCATATAAAATAGAGCCTAATAGCATAACCATGCATTTGAGTAGTTCCTTTTCAGTTTTTTTCCATGAATCTTTCACATGTGTTATCTACCGATTATTTATACCAATAATTCATGAGAAATAGGTGTAGAAAATAATCGGCCTTGTTGAAGAGATAAGAATAGTAAAATATTTTTGTTTTTGAAAATTTATAAAGTACTTTCATACATATAACTTCATGTTATTTTTGCAACAAAGATAAGGGAAGGGGACGTCCAATAAGCACCAAGGCACAGGTTAAATAAATGATTGGCTCACAGTTTCAGATGTCCCTCTCTGCTTCTTTCCACAGCTGGGCAGCACTGGTGGAGCACCTATTAGTTGCCAGGCTTTTACTATGGTATGTACTTTATACCTGTGGTCCCCAATGCCCAGGCAGCAGACCCGTACTGGTCCGTGGCCTGTTAGGAACTAGGCTACATAGCAGGAGGTGAGCGGTGGGTGAGCAAAATTTCATCTGTATTTACAGTGGCTCCCTATTGCTTGCATCACTGCCTGAGCTCTGCCTCCTATCATATCAGCAGTGGCATTAGACTATCACAGGAGCACGAACCCTACTGTAAACTGAGCATGTAAAGGATCTAGGTTGTATGCTTCTTATGAGAATCTAATGCCTGATGATCTGAGGTGAAGCCGATGCAGTGATGCTGGCACTGGGGAGTGGCTGCAAATACAGATTGTCATTAGCAGAGATGTTTGACTATGCAGAGACCATAATAAATTAATTGCTTGCAGACTCCTATCAAAGCCCTATCAGTGAGTGGCAAGCGACAATTAAGCTGCATCTAGTAGCAGGCTTATAGTGGCAGACGAGTTGATGTACTTAAATCATACAGCTGCATTTGGTGGCAGGCTTTAAGTCAGAACCCAACACTTATTTTAGTCCACGCATAACCGACCATTATTTTATTTACCACTTCTGTCTCCACCTCTTTCTTGCACTGCACACTTGTCTTAGCCACAGTTTTCATAAGCCCACAATCTAACCCTAGCAAAAATAAGTAAAAAACAAACGTAGCTGGAGAGCTTCTTTGAAAAGGGGAAAAGACCCAATGATGAGATATAATAAGACTCTTAAGACTGCCAAGAAAATGAAAGCTACATTTAAAAGAAAATATTAATACTAAGAATTCCACTTAACCACTTTGGGACCAATGTCAACTATAGTCGATAGCCACAGATGAATGCGCACAGTGACTTTAGCCGACAGCCATGATATGAAGGCGCACAGCCCAGCATTGACTTTAGCCAACAGCCATGATACAACTTTTCTAATTTTTCATTTATCAAAATAAAATTATGAACATTTAAAAATAACATAATGAAAACATATATGTATATGTTACCTATTCTGATATTTACAGTACAAGTAAAGCTGCCTGTAAAGTAAAACAAGCTTTCAGTGCTTTAAAGCTTTCCTCATCACACAAGAGCAAAACGGATTTGTCGTCAATGCACAGCACAAGCTATTGTGCGGACTATGAGTGCCGGCTGTGGGCAAGGTTTTGCAGCCAGTGAGCGTGGTCCCAAAGTGGTTAAATTATGGGTTCATTGCAGCAGGTGATTCACATTCTTCAAGCCTGCTTTGTACAATATATGATGACCAGCTATCTAAGGAAGCCATGAAACCTTCAAAACTGCTTTGCCACATGGAGACCAAGCACCATGTATTAAAAGATAAGCTTTTAGAGTTTTTCAAAAGAAAAAAAATTGAACATGAAGAACAGAAGAAGTTATTGAAGGGCACCACTTCATCAAATGTGTCTGCATTGAGAGCATCATTTAGTGTCTAACCACATTGCTAAAGCTAAGAAGCCCTTTAGTACTGGTGAAGAGTTGATTCTGCCTGCTGCTAAGGACATTTGTCTTGAACTTTTAGGAGAGGCTGCAGTTCAAAAGGGGACACGTGTTCCTCTTACGACTAGCGCCATAACTAGATGAATTGATGAAATGGCAGAGGATACTGAGGCACAATTGTTAGAGAGGATTAATGAGTCACTGTGGTACATAATCCAGGTTTGACAAGTCTACCGAGTTGACGACAAGGCAGCAGTGCTTGTTTTTGTGAGATATATTTTTTGGGAGGATGTGCATGAAGATATGTTATGTGCACTTTTGTTGCCAACCAACACCACAGCTGCAGAATTATTCTCAAGCTTTTGAATGATTACATATCAGGAAAACTGAATTGGCTATTTTGTGTCCGTATATGCATGGGACACAGTGGCTGCCATGACTGGACAGCTTTCTGGTTTCACTACTCAGGTCAAGGAGGTTGCTTCTGAATGTGAGTGTATGCACTGTGTCATCTATAAAGAAATGCAGGCTAGCCAAAAATGTCACCTGAACTAAACATTTTGCAGGATGTGATTAAAATTATCAACCACATTAAAGTACATGCTCTTAACTCACATCTGTGCACGCAGCTCTGTGAGGAGATGGACTCAGAGAACACATGTTTTCTCTTATACTCAGGAGTGAGATGAATTTCTAAAGGTAGATCACTGGCCAGAGTTTTTGAGTTATTAGAGCCTCTCCAGAAATTTCTTTTAGAAAAATAGTCACCTGTGGCAACACATTTCAGTGACGCGGAATGGGTCACAAACTTGCTTACTTGTGTGACATATTTATTCAACCTGCTCAACAAACTCAATCTGTCACTTTAGGGGACAATGACAACTGTGTTGAAGTCAGCAGTTAAGTGGCTGCATTCAAAGCCAAACTGGAATTTTGGGGCAATGAGTGAACATTGGGATTTTTGACATGTTTCAAACATTAGCAGAGATTTTGAAAGAGACTGAGCCAGGCCCTTCTTTCTCCTAGCTAGTGCATGATCACCTGTCTCAGCTTTTAAAAGAGTTTGAGCATTACTTCCCAACCTCAGAAGACCCCTGATCTGGGAAGGAGTGGATCTGCAACTCATTTATGAATAAGCCAGTAAATTGACTTTATCCTTGCTAGAAGAGGATCAGTTGCTCTAGATTGCAAATGATGGTGGCCTTAAAAATGTTTGAGATAACTTCAAACCTCCATACGTTCTGAATTAAAGTCAAGGTGGAATATCCCGAGATTGCCATAAAAGTACTTTCAGTGCCTGTGTCCATTTCCAACATTCTATCTTTGTGAAGCAGGGTTTTCCGCAGTGACAGCAACCAAAACAGGATTATGGAGTAGACGGGACATAAGTGACACACTTCGGGTGTCACTGTCTCCCATCACTCCCAGATGGGACTGTCTCAAAAACAAGCTCAGGGCTCCCACTGATTCTGCATTATGCTTAGTTGTATAATAATTATTTCATTATATATATTACAATGTAATAATAATAGAAATAAAGTACACAATAAATGTAATGCCCAGTCTGTGAAAGAATTTTCTTCCATGAAACCAGTCCCTGTTGCCAAAAAGGCCAGGGACTGCTGTTTTACACACATTAGCTTATTGCTCTGCTTTCAACCACTCATCACACTTTCATGTTTATTACAAAAACTAGAATTTCATGAGAGTATAGAACTTTTCTAAGATCATGCAGAGTCTTGGAACTCAGAGGTGATGTCCTTGGTCCCACAGCCCATATTCATATCAGCACTTTTCAATGCCTCCTTGCCCCAGCTTCTATTGCTAATGCAATCTGGGAATTAACTTATTTGCTCTGTAGCATTCCTACCACTTCATATACCCACACGACTGTGGTAGACTCTGCAAGGACAATGGGTTGAGGTGCTCGATTTTGATGGGGGCAGCAAAAATCGCCACTTCATTAGAAATATTTACAGGCAATAAAAAATCCCCCAAAACATAATCCCTACAACTGCCTAAATCCATAGGGCTCATTGCTTATATTTAATCATTTGAGATACTGAGCTGATGTCTTAGGAGATCTAGTTTTGCAACTACATCCCATATGAATTTCAAACTTTCGATAGATTTGCCGTCTCTTCCAGGGAGTGTTGCCCAATTGAATCCTCTGTGATGATAGAAATGTTCTGTATCTGCACTGTTCAAAAAGAATCTCCAGCCACATGTGGATATTGAGCATTTGAACATTTGAAATGTAGCTAGTACAGCTGAGGAGCTGATTTTTAAATTTTAATACATGAAAATTTACATTGAAATAGCTATATGTGTCTGGTTGCTATCATATTGAAAGGTGCAGTTTTAGAAGAAATGATCATAAAACTAGTGTCAAGTCTCTGGCTTTATGCTTCATAATCATAGCAGCCCCATAAGAAAATTTTATGTTTTCTCTTCTTTGAAATGTCATGGAATAGAGTAAGCCACTCTATGGTTACCTCTCAATGCAGAACTAGAATTCTTCACAGTTGTATAATTTCAGTGGACTTCAGAAAGTATGGGTGAGGGCAATCCCATCGCTTATAAAGGCAATGAAATTTAGGAGAAAAATAATGTTAAAAAAAATCCTCTGAAAGCAGAGAGCATGAATTAGTTCCCATTGTATCATCTCTAAATACTCACATGTCTGACAACAACTATTATTAATGAAATAACTAGTACTTCTTGAATGCTTATTATGTGCCAGACATTGTTCTAGGTTGTTACATATAGTAACTCATTTAATTTCTAACTGCCCTAGAAGTAGTTATACTTATTATCTTTGTTTCACAAAGTGGGCTTATAGATTATTAAGGGATTCTTTAAGTTTCTCTCCTCCTCTTTTGTAACCAGAGCAGCAGCAACAGCATTTGACACTTGTCAAGTGCTTAGTAAGTTCTAATTTCTGGTTTAAGGCAGGGCCATCCCATGATGATCCATGTGAATAATATCCTCTGGAGTAGTGTGGTGGACAGAAGAGGCTGCCTAGAAAGGTTAGCTACAGAAAAGACAGCTCTTGTCCTCCATCATAGAGTTTCTATGTTATATGGTCACGTTGGAACACACCCAAATGCAGGATATCACGCCCTATGAGATTTGTTGTAAGCAACTACTATCTGAGTTTCCCATAATCAAATGTGCTGTTTGATGCTTTCCCATCACCGGTATTATTTGTGATAACACTGGCAGTCACTTAACTTCAGAATGCTCTGACATCACAGTAATGAAGCAACATCAGAAAAGCAAGGATTTGACAAACCAGAATTAAATCATTCTTTCCACTATGTTACTGAGTGGTGGCTCTCTGAGGGCCTGCTTTCTAGTTGTAAAAGGGAATGATTTTTCTCAGGGTTTTTATAGGTATTAACTGGGATTGAGTAAATAAAAGTAAGAAGCCAGTGCTTGATGACAGGTGGAGAGTTAATAAATAGTAGCTCTTACTATTATTACAAATAGCATTTTCTAAACAGTTATGTGGGGCTACGAATACTATCCTCAGGGATCTTAAGAGGGGAAATGACCGTAAAAACATAAATAACTGCAATGCAATAGGACAGTTACATATGATGACTATTCAGGAGCACAAAAGAGATTACCTCCAGCAAATTATCAGGAAGAATTCCTTGGAAAGCAATCATGGGTCATACAATAGAAAGTTTCTAAATGGTAATTTTTCTTAAATCAAAAAAGTAGATGCAAATAATGTTCTGGATGTTGGCTGTTGGAAAATAGTACTTCTCCTATCCTAATAAGCTTTCTTCCTAAAATTCCTGCAATGCAGATTACTTTGTGTACTCTTTGCTCTACCAGTCCTTCTAAAAGTTTCAAACACTCTTATTGAATGAATCCCTTCCTACATGGGTGAATTTTGTTTCCCTGACTGAAACGCTGTGGTGCGGGAGAGCGAAGCCTTAGGGATTCTGACACCAATGTTCTA
Source organism: Microcebus murinus (assembly GCF_040939455.1). NCBI lineage: Eukaryota > Metazoa > Chordata > Mammalia > Primates > Cheirogaleidae > Microcebus > Microcebus murinus. The sequence goes on along the minus strand of NC_134104.1, from coordinate 131,464,708 downwards.
TGGGTGGACCAGGGATTATCTTAAGGATCTTTTTTCCAACTTTCAGAAATCTTCATGTAGGATTTTGGAGTGCTGTGGCTCATGACTTCTGAAGAGTCTCATGTTGTGCTAATAAGAAATTTTTATCAAATTTTTTTTTTAACCCAGTCAATGTCCTTCAATCAGTTTCCTACACTCAAAACCAAACCATTTGCAAACTTTGTGTCTGGCTCATGCTTGCTTGGGGGCTAAGATATTTGCCATCTCATAAATGGCAAGTTTATTTATTGAATACCACCAAGGTATTCAATAGAAAGACAGCAACTATTTATAGATGTACCAAACAAAACTCAGCAGTGTTTCCATTCAGGAAGCAAATGAACAGCTCTCAGTTTTTCCACCTAGATGCAGCACAAAATAAGGTCATAAAGAGTGATGATGAATCCGCTAGGTAACAATGGGGCCGATATTGACGTCAGGTGATGAAGCTATCCCTGCTTGCAGCAATAGCAATGAATTTAATGGTCTCTTCTGCAAAAAATCAGTTCAATACAATAACTGCTGAAATGCCTGCTACCTGTTTATTATAGTCTCTTTTATCCCTTGGGACCTTTGCCAGCATATTGAAAAGCCAAATTCAAGGTCATTATGCAGTACCCACCACTAACAATATGTGTACTTTTTCAGATAATGATTAGTAAACATAAAGAATTGTTCACTGGGGAAAAATTGTATATTTTTTATGGATTTTTAAAAAGCATTGTCCCAAGCCTGGCGGATCAGCCATAAATAGAATTTCTGGGAAAAATCAAAGCTGGAAATGAATCACTGTATCAGTCCATCAAACATTTCATAAAAAGACTGTAGGTGTCAAGGAAAAAAATAACAAAGGCAAGTGCTAGCCTCTCTTGCTTTATAAAATGAATACAGGTAATTTATTTACTGGAATAACATAAAGATCCAGATCTTTCAGCTACAGCTTTTCCTCTATCACTTAAATGACAGGATATAACTTTGAGGAGTCAGTACAGAATTACTACATTATAGGATGATAGTTTAAGAGATTAAATCCACTTAAAAATAAAGACAAATTCCTTAAACTTCACCCCACAATAAAACACACACATCATCTACATAGCTCTTAAAGGTTTTTAAAAATCTACACTCCCTGGGTCTTCTGGCTTATTTATCTTAGCATAATGTCTTCAAGGTTCACCCATATTGTTGCAAATAATAAAATAAATAAAGAGGATGGGAAGAAACTTCTGGAGGTGATGGAGTGGTTTATGGTTATATTGTGGTGATAGTTTCACAGGTGTATACTTGGCTCCAAACTTGCCATGTATATATATTAAATATGTACTTTTAAAATGTCAATAATACCTCAATAAGATGGTTTAAAAATGTCTATACTTTACAGGCTGTCACAGATGGTCAGTTATCTTCCAAATGAACAGGGACCTTGGGAGGGCACTAACCACTCCAGATGAAGGTGATTGTTAAACATGGTGGAATTTCCAACCTAGGAGCCCAGTTGTCCATGAGATCTCTAAATACAGCTCTGAGATGTCCAGATCCAGATTTTGGGGCCTCTCAGTTTGTGAAAAGTTAATAAAATGAACAATTCTTGAAAACTGTACATAATTGAGACTCATTTAATCACTGGATATTCACTAATGCCCTCCTATGGATCTATTGTAATTTTACTAGGTTGCAAAGCCCAGAATACTCCATGACTTTTAGTCTATATTTCTTTGAGGAAAAAAAGTCTCAAGTACATATGTTGTCTTTTAATAAATACCAGAAAATGTTCATTCTGATAATTATGCAAAGATGAATTCTAGAACCTGTCATGTGGAGCATCTTAATTCCATTTGACCACAGGATAATGAAGAATCCAAGCCAGAATACCCACATCCAGACATGTCGAACAGATGCCCACATTACTGAATATAGAGGAACCCACTAGTGAGTGTTCTCTATGTTAAATTCATGTATTCTTTTTTTATTTTTGTGCCTTCTTTCAAGAACTCAGCCCTTCAATCTAAGTTATTATTTAAAGGGATTTTGTGTCCCTAAAGTTTGAATTTAGAATGAGCTGCCATGAGTCTGTGTACACTCCCCATCTCCTTGCAACTCCCAATAGCATGTACTCCTGTCCTGCTGCTTGCTTTCGTGAGGCGGCCTCAGTCTAACTGCCAGACTACAAAGTCATGAGGAAAAGACTTACCCAAGAATATTCTACCCAGCCAAGCTGATATCTTTTTGTAAAGAAAAGAAGCAGATACTTTCAAACATAATTGCACTCAGGTAATATATCTCCCATGAGCCTTTCCTTAAAACACACACACACACACACACACACACACACACACACACACACACACACACACGTGCATGCATACATACTTGATAATGGTGTGTCTCCAAAACAAGCATAAATTGAGGAGGTGAAATAAAGGATCTGGTATTGAGGAGTGAATCCATATGAGAACGAATTTAAGTCATTGTTCTAACTTACCCTTTTTAGTTGGTATGATTCTTACTCCATAAATTTATCTGTGCAAAAAATGTTACATTACTCAATTTTCTTAAGTAATTTAATATGACTATAAGAAGCTATGTTATCTGGACATAGATGGGAAATTCATTGTCAGTAATTTTATTTTAAGGATGTGTATTGGGCATACTAGAAGATTACAAGGCGCTTAGGGAAATGCTCTCTTGGTTTAAATCCAACAGATTCACCAGGGATCCCTTGCTGTCTAAGTCCACCTAGTTTTTTTGAACTCAGGATTCCTGCTAAGTTCAGGGATGGGAATCTTTGTAAGGGCTGTGAGCTCAAAAAAAGTAGCCCCAAATAGCTTCTAAGATCCTACCAACTATCTTCATTTGTAATTTCTGTGAGGGTGTAGATTTCTGTTTTGTTCATTGGTGTACTCCAGCACCTAGACCTATATCTGGGACATAGTATATGCTAATAAATTAAGATATAACTTCATGTATGAATGAATGCTATCACAGGGAGAAGGACATGCATTTCTGCTATCCACTTCCTGGGAGCTGGAAGGAATTTCCCGCTGGCTGGCACTCTTTCCTCCCTCCCATCCCAACTTTTCCCTCCCAACACACCTTCGAACTTTCATCTTTCTGTAGTTTCAAAAATTTCTTCAAAGAATATATATTACTTTTATAATTGGAAATAACTAGATGTGAGAATATTTATATTATAATAAAGGGAATATTTTCTCTAAAGAGTTTTTTCTCTTTTCTTTTTTTGTTGGAGGTGAGGCAAAGTACTGTATTCCTATTTCCTGTACTATCACCTAGTCAAGGGCAGATATGTTAGATGCTTCTTGAGAAGAACATGATCAACACCATGGATTCTAGATGATTATAACCCACTTAAGCGTTATTAATATTGAGATAACTGCCCTTTCTCCTGGCTGGCTGGTTGCTCTCAATGAAGATCACAATTGATTTTTAATCCTTTTGTAAATCAAGTGGATTCTTTTATTTCGTTATTGCAGTTTAACAACTAGATCATATTTAAGATAAAAAGAAATAATTTGTAAAGAAAATATTTTGTATTTGTTTTGCAAATGGTAGGTCACAATTTACTAATGAATTGTATAATCCATTGAATTTCAAATAGCATGAAAAAATGATAAGAAATTAAAATAGGGAAATTCAGGGTTTTGGGCATATATAAAGCTAAATATCATTTTGTAGATTTTTTTTTGTTTCAGTTATCTAGTATTTATATATTCACATGCATGTGTGTACTAGATCATTTCAAAATTTTTTTCATTTCCTTGGATTGTGGTCAAATTTGAAAGTCAATGTTTTATATGATTATCTATTGCTTTATAAAAACACCTGTTAATGAATCAATTACATCTTCTTTACTATCACTGATACTGTGCAAAATTTGGAATGGCATCTGTGTCTATATATTTAAAGTATGCCATGGTAACCAAACAAGTAAGTGAAATATCATTTTTCTAATTTTGGTAAACAAAGCATTTAGAAACAAAAATCTTCCACTCTTTTGTTTTAGGAGGCTCCCAGCTCCCAAGAATCTGCACAGCTCTTCTTAGCATTCTTCATTTTCTATAGCTATTTTGAAAATCACTTGATAATTAAGAGAATATTTTCTCACCTTCATTGATACTTATTTTAGGCAATCATCCAATTTTTATTTCAAGCCTAAATTGATATCATTGAACTAAACAGTTTTTCTGGTGTTGCTATCTTAGTTTGGAGACCAAAAGTCAGGTTGCTGCTCATTTATTGAGTACAGAAAAATGTTTTCTTATATTTTAGAAGTTTTAGTGCTCCTGTGGGCATAGATTTTAATTTTAAATTAGTGTTTTTTATTTTATTTTTAAAAGAAATTGTGACCTGTATCTGCTGAATTTCCAAGGATTCCTATTATAGTGGCTTCAGATATATTAGCTGTGAGGAGGGGGTAAATATGACCTGGGGGAGACCTTGATTTATATATAGATTATCTATATTTTATCTACATATATATGTATATATATCTCACTAAGCTCTAGGAGGAGACTCTGCCATACATATACTATACTTGATCTTAGCCAAATTTCGAAAAGCTACCTGCCTTACATATAAAAAGATTCTTTCTACATAGGAGAAATAAGCACATCTGTATATACACTTGTGTATCTTTAAACTGTGGAAGGAGAGTGGAATCTGGGATAATTCAAAATAACTCAAAATTCTCATTGCAAAGTGGACCATGGAGAGTTAGATGGTGAAATCATAACCTCTCCTAGGCTATAGATTATATAAGTTGGAGTATTCACATTAGTTGTATAAAAGAAAAAACAAACCCAAATCTCAGGGTCTTGACAAAGTAAAGCTTGTTCTCACTCAAATGACATTCCATGAACAGTAATGGCATGCTCTGCTCCATTCAGGCTCCTTTGCCCTCTTCAAGGGCCAGATGAAGGTAAATGAGTTATAAGGGAGGGGGAGTGTCAAGGATGATTCTCAAATGCTTGGCTTGTACAACTGGAGAGATGCTGTTTGTTGAAATGACACCATTTATACAGATATTGAGCCCTGTCTGTATGTGCTATGTTTTTCCCTACACATACATACCTATGACAGAGTTTAATTTATAAATGAGGCACAAAATACCTTTGAGGCATGCAAGTGGAATTGTCAAGGAGACAGCTAGTAGGTTTTTCAACTGTAGCTCAGTTCCTAGGGAACCCAGGTGTGGAACCAGCACGCCCAGCTTACTATAGTCTGAAACTGAGGGTGGTTCCATGAGCCATGTACTAGGCTTGCTAGTTTCTCAGCTGCTTTCTTATGGTTTAGTTGTGGAAAGGAAGAAGAACAAGGAGCATGTTTTGTGTCTGAGCACTTGGGAAGTCAACTTTGTGATGTCAAACTAGCCTTAGAGCACTGGTTCACAAAGTGTGCTCATTGGATCAGCAGCAAAAGCATCAACAGCATCAACTGGGGCATTGTTAGACATGCAAATTCTTGGGCTGCATCCCAGACCTGCTTAATCAGAAACTGTGGGAGAGGGACTCAGGAACCTGTGTTCTGACAAGTCCTCCAGGTGGTTCTGAGGCGGTTAGAGTTTGAAACCTACTCTCCTAGATAATCCATGGGGAAGCTACTGCGGTCTCCTTGGTGACTTCTTCATGTGTCCATTCATTTATTCAAGCACAGTTCCTGAGTGCCTACCGAGTACCAGCTGCGGCTGGCTTACACCAGGACAGGATCCTCACTGTTCACAGTTTCCTCTCCTTGGTACCCCCCAGGCACTATTAACTTAAGCAGCCAGGGGAGAGGTGCCTGTGGAATGTAAATCAGATTTAATACTTGCTGAAATTTAACAGGTTTAGGAAAATAAATCTGCTGCAAAACATGCATGGAGTGTAGTCTAAATAAAACATAATGAATTCTGTATCGCCCACTATTTATTTTTATTATTATCTTCACTAATGCTCTCCTACATTTGTACTAGAAACTAGATGTTGCCTAAAAACCTAATATTTAGATTTTAAGGTGTGTGAAGGCAGATAATGTCTCCTCTGAATTTTTGAAACTTAGAAAACTTGTGTTTGTTAAATTGATGTTACCTATGAAAAGAAACTGAACAAAATTGACTATAGTAGTCCCTCCTTATCCACAGGGAATATGTTCCAAGACCCCCAGTAGACAGTACCAAACCCTGTACATACTGTATTTTTCCCTACACATACTAATGACAGAGTTTAATTTATAAATTAAGTTTAGTAAGAGATTAACAACAGTAATAATAAAATAGAACAATTATAAAAATATGCTGGCATTGCTACTCTTAAGCTTTGTGGCCATAATTAAGTAAAATAAGGGTTAATTAAAAACAAACACTGTGATTCCCTAGCAGTCCATTGGATAACCCACACAGCCACTAAGTATGAATGGATGGGTAGCAAGTACAACAAATTTACTTTGGATAAAGGTATGATTGATGTTCTGGGCAGGACAGAGTGGGATGGAGCGAGATTTCATCACACTACTCAGAATGGTGTGCAATTTAAAACTTATGAATTGTTTATTTCTGGAATTTTCCATTTAATATTTTTGGACCTCAGAAAGAAGAACTACAGATAAGCAAGGGCTACTGTATTCTTTTTTGGTTTGTTTCAAAAACAAACCAAATTGTTAGGGGGTACAAATATTTTTTTGTTACATAGATGAATTTTATTATGATGAACTCAAGTTTTCATTGTGCTAGTCACCAGAATAGTGTGCGTTGTACTCAACAGGTAGATTTTTATCCCTCACCTATCCCCCACCCTCCCCACTTCTTAGTTTCCAATGTCCATTACAGCTCTTTATGACCATAATATGTCCTCCATTTAGCTCCCACTTACAAATGAGAACATGTGGCAACTGTTTTACCATTTCTGAAGTACTTCACTTGGGATAACGGTCTCTAGTTCCCTTCTTGTATGTAACCTCTTTTCACCTCCTCCTCCACCTCTATGTTAGCAAAACAATAAATGTGAAACAGAATGCATTCTTGAGAAATGAATTTGTGACCTGTTTCGTAATGAAGTTTGACTTTCCCCTCCTCACAGAAAAGGCAGCTAGGATGTTTTCTTGATTTCTGGTTTTACCTGGTATAAGGGTAGTTAGTAGCTTTTAGTGTTTGAGAAGGAGAAAGAAGCTGTTATGCTTTAGAGACCTCCCCAAACTATGGTCTTGCAAACTATTGTTGCAAAGTGTGGTCTGTGGAGCAGCTGATTCCCAAACACCTGAAGCACCTGCATTTTAACACAATTCTTTGAGGTTTGAGAGCAATCGATCTAAACCACCAGAGATGGGAACATTTGAAAAATTTGGGGGTGAGATTGCACTTTGAGGTGGAGAGGGACTGGCCTGACTGCAGTGCAAGAGAGTGAGATTCCAGGGGACTGAGAGGATGGGGGTTTCCCAGATGGTAGAGAGCCGTGACCTTTTAGTACTAAGCACCTCAGACCTTTGACAAGGGAGCCTGCATTGATGGCTATAGTCTAGCAACTTTGGGACTTTTAGGAAAGGTGCCAGATTTTGGCACAGAATGAGCAAATTTTGGCACAGAATGAGTAAATGATTTCAGACAGCTGCCTTCAAACAGACCAGAATGGCTTGAACAATGTAAGCTTTCTGTAAGGCAAGACAGGATCATGGGCAGGCCTCTCCCATATTTTTCTTGCATTGTATGAGCCCAAAGGTCTGGGTGCAACCCAAGGGTGAGAGAGTGAGCCACGACAAGTAGCTGATTTTGAACTTCACACTAATTTTTTCGAGTAGAGTCTGGGAACTAGATTTGATTTGATTTAGAGAAAAAAAAGGAATTTCTTGTATAATGTCTGAGAATATTTTATAAATTTGCTCAAAATATTTCTTTTTATTCTGCCTCCCAGCAATTCTGTAGGTTAGTGCTGTGTCATTTTTGGCAGACTAATTTCATCCTGTTTTCTGGTTTCTACTATCTCATTTCATACCATAGTTTTGCATTATGTTTTCTCAGATGACACAGTAAGTTCAACTCCTCCTTTTACAGCAATCCAACACTTTATATACAGGCACCCAAACAGTGGAGATGCCAGGCTAATTATTTTTAGTGCAAATTATATAGATGGATTATCTGCAACTAGCAGGCTCCACTGATGCCTCACCGATCTGCATGATACCCCTTATCTGCATGCAGGCCCAGCTTCTAATAATCAGCACCTATATTTTTTCTCCCCCGGGGTTTTTCTCTAGCCACTGGACCTGGCTTTCCCCATGCCCAAGGCAAGATGGAAGTTCTGTGAAATCAAATGCTCCATGGGAGTTTGTGTTTCGATGCCCTGCCTTGCTGTAGGCAGGATAATGCAACTGCACCTGTTTTGCATTGGCTTCTAGAGTTTCCCAGCAGAGTTAGTTTCAGTGATCCTCTACTTAAAAATGGGTACTTTATTGGCTCCCTTTCTTATGTCTCCACCCTTGCTGATATTTCCTACACTCACCTTCCAAATTTGGACTCAAATTCTCATCTCAAGTTCTTCTCATGGGTGCACCTAAATTATGAAACTCTGTAGCTTTAATTTGGGGTTGTTTAACCAGAGGGTCTCTTTGACTTGTGTCCAGACATTTAAAAAACTAAGAAAGAGTTCCTTCCTAGTCATTCTTGTGGGCATGAACATGAAGTCTTATAGGAAGAATAGTTATAATTTGGTTTTAATGTTCATTTTTTAATTTATGAGTTTATAATTAAACTGGGAGAACAACATTTTATTCTTTTGAATGCACAACATTGAGTGCCCGCTGAATGTACAGTATTGTACTAGGCACCATGAAAGATACAGAAACTTCGACTTAGAAGATAATGTCAAACCTCAGGACTGTGAGATTGCTGTGTGGGCACAACAGAATAATCTGTGTGTGGTCTGGCTTTCATCCTGGAAGGACATAGGAACAGGTCAATAGTTTAGGAGAGGAATTGAAAAAGCAGTAACGGTGGAGAATTAGAAGCATCATGAGCAGAGTTTGTGTTAACAAATGTCAGTTTAAGGGCCTGAAGTTGATATAAAAAACAACTTTCTTCTGTTTGATATATAGCCTGATCAGAAAGCAATAGCCACTCAAACCTTTAAAATCTACAAGCAAGTAAATTAGCACTTTTAATTTCTTACTATTTTTAATATTGTATTATATTTAAAACAATTCCAGCATATTCAAATGGGATTAATGCTAACAGTGGGTAACAGAACAGAGCCCAATTTGGCAGGAGATTTGGAACTCTAAGCACCCATCATTTTTTTCTCTAGAATAAAACAATCGAGACGATGTAGAGTAAGCAAAACAAATATCTCCCACTTGTATGTTTTGCTAAATTAGTCCTCTTTGTGAAGAATGAGGTGGCACCTGAGTTGTTATTGGGATGCAGCACATGTCCCCTCAGTGTCCCTGGCTGAGAGTCTGTTCAACAGTGACCAAAAGTCATCTTGTTGATTGATTTTATTAATTGAAGAACTTATCTGTTTTTCTAGATACTTCGGGGTGAAGGATAAACTATTAATTTGCATTCTAATCACAAAAATAGTTAAAGTTAGAATTAACCTTCCAGTTAAAGTAGAATGGCACCTTTTCCTCTTATGTCTTTACCCTTTTCAATCCTTGCCAATTTTCTAGGCACCAATGAATTGGTTTTAGTCCAGGCACGAGTCCTTTATGCAAATGCAAACAACCCACTAATTGAGACTATATTCTACTTCAGACCCAGAATTTTGAAATTAGCCTGACATATTTGACTCCTTGGCTTGGAAGTGAAAAAACAAAAATCTAGTCTCTTATTTTTGGATTTGTCACAGGCTTATTGTGAAATGTCTTGAGAGAGTCTCTTGTCACCTCCCCCCGTCCCAAGCCTGATTCCTGTTTACTGAATTCATATGTTTGGAGTATTAAAAATCTAAATGCATTTAAGATCTAAGCTTCTTGTTTATAATTTAATTAATATACCTTATTAGGATTAAAGTGCTATTTGTAAATAACTGTTTAGGATGCTACCTCCTTAGGTAAGAATGATTTTTTTTTAAAAGCCTTCCAGATAATAAAATTCATCCCTAGACAAATAAATCTTTGTTTTACCAACCCTGTGCTCAGTAAATTTTCTCATCTTACTCCCCAATCTACAGAGACTGTGGAAAAGAAAGGAAGAGGCAAGATAAACCATGACTACAGAGGGCAGCATTGGGTTAAGGGTGGCAGGTGGGTGGCGATGGGGAGGGCGTGGTGTGTGTGGTCAGAAGTAACTTTGGTTACTGGAACTGACGTTAGCGCCTGCCAAAATTCACGTTCAAAATTTCCACGTGTCAAATTCTAAATTTTGACTTCTGCCAAGCCCATGATGAGCCAGGCAGCAATATACTGATTCTAATATAGGGCTAGGAGAGGAGGGAACAGGTATAAGCAATTGATACACATTACAGGTCTGGCCCCAGATTTTGCTGCAGAAACATCAAATGGTAAGTGGCTACATTGAAGGAATTGAAATATGAAAACAATTATAATCTTGAAACCACAATGAATATTAATAATGAATTTCCTTATACCTAATAGCTGTGCTTACTCCCTTTAAGGAGGACAATGAGTGATATACACCTCTGTCCCTCCTTCAGGAATGGACTTTCTCTCCCAGTTGCTGTGATTGCTACCTCCAGGCTACCCTTAACTATTATCTTTTCTGAGAGATGGACTCGGCCAAGTTCATGCCCATTGTTAGGGTGGTCCACCTCTAGGACTGACAGGTGTGGAGGTAGAAAGGTTTTGATGGTTAACCCTTGTTTAATAAACACTCCACTTTCTGAGATTATAAGGATATCTTTCATATTTTGTTATAAAAACATAACTTTTTATTTTTAATCCATCTGGAATTGATCTTTTATAGTATGAGGTAAGGATTAATTTCCTTTTGTCCCCTACATTGATAATCAGTTATTCCTGTCCTCTTCACTGCCTGACTGAAAGGCAATGCCACCTGCATTATATAGCAAGTGTCTATACATGTGTGAGTTTGTTTTGGGGTTTTGTGTTTTATTCCATTGACCTGTTATGTCTATCTCCATTCCAATACCACATTGCCTTAATTATTGTGGCTTTATCATGAGCCTTGATAGATGGTAGGTAAATCGGCTTCTCTTTTTCCTTCTTCAGTGGTTTCTTAACTGTGCCAACTCTTTGCACTTCCAAATAAAATTTAGAATGAGCTTGTTGAGTTCTATTGAAAATCCTATTGGGATTTGACAGGAATTAAGTTATAGCTTGAAATACAGCTGGAGAGATTCAATACCTTGAAATATTTTCTTTCTATTTATTGATATTATAAATCTCTCTAATTATTTAGGTCTTCCCTAATGTGTTTTAATCAGCTTTATAATTTTCTCCTTTAAGATAGATTTATTCTTACATTACTTATATATTTTTTTAGAAGCAGAGTGTTTTTCTATCACCCAGGCTGAAGTACAAATGGTGTGACACAGTTCACTGCAGCCTTGAACTCTTGAGCTGAAATGATCTCACATCCTCCTGGCTCAGCCTCCCTAGTAGCTGTGACTACAGGCACATGCTACCACACTCGGGCAATTTTTCTGTTTCTTTTTTTATGTTTTGTGGAGACCAGGTCTTGCTATGTTGCCTAGGCTGTTCTCAAACTCTAGGCTTCAAGTGATCCTCCTCTTTCTGCCACCCAGAGTGCTGGGATTACAGGTGTGAGCTACCACACCTAACATATTTATACTTTTTGAGCTACTATAAATGCTTATATTTATTATCACATTCTTTGAGTTTATTCCTGGTGACTAGAAATAAAACTATAGATTCTATATTTATTCACTTAGCTGAGCTTACTAATTGTTTCTCATAATACATCTGTAGATTCTTTTGGTCTTTATACATATGAATACTATTTGTAAATCAATTTTTCTTTTCAATTCCTATATCTTGTCTTTCTTATTCTCTTGTGTGAGATAAAAAATCCAGTACAATGTTTACTATAGGTGGAAATAGCGTGTAGCTTGTTTCGTTCCTGATATTAAAGGAAATGCTTTAAATATTTTTGCATGCATTTTAAGGATTGTTTTGTACATATTTTTAGCACACTAAGAAAATTTTCTTCTGTTTATAAGTTAATAAAAGATTATATTTTGAATGAATGTTGAATTTTATCAAAGTTTTTTAGTAGCTATTTAAATAACCATTTGGTTTTCCTCACTTATTGGTTAAAGCAATAAACTACACTAGTAGATTTGAATTCCTGAAATAAGCCAAACTTAGTAATGATAAATTATCTTTTTATAAACATGTTGTTAAAATTTAGCTTAAGTTTATCATATATTCGTTTTGAAGCTATCCTGCAGAAATAGCTTGGACTCTCACCAAAATTTGGTTCCAAAGACTGATGATGACATGTTTCAGCCATCGGTCAACAGGGACAGAATTATAACAAAGAATCTGATTCCATTTTTTGATGTCTGGCTTGTGATGGCATTTAGGTCTTACTCTTCCCTCTTTCTCTTCTGTTCCATATCTGGGCAAGCTAATAATAAGGTCTGGGTCCTCCTTCCTTTGGAGCAGGTAGAGAGTCAAACAAGCTCCAGCCTGTACATGGGAACTGTCACTCAGGCACCCCCAGTAACCACAATAAAACCCTGAATTAGTCTCCTTTCCTTGCTTTCTCAAGCCATTTTGGGGCCAGCTTAAGAACCTGCTTTGCCCTCTACTAAAAGCCTCATTATGTGAGTAATAAACCTTTCACACTTGCTGGTATGTGGTATCATCAGTGTTGACATCCAAAACAAATTTTGGGTGATGGTTCATCCTGCATCTGTAGTTTGGCCACAAAGCAATGTGCTAATGGATGAGACTGGACTGTAATTTTACTTTTGTGGTCTTTGCCTCGTTTGAGTACAGGGTTATACTAGACTCATTGAATGAGTTGAAAAATGCTCAGTCTTTCTAGGGAAGAGTTTATGTAGGATTTGTCTAACCTGTTTCTTAATTTTTAGTAGAACTCACCCATAAAACCTGGGTTGGAGTATTTTATTAATATTTTTTTAATCTATGGATTAAATTTGTTTAATGATTTGGAGATGATTCAGGTTTCTATTTTTTTTTTTTTTTCAATCTGAGAAAATGAGGAAACATTTAATTTTCCTGGGTTATAGTGTGGAGTGATTCCACCTAGGAGTGGAATTGCTGGGTTATGTGGTAACTCTACTTTTAACTTTATGAGGAATTGCCTAATTGCTTCACATGCGAACACATCATCTTTCATTCCCAACAGCATTGTGTGTGGGCTCCAATTTCTCTATATCCTGGTCAAGACTTGTAAGTGTCCCTCTTATTATAGCTATCCTGGTGGTCATAAAGTGATATCTTATTTTGATTTATATTTCCCTAATAACTAATAATTTTGTGTGTCTTTTACCATTTGCATATATTCTTTGTATAAATTTTTATTCAAATCATTTTCTCAATAAAAAATTGGGTTATCTTTTTATTATTGAGTTGTGGAAATTCTTTATTCTAGAGACAAGTTCTTCATCAGAAATCTGATTTGCAAATATTTTCTCCAATTCAGTGGACCTTTTGTATATGATTTTTAAACATCTTTGATGGTGTCTTTTGGAGCACAAAATTTTAAATTTTGATAAAATTCAACTGATCTATATTTTCTCTTATTGCCTGTGCTTTTAGAGTAATATCTAAGAAATTGTTGCCTAGTTCAAATGGTTCAAATTTATTATTTTGCATGTGTCTGCCCAGTTGTCCCAGAATGATTTGTTTAAAAGACTATTCTTTTTTCCATTAATTTTCTTGGAACTCTAGTTAAAAACCAATTGGTTATAAATGTAAGGATTTATTTCTGGACTCTCAATTGTATTCTGTTGATCTATGTGTCTAGTCCTTATGCCAATACCATACTGTCTGGAGTACTATAGCTTTGTAGTAGTCAGTTTTGGAATTGGGAAACATGAGTCCTCCAGGTTGGGGTTCTTTGTCAAAATTGCTTTGGCTATATTGTTCATTTGCATATCTATATAAATCTTAGGATCAGCTCTTCAATTTCTGCAAAAATGGCAGCTAAGATCCTGATAGGAATAGCATCAAATGTGTATATCATTTGAGGATTATTGCAATCTTTATAATAAGCCTTCTACTCTATGAACATGTCTTTCCATTTATTTAGGTCTTTAAAAAATTTCTTACAAAGATGTTTTGTAGTCTTTGATATACAACTCATACATTTTGTGTTAAATGTATCTCTAAATATTTTATTTTTAAATGCTCTTATGAATAGAATTGTTTTCTTAATTTTATTTTTGGATTTGTCATTGGTAATATATAATATAATTGATTTTTGTGCATTGATGTTATATCCTGCAACCTTGCTTTTTAGTGGGTTCTTAGGATTTTCTGTATATAAGATCATGTTATCTATAAATAAAGACAATATTACTTCTTTTTTTAATCTGAATTCCTTTTCTGTCTTTTAAAAAGTATTTATTTTTATTTTTTATATTTTAAATTTTTTAATTTTAGACATGGGTCTCACTTTGTTGCCCAGGATGGTATCAATCTCCTGAGTTCAAGAGATTCTCCCACCTCAGCCTCCCTAGTATCAATAGTTGGGACTACAGGTGTGCTTTTCTGTCTTTTGTTGAAGGTTGTTAATTTTTAATTCAACTTTTTAATAGATATAGGTCTATTCAGATTATTTCTATTTGTGTTTTGGTAGAGTATGTTTTTCAAGGAATCGGTACATTTCATCTGAGTTACCGAATTTATGGGCATAGAGAGTTGCTCATAGTATTCTTTTATTACATTTTTAATGTCCATGGGATTAGTAGTGATGACTCCACTCTCTTGGTGTCTTCTCTTTGCTTTTTGGTAAGCCTGGCTAGAATTTCTCAATTTTATTGATCTTTTTAAAGAATCAGCTTTTGGTTTTGTTGAGCTTCTTTATTATTTTCTTGTTTTCAATTTCATTTATGTCTGTTCTAATTTAAATTATGTACTGTCTTTTTTAGGCTTAATCAAGCATTTTATATGGTTTAATTCTGTCTCTTAGCATATAAATTACACTTAATTTTTTGTAAGTTCTTGCCATATATTATAGTTGGCAATATACATTTATAGCAAGTATAAATCCTCCTTCAAATAACACTGTACTGCCTCACATGTAATGCAGATACCAGGTGACACAATATTCCCAATTTGTCCCTCCTGTTCATGGGACATTACTGTCATTCATTTCTATTTCTTTTAGCTACACACTATAACAAGCCAATACATTGTTGCTATTATATCTTTAAATAGCTATGTTTTAGATCAGTTAAGAATTTAAAAATCATTGTTTTAACTTTATTTATTCTTTCTGTAATGTTCTCCCTTTCTTTACATATTCTTACATTTCCGATCTATATCCTTTTTCTTCTCTGGCAATAACTTCTTTTAACATTTCAAGAGTCTGTGCCTCGCTTGAAGCTCTGACTCGAGGGGGCGGCAAGGGCAATATATGTAACCTTAACATTTGTACCCACATAATATGCTAAAATAAAATTTAAAAAAAGAGTCTGTGCCTTACAGTTCTTTCATCTATAGTCTCTTGCAGGGCAGGTCTACTGGAAATGAATTCTCTCGTTTCTTTTTTATCTGAGAAAGTCTTTATTTTTCCTTCATTTTTGAAGGGTTATTCAGTGGATATAAAATTCTAGGTTAATGGTTATTTTCTTTCTACATTTTAAATATTTCACTGTACTCTGTTCTTACTTTCATGGTTCTGATGAGAAAGAAGTCTGCTGTAAATATACTTGTTTACTCTATAGGTAAAGTGCTTTTTCCCCCTCTAGATTATTTCAAAATTTTCTCTTTATTGTTGGTTTTTTCAGTTTGAGGTAGTGTTATTATTTTTTTGGCTTTTGTATATCTGAAAATTCCTTTATTTCTCTTTCCTTTTTGAAAGAGACTTTTTCTGTGTATAGAATTCTAGGCTTAAGTGTTGTTTCCTTTAGTACTTTAAAGATGTTTCTCCACAGTTTTTTTCATGTGCCTTATTTCCTACAAGAAATGTGATGATATATTTAATTTTTTCTTTGCATGTAATGTATCTTTTTGTTTTTCTCTAGTCACTTAGAAGATATTCTCTTTTAACTAGTGGTTTTGAGAATTAGATTATGATGTGCCTCATGAAGCTTTCCTCATTTCCTGTGCTTGTTTTTTGTTGAGCCTTATGGATGTGTCATTTTATATTTTTCATCATACTTTAGCTATTCTTTAAATATTTTCTGTCTACCTTCTCTCTTGTGGATGCCTCAATTACAGGTAGATTGGATTGCTTTAAATAGTCCCACAGCTTGCTAATGCTCTTTTAATTCTTTTTGAATTCTTTTTTGCTCTCTGTGTTCATTGAGGATAGCTTTTTTTGTTCACTAATCTTTTCTTTTGCAATGTCTAGTCTTTCCTGAATCCCATCCAGTATATTCTTCATCTCAAACATTGTAGTTCCATCTCTAGAAATTCAATTTGTATACTTTTATATTTCATATGTCTCTATTATATTTGAATATACATAATACATTCATAATAATAGTTTTTGATACCATTGTCTGCTTATTATGACATGTGTATGAGTTCTGGCTCAGTTTTGATTGATTGATTATTCCCCTTATTATAGGTTGTGTTTTCTGCTTCTTTTCTTACCTAGTAATCTTTGATTGGATGAAAGATTTTGTGCATGTTATATTTTTGAGTGCTGGATATTTTCATATTCTTCTAAATCTTCTTGAGCTTTGTTTATGGATACAGTTTTATTTGGAAACATTTTGATCATTTTGGATCTTGCATTTATTGTTAGTTAGGCAGCTCCAAATCAGTTAGGCTAGGGCTAAATATTTTCCACCACTGATTTAGAGCCTTCTGTGTAGTCTACTCAATGGTATATAAAATATGAATCTCCCAGCTTAGCTGGTGGGAGCACATATCGTTTCTGGTGCTGTGTGAATGAATGCTGAGCACTTTTTTCTTTAATTCTTCTAAGATGATTCTGATCCCCAGCCTTGAGTGGTGTCCAAATACCAGGTGCTGATCAGTATTCTGTAGAATATTTGTGGCAAGCTCTCTGAAGACCTCCACAGTTCCCTCTGCATGAAGCTTTCTCTTCTCTGTCAGTATGTCATGAAAACTCTAACCAACTCAGTCTCTCTCTAGGCTCTAAACTAAGTTTCCTCAACTCAGTAAGTCTTTGGGGCTCTTCCTGGGCTCTCCTCTTCACTACAGAGTGGAAAATTTCTCTCCAGGCAGTAAGCTGGGGAAATTTAGGGCTGATATTGTTGGTTTTCCATCTTTAGAGATCAGCGTCTTTTGTTGCCTGATGCCCAGTGTCTTGGAAATAATTGCTTCATATATTTTTCTGTTGGTTGTTTTTCTATTTTGAAAAATTGTTTCAGGCAGGATAGTAAATTTAATACCCGCTACTCTATCTTGGGGAGATGTGGAAATTTAATCAAACTATATAGTTTGATTAAATGCTTCAAATTAGCACACTTTTATTACTTATACTTTGGTAAGCTTTGTCTCCTATATGGAAATTAATTCAAGAAACTCCCAGTTACATAGTCAGTGTCTGACACTCATAGATTCAGCTCCATATTTTTTTTCAAGAGTAAGTTCACCAAGGTTTAGAATCATTCAAGCTCGCTTTAGGTGCAACTTATGTTTCCAAAACCTTTGATAGTACATAACATATTCCTGTATTTAAACAATAGATTAAAAATAAATAATGATAATACAGAGATTATAAAGATTAAAAATCAGAACTTCAGTTATTTCAATTCTATCATCTTATATAATATCTTGGAGTTTTTATTTGTGTTTAAAATTTAAAAGAATGAAACAGAATATGAACTGTAATGAATAATATTTTTGTTTGATAAATGTAGTTTAGTTCATATATGAAATACTTTACTTATTTTGACTAGTATATTTATAATCACAATATTTTTAAAAATTTTGGAAGACAAAATGCTGATTATTTCATGATTATTAATTAAAATAACTTATATTTAGAAAAGGGGAGTATTTGAAAAATAATATACTGTGGTTGTAAAACACACTGCTAATATGCCTCTGTGTTATATCATTATAATAAGGATATGCCCAGCTATAATTCACTATACTCAGGCAGGTTCAAAGCTATGGCTTCCTACTTGGTATTGATAGTTTATTTAAAATCTTCTAAATAATAAAATATTTTATCAACTAAGGATCATTTCTGTCATAACCAATATTAAATTCCAACTTTATTAGATTTCCAAGGGATGAACCCAAGACAGTTAATTCAAGGTCACATTTATCCATAAAATATGAATAAGTGTTTTATTTACCCTTTACCTAGATGTGTGTGCATAAATATATATTGATAATTTTATGAAAATATGTGATAAATACCTAACTTAAGTGAGGTATAAAATTTGCTATGGAAACTTTTAGAATAGTGATTTATTCTAACTGGAATGCTGGGATAAGTTTCCCTTGGGGTCATGAATTTCAGTTAAGCCTTAAAACATAATCAGGTAGATTTCTATGGATGAAAAAAGAAAGTCCCTCAGAGGAAAGTGTATTCCAGGATGAGTAGAGGCCTGGTTGGTTACTCCTGATAAATGAGTTTCCTTCGAAAGCTGTATTGACTCTTATAATCTACTGAGGCTTTCCTATGGGAATGAAATAGCAGGAAAAAAGGTTATCAGATGATCTTTTAAGGTCTCTAGTCAATGAACTATTAATCAACCTCTGGGCTTATTCTCAGGAATTCAAAATCTAGTGCTGTATTCCATGAGATGTAAAGAGACATCCAAAAATAAACTTTTCCTCTTTCTGAGTCTTCAAAAAAACTTGAACTGATGTTAAAAAAGAAATTATGAAGCATTCTTCTGACAGAATTAAGGCTCGCTTCTATTTTGAATGATTTCTGTATTTCTAAGCAGTACAAAATTGCCTCAGTCCTCTTTCCTAGTAAATATTTAATGGAATGACAGCATAAATTCCTTTTGTTTTTGTTCCAAAAAGGGGGTAAACATTTTAAGATTTTTTTCTTCTCTCCCTTAATGGAAGTCTTCAATTACACAAGAGAATATGATGGCTTTTAGAAATCTGAAACCATGAAATTAAATGTAATTACTTTGTTCCTTTTTATTTTTAAAGCCATTTGTGTTAAAATATTGGAAATTAATTTATGTTACTCTGAATTAAAAGGCATACTTTTGGCATTTTGCAAGATGAATGAAAAATTCTTGTAAGAAATAAAGCTGGTCATATGGACAGTATGGAGTAGGAAAGCTCTCAGTACTCACTGTCAATGTCTGTTTCCACTGCTATTTCCTTTGTATTTCAAGTCACTACCTCAAAGTTTCAGACAACTGTAAAATTCATTGCTGATACTAAACAGGCAACCCACTGATGTTTAGTGACTGGAACACAATTATTTAGACATAACTGCAAACTAACACACTTTTCTACTTTGAAGTGGACCTACTTAGTGAAGATGAGCTTGAACAGTATTTTAAAAATTTAAGTCACACATATTTTTAAAAACATAGCAAATGTCTCTACTTGGTATTTGCAAACATGAACAATATAAGAAGGAGAAGCTAGAGGGATGAACTATAAAATAGGTAATTTTTAAATCAAATTCATATGTCTTAGGAGAAAAACAAACCTGTATCAGACTCCCTAATAAAAGCTTTAATTGCCTTGCTTAATGAACAATCTGCTTCTCATTATTAAAGATAAAGGAGCAATTCTCCTGTGGAAGCTCTTTCTCCAGAAGAGTTATTGTGAATGCCAAAGTAATTGCAGTGTTACAGAAGAGAAATGTGTGTGTGGTATTTGAACAGATATTAACTGAAAAAGGACTCAGGACTAGTTTAGTTAACTGGTGTCTAAATCCCACAAAAATATCAGAAACACTTTTAAACAAATTGTAAACAATTTCATTGATGTGAAAGCATGTGTGTTTATAGGTTATATACCAGTTTAATATTTTGATAATTTAAAACTCTCCTTGTTTCTATTAGGGAATGTTTTATGTAAAAGAGTTGTTTTTCATTTCTTTTTATGATGGCTAATTTCATGTGTCAACTTAAAATTACTGTGATCAGGTGTCTAGGTATTTGGTCAAACATTATTTCTGGGTGTGTCTGTGAGGTCGTTTCCAGAATAGATTAGCATTTGAGTTGGTAGACTGAGTAAAGCAGATTGCCCTCTACAATGTGGGTAGACTTCATCCAATCCATTGTGGCCCCATAGAACAAAATAGTGGAGGAATGGAGATCTCTCTCTCTCTTTCTCTCTTTCTGTGTGTGTGTGTGTGTCTCTCTCTCTCTCTTTCTGCCTGACCACTAAGCTAAGAATCAGTCTTCTCCTTTCCTGGACTGAGACTCACATTATCAACACTGCTGGTACTTGGGACATTGGACTTGGACTAGAAGTTACACCATTGCTACTTCTGGTCTGAGGCCTTCAGACTTGGACTGGAACTACACTACCAGCTTCCTTGAGCCTCCAACTTGCAGAATGATGGAAGATCACAGTATTCTCAGCTTCTATAATTGAACAATCTAATTTCTTATTCCTTATAAGTAAAATATATTTATAATATAAAATATATTATGAATATAAATATTTAAATATAAATATATTTATATATTTAAATAGAACCATTAGGATATATATATCCTATTGATTCTGTTTTTCTGGAGAAACTTAATACATCTATAATTAATTTAAGAATCTTCTAACAGCTTAAAAAAATGTTCTGAACTCTACCTACTGGTTTAAGTTTCCTCTTAAGAATACATGCTCACATTCCATAAATGGAACACACTTTTTTCTCTCATTGAGGTCTTAAAATGTGAATAAAGATTGGGTACTTCTAGAATACTACCTTCCAGATATATACACATGAAGGAAGATACATATTCTATTGAAGAATCTACTATTTTGTCTGTGTAAAAGTAAGAAGCAGTATTATATTGTATATGTTTCCTGTAATGTTTGATGTAGATTTCTTTTTACTTATTATGTGACCTTGGCAAGATAATTAATGAATTAGTCCAACTATTTCACCATCAAATATCTGTGAGGCACAGTATGATATATTTCATGGACCTCATAGTTCAAGTATTATCTAACAGACAAAAAACCAAAACAAACAAACACACACACCACAACCCACAATTAGGACTATATTTGCACTCCAAATGACTTTAGATTCCAAATGCTTTGAAGGAAGTGTATATGTTAATGAGAGTGTATAACAGAGGAGTTTGTGTTTTTTGAAGAGTTGTGACAAACTTTTCTGAGGAAATAGGAATATTTACTAGTTTTATAGGAATAAGAGGTAGGAAATTTCTATGCAGAGTGAGAAAACACATGTAAAACCACTATGATAGAAGACAACATAGTACTTAGAAGGCATGTGGAAGACAAGACACAAAGTTCAATTTATCTGGTAAGCCAAAAGAGAAAGGAAAATAATATGGGAGAAATTTTGAGAGGCAAGCAGGGGCTGTATCAATAAAGACCTTATCGACAAGATATCTAATTTGTCTGGACCAGAGTATGTTTATATTTGCCCTGATATATATACACACACACACACACACACACACACACACACACACACATACATATTTGGCACTGGTATAATTTTTAATATTGGCCACAATCATCATCAAACACACACACACACACACACACACACACACACACACACCCCACTTAAAAGTATCCTGGTTTAGACAATTTTATGGACATTTACTTTCAGTCCACATTAGGGATTTTAGTCTTTAAAAGAATAATGGAGAATATTTTTTGCTTGTTTGTTTTAAATCAGTGAAATGTCATGTTTATATTTGTATTTTATAAAGGGAATACCCATTTACTTGGAAAGTAATTAACCGATTACTAATTGGCAAAGTGAATGACACTATTACAAGGGAAGACAGATGACAGCTTAGAGAAGGAAAGACACCATTAGTGGAAATGAAAAGACACGGATGAACCAAAGATATATTTAGAAAATGTTGGCTCATGGTGATGGACTGCATAGGTTAGAGGAAAGGAAGGTTTTATTGAGGATGGTTCCTGGGTACTATTTGCTAAGATGAAATATCCAGTGAGAGAACCAAGTCTGGAGGAAAAACTGCAAGTTTGTTTTAGAGTAATCTGAGTTTGAAGTGTTTTTGAAGCATCGAGGTAGACAGGTCAAATTTGGTATATGTATCTGAAATTCAGATATCAGGGCTAGCATTGTGAATCTGTCGCCAGTGGTGCAGAGACTAGAATTTGAATGTGATTGCCTAGAACAGGGCTTCTCAACCTCAGCACCATTGAAATTTTGGTCTGGATAATTCTTTGTTGTGGGGACCATTCTATGCATTGTAGTACATATAACAAGATCCCTGGCTGGATACCAGTAGCAAACCTTTCCCAGTTGTAATAACCAAAAGTGTCTCCAGATATTGCCAATTGTTTCCAAGGGAGGGGGGGAAATTTTCCCCTGTTGAAAACCTGGCCTGGAATCAGACAACAGAGTGAAAAGAGAGCCTAGGAATGAGTCTTGATGCCTCTTATATTTAATGGCTAAATAGAAGAAAAGGTCAGAGAAATAGAGAGAAGCCAGATGATTGTAGCGTATCAGTCAGTTGTTCCCCAAATAATAATAATAGTACTGTGCAACATGCTGTTATGGGCTGACTTGTGACTCTTCAAAACTTATATATGAATTCATATGTGAAGCCCTCCCTTCTTTCTACTCCCTCAGTACCTTATAATTGTGACTATATATGGAGATAGGACCTTTAAAGAGGTGACTAAGTTAAAATGAGATAGTTGACTGATGTTCTTATAAGAAAAGGAAATTTAGGTATACAAAGAGACACCAGGAATGCATGTGCACAGAGAAAAATCCACATGAGGACACAGCAAGATGGTGGCTATCTGCAAGTTTCAGGAGAAACCAAACCTGTCATCACCTTGATCTTGGACTTCTAGCCTTCAGAATTGTGAGAAAATAAATTTGTTGTTAAACCCCCCCCCAGTCTGTGGTATTTTATGTCAGCCTTAGCAAACTAATACATATATCATTCCTAAACTCAATGGCTTAAAAGAACAATCATTTATGTTCAACAGATGGCTGGGGTATGTGGCTAGTCTGTGCTATACTTGGTTGGAGAGCTCTGCTTTAGGCTTTTGATGACTGGGATGGCTCCACTTTGAATGCAAATCTTTGAGTCAGCTGGTGAGGTTCTTCTTTGTGTGTACCTCTCCTAGTTAAACCAGGGCCAGCTGGAGCATGTTTTCCTTGGCAGCAGTATAAGAGAATACGTTGCTAGACTTGAGACTGGTGCATTGTCACTTCCAACTCATTCCATTGGCCAAAGCAGACACTTAGAGAAACCCAGAGTCTAGGAGGCGTGGGGTTACACTGTGTCCATGTTAAGACTGTGGGGAAGATATGGATGCAGGGCAGAGTGAAGCATAGAAAGCAATAATTCAGCTTTCAGATTTGGCAGAGAGGACAAGGGCTGATATGTGTCAGACAGAAGGGTGTAGTCATCAGCGTTGAATAAAACTGAGGTTGTGGACCTCAGAGGTTATGGACCATGTAAGGGTGACATCTATGGAAGCCCAGTAGACTCGACAACAAGGCAGTAACTGATAAATTTAATGAGAACTTTTTTGTGTGTGCATGGAATGGCAGAGCTGGAAGCATTAGCTAAACCAGGATTGAATTGTCAAACCAGACTCGTACATATCAGATATAATATTCAGAGTCCAGCTTTCCAAATAATGGATGTAGGCAATTAAGAAACAAAGACAAATAGGAGGTCTGAGACATTCCACATGGTTACACTGGCCCTTTCTTTCTTGTTGATCATGTACTCTCTAGTTCAGGATAATAGATAAAGCCTCCAAGTGAGGGAATTATATCACACAGGGGAGACTATGTTGATAATTTTATAACTGATATATAACTGATAACCTGGCATTCTTTAGGCAGTTGTGCTTCATGGATACATCAATTTTAGATTTATTTACTATAAATAATCTTTAATCAAGGGCATTCTGCTAAGGTCATGGTATATGTAAGGACTACTAGCAAATATCATTATTCTACTTACCCAGGAGTCCAGCTGAAGAGGCTATCAGACATGCTTTCTTTTCCTTTCCCCAGAGGAAAGGCAACTTTTCCCGTAAACATACATGAGGTGGAGAGTAGGACTGGAAGCCACATATCAAAATCTTCTCTGAAAGATACATGTGAACTAGAAATTTATAATGACTACAGCTAGGAGGCAACGTGGGTGAGCAAGTCACACAATGTCCTTTATATTCCCAGAGCTTAAAAAAATTATTAACACTCAACATGAGCTCTATAAGCACTTGATGAATAAGTTAAGGCAGGACTGAATGAATGGGTCTCAGGAAGACAGAATTCTCCACAAGAGTGTGAACAGTGATAAGGAGCAGCAGTGGGGAGGCAGGAGGGCAGCCATCCCTCTACTGAACACCAAGTCATGCAGTACACAGGATAAAGGTCCATTCCTTTTGAAAGCTATAGAAGAAGCCACGTCAGGAGAATGCTGAGTTTCAGTTAAGGCAAGAAAGCAGAGGATCAGAGAAGAGGTTGAAAATAATAGGTGATGTCCTAGAGGGCAGAATGAAAGTCCTGAAAGGCAGAGGAAGCAGGGTACTCAGGTGTAAGACAGTGTAGCACATACATGGATGATGTGCTCAAGAATGGACTTTTTCAGGCAAGATAGCGTTTGGGCTTTCCTCTTGGAGTAATGAAAATAGGGATGACTACCTTGATAAATTAATCTCATTTTGTGGAGAGATTCTGGTTATCTTTTCCTTAGTTCCTAACTCTAAGCTTTTATTTACCTACATTGCAAGGAAGAAAATGTGGTCAGTGTTCAATAGAATAGAATGATTTTGTATTTTCACAATAT
Source organism: Microcebus murinus (assembly GCF_040939455.1). Lineage (NCBI taxonomy): Eukaryota > Metazoa > Chordata > Mammalia > Primates > Cheirogaleidae > Microcebus > Microcebus murinus. Next base: position 131,439,659 of record NC_134104.1, on the reverse strand, counting down.
TCTTTTACATAAAGCAAATTATGCCTCTTAAGTTAAAGCAAATGCATTTCCTCTGATCTATTATGACATAAAATTCCAGAATGCTATGCTCAACTTAATTATAAAAATTGTTTTGCACACCCCTGGCTATAGCTATACTCCTCTGTCTTAGTAGCTATGAGTTTCTAGGTGATCATTTAATCTTTCTGAGCTTCAGCTTCCTGATTTTTATAATGTGGTCTGTTAAATTTAACTTATAAAATTTTGGGGAGGAATGTAATGAAATTGTAGACATAGAATAACTAGGGCAGGGCCTAGCATATAATAAGTACTCTCCCACATTTATGCAGGTTTGATATTTAGCAACTATATCTGAGGTCCCTCTAAGCCATTTTCTTCTATATCTGTTTTTGGGGAAGATGACATGGGTATGGAGCTTGAGTATTCTTATGATTAAAGAGTTTATTCTCAAATTCAGTTTTATGAAGCAATCAGAGGAAAGAGAGAAAAGCACTCACAACAGAAATCATCTATATAAGCAATTCTCTCTCTTTTTGGGAGTTAATGGATGGCTCCTCCACCAAGCTAATGTCTCTTTAAAGGCACTCGAATTTTCAGAGAGAGCCTGTGAAGCCTACTGTTCTTTTCTACAAGCCACAAAGAATATGGTTATTTAATAGGAAGCTGTAATGACTTCTTTTGTGTTCTTAATGAAAGAACATGTTTTATATCTGTAGGTATTCCTATTTTACTCTCCATGGTACTTTAAGAGGTGATAAGTGAAATTTGACATTTGGAGACTTTGAAAGGGAAAAATAGCTCTGTGTCAATGCATCATTGCTTCACACACTGTACTGGGGCTATATGCTTTATTCCTCATAATAAGCTTTCATTGACTTCACGTTACCAAAGAGAACATCATGTAGTAATTTTCTCCGACTGTTACCTAAGGTGCATTTGGATTATAGAGTAATTGGCTGCTACTTTTAGCAAAAATCAGGTTATAGGTAATTTCATTAAAATAAGTGGTAGTTATAGACCGCCCTCTCTCCTTGCATCTAATGCGGTTGCAGGAAGTTTTAAATTTAATTTAAGTCCTTAAAGGATACACAATATTCATGGCACTAATGGCTGTAGTTATTCTGAAGCTCTACATTTCACCCAGTGTTAAGCATAAGAGTATCCTGTTCCATGGATAGTATGATGTCAACACCATCTTTTCTCAGAAAAGAGCTTTGGAACACTCAGTGAATGCAGAAAATTTCAAAGAGGTTGTGTGGTAAAGAAATTGTAGTTACAATAAAGTTTGTAACTAGTTCTCAAAGTGTTGCTTATATTTTTTGTCCTCTTTTGAACCAAAGCCAAACAGGTTTTAGTCTTCACTATCTTTTCCAAGCAGCTCTCATAAAAATCCCTAGTGACTGTGATATTGATAAGTCCAAGGCTCAATTCTTGGTCCTTATCTTACTTGACTTCCCAATACCCTTTGACCTAGGTGATTATATCCTGTTTCTTGCATGCTCTCTGTTTGGCTTCTGGGTCATAGTGTCACCAGCTGTCTTGTAGTTTTCCTTCTCTCTCACTGGTTGCTCATTCCTAGTCTCTTTTGCTGATCCTCTTCCCCACCTCCCTCTTTCATTTCCTTGTCTTCATAATATTACCCAAGGACTCATTCTTTGGACCTCTTTTCTTCTCAGTCAACACCAAATAATTTTATCTAATACTTTGGTTTTTAATATGATTTATATAATGATAGCATCCAACTTAAATATTTAGCCTTATTCTCTCTAAGATTGAGACTAAAAACCTAATTGGTCATGAAAAATCTCCATCTGTATGTCTGTTATCTCAAATTTAATATGTCCAAACTGAATTCTTTTCTTCCACTCAATTCTGCTTCTCCTACAGCTTCTCAGCTACATAAATGGCAACTCTAGCCTGCCAATTGCGTAAGTCAATATTTGGAGTCATCTTGACATTTCTCTTTTTCTCATACCCCACAGTTAATCCATTGGCAAATCCAGCTGACTCTACCTTGAAAACATATTCAGAATTTTACCACTTTCACCACCATCATGACTACCTTTCTGGTTCAAGCCAGCATCATCTTTCTCCTAGATTTTTGTCCTATCTTTTTAATTAGTCTCTGCTTCAGTCTTTGCTCACATTGAGTCTATAGCTTACTCTTCCACCAGAATAATGCTGTTTAAATGTGTGTCACAACATGTCAACTACTGGATTAACATCTTCCAATGACTTCCCATTCTGCTCAGAGTAAAATCTGACATGCTTACAGTGGCCAACACACGGTGCTGTGTGATCTGACCCCTACTGTCCCTCTGACCATGTCTCAATTCATTTGTCCTTTGTTTACTTCAGTCATGTTGGCCTCCTTTGCTATTCCTCACACTGTCACAAGCACACTCCTTCTCTGGACCTTCGAGTTTGCTCTTTCTCTGCCTGGAAAGCTTTCCTCCAGTACCCATGTGGCTTGCTCCTTGACTTTCTCCTATCTTTGCTCACTGGCCACTTTTCCACTGAGCCTTCTCTGACCATCCTATACAAAATTCAACCCTTTCCATTATCTCCACCCTTTCCCTTGCCACTGCTTATTACCCCCCTTGTCTTCATAGCACTGTCTATCATACTAAAAAATATTTACTCATGGAATGGTTTATTATCTGTCCCTCTTGTTAGAATGCAGACTTGCTGAGGACAGGAAATTCTTTCTCTTTGGCTCACTGCTCTATTCTTGTATCTAGCGTAGTGTCTCACTTATACAAAGTACTCAATCCATATTTGTACAATAAATAAATGATGTGAGACTGAGCTTTTTTTTTTTTTAAATGTATGTCATGGTTAATCAAAACTTCACCAATTTTACTTCCTATGGTCTTTTTCTTATTGTTAATTCTCCTGGTCACTAAGGTTAGCTGTGATGCTAGGATAAATTTTTGAACATGAGATTTGTCTTTGCTGTTATCATTATTAAAGGTCCAGGCTTGGGATGAGTAGCCCCAGAGATTGGACAGCCCAAATGGACAGGGCAGGAGTTGGGATAAGCCCAGATGCAGTTGATGGGAAGAAGCCCAGGGATATAGTTCATCTCAGAAGAAGTCCGAAAGTAGACAATCAGAGATGTCCCTGATGTGGGGAGAGTACAACATCAAAAGGGAAAAGAAAGGGGATAATTAAGGCAGATAGTTTGAGGCAGGAAGATCCTGCTACAGGTGGGACCCAGCCTTAGAACTGAGGGTTGGGAGAAGGACTCTAATTGCACAGCAGTAAAGAAATGTAGGAGAGACACAGAGCTTATAGATGAGAGTGTTTCTGAATTGAGGAAATATTGCGGTCCTCAGATTGAAAGAGCACATGGAATTCTGGATAAGTAAACAGTAGCAAGAAAATAAGACAGGTGGGCAGTCCCAGAGGGCTAGAAATGGAAGGAATACTCATTTGTATTTGTCAAAATGTATAGGTGAACTGCTTGCTTCAGAATCACACAGGTTGTTTATTAAAAATGCAGTGGTCCTATGCCCTACCTCAGTTTATTGAGTCTGAATGAACAGGGTGAAGTCCTGGGCTGTTGTGGTAGCTACAGGATAAGGATCAATTAATAGCCATTTGATAAGGAAAAAGACAAAAGGAGAAGGTACAATAGATGCAACTAGGCTTTGAAAAATCATGATCAGAAAGTTTGGAATACAATATACTCTAAGAATTCTCTTGAACTAGAAGAGGCTTTGGAAGGTTTGTTGATTGTGCACTAAGAACCAGATTTACTTTTGTTGAGAGCATCATTGTGTACTCCCAATTCTGGCTAGGGCTAAGGCAGGATTGCATACACACATACATATATAGGCATGTACACATGCTTATATGTATATCGTATTATTCTTCATGTGAAAAATGTTGCCCCCTTAGTTTATACCCACTGCCCAGAAACTAGTGGGCTGATAGGCATGTTTGATCTATATGTCATTTATTCATTGAACAGTATTGGTATTTTAGAAATTATAAATTCATTGGCACCTTAAAAAAATTTGGAGATTTTACTTAAAAATCAGAATTCTGGCTTGATAAATCTAAATTCATGGCAAAGCTAGTTTCCAAGTTTCTCAGAAGGACTAGAATGGTGGTTGTCCCCTTGTATGAAACCTTCCTTCTTTAATTAGCCATAGTTTCCCCCTCCCTACCCCTACCTCACTCATTTGTGTAAATCACTCCCTTATTTAAGTTACTTGCCTGGTCTATCTATGTGGCAAAATAATTTAATTCAGTAAATTGATTAATGGTTTGACCAACTAATTGGTCCACTCAATCAGGATGGTCAGTTAAGTAGATTGATATAGAAATATTGCCTGACTCATGTTCTTGACAACTTTTTCAGCTGAACCTTCTATTGATTATTCTGCCCTTGGGCCTTTAAATAAATTAAATCCAACTTCCAGAGAAAAGCTGTTGGCAATAAAAGTTGGTATATCAACCTTCACCTAGAAAAAAGAGAAATGTCTAAAAAGAATAAAGTATAGTGCTTCTGTCAATTTTTTTCAGTTACAATATAGTAGTGCCAATATGAGGAATAACACAGGGGCTAACATACAATTCACCTTTTTGGTGAATAAAAACTTACTTCAAAAACTTACTTTTATTCAAAGGAATAAAAACTTACTTCATTTTAAAAACAACTATACATTCTATACATTTTTTATTACATTATACTTTTAAAAATCCCACACATTGTGAAGGATGGAAAAGAGATTGGACATGGCTGGGTTATGAGCATAGAGGAAGGACTTTTCATAGACATGATTTGAATGAACTAATATATGCAAGAAAGTTATCCTGAAAGATTAAGTAAGTGGTAGTTACCTTACTAGTTAGAATGATGACATTGTATTCAGCCTGGACTTAATATGGTAAAATAACATCTTCAAATAGTGCAAAGAAGCTGGGAATATAGATGAACCAAAAACACTAACAGATGCTACTTGATCCTCCGTCCCTGGTAGGGAGAACTCACAGGCTGGCTGGGCTCCAATGCCTGCCTCCCAGGAGTGCCAGATTTCTCCCCTTCATCAGTGATTTTCCAGGGACAGGAGCTTGTTTCAAAATTGTAAGAGAGAACATGCTGAACTTCAGATTCAGAAAAGTAAGGGTTAGTATCATGAAGAGCCAACAGTAGTGTTATGAACCAAAGATGAGAATTAAGGAAAGATAGGATGAGATGGGGAAAATAAGGAAAGTTATAGGATCAAAATACAAACAGTGGGTCTGGCCAAGCATTGGGTGGACAAAGGAAGATTTGATGAAGATAAATTTATTTATTTTCACCATAATTATGGGCTATAAACAGAAATGTGATAATTAACATGTAGACATTGTATTTTATTGGCCTGGTGACAATTTTTTCTTCATCTTGTATGAGACTTGTCAGTCATTGGCATGAAGCCATTTATCAGAATATTTAATATCATTTATAAATGAAGCAATCACCAAATTGTCTTTATTAAACCAATTGATTTTTTCCCCAAAACAAGGGCAAAATTATCCTTTTTATTAGCAAATTAATGAACTTTATATGTACAAAATGCCAAACTGTAGTAGCATAAATCAGAGTATCACTCTTCATTGCAAATCAGTTAAAAAGTACATGAATTTTAGAGAAGATAGTAAAACTAGACCAGAGGTAAATGATAAAATGTCATATACAAAGTAAATGTAGAAAATAAATTGGAAAAATTGTTCTTTCAGATGACATTTTTAAATGTTACTTAATATCAAATGCAGTCAACATGGAAGTACAATTGTTCTCATATATGCATTAGTAGAGATTTACAGGTGGATGAAGCCACAGGTGTGGATAGTATGTATCTGCTCTGGTCCACATTGATGACTTACTATTTTGCTTTTCAATGAAAGTCTATGGGCCGGGCACGGTGGCTCACGCCTGTAATCCTAGCACTCTGGGAGGCCAGGGCGGGCGGATTGCTCGAGGTCAGGAGTTCGAAACCAGCCTGAGCAAAGGCGAGACCCCCGTCTCTACTATAAATAGAAAGAAATTAATTGGCCAACTAATATATATATAGAAAAAATTAGCCAGCATGGTGGTGCATGCCTGTAGTCCCAGCTACTCGGGAGGCTGAGGCAGAAGGATCACTTGAGCCCAGGAGTTTGAGGTTGCTGTGAGCTAGGCTGATGCCATGGCACTCACTCTAGCCTGGGCAACAAAGTGAGACTCTGTCTCAAAAAAAAAAAAAATCTATGGGCCCAGAAATGAATGATTTTTTGAGCTTTGTCATAAATTGGAAGTTTGTTCTGGGAGCTGTAGACAAAGAGCACTAGCTGTGTGTAGAGACAAGATGGCTGTTAATGCATAAATAAAAGCAGATGACATGGATGGCTAGCCATAGACTGGTTTGTTTACAGGGAATAGTTGGCAATGAAAATACTTATTCTGATCTTGAGTCAGCCTTGAGGGGAGTGGATGTTTTTAACAAGTTCATTCACATCCAATGCCAGTATATGGATATTCCAGCTTGGAGAGGCAAATAGCACACATGAGTTTTTTGTTTGTTTCAAGTAGATTTTACTTTTTAGAGCAGTTTTAGGTTCACATCAAAATTGAATGGAAAATACGGCATTTCCATGTATCACCTCCTCCATGAACCCACAGCCTTCCTCACTATCCATATCTTGTACCACAGTGGTACATTTGTTAGAATCAATGAACTTACATTGACACATCATTATAACTCAAAGTCCATAGTTTACATTAGGGTTCACTCTTGGTGTTGTATATTCTGTGGGTTTGGACAAATCCATTATAGTATCACACAGATAGTCTCACTGCTCTAAAATTCCTATGTGCTCTGCCTATTCATCCCTCCCTCCCCTCTAACCCCTGGCAACCACACATCTTACTACGATCTCTACAGTTTTGCCTTTTCCAGAATGTCATATAGTTGGAATCATACAGTATGTAGCCTTTTCAGATTGGCTTCTTTCACTTAGTAATATGCATTTAAGTTTCCTTTGTATCTTTTCATGGCTTGGTGGTTCATTTCCTTTTAGTGCTTGAATGATAGTCCACTGTCTGGATGTACCACAGTTTACTTATCCTTCTACCCACTGAAGGGCATCTTGGTTGCTTCCAAGTTTTGGCAATTATGAAAAAAGATGGTATAAACATCTGTGTGTAAGTTTCTGTGTGGACATAAGTTTTCAAAACCATAAGTTTTTGAAAATAAGTGATGATTTAAAATTTTTTCATAACAATGGCAATGCCATTAAAAACATGTTAGTTTTCTTTACTGCCAATATTTAGAAGACCTGATAAAATGCCAGAATTTGTAATGAAGATTGCATTGTGATACCAAAACCAAAAATGGTTTGATCATTAAGAATTGACACTCTCTTATATTTTGACTTTCATTTCTTACTGATGAAACAAAAAAATGACGTATTAGGCATCATTACCAACACTATCTAAATATTGCCATTGATTACAACTTAAAGTTGTAATTGTTTTTTAGAAAAACCTTCTAGATCTGAATACAACCAAAAAACAAACCAGAAAACAAGTTTTCATTATTTTACAAGTTGAAATAGGCATTTCCCCCCCCATTTTTGGATGTGCTATATTCATTAACTTAGCATCTGATGGTACTCTTAAAGTAGTATTTATGAAGTGATCTTTCCATAATTTCTAGGCCCTTGTTTGGGTTATTGCTGCCATTGATGATAATGCATATAAATTTGAAGTTTCACATTTAGCAGAAATAAAGAGTAAGAGAAGAAATGAAACCGCCTGAATATAAAATCTGATCTGTCCTCCCAACTATTCAGGATTGCATCCCATGTAATGCTTTGGAAAATTTGCAGAAAGAAAGTTTTACTCTTTATCATATCAAACTATTAATATTATTAGTACTAGTTCAAAATATTGCTTTATTGCTTTTAAAAAAGATTTAGAAAATAATCTAAAATTGGTTTTCTGTGTGTGTGCCAGTTGCCTAATAATGCTCCGCAGATGTTGGAATCCTCAAAAACATTGAGCCAGATAACAAGTCAGGTTTAAGGGGGGAGATGTACAGCCCAAAGGGAAATGGACCCAGCAGCTTGGAAATAATTAGCATAAGAGAGAGTAGGAGAGAGACAGCAATGTGGAAAGAAGTTTGGAGGATCCAGAACATTTTCCATGAGTAAGCCTGCATTGTTCAGGACTCTCCCTCATCACATGCTAGGGGCATTGCTTTCAGTTACAGTCACTAAGTTGGGTCTGACCAGTTGAATTCTCTCTGACTTTTACTTTTGTAATAGGATATTATCTTAATTATCTTTTAAATCTTTTCTTTCTCAGTGACCTTCACTCAATCCTTTAATCGTGAGTGACAACCTCCCTCCCCCACCAACAAATGTCAAGTTATCCCAAGTTAAATCCTGGGCAATTTAGTCCTCTTCTCTTTTATCTTTGCATTCTTTCCTTGGGTGGTTTTATATGCCTACCTTTAGTTTTAACTGGTCATTCAAAGAAAATGGCTTTTAAATCAATATTTCTGCCTCATCAATCCCAATCGGCTATCATTCACGGCCGATTTTTCAGCTACCAGGTACTTTTCATCCTCAGAAGCAAACTTCTCCCCATAGGTGAGTTTCCTTAAACACCACAAACAAAAGTGGTCTTCTATTTTGAATTCTACTAGCACGTTGTTCCTCTGAAATTATCACTGTCACATTCTTGTAGTCATTTATCATGAATGAGTTGAATCCTTCATGCTAGATTTTATGCCTCTTGAGGGCTAGAACTGTCTCTTATTTATTTTACTTATTAACCCACTCATCCTTATTGTGCCCTACAGGGCACACATTATCTGCCACAGTGGATGGTACATAGTAGATGTTCAGAAATATGAGTTAAACTAATATATGAATACGTAAACCATCTCAGATATTTATGACCCTGTTTCTGGAATTTCATTGCCAAACAGAAATGAAATTACAATTTAAAGACCAGCATATTTCTGTTCATTTTCCTGTCATAACAGATAATATTCTTGGAATGTAACATTTAACAAATTTCTTAATGTTCTTTTTTAGAACCATTTTCATTAAAATGTACTAAAACTAGGCTGATATGCAAAGTAGGATATAAGGCTAAAGGCCATAAAGAAAGCAAATTTTGCAAAATTTAGTAAGCAAGAGAAAAGAGGCTTAGGCATATTTTAATGATCATTCATTCTGTAAAGAACTTAATATTTGATAAATAAAGAAACATATCTCATTTTTGGAATTTTGTACCCATTCATGTCAGCTGATATTTCAGACAATCTCATTACATTAGTGACTTGATAAATTTCTTGTAATCAAAATCCTAATAAACCTGTAACTCTTTTTATAGAGTCTGTGTATTCTCTGCTGTATTTTAATTTTTGTTGCTCATTGACTCATTTTTTCCTTTCTCTGTATATAATAGAATTTATAAAACCTATTATTGGTTGTGTAGTGTTTTGGACATAAAAATTTGTCAGCTAATTACAACATTCAAAATCTTTTAATAAATCCATTGATCTTAAGTGTGCTTGCTGAACTTGGGTTTTTCACTTGTCTCTTTCACACACACATATACAAACATAATGCAGTCAGAAAATAAAGTAGTTAGTAAAGTCCTTATAAGACCTTTTTATCAAGATTCTTTACCTAAGGCAGATAAGAAGGCAGAGAACTGGATTATACATACATAGACACACACTTACACATATACACATGCACATATGCACATATACCTGTATAGATATTTGTCATGCCTTTCTTCTGTAGTCAGATTGCATGAGTCAGAAACTAATTGGTGTAGCTAGGAGTAGTGTCTTTTATTATTATACCTAATAACCCGTGAGCATTTTTGTTTGCTCTTTGCTAGGCCCTTGGGTACAGAGAATTTGGAGGTCCTAGTTCTCAATAGAGGAATGCTTCCCTAAGATAAAACAGTTATAGTTTCCATGAATCAGAAGCTACATCTGTCCCCCTGTGCATATTGGGCTTTTCCTGCTACTGAATCAACAGGCAGAGAAGAGCATTACTGTATTGGCAGGGAAAATAGATTCCAATGATCAGAAATAAATTTGATTGCTCCTCTGTGATGGGGGCAAGGGAGACTATATCTGGGATCTAGGGAATTCACTGGAGTGCCTTTGATAATACCATTCCCAACAGTTCTGGCTAATAGACAATTGTGGAAACCCAGTAAAGACAAGACCACTGACCTTTCCCATGGGGATGAAGTTTGTGGAGTAAGAGAAGGAAACTGTGATTACGTAGGTCTTATGAACCAGGTGCAGAAATAACAACGGAAGCAGCTGTGATTTATGTTACCTAATTATTTTTTACTTTTTCTTCTTTTATATGAAGAACCCCAGTATTGGCTAGCATACAAGGTTTGAGATAGGTGCATGATTGAATTGACATCACCCTATGATATAGTTGCCAATGGGACTTCAAACATTCCCAGTATCAGGGGTAGGGATTTTTTTTTTCACCTGAACAAAGGGCAAGAATGAATGCTAAGAGGAAAAAAGGGGTTGACTGTGATATATAATGTCACTCTCCCTCTCAAGATCCATGTTCCAATCCTCTTCTGCCCCAGGCAATCACTTTGTAAGGTTTAAATGTGTGATCTTTGCCCTCCACCTTGTGGTCGTGTTTGACCAATAGGTAGACATGGCTATAGATCAGCAGAGGGGAATGATGAGACCTGAGTACTTAATATTCTGGCTGAAGTTGCCTCTAGCTGGCTGTATTTTTTGACTAAAGTTCAATGCTTTGCTCAAAGTAGTCTTTCCTTCCAAGTCCAGGGGTCATTGCTCTACTCTGTGTTAGTTCACTGGCACCTTCCCATTTTCCTAGACCCTGTGCACATGTTTGTAAGCCCCTTCCAAATTATCCTAACTTGAATGTGTAATTTGCTTCTTTTGGGGAGCTTCAATGTCATAATCCCTTTTATAACTCTTATCAGTAAGAAGAACCTTAGACTGTGACTACGAGTTGGGTAGAAAAGAGGTTACAAATTGTTGCTTGTGGCTTTTAAAAGAAGACAGGGTGAGAGCTAGACATTAGGATGTAGAGAGTTATTATCAACCTCTTCTTCATAGCAGGGTCATTGTGGGTCTGTCTCGTCACAAAAATGATGCCAGTTTGTCCTTTCTGAAATCATTGTAATTCATGATTTAGCCTGGAATCAGGACCAGCTATATAATTTGTGAGGCTCAGTGAAAAATGAAAATGCAGGGCCCCTCGTTGAACAAATCTTAATAATTGGAAGATAAACAGCAGAGCTGTGTACCACGTGCAGGGCCCTTCTGAGTGTGAGGCACTGTGCAACTGCACCGTTCACATGCCCTTGGAATCTGTAATGCAAGGAAGAGAAGCTACTGACTTAAAATGATAAAAGAGGGTATGAGCTACCAAGATACAGGTAAATCTTAAGTAAAATACGTATTTTGCAGTAATGCCTGAAAGGGGAGAGGAGAGAGCTGCTGTTTTTCAGACTTTCATTCCGGCCTGGGGCTGCTTAGAAGAAGAGAGAGGCATTAGGAAGGGATGAGATAACCTAGGAGTTGGGGGCCTTTGAGTTAACATGACAGTGATTTTCAGTGCTTGGCTGCTCTTTAGAATATCCTGAGAAGCTTTGAAATAATAGCAATGTCTCAGCACTTCATCCCACCCTTTCTGACTTAATTGTTCTGTTCTGGGATCATTGTAGTAGGAACAGCTTTACAGGTGATGCTAATTTGTAGTCAACTTTGCAAACCACTACCTTAATTTTTTCTATCACAGTTGGAAATTGTTGGTTGTTTAGTCAATTCTAAAGATAAATTGTCACAATGTTTTTGCTTTCTAAGGAAAAAAAGTTTAATGTAATGAGTTTAGCTTAAGTGTTATTTTCATTTCAAATTACCATTTGAGTATAAATAAGTGTTCAATCAATAGGCAGTGATATTTTCATTACTATATATATATATATATATTAGGATAAAGAAATTTTTTTAGATTTGTTTGTACCAGTGATTTGCAAAATGTGGTCTAGAGATCCTTTCAAGGGTTTGTGAGGTAAAATTATTTTTCATAATATTTCTAAGACATTATTTGCCTTTTTCATTCTCATTCACTCACATGTAAATAATGGGTTTGTTACAACAGGATGACCACAGAAGCAGATAGAGAATCTAGGTGTGTTTTCTCAAACCACACATTAAAAGAATTCGCAACAATTTAAAGCAATGCCAATCTTCTCATTATATATTTTAAAATAAAAAAGTTATATATGTTAGCTCATATGGTTTTACTTTCATTTTAGAATACCTTAAATAAATATTTAATAAAATGATCAGTTTTTAATTTTTAATTAAACTTAATTGTGATAGGTAATTAAGAATACAAGGAGGTCCTGAGACCAAAAAGTCAGAGACCTCCTGGTGTATACTGTGCTAATTTTGAGATTAGGCTTCTGTGTTTCACTTGAAAAAACATTTTAACTTTCTTTTGGCCCATATATGAAACACTTGCATCATCAAACTACAGATACTGAGTGTCTATAAGTATTGAATCAATCTTTCATTTATTCATTTAAGAAAGTTTTGATGGTCTATTATTAGCTGGGCTTTGTGCTATTTCCTAGCACAAGGGAATATAGCAGAGAACAAAACAAACACAGTCTCTACCTTCAGGGATCTAACTTTGAATGAGTAGAGAAGGGAGAAAAATATTCAACAAATAACCACAAAAATACTAATTAATTACACTTGTGATGAGCACCTAAAGAATAGAGACAGAGTGCAGCAAGAATGTGTACGAAGTTTATTTAACTAAATAGGGGTTTTTAAGGAAGTGAAATTTCAAGAAAGCAGTAGAGAATAGAATATGTTGCGAAGAGAATATCTGACTTGTAAACCACTTCGGGACCATGCTCACCAGTCGCAAAACCTTGCCCACAGCCGGCACTCATAGCCCGTAGGATAGTTTGTGCTGTGCATTCACGACGAATCCGTTTTGCTCTTGTGTGATGAGGAAAGCTTTAAAGCACTGAAAGAGCTTGTTTTACTTTGCAGGCAGCTTTACTTGTAATGTAAATCAGAATAGGTAACATATACATATATGTTTTCATTACGTTATTTTTTAATGTTCACAATTTTATTTTGATAAATGAAAAATTAGAAAAGTCATATCACGGCTGTCGGCTAAAGTCGCTGTGCATGTTCATCTGTGGCTATCAACTATAGTCGATGATGGTACCGAAGTGGTTAAGAAAGTATGGCAAAGGATAAGGCTAGAAAGACAGGTAGGAGCCAGATCATATGACACCATGGTGATCATGTTAAGAGTTTAGTATATGTGTGTGTACATGGATATATGTGAATATGTACTGTATACTGGTATGTATATGTATGTAAATTTATACAGACATAGCTGGTATACTCAACAGAGAGTCAGATGCTATTTTTAATATTTATTTAAGGTCAAACTATAGCAGCTTGGGTAAGTTATAATACATTATTGCAATGAAATATTACAAATTTCTTAAGTATGGTAACAATTGTAAACTTAGTGAAGAAAAGCCACTCATGATCTCTTTTTTTTTGCCAATGTTTATTTTATTTATATACATTAAAGTTTCTTTTCAGTGTTGTACAGTTGTATGAGTTTTAACAAATATACAGAGTGTGTAACCACTACCATACTTAGGATAGTATGGTTTCATCACCTCAGGTAATTGTCTCATGCTGCCTATTTTCAGTCAGCTCACACCCCACTCTCAAACCCTCACAACCACTGATTTGTTCAGGGTCCCTACAGTTTTGTCTTTTCAAAAACGTCATATAAATGCCATCGTGCAGTATGCAACCTTAGGAATATGGCCCCTCTCATTCACACAGTGCTTTTGAGATTTAGCTGTGCTGCTGTATGTGGCAGCTTGTTCCTTTTGTTGCTGCGTTGTGTTCCATTGCACGGATGCACATCCATTTCTCTGCTGAAGGACATTAGTGTTGTTGGGTGATTGTGAAAAATGTTGCTATAAATATTCACAAACAGGGTTTTGTGTGAATATACATTTTCATTTCTCTAAGATAAATACCTAGGAGTGGAACTATTGAGTCATATGGTAATTGTACGTTTATTTTTGTAAGAAATTGCCAAACTGTATTCCAAAGTGGCTGTAAAATTTTATATTTCTCCAGCAATGTACGAGAATTCCAGTTGCTCTGATTCCTCACCAGCACTTTGTATATCAATTATTAACTATTTTCCTAGCTATTTTAATGGATATGTAAAGGTATCTCATTGTAGATTCAATTAGCATTTCCTTAATGACTCACAGTGGTGAACATCTTTTCATATACTTGTTTTCCATTTGCACATCTTCTTTGGTGAGGTGCCAGTTAACTATTTGGTTATACATTCTGTTTATAAGTCCTTTGTCAGATTTTCAAACATTTTTTTCTCAGTCTGTAGCTTGTCTCTTCATTCTTTTAATAGTGTCTTTCACAGACCAAAAGTTTTTGATTTTTATGACATCCAATTTATTAATTTTTTTGAATTTAATGGATTGTGCATTTGGTATTGTATCTCAGAATCTTTTCCTACCCAGTGTCAGGAAGATCTTCTGTGTTTTTCCTAAAGTTTTGGTTTTGTCTTTTGTATGAAGGTCTATGATTCATTTTGAATTAATTTTTGTATAAGGTAGGACATGTAGATGTCTGATTGTTCCAGCATTTTTTTGTTGTTTTGTAGAGACTATTCTTTGTCTGTAGAATTGACTTTGCACCTTTGATAAAAACCAATTGACTATACAAGTGTCGAGTTATTTCTGGACCCTTTAATCTGTTCCATTTATTTATGTGTCTATTCTTTTACCAATTCAAAAAAATTCAGCATTTTGTTGAGTTTGTAGTTTGTAGTTTTATGGTAAGCCCTGAAATCAAGTAGAGGAAGTCATATATTTTTCTTCATTTAAAAAATTGTTTTGGCTACTAGTTCCTTCACTTTTGTAAATAAAAAATCAGCTTGTCAATATCTACAAAAAATTCTCATCAATGTTTTATAGTTTTCAGCATACAGATTCTACATATGTTTTATTAAACTTACAAATATGTATTTTATTTTTTGTAGCTGTTGTAAATTATATTTTTAAAATTTCAGTTTCAAATTATTCATTGATGTTATATAGACATGTGATTGATATTTGTGTATTTAGATTTATCATGTGAAAACTCATTTATTAGTTACAGGAGCTTTTTTTATAGCTTTCTTAGGATTTTTTATGTACAGAATCATGTCATCTGCAAATAGGGCCAATTATATTTCTTCCTTTCCAATCTGTATTGCTTTTAGTTTTTTTTCTTGCTTCATTCTTGAGGATATTTTTTTTACTGAATATACAATTCTGGTTGACAGTTTTTTCATAGATTATGTTTTAGAGTAGTTTTAAGTTCACAGAAAAATTGACTGGAAAATGCAGAGTTCCCATGTACTGCTAATACGCACATGTGAATGGACACGTGGTAATCTATTAACCCAGGGTTTCTTAAGCTGGGGTCTGGGAACTTTGGGGAGTTAGTGTAACATGTTTTCACAACTCTATGTGGAAATATTTTTATTTTTATTTCAATTATAATATAAAATTCAATGTAAGTTTGTTTTTGAGTTTGTGTATGACAATCTTATAAAAGGGTATTGCTTACAAATTTCAGTGCTTTTAGTTATCAGGTCCTAATACATAAAAATTAAAATCAAACTTAATAAATACCAAGTGAATGCCAAATGTCTTTCCTATGGGTGATTCCAACAAGGCTTTCCTAGTCCTTGCAGTAGAAAGAGAATTGGGAAAAATTGAATTATAGCAAAGAACAAAGTAGTGAAAAATGTAGAACTCAAAATTTTGTCTCTGTGATAGCAGTTAGTACCATATTCACGTTGTGATGACTCTTGAATGAATTTCAGCGAAATGACATCATCAGTCACATTAAATGACTGTTGCTAATTAATTCGATCTTTATTGGTTTAGTGACCTTTTGAGTTTTGTTCAGTTTATACTAACGTTTTTGTACACATATAAGTAACATTATAATAAAATCAATTTAGGTCAACCTGAGAGTCTGTAATTTTATGTACACATACACTCACAAATACATACATGTACGTATATAAACACATGTTTTCTTTAACTGGCTATGTATAACTAAATATTGAGAAATATGTACATCTTCCTAGAGGGATTATGATTTGATGAAAATGCATTTCTATGTATAAAACTTTAGGTGTGGAGGGAGATGGAAGGGGTTAGGTGGGAAGAGGAGAGAATGAGGGGAAGGCAGAGGTCATTGTGCTTAAAGAACCCATACACTCCTTACAGTTAACTTCACACCTGATTTCCTGGTGTTTTTTATTGTACTACTTAGAACCTGAAAATTTCTTAAAATTTCTAAAAATTTCAAAATCATGACTGTTGTAATTTTAGTAAATAAGGTTTCTAAGAAACTATAAGACTTGGTAGAAGTCATTTTGGGGATGATTTGGAAATCAGGCATTGATAAGATGAGGACTTACAAAACATATAATAATAGTGAGAATTATAACATAAATGATAATTAACATGTATTGATCTCTTCTATGTCTAAATGCTTTAACAGATTCTTTCTTTTATTTGCCATCTAAATTAGCTGCTATAATTATTCCCGTTTCACAGAATAGATAGCAGTAGGGCAGAAAAGTGAAGTAATTTACTCAAAGTTACACAACTTACAAGTAGTGAATCTTGGATAGAAAACCAAGTATTCTGATTGGATTGCAGAGTACACATTCTTAGGCATTATACCAATGTCAATATCCTATCTTATAGAAGAAATGTGAGAGTCTAGGAAAAGTCAAAGAAATAAGAAATGGTAAGGAATCAAAATATATCCATTATTTATAACTAATAGGTAGTTTTTTGATGTTAGTATGCAGAAGGTCACTAATGACTCTATCTGACATTTAAAGATAAATGGGACTGAAAGAAAAAAAATTGCACTGTAACTGAAGACTCCTTCATTTGCATTCAAATTTATGTTAGTTGCACATTATATAATTAATGGTAAACTAGCTTATCACTGTCTTCAAGCATTAATCAGGAGCTTAGTAAAATGATTTCCTTATTGGCGAAGGCCCTCACCATTTAGACAGCAGTATTATAAAACAGTTGGAACATAGTATATAACATGGCTTCATTTCTAAAACTGACAATGTCAGGAACAGTGCTAGTGTTTAGGGGATAGATTATACTCTATTGTGGTTTGTCTTTTTAGAAGAAAATATTTTGCTGATTTATAAGCTTAGGTTACACAAAAACTGGAATTTCTAAACAAGATAAAATCATTATTGCCATAAGTAAGGGTTCTCCTATCAGGAATAAATTTTAAAAAGACCAAAAGATCCTGTTCCTAGAAACTTGGACCATTTTATTGTTTTCTTAAAGTCAATAAAGTCTGTCAAAATTGTTCCCAGGAAGTATATTTAAATCTGGTTTTATACTGATCATAGAAATATTTCTTCCCCAGTGAACAGCATAAAGGGAGGCTTTTGTTTTTGTTTCAGAGGCAAATCGGGAGATGTAAATAGGTCACTTAAATAAGAAGTCCAAGCAAGGGTGGATTCACTTTAGATGTAACTGTATATAAGGGCTTAATTGATGTCATAATTTTAAAGAAACAACAGAACTTCTTAGCAGATAGCTGTCTCTTTTTAGCTCGTGATACCAGAGAAGCAACAGGGCTTCTCAGCAGATAGTTTCAGGGATGTCATAGGAATGATTTGGATAGTTCTGACTTGATTCCTGTCACTATCTGGGATTGAATTCCTGTGGTCTGAAATTGGGACCTCTGATTGGCCAGCTTGGGTCATGTGTTCACACAATGGATGATAGAGCCATGTGATTGAGAAAACATCATATGAGGGATGGTTATGTGACTGAAGTCTGTCCAAATGGGATGGGCACTTGACAAAATCTTGAATAAGTGTACAGGTGGCCTCTTTGTTTGGTAGACATACCAGAAAAAAAAATTGTCTGTTTTTGAAATTATTGTTACATTGGTAGGATGTGACTACGGATAACTAGAGGCAATCTTGCTTGTGATGTGGATAGAGCCTGTCTATAAGGCTATGGTCATTCTAAATGCTCTTTAGTGAATATTTTTGACTCCTTGGTTTCTAAGCACACAGTGAGTTTATATTTCTCAGTCCCATATGTTCAATAGTGTCCTGACTTTCTCTGGACAATAAACCATGAGAGGAAACGATGTGTCACTTCTGGGCAGAGGATTTAATTACTGACATAATTCTCTCCAGAGCTTTCTCTTTGGCACAGCACCTGGAAACATTTGAGATGGTGTTTGCTCCATCAGACTAATTTATTTCTGAGTTATTACTGTGATCAGGGACTCCCTGCTGATTCCTAATAGACAAATGATATAAATGAAAATAAGAGTATTTGTTTTAAATCAATTAGATTTTAGAATTATTTATCACTGCCCCATGATCTAGCCCATCCTGAGTGATCCTAAGACTATGTAAATTCTGGGATTAGCTAGCTGAATTCATTTAATTCTCCCAACTCTTATATGGATCAGGTACTGGGGAAAATATTGCTAATAACTTCCCTGTATTTGTTCCTCTCATAATCAGTTCTTTAATTTTCATATCAGGTGTACACAGAGGCTTGATGACCAATTATTCTGCATCTTCATAAGATATTTGTCAGTGACTCCACTGAGTGCTTTTTATAAAACTAAGTATAATTTATCTGTTAGGAAATATTATGCTTCTGACCCCACCTTCCCATACAGCCTCTGCAACTAAACATTGACAAGAAGTAAGCCTTTCTTCGAAATTTGGGTTTGATTAAAGAAAGCCTGAATGAAAGGGCTACATGCTCTGATGGAACATTCTGTATGAGTAATAATACCTTAGAGACATGACCCTGTACAATTTCCCAAACTCTTCTATGTTGAAGTTGTAACTTCTTATTGATTTATAAGCCATATTTATCTCCTTTCTTTCCTCGAGGGTTTTTTCCTTGCATCAGAACATCAAGAAAAGAGAGTTTCTGTTGATTACTAACCAAAGGCACAAGAAAACAAAAATTGCCCTAATAAAATATTTAAGGTTGAAATTAGGATACTGTATAACATAATCTTTATCTTTCTGTAATGGAAATTTCAGTTGAGGAATCAAGTTATAACACATAGGAATTTCTAGCGTGAGTTGCAAAATCAAGATGTAAATTTCCAAAGAAATGAGAAGAGGTTTCACAGCTCTAAAACACCTTCATTCAAAAACAGCTATACAAGAATTAGGTCATTGGAGATTTTGCGCGATTTAGTGAAGAGGATTTCTTTGGTGTGAGCTGTACAGTGATTCCTGCCACTGACCAAGGAGGAGGGGGTTGGGAGTATGTCTAGTGAAAAGCACTTCATGGTGACCATGGAGATTTTGAGACGGGACTACTGTAGTTACAGGCATAGAGGACTGGTGCCTGGTCTTTAGTTGCTTTGCCAATGGAGTTGCTGTGGCTGGGTTTGTATTGATCTGTGCTCCCAGAGTTTCTCTGGGCAAAGGGAGGAGGGGCTTTACTTGTGCAACAGAGGAAGGCCCCACGGAAAAACCAGCCTGTAGCCATTTGAAACCTGGCCAATAAAGTCCCTTGGAAGTTCTATGGTCTCCCCACAGAGAGTCTGTGTGTGGCCGATGGCTGAAAAACAATAGACTAAAAGGAAGCAGCAGAAAGATTGATCTCCTGGGTCTTAGGAAATCTCTAAGGCAGGCACAGAAATCACTTAAGAGCAAAAGAATCAAATTTAAACACCTGCTATGCTAAGAGAATGTGAAGCTAGCTTAGAGTGTGGCCAATCAAGTGAGAACTTTCTTATTTCTCTTTCTTTTCCCATGACTTTGACACTGGTGGTTCAGAACAGTGATGGGGAGTGCAGCGGAAAGAAACTGGCCCCTAGCAAGGGGTAGTTTAAGAGATGAGACATTAAAATCTGCAGGGTTAGATCAGGATATGTGGCTGGACTTTTTAGCCACAGAATTGAGCTGTGCTTGGGATTCAGAGTGGCTTAGAATTTCATCTCCTCTAGGAGCCAGCAGGGATGAATTACTCCATCATTATGTTTAAAGAGATTGGTGAGTAGTAGCTCCTATGAGCATACACCTACAGGGCATGTTTGTTCAACTTATTGGTTATGTTCAGTAAAGCTTACGTTTGACTAAAGAACACAGCCTCTCTACTCTCCAGATGATACTTTTCGTTAATGTATTTCTATGATTCTAAATCGCACTAATTTCTCACGTTTAAAATTGATATATACATTTAATGTGAAAGTTTATGTGTTCTTTCCAAATATGTTTTCATAATATTGATAATACATCTTACAATTGCATGGGTCCTAAAATTTTGGAACTACATTATTATAAAGAGACTGTGGAATGTTTTTACACAACAGTCTACATAAATGTATTTTAAATATGGAAGCAAGTCACAGGGGGGAAAATGTGGTCATACACATACATACACTGTAGTTCCATTCTAAAGAATTGATGGCTGAAAACAAGATTTTGATCTTGAATTTCCGCATAATAGTTAGCATAGCATTTATTGAAAGGTGTAATCATTGAGAATACTGCTTTCAAAAGAAAAAAATAGGCTTGTTTACGGCCATACCACTCTGAACGTACCCGATCTCGTCTGATCTCGGAAGCTAAGCAGGGTCGGGCCTGGTTAGTGCTTGGACGGGAGGAAGAAAAAAGGCTGAACAGGTAACTTAAAATGGTAAGTTGTGTTGTTAATTGCAACTATTATGATCTTAAATATTAGTTGACTTTCAAAACCTCAAGGCTCATTTTATTCTCAATTTTGACTATTAATAAATGTGAGATGAAGGATATTTATTTTACATGAGAAGAAATAAAAGTATTGAAACAGGTTTAAGTTATTTGTTTTAGTTGAGAAGATTCTTGGGTCCAAATGTTAATCTTTCAAGTTCCAGTCCAATTTTGTTTTTTCTGTTGCTTTGAGGTATATAAGATATGCTATAATATACAATAAAAACATTATTGGGAAAAAATTACATCCACATTGACTGCTCATATAAATTATAAGAAAAATTCCAGATATATGAAAATAAATATTACTCAGAAGCAAGAGAATACTCTATGCCATATTAATAATAAAAAACAAATCATCAAGTTTGTTGAATACTGCCATTGTCAAGGAAATCCTTGGCATAGAGAAGAATACATAGAAAGTCTAAGATATAATTCCTATTCTCAGGGAAATGTTTTATTTAACAAATGAGGTATCTGTGAAAAATAACATGCACGTGGGGTCATATAGTAAGAGCCAAAGAGAGGCACAGATGGTAAGTGCTGCGAAATCTCAGCCATTCTGAGTGCCATCCATGGTGATTGATTCCTAATTTATTCTTTCCAGTTCTGGCCTCCTTCATAAGTTCCATTTCCATGTCCTCCGTGTTTTCAACAACCCCCTTGACATTTTCAGCTGACACCCTTGGTATGACCAAGTTGAAGCATTATCTTCCCCCAATTTTGATCTTGCTTCTGTATTTCTTACCTTTGCAAAGTCATTGGAATTTCCCAGTTGCCACAGCTAGAAACTTCAAAATTGTCTTAGAATGCTTGTTTGTCTTCACATCTCCAGACCACCGAGTGTAATTATCACGAAGACCTGCTGGTTCTTGCTGTACTACATATTTAAAAACCACTGCCTCGTTTTATTTTGTGCTTCATTATTGGCTCAGGCTCCCACCAACTTTTGTCTTTGTTATAGTGATAACCGCTTTATTACATCATCTCAGTTTTTTCTCTGCCAATTTCATTCCGCTCTTCTGTCATTAAAATTATCCTTTTATAACACAAATTAGTCATTTGAGCCTCTGCTTAAAAACTGTTCTTCTTATTAGTTTTCACCATAAACTGTTGAAGTATGACTTTGTATTTTTCCTTCTAACCTTCAAGTACACTATATTGGAAAAACCCTACTAAGATAGACACCAGTTAAAGAAGCTCCCTGGTTGTATTCATATATTCATTAATTCAACAAATATTAATTGAGCAGCTACTACATTCTCAGTAGAGAATGTAGGTTCTAGGGATAGAGCAATGAACAATACAAAGTTCCTTAACACATGGGGTTTGCATTCTGACAGGGAGAAATGGATAATAAATTTTAAAATTAACAATGATATATTTAGAAAATATATACAAACATACGTGAGGCCATGTGGGTGCATCTATCCATCTATCTAAGCTCAGATATAATAAATATTATGGAGAAAAATAAGTAGCTCTGAGAGACATGCTTCAGTGCTGAAAGGACATTGGAGACAAGAAATGAAGGGAGTGAGTGAGTCACATGGTATGGAGTGGAGTAGCATCCTGGACACAGCAAAGAGCAAGTGCAGGAACCTTTAGTGCACTGATCACTTTCTCTGCTGTGTCCTGCCTGCTGGTAAACCCATGGATTGAATTATTATTTTGTAATAGTATATTTGTCATTTCTATTTAATACTTTTTATAGTTTCCCTATCTCTGCTGAAATTTTGCATTCATTTATGCACCTATGTCATCTTTTCCACTGTATCTTTTAACTTACTCATCGTGGGCCACCTTTGGATCTGCTTCTTTCTACTGATAATTTCCTGTCTTGACCACAGGTCACATTATATCTTCCTTCTTCACATGTCTCATCAGTTTTTTGTTTTTTTTTTATTGTATGCCCCATGCATATCTTGTGTAAAGTACAGTAGGGAATAAAGTAAATGATATTACCACCAGAAAAGACCACACCTCCTTTTCTGGCATGTTTCTGAAATGCAGACTTAATCTACTCTATTGTTGATTTGGATTTGAGTTTTGTTCAAGGTTTGGTTAGATTCAGCTCATTATTACTTTTCACTTGTGTGGATTCAGGACTTTTTCTTCAGTGGGCCTTGGGATATGAGCACCAGTGAAGTCCTGAAATATTCTTCTGCTTTTTAGCCTGGATAATAGTATTTTGGGAGCAGGTCAGTTCATTTTGCTCTCTGGTCTTGCCCCCAACTTTCTACACCTTAGATAATCTCTCTCTGACCTGATGCTCTGCCCCAGGTTTCAGAGGGGTGCTGTGGAGCCTTGGAGGAATCTCTCTCAATACACCTATCTCAACCCCAGTCTTTGGCTGCTGTTTTTGTCCCTTAATGAAACTTGTTTTGATCAAAGAGGTTCATATCACCTCTCCCACCACATCAAGCCTTCTGCAGGCTTTTGCCTTCACTTGTGGAAGGCCCTGCATGCCTCAGGGGATCTCTCTTAGCAATTCTGCCCTGCCCCCAGCCTTTGGCACACTATCCCCATGTACTTGGTAAACAGCCAAGGTAAAGAGCTCATAGGTAGAAAAGATTTGTTCCATTGCAGGGGCTTCTAGCATTCTGATCTGCCATGCCAGTCCACACACAGCCATGAAGAGTTTGGCTGGGTTCTTCTTTTACCTGTCTATGGTGAATTCCTTCTCTTCCCACTACTCCTCTAGGGATAAAAGCAACTATGACTCTCTTCTCTCCTCAGAAGGGATTTTCATTTCATTAAATTTACTTATCTTTTTATTCTTTGCCTACGCATTTTTCTAAAGCTATGCTTTTGTATCTGTTCTGGTTGTTGTTAGGCTAAGAAAGGATAGTCTTTCAGGTCTCTCTAATGCTACTCAGAAGTTGGAGTTTTGCAACCAAGTCCCTGAAACATAGCCAGTGGAAGAAGGCTTAAGTGAATTTGGATTTAAGTTAAAAGGAAGCTAGATAGATTATGAATTTTTCATTCTATAAATAATTTTGTATCTCTCTAGTATATATCAGAAACTGTTCTAGGCATTGAAAATATGGGGATAATGAGATACATTCCCCATCCTCACGAAACTTAAATATTTTAGGGGAGAAGAAAATACACATATATGTTTAAATATTTAGATTTAGATAATGGTAAATGTAACGAAGGATAAAACAAGGTAAATGGCTATATTAGACCTAGTTTTTGCATCATTTTGGATCTGCATAGCCTTATCAACCTGTATGCCTACTGCAATCTTGACTACTTAGCTTGCTTCTAGATTTGACCTAATGATTGCTTACACTGTCCCTGGGGTCCTGAAGCTACCACAGTCACTACCCCAGTCTAAGAAGACCCCAACGAAAGAGGAGAGGCCCATATCCTTGCCCTACCTAAAATGGATGCTTGAAATCTCTGGTGTATTCAGCAGCTTCCTGGAACAGCCACTTTACATAACCTGGAAATGTGGGGAGCATTAGAACATTGTGGGACCTCATACCCACTAGAATGACTACTGTAAAAAAGAAAAGAAAAGAAAACCAGAAAATAACAAGTATTGACAAGAATGTATAGAAATTAAACAAAATTAAAATTAAATGTATAGAAACACTTATGCACTGTTGGTGGGAATGTAAAATGGTGCAACTGCCATGGAAAATATTGTGGTGGTTCCTCAAAGAATTAAAATAGAATTGCCATTGTGCTTCTATTCTGTTGCTAGAATAGAAGCAATTCTGTTTCTGGGTATATATGTAAAAAAGAATTGAGAACAGAGTCCCAAAGAAATGTTTACACACTTGTGTTTATAGCAGCATTATTTACAATATACAAGAAGTGGAAGCCACCCAAGTGTCCACTGATGGACGAATGAACAAACAAAATGTGGTCTATATACACAATGCAATATCATTCAGCCATAGAAAGGAAGGAAATACTATCACGTGTGACAGCCTGGATGAACCTGGAGGACGTTATGCTAAGTGAAATAAACCAGTCACAAAAAGACAATTACTGTATGATTCCTCTTATATGAGGTTCCTAGAATAATCAAATTCATAGAGACAGAAAGTAGAATGGTGGCTGCCAGTGGCTGGAGAGAGGGAAAAATAAGGAATTGTTTTTTTATTAGGTATAGAGTTTCAGTTTTGTAAGATAAAACATTTCTGGAGATTGATTGCATAACAATGTGAATATGTTTAACACTACTAAACTGTACACTTAAAATGGTTACAGTGGTAAATTTTGTGCCACGTGTGTTTTACCACGATTTTATAAAACCAAAAATCCCCAAACCCCAAGGAGTAGACTTCAATAATGACAGGTAAGAGAGTGGAAGGAGCTAGGGGAGAAATTTCTCACTCTTTTTCTACCTTTCCCTTACACTGACAAACCTGTTAGGAGCCCAGTAATTGCATATAGTCCTTCTGGGGACTTCTGTGAGATCAAGTGACTAGCTATCTTTTTCATGAGAACTTGTGGCATCCCCCCTGGCATATACTCTCTCATTGATTGTCTCACTTCCCTATAATCCTCATTCTTACTTCCCCAGTATTTAATTGCCACCCATACTTTTTAGCATTTGGCTCTTGAATCTAATTTTATTAATATTTTCTAGAAAACCCAGTCTTAGGCAATGGGGTTAGTGCTACATGGTATGTTCAGAGCAAACATTTTATGAGAGATGCTATTTAAGCTGAAACTTAAATGAGGAAATAGGATGTAGAGGTCTTTGAGAATGACATTTCAAAGAGAGGCAACAGCAAGTGCAAAGACCCTGAGGTGGGAGAAAGCTTGGTGTTTATGAGGATTGACAAGCAGGACAATGTAACTTGGCATGAAGTGAGAAAGGAGGCAAGTGGTGGGGATGAGAGAGGAAGTCATATGCCTGATCATTCAGAGCCTTGTAGCATAGCAAGGATTCTAAATTTTATTCTAAATGATGGGGAGCCAGTGGAGGGAAGTTACATCATCTCAGCTACAGCTATAAAAAGATCTTTGTGGCTATACTAATAAAAAAAAGTGTTGGTGAGGATGTGGAGAAATTGATACTCTTGTACAGTGCTAGTGGGCATGTAAAAAGGTGCAGCTGTTGTGAAAAACAATTTGGCGATTGCTCAAATATTAAACCATACACCTTGCAATTCTACTCTTAGCTATATACTCAAAAGAATTTAAAACAGGAATTAAAACAAAACTCATTGTATAAGTGTTCATAACAGCACTATTCGTAATTGCCAAAAGGCAGAAACAACCCAAATGTCCATCAACTGGTGATAGATAAACAAAATATGGTATGTGCATACAGTGAAATATTATTCATCCATGAAAAGTAATAAAGTACAGATAGGTGCTGCAACATGCACGAAGCTTCCAAGTATGCTAAGTGAAAGAAACCAGATACAAAAGGTAATATATTTTATGATTTAATTTATATAAAGGTCTAGAATATGTAAATCCATAGACACAGAAAGCAGATTAGTGGTTGCTAGGGTTTTGGGGTACGGGGAATGGAGAATGACTACTAATGGGTACAGGGTTTCTCTCTAGGGAGAGGAAAATGTGTTAGAGCAGATGGTATACAAGATATGAATGTACAAATGCCACTTAGTTGTATGCTTTAAAATGGTTCATTTTATGTTATGTGAATTTCAGTTCAATTAAAAAAATATAAAAGACCTTTCTGGCTTCTCTGTGAATAGACTATAGTGATAAGAGTGAAGCAGACTACCCAGTTAGAGGCTATTAAGCCGAATCAGTCAAGAGACAATGATGACTTGGGCTAAGGTGGAGTAATGGAGATCTCATGTCTCAGGGATGAGATGAACATGAGAGGTGAGGAAATTTGAGGAGTGAGATGCAAGCATATGAAATGGGTCATTCCAAATGGGAGCTTAAGAGCACTGTACATGCACTCAGCAACTTCCTTTTATGTGCACCATGGAACATCTTGCTGAACTGAGGGCCAGATGGTGGATCTGAACCACTGATAGTTGCCTGTGTTATTGATAATAAATTTCCATCATTGTTACTGTTAGTGGAAGAGAAAACCAAGGCTCCATAATAATTCTACTGTCTCCCCAGTCCTTTATGATTATAATGGAAACAGTAGTTTAATGATTAGATATTTCAGATGCAGGTGAAGATGCTGCCTGAAATGGGTAAAACATTCTTTATATACTTCTTTGCTTTGATATTCACTTGGGGGCCATGTGGCTGTTTCGCCACTTCAGGATGAATCAGACAACTCTTTTCTTATTGTAAGGTTTTGTTGGAGGCATACTTCTTATCTGTTGCCATCACTTGCAAATTCCCCCTGAACTTGAACTGGCCTGGTGCAGGTTATATCCACTATTTTGACTTTCTATAAAGCAAAGTATGGTCAAACCATCAAGGAAGGCTTGAACTGTTCTTCTTTTCTTTGATTTTTATTAACAAAGAATAAAGGGTTTATAAAACCTGTCTTTTTCAAAGAGTCAAATAATTTTGTATTAAACAATACTAAAGAATTTGAATTCAGTAGCTGCTCTAGCTTGAATATATCCCCCAAAAAGGGTGTGTTGAAAACTTAGTGTTCATTGGAACAGTGTTGTGAGGTGGGGACTAATGGAGGGTGTTTAGGTCACTAGGGCTCTACTTTCATGCATAGATTATTGCCAATTTTAAAAGACCTTGAGGCTATAAATTGGATCAATCCCACTCCCCTCTCTCTCATCCTTTCTTGCCCTTCTGTCTTCCCCCATGGGATAATGTAGCAAGAAGGTCTCCACCAGGGACCAAGCAGATGCCAGCACCATGCTCTTGGACTTCCGCCTCCAGAAGTGTGAGCCAAATAAATTTCTTTTGTTGTATTAATAATTTACCGGTGTGTGGAATTCTGTTATAGCAGCAGAAAATGGACTAAGACAGTAGCTTTTCATTTTGATCAGCTAATTTTTTCTTACATGAGATCAGTTTTACTCTCTTAGCTCAATCAAGATTGTGAGTCTATTAGGCAAGCCCAGATAAATGTGAATAAGGTAGAGTAGTGCTTAGGACAGTAAAAAGTCTACTACCCTACATTTTCTGGAAGTTAGATAGCTCAATATCTGAAGAGTATTTTTGTAAGAGAGAAGAAAGTGAAGTGAATAATGATCTGGAAGAGTGCTAAGGAAAGAATTCCTATGGCAAAGAATTGAGATCAATGTGCTCACTTTTTCCTGAACACTAATGTTAGTAGCTTTGTCCAGTGTTGTGTTTGTTTTTTATAACCCACATAATACCATTCTCACAAAAGTGAAGGAGTTAAGATCAGAGACCATGCACACACTGAGTGTGATTTCCAAGCTGTCAGAAGTTAAGGATCACCTCTAGGCTACAATACATTAAAGACTTTTTCCATTTCGCAACTTTCTGAAGATCAGTCAGTACCTCTGTACAATGGAAACTATCCCATAAAAAGGAAACTGGGATAGAAAGCTACTTACAATAAAATGTATTTTATTGGAAAATGACATGCTCAGGCTTGGTAAGCTTGCAGTTTAACTTTTTAGTGCTGGAATATAAAAATAGGTCAAGGGACATATTAAAATAGATCATGGTGCAGGCAGTTTCCAATGACTGTCACGGATTAGCTGGCAGCAGCATGTCATAGATAATATAGGTTTTCTTCCTAGGAAGTTTCAGCTATAACTAGATAGGTTTAAAGTGGCAGTCATTCATAAACCTATGCGTGGTAACAGAGTTCTTTAAAGTTAGTTTCTCCTCTCTCTCAGTCCAGCCTGCCCTCCTCTTTACAGCCCATTTTATCTCAGTAATCAATACCTGAGAGGAAGAAAGGCGGCAGGGCCTCTAAGTACCTATACCAGTTGCTTCCTAGGGAGAGTACTGGTTATAAAAGCTGTTCTTCTTAAGCGACTCCCTTGGTTACTTTGAAGATTCTGGTATAAGACTAAGGAAGTACCATAAAATGGAATGAAATCTAAAAGGTTAAATTAAAAACAATATGTCCTATACCTAATGCAGTGTTTTTTTGAATTAAATTAATTCCCAATATTTTAAAATTGGAAGATTGCACAAAAAATTCCAAATTCCTCACTTCCGTTTAAGAATTGGAAAATTGCAATTCCATAGTTGCCTTCTTACATGATCATGATCAAATGTTGCTAAATGTGGGCTGCCCTTTAAGAATGGCCAAGTCCTGACAAGGGCAGAAAGTTCCCCACATCATTTTTTTCTTAGCCTTACAGCATTGTGGGTCTGTTTTACCTGCCTAGACACTCTAGAAATTTGTATTGAGAGTCCTAAAGTAATGAATGTAAATTGCTTTGGAACATGGAGATGGCTAATTAAAATTATTGCTTTTCTAAACCATAAGCCCTCACTATGCAGAACCAAGCCAGCACAGGTGTTCTCTCACCACCTCCCACTTGGTTTTGTTTTGTTCTGTTTGCAGTTTGCTACCATAGAACAATAGTTAATTTGACTCACTCTAGCTAGGAGTGTAAAATAGAATTGTGTGGAAACATATTTGCCGTGGGTATCTGTCTCAGGATGTCTCTTAGATGGGATGTGACCTATCTAAAAAAGAAGCTTGAGGCAGGAGAAAATAATTACCCTTCTATTCCAAATTGTTACAGCTTTTCTGGAGGGCAATTTATTAAGGAGTTTATAATAACTCTTAAAATCTTGTATATCCTTTGACCCAGTAATTTCATTCCTGGAGACATGTTTTGAAGAAATAAGCAGAGATGGGCTAAAACATTTATTGTGATGCAAGAAATAAAATATAGAAATAATCTAAATATTAAACAATAAAATACATTGTGGCATATCCTTATGGATTCAAGCTATGTAGCCACTGAAAATAATGTTCAAAAGAATATTGAATGATGATGTTAATGTCCATGATATAAAACAGACAAAGGCAGAAGGATTTCAACTCTCTGAAACCCTTATTTGTTTGCATATATACAGATAAAAAGCCTGGAATGATTTCACAACAAAATATTATTATAATAGTAATTATCTAAAAGAGTGATTTTAAGTTTTTATCTGTTTTCTATAATTTGAACTGTCTGCTATGAATAAGTATGAATTTATAATGTTGAAAATATGTTTATTTTAAAAGCCTTTCCTCTTATTTCCCTTTTAATTTTCCCTCTAGATACTACCCCCACCCTGATCTTCAACAACTGGAATCAGGAGAACAAATAAAAAGGTCAGAATAGCCACAAAGTGATTAGTATTAGATTAATCAAGAGCCAGCCTGCTTGAGTTCAAATTCCAGTTCAGATTCTCTTTGGCTATTTAAGCTTGGGCAAGTATTTAGCCTCTCAGTACTTAGTACTCAGTTTCCTCATCTGTAAAATGAATATATATATCAATACTTACATCATAGGGTTGTTGTAGGGATTAAATAGGTTAAACTTTTAAAGCACTTAAAATAAAACAAAGCCTAGTATATTTTAGTTGCTCTATAAGTGTTTATTGCATAGATCAAATATAGCATTATCAATTGAAACTAGAGGTGGCAATGAAAATTTTTTAAAATATAGGCAATACAATTTTGAAGCTATTAATTTTGTTTCCTGTGGATCTTTGACATGACTGAAGGTGATTTGTAGTTCATTATGCCTTATGGGGCAGATCAGAGTTGTTGGAAGTGCTGTTGACAAGCTGGTGAAGGTTTATCAAAATATTCTAGAATAATTTTCTGGAGCTCACCAAGGACAGGATAGCGCTTATGACCATTTCTAGCATTTGTTCAGGTTTTATAGTGCAGCTTTAACTGGGAGTGATATAATTTAATAGATTATTAAAGTAAGGGGAACCATAAACTTTAATCAAACTACCTGGGTACATTTTTGCCATCTCAGAGAAATCTGGAAACTTACCAGGTTCTGGGGCAAAAGTAAAAAAGTATTATGTTACAGATTTTTTTTAACCACATACTAAATACAAATGAAGTTAATTTATATGCTCTAGTCTTTGGAATATTGGAGATACTTTTATTTTAATAGAAAATGTGCAATTCCTCACTCAGAAATATACATGAAAATGAGGCTCCCTTCTCACAATGAGCTTAGAGCAACTATCCCAAACATGTGGCATCTGGAAAGTCCTTGGCATCTTGTAAGTACTCAATGAGTAAATAATTATTTTAAAATAAGAGTAATAAGGTAACTTGAATTGATATTTTAGGTAAATAAGCAATTTGAATTTTAGAAATTCTAACCATATAAATTCTAGATTTAGCATTTGCCTGCTTCCCAAGCCTATAACCATCTAAAAAATTTGTCTCACCCTCCCTTCCAAATCTAGACATAATTCTAACTTTAGGCAAGTATATTAAGTATGTATATCTCAAAACTAAGGCCTAGCATCAACGTTTAAAAAAACAGCTGTTTCTTGAATTTGCCAAACAAGTTGTCCTTCATGTTACTTGCATGTGCTGGTCCCTCTGCCTGGAATACTTCATCTCCGGGTATTTGCATGGCTTTATCCTCACTGCCTTCAGGTCTCTGATCAACAACCCCTTATCAGTGAGAACTTTTCTGCCTGTCTTAAACAAAAGAGCAACCTTCTAGACACACACACACACACACAGCCTATATATTTAAGCTGGTTTTGCTTTTGTCTATAGCACTTATGATTTTCTAAAATATTACATGTTTACTTGTTTATCTTTGATTTCTTCCCACTAGAACAAAAGTGTCATGAGAACAGGGACTTTATGTAATTTGTATTCCTAGCATTTGGTCCAGTGCCTGGGCTCAGAGTGGGTACTCAGGAAATACTTGATAAATAAATGAACAAATGAGTGAATGACCACTGATTGAGAGCCTAATATATTTTAAATTGATTGAATACCTAGGTAGCATTATCTCAGGTTATCTTCAGAGTAGCCCTAGATGGTAAGAACTAATATTTCAGTATTTCAGAGAAGAAACAGGTGCATAGAGGGGCTGCAATTACCGAAGTTCACACAACACTAGGCAATGAAGCTGAGCTTCTGGTCCATGTCCAGCCAATTGCAAAGCCTACACCACTGTAGCCAGTTGGGCCAGATCTGTCTGAGTTTCATGATAAACTCTGCCATGGATAGAATCTCTGCCATGGGAATTGTTTAGCATCCTACTCTCTTTATGATTAGGGTCCTATTTTGTTACCACCAGCTGCTCTTCTAAGGGGTTAGAGTCCTGTTCCAAAGCCTTGTGGAGGGGTGTGGTCCTTCTACCTGAGCAGAGCTTTCCCACATTGACCACCTGCTTAGACTTTAACCATGCCTACCCCAAGGGGGATCCCATCCAGATCCCTACCACTGCAAGTCAGACACCAAATGACATAGCTAGCACAGCCAACTTGTCATCTAAGGAACATTTAATAGAGTGCTTCCATGAGCTGTAGACTTCTCCAGATCCTTTGACACTTGTTTAAGGTCTAATTCCTACAGTAACTCCTTCTTCTATTACAGTCATGTGCTTTCCTGATTGAATTCTGTTCCTAAAGATAGAATCCAAAAGCATAAGAGGTTTTCTTAGGCCAGCCCTCAGCATCGGCTGTGAAGCATTTTGCCCAGTGGCTGTATTTCTGTTTCTTTATATCTCTTCCACCTCATTCATGTGCTTCCTCTATTTTAGTATGGACTTTATTTTTATTTATTTTATTTATTTATTTATTTATTTTTTCTGATTAAATTTTATTATGGTAATTTGTTTTAAAATTTTCGACACGGTTTTATTTTTATATATTTAAGGAAACCCTTTATGTTTCTTCTTTTTTATTTTATTGTTTTATTACCTTATATTATGGGGGTACAAATATTGTTAGGGTTACATATCTTGCCCCTGCTCCCTTTCCCCTACCCTGCTATGCCAGAGCTTCAAGTGTTCCCAGCCTCCAAGTGGTGTGCATCGCACCCACCATGTAAGTGCATACCCTTCCCCTCCTCCCCCTTCCACCTGTCCACTTCCCAATTAATTACTATTTTGTTATTGATCTAAAGGTGAAGACTAATAGAATATTTTTGATTAAAAAAAATTACACTGAGCCATTCAGCAAGTAAGACAGTCATACTCTTGCAAATAGCCACAATGTGTTTGCTCTTATGCTGCCCCTTGTTATAAAGACCTGACAGAGGTCCTGGCTGGAGTGAGAACAGTAAGGAGGCAGCTGACCTCAGCTGAGGTTCAAGCTCTGGGTATTGGTGTTAGACTCATCTTCATTTAAGTCCTCTCATCCTCTGTGTAAGCCTTGGCAAATTACTTACCATTTCAGACTCTCCATTGTCCCATATGTTATGAGGAAAACAATATCTACTGATCAATTGTTGGGAGGATTAAATACCATACTGTAGGTCTGGTGCTGCTAGTGGATGTTTAAGAGCAGTGAGATTTCCTTCCACTACCTTTGCCTGCCCATTTGCCACAGTCTTTTCAGCTCCACCCAACTGCCCTCTCTGGACCACTTTGCATACTGCTACCCCTACTCTCAGACTCAGCACACCTGAACAACTACCAGCAAATGTGACTCTCTGTGAGATGTGGTTCTCTGCTCAGGGACTTTGGCAGGGGAGGAGTGAGCAGGGTAAACCACGAGCCCCAGTTTATAAATGAACATACAAAGTGTAGAGGGTTCTGATACATACCCCTAGAAGGAAATGATAGGAATTCCTGCACCAACAGAACATTTCTAAAGACACAAAGCGGATATAATTGTTTCTGCTGGAATGACCTATATGGAGCTCCTTCTTCAAAGCAAAACCTTACCTGGCTTAAATTCTATTTCTTCTGTGAGATCTTTCCGATGCTTTCAGCTGTAAATTCTTCATTATCTAAACTCACATAATGCTTGGTTGTTTGCTGATGATACAAGTCATTTACACGAAGTTATCACAGCATAGCAGTGAAAGTAGGGGTTAAAGGTTAGAGTTTATATTTATTTTGTCAGTTTTTTAAATGGGATTTACAAATCTGGCAACAATTACTTTCTTTTAGTTCCAGTTTCTTCACCCTTGAAATGGGGATAATAATAGTAACTACTTGCCTGACATATTATAAACACTCCTTAAACATTAGCTGCTTCTATTCTTAGTATGTGGTTGGCAAAATTTGTCCCTCCCTTGTGTGTGAATTATTGAAGGGAACTATGTTTTGTTTATCACAGGTATAGCTTTTATCTGTGTTACGGATCCTCAAATCATGTTGCTGAATAAATAAATGAATGTACTTAGTTGAGGAGATAAAAATGATTCATCAGGGAAAGCAAAACAATAATATACTTGGACATACTTGATTCCTGCAGGCATGGATTTAGGATTAAAAACACCTTGTAGGATTATTAATCCATATACCTTTAAATATTTAAGATCCCGACTTGACCTCTTGTGGTGCTTGCTGCCTCCTGCCCTCAGAACTTATTTTTTACCTTCTCTAAGCTAACTCCTGCTGGCATCAGCCCCCAAAAAGAAAATGAATGTGCTTATTCTTAAATAAATGATGATACTGTTGCTAGTTTTTTTTTTTTTTTTTCCCACAAGAGATTCTTCCCTTGTCTTATTGGAACAGTGAGATACAGAGAGAAAGATAACTTGCATGCTTTTTTCTTGAAATGGAAAGAGACATTTCAAAAGAAAATATTTCACATTTGTTTTGGATGCTAGTGACACATCTTAATTTAAAGTTATGGGGAAGCTCTGGGTTACACAGCTGACATCTGAAGAAATGAGTTGAAATGGGAAAACTTGACAACTTCTGCCTCTTCCCATTACCTGGTGGATGATGGATATTTTCATAGTGATGACAGCTTGGGATGTAGTTATGGAAATCCTTGTCTTGTCAAATATAAGGTATAAATGTGTGTATATGCATGTGATTTTCATATTTTTTTCTTTCCCTTTTCTCAAAGTTTTAAATGGTGCGGCCCTCTCCAATGATATTTAACATCTGTACGAAGATGAGACAGCAGGGGAAAACCAACCATTATTTTATCTTAGGTTTAGGACTAATCTGCATGAAGGAACACGTGGAGATGAAGAAATAATTGCAAAGGTGAGTTCTATATCCATGGCCAAAAGGAAAGTTCTTTTTTCCCTTTTTTTTTTCCCTTTTTCCTTCCCCTTTTTCTTTCACATCTTCCTTTCTCCTCTTCTTCATCCTTCCTTCTTCTCTTTCCTCTTTCTTCATCCTCCTTTATCCTCCTCTTCTATCCTTCTGCTTCTCTTCCTTCCTCTTTCTCCTATTTCTTGTCCCTCTACTCTTTGCTTTTCTTCAAATTTTGAGATCCATTCTTAGTAAAAAAAGAAATCATGTAGCATACTGTTTCCTTTCAGTCATTAAGCATAGTTTCTAGAGGTTTTTAATCATTATTACAATTTATCTGATTATGATTTTCAGCCTCTTACTAAGTGCTTTTTGATAATTCTGCCTGTAAATTTTTTCAGTCTTTACTTCCATCTTTTATCCCCCATTATAATGATAAAGTGGCATCCGATTCTCAGAGTGTAAATATCACATTGAACGTCACTATGAGTATTTCATTCTTCACTTATGGATTACAGCTTTATGGCTCATAAAGAAAGCGCAGTAAACATAGTTAAAATCTAGGAAATATATGTACATCACATTGTACACAGGGTTCCCATCTCCTAAGGTAAATAGGTTTTTATTCATATGTATTATTCATATTGTTATTCTCCTTGGGTGTGGTTAAAATTTATTTTAACATCATGATTTGTCCACATAGACCTATTTGTCCACACTGATCCTTGATAACATGAAATCATAGTGTGTTAAAGGTAGAAGGGAGGTTTGCAGATTATGTAACGTTAGCATTCTACACAGGGGAATGCCCTGGCTCACAAGCTGTGTCTTGCCTTAGAGCTAGTTGATTACCAATAGAAGCAGGAGAAAAATTCAGATTAGTTATTACTAATGAATGCAGTACTATTCAAATAAAATATTATGAAAATAGTTTGTTTTCAGTGAAGGCTGTTGGAATACCAGGAAGTTGAGGGTTGATAAGTTATGATGACCATAAAATGACAATGTGATGAATAAGTGTGGGCTCCATTGTCAGACTTATTTAAGTTCAAGTTCCAGCCACTACTTTCCCGCAGGTTACCTGGAGCAAATTACCGAATTCTCTCTGGGCTTCTATTTCCTCACACGTAAGAAATTGGAATAAGAAAGTATAAAATCAAAGCCCTTTGCTAAGTATAGGAATTAGGGAAGTGACATCAGATGTTAATATGCAATTAGCTTTAGTTGCACCTTGTATTATTTTCATTGTTGTTTGTGTTATACTTCTTATTAGTGTTATACTTCTCTTCCCAGGACTAATTCTTGCTGTAATATTCAGTATGTATAATATTCTACAAGTGAGAGCTTGTTTCTTGAAGGTTAGAGTAATTATGTCCTTAAGACACTGAGAAAAATATAGGACAATCATGGAGAATATGGCCACAGTGGAAACAGTACTGAGAAGATCTTTGCTGTCCCAAATGATTTCAAACACTTTTAGGCTATTTATCCAACTATCCATCCACCTAATAAATGGTCACTGGGTGAGTTCTACATGCCAGACCCAAATTCATCAAAGAGAAAGAACTCCAAAATGTTAGAGGAACCTTTGCTTTTTCATTGCTTTTTGGTTCCTAATGTGGATGAGGAAAGTCATTGTTGGACGTAGGAGACAGTCTAATAAAAGGATCTATGTCTGTGTTATACAAGATGAATTGTAATACGAGGCCTTTCTTAGGAAGAAATATTTTTTGTCATGACTGGCCCAGAAGGAAGACATGCCTTGATAGTACTAAGCCACGTATTTACAAACCAATTCAATTTAGCAGAAATAATGTCCAGAAAATAGACAAAAATTATTTTTTATGTATACCAAAGGCATTTCCCCTGTTTAGTCTATTAAAGTTATTCAGAATGGTGGTACAAAGAATACTGGGAAAAGTTTGCTGTAGCACTATAGAACTGTAGGCATTTTCTGAACTGTGGTTTCATTTCTGTTGAACCACTTTCTTCCTTCCCTTCCTTTCCTTCCCTCTCTCCCTCTTTTCCCCTCCATGCCTCCTTCCATGCATCCTTCCTGCCTTTGAACACTTATATTAATACATTCTTTGTTCCAGGGAGAAATTGGCATCAGAGCCTACTATTAGGTCATTAAATATGAAATGTCCGATTTTGAATCAAAAGTGTATAGTTTATTATATCTCAAACAAAAAGCAGTACAATTAATCAATGTATGTCACTAAACTATTGACATAGTTTTGCCATCTTAACAGTAGCTTGTTTACGCCAGCATTGAAGAAGGCTGGACAGTGAATGGCTATGAAATCGCAAGAGGCATTTTCCACAACTTGTTGAGAATTGAATATTTTTTCCTTGCAAGAAGTGGTCCAAAGCCTGGAAGAAGTGGTAGTCAGTTGGTGCAAGGTCTGGTGAATACGGTGGGTGACAGAGAGTTTTCAAGTCCAGCTTCTGTAGTTTGAGCAGTATGTTTGTGCCAAGCCTTGCCTTGCAAGAGGATTGGCCTCTCTCTATTGACTAATCTCCACTACTTAATCACAAGCATCCTCATCATCTTGTCCAACTGGTTGCAGTAGACATCTGCTATAATTTATTGACCAGGTTTCAAGAAGCTGTAGTATATAATACCAGTGCTGGACCACCAAACAGACACTATTAGTTTTTTTTTTTTTTGATGAATATTTGGTTTTGGACTGTGTTTCAGCACTTCATCTTTATCCAATCATTGTGCTGAACACTTGTAACTGTTAAAAAGAATTCATTTTTCCTCACACATAACAACATGGTGTAGAAATGCTTTGCCTTTATGTCATGACAGCAAAGAAAGGCAGGCTTCCGGATGATTTCTCTTCTGATGCTCATTTAATTCATGTGGAACACATCTATCCAGCTTCTTTACCTTGCCCATTTGTTTCCAATGGTCCAATATTGTTGGAATAGTAACGTCAAACCGTGCTGCTATTTCACGCATAGGTTGAGATGGATTCACTTTCCACTACAGCTTTCAGCTCATCATTATCCACGTTGGTCTCAGGTCACCCATGTGGCTCATTTTCAAGATTAAAATCACCAGAACGGAACTTTTCAAACCATTGCTATACTGTTCCTTCATTTAGCTACATCCTTCCCAAACACTTCATTGATATTTCAAGCTGTCTGCACTGCATTGGTTCTACGACAGAACTCGTATTTGAAAATAACACAACTTTTTGACTTATCCATGGCTTCACAAAAAGTGCTCTAAAAAATGTGAATGATAATCACAAGACAAACCATGCATTTGAAAGACTGAGGACATACTTTCATAATAAAAATAAAACAAGAAGTGTCAAAGTGAAATTTCAGAGATACCAACTGTCGAATTTAGTATAAGGAAACTGGACTTAATACTTAAGTATTAATAAACTAATACTATAAAAATCTACCTTTTCTTCAACATTATATGTCAGGCAGTGTGTCGAGCTCTTTGCATACAGGATCACCCATGGGAAGGAATGAACACCAGAAACTATAGAGAAAAAGGAAGATCTGAGTTTCCTTGATTCCAAGTTTGTGACTATATCCAATAAAGATGAAAAAAGAAAAAAAAGTAAGAGAAGATAGATAAATGTTTGCCTGCACTAGGACTGAAAGGAATTCCCTGAAAAGAGAGTGAGCACTTTTACACCCAGAGTTTGTTGCAAGACTACCTGAGGTTGCATTTTATCTTAAGTTTTGCTTTCTGATGAGACAGTAAGTTATAAAAGTGATTAGAGCGGGATACTTAGTGAAGGCTGCAGCTTGTAGCATTTTGCACATAAACTTGAAAGACATTGTGTTTTCTTCAGGACTGTGCAGAACCAGAGCTGGTTAAGGATGCTTCTAGTGTGAACAAAGGGTAGGACATTTTAGAGTATAAACTGCTAAGAGGCATTCTCTTGTAAGCTTTCACCAGCATTTAAGTTATAATCCTGGGCATGCAACGGCAATTCTCCAGGGTAATAACTCTGAGCAGGAAGGAGCTAAGGAAAAAAAGAGGGTAAAAGAATCTTGCAAGATCATGAAGAGTTATTACACCATTCAAGTCAACAGTGAGAGGCATATCTCAAAAAGAAAGGGATGTCTAGTATAGTTTCCATTCTTGTTCAAACATTGGAGCATGGTAAAAAGGCCAAAGTTTTATTATGTTAGAGGCAGTACAGTTTTTGTTAATTTTTTTAAATGGAAAGTATGTAACAGTCATCTTTATGTTTGAAATTTAGCATGTAGCCCATAACTGAAAAATAAATGAGTGGAAAGCTAACACATGTTTTGCAGTATGTTGCATTGATTGGAGGTTTGTGAGGTGCCACTTGCAATTTGGCAAAGGATGTAAATCTCCCTTTTAAGATACAGAGGAAAGAGCCTTTTTCATTACCTGTCTTGATTCTTATCCACCCAGAGAGCATCTGTACTTCCAGCTCACTTGCTGTGCTGGGTGCAAGTGAGAAGCCCAGAAAATTGTGACCATGTGTTGGCAGAGTCCTACTCAGAGAGTATGTTAATGGTACTGAACCTGCAGCCCCAGACCATGTGAGGTATTCCATTCTTTATCTATGTCTCAGGTACTTGTCCCTTTGGAGATTGTGTTCTCAAAAAGTTGCAAAGGTACAGTGGCTGCTTGCAGGTCTTGGAACTTGAGCGTGCTTATGTTGGAACGTAACCATGTGTGTCTAAACAAGTGTTGTTTCTGTTTACTACAGATGTTGTAAAGACAAAAAGATAAAAATGAAGTATGTCAGTGATTGCACTAAATTTGAAAGCTGAATTCTCTGGTTAAGAGTGTCAAACTGACTACCAAATACAGTTAACTGCTATTTACAAGAGAAACACTTAAAATGACTTAAAAAAAAAAGGGCAATATGAAGAAAATGCAAAGAAAAAAGAAAGTATAAGAGGCAAGGGGAATATCAGACAATACAGAATTTAAGGTTAAAAGCACTAAGTAGGTTATAGAAGGGTAACAATGAAAGGCAGAGTTTATGAAAGACATACACATCCAGGAACTGTTATGTCCTGAACAACCCAATAGCTTTTAGTAGAAGTAAAGCAAAACTGTTTAAAATTGTGAGAGGAACGTTATAAAAAGCAGTTACTTTAAGATAGTTTTTTTGAATTGTGTGTATCTTATACACAAAAATAAATAATCACAAAAAATGAATGTGATTAATAAAGGGAGACTTTTTATATCTTTCAGAAGAATATACTTTTCTCCATATATACATAAAATATGTACAAAAATTGATCATGTGGTTAGCCAAAAAATTTTCCATATAAAAAAGTATATATTTTATAGACCACTTTTTCTGATCATACTACAACAAATATTAAAAATTAAATGAGACAATTAGTAGGAATAAATGGCATGAAGGTAACCCCCAAATATGAAATGCGTAGGAACTAAGTATGCATTTCTAGATAATTGTTGATTGAAATTGGTAATCAAAATCGCACACTGTATGGAAAGCAATACAAATTGGAAACACATGAGCAAATGAGTATTCCCTTTAATGTTAAGATATAAATATGAAAATTGAAGATACATATATTAGAAAAGAAAAATAAATCAGAGAGCAAGAACAGGGAATTGGTAGAGTAAAAATGAAAGTAGTGGGAAAAACAAAATATGGGGAATGTGTTAGTCCATTTTGTGTTGCTGGAATGGAAATATCTGAGGCTGAGTAATTTATAAAGAAAAGTTTATTTGGCTCACGGGTCTGCTGACTACACAAGTATGGCCCCAGCATCTGCTTCTGGTGAGGCCTTCAGGGAGCTTCCAATCAAGGTAGAAGGCGAAGAGGAAGCAGATGTGTCACTTGGTGAGAGAAGGAGGAAGAGAGGGAAGAGGTGGTGCCAGGTTCCTTTCAATAATCAACTCTCAATGAACTAAGAAAGTGAGAACTCACTCACTGTCTTGGGGAGGGCACTAAGCCATTCATGAGGGGTCTGCCCTCATGACCCAAACACCTCCCACCAAGCCCCACCTCCAACACTGGGCATCAAATTTCAACATGAGATTTGGAAGGGCCAAACATCTCAACCATATCAGGAAAGGATAAATAAATCAAATTACTGATTTTTGAAAAGACAAAAAACTATTAAACCACTCGAGAGTCTACATAAAAAAGCGAGAAAGCAAAATTATAAAAATATGGAATATAAGGGAATAACCATACATAGAACAATTGGAAAAATAATAGGGGGAAAATGCCCAAGTATACACACACATACACTTTCACATATATTTGTGTCAGTGTGTATATATGTGCCATATATGTATCCACACATGTATATATAAAATATGTATCACACATATATGCACACATGAATGTGCATAGACATATAAGCAAACATAAATATGCACACTTGTATCTATACATATATAAACAATGTACATATATACATATGTATTTCATGTATGTGAATATGTATGTAGTATATATATGCATATATACACATTATATATATATGAAAAGTTTTACAAAAAAGAAAAGTAAGGTAGACCTTGCTTTCCAACATATTAAAACATACCATGAAGTCAATCACATCACTATAATATTGGCACAGGAGTAGAAAATAGATGTATAGATTAAAATAGAAATTCCAAAATAGATCTTAGTTGTATACGAGAATATAATATATGACAAAGGCAATAATTATGATTTAGTGCAAAAGGATGAATTATTTAATAAACTTTTCTGGCCTTATGCCTGATGCATATAAAGAATATAATATTAAACTGATCTGATATCATGCACAAAAATAAATTCCAGATGTATTAATATTTTTCTGGATTATGTAAGAAAAACTTACATACATAGTATTATTTTATCCCTAAATATTTCAGTATGTATTTCCTAAAAAAATTCATAGTATAATCAAAATCACAATCAAAATCAGGAAATTATAATTGATTTACTATTGTTATCTATGGTATTAGATAATTCAAATTCACCAGTTATCTCACTAATGTGTTTTTAGGCAAAAGGGAAAAAAATTCTTTTTTCTGGCCCAGGATCCATATCAGAATTTTATGTTACATTGGGTTGTTATGTCTCTTTAGTCTTTAATCTAGAATACATAAAATATTTATGTAAAATAAAATATTAGAATCTTTAATCTATAATATTCTTTCAGTCATTCTTTGACTTTTATCACCTTGACGTTTTTTGAGGAGTACAAACCAGTTATTTTGTAGACTCCT
The DNA here is from genome assembly GCF_040939455.1 of Microcebus murinus. NCBI lineage: Eukaryota > Metazoa > Chordata > Mammalia > Primates > Cheirogaleidae > Microcebus > Microcebus murinus. The sequence goes on along the minus strand of NC_134104.1, from coordinate 131,397,539 downwards.
CTATTTGGTTTGATAGAACTGAAGACATTCTTAACCGTGCTTTTGATTGATCTATTATTTTCTATATTTGATAGTTACCTTCCAGCTATGGCCTATTACTACTGGTTTGAGGCTGCATAGTGGCTAAAATGGGATGGACCCCTAGTTCGGGAGCCTTCCTTTCAAAGCCACATGCTGATAATAATCAGAAGATCTGATATCAGAAACAGCTAATAGAATAAAACCTATCATTTCTATATTGCTCGGATTCCTTTCTCCATACTCTTCTTAGAGTCACATTGTTTATAAATGACTAGGACATCTTTTGGCCACTTGTTGGCCATAAAGTAAATTACATTTGAGACAATATCCTTGTGAAAACCTTAGTTAAACACATCATCAAATATCATCCACAACTTAATCAGATCCCAAAGACAAGTCCACCTAGAGAGGAAAAGTGGTTTGTTTTATAATTCTACTTAATTCTGCTGGCTTTTCTTGAATTGGCAGGTAGTAGTTGTCTCTGTTGTGAATACTCAAATTTTTTGGCCAATTGGCAATGATACTTTATTTTACATAAATTCTTTTGGCCTTCTACTCCTCTTCTAACACTTCAAAGACTTTGATTTTCAATTGGTCTAAATAAATCAGCCTTTACTTTTATAAGTGTAATTTAATTTCCTGCCTCTTTCTTTGTACAAATGCCGATACTGTATCATTTATCAAAAGTCTTGTAAACTGGCTGCCTGGCTGCTGTAGACTGGCTGAAGGAAATGAGCACTGCCCCAGGAAACCAGAGCCTGGGTTTTTCCTAACTTTTAATTAGTGTGGTTAACAGATCAGGGATTGGAGCAATACTTCTTAGATCAGACCTTGGTTCCACTACTTTACCACCCGTTGGAATTTGGGCAATTTAATTAATAGCTCTGTGTCTAAACTTTCTCACCTGTTCAACAGCAATAATGATGTTACATATGCATGCTCCTCAGCTTATCATCACCTTATGTACTGATAAACCCATCATAAGTTGAAAGTACCTTAAGTCAAAAGTGGATTTAACACACCTAAACTTCTCAACATCATAGCATAGCCTAGCCTACCTTAAACAAGTTCACAACACTTACATTAGCCTGTAGTTGGGCAAAGCCAGCAAAGCCAATTTATAATAAGGCATTGAATATCTCATGTATTTTATTGAATACTGTGCTGGAAGTGAAAAAGCAGAATGGCTCACTGCCACTGTCCAGCATCGCAAGAAAGTATCCTACCACATATCACCAGGCCAGCACAAGAGCAAAATCCAAAATTTGAAGTATGTGCATTGCTTTTGCACTACTGTAAAATTTAAAAATTGTAAGTCAAACCGCTATATATATGGTGCATAGCATGTACATAATAAATATTTAGTAAATGTTGCTTGCTGTTATAACCAGTTCTGTTTCTTCAGCAAATCATGTAAATGAAGGTTCCAGGTACCCACGATTGTGTAACAAACTACTCCAAATCTAGTGGTTCAAAAGAAGAAAGATTTTATTATGCTTATGAGCCATAGAGCAAGCATTTGGGCAGGGCATGGCAGGGTGTGGCATCACTAGCATCCTAAGGTCATGTGCAACTGGTAGCTGGGATGATCTTGGACAGTCCAAGAAGGCACCACTTGTCTGGGGTCTCACTTGCCTGGTGGCTTGAGGGAGACATCTGGAAGGTTGGTCTCAACTTGGTCTCTTCCCTTTCTCTGTGTAGCCTCATACCTTCTTCATATGGTCTCTCTAGCATGTTTGCCAGACTACTTACACAGCAAATTGGGATTCCAAGAGCGAGCACTCCAAGAGACCAAGGAAGAGCCTCAAGGCTTCTTATAACAGTTTCAGAAGTCACAAAGTGCCACATGTGCTGCATTATCTTAGTTTCACAGGACTAGCTCATATTTAACGTGGGAAGGGACTACACAAGCATATGAATACAGGGGGCATGATTCATTGGGAGAACATCTTGGAAGCAAACTACTACAATGAGTAATTGTGCTTCCTCTAGGAGTATTTATTTATGCCTGTGTGCAGACTGATGGTCTGCACTGGTTGGGCATGTGTCCAGGGTGCCTTATTGCAAAAACGCTTGAAATAAAGTACTATAGACTTGTCACATGGAGTGGTATGAAGTTTTCCAAGATCTCATTTCTGGAATGAAGCTAGCCTGGCAGATCCCAGAAAAGTATAATAGGAGCAGACTCTTCTTTATACCCTCAATATTTTCTAGTGTTTCATTTCTTCTAATTGAAATTATTTGAGGATTTGGGAATATGTTACTCATCATTGCTCTGATTTCACTATGTAAAAAGCTATCCTTTAATCTCAGTGGCTTATAACAATAAACACTTGTTTCCTGTTTGCATGTTTATGAGTCAGCTGTGGCTCTAATGGGCTTGCCTGGGATCAGTCAGGGTCAGCTGGACTAGGTTTTAGGTTGTGAATGGGTCCAGGTCTGTTCCACGTGTCTTCTCATTATGGTACCAGGAAAGAGTTTCATTCTGAACTCATAATGAAATTCAGTAACTCTAGAGGCCAAAACAAAACATGCACGCTCATTAAAGACCTCTGTTCAAGCTATGTCCACTAGCCAAATCAAATCATATGAGTAAATCCAAAGTCATTAGAACTGGTAAGTACTTTCTACCCACAGACAGGCCATGGGGGGAGGAATAATTGTGAACAACTAATATTCTCTACCACAGAGAGTCTAGGCATAGTGGGCATTCATATCATGCTGAAAGAATCCCTAGTTTTCCATTTATAAAATGCTATTGCCCATACAGTAGAGCAGAGCATCCATTTTCTGATAACTTTTTTTTTGGGTGCTCATAGTTCAGTCTATCACATCAGATTTTAATTGTACAATATGCAGAAGTTATTACCCTACTTTAGACTTTCTGCTATTTGTATTCATCCTGTGTTTATGAAGCACCAATGCTATATTCAGCTATTGACAATGCTTAAGAAATTGGTCTCTGCCCTGAGGAATTTATTTCAGAGCAATTCAAGCTGGTTAAATCAGTGCCAGGCTCTCAACTTTGAACAGACAGCTGTGGAGAGGAGATAAGCTTTTGAAGATGCAGCAGAAATGTTGTTTATAGAGGGAATGAAAGTGGGAAAGATGATAGGTAACCAAGAAAGAGAGAGCTTATCCAAATTTGCAAAATGAACAGGAGGGGAGGGAAAAAAACCAACAGTTTTCATGGTGGAACAGACAAAGGTGACACTCCAGCTCCACTTATCCTCTGCATTTTCAGAAATCCTGAGGAATTTAGACATCAATTGGATTTGTTATTTGACAGACACACCTCTTGAAGTTTTGACTTCGTGTTTATCGTGTCTTCCATCACATATTTGTTTTGTGCTGATAGCACTGAGTAGTTTTCCTTGAGTCTGGTGACTTTCTCTCAATCCCTGTGGGCATGTTGTTATTAGAAAGAGTGATAGATCTTAGTGATTCTATCACTAAGGTCACACTTGACCATAGGCACAAATAGTAACTGCTAAGATGTTGTAATTTGAGGGTTCTCATAGGCATCTATGCCTTCAAAATAATTTTTACAACTAAACTCTCCCTGTACCTGCTAATCTTAAATTACTTGCCACATGAAAGTTACTATATATTACAGGGATTAAAGATGACAAGGAAGGCTATGGCCCCTCACAGATATAGTAACTCACTGGATGGACACATAAAGAGAGCAATTAGATGGAAAGATCCAGGCTGATGAAAAACTGTCTTGCTGCCATAAACTGTCTCCTCACTCTGCAGGAGCCACTCTCTGCAATATCCTCTCCGGCCTCTGGAGTGGGCATTTGTTTTTGGCTTCCTAGAATCCATCACCCCTTCCCAGTATTCTCCCATCATTTTCTTTTGGTGAATTGTCTCCCCCACATTGGGAATAGTTTTGGGTGAGTCTGTAAACCAAGATGCCCTGTTCTGCTATTCTTCCTCTGTGATGGTCTTTTGCTGTATCAACGTGGCTAGGCTACGGTTCCCATTATTCAATCAAATACTATTCTAGGTGTTATAAAAATATTTTGTAGATATAATTAAAGACCATAATCAGTTGATTTTAATGATCATGATTGTATATGATAATCTGACCTTAAGAGCTGAGCTGAGGCTTCCCTCAGGAAGAAGATCTTCTGCCTGTGGACTGCAGCTCCAGCCTGCATTAAGCATTCAGGCTTCACTTCCTGATGGCTTGAAGAGCTAGAAGTTACCTAGCCAGCCCCATCAATCATGTAAACCAATTTCTTGCAATGAATGTGCATTGCTTAACATATATCTCCTATTGGTTCTGCTTCTCTGGTTCAACTTCGACTGATAACACCTTTCCATCCCAATTTCTCACAAACGAAACTAAAGGGATGCCTTAGTATAGTATCCTTTAGTTTCCTCCAATGACAGACCTGAAGCTAAACTTGGACAGCTGGCAATATTGATACTCTTTCCTTTGAGAGGAATAACATAAATGAAATAAATCCAAAACCCCTGATATTTTGAAGTTTTTTCTTTCTAATAGAAGTGTCCCAACAAGATTCTCCAATAGTTCCTTCTTTACTTAATTTTATTCTATCTCCAACCTTAGCTATTGGGTTCTTTCAATAAATTTTCTTTTGCTTGGCTACAGCAAAAAATGACTATCAAGCTCATTTCTGTCAGTTGCAACCACAACAAAAGCCTTAACTGGTACAGCCCCGAGCATTCTGGCAGACTTAAAATTTAGATTCTATTCAAAACCTCAGCTTCCAGAATATGTCAAAACAGAGAACCCCTGAAAAGGCCTGTAATCAGATTGACTCTACTTCCTTTGCATTAAGGCATAGGGTAGGGACTATATTAAAATATCAGTGTTTTCTGACACGAGTGATACATTACACTATTATCCATCATAACCGTTTTAGTTGAACTTAGCCTATCCATTGAGCCAGGCATATGTGGAAATCCATATAAATGAGGAAGACAACATGGAATTTGTGATGCAAGTGTGAATAAGGAAAGGTTGGAGCATGAAGCAATCTATGAAATGCATCAAAAGGCAGATCCTAATAATGGAGGTTGAGGGTGTGGAAGTGGTAGGGAATAAAATCCAAAAAAATAAGGATGACTGGGGAAGGATACATGGGATTGCTACATTGTTATAGGGACTAGTCATGTTCACTCTATATGATAGTCAGGATAATGGCCCCCAAAATATTCACATCCTAATCCATTGAACATGTGAATATGTTACCTTACACAGCAAGGAGTAATTAGGTTGCAGCCATCTTCCTGGCTAGGAGGAATTAAGGTTGCTAATCAGGTGACCTTAATGTAGTGAGAGTAACCTGGGTTAGCCACGTGTGCTCAATATAATCAAATGAGTCTTTAAAAGCAGAAGAGGGAGCCAGAAAAGGAGCTCATGTCAGAGGGGTGACATTGGAGAAAGACTTGAACAGCCATTGCTGGCTTGAAGATGGAAGGGGCTGTACGCCAGGAATGTGTGCAACCTCTAGAAGCTGAAAAGGCGAGGGTACGGATTCTCCTACAGAGCCTGCAGAAGGAAAGCAGCCCTGCTGACGCCTGGATTTAGCCCACTGGGACCTGCACCAGACTTCTGAGCTACAGAACTGTGAGGTAAGAATTTTATGTTGTAAATTTGGGAATAATTTGTCACAGTAGCAGTGGAAAACTATTAGGCCCTGTAACCCATGAATATAGTGAAAACAATAAAGGAGTTAAGCCATCAGACCTGGAGGTGGTCTGTACGGTAGAAAGGAATCAGATCTTTTCCCTGCTCTACTATTTGCTGGCAGAGTGACCCTTGGCAAAGTATTTGGTCTCCTAAACTTCAATATTATTATCTGCAAAATGAACAGAAGATACTTTACTTTCAGGATTTTTTTCCTGAAAATGAGAAATAACATAATGCTTAGAGTTAATAATTTCTGAACTCTTCTCAGTTATGACCAAGGCTGGGCTTCAAGGGGTGGCACAGGTACCACAGAGGGGTAAGAAATTGATTGTGGCAGGCTGTGAAATGTAGAACGAATGGGAAACTGATACCTGTAGGATGTCAGGGAAGTATGTGATCAGGAGGAGAATAGGTGACAAGTAACCTAAAGAGACAGGGCAGAGGGGCAGTAACCAGCTCTGACCAAAGGGCTAGCAGTCTGGCTCAGCAAGAGTAAGGAAGCAGGTTCCGGAGTGCAGATCCTGGAGAATGTCCCAGAGGTGGGGACAGCTGCAGGCCTACAGTAATTGTGGAGGGGTCGCTAAGGAGGCCTAGACAGATCAGACATCTAACGGTAGCTCAGTAAATATAGTTACCATTTTTATTAGTTGGATTCCATTGTTGGTTTTGCTCATTCCTAGCTGTGTGACCTTGGACATGTTACTTGATTTCTGTCTTTAGTTTCACAACAATTAAAGAAATACAGGAAACTCAAGTAGGCTAAAATTAGCTGAATGGTCTATTTCTATAACAGAGGAAACAGTTTCTTAACAGTTATTCAGAAATAACTCATATAAATTAAAACAGTGTAGAGATTCCACAAAGAACTAAAAGTAGATCCACAATTTGATCCAGTAATCCCACTACTGGGTATTTATCCAAAGGAAAAGAAGTCATTTTATCAAAAAGACACCTGTACTTGAATGTTTATGGCAGGACAATTCACAATCGCAAAGATGTGGAATCAACCCGAGTGCCCATAAATTCATGAGTGGATTAATAAAATGTGGTATATGTATACCTTTTTCAGCCATAAAAAAGGATTAATTAATGCCTTTTGCAACAATTTGGATGGAATTGGACACCATTATCCTAAGTGAAGTATCTAAAGAATGGGAAAACAAACACCACATATTTTCACTATTAAATTAGAACTAGTTGAGCACATGTGCACAGAGGGAAGTAAAACAGTGGAAATCAAGCAGAGGGAGAGGATGGGGGATGGGCAGAAACCTAAGTAACAGTTATAATGAACACTATTTGGGTGATGGGCATACTGATAGCCATGACTCAAGCACTACAAAAGTGACTCATGTAACCAAAAACATTTGGACCCCTGTGATATTTTGAAATAAGAAAGATATAATTCATATAAATTATAATCCATCTATTTAAAACATACAATTGGATGCTTTTTTACTGTAGTCACATGTACAACCATAACCACACTGTACTTTTAGAGCAATTTTATTCCCTCAGAAAGAAACACTGTGTTTATTAGCAGTCATTTCTCATTGTCACCAATACTACACCACCCTCAGCCCCACATAAACACGAATCTACTTTCTATCTCTACAGATTGGCTTATTTGGAACATTTCATACAAATGGAATCATACACTATATGGTCTTTTATAACTGGCTTCTCTCATGTAGCATATTTTCAAGATCCATTTATTTTGTAGCACATATCACTACTCCATTCTTTTTTATTGCCTAATAATATTTTATTATGTGGGTATACCACATTTCATTTCTCCATTTTGAGTGGATGTATTTTTTCCTTGCTCTTGGGAATCCTAAGAGTGGAATTACTGGGTCATGTCATAGCTCTATTTTAAGTTTTGATAAATTGCCAATGAGTTTTTCAAGGCATCAGCAGTCTGTGAGCATTTCAATTTTTCCATGTCCTTGCCAACGCTCATTACATCTTTTTGATTATATCCATTGTAATTGATGTGAAATGGTATCATTGTGGTTTTTATTTTTGTTTAATCTATGGCTAATGATGTAGAGCATCTTTTTATGTGCTTTGTGGCTATTTTTATATCTTGGAATACATGTTCATTCACATTCTTTACCCATTTCTTACCTTGTTTTTGTTATTAAGTTGCAAGAGTTCTTTATCCTGGATACAAACTCGTTATCAGATGTACAAATTGCTAATATTTTCTCTGATTCTGTGTGTCTTAGTCAAGACTACTATTAATATAACCAATACCGCAGACTGGGTGGCTTAAAAACTACTACTTAATTTTTACAGTTCTGGAGGCTGGGTTCTTGTGTATGGGTTACACCTTTCTGTTTCTTTGTATGTCTTATAATTTTTGGTTAAAAGCTGGACCTTTTAGATAATATATTGTAGCAACTTTGGACTCTGATTTCCTAGAGTGAGCTGTTTTGTTTGTTTGGCTATTTGTTTTAGTGATTTGGCTGAAGTAATCTACCTTCTTGTTGATTGTACCTGCCTGGGGCAGAGTGCCTGAGGGAAAGGTTTGTAACAGAGCTAGGTGGGAGGGTACTTAGGAGAGTGAGTCACAGCTTAAATACCACTGACTGTCATTATTCTTACCAAGATTTAGTGGATTTTCATGAAGGAATGCTTCTCCATTTGATGTAGTCCCTTAGGAAAATTTCCAGAGACCTCAAATGAATTTTTTAAAAATAATTTTCACTAGTTAAATTGTTGTTTTGCTGGGGAGAATCTCCACTAAGCCCCTTATTCTATCATTCTGGAAGTCCTGCCTCTCTTCTTTAATATTATTTTTATTCTACAGTTAATTTTCAGATATCCTATTGCTCTTTAAATAAGTGAATAAGAATTATTTCTGTGACTTCATCTCAGCCTTAACTTTAATAACAGAATTTCTAAAATGTGCCCAACTTGGGGATGGGAATAATTGACACCAACTTAATTTATCTCCCAGCAAGAATTCATGGTCTCTGACAAGCAATCGTTTGAAAGCTGGGCTTAGACCTGAAGCACTGGTTGCAATGGAGTGATTGATTTTGGCATCCATTTAGAAATCTCCGGAAAAGTCTGACCACAGAATTGGAGATACACAGGGCTGGCCCTCCTGGAGGTATCTGTGGGCACTAAGTGGAATTGCTTTTCATATAGTAAGAAGAAAAAGTGATAAATGAGCTAACAAATTGAACTTTTAGGTAAAAATAAAAGGCTTAAATGTCAAGTAATGCAGGTAAAGCCAGAGTACGATTGTGGTTAATAGTATGTTAGTCTATGTGGCTATACAAAATATGTCTCATTCATACAGTAAGTTTTTAGTTTTCAAACACTCTGCTAAATGCTAAGGATAAATGGCAAATAAAGCAAAATCATGACCTAAGGAAGCTTCAAACCTAATTCATATTCTCTCCTATGACAGAAAACACTCTGAACAGTAACAGCCCCTCATTCTAATAATGAGTTGCAAAGGAAAAGGGGTGTGTGTGTGTATGAGTCTGTGTATGAGTGTGTGTTTTTACTGGGGGGTTGGGAAAAAAAGATAGCCATGTGCCCCATGGGTGTTTCTCAAAATTTCTGAGAAATAGATTTTCAGTTTTGAATAGATTATACTTTGGAGAATATCTTTTGATAATTTCTATCCACTCTTATGAGGAAAGAAAGATTAAAACTACTCCCTAATACTATTATAGTTAACACTAATTGAGAACTTACTGTACCAGGTATTGTCATAAGCATTTTACATATATTATCACAGATTACCCCATAAGCTGGGAACCCAGGCAGTCTAGCTCTGAAGCCAGTGCTTATAAACTCTACATTGACTGCCATTTCTCTCCTGGATCTGTGTGAAGATGAATGGATTATTAAACTACACTTAGAAACTATGTCAAATAGGAACGACAATCTGGAAGCGAAAATAGTAGATCTTGCAATGTGGCCTATATATATGAGAACAATGTCATAATTATGCTCATAAAAGTAGAATAAGTCAAAAGCAGCTACAGAAAAAGTTAGGTTTGTCTATAGTTGAGCTACTGTTTCAACCTACTTTTTTATTTTACCTTTTTTTTATTATTATTTTAGCATATTATGGGGGTACAAGTGTTGAGGTCACATATTGCCCATGACCCCCTTCCCCCTCAAGTCAGAGCTTTAAGCGTGACCATCTCCCAAATGTTGCTCATCTCACTCATTGTGTTTGTATAAACCTATCCCCTCCTTCCCCCTCCCATCTGCCCGACACCTGATAAATGTTATTCCTACATGTCCACTGAGGTGTTGATCCGTTAATACCAGTTTGCTGGTGAGTACATGTGGTGCTTGTTTTTCCATTCTTGAGGTATTTCACTTAGTAGAATGGGTTCCAGCTCTATCCAGGAATATACAAGAGATGTGCTATATCACCATTGTTTCTTAAACCTGAATAGTACTCCATTGTATACATATACCACATTTTATTAATCCACTCATGAATTGATGGGCACTTGGGTTGTTTCCACAACTTTGCAATTGTGAATTGTGCTGCTATAAACATTTGAGTGCAGATGTCTTTTTCATAAAGTGACTTTTGATCTTTTGGGTAGATGCCCAGTAGTGGAATTGCTGGATCAAATGGTAGACCTACTTGTATCGCTTTAAGGTATCTCCATATTGCTTTCCACAGAGGTTAACTAGTTTGCAGTCCCACCAGCAATGTAGGAGTGTTCCTATCTCTCCACATCTATGCTAACATTTATTGTTTGGGGACTTTTTGATAAAGCCCATTCTCACTGGAGTTAAGTGATATCTCATTGTGGTTTTGATTTGCATTTCCCTGATGATTAGAGATGTTGAGTATTTTTTCATGTTTGTTGGCGATTATTCTGTCTTCTTTTGAAAAGTTTCTGTTCATCTCCTTTGCCCATTTTTTGATAGGGTTGTTTGATTTTTTTTTTCTTGCTGATTTTCCTGAGTTCTAAATAGATTCTAGTTATCAGCCCTTTGTCAGATGCGTAGCTTGCGAAAATTTTCTCCCATTCTGTGGGCTGTCTGTTTGCGCTCTTGACAGTTTCTTTGGCTGTGCAGAAGCTTTTTAATTTGATCAGGTCCCATGTATCTTTGGTTGTTGCTGTGGTTGCCTTTGGGGTCTTCTTCATAAATTCTTTGCCTAGGCCGATGTCTAGAAGAGTCTTTCCAATGTTTTCTTCTAGAATTCTACTAGTTTCATACCTAACATTCAAGTCTGTTACCAACCGTGAGTTGATTTTTGTGAGAGGTGAAAGGTGTGGGTCTTGTTTCTGTCTTCTACATGTGGCTATCCAGTTTTCCCAGACATTTATTGAATAAGGATTCTTTTCCCCAGTGTATGTTTTTGTCTGCTTTGTCGAAGATTAGTTGGCTATATGAGGACATTGACCAGTGGAACAGAACCGAGAACTCAACCTACTTTTTATCTGAGTAGCCCTTAAATCACCAATCTGTACAGGTTAGTGAATCTGTGTGTATGTCCTCCTTTATTGATTACTTATTCTGTGCTAGATACTTGCTATTTTTGATAATTAGGTTTTTTGGTTATTAACTATTAAATATATTGGTTAATAGAATTTAAAATCATCAAAGAAAGGGAAAAACTAAATTAGCATGTAAGTTGTATCCATTGTTATCTCATTTTTCCTCATGTACATATCAACTTTACTAGCATTCATTGTAGGGCATTGGTCCATTTATAACCAAAAGGAAGGGAATCCCATGTTACTTCAATTATGTGTGGTTGAGTATACTGAAACTCCACATCCTTACATGTATCCTATATTCTGAAAGCCTTCTAAGCTTGGCATTTTAATTAGGAGAGTTGCATACATTTTTTCCAGCCTTTGCCTGAAAATTTTGTAGAAAATTCATGCCAGATTTTCATTTCATCTTCCACCTAGAATAAAATGAGAGCAAATATTTTAGTAATTTTTACCTCTCACTATATAATTGGTAATTTAGATAATCACAGTAGATATAATAGAACATTCTGTGTCTGGCTAAGAAAGAAAACATAAAAGCCTCAAATGAGATAATGGATGTATATATCATCTATATCTAGTGTAGGATGCTATCAATTTCCATACATAGCCTAGGACCTATCATCACCTCATTTTATAATAAATATAATTGAGACAAAGAGACGTTAAGTGATTTGCTAATGGTTACCAACCATTAGCTGACATTTGGGGGCTAGTTCTTATAGGTCAGCTGAACTACATACCATGATATTTTCTACAGAAAATAATCCAAGAATTCTTTATTGCCTGTCAAATAGATTCAAAGCCTTGTGGCCAGGGGTTCCCAAACTTGAACATATATCAAAATCATCAGAAGGGCTTGTTAAATTATAGATTTCTGGGTCTCTTTTCCAGAGGTTCTGACTCTGAAGTGGCACCTAAGGTTCTGTATTTCTAGAAAGCTTTCAGGTGATGCTGATGCTTATGATTGGGGAAAGCACATTGAGAACTACTTGTGTGGACAATGAAGATGCTTATTATTTTAAATTATAAGAAATCCTGGGATAGGGAAGCTCCAGAAATGAATAATTAAGCAGCTCAAATATTCTCGGCTTGTCATTCTTGCCTTCATGCCTTCTGTCATGGTCACAAGATAGCTGCTGCAGTGCAAAGTACCTAATGAAGAAACGAGAATATCCACAGAAAATAGAGGGGGACCAACCATCTTTCCTGGTGTGCTTCTTTTCATCCATGGGGAAACCCTTCCTAGGTGCCCTTAGGAGATCTCTCATTGGCCATAAATATGTCACATACCCAGGCTTTAACCAATTGCTAGCAAGGAGAATAGAGTTATGAAACTAAATTTGTATGAATTAAGACTTACCTCTAAGTAGGAGATGGGATCACATTCCTAGGCACATTCCCAAGTGGAGGGAGGTGAACACTCAAACATAATCACAACTCAGGCAGCAAGGGAGAGTTGGGGATAGCGTTTTGAACTGGCAACTAATAGCACGTGCTCTGCTAGACATTTACTCTTTTTTACAGTTTAGCTTGATGTTAAAGGTAAGTGCAATAATAAGACATATGATCCAAAATGCATTCTGTCCGCTACCTAATGAGGATCTCAGTATTCTATCTTGTGATAGTTTAATTAGGTGACTCTTAGAAGAGCATAACTTGCTCTAAAGAACTAGGTTGATTTCCCTCAGGTGGAAATGAATTGTACTTGACATATTTAAAATAACGTCTAACCTAATTTCTTAGGAACAGGGCTTTTGAGTTTTGATTTTCATGTGAAAGATGAATTAGAAGAGGTGCTGCATGCTTAATCACCTGGATAAGAAAGGGAGGGGGAGCATGGGAGGAGCAGGGCTTGTCATCCACAGGACAAGGCTTCCTGTCTCACATCCTCCCCTACTCCCTGCATTCCTTCTGTGTTCCTCTTGTCTCTCCCATAATATACCAAAAAGACCAGTAATTTAGCTATCAGAGTCACAGAAGAATCCCAGCAATATTTTGAAGGAGAAAATTACAGATAAATTTAATACATCTATTGTAGAATAATATGCATGGCTTCCTAAGTCTGTCATTGAGAGATGTGAGAATTGGTTCTGTTTTCACGTGTGATGTGATATGGGGCCCATACTGGTAAAATAAAATAAATCTTGGGCCTTTAGAGATATTATCTTAATAATAGTGAACTAGTAAATGGTAATGAAATAATTAAGAAATAAGTTTTGAGTATTTATTACCTTTGTTTTAATATAATTTGTTTAATTGCAAGCCTATATAAACTTATTTTTAATTCTGATGTTTAACTGGCTCACAGACTACTTGAAAATTTATGAGCCGGTATGAGTTAGCACCAACACCCAGAACACCCCTGCATATATTATACTCAGGGAGGTAGATTAGACTTGTTTAAGCCAAGGCCAATGGTGTCCTTCCTTCTGTAGCACCTCTACTTCATTCAAATTTCTGCTGCTGAAATGAGGAGGGTGTTCTAATACAACAATTCTACTCCTAGCCAGAGCACAGGGCCCCAGGTCTATTTCCCTCAGATCCATGCTGACCCTGTGTTTCCATGCTCTGAGTATCCCAAGTAAAAATCAGCTATAATCCAAGTATAACATGACACAACAGGTGACAAGATCAAACACTACTCAATCTTCTCCCCGCACACCCCCCATTTCTACAAACTCCTCTGATCCAGGACTATGCCACCCAGTTTTGTGGTCCCATTGATTGATCCTCAATCATCATTTGATGCAAGTCCAAGCTTTCCTCTTAATGTAGGAGTGAGAACAGAAAGGGAAGAAAGAAGTCATCATTAGATTGAGGGAAATCAGAGATGAGATATGGAACTATAATTTTTCCCCATGTTTTCCCCATAATTTTATGAAAATAAGATACATTTTTACTGGGAACCAGCTTAAGAAAAGGAGTTCAGATTTTATCCTTTAGTATAGCAACTATCATAGTTCTGTATCTCAAGAGTCAGAAATTCAGAAGATATTTTGGGTTGTTTACTCAGTATTTGCCCTCTAAGGAAATCAGCATGACTCCCACCTGCTTCCTGCTTAGCTTCTGAAATCTATGAATTACACAGGTAACCACTGGATCATCACAGATGGATTAGAGCACAGACTTGGACAAGCCAGTCTATAGGGTTTGACAACAATAACTTTAGGAAACCAGAAAAAAAATTATAGAGTCCACAAGCTTTATGGAAAAAAACTTGAAATGTGACTTTTTTTTTTTTTTCAATTCAGACCAATAAATGTTTGTCTAACAGGCTTTTGAGGAGAAGTAGAAATCATATTGTAGGGAGGTACAATTTCTGAGCAAAACCAAACTGTGAGAAGGAGCACATTGGCTTACACTGAGTTTCAGGACCTAAAGGCTGAGAAGGAGCAGTGGTTCTAAGTAGACCCACTGTATGGTGTGCATGCCCACATGCTCTGAACAAGAGAGGTGCGTGGAAAATGACAAAAGTATCACTCTAAGTCTAAGCTCCTTCTCTGGGAAATGTTCTCAATGTGAGAGGTTTTAGTGGGTTGAAGGATACCTCCCCAAAAGACATGCCCACCGAATCATGGAACCTGGAATTTGGCTTTATTTGGAAAATGATCTTTGCAGATGTAATTAAGTATCTGCAGATAAGATCATGCTGGATTATCCAGATGGCTCCCAAATCCAATAATGTTTTTATAAGGGACACAAAGGAGAGACATAGAGAAGAGGACAAGGCCCAGTGACGATGAAAGCAGAGACAGGAACCTCCAGAAGCTGGAAGTGATGAGGAAGGATTCTTCCCTAGAGCGTTTGGAGCAGGGGTCCTCAAACTATGGCCCGAGGGCCACATGTGGCCTGCCGAGGACATTTATCCGGCCCCCCGGGTGTTTTCTGCCATGCTGCCTTTCTTGCTTAGCAGCCAACTCATCCCGGGCCCACAGTGCACATGTGCGGAATGTGTGCTGGACTTTCCAACGGCCCTCCAACAGTCTGAGGGACGGTGAACTGGCCCCCTGTTTAAAAAGTTTGAAGACCCCTGCTTTGGAGGATGCACAGCCCTAAGTATACCCCAATTCCAGGCTTCTGTTTCTACACCTGTGAAGAAAAATTTTCTGTGGTTTTAAGACACTGTTTGTGGTAATTTGTTGCAGCAGTCCTAGGAAACCAATACATGGCTGAATGGCAAAACCAAAAGCTATAGAGTACTAAGAAATCTTCCAACTCTGCTATAGGATCCCTCCTAAGAAGTGGCCATAAGGAGGAGGCCATTAACTTTTCACCTGGAGAATGGGACAGTGGAAAACCAGAGACAGATAATGATGCATCTCTATCTGCAGTGGTAGAAAGGGTAGACACCACAAGAGGTACTGCAGACGATGTGTGGTCAGGGCTACCACTTGCCCAGCTTGGGTGGAGCTGCAGGAATATTGGTGGGCAGTGAAGATGCCGGCAATGTGGTGAGCAGAGCCACAGCAGGCCTGGGAAAGGGATGGGTGGTGACATCAGCAGAGGTGCTGGTGAGCCCAGTTTATGGCTAGGCTTGTCTATAAGACATGCCCCTCCTGATACAGCAAGGGGAGGGGCTGGGGTCCTGCAAGCTAATAAGTAGGGACAATTGATCCAACAACTTAGGAACTAAATATTAAAGTAAACTTCTTAGGACCTGTAAGTTGGAGGGTTCAAAGGGATAGTTTGATCACATATATTTTATTTAATGCTTAAGAGAAATACGCACCGTGCTACATTTTCTACATCACTATGAGAATAAACTATCTGTTGCTTCTACTTCTTTTGATTTATTGTTGCTCTACAGATAGAACCTGTATATTGGTACAGATACTGTGAACATATTTTTTAAGGCAAAAAAGCTGCAAACATCTCTGACAGTAATGTGGTAATGTTGTACTGCTTTGGGTAGTAAGTGGCAGTCAGGGAGATAGAATTTGGATAACAGAATGCTGGAAATTTCAAATTGTGGTGGGGGTAGGCAACTGAACATAACACATAAAATTGGCATTTTTTCAGAAATCCCAGATGGTGGAGACAAGGCATTAGCAGCTCTTATTTTCTTAGCTTTGGATAACTGAGACTAGGGAAAAATATCAACAAATTTGTTTTTACCAAAATATAATTCTAATAAAAATGTCATTAATTAAATTTCTAATTATTGGTGCCCAGGGTGCTGTAAGCTTGTAAGTGAGAAAGTACCTGGATAAAACGGTTATATTCACACTCAGGTTTTGCAGATTCAGAGTGTGCTGAAGCTTAATGAGGCTTTGGGCACTGAAGGCGGCATATGATTCTATCCCCTTGTTTTGTGGATGTGGAAATTGAGGCAAGCAAAGTAGTGCCTTCCTAGATGAGGCAGCCTTGCAGTGGGAGCCAGAGGCTGGTCTGGAAGCTGGATTGTGGAATTGCAGCCTGCTGTCCCTTCCACACAGCCACATGCTTCAGGTGTTCTTGTCTGAACACTGGCTTCCCTCTGCTGACAGCATTGTTCTTGGTCACTTTTTATAGCAGCTCTTGCTGCTTATCGGGGACTCCAGCCTCTTCTCAGCTGCTTATCACAGGCAAACTTTAATTACCTCCTTAACACACAGTCGCCTTGAAAGGTGAGGCCGGGCAGGGTACCCAATTCCTCAGGGTTCTCAGACACCATGAGCTGTCTTCCTCAGAGAATCTCCGATTCAAAATCAGTCCCTTTAATTACAACCTTTTATTTTCCCTGAATCACTTATCTCAGATATAATTTAAACACCTTCTGGCAAAACAAAAGACAGGAGGCTTTAAAATAAAAGCCACAGGTTCTTCTCACAAGTGACCAATATGATTACTGCTTGGTATGATCTACATGAATTTAAGACACACTGTGGGAGGAAGCATGGCATACATGGGGAATATAAGACTTCGGTGTCCAGAAGATATTGATGCAATCCCAGATCAACCACTCTGAGTGTTGGGCTATTGTTGTCAGGAACCCAGAAAACATTTTTCCCTACAGCAAGATAATATGACGCAGGTATTAAGTATGTTATTTTTCTGTGAGTTTAACAAGATAGAATGAGAGAAGAGAGAGAGGAAGGAGTGTTGGGCAGAAAAAAACCTCAACATTTATACTGCAGTTTCCATCTTTCTTTCTTGAATGAAGCTCCTGGGGCCATTAAGAACAGCAGAAGACCTTGAAGGAGGTAATTTCTGATTATCTAGAAGTATCACAAAGACAGTCTTTCCTGTCTGGCCATTTATACATGAATTTCACTCATAAGATTGGGAGCCTGCAGCTGGCCATGGCTCTCTTGCAATTACATGTACTCCACCAGCCAGTGGGAAAGCAGGTAGATGTTCTTCAGGGTGACAGTGGTCACAATGCATGACCTTGGGGATCCTCTTGCTGTTCTTCTGAAGATTCATGACATTCTTCACTGCTCCCACGGAGCCAGACAGGGAGACACCTCAGTGTCCTCGTGACTTCTCTGGGTCCCAGAACAGATAGTTGGAAACCAGGACAGGTTGCCAGGAGGTTCTGGATTAGTAAGGTTCAGCACTGAGTTTCCTGGGGATAAAATATCCCCAAAAGGGGTGGTTGTGGGAGCCTACCTTCTATCAACAGTAGAACCTCACACTTCCCTATAGAAAATGGATGTGGATGAGGAGGGCGGCTGAAGATAAACAGCCCCTATTTTGTCCCTCCCAAATTATTCCTGAGCTTACATGTAGTCTGCAACAGCCCCTAGTGTTATAGTCTAGAACTCAGATAATAATTCCATGCTCTATTTTCTACTTACAAATCATTCTAGTCATTTATATTATGTATATTAATTGTGTGCACATGTGTGTACCAGGACATCCATAATATTCTCACCAGCTGATGATGGTGTTTCTTAGTTACTATCATGTTGCTTTATACACCTGTCATCATCTAACGTATGTATCTATTTAGCTCCTTGGATCAATACTTTTTTTTCAAACTTTTTTCTTTGTTGTTCTCAACTCTGCATCCCACTTCTTTGTTCAACTTTACCTAGAGGTCTCAATCTCAGTTGGAGCCTGAGCTCCCACACTTAACCAATAATGGGGTCATTTTCTCATAACACTCTGAATATAGCCATGAGCCAAATGCATTAGAAATTTCTAGGGCCTGTGGTGAGTTGAAATTTATTCATAGCAATTTAGGAATCTCTCTTCCTCCCTGTGATAAAACAAACTTCAGTTTTTAAATTTTCTATAATTTTCTGGAATCTCCATCCCTGCTCATAAGCAGGAAATACAACAGCAACAACCACCACAGGAAAGCAATACATTCTAAGCTTGCCCATTGAAAATAAATTTGTATTTTCCTGTTTAGTCTCTTTTTAATTTTTAGTAAACTGTTTTTCCTGTGTCATCATAGGGCAGGGAAAGTTGGTTGTGGGGACCTCAGGTTCATATTCTGACACCTGACACTGTTGATGGCCTTTGGCTAAAGCACAGCTCATTTCAGCTGGAGTGCTCAGGTGTTGGTGCCTGTTGCTGCTGCATCTTCAGGTGACATGTTTGTGGCTGAATGAATGCATGGCCTGAAGTTCACCGTGACTGCTGGGACTTGGATATCTCTCCTGCTGCCCAGCTCCTTTCTACAGCTTTTTCGATGCTGCTGACTGTCTCATGACTCAGGTGCTTCACCTACCTCTTGGTTTCAAGCTGTTCTGGTCTTCACTCTGGACTTCTGCTTCCTCCCTATAGTCACATGGGTATTTCTGAATCTGTACCATGTATGAGCAAGCAATAGAGAAAAAGAGGGGAGCAATATTTCTGGACCATCCATCTGGATACCCCACTCCACAAATAATACTCCACCATTCTTGCACACTCGAGTCATGACAGAGGAAAAGCAGACCACCAACTTAGATACTCTTGGATGCTCATTCAGGCTGTATTGGAATTTTGTTGTTGAGTTTCTATCGTCTTGAACTTTCTATTACGAAGTATCTGTTGCTCCCCTGAAACCATGCTCAGGGCATTAGGGCACTGAGTTCCAGATAATCAACAACCTTACCCAGGTCTTATCTCTTCAAATTATTTTCTAGAATTAATTGTTTCCTCCTTCCAGAGGCCACAGAGATTTTTGTTTTTCCTTTCTCAGTGACAGAAGCTATTACTCCATCAAATTCTCCCTTTTTCAATAGAATAAAACTCTGTGATCAGACCTCCAAACTTTGCTCTTGATATGTAAAAGTGAAGCTTTGGAATTTAGCAAAGCATTTTGTCTCTGAATAAAGCCTGGCTTCTGAGATTATTATGCTATGGACTCAAGAAAATATTTTTTTGGAGTTTAAAGCTGAACAATGACTTCTTTATTCTAGGCAGCATCTGACTTCCCTGAGAAATGAAAAGAAGCCGTTAAATCAGAAGCCAGAGGCAACATGATTTATGTGGATAGAAGAATCATTGTTTTAAACATCTCAAAATAGAATCCTCTTTATAAGAGCAAGAGTTATGTTTCATTTCTGAATGCCTAGTGCCTAGCTCAACATCTGCTACACAGTAGGCACTCAATAGATGTGTATTTCATGAAAGGACAGTCTTATTAGCTTTTTTTTTTTCACCCCAAATGACACTTTATGCCACACTTTGGATAACCAGGTTTATGTGATATCAACTTGAGTATATCTTTGAATGAATGAAGCATGTCTGCATTGGACCTAGTTTCTGTGTCTCTCCACCTTTACTCAGTTCTCCTAATGCCTGGGCCTTGGCTGCTGTCACCTTACTCCTAACACAGTGGTTCCTTAAGTTCAGGCTGGATCACCTGAGAGCTTATTACAAATGTAAATTTTCAGGTCCCATCCTAGACTTACTGAATCAAAAATTCTGAAGGGGAGTCAAAGCAATTTATGGTTTAACAAGTCCTCCAGGTGATTCTGATATTTGTACTGAACACTCTAAGACCTCTGCCTAGCTCAGCCTCCCCTGGGAATGGGGTCCAGAATTTATTATAGTCTCCATTGAGCTCAGCTGGTAGGAGCCTTAACCTCTCCCATGCCCAGATTCTACTGGACGAGATGCTCAGAGGTTATGGACTCCCAGAGATAAGTTAACACAATCTGAAAGTGCCTAGGGAATTAATGCCTTGTGAAGATAAGTTGAGATGATAATGGGAGTCTATGTAAAAATTTCAGCCAGGTAGCTTGATCTTCTTGTGCTTGGGGTTGAGATGAATTTAAAACTATATGAGGGTGAACATGTAGCTTGAAGCCCACATCAAAGTTAGTACTTCAGCAAGACATCATTCCGTAATGGGGACTGTTTATGTGGCCTCTGTCCCTGATGGCCAGGGACTTTGGTTAAATCTATAAAATTCTGAAATGTTTTGTTAACATCTTAAATCAGAACTTTCTAAAGACAATCAAAAGACCTTGAGTAACTAAAATTTTACAGTGGAGCGTATAGAGCAAAATTTACCAAGCAGTTCAAATAAGCATGATTATAAGTTATATACAACAGACTTCCTTCAATATATGTAATAGTATGATTGTGATGGTAAATTTTTAGTACATTGTAACTAAAGAACTGGTTAAAACCCCAGGGAAATATCTCTGCCCTGCTATTTTTCTCACATTCTGGTTTTTAGTTATCCAGTGAATTCCTTCTAAGTCCCATCTGTTCCAAGTCCCAAGATATCTGTGTGTGAATGATTTCCTTCCTCATAATTACAGACATTTTAGTTCTTTGTCACTGATGTTCAAAGTTCACATTGATAATGGAGAAGCTTCATCAAGCGTACGTAGATAGCTTTCCATTCTGATTACTACCTACTGTGAATACCAGTTCAGTTCTGGAACTTGAGGAGATTTGCTTTACAAATAGCTGCTATCTGTCCCTCTAGGAACTTTTCTCTCTAGGATTTTATCATAGTTTGCTCTCCCTCTATTCTGAATGCTTGCACCTCTGTGAAATATGTCCCTCTGCATTGAATAACAGTGGTTGTTTCATTGATGGAAAACCTTTACAATCTGATATGACTATGAAAGGGCTTCTCCCAGCTCCCTGCATTGAATCCACTTCCTGATAATTCTTTTACATTGCTGTCAAACATCTCCCACCTTATGTAGCCATATAAAGTATTTTTGTTTGACTCTCTACATGTATGATTTTGTAATATCAACAGAACAGACATTTCATTAGTAACATAGGAAGATACCTGCTGAAAACACAATTGTAAAGAGGATTCTAGGCCTTTGAGACAGAGAAAATGTGGAATAGTACATATGGAGCACATGCTAAGGAGTAAAAGTACACTTGCCAAGAAGATAAAGGTCCAGACTGAGAGACAATGGCATGAACTTTGTGTGCATGATTTAATCAACCCGTTAAGTAGATCTGTGATCTCTAGGAACTGAGACCAAGACTGTGGAAGACAGAACAGCCTGGTGGATGATGCAGAGACTTACTGAAGGTTACAGCAACTGAACTGGTGCTTATGGAGCTCAGGATGGGGAGGAAATGAAGAACAGTCAAGAAGAGACCGGTTGGGTAGAAGAGTTGACTGAACAGGGGCCAGTGAGGATTAAGAATTAGTTCATGCTACCACAACCTCATCAAAATCCTATGATGTAAAATACCATTCGACCCAGCAATAGCATTGTTAGGCATCTACCCCAAAGAGCATAAGACATTCTATTATAAAGACATCTGCACCTGAATGTTTATGGCAGCACAGTTCACTATTGCAAGGACATGAAAACAACCCAAGTGCCTGTCAATTCATGAGTGAATAATTAAAATTTGGTATATGTTCAAAATGGAATATTACTCAATTCTAAGAAATGACAGCGAGCTAGCACCACTTATACTATCCTGGATTAAGCTTAAGCCCATTATCCAAACTGAGGCAACATAAGATCTGGAAAATGGGCTCCACATGTACTCGCCATCAAATTCATACTGACTGATTAAAACTATGGTGTTCAAATGGTGGTAGTGTTCACCAGGGATTGAGGGGGTAGACCCACATCTGAGGGATGTGGTGAGCATTGTGGAGGGGAAGGACATACCTCTAACCCTTCCTTGGGAGAGGCAAAGATATAAAATGTAACCAAAATGTCAAAAAAATAAAAACATTTATTGAGTGTTGGGCAGGTGGGAGTGGGGAGGGGGGGATGGGTGTATACTTAGAGTGCAGTGTGCACCACCTGGAGGATGGACGCTTGAAGCCCTGCCCCGGGGGGTGGGGGAGGAGGAGGCAAGGGCAATATATGTAACCTTAACTATATATGTACTCCCATAATATGATGAAATAAAAATAAAATCGTATGATAACTTTCTTATAAAATACAGAGTTCTCAAACTTTGGGAAAATACTCTCATTAAAAATTCTGGATTTGTGCCACAGATTCTTATCTAGGATCAAGCCCAGAAGTCTCATCTTTATCTAATAGCCCAAGTGATTTTCCCATATTTTTAGAAACACTGACCTTGATAACAATTAGTGTCCTTTAAGATTTTTCAAGGCTGTTAGAGCACTTTTTTTCTTTGAAGTAATTCTTAATACTAGTGAGTATAATGAGATTTTCTTTCTCCATACCATTGCATTTCATAGCATTATCATAGAGCTTTTAGAACATAAGAACAGCTATCATTTACATTTCTGCCCTCTTCGAGATAGTGAGCAACTTAAAGTAGGGACTACTACTTGCTTCTGATTTCCCAGTGCTTAGTATAACAAGCTCTCAAAAGTCAGTTCTAATGTTTGTATAAATGCAACCAAGTGACAGTTATTCTTTTCTTGTTAGAGGAATGGATATTGCTAACTTACGTTAAAAATCAATTATAAAAACTCACATTATATTTCCACCATTGCATTTCTTTCTTGGGATGTCATGTCTGGCTTTGGTACCAGGGTAGTAGTGACCTAATAAATTGAATTGAGGAATGTTCCCTTCTCCTTTATTTTCTGAAGGAGTTGGTTTTGAATTGGTATTAGTTTTACTTAAACATTTGATCAAATTTGCCAGTGAAATCAGGACCTTGATTTTTCTTTGTGGGAAGATTTTTAATTGCTAATTTCTTTACTTGATATAGATCTGTTCAGATTTTCTATTTATTCTTGAATCAGTTTTGTATTTTTAGAAATTTGTTTCATCTAAGCTGTCTAATTTATTGGTACAAAGTTTTTCTATAATTTCCTTTTCTATAATTGAGTTTTATATTATAAATTTTTCTATAATTGCTAATAATATTTCTATAATATAGAAAAACAAAGTTTTTCTATAATATTTTCTATAATCTTTTTGTTCTGTATTGATATGCCCTCCTTTGCTCCTAATTTTGGTAATTTGTATCACTCTTTTTCTTGGTCAGTTTAGGTAAAGTTCTATCAATTTTGCTTTTCAAAGAACTACATTTTGGTTTCATTGATTATCTTTATTGTTTTGTTTTCTATTTTATTGATTTGTGCTCTGATATTATTTTCTTTGACTTAGTTTTGCTTTGGTTTTCTTTTATTCTATCTTAAGAGGCAAGCCTGGATTATTGATTTTGGATCTTTTTTCCATTCTAATATAAATGTTTAAAGATATAAAGTTCCCTTTAAACATTGATTTAATTACATCACATATGTTGTAATATGTTTTGTTTCATTTAGTTATTGTGTTTATATTTAGTTTGATATTTTAAATTTTCCCTGAATTTTTCTTTGCCCCATTAGTAATTTACAAGTATGTTGTTCAATTAAATAGTTGAGGATTTCTGAGGTTTCTTTTTGTCGTTTAGTAATAATTTTATCCCATTGTGGTTAGAAAAAATTCTTTGTATAATTTAACACCTCTTAAACATAGTGACTTGTCTTATGACCTAGCTAATGGTCTATCCTAGAGAATGTTCCATGTGTGCTTGAAAATAGCATGTAATATCTATTCTGCTGGTGGTGATGGGAATGTTATATTTATATACATGTATATGTATCAGGCCAAGTTGGTTGGTGGTTTTAGTCAAGTCTTCTATACCCTTGCTGATTTCCTGTTCAGTTATTCATAGTAGGTGTCTTAACAGCTCATGAAATATTAATTTCACTCTTTTTCTATAAGAAACCAAAATCCTTGTGATGATTTGAGACATAAAGTAATAAAAAAGGAAAGAAAAGTTTAATATTACTTTGTTAAAATTTAGCCATAGCTAACAAAAATTATAAATGGATAAAAATAGTTTTAAAATGGATAATTTTACATTGAATTTTGTTAATAGGGGCAACAAAATACTTTTTGGCCTTACCTGAAGTGGAAATAGCAATGTGTATATATTATATGTGTGTGCCATGAGATGTGTCAACTTGGCTAGGCTGTGGTACTCATTATTTAATCAAACACTGATCTAGCAAAAGATATTTTGTAGATGTGGTTAATATTTGCAATCTGTTGACTTTAAGTGAAGGAGATTACTCTTGATAATGTAGGTAGGCATCATTTAAGCTATTGAAAATCTTAAGAGCAAAACTGGTTTCCCAGAGAAGAAATTTTGTCTCAAGACTATAGCATCACCTCCTGTCTGTGTTTCTAGCCTGCCAGCCTGTTCTACAGCTTTCAAACTTGCCAGCCTCACACTAGGATGAGCCAGTTTCTTAACATAAATACACTCTGCCATACACACATCCTGTTAATTCTGTTTCTCTGGAGAACCCTGACTGATACATCTGATTACTCCCTAGCTCTCCAGCTCTATTGTTTCACTCTTTTTTAAAAAGCCAACCTTATTAAGGTATAATTTAATTATATTAAATGCACATATTTTAAGTGTACAGTTTGATAAGTTTTGACAAAAGTATACACTTGTGTAGTTATACCACAATCAAGAGACTGATATGCTACTCTTAAATGTGGGCGATTGCTAAAATAATAAAAATACATATCAAAATGTGCAGACTATAAATGAAACACTGCTTACAGTGTAATATAGTATTGTGAAGGGGAATGGACACACATTTCCATTCCTCCCACTAAGTGGTAAGAATTCATTTGTCTAAGTCCTTGAATCTTTGCTTGTCCTGTGTATCACTTTGACCAACAGAAGTGATGAAAGTGATGTTGTATGATTTCTGAGAATTATTGCAACTTCTACATTCACACTCTTGAAATCCTGAGACCACCATCTTCCAAGGAAGCCTAGATTCGCCCACTCAAGGATGAATGGCCATGGAGAAGAAAAGGGGGTCAACCCGAGCAATAGCCAACTCCCAGACATGTGAAAGTGACCTTCAGGCCTTGCCAACTCTCCAGCTTAGAGGTTGACAAACATTTTTCTACAAATGTCCAGATAGTAAATATTTTAAGATTCATGGCCATACCATAATGTGTATTAAGTACCCCTCACTGGCGCTCCAACAGACCCTCCTTATATCAGTTCCCGCTGTGTAACATAGGTGTCTGGTAACTTCTGAATTTCCCAATAGATTGCAGGCTCTAGGGGGTCAGTGATCACTTTTCTATGGTTTACAATTTTACTCCATAGTCTGCTATACTTCCTGACATATGGTAGGCATATAATATATGTGAATGAATGAATGAATCCTCCTTTAATAAGCTAAGGATACAGTGGGGGGCAAAATTTATTCATACTTTCTTGCCTCATGAAATAGATACCTTATTATCTACTTAGGTAGATATTTTTAAAAGTAGACATTTAGCATGGTCTCACATTAAGTTATAAAGTTAAAAACAAAAGGCATTCTCTGACTTCAAGAATTTTACCAAGTTGAGGAAGATAAACCTAGAAACAAGTATTCCTATTATTTCTGCTCGCAATAACAGGAACAAACACCACCACAACAACCACAGAAACAACAACTATTGAACTAAAACAACAACTATTGAAACTAATTGGTTTATTGAACAGGGTCTGAATTTGAAACAGTACAAATAAGAAATGGCTTTTTGTTCTTCCAAACAAGGTTTTTAAACATACTTGGATTGTATCATACTTCCTGGTCCCTAGGTGATTTTTTGGGGTAGATTCCATAGGAATTAAAAAAGTCCAGGTTAGTCTATATGAAATATTTCAGATCAGATTACTAGCCTCTCTCCTTTCCCTAGTTTGGTTCATCCCTTGGCTTTGGGATGTTCAGTGGGAAATGAAGACATGGCTTTTTTTCTTCACTCTTCCTTCAACTTCTTACTACCATCCTGCTATTGGCCTTTCTAAGCACAGACCAGGAAGGTTGGATAGTAAGTTAAAGAGGGTTGTTATCATTTTTTAAAAAATATTAAGGGGATACAGATGTTTTTGGTTACATGGATCACTTTTGTAGTGCTTGAGTCACAGCTATAAGTGTGCCCATCACCCAAATAGTGTTTATTGTATCTGTTTGGTAGGTTTTTGCAGACCCTCTTCTCCCTTCTCCCCCTGCTTGATTTGAGTTTTACTTCCCTTTGTGCACGTGTGTGCATCAGTTCCAATTTAATAAGGAGTATATGTCGTATTTGTTTTTCCATTCTTGAGATAGTTCACTTAGGATAATGGTCTCTAGATTCATCCACATTGTTGTAAAAGGCATTAATTCATCCTTTTATGGCTGAGTAGTACTCCATGGTATACATATACCACATTTTATTAATCTACTCATGAATTGATGGGCACTTGGGTTGATTCCACATCTTTGCAATTGTGAATTGTGCTGCAATTCAAATACAAGTGTATTTTTGATAAAGTGACTTCTTTTCCTTTGGGTATATACCCAGTAATGGGATTGCTAGATTGAATGGTGGGTCTACTTTTAGTTCTTCAAAGGATCTCCATACCGTTTTCCACTGAGTTTATACTAATTTGCAGTCCCACCAACAGTGTATGATCATTCCTTTCTTTCTGTATCCATGCCAGCATCTATTGTTTCTTGATTTTTTGATAAAAGAGATTCAAACATGAGTAAAGTGATATCTCATTGTGATATTGATAAAAAATAGACACATAGACAAATGGAACAGGACAGAGAACCCAGATATAAAACCATACATATAGAGCCAACGGATCTTTGACAAAGCAGACAATATCCACTGGGGAAAAGAAGCTCTATACAACAAATGGTGCTGATAAAATTGGATAGCCACATGCAGAAGAACGAAAAATGATCCATATTTCTCATCACTCACAAAAGTTAATCAAGGTGAATAAAAGGCTTAAATGTAAGGCATGAAACCATAAGAATTCTAGAAGAAAATATAGGAAAAATTCTTCTAGATATAGGCCTAGGCAAAGAATTTATGACTAATACCCCAATGGCAATTATAGCAACAAAAATAAATAAATTGGATTTGATTACATTAAAAAGCTTCTGCACAGCTAAAGAAATAATCAACAAAGCAAATAGATAACATACAGAATGGGAGAAAATATTGACGACCTATACATTCAAAAAAGGGTTAACCAGAATCTAACAAGAACTCAAGCAATTCAGCAAGAAAAAGCAAAAAACCCCATTAAAAAGTGGAAAAAATATGAACAGAAGCTTTTCAAAAGAAGATAGACAAATGGCCAATAAACATGAAAAAATGCTCAACATTACTAATCATCAGGGAAATTCAAATTAAGAAGGTTATGATCTTGTAAGAATGTTGCTGATGGCCGTAATGTACATTGGAACTTTAGCCCTTTTGGTTATGTATCTCTGGATCATTAGAGGCCCTTTTATGTGGCCCTCTGGACTGCACACTTCCTGACTTGGGTGATACACTCTTAACCTGGTCTTCTATAACTCTCTTCCTGCCCATTCTTTCTCCCCATGTCTTGGTTATCTGTCACACAAATCTACAGACTCTTCACCCTAACAGTGGAAGAGTGAGCATTCAAGATGGCTCAAATTCAGCTACCTTAAGTGGTACATATCTTTGCCAACAAATGTAAAGTGCAGGTCCCATTAGTGGTTCCTTTCCTTTCTCTGCTATTCCTGGCTGTTCAGCTAGTGTTTAGCCTTTAGAATTCTGAAGGTTATGGGAAAGAAAGTGTTTCATTATTCATGTTTACCTGCAAACTCAAGGGAACACACATCATTATTTTCCCCAAGAACTCTCTTATCAAGCCTCATGATGATGGTATGGCAGTAATCGAAATCATTATTCACCAACCCAGAGAGAGGGAGATAGATGCCAATCTCCCCTTTTGTAGGCACCCAAATCTCTGTATCTGTCTTTGTCCCTTCTCACCACTTGATTTTTGGAAGTGAAGAACAAGCAGAATGTTTAGGATCCAGTCATGAATGAGATGAGGAAAAGTTGAGGAAGAGAGGAGAATCTGGGGGGCTTCAGGTTTCTATGTTGACACTGCTGAGTGCTAGCATTCACATAAATAGTAGCACATGAATATCAGTAGGCATTTGGGAAAGATAATGAATTTAACTTTGCCCTAAATGAGAGTGGCAAGTGAGATTAAAATTTTTCCTGTCTAGAGATGAATTGTGTCACATATCAAAAGAGCATCAAAGGCTAAGTGGAAATTTGATGATCAGAAGCTCACATGTGCTTCATTTAAGTGGAAGAGTAGAAGAGAAAGTCTTAATGTGATGAGATAAGGAGAGACCAAGTACCTCCTAAATCCTTGGCAATTGATATGGGAGGAATTCAACCATTATGAAAATAATCTTTGACTTGTGCTAACCAGCTTCTTAGCCTTTAGTTCATTTTGACCAATTTCTGATGAATTGGAACATACCTCATAAAGATTGACATATAGGCCTTTCAAACTTTCTTTAGAAATCTTACCCTAAGATTGGCCAGGTAGAACACAGTTCCTCAGACAGCCACCACTCTATATTCTTTGATTGTCAATGGTATTTTGACTTATTCATCAATGAATTCAGCATAGAAAAGAATTTAATTTCTGTTTCATTTAAAAAATCCAAATATTTCAAAACATAATTACTAATGTTATTAAATAGAATAATAGAAAAAGATCTGAATATTTAAGATGTGTATTTAAAGTTGATCAGTATACATAGTATGAAAATAATGCATTAATATAACTAAGCCTTAGTTTCCATAATTTATAACCATAATGCCTTGAAATAATATCTGAGATCAAAATAAATTTTCAAGAGTAATTTGGAAAAATAGCCATTATAGTTACCATTTAATGAGTGCCTACTGTTTGGTTGCAATTTCATCCCCTTAAATCTTGAGCACAACTTTGCAACGGAAGTATTACAATTCTCATTTTATAAACAAAGCAAAAGCAAAGTCTCAGAGATCTTAAATAATATTCACAAAGTCACATGGTAGAGCTAGAATTTGAACTCTGATGTATCAGAGTCCAACATTTATGTTCTTTCTACTCACCTTTTCAGTCAGTAATTAAGTATATCAAATTAAAGTTTGGTCAAAGACCAAAAAATACCCATTCTTATAGTTGCTATTTGGCTTTTCTTCCTAGGAAGAAATAAATAGATATGCACATTTCTATGTTTCTTCTTTTACTTACTAACTTGCTGACTATGCTATTTACAGTTGCTGCTGTCGAAGTTCATGGTGCTTAATAGATGTCCACTAATTTAAAATGGACTTTAAATCAACTTAAATATTGAAGAATATTGATACATAGTCAGGTAGAATGGGATCCAATATGGGTTTTAACTCTCATTTAGGAGTTAAATGTAGAGTCTGACTACATTTTGTACTAGATATCAATATTTCTAAAATTCCAGTCAACATAAATTTATTGGACAGCCAACTAGGCTATGAGTGTACGAAGGTTTATATGAAGAAAATAAAGCTGACGTGTAGTCAAGAAAACCCATGAAGAGTGCTACAGTGTAAGTGTATGCATACATTGCTACGGCAACAGAGAGGAGGGCTCACTCCTCTGGATCTGGGGTATGGTCAGAAGGCATGCCTGATGTGAGCCTTGAAGGTTACTAAGGAGAGAACGTATGAAGAGGAATTCCTAACACAAAACAAAAGCCAAAGGATGGATATCTGAGAAAGCAGCTTCACATATTCATACATCAGTTTTTCCTTACTTAAGAAAGTAAAAAGGGAAAGTATCACAACATTTTAGAGTTGGGAATGATCTTAGAGTTGATTTAGTACAATTTCCCCACCTAATTCAAGAATTCTTACTCCAAAAGCCATAGCATAGTACTCAAAGAAACATTCTATTATTTCTCTATGTAACTAATGTTACTGACATCTAAGACACAACAAGAACCAAACATGAAAAAAGAAACTTCAGTCTCAAACATATTGCTGAAGGACCGTGCCTCATTTTCTGAATTCCCCATGGTGAATAGATCGTTCTTTGGGGCAAAGTATAGGTTCAACACAAAGAAGCTGACTGCCAGACTGGCACCCCTGAAGCAGTTTAATATGAAAAGCACTATTTCAGATACTACCTGGAGATCCAGCCTTACTTTTTTTTTTTTTTTTTTTTTGGTGACAATTATTGATGCTGAAGGGCAAGAAAACTGAATTGCATAAGCAAGACGACGTGGTTAGAACCCTTTACAGCTTTGTGCAATATGAGGGAAAGCCATAGGCTTTTTGCAAGGTGGCTGCACAATGATTGGCTTTTAGTGGAAATTACTCATAGAACTTATTTGTATCAGGGTAAAGGATAATGTTAAATTGGGTAAATGCTGAAGGTACAAGACGTAACTAGCCAATTATATAAAGAATCTCACTTTATATGCAGTGGAAATGCTGGCAAATAGTTTAGAAGCT
The DNA here is from genome assembly GCF_040939455.1 of Microcebus murinus. Classification (NCBI taxonomy): domain Eukaryota; kingdom Metazoa; phylum Chordata; class Mammalia; order Primates; family Cheirogaleidae; genus Microcebus; species Microcebus murinus. The sequence continues at coordinate 131,366,685 of NC_134104.1, read as the reverse complement.
TGGAAATCTTAGAGCTAAAATGCTCTTTATAAAGTACTTACTCCAATCCCTTTTTTATTACTGGTGTGAAAACTATAGCTCAGGATATTTTCTTCTTCCCTAATGTTGTCCCAAGAGTGGGTTCACTTCATTAATTTTACTGGCTAGCAGGCAGTCCTTCCAACTTGATCAAGCAGATAGACCTAGCCCATAACAGTCTTATTTCTGAGCTAGTGCTTCCACAAATGTGGAAAAGTCCATTGTTCTTTGTTAAAACAATAGAGAAAGCAGTGAGAATACACTTTGAAGAACTCACATTATCTTCTTCAATATTTGCCTATAAAAAATACATATTTTCTATCTAATAGATTCAGTTGGTTTAATTCACACTGCATGTTCTTAATGAGAAAACCAGGCATTTTGAGGATGGCACTAGCACTTTTAAAGGGAGATTAAGAAAACTCATGGAGTCATTAATGATAGCTGCATAAACAAGTCTTAATCAGTACAAAACTATTTTCCATTTTTGTTCCTTCATGAATCCACACCTCAAACTCAACAAAAATAAAGTATTACAATATATGTTTGAATAAAGTAATATTCTCAGCATAAAGAAATTTGCTCTTTTCCTAATGAAAGGATTAAAGAAAAATTTTAAGCTAACTATATGTATTCATTCACTAAATATTTACTGAATGCCCACCATATGGCAATCATTATCTGATTCACCTGGAGTTCAAAAGTAAACAAAACATGCAGATATCTTGCTCTCATGGAAATACAAACTTTAAATGATGTAGAAAAGATCATTACATTAGTATAATACTTAGTCACATATACATATTTAATATTATATTATTAGCACCAACTTTGAACATTCCTTTTTTCCAATCTCACATTTCAGAAACAATGTTATTTAAACTTTTACATGCAATTCCGAGAGCAATTTAAAAAAATTATGATAGAGCCATCTTGGGGATTCACCTAACAGTTTTACAGATTAAGAATATGGTTTTCTCTTTAATATAATTTGAAATAATGATAGCATGTTATAAGAATCCAGATGCATGTAACATTAGCATTATTATTTTTTTGTTCTTTTTGTGGGTGGATAGTCACTGTTTCCCTAAAGTGATTGATTATTACAATGTTTTTTTAAGTGATTGTTCAAAGGCTTCTTTACAGTGACATCCATTGATAGCAATGGTGATGTCACATCCCAAGGAATATTACTAAATTCATGCTAAATTTCTTTCTTTTTATTACTGATTGTGCAAGGTGATCTTTACAAACATTATGACTACCATTGATTCTGTTATTTTCTGGTAATATATCTTCCCAAACAATTTTGTTCTTTAAAAATAAAGCAATTGATAAAGCTCCTCCAAATATCACTTCAACTTCATACAGACTTAAAGATAATTTCTTTGCTAAGGGAGAATTTTTAAGGGAAAAACAATTTACTCTATAGTTAGGCATATATGGTAGAAATACCCATACTTATGATTGTACCTTCTCTGAATTTTCTATTTCTCCCACATTTCTCTTTTGGGATTCTTTTTGCAAAGGAGATTTTAAAAGCTACATGTTTGTTTCTGTGTCTTTATAATAATTCCATTTTTTCATAGAGAAGTCTAGGGCTGTCTTTATTAATGCATGATAGATAATCCCTCTGGAGGCCAATCATTACTCATATTCAGAGAGCTGGAAGGGTTTTAGCTGACGAGGCTTCTTTCTGTATTTGGTCATGCAGCAGAGTGAAGACCTGGATTAAATATGATTGCTGTAGGACTGTCTTCAGCATAAAGTTTAAACAGAACTGGTCCATCAACAGATGTTTAGTAAGCATCGACCGGGAATGATTCGAAGGACTTCTGAGCACCTTAACCAGTATGTGCCGAGTCTGATGTTTCTCACCTTCATGTTCCTCAGCATTACCAAGAGCTCCTTCCGTTACTTTTTTTTTGAGAATATTAAGGTCACGTAAGTGTTCATCACAATGATAGGTGGTCCTAGAACTTGGCTCCCAAGTATGAATGACACTATTTTTGGCCAACCGTCAATATGATATGTCAGCCCTTATAGAATAAATGTATAGTTTGTCTTCGAATTGTTTTTCTTTTTGATAGGTGACTTTGCTTGATTAATGCACGCGTATAGTATAATCTCCTGATCAACACTGTCAAAAATCAAGCATTATTATATGTCTATAATTTAGAAGACTCTAAAGATGATTAATTTGAGAAGGAAATAGGGGCATTGGTCCTAAAAAATGTATGCCTTTGGTTTTCCCTTAATATACAGGTGAACCATAAACAACCATTGTTAAAATATATCATATTGCTGAGCTGTTACAGCACCTTGCCTTTCTGCAATAAAAAATTTTGTATATATATTCCATAAATATTGTTTAATTCACAAAACATATAATTTGATATTTCACAGAACTATTCATGGTCCATTTTTAGAATTAGGTGTGTAACACAGAACAAAAAGTAAAATTTCTTTCTAAGTCATAAAACTGGTAAATTGCTTCATAATCTGTCTTGCTAGGATAGTTTCCTTTGAATAGATAGCCTATTTTTAAGGCCTTTTGTGAAAGTAAAATTGTAAGTCAAAATGGTTTACGAAATTAGATTTGTTTGCTTTGCAGATTTTGAGTCATGCTAGAAATAATCTTATATTATTTTCTTATAGTCTTTTGTTATGGACTAAAAAATAATAATGACCATAATTCAATAGAGCAATACAAATTGAATGCAATCCCCACATAGCACATGACAACTTTGTCTCAAATCAATTTTCTCTTATGTGCTAAAAAAACCCCAAAAACTATAACTAAAAAGTTTTAGGATTAAAGGATATATAATTAAAATTATACTTTTTGGAAGTATGGTGTCAACATATGAATATGCAGCAGAAAAATGAATGTTAAGTGTATATACTGAAAGTTTATTCATTCAACACTGATCCCACAGGGCCCATTAAGACTCACTGATTAGCCTCAAGGAGAAACTTGAGGTTTATATTTCAAACCTCAAGACTGATGGCATGATTGCCAGACTTAAACAAAACCTTTGCCAGTACCCTGGTTGCCTGAGGACAGATCAGAGTCCGGTGGCATTGACAATGGGATCCCAGTGTTCTACTCTGGTCTTCAGTGCAGTGTGACAATTATGAGTCAGACAGACTTGGTTCAAATCTCTGTCCTGCCCTGGCATAGCAATCAGAAATAATTTTCTCTTTCATCTGAATACCTGTAGCAATAGCATTTGTGTTTCTGTTGTAAGGATATAACATCCTACCATGAATCAAGGTATTCAAGTTCATATCTTGTTTCTTCTTCTAGACTGACTACACATGCTTTGAAGGGTATGGATTGACCCTTGTTTACCACTTTTACTCCAAATGCCATTTAGTCCAGGGTCATCTACATGATATGTTTTCAATACATGTGGACTGAAGGAATCTAAGAAGGGAAATAAAGATGTCTTTTAGGAATTAACAATGAGGAAAACACAATCCATCAATCAGAGAAAACTTATTATAGAAGTTAAGTTATAGAAAGCTGTAAAACGCCAATAAGAATTTGATTCCCCTGTGACTAGCCTAGCCTAGGTATGTGGAACATGTCTCTTCTTCCTCCTCCTCCTCCTCCTGCCTCTTCCTTCTCATTACTGGTCATAGTAACTTTGACTCCAAAGTATTTAAGCAAGCTAATATCTGATCCTTTGAGAACTAATGACTAGACTACTATTTCCTAATCATGCTTGATGATAACAATCAGCTAGAGTTTGCCACTCAAAATGAAGTCTTTAACCAGTAGTTTTGGTATCCTCTGGGAGCTAGAAATATACAGATTTTTTGATACTAGAAATAGACTTTTTTACACTACCCCAGAGCCACTGAATCAGAATTTACATTTTAACAAGTTTCCTAGGTGATTAGTTTATGCATTAAAGTTTTAGAAGTACTGACCTTGGATATTTGTTCAAAGTACAGATTGTCAGGCCCTCTCCTATAGATTCTGATGCAGTAGGTGCTTTCTGTAAATCCACATTTTTAGTACCAATGATTTTTTTTAAATCATAGAGCATATTTACAAAATTCCAAACGAGTTCAGTCAGGTACAGAATGTTTTAAATAATGGCATCACAAGTTATTGCTTCTTACACAGTTCCCAATGTTATATAGGTGGAAAAAAGGAATCAAGAAAAGGAACAAATATCTATTTTGGAACTCTTTAACCCACACTGATAATCTAGAATTGGAGTATTTGGTGTTTCTGAAGTGCAAACCTGTGATTAAGAGATAAACTATTTCTTTTTTTAACTTTAGCTCTTTTTGATAGACATTCTAACATTGTATTTTATACTTCCTGACTTTGGCAACATAATTTATTCTTTAAGGATGATGTTACCAGTTTTATGTGAATATTTGTGCTATGATGTAATGAAACAGTGTCCTAGGGCATCTCAGTTGTGTTCTGATGGCCACTTATATGAGAAATCAGCCAAACAAATGGACAGAAAGTATATGTATATGGAGTGTGTGTGTATAATTTAATATGTGCATATATATTACATATGTATATATTAACACACAAAAAGGTATGTATATACTTTAATGTATGTGTATGAATGGATATCAATGCAAAATACAAAACACAGTTTACCAAAGTGATTACTTTATCAAAAACCTTAGAGGAAAGCATGGCTTTAAAGTTGATTTTTTTGTCCTTTCAGATTTTATAATCATTTTAAGGCTATAATGATAAATTTATTTAGCTAAACCTATTGCCAAAATAGTGAAGGACAGATCTAAGTCAAATACACCATAAATTTTCTTTCAGTACAAGCCACAGTGAGAATAAATCATCACGAAGCAACACAATGGTACCAAGGTGAACAGTGAGTTCTGGTGAGTCGGGGGCCTTCCTGGGAAAGTGAGAACTAAAAAGCAGTAAGCATGGAGAATACACTAGAATATTTGCCCCTGTAAAATAACAACCTGACAAACAGAATATGTGGTGAGAATGAATCTTTTTAACCTTAGCAACAAACGCTCTATGGAAACAATGCCAAAGAGTGGCTATAAACAAAACATTCTCCTTTACCTCTATGAAACTTCTGTGCTGTCCAGCCTGCAGTTGTCCTGTTGCCATGGCTGGCCTCAGTGGGATGTTAGGAGTGTTCTGTTTGAGTTTATGGTTTTGAATACTGATGATCTGTGGCTGTGATGGAGGTTGCCTCAAACTTCCCTATGAAACACTTCCTTTGTTTATCTACAGGCATACTACTTGTTTGTACAGCACATTCTCTATTTACTCATAAACATGCTTTCATTATTCTGTAATTGTTTTTTTTTTTTTGTGTGTGTGTAAATCTTAATACTTGAATTCCTTTAGTGGAAACCACATCATTTAAATCTCATGTACGCTACATATCAATTATTAGGTGCTCAATATACTTTGCTAGATATAAAGAAGTAGAGATAGGCTATTTGGCAGCCTGTAACTCAAACCACAAATACTTATTCAGTATCTACCACATGATGTGAACTGTCCTCAGAGGTGGGCATATGAGAAAGATGTAATCCTTTCTCTTAGAGAGTTTAATTTGAATGGTGGAGATGGGTACGTAAGTAGAATACAGAGTGATAAATATTCTGATGGAAAAAGGAGAGGGCGTATTGGCAACTAATCTAGGATTGAGAATGGAGGAAAATTTCCAAATAAAGTGCTCTCTGAGCAGGAGTGTCAAAAAATAGGAGTCAGAGAATAGAAGGTAGGAGCTAGATCCCAAGCAGAGGGAAGAGTATGTGCAAATCTCCTGCACTAGAGCGAGCATGCGAAGTTTAAAGACCTAAAAGAAATTCAGTGTGGTGGGGTGTGTGTCCTAGAATAACAACACATGGCATTTGTAAAATTTTCAACCACATTGTCATGCATTATCTAGGTTATTGCTCACAACAATCTCAGCTGACATAGTAAGTTTAGTAGGGATGAAGTAAGTTTCTTGCTTAAAATTACAATTGGGCCTCAACTTTCTCATGCTGAGTTCACATTCCCATCTATTATCTTACGCATTTTAAATACATTGCCAATCAAAATGTATAAACAATGTTTATGCCATGCAATGTGTGGAAACTCACCCTTGGAATCTGGAGAAATCTATTTCTTTCTTCAGCAGTTATCGATTTTATCTGAAAACACACCTCCTCCTCTTTTTTCTTTTTTTTTTTTCTTAAGAAAGATTGTTTGTAGGGACTTTAAGACACAAACCTTAGGGAGATACAGGGAGAGGTTAATTAACTCAGAATTGACAATAATTAAAATATAAATGATAAAAAGGATGCTTTATTGGGCAATAAATCTCACAGAAAAGTACAGATTTAATGGGTGTCAGGGAAGACCAGCATTTTAGCAATTATTTGGGGTTTGGGGACTCTTATCCTAATTATATTTTATAAAATTATCAGTTATAATGTTTTATTTAGCAAATGATTTTGAATTATAACTATAGCTTTTTATCACAGATTGGCATTTAAACTACAAGAAGATAAATGTAAACTTTAAAAACTTTAATCCTCATGCTTTAAAGAAAATAATAGCTTAAGATAGTGAGGTCTAGTGAAAAATACACAAGATTTAAGCCCATCTGCTTACTTGCTACAAGAAACTTACCCTCTTTGAGCCTTAGTTTCCTGATCTGAAACAAAATCTATGTTCTAAGATTATTGTGAGGATTAAGTAAATAAAAAGTAACCATTTGATTTTATTTTTTTTGAGACAGAGTCTTGCTTTGTTGCCCAGGCTAGAGTGAGTGCCATGGTGTCAGCCTAGCTCACAGCAACCTCAAACTCCTGGGCTCAAGCAATCCTGCTGCCTCAGCCTCCTGAGTACCTGGGATTACAGGTATGCGGCACCATGCCCGGCTAATTTTTTCTATATATGTTAGTTGGCCAATTAATTTCTCTCTATTTATAGTAGAGATGAGTCTCGCTCTTGCTTAGGCTGGTTTCAAACTCCTGATCTCGAGCAATCTGCCCACCTCTCAGAGTGCTAGGATTACAGGCGTGAGCCACTGTGCCCAGCCAAAAGTAACCATTTTCTATTCATATAAAACCTATTTATTCAGTAATGCATTTTCAAAATATTCAATTACTGAATTACCCTGTATCTGCTTAAATTCTAAAGAAAAATGAGACTTGACGTGAAGGCACTTTGTGAAATATAAATTGATATACAAATGTATCTAGAACACAGCCTAGCAAATGGAAGATACCAAAATAACTATTAGGTGAATGAGTTCATCATCTATAAAAGAGAAGACTAATGATTCAGAAATTCAAAACATTAATTGATAAAGAAAGCATTCTGGAGAAAGAGTGATGTTGGTACAGGGAGATTTCTCACCTCATTGTCATAAAAAATCTCACAGAACTTGACAACAAAACAAGAGGACATCATATGTTCTCAATATCATACCTGAGTATTGTTTAAAAAGTCCACCCAAGGGTTATTTAATTTTCTAGGAGACTGTAGCTCTGTTTTATTACTACTGGTTTATTACTATTGATTATGGCCCAGAGTCTCTGAAATTTCATGTTAACTTGTAGATTTTTGTGTCATAAAGAAGCAAATTTCTAGTACCGATGCAAATGAATCCATAACCCCAGTGTTTACAGTTTTATTGCCCTGCAGAACATTAACCCATCCCTTCTCTAGCGTAGCAAACCTATTTCAGCAGATCTTCTCTGGCAAGCTGTATAAGTCTGTTTCTCAAATGCTGTTTGAGCCAGCTTTACCATGCTGCTGCTTCCCTCAGTTGTGAAGTGAAAAAATCTTTGACATATGTATTCTACATTTGTAAAATGATTTTTAGCTGTTTGAAAATTAAGCTTGACAATTTTAAAGAAAAACTACGTACAATGGAGGGTTTCTGATGACAATGTAGGAAGAAGAGAAAAGGACACAGTTTAAGTCTCAATTATTCAACACTACTCTTCATGAACAGGGAGAGTGAAGACATGAAACATGGCCTTGTTTGTGAGACTTCCTCAGCCTTATACTGCTAGCAGACTGATGAAATAAAAGTTTCTATTAAAAGGAAAAAGGTAACACATCACACAATTACTTTGAGATAATAGTATAAACTAGGCAAACTGAGATATATGAATTATTGCTTAAGACACTATAAATATTCTAGTAATCATGTAACGGAATGCACTCTGAAGATTTACCTTTTGTTTTTACTTGTCCATTTGTTTTGCTTTGTTTTGTAGGGAGAGGGGCTAGAAAGTTTCTTTCTGAAGGGAGTCAAGGGATTCTAGATGGTAGAGAATCTTGGAAAGATTTAAAATTACTATTAGGAGGTGGCCAAGAAGCTTCATTGTTCAGGGAAGGGACAGTAACCTGATAATTGTGAAAGGACAAGCCCAGGGAGAGACTGAGAAAAGGAAGATGTATGTGGTTTTAGGCTCTGAATTTGTGGCTGTGTGTTACTTCGCTCACCCTGAACAAGAATTCTGTAGCAGGCTGCAGCCTAGGCTAGAACAGCATATGGAAACATGGTGGACCTGTGTGGGTGGTTCTTGTGTCAGAACCCATGGTTCTAACAATACTCTAGGGATCAAAACTCCAACTTTCTCCTGGCTCCACCTTTCAGACTAAGCTCTACTCCGTTGACAGTGCACCCCCTTGTGGTTGCAGTAGGAGATGCACATTAATTGCTCTAATTCCCATCATTTTTAAGTCAGGGGATCTGTAGTCAGCAACACACATCTCTGGTCAGGCTAGTACAACAAAAACTGGGCAGATGAAGTGGGGAGAAATGGGAGGTTAGAGTAATGTCCCTGCTAAATATATTCTGTAGGATATCAGAATACTGGAAATGAATGGGAACTTTTAAGATAACATAACAATTTGTTCAAGAGATGAATGGATGATAAAGAAATGAATCAAAGATATGGTTGTGTGTGTGTATGTAGGTTTCCAGGTAAAATGATAAGTAATAGAATAAAGACTAACCCAAGGGTATATTTTATATTTATGACCATGATATATTAGTATTAATCAGTATTAAAGGAGGAGCAGAACCTTTACATTTCACTTTAGAATTATCTCATGAAAATAACAGGGCCTGTATTAGTTTCCTAGTACTACAAGTTACCAACAATCTGGTGCCTTAAACCAATACAAATTTATTATCTTACAATGGAAATGGGTCTCACTAAGCTAAAATGAAGATTTTTGGCATGTCTGCATTCCTTCTGTAAATTCTAGGGGAAAATCCATTTCCTTGATTTGCCTTTTCCAGCTTACGGAGGCTTCTTTGGTTCATGGCTCCCTTCTATCTTCACAGCCAGCAAGGGCTGGTCTAGTCTTAAGCTGGATAACTCTGACATCGACCTTCTGCTTCCCTTGTTCACGTTTAAAGGACCCTTGTAGTTAGATTGGGCCCACCAGGATAATCTCTCTATATTAAGGTCAGCTGATTAGCACCTTACTTCCATCTGCAACCTTAATTCTTTTTTGCCATGTAAAATAACATAGTCACAGTTTCTAGGGATTAGCATATGGACATCTTGGAATAGGGACATTATCATTTGTATGACAGGTTACAAAAGCAAGAGAACATTTGAGAAACATGAAATATTTCTCACTGGATCACAAGATAGCATATAAAATGTTTTAGTTCTATTTATTGGTTTCATTAACTTTTTAAATACATTGTGGATGTTTGTAAAAAATCTATGATTACTACTGGGGATTTTCAAATCAAGTTAATTGTGATTTGATAATATAGTAAATTAATTTTAGACAAGTATTTTAAATAGTTAATTTTCTAGATAAAAGTAGATTTATTGTTTTTTTACTGATTATAAAATATCTGCTTTTTATATAAATTACAAGCAGACAATAGAAAAATATATAAACAAGAAAGGTAACTCATTCATGGTCCTGCTATATAGAGACAACTGTAAGTGCATTGAGAATTTTCTTAGAGGTATTCTGATAGGTATAAAACATATAGCAACATCTTTTTGTTTAGAATTGGGATTATCCTTTATGTCAATAAACATAAATTTATAACATGATTTTTAATTGCTTTTCAGAAGTCCTTTGTGTAATGTACCATTATTTAAATAATCTATTGTTTGACATGACATTTCACATGATTCCTATTTTTCTCTTTTTTAAAAAATACTGCAATAAAATAAATATGTTATTAACATTTTTATATATACTTATCTGATACATATCCTTTTGATTTTCTTAGGATAAATTCTAGAAGTAAGTTAAATGGTAATAGGTATCAATTCAGATTAGTTCTTTTTTTCTCCAGGATGTAAATGAAAAAAACAGCTAACAAGCCTGGAGAATAGAGATCTTATTATGATAATAGTGGATAATTTAAAATAAAGTGTATTACAGAGCAGTAAGAATGAATATTGCACATAAAGTTTAAATGTTTGTTATTCATGTATTTTGTGCTCTAGTACAAATTGATTCTATTAATTTGTTTAAATCTCACTTCATTCTTTCCTTGGGAGTAGTTTATACATCCTGGGACTAATAGGTGATAAGATCCTTTCACAGGAAGTGAAAATGAGCCATAAAAGATAATTCCACTCTATTTTGAAACAGAGAATACGGAAATGTAGTTAAGAGCCAGTTACATGCTGTGGATCATTTAGGTCACTTTTCTGGGCCTGCTTGTCAAAAGATGGGGCTGAAGAGATGATTGAGTCCCTTCTGGCTCTACTGTTCTACTAGCCTTTAGTGCTCAGCATTAAATGAAGTCATGTTTTCATGCTGAAAACACTGGTTTACATTATTTATTTATGTATCCTCTTTACTTCTAAAAAGGCCTGTAGCAACTTACAATAAAAACTTGAATAAGGCCAAGCGTCACTATATAATAAAAGTTAAGCTACTCAAACTCTGTACCTCAGTTTGATTGGTGGAAAGAGAATCTAAACAGCTATGTTACACAGATGTCAAGTGGATTCTATGGAATAATGTACAGAAAATTTCCTGCACGTGTCATGGTCTGTGGTTCTCACCTTTATCTTTCCTGGTAAGGGAGGAAAGGCAGGTATGTATTGTTACAAAACTCTGGGAAGAACATAGCAGTCATTAAACACAAAAATAGTCCCAAGCTTCCTAGTATTAGAACAAAGTGAGAAATATGGTGACAGATGTATCTGATGGTGCCTGGTAGCCTAACCAAGAAAGAGAGAGACATTTTTCTGACCATGATTTCTGAGTGGATCTCATCATGAGGGTCTTATAAACAACTTTACATGACCTAATGTACATCTTTAATAACAATTGTATAAAATATTTTTTGTTCTATATAAAAGGTTCACTGCAGAATTTTAAATTCAAAATAAAATATCTTCTGAAAATATTGGAAACCTATTAGAAGTATACTTATCTAATATTTTGAAACCAACTACAACCATTAAATGGTAGATTCTTATGAGTAAAGGGCTTGAAACATGTTCATAATCTATGACCTACTAATTTAGCTCCTAAGGACCTAGTTAGTCTAAGGTTAATATAGATAAAGGCTTACAGCATTAAAATATTTACGGCAGCATTATTTTTAAGAGGTAAACATTGGATATGACCTAAGCAAACTGAAGTGCAATAATGGGTGATTGGATAAATGCTGATGTATATAGGCGACATAATAAAAAAATTTTAAATTGTAATGAAATATCCATAGTATAAAATTTACCATCTTAACCACTTCAAGTATACAATTCAGTAGTGTTAAGTAAATTTACATTGTTGTACAACAAATCTTCAGGTTCTTGTCTTTTTGCAAAATTGAAATTCAATGCATTAAATAACAATTCCCTGTTTTCCCCTCACCATTTCCTGGAAACCATCATTCTACTTTCTGTCTCTATGAATTTGACTACTCTAGGTACCTTATATAGTATTTGTCTTTTTGTGATGGGCTTACTTTACTTAGCATAATGTCCTTGAGCTTCACCTATGTTGTTCTGTGTGTCAGAATTTCTTTCCTTTTTAAAACTAAATAATTACATTGCATGTATATATTACACTTTTTTTGTCCATTCATTCATAAATGGACATGGGTTGCTTCTACCTTTTGGCTATTGTATATAATGCTGCTACAAACACAGGTGTACAAATCTCTCTTTGAGATCCTGCTTTAAATTCTTTTGCATATATGCCTAGAAGTGGAATTGCTAGATTATATGATAATTCTTTTTTCTTTTTGAGGAACTGCCATATTGATTTCCATAGTGGCTGTACCATTTTACAGTCCCACCGATGGTGTACAATGGTCCCAAGTTCTCCACATCTTCACCAACTTTTGCTATGTTCTATTTCTTTCGTAGTACCCATCCTAATGGGTATGAGGTAGTAACTCATTGGGATTTCAGTGTGCGTTTCTCTAATGATTAATGATGTTGAGCATCTTTTCATGTACTTCTTGGCCACTTGTATATCTTCTTTGAAGAAAAGTCTCTGCAGGTCCTTTGGTCATTTTTTTAACCAGGTTTTTTGTTTTCAAGTTATAGGAGCTCTTTATTTGTTTGGCGATTTGCAGATACATGATTTGCAAATATTTTTTCCCATTCCATAGGTTGCCTTTCACTCTGTTTATTGTATTTTTTGATGTATAGAGTTTTTAATTTTGATGTTCAATTTTTCTGTTTTTACTTTTGCCTGCTACCTAACAATTTATATATACATTGCAATGAAAGTTATAAAAATGCATAACATGAATAAAGTCATGTTAACTGAAAAAGCAGGACAAAAATTCTATAGAAGAAAGCCATAATTTAAAACATCAAGTACTAAATAGTTTTGTGTCACACAATTATTAAGGAAATCCTTCTTTCTGATAGATACAATGTTATATATTCTGTACTTAAGTTCTAAAAGCCCATTTCACACTATATAAATAATATCATAATGGATCATAAAATAAGTCAAATGAAAATATATGCTTTTTAATGAGTGTTTTAACTTTAAGCAATTAAATTATAGACACATTATATTTGGATAACACATCATCTAATATGTTATTGTATAATCATAATTTTTTGCATATGTTATTTGAGGCTTAAAATACTAGGACATTTCTTTTAATGATGACTATCTTCCCACTTAGTCCACTAATTTTTACTTACTTGTATTTCTACTTATTCTTATTTGTAGCAATGTAAGCATACTTCATCATATCAGGAAGCTATACTGCACTCAGATTTCACCTCCTACATTTATTCATTCATCTATTTAATTTTCTGTTTTAGTGTTTATCATGAATACAATGGTGAAGAAGATAGACAATGACTCAGTCCTCATGGAGCTTATATTCTATTAGGGGAAGATAGATGTTACATAGGGAAATACATAAAGAAATGAAACAATGTCAGAAAATGAAAGGTTGTATGAAGCAAAGAAAATAATTATTTACCTTACGCATATTTATACATAGGAAAATATTGCAAAGCTTTTTCTTAGCTACAGTATAGTTTTCATGCCTAGAATTTTTTTAATCTTCAACAGTTTTGCTTTTCCATTTCAGTAACAATTTCAGTGCTAAGTTTTTTTGGATTCAACAATTCAAGCTGTGAAAGAAACTTTTAGTTCTAAGATATTGGAATGTTTGTCACAGTTTCGATGATATTTACTATATAGTATATTGTACAGATGTTTCAAAATCCTAATCAAATTCAGTGCAGATTTTTTTCCAAATTCTTTTATGATTGAACTATGGCTGAATATGGTATAAGACTTGCCAAGTTCTATTGTTCAGCTAAAAACTTTTGTGGCATCAGTATCACTAATCCTGTTTTAATTATCTAGTGTAGAGGTTTATGAATTTACATCATCTAGAAGTAGAACAATAGAATAAAAAGTTTTTGCATTTTACAAATCAGCAAAACAGCTATCTTACCATCCTTGATTGTATGGGCCCAGCATTCTGCCTTGGCTTCAAGCATCTTTTTTCTTGCCTTGGAGGAGAGTGTTCACTGTGGAATGGGACAATTTCATCTCAAAGGGAAGTAGATTTAGTATCTTTCATTCTTGATTCTTATTGATTCAAATCATCAAGCATTAATATCTCATAAGATTTCATTGACTTTTTTTGGTTTTTAATTTTATGGGTCATGCATAAGTGTTTCCCATTTCAAGTATTGTTTATGCAAAAGAAATTTACAAATTGAAGGAAAACTACAAAATTAAAGGAAATTATGAAATAAGTGCTCACATTGTGTAAATGGGGCTGTAGATGAGCTCCTGTGTCCCGATAAGGAATGCGTGCTTAAGTGGCTAATGTGAGCTTTGGTCAGTACTGCAATTTTAAAACAGAAATGGGTTATAAACATAGAAGACACAAATCAAGCTGTTCTAAGGCACATCCTCTCCATATAGAATAATATGCACCAAACTTTAGGTAAAAACAAAAAAATCTGGACCCATAACAAAATATTTATAGTCTCAGATTCCTAAGAGAGTAAGTGATACCTTTTGGTTCTCTGTCCCCACCCTTTCAGAAAGATGCTTAAAGAAAACAGAAACTTCCTCATTGAAAAGCAAATGCCATGGAGTAGCAAATTTGGAAGGCACAAATTAGGGAGAAGTATCCTTTTAAAGTCCTGAATTACATGAAAGTAGACTTAAAATGCATTATTGGGAAAACTAGAAACAGAGAAGGGGCCAAGGTATACTTGGTCTTTTTCAATTTGAATTTAAATAATGCATGTTTTACTGTCATTGAAAGGAGAGAATAAAAGTATTGAGGTTTTAACCCCTATGTTTTTCTGTAGTTGTTTAAAAAAAAACATTAAAATATTAGAATTAATGGGAACTATAGTGCTCATCTCCACCTCCTCATTTCATAGGTGGGAAAATAGAGGCTCAGCCATGAAGGGACATTCCCAGGGTCACACAGCTAGCTTGACACAGCTAGTTCTTCTACTCACCGCCTCCCCTCTGGGGCCCGTTCTCCAGCGGCAGGGAGAGTGCAGCCTGGGTAGAGAGGGCCTCGCTCTTTGATTTTCAGCCCAAGTAATGAGGAGGGCAGAGGTTGTATCTGAGATGGCTGTATCTGTGACACAAATGTTGCTTTCACTGCCTCTATGGGAGCCAGCTATCCTCATTCATTCCTGATATCCTTGATTTTTTTAAATGTAAAGTGAATGGTATTTTAAACTCCCTTTAATATTTTGGTTCTATATTCTGCTACCACTAGTACATGATGATTGGAATTGTTCTCGGAACATTCAAAGTTCTCCTTTCTTAATTACAAAAATAGGCTGAGAGGCAGTTGAAATCTGTTTTCCTTTTCTCCTTTTTCCTTTATGAGCTATTTATTGTGGTACTGGCCAATTGTCAGAAACATTTATTTGGCTGAGGTTGTCTTAGCTGAGTGAGACAAAGGTTGATTGAAAAGTTGATGTACATGAGTTCAACACTCTTCAGTCAACAGGACAATCAAAGGTGTTGGAGTGTTGTTTTTTTGTTTTGTTTTTTTTTTCCCCTGGGTTCAGGTTTCACTGCATCATGTTTGGACATATGATCCTCAGCATCTGAAGTTTAAATATTGCTGGGATTAAAAGGCCCCAAAACATTATCTGAATCCTGATTGCCACTAAATGGGAGGTAAAATAGCATGTTTAAAGATTTTAGAGTCAGCCTTGAGTTTTGTGGCTTTGCAGGTTCATAGAAAGTTAATGAGTGTAAATAAAAGTTGGGGGTTCATTCCAAACATTCATGAATGGATACGCATATGTATGGCTACACACATTTCATCAGAGTGAAACTGCTGAGGAAGACTGCCAGTGCCTTGTGCTTAGAAAAAGTAAAATGTGAAGCACAGCACAGGTACATTGTAAGTCACAATTGAAATCCAGGAGCAGAAAATAATTTACTTTCCCACTTTTCTGATGTTTACTTGGAGGCTGGTTGGTTGAGGTTGTTGGTCTGTGTGCACACTTGTTTCCTGAGGATACCTTGCAATAAAACTCATTTAGTCATAATCATCACCCTTAAAATCACCACTGCCATCCTGCCACCAAATATCAGGTGTTTATTTGAGAATGTACTAAATACGGGCATAGCACAAACAGCATGAGTTGGTAGAAAGAGCTTATTTTTCTTTAAACTCTCATGGCCGTGCAATTGGCTAAGTTGTTACAGTCAAGTGTGACTTGTTCCCACTAAAGCCACATACATACACACTCGATCATTTAATAAACGGGTTTTTTTTTTGAACGTCTATTTGTCAAGCACTTACAGGCTCTGGGCATCTCCACTGTTGAATGTGATGGTCATGGTCCCTGCTCTCGTGGAGCCTAGAGGAGATGATAAAATAATTTTAAAGTGATAAGTGCTCTGAGTTAGTGCAATTCAGAAAAATGTCACCAAGGAGAAAATATTTGAGCTGAGTGTGCAGGGCTTAGGGAGCATCATGTGAATATCTGGGGCAAGTCTTACCAGGCAGAGAGAAAATCAAGGGGGAGAGAGCTCTAAAATAGAAATAAGCCTAAAGTGTTTGAAGAACATAAGGAAGGCCAGAGTGGTGGGACTACTGAAAGCAAGGAAATAAGTGCTAGAAAATGAGATCAAAGCAGTGCATAAGGCCTTGGTCAGGCTGGGCTGCATGGGGAATACTGAAGGGTTCACACTGGCACACCACTGGAGGGTTTCAGCAGGGGGTGAAATCAGATTTGTGTTTTAGAACCATAAGGAATGGGATGATTGAAAGATGGATGAAAATGCCATCTTCCATGAGGGCAGGGATTGGTATTTGCTTTATTCACTGAGTATCTCCAGAACCTGGCAAATAAAAGACATTCAATAAATACCTGTTGAATATACAAATAACTACTTGAGTGGGTTCTTACAATTTTTAATAGCTTTGTTAAGCATTCCATTTTTCCCCATAGAGTTCCTCCATTCATTTATTAATTTTTCCCCTAGAAAATAGCTTTATTTATTGGAAGTTTAATTTTTTCCCCCACAAGAAAATTGTTAATTTATTTCTTGCAATTTAGTCTGCACATTTTATACATACACATTAGATATCCCCGAAGTTCTATGCAAAAGCCTGTGCTTTGTGTACTCTTTAATCTGCTATAAATTATATTTTAGACCTTTTTTGGTACAAAAAAAAGAAAAGAACTACACCAAGAAGCCTTCCCCTCATAAAAGTTTGGTTTTCTTTTTTGTTAATTTAATACTTTAGCCACTAGAAACAGCCTTATCAGTTCCTTACACATTCACCTCTATTTTATTTGCTCATTTTCGTTTTTATTGTTTTACAGGATTTTGTATCAGGGTGTTTAAATTGTGCTTCTTTGGCTTGTCTCACTTCTGTAGATATATTTTAGGTTTCTAGAGAGGGCTATTTCTCCCTGTATTTGTCTGACAAAGGTGCTTATTGCTTAACAGCACGTTATAGCCTGTCTGGGGCTGGGAAAACACATTTAATGGTAAAACGTATACATTTATAGTGATATTATGTCCAAGCACTCCTAAATATATGCCCTTATCTTTCAATAGCTTCTCAACCAAGCTCATTGTCTATAGTCTCTATTCATTCCAATTCATCCTCCACTTAACGTTCCCATTTATTGAAACACTGGTTTGTTGATGTCATTTCCTCACTTAAAAAGCCTTTCTGGATTATGCTTCCTCATCAGAATAAATTCCAACAATAGCAGTATGCAATGTGAGGCCCCTTACCATCTAACTCTCCCTATCATGTCAGCTCCATTTCTGTTTTCTCTGCCAGCCACCCACCCACAACACCATGTAGAGTTGGCCATACTTGATTATGTCACTCCTATGCCTTTGTTGACATTTGTCTTCTTTCCCTGATTTTTCATCTCTGGACACAATTGATTCTCAGGGAAATTTGCTTATGCTGCTGTTTTATTTCCTGACTTTCTCTGTCATATTTAATTGGCTATGCATCTGTCCTTGAAGATAGGGGAAGAACTTGTCATTTTATCACCAGAACCATGCACAGTGCTTGACCAACTATAAATGCTCAGCCAGTACTCAATGAACAAGGGAGCAAGGGAGTGATCAAGTAAATAATTATATTTGCAGGCATAGGTTGAATTGCATGGCCAACATTATCCTCCATGCTGGCAAATCTTTGTCATGTCAGGACCTCTAAGACACTATTGTGTTGAGACAGACAGTAGCTTATTGGGTCACCTTGAATCTCAAGCCAGAGTAGTTGGAAAATGGTTTTGGTCTTAAGTGTAATGCATATCAGTTTTTGTTCTTTTTCTGGAATGACATTCTATTCATAGTTTATTTCCTCTGAAAAATATTTAAATAAACTTATTTATTGAGGTGTATCACACACATAAGACTGTACAAGTCATAATGGACAGCATGAGGAATTTTCACAGCCAGGCACCAGCAGGCAAACTATAACAGCCATCACTGATGCTCTGCCTTAGCCCCCCTCACCCACCTGAATTCACCTGCATGTGGGAAAGACAGTGCCTTGCACACTGGTGCTTTCTCTGGCACCATGGGAAACTGTCCATGAAACAAGGTGGTGGGTGGCGACTGTGCAGGAGGCAACCCTGAAACAGTGGGATGGAAGTCTGGTCCCAAATGGCACAGACTCCCCATCCTCCAGTGGGACATCCATAATGGAAATGAGTTACACATGGTTCTCAGAGAGTTCCTCTCAGCAAGACTAGGCCCATCTGCAGTGGAAACTACTCTTTCACGCAATTTTCCTAGCCTTCCCCTCTTCCCTGACTTTCCCTATTTCCTTACTTATACTGCCATTTAAATTACCTGCATTCAAATCCCTCTTGTCTGCTTTTGAGAAAAGCCCAAGCTAAGATATCAAGAAACAGAGTAATATCAGTGCCCCAGAAGTCTGTTTGTACCCCTTCTTGATTACTATACCTTTCCTCCTACCCAAAGATAACCACAACTCTGATTTCTAATACCATGGATATTTTGCCATTTTTCAAATTTATATAAATAGAATTACATAGTGATTTCTTTTGTATTTGATTTCTCTCACCCAATTCATGTTCATGAGATTCATCTGTGTCATTTTGTGTAGCAGTAGTACATTCTGTTCTCTTTTACTCATATACTGTATTTCATTGTGTGAATGTCTCACAATATATTATGATGAAATTTTGAATGCTTTCAGTATGAGCATTCTTGTACACATCTTTTGATACATATATATATACACACACACACACATTTCCATCGGACATATAAGCAGGACTTGAACTACTACATTATAGAATACTTGTATATTCAACTTTAGTAGATACTACAAAGATTTCTAAAGGGGTTGTCAATTTGCACAACCACCAGCAGTGACTTGAGAGTTCCCAAGTTTTAAATATTTAGCAATTTTTGTAAGTATGTATTCACTAGGGTTTAAATTTGCATAGTCCTAATGTCTAATGAAAGTTGGACTTTTTTATATTTTATACATATTTTTGAAATTTTGAAATCCTTTTCTTGTGAAGGGCTTCTTCAAATCTTTTGTCACTTTATTTTCATATTGGTTTCATTGTCTTTTTCTTATTCATTTGCAGGAATTCCTTAAATATTCTGTAAAGATATGTAACTCTTTTATGAACTGTATTTATTTTGAATATCTTCTTTCACATTGTCTTTTTCACTCCATTAATGATATCTTTGTAATGATCATCTTTAATTTTAATGTAGTTCAATTCATTGGTTTTATTTAACTACAGTTATTATTTTTTATCCAGTTTAGGATATCTTTTTCTCCTCCAAGTTCACAAAGATATTCAATTTTATTGTCTTCTAGCAGTCTACAATCAATGTTTGAAACTACAACATAATCTTTACTTGATATTACATCTATAATAAAGTTTGTATCTTACTTGTATTTATTTTTTTTTAAGATGTAATGGGAACATTTTACAATCCTTGTGTCATATAGCAAAAATATTAATTTATCTTGTATGAATTCTACCTCACTTATTCAAATTTCTCTTGTAGAATTTCAGCTTCTTTTCATTTCCTATATAAAATTTCAGATTCTCTTTTTCAAGTTACTTGACTAAACTAGGTGGGAAAATATATAACAAAATTTGTTAAATAGCAGAGGTCAGAAGTCAGAAAAGAAACATTTTTGGGTGCTGTCACTTTGGATTACAAAACCAAAGCAGTGAGTGTGAAAGCCATTTTAAGCAATAGAGGCATCTGTCAACTAATATCCGTAATCCGTTTTTGAAAATTGGATGTTTTGTCCCAAATTTGGGCAATTTGCTAATTTGAAGCCTATTTCCTATTTTTTTTAAATGGAAAGAAGTTATAATGTGTTACCCATGAGCTCATAATCATTAATTTCCTAAAATGTACAGTATGACAGACTGCTCATGAAAAACAATGCTATACAAGTCTCTTATAAAATTTAATATGGTTGCTAACAGTTGTCTTCCATGTAGTGACATGTACACATTACCTATCATGATGCTTCTCTAAGTATCCTTGACATCCAGGATGTGTATCTCCTTTCTGGACATTCCGAGTATTTTTCAGAATATCTACAGTGATAAGATCATTATATTTAAGGTATTTGAAACATAACTTAAGGCTTTTCCCCTACATAATTTTGTTAAAAACATTGTATTGTTTTGTGGATGAAAATATAATTGTATTCTTTGTAAACATGGACAAAGCCATTGTATTGAGAAATATATATATATTATATGAAGTATGGATATTAAACAACAGGAGACATGCTATTCAGAAAATATTAGCCTGGGAAAAATATTGGTATATATGTGTACACCACAGGGGAATAGGCTACAACAACTACTTGGAGATAGTCAAGGTCAGATATATCAGTAAAATAATAACATTAAAATTATTAAATTCACCTATTAAAACAAAGATAGCTTTAAATAAGATTATAAAATAGCCAGCTATATGCAGTTAATAAAACTGACAACCAAAATCTAAAGCTAGAGAAATTTTGAAAATAAAGAGCTAAAATGTCAAATACATAGGAAACAAAAATATAAAAAAGATAAAGAGGAACATCACTCTATGTTAATAGGAACAGTCTGCTAAGAATATATAACTCCCAAGACTTTTATGCATTTAATGCCCTGGCCAGGATTTATGAGATATAAAATGAAAATAATTACATTTTGGGAGACTTCAGGATAGCTCTTTCAGAAACATATAAAGAAGGCAGAAACTGCCAGCAGTATTTGTAAGGACATGACATAATGGAATAGCAAAATTAGCAAGCTTAAAGTAATAAATGTATACAAAATCTTTCACCCAATAGATAATTTACATTCTTTTTAGTACCTATTAAACTTATATAAATCTATATATTATAAGATCACAAAAAGATCCTTAACAAATTCCAAAAAATCAATATTATATAAGTGATATTCTCTGGCTGAAATTAATATAGTAAATATTCATGGATGTAACTGACATAAAGAGAAACTTTTTGATATCCTCAGCATTTATAAGCATGCACAGAGATAAGACCAAAATGCTGGAGAAACACTGAATTAGTCAACCTTTCTGTCCTCTTTCCTCCCCTTTCCTTACCTGACATAAACAAATTAATCAGGGTTCAGTCAGCTTCACAGTTTCATTTCACAAGCCTTCATGGAATAAACAGTCACAGTAAATGTCAAATGCATTCTATTCTTTTTAGTTAGTAAAACTATCTTAATAGCAAAACTCGACTAGGATTATAAAGTAAAAATGCTCATGAATATATCTGCAAACAGCTTAAGCATCATTATCAGGTTGAGTTTATACCACAATCATAAGGATGGTCAACATGAAAAGTAAATGTAATCTATTAATATGTTAAAGGAAACACATTGATACATTAAAGAATCACCTAAACAGATTCAGAAAAAGCTTGTGATATAATTCAATAGAATATATTTGCTAAATCTCTTACCAAATAGCAACAGAAAGCATTTTTCTTAATCTGATACATGGTATCTATTAACATCACAGTTAGTGGTCTAAATTTAGGATAAGAATCAAATTAAAATCAGAATTAATACAAGCATGCCTGCTGTCACCACCACTATTGTTCAATCTATTGGCAGCCATGACCTACACAATAAGGCCAAAAAAAGGGGGGGAACCCCAAAGGTTATTGAAAAGGAAGAGAGCAAGAGGTACAATTATTAATACTTGCTGATGAAAAGGTATGCACTGTAATCAAAAAATTTATTAGTCATATTTATAAATTAATGTTAATTCAGTAAAGTTGCTGGATAAAGGAGCAATAAACAAAATTTAATAGTGGTCACATATGTCATGAATAGCCAATTTCAAAGAGTAATAAGGAAAAACAGTTCCATTAGTAATAGCAACCAAATGACATAGTACCAAGAAATCAAGCTAAAATTTGATTTCTAAGGCCTTTATGAAGAAAATTTTAAGGATCTAAGGCTTTTAGGATTTACAGAAATAATAAATAAATTTCAAGATTATCTACATTTGTAGATGGAGTGACTAGATGTCATCAAGTTGTCAATTCACTTCAAACTAATCTATAAATTCATTGTAATTTCAGTGGAAATTTTAAGTGTGTTTTTTCATGAAACTTGACAAAATAATTCTAAAATTAACATATTTGATAGAAATTCCAATAATAGTTGAAGTAATTCTTAAGGATAAAAACAGAAGATTAGTCCTACTATAAAGAAGCCATTTTTTTTGTAAAGATACTGTGATTGAAATCATGACAAGTAGATCACTAGAACATTACATAGAAACTCAAAACTGATCCAAGCACATAAGAAAAATTGTGTAGAATAGAGGCAGTATTCACATTACTGGGAGTACAATAACATAGGTAAATAGAACTAGAAAATTTGGCAGAGTATCTGTATTAAAAAGAAAATTAGGTCAATACTTAGGTTATATAAAAAGATGATAGTTATAATTTTTAAAGTAATCAACAGAGAGCCTCCTAAATTTTTAAAAACAACATAGGGGAAATTTTTATGACCTGAGGGTAGAAAGGACTTTAGAGAAAAAGATTGATAAATTTGACCAATTATGATATTAAAAAGTTTATTATAAAATACTATAAAGTTAAAGGTTAATTTATAGAGAAGGTGATATCTGTAACATATCTAATATTGAATGAGTTCAATATTAATAAGCTATGGTATACTTTAAAATAACTAAAAGAGTAGAATTAGAATGTTCCTAGCACAAAGAAATGATGAATGCTTGAAGTGATGGAAACCTCAATTACTTGATTTGATTATGACCCTGATTTGATTGTATGCCTGTATCAAAACATCACATGTACCTTATAAACTATTATATTACAATTAAAATATATTTTTAATAACAATTTTAATATAATTTTAATAACAATTAAAAATAAAAATATATTTTTTAAAAAGGAACATATATAACTCAATGAGTTAAAGATGAACAACCACAAAAGAAAAGTGGGCAAAACATAAGCAAAATACCAGGAAAGGAAACCAAATGGCCATTTACATAAGATAAAAATTCACCCTCACTAAAATCAGAGAAATACAAAGTTTTAAAAATGTTTCAAGAGCAGTGCAGTTTTCTTCTTACATTAATACAGAATTATCAAAAGGACTTTCCTGTTAGTCAATAAAAGACCATTAAAACTCATAGTTTTCTCTACTTGTGTATGTAAACGGTCCAGAGAGTTTTGTCTACTATGCAAATATTTGTTCCTATTCTGTAAATTGTTTTACACTTAAATGTGTAATTTTAATGAATAAGAACAGTTTTATAAAATGGACTGTGCTCGATGATGTGGTCAGCTAAATAACGGCCTGCCAAAGATGTCCACATTCTCAGTGTTGGGATCTTTGAATATGTTACCTTGTATAGCAAAAGGGGCTTTGCAAATGTGGTTGGTTAAGTTAGGATCTTGAGATGGGGACAGCCTTTGGATTATCCAGGTGGCCTTGACGTAATGACAATGGTCCTTACAAAAGGGAGATGAGGATCTGGGCCCAAAACTGAAGATGATGTGAGCATAGTGCCCAGGGAGAAAAGATGAAGCACCATGTGACCATGATCCAGGAAACAAGGACAGCTTCTAGGAGCTAGGAAAGGAAGGAAACGGTTTTCTCCTGGAGCCTCCAGAAGGAACGCAGCTCTACTGACAGCTTGATTTCAGCCCACTGAGACTGAGTTTGAACTTCTTACTTTTAGAGCTATAAGATAATATATTTATATTAAGCTGTTAAATATGTGGAAGTTTGTTATGGCAGCAATAGGAAGCTAATACAATTCCGGTGTGGAGTACAGAAATTTTCTTCTACTATTCATTGTATAATGATATCAGAAAATACCTGAGCCATGTGAGGGTTCCATTCAATTCTCTTGACCCCAGCAGAAGATTTGTTCCTCACTGCTCAGCCAATGAACTCCCAGGGAGAAGGATAGGATACCAGAAATACTGAGTTTCTCAGATGAAAGTAACTAAATATATACCACTTAGTTCTTTACCAGTGACTCATACCCTGAAGCAGCCTGTTTGCATGATATACCCTCCTGGGTGTCCATGAGAATTAATAAATAAAGATGCAAGCCAATCACTGGAAGGTTAGGTCTATGTTCTTCTGAACTGCAGGCAGGATTTACCATGGTCAAGAGTAGCAGTGGCCACCACGTTAAACACAAAACAAAAGTCACCTAAATTTAGTCGTTTATGTTATTTCTAGTCATGTTGATGAGATACTGACATTTGAAAATACCCTGACTTTTTCAGCTGCGGTAACCTGTGCTCCCCTAGCCTGGGCTTCTCGAGTATAGCTTATGGGTCTGTTTAGGGGGGAGGGAGGGCTGCAGAAAGTTTGGTTTCCAGCTCAGTGACAGGCTTCAGTCTGTCCTTGTGTAGCTGTTGATCTGTGAGGTGATCGAAAGTGTCAAATGGCCCTGAGAATGAATGGTTGCAATTTTCAGTGTTCTTGCTAACAGACACTTTGTTCCTGCAAGTTGCAGGAGCCAGGCCAGCTCAGTACAGCTGGCTTATTTTTAATGTCGCCTTTATCTTCGCGTGGGTGTCTGCCTAGATCCGTGGGAGGTGGTGCATTTGGGTTCAGATATAGGCATTCTTATGTAATTGAATATGTAGATTGCATAGGAGGGACCAAAGAGATTGTCTAAAAAAAGACGAAACCCCACAGTGGCCCACAGATGGAAAAGGTGTTGAATGACAACTTTGCCAAAGATGGGGTGAAAAAGAAAGAGAAGACAAGATAGTAGTAAAATATGTTACCAATCAGCACACACTTTGTGTTTTTATCTAGGTACATCGGGCATATAAAATTGCCCCAGAATTGTTGGAAGAATAAACTCTTTGTAGGATTTTGGAAGCTTGCAACTTGCCTAGTCAGATTCCAATCAGCTGTAAATCATGTTCACTTAAAATGCAGTACAAAAAAAATGAAATTAAAATGTAAGTGGAAGATCACAGTGTGAAAGACAGATTTGTAATTTATTCAAATCTCCTGGCTTGTTTCTAAGGGTAGGTGGTCTCTTGCTTTGCTCAAGTTTGCTTAAAGCATCTGGTCAGGGATAAAGTGGTCCTAGGAGATGAAGGCTGTACTCAGAAAAAGGACATGTTTCATTGTCAGCCTCAGGTGCAAGCCTGTTCCAACCGAGCCATTAGAGAGCCGGTTTCAGTATTCTCTGCTCCAGAGGACATCGTCAGCTGTTAGTGAAACAAAGCACTCTTAGCAGCCCGTAGCAATAACATTCCTTTGCATTTACCTTTGCATGTATTTTAATTTCCTTCATCCTTACTATCATGCTTGTCAGGTAGATAAGAAAACCAAGTCTCTAAAACACTAAGAGGTTTGCTCAAGATCACAAATATGGTCAATGCCAGAGCCAAATCTTGAGCTACATTTTTTGGAGCAGTTCATACTTTTTTGTTTGTTTGTTTTGTTTTTGTAAGAAGAAAAATCTACAGAGAGGTTAGTCACACAGCACTTCCAAGAAATGATTAGGATTTACATTTTATTATTTGATTTGCATGAACTTGTCCAAAGGGAGGATTTATTAATTTAGATAATTTTCCTTTAGACATGTTTGGGTTTGCTATGGTCTAAATGTTTTTATCTACCCCCTTCCCCAAATTTATATGTTAAAATTCCAACCCCCAAGGTGATGATGTTAGGAGGTGGGATCTTTGAGGAGCGATTATGCCATGAGGGCAGAATGCTCCTGAATGGGATTAGTGCCCTCATAAAAAGGGCATGGCAGAGATCCCTAACCCTTCTGCCTCTATAGGCTAGAGTGATGAGACAGCTCTCTCTGAGGAAGTGGGACACTAAATCTGTTGCTTCCTTGATGATGGACTTCCCAGTCTCCAGAACTGTGAGAAATAAATTTCTATTGTCTATACGCCACCTGATTTATGGCATTTTGTTATAGCTTATGTATGACTAAGACAGGCTCATATTCACAGTCTTAGTTCTTGGGAATTGTAGCACAGTATAATGATTACTGCACAAGGCTTTTGATATATTTTGTGTATTTTGTTATTGTTGTGCTTTTCTAAGCCACAAGACATTGTTAGCTCTCCATTTGGGCTCCTTATTACCACTGGGTCTTACTAAGCATCAGATAATAACCAAAAGATTAAAAACCTTACTTTAAAAATCCAAGCCTTTTATTATGTATTTTCTAGCACATATATTTAAGCAGCAGTGGTATGTTCACATTACAATGGGTACTTGGTGTGTTTTGCTTTCATTATTTTTCTCTGGGTTTATAATTACACCAAGCCTCAATATATTTTTAATAATATTTTTTTTAAAAAGTTGTTTCAAAGGCACAAAGAGTAGAATAGCAGAGATTGGTAATATAATGGTATTAATTTCAGTGTCCCTTTCATATGGTTCCTAACAGTTGCCAGGTTTAATCACAGCTATCCATCCCCAGGGAACTATTTGGTTTTAAACAATTTCAGATATAAAAGTTCCTTGATCTGAATGCTTGGCAGCCTGAAATGGAGAAAAATAAGGGTTATAGTTGGAAACAGTACTGCCATTTTTTTAAAATGAAAAAAATGTATATTCTACGAAGCTATCTAGGAGCATATTTATAAAGATTTTAAGCTTTTCATGTGTGTGTGTGCGTGTGTGTGTGCGCGCGCGCGCGTGTGTGTGTGTGTGTGTGTGTGTGTGTGTGTGTGTGTGTGTGTAGGGGATTTGTTGCTCATTTTCCCTCTGAACAGGTGTGAAGGCCATGTTTTGCCAGCGGGAGCTTGGGGGATTCATTAGTTTCTTCTCGCTTCATGCAAGGGAGCTTTCTCTCACACCTCAGGTGCTTACGCTCTGACCCACTCTAGCCTTATCTAAGGCCAGTGAAACCAACCTCCAAATAGCAAAAGTGAACATGCAAAGACATATCCCCTAGTGGGTTATGTGGCCTCCAGCACTTCTCCCATTAAAAGGGGCAGGACAAATTAAAAAGATCTGGGATTTGTATCCAAACCAAACTCCTTTTGAGTCACAGGTCTACCACTTAATGGTTGTGTTAAATTGGGAAAGGTACTTAACTGCTGTGAGCATCAATTTTCTCATCTGGAAAATGTAGTATAGTACCTGCCTTGGAGGATGGTTTTGAGAACGAAAAACCATGACATAACGCTGTGTGGGACATAGAAAGCTTTTGATATATGGAAGCTGTTTATGTAGGTGGTATTGCCTTTAACTTGTCCATTGAATTCCAGTCAGTCTGGGCTACAGATGTCCCTTTATTGTGAAATGGTGCTAATAGGGTCCAGCTTGCCTGGGAAGATTTCTTTGAGGATAAAAGCAGTATTTCCAGGATAGGGTCTACATGAAGAAACAAATCTGGCTGCTTCTGTCCTTACTGAGGGAAGCAACATTTTTAATTTTTTACTGGGGTATAAGTTACCAAGAAGGAATTGTGCAAATCTTAAATTACAGCCCAGTGAATTTTTACATATGTATACATACCTGGGTAATCATCACCCAGATCAAGATCCAGAATAATTTCAGTACCTTGGAAAGATCCCTCAGGCCTCATTCCAGTCAATGCCCTTCACCCCACCTGGAGGTAACTATTCTGAATTTCATAACCATAGATTCTTTTTGTTCTTAAACATCCTATAAATAGTATTATGCAGTATGTCATCCTTGTGTCTGGCTTCTTTTGCTCAACATGATATTTCTGAAATTCATCCATGTATCAGTACTACATTCTCTTCTCCTTTTAATAGACATTTGGGTTGTTTCTAGCTCATGATTATTATCAACAGATCTGCTCTTAATATTCCTTTACAAGTTTTTTTTTTTTGTGAATACATCCTGGCATTTTTTTTTTTTTTTTTAGTATATACCTAGAATTGGAATTGCTGGGTCTGAAGATAAGCATATGTTAACTTTATTAGCATCCACTAAATTGTTTCCAAAGGGCTACTCCAACCAGCAGTGTATGAGAGTTCCATTGTGTCACATCCTTCCTAACACTGGCATTGTCAGTCTTTTAAATTTTAGCCATATCTTGTGGATTTATGGTGGCATCTTACTGTGCATTTAATTTGCATCTCCCTGAGTACTCATGAAGTTGAATACCTTTTCATACGCTTGTTGGCCGTTTAGATAACTTCTATGGATAGAACCAAAGACTTGTTGTTCAATTGCACTTTTTGGGGTAGGGTCTGTCCAGGACAGGTAATTGCTTCCTTGTAAGTAATTGATTAAAAAAGAAATCAAACCAATACAAATACATTTCTATTTCCTAGATTAAGGCTAATTGGCCATAAAAAAACTATGAGTTCCTTTTTAAAAAAAAACACGCAGGGGTCTCTTTCAATTGTTTCCCCAAAGATCCTGCAATAAGATGTTCCTACTGCTCTCAGTCTGCTGGAACACAGACATCACGGGGGAATGCTTTATTGCCATCCTGTGTTTTGTGCCTGGGGCTGGATGGCTGCTTGCGCATAGCAGATATGATTAGGCATTTTAGTGGAAGATAGCTCAGAAGGGAGCTGCCTGTCAGCTTCCCTTGTGTCTGTTGCTCCACTGAGGTGTTCAGAGGCCCTCAGGGTGACATCCGGTAAAAGGAGAGGTTTAAGCAGAAAGTGTCTGCGTGACTATTATTTGGTGGCTGTTATTGAAAATGCACTTCAGGAACCAGAAAGTCATAAGCAGAAATGAACACATGGCTCATAGAATTGTAGGATTTTAAAGTTAGAAGGGGCCCTAGAGATGATCTCATCTAAAAATCTCATTTTATGAATGGGAAAACTGAGATACCGAGCTTTCTGACATTTTCAAGCTAATTAATGGAGGAGTTAGTTAAATCTTGAATTTACTTTATAAGAATTAGGTTAACTGTTGAATAAAATTAAATTTAATATAGAAAGATGGAACACACACTTTGTCTCATTTAAAAGGTACTTATAACTCTAGCAACTTCTATTAAGTAAAAACAGGATTTCCTTCATCCCTGAGTTCCTTAAGGAGTTTGCCCCATGCTTCTCCTCCTCCCTAGAATATACATAAGGCCTGGTGTGGGATGTGATTCCCTCTCCTCGAGGGGAGGAAAACTGCAGAAAATAGGCAGGATCTCTTGGTCACAGCAAATACAATCAAAGAGGAAATAATAGAATTATGCCTGAAGAGAAGTTCTGAGGGCTGGCTGAAGAAGTTTGTCCTTAACTTCTGTAAAGTCTGAGAAAGTCAAGAGCCTTGATACAATTTTGGTGTATCAAGTAAGTTGCTATCTGCTGCCAATCTTGGAAATTTTAACAAAATCTGAACCTTTATGATTTCATATAACAAGAAGCCTGGAGGTAGGGAATTTCCAGCATTGGTTAATGTACTGGATCAGTGACATTAATGACTCAGACATCTTTCATCATTCTACATGAAGTTCTCACACTCTTGAATTGCTGATATAAAGACAGATGTTGGGATGCAATGTATTCATCAGGGAACATATCAGAGAGAGGAAGTGGAAGAAAGCAGGACTGGGCCTAGGAAGAAGCTGAAGTGCAATGCAGGTCCAATAAATCCTCAGCTAAGCCTGCTTTGGGCCAGTGTTACCCATAGAAGCTGCCCTGCTTGGGGCTGAAATGGCTGCTCCTTTATACTCTCACTGTACTCAGTTATCAGAAGGAAGAGCATGACACAAGGCAGTTCCCCACAGTTGAGACACATTGTCTCAAAAGGAGCTGAGAGCTGGGGGCTGCCCGTTGGCTGCAGTTCTCAAGGTTGGCATCAAGACCTTCCTTGAAGAGGTATATGGGTAGCACATCTCCATGTCTACCATGTTCCCTGATGAATACATTGCATCCCAACCTCTGTCTTTATATCTGCTACTGGCATATTGTCCCTGCCACTGCCTCTTAACTCTGGGACCCCTCACACTCTTGAATTGCTGCCCAGACTCTAGCTGGCTAAAGCAGACAATTCAGAGACAGAAAAGGGAAGAATTA
The DNA here is from genome assembly GCF_040939455.1 of Microcebus murinus. NCBI lineage: Eukaryota > Metazoa > Chordata > Mammalia > Primates > Cheirogaleidae > Microcebus > Microcebus murinus. Next base: position 131,336,203 of record NC_134104.1, on the reverse strand, counting down.
GGAAATCCCTCCCAGAAGCTACTCAGCAGACTTCTCCTCTTTTTTTTTTATTTTATTTTTTAATTGATTTATATATATTTATGGGGAACATAATGTTTCTATCCATATAATGTATAGTGATCAGATCAGGGTAATTAGCATGTCTATCCTCTCAACATTTACCTCCTCTTTTTTTATTGACTGTAGTTGTGCCACATACCAATGCCTAAACCAGTCATTTTGGAAGGTGAACAACACTCCCATGGTTGGTATAGACAAATCAAAAACCTCCATCTTGGGCTTAGGTTGTGGCTTCCTTTTAAAAAAAAATGACTATGCTGAGGAAAATGAATACAATTGGGGCTTTGGATGAAAGAAAGCAGGCGGCTGTGGTGGGAAAAACAAGAGAGTGTAAGAGGCTTGACTTGGTACATAATAGAGAGTGACTACGACATCGGGAATCTCAGGGCCAAAAGTGGTGTTAGTCCTGAAAGACAAAAGGAGGAATGGTAAATGATCGGGAAACATACCGTGAATGGCAGGGCAATAAACATGGCCTGTCATTTGCATGTTCCAGTACACATGCAAACAGAGAAGGATGAACACAGAGTACTTGGTCAACAAATGTGAATTAATGAGAACAGCTTTTGTGGCTTATTGGTTCCTTTTAGATATGGAGTTAACTCTGCCTTTCTAAATCTCTTTCACCCAAATCCACACATATGTTACTCTAATGGACATGTGCAGATTTTAATAAAAACACTTCAAAATTTGTGAGAAAGCAAGGGAGACACCTACTCACATTTTTCCCTTTTGGCATGACATTTATAAAAAATATTTTGTAAGCACATGCATCGCACAATTATTTATTTCAAGTCCTCAAAATAGGAGTTTATGTGAAAAAATAAATATGGCTATATGAATTCAAAGGAAAACATTGAATTTTACCCTTGTTAGGTAGATAGTGAGGGATTCTGGGTCTCCTAGAGAAGAAAGTAGATGCTGTTGTCTCCATCTTGGTCCTGCCCAACCCTGATTTTTCCATACCTGGGGAAGGAGGGAATACCCTATGGATCTGCCAATCAGAACTTGTGCACCAGCTGCGAAAGAATGCAGAGGACTCTCTAGCCTACCTGCCAAGCCATATGGGTACCATAAAGTCTGGAAAGTGACCTAGAACCAACCCACAGGCACAGTTAAGACTCAGGTCTATAAAATAAGACTGCAGATCATAGCCAAGCTCTCTCTCTTTGCCCTTCCTTGGCTCTCCCTTTGCTGCAACAATGGGTCTGGTCATCATTTGTGGCATATGTACCATGCTCTGTAAACCTATATCTTGCTCTTGCCCTATAATCCTATCTTTCTCTCCTCAATAAGCCTCATTTCATGCTTGCCTGACTTTGGTGTGTCTGGTCATTATTTGGCCATGAGCACACCCAAAAACCGATGTTTCAGACTAAAACCTGACAATTTCTTTTGATAAAACTTGATGTTTTTCTCAGATAATTATTAGTGAAGACAGAAAATAAGTCCTGTAAACATAATAAACAATATTTTATGGTTAAAATGAGAATATTTATAGATTTTTAATGCAATTATCAATGAAGAATATAGTGGTCAATTTCACTTGCATCATTAATTGGCCTCTTTTTGATTTGATTTATAAAACAATTTTTTTATCTTTATAGAGATACTCTAGCATTATTCTCCCTGAAAAGCAAAGTGAATATACATGCTTTAATCACCCTACTTTCATCTATTTCTGCCTCCTTCTTATTAGCTATTTATCCATGGGTAAAATGAAAATGAGTTTAGAAATAAAATCTATTAACAGCTAAAAAGGCACTATAATAATTTACAAACATCCCATTGCTACTAAGTCATGCCTGTAGAGTTCTATCACTAAGATGGATGAATGAGTGAAACAGAGAGTACATTGTGTGTAGTTACATATAGCTGGTAGATGCTATACGTCTGTTACTCTAGCAGTCAAGAAAACATATTAACATGCAAATATGTGAGAGTGATATGATTTTAAAACTAATCTTAAACCGGTACTAATTTATACAAACATCATTCTTCATAATTTTTTTGTTTTCAATACTACTGATTATAAAATATTAGTGATATATTTTATTTGGTGGATGAAAACTGCTGTAATTAGAACACAGAATAGTTTAACCCTGGGTATATCTTATTTTGGTGTTTTTTTAAAAAATAGAGGTAAATTTCACATAAGGCTAAATGAACAGTTTTAAAGTATACAATTCTAGTGGCATTTAGTGCATTCACAATGTTTTGAAACCACTGTCTCTATCTAGTTCCAAAACACTTTCATCACCCCAAAATTTTAGTGTTTTTGATCCCTTATGCTGACTTTTACATAAATCTTGTCTTAGATAAAGGAGGGGAAATGCAGTCATTGTTTTGCTGCCACTGACATACAGCCCTTTTCAAGATAAACTTTTTAGACAAGCATTGACTATATCTAATTCTGCCTCAAATAGAGTTTTAAGGAGTCAAGATATTGGATATGAGAAACATGATGATTTTTTGAATTTCTGAAGAATTGGGAACTACCGTCACAGATGTAAGGAAAAAGCTAATGATAGAACATGAAAATTCCATTGTAGCCAAAATCTGCTGTGGTGGAAAGTGGGTGTGCATGATCCCACCACCAGGTAGCTCCATCTACAGGTTTCTATCCCTATTCTCCTCTGAGAGGCCTTACTGGACAACAGAGAGAAATACAGTGGATTTCCCACCTTCAGTTTAACTCCACATAGATCTGATGTTCCAAAATATCTGGGCATGCCTGACAAACTCAAGAGTCTGACCTGCCAGAAACTAATTTGCATGAGAGACTGAGGTGGCTTCTAGATAGGAACCCTTTTGGTGGAAGGAGCCAGACATAAGCCCAATAGACCTAAGGGGTATGGTCTTATTCTACAGAGAAGAAATTCTAAATAGGTCATAATTTCTGTAGAAGGCACTTGTCCTCCAGCTCCCCTTAATGTGCACATACATGAATGCCAGGTGGAAGAAAAGCAGGAATAAAAAAGGAAGCAGTAGGCAAAACCTACAGGAAGTTATCCATTTAAAACAACATAAGAGTCTGGGACAAAAGCAGATTTGCTTTTGTTTCTCTCTAAAAGAGTAAATCATTAGAAAAGAAGAGGAGGAATCCTCCCCTGACTGACCAAAGAACACTAGATGCACAAAGAGATCTTTCTGAGTGCCCCCTGGCAGAACATGAAAATGAAGGGCAGGTCGCATAAGGATCCTGAGAGAGCACAAAACCTTACTTAAGAAGACTAAAAGTTTCCCAGGATAGTTCCTTACGTATTCTACCTGCACTCTGAAACTTTTAGTTGAGTGACTTTATGAACTATGTTTCTAGCTGCTGGTTTGGCTAGACATTTTATTAATTATTATACTTAGCATTTATTGGATTTTCTTCTCTTTTCCAGAAACTTCTCGGCATTCTTATAAATGAAGTTTATATTTTTAACCATATTTATATATTTTTGTAGGTATAGAAATAAGTTTTTTTGGGTAAAGAAATTAGTCTTTTAGTGGAAGTCACAAAATACTACATATTGTATGATCTCATCCATATGAAATGTCTATAATAGGTGGATCTATGGGGACAGAAAACAGGCTCTGGGGAAAATAGAGAGCAACTATCAATGGGGGCAAGGTTTCTTTTGATGAGGATGAAAATATTTTAAAATTAGATTATGGTGACAATTGCACAGATTTTTAAATACATTAAAACACATTGAATTGTACCCTAAACAGGTGAACTTTATGATGTTTAAATCATACCTCAATAAAACCATTTTAAAAAATAAAGTATTTCTTAGTAAATAAAACTTCAAGTTAATAGTATTTTCATATTTCCATGGTCATATTTTTATCATGTTTTAGCTAAAATCACAATTTTTAGAAATTAAAAATCCAGTGTCAATGAGAAAAATATTTGAAACGATAAAGCATAGTATCAAATATAATTATGGAAAAGCATATATCTAACCAGATATTTCCTTCCTTTAGTTCTTATAATTGGCCTGTTAGGAACCAGGTCGCAGCCCATTGCCACCTGAGCTCCTCCCCTCCCCTCCCCGCCCCACCCCACCCCTGACCCTGTGGAAAAAATCCTCTTCCATGAAACTTAGGAACTGGACTTCACAGCAGGAGGGGAGCAGTGGGTGAGCTAGCGAAGCTTCATCTGTATTTACAGTCGCTCCAGCCACTATCACTTGCGTCACTGCCTGAGCTCCACCTACCCCTCAACCCTCATCTGTTGAAAATTGTCTTCCATGAAACCCGTCCATGGTGACAAAAAGGTTGGGGTCCATTGCATTAGAGAATTGGTGAGGAGAAAAGAAACTGGAAAGAATGAAATAATCACCGATTCCAATTGGAAATTTAGCGTATATTTTAAATTGTGACCCATAGTGTATACACTAAACAAGTGAAAAATGAACATCTGTTGTCTTCTGTTGAGTACCAGAGGAGCTTCCCAAAATAATCAGTGAATTCTGGCACCCCTGTAAGATGCATTGATCGATAAAGCAAAATAGCAAAATTTGGGTTTCATTCATTTCTCCGAGTGTCCTAGTCATTCCTGATCATCTATTCCCAGCAGCTGTCCACTACTTTGCTAGAGACTAACAATGTATTATGCTCATAGGAGAAAACAGGATCTCCCAATTATTTTAAGAATAGTTGAAGGGACACTCCACTCACATCTAAACTCCCATGTCTCCCTGACTTCCATGGCTCATAATGATGTGACTATAGCTATTCTTTTGTTAATTTTATGTTATCATTGGTCTTTTTATTTTAGGCAAAAATACAAAACAGTGTTTACCCTGTTTTGGGAATGCCCCTTCCTTACTCATGAGTTAATATTTGAAAGCCCTTAGAATGACAATTGGCTCATGAGACAGCTGGAAAGAAGGATGGAAGGAAAAAAGGAAGGAAGGAAGCAGATACATGTTATTCATTTCCCTTTGTGAATAATGACTCTGAGCGGTGGAACACTGCCCCAGTTATACAAAGTTTTCCAACAGTCCCTTTTTTCTTTCTTCAATAAAGCAGGCAGGGTCAAGGGTATTGAGATTTCTTGTTCAGACAGAGGTAGATATGATAATTCCTAGCAACCCTTTCCCTCCACCCCAACCACACATAATGTCTTATGACAAACTAATATGAACCAGATCTCCCCAATGCCTATAGGCTTAGGAAAAATCAGGCTCATTATTATTAAATAAAATTACTAGATTAATCTATCCCATCACAGACACGATAATCAGATACAACATTTCAGCTGGCAATATTTATCTCTGGGCAAACATTTTTAGGAAAAACTCTCAATAACTCAAGATATTATGAGTGGAAAAATAACCCCAAATGAAAGTTTTCTACAACAAGCTATTTGCACCCAGTTTGACTAAACATTGCCAGCTGCATCACTGCATTAATAATGAAGCACATCATAGATAACATTAAACTTTGAAGTCCCTAAAGCCAATTTCCAAAATTCATTTAGATATCCCATCTTTGCCAAAAAAGGAACAGTGCCATTTTAGATTTTGAATTTCCCCTATCTTCTGCAGATATGTCATTTCTTAGAGAAAACATTGTAAACTAGAATATAATCTATAACATATACTAGGTGAACTCCATTAGATTCTGGTGATTTTTATAATGGATTCTACACATTGGTTCAGAAGTTTATTTGTATGTATTCAATTTTTTATTTTTAGTTATAGCACCCATGGATCCAATCTTTCAAAAAAATCAAGTAAATTGAGAGTATAAGTCCATAGATAATATTTTGTTTTTGCCAAAACACACTAAGCTTTCCAGATTATATTCCTCAAACTAGCTTTTTGTACATTTATCAGAAGAGAGTGCCAAATTATTGTTCAATTTGAAGTAGATGATGCACTTGGAAGCAGTACATTAAGATCTTTGGGTTGACTCACAAACTGGCTTACAAGTGCAGTTTAAATGTTTATTATAACTGTAAAATAATGTGGTATTAATAAGCCAATTTATCTGTCCTTCTGTCAAGTTAAGCATAAAGAATGTAATCATCAGTTCTAAAGACTTCTAAAATTAAACCGAAATTGTAAATAGAGAAGTTACACAGAAGACAGCCAAAGAATAACTTTAGAATACTGTTTTTTTCCATGGTTCGTTTTGGAAAGAAGTGAGATTAGTTTTCTTAAATCCATGTAAGTGAATCCCATAGCAATTCTGATCATGCTTTTAAAGGGTTGAAAGAAAAAAAAATACCCAGAAAATTTGAGGTCAGTGGATAGGAGGGGAAAGGTAATTTAGAAAACAGCAATGGAGCAGTAACCCTGGCAAGTGAGACAGAGACTCACTGAACAGTAACTCACTATGCAAATTTCTCAGCAAAAGCACTGCTCTCCTGTATTGAGCAGGATCAATCCCTGTTTCAGAGGTTATAGGGCATTTCTTTAAAATGGAGAAGGGATACAAGGTTTGCTAGGACCCATTTTACAAGAAAAATAAAAATACAGAGTTTAATAATCATATTACTTATTGCCCTTCCCCAGGCAGCCAAACACAAGTGCTATAATCACAATATAAGGCTGTTTCATTTGTATTCTGTATAGTTGTCATAGTTCTGAAGATCATAAAACATTGGATTGAGAATATCATCATACATAACTGTATGAAAAAGTTCATGCTATGTTAAGTGAAAAAAGAAAATTATTTACATATAGCCTTGCATTTTATAATTAGATTTCTAAAAAAAAATCAGCATGTGCCTACAACAAAAGGATTGGTAGACTATAGGGGAATATGGGTGATTATTGCAGTGGATTGAATATTTGTCCCCCTACCCCAAATTCATAGGTTGAAATCCTAACCCCCAGTGTGATGGTATTAGGGCCTCTGAGCAATAATTAGATTATGAGGACAGAGCCCTCATGAATGGGATTAGTGCCCTTAAAGCTAGCTATTTCTCTTCTTGCCCTGTGAGGATACAAGAACTCAGCTGTCAGCAACTCAGAAGAGCACCCTCACCAGAACCTGATGCTGATCTTGGACTTCTAGTCTCCAGACTGTGAGAAATAAATTTCTGCTGTTTATAGTCACCTAGTCCATGGTACTTTGTTATAGCAGCCCAAACAGATTATGGCAATTATATTTTCATATAGTAAATATGTAGGCCCTTTTTGATCTCAAGGAAACGCAGTAAGTGTTATATTCCTTTGGCCTGATGTAGTCCCCTTTTGAATTCTTAGCTCACTAATAGATAGCTTTCTGGAAGAAGGGCAAAAGTTAAGAAGCATTGACTCTTCTTTACCTCTGAGAATTATAAATTTCCCAAAAAGTCTTGAGCATAAACACTCTTTCCAGAGGAAGCCGGTCTCTACAAACAGTATCATTTTGGGGGGAAAAATATATAAATATAGCTAGATATAGATATATACTCAGATAATGATGTGATGAATATTTCTAACATAGTGAGAGAGGAAAATGAAGGGTTAGATTATATAATATGCTATTAAATTAGCTCATTGATATAATAAATTAATTGATCATTGACATCTTCAAGGATAATCTTTGTACTTTAAGGCTTAACCCTTTCAGGAGAATGATTGATTATTAATAGGTTTACTTTACTTTTCTTCTTATTTTCTTTAAGGGCTTAATGTTTACTTGTTATTTATTTTTTATTTAAGAATGTTATGGGGGTACAAATGTTTTGGTCACATGAATTAATTTTGTACAGTTTGAGTCAAAGTTGTGTGTCCATCACCCAGATAGTGTGCATTGTGCCTGCTAGGTGTGAATTTACCACCTGCTCCCCCTCCCACCCATCTGATTTTTGTTGAATTTTACTACTATATGTATACATGAGTGTTGATCATTTAGTTCCAACTTAATGGTGAGTACATGTGATATTTGTTTTCCATTTTTGCTACCCCTCACCTAGAAAGATAGTCTTCAGTTCTGTCCAGGTTGTTATAAAAGATATTAGTTTACCATGTTTTATGGTTTAGTAGTACTCCATGGTATACATATACCACATTTTATAATCTATTCATGTATTGATGGGCACTTGGGTTGTTTCCACATCATTACAATTGTGAATTGTGCTGCTATAAACATTCGGGTGCAGATGTCTTTCTTATAGAATGTCTTTTTTTCCTTTGGATAAATACCCAGTAAATGGGATTGCTGGATCAAATGGTAGTTCTACTTTTAGTTCTTTGAGATATCTCCATACTTTGCAGTCCCACCAACAGCCTATAAGTGTTCCTTTCTCTCTGCATCCACACCAGCATCTGTTGTTTTGGGTCTTTTAAATTAATAATTATTTCAGAAATTGGGAAAAGTGCACAGCCTAATAAAACATACACCTACCTATGCACCAGGCACACACATTTGACAAATATTAAAATCAATTAACCATATTTTAAAATAATCTTTTATTGAAACATACCATACAAAAAATAAAGTACATTAATCGAAAACACATAGCTGAATGACATACCATAAAATGAACATACTCATGTAACTACCACCAAGCTCAAGAAATTAAACACTATCAGTAACCAGAAGCACTCCTTGTACATATATTCACTTACCCATCCTGTCCTTAAAGGAACCCCTGTCCTGACTTCTGACACCATAGAGGATTCGTAAATTTTTGTATGAATGGCACCATACATGTTTTTGGGCCTGGAATATTTTTCTTAAAATTACGTAATTGAAATTTATTCAAGTTCCTGCCTATAACACTAGTTCATTCATTTTAATTTAAATGTATATATATATATATATATATATATATATATGTGCATATATATACACACACATATTTTTTCCCTACATGATCGGAGGGGAATGGTGGGGTCCTGCCTGCATTGGTCACTCCTGGATGTGTGTGGGGAGGCAAGTTTGCAGGTCTGGTCCATGTGTGAATATAACATTTTTTTTATTCATTGTGCTGTTGATGTACATTTAATTATGTCCAGTTTTGAGATACTGTTACAATTATCATTTTTATATGTCTTTTGGCCAACATATATACACATTTCTGTTGGATATATACCAAGAAGTGAAATTGCTGGGTCATAGGGTAGGTCCATGTTAAACTTTATATATTTCCAAAAATTTTTTACATAATAATAACCCTAATTTTTATATCAAGTAATGCATAAGACTGTATTAAAAATTTCAGTTAAAATAAGAATTGTAATATCTTGAAGAGGGAAAAACGCAAGCAACAGATGGGAGTATATATCCTTGATACATATAATTTACAATGTACTTACATCCAGAATATATAACCCCTAAAAATCAATAAGAAAAAATAGACAACTCAATAGAAAAATGGGCAAGAGTCTTAAACAAATACTTCAAAGAGCAGGATGCCCAAAATACAAATAAATATAAGATGATATTCAATTAATACTAAATGAGATATCACTAAATACTCAGCACAATGGATTAAAAAATTACAATACCAAATATGTTCTTGTGTTTAAAGTGTGGTTTATATAAATAGCATATAATTGATTTGGGTAATTATTTTGTTCTTTTGTTTGTTTGTTTCTCTGCTTTTTAAAATCTAATTTGGTAGTCTCTATGTTTTAACTGAAGAGTTTAATCAATTCATAAAATTATGGCTATGATCAAAATATTTAGAACATCTATTCCTTCTCCTTTAGCTCATTCCTGATAATCCTTCACCTCGTATGTTTGTTATAATCTTTCTAAGATCTTATTTATTTAAACATAAAGCCCTTCAGAATATCTAATCTTCCTATTAAAAGGAGAATACTATTATCTCCCATACGGTTGACCTTTAGCTTGTTCTAAAATATTGATGTTGCCCACATTGCTGGAATGTATATCCTTTTGTATGTTTCCTGGTGACGCATGTTAGAGTTTGCTAAATTATAATCAAGAGAAGAATAACTGAGTGTATAAACATTCTATTATATTTGATATTATTTTGTTCTCCAACGTAGTTAAATCAAGTTATATTATCATCCATGGTATCTTTGGGAATTTATATTTCTCTACTTCTCCAACACTTGATATTGTGAGTTTCTTTCAACTTCTGGTTTGAAATAGTGTTAATTACCTGATTTGGCTTTAATTTGCATATATATGTGTTTATTAGCGATGTGCAGCTTCTTACGTTTATTGGCCTTTTGTGATTCCTTTTAAGTGAGTTACCTATTCATATCTTATTATCTTGTGCCAATTTTATATTGGCTAGCTTTCCATTTACACATTCATGTGTAATTTTTATTATATATTCTTGATTCTCATCCTATATACTTTACCATGTTTATTCTATTGTTTCGTGTATAGAAATTTTCAGGTTTTGTTTTCATTTTTTAAAAAAATTTTGAGTCATTTGTTACATTATTGGTATATTTTTAATCTTTGAATGAATCCTTCTCTAGCTTCCTTTTTCCTATTTTTATAAATTTTGAGAGTTCTACCACTCAGTTTAAATATATGCAGGGATTTTCCACCAATAACACTTTTATTTTTCACAAAGATGATTTGTCAGTCTCTTAAGAAATGTACAGGTAATTTTAAAAAGGATTTCTTTGGTTTACTGTAATAACTTTAAAATATAACACAAAAAGGATATCATTTGAACTTAATGGATGAGAGATTCAAAAGAAATTCAAACTGTATATGAATATAAATGCAATATAAATAGAAAAGCACTAACAGTTTTACCCCATTGAACATCTATGATTTACTCACAATAGCACTAACCCATTTATGGGAATATCTGCCATAGAATAAGGGGAGATGAACAATCACCATAGATCCCTCTGTCATTTTTCAACAATCATCATGACACATCAAAAGCTGGACCTATTGGTTGATGTGACTGAGATATCTCAATAGTCAGTTTGGATCAATGATTGGCAATTTAACTTATGGATAAGTCATTTTTGTATGGCTATACCATAATAGAATAAAATAGTCATTTATTTTATGGCTGCATACAAATTTCCATTCATCCTGCTACTCCTATGGTCAGAACTAGTATCTCCACATTGTAGCAGTAGTAGACATGTCTAAAATGTGTGTTGAGACTTATTCATTTCAGTTGTCTGAATAGATGACAGTATGATTGATTAATAGTGATTATCAATTTGCCAAACAAATAGAGTAATGAAGTTCTCTGCTTTCCTGGAAGATGGATGTACTTACTTTCTACTAAAGTGACATTCCTAAATGGTCTCTACATATATATTTGGGAAATTAAGCATTTGTTTAAACATTAAAAGTAAAATGTTCCGCTCATCAGGAGCTGTTTGGTGCTCCAGAAAGAAAGATAGGGCTACTGGTTTCTACTTACAAAAATTACTGAATTCTGTCAAATGATTCATTTGCGTGCCCAAAGGTACTTACTGTCTTACATAACACTATATAAATTGAGCAAAATATTGCTAATTCTTGTCACTGACACCATGAAAAGAAAAGGCTAAAGAGTTTGGAATTTCTTAAAAAGCCTTTTAAGTCAGTATTTTCTTTTTAAAGCATTTTAAAGAATCCAATGTAAATCTAGCCTCATGGTAGAAAAAAAGAAAAGTCTCTGTTAGTAATGAGTATGGAATATAGCAGAATCTATTCCTGACATAAGGGTTTTTTTTTTTTTTTTTTTAATCTTTGGAACATTGATGTTAGATTTTATCCACAACTTTTCAATTTTTTTGGCCTCTACCCCTGTTGTATAGACAGATGTGACCAGCACACAGAAGGTGATTCTGTTCTGGGCTAGGGCAAGGCAAAGAGCAATGGCTGTTCTGGGCTGTGGCTTTGTGGGGGAATAAGCAGTTTGATTTCAGGACAGATAAGCTTATTTCTCTTGTTTCCAAAACTTAAGATCCCAGACTAATGTATTATAAATATTACCCTACGTTTTCCTCTCTCTCTTCATTTTCTCCTCTAATTATGAAGGATATCTAAATAGTAGAATTCACAGAGATAGTCTTCTAACTACATATGTTCAATAAGGCAAGAAACCTAAGCCTTATAGTGTTCATTTGTTCACTTATTCTTTAAACATGTACTGAGTTTGGAAATTATTAGAAATAGAGTCGGAGAGTGGGCAAAACAGGTGAGAGTAATAATCTATAGTCTGACACTGGGGGAAATAGAGACAAAGTGTTCTTAGACCTTGGAATCATACACTGTTGATCTGAAAGGGGGCAGAGGACTTAGGGTGTTTGTAAGAGAAGCCTGGTACTGTTACAGTAGTAGTAAAGCAGTACTCTGGCTGAGGTTCTGTTGTAGTCTGTGGATTCTGGTATTGTGGGAAGCCACGTTTATTTGTTTTGGTTTGGTTTAATTTGGTAAATATTCTCACATTCCTGTGGCCTTGGGTAAATTTCAGCTGGAAGCAAGACTACAGCACATCTTAATCCATGAGTACAGGTTCAGGAGGCCACATTAATACCCTGACAAGCACTGTAAGTAAAACAGAGCATGCTTACCATTCTGGAGGAAATTCTGGTCTAGTGGTGGGAACTTTAGGCGAACAATCACAAAATATGGCATTACATTAGTAGTAGAGAAAGTATGATTCCGAAGGCAACCTAGAGAAGGTCACAACTAATTCAATTTTGGGGAAGTTAAAAAGCATAATCCAATAGGTGACATTTGACCTTGAAGTATTGAAGGATAAGTAGGAATTTTCTAGGTAGCAAGAAGTAGAAAGGGAATAGAGTTGCTGAAATAATGCCATAGGAGAAAGGTGCACACATAGGCAAAAAAAGCTTTCCATCTTCTTAATCCTTGGCTTTATTAGAACTTGAAATGTAAGTAAGAGCCCTCTTTGGGTTCTTATTTTCTTTTATGCTATTCTGTAAGTTGATGTATGTGCGGTACCAAATGGAGTTTGTGCTCAAAATTTCCTGATCCATTAATCTTCAGGTGTTTTTCACATTTTCCATTTGAGTGACTACAGTAGACCCATTGACCTCTCAAAAGGTTGGTAAGCCAAAGAGAAAACAGCAGCACACTCCGTGAATGATGAGTATTTATAGAAAAGTGCAGCTCACTTAGAGTAATTACTCAGGGAAATCAGGAGCAAAGAATGGACAGAATGCCCATCGTTTATTAGCTTAGAATACAACCTGGTGTAATCTATGGATAATGGATAGAGATGACTTTTTAAAGTAAAACCTTTTGCCTTAGTGATGCAAACCTCTGACACCAGGGCCTGCGTGTGTGCTGAATCACTCAAATTGTGGCTCAGTGCCTGAAACTCAATTTCTATTGTTCAGTGTCCTCTAAAGTATGTTCTTTCTTAGACTCAGCTTGTTTTGGCAGAACTGTGCCTTATTGAATTTTGCCTGATTTGCTCTTCCTTTTGGGTCTGATCAAAGTTTCCTATGCTTTTCAGCACCCATTTGTTTCTGCTTGAAGGGAAGAGCTTGCTTAGTTAGCTCAGTTTAATTTCCTCTCTGGGTTTTCCACAGTGTGTTTCTTTATTGCAAGAACTCTCGCAGATAGAAATGTGACCTCTTGAGCATGTACTAACAATAGCTCTTGTTAACTTTCTGATAGTAGCTAGCCCATCTAAAGCTTTTACTATTTGCCAGACACCATCCTAAATACTTTTGATGAATTAACTCGGTCATCTTTGTAAATGTTAAGGAAGCAAATATTATCATTATTATCCCCCATCTTGCAGATAAAGAAATAGAGGAACGAAGAGAATAAAGATCTTGCCAAAGCTCACAGTTAGTAGGTGGCAGAGCTCTAGTTCCAATCCACTTGTCTGTGCTTCTAACTGCTATAGTCTATGGCCTGCCATTAAAAAAACTAGGGACTTTGTATGAATTAGTGTTCTCATTGCTCACAACATTCACAGAAGGTGGGTGCTTTACTTTTAATTTTGTTTATCAGAGAGCTGAGGTTCATAAAGTTATATAACTGGCCCAAGGACATACAACTAATAGCTGGCTGAGATGTTTCGATCGCAAATGTCTCTAATGTCAAATCCCTTGCCTTAAACCACCACACTGGGCACAGCAAAGCTGCTATCTAATGCTCCGTTCTCAGATCATTCCTTCTTCCCTGAGTGATCTCATTCTGGCTCATGGCTTTAAATAGTTTCTATTCTGATTATTTCCAGCTATGCCTTTTTCTCTTAGTCTCACATTCATGTTTTCTGGGTGTCAGCAAATGTTTTCTATACAGGCCCAGCTAGTAAATATTCTAAAACTTCCAGGTGATGGGGTATGTCTCCAATTGTGTGAGCAAACTGAGGGCAGGAATTAGGTCTTATTCATCCTGATCCCTGGTGCTTAGGAAAAAATCTGACAAATACATTCAGAATTTACTTTTTAGATGAATTAATAAATGAACATAAAACATCATCTTTGAAAGGATGAGGCTGAAATTCTCACTTATAGAAACCTTTTCCTGACCTACTTCCTAATGTACATTAATTGCTCAGTGTAAGAGGAGAGGTTTTTCTCAAAATCCTAATATCTTCAAAAGAAAAGTGTTCTCTCTCCTCATTCTTAAATTTAATACTTTGAAAATAAAATTGTATAAAAACATATGTGATGATTATCACTGTTGGTATTAATTTTGATGTGCATAATCAATTAGTATAGTATTTGGAGCCAGACAGAGTTGGATTCAAGTAGTAATACTGTCCCTTGTTAGTTCTATGTTAATATCATTTAAGCTGTCTCAGCCTCAGTTCCCTCCTCTGTAAAAGAAGTATAATATCATAAATAATGTAAAAGATCATATAGTGAGGATTAAGAAATTTGCTCAAAATAATGTAGTGTTTTAAACTTCTAGTTGCTCAATTAATGATAAATATTGTTCTCTTGTTTAATTAGAATAATTTTCTATCATCTAGGCATAAGAAATTATAAACATCATACCAAAATAGTGTTATGATGTTACCGTTCAAGTGGTTACTATCAAACATTGATGTGATCCATAATGACTCATGCCAAAGGCAGATTTCCAAGTAGTCTCTTGAAGAGAAACCAGTTCAGATCACCCAACCAAGGCATTTATTGAGTCAGGTGCTTTGCCAGGCACTGGGGCAAATTAAGAAGCAGCCCTTGATTTGAGTAGCATGTCATTTAGCTAATAAGACAATATACCTCAAAGAATAGAGAATATTGTGAATTCTACTCAAATTGCTAAGTTAAAAGAAAATGTGATCTAACATCACAGAAGACTAAACTCACCTATCAGTAAAAGTCTTCAAAAACTCCCTCCTTTCTTTACAATCCCTGTCCTGGAATATTATCTATTATTTTATTACTAAACAGTTAGAGAAGGATGTCAGATGGTATTGAGGAATATATTCCTCCTCTGTGTTCCCAGTACCAAACACAGTGCCTGGCATAAGCTAATTGTTCAATAAAATAGGTTGAGTAAATAAATGAATGAATAAAAAAGTGCTCAGCACAGAACACAGAAGGGATGTAGTATTGTAGTAATATTGATTGACTCTCTTCTTCCCTTTATACTAAATACTTAATTTCATTATCCACAACTAATTCTTGGAAGAAGAAAAGTAACCACATGAGCACCGCCTTTATCACAGCATAAATCCCAAGGGGATACTGGTACAAGTTTAAGTAGGTTACCTTACCAAACCTAAGGAGGAAAATAACAGTAGCTGAAATAAATACTTTGCCAGAGCCATCAATTCTTAATTGGTGCAAAATTTTATTTGGAAGCAGTATGATTTCTTTTAGACCCTAATCCTAAAGGCTACTTCTATTCAGGTGAGTGCTGCTCAAATTGTAATGTGCAAAAGAATCACCTCAGTATGTTGTTAAAAGGAAAAATCTGATTCTGGAGATCTACGGTGGCTCCAAGATTCTGCATTTCTCACAAGTTCTCAGATGGTGTTGATTTTGCTGGTTCAAGGACCACATTTTAAACATCAAGGGCTTGGCCATCACCCAGGGTATCTCAGGCTCTTCTCTTTACAGAATTCATTGCTGGCTATTCAGGCATCACTATCCCCAGCTCCATTAATTTCAGAACCAACCCGGGTTGAAGTTCATGTACTTGCTGCAACAAAGTAATTTCTCACAAAGTCTGTTAGTCTATGGAGCTCTTTCATTTTACCTGAAAAATGCCACAGAATGAATGGAAACTTAGGGGGTTTTGTTTTTGTGCCCCTCCCAGAAGATATTATATGTACACAATGTTTGGCCACATCAATATCATAATTATTCATTACAGATCATAATCCTCATGGGAATGATGAGTGATCGCTTGAAAACCATAGGGAGTCTTAGAATTCTTAGCAGACCTCACATAGCCAACTTAGCCACAAAGAGGTCAATTATAATCCTGTAATATTTTTGTATTGCATCAAGAATGAGTGTTATATAAAAAAATGAATGAGGGTTATAAAGAAAGTAGTTAAGTCAGGTCTGAATCTACATGCCTTTAAACTGCAATTTTCTCAGAATTTCCTTCTATAAATAATTCTCTAGCTATAAGCTAAGCAATTTTATCTATCAAATTTTCAATGAGTCTTAGAATATAACTTAAAACACATATATTTAAAACATTAATAGTTTACAAAAATACTCTTGGATTTTAATCAAAATATTAATAAATTCTATATTGAATTTTTCCAGTTTTATTCCAACATATTACTTGGTATTATCCTTATCACTGAAGATACAGTATGTCATTATGTTGAACATTTTGTCATTTGACAATGTGTTGATATATTTTAGAAAATAATTCTAATGCACAATGCTAAGCATTTTATAGGGCTTGAAATAACTTGTGTCATGAAGCACCAAAATAAAAAGCTATTTAACCATTACCTAGAGAGAAATAGAAAGTTTTTAGGAAAGTACATGGTCAAGATGCTTTGGAGAGCATAAATATGAACTTTTGTGTGTTCTATAGTTATTTATTGTCTAACAATAATGTGTCCTTCCCAAATAAGGATTTTAACAAAGAATTTGTTGCTGAATTTAACAAGAAAGACAATTAGGTCCAGCCCTCAGAAAAGATGCTAAAACTTTCACTTCCTTAAAACCCAAAAGATCTCAGGTCACCAACTGCCCAAGGGAAAGACAAAATATAAAAATGTCAGGCCAAACTTTGAACTGTAGTTTAAAGAAACTAAAAAATAAAAGTGAGGATGGAAATGGGCTTTCTTTCTTTTCTCTTCTTCAAGCATTTTTAGATCTGGTCTTGAAAATATTTAAAGAGACTGCCTTACGTCATAAATGAAAGATGCCTAAAGAAAAATAGGGAAACACATACTACATCATGCTAAAATAGCAGATGTTTACAAAGGTTTATCTAGGGCATTGCAAAAAATCATGCACTCAGCTTTCTGAGAAGAAACAGGCAATGATTGAGCAAGTGAAAGACCAGCTGATGCTGGGGGTGGGGGATTGTGGTATTTATATTCTTGGTCTTACTTTGCCAAAAAGTAAAATAATTCTTGATAAAGTCTGCAGCAGACAGGGTAGGCTATGTTATGTTGCAGAAACTCTCTCTTTCTCTTCCCATTTTCCCCTTCAGAAAAGTGCTTTAACCTAACACAATATTTAATGGGTATCTGGGTGGCTTTCCAGATACCCATTTAAGACTGATGAAGACTCCATATTCCAGGCTGTCTTTCTCCTGCAGCTCTTGTAAACAACATATGACTCCAGACTGATGAGGGAAGAGAGGGCATGAAGAACCTTATACCAGCTTTTAAATGATTTTACCTGAAAGTTACAAAATCATTTCTATCCACACTTCTTTAGTTGAAGCAAATCATAGGGCCACATCTACCTTTAGAGATCAGTCGGGTTTAGCTCTCTTGTGTGCCAGGAATTGATGTCAACCACAAAGTTCTATGTATTCATAGATCTCCTGATTCCTTCTTTGTTTTCCTTCTACTTGTCACTTTGAGGCCTTTTGATCTCTCACTTAGACCATTGTTTCAGCCTCATCCACAAATACCTTCCTGGGTGCCACTTCCTCAGCCTTGTTCATCTTGCACACAGTCACAAAACAAGTTTCCCTAAGTGAAAGAGGTTTCTGTTCAACCTCTGACCCAAGTCATCTATTATTTTCCTACTGGCCTACCTCCTAATGTTTCATGATACTGAAGAGTTAAATGTGCTTGAGACTCAGTGGAGAAGCAGACATCTGAAATCAACCTCATCCACTGTAGGTGGGAAAACACTGTGGAGAAACATTCAGGAAAAAGCTTAACCTATCTGTGAATATAATGATAGTCAGAATGTGGTATTCATCCAGACAAGCAGTTGGCATTAACACCCAATGAAAGACATATGAGTCTCATTTCAGTTAGGCAGACCATGAGCATGGGAATTTAGAAGCATTGACTATGAATAGATTCATGCAGGCAGATATCAGCGTGGAGTATAGTCTCAAATATAAAATCTGGGGCCCAGAAGTAGACTTCAGTCACTGAGCAATGTTGACAGATAGGTATCTGTGCTGGGGCACTGAGGCATGACAGGTAATGAAGGTGAGGACACATGTTAGAGAAAACAGGACTTAGAGAAACAGTCATCTACAAGGCAGTGGCTTTTAAACCTTTGTTTGGTATTTTAAATAAAGCATTCAGAACCTTAATATATGAGTCAGGTGACAGTAGAGCTACTCTGGTTATAGATATAATCTCCATTTCTTCCTCCTGTAGAGTAGAAACCCCCATAGTAATTTCTCAGCATTCCTAGGGTTTCACTGGACAAGTATGTAAGTCCTGATTTTAAAGAATGTGCAGACATACCCATGTCACAGCTGAGCTGGGGTCTTAGGAGTGGGAGAGAGGCACAAGGTCAGATGAGCATCCACAGATAACAAAAACTGACCTGTGTTGCACTGAAATAATTATATGATGAACCAGACCAAGCTTTTTAACTACATTTGACGCAGGTTGGACCTATCTGGAGCAGAAAGAGCCTATGGGGAGATGGGAAGGGACTTGGATGTGGGGAGCACCAATCTCTTCTTCCTTTTTTCTGTCCCCATAGACGAAGTGTCCCTACTACAATGGAAAGCATTAGTGCTACGGATTTCAGTCCCTGACATATTTTCAAGAACTTTGCTTCTGAACATCTTCCTCTCCTGCATTACCAAAGTCTTCCTCTAGATAGAACCATTTCTTTTATGAGCATGATTTGTGGTGCCCCCAAACAACTACAATGGTAACATCAAAGATCACTGATCACAGCTCACCATAACCTATACAATAACAATAATAATAATAAACATTTGAAATATTATCAAATGAGGGTTATAAAGAAGTAGTTAAGTCAGGTTTGAATCTACGTGCCTTTAAACTGCAATTTTCTCAGAATTTCCTTCTATAAATCTCTAGCTATAAGCTAAGCAATTTTATCTATTAAATTTTCAATGAGTCTTAGAATATAATTTAAAACACATATATTTAAAACAATGGTTTACAAAAATACTCTTGGATTTTAATCAAAATATTAATAAATTCTATATTGAATTTTTCCAGTTTTATTCCAACATATTACTTGGTATTATCCTTATCACTGAAGATAATTACCAAATGTGACAGAAAGAATTACCAAAATTCTGTGAGAATTACCAAAATGAGAATTACCAAAATGTGACACAAAGACATGAAGTAAGCATGTACTGTTGAAAAAAATCGTGCCAATGGACTTGCTTGACACAGGGTTGCCAAAAACCTTCAATTTGTAAAAAAATGAAATATCCACAAAGTGCAATAAAGAGAAGGGCTATAAAGTGAGGCATGCTTGCATTGAGTACTACCATCAGTCTCTGTGTCCAAGCAGAAAACCTAAATATGACCTTAAAGTATCACTCCCTTTCTCTTTCCCTTCTCCCACCCTCTAATTCACTGATATATATTACAGATTGTATCATTAAAATAGATTTCAAATCTGTTTATTCCCTTCTACCTCTACTATCATCCTGGTCTCGACAATGGGGATTTCCCACCAGCACCATAGTCTTCTACTCGCCTCCCAACTTTCATTCTTGTTCTACACAAATCTAATCCCTAATGAGTACCAAGAGATCTTAAAATGTAAATTTTTAAAAATCCCTTAATTCTTTGCTTAGAAATCCAATTTCTTTCCAGAGGCCAAGAGTACAGCCCTCCTAGCCCTCTCTGCAAGCCATCAATCAGGGATATCGCCCTTCTCCACTCTTTGTACTCTGGCCACATTCACTCTCAGACAGTGTTTAAAACACTCCTGATTCTTTCCCACCTCCAGCCTTTTGCAGCTGCTGTTCTCTTGTCTGGAGTGCTTTTGACTCAGCTCTTCTCATGGTTCATTCCTTTTCATGTTTCAGGTCTCAGCTAAAATAACCCTGTCAGACTTTTTAAAAAATCCCCCGGCACTGACCTGGGGGCTTTGCACATAGTATGCATCCAATGAATGATTGATGATCAATTGAATCTATCCTCGATGCATAGCTCCTATGCAGTGGCGTAACCTTTAGAGTGTCTTAAAAATCAAAATTGTTATCTAAAATAAGGTGCTGCCAGTCCTGTTATTCTCTATTATTGAATTGCATTAATTTCCTTGATGGCACTTAGTACAACACATGATAATTTGGTTGTGTCTGTTTGTTTGCATGAGGTCTGCCTCCCCACTTGAATAAACTTTCCATAAGAGCTGGTTCTATTATTGTTCATTACATCCTTAAGACTTATACATTTTGATAATCAATAAATACATCTCTCTCTTTTTTGTGTGTGGAAAAGGAAAGAGAATGTTTATTACTTTGCCAGCAAAGGAGGAGGATGGAGACTCCTGTCTGAAATGTCATCATCCCTAATAACAATCAGAAATACAGAGCTTTTAAAGGGTGGCCATTCAGCTTCAGGCAATTGCTGTTCAATTACATCTGATGATTCTGATCTGTCCCATCTCTGCTGAAGACAATCCTGTGACTTCCCACCCAGGACCTCCCTTTACCATCTCCTGTTGTACAAATGACAAAAGACTTACCCTGCCTCTTCCAACCACTGGCCTGAGGAAGGGATGCAGGCTTTAGTCCTCAAAGGAGTGGAGGATGTTTTAAAGAGACAGAAAATATTTTTGTAGTTTTTTCAGGCCATTCTCTTTGTTACATATTCCCCAACCCCAATATTTCTCTTCCATATCTATGGGAGGAGGGGCAACATAGTCATTGATCTACTTCCTGCTGATTTGAGGTGATGTATCAGATGGAAGTTTTAATAAATATGTTTCAAATGAATGAATGAATGGAGTGAGGTACACATGCAACACAGGTCTTGAAACACATTGTTTTTAGGATAAAGTTTCAAAGTTTCTCTCAGAGAAACCCTATTTTCTTTCTAGCCACCCTACAAGTTTATATTCACATCCCACATCCTCTGTGAAGGTGTCCTTGATCTCTCTAGTGCTGAGCTCTGTTACTTTCGCACATCATGCACTTACACTGTAGTAAGTATTGTTATTCATTGTGTGTGCATGTCTTATTCAGCCAAACCCCATTTATTGAGCACCTGTCCTGTACCCACTGGTGTTCTTGCAGCCTTTAATATGTGTTTTATTGATTTTGAGGGCAGTGAGACATCTTTAAAATCCTCCGGCATTGACCTGGAGGCTTTGCACCATAGTATGCATCCAACAAATGATTGATGATGAATTGAATCTATCCTTAATACATGGCTCCTATCCAGTGGTGTAACCTTTAGGGTAAGTGTTTTAAAAATCAAAATTGTTATTGCAATTTTTTTCTGGAACTCAAAGAAAGTGATCCAATACTTTATAAAGATTGTGAGAATTTCAGATGCTTATTTGATCAAATATTCATGTACTTTCTGGGTACATGTATACTGGCTCTGCCACTTACTAGTTATGTGACCTTAGACAAGTTTCATAACATCATCTTCCTTAAGTTTTATCATCTATATGGTATATGTATGCAGGGGATATAATAATAACTGCCCCATAGAATTGTTATGGATTAACATATGTTCACTGCTTAGGATAGTTCCTGGCATAGAATATTAGCCCTAAATATTTATTTTGAGCATCTGCTATATGCCAGACATTAGAGAGGGACAAGACACAGTCTTTTACCAATAGCTGCTCACAGTGTGTTAAGGCTGATGGTAATTAAACAGTTGATTCTGCATTATGGACCACTTCTAGGTAGTAAAGACATTTACTTCTAACACATGGTGTTTAGGGATGGTTAGCATATTAATACTAAATACCATCATCACACTGTTGTCTTTAGAAATCTATGGTAGATCATAACAATGACCCCAAATCTTTACCTTCCCTGTATCTACATCCATTACCATGTAACTCTAGTGTCTCCCACTCTGACACTGGACAAGACCATGTGACTCTATTTGACCATTGGAGACTGAAAAGTACTTGTGTGAAGGAGCTTACCCTTTCTCATGCCTCTGCCACTGCAAGACAGCATTCTTGAGTGTCGTGGGTGTGTCCACACTTTAATCTCTGGAGCCTGTGGATATGTTATGATACATAGCAAAAGGGATTTTCTTTCAGATGTAATTAAGGTTACAGCCATCAAGATGACATTATCCTGAATTATATGTATGGGTCAAATATGATTACAATGTAATAGCAGGGAGGTCTCATAGGCTGAAGTCAGAAGATGAGCAGAAGAGGCAGGGGGGAGATATAGCAGAAGGGGAAAGTCAAGAGATTTCAGGCAGGAGAAGGATTCAATGTACGCTGCCAGCTCTGAGATGTACAACCATAAGGAAGTAGATTCTGCCAACAACCTGAATGAGCTTGGAAGTGGATTCTTCCCAGAGACTCACAGTAAGAGCCTGGGTGGCTGACAGCTTTATTTCAGTGCTGTGAAACCTGGAGCAGAAAAACCAGCTAAGAAAACCCAGACTTCTGACCTACAGAATTGTGAGATAACAAATTTCTGTGGTTATATGCTAAGGCAGCAATAGAAAACTGACATACTGGCTTAGAATAGGACAGAGCTGGGTTGCCCTACTCTTCCTGGCCAAGCACAGCCCAAATGAGTTGACAGCTAGCCAACTTCAAGATGTGTGAATGTGCCCA
Source organism: Microcebus murinus (assembly GCF_040939455.1). Taxonomy (NCBI): domain Eukaryota; kingdom Metazoa; phylum Chordata; class Mammalia; order Primates; family Cheirogaleidae; genus Microcebus; species Microcebus murinus. Next base: position 131,313,116 of record NC_134104.1, on the reverse strand, counting down.
GCCAAGATCAGCAGGGCCACCTAGGCAACCACCCCAGATGCATGAGCAATACATGATAATAGTATGCCTCTGATATTTTGGGGTTGTTATGCAACACTGGGTGGCAATGGATATCTGATGTGGAGGCCAAGGCCAAGGACAGCTGGGTAGATGTTATACCTCTAACATGAAATTCTGAGAATAGGGTGTGAGAAAAAAATCTCCTATTTGATTAGTTATGATGTTGAATCATGGAGCAAGATTCTAGGGTGAGTTCCAACAGAGATACCCTCGTAAGGACAGGGGATATATGGTTCATCTGTATTATCGGTTATATATTTATGAGAATTCTTTGCATCCAAGGGGAGATGGAAGGCACTAGAGCTTCACTTCTATTATACCCTATCTTTTGTTCTGTTTTCTGAGTGGCCTAGTCAGTCCAAATGATCTTCACATTTTGGAAGGTTTGAATTCATAAAAGGGAAACAAAAAGTATCAGCCGAACTGATGCATTGCCACATTAATAAGTAAACAAAAAAATCCAAATGAAGTAGTTTAATACTTAGACTTAAATGAAAGAGAAATTCCACAGAGTTAAATAAAGCATAAAATGGATATTTCTATTAAGGCTATCTTAGCTGAAGCAGCTACTTTAAAAAAAAATTAATGTAATTCTGGCTTAATTTAGTTTTGTTTTATCAAGTCAGCAGAGTTAATTTTATGTCAATAAAAAAAGAAACTCAAGCTGTGCAAATCATTTTACACTCTATGTGAATTTCTGGAGGAAATACTGAAAACATACTCAAATTGCACCACAAGAACTGTGAGTACATTTCATTTTACATTAAAAAAATGTCATTTGTGTTTCTTTGAGAATAAAACAGATCCAAACAAAACAAAACAAACCTTTCTATAATTCAGTGTTTGGGACGCAATGGGTTACCAATTGAAAAAGATCCCCTCCCGGGCCCAAATAAACACTGCCGAACATACTGTTCTTCAAATCAATACTAGACTCAGCAAGGCTGAGGTTTGTGCCTGCCTGTTCTCTCTCGAGTAGTTTAAGGTAAGCATCCACACTGATTTATGAATGAAGATTTGGTTCCTTGTGGTACAACAGCTTAGATGTTATTGTGCACAACTAAAGGTGTTAGTTTTGACCTCCTGAGTGATGTAATCTGGTCTTAGAATTGAAGGCAGAATTCACTGTGAACTTGACCCCGTAGATAAATAATAACTGTTTAAAGAAACCATGCAGGAGAACTAAATGAATGCATTATATGATTTGTATACAGCACGACTTTACCTCTATAGTAGTCTCTGAAAAGAAGAAAACTCAATTAAAGTTCATATGCCATATGCTTCAGAAAGATGAAATTAAAGCTGGTCATTTGCTTTACAGATTATTTCAGTTGATTGAAATTTATCCTGGGGTGTGTGTATAAGGAGGTGGTGTAGCATGAGATTTGTTGTCTGTTGAATCTACCCATAGTGAACCAATTTTCCTCTTTATGTTGAGAAATGGAAGGATTGACCTAAGTCTTTCCAGGAAAATTATAACTCCATCATTGTCTCTGGGATGGAAAACAGAATTAGTGTTCAAACATTAATTCTATCAGCAGAATTGGGCTGGAAACTTAATAGAAAAATTTGTGCAAGTGTGTGTGTGTGTGTGTGTGTGTGTGTGTTTCCCAGCATAGAGACATATCAAAAAACTCACAAACAAGGCTGATACTTCAAACATATATTAACTGACCAAAGGAAGAAAAAAAATATTTAAAAAAACTGATACTTCCCTGTGTTTCTGTGTGGTGTCTCCTCCTACAGCTCTAGCGATCTTGTCATCTGATAAAATCTCTGAATATTTTAAAGTAATTTCCTTCAAAAGTACATGATTTATTTATTTCAAATGAGAATTAGATGATATGTTTTTAACATTATTTGCATTTTGAGTTTATTATTCATTCATTCATTGCATTCATTAGGCATTTATTAAGACATTGCTGTATTTAACGTATTTGATACGTCTAGCAGACCATTTTTCAACACCATCCTCCCTGCCATATATTTCAACATCACTTTCTGTAATAATGATAAAGTGAAAGAAATATACATATCTAACTAAGATCTGTCCTTCTCAATAAAAATATTATTACTTCTTGCAGTTTACATTCTGTTTCCACCGTTTTAAACTTTAAACATAAATAAAAACTCCAAGAGGTCAAGTGAAATGATAGAACTAAATTAACTTTAATTTCTTTGTCCTCACAATAGCCATGTTATTGTTAATTTCAAATCTAACATTTAAATTCAGAAATCTTAGTACCACATGGGTGGGCGACGCAAAGTCCACCTGAAGTGTGTTTGGGTGCTTCCTAATGGCTATGAACTTACTCTAAAAAATGGGCACACATAGCTGAGTCTACATTTAAAGCTAAGTAATATTCCACTGATTGTATATACCATATTTTATTTACCCATTCATTTGCCAATTAATATTTGGGTTGTTTCCACCTTCTGGCTATTGTGAATAATGGTGTACTACTATGAACATTGGTGTACAAATATCTGTTTGAGTCCCTAAAGCAGACCAATTTTTTAGTTTGTTTTATTATTACCTTTAAATCTTTAGCATACTCATGCTATTTTCTTCACTTGTGCCCCATGCATACTCGGTTCCCCACAGTATGACTCACTGTGATACAGGGGAAATAGAACTGTTGCAGTAGGCAGGAGACTCAAATCTTTGCACCAACTCTATGGCTGTGTGATCCTGGATGTCACTTACAGCTCAGTGTCAGCTGCATTATCTCCAGAATGAGATTGATGAAATCTTCTGTACCATAACACTCCAGCTTATGACTGTACCAGTGCAGGTAACAATAACTAACATCAGTGGAACATAATTCTGTTTATAAAGTACTTTCCACTTGAAGCATCTCTTTTAATCTTCATAATAATGCCGTGAGTTAGGTTTTATGGTTATTCCCATCCCAAGAGGACAGTGATCCTTACCTGTTTTGTTTATTAATGTTCCCCAAGTCCCTACTACATGCCCTAGCTCATAGAAGTCTCAAATATTTTGAGACTTGCATTTTGAATGAATGCATTTTTCAGATGATACAAATGGAATTGAGAGAAGTTAATTATTTACCTTGAATCCTTTACCCAGTGAACAGTGACTGTTCTAGAACCTAGTCTTCTAATTCCAATTTCTATGTAATTTTACCACTCCGTTTTGATGTACACCATTGTGCTCTAGCTGTATGAGCAAATGTTTATTACTGATGTATCTTTCATATTCATTATCTCATCAATTTTTACACACACACCCCAGTATAATATTTGGCATTCCTGTTTTATAGATGAGGGAAATGAAATTCAGAGAGGTAAAACAGCTTGTCCTAATAATAGGACAAGCAGAGTAGCAGAGCTGGATTTAGATCCTGGGCTTCCAACTCCAGAGGGAGGATCCATAAAGAAATGATAAGAATAAGCAGGTGCTGCTATTTGCATAAAAGAAATTTTAATTTAGCCTTAAAAGAATTGTTAGGATAACTTTAGCAAAGTTATGGAAACACTGAGGAATAAGCAATATTTTGACAGGAAATGAATGGGTCTAGCTGTTGAAACAATAAGAGACTAGAATTGCTCCAAATGTTCAGGGCTGAGGCAGTAAGTATTGAGTGGATGGAGGTTGGGAGGGGAGTTTTTTTTAGTGTTTCAGGCAAGGCCAGCAGTTGCTCTTTGGTTCAGGTGTCTTTACTTAGGTTTACAGAATAAGGCATTTAATTTCATTAATTCACCAAGGTGTAACCAATCCCTGCAAGCAAATACATACTAAAGAAATAAGAGAATGACTCATAAATCAGTTATTTCACAGTAGGGAATCCACTTCACCTGAGACCTGTTAGGACCTGGCATGTGATGGAGAAGATTGTGGTAGGGGGGTTGGCAAGCATCGATGATGAAGGTTATTTCAACTCAGGAGATACATGTGTTTTCTTTCCCCATGTTAAATCTCATCAGAGAGAACTGATATTCTTTCTGGCTAAAGTAAGCCGATAAATTCCTATTCCAGACTCTAGAATTCTCTATCTAAAGACCTGAAGCCAATCATTTAAAAATATCATCTCCTATAGCCACTATAGGGAAAATACTCACTCCTACCCATCTTTTTAACACCAGGGTGGCGTCTTCATCTGAACATGCTTTCTTATGTTATAATCTTAAAGTTTATAGTTGTAAAACCACTTCAGAGCATTGGGTTGGGAGTAAAGAGATAAATGTTTAAGTATCAGTTTTGATAACAATTAGACAGTAAACTTGAGCAAGGCACTTCCATGGATAGGCCTGAATTTCCTCATCCTAATACACCAGTGCTGGAGTAAATGATAATGAAGATCCCATTCTGTTCTAATCAATTCTAATATAGAGGATGTCCCACAAATCTCCATACAAAGGAAAATTTTGTAAAAATTATTTTATAAATAAAATTTATACATTTTTTATATTTTATTTAGCTACTATTTCTCATTTTCCCTATGTATGCTAACTTTTGTGGACACCCTGTACTTAAAAATGCTATTGGTACATATTTGTTTTTATAGTGAGTACCTATAAGTGGCTCTCAATTGTATCTTGACTGCCCAATATCTATTCACTTTGCCACTTGGCTTAGTTGGAAGAGGGGAGGAAACCTAGGGGAATCTCACTATTCCTTATTTAGATTTTTAATATATCCTCTTGTTTTCAACCCAATACCCCATTCATGTTTTTTACTCCTCCTGGTGGTTCATCAAAGGGACACTTTCCAGGGTCCTGACTGGCATCCATCTCCCACAGTCCTTAGGTGCTCATATTCTATGCCCTGTTAAGTGAGATGACACTCCTATCTCTTCTTCCCAGTCTCCTCAAACTGCCGGACATCCATCCTCTGCTCCTTTTCCCCTCCTGTTTTCATTTTCCTTGCTAGTTATATTTTCAGAAATGTCTTTCCTGTCATTTTAATGGGGTTTCAGGAAGTAATGATGATAAACACATGTATTCAGTTTGCCAACTTTAACCAGAAATTACCTTTGTAATATTTGATTAAAGACATGAAATGGAAAAGGTTTGGGGAAATTATTTTGGCAGGTGTGTGTGAATAAGGGAGTGGTATAGGTAGGAAACCAGAGCCAGAGAATCAAAGAAGTCTGTTTCTGTAAGTGTAATGTAAGGGAATGAGAATAGGGGTTTCCTGAGGAGAACAGCTTGAAGCAGAAAGTTATATTTGTAGGAAGAATAAAGTAAGGTTTAAGAACTTTTAAGATTCTGAATAACCATGGTCAATAGGGAGAGAAATTGAAGTAAGCTCCGTGATTTCTAGCTAGTTCAGTGTAGTTAAGTTAGGGTGCAGACTGTGTTGGTGTTTAATGAAGCCAGGCTTAAGTTGTTGAAAAGCTTCACTCTGAAAGGGGAGGAAAACCCACTAGGGCAAGAATTAAAGGCATGAGACTTCAGAGAAGGTATTTACTTTTGTTTTGAGGTGTGTGAGACCTGACTTGAGCATAAAACCAGTGAAGAATGGAAGATGATGGTATATGGGAGAAATTGGGTTATGTGTGGAAGGACTCCTGGTTAGCCAACCCAGAGCTCTTCCCAAAGTGGGTACTTTGGTACAATAAAGGATGATTTGCCTATGGGATACATTCTGCATTTGATGGTTGCATGCTTATAACAGCCTTGACACACACACATCCAAACACTTGGAATAATCTTACTTTTTCCTGGCTGGTTACCTTTGGGTTTGCCATGATAGTGTGTCCAAGTCACCTGCCTGCTGCCCCAATAATTAGTACCTATTGTTAAAATGATCGGAGGTACTTAATTAGGTGCTTACAACTAGTTATACATCATATAACCTATATTTCTTGCACATGAACTCTGCTTCTTTATATAGATTTTTGATGGGACAGTTACTGATTTTCCTTCATTCTTAATGAATCCAAATTCAGGATTTGTGCAATACGTGACATTTATTAACTATCCCTGAGCACATTAGTTCCAAGGTTATAAGTTCCAACTATTTGCTAAATCCTACTCTCCCCATGTTCTGAGTGTTTAACTGATTGCTTTCACAGCCCCAACAAGCTTTTCTGTAGTTTAGGATCTGCATGTATTTGGCACTTTATTTTGTGTCTAGACAATCCATTCATATCTCAGGCTCTTGCTTCATTTTAAAAAACCACTTGAAAACTTTTTCATAAAATTACAGCATTTTGTGTGTGTGTGTGGTTACAGTTACATTCTGGCTGCTTCCAGCTTTGGGGATTACTCCTTTGCCCTTTTCCGGATTCCTGTGAAAGAATACCTTTCTCTTGACATCCACGTATTCTAACTTTAGAGGTGGATTTTTTAGGGCTATGTCTCAGATGTTTCAGTGGGAGCAAGGTGTTTTTGGTAGTGTCATTCTTATTATTTTAGGCAACTTTGCACTTTGCAGGATCCTGTTTTGTCAGCTGCTGCTGTGTGGATATTCGCAAGAGCACTGTGTCAGCAGGGTCAGAACATTAGCATACAAAAATTAAGAAATAATTTCTGAGGGGAAATTTGGTACATACAAAGTTACTTATTGTGGAAGCTTTTTTTCAAGAATGAAGAAGTATTATCAATCTAGAGAGAATTAAGTACCAAGTATATAGTAGCAAAAGGTGTTCATAATGCTGATGGGCAAAACATCCACAGTTTGTAATGGAGAGGTTGGGAAGGACAGAAGTGAAAACACATTGTAGTCAAAGAACTGATTAGGAATGACATAATAAATAAATATAAAGAGCGTGTGTTATGATTTGAAGTGAACAGATAATACAGATAGGAGACAAGGAAGTAGCTGAGTCAGAGTACAATAGAAATGGGGTGAAATAAGTAGCACATTGATTCATATTCTATTAGTTTTTTCCCTTGGGATTTTCAAGGAGTGAATTTGTTCTTATTGGTGGGTAATTACAGTTGAAAAATATTGAATTCCAGATTGCTTACATAAGGGATAGAAAAGAGAATTATAAATATTTTATCTTCTGAGTTTGAAGGAGACTATATATGGTGTGGTTTGAGAGCAAACCAAAAGACTTCTGGAGGATTTTTAAAAAATGTATAATTAAAGGAATTTCAAAGTAAGGTTAAATGATCAGACCCTGAGGGATTCATCATTTTCCAAGTTTTCTGTCAATGAAGAAGTCTTGAATAATTTATTTCTATTGTACATGATATTTTGAAAAATGGTGTCCATGAAGCAAAAATGTTATGAAGTAATAATTCATGCCTTTCCTCTTTATATTAAAATCTATGGACACAAGAAACAGCAGTCAGAATTACTAATGACCATGAGGGAAACTGAATAACTAACTACCTTGGGTTAATATATTACAGCCCATGGTGGTTTTAGTCAGTTTGTACATACCAATCTTGAAAAAATTAGCAATTTTCATTAAGTTCTCTGAAACACTGAAAATAAATTCTCAGACCCTTATGCTTCTTTAAAGCCATCTGGATATCTGAGCAGCTAGGCTTGGATTCACAACCTTCCATGTCGCCCTAGATGGAAAGGATGCTTTGAAAGTGATGTGAAATTTAAAGATGAAAATAAAAAAATCTCTCCTGTAATTCTGTTCATAAGTAGAGTTTTTTTGTTTTTTTTTTAAGTAAATCTTTCAAACAGAAGCTTGGAAAAAATCTGAATTGTTGGCCATATTTCTTATAAAAGCCTACAAAAGCCTAGTAGGTTTTATTTTTTCCTCTTAACCGAACTTTGAAGGTGTATGTGCTCTGAGAAGGTTTTTGAAGCACCTGATTCTTCTTGCAAGGTTCATTTTTATAAAGTACCCTGTCAGTTAAGCTAGAGGTACCAAAGAAAAGAAGTGGAGAAATATTATTTTTTGCCTGATAATAAAATGACTCTGTGGAATATGTTGAGTTGAAAAAATTATAAGAATGCTGGTGGATCAGAAATCATAGATATATGGAGGAATCAAGGAAAAGAAGCCATCAGATGTAATTTAAAAGGAAACTGGATTGGCAGATGAAAGTAGGTGTCCAGAAAAAATGTGATTAAAAAAGATTACCTGCTATATAGGTAGACCCTGCAATATCTTATTTTAGTCCTGCCATAATACAGTGAGTATATGTGTGTGTGCTTAACCACTTCGATACCAGCATCTACTATAGTCGATAGCCACAGATGAACACACACAGCGATTTTAGCTGACATCCATGATGACTTTTCTAATTTTTCGATTATTAAAATTGTGAACATTTAAAAATAACATAATGAAAACATATATGTATATGTTACCTATTCTGATTTACATCACAAGTAAAGCTGCCTGTAAAGTAAAACAAGCTTTCAGGGGGGTGCCGATCAAGATGGCGGACGAGAAACACCGCCAGAAAGAGTGTCTCTGTGGAAAGGACAGATTCTAGCAGAAATTGGAGAAAGGAAGCAAGAGGGCGAGCATACAGCAGCCGAGGGCCGGAAGTAGGGTTACCTGAGACCCCGGGAGACTCCACGGGAGGAGGCTATGGAGGAGAACTGGAGGCTGAGACCGCCGGAGCGGCCCGGAGACCAGCGGCAAGGGTAGGTGGATAAATCACCTTTCCCCTCCCCTGCATTTGGGACTGCTGGTGGGCTCCCTAGTGGGTGGAGAGACCTGCGGACACCAGCCCAGAGACGGCCGCCGCCAGCTAGCAGTGAGCCTGTAGCGGACGCGGCACCAGACTCCCAAATCCCTCCGGGCACCTCCATGTGCACATTCCTGAGCCGCGCGGCAGGCGCTATATTGCCTCCTCCTCCACTCAGCCAACCCTACCCGGGGCTGCCCAGAGAGAAAATACAGCCACCAGCCAGAGGCACCTCCAGGGAATGGGACCTTCCCTTTTGGGACCCTACAGCTGACTAAGGGGAACTCAGACTGTGAGCTTCCTACCCGCCAGCCCTCCCAGGTGTTCCCAGGAGAACGGTGCCGACTCAGAGGCTGAGAGACATAGACACAGCTTGGGCTCCCCATGGGTGAATTGGGACCAGAACTTCTCTCCCTGGTGGGGATACAGTTTGAACTCTGGGACCCAGAGGTCGGACCTGCAGACCAGATCCCGTGCACCGAGGTCTAGAATTGCTGGGGCACAGAAGGGATATTTGTGAACAGCCTGCTGAGGTGTGTGTGCCTCCAGGGGCATATCAGCATCCTAGAGGGCAACCCTCCCCCCAAAGGGAGGCTGTGCGCCCAGCCCAGGTGGTGTTCCTGCGCAGGGAACCTCCCCGCCGGCATCACAGTCCGGGGAGGCCTGGTGGCTTGTGGTCTGGCCTGCTAGCAGAGGCCCAGGAGTAGCTGCGGAGTTGGGGAAGGTGGAAAGAAGCGAGGCCCGCTCCAGACTGCGGGTCTCAGATAGCCCCACCCCCACACCCAGACTTTCTGGCTGAGTGGGACCATTCCAGCCCCGCCCTGACAGCTTTTCCTGGAAGCAGAGAACAGAACTTTGATCCCTGCTAACCGCATTGGTGGTGCCTGAGGGCAGGCTTACCCAACCGAGCTCCGCCCAGAACAAGAGCTGATAACAGGACACAAAATCAACAGCATAGCCTGTTCCTCCAAGCAAGCGCCACCTACTGACAGAGACGGCATCCTGCACAGCCTTTTCACGGCACCCACTGACTCATTATACAGGGAGTGGTCCAATCTCACCCACAGACACCACCTAACGGCTCAGAAACTAAACAAGGTGTGTGAATACCCAAACAAAAACCTAAAGGAAAGAAACAACAACTGATCGATATGGGAAGAAATCAGCGAAGGAACTCAGGAAATATGAAGAACCAAACAGAAAACTCTCCCCCAAAGAGGAGCCCCAGCCCCCTAGAAATGGGCACCAACCCAAATCAGGCAACCAAAATGACAGAAGAGGAATTTCGTCTGTGGATCATAAGAACACTCACCGAGCTGCAACAACAACTCAATAACCAACACCAAGAAACCACAAAAAGCCTCCAGGACCTGGAAAAAGAAATAGACACAATGAAGAATAGTTTAACCGAACTCCTGGAAATGAAGAATCAATTCAGGGAACTACAAAACACAGTGGAAAGTCTCAAGAACAGGGTAGATCAAACAGAAGAAAGAATCTCAGAGATTGAAGATAACACCCTCCAACTAAATAAAACCATCACACAGATAGAGCAGAGACACAAGAGAAAAGAGCAAAGCCTACAAGAGATGTGGGATTATGTGAAGAAACCTAATGTGAGGGTCATAGGATTACCAGAAGGGGAAGAGGACAACACTCAAGGGTTGGACAAGCTATTTGAAGATATAATAGAGGAAAATTTCCCAGGCCTTGCTCAAAATCTCGATATACAAGTTCAAGAAGCTCAGAGGACCCCTGGGAGATTCAATGCAAATAGGAAGACGTCACGACATGCAGTCATCAGACTGACCAAAATATCAACTAAAGAGGCCCTTCTAAGAGCTGTAAGACAAAAGAAGCAAGTAACATACAAGGGTAAGCCAATTCGAATAACACCAGAATTCTCTAATGAGACTTTACAAGCAAAGAGAGACTGGGGCCCCATTCTCACTCTTCTGAAACAAAACAATGCCCAGCCTAGAATCTTATTCCCTGCAAAACTAAGCTTCATATATGAGGGAGAAATAAAGACATTCTCAGACAAGCAAAGGCTCAGAGAATTCACCATGACAAGACCAGCCCTACAAGAAGTACTCAAAACAGTGTTATGCACAGAACACCATAATAAAAGCTCAGGAATATAAAAACAACCAAAACCCAAAGATTAAAGGCCAGATAATACAATGGCTCAAGAGAGAAATCAAAGCAACAACATCCAACCCAACAGAATGAACAGTAATCTACCTTACCTATCAGTTCTCTCAATAAATGTGAATGGCTTAAACTCTCCACTCAAGAGACATAGGCTGGCTGAATGAATAAGAAAATACAGGCCAAGTATATGCTGTCTTCAGGAAACACATCTACCCTGCAAGGATGCATATAGACTAAAAGTAAAAGGGTGAAGATCAGTATTCCAGGCAAGTGGAAGCCAAAAGAAGCCTGGCATGGCAGTTCTAATTTCAGACGATTTAGTTTTTAAACAAACAAAAGTAGTGAAAGACAAAGAGGGTCATTATATAATGGTGAAGGGCACACTTCAACAAGAAGAGATAACAATTTTAAATATATATGCACCCAACTTAGGTGCACCCAGTTTCATAAAGCAAACCTTACTGGATCTAAGCAAATGGATTAATAGCAACTCCATAATCACTGGAGATTTCAACACCCCGCTGACGGCACAAGACAGATCCTCCAAACAGAAAATTAATAAAGAAATAATGGACTTAAACAAAACCTTGGAACAACTGGGTCTGACTGACATCTACAGGACATTCTACCCAAAATCCACTGAATATACATTCTTCTCATCAGCTCATGGGACATTCTCTAAGATTGACCATATCCTAGGACACAAAGTAAATCTCAAGAAATTAAAAAAAATAGAAATCATACCATGTACCTTCTCAGATTACAGTGGAATAAAAGTAGAAATCAACCCTAACAGAAACTCACATTTCTACACAAAAACGTGGAAATTAAACAACCTCCTACTAAATGATTACTTCATAAATGAAGAAATCAAGATGGAAATAAAAAAATTCTATACTCCTACACTGCTTGTGGGACTGCAAATTAGTTCAACCTCTGTGGAAAGCAATATGGGGATACCTTAAAGCGATACAAGTGAATCTACCATTTGATCCAGCAATCCCATTGCTAGGCATCTACCCAAAAGATCCAATGACACTCTACAAAAAAGACACCTGCACTCGAATGTTTATAGCAGCACAATTCATAATTGCAAGGCTGTGGAAACAGCCCAAGTGTCCATCAGTCCAAGAATGGATTAATAAAATGTGGTATATGTATACCATGGAGTACTATTCAGCTCTAAGAAACAATGGTGACATAGCACATCTTATATTTTCCTGGTTAGAGCTGGAACCCATACTATTAAGTGAAGTTTCCCAAGAATTGAAAAACAAGCACCACATATACTAACCAGCAAATTGGTATTAACTGAACAGCACCTAAGTGGTCACATAGGTACTGCAGTAATAGGGTATTGGGCAGGGGGGACAGGGGCGGGTATATACATATATAATGAGTGAGATGTGCACCATCTGAGGGATGGTCATGCTGGAGACTCAGACTTGTGGGGGGAGGGGGGAAAATGGGCATTTATTGAAACCTTAAAATCTGTACCCCCATAATATGCTGAAAAAAAAACAAAGAAAACACAAGCTTTCAGTGCTTTAAAGCTTTCCTAATCACACAAGAGCAAAACGGATTCATTGTCAATGCACAGCACAAACTATCGTGCAGACTATGAGTGCTGTCTTTGGGCAAGGTTTTGCAGCCAGTGAGCGCCGTACCGAAGTGGTTAAAGACGTGAAATAAATGGACAAAATGGGCTTTATTATATTCTAAGAAAGCAAAGTAACAATATATGGTTCCTTTCAAGTGAAAAGTTATTTAAACCAACAAAGGATAAAAGAAATCTGTAAAAAATTGGGCTTATAAGTATAGTCCTCCAGAAGAAATAAACTTGAAACACTTATAAATGATTACGTATTGGGATTGAAGAATGTCATGATTCCCTTAGCTAAATTTTAGCCAGTTAGCTCACAGTTGTTTATAACTTCCTGCTTTTGATACTAAGGCTAGAGGCTTGATTTCTCACCTGGGCCAGTTAGCTTAATATTAATAAAACAACTTTATAGGAGCCTAAATAGCTTTGTAGGATGGCTCCATGTTATAGTTAGACGTGAGCTCTGGGTAACAAGATGTGACCACCCCATACAAACAACTCAGAATGTCTGTACTGCTGATATACCTTGGCACAGCTGAAATTGTTGAGGGTAGACAATAACGCTGTCATAAATGTAAGAGTATGGCACCTCTCTTTTCTATTCCTTATGTAAGAAGACCTGTCTTTGGATAATGTTGTATATAAAATTCCATTGCAATATATACATATATTTTTTCAAGAAATTACTTTCCACAGAGTATACATAATTTGTAGCAGAAGCGGACAGTGCTGAGCTTTGGTGAAACACCATTCTATAATAGGTGCTGCTTGCTCATTTGATTAGTTTGTCATTTGCAACTGTCAATTAAAGTCCAAATTATATATATCTCCCTCTGTCTATCTCTCATAAGCACAGGGCTTTATAATGAATGACTAAACCTCCACAAAAGATGGAGGGCTGTAGAAGCTTCCTATACAATTAACGTAAGCATGCACAGAGGTACATTTTTTCAATATCAGAGGAGTGTCAGTCTCTGAAAAGTCTAGTGTTAAGGTCAGAGCCCTCAACACCTGCATTTCTAGTGTTTCATCTGTTGTGAATATGTGTATTTATAAAATTTAAGATTATTCAGCTTCCACATTCTTAAAAACCAAGGCACAGCTGTGGCTTCTCAGCTCTTCTGCCTTCTTTAATCTTGAGAATATCTGTATTGCCTCTCTCTGCTTCAGGATGAGGAGTAGCTTTAGAAAGTTTGAATTTTACCTAAGAAGAGACCCCATATTAAACAAAAATGAAGTACCCTGTATCTCCTGTCTGTTTCTTGCCTGTTCTCATGTTGGTTTAATATGCTTTTTCCTACATGGAGTCATTCGTTCCTGTCTCCCCAGGAGCACATGCTCTCAGCTAGGAGTTCTCAGAGCCTCATTTAATAACCCTAAATTGAGTGGCATCCAGGTATGTAATGACCATTCATTCAGTTATCTTTGTCTTTTCTATAGCAAGAACTTTGTAATGAAACGTCTGTATTTCTGAAAAAAAGAATGGGAGGGAGGTAGAAAATAATCTTCTCTTACAATTGTAGCATACTACATGGCTCACATGTTTCATTTTTTGTTTCTCTCCATAGTTCTATGAAATCAGCAAATAATTATTATTGACACTATTTTATTTGATAAAGGAATCACTGCTTGGAGACACACCTAAATTAGTAAGCAATAAAAGCAAGAACTTATAACTAAAGTCCTTTTCTTTTTCTGTGTTATACCTGTGAACCATCTTAGCAAATGCTGATTTCCTAGGAAACTTTTTATGTTCCTTTAAATAGGACATCTGTAAACACCACTGATAAGAAAGTGTAATCACTTTAAGAAGGCAGAGGAGAATGGGTCCAAAAGCCATTTCTCATAATCTCCTATTGGGGGATCATGCCAGGCTGAAAAGGCAAGGGCTGCAATTACACTTCTGCAGGAACTGTCACATTTTCAAGTGTTAATTACCTCAGTGTTCCTGAGGCCCTGAGTTACTGCTCAGCACAAGTGAAGCTGTAAAGGGTAGACAATGATGCCACCACATATTTAAGAGTATAAAGTACTATCTTTGGATAGTAATACAGATAAAATCCCATTGCAGTTTGTACATTGTTTAGGTTGTTAAGAGATTACTTTCCATATAGTATAATTTTCTATGTGCCTATTAGCATCAGCAGAAAAATATAATTATTTTTTAGATTCCTAAAAAGTATATGGAACGGAGCTTCTTCTATGTAGAAGGGACATGGAAAGCAGATATTTGTATATGTACATATAGTGAATAAACGCCTAACAAATAAGACCTAGAGTATAAGCAATGATGAGAAGGTCTTAGATGTATGACATCCACTTGGATGCTTCAAAGTATGTCCAGCATTTTAAATTCAAAATATTGCTGACTTTGTCCTCCTTTGTGTGTTTTATGGAAGTGAGAACATCAAGCCTGGCTTTTCAATGCGACTTAGCCCAATGCAGTATAGCTTCACCTGGCACAGGGCAAATCCTATAGACTATATCCTAGGGAGTGGCATATTCAAGGACATGGTGCTGCTTCATCTCAGGAATCTTAAAGTCCAGAGATCTTTATACTGTTCATTGCACTATTTGATTTTTTAAATTGTAGGCTGAAGGGTTATATCAACCGTGTAAACTTAATATGCAAATAAAAAGGGAAATTGAGATAATGAGATCTCAGTTTCTGAGATGATAAATAGACACTAGTATTTAGGGATAACACTGAATTGACACATTGGCCATATGTAGACATAAGTCATGATGAATAATGACCTTTCGTCCTTTGTGCTACATCACAGTGCTCACTCGGCATCTCCTCTCATCTGGCATCTTGAGCTGTAGTCATCTCAATGAACAGGATGCTCCAAGGGTGCAAAATGGGCTGCAGACAACTGTCCCCAGCATACAACCCATACATTGTCAGCACTGTCATCAGCACTAGCAAAAAGCGCATTTATATCAAATTGATTTTTTTTGGAATAATGAGTTTTTCACTGGGAAATTGGGAATGAAGATAACTAGAATTTTTAATCTTATATTAAGATGGACAGCAAAATTCTTTTCTAAAAATAGTTTAAGATAACCCAGTAGTATCTTTAAAACTATCTACTGGTCAGACAGACAGGTGATATAATCTTTATTATTGTTATCTTAGTAAAAGTCATAATTCGCCAAAAAGGTATGAGCACGTGCTCTTCCTTGTCACTCTTTCCTTTCCTTACATTTATATAAATGTAATGTTTTTCAAAATACTTTCACTATAGTATTTTATTTTATTCAAAGGGATCTTTTCCAGCTCTCAAAAAGAATAGCAGCAACAACAAATCCTTTCACAAATAGGTAAATAACTTCTGAAAGTGAAAAAACTACTAAATCTAGTTGAAACTGTCTTAAAAATGAGGATTGCAAGTTTTCTGTGCCAGGTGGCAGAGTGGTTCTCTAGATCCCTGCTCCTGTACTTTACAAATAGTTCTGTTTTAGGCACTGTTTAAGTCATTTACATGAGTTTTAGGTCTTTTCGTCATCAAAACAACACTATGAGGTAGGTGCCATCATAATCTTTATAGAGGAAGAAAGTGAGGTTCAGAGAAATTATGTAACTTGCCTAAGTTATACAGGCAGTAAGCTAGACTTTTAACCCAAAGGATTTGTTACTTGAATCTGTATTTTTATTAATAGCTTATCAATGAAATTTGATTTGTAATAGAGGAAGAAATCATCCTCAAAAAAACTAACTCAATACTGAAAATATACGTGTTCTCATCTGACTTTAATCTTTCTTTCCAGTCCTCTCTTTTCTGAGCAGCATTGTTGAATGTTAATGAGCCTATTATTTTATCCAACCTGAGCCAGTCATTTGGGGGTAATGAATCTGGATTTTATACATCCTGCCACTCTTTTAATGAGTAAACTTTGAGCAAAGCATATTTCCACCACTGGGTATTTGCTTCTACTTGTAGAGGCAAATGAACAGCATATATTTGATTCCTGTTTTCCTGTCCTTGTTATTGGCTTCAGTAGTAAGGAGGAATGGGGAAATTGTGAATCAGAGCGTAACGATTCATTTTAGCAATGAGTTGTAGGAAACTAGAAACACATGGACAACTCATCAACAAAAGATAAACAGAGCCTGTGATTTGCACAGCTGATGCCTGTGCACTGGTCATTCTATGGCACAGTCAGTAGCATTCAAATAGGAAACTGTTAGCAAGCCACATTTACTCTTTCAAGGATGACCAGCATAAGTATTAAGTATAAAAACAGAATCAAGCTGGGCATGGTGGCAGGTGCCTGAAATCCTAGCTGCTTGGAAGGCTGAAGCTGAGGCAGAAGGATTGCTTGAGCCCAGGAGTTTGAGGACAGCCTGGACAACATAGCAAGACCAGGTCTCTAAAAAAAAAAAGAAAAAAAAAAGAAAGAAAGAAAAGAAAAAATTCTCCCCTCCCCCAAATTAGGTTACTTTGTCAACCTCTGTTAGTTTTGCTTCCCTTCTCAATTTTTTAGCATGGACAACTCTTGAATTTTATTTCGTAATTTATCTGTTTGTCATTCCCCAATGTTCTGTACATTCCTGTGAAATTCTTAAGACACTTGAATATTTTAAAGGTGATAAATGTAGTAAACAAGTAAGCAGTGTACTGTTCTAGAGTATAAGACCTCAGAGTAGCAGAATAGCTTGAGGTACAGGATTGCTCAAGTGATATATTAGGATTTTCTAGAGAAACAGAACCTACATGTATACACACACACACACATATTAATCTATATGTATATCTATATGTACATATATGTTTGTTTATTTATTATATAAGGAACTGGCTTATTCAGCTATGGAGGCTGAGAAATCCACAGTCTGTAGTTGGCAAGCTGGAGACCCCGAGACCTGTGCTGTGGTTCCACCCTGAGTGTGAAGGGCTGAGAAACAGAAGAGACAAAGCTGTGAGTTCTTGTTCAAGTCTGAAGGTCTGATAATCAGGGCAGCCAATGCTATGTGGCCCAGTCTAGGGACAGGAGACTGATGACTCTGTTCGGGCAGTCAGAGAGCAAATTCTCCCTTCCTCTGCTGTGTGTTTTATTCCAGCCCTCCCTGGAGTGGATGACGTCCACCCACATTGGGGAGGACAATCTGCTTTACTCAGGCTCCTGATTCAAATGCCAATGTCACCCAGAGACACACTCATAGAAAAACCCAGAAATCACTTTTAACAAAATAGCTAGGCCCCTCATGGCCCAGTCAAGTTGACACATAAAATGAATCATCACAAGTGGGTGTGGCTTGGGCTTAGGAAAGAGATGTGCTCAGCTTTTGACTAAGCCTTTAAAAGGAAAATTTACACTTGAGGGCTTAGGACTTTCAACCCCATTTGTGATGTGCTGTGTTTTGAATTGGGGTGATCATATCACATCCCCTGTGGATTAAACTCTGTGTGTGTGTGTGTGTGTGTGTGTGTGTTTGCGCACATATGTGTGTATGTATACCCAGATTTGCTTCCAACTTTCCATCTTCAGCCAGCCATGGGAGGGATAGAAGAGGGTAGAGGGAAGAGCTGGTGGAGGGAGAGGCAAGTCTGTAATGACCTATGGCCTTTACACTCCTATTGTAATTTTTGCACATTACATACAAAGTGCAACATGATAGAATGGAAATTGCAAAAGCTTTGGAGCCATGGGGGGCAAATGGGCATTTATTGAAACCTTAAAATCTGTACCCCCATAATATGCTGAAATAAAAAAAAATAAAATAAAAGGGGGGGAAAAAAAAGCTTTGGAGCCAGGTAGTTAACTACAACTCAGCCATTTACTCCTCACCCATCATTGGACAAACTTCTTTTCCTTTCTAAGTCTTATTTCACCCATTGTGAAACGGGAACGATATCATCTAATTTGCAGTATTGTTGTAGGGATTAAATGAGATTATGTATTTAAAGGGATAAACCAGAGCTTGGTACATGACAGGTATAAGATTATTGAAAGCAAATATTAGCATTTTAAAATTATAGCTATTAAGCAGCAGTTTACCAATTGATACTTTCACAGAACTAAATGAATTAAGTAAAAAATCATATCTGATTGATTTTAACCAAATTTAACCAATCCCCACTCCCTGCAACAGATTTATATTATTTATTTAACTAGTAATTATTTCAGTTTCTTACTGACTCAGCCTTAACACGGTACAAATATTCTTACAGTTACCTCGCCATAGGAGTACAACAGCATGCAAAAACCTGGTTTCAAAAGTATCTGCTAAAAGGGTTTATTTTTTTCATATGTATTTATAAGGAATCCTCTAAATAAGAAAGGGAGAACATATCCTTGGCAGTAGATAAATTAATATCAAGAACTAAACACAGATGTCTTGCCCCCTCATCTTTTATGTCTACCAAAGCAGAACAACATAGGAAAGTTGGTAAAAATTATAGAATGAAGTGATTAGGAAAAAAAAAGAGTGAGGTTTCCTCCCTGGGAGTATCTAGAAATATGAAATGCTCTTCTTATCTGCAGCATGCATGTGTTTTTAAAGTACAAAAAAAAAGGTGGAAGCATATGAAACACTCAAAAGATCTAGTTTATGAGTAATTCAAAGGAATCAGACAGGTATCTGTGTATCTGTGTTGTATGGAATTCACTGCACAAGTAATGATTGTACTTAGTGTCAGCTCATTAAGAAACATCTGCCTTTGAAACTGCCACCAGACTAAATTAGGTTTGTGACTTAGAGGATATCTTCAGTGTAGACAAATAATACATGTTAAGAGATTTTATGGATTAACTTAAAATGTGTCATGTTTTTCAAGTCTGTCGAAAATACTTATTGTTCAAGAGCATTTGATCCAATTTCAGTTTATTATGATCATCCAATTGCTGACTTTAAATTCTCATCCACATAGCCATCAAAACCATTTTTTTAAATCAGGATAGCCTAAAACTACTTATTTTAAAAATTAATCTTCGGCTTTTTCTAAATTCGTTTGCTTAGTACCTTTTTTTTTTTTTTTGAGACAGAGTCTCACTTTGTTGTCCGGGCTAGAGTGAGTGCCGTGGCATCAGCCTAGCTCACA
Source organism: Microcebus murinus (assembly GCF_040939455.1). NCBI lineage: Eukaryota > Metazoa > Chordata > Mammalia > Primates > Cheirogaleidae > Microcebus > Microcebus murinus. The sequence goes on along the minus strand of NC_134104.1, from coordinate 131,293,676 downwards.
GCAACCTCAAACTCCTGGGCTCCAGTGATCCTTCTGCCTCAGCCTCCCGGGTAGCTGGGACTACAGGCATGCGCCACCATGCCCGGCTAATTTTTTTTTATATATATATATCAGTTGGCCAATTAATTTCTTTCTATTTATAGTAGAGACGGGGTCTCGCTCAGGCTGGTTTTGAACTCCTGACCTTGAGCAATCCGCCCGCCTCGGCCTCCCAAGAGCTAGGATTACAGGCGTGAGCCACAGCGCCCGGCCTGCTTAGTACCTTTTAATAGTCTCTATAAAGTGCCTTTGAGAGCTATTTAATCTAAAATTCAGTGTCATTTATCAAACTTTGTAAAATGCTTGGGAAAAAACATGTCCAAAAACTGCTGTCATATTGCTTGTGTTGATTGGGCCCACATTTACATTAAAATAGTATTTTATGAACCAGACAAAATATTTTCCTTTGTTCTTCTGTTCCAAAGACTACACTAATAAATCTATAAATGAAGAGATTGTTTTAACTTCACTACATTTGTCTATAATTTTGTTACTATTGGTAAAAATCATATAGAAAGCAAACAAATGTATTAAAAGCACATGAATATATGTATTATGGCATCATACATTATTTAATAATAACTATATTTCAGATATGATAGAAAAATGTATACCTTGGAAAAATTCACAGATGGAAATTTTATAAAGGGATATTAAAGAAAAGAAGATCTGCCTGGGCTCAGGTTGAGAACATAGAATAATTGATGGGAATAAAAAAGAGCAGGGGGAAGGAGTTTTCTTGGGTTGGCCCAAGGTCTAAAAGAAAAAGAACATGTAGGCAGAGTCTAGGTGAAGTGGCCAGAAAAGTGAGAAGAGCTGGTTTGAAATATGGGCTCTGTCCCTTATTAGTTGGATGGCCATGGGCATATGCTTTAGTTTTACTGGCCCTCAGTTTATTTGCCAAGGAAGAGGGAAAGTTTGATATCCCCAATGTCCTTCCCAGCACTACAATTGGCATGACATTATTTGTCCATTACTAGAAGCTTTTTAACATCCAAACTAGGCCAAACTATGCATCATTGCCCCTATAATTCCGTTAGGACAAAAGCTGGGATTATTTTTCCTGACATTCTAATGCTTTCTCAATTGCAGTTTGTGTATTGCCACTAGAATTATTTGTTTCATGCTACCACTGCTTTGCATAACTTATGAGGTGTTGTTTTCAAGGACAGTTTTGGTATTTAAATGACGTTATTTCCCAGAGAATGTATTATTCAGATATTGCCATCATCAAAATTATAGAATCATGGAATATTAGTGTATAAAAGGCCCTTGGAGGAAACTGTTGTCTAGAGAGGGATTTTATTTTTTTAAATTTTTGATCGACATTTATTCAATGTGATAAAAGCTCCAAAATAGAAATAGCTAAATAATCACTGAGTTGAAAATGGAAGTGTCACTTTAGATACAATCTACTAATCAAGCTGATTGTGAGTGGAGAGCAGCCAGTCGTAATTGTCAGAAGCTCTACTTTTAACATGAGACCTTGTCTTATGCTGTTAGAGAACATATTTAATACTTTAAGGAAACAGTTTCTGTACATATTTAAGACTGACTTTATCAAAATGAAACAATGAAGTTCAAATTTCTGCACCCCACTTCAGCTTCATAACCATCATCCTTATCACTGCTAATGTTGATTAAGTTTTTACCATGTAAACAGTGTCTTGGGTCAGGCTTTCCCAAAAGTAGACTCTAAGATGAAGATTTGTGTGTAGGAAGTTAAATGGGAAATGCTCTTGTTATCAACACCTGAGAGTGAGGAAAGCAGGACCGGGCAGAAGGAGAGGTTGGGCTCCAAGTAGTTGTAGGAGAGGTCTCTGTCTCTCCCATGGGCAGCTCTGCACTTGGCCTTTCTGAGTTGTCCTGAGGGGTCTGTGACTTTATACTCTCACTGATCAAGCATTGCATGTATAATCGTAGTAATAACGTTATAGCTAAAATGATTATCCCATTATTATCACGAGGAAATAAAGGCTTATATAGTAAACTTTATCAAAATCACACAGCAGTACACAGGTGTGTCTAAATTCTTAGAATTCTCTGACCAAAGTCTGAGCTCTTCTGTCTGTCTTCTAATGATGTGACTCTCTATAACGTTCCCTTGAAATTATCATGCTCCCTTGAACTAGGTAATGGCTTTGTAGTTAGTTCCAAATGTGTGTCAATACTATAGCAATGTTATACCAACATCAGATACAGATCCACTACTTAGTGGTCTTATGTTGTAAAGTAAATTATGCCACATCCAACATTCAGCTTGTGTATACATTGTGCTAAAATATGGTTCTTCCATTGTGCTCTATAAACCCTGAATGTCAGTGTCTACACTTAGAGCATTTGAGAAGTGATGCTTGAGTGGATAGGCATGGTGGTTTGGTGTGAAGTATATGTAATGAAGTATATGTCCATCTTGTTTTTTTTTAAATTTTTTAAATAGTCTGAAACAATATAATATGCAAAACATTATTAAATACTAACTGCGTGTCAGGTGTAATATATTATTACAAAGCAAAAAGGAATAATTGTGAGAGAGTCAGTGTTCAAAAAGCTGAAACTAGTTCAACTCTTCTTTTGATTATAGGTAAAATCTTTAAATAAAATGACATTTTAAGCTTTAATTTTTCTATAGAAAATATCTTTATATATTCTGGGTTGGTGTGACTTCCACACAATTTGATTTCACAACTAATATGTGTGTAAGTCTAAATCACACACACACAAAAAAAAATGAGCTTGACTTTTAAATAAGTAATTGAAAAGAACTTTGACTCATAGATAAATCTGTAAAAAGGAGTGATATTCAGAGGTAATTATATTATTTTTCCATGTTCTCTACATACTGGTAATTGAGAATTTTCCAAGGTTTTGCACATTATGAGAATGATTATATTTCTTGGGTATTCTCAATCTTTCCATCATAGCCTCACTTAACATACTGCATTAGTTACTATTCCTCTTGGTTGCAGGCAGAAAACCCAACTTAAGCTTCTTTAAGAAAAAATTGAATTTATTGAGCCAGGCAATTAACAAGTCAGCAAAAGGGCTTGCCTCAGGCCAGAGCTCAAGCAAATCTCAAGCTCCCTCTCCACTTCTCACTTCTACTTTCTCTTTCTTGGTGGAATTCTCAGACTTGCTCTCTCTCCCTGAAGGCAAGCTGTCTGAAGCAACTCTAGCCCACATCTTCTCATATTCAAGGGCAGGAAAGAACTGCATCTCTCCCAGTAGTCCAGCAGAAGTGTCATTTTTAAAAAGTAGTTCTGAACAAATCACTGTGACCAGGTCAAGCCTGCACCAAATGCCAATCCCTGGAGCTAGGAGTAGAGTCGACAGCAGCCAGGCTCACCCCATGTCTCCACAAACAGGGCAGGGGGAGCCCTTTCTCAGGGCATAGTTTGGAATATTTTCTCTCAAATGAATATGAGGAAATGAATGCTGGATAGCCAAAGTCCAGCAAATATCAATCATTACTACTTAAATCTGTAAAGTATACATCTCAGAAAGCAGTTGCCAACAAACTTATAGCCTAGATCTTATATTTTATGTTGCCCTAGAAGGTCTGGAATGAAAATAAAACAAGAGCAAAAACAACCAAGAACTAAGAAATCAACTCTTTTGAACAATATCATGAAGCTTCATGAGAGAGGAAAAATTATGCACAATTATGAATTAAGTTCTAAGAGCTCAAGGTCAGGAGTTTGAAACCAGCCTGAGCAAGAACGAGACCCCGTCTCTACTATAAATAGAAAGAAATTAATTGGCCAACAAATATATAGAAAAAATTAGCTGGGCATGGTGGCGCATGCCTGTAGTCCCAGCTACTGGGGAGGCTGAGGCAGCAGGATTGCTTGGGTCCAGGAGTTTGAGGTTGCTGTGAGCTAGGCTGACACCACAACACTCACTCTAGCCTGGGCAACAAAGTGAGACTCTCTCAGAAAAAAAAAAATTGTCCATGTACATGAAGTTCCTGTGAACCCCAAGAGATACTGTTTGCATTAGGCTGAGAAACTTCCCTGCAAGTTCACTGTGAGATGATAATTTTACAGACTGTCTTTTTTTTTTTTTAATTAATTTCTTTATTTCAGGCAAAAAAAAAAAGAGGAAATAAATGCACTCTGGATAAAATTCCCATGCTAGATTGTGGTAAGCATTAATATGCCAGATATCAAACTATACTACAAAGCTGTAGTAATTAAAACAATATGGTATTGGCACAAAAACAGGAATATAGACCAGTGGAACAGATGTGAGAATCCTGATATAAAACCATCCTCATATAGCCATCTCATCTTTGACAAAGCAGACAAAAACATACGCTGGGGAAAAGAATCCCTCTTCAATAAATGGTGCTGGGAAAACTGGATAGCCACCTGTAGAAGGCTAAAACAGGACCCACACCTTTCACCTCTCACAAAAACCAACTCACGCTGGATAACAGACTTAAACCTAAGATATGAAACTATTAGAACTCTAGAGGAAAAAGTTGGAAACACTCTCCTCGACATCGGCCTGGGCAAAGAGTTTATGAAGAAGTCCCCAAAGGCAATCACAGCAGCAACAAAAATAAATAAATGGGACATGATCAAACTACAAAGCTTCTGCACAGCCAAAGAAATAGTCATGAAAGTAAACAGACAACCTACAGAATGGGAGAAAATTTTTGCATCCTATGCATCCGATAAGGGACTGATAACTAGAATATACTTAGAACTCACGAAAATTAGGAAGAAAAAATCAAATAACCCCATTAAAAAGTGGGCAAAGGACTTGAACAGAAATTTTTCTAAAGAAGACAGAAGAATGGCCAACAAACATATGAAGAAATGCTCAACATCTCTAATCATCAGGGAAATGCAAATCAAAACCACAATGAGATATCACTTAACCCCAGTGAGAATGGCCTTTATCAAAAAATCTCCAAACAATAAATGCTGGCGTGGTTGCGGAGAGAGAGGAACACTCCTACACTGCTGGTGGGACTGCAAACTAGTTCAACCTCTGTGGAAAGCAATATGGAGATACCTTAAAGCGATACAAGTGAATCTACCATTTGATCCAGACTGTCTTTTAATGTTGCTGGAAAGACGTGGAAAACCCCTATCAGTTTAGAAAGCATTAGGAGTAGCAGTTCATCAAGGCCACTCCTGTCAAATGGAAGAGTCATATTTAAACATGAATGCATTATTCTCAATGTTTGATTTTGTCATGATTTTTAATAGCTTTTGTGATTATTTCTGGGGGGGGGGGGGATGAAAAACATATATTTAGCGGATAGCTCTTTCCATTAGCCTTGCCAGAATACAATCTTATAATCCAACTACAAGTAACAAAGATGATGGGTTTCTTATCCTAGCAAGGTTTCAGAATTCATATATCCTACTCATCTAAAAGTAGAATTCATATATCCTACTCATCTAAAAGTTACACTATAATTAGTGGATTACAAAAAATATAAGCCTTGTTCTAGAGTTCTGCATATACCAATTTGCACAAGTTTCATGTTCATACATGGAGAATTGCTTTCAAATAAGGCATCTGCTTACTGAAAAGAATGTTACTGAATATGTAGCTTTGATGGGGTTAAATATCTTTCTTCGCTTCCAGTACTGAAATGTTCTTTCTTGCCACAAATGGTGCTATGGTTTGGATGTGTCTCTTAAGTTGCATGTGTTGGAAACTTAACTCCCAATGCAACAGTGTTGACAGGTTGGGACCTTTAAGAGGAGATTAGGTCAGGAGGGCTCTGCCCTCATGAATGGATTAATGCCATTATCATGAGAGTAGGTTCTTTGTCTCAGAAGTGGGGTCATGGTAAAAGGATGAGTTCAGTGTTCTCTCTCTCTCTCTCCCCCATGTGATGCCTCTATATGTTATAACATAGCAAGGAGATGCTCACAAGGTGCCAGCCCCTGGATCTTGGACTTCCCAGCCTTCATAATCATGGCCAATAAATCTTTGTTCATTATAAATGATCTCATCTGTGGTATTCTGTGGTATTCTGTTATAGTAGCACAAAACAACTAAGACATGAAAGAATTCGCTGACAAGAAGGTGAGGAAAGGGTTATAGAGAAGGATATGGACCTGAGAATACCCACGGAGGTTTGAGAAACACTAAAATACAAATCTAGATGCAGGCAATTAGAAGATATTCCACTGGGCAGGTCCACATGGTGCCAAGACAAATAACCAGTCCTGCTCCATATATGCAGTCGGTGTCCAGTTTAGTCTAATAGAGGTGCAGGTAAGTGTAACAAGGAAATCATAGGTAAGACACAACAGTAAGTTAAGAAGCACAAGTTCCTCGGGGATCCAAACAGGAAAACAGTCTGAGGCATGGATTGATGCCAGGGAGATATTAATAACTTCCATGTGGAAGCTCAGGAATAAGATTTCAGACTCTGAGGGCAGCTGGTAGCACGTGTCCAGGACCTCAGTCCTGGAGAGACTGAAACTTTGAGGAAATTTTCTAGCCAGGAACTCAGCCAGAACAGAAGACTAAGACAGGAACCCCAAAACCAAAAGAGAGCACAATTGGAAGCTTAGCCTCTGAAATAAAGCAGACGTCAGGGCTTGCTGTACAAAGTGTAGTCTATGGGCCAACTGCTTGAGCATCACGTGGAAGTTTGTGAGAAATGTACAATCTTGGCCCTCCTCAAGATCAACTGAATCAGAATCTACATTTAGGGTCTCCAGGTGATTCATTTGTTTATTGAATTTAGAGAGGATCTAGGACCCACGGCCAAGGCTAGAGGGCCAAGAGGTTTGCCTTGATGCTGGGTCCTTAAATGTTGAACTCTGATGCCTACAAAGTTCCCTCTTCATGCTGTGCCTTGTGCTTAGTTCTTTTCCTGTATATTTTCATTTCCTCTTTGCATCAAGTCTGTAAGGTAGGTATTTTCCTGATTTATAAATGAAGGAATTGAGATTCAGAATGGTTAAATAACTGACCAAGATTAAATTACTTATATGTGGTGAACACTGGGTTTCTAAAAAATCTTCTTTTTTATAGAAATTTTCAAAGATGCACAGAAGTACTAATGTATAATATGCAATATACAGAAGTTGTGTCCCCATCACTCAGCTTTGATAATTACCAGCATACTGTTACTTTTGTTTCACCTTTCCCAATACAACACATATATACTGTCTTTCTTGTTTTTCTCTTTTGGAGTCTGGATTTAATGTGGGCTTGATTGACTCCAGAGAGTGTGTTATACCATACTATATCCATCTACTTGATCAGTGTGATTATTACAAAGATTGTCATAGATGCTGGCACAGAACAGAGCCCAAAAGATAGTACACATGCAGAAAATGGACAGTTGGAGGTGAGGAAGCTCATAGAGTCTGGGAATTAGACAGACCCAAAGATCCTTCCTGGTAAAGGTGCTCCTTAGCTAATGGAACCCTGTATGAGCCACAGGTTTCTTGATTCCAGAAATAGTTCATTCCTCAGTTGGTAGACATTTGTGAGCATTTGTAGTGTGGTGGGCTCTAACCTGGTCTACAAGGTCTTGCATGATATGGCCACTGCTATCCCCTCCTGTTCACTCACACCACCACCCTCCTCACTCACTATGTCTCATTCACACTAGGGGGCAGTTTTCAAAATGTCATTTGAATCTTAAGGTTATTACATATGGTGTTTCTTATTTCTGGAATATTTTTTACCTCATCAACCAATTCTAGTTTCTTTCTCAAATCATAACATAAATCTTCAGAACAGTTGTCCTTGACCACCCTTCCCCTTGCCTCCCACCACCACACACAAACATAGACAAAGTTATCCAGGCGTCCTCAAACTATGGCCCATAGGCCACATGTGGGCTGCCTAGCACATTTATCCAGCCCTCTGGGAGTTTTTGCCACCACTGCCTGTCCTGCTTAGCAGCCGACTTGTCCTGGGTCCACAGTGCGCACTCTCCAATGGTCTGAGGGATGGTGAACTGGCCCCCTGTTTAAAAAGGTTGAAGACCCCTGGTAGGCTATGAAATCACCACATTTAGTTATTATCACAGCCTGAAAGCTGAGCTCTGAGAAACAACAACTGGGTTTGTCTTGTTCATCACAATCACCGTGGCCTGCATAAGACCAGCTCTCACAGGGATGGGGCAGACCAATCGTATGAGTATTGGTTTTCCTGTTCTGTCCATTCATTCACAAAAGAGGACTCTGGTGTTGCTGCTCTTCTTCTTTCTTCTCCTCCCCTGCTCTTCAAGGAAGGCTCCACCACTGCCAGACCAGCTCCTTGGAAATTTTTGTGATTCAGAATTCCTGGACAAATGGTTGGCTCCCTAGGAAAATGGAGGGAGTTTTCACAGGAAATTTTGGAGGAACTGTGGAGTGTGAGGAAAACTAATAACTGCTACAACTTGTTAGTTGATTATCAAATTCCTGACTCAATGCTAAATGCTAATATGCTATATTATTTCATTTAATCCTCACATCAATCATGTAAGGTAAGTAAAATCATGCTACAGTCAGTTAACTGTATCATTACTGATGAAGTATCAACGTATCCTTTGACTCTGTTTCTTCTTGACAAGCCCTGTCTGGCTAAAACTTAGTTAACAAGGGAAGGAAACATACAAAAAAAAAAAAAAATAGCAAAAGTGCTCTAGGAACAGAAATAACAGGAAGAGTGGATTCTGTTCAGATATGACAATAATTCTGCATGGGCTCCACGCAGCCCTGTGCACTGATCACAATATTGAATGTGGAATGGGATTGCCGCTATGCACTGAGTTTCTATATTGGGACAGAGGTTTGTATATAATTCAGAAAGTGATGAGGCACCATGGAATGGAAGATTTATTTTAACTCAATTCTAAGCAAGAAGGACCATGGTTCTCAAGTTTAGAGGCACCGTGGATACTTTGAAGTGGTCCTGATATTAGGATGCATCTCACACTGTGTGCAAAAGTTCTGTGGTGATGCCTCCCCAACTCTCCATAAAACCATTACTGAGTAAATTTTGTAGTGGTAAATCTTATTGATAACATCTTAGAGTAGAAAAAAGTAGGAACTTTTTCTAACCAAATTTAATATGCCCCTGCTATAGATACCGAATATGAAGACTGCTAAGGTTAGATGGCACTGGAGAGCCAGCGTCATCATCTCAGTCATCACTGGGCTTAGCAAATCAATCACTCGGCCAGTATTTTAATCTTTCCTTGGAACTCAGAAAACCATCAACACTTAAGATCTCGGTTATGAGGCACAGAACATCTTAAATTGACCAAATTTATTTTCTTAGGCATGTAGTTAAGGGTATGTAGAAGTTCTTTAGTGAAGAATTCGAAACATTTAAAACCTATTTTTTAAGTTTATTTTATATACTCACATGTATAATAAACTGTCTGATAGTGTATTCCAAAAGATAGATTGGTCATTTTGAACATGTCCTATTGCCATTTTCAGAATATTCCTCATATTATATATATAATACCACTATATATTATATATAGGTTATGATGCCTGAATTGGCTGGCTCTTTCTTGGCAATTAGTCATGATGGTGGTACCATAGTTGGAAAAATCAGAGGAGCCTTCTCTGCTTTCTTTCTTCTTCTTCTTCTTTTTTTTTTTTTTTTTGAGACAGAGTCTCGCTTTGTTGTCCAGGCTAGAGTGAGTGCCGTGGCGTCAGCCTAGCTCACAGCAACCTCAAACTCCTGGGCTTGAGTGATCCTTCTGCCTCAGCCTCCCGAGTAGCTGGGACTACAGGCATGCGCCACCATGCCCGGCTAATTTTTTATATATATATCAGTTGGCCAATTAATTTCTTTCTATTTATAGTAGAGACGGGGTCTCGTTCTTGCTCAGGCTGGTTTTGAACTCCTGACCTTGAGCAATCCGCCCGCCTTGGCCTCCCAAGAGCTAGGATTACAGGCGTGAGCCACAGCGCCCGGCCACTTCTTCTTTTTTTTTTTTTTTTGTGAGACAGCATCTCACTCTGTTGCCCTGAGTAGAGTGCCATGGCATAGGCCTAACCCACAGCCTAGTTTGAGCTCACAACCTAAACTGACCTCAAGAGATCCTCCCACCTCGTCCTCCCAGAGTGCTAGGATTATAAGTGTGAGCCACTGCACCCAGCCCTGCTTTCTTGTACCTGCTCTTCAGGATAATGTGTCACTATCTTTTTAAAATTCTCTTCATATAAATCACTTCTGTTAGACTTATTGATCACATAGTTTGCAAACATTGAAAACATATATGAATGTTGTATGTATTCAGCTGCCACAATTGCAAATGCAGAGAACTACTTTAGTACAATCAATTTATCTCATGTATGCATCCATGCAGTGGCTTATTGAGATGAATGGAAATTTGTGCAGATTCTACAAGATGCTGCTAGGTTTTGGTTAGTTTTTGAAACTTCTGAAAATTCTAAGTGAACATTTCTGTTTGCAAAATGAAGTGACCAAAGCTCAGTGTGACTCAAGAGAGGCTTCATTCCATTTAGACTAAAGTATCCTGTAGATATGATGGGAATGAAGCATCATAGGTTAGTTATCAATTGCATTTTTTTTTTTTTTACTTTGGAGTCTATCATAACAAAATTGGCTATACTCTGTACCCAACCTTTAAAATCTCTCTGGAACAGATTGGCATAAACCATCTAATAAGACAAGCATATAGAAATGCTTATCTTAGAATATTCTTAGCAATTTGGCATGACCCTATCTTCTGATGTAATATACCTTGCTGTCCTGTCTTAAATTTTAAACAGAAAAAAAAGCTGTATGTTGTTTCTTTATAGAGTTGATGTTAGCGAGTCCTTGCTTGGTCTTTTGCCTATGAGGCTAAAATTTCCCAATAAATCAGTTTTTAGGGCATTATCCTTCTAGGATATATTTCTCAATCATGCATTATTTTTAATTTGTCTTTAAACCACCTCAAAGTTTTCCCTTTCTTACTTCAAGTGGTAGGTCCCTGAACACAACACAATCTTGTTTATGAGAATGATTTTCCCTGAGCAAGAGATATTATCATTACCCACTGGAATTGGTTACCTGACTGGGTTTGGAGTTACAGATATGGTTTCCAGTGCTAGTTTCCCCACTGACTTGCTCGGCCTTGAACAAGTTCTTTAATAACCTCTTTTGGAGGCAGTTTCCACAATGGCAAATGGGAATTGTTATTCCCTTCGTGGCTACTTAACAGAGATGGTGTAAAGATATAGTTAGGTGGAAGTTATGAACATACTTTGGAAAAGTTAAAATCCCTATGCAAATATAAGCTATTATTAATGAAAAGGAGTTTTAAAAACCCAGATCATTTGCTTAACCTTCATCTCTCTAGGGCTAAGAATGCATTTTGGAATTATGCTTGCACTTTATTTCATAGGATCTCTTTAATCATCACATTAAAGGATTTCATTAGGGCTGTCACTATTAATTTTATAACAGTATGCTATACCAGGTCATCCTTTAAAATTTTGATTGCCCCCTTTTGACTAAAGACTACTAAAGAAGTTTACAATTTGTTCTTCCATATTTGCAAGGCATAGACCTAAAAGCATGTCAGGAAGCCACACTCTTCATTAAAAAGACTTCTACTGGGGCTAATATATACTCATAATTTAATTAGTGGAGGAAATTATGTGTGAATATTACATTTGAGGACTTAGCCTTTTGTGTACATCCTAAGTCTAGATCAAATAAATGGATTTTTGAGCTAGGCAATTTCTAAGAGCCCACAGAGCTCAAAAAATTTTAGTAAATAACTTGTGCCCACAAAAATATGATATTGTCATTGGAATATCTTTCCTAAAATATTTTTTATTTATTCAAGCCCCTTCCTTTGCCTCCTTGCCTTTTAAAAATTATTTAATTGATGTAAAATCATCATATAGAAAGATTCACCCTTCATGGCATACATACAGTTCAACGAGTTGCCTCTCTTTGTCTTGGGTATTTCACTGTCAGTCATGGCTTTACCATGAGGAACATGGAGCCAAATACAAGACCATTGCTTTTGTTCCTCAAGTGCAGCCAAAACAAGGGGGATTGATTATCTATTCATTTCAGTTGGCTCTTATTAATTCTTGTCCCTTTCCAAAGAATTTTTTAAAATAATTAAATAGAACTGGCATGGTTGAGACATCTGTCCTGAACTGAATGTCACATTGGCAGAGGGTGGAGTAAAGGAATGACCTTCATTACTTGCCATTTATGGAAATGGGTTCTTTATCTCAGCACATGTTCTGCTTTGAAACTATTCACAGTTGAGAACTCTGGAGACGTGTTTTGATCTGTGCTATCTTAGTCTTTTCCTGAACACTTTAGTTTAAAAAATGCCCTGTTTCTCAGACCATCACCAAGTTTGCATTAAGTGTCTAAAAATTAATGATTAAGGCTCTGTGTCAATCAGAATACATAACATTATGCTGTGGACACAATCATCCCCCAAATATCAGTGGCCAAATGCAAAAAAAAAAAAAAAAAAAAAAAACTTGTTTCTCACACAAGCTGTAAGTCTCCTGGTGGAGCTCTGCTCATTGTCAGTGTTCAGGAACCGAGCATGAAGGAGGTTCCATCTTACCTGTGCCTCAAAGATCATCCTGATGGGGTAAATGGAACATGACAGTCCTGTGCTGGGTTTAAGACTTCTCAGAAGTCACATATTTTACTTTCACGCACATTTCATTAAATCAGGAAAGTCCCATACCATGTTTAACTCCAAAGGGGTTAAGGAAGTACAATCCCCCCCCCCCATGAGTCTGGAAAGAAGATGAACCAGAGAATGCATGAAGAGCCACCTGAGGAGCCATGATAACAACAAAGAATTAGAGACATACAGATGGGTCATCAGCTTGAAATATTCACCGCACATCCTGACAGACCGTCACTGAGAACTCTCATACTCTAAAAATATAATCAAAATTACAGTCTCATGTCTGGGAAAGAAATCTACTTTTTAAACAGTATGTCCCATAGTGATTTTTTTTTTCCAATATTTTTTCTTGTCACATGCTTTGCTTAGCCAAGAATTTTTTTCACCCTGTCCATGTTGGTTCCTTTTAATTATATGATGATGACGCTACTTATTCTCTAAGTTTCAGTCCATTATTGAGTGTGTTACACAGCTGTGACCCAACTGTGAAAGTGACGGACTATTATTAACTTCAATAACATATCTTTATTTTCTGATAAATTCTCGAGCAGCCGTGAGCCAGTAATAGCAATTGCAACTGTAAGTGCCTTGGACATCCATCTGGAGATGTTCATAGACTCACCAACTCACAAGGCAACATCTGGGCTGAAGAGAAAAAAAAGAAAAAAAATTGAAACAAAACATGCTGGGCCTTGTTGAATAGGGAGAAGCAGAAGAGAAAACAATTATACAAGAAGTACTATTTCATTATCTGTGAAATTCCACTTTATTTAAAAATATTGTAAAGAGCAAAGTTGGTGCTTATATATACACTTTACTCTGAAAAACTTGCTAAGCATGTACGCTTCTCATGGTATCCTGGTACCTAACCTTGGTTAAGGAAAGGGAGCTTTAGGGCCGTTCATCCTATGCCTTTTCCTTTTGTTGAAAGTTACAGGGCAACTTTATTTCTACACACTGCAAAAAAAAGCCCCTTTTAAAGTCTTATCTTAGTGGCTTCTTTAAAGAATCACTGTCATGCTAGAGAGGATGAGGAGACTATCAATGTCTAATCCTCTTTTCTCTATGGAGAACAAACTTCAGCTATTTATCAGGAAAATACTCTCCAGTCAAATCCATTATAGTCACAATCTTTACTGTCTCAATTCAGGAGACATTTATTGATCATCTACCTTGCACTACAGAGTTTTAACACCTTAATTCATTTTATCAGTTTGTTAAATATTTATTAGAAAGTTCTCATTTTACAGATTAAGAAATCTGAAGCGTAGACATGAGGCTAGAATGCAAAAATCTTCTATCTTTTATTCAGGATTCCTACTGCTGGACGCTGCTGCGGTAGATATAGCCTTATACTCAGGAACTTTGCAGATCGACTAGAAAATGAAAAAGCAGGTAGACAAATAATTATAATAAAATAATTGCCTGGTATGCAGAAGGCAATATTATTTGTCATTAATTTAGTTCTTAATATATCTAGGCATCGTTTTAGGTGACACTTTAAAAAATTTCCTTTATTCCTCATAAAAAACATAAAAGACTAATGGAAAATAAGGCTTAAGGTTATTAAATTACCCAAATTCCACAGTTAATAGCGGGCCAAAGTTTGGATCCTAGATCTGACTCCAAATTTGGTTGCTTAGCTACTAGGCTAAACTGTCTCAATAAAAATTTTGTAAGAAGAAAAATACAAGGTGGGTACAAATAAGAGCTGCAAGGTTCTACAGGGAGAAAGGAGAGATGAGTTCCTACCATCTACCAGAGATGGTCTTTTCAGTTCCTTCCCCACACTTTAGGCTCCCCTTCAACATGACTACGGTCTGGATTTTCTTCTAACATACTGTATCTTTATAGTTTGTCTCTGCTACTCTCCTCTATCCTCCCCTTGACCAGAATGTAAGCTACATGCAGGCAGGGATCTTTGTTTTCTCATGAATACCAAATGTCTAGAATAATGGCTGGGACATAACAAAAGCTTCATAAGTATTTGTCAAGTTTAATACATCAGTAACCTTAAGAGAATGCTTCCTAGTAGGTATATCAATTTCCACATGATCCTGGGATTTTTTTTTTAGGTTAACAAATGGGGACAAAAGTAGAAAAAGTGTGAGGACTCTGTACCAGGTAAATAACCTTCAAAATCTGGGAGTGACCAAGAATATATAATCAGTGTATATATTATGTGCTATCAGTAGTTGAGATAGCAGGCAATGATATCTTTATGTGATGGAAGAGAAAAGCTGCTCAGCTTATGTTTTCTTTTATATAACCTAGACTTTGAATAATATTTCCCTTTTTAAAGGGAAAGTTGAAAGGCGATTTGAGGAATGTTGCTTTGCCCTTGCTTTCCTAACCTGTCATTTGAGCCATAGCCATCAGTGATCAGTTTTCACATCACTTCCTCTGTCTTTATTTCCTGTTCATGGCAGAGTCCTTGGCTTTCACTGTTGGTGATTGACTACTTTCAATGAATTTCTTTTGCTGGAAGAGTTTAGGCAAGGTGTTGTGACTTTCTACCTGGGTGTCTGTGCAGATTGGCAAAGAAACCAGATATCGGCTGTAACTCCTACTTAGGTTTCAGCACCATAGAACTAAACATGGCAACAGAGCTAGAAAGAAACTACCCACTTGAGTACAGAAACTACCTAGGTCTAACATTACAAAGAAAACCTGAAATGCTTTTCATTCATATTGGAAGACTTCTGGGCTCCACAGAGATGGTGTTGAAACTCATGGACTCTGTGAAAAGTCTCTGGTGGGATTCCATTCTTTATCTCTTATCATCTATTTGGTTAAAAGAATAGGAGTGAAGTTCAGGTGATTATTTTTTGCTTAGGTTCGGGGACGCTGATACTTTGAGCTGTTCCAAGAACATTAAAACTTTCCTGAAGGATTATAGTTGGATCCAGAATGAACAGTCCAAAACCAGATCACGATATCCAGGAGGCTAGACAAGAAGTGGCAACCTAAGCATGGAGCCAAAATTGGGTGAACCAAGCATCCATGCATGCTGAGTTGGGCAGACAAATTGGGCTAAGGGAGGAATGGCTGAGTATGGAGTTCTGAGGCAAAGGCAAAATGTACTTTTATGTTTTTCCTATACAGCATTTTATGTGTACATTATGTGCATATAAATTGACCAAAATAGAATAAGTAGTATCTGAACTAGTATATAGAAAAATTAACGTCCAGCTCACTGAAATGGCAGCCAACACAGACATCTCCCTAGGGAAGCTTTGGGATACTATATTTTAATAAAACCAAAACTTTGTTTTCATTCACTCTCTTCCAATTTCCTTCTACTACTGAAGGTAAAGATTCTACTATTGGGCTTGTGAATTCAGACATACAGGAAAGAGCCCAGCTCTCTTACACCAAAGCTACATATCTTGAGATCAATAATTTTTTTCTAAAGGACAAGAAATCCACTGGTAGGCTTTTCTCAGAATCATTTTGGGCAATAAATACTTTCATAGAACTTAGAGAGTCTTTGCAAAAAATAGGCTTTTGTATATAATGCTATACTTTTAGAATATGCCCCTTTATTGCTGCCCAGGGGCATTAGGCAATGATGCCTAGAAGTAGCATATACTGATGGCTAGATACTACTTGACCCTGGTAGCATGTGGCAGAACGACCTGAGGAAGCTAGGTGACTCTTCACTGGATTATTGATACATACAGTGTTATATTAGGCTCCTATAGTGTCTCATCATAAGTAACCCACATAGTGGATAGAAGCATTGATATAGCAGTCAAATCCACATTCCTACATGCCCAATGGCATTGTGCTTGCTTTTAGCACTAATCCCATTGCTTTGGGAAAGTGTGGATACACAGCTCAAGGATTATCATAGGTTTCCTTTTCAATGCCAGATCAATTGATTTGCCATCTGTTCAGGCTCAAGGGGAATGTGCTGTGTTACACATTCTTAGCAATGTTTGCCAAGGATGTCGGAGGAAAAGAGAGTTTTCAGTAGCCCCTAAAACTAACTTCTACAGTTGAAGGACAACTGAAAAACATTTCTTCCGACCTTGAACATAGCCTGTTTGGAGTTTGCTATTAATTAAGTTGCAGAAAATTTCCTGGCAAAAAGAAAATGCAAAATTATACATTTATCATCTATGGTTTTGTACAAAATTTTAATCATTGATCTTTAACATTTATTTTTCTCTTAAGTATTTCAAATGATTTATAAATAAACTGTGCTTATCATTTGATGGTGCAAGGAATATAGTAAATTTGCTATTTCAGAGGAACAGTTTTCTTTAGTTTGGTGAAACCTACTTCCCTTTGGGCTTCTAATACAATGAGATATGATAACTATTAATAAATCCATATTATTCTTATCCCTTCTCTTTAGAATCACAGAAATATGTCATATTGCCTCTTGGCTACACCAGATCAAACCTTGGCTGGTTTTAGGGCCACAGTGACAACTGGACTGCTATTTCCATAGAATAAATATGACACTGGCTCCTGGATCCTATTCCAGAATGGCATCTCTTAGCTCTCAGATCCTCATTCTTTAAGTATAATTTAGATTGTTAACTTGAATCAGAGATCAGCAAACAGTAGCCTGTGGGCCAAAATCCTGTACACTGCCTGTTTTTGTACTGCCAAGAGAAAGACTGATTTTTACATTTTGATGATAGGAAACACTAAATTTAAATACAAATTAGGCCATTTTGCCACTTGGTCCAGAAAGCTTAAAATATTTACTATCTGGTCCTTTTATATATATATATATATATATATATATATATAAAACCACTTGTAGACTCCTTATATAAGTACCTATATAATTAAATAATAATACATTTAAATAACTTTGAGGAACACCTAGTTACTTTGAACCACATGTACTAGCTTATGAAATTTACTACATGGAAAGTTGTTGATTTTTTAAAAATAAATTATATCAAAGAATTCTAAAATCAAAATCAGGCTGGATCTGGCTCATCTTAGCATAATGTCCTCTCTGTTCATACAAGTTGTTGCAAATGATAGGATTCCTCCTTCTTTAGGAATGAATAATATTCCATCATATGTATAGAGATATCACATTTTCTTTATTCATCTATGCACACTTTGGTGATTTCCACATCTTGGCTATTGTGAATAAGGGTGCAATGAACATTGAGCACAGACATTTCACTCCAGATACTGATTTCAATACCTTTGGATATATTCCCAGAAATGTGATTGCTGGATTATAGGGTAAGTCTACTTTCAGTTTATTGAGGAACCTCCATTCTGTTTTCCATAATGTCTGTACCAATTTATAATCCCATCAACAGTGTACAAGAGTTCCATTTCCTCTACATTCTCACTAACAAACAAGTCATTTGACTTTTTGGTAAT
The DNA here is from genome assembly GCF_040939455.1 of Microcebus murinus. Classification (NCBI taxonomy): domain Eukaryota; kingdom Metazoa; phylum Chordata; class Mammalia; order Primates; family Cheirogaleidae; genus Microcebus; species Microcebus murinus. The sequence goes on along the minus strand of NC_134104.1, from coordinate 131,275,657 downwards.
AGCCATCCTAACAAGTGTAAGGTGATATCTTATTGTGATTTTAAATTGCATTACCCTGATGATTAGTGAGGGTGAATACTTTTTAATATACCCCTTGGCCATTTATATGCCTTCTTTGGAAAAACATTCAGGTTTGCCCTTTTTTTAAATTGTTTTTAAATTTTTTAAAAAATTTTTACTTTATGCTGCTGAGTTGTATGATTTCTTTATATTTTTTAGATATTAACCCTATCAGATATATGGTTTGCAAATATTTTCTTCCATTCTATAAGGTCATCTTTTCATTTTGTTGATTTTTTTCCTGTGCTGTGCAGAAACTTTTTAATTTGCTGTAGTCCCTCTTCTTTATTTTTGCTTTTCTTGTCTGTGCTTTTGCAGTCATATTCTTAAAAGTGTTGCCAATACCAATGTCAAGGATCTTTCAGCATATGTTTTCTTCTGGCTGTTCTCATAGTCCTCCCGAAGGTTTTGGGTCTTATGTTTTAAGACTTTAATGTATTTTGAGTTGATTTTTATGTATGGTGTAAGATACAGGTACAATTTCATTCTTTTATTTGTGGATATCCAGTTTTCCCAACATCATTGATCCCTTTCCCCACTCTATTCTTGGCACCTTTATCAAAGATTAGTTGCCTGTATGTGTGGGTTTATTTCTGGGCTCTATTCTGTTCCATTGGCTTATCTGTTTTTATGCTGTTGGCATACTGATTGGATTACTATAGCTTAATAATATATTAAAAATCAGGCAACATGATGCCTCCAGCCTTGTTTTCTTTCTCAAGATTGCTTTGGCTATTCAAGGTCTTTTATGGTTCCTTACAAATTTTAGGATTATATTCTCTATCACATAATCTCGCTTGTATGTGGAATCTGAAGAAATTTAATTCATAGAAACAGGGAGTAAAATGGTGGTTGCTAGGGAAATGAGATTTGGGTCAAAGGGCGCAAAATTTCAGTTGTAAGATGAATAAGTTTTGGAGATCTAATGTACAGCATAATAACTATAGTTAATTATATACTTGAAACTTGCTAAGAGAGTAGATTTTAAGTGTTCTCACACAAAAAGGTAACTATATGAGATAATACACAAAAGGTAATATATGAGATAAGATGTGATTCTGCCTTCAGTGTATTTGACTATTATATCAATGCTTCTAACCACTGTGGGGATTACCTACAATGAGATACTACGGGAGCCTAATATAACACTGTATGTATGTGAATATAGGATATATAGCAAAGTCTTTCTGCCTTAAATACCAAGAAATCTCTTCCAACAAAATAAAAAGGAAAAAAAAAAAGAAGAAAAGAAGGGAAGAAGGGTGAAGGGAGGGAGAAAGAAAAGAAGAGGAGAGGGAAGGGGAGGGAGGGAAGGCAGAATATATGAGATACACAAAAAGGTAACTATATGAGATGATGGTTATGTTAATTAGCTGGATTGTAGTAATCACATTACAATATATGAGCATATCATACATATATTAACATATATATCTTAAATATACATATATGAACATATATATCTTTAAAATATATAATTTTTCATTTATACCTCAATAAAACTGGAGAAAAATTAAAATGAATTACAAAGATTAAATAAATAAACAAACTGTTTCACTCACATAGCACACAGCCCTGAAGGATGACTAAATGAATCATACATTAACAATAAAAAAAAAAAATCAACTGATTTGGGACCTTAGAAAAACCCAAAAGATGAAATAAAATTGAGCAGAGAAATTAATTGGCAGAGTAGTCCTAAGAATTGCAAACATATGAATGTCATTTTTGCTATTGCATTATGTCTGAGAGATTAATCAGTCAATACAAGTAACATAGTAAAACAACCTAGGATTAAGGTTGGTAGTGGCTATTCTCACAGTCCACATGAAGGGCTTTTAGCTGCTGAATATATTGCACAGTTGGAGGCAACCTCTATAGCAAGCTTTTCAAACATTAAGCACGTCACTAGTCCCTAGCTATTGCTACAAAACAGATTTTGACGCAGCAGATCTGAGCACAGCCTGGGATTCTGCATTTCTAGCAGCTGATGTGAGGCTGCTGCTGTGTGGCCCATGCATTGGGAAGAAAGGCTTTGGTACCTTCCCATAGAGACTTTACCACTTTTTTCTTGAGCTGTAGTGAAGGCTGACTGCAAAAGTATTGCTTTGCCCTTGAAAGCCAAGATCATAAAAATCACAAAACACCTGGCCCAAGTTTTTGTTTTACTGACAGCATTTTATAACTTTGGCATTCCATCAATCAGAGGTTAGTATGGAAATTATAAAGAACAATTGCTTCAAACTGTGTATGTCTACCTAGAGGCAAAAATGACAGTCTGATGGTTGTACCTGTGAAATACAAATGCCATATATTAATCAGATCATGAAAACAGCAGACAAATGCTGATGACAGGGAAAAAGAGTAATATGCAATTACTGTAGATAACTCACATATCATAAGATAAGCTAATTGTTATTGGGGTTATACCAAAACCCCTCTGTACCATGTAAGTACTGCAGTATACCAATTTTCCATGATAGCAGATTATGCAAATTCATAAATAATTGAGCTTTAATATTATTCTGGCTTCTGAATCCTGCATTATGAGTAATAAAAGTGGTTTGTAAATAAACAGATTGAATTAACAACTTATTACCTTTTTAGAGAATTAAGACAGTCATTTGATATTGTTGCTTCTAATACTTCTTTTGCAGGTTGAGATTCTGCCTTCCCTCCCTCCCATTTCCTCTCCTCTCCTCTTTTCTTTCTCCCTCCCTTCACCCTTCTTCCCCTCTTTCCTTCTTTTTGTCTTTTTATTTTTTTGGAAGAGATTTCTTGGTATTTAAGGCAGAAAGACTTTGCTATATATCTTATATTTGTGTAATTCACAGTGACAGAAGAAAAAAAAATTCAGTCTTCCTGACTTTTTTTTTTAAGATCCACAGTCACATAAAGAAATGATTTGTGGAACAGAGAAAGATATGTCTAATAAAACAAACCAAGAAAAAAAATTGATGTTATTATTAATGAAGCAGGTGGCACATCTTTTCAGAATTCCATTTTAGCCAGGCAGTGATTTGCAATGAAAGCTGACATGTTCATTTTTTCCAGACTTAACAAACCCAAGGCCTATTGAAAGTTGGGGGTTTGGGGGTAATGAAAGTAAGAAAGAAAGGGAAAAAATATCTCTAATAGGCCTGATGGATGATTTTTGCTGGATTTTTTTTTTGCTTTCCCTTAGAAAGTTAATTCTTAGCTCCGTTTGTTGCAACCAGCTTGCTGATATGCTGGAGATCAATCAAACAGAGGCTGTGCAGTTATTTGTAAGTATCTACCCACAAGCTAATTGATAATTCAGGAGTGGAAAAGTTTGAGTTTGTGGTTATTGTGTAAGACTATATCTTAGACAAAAATATAATTGCTTGGAGTAATGTGTGGTCAAGATTTCTGGGTTAAGCTATAAAATATTCTCACACAATGATGACCATGTTTAGTTTATTAATTTTAAGTGTCCCATCACATGGTCTTCCTATGTTAAATACATGTCAATAATGAGGGCAAAACAGGATGTAACTGACCTTTAAACGTAGTTTCATACTAGATCTGTCTGGGCTATAATTCCTTTCTCCTTGTGACAGAACATATTTTAATACTTATGACTATTTTAGAGTTCTGCTTAGAATTTTCTTTCCCCTCAGTGAAAGACCTATCATTAAATTGAATTTTTTTTTTTCTAACAAGCACGGTACATGCATCTGCTAGAAACTCTCTTTTCTTGCTTGAGGCAGTTCACACACTAATTCACTACTCCTAATTCACCTGGAGGTAGGAGCTGTTTATAGCATTGAATTCATCAAGAGTGACTGAATAATAAGGATTTGTATCTGATTTGGGGCAAAGACACTAAGACACTTGTCTAGTAGGACAATTACTTCAAAAGGCACCTGAGGGTGAAGCTGACATTGAAGTAAGTAGTATTCTGATTTCCAGAAAACTTACATAATTCTGTGGGAGAAACTGTTTTATATCCATGTTTAAAAAAATAACACTCCAGACACTTATCATGTTCTTTAAGCTGTTGTTTAAAAATTAAGTTCTAGAAAATGGCAAACACAAAAGAGTGAGTTATTAGTCTGTTGATAATATGGTTAGTTCAAATAATAAACCTGTGCTAGTGAAATGTATCAGTAAAACAGTTCTAAGTGTCTCCTCCTTGGGGATAGATCATCATAGACTTATTTATATAGGTCAGCAAGTTTACTTTTATTTATTTTTTATTTATTATCCAGGCTCCTTAGAAGGAAGAATATAAAACTCAGATGGTCCAATGGATCTTTTCCAATAATAAATTTTAATCTGATCTCTAATGTAGGAAAGAAGATTAGAGTCATTGGGAGTCTGCAGTAGAAGAGAAGTGGAGCGTTTTCCACTCCTAGTGTCCTCTTTGAAACCACAGTTAAGTTGCAAATGGCAAAATGAAGAGGTTAGGGCTCACTCAAGCCAGGCAAAGCCAGTGTTATGGTGGGTTAGAATGAAGACACACAGCAAGGCTTCTGAGCCTGCTTCTGAGAGATTCCCAAGTATTGGTCATATTTTCCCCCCAATATCTATTTTAATAGGCCTCAAAATACAGTAATTGGTAGAATCCCATTTTAAAAAGGAAATGCATAATTAAAAATTCATGTGGTAGAATGTTCGCATCATTCATACGTCGGGATCACCTGTCTTGTTGAATCAAAGTTCAGCTACAGGGAACGGTCTTGAATCCTCAGCTCTTTTATTGATTTAAAGTGAGGAGATTGGAGAAATGAAGGAGAGAAAACTTCATTTTCACTGGAGAGCAATGGCCCATCTCAATATTTTACCATCATATTATCATAGCATATTATAATTGCTGACACTGTTTTAAGTACACCTTAGGTTTTTGAATCTATAGATGGCATTATTTACTGTTTGAAGTCTATACAAGTATAAAGAAATGCTACTCAACACATAATTCTCTCCCCTCCCCCTTGCATTTGATGTAAAAGGGGGTCATTATGATCAGCTATTCTTACCTTGGTGAAATGGCACATTATTTTCTTCCAAAGATAGGCTTTTCTTTTTCTTTCTACTTTTTTTTGCCTACTGTTGCCAACTGATAAAATTGCTATTTAAAGCAGTTAATTTTTAAGTCCATTATTTCTGTAGCTTTTTATTTACAGAGCTCATAAGTTAAGCTTTCTACTAGTTTGCATTCTTCTTGAGGCTGACCTCTACACACCTGAAGGAGAATCTTTCAATACTGTGGCTCCATGAACAACTTTCTTTCCTACTTGCCTGATGCTCAGCATAATAACAACTCCCTTAGAATAGCATCACCAGTATTTAAGATGCTATTAAATTGCATTCACTTTGTCAAATGTGACTGAAGATAGCTTGTAACTACAGAACTAACAGTGAAGTGTATAAATAGTATTAAGCAGGAAAAGAAAGAGTTGTTTGAGAAACAAAGTAGCTCATACAGAATATCCAATGAACCATTTTTTAAAAAGACTCCAAACTAGTTTAAAATGTAGGTTAAGATACAAATGCATATGAAATAACTCTCTGGAAAATTCTCAAAGAGAAAATGAAAGTATAGTCATATAAAAAGACAATGAAATGGATAGCTTTTGATCAGTGAATTTGCCTAGCTTGATTTGAAAATATAATTTCATGTTTTGGTAGGAAAACTTTTTTCCTTAATGAAGGGTCTAATATCTTACATTCACATTAGGATTCTTGGCACATTTCTTTGTCCATCGGCTATTATGAGAATAGTAGACACTTTTAATGGGCTGGTTTTGAATATCTCCAGTATTGTGTCACATGAGGAATCATTATAAAAGTGCTCACCTGCCACATCTTGCTTTCTTGCTTTGTCTTTTTACTTTTTACCTTTTGTTTCCTTTTAGGTAAGTGATTGTTCTTTTGTGTGTAATCTTGCAATGCCACATGTGGGTGGTCATCAGAATGAATTCTGGTGAAAATTACACATAAATCTGATTTTTTTTTTTAGTTGACCAATGTCTGAAAGTTCTTCCTATGCTTGGAGAAACTGTAGTTGTGTGAATTATGGGGGGAAGCAGAGCTCTGTCTTCCACCACCAGAAACAAAACATAAAAACAAACAAAAAAAAAAAAAAAGAAAGAAAAGAAGAGAAAGAGAGCAAGCAAGCAAGCAAGCTAGATGGCTGCTCTTTCTGATATCTTTTATTGAAACCTCAAACAGGTGTTCCTGCCTGGAATTTAATTCAAGAATGGGTAACATAAAAGGTAGGGTGGCCTAGAACAGCAGTTGTCTGAGAACATTCCTGTGGGTTCCTGTGGATCTCTGGAACCCTATTAGGGGGTCTAGGATGTCAACACTGACTTCATAGTAACACTAGCACATTATTTGGCTCTTTCACACTCATTTTATCATGAGCGTACTTAAAGTTTCTAGAGGCTTTATGACATGATATGTCAATAGACTGAATACTGTAGCAACTAGGATTATTCAGCTCATTATGTTGTCCAGGCTAGACTCAAACTCCTGGCCTCAAGTGATCGTCCCACCTTGGCTTCCCAAAGTGCTGGAATTACAGGTTTGAGCCACCGTGCCCTGCCTCATTTTGTTTTTGAATGCATTTTTCTATTCCCAGCAATTATATATATACATGGTTTAAAAAGTCAGAGACTACAAAAATTTTTAAAAAGCAGTGTCCTCTTGTTTCTCCCCCACCACATTTCCTACTTTTCAAAGACAACCCCTCCAAGTCTTCTAATTTTTCTATTTGGTATTTGTCTCCACATCTCTCCAAAAAAACAATTAGTCAATTCTTTGTGTAATAGTTGTAGCCACATTGGCTTACCACTATGTGAGATGAAGACTTAGCTCTCTTTCACTTCCCTGCCCTGTACCAAAAATGGGTACACTTCCTGTTTGCTGCTCTTCCAAATATAGTATTTAATAATTTTGCTAAGATCAATAAGAAGGTTTTATATTTTATGACTATGTAAATCTTATTCAGCTGAGCCATGTTGTATATAATGAGTACTTTTTTCTTTTTTGCCTAACATTTACCTTCTTGTATTAATAGTAATAAGTGCCTAATTTCTCTACTTAGCTTAGTTTTTAAAGTACTTAGTCCAGACTCTCTCATTTGTGTAAAATTTATCTCAATACTTTCAAATATTTCAGATGTTCTTATAATTTCATTTTCTTAGAGTCATCTTTCCTGGAATATTCGTGCCATCTCCAATCTGGAATGGTTTCTTTCTACACTGAAACATAATATCATCTTGGGGTCTCTCTTCATTGTCTTCCTAGAGATTGTCTTAATTTCTCTTTTGTGTTAGACTTCTTGTTTCCAAGGTATATCTTTCTTTTCTGAAAATTATTATTTTTTTTATTTTTCTGGAACACCTACAATTATTTTCTAAGAAGGGATAGGAATTTCTTGAGAATTTTTGATTGTCTGCAAATGCTTCTAGACTACCTGAATATTTGTGACAGTTTGATTTAATTGGATATAATTTTCATGAAGAATTTTAAAGTTATTAATGGTTATTTTTTAGGCTTTAGTGTTATTGTTGAACAAATTTGGATTCTCATCTTTTTTATATGTGACCAAACATTTTTCTTCTGTAGAAGCTATTATTTTATTGGGAAATAGATTGGCACCTTTAATAAGGAAGTTACCCATGTCTTTCAAATCAGGAAGATTTCTTGAAGTATTGCTTTGATTTTTTTCATACCTTGTATTTTCTCTTCTCTCTCAGAACTGCTACTAATGAAATGTTGGATCTCCTGGTATATTCCTCTAATTTTATGTTTTCTGTATTATTTTCTGTATTATTGTCCTAAGTATTTATGTTCTAAGAGATTTTTTCCAATATGTCTTCTAACTCTTTAGTTGAATTTTTAATTTCTGCTGAATTTTAAATTTCCAAGATCCCTTTTCATACTTTTCTTCAAAGTTTTTTTTCCTCCCTGCAGAATCTTATTTTATCTAAGTTTCTCATTTGTTTTCCATTTTTGTTTGTTTTTGTGTCTGCCAACTCAAATTCCCACCAATTCATGAGCGGATTAACAAAATGTGGTATATGTATATTATGGAAGACTACTAAGCCACAAAGAAGGATGACTTAATGCCTTTTGCAACAATACGGATGGAACTGGAGACCATTATCCTAAGTAAAGGACCTAAAGAATGGAAAAACAGACACCACATGTAGTCACTATTAAATTAGAACTAACCAATGAGCACACATGTGCATAGAGGGAAGTATAACTCAATGAAAATTAATCAGGGGGTGGGGAGAAGAGAAGATGGGAGAAAATCTACCTAACAGGTACAGTGAACACTATCTGGGTGACGGGCAGCCTTATAATCCTGACTCAAGCATTATAAAAGTGATCCTTGTAACCAAAAACTTTTGTACTCTTGTAATACTTTGAAATAAATAAGGAAAGATATTTTTTCAAATGTGCAGTTAACTCACCTGTCTGTTCATATATAAAAGTGCTAGCTGAGGCTAATTACAAGTTTTGTGAGCACATGGAGCTCATCAACTCTGGGCTCCACATCCTGGCAGGTGTTTCATTGGGACATACTGATGTCAGAACTTTAGATCTCTTCTCTCAAGCCAGTGAAATTCCCAAGAGATGCACATTCCATTTTCCTTCCTGAAAGTTCTAAGTTTAGCTACTTGAATCCCCATAGAGGTCTAAACATTCAGCTTACAAATTTTTAGTTAATCTTTTTGTTTCTCACCCTCAACTGTATCTGATGTTTCATAATATAGAAATCTTATATGTTATCCTTTATGGAAAACAAACCTTTGGGCTTCTGCTGCTATGGGAGAAATCACCTGGCTATGTAGAGTGAGAGAGATGCTAGGCTCAAACTCTGTCATAACTCCCCTTTTGTCTTTATCTCACTTCTGGAGATTTTGTCAATTCCTTAACCATTTGGAGATGCTGTATGTAAACTGTGTTGCATCCTGGCTTCCCCTTCTGGCTTAGTGTTCCCCTTCCCCTGCTGGCTTAGTATTCAGCTTTATCAAGTCTTCAACATCTGTTACCACTTACCCATCTGCATTCCAGCTCCCCAAATGCGATTGCTACCATTTCTTCTCATCACTTTCTTTGGCCTTGTGGGTTTTTGCCATGTATGTGTTTACTTTCCTGTTATTTTAGAAATGCTACAGGTGGGATTATAGTTAAATCAATGTGTGATCTTTAACTGAAAGACTTTCCGTTTATTTTCTAAGCCTGATTGTTGGGATTCCTCTGACTCTCTGAATCAACCAATTCCCAACTAGTCAAATGCTTTCCTGCTTAAGTTAACCAGAGCTTGTTTTTGTTGTTAGTAAGCAAGAATCTTGACTGGTATTCAAATTCTTGTCTTTCAATGCCTACCAAAAGGTTATGTCATTTTATATGTACAATTTCATTCACTATTGCCAGAGTTTAAATTCCTAGGCTGTGGTGCCTAAAGTTTAGATGTCACTTAGCAAAATGTGTATGGGCACAGTTGCCTTTCTCGGTTTACTGAAATTTAACTGTTAGACCTCTTCCAAATACAGTTTGAAAGAGTAATATTCTTCTATTTTCTTTTTCTTTTCCTATCACTGCATACTCATGGACTCTATCATTCCCTATTTGTTAGTTCATATTGAGGGTAATTGTCAGTTTCCATTTATCATGCCTATGTTGTTGATTTTGTCTTAGGAATCCTCTATCAAAAGTACTCAGTGGAATGTGGAGAGTAGGTTGCTCAGCAGGCCCTTTGGGCATGTGGTAGGGCATCACTTACCTTGTTTTCTCTGGACAAACAGGTAATGTAAGACTTTGTAGTTACCTTGTGGCTGCAAGGAGATGACCGTTCTGGAATTTCTGGGAGAAAAAAACCTCAAAGGGGAATGAATGCATCAATGCAACAGAAAGTTACAAAGTTTTGGTCAGCAAATCTTGCTGGCCTGGGAACTCGAAACATAAGAGAACTATAAAACAGCATTTTTGCTTATGGAGCCAGTTATACTACAAAATGAAGGCTTTAAACATAATAATTTTGAATCTAAGTAATGTACTCTATTTTTCTTTATTTTATTGAATCAGTGCTTGATTCTAAATTTGGCATTTTAGGGAGGCCCATACAGCCTACTTGGGTTTACACTTAGTTTCTCTCTTCATTACTACATTGGCATGAAAACAAGCAGATTTACCTGCTGATATTTCTTCTTGACTTGGTGTTAGTCTTTGGTTTTGTTTCACTTTCTTCCTTTCTCTTTCCTTTCCTCCTTTGCTCCCTTCATCCCTCCTTCTCTCCTTCCCTTCATCCCTCTCTCTGTCCTTCCTTCATTCTTCCTTCCTTAATCAAATAAGCTTCTTTCAAAAATATGTGATACATTTATTATAGACTAATTTTCAGTATACAGCCAATAGATACTTTTTCATTATTATTGAAGATGTCATAGATATCATCTAGAATCTGTCAAAATCAATGTCATTCTCAAAAGATGAGATTCCAATAATTTATTACACAATAATTAGAAATATTTCCATAGATTCCTCCATTTCATCATGTACATGCACATAATGTATATGGGAATAGAATAATTAATAATTCTCCCTATATAAAACATCACAAGGGTATACTTAATGGTATTCTTAGTAGGAGAATGTGTTATTCCTTATCCCTGGATTCTACAGGCTGAAAATATACCCAAAGTTATGAATCTCCTAATTAAAATTTTGTAGGGCAAAGAAAAGACCTAGTAAATGAAAGAAGCTTGCATTTCTTGCTTTCCTTTCCTATAGTGTAAAGAATGTATTAGCTTAGAATCATTAAGTGGTTAAGTCACAGAAAATATGACCTAAATTGGTTTGACAAAAAAAGGAAATTTATGGATACATATAAGTAGAAAGTCAAAGAGAAGTGTAGGTTTCAGGCACAGATTAATGCTAGAGTCCAAATAATGCCACCAGGATCCTGGTGTATTCTCTTTATTTCTGGACACCATTTCTTTTGAGTTGCCTCCTTTCTATGACAAGTTCTCCCCCCTATAGTAGCAACTCCAGATCACATATTCTCTCAGGTTCATTGTTCAGTGAGAAAAGAAGGTGAACTAGTTTCTGGGCAGCCCATGGGCTCTGGCAGGGTCTGTAACCAAGTCACTCATTGCAGCCAGGGATGGTTAATGTTCTAACTGGGTATGGTCTGCATCTCAGATTTGTTTCCAGAGAAGAAAGAACAGTCTGTTCCACTCATAACCACGTGGATTAAGCATAAAGGAATGTTGATTTCCAGAATTAATTCGGGTTTAGTACTTAGGAGAAGAATAAATGGATAATGAGTGGCAACAAGAAACAGTGAATTTTGGGAGCAAAATTTCTTTGCAATTCAGTTTTGCCCTCTCTGCTTGATCTAAACCCTTGCATCACTCCCCTTACCCTGTACTATATGGCCAGGCCAACTTGGCGCTGTTTGAAGATTCAGTTTCAGGCCAAGATCAGTCCTACAAGTCCACAAGTCCACTTCTCCCATTCTTTCTACTAGTGAGTGTCATTTATTATCTGCTCAAGCCAGATAGTAAATTAGTCTTTTAACATAAATTATCTCTAATCCTCACAATCATACTGTAAAATAGGTATTATTACATGCTATTTGCAGGTGATGAAGCTAAAACTGAGGAATTTATGTATATTAAGCTGCATATAATTTCACAATCTTTTGCTGAGATTCCAACCCAAATCAGACTCACTTCAAAGCTCATAGCCTGGCTTAATGTTCTGGAACTTGGTAGTAAATTCAAATGTGTAGATGGTCTACTGTTCTCCTTGAAACTGAATTTCTGCCTTGTGTGCTTTATTGGAGTCCTCTCTTGGTGATTTACTACATATACAATTCTCTCTAGACCTAGATTCTAAATTTATTATTTCTGTAAGTTTACCTCTGCATACATCTTATTCAGGGGATAGATTCCTTGCCCCCTAACTCCACCACAGAAGGTGGAGTCTTGCTGCTTCCTGGCTGACTTTTTTGAAGCCTCCAAGTTAAATATCCAAGTATCACTCCCCTGCTCACCTGGGATTCCCATGATTATTCACTGGGAACATGGTCAAAGTGGCAGCAGAGCACAGTGGTTAAGAGCAAAGATTATGAAATTTTCCTGCCAGGATTCAAAATTCAACTACACCAACTGTACAACAGGATAATAATACTCACCTCGAAGAGTTTTTATGAGCCCATAAGCTAATCCATGTGAGATAAGCAAAGCACCGGGCCTGCTGCAATGTGCCCAATAAATGGGAAATAATATTGTTGTTATTATTGGATCATTTCTTTAGCAATCTATATATGACCTTTCAGAAATAACAATGTCAGCTAAGCTGAGGCTGCTCCTGGAGACTTGGCACACAGCTAAACTCCAGACACTCATGTGTCTCATCTTGGAGTTGTGCTCTAAGGCATGCTCACCTGTGTCCCACAGTAAAACTACTTACCTTAATGTGTTTTTAAAAAGTAAGTTAATTATTTTTTCTTCTTGGAAAAAATGTTTTTTTCATTTTTCTTTCTTTTAAAAAGCATTGTTTTTATCTCTCTAAATTGTTTATACTCTTTGGAAGTTAAGGAACACATTAGGAGGATTTGAGATAACAAAATAACAGCCAATACTTATATGCCAGGCACTTTATTTTCTTGGCCTCACTCTATCCCCTCAGTAGCATTAGGAGGTTGGTACTGCTGCTTATCCCCATTGTAAAGGTGGAGAAAGCAAGGCCCAAAGAGAAGAAGCAACTATCCAATCATTTGTTCCAGTGTCATTATTTCTTGATACAGAAGCTCATGTGTTCAGGCATTATACTATCGTGCATACTGCCATTTTGGAACAGCCTTGCAAATACATTTAGGTGTTTCTAGAATCAGCCATGAGATGAAAAACACACCATTTTCCCCACAAACATGGAACCTTCAATCAGCAGTGAGTTTCAGAGTCCCTGACAATCTGTTATTAGAGTCTTTTAATTAAAATATTTTGTTTGTTTGTTTTGGTAATTTATATTTTGAAATAATTTCAAATTTACAGATAGGTTTCAAAAGTAATTCAAAGAATTTCCATTTCCCTTAACCCAGATTTTCCAATTTTTAATATTTTAACATATTTAATCATTCATACTCTGTTACATATACAAATTATTTTTTAAACTATTTGAGAATACCTCGTAGACTTGCTACCTCTTTCCCCTATATATACAAACAGTACATATTTCCTAAAAAATAAGACATTCTTTTATGTAACCTATTATAATTATTAAAATCAGGAAGTTAATATTGGTATAATTTAGTTTTCCAGTCTATAGACTTTATTCAAATTTTGCTGACTTACCAATAATGCCCTTTATTAGAAACAAATCTGATGCCTATAGTAATATAAGTTCACATAGTAAATTGTGTTTCTTATAATCTGGAACAACCTTCCCTTTTAAATTTTTATCTTTCATGACCTAGATATTTTTGAAGAATGTAAACAGGCCAGTTATTTTGTAGAAGGTCCTCATATCTGGCTTTGTATGCTGTTTTCACATTATTTCATTCAATTCAATTATGCATTTTTAGTAGAAATATCATAGACTTGAGGGTATGTCCTTATCTGTGATTTTTATCATGGGGCATATAAATATTAAGTTCTCTCACTACTAGGAAGAGGGTAAAGATGGGGATGGGGTGTTAATTTTGATCATTTAGTTAAGATGGTATCTGTCAGTTTTCTCTACTGTAAAGTCATTATTATTTCCCTTTGCAATTATTAACAACTTTCGGGACATAAATTGAGACCATGTAAATATCTTATTTTTTCAAGATTTTACCTACAAGTGTAGGAATTCACTAATAATTCTTGGCTGAATAAATTTTTACCATGGTGTTTGCAAAATGATAGTGTTTTCTAGTTGCAAACTTTTCTTCTACACTTATCAGTTGACATTCTAACCCTGTGAAAGGGCATTTTCTTCTTTCTTTATTTATATCCACATGGATCCCTGGATTATTCTTTTCTTTAGTGGGCTACATTCCTTTACTGACATTACTTCATTATTTATTTAATTCTCAAATTTTTCCATATTTGGTCGGCAGATGCTCCTTCAAGCTAGTTCCTGGGTCTTTCTGATATGCCCCCCATTCTTTGAGCCCTTTCTTACTGTCTGGCAAATAACCTGCTTAAGGACCATTTTCTACTTTTCCTGCTTTATACCTGAAACCAGGCATTGCTCTGTGGATCCCTTTAGTAAAGAATGATATTTGAAACCAAGGTTTGGGTACTAGAGCTAACACATTTTATAAAGGTCTCTTGATAAAGGTCTCTTGATAAAAATGGGTGATAAAGGTATAAGTGGCTGTTCACAGTGGCCTGATAATGAGAGCAAATGAGATTATGAGAGGTTGAATGCAGAGGTCTTGAATCAGTCTTGGTATTTGTAGGAAGTCTTACGTGGGAACTTCCCAATGTGTAAATGTCCTGTTTTTGTATGTCTTGTGTAACACAAATGCTTTCCAAGGCTTCACTAGCATATACCTATAATGTGGCCACAAAAACTCTGAAACCTCAAATTTCTTGCTTTTCTTCCTGTCTAATTACCAAGTCCTACAGCCAGCCACCAAAATTTCCACCCTCAAGTATACCTGGCAGTCATGGAAGGAGAGGGTTGAGAGTGAAATCACGTGTTCATACACACATCCACCAATGATAGTCACTCCATGCTGCCTTCTCACACCCTTTCTTCCTCTTTTGCCCCAGCTACCTCTTAAAGTTGTCCTTTCTTCACAGATTTATTTGCGAGAACTATATGCCGATGATTACCATGATTAAAGTACTAATGGTTTGACCAAAGATGTCCTTAAAGTGCTAGAACCATACTAGGATCCAGGTTGAAGTAGGGAAAATAGCTGTTTCCCCCACCCCATCTTTGGTTGTACTATTTCCTGAATTCAAAGCAGCAGACTCATTGCTCACAGGCTCATAATGCTTCTCCTAAAAACAGATCTTTCAGCTTCTAGTCCTAAATCCTTTCTCCACAGGAACTGGAAACTTATCCAAGAGACTGAGGAGAGAACAGACACCATTTTATTCCTTCCATCTGTTCCTAACTTTCCTCTGAGGGTCCTGTGTCTATACAAACACAGAAACAAATAACAGATTCCCTAAAGCAAGGTTTCTCAACAGTGACACCATTGACATTTGAGGATGCATAATTTTTTGTTTTGAAGGGCTGTCTTGTACATTGTAGAACAGTGAGCAGCATATCTGTCCTCTACTCACTACTGTCAAATGGCACCACTCCCTAGTTTTGACAACCAGAAATATCTCTAGACATTGTCAAGTGTCCCTTGGAGGTAGGGGACAAAAATCATTCCAGATAAGAGGCAATGCTTTAGAGCCACACTTCACCCTGTATATTGGTTTGCAAAGAGATGCTCAAGAATCCTGGTCTACTCATGCCATAGACAGTTACTTGCTTGTCCCATTGGGTGGCCAAAGAAGTCAGCCCCTTTTAGTTCTATTTTCCTTTTTGGCCATCAGTTCTCTTCTTCCTTTCTTTTAATCATTACAGATGCTGAGACTAACTTCTCAACCTCTCTATTTCTGGACTATTTCAGAGTCCATTCAAAGTGTCAAACAAAAGAAAAAGGAAAGCACTGGCATGTACTATTTCTTTTCCGACCCTCTGTTCCCCAAACCCCATCCCAATGCTAGTTGATTTGTCTCAGCTTCATCTTAGTTGTAGGTAAATCCCCATCCTGCCTCTCACCTCATCATTTTCTCAGTGGTTATACCTCAGTGTTCACCTGACGATTCACCATTAGCATCTATGATCACTCACATGCACTTTTATTGTTCTCTATAGCACCTTGGGAAGAAAGAGGCAAAGGGCTGTCTTTTACTTTTCACCTGTTCTTCTTTTTTATTTCTTTGTTAGAAATAAAAAAATCTCAAAGGAGGTTAACATAGAAAGCAAATGGTTTTTTGCAGCCTTGGCTAGGAATACTGGCAATAATTACTGGCTATGTAACCTTGAGCAAGTTACTTCACTTTTCTGTGCTTCCTCATCTGTAAAGTAGAGATAATAAACCTTGCCTCATAGGGTTGTTGTGAGCAACCAACTGTTTATTAAATCTATCATCTATTAATCATGTATGTATCTATCTCATACAACTACATCTGTCTACCTATAACTAGAATTATATATCTATTGCTATCTTTTTCTATATTTATATTCTTAATTCTATATATCTCTACATGGTAAATGTTTGTTTAATTAATGGCATTTAAGGTAACACTAATAATAATAGAGGGAAATCAGCATTTGATATAACTGTATAAGCAATATTCTTTTTCTCATGCTCTTCTTTTCATAAAACTTCATGAAATCTGCTTCTTAAAAAAATAGAAAACCTACAAAATGGAAGAAAATATTTCCAAACCAGACATATGAGTAAGAGTTGATATCCAAAGTAGATAAAGAACTCAAACAACTCATTATTAAAAAAACAACCTGATTATCAAATGGACAAAGGACCTAAATTGACATTTCTGAAAAGAAGACATACACATGGCCAATGGGTATATGAAAAATGTTCAACATCATTAGTAATCAGAAAATGTGTAAATTAAAACCATAATCAGATATTACCTCACACCTGGTAGGATGGCCATTATCAAAAAGATGAAAGTTAATGAGTTTTGGCAAGGATATGAAGGGGAAAAAAACCCCGTTGGTGGGAATGCAAATAGCACAGTTATTATGGAAACCAGTGTGAATGTTCCTCAAGAAACTAAAATAAAACTACTTTATACTCCAGCAATCTCACTGCTGCGTTCAGAGGCAAAGGAAATGAAATCAGTGTGTACAAGAGATATTTGTACTTGCATGTGCATTGCAGCATTATTTACAGTAGCAAAGAAATGGAGTCAACTTAACTGTCCATGAATGGATGAATTACTTTTTAAAAATGTATATATACACAGTGGAATACAATTAAGCCTTTAAAAAGAAGGGAATCTCGTCATTTTTGACAACATAGATGAATCTGGCATTCATTATGTTAAGAGAAATAGGCCAGGTATTAAAAGAAAAATATCGCATTTTCTCACTGCTATGTGAAATCTAAGAAAGTTGAACTCACAGAAGCTAAAAGTGGAATCATGCTTACCATGGATGGGTGTTGGAGAGATTTGAGATATGTTGGTCAAAGAATACAAAATTTCTATTAGACAGGAGAAATAAGTTCAAGAGATCCATTATACAACATGATGAAAAAATTTTTTAAAAAAAGTAGAAATCTGAACTTTATTTAGAAAGGCCTTAGAGATATTCTCTTTGAGATTTTGGAGGTATTGGACGTTTTTCTGTTATATTAATAGAAGTGTGCCATACATCGAAATGCTAACAGTTGAAGGTTAAAAATGTATCTTCCATTCTATCAAAAGTGCTTGAATTAATGATTCTGGAAAATTCTGAACCTAAAATGGGTAGATATAAAATCATGTTTCATTTGGTGGGGATATAAAATTTCTTTTAGTGCCATGTAAAGTTCTGTTTGAATCTTTTTGGAGTCTTATTTCAGTGGTGAATTCTCTGAATGCCTGTAAGCTGTTTGTTCTACATATTACTTATGTAAATATAATACATAGGTTATGACTCCTGTTCAGTAGTCCACTTGTCTGGGTTTAAATCCTGCTTTAACAAGACATTGAGGATTTCATTTAATCCCCCACTAATCAGTTTCCTTATCTGTAAAATAAATAATCTTATCTAGCTCATAAAATTTTGCAAGGATTAAACAAGTTAATATATATAAAGTCCTTAACATATAGAAAATACTCGTTAATTATATTTACTATGAATTTTATTTTCTTAGAGATTTTTTTACTGTAACAGAGAGAGATCAAATTTAGTGTATGCATACTGTACATGTACTGAGTATATATTTTTAACATATTAATGATTTATATCAACTCAAATCAAATTGGCAATTTTCCCCCTTTTTTGGATTAGATATAGAAACACTTTGAATAAGAAAGAAAAATTTATTTTTCACATATATGTTTTACATTTTCATTTTCAATTATTATAGGCATATAATAGTCGTATATTTTTATAGGGTATATATGATGTTTTGACATAGGCATACAGTGTGAATTAATCAAATTAGGGTACCCATCACCTCAGGCATTTAACATTTATGTTAGGTATATTCCAATTTCATTCTTTAAGTTATTTCAAAGTATACCCTAAGTTATTGCTGATTACAGTCACTTTTTTATGCTATTAAATATTGTTCATTCTATTTACCAACTATTTTTTTATACATATTTTTTTTTTTTTTTTTTTTTTTTTTTTTTTTTTTATTCTTTTTTTTTTTTTTTTTTTTTTATTTTGGCATATTATGGGGGTACAGATTTTAAGGTTTCAATAAATGCCCATTCCCCCCCTCCCCCCAAAAGTCTGAGTCTCCATCATGACCATCCCCCAGATGGTGCACATCTCACTCACTATGTATGTATATACCCGCCCCCCTCCCCCCTCCCACCTGCCCAATACCCTATTACTGTAGCACCTATGTGTCTACTTAGGTGCTACTCAGTTAATACCAGTTTGCTGGAGAATATATCTGGTGCTTGTTTTTCCATTCTTGGGATACTTCACTTAGTAGTATGGGTTCCAGCTCTAACCAGGAAAATATAAGGTGTGCTATATCACCATTGTTTCTTAGAGCTGAATAGTACTCCATGGTGGACATATACCACATTTTATTAATCCATTCTTTGATTGATGGGCACTTGGGCTGTTTCCACAGCCTTGCAATTATGAATTGTGCTGCTATAAACATTCGAGTGCAGGTGTCTTTTTTGTAGAGTGTCACTGGATCATTTGGGTAGATGCCCAGCAATGGGATTGCTGGATCAAATGGTAGATTCACTTGTATCGCTTTAAGGTATCTCCATATTGCTTTCCACAGAGGTTGAACTAGTTTGCAGTCCCACCAGCAGTGTAGGAGTGTTCCTCTCTCTCCGCAACCACGCCAGCATTTATTGTTTGGAGATTTTTTGATAAAGGCCATTCTCACTGGGGTTAAGTGATATCTCATTGTGGTTTTGATTTGCATTTCCCTGATGATTAGAGATGTTGAGCATTTCTTCATATGTTTGTT
Organism: Microcebus murinus; assembly: GCF_040939455.1. Classification (NCBI taxonomy): domain Eukaryota; kingdom Metazoa; phylum Chordata; class Mammalia; order Primates; family Cheirogaleidae; genus Microcebus; species Microcebus murinus. The sequence goes on along the minus strand of NC_134104.1, from coordinate 131,256,435 downwards.
GGCCATTCTTCTGTCTTCTTTAGAAAAATTTCTGTTCAAGTCCTTTGCCCACTTTTTAATGGGGTTATTTGATTTTTTCTTCCTAATTTTCGTGAGTTCTAAGTATATTCTAGTTATCAGTCCCTTATCGGATGCATAGGATGCAAAAATTTTCTCCCATTCTGTAGGCTGTCTGTTTACTTTCATGACTATTTCTTTGGCTGTGCAGAAGCTTTGTAGTTTGATCATGTCCCATTTATTAATTTTTGTTGCTGCTGTGATTGCCTTTGGGGACTTCTTCATAAACTCTTTGCCCAGGCCGATGTCTAGGAGAGTGTTTCCAACTTTTTCTTCTAGAGTTCTAATAGTTTCATATCTTAGGTTTAAGTCTGTTATCCAGCGTGAGTTGGTTTTTGTGAGAGGTGAAAGGTGTGGGTCCTGTTTCAGCCTTCTACAGGTGGCTATCCAGTTTTCCCAGCACCATTTATTGAAGAGGGATTCTTTTCCCCAGCGTATGTTTTTGTCTGCTTTGTCAAAGATGAGATGGCTATATGAGGATGGTTTTATATCAGGATTCTCACATCTGTTCCACTGGTCAATATTCCTGTTCTTGTGCCAATACCATATTGTTTTAATTACTACAGCTTTGTAGTATAGTTTGATATCTGGCATATTAATGCCTCCCATTTTGTTTTTGTTGCCTAGAATTGCTCTTGATATTCGGGGTCTTCTTTGGTTCCATACGAAGCGTAAAATTATTTTTTCTATATCTGTGAAGAATGCTGATGGGATTTTAATAGGTATTGCATTGAATCTGTAGATCAGTTTGGGTAGTATAGACATTTTGATGATATTGAGTCTGCCGATCCACGAGCATGGTATGGATTTCCATCTGTTTACATCCTCTGCTATTTCCTTCCTCAGTGTTTCATAGTTCTCCCTGTAGAGGTCTTTTACCTCTTTGGTTAAATATATTCCTAGGTACTTTAATTTCTTTGTTGCTATTGTGAAGGGAATTGAGTCTTTGATTTGGTTCTCAATTAGATTGTTGTTGGCGTATATGAATGCCTCTGATTTCTGTGTATTAATTTTGTATCCTGAGACTTTACTAAATTCATTGATCAGTTCCAGGAGTTTCTTGGTTGAATCCTTGGGGTTTTCTAGATACAATATCATATCATCAGCAAACAGTGAAAGTTTGATCTCTTCTGCCCCTATTTGGATACCTTTGATTCCATTTTCTTGTCTGATTGCTGTAGCCAAGACTTCCAGCACTATGTTGAACAGAAGTGGAGATAGTGGGCAGCCTTGTCTGGTTCCAGTTCTAAGTGGGAATGATTTCAATCTTTCCCCATTCAGTATGATGTTGGCTATGGGTCTGTCATATATGGCTTGTATCATTTTTAGGTATGTCCCTTCTATGCCTATTTTCTTAAGTGTTCGTATCATGAAAGGGTGTTGAATTTTGTCAAAAGCTTTTTCTGCATCTATTGAAAGGATCATGTGATCTTTGTTTTTGCTTCTGTTTATGTGGTGAATTGCATTTATAGATTTACGTATGTTGAACCATCCCTGCATCCCTGGGATGAAGCCCACTTGGTCGTGGTGGATTATTTTTTTGATAAGTGTCTGTATTCGGTTAGCTAAGATTTTGTTGAAAATTTTTGCATCTATATTCATTAGGGATATTGGTCTGTAGTTTTCTTTTTTTGTTGCATCCTTTCCTGGTTTTGGTATCAGGGTAATATTCGCTTCATAAAAGGTGTCGGGGAGGTTTCCGTTCTTCTCGATGTTGTGGAATAGTTTCTGCAAGATAGGTACTAGTTCTTCTTTGTAAGTATGGTAAAATTCAGGTGTGAAGCCATCTGGACCGGGACTTTTCTTTTTAGGGAGATTTTTAATTGCTGTTTCTATTTCAGCTGTTGAGATTGGTCTGTTCAGGGAATCTATTTCTTCCTGGTTGAGCCTAGGGAGGCTGTGTGTTTCTAGAAATTTGTCCATTTCCTCCACATTTTCCAGTTTGTGTGCATAAAGATTTTTGTAGTATTCATAAATTGTATCTTGTATCTCTTTGGGATCAGTTGTGATATCTCCTTTTTTATTCCTGATGGAGCTTATTAGAGATTTCTCTTTTCTGCTTTTCGTTAGCTTAGCCAACGGCGTGTCAATCTTGTTTATTTTTTCAAAGAACCAACTTTTTGTTTTATTAATCTCCTGAATAGCTTTCCTGTTTTCAATTTCGTTTAGTTCTGATTTGATCTTGTTGATTTCACTTCTTCTGCTGGGTTTGGGGTTGGTCTGTTCTTCTTTTTCCAGCTCTTTGAGTCGTTTCATTAGATTGTCTATTTGTGATCTTCTTGCCTTTTGGTTATAGGCATTTATGGAGATAAACTTTCCTCTCAGAACTGCTTTAGCTGTGTCCCAGAGGAGTTGATAACTTGTCTCTCCATTGTCGTTTTCTTCATAGAAGTTTTTTATTTCCGTCTTGATTTCTTCATTTACGAAGTAATCATTTAGTAGGAGGTTGTTTAATTTCCACGTTTTTGTGTAGAAATGTGCGTTTCTGTTAGGGTTGATTTCTAGTTTTATTCCACTGTGATCTGAGAAGGTACATGGTATGATTTCTATTTTTTTAAATTTCTTGAGATTTTCTTTGTGTCCTAGGATATGGTCAATCTTAGAGAATGTCCCGTGAGCTGATGAGAAGAACGTATATTCAGTGGATTTTGGGTAGAATGTTCTATAGATGTCTGTCAGACCCAATTGTTCTAGAGTTTTGTTTAAGTCCATTATTTCTTTATTAATTTTCTGTTTGGAGGATCTGTCTCGTGCCGTCAGTGGGGTGTTGAAATCCCCGGCGATTATGGAGTTGTTATTAATCCATTTGCTTAGCTCCAGTAAGGTTTGCTTTATGAATCTGGGTGCACCTAAGTTGGGTGCATATATATTTAAAATTGTTATCTCTTCTTGTTGGACTGTGCCCTTCACCATTATATAATGACCCTCTTTGTCTTTTACTACTTTTGTTGGTTTAAAAACTAAATCGTCTGAAATTAGAACTGCCACACCAGCCTTCTTTTGGCTTCTGTTTGCTTGGAATATTGATCTCCACCCTTTTATTTTTAGTCTATGTGCATCCTTGCAGGTTAAATGTGTTTCCTGAAGACAGCATATACTTGGCCTGTATTTTCTTATCCATTCAGCCAGCCTATGTCTCTTGAGTGGAGAGTTTAAGCCATTCACATTTATTGAGAGAACTGATAGGTAAGGTAGATTACTGATCATTCTGTTGGGTTGGATGTTGTTGCTATGATTTGTGTCTTGAGCCATTGTAATATCTGGCCTTTAATATCTTTGGGTTTTGGTTGTTTTTATATCCGTGGATTATTATTATGATGTTCCGTGCATAACGCTGTTTTAAGTACTTCTTGTAGGGCTGGTCTTGTCTTGGTGAATTCTCTGAGCCTTTGCTTGTCTGCGAATGTTTTTATTTCTCCTTCATATATGAAGCTTAGTTTTGCAGGGAATAATATTCTAGGCTGGGCATTGTTTTGTTTCAAAAGAGTGAGAATGGGGCCCCAGTCTCTCCTTGCTTGTAAAGTCTCATTAGAGAAGTCTGATGTTATTCGAATTGGCTTTCCCTTGTATGTCACTTGCTTCTTTTGTCTTACAGGTCTTAGAAGGGCCTCTTTAGTTGATACTTTGGTCAGTCTGATGACTGCATGACGTGACGTCTTCCTGTTTGCATTGAATCTCCCAGGGGTCCTCTGGGCTTCTTGAACTTGTATATCGAGATTTTGAGCAAGACCTGGGAAATTTTCCTCTATTATATCTTCAAAAAGCTTGTCCAGCCCTTGAGTGCTGTCTTCCTCCCCTTCGGCTAAACCTATGACCCTCACGTTAGGTTTTTTCACATAATCCCACAGCTCTTGTAGACTTTGATCTTTTCTCTTGTTTCTCTGCTGTATTTCTGTGACTGATTTATTTAATTGGAAGGTGTTATCTTCAAGCTCTGAGATTCTTTCTTCTGCTTGATCCACCCTGTTCTTGAGACTTTCCACAGTATTTTGTAGTTCTCTGATTTGATTCTTCATCTCCAGGACTTCGGTTAAAGTTTTCTTAACTGTGTCAATCTCTTTGTTGAACCTTTGTTCCATTTCTTGGAGGTTTTTTGTGTTTTCTTGGTGTTGGTTATTGAGTTGTTGTTGCAGCTGGGTGAGTGTTCTTATGATCCACATACGAAATTCCTTTTCTGTCATATTGGTTGCCTGATTTTGGTCGGTGTCCGTTTCTAGAGGGCTGGTGCTCCTCCTTGGGGGTGTGTTTTCCGTTTGGTTCTTCATATTTCCTGAGTTCTTTCGCTGATTTCTTCCCATGTCGATCAGTTGTTGTTTCTTTCCTTAGGTTATTGTTTGGGTATTCACACACCTTGTTTAGTTTCTGAGGCGTTAGGTGGTGCCTGTGGGTGAAATTGGACCACTCCCTGTATATTGAGTCAGTGGGTGCCGTGGAAAGGCTGTGCAAGATGCTGTCCCTGTCAGTAGGTGGCGTTTGCTTGGAGGAATAGGCTATGGTGTTGATTTTGAGTCCTGTTATCAGCTCTCGTTCTGGGCGGAGCTGGGTTGGGTAAGCCTGCCCTCAGGCCGTTAGCAGGGGTCAAAGTTCTGTTCTCTGCTGTCAGGGCGGGGCTGGGATGGTCCCGCTCAGCCAGAAAGTCTGGGTGTGGGGGTGGGGCTGTCTGAGACCCACAGTCTGCAGCAGGCCTCGCTTCTTTCCACCCTCCCCAACTCCGCAGCTACTCCTGAGCCTCTGCCAGCAGGCCAGACCACAAGCCACCAGGCCTCCCCGGACTGTGATGCCGGCGGGGAGGTTCCCTGCACAGGAACGCCACCTGGGTTGGGCGCAGGGCCTCCTCCTGGGACGCCGTTCCGCCCGATCCGCCCCTGGAGGCACACAGACCTCAGTAGGCTGTTCACGTATAATCCTTCTGTGCCCCGGGCAATGCTAGCCCTCGGTGCAGGGGATCTGGTCTGCAGGTCCGACCTCTGGGTCCCAGAGTTCAAACTGTATTCCCACCAGGGAGAGGGTTTCCGGTCCTAATTCACCCACAGGGAGCCCAAGCTGGGTCTATGTCTCTCAGCCTCTGAGTCGGCACCGTTTTCCTGGGAACAAGGTGCCAGCAGCACCTGGGAGGGCGGGCGGGGTCCCAAACGGGAATGTCCCGTTCCCTGGAGGTGCCTCCGGCTGGTGGCTGTATTGTCTCTCTGGGCAGCCGCGGGTAGGGTCGGCGGAGGGGGGGAGGAGGCAATATGGCGCCTGCCGCGCGGCTCTCCGTGCACACGGAGGTGCCCGGAGGAAGTTGGGAACCTGGTGCCACGTCTGTTACAGGCTCACCGTTGGCAGGCGGCGGCAGTCTCTGGGCTGATGTCCGCAGGTCTCTCCACCCGCTGGGGAGCCCACCAGCAGTCCCGAATGCAGGGGAGGGGAAATAGCAAATCCACCTACCCTTGCCGCTGGTCTCCGGGCTGCTCCGATGGTCTCAGCCTCCAGTTCTCCTCCGCAGCCTCCTCCCGTGGAGTCTCCCGGGGTCTCAGGTACCCCTCCTTCCGGCCCTTGTCCGCTGTATGCTCGTCTTCTTGCTTCTTTTCTCTAGTTTCTGCTAGAATCGGTCTTTTCTGCAGAGACCCTCTGTCTGGCGGTGTTATTCGTCCGCCATCTTGCTCCGCCCCCCCCTATACATATTTTTATACCCACCCTCACTTTATTCTCTCTTCCTTGCTACTGTTCCCAGTGTCTGGTAGCCATCATTCTACTGTCTGTCTTCATGAGATCAATTGTTTTTAATATTTAGCTCACATATGTGTGAGAACATGTGAGATTTGTCTTTCTTCCTGTGCTTGGTTTATTTCCCTTAACATAGTGTTCTCCAGTTCCATCCATGTTGTTTCAAATGGCAGTATTTCATACTTTTTTGTGGCCATGTAATATTTGTTTGTGTATATCTACCACAATTTCTTTATCCATTCATCCATTGATGTGCACTTAGGTTATTTCCATATCTTACCTATCATGAATAGTGCTGCATTAGAAATAGGAGTATAGATATCTTTTTTATATACTGAATTCCCATACTTTGGATATGTACCCAGCAGTGGGATTTCTGGCTCATAAGGTAGTTCTATTTTCAGTTTTTCGATGAACCTCCATACTATTTTCTGCAGTGGTTGCACTTATTTATTAATACATTCCCACCAACAGTGTATGAGGGTTACCCTTTCTCCACATCCTCACCAGCATTCATTACTGCCTATCTCTTTGGTAAAAGCCATTTTAACTGGGGTTTTGATTTGCATTGTGGTTTTGATTTGCATTTTTCTGATGACTAATGATGTTGAGAATTTTTTATATACCTGTTGGCCATTTGTATGTCTTCTTTTCAGAAATGTCTATTCAGATCTTTTGCCCATTTTTTAATTGCATTATTTTTTCCTATCAAGTTGTTGAAGCTCCTTATATATTCTAGTTATTAATTCCTTGTCAGATGGGTAGTTTGCAAATATTTTCTCCCATTCTGTGGGTTATCTCTTACCTTTGTTGATTGTTTCTTTTGCTGTGTAGAAGGTTTTTAGCTTGACGTGATCCCTTTTGGTCCAATTCTGCTTTGGTTGCCTGTGCTTTGAGGGTATTATTCAAGAAGTCTTTGCCAAGACCAATGTCCTGCAACATTCTTTTAGTAGTTTCATAGATTCAAGTCTTAGATTTAAGTATTTAATTCATTTTTATTTTATTTGTGTATATAGTGAGCAATAATGGTTTGATTTCATTCTTCTGCATGGGGATATCCAATTTTCCCAGCACTATTTATTGAAGAGACTGTCCTTTCTTCACTGTATGTTCTTTTCACTTTTGTCAAAGATAAGTTCACTGTGGATGTGTGGATTTATTTATGGGTTCTCTATTCTGTTCCATTAGTCTATATGTCTGTTTTTATGCCAGTATCCATGCTGTTTTGGTTACTACAACTTTGTAATATAATTTGAAGTCAGGTAATGTGATTCCTCCAGTTTTGTTCTTTTGGCTCAGGCTGACTTTGGCTATTCTAGGTCTTTTGTGGTTCCATATAAATTTTAGGATTATTTTTCTATTTCTGTGAAGAATGTCATTGGTATTTTGATGGGGATTGCATTGAATCCTATAGATTGCTTTGAGTATTATGGACATTTTAAGAATATTGATTCTTCCAATCCATCAATCTATGAGCATGGAATATATTTCTATTTATGTGTCTTCTTCACCTTTTTCATCAAATTTTATAGTTTTATTATACAGCTCTTTCACTTCTTTGGTTAAGTTTATTCCTAGATATTTTTATTTTATTTTATTTTTAGCTATTGTAAAAGAGATTACTTTTTTGGTTTCTTTTTCAGAGTGTTTGCTGTTGACATGTAGAAATGCTACTGATTTTTGTATGTTGATTTTATATCCTGCAATTTTACTAAATTTCTTTATCAGTTCTAATAGTTTTATGTGGTGTCTTTAGGGTTCTGTATATGTAAGAGCACATCATCTGCAAACAAGGCTAATTTGATTTCTTCTTTTCCACTTTGGATGTCTTTTCTTTCTTTCTCTTGTCTGATTGCTTTAGCTAGAACTCCCAGTACTATGCTGAATAACAGTATTAAAAGTAGGTATCCTTTCTTATTCCAGATTTGAGAAGAAAGGCTTTCACATGTATTTTTGAGTAGACATTGAACCAATTTTGGGATTGCTTAGATCTCTTTGGATAAGGAACATTTGAGAAAAACCTGTGTGATATTTTTGACTAAATTGCTTTTAATTATGCCACCTATAACATTCCTCTGCTCCATGATTCAATAATCATTTGATCACTGAATGAAAGCCCCTCATGTAAAATGTCTGTAAACATCAGCAAGTATTGGGTAAACACCCTAAATATGATAGACATCTCAAATTATTGCTAAATATAGCAAATATTATTGGACTTAATGTCAGATGAGGCACCAAACTGTGACTGAATTAGTGTCTATTATCATTAACGTTGTATATAATTTATTTACATAACACAAAAGAAAGAAAACTAATTTTTTGTTGTTTGTTTTCTCTTTCTCAGTTCAAACAAAAGTCTCTGGTACTCATCTTACATTCAGTGTGTGCATTTTTGTGCCTCAAAAGAATTCATTAGAGCTGCAGTCCCAATCCCCGGGCCACAGGGCTCTGCTATTCCTCCTCTCCCCCAATTTGTGGAAAAATTGTCTTCTATGAATCAATCCCTGGTGTCAAAAAGGTTGGGGTCCGCTGCATTAGAGTACAATGGTTGATTTTGTGAGCATAGCACCATTTACCTGAGATTAGAATCAGATCAAGAATGCTCTTGTGGTGTCAGATTATCTTCCATTATGATACTCTTCTATAATCTTCTATCTTGATTTCTTAGCATGTGAATAAATACCAGTGAATATCCATGGCGCAGTCTTTGTTCTATATAGGTCGGGTTTGTCCCAATGCCTGGAAATGACAGAAGTTACACCTTTCTCTAACCAGTGATTATTTAAGTAATATTTGTATCAAATATAAACTGCCTAGAGTATTTTATAAGAAATGAGCAAAATAAAAATCATAATTTTAAACTTACTTTATTAAAAGAAAACAGTACAGTGATAGATTTAGTAGATGGAATTATATAGGAAGTATGATTTTTCTTAACATATTTTATTTTTCCAAGTAGTTTTAAATTTGCAGAAAAATAAGTGGAAACTACAGTGTCTACATATACCCCTGTACACCCCTCACATTTTCCCCTGTTAACATTTTGTGTTAGTGTAGTACATTTGTTAGAATCAATGAGCCAATATTGATACATTGTTATTAACTAATGTTCATAATTTAAATTTGGGTTACCCCTTTGTGTTCTACACTCTATGGGTTTTAACAAATGTATAATGGCATGTAGCCACCATATGGCATGATATAGAGTGGTTTCACTGCCCCCCAAATCTTCTGTTTTCCACCTATTCATCCCTCCCTCTGTCTCCAGAGATCCTGATAACCATGGTTTTCCTGTCCCTATAATTTTGCATTTTTAAGAATGTCATATAACTGGAATCTTTCACTTAGCAATATGCATTTAAGTTTCCTCTATGTCTTTGTGTGGCTTGATATTCGTTTCTTCTTATCACTGAATAATATTTTATTGTATGGATAAGCCACAATGTTTATCCATTCACCTGTGGAAGGAAATCTTGGTTGCTTCCTAAGTTTTGAGAATTATGAACAAAGCTGCTATAAACATTTACAAGCAGGCTTTTGTGTGGACATACGTTTTCAAATAATGTGGGTAAATATCAAGGAGTGAGACTGGATTATATGGTAAGAGATTGTTTAGTTTTATAAGAAACTGCCAAAATGTCTTCTGAAGTGGCTGTACCATTTTTCATCTCCACCAGCAATGAATAAAAGTTCCTGTTGCTTCACATTCTTGCCAGCATTTGGTGTTATCAGTGTGTTGGACTTTAGCCCTTCTAATAGATGTGCAGTAGTTATTTCATTGTTGTGTTAATTCCCTCTCATATTTTTATTTTGCCTCTGTTTTTGTGAAAGGCAGTGGTTTCATTCAGATATTGATGAAAGGGATTCCTGTAAAAGCCATGCATGGACTTGTACCAACTACACATACAGATACTACTTTTAGGGTAATGCTAGTGGAGGAAAAATGATAAAAACAAATACTCCCTCAAGTTTAGGTTTAATAGGCATAAAAAGCTAGCAAAGGAGATAATTTCACTTCAAAGAGGTTCAAACTGAGATGAGAAGGATTTTTTAAAATAGTGTTTTTGAGAGTCATTCACATTTAGTATCAAAGTTAGAATATAGCTCTTGTGATGTTAACATCTGGTTCATTTTTAAATTTCTAATAGTTCTAATGTCATTACCTTTTAATCAGAGTGTGTAACTGGAATTTAGATTAGATTTGAAAAGACAACTAGGAGAAAATAGTGGACAGCCATCCAATAAAACTATTTAGAATTTTAATACTCAGCAAATAGAATACTGAGTGGCAGGAAAATTTGAACCCTGCCTTCAAATAAGAATTATGTGGATTCAAAGAGTTAAACAAGGTATCCTAACTGTGGGTTAAAAAGTTGGTGTGATCTAACTGGCTTCTCAGGGAGGGATAGAAATTGAGGCTTTTCTTGACCTGCGGATCGGCTATGGGTAAAAATCTGAAGCAAAGCTCTACCTGCAGAATTTCTTCAGGGTATGAGTTTAGAAATAATAGAAATAATAATATAATAATTATGATAATTATTATAATATAATTATAATATAATAATTATAATATAATATATTATAATAATTATAATATAATAATCTAATTAATAATTATAATAATTATTTAGAAATAATAATATAAATAGCTTGAATATGACCATCCTAGTAATATTTGTAAGTTCTTTCATATTCACCTTTTAAAAAGTTCACTTCTTAGCTTTCTCTGCAAACACCTGCCAGGCAACATTTCATCCTCTAGGGCTTCAAGAATCAAGCTCCACATATATGGTGATAGTCCTCTCTACTGACCTCCAGATACATATGTCCTTCAATCATTCTTCCATCCATTGATTGACCAATAGATAAACACATTCATGAATCCATCAATTAATGGGTCAGATGGAGAGAAATGTCAACTTCAAGGTTTTATACAATGTGTTAAGTTGCTCTGAACCTATTATCTATAAGTATGATAGTATATATGACTAGGTACTAGATGTATGCATGTTATAGAGAGAATTAGGTAAAACAACATTTGTACATTTTGTGTCTGGATTTCTACTTCTACTTCCTTAGTACAGAAATGAATATCTTCATTTCTTCCTGGGCTATTACAACAGATTTCTCTGACTAGTTTCTTTGCCTAGATATATTCTCTGCCTGTCAATATACAGTCCTCCACACTAGAGGTAGTTGGTGTCAGGGAAAGGAAACAGAGGTCAAGAGAGAAAGGCAGAATTCACCTATGGAGGGGACAAGAGACACCACAGAGGACCCAGAGGAAAACATTGCAGCTCTAAGATCCTACCCCTGCTCCAGAAATGAGTAATAAGCCCTTCTCATCCAAACCCCACTTCTGTATTTACAAGTGCCATTAGGGAGAGGAAAATGGAGTTGGAAAAAACTTTGAATTAAAAAAAAAACTGACAGAAAACTAAAGAAATCTTTCAGCTACGAGGAAACCATTTAATTAGAATAAGATAGAAATATCACTAATTGGCAAGCTTATGTTTCTTTACCACTTGATAAAGGGTTGAGAAGAAAATAAAATGAGTTAAGGAAATGTAAAGACATACATTTTATCTTCACTCTGAATATGATGTGTGTAAATTTGCAATCCTCAAATATAGGTACAGAGATGTGTCTCCTGGAATTATTTTGGTCTTGGTATTTCCCAGGTGGTGGTACTTAACTAAAAGTTTCTTCAGAATAATGATTGTTTCTTGGATATATTAACCTTTTACTCATTGTCCTATTAAAAATATAATTTATAACATTGGAGCCTGATAGCATGACAAAAGTTCCCCCTAATATTTGGTGCAAAATTTCATAAAACAACTATATTGGGAAATGTAATTCTGTCTGGCTTTTAGCTTTTCCGCACAAGAACACTGTGGTAAGATGCCTTCAAAATCTTTAGGGAAATTTAACATGTGCTAGAGCTTGTAATTAACCAAATAGATATTCAAGTGTAAAGGCAACAAACAGTTTTGGTCATACAAAATATTCCCAAAGAAACTACCAGATGATAAACTTCACCCAACCAAAAGATGAATGAAGAAACTTTGGCTAAAGGACTTATGATGGGCACTGAATCTATTTAATTGTAGGTTGAAGATTAGTATCAATTTGGGAATCATAGTAGGAGGAAAGAATTGTAAATGTTGCAAACCTGAGCCCAGATTAGCTCTGTTTCCTTTCCTCTTCCTCATAGCAGTCAAAACTTTTTGCATACTTAAATTCTTGAAATTGATTGTAATGGTTCTTACCACTGAGCTTTTATAAAAACTCTTCATTCTGCCTGGAACAAGCCCACCCCAGCCCTTCACCTACCCTACCCTACTCAGAAACTCACTGTTCTCCTGCCAGACACCTATTCATTCTAAGGGCTCAGCTTCATTATCATTTTCTTCAAGAAAATTTTCCCCTCACCTTCCTCTCATGCGCTCCTGTATTCTGTCACTCACCACCCTCATCAAACTGCATTACCAATCTCCTTTTTCCAAACATTTTCCCCAAATACTTCACTCTCCAAAAGGATGTCATGCTCATTTTTTAAAAATTCTTAACATTTTTCCTAGTGTTTAATATATGGTGGATACACAATAAATTAATTGATAGCCACCAAGATGTGAATATGGTTTTAAGTTCTTTTTTTCCTTTTCCTTGCCTTAATAATCCCTCTCTCTCTTTCTCTCTCTCACACACACATATACACACACAATTATTGACATATTATGAAAAATATGTTAACTTTAGAAAAGCTAGAGGTATTATTTTTAAATGTAAATAACATGGTTCACAATCTGTTTTGACTTGCCCATATGAAGGTTTTAGATAAAAACAATGATTACTTTTTTGGTCATTAAACTATGTCATTTCAAGTGATGTTTTTTACCATTGAAAAGATTAATTTTAACACTTACATTTGCAAAGCAATCATTAACTTGATTTATTATGCAACAGCAAACTTACTTAATTTGACCAAACACCATGCTGTCAGTAATTTGACAGTAATGATATTGTTTTCCCTCCAGTGACTGAGATGAACAATACCAATTTGCTAAGTTAATGCTTGTGTGGATATTGTCAATAAATAATTGAATGACTAACTTGGAAAAACAAAAAGCAGATTCTGACATCAGAACTACTGAACTGAAGAGTTTGGTTTGGCCAAAGAAGCTACATTTCCAATACATATTGCACATGGAATAAATATTATCTCTCAAAGATAAAAATATCAAAATAAAAGATGAAATCAAATTACAAAATATCATTATCCAAATGACTCTTTTAGAAAGCAGTAATCCTCTTTACATAAACAGCTGTTATAAAAGTTTTCACCTGAAAAACTTCTAGCATTAGTATATCTTAATTAGCTATAATTCCCTTTAATGAATTCTTTCAGAAACATGCAATGATATGGTTGAACATATTTTATCATCTTTTGAAGCCTAGGAACATTATACAAATATGAGACTATATTTGTATATTCAAAGGCACTTTATTTTTATTTTACTTTCATTAAAAATTAGAGATAAATTTTGACATATTTTTTCTACCCCTTTTGTCCATTTTTTAAAATTCACCACATAAAGCTTAAATGACATGTGTTAACAGCAAATAGGAAACAATTTACTTCAGATTGGAAGAATGATTTTCCAGCCCAATGCACTTGTACATACCAAATGCACTCAAATTTTGAATAAGAGCTTGTCCTTTTGCTTGGAGTTTTTCTTTGTTATATCTGGAAAAGGCCATGAAACGATCATGTATATTAGTCATTTAATCTATATTTTTAAAAAGTTAATACAAACTTAATTTAGTTTCAGTAATGATTGAGAAAATATTTTAAAAGTGGAAATTTATGAGTTTTTTAAAAATTAGATATTCTCAAATTTTTCTCTCTTGTTTTGTAATTTGAACTGAGAAGCTGGGTCCCATCCATATTGTGAGTTATTCTTATCAAAGTTTAAAATGACACAGAGTCTAGATAGAGCATAGCTATTTCATGGGAAGTATATTTGGTGTGGACAAATGAATGGGTAGTCTTATAGTGCCCAGGATTTGATGAAAAGAGCCTAAAAGTGAAACTAGGATATTTTTATATACTAGATGACATCTGGAACTATATGGCCAGGTTCCACCATTCCCAAAGTAATCTAAACCTTGCATGGGTACATTTTGATTTTTTAGGCTTTCTGAGTGAATCTCATAGAATCACCCCAAAAATGTATATAAGAGGGCAACTGTTTAGCTGTGAATATCTGTGAAAATTGACACTTGCATGTCAGCATCAACAGACATTCATATAACACATAGGGTTAGTCATTCATTTATTTATATTCATTGCATATATTGTGATAAAGAAGTTATTTAGCTGACCTCTCTCAAGGAAAGACTTACTTATGGTTGGAATGAATACTTTGGTGAGTCTTTTGAGGCAGGAGGTGGAACTCTCATATAACAAACTCACTCAAAAATAAGCTGCTTCTAAGGAGGAAGAGGAACCTCATTGATTGGAGGGCATTTGTTTGCTAGACACTGAAGTGAATGGGACATGAAAGTCTGAGAGCAAGTTGAGACCCAGGGCACTGAAATGGTAGAAACGGAGGAATTCCAGATGGCAGTTCACACCTAGAAGGGTGCAAAGTTTTTTTTTAAAAAAAAACTTTGGATATTTAATTTACCTGGTGATGATTATTGAGATGGGTTTGGTATGGGATTTGCTCTGTTTTGGTAAACTTTCTCTTATGTTTCTCTATTAAATCTTTAATAAATTCTTCATTACTGAGTAAGTAATGATTTTCATGAGTGGATTTTGTACAGGATTTATGAAGAACTGCATCAAGGCCAGCCACAAAAACAGAATAAATTAAAAACAGAATAAAATCAAAGATCATTGAGTATCTGGGTTATATGTGTAAAGATTCATATAACTCCGTAACGTGATTATTATTCAAACAGCTTGTCTTTTGTTCAGTGTTCATGAAAGCATTTTTTTTTAAGTGATGTTTTGTTCACTTGTTCATATATTCATGAAAGCATTTTTTTGCCCGTAAAACTATGTGGAGGTCATATTCTATTTCTATATGTTCCTGCTGTGTGTGTGTGTGTTTGTATAAAGCTCATAGGTAAAACCTACATATGTATCGTACCTTGATTCTCCTACCTTTTACTTTTACTAAGAACACTTATGTTCTGTGCAAGGAAATCTCATCTTTTACATCCTTAAAATTTGTGCCTTTGTGTGAGCAAAAGGAAGCAGAACCATGGCCTTTCTCCTCTCTACTCAGCATCTGAAAAATATGTACAATACGGAACCACTGTTTACACCTTAGTGATCCCTGAGTCCACTTACATACCTTTGGGTTTTATATTTAAATGCTGCTGCAATTTTGATTAGGACTGTACTGAATCTATAGATCAATTCAAGGAGAACTGATGTCTTAAAAATATTGAGTCTTCTAACCAATAAACAAGGTATAAATCTCCTTTTATTTAGGATTTCCTTAAATTCAGTAATGTTTTGCAGTTTTCAGAACATAGGTTTTTCACAAATTTTGTCAGATTTATCAGGATTTCATTTTTTTTATTTTAAAGAGATTTTATTAAATATAAGGAAATAGAAAAGGAAAATGTGAAAAGATATATCAGGCAAAATAAAAAAAAAACAATGCTATTTTTGCTTTACTAACCTCAAACGACATGCTATTTGATATACAACAGCATAGTTCTTAATATCACTCTGTCAGCCACCCAGGATGACATACATTATTTTAATATTCATTAGAGGTTACTCTAAAACCACACTATCCAATAGATCATTTTTTGATGCTATTATAATCTTATTTTTATTTGAATTTTTTGTTTATTCTAGTATACACAAATAATTGATCTTTTGTTTATCTAGTAGTTATTTTGTTGATTCAGATTTTGTAGATAGATGATCATGTTGTCCAAATGTGGATAACTTTTTATTTTGTTTTTCTTTCCTTTTTTTTTTGTCTGAACATACTGGCTAGAACTTCCAGCAAATTGTTGAGTAGAAGTAGTGAGGGCAGAAATCCCTTTCTTGTGCCTGATCTTAGGGAGAAAACCATAAAATTTTATAGAAACCCCCTTTTCATGTTGAGAAAGTCACTTCCTAGTTTACTGAGAGTTTATTTGTTTATTTTGTTTTCTGTTTTTAATCAGGAATGGATTTTAGATTTCATCCAATGCTTTATGTCTATAGAAATCATCATCCATTTTATTTTTAGTTTATTAAAATGGTAAATTATATTTATTGATTTTTAAACATTGATGTGAATTCTTGAAATAAATATCACTTAGTCATGATACATTATACTTTTTTACATTGTTTTATTCAAATTTCTAAAATTTTATTTGGGATTTTCATATTTATGTTCAGGACAGATATTGGTCTATAGTTGTATTTGTAATTTCTTTGGTCTTAGTATCAGGACAATGCTGGCCTTATAGAATATATTAAAGATGATTTTTTCTGTTTTAATTTTCTAAACAAATTTGTGTAGACTTGGTAATATTTTCTCATTAACTGGAAGAATACACAAGTAAGGGCATACTGGCCTACAGTTCTGTTTTTAAACTACAAATTGAATTTCTTTAATAGAGCTAGAGCTATTCAGGTTATCTTATTTCTCTTTGAGAACAGTGAGGACTTGTGGCTTTCAAAAATGTGCCCTTTTCATCTAAGTTGTCAAATTTATAGACCTGAAGTTGTTAATAATAATAACCCTTTTAATGTCTTTTTAGTCTGACTGATAGACCCTCTTTCATTCCTAGTATTGATAATTTGTGTCCTCTCCCACCCTTTATTTTCCTGATCAGTCTAGATAGACATTTATCAATGTTAGTGATCTTCTTAAAGAACCAGCTTTTAATTTAATAATTTTTTCTATTGTTTTTCTATTTTCTATTTCATTGATTTTTACTTTGATCTTTATTATTGTCTTGTGTTCACTTTTGGTATCATTTGTTCCTCTTGTTCTTTTTCTAGTTTCTTAATATATAAAATGAGGTCGTTAATCTGAGATCTGAGATCTTTCCTCATTATTAATACAGGGGTGTATTGCTATAAAGTTTCTTATAAGTATAGCTATAGTGGCATCCCACAAATTCTGATATATTGTATTTTATTTTCATTCAATTCAAAATGTTTTCTAATTTCTCTTTTGATTACCTTTTGGACCATTATTTAGAAGTCTGTTGTTTAGTTCTCATATATCGGGGGGGGGGGTTCCAGATATCTTTCTCTTATTGATATCTAATTTATTCCATTTTGGTCAAAGGACATGCCTTGAATCATTTACAATTTATGAAGGTTTGCTTTATGTTTCAGAATATGTGGGTAAATGTTCTATGTGTTCTTAAAAAAATCTATATTCTGCTGTTGCTGGGTAGAGAGTTTATTTATAGTCAATTAGGTGAAGTTGGTTGACAATATTATTCCAGTTTACTATATCTTATTTTTTTTTTACTTGTTCTATCACTTATTGAGTGAGGGCATTGAAATCTGTGACTATAATTGTGGATTTGTCTATTTCTTGTAGTTCAAACAATTTTGCTTCATGCGTTTTGAAGCTCTGTTATTAGGTACATAAATATTCAGCATTGCTATGAAATTTTGATGACTTGACCTTCAAATATCCCTAATAATATCTTTTTTTTCCAAAATCTACTTTGTCTAATATTAACATAACTACTCCAGATATCTTGTGACTAGTGTTAGCACACTGTTATAGGATTTTTTTTTCTTTTTCTTTTTTTTTATTTTGGCATATTATGGGGGTACAGATTTTAAGGTTTCAATAAATGTCCATTCTTCCCCTCCCCCCACGAGTCTGAGTCTCCAGTTATAGGATTTTGGTTTTTTTAATCAAAAATCATTTCACCACTCTCTTCTTGCTCTTGCTTGCATTATTTCTGATGAGAAATCTGCTGTCATCCTTGTCTCTCTCTCTCTCTGTATGTACATTGTTTTACTTTTAAGTTTTTATATTTTTATATAAAATATAAAAACTGCTTTTAAGTTTTTATATTTCTCACTTGTCTTGAATAATTTGATTATGATATGCTTTGTTCATGATTCTTGTGCTTGGGATTTGTCAAGCTCCTTAGATCTTCAAGTTGATAATTTTCATCAATTTTGGAAAATTTTCAGCCATATATTTCCTCAAATATTTTTGTCCTTCCTTTTCTTTTTGGGGGAATTCCCAGTTACATATATAATAATCTGATCATAGTTATGTCACAGTTCATTAAAGTTGGGTTCATTTTTAAAGTAAATTCTCTTTTCTCTATATGGTTCAATTTAGATAGCTTTATTACTGTATTTCCAACTTTGATATTATTTTCTTCTATAATATTTAATTTGTTGTTACTCTGATCCTGTGCCTTTCTACCTCATATACTGTAGTTTGTACCTCTAGAAGTTCAATTTTTTTTTAAATAGCTTTAATGTCTCCATTTAATGCTCTGAACACATAGAATACCATTATAATATTTCAATCTCTTTGTCTGTTAATGTTAACATTTGTGACAATAAGTCATTTTTATTTAAGTATTTTTCTTATAATGGGCCATGTTTTTCTAATTCTTTGCATGGCAGGAAATCTTTGATGGCAGACATTGCAAATTTTACGTTGTTGGATGTTTAATATTTTTTTTTTATTTCTATAAATGTTTTTCCATTTTTTTCTGGGGAAAGTTAAGTTACTTGAAAAAAGTTTTATCCTATCAGGTCTTGATTTTATGATTTTTAAGTGGTTCTTCACCAATGCACAGTCTATAGATAGTTATTTCCCATGGCTGAGGCAAGACTTTCCTGACTGTTCTAGCATGAATGCTGAATTTTTCCAATACAGTTTGTGGGAACAGGCACTGTTCCTAGCCCTGTGTGAGTGCAACGCATTTATTTATTTAATACTTTCAGATCACTCTTTTTCCAGGCCTTGAGTAATTTCCTGACACATAATGTGTTGATTAGCACTTTGCTTAATAGTGGAGACCCTCTGGAGTTCTCTTTCAGTGCAGCTCTCTCTTCTTTTAAACTCTAGTTGTCCTGCCTTTCTCAGACCCTAACTTCATCTCCCTAGCTCATTGAGGTCGCCAGGTTCTGCCTGGATGATCCCTCACCGTGCCGTAGCTTTGGAACTCTCTCATAGAACTCATTTTGTTTATTTCCCATTTCTCAGGGATCACTGTCCTTTGTTACCTGAGGTCCAGTGTCTTTAAAATCATTTCTTCATGTATTTTGTCTTGGTTGTTTTATATGGGGGCATACATCTAGTTCCTGCTAATCCCTAACTTTGTTGGAAGCAGAGGCCATGATTGGGGTTTGTATTTCAGATCTTTAAAAGGGTGGAGATAATCTACAAAGTAGACTATATAGGATTGGTTAGATGACATGATGTCATCTTACATTAATATGAGCTGAGATTGATGGCTTGGTCTATTAATTTTAAAAATCTGCACTTTCCCTCTGAAATCGTTATTAGATGGGATTATACCCAAATCCACCTGAGATTGCTCATGGCATGGTTTGCTGAGATCATTGAAGGAATTGGAGTGGGAAGGTGTTTTCTTTCTTAGTCTGTGGCCTTGAGAAGGAAGTTCAACCTTCTTTGTTCCTCCTGAGTAAATCATCAGATACATTACATATTAACAGTCATTCGGAATACACAATGAGGCATGCTCTCATCCTGAGCACTTTGAACTGGCATTTCCTTCTTCCTGGGACGCTATTTTCCTAAATATCCTTACAGCTACCGACTTTCCCTTCCACGTTTGAATCTTTGTTCAAGCGTGTGCTAAAGGAGGACTACCTTTACCACATTATTTAAAATTGCCTACCCCTTCCCCAACAGAACTTGAAATTCTGTCTCCCTCATTATTTCTCTTTTCATATTTGTCATAGCTAATAATAAATCAAATACATGTAAGGTGGTTGGCTTTTCCTCTCAATTCTATTTATTTCATCTTTTTGGGGAGCTTTGTTTTTTCTGTAAGCCCTTGCCTCTGGGAACACAAGTATTAGATTGTTGATCTTTCCTGTTTGGCTATATGAGTTGGTATCCGAAGATACTATTCTAAGCATCCAGCCTTCAGTCGTTAATGAAATTATGAACAGGAATTTATTAAACCCTCATTATAAAGTCAATGTCCTGATCTACTCTCTTCTAGGTTTTGTTTTTCTCAATTAAATAAAAACAAACAAACAAACAAACAGAAAAAACCAACAACAACAAAACAGCCCTGTGGCCTTTTTTTTTTTTTTTAACTTTTTATTAATATTCCTTTGCAGCAAACTTCCAGCCATGGGAATTTTACTGTTTATTTTCATTTCAACAATACAATATATTTCCCTTTACATTCCTATTAAATACATGATGTGCATGTACATTCCTAGGGAGTAGGACCACTTCCTATACCTTTATCACCTGGTTTTCTATTGTCCTATTAAATTTAAGTTAGCTGAAATATAAAAAGGCTTCCAATGATATGTTATAACCTTAATTTTTCTACCTAATTTTCATGAATATTTTAAGTTTTGTTGTTTTCTATTAGTAGTTCTTTTTATTTTAAAGTTCTTTTTAGAGTTCTTTTAAAGTTCTTTTTATTTTTTTCAACATATTATGGGGATACAAATGTTAAGGTTATGTATATTGCCCTTGCTCCCACTCCCCCTAGAGTCAGAGCTTCAAGCATGTCCATCCCCCAGTTGGTGCACATCACATTCATTATGTATGTATGTATATACCCATTCCCTCTCCCTACCTGCCTGACACCTGATAAATGTTATTCTTATATGTCCACTTAAGTGTTGATCAGTTAAATCAGTCAGTACCAATTTGTTGGTGAGTACATGTGGTGCTTATTTTTCCATTCTTGGTATATTTCACTTAATAGAATAGGTTCTAGCTCTATCCAGGAAAATACAATAGGTGCTATATCACTGTTGTTTCTTATGGCTGAATAGTATTAGAAGTTCTTGATGCAGAAGATTTTATTTCTTAATGTATAAACGATCTGGGTTTATATGTTATCTGTGCAAAAAAAGTTGTTTGCACATAGGTTTAAATTACATTTTATCTTCTATATATCCAATACAACAAGCACCACAATTTTATACTACATTAAACATACTATATGTTAGCATATATACTCTTAAAATATATCATGCCACCTGTACTCTTAAAATACATTTTGAATTTTCATTGCTTTTTAATGGGTATCCTATTAATTTCATTATGAAAGAATTATAATTAAAGAAAGTATATAGATAATTTTTCCTGTACATTTTATTAAATTTAAAAATAGTTTTATCTTTGAGGTTTTTAATATATATTATACATCTTATTTCAATAATAGATATCTACAAACATCTGTTCTTTATTTCATCAAAATTGTCTCTCCTTTAGAGATTTTTATGTTCTTCTTCAAGATCAAGATCCCAGGAAGACTACAAAAGACTTTTTAATGAGAGACATGATTCAGATATTCTCAAGGGGGAGATGTAAAACAGTTTTAGCTATTAAAAGATAATATCAAAGAGAGCACAAGTGCATAACCTGAAAAATGGATCAATTAGGAATCTATTGTATCCTTGGGACAAAGAGCACTTCAATTAAAAAATTGAGACCATAGCTATTAATATTATTAAATGAAGACAACAAAAGTCATGATACATTTTAATTTACTTTTGTAATACCCAAGGGCCAACTTCAGCGAGCATATAAGGTTAAAACGTTCATTTTCTTATGACCACATGGATTCTCTAAAAGTAGCTTTGGTCATAAATGAACTTCATTCTTTTAAGGGTTTTCTGGATTTGTTTAATCTCTGGCCTTCCTCTTGAATGACTGTATGCTGGAGAAGTATAGAACATTCCCTTCTAAATATTATAATCAGTATGTGATATTGATGTTATCTATGATGAATATATATCTTTGTATACTTTTTCAAAGAATTCATTAGCTTACAAGGAGAAAAAAAATTCTGTTAACTCTATTTTCAAGGTAGATTGATAATCTGCCCACTTTTTTTTTTTTTTTTTTTTATCACATTTGCTATTACTATACCAGTCTCAGACACCACCACCGTTATTCCTGTGGACTACTAGCTGGGCTCTCTGCTTTGTCCTTGTCCATTTATAGTCTGTTGTCACTGAAGTCACAGTGATCTTTTAAAAGTTATGTCCAATAATGTCTCCCTCTCCTCAAATTTGAAGTAGCTCTCTATTTCATCCCTAATGAAAGCAAAGGTTACCTAGGATGCCCTATGAGTGTTTATGTGATCTAGACTCTGGCTTCTTCTAAAATCTGTTACCCACACTCATTCAGTGCTAACCACACTGGTCTTGCTCTTCTTTAACATACCAGGCATGCACCCATCCTGAGGACTTTGCACTGGCATTTCCTTCTTCCTGGAGTACTGTTTTCCTAAATATCCTCAGAACTACCACCCTCACTTTCTACATTTGAATCTTTGTTCAACTGTCTGCTAAAAGAAGGTCACCTTGACCACGTTATTTAAAATTGCCTACCCCTTCCCCTGTAGAACCTCAAGTTGTCTCCTGCATTCTCTCTTTTTTTTATTTGTCATAGTTAATAATAAGTACTTAATTCATATTTGTTAAATAAATGAAGTAAATACATCAAATTGTTTATCTCAGTGCCACTTGAAACCAATGGTTAGTTATTTAGCCAGGACAAAATATTTATTTTATGGTTATGGAATAGATATTTCTTTTGGTAAATATAATTTCTACACAAAGAGAGGAACCACTTTCTTTTGACTCCTTTAGTACCATTTTAATCAAATACATTTATAAATAATGAATGTTGTATATCTTAGATTAAATCATATACAGTATTTTTACTAGAAAAGTAAATTTATTGGTTTCATTGGATTGAGTATATACTAACTGATAAAACATTTATTTCCAACTCTTACCACTGGTTAAAATTATTTGTCTGCCCTTGGGTCAGGGTGTGAACTCCATTTCAGCACATATGAGTCAGATTTCCTTCCAGTCTGAATGAGCCATAGAAATTCTTAATATCACAAAGCCTTGATAGCTTCTGCCTTTGTGTAGAAATGCTGGGTGCAGTAGTTCCAAAGGAAAGAGAAACGGATTACATACGTTCTGGTACTAACATGCCTTTTTGTAGATTACATGTTTATGTTTTAAGGCGACTAGGTATCAATGTTAGGATCACATATTTGGTATGATGCCTAAGACTATTTGAATATTACTTAATTGTATTGATTTTTCTTGATTAAAAGGAATCATTCCTAAACATATTCTTTGATGTACAGTAAAGAAAATTATTGTACTTCCATAAAATAAATTTTAGAGTTTAACAATATTTCCTTGTGTAAAATAACTTTTAAAACAATTAAATTTACTAACATAGAAAACACTGAAAATATTTATCTATGTTAGAAACATTTCTTAGATTAATAAAACTAAAAGTTGGTTCTTTGAAAAAATAAACAAAAGTAACCCGCCATTGGCTAAGCTAACGAAAAGCAGAAAAGAGAAATCTCTAATAAGCTCCATCAGGAACAAAAAAGGAGATATCACAACTGATCCCAAAGAGATACAAGATACAATTTATGAATACTACAAAAATCTTTATGCACACAAACTGGAAAATGTGGAGGAAATGGAAAAATTTCTAGAAACACACAGCCTCCCTAGGCTCAACCAGGAAGAAATAGATTCCCTGAACAGACCAATCTCAACAGCTGAAATAGAAACAGCAATTAAAAATCTCCCTATAAAGAAAAGTCCCGGTCCAGATGGTTTCACACCCGAATTTTACCACACTTACAAAGAACTAGTACCTATCTTGCAGAAACTATTCCACAACATCAAGAAGAACGGAAACCTCCTGGACACCTTTTATGAAGCGAATATTACTCTGATACCGAAAACCAGGAAAGGATGCAACAAAAAAAGAAAACTACAGCCCAATATCCCTAATGAATATAGATGCAAAAATTTTCAACAAAATCTTAGCTAACCGAATCCAGACGCTTATCAAAAAAATAATCCATCACGACCAAGTGGGCTTCATCCCAGGGATGCAGGGATGGTTCAGCATACGTAAATCTATAAGTGCAATTCACCACATAAACAGAAGCAAAAACATTTCTTACTTGTAAAGACATCACTGGCATTGAAGGTGAGTGAATTCTTAAAGTTTGTCTTACCAGAATTATTAATGCACATGTTTATTCCTCTGTGTTCCTATTAGGAAGGAGGATTAGAGGATCTGAAAGTGTTCCTATTAGGGAAGGAGGATTAGAGGATCTGAAAGCCATTAGAGATGTTCCTGTACCCTAATTTTAAATGTAAATATTGCTTTGTTTTTTCTCCATTCCAAAATGTAAAGGTGATTATAGTATGGTGTCATATGCAATAAGAAAGTTATTAATGAAACCTGATTTTTAAAAACACCTAGAATGCAGTGGCATCTAATTCTAGGTACGGAAATAAGAGTGCTTGTGAACAAATATAATTTTACTGTATCACATTAATTATTATTACCAGAGCATCTGGATGCCATTACAAATGCATTTGAAGCACCCTGGGCTTGTACTTTAAGGGTCACCTTATCAGTAACACTTCAATGCCTCATACTTGCTCCCATCTGTCTGAATAGTAGGAATTCTAGTATTTTTTATGCTTTGCCCTCTATTTATTCAACCATTATTTATTTAGCATACATTCAATTTAGGTATCACTTAGAATTCCTACATGTTTAACTTAAGTGTCCTCTAGGCAGGAGTTTCTTGGTGCTAAATAAGGTCACTTCTAGATGAATGCTGCCCAACGGAACTTTCTATGGTGATGGAAACATTCTGTTTCTGTGCCATCCAATCTGGTAGCCACTACCCACACATGGCTGCTGAGCGGATGATGTGTGGCTGGCATGACTGAGGAACTGAATTTTTAATTTTATTTAATTTCAAATAATGTAAATATAAATAGCCATATTATGGATAGTGGCTACCATATTGATTCAGAGTATTAGGTTAATATTCAGAGTATTAGGTTAATAGACCCTACAAGAAGTCTGGGGAAGAATAGCTGTATTCTCTCTCCATCAATTATTAACTTCTGCTGGATTTGGGCCATTGTCTGTCCCCTTTGAAACTCCTAATCCTTGTGCTGACTGTGGACCACTGCTTGCCACTGCATTATCCGTCAGCTCCTGAATCTCCAGGACTGCACACATACGTGGTTCTTTATGCCAGTTTGACCCCTGTTGACCTTGGAAACTTTGGAGTCTAAACTCCCTCCTGCCAGGACTTATTATTTATTGCTGCCTCTTGTCTTTCCAAAGCTTTGTCACCTCTGGCCCATCTGGAGAACTCAGGCCCCTGCTGCTACGGCAAATTCTGTGGAAATTTTTAAAGGTACCCACTACATAATGCCACTCCACTACTATGTTCATAAAACGAATCAGAAAACTAGGTGGAAGAATCACGTGTTCGGTTTATTCATAGTGTGTTGCCTGGATCCTGCCACCATCCCCAGTAGTTCCTGAGTGCTGCACCATATCTCTTTATTCACACCTACTTGTTGCAGATCCAGGTACCTTCATTCAAGCTAGAACTAGATATAGGTGGGAGGCCCATCTTGACACCAAATGCTTATCAAAAGATCCCTTCTTTACTTCCTTTTTCCTGTATCTTGCTGGCAGGGTAGTAGATATTTGTAGGAATAGGGCCTAAATATGTGGATTTGTGAGAGCAAACTCACTAGATTTTATGGTTCTGTGGACCTTAACTGAGTTGTCATGTCAGAGTTTTTTTTTTGTTTTGAGACAGAGTCTCACTCTGTTGCCTGGGCTAGAGTGCCCTGGCATCAGCCTAGCTCACAGCAACCTCTCCAAACTCCTGGGATCAAGGGATCCTTCTGCCTTAGCCTCCCAAGTAGATGGAACTACAGCTACCATGCGCCATCAGGCGTGGCTAATTTTTTCTATATATTTTTAGTTGTCCAGCCAATTTCTTTCTATTTTTAGTAGAGACAGGGTCTCGCTCTTGCTCAAGCTGACCTTGAACTCCTGAGCTCAAACGATCCTCCTGCCTCGGGCTCTCAGTGTGCTAGGATTACAGGCATGAGCCACCATGGCTGGCCCATGTCAGAGTTTTTCAGGAGAGAATCTGTCCATGATATTTAAGTGCTCTCTCCCTTTCCTAGCCAAAATTAAACAAAAACAAAATGTGTTAATTAAAGAATCTTTTATTTTTGTGTGTGTGTCTTGTCCCATGAGAACATGGTCTCACAGCACTGCTATTTGTGCTCCCTTGTGCAGCTCTTTCTGTTCCCCCATGGCTCTCCTTCCTGAGGGTGTGTACACATTGTGGTGGGAACAACCAATTTGAGGACTGGTCACACACACTCACACTGTTTTTGGAATCCCTTCCCTTGGAAACCTGACAAAATCTAGCCCATTCTGTCAGATTTCTTCCTCTCCTACACGGTTCCCATTTGCTTGCTGCTTTGTCAATGGCACCTCCCAAATCCCAATCTCTTTATATTTGTCTGAATCTAAATTGTGAGCAAAGCTTAAGATCTTTCCCTTAGTATTTGTAGGCCCCATATAAGTCACCGTATATTGATAGGGGTTTACAAATCCCTGAATTAGTTACAGAGCCCTGTCTGCCTAATGTATGGATGGACTTCTGACTGCAATTGTACTTAATTCCCACATGGTGGGATAGCAGGCTCCTCTGAGTCTCAGATTTGACTGAAGGAAGATATTCTAGTCTAAAAAATTTTAAATGAAAAATACAAGTTACACTATTCTCATTTCCCCCAAAACTTTAAAGGAAAAAAAATCACGTGTCCCTATCATAACATAAATCATAAATGTTCTAGTAATATAGAATATGACAGACCTGGATCATATGACTGTGCACCCAATGTGGTTACACTCTTCATTGTAAAGAAATCCTCTTCAAGAGGCAGTTGAGTAAAATGTAAAGCAAATTCATTTACAAGATGCTTTCATATACTTTGACTTAATTCTGATGGAAACCCATTGAAGTCCACAGGAATGAAAATACTGGGATTCAGAGAGTTCAAATAACTTGTTCAGTTTAGCTTCATTAAAAATAAGTTTTCCTAGTGGAAAATGTTCCAAAACATTCAGAAGAAAAAAATATATAACTTTGTATTTTGTGGCCCTAATTGGCTTTTTATCCTGAACGTAAACCTTCGTGTTGGTTATTTTTTGCCGTATTGTTGTTTAACGAGTTCCTTAATTTGATTCTAACACTCCTTCAGAAAAGTTCTGATAATTTGGCTGGAAATTTCTTTCTTTACAATAATGTCTTTCTCTGTCTTTTTTTTTTTAATTGAGAATTTAAAATGAAGGTAACAAAACAGAGAACCTAATTCAATGATGGCATAAGTTAAATTGTTAGTGAAAAATAGCTGCTTGACAGTCCCCACCCTTATGGCCTCGGGATGTAATTGTCACATTTGTTCTGCCACTTATTTTTTTTTTATTTTATTGAGAGATACTGGTTTATCGGAACTGCAAGAAGTAAATTCAAATTAAGTTCTGTTGAATTGTCTTTGCTCATTTCCCTTTATAGTCGTTGTTAACACAAATTGAATATGAGCCTGAGATAAAGGCAGAGCTCTGCTTCACCATTCTTTCTGTCTGCTTGTCACCCTTACTGTTCTGGAGGACAGTGACTCCTTCTCCCTTTTGCTCTTCTGCACACATGCTGGCTGATGGTGAACTATGCTGATTTGTTTTCTCAAGCTCTGAGGTGTATGTAATGGAGTGAAGAAAAGAGGTAATGAAGAGTGTCCCTAAAACTGGCAGAAGAATTCCTCTCTCCCCTCCCACTATCTCTACCACCCTGATCAATTGGGCATCATTTAATGCATACTTGCCTCAGGAATATTGCTGCTGCAGTAGAAGAAATATGTGCAGTAAAGGCAGGTGGTTTCTCCTGCCATAAAAAGAGAGTTGTAAAATAATGACATTCCTGCCACTAAACTATGGTGGGTATGTAGGCTCATGTGGAGCATATAAAATCACAACAATATTGATGGGAGAAAGGTAGGGTGGGGTAATGGAAAGGGTGCTGGGACGTGTGCCAGCCAAAGTATGTATCAGCATCTTATAAATGTATGATTTTGGGAAATCACTTTATTTCTCTAAGTCACCATTTTTACACTGGCAGATAAAGCCAGTAACATTGGGTCTGGCAGACTCAGAGGACTTGTATGGGGAAGTACTTTAAAAAAATATACAATACTGTAGAAAACTATTATTAAAGTAATTACAGTCACATTCGGGTTATCTCATTTAGAGAACAAAGAGATATTGAGTGTGCAACATCCTTTATTTTATAATAATCTTTTAATTTGAAGGAACATAAATTTAATAAGTTAGATTCTTCCAGGGAATAAATTACATCTTGAGAATTAATTGGGCATTTTGGAAGCTACATAAATTTGAACAGTAATTTTCTAGATGAGGTTCTGGTGTTCTACACAACTTGATACAGCTTATGAATTGGTCAACTTCCGATCAAGTCATAATTTATGAATGAGAAAATCTGGTGCAATAATTCAAACTCTTATAGTTAATTAGTCAGCAAAATGAATGCAGTGCTTTTTAAGCGTTGAGGATTGTGTTAGAAAGTAACAGGGCACAAAAGGATAGAGTTTGCTCCTAGTAAAAAATACATTCCTTCAGGGAAAAGGCTTCAATCATTTAAAAAGAGATAAGAAAAAGGCAACTAATTTAATACCCAGGATATAAAAAGTAAAGTAAAAATAAAGGTGAATTGAGGCTTATCAAAGAAAGCATTTGAGAGGTTGCTTTTAAAAATAATAATGTATTCTCTGATCTTTATTATTACACAGGTTACTTGTACATGAGATTTTCCTATAATTTATGTGATTTTGACATCTATTTACATATTTTTTAAATATAAAATTATCAGAAAGTCTAAGTTAAAACTATATTAACTACTTATTCATTGGTGAAATTTGACTTTAATTTTTCCCTTCTTCCATTAAAGGAGAATTTATGCAACTTTTAAGTTGTATAAAATCCTTCCAGAATGAAAACTGAGGGTAATATATAATATCACAAGTAATGAGAAAGAAAAATGCAACATTCCCTGGATAAAGTTACTTCCTGAATGTCAGTTATCCATTTTTTAGCTCTAGCATATTTTTGTACTAAGTATGCATACTGCCCAGAGAGCTTGTGTCTAAACAGAAATGTTTTATAGGAACTACCAAGAACAGTGACAGTAGTCTGTCCTAAGCCTTAGGGAGTGTTCACTGTCCAGAAGATAAAGCAGTGGATATTGAGACAGTAGTCAGGGTGGCAGATCCCCTGTTTCATGATGGTTCATCCTCTTAGTATGTGGTGTACAATGTTAGCTGAGACCAAGTACAAAGACTTACTCCCCCTTATGTTTCTCACTTTGTTGAGGGCACACAATGATATTAAAATTTACATCAACAAAACTTATTGAGTTTTTCCATATTCTAAATGTGTATTTTTTTGTTATTATTTGGATTAACAGACTTTATCCATAACTATACAGTAATAAAGATACTGTACAGCAATAGAGGCATGCTATATATGTTTAATATTTAGGCAAATGATCATATAATCTATCACAACTTTCCTTGACTTTCAAATGGTTATAATCTGTCTAATTTAATTGATACACCTTTAAGAATCCCTTATAATATTGGTAGAAAATTTTCAGGGTATATTGTTTGTAAAATTATAGTTTCTATCTTGTAACTAATTTTAATGTGTATTTATTTTCTGTAATAAACTCTTTTATTACATACACATTATTAGTTTCTTATGCCTTTTACATTTTTCTTAAAAAAATAATTGTGAAACTGTCCATACTGCCCAAAGTGATTTACAGCTTCAGTGCAATTCCCATCAAAATACCAATATCCTTTTTCACAGATCTAGAAAAAATAATCCTAAACTTCATATAGCATTTAAAAAGATCCTGAATAACCAAAGCAATTTTAAGCAAAAATAACAACTTGAGGTATCATATTACCTGACTTCAATTTATACTACAAAGCTATAGTAAATAAAACAGCAAAGGACTGATATAAAAGTAGAGACCTAGACCAAAGGAACAGAATAAAAAATCTAGAAATAAAACCATATAGCTATAACCAATTGATTTTTTACAAAGCAGACAAAAACATACACTGGGGAGAGGAAGCCCTATTAAATGAATGGTGCTGGGAAAATTGGATAGCCACACACAGAAGAATGAAACAGGATCCTTACCTCTCACTATATATAAAATTAACTCAAGATATATTAAAGATATAAATATAAGACATGAAACCATAAAAATTCTGGAATAAACCATAGAAAAAACTCTTCTAGACATCAGCCTAGGCAAAGAATTTATGACTAAGACTCCAAAGGCAAATGCAGCAATAACAAAAATAAATAAATGGGACTTAACTAAATTAAAAAGTTTCTGCACAGCCAGGGAAATAATCAGTAGAGTAAATAGACAACCTACCAAATGGGAGAAAATGTTCATAAATTATACATCCAACAAAGGGCTAATACCAAGAATCCACAAACAACTAAAGCAGATCAGCAACAAAGAAGCAAATAACCTCATTAAAAAGTGGACAAGAGACATGAACAGTGTTTTTGTCAAAAGAAGATATACAAATTGACAACAGACATATAAAAAAAGGCTCAACATCCCTGAATGTGTGTTCTACATGGTGTTTGATAGATCTGTAATGACTATGCTTGGATTTCTATTAATAACTTACAGAAACTTAGATAATAAATATTGTTTTAAGTGACTAGGTTTTGGTATCATTTGTTATACAGCAATAGATAACCAATACAGATATTAAGAAGTATGTGAATACATTCTTCTTAATACTGGTAACCTTTAGGATGAATCCTTGACTATTATTTTGGGTGCCTTCCATAAATCATGCCACATTTACACATGTGTGCAATACTTTTGAAACTCTTTTCAATACCCAAATCAGGTACAACTTAAAGAGAATAATTTTACTTAATTTCTGGATATGCTATACAGAGGATGGCTAAGGCACCGTGATAAATACTCCCTCGAAAAAAATCTCAATTTTTCTATCATTTTTGAAAGATAACTCATATTGGTTTATAAATAGCCTTAATTCTTCAGATACTGTGCCATTTGCTTCTGCATATTATATCTTTTATTTCTTCCAATCATGCTATTGAGCACTATCATCATGCTTAGACATGTGAAAATGAGGTCCAGAGACTTAAGTCTCTTATCAAACTCACACAATTAATAAGTGGTAGTAGAGTAAGGATCTGAACACCAAAATGAGTAGTTCTAAAGCTCATTAAGCTATTTGTGCTGTTCTAGGACAGCTGTTTTACAGACTTCGTAAAGTGTACCTCAGCAGAGCATCCAGGATGGTACAACATTCAGGATGGAAAAAATTCCTGGGGCACGTGCTGGTGAATTTCTGTATGTAACTGATTTAAGAGTGCCTTTCTTCATTAGAGGCTCAAAGTAGTCCTCAGTTTCCTTCCTTCAAGCATCACATATGCTGTTAGAGCTCAAGTAAATTAGCACAAGGGCTGGATCCAGATGGAATCATGCTGGATTCCTTGTCTAATTTAAGTCCTCAGTTCTTCTGAGAGTAATTTAGGAAATCTATTGACAGTTTCCTTCAGCCAGGCTGTTTTAATGCTAAAATCCTTTGTACTTTGATTTTTTTTTCCTGGTGTGAACTAATTTTTTTTCCTTCCCAATAGATATTTGTACTCCCCCTTGCTGTGATGAATAAAATCTTCCCTGTGAAAAAGTTCTGCCTTAGATTCACATGACAACATCTGGGTATAGTATCATCTTGATCATGGATATGTTCAAGAACACACAGTATGCCCAATTACTTGAGAAAATATATAAGTTGTGTTAAACATGTGTGGACCAATATTCATGTTACACATTCAGTTGGACTTAGGCATTCTGAGAAACTTACACTTTCAGAATAATTTATGTAAACAATAATATCATACAATGGAACACAAAACTGCTGCTTTGTAAGAATTTTTAATGAAATTTGAAAGGGTCTAGTATCTGGGATTATTACTTCCTTGGAAAAATGGAATAGACATTTTGCATTTTAGAAATGGTAGGGAAGGCGTGGGGCTGGTGTATCTGGTATATAGTACTATACAGGGTACCAATATTCTGATCTTCAATTTCCTTCCTTCAAGTATAAGGCACATTTTAGATTATCCGTTTACAAGCTTGTTTATTGCATGACTGTAGTATAAGCTACTTTTAAAATTTATCTGGCATATAAAGATACAGCCTTACTGCCTGGTGATTTTTATGAGACATTATAAATGTTGTATTTATTTCAGTCAAGACCATCACTGGGGAGTTGCATTTCACATGCAAGATGAGCCTGCAGCTCATCATTTATAGATCTCCAAAATTTCCAGGTTTAAACAGATGGTATGGATGAGGACTAGTAAATTAGGGTGAGAATTAAAGGCACAGAGCCCTAATATTAATCATGAGGAGATATTCACAACTAGAAGACTGGAATAAAGTAAGAGAACCGGAAAACTTGCATTATCTTCTCTCCATTCTTTGCTATTTTCTGAAACTAAAAGGGCCTATCTTACAAATGAGTTTTCCTTTCTTTCTTTTGTTTGTAGGTAATCATGCAAGAATATATGTTACTAAGATGACTACACATTGTTGTTTCATGGGATGACAAAGACTCTGAAAGAGAAGATGATTCTATGTACAATTTGAGGAGTTTAAAAAAAACATAAGTAGGCAAGTTATAAATATTTTTATTTTGGAACACAGTTTTAAAAAACATCTAACTTTGCAAGAGCCAAATCAGAAATATCGATGTCAATGTGAATTTATCACCTTTAAAAAGGTTTTCTAACTATGTTATTAAAAGGATCTATAAAAAGTATCACTTTGTTTTCCAATTTTATTTATTTTTTATTTCAGAGTATTACATGAGTAAAATGCTTTTAAACCGCCACCAATCATGTGGAACAATTTCATTTGCACTCAAATTGTGGTGTCTACTATTGCCCTTTGCCCAAAAATAATCAGGGATCCTTGTAGCAAGGAATTCAGGATGAACCAGGATGTTCTTATTGTTTCTGGAGATAAATAATATTAATAACAACAACAAAAATCTTGGGAGACCTTGTTGAAATCACAAAGAAACCAGGTTAAAAAGACTCCCATAGGTAAAGCTGTTATATTTTGAACATCATAAAGAAAACAATAATTACTTAAAGCTATATGTCCCTAATTATATTCAAAATAGACAAATAATAGATATTTTATGAAATCATCCATAACTTTTCAACATGTTATCATGAAAGGTGTTTTTAATAAACAGTTTGAATGGGATACATACTAAATTCAAGTTTTGCTAAATAGCTAGAGGTAGAATATCCTTGCAAAATTCTGTAACTTTCTATGGTACCTCATTATTTCAAAAAATAAACTATCTCACATAAAATTTCATCCAAGAGGTAACGTAAGCTGCAATACCCATGTTACCAGACATACATATATTTTGCATGTCATTTGGTCACACACAGCATTGGCTTTCCTACAAGGCTGGTTGTTTCAGGATCTTAGGGATAGACAGCTTCCAACAGTACTGGGAAGGAGGATTTGCTCTTCTTCAATCTGCTTGGGACAACATTAGCCCTGTGCTTACCTCTGGATCATCAAGAGCCTCCAGGTGTCTGCCTTTGCTCTGATTGATTCAGATTCATTAGAAAATAACCGATTACCTGGATTGTCTGGGGAGATGAATTCCTGAACAAAATCAGATTTTATTAGGAACAAGGAAAAATGTAATGGATGGCTGAAAGGTAACTAACTGTGGTCCAAGCCGTGAAGTGTTGTGATTCTGGTTTGGAGTCAAAAGCTTTGAAACTCAAATTAGGTAACATTATGTTGTAATAGAGGTTAAAGAGTTGTGAAAATTGTCATTAAAGACTCAGTAATAATTACGTAAGATGAAAACCTAAGAACATTCGGGGTATATATAAAGCATGATTTGTAGGAAAAGATGTGAGTGTGGAGAAAACTCTTATTATGAGGACACTAGCCATGATACATGCCACTTTTACTCAAATGACTCTAAAAGGTACTCAGTTGTCTGTGTCCCAGTTACAGCCTTCCCATTGATTGCTCAAATTTGTAAATGTATCCTAGACCTAAATTTTCCACTGATCAGACTTGGTTGGGTTTGAAACTGTTATTCTGCTCCCCATGAATGTTATGACTCTACAACTCCAGTGAAAGTATGAAAGTTAAGATCAAGATGTGAATCAATGCTTCAAACCCATTTGGTTCAATTATAAATATATAAATAATTTTTAAAAACATCTTATGATCTGTTTAGGTTTTTTTTCTACTTCTTAAGGTGTTTTGAATCCCTAGAAAAATCATGACTTAAAATTGGAGGTATTTTAGTTTCTTAGGAATATTATGATTCACATTTAAATTATTTGCCAGAATTTAATCAACTAAACTTGACAATGGTTATAAATGTTTAGGGAACATTAATCTATTGGATTTATAAGCTAATCAAAGAAAAATAAAAAATGAGAATTTTTAATTTTAACCCCCAAATCATTAGATTTATAACTAAAATAGCAAGATCTGTAAGTTGAGCTTAAAGGACTTAAGAAAACATTATTTACATAAAATATTAATTTATAATTTTAATAGAAATTAAACACAGTGATTATAAAGATTATTTTCCCCTTTAGATATGCCTCCCCAAGCTGATATTTATTATACCATCTATGTAACTTAGGACCTTCCACTTCTTGCTGGAGGTGATAAGGAAAAGGGCTATGACCTCCTTGGTGATGTAAATTAGGGAAATAAAAGGACAGGATAAAGCCCCTGAGTAAGATAAATATCAGAAATATTACTTCTTCCCTTCTTCATTATGTTTGTGGTGATAAGGTCAGAAAGGAGAAATTGGGAGGGGACTGAGGACTATTTTGCAAAAGTGGAGTTTATACAATCTTTAGTATCTTCTTTTATTCAGCCTTGGACCAAAGCTATGTTTGACTTCATAGTCTTAATAGATAATGTGTAGTTGAGAAATGTAAGTTTCTGTGAGTCACCTGATCTCTGTGTGCTCCAAATTTTTCCTGAATCTAACAGGGCCCCAAGTTTGAGCAGTGAGTACAGGGGATACAATGGTGGGTCCTGATACCAGTTCTTGATGGCTTATCTCTTTGGTATAACCGCCTACATTCACAGCAGGCCATGTGTTTTCCTTGTAGCATTTAAACTCACTTATAGCAGATGCTGTTGGTGAAGAGATTATCTGGAATTCCACAAACCTACCAAATACCTTGTTTCTCAGTGAGGGAAATGTTTTAAAGGCATTATGACAATGGTATGATGCCACAGACATTTGAAGGTTCTGCTCTAACAAAGGATGCTCCTCTAAGCATATGAAGTAACTCATACAAACTTAGAATAGGCCAAAGGCTTTCAAGTAGTAACTTAAAGTAGTTCTATCATAGAGTTTGAGAAGGCTTTATACCGCAACTCCTTTAGTTTTAATAGGATCCCTCCTCATTTGCAGTAAATGTGTATCATATTCTAACTAGATTAACAAGGGCAATTCAAGCTTTCATCAAAATGGTGCTTTTTTGTTCTTGTAACAACACCCTAAAATTAATTTCTTTCTGCACCCCCATCAAGCATAACAATAGACCATTTTCTTTAATTGAAAGGAAAAGAGAAATTATCCACAGGAATGTCAAGATTCAGAAAAGATCAATATGAGTTGCCCTGGTACTTGCATAAATCTGCCAATGGAAAGAATTGGGATGCTAGAAATAGGTAGAAGTGGAATTTGAGAAGTAGAATGCGTAAAGCAGTGCTTCTCAAACTTTAATGTCCATACACATCATCCTCTTAAATGAAGACACTGATTCAGTAGATCTGGGAATCTGTATTTCTAATAAGTTCCCAGGTGATGCAAAGATAGTGTCTAAAGTATGTGGTAAATTAGAACTTAGCTAAAGCCATAAAAGATACATCATTAAAGATATCTGGGAAGTGGATCACTGTAGAATGAGACTCAATATTGACATCAAATATGCAATTGTTGGGTAGCAAGTGGTTCAGGACCTGAAGTCTGGCCCCCATGTAGGGGGCAGGTGTGGGCTAGCCAAGGCACAAAAGATCACTGTTGGTCTCTAGGCCAAAGGAAAACAAAAGATATTTGATTAACGCACTTTGTTTCAGACCTAACTATGGGAAGTGGGATGGGAGCCTAATGTCATCTTCTACAACTATACTTTGGGCTTACATAGTTCCTAAAGCCCTTCTCCAAATTCAATACCAATAATTTTCAAGTCAGTGCTAGAGAAGGTAGAGAATATCTCTTTATTATTTATCACTCTATATATCCATTCATCCATCTGTCCACTCATCATCTATCAGGAATTTTGCACATGGCTATTTTCTTTGCTTAGAATGCTCTTTCCTTCACTTTTTAAAATGAAAATTTCTATTGTCATTTAGTTTTCAAACGAAATTCCATATTGCTTAATAGAATTTTTTCCTGTCCCCCATTTATAGGCTTCCATGTTGTTTTCCATAATATCCTATTAGCCCCCATCTCAGTTCTTTGGTCCTTTTTTTCTTCCATATTATTTAACCAATAAATATTTATTATACTCCTACTATATGGCAGGAATTTACTCAGTAGTAGAAATACAGGAATGATAGGAATTACCAAACAGAAAAATGTTTGTTTTCAATTCTAGCGACTTGTCCACATAGTTTTAATTAAACTTTGTAATTGTTTGCTTAAATTGTTAACATAATAGATTATAAACTCCATGACTATAAAAACCATAAATGTCTTATTCACCTATGTATCTGTAATATTTGTTTAATAATTTAATGATGAAAATGGAATAATAGAAATAGAGCTAAAAATTTTCCATGGAAGACATGCAATTACACAAAGGCAAATGAGAAAAAATAAGGGATTTAGTAAGAGAGTAGTGATGAAAGAGGAATAAGGTTTGTTATTCAAGGATAATGGATTGGTAGTGGGAACCTTATTTAAGCAGATTCCCCCCAAAATAAGAAGATATTGCAGGTATAGAGGAAGGGAAAAAAGTGTGTTTTAGATATAGGGAACAGCATGTTGGAAAGTCTATTGTGTTTGTGGTCCTGAGAAAACAAAACAAGTATAGCCTGTGCAAGGAAAGGAGTGGCAAGGGATAAACCTGGGAGGTGGAGAGAAGCCAGTGTAGGAAAATGATTTTAAGAAGCATGTTAAGAAGCCAAGTCTTGTAGATCATATGAAGAAATTTAGACTTTATCCTAAGACCAAAGGGAAGTGACTGAGCACTTCTAAATGGGGCATTATAAGTTTAGACACATGTTTTCAAAGCTCACTGGATACACTCTGAACAATAGATTAGACAGAAGCAAAACTATAGACAAGTTTGAAGGCTATTGGAACAACCTCGGCCAAATTTGTTCAAAAAAAACCCTATTGCAACAACTAATGAGTTCAGGAATGTTATAGGATATAAGATCAATATACATAAATCAACTGTATTTCTATAGATGAGCAATGAACAATTAGAAAATAAAATTAAGAAAACAATTTCATTTATAACAGCATCAAAAAGATAAAATACTCAGGAATAGATTTAATTAAAGAAGTACAAAAACAATAGTCTGAGAACTATGAAATATTGTTGAAAGAAATTAAAGAAGGCTTAAATAAATGGGAAGGTATCTTGTGTAATGGATTAGAAGATTTAATATTGTTAAGATGGCAGTATCCCTGAAATTAATTTACAGAATCACATAGTCTTTATTAAAATTTGAACTGGATTCTCTCAGAAATTGAAAAGCTGTAACTAAAATTCATATGGAAATTCTCATAGAATATCCAACAACCTTGAAAAAAAGGACAAATATGGAGGATTCTCACTTTCTAATTTCACAACTTAATACAAAGCTACAGTAATCAAAACTGTGTGGAACTCACATAAGGAGAGTTATATAGATTAATAGAATAGCACTGAGAATCCAGAAATAAACTATCCCATTTATGACCTATAGATTTTTAACAAGAATGCGAAGACAATTCAATGGAAGAAAGAATAGACTTGAATAAATTGTGTTAAGGTGGCTGGATATACACATACAAAAGAATGAAGTTGAATGCATTCCTCACACTATATATAAAAATAATTCAAAATAAAAGACTAATATCAGTTAAATTATAATACAGAAGAAAATATAAGCATAAATCTCTGTGATCTTGGCTTAGCAATGATTTCTTAATATGATACCAAAAGCACAAGCAATAACAATAAATAATAGCTAAATTGGACTTATCAAAATTTAAAACTTTTGTGCTTCAAAGGTCACCATCAAGAAAGTGAAAAGACAATGCATAGAATGAAAGAAAATATTGCAAACCATATACTTGATAAGTGACTGTATCTAGAATATATAAAGAATACTGAAAACTTAATAACATAACAACAAAAACCAAATTAAATATAAGAAAAGTTCTGAGTAGACATTTGTCCAAAGAAGGCAAACAAATGGCCAAAAAGCACATGAAAAGATGCCCAACATCATAAACCACCAGAAAAATGCAAATCAAAATCACAATGAGAAACCAATTCATGCCCACTAGAAAAGATATAATCAAAAAGACTAGTAATAGTAACTGTTGGTGAGGATGTGGAGAAATTGAAACCTTCATACACTGATGATGAGAATGTAAAATTGTACTGCCATTATAGAAAGCTTTTTCTCAAAAGATTAAATGTAGAGTTACCATATGGCATAGTAATTCCACTCCAGGTTATATAACCAATAGCAATGTAAATATACATTGACTCAAAACTTGTGTGTGGATATTCATAGCAAAATTATTCTTAATAGCCAAAAGGGGAAATAACCCCAATGGATATCAATTTATGAATGGATAAATAAAATGTGGCATATCCATTTAATGGAAGATTACTCAGCAATAAAGAAAAAATGAAATACTGAAACATGCTATGAGATATATGAACCTCAAAAACATTACGCTAAATGAAAGGAGTCAATCATAAAAGACTACATGTTGTATGATTCCATATATGTGAAATGTCCAGAATAGGCAAATCTGTAGAGATAGAAAGTAGATTCATAGTTTCCAAAACTGAGAATATTGGCAGGAAACAAGGAGTGACTGCTATATGACTGGTTTTTTTTGGGGGGTGAAGAAAATGTTCTAATATTGATTGTGGTGACAGTAGCACAATTCTGTTATATACTGAAAATCCTTCAAGTGTACACTTTATATGGGTGAATAATGTATATTATATTTCAATAAAGTTATTAAAAAAGAACTAGGTAAAACTTCCGGTGGCCTGATCTACCATATTAATGACAATGGGAATAAAGTAAGGGTGTATTTAAGAAAAGGGATACACCGGACTTGGCTAAGAAATGCTAAATAGTATGCCAGTCCAGACACTCTGAGAAGCAGAAACAAGCATGTGATCAAACATGCAAGAATTGTATTAAGAGAAGTACCTGTGTGAGCAAACATAGGGAAGGAGCTGAGTGAGTTTGGGAAAGCTGGCAGATCACTATGTAAATCTTGCCACAGGTGAAGAAAAGAAAGAGAAAGTTAGGTGGAAGTGAATGCTGTGCACTCTAATAAATCTCCTGCAAAGTTATTTGTTAGGGAGTTTTCAAACTAAAACTTGGGCCATCTGAAGAGTCTCTTGTCTCTAGGACTGAATCTACCACAAGATCCCTGATGTACTCCGTGAGTGGACCTTAGGAGTCATGGCCCCAGTGCAGATGTGGGGATGGATTTCAAAGTGAGGAAGTAGACTAGGATAGGCAAAGCCCTGTAATCTGGTAAGTGAATGCTCATGGTCACCCTGAATGGATGATTCTTAGGATCCTTGAGTATTGGGACATTTATTAAAATAGAGGATCATTGAAGAAGAGCTTGTTTAGCTCCTGGGGAGATACTTTGGGATGTAAATTGAGGGTTGAATGTGGCTGAGGTGCATCCAAATGGACAATTTTGAAGTATGGACGTAGAAGTCAGAAATGTGGATATATGTGGGAATTAAATGGTATACAAACGAGCAATGTGGTTAAAGATAAACATTTGAACATCGTGATCAGACAGGTGATAATTGTAGGTAAGATGAGTGCTATGAGACAGATCAGCACTAGACTAGGGTTTTGGAAAGATTCCAGTGGAGATAGTCCCTGAGCCTGAGGGTTGTGAAGGAGTTAGTTAGGCAAAGAGGGTGGAGCACAGGTGCTCAAGACAGTAGAATCATCCTGTGTCTAGCCAGCAGAGCACTATAATTTCAAGGCTCTGTAAGTAATTTCTTTTGATGGAGATGCATATGGAAAAGTTGGCAGAAGTTACACTAGGGAGGTAGACAATAGAAGACTTCCCGTATATTTCTGGAATTTAGATTTTTGAATGATATTAGGTAGAAGAGTGATAAAGAATATATATTTCAGAGGATCAAACTGGCATTAGTGTGGATATACGAATAGTGTGTACTCTATTAAGCTAAGAGGCCTAACCTAAGGGGCCTAACATTGCCAAGAATTATGACTTTAAAGGAAAAAAACTATGAATCTAGATTTTTATGGAAAATATCTCATTATAAAATTATGACAACTAATTCAAATTAAATCATATACTCATGCTTTTTGGGGGCCAATTTTATATGCCTAGTTTGATATGTCTTCTGTTAGGCTGCAACCCCCACCTTCCAGTTTTCAGCCTTTAGAAACATAGTTCTAGGCATTGCTATTTCTCTGGTTGCTAGGAAACTTGACACTAGTGGGCTTTGCTTTTAACTGTCTTTATGAATGAAGTTAATGTCACTGACTAGGCTCCATCTATCTTCTCATCTCAACTCCTAGAAATCCATGTCCCCCACCAACATTGATCACTTCAGTGCAGAAATACTTGACTTTTTCTGAATTTTTATTTCCTATTTCTCTTCTTTTACTGTAGGGTCTGATATGCATGACCATGCTGCTTCTAACCTTCTCTCCATCGTCATTGTCTCTGGGACTTCTGATTTTTCATCTATCATGGTTGCTACTCCTAGCCCTAGCAATGAATGCTTCACTCTGCCTTTCTACCTTCCTTCATCCTTGGACTACATTTCTTTTTGCTGTTCTTTCTTCTCAATCTCCTAAGTATCTGAATTTCCATATTGACCACTTTGTGATGGGGACTGGCAATCCTTACAAACTTCACATAATTTCTGGTTGGTGCACTAATCACCCACGGTACATAATGGGATAATCTTCATGGCTCAGCAATCCTATTTTGTTCTGTAACGGTTAGAGCATGGTAATTAAGAGTATGTACTCTGCAGCCAGATGACTTGAGCTCAAATCTTATATCTACTACTTTCTACTTACTTAACTTGTACATGTTTTTGTTTAAATCCTCTCTCAATTTTCCCTATTTGCAAAAGTTGAGGATGTTAGTAATAATGACCTTATAGGATCATTGTGAAGATCAAGAGATTAATCTTTGTAAAGGAATTATCACAGTGCTTGGAATGGAATCTGATTTCCCTTTTTATATATTTTTTGTTCTTTATAGGAGGGGTGTTGATGAGCTTAATTTTAACACACATAATATCTAGATCTATATAATAGTGAGCTATGTTATAAACAGATTTCTAGGTAAAACTGGAAGTAGGATCTGTACCTTGTGGACTGTAGCCACAAATATTGATCTCTTGGGGAAAGGTATGATGTAGAAGACAGAGAAATAGACTGGGAGTCAAGAAACAGAGTTTGTATTTTAGAACTAGCATTGCATAGCTACTTGCATTGGTCAAATTCTGTTTACTTTAGTTGGATCACCTCAGTGCACTTCACCTGTGAAGACTGGACAAATCTGTGTTTCCTAACTAGGACCTCATACCACATAGTACTTTAAGGTGTTGTGACTATAAGAGTTTAAGCAGGTTCATAGTATGATACTAATATGGGCACACCTCCTGGAGCACAGTTTAACTCAAAGATTTCAGGAAAGACACATTATCTAAATAATAATAGTAAGATAAATATGAGATTTTGAAACAAAATATTTGACTTCAAAAATTTAGAATTAATGTTTAACCTCCTTTGGATTACTTCCTCAGGTACTCTGGAGTATGTTCCAAACTTTCAGATACATTTTGAAGGAGGAAATTGTGAAGTACCAAACCTCTAGGGCTAAAATTTATTAATTATTATCTGTCTTTATATATCCTTTCATTTAAGATCCCTGGCTCTCAACAAATGAGTGTGATATTATCAGTTATCATTTATAAGATACACCCTATTTAAATGGTTTCATGTAAATCATATTTACAAAGTTTAAGAATATGTATGTGGGATATATTATTCATACACATTTTATATTTCAGTACAACAAATGTGAGCTTAAACAGATGCGTTGTATCATTTCTAAAAACACGTCCCTTTTTGTAAGATTTAAAAAATCTAATTAAACAAAATTTACTCATAAAAATATCAATCATCTTGACTATATCATTGTACTTTTTAATGATGAACTAGTATTTATTTTTCAGTAATACTTTAGGGAAATAGTGGTGTCATTTTTTTTATAAATGCAGCTTGAATTGTTGAGTTTTGCTTTAAGCTATTAATAAGCCAGGGAAGTGAACAATTATAATCTCTGTTTTCAAAGAGCATTTCAAAGAGCATTATAATCAGTTCTCATGAAATCTCATTCAGGTAGAATTCTAGACTCTGACCTCATCAATCTACATAATTTTAATTACTTTGGCGTCAAAAGAAAAGTTCTATCAGGATCCATATAGTAGGTAACATTTTATTTTATGTTATTTGTCAATTGTCATTGTACCTGTAGGCACATTAGTATGAGACTAAACTTGCATAGCAATGTTCACCCTGAAAAATTTGCTTTCTTTATAAGTAGAAAACATCAGGTGAATAATGCTAACATTAAAAACAACAACAACAAAACCTATGCAAAAAGTTTTATAGGTAACACTAAGACTTTTGTTTTCAAAGAGATAAGTCTTTTAGCCTGACTTATTTGTTTTGTTAAAAATATACCAGCATAGATAGAACAAAATTTTAAGTTCTTTCCTAGCAGACATTTATATAACAGTGGTCACTGTTAGTTTGGGAAAGATTATTTTTGACCACAAAACTTATGTTAGACAGTCACACAATTTTGGAACAATAATTTTCTTCAAATGTTATACTATCATTTTGTACTCTATATCATGCTATATTTGGGTTTTCATATCAAAGTACAATTTTAGATAATTTGGGATATTTCAGTTCTAAGAAAATATGTTCTGAACGGTATAGATTATTGCTCTACATTTTTGAATGTGTATTTGTTTCCTAGCTTACCACTCACCAGAATATAACATCTATCACTTAATATATGAAGATGAAATGAGGAAATATATGTAAAAGAATGTGTAACCTGTTGAGTAAACATATGGCTATCACTGTCTTCACTCTGCCCTAGGTCTGTGTGCGCCTATGAGCATGGAGACATACACTTAAAGATCCTAGAAATGTTTCCTATGAAGCACATCAATTTTATCTTCATAAGATATGCACCTAATAGTTATAGAAATAGTATATGTCACAAAGGGTTTTTTATAAACTGTCTTCCTTTTCTAGTTAATGTGCTTCAGAATATGGCTAATCCATTTACTTCTCAAAGGTAAATTTTGTATGTGATCTCAACCATTGTAAATTTGATTTTTCTATGTTGATATTTGAATGGTTTGCCCATTTGTCTGATAAATGTATCAGAGCATTTTTGGGTGGACACATGGTTTGTAAATATACTTATTCTTAAAAATATACTTATTCATAAAATTGCACCTGGGATTTTTATTATTAAAAATGTCAAGAAGTTCACTTCTCAAATAGGAATTTATGGGAGAATATGTATGTGTGTCAAGCTTTTAATAATTATGTTGATTACTGATTGGCTATTGAATCAACTGTTCCAATTTGAAAAATATTTGAAGGTAAGAAGATTAATTTTTACAAATAAGATAATATGCAGGCAGGCAGAATCTGATTGGAGATAAAGGTCAGTAGCCATCTGTTCCTCAGTCTTATTTAGAAGAGCAGAAGGTGTGGTATGTCATGCCCAAGCTGTTTTCAAATGCATGATAACAAAAAATGTGAAATCATTTGGAAGGTGAATTTTTTGAAATTTCACCTTGAAGCAAATTGCTTCCTACAATAAACAAAATAATATGTTTAGTTTCTGCTCAAAATTCTTTCTGCAGAATTTGAAAAGATATGCAGCTCCTAATCCAGAGGAATGTATTCTAGACTTAGTCTTGTGAAAATATTGGAGCAAAGACAAATATTAGAAGACAGGTATGAGCTCTGTACAGGAAATACTATGCAGATTTGCCAATGATTGGCCTGTTTTTCACATGGAAATTTTGTCTACCTATTTGTTAAATGACTTAATCATTTCTTATTTATTACTATTATTACTCACTAACTCTGGGTATCCATGCATCTTTCTGAAATTTTTTAAGAGCCTGTGAGAGCAATACTTTTTGAGTTCTGATATCAGCAGACAAGGCAACTTTACCAAAGATCCTAGGTGGGTGAGGGCCCTAAAGCAATAAAACAAGTAAACATGACAATTCTTTTTAGCTGCATCAACTCTTTTTGGTATTCCCACAGCCGATCTCAATTTTCTCTTTTTATAACAACTCAGTAAGGGGTTTTACCAGAGCAGACAAGCATGAAATTAATTTTCCATAGAAGTTTACTGATGCTAGGAAACTTGCTGGTCAGTAATATTGGTATAAGTCCTGATGGTGGCTTGGCTGTTTCATTTTCTTCTTTTTAATTGCAGTGAATTTTATCAGCATCATT
The DNA here is from genome assembly GCF_040939455.1 of Microcebus murinus. Taxonomy (NCBI): domain Eukaryota; kingdom Metazoa; phylum Chordata; class Mammalia; order Primates; family Cheirogaleidae; genus Microcebus; species Microcebus murinus. The sequence goes on along the minus strand of NC_134104.1, from coordinate 131,211,597 downwards.
TCTACAGAGTATATACCATGCAAAAGCTTTCAAAGAAAGAAATGCATGTTTTTTTCATATTTAATCTCTTAACTTTTAGTAAGACTTATAGTCGCACAACACTCTGATTCTTCTTGTTCATGGCCAGACAACTTAATGATTCGTGTTGGCACTTACTGTACCTGACATATAGAATGTTGGAAGAATGGAGATACCTCAGGGCTCCACAAAGCAACCAAAGGGTTGAGATTCATCTTATACTATGGCAATGACAAAATTCATTTTTAGAACAAGCAAAACCTGCATATGTTAACTCTAACTTGGATAATTTCTTTCCCCCGTGTTGTTAAACCTGAAATACTTCCTGTGTCTAATCACCTCTATTAGATGTAAAGTCTTTAAGAATGATATACTACCTGTTTTAAGGATGTAGATTCTTAATAATAGGAGTAGTCATTTCTAATTTTATAGATTTAAGAATCTGTGGGTCTTAGCTCCTTTTATTCTAGAAGAAACTTGTAGAGTATCACACAATCTACACTTACGTGCTGAGAGACGTTTACTATTCAGTATACATGATCTGGCTAGAGGCTTCTAGAGTCTGGTCATTTGGACTGTTCTTGCACTGTCCTCTTCAGGTGACCTTCCTTACATATTAATAGTTGCTGTCAAAGTATGACTTGCTTGTCTCAAAGGGCTCAGATTTGTTCTCCCCTTTGTACCAGCAATGTGAGCTCCTGCTGAGTGTCTCACATATTGCTGATAACATTTAAGGGGGAAAAAATTGTTCCCTTTGTTTCTGAGATTAGTGTGTGTTCTGTAAATGGTGTTTCTGTGCATGTTCTGGATAGTGAGGTTTCTGCAAAAGTAGCAAATCTCCTCTTTGTCCATCGTCCTGAGAAAGATAAATGGGGTGTATTCTTTGATTTTTTTTGTCCCCTGCTTAAATTTGTTTGGGAGCTAAGAGACTGGGTGTGTAGGAATAGAAAGGTAAACCCTCTGAAAGGGTGTAACAAGTGGAGGGTGAGGTGAGAGGGGACTGCTTCCTGACATCTGACCTCTTGGCCCTGCCCTACCCAAGGATTGGGACAGATTTTTATCTCTTAACAAATATTCATAGAACACTTATTAGGTGCAAGGCAAAGTACTAAGTTAAAAGGCTGCTAAACAAAACAAGTACAACAAAAGGCTGTGGCATCTGTCCTCGAGGAGCTCATAGATACACTCAAAAAATACAGAGGCATTGAAACCAAAAATGTGAGACAGTTGAAGCTATTATACTAGCTAGCCATACATCGAATGCTTTAAATGTTTATTAAATGCTGACAACTATACCGTGAGGCATGTGCTGTTATTTTCAGGACTTTATGGAGAATGAAGCTAAAGTGCAGGCAGGCTGAGTAACTTGCCCAAGGCTGTACAACTCCTAGCAGTAGAGCTGGGGTTTGAATCAAGGAAAACCTGACCCAGCCTCAGTGTACTAAACTGATAGCTGGAACTTTCTGTCTTTCTTGTTTGGGTGCAGAACAACCCTATGTGCTTTTAAAGAATAACAATTGAGTAATTCTGCTGGACTGCTGTGTAGAGATGAATTCACAGTGGAGTGATCAGAGTTTTGAAGAGTGAATAGAGTTCTTCCAAGAAAATAAGAAAAACAAAAGTGGGGAGGTGGTAGTGGTGTGTCATCTTCTAGACAGAGAAGCCAAGCAATGATAAAAAAGAAAGGAAATGAAGTTTGGCTTTCTCATATCACAAGCTTTAAGGGTAGAAAAAAGCAGGAGATAACATTGGAGAGGAAAACAGGGCTAAATTATGAAGGGCCTTGTAAGCAATATGAGAAGATTCGAATATGGATTATGGAGAGTGTATCAGTCAGAGTCTAAACCAAGAAAACAGAAAATAATTCAAATATTTCCATCAGGAGGAACTTAATCTGGGAATTGCCTGCACTGAAAATGGAGAAGTTGAGAGTAAGACATGGAATAGTGAGGCAACCCAGGTATTAATCACACTAGGAAGCCACAAGTCCCCTAGATTGGAGGCACGGGGAGGCAGTGGGGTTGCTGGACCCCAGGGTCCAGCATGGTGGTGGAAGCTGGACTGTTTGAGCCTGACCCTTTGGGTAAGGAGCACAGCTGTTACCAGAGATGCTGCTGGGTTATATGGGCAGGGAATGAATCTGAGGGGGCAAACAACGGCCTAGGACCAGCACTGGAGGAAGGGTTTCACTATAGAATTGTAACAGATTAGATGTGCAGTTGACTACATTTTGGAAGATAGATTTAGGAGTAGAGAATAGTGGAGTCACAAAGGTCAGCTGAAAAGCTGCTGTATGTGGCAGGACTTAATAAGGACTAGAATTAAGTTAGAGACTAGAGAAATGGATCAATCACTCTCCTTATGACTTCATTGCAGGGAAGGATTTTATAAACAAGACACAAAAATCACTAACCATAAATGAAAAGATGATAAATATGATTATATTAAAATTGAACATTCCATTAGAAGACAATGTAAAAGACTGAAAGTATAAGTTATAATCTCGGAAAAGATGTTTGCAACACATATAACCAATGAAGCATTGGTTTTGAGAATAGCATTGTTACAAATCAATATGAAAATGAAAAACAACCAAGTAGAAGAATGGGCAAAAGGCATGAACTTGCATTTCACAGAAGAGAAGACCTGAATGGCTAATAAACATATAAAAAGAGGCTGAATATCAGTAAACAAGGAAATGCAAATTCAAACCACACTGTGATGCAATTCAGACTAACCAGAATGAAAAAATTTAGAGTCAGAAGATACCAAGGAGGGTAAGGATACTGAAAATCAGGAACTCTTGCTTACTGATTGTGGGAGTGCATGCACATGGACATAATCACTAAGCAAAGCATTGTGGTATTATATTGCAAAGCTGAAGATATTCATTTCCTTTTGCCCTGGACAATAATTACATTGCTAAGCACATGCCCAAAAGATATTCCTGTATACATGCAACAAGATATCTATAAAATAGTGACCATATTTTTATTACAGTAAAAGCAAAAGAAGTAAAACAATAAAATCACAAGCTACTTAACAGCCCATTTTTAAGAGAATGGAGAAATATGTCCTATTCAAACAATGTAAGTATATACAACAGGAAAAATGAATCGGGTATAGTTCACCTGCAAACATGCTTGAATCTGAAAAATATAAGTTTTAATGAATATATTAATCATAATACTATTATTTAGAAAATCCAAAGTGTATAAAGCTTAATATATTTTTTTGCATGTATAATAATTATAACAAAAAGCTGTGTTCAAAGCCCCATTGATGAGGGATATAGAAAGGACTTCATACTTTTCTATTTTATAAGTGGTATAGTAGAAACATAGATGTTTGCTATAAGGTTAATTATTATTTTTGTATTATTATATTTCATTAAAAAAGGAAGGTTAAAAAATAAAGAGCCTTTAAAGATGGAGATCCAATAGAATCAATATCATGGAAGGCTAGGAATAGAAAGGAGAGTTTTGATATTTTGGGGTGTTTCATGTAGAAAAAGAACGTAGAGTTCACAAGTTTCCAGTCTATAAGAAAGCAATGTTTTCTCTCCCACTGAAACATAAACTCCCCAATTAAAACAAAAGCTTCTCAAGGAGAAGTATTGTGCCTTTTACCTTTTTGTGTTCCCTTGTTCTAGCAGAGCTGTAGTATATGTGTGTGGATTAAAAGGATGGTGGTGCTGGAGGGAAATTAATTAGTCCCTCTTCTTCACTTTTTGCATTATGTAATTGGGAAAAAAGAATTGGTAGATAGGAAGAATAGGTAGATAGGAAGAACATAGGTGAATTAGATGGCTCTCTTCCTAGCTTTGTCACTTAATCATATATATAACCTTAAATAATTCACTTGGCCTCTATGGATAACCAGTTTCCTTAATTGCTAAATGAAGAAGTTGGACCAGAAATTCCCTTCTAGCTTTAAAATTCTAAGGTTGATAATGTCACTGTAGAGATGGATTCATCATCTTCAGACCTTTCTATTTTTATGCACATAAATAGTTGTTTCTGTGCACAAAGTCCCTAGTCACAGCCTATTTTTGCATAACTGATAAGAGAGAGTTTTTATTCTATGAGAAATACTTTATTTCTGATTGCTGTACATCAGACTGATGGGTCTGCCATAATTTCTCAGCTGTCAAACTCAATGTTGAATTAGGACTTTGTGTGTCCTTCAGGTGCTTTTTCTACCTTTTTGGTATTGTACACAGAAAATAGAGAACATGTGACACTTGCTTAAGTGCCCAGGGCACTTGATTTGGGTTGGCATTTAAGCATTGACTATGAAATCATATTATCAGCTAGCAAATTTATTTTTTAAATGTATTTTATTCAAACCTTTTTATTCAAATCATTTTACTCAAATACATTTTATTCAAATCAGTTCACTTTTGGGTTTTGTCTGATGCCAAGAAGCAGAATGATCCAATAAATATATCTTTTATGGATTCATTTCTAAATAACATTATCCATAATTTTTACAGTACTTATTTTAGGGATATGAATTTGACATCTGTAAGTCTTGCTGTAAATCATTAGGATAAACTTCATCTTGCAAAAATATATTTCTTCTTTCAGCATATTTATTTTCAGAAACATAATAGTGAAATACATGGTGCTAATGGGGATGTCAGTGGAATCAGTGTTAAAAGAGGGACACCTTTAGCACTGTTGAATTTATAAAAAGAAAAGGTTTGACTACAGAAAGTGGTGATGGCTCTGTAGCAGTATAAATGGATGTAATGTCAGTGAATTGTATGCTTACAAATGATTAAAATGATAAATATTCTGTTGTGTATAGTTGACCACAATAAAGAACAGCAGCAGCAACAAGAACAATAAAGAAATTCTGGTTGGGATGTTGTTGAGCAGCATCTGTGATCTCCCCCTGTTGTTTCTGCTTCACAGAGCTTTGTGTGCTGAGGCATTTTGTTAACCTCTCTTATACTTTGAGACAGCCAGTTATCTACTCTTGCCCCACCTTTTTAGTAAACTGAAGAATTCCTTTCCCATTGTGTTCATTTTAATCTTTTACCTTTACTTGGAAATTAATAAACAATGTTCATTTCTCAGTTTCTGGAAGAAGAGTTCCTTTAGTGTTTGTGGGTGTGGTTCTGCTTTCAGGTTGGGGTCAGCTTTCAGGTGTGCACTCTGACATTGTTATTTGTTTTGCTTACATGATCCCAAGGTGGTAACTCTTGTTGTAGGTAACATTCTCTATTGGTAATATACAATTAGCCCCACTGCATGAAAACAAATAATTTTGTCTAATTTTGTTTTGTTTTTACCAAACATGTGCGGGGTAATCTGCCATTATTTCTAGGCTTGTGTATAGCCACAGAAAAATGGTTAGAAAATTTATGTGAATAAAATAATGTATTCCTAAAAAGGCTACTGAGATTAAGATCTAGAAATTGTTTCATTCATTCATTCAACAAATATTTAGTTTATATCTGCCTTGTGTCAGCCATATGGGCATGTGAAAACTGGGGGTAGGAATAGACCAGTTGCCAAAACTATTCTCAGATTCTGTCCAAAAGTTGTAAATAAAGATGTATTCTTATCCGACAGTGTTCACAGCAGTCAGAAGCTTTTACCCGAAAGTAAGTTTGCAGAAATGGTGAGAAACAATAACCCATGGGACAATTTTCCCAAAAGAAAAATATAAAGAAGTCAAATTAACTCACCAAGACATAGTCTTCTAATTGTTTGAACTGGTTTCCAAAGTCATGTTACCTGGTTCATAAGGTGGCTCCATGACCTTGAGCAAAGTATATTCCTTCTGTATGTCTCAGTTTCTTCAAAAGAAAATAATGGAAATGCTTATCTCACAGTGTTGTAGTAGAAAACGAGATAATGTATGCAAAGTTCTTGACACAAAGGATAGAGTAAACATGGACCAAGGGTTAGTAATTATTATCCATAACCCATAGTACTTTAATGCATTAAATCACACAAATCTTAGACATGAAAGGGATCCATTGCAGGAATTCTCTCCACTATATTTTAGAAAATTAGTTATAGAGCAATAGGGTGCTCAGTAGTTCATAAGTATCCTATTCCCTTTGAATTTGTTTAATCATTAGAAAATCTTTTCTTGTTGAGCCAACATCTATGATCTCTAAGTTCCACCTATTGTTTCATGGAGCCTCATATAACATCTGAGCTTTCTTCCATATGGCAGCCCTTCAAATATAGCACTGAAAGACAGATATCTCATTTTCTGTATGTTTTCTCATTTCCAGAATAAATCTTCTAAATTGTTTGGTTTATGTTATAATCCTCCTTTTATTTGAGAACATTGTTGGCTGGCTAACCACACATCCATTCTCAACTCCCTTCTCCCGCATGGAACTTCAAAATACAGTTTGAAAAGTTTATTCATTCACGTGGCAGCTTAAGGATAGCCAAAGAGATGTATGGAGAACTCAGACTGGAGACTTTCTGGAAAAGCATTTAGTTTCCCAGTAAAAGTGACAGACCAAGATGGCACTTTACCTTCTTTTATCTCCTTTCTTCCTGTCTTAAGTGAGAACGTGATCAATGGGGCTGCTTCAGCCATATTGCAACCTTAAGCTGATAAGTTGGAAGGCAAAAAAGTCAGCAAGCTAAGGCCTTAGGAGTAGAATAATAGAAAGCCTAAGACTTATTAACCATTTCTAGCAGCCAAAATAGTACTTGCAACCAGTTATCTCCCTGTTTCTTTGTAGACTAGATAACTATTTGTATCACTTGTAGGGGCCAAGCTTTCCCTTAGCCTACTGAAGTTTCACTGAAAAATCACTGACAAGATGCAGATTAACTGGAGAAAAGGCAAACATATTTATTTAACATGTATACACAAGAGCCTTCAGAATGAAGACCCAATGACACAGGGGAAATTGTCCATTTTTATGCTTAGATTCAACATAGTATGGACAGTTGTGTAGAAATATGATTGGACAAAAAGTGTGTGATCTAATGTTAACAGGTTGAGTGGGGAAACCGAGCAAGGCACGTCTGTTTACATTCTTCTTAATCTCTCTGAGCATGCTTTCCTTCTTTTTGAGTGTGGAGCAGTGACCTCTCTAGAATAAGGGTTTTATGACCTACAGTCAAACAAGGTAGATGAGATAACTTCTTTATGGCCAGTTTTTTACACAGAATATTTTAGGTTTTATGGCTGGCTTTTGGGAAAATAGGTTCTAGCTTCTATGACTTACCTTTGAGGACAGGAACTCTAGTTTCTATGGCTAACCTTGGGAGGAGAATAGGGCTGAAAGACAGGAGGGCAGGAGGAAGTCAGGGAAAAACTTCTGCTTCTGAGCCTGATGCTGAAGCCTTTATTTTGGGATATTGTTTTCTGACCCCTAAAACACTGAAACCAGTGATTTTTCAAACTTTAGCATACATCAGAATCACATAGAAGGCTTTTTAAAACACAAATTGCTGGGTCCCTCCTCTAGTTTCTACTTCTGTAGGTCTGGCAAAGGGCTTGAGAATGTGAATTTCTAATAAGTTCTCAGGTGATGTAGTGGTGGTGGAGGTGGGAGGACACCTGGGAACTCCTGATTTGAACCATTGTTAACGTAATTTTCTTTGTGGCTTATAATGTTCCTGAATTAATATGAACAAAATTCACTTTATTTGATTTTGAATTTCTCTCTTAAAATGTTTCATCAATATTCAAAACAGGATTTCTAATCCTCTTCTCCGCACTAGAGAGCTCCTTTATCAGACCCATCTGCATGCACTTCCATGCCAGCCAGCATAGTTATCTGAGTTGTACTTTAGTAACTCTATTGTCAGTTTATGGAATTTTAGTGAAATTTTATTATGTGCAGGACATTGTGAGGATTCAAGGAAAGGTGAGCTATTGCCACTACTTCCAAGGAGCTTACATCCAGATAGAAGCGGCACACAAAGATACAATAGACCACTCTCTATCTGTATCAGAGCTTACCATTGCTAAAGAGTTTTCAAATATATTAGCCTGTTTAATACTCAAGATAATGTCAAGTAGACAGGAGGAATGTTGTCACATTTGTTTTATAGAAAAATCGAGGTCTAATTGGTTATATAATGAATCTAAAGAGAGTCAAAATTAACAAGTAACACAGCTCTAGGAATTTTAATGCCTAATTCAATACACAACACACTAGACAAATGCTTGTAATTAACATGTGTCCCTTCTATCTCCTCCCTTTTCAGGACAATGTAAAAATCGAATTAGTTTTATTGTTGTATTAATATTTTGTGGTCATAAATTACCACTCAACCAGCTGGAAATATTAATATAACTGGCTGATAGAAAACTATATGTAAGAATCCCTTTTGAGAGATGACTGCTATATACCATTATAAATTGGCACAAAAGTGGCCAGCTTAGGTGACATGTGTCCTGGCATGGGATTACATCCATCCAGAGGAGGGGGGGACATTATTCATCAGCTTCAAGGCAGAGGGAATCAGTACCTATTAGCTACTCTTCTCTCACAGTGCCATGAAAATATCACTTTCCCCTGGAGCTGGATGTCATTTTGGAAGAATATGGAGCAGGAAGATATGTTGAAATGGGAAACAACCTTAAAGGAAATTTGAACTTTGAGTCGACTGCTTATTTACTAGAAACTAGAAGAAAATAAGTTATATTTGACTTTAAATTTAATTCTTCTACCATCTTCTCCTCTATCTACCTTCTCCCATCTTCCATCAGTCCCCAGATATGGGGACTCATGAGGAAACTATTGGATTTTAGAGAAGTAGATGAGCTATTTTTGTTTGTTTCTTTATTTTTATATGTCTTAATTGTAGGGTGTAATTTTCTACCACTCCACATATATAAAATTTGCCACCTATTTCAAAGGGTAAGAATTAATTCTAATGATAGGAATTTATACATGATACTATGCATCGTGTATGGGATAAAGTACAAGTTATAGTTGTTGCCCTGGAATTGCTTTCAGTCTAAAGTGAAGAAAAATAATGTTGCTATAAATTTTTTTGCATATACATAAAGTAATTCTAGGTTCATTACACACATAGCGGATAGTGTTTATTTGCACACTTAAATTTTCTGCAATCTTTTTTTAATTATCTTTCTTTTAAACATTTTAAAATTCATGAGATATAGCAACAAATATAATAAAAACTCTGGTTTTAAAGAATTTTTGTTAGTCTACTATAAATAAGTCTGGATTGAGAGCCATGTAGGGAAAGAGATTTAAATAGAATAATTACCTTTTAAAAACGATGTTATTTTAGGAAAAAGAGCCAAAATGTAAACTTAATTTCTGTTCAGGGCTGGGATTCTAATTGAAGTAGGCTATTACCTATATGGTGTAATATGCATAGTAATATTTTTTTCTTCTTCGATGATTGACATTCAACCATTAGTGATAGATTCTTTAGGTGTAAACATTGTGGTCTTTTTGTAGGCCTTTTAAAATGCAAATGAACATGGAAGACTGCAACCAAATGAAGTTCTTTACAATTTAGTACAAATATTAGATGGATTCCATTCTTAGGAGAACAACATAAATGTTTCTAGGTGTTTGGAATGAAGTATACAGAAAAGACATTAAAAGTTGGGAGAATGCAAAAATTTCAGGAAAGTCAAGTGGAGAGACATTTGCTAAAACCCAGGACCCCTTACTTTATGATTATGTTTACAGCTACTCCTATTTTATTATTCTATATATGTATAAATTGCTAACTGCAGTAATACCCATATGATCTCATCAGTTAACAAACAGGATATTTGGCATATGGTGGCTCTCTTATACCATAGGACCTTGAAGTCCTTCATTGTTCCTCTACTTTAAATCTGTAGAGGACAAGGTGAGAGGGAATGAGCAGGTGTTGGCATAACAATCCCAGGAGAATTTGGAGGGCCAAAATTTGGGGCGAATGTCTTCAGTCAACATTTTCTTGGCCAGAACTAATCATAAATCCACTTCTAGATGCTAGGCATCTGGGAAAATGAGGTGTTTATTTTTGTTGTTGTTTGTTTGTTTGTTTGTTTGTTTTATGTTCCCAAGAGAGAAAGTAGATAGTTTGATAAACATGCAGCATTTCTTTCTTCCACCATTAGCTTTCACAAGTATTCATAGAAATGATCATCTAAATGGTGAAAGTCCTTACCATTTGCCTGACACTAGACATTTCCCAGGTAGGGGTGAAACTGCCCTTTTCAATAAAGGGCAAGTACTGGGGTAAGGGCCTAAAACTCTGGGAAGACACAGGCCTAGCTAAAAATAATGATAACAGTCCACTGTCCCATCATTTGCTTGATAAAAATTAGTCATTGTCCCCTTGCTTGCTTCTCTATAATTGATACTCTGGAGCCACACAGCTGGTCGTCATAAAGCATCTTAACTCTCTCCATAGATAGCATCACCTTTTTAAAACTGAAGGGTAGTTTCTGAGATATCTTCCAGGCCCTGCATTCCAGTAGATTTTGCAACTCATATTTTAGAAATAGGAAAAGCATTACATTTAGCTTTAATAGATACAACATTTCTTTTTCACATTCACCCAGACCACCAGCCCATACCAAGAAACTGATTCGACTGGAATTGTGACCCCAGAAACTGAAGCAATACGAGAAGATGATTTCTACACCGCTATAATTTTTCCCCAAACCTAGCTAGTTAGCAAACCCAATTGCCTAATCCTTTGCCCACCAAACTATCCTTAAAAACCCTGTTTCCCAAATTCTTGGGGAAGCAGATTTGAGAAATTCATCCCATCTCCCCACTTGGCGCTCTGCAGAATTAATCACTTTCTCTATTGAAATCCCGATTATCTCAGTGTATAGGCTCTTCTCTGTACAGCCCCATTGGGCAGCAACAGGGGCATGCCACTTAATAGTCACATACAACTCTTCCTCTTGCTATCTTCTCTTCTTGACCCCTATTTATATAGTAAATCAGTAAGTAATGATTGAGTCCCTGTGCTGCCTACTTTAAATAAATATGATTAAGTAGTAACTATATTAGGTAATTCCTTATCTGATGTGATCTATATCAATATGTCAGTAAAAGTCAGTTAAAAAAAGAAACATATAATTGAAGTATTTGTATTTTTAACTTAATACATACGAATCTACATTCATTGACGAATTTTTTAATGTAGATAAAAGGCCTTCCTTGCAGTATGCAGTATGTTTCTCATCACTTATCTTGCATAACCCATGATGCATCATCTACCTGGAGGACAGAATATTTATTTATTGCTCATCCATGCTACTCCCTTCTTTTATGCTGCCAATAGGTTCCTTTTTCCCTAGTGGCTTCTCATTGTCCAAATGAATTGGGTGATTTTTCTACTTTGCCAGTGAATGACACTAGGTATATGATTTGTTTGTGGCCAATGAGACACAAATAAGCTTGGGGAAATTCTTTGAAACATGTCTTTGCTCTTAAAAATCAATGGCGGCGGGAGGAGGCATGCAAGGGTCCCTTTTCTGCCTTTGGTTATTGATTTACCAGGACAGAGTTCCTTATGCTGCTGCAGCTATTTTGATTTCATGAAGGGTGGTTGCCAATAAACTACAAATGGTTGGGCAGAACAGTGGAAATACCATGGGATGACTTGATTAAGCTGTTGTATTTAACAACCCTGAAACATTTCTTCCTCAGGACTTCTGGCTAACCGGAATGATAATTCTATTATTCCTTTTAAGCCCTTTCAAGTTGAATTTCTGTTACTTCCAGCCAAAAACATCTTAATTAAAATACCACAGTTATTAGTTTGGGTTTTTTTAACCAGCCATGAGACATTAAAGACATTTATTAAGATATTCCTTATAAAAAATCCTTCCAGATTGTTATGATTTTTCCAATCATTTACAGATGTCTCATTGGCACCTAATTCAATAGCAGGGTTTTTGTTTGTTTGTTTTCAAGCAACTCATATTTTGAAAATTGGAAAAGCATTAAATTTAATTTTCATAGATGCAACATTTCTTTCACACTCATATTTCATTAGCTTATGTAATTTTTTACCAAAACGCATAACTATTTATATAATAATAAGTACAACAATATTGGTTGAATCCTGTTAAATATACAACTTAGCTGGTAAGAACAGTAATTTCAGTCATCCTAAAAATAGCCTTTTGCTGTCTGAGCTTTCAGAGAAAGGGGCATCTGACAGAATTGGGAGACTGAAGGCTATGCATCTATCTGTCTCTGTTGAATGGTGGTCAGTTAAGACCTACATATTAAGTTGAACAATATGCAATGCCAATATTGTCTCTCAAAAATGGTTAAATATTAGCCATTTCACATGGATCCAACCTAAAAAAAAACAACACAATATATCCTTCAGTCTCCAGGAGTTTAAAATCCAAGTAGGGAGCTAAGATATACCCATGGAAAAAACCACTAGTACAAGTCAGTATGTATGTTGGTGTTCCACCTACCTTCTCTCTGATCCACTTTTATTGTTTAGTGTTTTCATTTTTAACATACATTATCTGTGGCTCATTTTAAAATAATTGCTTTTGGGTTACTAGAGCTGCTTTGCCCACCTATGCAGAGAGATGCAAGTGCCTGATAATGCACATCCTCCTGGGAAACCTTAACTGATGATGAATGATGGATATGGGAATATTAAAGCTCAGCTCCCTTGTCCAGAATTCCCCTGTGGGATTAGGCTAAAGCCACCCTCTGTGGGACTTTGCCCACATACTTGCTTGTCATCCTGTTCTCTCTTTTCCTACTTCTACTCTCTTACTGGTTTCTGGAGAATTCCCTTAATTGAATCACTGGCACACAAATTTTCAACTCGAGTGTGTCTTTGGGGAATGTGTTATAGGACAATAGAAGTGGTAAATATAGACTCAGTAGTGTAGACATCATGTGTTAGAGGGTTTTAGAGGTGAGGGCTGTTACTGCCAATGATGGTGATTAAGAAAGGCTTCCAAATATAGTAGAAACTGGGTTTCATAGACATTTATCTATTCAACAAATAGTCAGTGGAATGACTGCAGTGTGCCCCTCAATGCTATGGCAATGGAGGGATTGCTAGGCAGGCGGTTCTCAAATTAGGATCCTTGGACCGCCAGCAGATGCACCTGGGAATTTGCTAGAAATGCAAATTCTGTCTGCGACCCAAAACTACTTTATCAGAAACTCTGGGGCTGAGGTCCAGAAGTCTATTTTTGCATCCCTCCAGGTGGTTGTGATGCACATTCATGTTTGAAACCACTGCACAAGGCAAAGATATGGTTTCATTCCATTTTGCCAGTTAATAACTATCAGCTTGGACAATTGATTTACTTTCCCGATGTTTAGTTTCCTCATATGAGATTAGGTAACAGTGATGACACCTGCCTTTTGGGGGACAAATAAGTGTTAAATTTTCACCTTCATTTCCCTCCATATTGCCTTTATTTCCTCCTATTTTCCCTCCCTCCTCTTTGTCTTTCTCTCCCTGTTGATCTCCCTTCTTTTATTCTCCCTCTCTCCCATCTCTCTCCCTCCCTTCTGCCCCTCTTTCCCTCCTTTCCTCTCCTTTTTCCCTCCCTCCCATCCATTCTTCCTTCCTTCCTCTTTCCCTCCCTCCCTCCTCTCTCTCTCTTTTCTTTCTACTTATCTGCCTAATGTTTTTAAACTGGTTAGAAAGATGGGTTGAATTGTACTGGGGGTGGTAGGGGAGAATAGGGCTAAAGTTCCCTAAAGGCAGGTTTCAAAAGCAAGTCTGAGTCACAGTTAAGTGGATCATCTGGCTACAGGGGTGTCACAGTGAAAGGATAGGAATGGCAGCTTGTGGTGAGGATACAGGGCTTCAGATGACCAGCGTGGTTTATACAGTATCCTAAAGGTAGTAGTGAGGCATAGGATGTAGAGGGCTGGGAGTAACATGGTGAAAAGCATGATTTGGGCAGACTTATCTGACATTAGTCTACCTCAATTAGAGAAAGAACAAGATTTCAACCTGGGAATTTGGTAGTAAAACCTTATAAATTAATCCAGGCAATTAATCCAAATAAGATCCTGAATCCCTGTATTCTGAGAGAGAAGCAAAAATAATATGAGTCCTGTTGCGAGCGGGCAGTTAACTTGGCTGGAAGGTAAGGAGGAAGACAAAGCAATTAAAGAAGGCTTTGAGCTTCTCAGCCTGACAGAATGGAAATAGCACTGTCAGCAACAGAGGCGTCCATGGGAGGAGATGTCCCTGAAGGAGATACACAAAGTTTAGGTGAGATGGGATGTATGGGTTACCTTATCCATCCATCCTTTTAGACATCCCAGATAGCATCATTCTCAAAAATCCAAAAGTGCAAATTTTCCTGAATATCTCTGGAAAGATGGCTAGATGAGCAAACTGGTATTTATAGAATTTACACTTACATATTAAAGACAAACTTCACTCTCTGCTACCTTTTATAACAGCATAACAATTGATATGTTAGTTTGGGGAGGTATCCTGTTTGGACAGCAAAATAAAAATTTTTGAAGCATTAATGGATTATATGTGGCACATTGTGTCTATGTATACTTCCTTTGTGTTTGCAAAAGATACTGAGTTTATTGCAGCCACACTACTCCATGGAGTTGCTTTGTGTAGTTCAAGGCTTCACCCCCATCCAGTCTGGATACAAGTGCTAAGTTTACTGCCTTGTCAGTTCATTCTTTTCCTTTCAACTTCCCATCCATTGATCAAACAAACAAACAAACAAAAAAAACAAACAAACAAACAAAAAAGGATCTAGAATCCCCAGAGAGTCACAGATAAGTTCTGCAGTTGGCCATTACATTGATCTTTCTTATTTAGCACGTACTTAAAAACCATTTTCTATCAACCACAGTCCCCTCCTCAAAATTCAAACTCTAATTATTTTAAAGTATTTTTTGGTGTAGTTTTATGTGCATTTCCATTAGTCACTCCAGAGTTTTACTAATGATGGGAAAGGGCTTTTTAGGTTTTTTTGTTTGTTTGTTCTTTGTCATGAAAAAGTATACTAATCAATGGCCCTTTTGTTGATACCTAGTGAAGTTCTTGCTGAGAATTTTTCCTGGTATCTTACTTCTTGTAGAACAGACACACTGGTGCTGTGCTATCTCCCATTCAAAGAAGCAGAAAGAACTTTGTATTAAAGATTTATCCTCAAAAAAAAAAAAAAAACTGTTTAAAAGCATCCTGAACCCTAGATCAGTGTAGCATAGTTCTGTGCTGAGTCTTTTGGTCAGCAGTAGTCTAGAAATATATAATAGACAGCAATCACCCTCTCTCTCTAGAAAGAGAAGAGGGTTGCCTTGGGATATTCTAGAAGAATATTTGCTCCAGGAGAAAAATGTATTACAGAAACACTGCAAGAATGATTCTCAAACTTGAGCATATGTCAAAATTATCTGGAGGTCTTATTAAAAACAAAGACTGCTGAGACCCATACCCAGAGTTTCTGCTTTGGTAGGTCAGGGGTGGAACCCGAGAATCTGCATTACTAAGTCTCCAGGTGATGCTGTTGCTGCTGGTTGAGGTCATGCCTTAGAAGAACACCCTCTAGAATGAAAGGTTAGGGTTAGGCAGGGACAAGAAATAGACTTTTTTGTTTTTGCTTTCAATTTCTTTCAATTTCAGTTGTACAGAGGTTAATTTTCACAAAACATCATTTACTCATACTTCTAGTTTGCTCAAAATTATCACTTCATTTTCAACTAAATAAAGCCCTAATAATTAGCCAATGAATGAAAATATTCAGCAGTATTTCCAACCTTTCACCTATATCTCTGATATAACTAGTCCCTTTGCTGGCCCTCAAAAAAATTCTATGCCTTCATACCCTGCACATTTCTTCATTCTGTTTGTTTTCTCTGGAATGTCCTCTTATCTTCACCATTGTTTTTGCCTTTTAGAGTCCAATGCATTTTGCAAGACTCAACTAAATTCCTTCTTCATTAAGCTGTCTTTGATGAAGTAATCACTTCTTACCTTGAACTTACTATAGGCTTCTCTGGACTTTTTAATGTTGGTTTTTGCAAAAATCTTTTAGTGCCGCCTATTGTAGTTAGAAAGAAGAATGCAAATCCTTTGATAATTGTTTTATGAAAGACCTTTTACTCCTCATATCCACTCTATGAAGTAGACACTATTATTATCCCCATTTCACAGATAATTTACTTCTGTATATTTCATTCTACTTCTAAACTTAAGTTACATGACATCAAACATATGATCTTAAGTACATTTGTGCCCCTTCAAACTACCCATTACAGTGCCTTGCAAATAATAATGTTTATTAAGATAATCACTGCATTCAAGATAGCCAGCTTGGGTTTGCTATGTAGCAGTGATAGTATGTTATTCAAGTTGCTCAGGTGATTCTGATACATGTTTAAGTTTGAGAGCCACTGATTTAACAATATTGTCTTATTTACTTATAAAAACCTAAGACCAGAGGGCAAATAGTCTTACTCCTATTTTATAGATGAGAAAACTAGGCTCAGAAAAGTTAGGTAAAGCATCCAAGTGTTCACCAACTGCAAATGGTAGCATGGCAAATTAATCCTAAATCTGAACGCTTCAAGAGTTCATACTCTCAAGTTCTACTCTATGAAATCGCTCCCTTACTTACCGGACCATTATTTCTACTTTGTTGATTTACTAGTCCTACGTAAACCTTGTTGTACACTTTATTTCTGTATGTCATCAATATTGCTGGGAGAGTAATAAATAAAAATGCGTATTGTTTTCATTATAATAAATGTATAGTTTATCCCTGAGGCAGGTTCCACATGACTTACTGATCTTTCTTCATCTCTTTGCTGATTAATTATAATATCTCTTACAGCTTGTTCCAAATACTATCCGTAATTTTAGTTCCCGTGCTAACTTTTGTTGGTTGATCAAAAAGTGTCAGTAGAAAGCCTCATCTCTGTTTTCCTGGCGATACTGGGACAAAATAATATAAGAATTTCCACTTCTTTTATTGTACTTTAGAATCTCAATATGTTTTGTTCCTAATCCTTTGTTCTTTCTTCTAAGGAACAGGTGATCCTTTTCTCTGCCAAGATTGATTGCTTACACCCTTGCTTCACTAGCTCTGTTTCTCTTTCCAGATACTGCTCAATCCATTCTCCCCTTATCTCACCTGGAACTTCTCTTCCACACTTTTAGCCCCTTAACCTCATCAACAAAGTATGTTTGTACTTTCCCTTTACTAAAGAGGAACAACTTTTCTTAAGTCTGCTATCACCCATCGACCCCAAATCTTCTTTCTTATCTTCAGTTCATGGTCAAGTTTCTTTAAGAAACAATCTAATGTTCTTCCTTGAATTTGTTTGCCATTCAGAATTGTGTTAACTCTCTAGTGCTCACTATTTTATCAAATGTAATCAATTAACTCTTAAGCCATATCCCCTTCCAAAACAAAAACAAAAACTTTCTCCATGTGAATGCCTCAGCTGTAATCTCTGTACCCACTGACCATCTCTGTAACAAAAGTTTTCCTTGACTTATTTTCCATGCCACTGAAATAACAGAACCCATTTAGCATCTTTTCCCATCACTTCTGTTGTGCTTTGGTGTCTCTTCTTCTTTTTACCAAATAATTAACTTGTTAATTACATTGAGATATTCAGGAATACTTTTAGAGCCTATTAGCTGACAAGCACTAAGTCAGGTGTTGGGGCTACAACAATCAACACATGGAACCATGATACACGTGGTTCCTGCCCTCTCAGACTGAACAGATTAGTGCAAAAAAAAATCTGAATGAGAAGCTAGTACATTTTTAATACTCATAATCCCTATTCTTCACGTTTTACAAACAAGGATACTGAGGAATAGGGCAGTCACATAGCTCCAAGCTTTTGTCTTGCGACTTTTTTGTGTCTTTCTATATTCTATCTCACATTCTCCCAACAATTGAACTCCGTGTACACGCCCAGAGCTCTCAAACACAAAAGCTAATACGGACTCTAACACAGAACCCATTTCCTCAGAACAAGGCTTGCATTTCTAATTGTATGAGCATCTCCACCTGAACATTTCCCTCAACGCTCTGGCTATAAGTGCTCAAAGAGAATTCATTATCTCATAGCCTTTTCCCAAACATAAATATAAAATTAACCAACTATAAAGTTCTTTTCTTAGCTTCTTAGTTCTTAATAGTATCACCTTTTTTCTAGTCCTCTAGGCATAGAATCTCGGAGATATCTTGAACAAATCCATCTTCTCCACATAATTGCTGCATGCTATTAATTATATTTCAGCACTGTCTCTTTTTAAACATCTTTATATTTCCGTTTCCACAACTGTTACCATCATTCTTCATGATCCCTCACCTAGGGTTTCTAGGGCCTCTAAGACTCTACAGCTCCACTATTTTCTGGTTCTAGGTCACCCTGTCAACCTATTATAAAAGATTAATCTTCTTGGTACATTTCTGACCATGCTGGTCCCTTCCTCAACACTTTTGAAGTGAAGTGCAATCTGCTTAGGCTAGCAATCATAGCCCATTTGATATGACCTCTGCCAATCTTTCAAAACATAGGCCATTTCTTCTACCTTCCTTCATATACTGTATATTCTGGGCAAAACGGTACACGTTTCTCCTTCTTTGCTCTTGTGCCAGATGAAATCCTATCGCATTTCAAGGCTTATCTTGAATGACCTCCCTTCCATGAAGTCTCTCCAGACTTCAATGCCTTCTGAACTCTGTGCTAAGGTGCTGGTGTTCTCTTCTGGCACTATCGCCTGCCTAATATGATATTTATTGGCGTACTGTCAAATTTCTCTTTCAAACCAAGAATAGGGCCAGATTTGTTTACCCCCCAAGAAAGGCATTTACCAAGGCAAAGGCTTAGTAAGTATTTGCAGAATTGAAATCAAGGGATAACTGTTTAAATCCAGATGAAAGCATTAAGGAGAGGATCACACTAACTTAACAGTCATGTTAACTCAAAATACAACAGATATTTTGGTACATAGGCTATATTTCTGTCTTTTTTCTTTGTTCTTTTTGGCATTTGCTCATCTTGATTTGTTTTATCTATGAGCTTGATACATGATTTGACTATTTGATAATAAACACTTGAACACCGTTGTGTTCCTCTTGTGGGCTCAGAAGAAGGATAGACTGCCCCTTAGAGGATATCACTTGCATTTTCTTTCTAAATGACAGTGTGTTTGTGGTAGGGTCACTAGCTTCTCTTGAGAACATATAGAATGGCAAAGTATCAATAGCTCTCCATCCTTTCATCAGCATTAGTATTCGTAATGATTTTATTAGGAGCAATTATTCTTGATAATAATGAGAAGCTTACCTGTAGTGTATTTTATCCTTTGGCACTGTGTTCCTGTTTATAAGTTATTTGGCTTTCATAGTAGCATCCTGAAAGCACATAAAAACCAGTGCCACGGTGACTTGTTATTTCAAATTACCTTACAAATAATGGCTCAGCCCATGTCAGAAAGTAGGTTTATTTTGTTTGCGTTTTGCAGCTCAAAATATGGTTCTTGGATCAGCAACTTCTGCCACATCATTCAATATGCAGAATATCAGGCCCCACTCCAGACCTACTGGGTCAGAATCTGAACTTTAACAAGATCCCAAGACTATCCCGTGCACAATAAAGTTTAGGAAACAACTCTCTGAGTTCTAGAAAAGAGCAACAAAGGTGTTTTTTTCATCCCTAGGTTATTGTGTGTGTGGGGGGGGGAAGAGGGGTCAGGTGAGGGGAGAGAAATGTCAGGAGGATGCAGATCCCTCTGGAAAGATGTGCACCTGGGCTTTGTGGATGTGGGACTCCCCTGTATACCTGCAGTAGGTTCACTGATTTCTTGCATCTGCTGTCTACGGTTGTTGAGGTTAATTGTTAAAGTAATTTAAAAAACGATAAGTGTGGGGGCAGTTGTCAGGTACCGAACCCCAAACCAGGAGATTAAATGACCCGAGCACAAAAGGGAAAGCCCCTTTTCTGAGCCTCACTCAGAAGGCAGCTCCACTCATTTCCAATATCTCTAGTTTCTGGATGCATTTCGCCGCCTCGTGTTTTCCCCACGACCCACTCACTCCATTAAAGCTAGTTCTTCGCCTCTCGTCTCCTGGTTTCTTTCTTTCCTGTCGTCCGCCTCCCTCTCTCGCGGCACCCCCCCAGGGCGCGGGCCCCTCCCTCCCTCTCTCCGCGCCGGCTCGCACCTCTCCCCAGCCTGGTGCACCTGGGGCTGACGCGGGCTCCGGACGCGTGCGGAGCGCCGCGAGCGTGGAGCAGGCAGAGGCGCGCTGACTGCCACCTCCAGCCCGCGCCTGAGGGACTGCACGCGCTGCACAACGGAGACCATTCTCCTTGGCGGCCGCTCACGGCTCGCCACGACCACCGCCGCCGAAGCTGCGGGCGGGCAGCCGTGCGCCCCCGGGGACAACCAGCCGGGGCGGCTGCTCCTCCCGGATGCCAGGGCCAGGGCGCCGGGCGGCCGCCAGCAGGAGGATGAAGAGCTCGGTGGGAGGAAGAAGAGAAAAGCTCCCGGGGACGCCGAAAGCTCAGCCCAGCCACGGTAAGTTGAGTGCAAAAAGAGGTGTCTCGGCTGGAGCGGCGGAGTTGGCTGGGGCGCCAGGGAAGGGGCCAGGGTTGCGCCCCTCGGGATGCGAGGCGCGCGGGTCTGGGACACCCATGGGTAGCGCGGAAGGGGCATTTGCCGGTTCAGACCTTGGGCCACCTCCCCTTCTGTCCCACGCCTCGGTACACACCCCTGTCTCTTCTGCTGAGTGCCGAGGAAAAGAGTAGATGTGAGGTGGGGGTGGGAGGTGGTGCCAGAGTGGAGAGCGCGGAGCTTGGAGGGTCTCCTGGCACAGCTCGCCGCCTAGGACCAGGGGAAAGGGGAGGAAACGCTGGGGGGGGGGGTGAAGGGGTTAGCTTGGTTCTGGCCGGAGTCGAGGACTGGGCCACCCAGGAAGGACACTGGGCTGGCTGTCCCCTATTGGGTGTGTGTGGGGCGTGCTCCCTCCTCAGGAACCTGGCGAAGTTGTTGGGATACAAGGAACCACAGGGGGCCAGCTTTGTGACTGTCTTCTTTTTCCTTCTTTTCATTTTCTTCTTTTTAAAAATAACAATAATAGTTAAAAAGCTCTTCGAGGTGCACACAATTTGAGGGCAGGGTGAGAAGCTATTGAGTTATAGGGAGCTTCCTTCCAGGTGATTCACTTTGACATTTAGGGTGGGGTTGGGAGGCCAAGGGTAAGCCAGTGTCCTTGAATCTGATCCATTTGTTTTGCCGTCTAGTCCCGCCTTTTGCCTCTTCCCTGGGTACCTGGGGGACCAAATTAGAAGGGAGAACACAGAGTTTGCATACCTTTTGACTTCTCGCATCTTGGGAGAAGTTTTATTGAGTGTATGGATTTGGGTCAGAGGACACCTGCAGCCACGAAAATGGTGTCACCCCGTTTGAGATGCCCAATTCCTGATCTGCCCACCTTGCAATTCAGACTTGTCCACATCACGTGTTCTGGAGACTGTGTCTGTGTGTGCTTTAGCCTGAGCCAGTTTGTGATTTCAAATGAGCGATGCAAGGTTCCCGGGCGTTTGGGCACCTTCAAATTTTGGAATCTTGAACTGATTGGGAAAAATATTCTATACTCTGTAGGTGTAATTAAGGACCTTTGAGCTGGCAGTGCTCTGTGATACTCCTGTGGTGCTTTCAGGAGATGTGATTGGGGGGTGGGTGGATCTCGTCTCTGTTTTGTTGAGGCTATTTGCTAGTTGGTCTGTTAAAAATGCCTTGAGGTGACCACTCTGTTCCGGCTCGCCATGTTTTCTAAAACCAGCAGGAAAGGTGCGTCTCCCTCTGGGTTTTTGTGCTACCCATTGGCCTATGCTGGATAATTCAGTCACACTACTGTGGTCTCTGAGCAGGAAAGGCAAATATGGGTCATTTCAAATTATGTAGATTGATGCAGCACAGCATGTCTGGGGTTTATTGCAATTTCTTCATATTTCTTTCCAGATGTTCCTCAGAAATTAGCTTGGGCAGTCTATTCATGGAGCTAAAATAGAGACTTGGGGGAATGGCAAACCTCTTCAGTATTTCTCAGATTTAAGGACATGATGTGTTGCAAGTTGTCTGTGTTGGGAGAAAGTGATTGGGAGAAAGAGAATTCAATAGAAAATTAGGACTTCTGGATCACTTTTACTCTTTGACAAAGTGGCTGAGGGACTTTTGGGTGATTTAATAATAATGATAATAACACCTAACATTTGTTTCCCATTCACTGCACACCAACTTTACAGCTCCTATAAATGCATAACAGTCTCAAGACAGAGTAGCATTGTTACCATCTCCTTTTTGTAAATAAGGAAAGGGAGCTTTAGAGATGTTAAATTGGGAAAACTGCCAGAATTTGTGCTTTGGAACCCCCAAGACTGCTGTATTCCAAAGTTGCTTTCACTAACCCCTACACAGCTGCTTCGGGCCTCATTTGGAAGATGAGAGTACTGGACCTCTCTAAGTTCTGAATTCCATGAAAAATGAGTACAGTGATGACAATATTGTAGGTCAATTAATCCACAACCATTTCAAATGTTAACGCAACAGAATGCAGAGCTCAGGACTTGGAATCAAATGAAAATTGTATGGCATTTCTGTAATTCAGCCTGCCAGCTCTAGAGAGGGCAAAATGCTGAGACTTTGGTGTTCATCTCGATGAGTCCCGTTACTGTAAATCAATAGTGCTATATTATAGCCCTTATCTTAACAATGTATGATTTATCAAACATGTCTGGTGCTAACATCATATTTGTATAACTCAATAGAGTTATCCTGAGGTCTACATGAATACTCTCATGTTTCAGCCAACTTATAATTAAAGCTCAGATCCTAACAGTATGTTGAATTTCTATTAAGAGGTAGTAGCAGCTTGTTTTAAGATTTCCTTTTTATTTTCAACAGTATTTACAAAACAATTATGCCCCCCTGCTGTGATCTATTTACTAGGTGTGTCAAAAGTTCAGTAATGAAAAATGTTTGCAGTTCAACAAAACATAGTGTTTCATCTATAGTAACAATGGTTAGATGATTCACATCTAACTTAGGGTTTATTTTTTGAGGAAATTTAATTAAAATGTTGCAGTTTTCATTGGTAAGTGTTTGCAGGTAGCTAAGTACATGCCATTGGTTATTTTCTTGCAGTCTACAAGTTCATAAACTCATTACTTATGAGTTCTTCAGCTAAGTTAAATTAGAGCCTGTCTAAAGATTTTGAGGTTTAAAACTAGAGGTAAGAACAACAAATAAGACACATTTGTCATATTTCTTCACAAGCTGTAATTGTACTTGAGACTGGTAATATATTTTAAGACATAGATCTGATTTGCCTGTACATGAATGGAATTATCAAACAAAAGTTGTACAAATCCCATTAGGAAACTGTTGTTAATATTCTGGATGTGGAAGCAGCTTTGGGAAATAGAAATTCTTGGAAAATTAAAGATATTTCAGTGTATTTCACTGTACTTTCATGGTATCTTACTGTTTTCAATAAAACTGCATTTCTGTGTCTCATTGAACTAATCATTATTGACTTGATTCACTTTTGTTTTATGGTTAAATTTTGTTTCTAGTAGTAACTTAGCATTGCATGAAATATAAATTTTTATCATTTGATAGTTGGAGGCTCAAGAGAAATCACGTTTTTCCTACTGGAAACAATATGTTTCTGAATATGTAAAGGTTTAACAGAGGCATAAAAATAGTATATAGATTTTCCTAGAGGTTTTATTTATATTTTGGCAGTAGAGACTGAGGTTGTTATAATAGCTAACATATTTGGCTTTAGTAGTACGGTATTGAAACTAATTATGAACTTGAATTGTCAAATTGCAAAATATTTAATGACAATGGGAGTCTTAAAATGGTTAGTCTTAAAGTCACATGGATGTATTTTCTACTGTCTTTTAAAAGTGTTTGTTTCATATTTACACAATAGGACTAATATTTTATTTGATATTATTTGGTGATTTGAAAAACCAGATCTCTGAAAGGTAATTTAAACTCTGTCAACATGAGTCACATTGACATCCCAAATTGAAGAAACTAATATTGGAAAAGCATTTGTAATTGTAAATGTTTCAAGAGCTTAGAACTCAAAGTAGATGCCACTTCTTAGTTTTCTGACAAGAGCTCTAAAGTGAGAGATTGAATAAAATAAAGCCTGTGGGTTGAAAATCAAGCAAGTGCTTAAATTGCCACGTAGGAACTGAGATCAACTTATATAGAGTACATACCCAAAATTTATCTGTGTAATTTGTATTTTGAACAAGTGAATAACACATTGCAGATCATTTAAAACATTTAAGTACATTAAAAATGAATTTATTTATATCTTCTAGGGCCTGCTAAAATTAGTGATATCTCCTTGCTATGGACTGAATGTTTATGTTCCCTTATAATTTGTATTTTGAAGACCTAACTCCCAATGTGATAGTATTTGGAAGTGAAGTAGTAGGGATAGATGAGGTCATAAGGGTGGAGCCCCTCTAATGGGATTAGTGAGCTCATAAGATGAGGAAGAGACCAGAGCCCTCTCTTTCTCTGTCATGTGAGGAAATAATAAGAAGGCAGCCACCTGCACACCAGGAAACAGGCCCTTACCAGTAACTGAATTTGCCAGCCTCTTGATCTTGGACTTCCCAGCTTCCAGAATTGTGAGAAAGTAATGTTGTTTAGCCCCTCAGTCCATAGTATTTTGCAACAGCAAATCACACCCCTTTTTGGAATAACCCATTCTGAAAAAAAAATTGCCATAAGAGGAAGTTGAAAAATTCCAAGAGTCAGATGAATCAAGTTCTTTTACAAAGTCTTTATGCCATTTTAAATATGATTTTGAAACATCTTCAGATAGTTCTGTACCACTTCTAGTATTTTGCCTGGATTGGGATGTCTTTCAAAGAGTACCTTATTTCTCACTCATCCACCAGAAGAGAATACTAGAACACAGTTCTAGAATGGGATAAGGACTTTTAGACCATTTAATTACTCTATTACTTTACCTACAGTGTCATCCAAACATAAATAGAATTTTTTGCCTTATTTGGAACACAAAGGGCCAGTTCTCCTTAATCGATTTATATAATTAATTTATATTTAATTTATATAATTAAACCTACCCAAACAGGCCAGCACACAGCATATCTAAACAGGTCTCCATTTCTAAACAATTTCTCATCTCTTTCAATTAAAATGAAAGAAAAAGGAATGAAACATTCCCAGAGTATCTTTACTTTTAGGTGCTTCCTTAAACAGAGAAATGACACTTGAAACTCCAGAAGGCATCCTGAAATATCTAGACTTTATTTATTTATTTATTGAGACAGAGCCTCCCTTTGTTGCCCAGGCTAGAGTGAGTGCCGTGGCATCAGCCTAGCTCATAGCAACCTCAAACTCCTGGGCTCAAGTAATCCTGCTGCCTCAGCCTCCCAAGTAGCTGGGACTACAGGTATGTGCCACCATGCCCGGCTAATTTTTTCTATATAAGTTGGGCAATTAATTTCTTTCTATTTATAGTAGAGATGGGGTCTCTCTCTCTTGCTCAGGCTGGTTTTGAACTCCTGACCTCAAGCGATCCACCCACCTCAGCCTCCCAGAGTGTTAGGATTATAGGTGTGAGCCACCGCACCAGGCCTAAACTTTAAAACATAGATTTAGTTAAGTACAACTTCCAGAGGTTAGTCTCAGTTTCCCAAAGCCATCCAGATTACCTGAAATTTAAAGAATAAAGGTTCTGCTGGGCATAGTGGCTCACGCCTGTAATCCTAGCACTCTGGGAGGCCGAGGCGGGCGGATGGCTCGAGGTTAGGAGTTCGAAACCAGCCTGAGCGAGACCTGTCTCTACTAAAAATAGAAAGAAACTAATTGTCTAACTAAAAAATACGTATACAAAAAATTAGCCAGGCATGGTGGTGCATGCCTGTAGTCTCAGCTAATCGGGAGGCTGAGGCAGTAGGATCACTTGAGCCCAGGAGATTGAGGTCACTGTGAGCTAGGCTGACTCAATGGCACTCACTCTAGCTTGAGCAACAAAGTGAGACTCTGTCTCAAAAACAACAACAACAACAAAAAAAAAGAATAAAGATTCTATGTACTGGATTGAATTCTCCAGTGGATATAAATTCATAGTACAAATTGCCATTACAGTCACAGGGACAAAGTAGTCATTTAACATGGTATAGCATTTAAGAGTATGAACTTGAGAATTAGAATGCCTGGGTCTGCGTCCTTACTTTGTTTCTTGAATGTTTCTTAAGTATGAGAATTTAGTCAACTTTTTACGCCTGTCATTGCCTTAGGGTCCTCATCTATAAAATAAATGGTGATAAATAAATTTCATAGAATTGATTAAAAACTTAATAAGATGATCCATGTAAAGTTGTTCAAATCATGTCTACTATTACATAGTGAGTAGGCCATAGATGTTAGCTATTATTATTATCAAAATATATTAATTTCCTGTGGCCACTGTACCAAAATTACCATAAACTTTGATGGCTTAAAACAACTGAAATTTATTCTCTTAAAGTTCTGGAGGCCATATGTCTGAAATCAGTATCACTAGACCAAAAGCGAGGTGTAGGCAAGGCTAGGCTCCCTTATTAGGCTTTAGGGCAGAATCTGTCTCTTGCTTCTTCCATCTTCTGGTTGGCATTCCTTGGCATTTGGTCACATCACTCCAGTCTCTCCCTTTGTTTTCACTTTGCCTTCTCTTGTGAGCTTCAAGTCTCCCTCTGGTTCTTTCTCTCTTAAAATGATACTTGTATTTCCATTTAGGGCCTGCCCTGATAATCCAAGGTAAGCCTCCCCATTTTAAAATCCTTAATTTAATCACATCTGCAAGACTCTTTTTCCAAATAAGATAACACTTCCAGGTTCTAGAAATTAAGAACTGATGTATTGTCAGAGAGAGGTAGGCAGTGCACGTGTGTGTAATTTGTCTATTGAACTCATTATCTGCATTTTTTATATTGTGCTAGATGCATGAAAAAACAGCTGAACCAATGTAAACTGTGAAAAATGCAAAAAGGACCAGAAATTTAATTTATTTTTAAAGTGCCTTGTTTTATGTTTAGGTTTTGACCAGATTTTGGATCAAAGACTTACAGGGTAATCAATTATTTTCTGTTCTCTTCACTCTCACATAATACAATCAATAAATATTTGATGAGTGATTACTATGTACCTGTAGAATGGTAGTACTGGGGATATGAAAGTTGATAGAACAAGCAAGAGACTCTCCTCATGGAGTGCAAAATATAGGTATACATGATAGTATTAGCCTAGACATCTACGACCTTTTATTGAGTCTTTTTATTGACATAAAAATACATAAATAGTTAGCTATTTATGTTTATCCTCAACATTATAGGAGCAAGAAATTATTATTAAATTTATTTTAGAGATAAGAAACTGTTCCAAAGAATATACATATAGTTAGGAAGGGCCAACTTTTCTACTCTGTTCCCTCTGCATATATGTCTAGAAACAGAATAAAGAATTGAGGCAAGCTTAAAAAATAAAACAAATATTTAGAAAAATAAGCAAAATTTCATTTACAACATACATAATATAATTAACTAGAAATCTCAACTAATGAGATGTTCTGTTTGATTTTGGCTTACCTGGAAATTTGAGTATTTGGGGGAATTCTTGTTGGTTTTTTACAATTTTTTCTAAAATAGATTATTTTTTAGCCTTACTAAATTGACAATATTTATTCGTACTTTACCTTTTCTGTCAGTTTTTAAATTTTTGTAAAAGGCATACAACATAAAATTTACCTTCTTTAAGTGTATGGTTCACTGTATATCCATATTGTTGTGCAGTTATCACCACCATTCAGCTCCAGAACTCTTTTCATCTTGCAAAACTGAAACTCTGTATGTATTAAATAATCATCCCCCATTCTTCCCTTCCCTAAGCACCTGGCAACCACCATTCTACTTTCCGTCTGTATGGTTGATTTTGACTACTTCGAGTACCTCATATAAATGGAATCATACAGTATTTGTCTTTTTGTAACTGGCTTATTTCATACAGTATAATGACCTCAAGTTTCATCCATGTTGTAGCATATATGAGAATTGCCTTCCTTTTTAAGGCAACATAATGTTCCATTGTATGTATATGCAACATTTCACTTATCCGCTCATCTCTCTGTGGATACTTGGGCTGCTTTCACGTTTTTGCTTCTTCAAATAATGCTGTTGTGAACATGAGTGTACAAATATCTCTTCAAGATTCTGCTCTCAATCCTTCTGGTATATACATAGAAGTGGAATTGCTGAGTCATACAGTATTTTTGATTCTTTGAGGAACTGCCATACCATCTTCCACAGTGTCTGTATATTTTACGTTCTCACCAACAATGTACAAGAGTTCCAATTTCTCTACATACTCACCAGTGCTTATTTTCTATTTTTTGATAGTAGCCATTCTAATTGGGATGAGGTAATATCTCATTGTGGTTTTGGTTTGCATTTTCCTAATGATTAGTATTGTTGAGCATCTTTTTATGTGCTTATTAGCTATTTATATATCTTCTTTGGAGCAATGGCCATTCAAGTCCTTTGCCAATTTTTGAATCGGGTAGTTTGTTTTGCTTTTTAATTTTAGGAGTTCTCTATATATTCTGGATATTAATCCCTTATCAAATATACGATTTGCAAATATTTTCTCCCATTGAGTGGTTGCCTTTGACCCTGTTGATATGTCTTTTGTTGCACAAAATTTTAACATTTCCATGAAATCTGATTTGTGTATTTTTGTTGTTGTTGCCTATGCCTTTGGTGCCATATCCAAAAAGTCATTGCCTTTTTTTAATGTTTCATAATAAGTTTAAGATGTTTTAAAATGGCATGTAAAATATCACTAAATTAAATTTTAAAACATCAGGGACTAGAATGAGAATGAATAAACTAAATTACAGACTAGGATATGAATAATGTCACAAACATAATGTTGAGCAACGTGAGATGGAAAGCCTAAAAAAGCACGATCTACTTATATAAAGTTTAATATTAAGCAAAGCTAACTTAAGAGCACCTCCTGGTTAGTATTGAGAGAGGGGGTAAGATACTGAAATGTTCTGTTTCTTGCTCTGTGGTGTGTTGGTTACATGGGTCTATTCACTTGTAAAAATTCATTGAGTTGTACAAATATGATCTATGCATTCTGTATTTGAATCATACTTTTAAAAGTTAAAAAAATAAGCATTGAGAAGCTCATGATAAAGAGAAACCTCCTTAAGAGTAGGAAAGATAAGTAAAGAAGTACTCAAACTATTCAAACCTCTCTTCTGTGGGATTATGCACTTAACAAACTTGGTCCGTAAATTTGGCCATAAGTTTTAAAACAGACATTAGAGCCAAAGAAACAGACATAATCAGAAAACTATTTTTTTCTCGAAAAAAAGGCCATTCCTGGTACTGAGACTGGAAATAATTTTTCCCATGAGTCTTCATAAAGAGGAAAGTGAATGGCCCAGCGAGCAACATTCTTGTTAATGTAGCAAAGACATTCATAGAAATCATTCTTACGGAGTATAGAGCAGTTCAGTTACTGGGGTGCCTTCTGATCTGATTTAACTTCAAACAATTCAAAGTTTCTAGAAGGGTGAGGGAACTATGTACACCACAGACAATGCCCTAACAATTTCTCTCCCTTTCATGATGCTTTTGGCAATGGTTGTGGGTCAGTGAGCTTGAGCTCACCTATTCTGACAAATTCTGAGTGCTGATATTCTTTGTAATGGTTTAAAAGCTGGGGTCAGCTTGAGTCTTTGTGGAACCTGAGAAAATAGATATATTCCAGCAAAGACAGTATATCTCTGAGATGGCAACAGCAGGCAAGGTCCAGACTCACCTTAAAAAATAATAAATAGGGTACAGTGAAATAACTTGGATTTCCCTTGGTAATTCAAGTTCTTCTCAGGTCTCCCTGAGCATCTGTAATCTCCACTGTGGTTCTGTTACGTCAGGAGATGTATTTTATTATTCTTTTACCTCTTGCAATGCTTGTCAGTGCCTTGAACAAGGTAGGTGCCCCAAAACATTTGTGGAATGAATAAATAATTAAATTTTGCTATCTTGTAGACATAGCAGTTGTAGAAAATTGAGTTTAATAGCTATCAGAATCTAAAGACACTCTGAAATTTGCCTTAAAAATATCATAATATTCTGTCATATTTTGATATACCTTGTTATTTGTTCTTTCCTGAATAAAATAGACACAGCTCAATTACTGGTTAATTGATGATTCTAGTAAATTGAGTAAAGAATTTTAGTACTTCATAAAGAAGAGTTTGACCTTAGGTAATTGCTTTTAAAGTACTATTTTTCACTTCCTATGGAATTTGGTGAGCATTTTAGATTTGTAATAATTTCTTATTAACCAGTGACTTAACTCTTAATTATTTATCATAAATTTTATCTGATGCAATGTGTCCCTCTTTGACTCTTCATAAATAAGAAATCAATACAAATTAATCTGAATAGATTATATTTGGAAAATAAAAAATATTTTCTTAGGTCAAAAATTAGAACATGTGTTCTTAATTTAAATTTTTAAAAGTTGAAGAGGAATAACTCAGGACTCCAAAGAAATTCAGGGGGAAACAATTCCTTCCTTAAAAGATTGCCCTTAACAAAAGAAGAAATTTTTCTAATTAGGACTCTTTAGTCTGCATAAGAAAATTTGAAAAAAAATCCCTAAATTCACTATATTAATATTGACATATTAATAATATAATTATAATAATTAATAACAAAAGCCTGCCATTAGAAATGATGGGATTTACAGTTCTACATCCACTTAGAGCAAAACTGTTTTATTTTTCCTACTGATTCACATACTAAAAGCCTACATTGAAATATTTACAGAATACAAAAATTATAATTTTTATTTGTTTCTTCTCACAAACGAAGTGAGTAGGCATTTCCATCAGCCAGATTTTTTAGATAAGGAAACAAAACTAAGAAAAGTCAAGTGATTTTTCCAAGGTCAAGTAACTTGTGGTTGGCAAAGTTAAATTACTAACTAACCATATCTGACTCAAAGCCTGATGTTCTTTCTGACGCCCTATAGAGTTTCCTTCTCTTTCCACATATACAGGGAAATAGCTTCTGCTTAGTCTATCATACATTGGAGTGATTTACTGGGGGACAATGATAGTATACGAATGTAATGGAGATGAGAACAATCAATAAATGACAGTATTAAGGGAGCACTAATGAAACTTTAATTTGAAAATTGCTTCAGAATGTACTCTAAGATAGGCTTTATCACCATACTCAGAGTTGATGTGAAGATAAACTAATTTTATGCAAATGATGAAGTGACTTTAACAGTTACATACCTTGACGTGGCCCTTAAGGAAAACTGTCAGAACCATTAATAAGTTTCTAAATTGATTAGGCTAATTTGGTACTCTAAAAGACATCTTCCTATAAATTAATGCTCCTAATACATTCTGATTACAGCAAATTGCTTGCTTTCCAGGCCCAAGTTTGAAAGTTTCCAGTCCCTGTGTTTTTGTGCTTCCCCAGTTGTTGGCTTTCGATTTGGTCTTGCCACACCAGAACAATGAATCATCTTGTCCATTAGCTGAGTTTGGAAATTCTGTGTTATTCAACGAATATTTTTTTTTTTTTTTACCTTGTCCCTTTGATAATTTGAAACCTGGCAACATAACTGCTTTCCCAAATGCATCTGTGATGCAACATCAACTAGTTTTGTTTTGAGCAGCAGAAAGCTGTGATCTTTCTTTGTTCTTATAAATCAAGTGGAATATTTTAATAATCGTTATTGTGTTTCAGAATAAGAAAAGGTTTAAGGTAATAATAGTGAGTAATCTCTAGAGGGGCAGCATCATCAAATAATATTAAAAGCCTCTTGATTTTTATAATTTGAAGGAAACAGAAATGCGCCAACCGAGTGATCACCCCGATTAACAGCATCTCATAGGAATACAGTTATTCATTTCTGTTTTATGAATTACTGCTAAAGGAGAGTCAAAACAATAAAGTTGAAGTGTTGCCTCTTTGTTTTTAACAGTTAAAGCATGAACAGAGGGACACAAGTGAGACGATGCATGCTAAGGCAACGTGTCTTTCACACTCCCTACTGTGAACAGGGCACACAAGGACACTGGTGTTTGTTTCATCTTGAAAGAGTGTTTAAGGCTTCATGTCATTGCTTTGTCACTAAAATAAACATCCGTGAATGTTGGAAGTTGGCTCTTATGAAGTGTCAATAAATGGAGTCTAGTAAATGAGAATGGCAATAAATTGTTGAAATTTGGTTGATTGTCGTCATGTGTAGAGAGAACACAGTGAAGCATGTCCTTTAAGATATTGCCACATACTATGCAATCCTTATTGTGTCTGGAACTAGAACTGTGATGTTGATTCCAGGACTCTGTGTGTGCAAGGGAGTATAATGGTGTGTATACAAACTAAAATAGTTTGGAAGTCACTGAGAGGTAAGTCTGAGGATGGCTTGGCATACTTTTGTGGAAAATCATAAAAGTAGTTTGGTCCAAAAGAATAAAATTACCAGGCACATATTTTAAGAAATTATGCTCTTAAAATGGGCTAGCAAAGGCTTATTTAGGTTTTAGTTTATTAGTTCCTGAAATTTTTCAGTAAATGTAATAATTCCACTATGAATACTTTCTGAGATAACATCAGAACCATTACCAAAGAGGATATTGTTGAAATTAGTCAAGTGGCTTCAACTTAAATAATCATAGTAATCCCAATATTGTCGTTTTTTTGTTGTTTGCAGCTTGTCTTTGGCCTTCCATTCATGTTTAAAAAGTATCACCATACACAATTTTAAAAATTCAACTGTACATTAAAAATACCTCTTCATTGAACATTATGCCACCTTTAAAAGCACTTACTGCTTTCTTTTAACCTGGGTTAAAAATAGTCATATGGCCAAGCAACATAAATGATACCATGTATTCATTTCTTAATATATTTTCAGTAATATATATTAAGTTTAATTAATTAACTAGTTTTGTTAATGATGAGAGACTTACTGTCTCTGTAGGACATTGTTTCCTATCCTTTTTTTGGCATTCCCATTGTTGTCTCAAACTGAGTTTATCATTTTATCCCTAAATTCAGTTCTACTTTTTCTTGACATGATTATCTTTCAATAATAAGGCTGTTTTCTCAGAGTTTAACTATTTTTGTACATTTAAATAACAGATACCAATCTGACTTACAATGAGTTAGAATGATTGCTCTGTTATCATCATATATTAATAATCATGAGGAACCTAAAAAGTTCCTGTCATTAGTGTCATTACATTTCTTTCTCAGATTTCACCATTGCTGAGATTCATACTAAAATGCCATCAATACACCAAAGTAGCAGAGCCTCTGAAAATATTCAAGGAAGACTTAGCTTCATTTCTGAACAAAATACAAAAGTTCTCTATTTTATATCTCTCTCTTTTACAAGGCTAATACCAGCTCATTTTTAAGAAGGTTTTGGATTCTGCAAGATAGAAAAATTTCTTGTACATTGCATAATCCTGCTTCTGTTTGTATTTTATGTCGGTTGAATCAACTCCAGCTTCCTTTTAGCATTAACCAATGGTAGTAGATTTAAAATGGCCACTGAGACACGTTATTCTACATTGCATTTCCATTTTGTTCTTAACAATTAAGTTAAAATGGTCAAACATAGTTTTAGATTGTTTTTTTTTTTTGCACAGGTAATCAAAGCATTACACTTTTTGCTTGATGTCAGGAAGGGGTCATATGTATGCATTTCCTGGCTGCTTGGTCTGGATATGTAACCAGGTATTTTGGTGTCATTATATCCAGTAACTAAATCATGTAGATGGTTACAATAACTGTTGAAATGAGTATTTCCTTTTACCCTTTAAAATTTAAGCCCCAACTTGGAAAGGATACTCTCTTCAATAAATGGTGCTGAGAAATTTGGATGGCCATACATGAAGAATGAAACTGGACCCATATCTCCCTCCATAGGCAAAAATCAACTCAAGATGGATTAAAGCCTTAAAGGTAGGACCCTAAACCATAAAAATACTAGAAGAAAGTCTAGGTAAAACCCTTCTGGACATTGGTATAAACAAAGAATTTATGACTAAGACCTCAAAAGCACAGACAAAAAAAAAAAACAAAAATAGAAAATGGGAGTAAAACTTAAAAGTTTCTGCACGGCAAAAGAAATAATCAACAGAGTTAAGAGACAATCTGTAGAATGGGAGAAAATATTTGCAAACTTTTTATGACAGGGGCCTAATATACAAGGAACTGACAGAATATACAAGGAACTCAACAACAACAAAAAGCAAATAATCCTATTAAAAAGTGGGCAAAGGATACAAATAGACATTTTTTCAAAAGAATACATAGAAATGGCCAACAGGTATGTGAAAAAATGCTCAACATCCTAATCATCAGAGAAATGCAAATTAAAACTACAATGAGATAGCTTCTTACCCAACTTGGAATGGCTATTATTAAAAAGAAAAAAAAATCACAGATGTTGATGAGGATAAGGAGAAAAGGGAACTCTTATGCACCCTTGATGGGAATTTAAATTAGTATAGCCTCTATGAAAAACACGATGGAGATTTCTCAAAGAACTAAAAATATTATGGAACTACCATTTGATCCAACAATGCAACTGCTTGGTATCTACCCAAAGGAAAAGAAATGAATATATCAAAAAAGATACCTGTACTTTCATGTTTACTGTAGCACTATTCAAATAGCAAAGATGTGGAATCGACCTAAGTGTCCATCAGTGGATGAATGGATAAAGAAAATGTGGTACATATACACAATGGAATACTATTCAGTGATAAAACAGAATTAAATCATGTCTTTTGCAGCAACATGGGTGAAACTGGAGGTCATTATATTAAGTGAAAAAAGCCAGGCACAGAAAGTCAAATATCACATGTTTTCACTTATAAGTCAGTGCTAAAAATTGTGTACACATGGACAGAGAGAGTAGAATGATAGCTAATGGAGACTCAGAAGGATGACAGATGAAATGGGGGTATATAATGAGAAATTAGTTAATGGGTACAATCTACATTATTTGGGTGATGGATACACTAAAATCCCTGACTTTACCACCGTGCAATTTATGCATGTAACAAAATTGCACATGTACCCATTAAGTTTGTACAAACAAAAAACTGTATATGTTAAAAAAAAATTAATCCCCAACTGGACATCCATTCTCAGTGTTGCTCAGTCATTTTCCTAATGCCCAGTAGCTCCCTTTCTATAAAGGCCATTTTAAATTTTGCCCTGCTTTTCAAATACCCTGGCCAATGCTTGCTCTACATTCAGAGCATTATCTGATTTCTACTTCTCAAATGGAATGAGGACCATTAGGCAAGCACATCTCCAAAATTTCCATCTTTTATTACCAGTCACAGCTTTATTTGCAAGCATGCTGATTCATATCTTTTTTATCTCAAAAAAGATTGTAGTCTCAATGCCTACTTACCTATTTCATGATCTCACTTCCTCCTGGTGCCTCCTAAACATTTCATTAATTATCCTTTCTCTTAAAACTTCACTCTCTCCATCCATCTGCTCTCATTCCAAACCTGCTGTACTGTCCTCTCTATATAGAGTAACACTTGTTAAGCTGCTGCTCTAAATCTCTCCTTGGAGTCACAGTCAAACTTTTGGAAAGGGCAGTCTCTATGCTTTGTCTTCATTTCCTCAACTCAATTTGTCATATTTCTGAGACACTTTTTCAGTGATTACAAGTGAACTTTAAGTGTCACATCCAAAATATATTTTCAGTATTGCTTCTTCTTGAACATGCTGAAATATTTGACACTGCTCACTGTCCCTGTTATTCATTCAACAGATATTTATTGAGTGTCCAGTACTGCATAAGGTACAAGCTCTGGATATATGGATATCATTCAACATTTTATTTGCAGCAGCTCAAAGGTAACTGGGAAAGAAGAAAATGGACCATTTAAAATCTAGACTATCTATCAAAGAGTTTTAATATTAGATCTGTTTACTAATATTTCTTATTCTCCTTCTTCCAATAACCTGAAGAATTACAATTCTCCAGCCACTTTAAGTTAGGTTATTCTAAAAGTTATGTTATTTGCTGTAGCTGAAAAAAGGTGAATGGAAGTGATGGATTGCTTTTTGGCAGAAGACTTTAAAATCTGGTATGAGATTTGCTAAGATTCCGTCCCCCTGTCACAGAGACAAACACTGTTTCAGATGGTTAAGTATTTGTGAGTGTGTGACTCTGAGTGAGAATAACTTATGATAGAGTTATGATATGAATATGTTGCCAGAGCAAGAAGTAAGTCTTTGTTTAAGTCACTAAGGTTTTAGAGTTTTGTTACTTCAGCATATCCTAGCATATCCTAACTGGTACGGTTCTATAATGGAAACATAAATAAGTCCTGTAAAGACATAACTGTGTGTGTTTAAGCATTTATATGCTTCCTACTAAACTTTTCACACTGGATGTTCCAATTACTAAACATCCAAACTGGATGTCACCTTAACCTTACCATATTAAAAAGAATTTCTTAAAAATATGTAAGCATTTGCTAGCCAATACGTGATATTAGTTTAGTTGTCTTATATCCACTGAAATGTAGTAGAGGGACTGGGAGAAAATCAGTTCACAAGCAACCATTTAGATTTCTTAATGCACTTATTATTGTAATTCAGAACTACTCTGAAGTTTGCGTTTTCTTCTTATGAACTTCCAGAAACTTAAAAACAATTCAAGTTCATTTAGAGACTAGGAGATAATGATATGCTCTGGTCTGTTTTTCTTCCTATCTGAAAGCTTCATTGTGTTAAGACTGGAAAAGTACTATATAATTATGTGTGTGAACTTCTTGATGATCTCAATGATGGAATTTTCTTTTTATGTGCTAATGCTTATTCCTGCACTTTTCATATAATTAATATGCTTGCAATAATGTGGGTCCTATTATAACTTGCTATCTCATTTCCTATACATTCTGAAGATAGGGCATTGTCTGGATAGTAAATGTTTTGCTCACTTAATAGTAGATTTTGATTTCATTGTGACCTCACCTCTCATTCTTCATATATGATATCCTTTCCTCTCTTTTAAGTATTTCACTCACAATGTGCTTTGTAATATGTTTAATTTTATGTCTATATCTATATATGTGGAGAAAGGGGGAGGGGGAGAGAGAGAATAACTTTGAATTGACTAAATTCAGAAATATCCCATTTGGATGACATTATCTTTTAATTGTCATATATTCCTCTATCCTCATTGCTTAAGGAATTAAGCCATGACATTCCTCACTTAACTCTTTTGATCTATCTACTAAGTACCTATCTATTTTGTATACAGTATTTGCAACAATATCTTTACCTTTCCTTGAAATATTAGTTATAAAGACAATCAGTTGAGAAACAGAATTCTAGCATAGAAGACCTGCTAGAATCTCATTAAGACAGAAGTTTCCAAAGCCTGGACTCCACTGCATTTGGCCTCTTTTCTCTTTGCCTTCTCTCTCTTTCTCACTTCGCTTAGGTTTGCCCTTGCCAGCTGCTGCCTCACCTCAGATACCCAATGTAAAACTCTGCATTTTTTTAAGAAATTATTTTTTAAAAGATAAATTGGACAAAGACAACACTAAAAACAACAGCATATATAAAATTTTACATTCCATTTCCATTGAAATATACCTTCTGTGCAATTTGCTGTTTTATATGTAGATCATTTCACAAATGCTCAATAATAAAGCAAACAGAGTACCTGTGATGTATAAATGTAGATGCTTTGGTTTATAGTATTTGTAAGGTTTGGTCTCTTAATTTCCACCTCTAGCTAGTTCTTGGAGCCCAAAGTAGTCTCAAGCTTAAGCTCATATACATACATATATGTACATAAATTAATAGTTTTTATTATTCCACATATGATTTTTACATGCTTAATGTTTGGAGAGAAGTTGGAATTATTTTCAGCCTGAATGCAGAGAAATAATGCTTATAGGATAACACATGGAATTTACTGAATTAGATGTCTATTTGTTGTCATATAGTTTTTCATTTATTATAGCATCTGTAAGTTTCATAATTTGAAAATGTATTGTTCTTTGTGAACAAGTTCCCCTAAAATTTGTGATATGGCTGTATACTGTGCATGCTAAAAACTTGTTTTTAGTTCCTTGGGTCAAGGGCAAATGAATATTCTTTTCTTATACTCTATGGATGATTTAAGGTCATAATACATTTTATTTTGTTTCACATTTGGTTATGATATGTGGGTTTTAAAATTTTTTTCCTGGAACTTTCTTTCATTTTTTTTTTAACCAGGGTATATTTTTCTTCATCATCATTCTAACATTGCTCAGATTCTTCCTTAATTTCTTGGATTTATTCTAGGTCCCTTCTTTAAGTCATCCTGAAGCTCACTGGCTTCTTGGTCTCAGTTGCTTTCTAGTCCTCTTAAATAGCTGCCATTCTGAGATTGTATTTCATTTTTTTTTTTTTTTTTTTTTTTTGAGACAGAGTCTCGCTTTGTTGTCCAGGCTAGAGTGAGTGCCGTGGCGTCAGCCTAGCTCACAG
Organism: Microcebus murinus; assembly: GCF_040939455.1. Lineage (NCBI taxonomy): Eukaryota > Metazoa > Chordata > Mammalia > Primates > Cheirogaleidae > Microcebus > Microcebus murinus. The sequence continues at coordinate 131,172,992 of NC_134104.1, read as the reverse complement.
CAACCTCAAACTCCTGGGCTGGAGCGATCCTTCTCCCTCAGCCTCCCGAGTACCTGGGACTACAGGCATGCGCCACCATGCCCGGCTAATTTTTTTTATATATAAGTTGGCCAATTAATTTCTTTCTATTTATAGTAGAGACGGGGTCTCGCTCTTGCTCAGGCTGGTTTTGAACTCCTGACCTTGAGCAATCCGCCTGCCTCGGCCTCCCAGAGAGCTAGGATTACAGGCGTGAGCCACCGCGCCCGGCCGGTATTTCATTTTTGACACTCCTGTTTTATACTATTTTTTCTATCCTATGTCATCATTTTCCTAAATCTGATTGTCATTTTACTGGAATACATAACAAGTAACTATGTTAGAAAGAATGTGTGTGATATAAAATATAGACATAAAGGCTCATATGAGTCTTTGCAAAAGACATGATAACATATATCCAGAACTTTAATATTATTTGATCTAACAAATCAACTCATGGGAATTTCTTCTAAATTTTTTAATGAAAAGACTTCAATATCCATAAAGATTTAATGATAAGTTTATAGTTTCAACTTTTTTGCAATTAATGGAGGCTATATAAAGGACCTCAAAAAATATTCCAGCAACATCATAGAATATATGATATGGCAGAAATACATCATTTGACATTGAAATGCACTTACTGTATTATAAGTAAATACAAATATGTCATAAACAATTGCATAATAGGTTTCAGTTTCTACTTAATGTTTCAATTAAATGTGTATAATAATGGATATAGGCAGTGCTATTCAGCAGAGCTTTCTACAATTAGGGCAGTGTTCTTTCTAGATCTGTGTTTGACAATATGAGAGTCACTAATGACACGTGGCTATTGAGCTTTTGAAATGTGGTTGGTGTAACCAAGAAACCAAATTCAAATTTTGTTTAATTTGAATTAAATAACTGTAGTATCATACTGAACAGCATAGATATAGAAGACTGTCATATTCTAAAGGTATTAATGTGATTGTTTCAAGTAGGAAGTCATTGATTACAGGTTTTCCTGATGTTCATTGTTGTTAATATTTTTAAAATGAAGTTTATGATAAAAATAATAAAGCTTTATTTTAAAGACAACATGCCTGATGAGTATCATTTATGCTATCAAAACCGTGGCAATTAAATCATTCCTTAAGGTTCTAACAATGTATAAATAAATTATTCATTTCCTTGTTATCAACATTTCTGTCATATTTTAAAGATCATTAAATTTTATAAGGTATTTGTTTCTTTTTGATTGAGTTTTTGTTTTTAAAGAACAGAAAATATTTTTAATAATAGCAACAATAATAGCCAGCATTTATCAAGACTTACTAAATGCCAGGCACTGCTTTATGCGTATTAATTCATCTAATCCTTACTGTGTCTATTTGAAATATGTTCTATTTTCTCCATTTTACAGATGAGGATACTGAGGCACGTAGAATCTATATAACTTGCCTAAGATTTCTCAGCTAGAAAATAGGGATGGGGAAGGTGGGAACCCAGGCAATATCAAAGCCCAATAATCAGCATAACTGTGTGTTTCTCTTTCCATATTCAGCAGTAGCGGTGCTTGTGATAAGCAGGTGGGGCATTAGATTCAACAGAGTTATGGTTTGTCCAATCAAAAAATAAGATAAAGCAAGAGAAAAGCAATGGAGTGGAGGGTACATGTTTGTTTGTGATTAGCATCATTGCCCATGGAATTTATATTGGGTAAGAAGGAACATGAGGAACATTAAAATGTGTGTGTGGGGAGGGGATACAAAAATCATATCAGTCCTGGTAGTAGAACATGTGAGCAAGAAAGATAAGAGGTTGGAAAGTGGGGTGTTTGAGATTTTGGAAGGGTTACACTCTATTTGCTTAAGGTGTAAAGAAGGTGTAAACATGAGAGTGTATGGCTGAGGTTAAATGGAAGATCAAATGGCTGTAGTTAAAGAAGTGAAAGAACAGAGTTTAAGAAGGGCCATCTAATTGCGCATTGAAATCACTATGAATTATGACAGAAGTAGTTTTGGAATGAATGATTGTGAGACAGGATCTAAAGTCTTTAAGTGGGTAGTGAATGGCTGCCGCATGGAAGAACAGAGCTACAGTCAGGACGTATGATGGATCCTTATGTTCTATTGTTAGCTGTAATGCCAGGGTCTGGCACACGGGAAGCAATTAGATCAGGAAGTTGTGAGTTCAAGTTGGGCATGCCTCCTGTACTTGGAGGGCTACCAAATAGTTGCAAAGGCTTCAACAAATAAATCAGGGAAGAATGATTGTATCTTGTATGAAATTTTCTGAGTCACTGACCTGGATGACAACGTGATGCTGCTTGGGCATGGACATGGTCCAGGAGACGTGGTGGAATTCAGAGAGGGAGTACCAAGGGCACAGCCTGTGTTTCCACTATTTGGCATGGCACAGATGAGTGAATGGCTCCATTTCTCTGGATGGGGGAAATCCACCAGACGAAGAGATTCTAGCAGCAAAAGGATGTGGTAGGGCTGATAGATTTAGGTAAGATCAGACCTCCCACACCAGGCATCTGCTTGAGGTAGGAGGAGTGAGGTGTAACACATGCAGCCCTTCTAGGTGCTACCTGTACAGAGAAACTCAACATATTTTCTCCCTCTTCTTCCTTCCTACCTCATCTTCACTGGAATAAGAAGCCACCTGGAAAAAAAGACATTGTGACTTTAGGTGAGGCCTCATGTCCCTTCATGTAAAACTACAGGGCTTGGAGGGCAGGAGGAAAGCTTTTGATCAAATGGGAAGCTAAAGTTGTAAAAATGAATATGAGTGCATTTTAATAACTTGAAAAGGACTGGCAGATTATAGAATTAGACTGAAAAGTTAAAAAGCTTATTACCTAATGGAAAGAGGTACTTCAACAGAAAACATGTAGTGGTAGTTTTCAGAAAACTACATATGCCTCCAAATTTTTACCTACTGAATATTTGTGGAGTGAATGAACATCTTAGACTCACAATTTGAGATTGCTTGTTCAAAACTTGAGGAAATTTGTACATAATTCTTTGGTGACAGGAAATTATAGAGATCTGCTGTGTCTTCATCAGGACAAGTTGAAGCTACTCTCTGAAAATGTCTTGGGGAATGATTATGTTATAGGAATCAAAGCTCCAAAGAAATCTCTTCATTTGAAATCCAAGAATTGTAAGATACATCTCCCATCTGGGCTGTGAATCACATTTCACACCTTGGAAAATGCAAACCTCAGTCACACCATGTCATGCACAGGAACAGAGATCACGTGGGGTTGTGAAAATGGGGCTCTGCTAACCTAAATGGATATAAACTTTGTCTAGAACACTTTGCAATGGTTTGGTGAACTCTGCTCATGTTGTACATAATTGAACATGTTCATAAGCTCATTAAATAAGTAATGAAAGGAAATCCTGTCAAAGATTTTTAGGCAGGAAACAGGTAACTTTGGTTTTACTTTTTTCTTCTTTGGTTTTACTTTTATATATTCCAGGAAAAGTAAGGATTGTAAACTACCTCCTATTTGGACTAGTTACAAACTTCTTAGTCTTGCAGGGTGGAAGAAAGTCTGTGATATCCATCATATTGTGGGATCATTTCTTTCTTGCCTCTGCATAAAGGTTTGTGACTGGCTCAGATAAGGAGATGTCGACATATTCTTTTATGTTGGCTACATGAAAAATATGAGGTAATGATACAAAAGATATATAAAAGAAAGCCCCACCTAAGGGTCAGTAAGAAGAGCATAAGCAGTTCTTTTCTTTCTTTTCAGGTTGGCACCATTTTCATTCTATATTTGGAATGAAAACTAGCTTAAATCTCCCACTCATACTTAACCTGATTTTGGAATTGCCTTTTTTTTTTTTTTTTCTGGCAGAGAGAGAAGGAATTCAGATTGGTGGACTATGAATTCTATGAAAGCCATGATAGTACTATTACTTGGAATCTATGTGGAAGATGTAAGAGTTAATCTTTAAATGTGCTTTGTGTGGATGAGTATTTATTTAGTGTTAAACTAGCACCATGCGTCATTGTTGGCTTGTTTGCATTGGATTTTCAGCTTACTCTCATTATACAGAGTTCTTGGATGTATTTGTATTTGAAGCAACTTAGTTATGGCAAGCATACTGCTTTATATTGTAGCTTGGTTTGTAAAATATGATTCAGATTTTTGGAATGCTAGTATCTGGAAAATTACCCTTAAAGTATTTTGCAGCCAGGTTGGCCAAATATTTAAGTAATTATGCTCGTTAATTTTTAGTAATTATATCTCTTGTGTCAGAGTATCCCTTATCTTTGTATAAAATGCTCATTTCTGAAAGATAAAATCTTCCAGAAAGTTCTAAATAAGGAAAAGAGTGGCCCTAGACCAAAAAACAGTGGCCTTAGGACAAAAGATAGGTGAACACTATATTGCTGTGTTTTCTAGGGAAAGGCTTTGATGGAAGCTCAGTGACTTCAGAATGTAGTATATTCATTTAGCTAAGCTAAAATTACTGTTTTAGTGACAAACAAAAACAACTCTGGCTACTTTGCATTCCTATTTTATAACCTGAGTGGTTATTTTATCAGCCTAGTTACTTTTTAATCTTTTTTATTTTGAGATAATTGTAGGTATACATGCAATTGTAAGAAATAATACTAATTGCTTTTTGCTGATGTCTATGTAGCACTATGGCTAAGAGTAAGTGTTGAGCCAGAGAGAAGCAGGTCTATTGACTATCTTATAACATGTCCTACTTATAATACCTTAGGCAAGTTGTGCATCCTCATAAGAGGGAGTTTCTTCATCAGTGCAACATGAAAAATAATTTTCATTTCCCAGGATGGTTTTAAATGCACCCTAGATTTTAGGTGTTGGGTGCTCTTGCCATGAAATAAGTGATGGCTATTAACATTATTTTAAAATTTATTTTTTATTTCAGAATATTATGGGGGTACAAATGCTTTGGTCACATAAATTGCCTTTGCACCACCTGAGTCAAAGTTACAAGTATGCCCATCACCCACACAGCATGTACCATGTTGTGATGAATTCTAGCTATGGTTTTATTACCACAGAACACATATCTCATGTGGCATAACACAATGAAAAGTATTATCCAATAGTTATACATTCAAGAACTCTTTCAGGAAATGAATCCATTCCAGAAAGGAAATTATAACAGTATATGGAAATTGTTTTTAAAAAATGTTTCTTATTTATAAGATATATTATCTCTTTGAGTGTTGTCACTTGAGTATATACTTATCTTCTCCACTGAATTGTAATTTCTGTAAAGATAATGGCTAAATAGTATTTTGCACATAGTGTGTTCTGAACAGATATTAATGAATTAAGGTTTGCTGAGTCCCAAGTCATTAGCTTATACAAATAGATTTATCTTGGGCTAGTGCTCTGAATGCTCATAGTTTAGACTTTGACCATTAATAATGTAAACATTTTATTAAGCTATCATCCAAACTTAGGTTCAAGGATGAGTACTTATGGGTGCTACAAATCTAAAGGGTTACCTACCCAAATACATTTTTACTGAGATATTTTGTAACCATATTATTTTTATTTTTTCAAGTAATGTTGAATTCCAAAATCATTGGAACAGACATGAAATAATGCGAAGTGGAGACACAATTATAACCAACGGATATGTTATGGCATGTTAAAAGAGTTGTGGTTTTTTTTGTAGCCTAAACCATGAATGGGATAAACTAATTTACATATAAACAGCTTGCTTCAGAGTCATGGATAAGCAGTATACATGTATTGGACACCCAGGCCTTGAGCATTGTGATTCACAGAACAGGAGAGAACTTTAGAAAGTTCTACCAAGCATTTTGTGATTATATCCTGAGGAATTGAACTAAATGCAAGTGTATAAATGTTTACTTATAGCATAGCTGAGCTTTATTTCCCATTTTACACAATTGCATTATTATTTTTCACTCATGTATAGTAATCTTTTGCTTGCATCTTACAGTTTCATGGGTAGTTACATCTTACCTTATTAATTTGTTAATATTCTACTGAACAATTCTGAAAATTAAACTAAAAATAATAGCAATATCTAGAAATTTATAGAAGTTAGTGGTTCTCAGTATACTTTTGAATCTTCTTTCATTCTCATACTAGGTTGGATCCAGACCATAAATATTGCATTGGAAATTGCATGAGAATTCAGGTGCCTTCTTGATTTATGGCCCAGTGCATTTATTATCTGTCATATAATCTTGATCATATATGCCTTTAATTTTTAAAAATGAGAGATTTCCAGAAATAGTAAATTATTTGATTTGGTCCTGGAAATGTCAAATTTCATAAAAGATGTTTTACAAAACATGTTCAATTGTGTTATCTTGTTTATTTATCTTCCTTTGAGAGTAAATATTCACTACATATGAGGTAGAAAAGGCAGATATAACCAGTGTATGCTGACGTAGACTGTGTCTTTCTACTAAATCATATTTTTTTCTTAACAGGCCCCTAGGACCACTATTTTATTCACGTTGTGACGGTGGATATGGTAGATGGGTAACTCATATTGTAATTTATCTAGGTTCAACTTGAGATTCTTTGCTGCTGAGGACAGCCTCTTCACATGGTCTTTCCTCTGTGAGTGTGTGTGCCCTAATTTCCTCTTCTTACAAGGATAACAGTCATATGGGATTAGGGCCCACCCTAATGACCTCATTTTAGCTTAATTACCTCTATAAAGATTCTTTTCCTAATATAGTCACATTCTGAGGTAATGGGTTTAGGACTTCAACGTATGAATCTTAGGGGGACATACCTCCAGCCATCATAATGCCTTTCTAACAATAGATTTGTGTTACTTTAAAAAAACAAACAAACAAACATTAAAACAACTTAGTTGCCTGTTATTTCCTATTAATGTAGGCTTCATGAAAGACACACACTAGGTAAAGAAGATGTTATGTTAGTTATGCTGTAAGTGTAGGCTTTATTTAGATTTCATGCATGCTGCAATTGTCACAGAATTTCAGAAATAGAGGTACTACAATTTCATCTGGAATTTGTTCATATTTAAGGTGAAATAAGACAGAGCAATCACATCGAAGGCAAGCTCTAGATAATTGTGCATTCCATTTTCTTCACATTGAAGACAAGCTTTATAGACATTAGACTAGACATTCCATTTTATCCAATCTAGTTATTTGAGTGATGGGTAGGTTTATTAAAATAAGAAGCTTAGGATTTTCTTTATATGAAAATTTGAAGTTTATTATTTGAAAGACTATATAGTCTGGCATAAATGTGGTTTTAGAAATTTTATTCTCAAATTTCATAGCTGAGATTTTCTTCTATTCTCATTCTTTTGTGAATCCTATATTATTATAACATGCATAAATTCAAATGCTAATATTATTTTTTAATCTTACCTACAATTTATCTCAACCTTTCTAACAATAAATGCCAAGCCAGAGAATTTGTCTTTATTCAGATTCAATTCAGATTTTGACTATGTTGAGCAGTAAATGGCCTATGCTTCTACTGCTATGTATGATTGTTTTGAAACTGTGCAGTTTTTCTGATGTTAGCTAGCCCTTCCTAAAATTGACTCAGCAGCAGCTTTGCTTTCTCTTCCTTGGGGGCTGTGGATCAAGTATAGTTTACTATTATGATTCTAGGAGAGATGTTTTGATTTCAGTTCAGAACTCTATAAACCAAAACTCAAAGAGAGAAATCTTTCTTACTTTCAGTGGTTTGACCTGAAATAACTATGTTCCAATGCCACCAATAATTTTTTTATAATTTGTATTTTTTAAAAAAGCTATTTTGAAAATATCCATAATAAATTTAATTCAATGCATTGTTTAAATATGAATAAATATGCTATGACCAAATCATAACATTTTGTTTTATGGCTCAAAATGAAATACATTTTTTGGAAAGGGTAATGAAAAAATACAATATGGTACAAATATACTGCGTCTTTTCCCTTATGCTACTTTCCCCTTTGTAATGTCTTACCTGAATACTTGAAATTTTACTCCTTGTTTCAACATTATATGGGTTGGTAGTTATACTTGGTGGGATTGGAAGTCCAAAATAGTCTACTTTTCAGGTGAAAACTTGGCTTTGTATTGTCCCACTAGCTTATTAACTGTTCATAAACTAGACAAAAGAGAGCATTATGATAGTGTAGTATAGCACTCTGGAAACAAAGGGAATTTTCTTCTTCTTTTTAAAGTAGGCAAAAGTGGCAGGTTATATTTGAAATTTACACATTTTAAAACTGCCTAGTTTGTTTTTATGATTAGTATAAAATGTACTGGGTTCCTTTTGGAATGGGAGAAGGGAATGGTCTTTTTTTGTTTTTTCAAAGAATATATAATGAGACCTAACTCTTTAGAGTTCCTAAATGATATGGCAAATGGTGGTCAAGAGTCAGGTGTCCACTGTCTTGGTTTAAATTAAAATTTCATTGTCTGCTGTATTTGGGTCATTGGAAACATTTATTTACACCCATTAAACCTCCATTTTCTTCTTGGTATAATGGGGTAATAATATTAAATAATTTGTAAACTCATAAAGTTGTTCTTGAGACAAAATGGGACAGTGAATATAAAAGCATTTTGCATAATATTTAATGCATAGCAAATGCTTTATAAATGTAACTTGCTATGCTTGTATTAAAACACTTCAGAATAGAGTGAAGGGAGATTTATAATGCCTCAAATATCAGATTCTCTTTTCTTCCAACAGATATATCAGTATTTGTATTTTAGACAAATATTTTAGAGAAAGAAATGAATATTCTTTTGAGCCAAAAAGTCTATTCTATTTTTTTTTTTTTTAGCTGAACAAAGTGATAGCCATGAATTTATAGAACCTGGCTTATAAATTAAGTCATTCTATAAGCATAAAGACTGATGAGAGTAGGAAATATGGAATAAATTCTTGTATGCCAGGGAATGCCAAGGGGATCGAGTAGACATTCAATTTCCATTTCCAGCTCATTGTAGTTGGATTCCAGGAGAAGCAGACTTGGGAGGAGATTAGTATGCAAGGAATTTATTGGGGACAGACATGTATGGAGGAAGGGAAGAAAGCAGGGTCAAGATAAGGGAGAAGCTGGACTATGATGCATTCATAAAAAGGGTTTGGCCAAATCCTGGTAAGCTCTAGAACTGGGATAGCCCTGTATAGATGTCCCATGTTGGGACAAGAGTCCTGGCTTTATATCTTCATGTTGACAAGTCATTGGGTGCAGACTGCCCTGTGAAGGGGACATGATTTGGGGCCAGGGGACTCTCCCCCGCCTCCCCCAGTGAAAGAGGAATTGTCAGTAACAAATTCTAGAAGCTGAGAGATGAAGTCATTTAGTCCTGAAGGGAGGATCTGAGGTGGTGCACCCCAGCACCTACCACACAGCCACTCCCCTGTACATAACTGTTTTATTATCTCTGTAGATCAGTTACATTAAGTATCCACTTATTTACTTGTTTATTATCTGTTCTTCCACCAGAATGAAAGCTCCATGATAGCAGGGATGTGCCTGTCTTGTGTGTCTGTACTGCCTAAAATTGTGCTTGGGACATTGTGGTCATGTAATGTCAAAAATCAAGATTTTACTTCATGTGTAAAGCAATGAGTAATTACACAGCTTTTAGTCATTGAATATGTAGGTACATTTATATTTGAAGTCCCAAAGATATTTATTATTGCAGGGCAAACTGAGGAGTTGGAAACTTTCTGTTCCATATCTAGCATGACGCACTAATGGAATTATTAATACCTGCAAAGTAAAATAATTGAGTGAGAGAACTACCATAAATGAAATCCACAGTAGAGCAATAATATCATTCAATATTAAGGACAATAATAGAACAATAATATCCTTATTTATATGGTTTGTATTGATTACTATTACCATTGTTGTTGTTATATCCAATAGTGCATTACATAGCCAGTATCTTTTAAATACCAATATGTGAGGAATGTTACACCAGGACCCATGCTAATCTTAAATAATTAAAACACCTATGCCTTGTAGGAACTTAGCATTAATGCTCCTCAAAATAAGGTCCCGGAACCACCCATAACTGAATCACTTAGGAAGCATGTAAAAGTAGGAGTTGTGGTTCCTAAGCACCTCACTGAAATAGGGTTGGACGACTGCGTTTTTCAAAATCTCTCCAAATCACACTGAAGTTTTAGGTTAATTGGTTAGTTGTTGAATTCAAACATAGACTCTTAAAAGGAAAAGAAGGGAAAGAGAACCAGCATTTATTTTATCACCTGTTTTGTACCAGGGCTACGTTAGGGATTTATCTTCATTAATCGTATTTAATCTTTACAAAAAGCCTAAAAAGTTACTAGTAAAAACAAATGCCATTTAAAGCAGGTAATATTATCCTTGCTTTAAAGGTGAAGAGACTAAGGCTCAGAGGAATTAATATATTGCAGTTAGTGGTGAATAGAGATAAAATTTAATCTAGCTCTGACTTCAAAGCCTATTTTCTTTCTACCAGACTGTGACGCTTTCTGGTTATATAATTTAACACATGCGTGCATGCAGACACCACCTATGTGCCTGTAAAAATTCAGCAAAAAAAAAACTAGAAAAAAGAATAGTTTGTCATTGATTTTATTGGAATGGTATACAATATGTACAATAAAGTCACAGAAACAGCAATCGCTACCTTTTGGGAAGCTATTATCGTAAGAGAGGAGGATTGAGTTGGATCTCAGATGATGGAGGGGGAAGTAGACAAGAATAGAAAAGTAGGAACAGTCTTCTCAGTTGTTCAATTTGAAAAAAATACAGTGGTAAAATGTTAATATGCCCTAAGGTCTTGCTACTTAAAGTATGGTCCATAGACCAGCAATATCAATATCAACAAGCATGAGCTTGTTGCAGACTCTCAGACTTCACCCCAGATTTGCCGAATCACAATCTGCATTAATAAGACCCTTTGTTAAATGTGCAATGTGATTTGATACATCTTAAAACTTGAGAAGCACAGCCTGAAGGACAGTAGTGGACTGGGGTTGCTGGAACTAAGAGTATAAATGGATTAAGACAGTAAATATACATCAGAGCCAGATTGTGAAGTACTTCTGCTTCAAGGCTAAAGCATTAAGATTTTAATTGTTTAATAAGCTATCAAAATCCTAAAACATATAAGTTATACAAGTTGGAAAAAATAGCAAAGAAAATACTATTTTTGAGAAGACCATTTAAAGGAAGCAGCTGGAATGTTAATCACTGGGACTATGATTCTCAAATTGTGGTCCAGGACCAGCAGCATCAACCTCACCTGGAACTTCATAGAGACTCACATTCTCTGGCCCCACCCCAGGCCTACTGAATCAGCAACTCTGGGTGGGGGATGGGTCTAAGCAGTCTTGGGTTTAACAAGCCCTCTGGGTGATTTTAGCATACATATAAGTGTGAGAACAACTGTTCCAGGGGCACTGAATGTGATATTGTTTCCTGATTAAAAAATAGTAAACTACTCTAGGTGTATTATTGAATGTTCTTAGGTGCATATTGGGTAGCGTACAGAATCAGTGAGATCACTAGGGAATAGAGTTAAGGAAATGGGCAGAAACCAAAGATGTCAGAGGATCAGTACACATGGCCAGGATCAAGGTACAGGTACGATTTAGAGTATTCTCCACTGGTATTTCCACAGACACTGTTGCCATTGGACATGTTCTGCCACTCCCAACAGGGTAGTCTATAATTATTAATAGTCAGGTGCTTCCTTGTTCTGTCTGTCCCTCCAGTTCCAAAGTCCTTGCTAGGAGTCTGAGAATAAAGAGAAGGTATGCCTAGAGACACCTTTGGCTTCCACAGTGGAAAATTCTCTAAAATGGAAACACAGATCTGTCAAAATAATTGCTGGGTGGTTTTGTTGTGTTGTTTTGTTTAGTGAATGGTTTTAAAGACACTGACAGTTTTAATGATGGGTCTTTGAATTAGCCCTTTTTACCAGTGTTGTCAAATGGAAATACGATGCATTTCTAATAGCCACATTAAAAAAATAAAAAGAGATGGGAAGATGTTAATAATTTATTTAATCAATTATCTCCAAAATTTATTCTTTCAAGATATAATCAATATAAAATTATTAACAGATATTTGATTTTCTTTTTTCTCTTATAAAATATACAGCCATAACGAGTAAGATATGCAACGTTTGGGGGATAGATATGCTTGAAGCTCTTACTCGAGGGAGGGGGGCATGGGCAATATATGTAACCTTAACACTTTTACCCCCATAATATGCTAAAATTAAAAAAAAAATCTTCAAAATCGGTATGTACTTGCATTTAACAGCACATCTCAATTTGGACTAATCATATTTCAAGTGCTCAATAGCTACTTGGAGCTAGTGGCTACTAGTGAACAAAGAAGCTTTAGATTATTAGATATTTTAAGTAGTGATTTGGAATACTCAGGAGGCTTTTGAGGCAGGTATCTCTCAGACAAGTTCTCTTCAAAAAGATTTAGTGCATATAACTAAATTATAACCCATTGAAGACATTTCTGTTAGGACTGGGGTCCTATATTCTTTGCTTGTTAGTGATTTAATTCATGTAAAACACCTGGGAAAATAGATGAGAATCAATAGTTCAGCACTGCTTCTATTTTTCCTTTGATACTTATAAAGCCCTGGCAACTCTCTGTCCCATGTAGGTTAAAATCTAATGTTCTTCAGAATTCTGTTCTTTGGTTAGTTGCCATAGATTTCTGTCATAAAGTATTGCAGAAATCATGGGATAGATGTGAATTTGTAGTGGACTTGTTTAGGTAGAAGGAAAGGAGACAATTTTGGATTTAAGTAGAAAAGTCTGGAGACTCAGATTCATAAGGTATTCTAATAAATAATCAGCAGACTTTGTAAGTTCTACAGGACACATGAAAACTAATGGTTGGACTGAGGCTTTAGCCTGAGTAGCTGGTAAAATGAAATTATCATTGGTAGTAATTCATTCAATTTTTTAATTCATTAATTCAACAAAATTTTAAGTGTTTACTGTGTACTTGGCACTTTTCTAGAAGCTAGGGCTATTACTATAATGAATAGTAATAGCTCAAATTTATGGTGCATGTACTATATGTCTGGCATTAAAGTGAGTTGTTTACAAGAAATAGTGTTACTTGAAGGATTATAATGCACTAATACCTTCGGAGATAGTGAGCAATAAATAGAAGAGCTCAGAGTTTAATTTAATTCCATTTGATTCCATAGGCAGTTATGGGTTTGATGCTCATAACCACTATATTTTATAGCCTCTAAAATAAATGATTGTCACCTCTGTGCAGTGTTGGTTTTTGTGGGACTTACCTTCTATAATGAATAACAATGGAGAGGAAGAAAAGAACACCATTTTGCCATCCAGATTATTATTTGTTCATTCCAAATGGTGCTTACAATTAGTTGAAGATACGAGACTGACATCTGGAGGTATCAGAAGAGAATGTATAGGGAAGGAGATTTGTACATTTATTGGTTAGCAAACTTTTTCTGTAAATGGCCAGAAAGCAAATATTTCAGGCTTTCTGGGCTCTGTGGTCTCTTTCACAACTACCTGGGCCTTCTAGCAAAAGCAGCCATACAGGTACCTGTTATAAATGGGTATGTGTTCCCAAGCAAGTTTATTTACAAAAGCAGGTGGAAGGCCAGATTTGGCTTGTGAGCTCTAATTTGTGGGCCCCTGATGCAGATAAAAGTATTTTTATAACATGATAGAGTTTGAAGAGTAATCAATAATAACATAGTTTAATCTTCTCATTTTTGTAGGCGTTGAGAAAGCAGAAGTATAAGGGAAGTCAAAAATTTCTCCAAATCATTGATGTTTATAGAACTAGAAGCCAAGTTTCCTTGATTCTTATTCTAGATCTCTAGCTATCATACCTCTGTTTTCAAAGACCTTGGTTGTCACCTTAATGCTGATCAAATTAGGCTATGTGGCAGGCCATGACCTGGATTGACATTGGCCTGATAACATGGAAAAAAATAGAAATATGGAAGAGAAATATGTCATGGTAGCACACCAAAGAACGCACTTATGTGATAGTAGATATTAAAGCTGATATAGCTCCTCTGCTAATTTAATGGCATAAAAGGCAGTGAGCCTACGACTCTGGCTCCCTTATCTTTTGTGTGTGGGTGAAATTAATTATGATAGTAGCACATTCACGTGGATGTAGGGAACCAATGGGAAGGTGAGTCCTGTCGTGTCCTTGTATCTGTATCTCTTTTGTCCTATTTACATCATATTTTTGTATGAGTAGTAAACAAGGTGGCCATACATTTGAATTGGGCTCAAGTCTTCATTCAATCTAACTTTAGAACCCAGACCTGGCCTTCGTGGTACAACATAGCTCAGACATTTGTCTCCAAGTGGCAATTTAACAGGCATGTTTATAATTTATATTTAATTTTAAATCAATCTGTCATAAGAATAACCTTGAAATAACAATACAGCCCTGGATTTCTCCCCAAGCAAGTAGTGTTCTCTTTCCATTCATGGATAATACTTTCTCCTACATTCTCTTCACGTTTCTCAACGTATGTGAAAAATATTTCAACCAAATTTTAGTGAGAATTTTCTGTATTTTTGTTATTACATTATGGGCTCTGAGACAAATGATGTGTGAATGAGACAGAATTTCTACCTTACAGCAATGTAAACGCTATTTGGGAAATAGGCTATGTTTTTTTTTTTTTTTTTTTTTTTTCTCTCTCTCTCTTCACTCAGGTTGGTGTACACAAACACATTCTCTGGAAAATCAAAGGGTCCACTTCTTTGCTATCTGGGAGTTCAGGCCATCTTCCAGTCAATGAGTAACTGGGTGGAAACCAGATAGTGATAGTTCCAGTCATTTCTGGTTCTGTCCTTTCCCATTGCAGATATAAAACTAATATGGTGTCATTCCTTTTCTGCCCTTTGGAAATGCTGTAAAAAAAAACATACAAATATGAAGGGAAAAAGAAAAAAGAAGGTAGAGAGAATAAAATATTTTAATTATTTCTGCTACTTAATTTCCATTAGTATTAGGCAAACATTTCCAAAGTCCACATCAAATCTATCCACTTTTCTGCTAATATAAAGCAAATTGGGCATTTTAGGTAGGTTCTAATACCAAGTGGATATCTTAATTATATTTGTTTTGATAAAATTTGCAACTCTCCGTTCTTGTAATGAGCATAGCACATCAGACAAAAATCTCCTGGACAAACTTAAGCTTTTATTTCTAAGTGTTGAATTCATAAAATGCTATTGAAATGATTTACAAAGTGTAACTAAATGTATAAATCTTAATGCTTTTCCACTTTTTTTCAGCAGGTAAATGAATGGGCTTTTGTGACTCTTTATTTGAATAATTGTAGGTAAAGAAAGCTATTAGAGGTGTTCACTAGAAGATGCATAAAATATCCCCTCCCTACTAACAATAAGATTTTTTGAAAAAATAAAGCACTCTTTGCACAATGGTTTTAAGGATGTCATTCATTACCATTATGTCTGTAATAAAGCATTTAAAACACAGGTGGTATTTCCCTTAAATACTCTGGTCCTACATAGTAAAGCTTAGTGTTCAAAATTACTAAGCAAAATTATGCTAAAATTTGGTATAAAATATAGCTCTCCTTTTAGGAATGCTGTAATAAAATGATGTTTTATAATAGGAATGAACAGAAACAATTTTGGTATAGTTTAGTATTAATGTTTAATTTTAGCAACTATAAATATGAACACTTAATGTGTATTGAAATACTTGATAATATGCTATGGAAAATAGCTGTCATATGTGACAAGATAAAAATACATAATTTCCTCTGTAGGTCACCAGCTTAACTTTTGAAAATAATAACTTGGATTTCTTCAGCAAAAGTCACATAGGATATATGAATAGCTTGTTTTAATTAAGATGAAAAAATCAGAAGGCACAAACTAATTTAGGGTTACTGCTAAAGAAGTCAGTTCCAGGAAACTATTTCTGATACAGTTGAGTAGTTTTTGAGTTTAAACAAAATTAAAAAATGCATTACGTTTTGGTATTATATAACTTTTAATATTATTTCAGATATTACTCTAAAAGGACAGGTCTACTTTAATTATTTTACTTAAAGTTTGACATTATAATGAACTATATCTTTGTTTATATGTTTAAAATTTCTGGATCTTATTTTATTCCTTATTGTATCTTTTTACTTCAATTGAACAGTTTTACCATGTAAACTTTATCCAATGAGAAGACAAACAAATTGTCTGGGTTTCTCCAGAGGTAAGGATTAGTCATTATCTATCAGATTACTTAATTTAATCTAGATCAATAATTTAGTATATTTAATCTACATCATCAATGCTAGATAGGTTTTGAATTGAATTATTTTAATGGACTCTGAATACTGAGTGAGTACATGTACATTTTAGAAAATTCAAAAAATGCAGAGAGGCCCAAAGTAAAAATATAAATCACCCCCAAAGCTCTCCACCCAGATGTATTTAGTGTTTTTATTTTGGCAGACAATATAAAGGTTACCACTTTCTAGGTCAAAATGTGTGACAAGAGATCTTATACATATACACTATAGACTACTAAATAATGTTTCACAAATTAATAATTTAAGTCATTTTTTATTTGTAAATAAATATATGTTTAATAGAAATCTGGAAAATAAAAGAAGAAAAGTTTTTCTGAGAAATAACTATGATAAACTTTTTGGTTAATTTTCTGGTGGTTTTACTTCTACACATACAAACATATGTCAGTGCCCGACAGGCAAACCCCTCCAGGAACATACCTGTAGATGAACAAGTTAAGCTTATTACCTGTTACAGAAAGGAAGAACATATAACATGGGGAACTGTGAGGCAGTGCTGTGAAAGGATATTCAAAAGGACTGACTCTTTTAGGCTTTTGTTAGGAGATTCTGGGGGGGGTGGTTAAGGAAGTGAGGCTTTGCTTTGTATTAGATACTGTCAGGAAGCAGAGCTAATTTTATGTTTGGATATCTTAATAAATCGTCTAGAAGGAAGAAAGACTAGACTAAAGCTAATGCTGTAATTAGTAAAGAAGTAACAGTCACTCATATTAGCAATGATACTTAAATATTTCATCATTTTTGTACACTGACAGTATTTATGATTTGTCTGTGTTCAGACATTATGGAGTGATCTTATTTTTGTTTAGAGCCATTATAATCATGCAGTGGCCTTATCTAATGTTGAAATGGTTTATTTTCAGTGGGGAATCACCAGGACATATCTGTAAGTGCCAGGCCAACTTATAACAACATCAAGGCCTAGCTCCTAGATCATAAGGGCTGTTTTTCTCTTTCTCATATATTGTGATCATATATTCAACATAAAATATAATACTCTAAGAAAGTACAAAATTTGTTCTATTCACTGCTTATCTTGCCAGAGCCTAGAAATATTCTTGGTTCATAGAATACTACTTAATATTTGTTGAATGAATATAATGACTTTTTAAACAAAGAATATGTTCTCATTATGGAAAATTTGATTAATGTTGAATCATGAAGAAAAGAAAATTTATGAGAATTCTACTTCTCACATGGTAGACTAGATAATTCACAGCCACCCTTAGAGGATTAATATAGAACTGGGAAAAATATGCTTGAAGATATTAAAGAATAACCAAAAATGGAAGAATTATAGAACATATAAACCTGGAAAAAAATTCTAGAGGGGCAAGTCCACCATTTGAACCTCTTTTCACCAAGGCATTTGATGATTCCAAAACAGAAAATCAGGAGGATGAGAGCTGAACATAACTGTCAACAAAAAGCCATAATTAGAGGAACAGAAATTAGAGTTTAGGACCCATCCAATAGAAGGATTCCTGAGGGCCCCCAGGCTTTTATTTGAATCCTGAAGAACTAAATCCGAGAAGTAAAATCAAATCCAAAATTGTCTACTTCCCTACAAGTACTAAAGACCTGCTTCGTGTCATCTCAATCCCTGGTTAGATTAAGGTGATCTGAGATGGCTGGTACTCTTGCCAACAGCCAGATGTAAAAATAAAATCTCTGTAGAATTATAACATCATATTAGACTTCAAATAATGGCTACAAGTTTTCATATCGAATATCCTGCATTCAGTATAAAAATAAGCAGACATGAAATCACAAGACAATATGAAGAGCCAAGAGGAACCATAGCTACTGGAAACAGACCTACAAACATCTAGATAATGTAGTTATTAGATACAATTTAAAAATGTTTGTATGTTTAAAAGCATAAAACAAAAGTTGTAAATTTTGATTGATAATGGAAAATCATTAAGTCCACCTAAAAATTCTGATATTTATAATACAATGACTAACTTTAAGAGTAGTAAGACATATGGAAAAAGAGAATTAGTGATATGGAAGACAGAAGAATGTATCCTGAATAAAAAAGTGTATGAAAGAGATAAAAGATAATAAAAAATGGAGAATATAGAAAATAAACTTTAACAAATGTGTAATGAGAGTCTCAATAGGAAAGGTGCAGCAGAATAGAGCAGAAGAAACATTTGAAGAAATATTGACTAAGAATTTTCTATAATTGAAATATTAACCCATAGATTCAAGTAGTACTACAAGCACTAACCAAGAATTACAAAGATTCACCTATGAATGTATATTATGACAAAACTGCTAAAAACAAAATATGAAGGAAATAATCTTAAAAGCAGCCAGAATAAAAATGTTGACTTCTCAACAAAAATAATGAAATCTGAAAACAGTGAAATGACATCTTCAAAGTTCTGAAATAAAATAGAATTTTTACCTTAGAAAATAACCTCGAACTATTATGGTCAGATATTGACATTTTCAGATAAACAAGTTGAGAGAATTCATCATTAGCCCACCCACACTGAAAAAATACTAGGAAGTTCTTTAGGTAGAAGTACAATGATTCTGCACAGAAACACAGAGATACAGCAGAAATGAACAGAAATTATAAAGGCATCAGCAAATTTAATTGACTATGAAATTTTAGTATTCAAAATATTACATATTTAAAAAATATAATTTGGACAGGTTACATGGAACTAAAATGCTATAAAGTCTTTTCATTCTTAGGCTTTAAGTCAATAATACTACCCTAATTTTTACAGTAGCCACTAAATATAATAAAATAATATAGAACTTTGACATTAATAGAAGGGAAAAATAGGTTATTAAAAAGAATCCAAAGAAGGCAAGAAAAGAGAAAAAAGTAACATAGAATAGGCAGAGCAAAGAGAACTAAAGTAATAGATTTAAGGTAACAGTTGCTTTAAAACCAAATGTATTCGCTATAGCAATAAATATAAGAAAATTAGTAAATAAAGCTTGTCAGTCTAAATTTATAAAAGACACACCTTAAATATAAGGTGCACAAAGTTTAAAAGCAAAGGTGAGGGTAGATTTTCTATACCAGCTAGGATAAAATAAGCATAGTCTACTCTCTCTCCCACTGAATATAGCAATAAAGCCTGAAGAGAATACATAGAACAACTATTTGAAGACTTTGAAAATAAATAGCAAGAACAGATGAAGGAATAAGACCAGAATTTGTACCATCCATTTGGCAGCAAATTGCATTTTTCTCTCTCTGGAGGTTACCAGCTTGCACCCAATGCCACTTGAAAGCTGGGTTTCTGCACCAACACAGAGGGAGATAGCTCCAGGAGAAATCATCTAGTTCATGGTGGTGGGGAGTGCAAAAGGGGTGTTCCTGCAGCAAAGCAGTGGCAGCTATCATAAAATGCTCCAATGAGGATGGGTGAAAGTACTGAAATGAATAAAAATGTAGAAAGTCTCAGGAAAAAATAAGACGTATAAAGAAGAACCAAATGAGAAATTTTAAGACTGAAAACTAAAATAATCAAGTAAAAAGCTCTAGATAGGCTAAATATCACGATGAAAATGACAGAAGAAAAATTTGGTAAAATTGAAGATAGATCAATAGGAATTATCCATTCTACATAACACAGAAAGGAGGGGAGTGGAACAAGATGGCTCAATAAAACCCTCCAATGATCATCTCTCTTCAGGAACACCAAATTCAACAACTATCCATGTGAAAGAGCACCTTTAGAATAACTAAAAATCAGGTGAGAGAGATATCACAGTACCTGATTTTACTGTTATATCAAGGAAAGATGCAGTGAAGAAAGCAGATAAGAGAGTTTTGCATTGCCTATGCCACCCTTCCTGCATCCTCAGTGCAGGTGGATAGAGAATCTTTGTGCCCGAGGGAGGGTGAGTGAAGTGATTGTGCAATTGTGCATTGGAACTGAGGGTCTCCCTGTCACAGGGAACACAGCACAAGGCACAATTCTGCTGATGTTCATGGTGGGAGCATTTAGATCAGCCTGGCCAGAGGGAAATCCTCCACCCCAGCTGTAGAAAACTGAGTTCCAAGTGGTTCTACTACTGGCTCACAAAAGTGTCTGGGGGCCTGGAATAAACTTGAAAGGCAGTCGGGCCACAAAGTCTGCAATCATTGGGCAAGTTCAAAGGTTGTGCAGTCTTGAAGCCATTGGACTTGGGTGCATATGACCCAGTGAGACACCAGCAGTGGCACCCAAGCAAGTGCCTGTGTCAACCCTCACCCAACTCCAGATAGTGTAACTTGGGAAGAGTCAAGTTCTAGTTGGGAAAAGGAAAGGTAAGAGCACAAAGACTTTGTCTTGCAACTTGGATACCAGTTCAGCTAAGTAAAATAAAGTGCCAAGCAGATTTCTGAAGCACCTGATCCCAGGCCTTAGTTCCTAGATGACATTTCTAGACCTACCTTGGGACTGAAGGAAACCTGCTGCTCTGAAGGGAAGGATCCAGTTCTGGCAGAATTCATCACCTGCTGACTAAAGAGCCTTGGGCTCTGAATAAACATAAGTGGTAGCCATGCAGCAGTCACCACAGGTTTTGGGTAAGACTGGGCTGCATTAAGGTGTGATCTGATGCAGTCCCACTGTCATGGCCATGAGGGAGTACCCACGTCATACCTCCTCTAACTCCAATAGCCCAGCATGGAGAGTGAGGTAAAAGAGTGAAAGACTTTGCCTGGCAATCCAGGGAATTCTCTCATATGTTACCCAAGTCCACCAAGTTGATACCACCAGGAATCTATAAGAGTCATGGTGTTATTTGGCTTGGGGCACACTCAGGGCTTCAGTGACCAAAGATTTAGATCATAATACTCAATTCCTTTTCAATATCTGGAAAGCCTTCTCAAGAAGAATGGATTCAGATGAGCCCAGACTGTCAAGATTAGAATAAATAACTATTTAATTCCCAGACATCCATGAACATTGACAAGCATCAAGAACATCCAGGAAAACATGACCTCACAAAATGAACTAAATAAGGTACCAGTAACCAATCCAGAGTGATAGAGATATGTGACTTTTCACACAAAGAGTTCAAAATCACTGTTCTGAAGAAGCTTGAGGAACTTCAAGACAACACAGAGAAGGAGTTTAGAATCATATTAGATAAATTTCACAAAGAGATTGAAATAAAAACATCAAGCAGAAATTATGGAGCTGAAAAATTCAATTGACAAACTGAAAAAAAAATGCATCAGATTCTCTCAAGAACAGAATTGATTGAGCAGAATTTTGAAATTATACACAAGCCATTTGAAAATAGAAGAGAAAAAAAAAAAGAATAAAGCACTTCTACAAGATCCAGAAAATAATCTCAAAAGGGCAAATCTAACAGTCTCTGTCCTTCAAGAGGAGAGAGAGACATTGGGGTAGAATGCTTATTGAAAAAAATAACAACACAGAAGTTTCCAAACCTAGAGAATGATGTCAGTATTTGGGCACAAGAAGGTTATAGAACACCAAGCAAATTTAACCCAAACAAGACTACCTGAAGGCATTTAATAATCAAGATTCTAAAGGTCGCAGATAAAGAAAAGGTCCTAAGGGCAGCAAGAAAAAAGAGAAAAATAACAGCATATAAAGGAGATCCAATACATCTGGCATCAGACCTCTCAGTAGAAACCTTACAGGCCAGAAGAGAAAGGCATGACATTTTCAAAGTGCTGAAGGTGAAAAAATAACCGTAACCCTAGAGTATTATATCCTAAAAATATCCTTCAAGTATGAAGGAAAAATAAAGACTTTCCCAGACAAAAGCTGAAGGATTTCATCAACACCAACTATGTCTTACAAGAAATGCTAAAAGGAGTTTTTCCATTTGAAAGAAATGACATTAATGAACAACAAGAAATCATCTGAAGATATAAAACTCAGTGGTAACATTAAATACAAAAATACAGAATACTTCATTGCTATAATTGCAGTGTATAAGCCACTTATATCTTGAATAGGAAGACTAAAAGATGAACCTACTAAAAGCAAGAAAGAGAAAAACTTTTAAAGAGCTAGACAGTACAGAAATATATAAATGGAAACAAGTCAAAACCCTGGAGAAGGACAGTGGAGTTAAAGTGCAGTTTCTTTTAAATTTCTCTTTGGTTGTATTTTCTAAGCAGAGTTCAGTTGTTATCTGTATAACAAAATTGGTTATAAAATGGTTTTTGAAAGCCTCATGGTAACTTTGAATCAAAAACCTAGAACATGTACACAAAAAATGAAAAGCAAGACATTAAAACTCACTACCAGAGAAAATCACTTTTCCACAAAGGAAGATGGGAGAAAGGGAGAGAGGACCACAAAACAACCAGAAATCAAATAAAAACATGGCAGTAGTAAGTCTTTGTCAATAATATCAAATGTATTAATAAATGGGCTGAATTCTCCAGTCAAAAGACTTAGAGTGGCTAAATGGATGAAGAGACAAAACCCAACTATATGTTGCCTACAAGAAAACCACTTCACCTATAAAGACACACATAGACTAAAAACAAAGGGGTTGAAAAAGATATTACATACAAATGGATATCAAAAAACAATAGGAGTAGCTATACTCCTATCATTTAAAATAGATTTCAAAACAAAAACTGTAAAAAGAGACAAAGAGAGTCATCATATAATCATAAATGGGGTCAATTCAGCAAGAGGACATAACAATTCTAAATATATATGCATCTAATATTGGAACACCCGGGTATATAAAGCAAATGTTATAGAGCTAAAAAGAGAGAGAGAGAGAGACCACTGTATAATAATGGTTGGATATCTCAACATCCCACTTTCAGTATTGGACAGATCATCCAGACAAAAATCAACAATGCAGCATACAAATTAGACTTAATTTGTACCATAGATGAAATCGACCTAGTAGATATTTACAGAACATTTCATCCAACAACTACTGAATACATGTTCTTCTCCTCAGCTCATGGATCATTCATTCTCAAGGGGAAACCATATGTTGGGCCACAAAATGAGTCTTGAAAAATTTTTAAAAAATGAAACCATATCAAATAATTTATCTGACCACAATAGAATAAAACTAGAAATCAATATCAAGAGGAACACAGGAAACTATACAAAAACATGGAAATTAAACAATATGCTCCTAAGTGACTAGTGGGTTCATGAAGAGATTAAGAAGGAAATTAAATATTTCTCAAAACAAATGACAATGAAAACAACATATCCAAACTTATGGGATACAGAAAAAGCAGTAATAAGAAGATGGTTTATAGCAATAGGCACCTCTAATAAAAAAGTAGGAAAATTTCAAATAAACAACCTAATGATGTAAGCAAAACCAAACCCAAAGTTAGTAGAAGAAAAGAAATATGATCAGAGCAGAAATATAAAAAATTCAAAGGAAAAAATACAAAACATCAATGAGACAAAATGTTGGTTTTCTAAATAGGTAATATATATATATATATATATATATATATATATATATATATATATATGCATTTTCCTTTGGCTGGAATAACTAAGAAAAAATGAGAAGAACCAAATAAAATCAGAGATGAAAAAGGAGACATTATAACTGATACTGCAGAAATTAAAAGGATCATTAGAGACTACTATGAGCAACTATATGTCAATAAATTGGAAAATCTAGAAGAAATGAATAAATTACTAGACACATACAGGCTACCAAGATTGAACCAGGAAGAAATCCAAAACCCGAATAAGTCAATAACAAGTAACAAGGCAGAAGCAGTAAAAGAAAGTCACACACATCAAAGAAAAGCCCAGGACCTGAGATGGCTTTACTGCTGAACTGTACCAAACATTTAAAGAACTAATACCAATCCTATTGAAACTATTCCAAAAAATAAAAATAAAAAAAAAGGACAAGGAATACTCACAAACTCATTATATTGGACCTGTATCACCCTGATAACAAACCCAGACAAAGACACAACAAGAAAACTATAGGCCAATATCTCCAGCGAACATAGGTGCAAAATTCCTCAACAAAATATTAGCAAACTGAATTCAATAACACATTAAGATTATTCATGATGATCAAGTGGGATTCATCCCAGGGATGCAAGAATGGTTAAACATGTGTAAATCAATTAATGTGATGCATCATATCAACAGAAGAAAGGACAAAAACCATACAATAATTTCAGTAGATGCTGACAAAGTGTTTGATAGAATTCAACATCCCTTCATGGTAAAAAAAAAACAAAACTCTCAAAAAACTGTGTATAGAAGAAACATACCTCAACACAATAAAAGATATATATTACAAACTCACAGTTAGTATATTGAATGGGGAAAAATTGAAAGCCTTTCCTCTAAGTTCTGAAATGAGAAGGACAATCACTTTCACCACTATTATTCAACATAGTACTGGCAGTTCTAGCTAGAGTAATCAAAAAACAGAAAGAAATTAAGGACATCTAAACTGGAAAGAAAGAGGTCAAATGATCCTTCTTTGTAGATGATATCTAGAGAAACTTAAAGACTCCACGAAAACTATTAGAAGGGATAAATTCTGTAAAGTTGCAGGATAAAAAATCAACATACAAAAATCAGTAGCATTTCTGTATGCCAAGAGCACTTTTCAAAGTATCCCTTTCAAAAGAAGACAGACATATTTTTAATATGCTGATTTCTCCACCTTTGAATATATACCTAGCAGTGGAATTGCTGGATTATATGGTAGTTTTATTTTTAGTGTTTTTGAGAAACCTCTATACCAGGCGTCCTCAAACTATGGCTCATGGGCCACATGCGGGTGTTTTTGCCCATTTGTTATTTTACTTCAAAATAAGATGTGCAGTGTGCATAGGAATTTGTTCATAGTTTTTTTAAAACTATAGTCCAGCTCTCCAACGGTCTGAGGGACAGTGAATTGGCCCCCTGTTTAAAAAGTTTGAGGACCCCAGCTATACTCTATTCCATAGTGGTTGCACTAATTTACATTTCCACCAACAGTTTACTAGGCTTTCTCTTTCTCCACATTCTTGCTGACATTTGTTATGGCCTGTCTTTTTGAAAGAAGCCATTTAACTGGGGTAACATATATGTATACCATGGAGTTCTACTCAGCTGCTAAAACCAATAGTGATCTAGCACCTCTTGTATTATCCTGGATAGAGCTTGAGCCCATTCTATTAAGCAAAGTATCACAAGAATGGAAAAACAAGCACTTACCTGTATCCACCATCAAATTTGTATTTATTGATCAACACTTAAGTTCACATATAGTAGTAACATTTATTGGGTGTCAGGTAGGTGGGAGGGAGGAAGAGGGGATGAGTATATACATACCTAATGGGTGCAGTCCATACGATCTGGGGGATAGAAATGCTTGAAGCTCTGACTCGGGTGAGACAAAGGCAATATATATAACCTAAATATTTGTACCCCCATAATATGCTGAAATAAAACAACAAAAAAAAGATGTTGGCACTCCCATGTTTATTACAGCACTATTCACAATAGCCAAGATTTGGACTCAACCTAAGAGTCCATCATTGGATGAACAGATAATGAAAGGTACATAAAACACAGTGGAATATTATTTATACATAAAAAAAGAATGGCATTCTGTCATTTGCAACAACAGAGATGGAACTGAAGAATATTAAGTAAAATAAGCCAAGCACAGAAAAAGAAATCTTGCATGTGCTCATATATTGGAACTAAATATTAAAATTAATCTCTTGGAGTCAGAGAGTAGAATGATGTTTACCAGAGGCTGGGAAGGGCAGCAGGGAGGAAGGGTTAACCACTTCGGTACGAGCGTCGACTATAGTCGATAGCCACAGATGAACGCACACAGCGACTTTAGCCGACAGCT
Source organism: Microcebus murinus (assembly GCF_040939455.1). Taxonomy (NCBI): domain Eukaryota; kingdom Metazoa; phylum Chordata; class Mammalia; order Primates; family Cheirogaleidae; genus Microcebus; species Microcebus murinus. The sequence continues at coordinate 131,146,808 of NC_134104.1, read as the reverse complement.
ATGATTTGACTTTTCTGATTTTTCATTTATCAAAATAAAATTGTGAACATTTAAAAATAACATAATGAAAACATATATGTATATGTTACCTATTCTGATTTACATTGCAAGTAAAGCTGCCTGTAAAGTAAAACAAGCTTTCAGTGCTTTAAAGCTTTCCTCATCACACAAGAGCAAAACCGATTGGTCCTCAATGCACAGCACAAACTATCGTGGGGACTATGAGTGTCCACTGTGGGTAAGGTTTCCAGGCCGGTGAGCGCCATACCGAAGTGGTTAAAGTAGCGATGGTTAATGTGTAAAAATATAGTTAAATAATTATATATACTGAACAATATTTGATAGCATAACAAAGTGAATATAGTCAATAAGTTGTAGTGTATTTCAAGATAGCTAAAGAGTGGAATTGGAATGTTCCTAAGAGAAAGAAATGATTAATGCTTGAAGTGATGGATACCCCAGTTACCCTGATTGGGTTATTAGACACATTATATGCCTGTATCAAAACCTCACATGTACTATATAAAGATATACAACTCTTATGTACCCATCACAATTAACAAAACATTTAAAAAATCATACATGTACTGTATAAATATACAACTCTATGTACTTATAATAATTAAAAATAAATTTAAAAAACCCAAAAACAAATAACACAGAGAAAAAAGATCCAAATAAAGTGAACAGAGCATTGTGTATGTAAGGAACAGTACTGAAAAGTCCATTTAATCTTTATGTCATAAAGTCCTAGAAGGAAAGGTGCAAATACGCTGAAATATATGTGTGAAGAAATTATGGGAAAGTCTCTAAATTTGGTGAATGGCATAAACCTACATATATAAACATCTGGGTAAAGACAAAAGAAAATAAATCCAAGGAAATCCTGCTCAAACACACTTCTGAAAACTAAAGACAAAGAAAAGTTTTGAAAGCAGCCAGAGAAATACTTATAAGGGGATAATGGTATGAATTAGAGAAGATTTTCTGATCAGAAATCATGGATGTCCAATCAAATGGCATTACATGTTTAAAGTGTTAAGAAAAAAAAAAGAACTGCCAGTCTAGATTCTATGTCCAGCAAAAATATCATTCAGGATTGAAGATGAAATAAAAACATTCTCTGTTGAAGAAAATGTAAAAGAATGTGTCTAGCAGACTTGCTCTAAAAGAACTGATAAAATATTAATAAATTCTTCAAACACATGAGAAATGTTATCAGAAAGAAACTTGAAATAGCAGGAAGAAAAAAGTAATAGAAATGGAAAATATCTAGATAAATAACAAGATATGACATTTAACTAGATATCTATGACTATACTTCTCCCATAGGCATGTTTATTTCCAGAAACATATAAATTCTTAATCTAAATCCTATTCTTATTTCTTCACAGTATAATTAATTTTCTTATTATTTTCATTCTATAGCCATTTGCTTCTACATGTTGAGTCAAATTCTTATCTTGGTTTCCCATATAACTTAAATTCCTAATCTGCAAAATAAATTAAGTTCTTATCTACAGTTCACTTTTTCATTCTGATATTGCATTTTTTGTTTCCTTGCAATCCATTCTTATCTTATTACTCTTCAGTTTTTAAGTTTCATACTATTGTCTTTTAATATAAGCCTGTATTACCCTTATTGCTTTCAACTCATAATCCATGGTTACCATGTCTTCTTCTTTCATTGACAATACTGTATAGTCTTTAAAACATTTCTATAGAAATTATTTTCATATATCATTTATTCATTGAATCTTCAGGCTAATATTCTCTGTGTATTGCAAAGGAGTCTACCATGAGGCCATACTAGATGGAAACCTGTTAGTTGCTAGTAACTGAAAAATTAGATTTCCAAATAAACCTTCCACTGTAGTTGTAGTTCTTCAGTAAAATTTACCTAGTCATTGAGTGACCTTATAGTCATAGAGGCAGGTATGGGGGAGCCAGGCAAAAATAACACATTCTGCATTTTTGTCCAACTAGGTCTTAATGGATCTCTTCTTAGTCAATAATGGATAAGCAGAATATTAAGTTTTAGAACATGATGTATTTTAGAAGTAGTGGGTGGGAATATTAGCTTGATGACTAGGAAAATCTTAATAACTGATTCAACTTTGATAAAAATTACCTAAACCCAAATGACATGAGTTTTGAACTTAATAATTATAAATTTGGTCATTTCATCACTATATTAATATTTCATTTTTAGTAGGATTTTGAGAAAACAGATGAATCAATTATACTTTTCAAAAAAATTCCTAGCAAATATACAGGGCAACTTAATAGTTGATACAAATTTCATTCTTAGTTCTGAATGAAATACCCTGCACAAAGTTTATCCTTTGTACAGAAGTTTTGCAATATACAGGCCATCTTCTATTCTGTTTAGGCAATATATATCTAAATTTTTGTAATGTGATAATAACAGCATGAATATTAATGACAAATTTGTTGCTTTACAAGTACATTTTAGATAATTTAATTTTATGAAATAATAGTAGTGAGCTTTCATTAAGGTTGTGGTTATATATATCCATTAAAGATAACAAATGTAGTTTTCTTTTCCCTTCATTTATATTATTATGTAATTTTTAGAGTTTCTATAATCCAATTCTATTAATTACTTAGAAAATATTAAGGTACATTATTAATGTTTTAGGAAAGCACTTCTTTTATTTTAAGTTTTCATGGCCAGTCCTACACTGACAGGGCTTCAGTGCCTCTCATGCTGCATAATCTAAGTGAAAGTTATTCATAACATGAACTAAAAAATGATAAATGGCCAGCATTACTTATGTCGACAATAAAGGCATTGACATATTTGTCACAGAAATACTTAATGAACAGTCAGCTCTTAAATCAACTTATGGTAAAGTTGGTATAGAGTTTAAGCTTCAGTAAATCTTCTATGCTGTAAAGAAAAGCAATGATAAATAAATAAGCATACATACGTATACTTTATTTTTTTAAGAGCACAATGACAGGTGAAGCAGTTAAATAACATAAACACAGCCACAGATTAGAAAAGAGAGACATTCTAAGTCAGAAAATGGGCTGACCCCACAGGTTTTCTGAACTTTAGATCTAAAGATTTGGAAAGTGGTTGTCTAGAGTTTATAACCTATGGAGTTATAAGGACAGAAAATACAATGCAAAGGCAGGCTCAGTATCTAAACGAGGACTTGATAGGGCTCTCCAATAATTCAATAATTCATTCAACACATTTGCAAAGACCCTAATACGTATCTGGCAGTATTCTGGTGTTGAGTATACATCTGTGTAAACACAAATCCCTGCATGCATGGAACTTACATTATAGTGAAAATGAGCTCCTGGGCTAGCTAGGAGCACCAGGGTGAGAAGGAAAGTGTGGATAGAACCTCCTAAAGAGAAACTGAAACACTTTACAGGTAACCTGTTATATCACAGCAGAAGGGGGAGCCTTAAAATATCATTGTAACATTTGAATTTCAAATAAGTGTCCGAGGGGTGCAGACAAGCTCAAAACCATTATAAAAGAAGAAATGAAAGGTGAAGCCATCAACAAAATCAACACAAGAGACTCCTGGAATTGATAAATAAATTCAGCAAAGTCTCAGGTTACAAAATCAATGTAAATAAATCAGTAGCATTTCTGTATACCAATAACAGTCAAGCTGAGAGTTAAATCAAAGACTCAATACCATTCACAATAGTTACAAAGAAAATAAAATACCTAGGAATATCTTTCCCTAAGGAGGTAAAATATCTCTGCAAGGAGAACTACAAAACACAAAGGAAATAAATCACAGAGCACAGAAACAAACAGAAAAACATATCATGGTCATGGATCGGTAGAATCAATATTGTTAAAATGCCCATATAACCCAAAGTGATTTACAGATTCAGTGCAATCCCCATCAAAGTACCAATGTCATGTTTCACAGATCTAGAAAAAATAATATCATGCTTCCTCTGGAACCTGGAAAGAGCCTGAATAGCCAAAACAATCTTAAGCAAAAAGAACAAATCTCAAGAGATCATGTTACAGACTTCAAACTATACTACAAAGCTATAGTACCCCAAACACTATGGTATTGGTACAAAAATAGAGATGTAGATCAACAGAATAGAGAACCTGGATATAAAATCATCTACCTACAGCTAACTGATCTTTGGCAAAGCAGATAACAATATACACTGGGGAAATGGAGCCCTATTCAACAAATGGTGCTGGGAAAATTAGCCACATGCAGAAGAATGAAACAGGGCCCCTGTCTCTCACCACTCACAAAAATTATAATAGTTTAACATGGATAAAAGACTTAAATATAAAGCATGAAACCATAAGAATTCTAGAAGCAAATGTAGGGAAAATACTTCTAGATATCTTTCTAGGCAAAGAATTCCTCACTAAAACCCCAATTGCAATTACAGCCACAACAAAAATAAATAAATGGGATTTGATTAAAAAGCTTCTGCACAGCTTAGGAATTAACCAACAGAGCAAATAGACAACCTATATAATGGGAGAAAATATTCAGAAACTATACACTTGATAAAGGGTGAATATCTAGAATCTACATAGAACTCAAGCAAATTAGCAAGAAAAAAAGAAAACCATTAAAAAGTGGGGAAAAGACATGAACAGAAACTTTTCAAAAGAAAACAGACAAATGGCCATTAAACATATGAAAAAATGCTTCACATTGCTAATCATCAGGGAAATGCAAATTAAAACCATAATGAGATATCACCTTATTCCAGTTAGAATTGCTTTTATTAAAAAGTCCAAAAACAATAGATGCTGGCATGGATGCAGAGAGAAAGGAATGCTAATACATTGTTAGTGGGACAGAAAATTAGTACAACCTGTATGGAAAACAGTATGGAGAATCCTAAAAATATTAAAAGTGACCTATCATTTGATCCTGCAGTCTTAGTACTGGGTATCTAGCCAAAAGAAGTCATTTTATCAAAAAGACATCTGAATTCAAATGTTTATTACAGTGCAATTCATAATTGCAAAGATGTGGAATAAACCCAAATGCCCATCAATTCATAAGTGGATTAATAAAATGTGGTATATGTATACTATGGAGTTCTACTCAGCCATAAAAAAAGATGAATTAGGGCCTTTTGCAGCAATTTAGATGGAACTGGAGACCATTCTCCTAAGTGAAGTATCTAAAGAATGGAAAAACAAACACCACATTTTCTCACTATTAAATTGGAATTAACCAATGAGCACACATGTGCACAGAGGGAAGTAAAACTTGGTGGAAATCAAGGAGAGCGGAGGAGGGAGGGGAGAGGACCAAATTCCATCTAATGGGTATAGTGAACACCATTTGGGTGATGGGCACACTTATAGCCATGAGTCAAGAATTACAAAAGCAATCCATATAACCAAAAACATTTATACCCCCTTAATATTTTGAAATAAAAAAGAACCCAACAAAAAATTAATTCCTACCTAAATATCCTATAAACTAAATTCCAAAACATTTGTATAATTCTACCTCTAAGAAAGCCAATAAAAACAAAAACAAAAATAACAGCCCCCCCACCAACCAGCATATGAATTCACTCCAAATAAAATTGATTTTATGGAACACTCTGGTAAAAATTTAAAATAAACATTTTTAGAATGCTTAAATGAATAAATGTAGGCTTACTTTGTCTTGAAAATTAAAAATGAATGTATGGAACAAAAGCAGAAGTGAGACAAGAATAATTCCTGTTAAAAACGAACAATCAATTAAGAAATTTTGGGAACAAAACATGCAGTCACTGAAATAAAAAGCTCAAGAGATGAGATAAATACCAGAGTCAGCTCAATTTAAGGAAGAATCAATTAGTTTGCCACAGAAATGAAGAGAAAAACAAGCAAACAAAAAGCCGTTAGGAGAAACAGAGGATAATTTTAGGGTTTGTAACCTGTGCTGTTCAATATGACAGCTACTAGGCACAAGTGACTAGTGAGCATTTGAAATGTGGCTAGTCTGAATTGAGACACACTATGAGTATAAAATACAAGATTTCAAGGACTTAGTGCAAAAATAGTCCATTAATAATTTTTATATTGATTACATATTAAAATTATATTTTGGATATATTGGGTTAAATAAAATATTAAATGAATATCATCTTTTTACTTTTTCATATGGCTGCATAAACAATCTTAAATTATATATATTATATAGATTGCATTATATTTCTAGCAGGCAGTTCTATATAATATTACTTTTATGCAAGAATCACAGCAAATATTATCAGAGTTGTTGGTGGAGAAGAAATATTTAAAGAGATATTAGTGAAGGTTTTTTTTGTACACATGAAAGAAAGGTATAGTCACATTTAGGTGGTACATCAGGTGATGTTCAGGATAAATTAAGTGCAGTCCTATTTAGAGACTGTACAGTGAAACTGAAGAAACTCAGGTATAAAGAGATGAATTTTAAAACTGGTAGTGTGTACCAACAGGTGACCTATGAAATACAGACATTAGGACTGACTGATGGTAGACTCCTCTGGAGGCCACAGACTGTGGAGTAACATTTAAATTGGTGAGCTAAAACAACCGTCAATGCAAAAATACTGTACCAAACCAAGCCATTTTCAAGTATTAGGAAAACAGAATAAGGGAAAAGATATTTTTAAATATTCAACATCTAGTCTACCATCCATGCTTCCTCACTGAAAGAGTTACTGAAGTATACATCAGCAGGGACAGTGGCCCAGAGGGGAAGGCATGGCATATGAGAATAGCAGTAAGCATAGAAACTGATCAAATGTGAGTAACTTTAACTCACTCTTTTTATTAGCTTTCTTTTTCTTCATTTCAAAATAAAGTTAGGTAAAAAGAATAAAATGTGCTAATACAGATGTTTGATATGTACATAGAGTATGCTAATATCAGGAACATAGAAATGCTGAATCATTTAATATGAATATAAATTGTGAAATTAAAGGTAATCTGTAAAAGTAAAGAAGTGTGACATATAGCTTTTCATGTAGGAAAGGAGCAAAACAGGACTCCAGAAAATATATTAATGCAGCAGGAGCATGAAGTGGGGTGGGGGTGGGGGGCGAGAAGAGAGGGAAATGGATAGTAAGCAAGGAACTCAAGATTTTTAAAAGTCCAAATGGATCTGTGGTCTCACTGTATGTAAATGGATTAAATACTCTGATTAAAACTAAGAAATTATCAGACAAAAAGAAACATAACCTAAATAAAAGGCATATATAAGACTCAGATAATGCAAAACAAACAGAAATAAGGGAACAGAAAAATGTGTATTTAGAAGATGCTTACCACGTATTAGACATTCACTAAATGTTACTTATTTTACAGTTTTCTTCCAGATGATAGATGTTTTCATATTAGAATTATTAGGTTCTTTATTTTACAGCTCAAGTCTTGAAACAGACAAAATGAAGAGAAATGCCTTAAGAAATAGCAATGTTCTTTTTTGTACAAGGTCAACATTTACAAAGCACAGGGGCACAGGCGATAAATCACATCTATGTAGCATCACTGAAATATAGCTCCTTTCCCTTTGCCTTGAGCTCAGTTTAAATACACATCAGGCTCTTCACATCTGCCAAGCAGTGTGCAGTCTGCCTCTGGTCATGCAAAATAAGGAAACATGGCACCACTTGCTCTGTGGAAATTGCGGTCTGGGGAATTCAGGTTCTTGACCTGATGGATGGACCTGGATGAAGATTTGTGTTAGGCTTCAGGAAATCCTTGGACTTCCTGAAATAATACACAAAATATGGCTGTATGCATTTTTCAGTGTGATAGGTCAATAACTTTCATCACGTTCCAGATGGGATTGATGTCTTCCGAAATGTTCATACCAGCACTCTAAGATTGGTTAGTAAACCTGGGCTCATGGAAGTTAAAGGAGGTAACCAAAAGGTAGGCTTTCACACATTTGGATTGTTCCTATTTATAATCCAATTTAGGAAATCACATTCTTTATTTTACAATAATTTTTGCACTTTCCTTGTTCACTCTCTTTTTTTTTTTAAGTACTTAAAATAGGTTTCTCTTCCATCTCCTGTTCCTCTCTCCCCTGTAGCGAAGTGTTAATGACCCAAGGCAAAAGATCTGAAACCTTGAAAATGGCTCAAGGAGTTTAAACGCAAGGTAATTTCCTATTTTCTGGCACCCTGGCCACTTTTATCAACTTGCTCTCAGCCTTATGGTAAATGCAGACATAGGTGTGAATAAATAATATAAAATACTTCTGGGGGGGCCAGTAATGTTCTGTATCTTCTGTATCTTGATGTGGATGCTGCTTAGATGGATGTGTGTAGTGTGTGAAAATTATCAAGCTGAACACTTATGACCGATATCTTTCATAGGTAGATTTATTCACTCAAATGTTCTAAAACAGAAATGCTCACTTTTATTTTCAAAACACAAATCCATCTAAGTGTCACTTGTCATATCTTTAGACCATCTGAGATGGATGCTTCATTATTGGCTGGTTTCTTCCTGCCTTTTTAACTTTCGCCTACTCTCCCCATTCTACCTTGCCCTGTGTGTGCATTCAGACTGCTCCCGTTAGTGCCCAGTGCATGGTGCAGAATAGATTATATTAATAATAACATTTTCCTCATGGCATGCAAAATAATAGGAGACAATTAAGTCACATGCAGAAAATACCTTGATTGATGGGGAAGAGCTAGACTCCATGGTTGTGGCCTTCTGCACAGGGCTTGTGGCTGGCTCTCTGTAAGAACCTAGGAGTAGGCCGGGCGTGGTGGCTCACGCCTGTAATCCTAGCACTCTGGGAGGCTGAGGTGGGCAGATTGCTCTAGGTCAGGAGTTCGAAACCAGCCTGAGCAAGAGCAAGACCCCGTCTCTACTATAAATAGAAAGAAATGAATTGGCTAACTAATATATATATAGAAAAAATTAGCCAGGAATGGTGGTACATGCCTGTAGTCCCAGCTACTTGGGAGGCTGAAGCAGCAGGATTGCTTGAGCCCAGGAGTTTGAGGTTGCTGTGAGCTAGACTGATGCCACGGCACTCACTCTAGCCTGGGCAACAAAGTGAGACTCTGTCTCAAAAAAAAAAAAAAAAAACCTAGGAATAGTATGATGTTGTGCAGTGTAGACCCCTGATTCTTCACTCACTTCAGCAGTTTCTTAACGATGTCCCTTTTCTCTAGTCTGGATTCTGAGCCCGTAGACTTCTCCTGGGCTTGGGGAAGGTGTTTCCCTCTCGCCTCTTAGATTCAAATCTTCCCCAAATTCAGCATAATCTACACAGACAGGAACTTTGATCACAATGGAAACACTTTCTTATATGAGACAGGGGTACGATAAAGTGTAAATATTCATGGCCTTTCCTCCTTGTTGAGTAATGAATGGAGATACAGATTCAAGTTCAAATTCTAAGAAGCAAAATTGAACTACATACTTTAGAAACTAACCAGAGGAGAAAATGAGAGAGAGAGAAGGAAGGAGAACTGACCTACCTTCGCAGCTGGGGACTGGAGACAGGGAGGAGGGGAGGAAGCTAGTGCATCAAGACTACTCAGGAGAAAGGAGAGATTGTGTAACTACTAGGAGGCATGATATTCTGGGGAAAGAGACAGATAAGGATTACTGTTAGGAAGTGTTCCCTGTGTTATGTGGTAAATTCCCCTTTGCCACCTCACAAGAACATTTGCAGTTAAGAACTACTGGCCTTTAGAGAGAAAATGTGATTCTTTCTGTTCCCTCATAATACTGGAACTGGCCTTAAGAAAGGGCAAGATGGCTCAGTTTTATCAGATTATATGTATCGACATATAAAAATTTATAGCACAGTTTTCCAGAACTTGTCTATTTAGGATAGAATTTTTACTTTATTTCTGTACAACTATGTGATCAATTAGAGGGCTTGTCCCACCTGCCCCTTCTCATTAAAAGAAGAGCAAAGGTGCAGTCAACATCCCCCAACATTCCCGGCCACATTTAGAAGTGCTGAGGCTGGAGTTTTCTAAATAGTTTATTTTTTAATTCCATACTTAAAATATTCCTGGAACAGTTTTCTAATAAAATTCACGGCCAAACACCTGGACTTCCCTTCCTTCAAAATTTATTATAGTAACAATCATAATTAATATTTATATAGCACTCTGTGGTGTGCACTATCCTAAGCACTTTAAATTTTCATTTATATAATCCTTGTAGCAATCCTATTAAGTAGTTACCATTATTATAACTCTTATCCTCATTTTACTAAAGAAGAAAGATGCAGAGGGGGGTTAAGTGACTTGCTCATGGTTACTCAGATGGTAGTGGTAGAGCTCAGATGGAAACCCAGGCAGTTTAGCTGTGGGTCTTTGCTTTTAATCACTATTGGTTTTTTTACTGTGTAAAAAGGTCATTTTGTCAATTTCATGCCCAGCATAGATGCTTGGTAGGGGTCAAAGGAGATGCAGGGTTGAGGGAGTTGCACTTGTGAGTGAAGGTCTTTTGTGTATAGGGGTCAGTAAAAAACCTCTTTTTCCAAAATGCTCTATTGTATATTTCCTTTTCCAAGTACACTTTAGAATTAGCTTGCCAAATTCCAATAAAAAATACCGTTGAGATTTTGATTGGGTTTGACTACTCATGAGATCATAAAAAACCTTTCCATTTTATTCTCTTATATTAGTAAATTTCTTTATTTCTTCATCTAGGCTGTACACATTTCTGTTATTTATTTGTAGTTTTATTTGTGTTGCTACTATGACTGGACTTCCATTATATTATAAATCCTGTTCTTGGTATATAGAAGAGTTGTTACATTGTCTGTATGTATTTGGCAAATAGACACCTCACTGAAATATTTTATTGGTTCTAGTAGATTTTATTTCCTAGTTATTGTGTCTTATTCTACTGCTTAGTACTATTCACAGCTAATGGTCATTTCATTTTTTTCATTGAAACGTTTATACATTATCAATTTTATCATGTGCTACACAATACTGGTGATAATTAGTGTCCTATTATGAGCATCATAATTATTTTACTTTCATATCAGTCTTTGAATTGAGCTGGAAGTTCTTCTTTTTATTTTAGCATATTATGGGGGTACAAATGTTAAGGTTATGTATATTGCCCATGTCCCCCCTCTCCCCTCGAGTCAGAGCTTCAAGCATGACCACCCCCCAAATGTTTGAGCTGGAAGTTCTTTACTATGTTAAGAAGTATCCTTTTATTCCCTTTCTCCCAAGTTATTATAATTATTTTTAGTACAACTATGAAATTTTATCAAATGCCATTTTAGCACCTTCTGTGATTTATTTTGATCCTTTCTTCTATTAAAATACTTAATTATGGATATTCCAATATTGGACCATGAGTTTATTCTTAGAATAAACTCATGTGGTGGGTAGTATATGTTGGTCAAGAGCAAAGCCTTTGACATCTGACAGATTTTGATATTTCAGCTTTCACAAGTATTAGTTATGTGATCTTTTGCAATTTTTCTCACTTATCTTAGCCTCGTTAATGTTACATGTAGACATGAATAATACTAATTCCATCTTCACAGGGTTAGTTGGGGTGATAATTCATATTCATCACTTAGCGAATGACATAGCACATTGCCTGGCTCATTATACATACATAATAAAAGTTTTCTGCTATTATCTCTATTATTAAGAAATAGAGTCACTTTAACATTTTCTGTATGACATTACCTCTCTATCCATAAATGAGATTGTTATGTTGAATTTTTTGTGTTACCTTAGCTTTAAAAAAATCGATTTTTGAATAAAACAATAGTTAGTACTCCCTCCATTGAAAGTAAGAAACAGTCTTTAGCTAAATTCCACATTTGATCCCCCCTTCATTCTCCCAGTTTTGTACTGTTTGTGGGTTCAACTAAAGGTGTCAGCACTATGAGCAATCAGACGGTGATCAGAAGTTGTGTGTGTGTGTGTGTGTGTGTGTGTAGGTGTAGGTGTAGGAAATCTTGTGACCAACACTCCCCCTTTGCTCTCTTTCTGTCCCCACTCTCATCTACTTTCTTTCATAAATCCTGTGGGGCCTTATTAGTATAAGAGTTAATGGAAGATGTTTTCTCAGTTATGGGCATATCCCTGTGCACTAGCAACCCCTTGGGCGGTGTCAGAAAGGGATAGATTCTAGAAAGAGCTTGATCCGTGGAAACTTGTGGCCTTGGCTGTGAGAAGGATTGATATTAACCCCAAATATTTGTGCCAAATCTCTCTGGAAAGCCAAGACGCTGGGCATGTATACCATTCTTTCCTGCCCCTAAAAGTACAAGAAGAGTAAGAACCAAGAGGATTCTTCTGTAGAGGCTTTTTAGATGTTTCCTGTTTGTGAGGGTAAAGATTGCCTACTTTCTACCATCTTCAGGACTGTGGCAACCTATGGTTCTACAGGTCCCAATGAGAAAAATAATAGAGTAATAAAAATTCCTCTATGGAGACATAGCAATGAGATGGAGAGAGAGCACCTAGCCAGGGCAGCTAGCAGAAGGACACCCAACAAAAGGAGCCTAGCTATTAACAGAACAGAGACCATTAAAATAGTAAGAAAAGCACAGTAAATCTTCCTATTTAGCAAGGAAGGAATAAAATGAACAGTGACTTGTTAACACCAGCAATTATGAGAAAAAGGAAAAAGGTAGGAAACTGCTCTTGAAAAAGGTAATAGCAAGTTGGAAGAAATAAAGTATATCCGTCATTAAATTAAATATGAATAGCCTGAATACCACATCCATTAAGATGTTGAGACTTATAGAAGGGGTTCAAAAAAAAAAAGATTGTATAGTATTTTATTTACATGGAACAAGCATAAAATGATAATGAATGGTTGGTAATAAAGTGGTAAAATAGATACCAGAAAATGGCAAAGAAAAAAAAAAGCAAGATCAGCAGTGAGCAGTGCTACTATCAGTAAGGCAAAATTTGGAGTTAAAAACTTCAAACAGTATGAAATGTGTAAAAGTGACATTAAATAATGACAGAAAGTACAATTTGTGAAACAACTGTAAAAATTACAACATTGTATGCACCAAACAATATAGCAGGATTTATTATCTTTTCCCTTAAAATTTACTTTTCTTTAACTTCAGCAAAATGTTTGTTATAATTAAGTTTTTAGTAACAATCATAATCAAAATAAAAGATAAGTATATTCAAAGTATATAAAATTTAAGTATATTTTCAACAAAATTATAAATTGATGAAATATTAAACTTGACAACTAATGTATAATTTATAAAATACAAAAAGTTACTTTAATTGAAAAGCTTTTAAATTATTAAAAACTCGTTACTAAAAACTTGCTTTACTAAAACTGAGCAACAAGTAAATAAGAGCACAATTTATAGCAATACGTGCTTACACCAAAATGTAGAAAAGCTTCAAAGATGCAATCTAATGATCCATCTCAAAAAACTAGAAAAATAAGAGCAAACCAAACCCAAAATTAGTAGAAGAAAATAAATAATAAATATTAGAGCAGAAATAAGTGGAATTGAAACAAAAAACCCACGAAAGATCAATGAAACAAAAAATTGGTTTTTTGAAATGATTAACAAAATTGACATACATTTAGCAAGACTAAGAAAAAAAGAGAAAGACCCAAATATATAAAATCAGAGATGAAAAGGAGACATTACAATTGAGACTACAGAAATCCAAGGGATTTTTGGAGGCAACTATGAGCAACTATATGCCAATAGGTTGGAAAACCTAGAAGAAATAGATAAATTCCTAGAAACATACAACCTACCAGGATCAAACCAGGAAAAAAATCTAAAACCTGAATAAACCAATAACAAGTAATGAGATAGAAGCAGTAATAAAAAGTATCCCCTCAAAAAAACCCAGGACTTGATGGCTTCACTGCTGAATTCTACCAAGCATTCAAAGAAGAAATAGGGTGACATAGCAATGATATGGAAACTAATTCAATGTTGCATATTATATAATATTTAGTATTAACTATTTAATATTACATATTCTTTAGATGCTATTTTCTGTGACTTTTTAAGATATAGATATCCATACAAATAAATTTTTGAATTAAATATTTCCTGTGTTCCAGATAATATTTGACAAATTTTTGTGAAGGTCTGTACATACAGTGAAGACTTGATTAAAAACAGAATTTTGGCATTTTAAAAAATGTATCTTTAAATATCAGTCCTACTTAAACTATCTAAGAAATTGAAGAGGGAATACACCCAAACTCTTTCTGTGAGGCCTATATCACCCTAATGTCAAAATCAGATGAAAACACAACAAAAACAGAAAACTATAGGCCAATATCTCTGAAAAACATAATGCAAAAATCATCAACAAAATATTAGCAAACTGGATTCAACAACATATTAAAAGGATTATTATTTTTTTTCTTTTTTCCTTTTATTTCAGAATATTATGGGAATACAAATATTTTGGTTACATAAATTGCTTTTGTACCATTTCAGTCAAAGTGTGCTCATCACCCAGATAGTGTGCATTATACCTGTTAGGTGTGAATTTATCTATCCTCTCCTCCCTTCTCGCACCTCCTTGATTTCTGATGAATGTTATTTCTGTATGTGCGCATAAATGTTGATTGATTAGTTCCAATTTAATGGTGAGTACATGTGGTGTTTGTTTTTCCATTCTTGTGATGCTTCACCTAGAAGAATAATAAAAGCACTATTCATCATGATCAAGTAGGATTAATTACAGGAATCCAAGGATGGTTCAACATATACAAATCAATCAGTATAATACATTATATCAATAGACAAAGGACAAAAAAAAAATACGATAATTTCAATTGATACTTAAAAAGCATTTGATAAAATTCAATGTCTCCCTTCATGATAAAAACTCTCAAAAAACTGAATATAGAGGAAACTTACCTCAACATGATAAAAGCCATATGCCATATACTCACAGCTAGTATCATACCAAATGAGGAAAAACTGAAAGACTTTCCTTAAGATCTGGAGCACAACAAGGATAAATACTTTCACCACTATTACTCAACATTAGTACTAGAAGTTCTAGCTAGAGCAATCAGACAAGAGAATTAAATAAAGAGCAGTTAAATTGGAAAGGAAGAAGTCAAATTATTCTTCTTGTTTGCAAAATGATCTGATCTTGTATCTATATAAACTCAAAAACTCGTGAAGAAAAACTATTAGAACTGATAAATTCAGTGAAGTTGCAGGATACAAAATCAACCTATAAAAATAGGTAGCATTTCTATATGCCAAGAGCAAACAATCTGAAGAAAAAAAAGAAATAATCCCATTTATAATAGCTACAGATAAAATACCTAGAAATAAACATAAAGAATTAAAAAAATTGCTACAGTAAAAGCTATAAAACATTTATGAAAGAAATTGAAGAGGATACAAAGATTAGAAATATATCCCATGTATATGGATTAGAAGAATCAATATTGTTAAAATATCCATACTACCCAAAGCAATCCAGATTCAATGCAATACCCATCAAAATGCCAGTGACATTCCTCACAGAAATAGAAATAATAATCCTAAAATTTATATGGAACCACAAAAGACCCAGGATAGTCAAAGGCATCCTGAGCAAAAAGAACAAAACTGGAAGAATCACATTACCTGAGTTGAAATTATACTACAGAGCTGTAGTAACCAAGATAGTGTGGTACTGGCATAAAGACAGACACAGGCCAGTGGTACGGAATAGAGAACGAAAAACAGACCCACACATCTATATCTTTTTTTATTATTATTCCGGGGTATTATGAAGGTACAAACATTTTGGTTACTTTTTATATCATTGCCTCTTCCTAGCAGGGGTCTTTGACAAAGTTTTCAAGAACGTACACTGGGAAAAGGACAGTCTTGTCAATAAATGGTGCTGGGAAAACTAGATATCCACATGAAGAACAAATGTAGGACCCTTATCTCTTACCATACAAAAAATTCAAATCAAAATGGATTAAAGACTTAAATTTAAGACTGGCATCTATGAAACTACTAAAAGAAAATATTGGGGAAATCCTTCAGGACACTGTTCTGTGAAATGATTTCTTGAGTAGTGCCCCCAAGCACAGACAACCAAAGCAAAACTGGACAAATGAGATCACATCAAGCTAAATAGCTTCTATACAGCAAAGGAAACAATCAGTATGGGAAGAGACAGCCCACAGAATGGGAGAAAAATTTGCAAACTATCCATCTGACAAGGGATTAATAACTGAAATATATATAAGGAGCTCCAACAACTTAGTAGGGAAAAGTCAAATAATCCAATTAAAAAGTGGGTCAAAAATATGAATAGAAATTTCTCAAAAGAAGACATACAAATAGCCAACAGATATATGAAAAATGCTTAATGTCTTTAGACATCAGAGAAATGAAAATCAAAACCACCATGACATTATCTCAGGCCAGTTAAAATGGCTTTTATCAAAGAGAGAGGCAATAATAAATGCTGGCGAAGATGTGGAGAAAGGGGAACTCTTGTATACTGTTAGAGGGAATGTAAGTTAGTGCAACCACTATGTAGAACAATATGGAGGTTCCTGAAAAAAACTAAAAGTAGACCTACCTTATGACCCAGCAATCTCATTGCTGGGTATATATCCAAAGGAGGAGAAATCAGTATATCAAAAAGATATCTACACTCCCAAGTTTATTGCAGCACTATTCACAATAGCCAGGATCTGGAATTGACCCTACATGTCCATCAATGGTGAATGAGTAAAGAAATTGTGTTACATATATGCAATGAAATTATGTAAAGAAATTGTGTTACATATATGCAATGAAATATTAATATGTAGCCACAAAAAAGAATAAAATCCTGCCATTTGCAACAACATGAATGAAACTGGAAGACATTATGTTAAATGAAATAAGCCAAGCACAAAAAGACAAATCTTGTATATTCTCACTTTATATGTGGGAGCTTAACATTAAATACAAAGTGGATCTTGTGGAGACAGTAGAATGATGGTTACCAGAGGCTGGCTAGGGTAGTGAGGAGGAGAGAAAAAGTGGGGATCATGGGTGCAAAAATATAGTTAGATAGAATGTACAATATTTGATAGCACAACCAAGTGACTGTAATCAACAATAAGAAATAGCTAAAAGGGTGGAATTAATGTTTTTAAT
Source organism: Microcebus murinus (assembly GCF_040939455.1). Classification (NCBI taxonomy): domain Eukaryota; kingdom Metazoa; phylum Chordata; class Mammalia; order Primates; family Cheirogaleidae; genus Microcebus; species Microcebus murinus. Next base: position 131,129,694 of record NC_134104.1, on the reverse strand, counting down.
TCAAAGAAATGATAAATCCCTGAGGCAATGGATACCTGAATTCCCTTGATTTGATTAATTTACCTTGTATGCCTATATCAAAACATCACATGCACCCTATAATGATATACAGCTATTTACCCATAATAATTAAAAATTTTAAAATTTTTTAAAAATTGAACTATGAAGTAATAATTCTTAAAAGTAAGTTGATATCTTAAAATCAATTTATGAAAATTTAACTTTGTTAAATATTTTTAAGAAATATAACTTTCCATTCTAGGGTTTAATATCCATCTAGTTAGTTGCCAAGATAAACAGTAAATAGACACATTAATATATGTTATTTCTATATAAACATTTATATATGTAAGTTTAAGACTAATATGAATTATTTAATATACTAAATATTTCCTCACTGTTACATTTAAAAAAATTGTATGTGGAACTGTAAAGTAATTTGTGAGTACCTCTGGATGATGACAAATTAGGAAATGGACAAATACAAGGAAGTAAGCAATGGGGAATTCTAGGAAAATGTTCATTTATGCAATGATTTATTGTATTCATAACTACTGAAAAGGAAGATTTGGCCTTTTCCCTTACTGGGATACTAATACCACTCAAATCCTCCTGGAACTCCAAAGCAGTGTTTACCTCTAATATCAACTGCAGAACAACCCACAGTCCTTGATGACATTTAGAAAGTCATCTTGTAGTCTCAAGGACATAAGGTAGGAGTGCTTTCCCTGGATCTTTATTGGTGCACATGATGACAGAGAATGTTCAAAATGTACAGAGCATTGGAGCCCACATGAAGCACACATGTACTCCTTAAAAAAAAATTGTGTGTATATGTTTTGTGAAATGTAGGATCATCCAAAATGTAGCGCCCAGGGCAGGGGTCTCTCTTGCTTGAGTCAAATGGGGTTCTGATAATAAAATTTCTCAAAATAATAAGTAGCAAGATGTTTTAGGATAAAACCCATGGGACATAGCAACAGACATACTCAAAGGAAAATGTATAATTAAAATGTCATTATTTTAAAAAATTTGTCAGAAATTGAAATAGGCCAACCCCTTCATGTCCAAATTAAGGAAAGTTGTGTGCAATATCAGCTTCATGTTTGTTGTGGCCTTTTGATCCCCAAGCTGCCCTTGTCTTTTTGTATGAGAGAATTTTGTCAATATTTTTGTAGCATGTCATCAGATCACTTCCTGGGAGTGGATCTTTTTCCCAGGTGGCGATTGTGAGTAGTGTTTAGGTATTCACAAACTAGAGCCCATAACCTATAGGGAAATCTGTAGGGCCCCTGACATTATAAGTGAAAATCTGCATTTGTACTTAATGACATTTTTTGTGTAGAAGATCTGTAGCTTTTTTCATTTTCTGGAAAAGATCTATGAGGTTAAATGCTACTGCTAGCCTCTCTATACATTTTAATAAGTAATCCCTTGCAGTCTCTGACATTTGAATGATATCATTCCTAGAGTCTGGTATGGTCTTTTGCCAACTTTTCCCTAAAGTTTTCTAGAACCAATTTTTCTTTCCATTTTTTTTTAGTCAGGATATTAGGAGGGTCCAAACATTTTGGTTACATCTTATGATTTTTCTTTCCGTGTTAAAAAGTAATTTGTACTGACCAGGTGTGGTGGCTCATGCCTGTAATCCCAGTACTTTGAGAAGCTGAAGCAAGAGGATCACTTAAGGCCAGAAGTTCAAGATCAGCCTGGGCGACAAATCAAGACCACTGTCTCTACAAAAATAAGAAAACTTAGCCAGATGTGGTGGCGTGAAACTGTATTCCCAGCCTCGGGAATAGCTGAGATAGGAGATCACTTGAGCCTAGGAGTTCAAGGCTGCAGTGAGCTATGATCATGCACTGACCTCTAGCCTGGGTATCAAGTGAGACCCTATCTCTAAAAAAAAAAGTAATTTGTATTAATTTTGTCCTAAATTTTATAACCATAGAAAAACTAATTCAATATTGTATATTATATAATATTTAACATTTTAAATAGTTAATATTTAACTAGCATTTAATATTAACTATTTAATATTACATATTCTTTAGATGCTATTTGCTGTGACTTTTTAAGATATAGATATCCATACAGATAAATTTTTTAATTTAAAATAATATTTCATATGTTCCAGATAATATTTAACAAATTTTTGTGAAGGTCTGTACATATAGTGAAGACTCAGTTAAAAACAGAATTTTGGCCTTTTTAAAAATTTGTCTTTAAAAACTATCATCTGTTATCCATGACATTTATATTGAGCAGCAGCATGAGAGTTATGTATTTTTCTGTTTCTTTATTCTAATTTTTGACATATTTTATGAAATGGAACAGTTTCTAAAAGCCTGCACTATAGACATTTTAGGTAACTTCTTTGGTCATTTATAGGGAAAATATTCATGCTTTTAAAAAGCAAAGTATTCTAATTTTTCAAAAGTACATTCTAGGGAACTTTTGGAAATTTCTTCTCTGACTAAAGCTAGAAAATTTCTATTTCTCCTATTCCCAATGAAATTTACCTTTATTCTCATTATTATTTCCAGTTCCCTAATCATTGTCTTTTTCGCAGTGCATCTCATACACTATACTTAACTACAACAGTGCTCAGTCCAGTAAGCTGTGATCCCATTTTCTTCTAGTCTCATGTTTCTGATACTCAATTGTGGATAATTCTTGTTACTTAATATCCTTTCTCTGCTTGCTGCTTCCAAAATATAGCTTAAAAATGTCAGACATTGGGCTAATTTCTTTGACCATCAATTCACTAAGCGTTAATTTATCTTGGCTCCTCTCTCAATCAGAAACATTTATACTCAAATTTAATTTATCTCCTAGTTTATTCTCCATATCCCCAGCTCCATAATTTTCCATTTACTGCAAGCCTTGACTTCACTTTCTTCACTCCGGAAATGAATTTGTCTGATTCTTTCTTTATTGATCAATTAAAGTTATCTGATGTTAGCTGTCTTCATGGTTTTTCTTACCACATCAGATTTTTTTCTGCATCTTCATCTGTTTTCTCAATCTTGCCTCCCATATTGATAAATAATTTTATTTCATCCTACTTAAAGCTTGCTTTTCATGTGGGTATTCAATACACTCTTTGTCTACTTCTGTTTGCATCTAGCTATGTCAGTTATTCTCCACCCTTAGCATTTCAGTATTATAATTTCCTTAGAATCCTCCCTTGCAGTTAAAAAAGTATTAATAGCCAAAACATATCAAGCATTTCCAAGGTACTGGCATTCTACTTCACATGTTTTTAAAAAAATAGATGAAAAGGCATATAAATTTTTTTATTACACATGGGGGAAAATCACAGTGTTTACTTAATAGCCGAGTGTGTAACAGAAGGTTATATACTTATTCATAGGGGTGGTGAGGATAGGGAATGAAGACAGTTCTTTTGACGGTCATGGTCATTAAATTATTAGGGAGAATGAATGGACCCAGGAGGTGGGAGGCAGATGTTACAGGAAGGCGAGGGGTAGAGCTGAAAAGGATCAAAGACAGTCTTATTATGCAGATAAAGTCATCCAAGTAATCTCTTCTGAGCTACCCTCAGAAGAATGGATGAAAAGCCCTCGTCTTCACTTGAAGAGGACTCCTATCTCTTCTCTTCTCTGACAGTTCATTTTTCCAGGTTATTCAATGAGATCCATAGGGAGGGTGTTTAAGACAATTGCATTTCCTTTGGAAAGAAGTTTTCTTGGTCAGATAAGAGAGTTCCAAAGAGAGTCTCTCCCTGAGCTTGGGTGTCCAGAGGAGACATGACAAGGTTAGAGGGTCCTTGTTTCCGAGGCAGCTTCTAGGCCCCCTCAGCATATCAAATCTTTTGGAATCTCTTTCTGAGCCCCAACATTCCCCTGTATGAGATTTCCCTGGAAGTTTCATACATTAAAATCTGAGTTGGTGGCTAGGGAAAGAAAACATTAATTATTTAATTTGATTATTAAGATAATTCTGCATTGCAAATACTGTAATTAATCCCATTTATAATTGAGCAAGCTGATTCTTAGAGAATCTGTGTAAATTGCTCAAAGTCATGTAAGTATCAAAAAATGGGACTCAAAACCAAACTCCAAAGTTGATTGACATGAAAGCAAATACTATTAAAGCTTTAGTTTCTATACTGTCACTTTCCTTCTTTTTACTATCAGATTTATTAGAGGAAAAAAAAATATGCCTTTTTTATCTCAACTGTTTCATTGTTTGTTTACTGCTTAATCAGATTAATGTGACTAATAAGTTGAAATATTCCTCCCTGTAGTCATTAAAGAAAAGACCTACTCCATTTAATATTCTGTCATAGATCAAACTTCTGTGGTGTTTAATATTATTGTCAGGCAGACAGCAACTTCTGTTTGGAATTTCTGTTCTCCCAAGCCTTCTCTGATATTGTGGTTTACTGATGCCACCCATATGATTCATTTTTCCTTAGTACTTTCCTTTTTCTTTCCCCAGGTAGTACACTTCTCAAGATTCTGTCTTTGGGTATTATGAGCTGTATGATCTGTTCTCTGTGTATCTCATCCTCTTCCAAGGTTTAGAGTACCATATATGGGTCAGTGTCCCCCGATTATAAACATTAACCTTGATGTGCCTCTTACTAGCCAATTTCTCCATGGTCATCTCTGCCTGAAGGTCCTATGGGCAGTCAAACTATCAATACAAGTCCTTATCTCCCTGAATGCTTTATTTTCCCAGCCTGACTTTCCCTGATTAATGGCATGATTATCTGCTCAACTAGGATGCTTTGGCTCCTACTTTCCCTTTATCACCCATAAACAATTTGTCACCAAATCTTTTTATTCTTTTTCTTTCCAAAAGTGGATCTGATTCCTTTGACTCTTGCTTTATCTCTGCTTGTACCCCTATTTCATCATCTTTATTTCTGAACATCACCTATCGCAATAACTGGATTGCTTGCCTCTAGCCATTCCATATTCAATTCAGTCTTCACCATGGTCACTTTGTATAAACAGGCCTTTCTTTGAAACCTGGGTATTATGGAACTGTATATTTTTTTCTTTTTTTAATCCTCACTTAATATCCATTCACTTTCCTCTTGATCATAATACCCCAAATTTTCCTTTGTTGCATGGTTCTTCCACCGCCTGTTTTGTTTATGTGGGGCCGACCCTGTCTTCACCTGTAGGAGAGCACGTGATGCAGGCCTGGGCAGTCTAAACGGCCAGGAAGTATGGCTTAGAGATGGAATATTCACTCAGCTCTAGAGCTACTCAGACTCAACCAGAGCGTGCGTTCTCAGTGTGGAAGATACCACTCCCAAGGGAGTGGAAATTGGTTCTTCAAGGGTGAAGAAAATCTTAGATATTACAATGGCTTGTGGCCCTCCAGAGTGCAACCTTATTGCTCAACTCTGCCTGAGACAATATTATTCCTTAATTTCCTGGACAGAGGAAAATTGGGGAAGAATGTGTTAAAAGTCTCTTTAGGGAAATGATAATGAAAAATGCTTGAGAAACACTGAGCTGGAGTGACTGAGAGAGAGAGTACTGCCATTTCTGCAAATGCTGGAATTTATAACACAATCCAGGTTGGAACTTCTGCAACCCTCTAATAGTGCAAAGCAATAGGATGTCTGAGAACAGAGCCAAAAGGAGGAAGCAAACAAAGGGACGAATAGAAGAGGCTGGGTCCTGAGGACGTCCTTTTCACCTCTGAATCCAGCTACTCCTGAAGTGAGAACTAATGCGAGGCTTTTTAATTATTAGGCATAACAAGATTTCATTTTTGCTTAAGTCATTTTGGGTTTGGGTTTTAAGAAATTTTAAAAATCACTTTCCACAGTAACAGCCCTTGAGGATATTCTGACTCTGCCCCATGTTTATAGATACCTCCCTGCTACTCATCATCTCTTTCAATTTTGTCATTTTGAATTATATACTCATATCTCTTTCCCTTAGCTTAAGATTTTTTTCTTTTTTCTTAGCCATAAAGTTCTTGAATTGTCTGCCTTCTAAACTCTTCTTCTTAAGACAAGTTAAGTATGATATCTACACCATAATTATCAATAAATTCTCCCACACCAGAATAAATAGAAATTTATTCATCAGTTAATTTTAGTACTCTTCATGTTGTGTTTGCTAAAATTTTCATATCTATATCCTAGTGAGATTTTGTAGTTTTTGTGAACACTGTTTTATGTCCTTCTGGATGGATCTGCAGGCTCTAATAGAGTGCTTTCAAAATAGGAACTACTCAAGAAAATTTACTTAATTGCATTTGTGCTAGAAAATTACTGTGCATATCTGAGTTTTTCTCAGTGTTTCTGAAGAGAAGAGGGAAGTTGATTATCAGAATAGTATCTATACAAGCCAAAGAATTAGCCTAGATCCAAAGGGAAGAGACTCAGAATTCCATAAAAGATGACTTAATGGAATGTCTGTATGCGTAGGTGATTTCACCACATAGAGTCATTAGAGTATAAGGACTTTCAGCACAGTGGTCCAAATGGTGGTTGATGCTGAGGAAAGGGGAATTATGGGGTTCCAATGAACCCAGGGTGATGTCTTTTCCATAAATTGGGGCTAATTGAGTCGGAACTAATGTCCTTCATCAGACTAAAGGCAAGTATGCTACTTAACACAAAGTGTACAGCGTTGCTGTCGGAAACACTGATGTTATAGCTTGACAGAGATTATATTAGCAAAAATTGACTCAATTTATTGTAGCATCATCTGCTTTTCTGAAACTCTAAAATATACTAGATTTGTTTCATATTACGAGACAGGAAATCATGAGTATTGTCTTCTTTTTCTCCTCTCTTTTATATCATATCTTTAACTATAATTAATATGGCAAGTTTATATATACAAGCTAAATATGAAATTCTGTCAGGTTTATAACTTTATGTTTAGGAATTTAAAAAAATTTTTCCCTGTGTCTTCCCTGTCATTGTTTCGGTTTGGCTTAAAACAAAATTTAGCTGAAAGAATAAACAGATTAATATATCTGATGATATTCTTTAAAGAAACAAAGGGGAACTTGGCCTACTAGAAAAGAAAATACATTTTGAATATACATTTATTAAAGTAAGAGGATATTGGAAATATTAACATATAAAGCAACCTAATACAGAGGTTTTTAAAACATTCATGTCAAGGGGAGGAAAAAAATACATAAAATTAAATTACCGTTGTGTTTTTCACTGTATATCATTTATGTAAAGATAAATCAAAGTGTTTACTATAAAAATAAAAATATTAATATTCATGTAATCATTTATATCTGGATATAATAAAGACTTTCAAAGCATAAAATCATTGTATGTTACTACAAAGGAAAAGACTATTTTTACTTCATAAAGTTTGACAACTTTTCAACATCAAAAGCTGAAATAACTATATTTAATATGACAAATAGAGCAAAAGGCCTTAATATAAAGTTGTACCTACAAATCAGTCAGAAAAATATTAATTATAGAGGATACTAGAAGCTGGAAAGGATAGGGAGAACAGATGGATAGGGAGAGATTTGTTAAAGGTTACAATTTACCTTTACTTTGTAGGAGGAATAAGTTCTAGTGTTTTATACCACTGTAGGATAAATAGAGTTAATAATCATATATTATATAAAATTTAAAAAAATGAGGCATGATGGCCTGTGCCTCTAATACTACTAGCTACTTAGGAGGCTGGGGTGGAAGGATCGCTTGAGCTCAGGAGTTCAAGTTTGCAGTGGGCTATGACTGCATCACTGCACTCCAGCCTAGGTGACAGAGCAAGCCTCTATCTCTTAAAAAAAAAAAAAAAAAAAGAAATGTTTGAGATGATGGGTATGCTATTAATAAATACCCTGATCTGATCACTACACATAATATGTATAGAAACCTCAGTATGTACTTTATAAATATGTACAATTATATGTTAATTAAAAATAAAATAATTTTAAAAAAATTAAAAATGGGAAGACAATCCATTTTTACATTAATGTAAAAATGGGAAGTAAAATTATAAAAGATTTGTTGAAACTTATCAATCATAAAAATGGAAACAATATGTATAGTTTTCACTTATAAATTTTGAGGGCGTTAAAGGAAATGTTACTAGTGGTAAGATGAGAAAGATAAGTGACTAGAAGTTTAAATTCATTTTCCCTTCTAAGCATGCAATTTTAACAGTAAATATACAAATATTTAAAGATGTTTATTTTATCTGACTCAATAATTTTACTTCTAGGAATTTACTTTAAGCAACTAATTAGCAATGCAACTTTAGGGTTAATTGCAGTAATATTTATAACAATGAAAACCTGGAAATAGGATAAGTGCTTGAAAATTGGTAATGGATCAAATACATAATAGCATATCTATAAAATATAGGCATTGAATAATGTTTTCAAAGATTTTGGCTATGTAATAATGATGACAGTTACTATGGAAAAGTCACATATTGTATGTGGCTCATATCATTTTCACAGCCATCAGGAAAGGGTTTTTCTGTTTTACCTATAGTAAAATGAATTCAGAGACGTTCTATTTCTTGCCTTTGTTCATCCTAGTACTTTGTGAACCCTGGATATAAACCCAGGAAATAGTCTCTGGAGTCAACTTTTTAACTTCTTTACTATACTGTCACCAAATTGGTCAATGATCATAATCCAGTATTGTGAAAACAAATAAGGTGCTGTACTTCATATAGTGTAAAATCCGGACTAGCAGTCCTGTTTATGGGAAGTCTTACTTCTGCTTGGATCAACCAGTGTCCCTGTGCACATAACTCTAACCCCTCAAGAGGGGTACTGTTTTGTCTGTTGAGCAAGACATGAAGCCTCCATGACTTCATTGGGGTTAGCGGGTTTTCTCCTACTTATTTGGGGTCTTATAGTATCTGTTTCTGCTGAGCACACGGAATCCCACCCTGCTGGCCATGGCTACCTTTAGCTCTCAGATATCAAGGCTGATGCAGAATGATAAAGGACCAAGAAGGGAAGTAGAAAGCAAGGGAAGTGGAAGTGTGAAAAGAGTGACTTCTGAAAGGCTAAAATAGGTTGGCCATTTACAAAGAAGAGAGGGATGACAGTCTTTCCAAAAGAGTGACTAACCCTTGAGATTTACCAAAAGCAGGACATAATTCAAAAGTGAGTTTGGTCAGCATAATTGTCGACTGTCACCATTGACCTTTTAATGATTTTAAAATAAAGAAAGCTAGCTAGAGGCATTTTAGTTTTGTTTAAGACCTGGCTATGATTTATCCGGGAGCCTGTCTTTTACATTTGAACTCTTCTTATACATTTCAGGACTTGAATAAAATATATTTCTGACCTTATAATTATATTAATACTCTCTCTATATATAGCTAAGACCAAAATAGTTCAGTGTCCTTATTTTCACCTTTAGAAGTGAGAAACTGGGGCAAGGTCATGCCCTCTTACATCCAAGAAGTGTTTTATTTATATTTGCTTCTCCCCTTCCTTTGAATGCTTTATTATAGTGAGGATTACCACATGAATAATTAAACTCTTAAATGTACAGGGCAGAGATAAGTAAATAATTACAAGCAAAACTTCATTTTTATTTAAAGCAAAAACAGCTGCAGAGGAGAATTGGAGATGGTGCTTCCTTTCTACAAAGGGACGAATATCTTCCTCCTTTTCAAATTTTGGTGTACATTTTCAAAATGGTGAATAGCCTGGAGATTAACACGGGAGCTGCTTTTCCTTTTTTGTTTCAGATCCATTAGTGGAATATCTTGGCACCCTTAGAGCTACACAGTGTGGTTTTCTGGGTTATTATTTCCTTTCTGGCAGTATTTTAATACAAGTACAGAAAATGGAAAAATTACCTTTCTAGCCTCACATTTTATTGCAGAAGTGATTCAGGGATTAATCAATTTGCTGTTAGAAGAAATTCTCTAAATTATTAAGCAAACTTTTAAAATTTATTAATTTGCAATCTGCAGAAGGATTTTGGCTGTATCTGTTTGTTCTGTTACAGAGAGAAAATTAGAACCTTACATGAAAAATGGATCAGCCCACACTCATATTCTGCATGATAATATTTTTGTAAGTCATTGTTTAAAATTTCCACATTTTGATTGCCCAACATGGCTTCTCCTTGCCACTACTTTGATTTTTTCCAGAACATTCTGAATCTGGCATGAATTCTCCTTTAGTAAACTCTAGTATCATGAACTCTAATCTCAGTGACTTTTTCCCATGCTGTCTCTGTTGCGGCTCCTTACCCATGTCTCTGTTCCCTTTGAGTAGTACCCAGTGAGCAATGATCATGTGCTCCATCTTCTGGGAGCTTCCTACTTTTTCCATCACTAAATTTCCTTCTTGTTCATTGGAAACCACTTAATGGAATTCACGGAAATGGTTCTCTCTCTTTCTCTGTCTTCTCCTCTTACTCTCCCTCTCTTAGAAAGGCAGGTTTTTAGTGTTCTTATAATGTTTTTGTTACAAAAATGTGTTTTTTTTAAAATAGTTTATTAAGCAAGGATGGTAAACTATGCTGTTAGTGTTTTGGAATTTATATGAAAAAAGTCACGGAATTTATACTGGGAAAAAGAAAAGATGATTTTTTTTAATTATAAAATTCCACTCAGATGAATCATAACCTAAAGAATAAAATGCATTTTGGAGTAAATTATTTTCAAACATAATTATTGTTTCGGCATTTTTGGCACTTAAAAGTAGATTTTCTTTGTGCTTTAAATAATGTACAGTCTTTTTGGAGTTGCAATCACTCTTCAGTTCACCAGAGAGCCCTTTAATTATTCTGTCAGTGCTTTAAACTACTCGTACCTCCTGCTCTAGTCTCTTGACCTGAAAGTAAATGGAGCTTTCCAGGGGCCTAAAATATAGTAAGGGATTTGATTATACATTTAAAAAAATTCATTCAACTAGTTCAAAACTTTAGGGTAATTTTAATTTTATTTAACTTTAAAGAGTCTCATTTATCTTTTACAATTTTCCCCTTAGAAACACATTCTGAGTTTGGTAAGGTTACTAAACTTCCCTGCATAAAAGCAGTGCTTCTTCTTTGTTGCTTCATGTGTGTCTTGTGTGATTTGCCTTAAAATTTGCCTTTTTTGGATTACCTTAAAGTTTTTTTTTTGTTTTTTTTTTTAAAACAGAGACAATACATTTTAGGTATGTTAAAAATGTGACTGTTTTAAACAAACAAAAGTGAATAAATATCTTACCACTCACCACTAGATCAACACACACACAGAGATGCCTATTCTAATGAGAAGCTGAGGAGCTTAGCATAGTCCATTTGTGTTATGATTTCCCCAAAATACCACATGGGTTACATGGATGTGGTTGGAGGAATGGTGCGTGCACACACACACACACACACACACACACACAGTACTTATATATTCTCTAAAGAACCATGCTTTTTCTTGTACCTTCAATTCTCATCTCCCAATGGATGACTTTCAACCACTGCTGTCATGAAACTTTCCAAAATCTACATGTATAGTCCAGTGGCTCTCCCAAACTTCAGTTCTGTGGTTAAAAACTCTGTTAATTTACCCTATTAAATTTAAAGTTTTCATTGTGGCATTCAAGGCTTTCTCTATTATAACTTGAATCCATCATTGCTAACTAATATTACTTCTTTTTTTCTTGCTCTGCCTGTTTTGATTAAACCGAACCTTTCTCAAACATCCTCACCAACTCCTTACCTCAGAAAGACTTTTCTCAGGCAATTACTTTTGTCTTACACTTACTGTCTGTTCTCCTCGGGCTCAACTCCCATGCTCAGAAACCTCGGTTCTATCCATATAGTTTAAATCCTAATCTGTAAAGTAATAAAAGAGGTTCAGTTCCTTTATATGACTTTCAAATCAAATCCTTTCTACAGAGCCACCACTGGGATATTATCTCTTCCATCTTGGAAGTCATGCTTGTGTGTACGGAACTTTGGAGAACTCCCTTGTATTTATTTCTGGAGTTGTTTTTCCCTTACCAAAGTGCAGGTGCATTGTGTACAGGGGTAGTTCTTGTGGAATATAATATATAACATTCAGCTCATTATCTTTATACCTAAACCTGTTCTTCTCTGTTCCTATAAACCCAGTAGGCCTAGCCTAGAAAGCTGAAGTCCATTCTCCCTTCACTCGATAACCAGCTGGCTACCAATCTCATCTCCCCGACTATCTGAGATGTCTTGTGCCAGTTCATTTTACATTGCAGCCATACCAGAATAAGAAACATACAAGGATTTCTCTCCAGTTAAACTTCGGTTGCCTCACCTGACCAGAGCAGCTTCTTCCCAGTCAGCCCCAGCATCATTGCCCCCTCCTACTCCTTCCATATAGATTTGCAGCTTCTTCTTTACTTTGTAACAAGGGTAGTTATTTAATAGAGTCATAGTACCCTTCCCATTATCATGAAATATTAATGGGCAGACAAAACAGAATATATGAAAATAGACCAGGCTTGGTACATACAAATATCAACTTAATAATATGCCATTATTCTGGAGGAACTGTTACAAATAGAATATGCTCCAGGTGCTAAACTACAACAGGCACCAAAAAAAGAGAGAATTTTTTAACCACAAGAGAGATAAAGGTTTGTCTCACTTTATATCCATAGATAAGACACTTAGAAGCTTCACTTGCCAAAAAAAATGGAAAGTAAGGCTTCTCTCTCTGACACCCGTCAAATTCATACGTATGAAAATGAAAATTGCTTCATGAAGTAGCCAAGGGCACTTTATCCCCATTTCCACCCCTTTCCCCACCCCTATAACCACATAACCAGAATAACTCAAATTAAGGAGAAAATATGAAAGAGTGGTGGGGAATTCTGACTGTATTAATCTTCTTGCCCTCCTACAAGAGATCAAAGTGTAAACTTCTTTAAATTATTTGGGATACCACTTGCCCTCTAAAGAGCTAAAAGGAGCAAGACAAAAATCTTCCTTCAGTTCAACAGAATCATACTAGAAAAATTAGTGCTTGCTACACTTAATGTTTAGAAATTATGTTTGAAAATTTCCCTTTAGTTTAAGACTCAAGAAAAGAATTGCAGCAACACACACAGGACAGTAACAAAAGTTAAAGAGTATACCTGTGCTGTCAATTGGTTTGATCATCATTGTTTGTTCATGGGTACTTTCAGTTCTCTACTCTTTCTGGGCACATGGTAGAAATTTACTTTCAGCCTCTTTGCAGTTAGGTGTGGCCATGTGACTTGATTAGGGCAATGAAAGACAAGCAGTAGTGCCATGCATCATTTCTGGGCACAAGTTTTTAATAGCCGGTGTGGCTATTCACCATACTCTCTTTCCTGTGCTATGACAATGGGTGATATGTCAGGAGGTGGAAGCTCCATAAGCCTGAGACTTTGAGCGAAGATGACATGAAGCAGAGCCCAGTGCTGACTGTAATGTAAACATATGGTATGAGCAAGAAGTCAGCTCTTGTGGTTTTGAGCCACTAAGATTTTGAGGTTGTTTAGTTCTGCATCATAACCTGGCTGATGTAGTTGGTCATCCCAAGAACTCTTGAGTCCAGTACTCATGCAAGGAAGAATAAATTTAAAGAAATATTTTAAAAAAAAAAACAAAAACAAAAACTCTCTAGAACCTCTGAGAAATTATCTGAAACAATAACAACAACAAAAAGAGTTCATAACATAGTTTAGGAGAAAAAATAGAATTAGATACACATTTAGAAAGCATCTGGTTTGTGTTCTCAATAAAATTGAATAATCCAGTACTTCATAAATTAAGAAATTACCACAAATAAAGTAATGCAGAAAGATTAAAGAAAGCTGCCTAAGATGAAAGCTGAGATTAAAAGAAAGCTGGATGATGTAAGAAAAAGTACTTTGAGATTTAAAATGCTAAAGTGAAATGGAAATCTTTATTGGATATAATGAGCAAATTTGACATTATAGAAAAGTAATACTGTACTAAGCACTCCCTGCTTTCATCTTAAAAAGAAATAAATAAAATAAATGAACTAATGATTATATTAAAACAAAGAACACTTAAATTTGACAGCCGTTGAAGGAGACATTTACTGAAATACAGGGAAGTGAAGAGTGACTCTGATAAAGGCAATATTGGATGCTTAAACAATCAAAAATAGTTCTCACATGCCTGATCATGTAAAGAGAGAAGACAGGAAATAGTTAACACAAACAATAAGAAAAATTATTTTCATCATAAATATGAAAATATTTTAGGAAAGAGAATACTAGGTGTAGTCAGAAACTTACATATATTGTGATCATCATCTAAGGAAAGATAAATTATCAAAGTTGTTGCTAGAAAATGTGATAAGCATGATTACATCATTGACCATGAAAGATATTTAAAATATATCAAAGAATTATCTCCTAAAAGAGCCCAGGCCTCAGACAGAGTTGAAGGTTATTTGTCTCAAAATTTCTAGCACATAAACAGGAAAGTCTCCGATGCACTTTAAATTTTAACACATTGAAATTAATAGCAAAAAATGCACACCAATATCCACCAAAATATGTAGCTTCAAGAATCTTAGAACACCATTTATTGAAAAGGGATTCTTTTCCCCAGCGTATGTTTTTGTCTGGTTTGTCAAAGATTAGATGGCTATATGAGGATGGTTTTATATCAGGATTCTCACATCTGTTCCAATGGTCAATATTCCTATTTTTGTGCCAATACAAGATTATTTTAATTACAACAGCTTTGTAGTATAGTTTGATATCTGGCATATTAATACCTCCCATTTTTTTTTTGTTGTTGTTGCCTAGAATTGCTCTTGATATTCGGGATCTTTTTTGGTTCCATACAAAGCGTAAAATTATTTTTTCTATATCTGTGAAGAATGCTGATGGGATTTTAATAGGTATTGCATTGAATCTGTAGATCAGTTTGGGTAGTATGGAAGGCTAAAGCAGGACCCACACCTTTCACCTCTCACAAAAATCAACTCACGCCGGATAACAGACTTAAACCTAAGGTATGAAACTATTAGAATTCTAGAGGAAAATGTTGGAAACACTCTCCTAGACATCGGCCTGGGCAAAGAGTTTATGAAGAAGTCCCCAAAGGCAATCACAGCAGCAACAAAAATAAATAAATGGGACATGATTAAACTAAAAAGCTTCTGCACAGCCAAAGAAACAGTCATGAAAGTAAACAGACAACCTACAGAATGGGAGAAAAATTTTGCATCCTACGTATCCGATAAAGGGCTGATAACTAGAACATACTTAGAACTCATGAAAATCAGGAAGAAAAAAATCAACCCCATTAAAAAGTGGGCAAAGGACTTGAACAGAAACTTTTCTAAAGAAGACAGAAGAATGGCCAACAAACATATGAAAAAATGTTCATCATCTCTAATCATCAGGGAAATGCAAATCAAAACCACAATGAGATATCACTTAACTCCAGTGAGAATGGCCTTTATCAAAAAGTCTCCAAATAACAATGCTGGCGTGGATGTGGAGAGAGAGGAACACTCCTACACTGCTGGTGGGACTGCAAACTAGTTCAACCTCTGTGGAAAGCAATATGGAGATACCTTAAAGTGATACAAGTGAATCTACCATTTGATCCAGCAATCCCATTGCTGGGCATCTACCCAAAAGATCCAATGACACTCTACAAGAAAGACACCTGCACTGGAATGTTTATAGCAGCACAATTCATAATTGCAAGGCTGTGGAAACAGCCCAAGTGTCCATCAATCCAAGAATGGATTAATAAAATGTGGTATATGTATACCATGGAGTACTATTCAGCTCTAAGAAACAATGGTGATATAGCACATCTTATATTTTCCTGGTTAGAGCTGGAACCCATACTACTAAGTGAAGTATCCCAAGAATGGAAAAACAAGCACCACATATACTCACTAGCAAACTGGTATTAACTGAGTAGCACCTAAGTGGACACATAGGTACTACAGTAATAGGGTATTGGGGAGGAGGGAGGGGAGAGGGGGGCGGGTATATACATACATAATGAGTGAGATGTGCACCATCTGAGTGATGGTCATGCTGGAAACTCAGACTTTTGGGGGGAGGGGGGGAAATGGGCATTTATTGAAACCTTAAAATCTGTACCCCCATAATATGCTGAAATAAAAAAAAAAGAATCTTAGAACACAAGCAGTTTGAATCCAATAGAATAGAAAGCATGAACAAAAAGATTTTGATGTTTAAAATGTTATATCTATTGAATTATAAAGTATAATGTTTGTTATGTTTAAAACATATTTCTGATTTAAAAGGTATACCCAATAGAAAAATGCATAATGCGGGTATTCCTTTGAGAAGACAAAAAAAGCCACCTCTCAGAATTATATTGAAAATTATACTGGAAGATCTATGCAATAAAAAGGAAACAGAAATAAGTAGCAAAATCACTGGACAGGAAGAAACAAAATTATGATTAATTGAGGTCATTTGATTTTCTACATTCACAACAGCCCATTACTTGTATGTTACACAACATAAAAAGACAAGATCAATGGTTTGACTTTAATTACAACAATATGATTTAATAGGTAAACTGGCAAAACTCTTTGGGACAGAAAAGCTGAAAAAAAAATAGATAGAATGTATTTTAAAAATCACTTTAAATGCATAGACAAGCTGATAAAAGTCAAAGAAAATCTTTATAAGCTAAGAAGGTATGAAGCATGACAAGTTAAAGAATTATAGAGTGAATAGCCCTCCTGGGCACACAAACAGGTCACTGATGGAAAGAGATTTTCTTCTTACAAGGCCATATTTTTATGAGAAGGGAATAGTAGGGACAGGAGACAAAACCCAGAGCATTTGCAAGGTGGGAAATCCCAATGACAATAGGATAAATCCAGTTTACTGAAATAAGCCAGACTACTAAATAAGCCAGTCTATTGAAAGGGAATGCATATCGCTGCAAGAGAGGCTGAGAAATTGTCTTCACCGTCAGCAACATGTGCAGCCAACAATCTCATTATTAATATTATTGGACAAGGGAATGAAGATGTGAAATGGTAGTTTCTCATAAGTGGGGACATCTTGATGACTGTCAGAGAATTAGCATGCACCAATCATATTCCCTTACTAGAACACAATTAAGTTAGCAACATTAACAAAAAAGATTAATATCACCTTTTAAATTTGTAAATTAGAGAATTAATTAGAATTTTCTTCCTTTGTGTGATTAAAACTTTTAGAAAACTAAGAATAGAAGAAAACTCCCTGTTATAGCTACCATAAGACATTTACATTTCTTTGGAAAGAATAAAACAAAAATTTAAATATTACATTTAAAATTAAAAACAAATATTAGGTAACTAAGAATAAATTTAATCAAAACATGGGGCCTTTATGAAAATAATATTACAACTAATTGGAACAATGTTATAAAATGTATAAATAAATAGAGATATAGAATCATGTGTAACAATACAGTTTCTAAAATATTTTTAATGTTTCACTTCTTACACTTGTTGGTAAATACATACATTTTTTCCTTTACCTTCTTTGTATGTCTGAACATACATGTCTTTGTATGTCTGTTTTTATACCAAAAATAATTTGTTTTCATGGCTATTCTTTTTTAAAATTTATTTATTTTAATTTACAAAAAAAACCATATATTTATTGTGAACCACATGATGCTTTGAAATATGAATACATAGTGGAATCACTAAATCCAGTGAACTTATGTGTGCATTGTTTTACATACTTGTCATTTTTTGTAGTGAAAAGACTTAAAATTTACTCTCCTAGCAATTTTCAAGGATGCGCGATACATTGTAACTAAACTATAGTTACTATGTTATAAAATTTATAAGGTAGATTTATTCCATTTATCTAACTGAAATTCTGTATCCTTTGACCAATGCCTCCAAAACTCCTGCCTCACCCCCAATTCACTCCCACCACCCATGGCAGCCACCATTCTACTCTACTCATATGAATTTGCCTTTTAGATTTCATGTATAAGGGAGATCATGTGGTATTTGTCTTTCTATTCCCAGATTATTTTACTTAGCATAATGTCCTCCAGGTTCATCTATGTTGTCTCACCTAACAGGATTTCCCACTTTTTAAATTATGAATAGTATTCTGTTGTGTATATATACCACATTTTCTTTATCTATCATCTGTTGATGGACATTCAGATTTCTTCGACCTGTTGGTTATTGTGGATAATGCTGCAATGAACATGGGAGTGCAGATATCTCTTTAACATGCTGATTGTTTATTCTTTGGACATATACCCTCAGGAGTGAGATTACTAGATCATATGGTATTTATATTTTTAACTTATTGAGTAACCTCCATACTGTTTTCCACAATGCCTGTACTAATTTACATTCTCATCAATAATATGAAAGGGTTCCCTTTTCTCCACATCTTCCGCTTATCCTTCATCTTTTTGATAATAGTTGTTCTGACAGGTGTGGGTTGATATTTCAGTATTGTTTTAATTTTCATTTTCTTGGTGATTAGTGATGTTGAGCATTTTTTCATATACCTATTGGCCATTTGTCTTCTTTTGAGAAATGTCTATTCCGGTCCTTTGCCCATTTTTGAATCAGTTTGTTTTCTTGCTATTCAGTTAAGTTCCATGTATATTTTGGATATTAAATCCTTATGAGGTATATGGTTTGCAAATATTTTTTTCCCATCTCATAGGTTGTCACTGCTCTGTAAATTGTTTCCTTTGCTGAACAGAAGCTTTTTATTTTGATGTAATCTCATTCGTCCATTTTTGGTTTCGTTGTTTGTCTTTGTCGGGTCATATCCAAAAACCATTGCCCAGCCCAATGTCATGGAACATTTCCATTATGTTTTCTTCTAGTAGTTTTACCGTTTAAGGTCTTACATTTAAGTCTTTAATATATAACGAGTTGATTTTTGTGAGATAAGGGTCCAATCACAGTTTTCTGCACACTAATATACAGTTTTCCCAGCACCATTTATTGAAAAGAATGTCCTTTCCCCACTATGTGTTCCTGTGCCCTTGTCAAAAATCAGTTTTCCCCCAAAATAGTCATAGAAATTAATGGGCCATAAGCAAACATTTTGAGGACAATTGTGATCCTATAGTGAAACATGTGAGTGTGTATATAAATATATAGAGATAGATAGTGATTCCCCTGGTCCTGTCGTTAAAACCAGATATATAATTTTCTCACTCCCTTGGATTAATATGTTGAATGCGCCTTTTAAACACAAAGTAAGTTTAATAGTGGTAACAGATTAAGGCTTTACAATTTAGTAACTTTAATAGAAATTAAAATGTACTGAATTCCTACTAACTATTGACATTTTACTTATTTTGAATTTTTATAACAATATAAAATTTCGTATTAACTTTTTTCTTTATTCACTTTTGCAAATAAGAAAGTAGAGGCTTTAGCAACATTAGATAGCACACTCATCAGCATCCTGTTGATAGCCATCAGCACCAAGATTCAAATCCTGCTCTGACTTTGAATTTCATGTTTCCTTTATTTGATTTATTTTAGTCTAGAAGTCTTAAATTAAATCAATGCATCCATTTAGACATTTAAGATCCTGAGAAAGTAGAAAAAATTTCCCTAATAAAGTAAGAAATAGATTCACAGGAACAGTTTTCTTATCAGGAGAGAGATTGGTGGAAAATATGAAGAAAAATAGCCCTCAGTACTGCAGGCTCATTAGGAGCAAAATCGTATAAACAGGCACCAATAGAAGTGGCATGTTTGGGCTAGCTAGAATTGCATCCACCTCCTTTTAACTAAAGCCACTCTTATAGGGTTTGCTGCCACAATTTTGTTTCTTGTACCTGACCAGTAGGATTTTTCTATGGTAACACTGTATGTATAACAAAAGTACATAATGCAGCCTCAAGGTTATATTTATGATAACCTGAAGGTATCTCAAATATATGTATCCAATATTCCTCCTCCTCTAAATACTAAAGAGAATATAATAAATTGGGAAATAAAAGTATAAGTAATAAGCACTGTAGTCTAGGCAAGGATAGAATTGACATGCCTGAAGAAGAAAATTCATTGACTCCAAATTGAACATAGGTGAAACGAACAAATATGTAGGAAGTGGAAGAAACCCCAGATGAGACCTTAAACCAGTGTTTGTAAACTTTAGCATTCATTAAAATCACCTGAAAGGATTGGATTGTTAGGTTATATATATATATTATATATATATATAATTTATTTAATTTAATTTTATTATTTATTTATTTTAATTCAGGATATTATGAGGGCACAAACATTTTGGTTACATGTAATGTGTTTGCCTCACCTAAGCCAGAGCTACAAGTATGTCCTTCCCCCATACAATGTGCTCCCCTTCCACTAGTTGTGGGTTTACCTACTCCCCCACCTGACCGGCATCCAGTGAGTATTACTACCACGTGAACACTTTAGTGTTGATCAGTTAGGACCAATTTGATGATGAGTACATGTGGTGCATGGTTTTCCATCCCTGTGATACCTCACTTCAAAGGATGGGCTCAATCTCTACCCAGCATAAAATAAGAGGTGCTAGTTCACCATTGTTTTTTGTAGTTAAGTAGTACTCCATGGTATACATATACCACATTTTATTAATCCACTCATGTATTGATGGGCACTTCGGTTGTTTCCACATCTTTGCAATTGTGAATTGTGCTTCTGTAAACATTTGAGAACAGATTGCTGGGCCCCACCTCCAGGGTTTCTGTCTGATTCAGTAATTCTGAAGTAGGATCCATGAATTTTCATTTGTGGAAAGTTGCCAGGTGATGCTGATGCTGAAGTTGATCCTATTGGTCATGGGACTAGTTTTTGAGAACCACATCCAACATGGATAAGAGCTGGGGGTCATGCCAGGCTGCGGAATCCCTAGGGAAAATATCTAGGTAGCCTTCCCTTGCCAGAAAAGATAATGTGTGACATAAAATATGTATATGTCCACTGTGGAACTTATTCCTAGCTTATACTGAGCCTAGATATTAACACTAGGTAATGCTGTTATAATTAGCTTGTAAGGAGAACATTGCTGAGAAGGCACCATTGACCAAAGGGCAATCTATTGTATTGGCTCAGGGAAAAATAGCAGGTTTAGTTGCTAGAGAGAGAGTGTCTGAAGTTTCTAAATTAAAAGGAAGATGTATAATTTATTGAAATCTTGTGGAGAAAGGGAAAGAGACTAAATTAGGAATTCATGTGATCACTAATTGAAGTGAGCCAAGGACATAGTTGGAGTTTAATCAAAAGTAGCAAAGGTTTCCAATATATTTCTGAATCCTGATTGCCCTAATAATGGGGCTTGCTCTCCAAGGTAATGAAATTATAATGATACATGTAAATGAAGAATATAATAACTAGGATTAGATTGGGGGGATTTCCATGGAGGCTTTTTGAAGGGATTTATGGTGTACAAATGGTGATAAGATGGCATTTGAGTTATATATTAATATAAAAGAGTGAAGTTTAGCGTACACATTTGAGAGAGGTTCTAGTTACTACTAACTTATTGCTTGTCTGGTTAATTCTGTTGAAATTGATGGAGATATTAAATCATGTAGTTGCATACAATGGGGACAACACAAAAATGCATTCTTTTGGAGATCTAGAACTGGGACAATTACAGCTACTGTTACTTAAAATCATCTCTTGATTTTTTTTTGTTGTTGTTGTTACAGTTTTGGTCCCAGAGGGTAATGGAAGTAGAACAGGAGTCAATGATAATACCAGAAAAAGAATAGGGCTCTAGCACATCCTTTGTAATATCTAACTATCAAGTACAGAAAACAAATATTTGTTACAGAAATAAAACTTGATATCACTATTGCATTTGTATCTGATACCTTCCCTTATCTACTGAAGCCTGTAGATCTTTAAATTTGCCATGTAAAACAACAGAAAATTCTCACTTTTTCATTGTGAAATTTCTTTGAGCACGCTGCCTTCAGTTAGAGGTATACAGAATCTGTCACACAGTTCCTGATAATAGTGCCAGGTTTGGGCAATCTAGTACTCATAAAAAAAGGCTAACAACAACAACAACAACAACAAACTAATTAAAGCCTACAATCTGTTTATCTGTAGATATATATATATATAAAACGTTAGACTTTTGTACAATGTTTAATTACAGACTACATTGGACAAATAGCTAAAGAAGTAAAACTATAATGACTAAAATTATACAGCATTTTATTTGATATCTTAAAGCAAAATCTAAAACATTTTGTACAGTAAGGCTCAGAAGATAAACTTTCTATATTTCTTCTTTAAAGAAAATAACAAGACATTCAAAAGCATATTATAATCCACAAAGTAATGAGGTTAGAAAATAATAAAGGTAGTAGAAGGTGCATTAGGTACTGCAGAATTAGTCAATTGGAAACTAACATTAAGAGTTCATCCAGCTCTCTAAGAAAAAGGCAGAGATAAAAATTAAAAGAGACTCCAGTATTCAGCAGTTTCAGGGAGATAACACAGCATGTGGTATGTGATAGTCTTTTGTAAAGATTAATCAATTCTTAATTGATTTTATAAATTCAACATGATTATACTAAAATATGAGAAGGATAATGGAGGAAAAGAAAATTTCTGATTACTTTCACATATGAAAACTGAAATAAATATTTAAAGAAAATATTAAAATTTAACTTGTGTATATGAAAGGGTATTGATGCATTAACCATAAGAATGCAAAAATTATTTAATATTACTAAATCTGTAATGAAGCATCACATTATTAATAGAAAGTATTCTTAATAAAATAAAGAACAAATATACACATGATCACAAACCCCACAATATTTAAAACAACTCAAGAACTTCTTGGTAATGCAATGAGACAATGAATAGGTATAATAATTTCAAATGTTGTAAAGAATAATAATAAAACTATCATTATTTGCAAATAATATACTAACTCAACTAAAATCTATTAGAAATGAAGTTCAGCGGAGTGCTCAATGATAAAAGATACATAGAGAAGATGTGTGGTAGGATATAAAATTAAATAGAAAATTATTCCATTCAATAATTTACTATTAAATTAATGTACCTTAAAATAATTATCAAGAAATATATAGGCCTCAAATGATCTTTTTTTAAAAAAGCACAAAAACTCATAGGGGAATGAAATTAGGCTTGATGATTAAATTTTATTTAATATATCATTTTTCTCCAAATAAATGTATAAGTTTAACAAAATTACAATAAAAATTTTAGTGATTTGAGGGGCATAGGGGTAGGAGAGGCTCTGCAAAGTGAATTAAAGTTAATTTGGAAGAATAAATTAGAAGATTTCTGACATTTTGACAAAGAAGGGCAATAGTAAATAGAGAAAGAGGGATTGTTATGGACTTAATGTTTGTGCCTTTCCCCCGAGTTCATATGCTGAATGAAACCCTAACCCATAGTGTGATAGTATTTAGAGATTGACCCTTTTGGAAATAATCAAGGTTAGATGAGAGCATGAGGGTAAGGCCCTCATAATGGAATTAGTGCCCTTAGAAGAGGAAATATCAGAGAACTCTACTTTTTCCTTGGGAGCACACAACAAGGAAAAGCACACAAAAATATACCATGTTTCCCCCAAAATAAAACAGGGTCTTACATTTATATTTCCTCAAGAAGACACCCTGGGGCTTATTTTCTGGAGCTGGGCGCATCCAGAACCTTCTCCTCTAGCTTGTCTCTGTGATAAATTCAGGTCCACTGATTGCTCCTTGAGGGAGCTTGTCCATGCAACAAGGACCCCACCTTTTGCAGTTCCCACCTAAGCGCTGTGAATCTCCTAGCCCTGGGAGTGGAAGGGACTAGGCATGCATGATTTTCCTTAGACCATACAATAAAGAGGTGGTTTTAAACAGGAATGCAATAATGTCCAGATGCTACACCTCTTAGGATCAGTGTAGAGAAGGGGATAAAATACACATTTCCCAGTTTCTCCCTAGAAGGGGTTTGTCTACACACTTTTCCAGCTGCTACTTGATTGAGCTCCTATGTATCCTGCATATGGGAACCAATGGAGAATACAAACTATAGACCACAGGAAGCCTGAACAGGAGCTTAGCCACTTCTTGAGCCTTTTTCTCTGGGTTGCTCCAGTGATAAAGACAGGTCTGTACATTCTCCCTGGAAAGAGTTTATTCATCCACTGAGCAAACACTGTATACAACTCCCACCCTAAGGAATTGCCTCTTTAACCACCAAGATTTGGAAATTGATGGGGCTTTGGCATTCCTGAGTCTCTCTAGACACCAGAAAACAAAGAGGTGGTCATTCAGTGGACCCACTTCCAGAAGTTATCCTGCCAGTGTCACAGGTTGCAGTTATGAAGAAAAGTGTAGGCATTTCCCACAGATCCTCCTCCCAGTTTAGTGCAGAGAGAGTGGGAGATGAACTCCTGCTCTCAACTTTACCCTGAGTATAGAAGGAATTTGAGTACACATCTAACACCCCAACCTTTCTAGCTGCATCTAGAGATACTTAACTTCCATCATACCCATTTCAAGTTCTGAGAAGACTTGGCACATCATAATCTCCAGGAGGCTACTAAACAGAGGAAGAAGTTTGGACAAAGACAGAGATTTGAGATGCACCTCAGAACAGCAGAAATATTGGTGAGGTCCTTCTCCTACATTAATCCAATCTGGCAGGACTGAGAGATGTTGTTGTCTTATCTAATATCCAAACCCAACACAGAGAATTAAGAAAAATGAAAAAAACAAATATGTTCCAAATAAAATAACACAATACATTTCTAGAAACTGACCAGAATGAAATGGATATATGTGATTTACCAACAGGAAAATTTACCAATTTTAAAAAATTGCATATTCTTAGGTCAGGGGAACAAAGCACGAACAAACTGATGATTTCAACAAAGGGATAGAAACTATAAAAAGTACCAAATCATAGAGTTGAAAAATACAGTAACTGAATTAAAAAAATCAATAGAGAAGTTCAACAGCAGAGTAGATAAAGCAAAAGAAAGGATCAGTGAACTCAAAGGCAGGTCATTGCAAAGCATCCAATTGGAGGAGAAAAAGACAAAAAAGATTGAAAAAGAATATAGATAAATTAAGAAAATTATAGGATATCATCAAGTGGAACAATCTATACCTTATTAGATTCTGGAAGAAGAAGAAGAAAGAAAGGACCAGAAAGTATATTCAAAGAAATAATAACGTAAAGCTTTCCATGTCACAGAGACATCAAATAGGATGAATTTACAGAGACCCACTGTAATTAAATTGTCAAAGAGAAAGAGAGAATTTTGAAGGGAAAGAGAGAATAGCAACTTGTTACATACAAGGAAAATTCCCTGAAACTATTAGCAGATTTTTTTAGCAGAAACTTTACAAGCCAGAAAGCAGTAGAATGATATATTCAAAATACTGGAAAAAAAACAAACAAGCAAACAAACAAACAAAAAGACACTGCCAACCAACTATACTATACCAGGCAATCCTTTATTTCTTGACCATCCCCTAGATTGGGCTCCAGCTCTGATTTTTCACTCTATATTATGCCTTCATGTGGTGTTTTAATGGGAAGTTTTGTGTGAGTGTGAATCAGGTATAATTCTAATCAGGTATAATTCTAAACCAGAAGCCACAAGGGAAAACTTTAACTGAGCACTTACCCAAATGATGATGAATGTCAAGTTAGTGGAGTCTCAAAAAGGAAATTTTATCGTATAAAAGCAGAAAAATGAAGTTTTCTAATTAAACAATGGTCTCAGCTTCACTAAAAAAAAAAAAAACGAAAAAAAAGATCAAGGGGAGATAAAGACTTCTTCAAACAAACAAAAGTGGAGGGAGTTTATTACCACTAGACCTGCCTTATAAGAAATACTAAAGGAAGTTCTTGAAACTGAAAGAAAAGAATGCTAATTAGTAAGAGTAAAACATATGAAAGTATAAAACTCACTAATAAAATAAGTATATTGTTAAATTCTAAACGCTCTAAAACTGTAATGGCAATGTATAAATCAACCTTATCTCTAGTGTGGAGGTTAAAAGACAAAACTATTGAAAACAACTATAGCTACAATATCTTGTAAAATAATACAAATTTTTAAGAAGATGTAAATTGTAACATAAAATGTAGTGGGGGTAGAAGCAGTGAGTTTGTGTATGCAATAAAAATTAAATTGTTATCAGTTTAAAGTATGATGTTATAATTATGAGGTGTTTTATGAGATGTAAACCTCAAAGTAACAACAAAGCAAAAACCTATAGTGGATACACAAAGATAAAAGAAAAAGATTCAGAGCATACCTTTACAGAAAACTGTCAGACCACAAAGGAGGACAGCAAGAAAGGATGGAAGGAACAAAAGGACAAGTATAATTAACAAAATAACACCAGTAAATACTTACCTATTAATAATTACTTTGAATGTAAATTGCTAAGTTATTCAATAAAAAGGTATAGAGTAGGTGAATGAATAATAATAATAAAAAGACCTAACTATATGTTGCCTACAGAAGACTCACTTTACCTTTAAAGACACACATAGACTTAAATTGAGGGATGGAAAAAGATATTCCATTCAAATGGAAACCAAAAGAGAGCAGGAGTAGCTATACTTATATCAGACAAAATAGATTTTAAGGCAAAAACTGTTATGAAAGACAAAGAAGGTCATTATATAATGATAAAGGTATCATTTCATCAAGATAACATAACAATTTTAAATATATATGTTCCCTACATTGAAGCACATAAATATATAAAGAAAATATTAAGAGATTTGAAGGAAGAGATAGACTGCAATTCATAAATTTCAGCAATGGACAGAGTATCCTAACAGAAAATCAACAAGGAAACTCTGTACTTGAACTACAATTTACACCCAATGAACCTAACAGACACATATCTGACATTCTATCCGATGGCAAAGAATACACATTCTTATCAAGTGCACACAGAACATTCTTCAAAATAGATTATATGGTAAGCCACAAAACAAGTCTTAACAAATGTTTTTGTTAATTATCTTTTACAACCACAATGATATAAAACTAAAATCAACAACAGGAAGAATCATGGAAAATTCACAAATATATAAAATTTAACTAATTAATATGATTTAGACCAACCATTGAGTCTGATCTGCTCTGATTTTTGTTATTTTTTTTCTTCTGATAACTTTGGGCTTAGTTTGTTCTTCCTTTTCTAGATCCTTGAGGTATAACATTAGGTTGTTTATTTGAGAAAAGGCATTTTCAGCTCATGTCTGAATTCTGTTAAAAATTTAAGGAAGAACTAATATCAATCCTTTTAAAAATAGTCTAAAGTATTCGGAAGGGATACTTCCGAACTCATTTTCTAAGTCCAGCATTACCCTGATACCAAAGCCAGAGAAGGACTATGAAAAAGAAAAATTATAGGCCAATATCTTTGGTGAACATAGATGTAAAAATCCTCAACAAAATAATAGAAAATCATATCTAGCAGCATATTAAAGGATAATTCCCCATAATCAAGTGGGATATATCCCTGAGATGTAAGGATGTTTCAACATATGCAAATACAATAAATGTGATTCACATATTAACACAATGGAGGACAAAAACTACATGATCAACTCAATAAATGTAGTAAAAAAAACTTGACAAAATTTAATATCCTTTCATAATAAAAACCTCAACAAGTCAGGTATAGAAGGAATGTTTCTCAACATAATAAAAGCCATATATGACAAGCTCACAGCTTACATCATACTCATTAGTGAAAAATTGAAAGCGTTTCCTCTAAGATCAGGAATAAGCCAAGGATACCCACTCTCACCATTTCTATTCATCATAGTAGTAGAAGTCCTGGCCATAGCAATTAGGCAAAAAAAGCAGAAATAAGGCATCTAAATAGGAAAGGAAAAAGTTAAATTGCCTCTGTTTACTGATGATACAACTTTATAGAAATTCTTAAAGACTCTACCAATAGAACAGTTATTAATAGAACTGATAAATATGGTAAAGTTGCATGATATAAAATCAACATGCAAAACTCAGTAACACTTCTATAGTCTAACAACAAACTATGTGAAAAAGAAAGAAATTTCCATTTATAAGACCTAAAAAATTATAAAATACATAGGAGTGAATTTAACCAAGGAAGTGAAAGATCTGTGTACTGAAAACTGTAAAACACTGGTGAAAGAAATTGAAGAAGACACAAATAAATGGAAATATATCCTGTGTTCATGGATTGGAAGAATTAATAATGTTAAAATATCTGTATGACCCAAAGCAATCTATAGATTCAATACACATCCTATCAAAATTCCAATGTCATTCTTCACAGAATTGGAAAAAAAATCCTAAGCTTTGTATGAGGCCACAAAAGACCCCAAATAGCCAAAGCAATCCTGAACAAAAAGAACAAAGCTGGAGACATCACACTACCTGACTTCAAAATGTACTACAAAGCTATAGTATTCAAAGCATGGTACCATGGTACCGGCATTAAAAACACATAAGCCAATATAACAAGGTAGAGAGCCCCAAAATAAAACTGAATGTTTAGGTTCTATTGACTTTTGACAATGGTGCCAAGAATGCACAATGGGAAAAGGACAGTCTCTTAAATAAATGGTGTTGGGAAAACTAGATATCAATATGCAAAAGAGTAAAATTGGATCCTTGTCTTACATCATAGACAAAAATCAACTCAAAGCAATTAAATATTTAAAGAGAAGACCTGAAACTATAAGACTACTTAAAGGAAGCAAAGGATAAAAGCTCCATAATATTGGTCTGGGCAAGGATTTCTTGGCTATGGCCCCAAAAGCCAGACAACAAAAGCAAAAATACACAGATGAGATTGTATCAATTTAAAAAGTTTCTACATAGCAAAGGAAATAATTAACACAATGCAGAGACAGCCTACAGAATGTGAAAATATAGAATTTGCAAATCATACATCTCAGAAGGGGCTTAATATCCTATATATATATATGTGTGTGTGTGTGTGTGTGTGGGTGTGTGTGTGTGGGTGTGTGTGTGTGTGTGTGTGTGTATGAAATAACCAAATAGCAAGAAAATAAATAAGCTGTTTGAAAAATAGGCAAAAGACCTTGGTAAACATTGCTTAAAAGTGGACAAATGGCCCACAGTTGTATGAAAAATGCTCAATGTCACTAATTATCAGGAAAATTAAAATTAAAATCACAATGGAATATCATCTTTCACCTGTTACAATGGCTATTATAAAAAATGAAAGATAAGTTTTGGTGAAGATGTGGAGAAAAGGGAACATTTGTAGACCATTAAAGGGAAGGTAAATATGTAAATGATTATAGCCATTATGGAAAACTGTATGGAAGTTCCTTATAAACCAAAAATAGAACTCCCATATGAACCAGTAATCCCACTAATGGATAGATATCAACAGAATGGAAATCAGTATATTAAAGAGATGTAGATTGTATTGTCAATAGATTGTATTGTCAAAAATGGAAAGAAAATGAAGAGCCCTTTGCTTTGAAGTTCTGATGCTCATCCAAGGTGAAGAAACCAGAGGAAAGATATGCCTCTTAATTCTTCCCTCTGGGCCTCATTGAAAATTCAGTTGGGTTCTTAATAAAATTCCATATGGCTTGGGATCTTGAAATACAAATTTTCTATCCTACTCTTTTAGGCCTTAGATAAAACATAGAAAATAATACACATTTGGAATTACATGTGTGTGCACATACGTGTGCTGTCTGCATGTGAATCACATTTTCAAGGAATGTCCTGGGACAGTCAGTGTTTGTTGGTACCCAGTTTCTTTACTCATTACTTCCACATCTACAATGATCTCAGATGTTTAGTTTTATGATACTGAGAGGGCTCAGATACTTTAAATCAACAATAATATTGCTAATAATATTACTTATAGTTACTTATAGTCAACATATTCTTTTTGAGTATAGGGATCTACTATTTTTGAAGGATATTGATTGAGATTATTGAAACAAAATGATTGCTTCCAGAATATTCAAGAACTCAGAGCTCTTCTCTCTATAAGTATTTTATTAAACAAAATTTTGTTCATTATGCTTTGAATAAGGCTACAGATATTAGTGCATATTTGTACTATTATAGAAGAAGAATTAGAAAACTATCAATTAGCTTATCTTAAACCCAAAATATTTGCCAGATTTTATATATAATTGATAAATAATAATGCTGAAAATGCCTTACACATTATACAAAAATCAATACATTGAATCAAGAGCTATTTAATTAAGTGTCACCTATATACCATGGAGGTTTCTTATTTCAAACCTTCCCAGTGTATCCTTACTTCATATCTTTACAAAGAAAATGAATTTAAGAAGAAATTCTAGTTGATTCCTGGGTGATCATAAATTCAGGTCATTTATGTATAGCTTCTGCTGTTTGCTTACAGTATGGTTTGGCATGATTTATGACAGATACTTCTTCAAGGATTAAGTGATAATGTTAATACCAGATGTATTTTAGAAACGTTTTGTCAGTGAGAGCAAATTCCCATAGACTGCTGACCCAATCTTTGAATGAAGGCAAAGTAAAATGTCACTCTCCAGTCAGAAAATTTCTTCTTACTTCATCCTAAATTCCTTTCTTTCCAGTGGTGGAAAGAAAAACCAGTATCTCTAAAAACAGATCCACGACTCCCAAATACATCCTATCTTTTTTAGCCAACTAAATGGAATATAAATGTTGGTCATTTGTGATAGTCAAATCTTTCTGCTTGGTCAAATATAGTCAAATTTTTTTTTTTTTTTTTTTTTTTACTTAGAAATGGATGCATGAAGTTGCAGACAGAGAGGAATGTGTTGGAGGGTGAGAGGCAGATGATCTTTTGTCACTCAAAACTTTGCCGCTTAATCAGAAGCATTTATGAGATAGTCTATTTGAAGATGTGTTCTCTAAGGCTACTAATTTTACTTTGTAACCAAAGTGATGATTCAGTCAGTTTGCCCAGGAAACATTACCTCTAATCAATGTTGAAAATGTTGCATTTTCTATCTATTGAGTTTTTGTAACGGCAGTTTCAAATGGATTTTTCAGGAACATTTAACTCATTATTCAGTAACCTAAACATTCATTCTGTAACTTTTTCTCCTCTTATTTCCTTCTGTATCTCGTTCCTTCCATAATCACTTCTTTGTGCCATTTTTTTTTCTGCTTGCCTTTTTTAATGTAATAAAATATTCTCTTATGTAAAATGATTTTGGTCTGTCGAAATAGACTCTCTCAGAAAAGACTTTCTATGTGTACCAGATTTTTATCCTTCTCCTTTTCCTGTCATTCTTAAATTATGACTGTACATTTTTTCTTATTTATTTTCACAATAACGAATGGCTCATACAACAAGGATTCTCCAGTGGGAAGTAGCTGTGTTTGGATGGTTCATGCTTGGTTTTTTCCTTATTTTACATGTAATGAAAAGGTTTTTCAATTATAGCTGTGCCTTTGAAATTTAAATCAGCCATAGTGTCTAATGGTTCTTGAAGGATCATTCTTATTTGTAGTCTGACATACAACCTAGAATTGATGCATGACCTGCAAAAGGTTTGGTGCGTTTAAAAGATGTCTGAGTTTATGGGTGATGTTGAAGCTTTTTATGAATAAGATTTGTTTCCATTGGTGGAGATAGAATGGCAGTTACACTACTTTGTCTTAAGTAAATGTAAGAGAAGGTTGGATGTTAATTTTCCTGTTGTGTTGGAATTATGTCCAAGTATGTTCAAATGTCCACATATAATAATTGGAGCCACTGGACACGTCATGAAATGCTTCAGTAAGGCATCATACCCTGTTATGGGATCTTAACCATCATTCTCTACTGTATTCCTAAAGAACTAGAAGAATTTGCAGGTTAGAAATCACTGGCAATTCACTATTCCTGTGAAGAGATATCTCTCTTTGTTTCTTGTGGAGAGAATGGGTGGAATATTATAGCTACCTGTTAAGTGCAGGGAATCTAAGAGAATTTAATAATAGCTAACATTTACTGAGTGTTCACTCTGTGCTAGGTGGTGGACTAAGCACATTACACTTATGACCTCAGCTGCTTCTCACAACCACCCTCTGAGATAGGAGCTACTATTATCCCTAATTTACAGATGCAGAAATTGAGGCACAGTAAAACATCTTGCTCAAAGTTACACACAGTTATTACCTGTGAGAATCTGGCTTCAACCTGTATATTATTGATCTAGATGGGTTTGCTCATTAAAAGTTATATTGCCATATGGTAGTAAAATTCAATGGAATTTAAGCAGCAGGGAGGAGGCAGGTGGGGATGAGTAACTTCACTCCTAATGTGTACAATGTACATTATGTGGGTGACAGACACAGGGAGTTGTTATCCAAGAGAAGACATAATTGAATCTTTTAAGTGAAATAAATTTTGCCAATTTTCTCTGATCATTTCCACACCCCTACTTCTGAAAGAAATGAAAAGGAAGTCGAAGGTGGCAGGGAGGAAAAATGAAGAGCACAAATTTGAATTCTTCAACCTTTGGCCCTAGGCAAAAATTTGGCTGATGCAGGAGTATGAAGAAGAGAATTAGAGAACTAAATTGGATACGAGATCAAATTTTAAACTGGATTAACTGAAGTGGATTGTTCAATAAGTGAACTATTGGAAAGTCATTGAATCTGCCCAAGATAATTTTGGCGTATAGAAAAGGGAGATAGAACAGAACATGATTAAAGGGGAAAACAAAATGGGGAACAAAAAAAAAATCAAACCCTTTAAATGAGGTTCAGATCATTCAATAAATTGGTTACCTGAGGCTTTGACTTATTCTTATATTAGATGAGAAAATGCTGGCTTCAGAAATATATTCAAATGGTCACAATGATGGTATACTCAGGACAGTGAAAAAATGGAAAATTTTATTCATTGTCTGTGATTGTGCACTTTCTGAATTCACTGTTGTATACTTAATGACTTCATTTTAACTGTATTCATTTTTTTATTCAGTAATAATTTAAGTACCTATCTTTTTGATACTGTCATAGGCCATGCTGAGTGTAAACATAAATGTGTTCTCTTCTAAATAATCCAGTGATGGAGCGCACAAAATGTCATTTAAGTAGATTATCACCGAATCTAGTGAATACACATACATAGTATTAGGGAGTACAGAAGAGGGCACTCAAACAGGCTAGGATAAATCAGGAATGCTTCTTGCAGGAGGTGTGTGTGTGTTAAAAATTAAACATATTTTAGAGGAACTACTCATTTTCTACACTTTATCCACACTGTTCTTTGAACACACTAAGCTCATATTCATATTAGGGCCCTTCCACATGCCTTGGACATCTTCACTTTTCCAACATTTAATGCTTAGCCATCCTGTAAATTTCAGCTGAAATACCATTTCTTCAGAGAAAAGTAACCTGAGCTATAAATATAAAATTTGCCTCTCTGTTATTTCATCAAAGTCTGCTGTTTCCTTTGCATTATCTAATAATCATAAATAATACCTGTGCTAACATTAATATCTTTATTTCCCACAAAATTATAAGTTTCTGGAGACTGAGAATCCTGTTTGTTTTCTTCACTATTCTTATAGCATCTTGTAAGAACATGATAAAAGTTTTCTGCATTAATTTAATTGATATTATTTAGTGATTCATTAATCTGCATGTGATTATTGTGGCTTTTGCTACTTCTCTTTTGCCCTTCTTAAATTTGAAGATTTTACTGTTTATGAGCTACTCAGGGCCAATCTAAATGGGCCTGTTGCATTTACAATTTTCCAGACTTCCACTCAGGTCCTGGCATTCCATAACAGATTCCTTCCCTTGTATACATTGTGTCCAGGGATTCTAGGTTCACCCTCCCAAAGTTACTTGAATCCTTTTTAAAATATTCATTTCTTACTCTCTCTGTTTCCTTGAACCCACAGCCCTGCTTCTCCTCTCACCACTGCTAATTTGTTTCCTTCACGTGTTCTGCTTCCCCCAACTCTCTCTCTCTTCATTTTATTTTTTACTTCTTTTTGGAAGCTATTAAGATATTTTGTTGTGGAAAGAGTTCAATCTTTTGCTTAGAGTTTTGAGCTTTCTCATTCTTTGTAAAAGCTGAAAGAAATAGGCAAGAATAAATGCGTGAATGCAATGCAATAGGACATTTTGTTGCAGGGGTCCTCAAACTATGGCCCCATGGGCCACATGTGGCCCGCCAAGGACATTTATCCGGCTTGCCTGGTGTTTTTGCCCTCCCCCCCCCCCGAATCCTGCTTAGCAGCTGACTTGCCCACAGTGCGCATGTGTGGAATGTGCACCGCACTCTCCAACGGCCCTCCAACGGACTTAGGGACAGTGAACTGGCCCCCTGTTTAAAAAGTTTGAGGACCTGTGATAGGGCTTGTATTTTCTATTCTTCATTATCAGCCATGTAAAATAAAATATTAAATGAATGCATGTGGTTAAGATAACTGATCTGTTGTTATTTCTGAGAATTTTACTCATACAGTCTATTTTTAGATGCAAAGATTTTAAAGCAGAAAAGGAAGCTGAAGTTTTACCCTTTATTAATGGATTCCATTTGGTATTTATTGCCCTTGACATCTTCACACTGATACTTTTTGTTTTCCATCGTGGTGCCATCCATAAGCAGCAAAGGCTAGTACCTCGGTTTGACATGCAAAAAAAAAAAAAATGGAATGCAAACACTCTGTGACCATTTGTATCATCAACGGTGAAATATATTGTGATGATTAGGAAAATCATGTATCTTTACTGTGATTTTTTTCCAACATATTCCAAATAGATTTTCCCATTTGATTTACAGAGTATCACTGTGATATAAGAAAGACAAGACTGTTGTCATTAGTTTTCAAATATAAAACTTGTCTTAGCACCTTAAAGTGCCTTGGTTGAGCTTCCATGGCTAAAGAGCTGGTAAAACTGGGCATAGGATGCAGGACTTATGAGTCTCTGTACAGGGCTGTGCTTGTTAAACTCTTCTACCTCTTTGTGTGATTACCATGGCAAGATAAGCATTGTCAATGCATTTACTGTATACATAAATAATAAGAGTGGCTATCATAAATCACAATGTACTGTGACAACTAAAGGACAGACTTGTAGGAGGACAGATTTTCCTAATTTAAATTCTGAACTTTCATGCTGAGACTGGGTCCCGGTGCTTCCTCCATTGATATTCCAGAAGTGTGGAAATGCACACCACAAAGCAGATTTAAATTCATTCTTAGCAAAGAAAGAATTTTCATTTTGGGCCAGTGCCCCTAATGACTGTCGCTATTTCAATTCTCACGATTCTTTAAAGAAAATGAAAATGCTAATTTATTTAAAGTGGCCCACTTGAGAGTTTTGCCGTGAAAGTCTTTTGACATCACCAGATGTAAGGATGTGGCTTTTCTGTCATTTTTAAAAGTTGATAAAACTATTATTATTGCCTTTTTGTCAACTCCAAATGTTCATGTTACCAAATATGATACTTTGTTAGATAAGAATTTTAACTTGGCTTTTAACTTTTTGAAATGGAAAGCAAAGTCTATGCCTCCAGGATTGGGAGAGTAAGATGTGGTTGTATTTCTTAACTTCAGCACACGTGAACAGCAACTTAAAAACACCTTAATTTTACCTTGATAAATAGAGTATACACTTCAAAGAACCATTGTACTCTGTAATTGCTTTGGTTAAAGAAGAATAAAAAGAGTTTCACAGCAATCGATGGCTCTCAAACTCTCATCTGTTAACAGCCATTATCTTCCTGCTTTCAGTGTGCAGGTATTGGTTGAAATAGGGGACTAGTTATGCACTACTTTCAATCTTTGATTAATGTCTTTTTTTCCCATTTTGCAAAAAGCTAGTCAAATTTTTAATTTGCTAATCAGGTTTTTTTTTTATTAAAACCACAGTATTAAGGAAATAGAATGCAATGTAATGTGTCCCTGGTTGAAGGTATGTTCTCACTAGTATAGTTGAAGCATTTATCTTTACTATGTGTAACTAGTAGTTATGTGTGAGACACAATATTCTCAGGTAATTTTGAGGAGTGACAGCAGAGTGAAAAGAGAACCCAGCTGACTAATTTTTAAATTAGTGATGACCACAGGTTCATTGGACTCAGGGTCAATAAAAGAATCCTTCAATACAAAGGCAGCTGTCCACAGGGTTTGTCCTATCCTCTGATCAATTGACCTCTGCTATAAACAACAACTCTCATTTCCTCACTCAATCAAATTCAGGTGTAATTTGTTGAGCTTAGTTTTTATACACTTAAGTGCTTTCAATTTTGATTATATTGTTGGTAGCCCTGTCATCCTGAAATCCGGCAAAACATATTTTTGAATATTTCAATACTTTAGAAGATAAGGAAGAAGACTTTAAAAGAAAAATGAAGATTAATTTTGTTGGAACCTTCACCACAATTTTTGTTTCTATTACAAGAATAAATAGAAAAGATTTTCTTCATGGGAGAGAGTTTTATTCATACCTATTTTACTTTCCTTTTCTTTTTCAAGTTTAGTAAAATGAGCACATTTGGTATCATGGACTGGAAATATTATTTTCATGTTCAATCAGCCAAACTGTTAGAAAGCCAAAGGAATGTAACATCTTATTTGCAATGGACTCTTGGCCAACCTTGGTGAAACAGTTCACACATAAATGATGTTAAGATGGTGAGGCATTAAAAACTATAAGTGATTTATATGAAGCTGAATTATCCATGCTTCCTTAGGGGCCTATACTGGACATTCTAAGTAGTCTCTATTAAACTTATTGTCTCAATCATTATTTCCAGGCCTGTGGTTTTCTATGAATCATTAATTTGTCCTTCATATAGATTATTATAAGATATTGTACTGTCCTCATGGTTATATTATAATGAAAAATAGTATCTTTTTTCATAAGGTTCATTTAAAAAGACAAAACATTTGATTCTTGTTTTAATATCTAGGCAGGCAAAAGCAGTATATTATCATGTATTTTTTTTTGTCTTCTATGTGCTGTATTCTGTTTGAATTTAAGTTTTGTTGAGATGCAGTTTCAGAGAAGAAAATCCAATTAAAAAATCTCTTTAGATGTGTACCTTCCAGGAGGAGGGAATAAATTTGAAGATCCTTGAATTACAACCACTCAATCTGGAATATCGGGTAAATATAAATATTGTCTATATGCTGAATAAACCATTCTCTGGTGAATAGTACCCAAAAGCCACCAGAAGATTCTTGGCCAGTGGCAGCAGTTAATGGTGACCACTGTCTTGTCTCTACCTCTGCACTTTCTGTAGGGAAAGAAAAGTGTATTTTAGTGGAAAACTATTCATCATCCATCCATAAAACACCCTTCTCCCTTAACTGATTCGGATTCAATGGGAGCTCCTCTATAATTCTGTAAATTGTAGATAACCTCTGCTGGCCCATTAGAAGTTAAATTAAATTCCCTCCCCATCCTGTGGAAAAGATAATTTTGCCTCCATTTGCACATTCATTTTAATTTCCTGATCTATAAATATGTCTTTTTTTTTGGATTCTCTATTAAATCACTTATAACATCTGCCTGGTTCCCCCACTGATCGACTTAAATACATTCTTTAAGACTTATTCATTCTGTATTTGTAGAAGAGTCATGATTTTACCCCTTTTTGTGAAAACTGTCTTTTATCACTTCTCTCTCGAGGGCAGGTGTTCTCAACTTCAGTACTATTGGCATTTGGGGCCATGTAATTCTTTGTCATGAGGGCCTGTCCAGTGCATTTTAGGATGCTTAGCAGCTTTCCTGCCCTCTACCCATGGAATCATGGAATGCCAGTAGTACCACCCAGAAACATCTGTAGACATTGCCAAAAGATCCAGTTGTAAATATTTAAAATTATCCCTGGCTAAGAACCCCTGCTCTAAATTAAAATATATATGCTAGGCCGGGCGCTGTGGCTCACGCCTGTAATCCTAGCTCTTGGGAGGCCGAGGCGGGCGGATTGCTCAAGGTCAGGAGTTCAAAACCAGCCTGAGCAAGAGCGAGACCCCGTCTCTACTATAAATAGAAAGAAATTAATTGGCCAACTGATATATATATAAAAAATTAGCCGGGCATGGTGGCGCATGCCTGTAGTCCCAGCTACTCAGGAGGCTGAGGCAGAAGGATCACTCAAGCCCAGGAGTTTGAGGTTGCTGTGAGCTAGGCTGACGCCACGGCACTCACTCTAGCCTGGACAACAAAGTGAGACTCTGTCTCAAAAAAAAAAAAAAAAAAAAAAAAATATATATATATGCTTTAATTTCCAACAAAAATTAATGTCCTCTTTATTCATTCAACTAATGCTTAATAAGTAACATGCGCGTGTGCATGTGTTACTTCCATGCCCTACAAATAAAAGCAAATTTGTATTTGGCTTTATTTAAAACTTTAAGAAACTTGGATCTAATTTTATTTAGTGTTATGGATATAGAGGATGTTTATGCAGATTCTTATTTACTTCTGGTCCTAAAAACATGCTTTGCACTTCAATAATTTTTTTCCCTTGTTTTTCCTGTTTTCTATTTTTTCCTCTCTCTCTCTCTTTTCCTTGATTTTTTAAATTTGTGAATTAAAAAAATGACCTTAGTTATAGCATAATAGCATGCTGTATATCTAGGAAATAAGTCAGTAAGAGACGTACAAGTGAAAATAGTCATCATCAATATTATCCTCTCTTATCCTTGATAGTTCCTAGAAGTTGGCCACTTAGGTAAATGCACACATGAAATGTTAAGTGAGAAACTATATGAGCATTTAGAATACATTTTGGCACATAGTACATAATATCGGTTAGATATCAATATGTAAGAAAATCCAAGGTACTGTGGTTTAATTTACTGGTGACAAAGCAAAACAAAGAATACAGTCATTTACATATAATCCATTGGAAACAAATACACCAGATAATACAATAAATTTTCTGAGATAAATAATAAAATAAATCAAGCTATCTCAAGAGAATATGTGAAAAAAAATCTTATAAGTAGAGGGACATGGTGATGACACTGTGGTAGATAATTTCCTCAAAATGACTCAATCACAGGTTTTGCAATGCTACTTCCATCAATAAAAAGCACAGGTCACTACTCCCTGGGCAACTCCATGAATACACTCCTGCCAGGGCAGCAGTAAAGGTAGTGCAACTATTAAGGCCTGCTCAGTCAGTGTGTATTTATTCAGTTTGTTCTGGATAATGTCCTAGGTGTTGAGGATTTAGAATTAAACTACATTATACATATACACAGAGAGAGAAAAGAGAGAGTTGGATGGATAGATATAAACTTATATCTCAAGAGCAAAGAAAGACAATAA
Source organism: Microcebus murinus (assembly GCF_040939455.1). NCBI lineage: Eukaryota > Metazoa > Chordata > Mammalia > Primates > Cheirogaleidae > Microcebus > Microcebus murinus. Next base: position 131,090,454 of record NC_134104.1, on the reverse strand, counting down.
ATTATGTTACGTCCCAATAAACTCATTGTAAGTTTATATCGTAAGTCAAAAATGCATTTAGGGGATTCAGTTGTCAAGACTGTGAATTGCGAAAGTCCTGACTCACGGGAATGGTTATTATGGGCTTGCTTTCCGGTTTCCTGCTGGGCAGTTATCTTGAGTTTCATTTCAAGAGTGATCGCCTTCCTTTTCTTCTCACCAGAAGCAGGAGACACAAATGGACATTATGTAGACTAGATGAGACATGAAAACACAAAATGCAATGTCCAAAAAGAGATGGCAACACAGTACACTATAGAGTAGCAGTTGTGCACCCCAGTGATCCCTGAAAGACAGTCATATTGCTAGCCTGGGGAAAGATCAAAATTCAAAGTACAGTTTCTGCTGAATGCTTATTGCTTTTACACCATCCTATAGTTGAAGTGTAAGTCAAACCAACATAAGCTGGGACCATCTGTATAGATGGATAATAAGATAATGCCAGCTACTGAAAAGTGCTAAGTTATACATCAGAGTAAAATGATTGAGCCTGACTGGGTGGTTTGATAGGAGAAAATAGGAAGGGCAGGGAGACCTCTCTGAGGTCAAGACATTTGGAAAAAGCTTAAATGATGAGGAGAAGTTAGGCGTGGGGGTGGGGGAAATATTTTAAGCCTAAAGAATAAGTACATAATTTTAAGGTTGGAATTAAGTTGTTGTGTCTTAGGAAATGTAAACCCTAGAGTGTGGCTTGGGCTGATTGAAAGGCATGGGGGAAAGTGACGATGGATTTGAAGACATAGTCTGGAGCCAGATGAAATGGGGACTTTAAAGCTATGGTGAGAAGTCTGGGTTTTGTTCCAAGGGTAATTTATTTTTCTCTATGCAGTAAGCTTTATTTTTTGTGTTATTTTGAATTTTCTTTTTATTTCAGGAAATTATGAGACTACAAACATTTTGGTTACATGTTATGACTTCGCCATATCCCAACCATGGTTTGAGATGTGCACTTCCCCCCCCCATAATGCTCACGACATCCATTAGTTGTGAGTTTACCCACCCCCAATCCCCCTACCCCCAAAGAATATTACTATTGCGTGGGCACATTAGTGTTGATCAGTCAGTGCCAATTTGATGGTGAGTACACGTGGTGCCTGTCCTTCCATTCTTGTGATACCTCACTTTGGAGGATGGGCTCAAGCTCTATCCAGGAAAATATAATGGGTGCTAGATCACTGTCGTTTTTTATAATTGAGTGGATTAACAAAATATGGTATATGTATACAATGGAATGAAAATATTTTGAAATTATTTGGGGGAAACCGTGAAAAGTTTGAGGGAAAATGTATGCATTGGAAAAAAATCTCTTTGAATAAAAAGAAATTCCTGTATAAAAAGATTATGTGGGAAATGAATCCAAATTAGTCTTCTCCAACATCTTTTCCTTCTGTTTCCTTTTCCTTTCCTTCCTCCCTTTCCTTCCCCCCTTTCTACTGCTTCCTCCTTTCCCTCCTATCAAGAAATCTGTTTTTACCATCTCATTATAGTAGCCCTAAGACAATGTCCAGTGTATTACTATGTGGGTTTCTAACACTGAATACCAAGCGTATGGATAAATGAATGAACAGATGACTAAATAGATAGATAGACAGTAGCATCTCTGGCTGAAAGCTTGGAGTGTCTCAGAAAAAATATTTTTGGGATGGAAGGACCATCAAAGAGCGGTGCATAGATAACACCAAGAGTGGAAGCTGTGAAGAGGTAGAACCAAGGAAGGATACATTTGGAGATTAACTGAGAAATGGTTCCCATGTGAACACGATAAGATATTTGTGTGATTCTGGTACTTCAAAGGGCATTTCAGGCTAGAGAAATAAAACAGAAAAATTATATAAGAAATGTAAATATATTTATTAAAGGTGCATACATTTTAAAATAATTAAAGTCAGGGTAAGATTCAATATACGTTATTTGAGAGGTATAACATATTACACAACTCTTATCAGTCAAAGCACAAGCAGTATAGGTTGCTACTGCAAATAATAGTACTGCAACTAATTGCAGTAATAACCAAAGGTTTCATGTAATATAGCTTTATATTAATATTCCTATATGCTTCCTTATAATACAGCAATAGAATGTTTAAAGTTTATTAACATACCTATTATAGGAAAGTACATGACATTGTCATTTACTCTACCTAATGATACAGTTGAAAATGAGGAACAGTTACTGTCTTTCAATTTAAATGTAAATGTATCCAACAGGGAGTAAGGTTACATAAACATTTTCAAGAAAAAGAAGAATTGAGAAAAAAATATTGGGTAGTAGATTTTAGCAGAGGAGGAATAAAATTAATGGGCTTCTTAATATCAGAATGAGGGCCAAAAATGTATATATAGCAGCCCTGTTGGATAGCTTTAATTTTTGGAACTTCTGATAAACTGTCCTTTTGTCCTTGGTTATACAAATCCGCTTAGGGAATTGAGGGCAATTATGGATACTTTTCACAAAGGGAATGGAGAAAGAGTAAGTGACCACCACAGTGTCTTATTTGAGCTGTGAGCTGGAAAAGAGCAGAATAATATGAGGCAGGAAATAATAATTAAATGTTGCTCCTCAAAGTGGGGCTCACACATCAGCAGCTTGCTACAGACTCAGACTCTCAGACCCCACCCTAAATCTTCTGCGCCAGAGTCTGCACTTTAACAAGGTGCCAAGATGATCCAAATACACATTAAAGTCTGAGAAGTGTTGCTACACACTACTAAAGAGCATTGGAAGAAGTTTCAAATGAATCATCAGTGTAGGATAAAATAGCTGATTATCAGATCTTCAGGAATCCATAAGAGGGGGAGCAAGCCAAGATTTACCACTTAATGTTCATTAGGGTTTGGGGTTAGCACTGAGATTTAGACAAGCAGCAGGATTAAATAATGTGGAAAGATGATTCTATAGCGTGGTGTTTGGAGGTCATATTAACTGTTCTGCACCTACAAGAAAAGGCTCAATTATATTTTATCTTTAGAGAGCTTGAAGAAGCTGAAAAAAATCATTTTCCTCACTTTATCATTTAATTCTAGTTGCACCCTTCAATATATGCCTTTTCTTGGGATATCTTTTATAGTTCAAATTGCCAGCATTCTCTCACCCATCACTCAAACTGTTCCTGACTTTCCATGACCTCTGGAAAGTTACTCCAAAGTCATCAGATAGCGTCTGAACTTCCTTGGCTGTATCCCAGCCCTGACATTGAATTCCTTACAAGATATGAATTTAACCTTGCCCTCAACATCCTGACTGCTCTAATTTCTAAGACATGTCTGTGTTAGCACCTCACTGTCTAATGGTGGCTCCTGCCTTTATTCTGTCAAATGTGTCCTCTTTAGAAAATTCTCCGGGGACTGTTTATCTTCGTGGTCTTTAGCCACCAGGGATGTCTATGTTAGTTGTTATATTCATAGATACGTTCAGCTATTTCTTCCCTCATTCATTTTACGTTTCCCAACTATGTGCTGGACAATGACTTAGTGCTGGGGATATAAGAATAAATATGCCTCAGGCACGCCCCTTGGGAATTCAGAATGATTTTATGCATACAGATTTCTTATAGACTGGCAGTGCATAAACTGCGTGTTCATTTGTTTATTTACTGATGACAGGAAGAAGCTGCAAAATATGTAAGGACATCTGTATTTTTTTTTCTCCTGACATGCCATGGTGTATGAAAATGAACTTTTATGATAACAGCTAATATTTATTTAGTTTGTGCTGTGTACTTTTTCTGAGTGAATTACCTGCATTAACTCATTTAATATTTACGACACTTTCATTTTCTCCTACCTCCCACCATTTTCCAGATGAGGAAAGTGAGAAAATAGGGTTAAGTAACTGGTATAGGGTTGTACAACAAGTAGAAGCACTTGGATTCAAATTGAGGCGGCGGCTCCAGAGCCCTTCATAAGATTCACTCTGATGGACACTGTCACCTATCACATACAGTACCTCTCCATATCTTTTTGATAGATGAAGGTGATACTTACTTTTTAAATATTCTAATATCACTTCCATTCTTATCTATACCAGAAGTCTTTGCACTATGGCCTATGCTGAATTTAGTTTGCAAATAAAATTTTGTTAGAACACAGCCATGCCCATTTGCCCCTGACTGCTTTTGGACTGCGACAGCATGAAGTGAGAAGTTGTGGCAGTGATTTTCTGACTTACAAAGCCTGAAACATTCTTCACATACAAAGTTTCCAGCCCCCCTTTTTAAAAAGTACAAAATTAATTCATAGCTTTTGTATAACATCAAAAAATTGAGCAGCAATACTTTCATACACTGAATATAACAGTTATTATATGCAAAACCTTATGGAAGAAAATAAAGACACTACATTTAATACAGTCATATAACTTTCAAATAATCTTCATAAATATTAGCAGGTAGATAATTCTTTCTTTGAAAATGAGTGGCTGGTTTGTGCCATTACTGTGTGTCCCTGATGATAGCATCAGAGTGACCCTGATGTTGGGTAGTTGGGGTTGCCATCCATGCAATAATTGCCATGCAATATTTTTTTTTATTGTTGCTTCATGTCCCAAAGATAAATAATTCATTTGTGTTAGCAATTATTTAGCACACCCTGAAACTGCAAAATAAGTTTACATAATAATTTGCCTCACGAAGTGTATATTTACATTGGAAATGGGGAGAAAGAATGTTTGCCTTCTTTCAGTTAATAGAATGTCATAACTGAAATAAAAATGAAATATTAACATGAGTTTTTTTTTACTTTAGGTGAGAACACATTCCATATTTATTCTGTTCCATCAATGCTTTTTATTGCCTTTTATTTTGATTCACATAAAATGAAAAGTGAGCATTGAGTATATTTTAATACTTCAATTACTCAGAGCTTGATTAATTTTTGATCATTTAGTGGTGAAATGAAATCAAAATAGAACATTTGATTGTATATGCATCATTCTAAACTAAGAGTGTGTTTAGAAAGTCAATTAATCATTTGCACAAAAGCTTTTTACATGCCAAATACATTTTTTTAAAACAAACCTTTTCAAAATAATAAAAAATCATAATTACTGTTACATATGCAAGTTATTCTTTACCTTCTATTTCTTGAAAGAAGAGTGAGTATCTAAATATGTAGTTTCTAAATCATGTTATTTGATGAGATGTAATGGAAAAAGTTTGGTTAGATATTAAGAGATTGGTTATTTTATATTATAACGAAGGAATCCATGGTTTTAAACATACAGACATTTTACTTAATTTGGTTTAGAGTCGATATGATATTTATCCTTCAAAGCTTAACTGTTTATTTAATCTGGATATATAGTAGCTATTTCTCAAATACTTTTTCCACATACATTTGATGCAAGTCCAACCCTTTTCAGATTCTTTCTTGAAGAAACCCCTGAGTTAGCTTAGTTCACTATAAGAGAAATCGATTATGTAAGTTGACCTTTTTATGTTTTACAGATTAAACTTCCAAAGAGAGTTGCCTAATCTCTTTGTGTTTTGCTTTAAATAATCCATGTAAACTCTGGATATTTGTAATATTATATCAAAGTACCAGGTACTGTATTTATTGCTGTTACATATTCATGGAAGGAAAGTTTGTTTCGTTTTGTTTTCCTTGGTTTTTGTGAGTGGGATGAAAAGGATGGTTGAGACTGCCTTTCCCAGAAAAGAGAATATGACTCTGCTTGGGTATCTATACATCATCATATATTCAGGAACTTACTCCCTAATAATATTTGAGCAGCCTTATCAAATAATGATAAAGTTGAAGGCAGTGGCCAAGAAGAGTACTGCTTTGGGACATGAAATATAAATATATAGCAAGTTGCCAGAACAAAAAATTTCCATTGCACACCCCCTATCTGTTGTACCTATTCAATTTAGCTTTTGACTGGCAAATTTTCCTGAGACTGGAGCTCTTAAATTGACCTGTCTACTTTCTAATTGTGCTTTCTCATGCTTCTCAGTTATCGTCCCAGGTATTGTTATTATTAGTTAGGAATACCTTAGCAATTCCTTCAAGCTAATGTAAGATGGCAATCGGCCAGCCAGTATATGTGAACAAGAGTTCTGATCCATACACCTCTTTCTACCTGCTGATTTTGGTTAAGCTCTGGTTCCAAAGGGCAAAAGAAGTTAATTTAGCTCCTACATTCTGATCAAGAGCACATTAAGAAGTATTGTGAGCCCAAGTGAAGATGAGTGTCTTGTTTTATTATTGTTCTCTGCAGTAGGCACCATTCTGGGGAAGAAAGATGATAAGCAGCTTGACTGTTGTGTTTTTCCAAACCCAGCTTCTCTTCCAAACAAGAGAGTCAGTGAAATTTATGAAGGACCAATGGACAGTGTGTTGTTTTTGTTTTTTCCAATTGTAGAACTATGATGATATAAAATGAGTTGAGGGAAAACTCAGCCATTTTTAAAAATTCCAGAGTTGTAGAAGTTATTCGAGTGACTCTAAGCTAGCTTGTTCATTTGCAGAAGGGAAAGTAGAGTCCAAGGTGGGCTGATCTCAAGACAGAGAAGATAGCGTATTATCATCAAAAGAAACAAGCACTGGAGTCATATAGAACTGGGTTTAGATCATAACTTAATTAACTTCAGATTAAACTTAATTAAACTTAATTAGTTATATGATGTCAAGGTAAGTGGCTTAACCTCTTTGTGATCCCGTTTTTCCACCTTCAAAAATGGTGCATACTACACACACACGCCTAAAATAAGGTGGTGAATGTATGTTAAAGCACTGAGTGGAGTACTTAGTGAATAGTAGGTGTTAGATCAACAGTAATTTCCTTTCTCTTAGAGACCCAAGAACGTTGATATTCAAGCCAGTCCTTTCTGATAGCTCCTTCCTTTCATATCCAAAATTCTGTCACTCAATGAATTTAGACTGCTGACTCACAGGCCGTGTGTCATAATCCTTCCCTTCCGTGACAAAAATTGATTTGATAGCGTGTGTAAGGTTGATGGCGACAAGGTCAATTGAGTTCTATTTGCTTTCCTCTCTAAGTAATCAACTTTGTTCCTCTGGTATGTGGAGACCTTAAAAGGCCTGGCGAGTTTTAAATGTTTCTGCTCTATAAATGTTTATAATTTAGATGCAAAGAGTTCATTTAACCTCATTTGCCAATAATGTTTCACAAAAAGATTTTGTAATTTCATAATGATAGCTTAAGTATCTTTATTCATTTTAAAATTATTATAGCATTAGAAACTGGCTTTTAAAAAAATTCTTAAATGTTCTTAGCTTAAATATTATCTCTTCAGAGAGGTCTTTGCAAATCATATTATCTGAGTAGGTCATCCTATAATTCTCTATCAAGATGACAATTTTTGTTTATCTTCTACAGCACTTACCACAATTTTCAATTACATTTTTAATGCTCGCTTGCTCCACAAGTTTGTAAATTCCTTGAGAATTGGGACTAAGTCTATTTTCTCATCATTCTATCCCAAGAACCTAGTTCTGATGATAGCCCATAGAAAATGTTCAATAAAATATTAAAATGGAAAAAAATTGCAGAATGGAAAAAAAAAGTCCATTATTTGAGGAATTTAGAGCAGAAGAAAAAAGAGAAGAATCCAGAGTATCAGAAAATCCTTAGGCTCCTACTGAACTTGGATTGGAAGGCTATTTGGTTTGAAGTAGCTCAACATAATTATTTAAATCCTTTTATACTGAGATGGAGAGTAGAATTTTAGGTACCTTAACATTCATTTTTGATAACTTTTTATTTTGATAATGAAACATTTGTATTGCAGTGTATTTCATTCCTGGGTGTACCTGTATTCATTCAGTCATTTAACATGTACTCATCAAGCATCTGTGTACCAAGCACTGCACCGACAGGGCTCTTTCTCCTGCAGACTATAGAATGCAATGGGGAGACCCATATTAACCAAGTGAATATACACATGAATGTATCACCATATCTGGTGATACATATATAATGAAAAAAGCAAGTGAAAATGTCAATTTAAAATGTTGGGAGAAGAGTCTCACAGAGGCTCTTTCTAAGGAAGAAATTTTAGCATCTCCAGTCCTACCATGTTATATCCAAGTAGCCACTCTGCTCTGACACATGCGTTATTTGGTTCAGATCTCTAGTCCTTGCCATATGGCTACTGACTAAACCTTTGCCCTTGTAGGGCTCACAGTTTTGTAACACACTGTCTTTGCCCTATTAAGCATTAACTTATCCCAGTGGTATTGGTGTCCTGCCCTAAGACTCATCCCTCTTGACCAGGACCCTGCCAATTTCCTTGCTCTTGCTGACGTTTTATTCAAAGGAGAAGCACATTGTTCCCGTGCTTAAGTAACTGCTGGCTAGTTTTATGTTCTGGATTAATTGATGAAAACTTTCATTGTATTACCAGCAACACTTTGTCACACACTTCCTGGATTTCTGCCAGGACATATCCCAAATTTATCTTATAATATGCCATGGATTTGGGATCATAGATTCTTTCAGTCTTTTCCCCTTCTAGTCTCTCTTCTCTTCTTCTATGCCCTCTGGGTATTAAATGTATGCATTCACCTTGCTTATGGCTGGGCAATTATGACAGTTGGACAAGAAGCAAGGAAAGTAATGTCTCACTAGGAATATTTCTTCTCTAATTTTTAACCTTTTAGAGCAGAGTTTCTCATACTTAACACTGTTGGCATTTTATGTCAGGTTGTTGTAAGGGGCTATCCTGTGCATGGTAGGATATTTTGGTAGTACCCCTGGCAATACCCACTAGATGCCAGTAGTATCCATCCCCCAGTTGTCACAATTGAAAATGTGTTCACACATTGCCAGATGTCCCCTGGGGTCAAAACTCCCTCTGGTTGAGAACCACTGCTTTCAAATAACTGAGGCACTTCTCCTTCACTCATTTATTCATTCTTTCACTCATTCATCAAATGTTTATTGAGCACCTACTTGATGTCAGAAGTTGTTTGAGGCATTGGGATTACAAATGTAATAATTACAGACAAAATCTTTGCCCTTGTAGAGCTCACGTTTTTTTATAGAGGGAAAGTGTAATAAATTAAAAAATGTGTACTATCAGTTCATGAAATGCACGGTGCATTAAAGGAAAGAAAGGAAGGAGGCAGAGCACTATTTTAGATAGAATAGTCAAAGAAGGTCTCTCTGAGGAGACAACTTTTGAGCAAAGACATAAAGGAAGAAAAGTTGAGGGTTTTTTGAAGATCTTAGAGAAAATCATCACAGATAGAAGGAAGCAGAAAATGGAAAGTCCCTGAGTGGGAACAAGCTTGGGGTTGAGAAACAGCAGCATGGCCAGTCTTGCTAGAGTGGAGTGAAGAACGACTAGGTCAAGTAATAGATCCCAGGTGTGATGTAGATGGGTATAGTGGAGGGCTTTGAGCTGGGCAGTAACAGGATCTGAGTTTTAATCTGGATGGTACATTCTGACTCCTCTGGACAGAATTGACAATAGCAGGGAAGCCAAGAAGGGAACTGAAGAGACCCTTTGGAAGATAACTACAAAACAATAAGTGAGAGATGGTGGCTGGAACTAGAGCAATGATACTGGAATAGTGAGATGTTGATAGATTAAGAGATATCCTTTGAAGACAGGCCTTGCTATACCTACTCAAGAATTGGATGTTGGTATATTATCCTGGATTGAGTCTAAGCCCATTATCCAAAGTGAGGTGACACAGATCAGAAAAATGGGCTCCACATGTACTCGCTGTCACATTGGTACTGACCGATTATCAATATGGTGCTCAAAGGGTGGTGGTGTTCACCAGAGATTCAGGGGGTGGGGGGATAGACCCACATCTGAGGGATGTGGCGAACAGTGTGGAGGGGAAGGGCATACCTCTAACCTTTGCTAGGTAAAGGCAAAGTTATAAAATCTAACGAAAATATTAAAAAAATAACATTTATCTGGTGTCGGGCATGTGGGGGAGGGGATGGGTATATATATATATATATATATATATATATATATATATAAAATAAGTGCAATGTGCATTGTCAAGGGGATGGACATGCTTGAAGCTCTGATTTGAGGGGGGAGGTAAGGCAATAGCAATGTATGTAACCTTAACATTTGTACCCCCATATTATGCTGAAATAAAAATTTAAAAAATAAAATAAAAATAATAAACCCTGAAAAAAAAAAAAGACACATGAAGAGGGGATGGAAAGCACCACAGGGCTAGAAGCACAGGGAGCCACTGCCACCAATAGGCCTCAGGGGAAAGAAGGGGTGTGAGTTTCAGAAACTCAGAGCCCCTATTGCTGTAGAAGAGGGCAACAGATGTGCACTGTGGCCTTTGGTAGAGAGACACAGCCAACAAGAGGCCACAAGGCAAAGCACATGAAGATTTCCACCTCGCTTTTCTCACCTTCTGGCTAATGCCATCCCACCACCCTCCTCCATTGGCTCAGTCCAGGCAGAAAACAGGGGAGGAGGCCCATGGACACAGACTATAAATTCCAATTTCCTGAGTACAGAGCAGAGTAAGCACAGGTAGAGAGTGCACAGGTAGAGAGGGGAGAATCCAACACACTCATTGACACTACATTTTTTTTGTAATCTCCTAGCTCCTAGAACATCCTTGCTCAGACATCCTAGTCTTCTATTCAACCACCGTATTCAATGCATTCGGTGCTAAAATCATGTTTTGACTTATTTTTCTGATATTATATTTTCCATCCTGGTATTTAACTATGATGTTACAGTTTCTCCGGTTGGTTCTCTCTTTCCTCCAACTACTTACGTAGACCTTGAGATCTGGTCTTACCCTTTTACTGTTCTTTGCTGTTGGAGGGATATAGATGGGTAGAAAGGTAGGTAAGTGGATATATAGATAAATAGGTAATTCTGGGTGAAACACTATGGCTGACATAATTTCAGTTCATTTCTTGTACATGTTAGTCAAATAATTATCCCCATTTAAATAATATTAGAATGGCACTTTAAATTTTTTAACTTTCTGAAGAATTCCATGATAAATATGTTTTAATGTAATTTTGGAATAATAGTATAATAGCTAGATTTATTAAGTTTATTGCTTTATTAAAGTTATTTATATACAGTAATTGTTAAAAGCACATATCCTCAGAATTAGAAATCTGGATATAATTTTGAGTTTGATAAATAGTTGTAGGAATATCACATTTGATGTTTAAATTAAGACCATCACCAAAAATTTATAGTTGAATTAACATTTCTATATAAGGTAAAATGAAAAGATATTTATTATGTTTCGTAAAAAACCTCCTTTTGGGGAACAGATTTATATTCATTTTACTAGGAAAATCATTTTCAGTATTGAATAGATATTCTAAAATATCTATCAAATTCATACCCTTTTTATTATAAGAGATTACCAAATGATTTGCAACCTATCAAAATCCATCCTAATGTAATTTTCATTTATTGGATGCAATATTCACAATTTTTAATTATAATTTCATTTTTTCTTGTACAGAAAGCCAGAATGAAATGCGTTTGAATAACTTGCTACCTAGAGTAGAACTCATTGAAAATAACCTCAGTAATTTTGGTTTTACATTGTTACTAGTACATGCTATGTACATATCTCTTGTACACATTGTTTCTGTTTTCTTTATGATCTTTTTCATCTCATAACAACTCTTCTCTCTTTTATGTAGATTTTGAGGTCCTTGAAAGTAGGGCTGTATGAGGTTGATGGTTGAGAGGGGGAAATTATTTTCATAATTAAACTGAGATTTTTATTTGCTTTTTCACTACATTGGCACTTGCACTGATAGTGGACAAACCACTGGTGGGTAAAGCTGATGCCTTAGTACAATGCAAGGCAGTGGTACCAACTGTAACGGCGTCAGTGTGTTCTTCACCATCCCATGCTCACAGGGTATTTTTAAAATTATTTTTCAAACTGGTTTTATTTTTTCCTATGAAGCAGTACAAATTATTTCATTTAAATCTCAAAACTTGAGTACACGTCTTTTCAATATTCTAATGACAAAATGAAAAGTATGCATAGAGCACTTCATTTTCATACCAAAGTATGACAGCTATCTCGAGTAAGGATTGTTTGACTTATAGGCTAAAATAGCACCATTTTATCATGAAATGTCAATTATACTTGAAAGACCATCTGACAGACTATGGTTATGCATACACTGATATTTGGCAGAATCAAGCAAGCTTATCATCTCAGGAAAAATAACTCTCAGTATTTGCTGTGAATGATAAAATTCAAACATTTACGTGAAAGTTTGAATTTTGGAGAACTTGCATGTGGCATTATAGGTTAGACAACTTCCCAATTCTTAATGACTTTTCTGGTGAGCTCAGTGGTGATATTAGCAAATGAGGTTTTATATATTTCATATATATATATATATGTAAAATATAAATACGTGTGTCTGTGTGGCGGGTGTGTCTGTCCAGAAAGTATCAAGCCATCGTTAATATAATGAGAACAGTTTGTGTAACATGGATGTAATCTGGCAGCCAAGGAGAGTGGACTGGAACTCACATGTATGAACAATGACGGCTTCACTGTACTAGTTAGTCGGGCGCTAGATGCCGTTGAGTGACCATGTGTACTATGTGGCTGTCACACTTGAAATGACTGAGTAGAGCAACAGATCTGCATCAGATTTTGTGTTAAGCTTGAATATTTCTCTGCAGAAACTATCTGGGGAATGCAGAAGGCTTTCGGGGACGATGCAGTTAGCATAGCCCAAATGAAAAGTGTGGCACAAACACTTCAAAGATGATCGAGATTCTGTTGTTGAAAGTGATCCACGTTCTGGAATGCCTACAACAAGCAGAACACCTGAGAATGTTGAACATGTATGGGCTAGGTTAAGAGACGCTGGGAGAACTGTGGTGAGGTCCCAAGGGGCCTACTTTGAAGGGGACTGAGGTGTCATTATCCTATGTACAATGTTTCCTGCATCTTGTATCTTCTTTAATAAATATCTCTATTTTTCATAGTACATGGCTGGATGCTTCCTGGACAGACATAATATATATATATATATATGTATAGATGTGTGTGTGTGTATGTGTGTGTATATATATATCAAAATTTGGAAAATCAATATAACTCAGTGAACTAGTATTTTCCAAATGAGCAATGCATGATTTTGTAAGTTCATGCAAAAGGTTTACTCAAAGTGAAACATAGACCAATTTAACATAATTCATTTATGATTTCTGAATCCACATGACAACTAAACTTTACAAAACTACCACATGTCAAGTTTTGTTGTAGTAATCAAATAGAGATATCCATAATTACCTGATAAAGGATTTCAAAGGCCCCTTTATCTAACACATGCCTTCAGGAGATTAGCTTTTCTCTGTGTACTTCAAGCACAGCAAATATTACAATAGATTGAATATTAAAACAAAGAGTTATGCACAATTGGAAAACAATGCCATTCTTTCTGCCTAATTTCTTTTTGTTTTGGGAAATATAGATTTTTTTTATAAAACATGTTTATTTTAACATGCAATGAGTTTATAATTATTTAATGAATTAACATTTAAACAATGTATCTCAGTTTTCATTTCTAATATGGCAAATAACAACAGACATAACCCATATATATAAAATCTGTTTGGAGTTTTCAATAACTTTTAAGAGTATAAAAGGCTCATGAGACTAAAAAAGTTTGACAACTTCTGCAGTAGGTCAAATCCATTTTTAGATTCTTTTGGGGGAAAAAATTGCAAGTTCTGCTACGCAGGGAAGACTTTTCTTGTCATTCTTTAAAAGGAATGATACACTTGGTTCCAAAAGCAAAGTATTTTTTATGACACATACACAGAGTATATTTCAGTCTCTTCCAAAATAGTAACAAATATACTTGTTTCACAGTTTACTTTTAAACTAACCTTTATTTAAATATTTGCAAATTCTACCTTGAGAAAATTGTGCACTATTTTTTTTCACTTATTCTGCTTATTTGAATATTGCATAAATATGGCTGTGTGGATAATTTCTTTTTTTTCTGTCCTCCTCCCTTTTTTAGAACACATGCTACCACTAACATTTAAAGCTTGTTCATAGTAATAGACCCCAATCTTTGCAAAACAAATTATTCCAATTAACTTTTTGGGGCAAAGTTTCTCCTAAACAAACTAAAAGTGTAGTCTCCTTTGTTTACAAAGAACAAACCTATCCCCCCACTCCCAAATTGCAAACTCATCAGCTTATTCAACATCCCATTGTACCTTTCTAAGAAACATTTAACTCTGGGTCTCTCTAGATAACAACTCTCCTGCATGAGACATAATTATTTTACTATTAAATATTGCTGTATAACCTAAGCTTATTAAGAATATAAAATATAAGATATTTTGTAGCATTGTTCAACTAATTTTTCTTTTGTAAACATCACTAGAAAACCAATTGGTACCAAAGTGAGTGATCTTGAGGTAGTCTCCAGGAATTTTTTATTTTTACAGTATTTGAATCACAATACCTGATAGGATTCAGAGTTAATGTAACCACAGCTCTAGGCTTCACTTCTTTGGAATTGGGAAAGTGGTAGTATGAGTTCAAAGGATGAAGGTTTAAAAGCAGTTTTGGAGGGAGGATGGACAGGATATTATGTTCACATCCTTGGCTTAGATACTGGGCAGAGTAGAGTGTTCGTCACAATTTTTATTTGTCCCCAACAGGGATTAGCCTTTTAAGATGTATAGACTGCAAATAGAAGAGAACCACAGGTGAAATCCTGGAGAAAACCTATATTTATTATAAAATGAGAGCATAATAGAAGGATGCAGAGTAAAGGCAGAAGAAAAGAAATTTCTAGAAAGATAGAAGAGGAAATGATACAGTTGCATTTATGGGACAAGAAAGTTTCAAGAAGCAAATGGGCAATTGTACAAAATATAGAGAGGTCTTGTAGGATTATGAAAATTTTGGTACCATTATAGCATTCCTAAAAGTGGTAATGATTGGTGGTGGATTCTTTAAGAAATGAAAAGGAATGGGATAAGTTCACACTTTGAGCGTAGAATTGCACAATCTTGTTAAAGGACAGTAGGCTTGAATACAAATACAGGCTGACGGTAAAGAGGTTGAAAATACAGAAACAGATTTTTCTGTGGTAGGGCTAAGAAACCTATATACAGTCATTTGAAAATTGCTTTGGAAAACTAGAAAGCCTTCCAAAGTCCTGGTGTTCAGCTACGTGTGCCTTCTCTGTGGTTTTGAAACACATCACCATTTTTACCTCTTTGGGGACTTTCTTCCTCCTTATGACCGACAAACATCTAGTTACATATGAGGTTTAAAGTTATGGATAAGTTTTTATCAAAAGTCTTCCTTGACCTAAAAATATTTTTTATCTTTATGAACTAATTCTTTAATTTTGCAGGATTACAAAATGGGTCATTATATACATGTGTTAATTCATCTCCATGAATAAAATGTGAACTCCATGAAAGCAGGAATGTGTTTGGTTCAACACAGCACATCCAAGTCTGGTGATAGCTATTGGCATATGAAAGGCAGTCATTAATATATTAGTGGAATGAATAAGTATATAATAAAGATGGCCCCTGAAAATTTTGGTTATAGTAACATATTCTTAAAAGGCAATGGATTAACCACTTGTTAAGACGACAACTGCTATAATACAAACAAGAGCATTGACAGCAAAACATTGATTTATCACAATCTTATTTGTAAACAGAATGAAATTAGGTACCTCATGACTTATACATACATAGATTCCAAATCTAAGAAAATGTAGAAATTTATAGTCAAATTGGGAAAAACCAATCTGAAGTAACTCTGTAGGCAGGAATTTTTTAAAAAAAGATTAAGTAGACTCCATTCTAAAAGATTAATCTTTATATGTGATGATAATCAAAAGCCTTCTTCCACATCTTTGCAATTTTGAGTTATGCTGCTATAAACATTCGAGTGCAGATGTATTTTTTATAGAGTGCGGTTTTTCCTTTGGGTAAATACCCAGTAGTAGGGATCAAATAGTAGCTCTGCTTTTAGTTCTTCGAGTTATCTCCATATTACATTCCATAGACATGGTACTAATTTGCAGTCCCACCAGCAGTGTATGAGTGTTTCTATCTCCGCGTCTACACCAACATTTGTTGTTTTGGGACTTTTTGGTAAAAGCCATTCTCACTGGAGTTAAGTGATGTCTCATTGTGGTTTTGATTTGCATTTCCCTGATGATTAGACATGTTGAGCATTTTCAGATATGTTTGTTGGCCATTAGTCTATCTCCTTTTGAAAAGTTTCTGCTCATGCCCTTTATCCATTTTGTAATAGGGATGTTTGATTTTTTTTCTTGATGATTTGCCTGAGTTCTTTATAGATTCTAGTCATCAGCACTTTGTCAGATGTATAGCATGCAAATATTTTCTCTCATTCTGTAGGTTATCTGTTTACTCTAATGATTGTTTCCTTGGCTGTGCAAAAGCTTTTTAATTTGGTCAGGTTCCATTTATTTATCTTTGTAGTTACTGTGATTGCTTTTAGGATCTCCTTCATAAATTCTTTGCCTAGGCTAATATCTCTAGTTTTTCCAACATTTTCTTCTAGAATTCTTATGGTTTCATTGTAAGTTGATTTTTGTGAGAGGTGAGAGGTGCTGATCTTGTTTCAGTCTTCTACATGTGGTGATCCAATTTTCCTAGCAGCATTTATTAAGTAGGGATTCTTTTCCCCACTGCATGTTTTTCTCTGTTTTGTCAAAGATCAGATGGCTTTATGAGGATGGTTTTATATTTGGGATTTCAGTCCTGTTCCATTGGTCTATATATCTGTTCTTGTGCCAGTACCATGCTATTTTTGGTTACTATAACTTTGTAGTTTAGCCTGAAGTCTGGTAAATTGATGCTTTCAATTCATGACTGCAAAGATACGGAAACAACCCAAGTGCCCATTAATGCATGAGTGGATTAATAAAATGTGATATGGTACACCATGGAGTACTACTCAGCTATCAAAAATGGGAAACTAATATCTCTTGCATTATCCTGGATGGAGCTGGAGCCTATTCTGCTAAATGAAGTATCACAAGAATGGAAAAACAAGCACCACATTTACTCACCATATAATTGGCACTAATTGATCAACACTTGTGTGCACATATGAAACTAACATTCATCGGGGATTGGGCAGGTAAGTAGGAGAGGAGTGTTAGGGTAAATTCACACCTAAGGGGTGTGGCACGTGCTGTCTGGAGGATGGGCACACTTGTAGCTTTGACTTGGCAGTGCTAAGGCAATTTATGTGACCAAAGTGTTTGTATCCACATAATATCCTCAAATTAAAAAAAAAAAAAGAATATCACCACTACCAACAATAAAAAAGGATGATGACCTAGCCTCATGCAAATATATATTTGAGAAAAGATCTATTTTTAAGCATTCAGATAATTGTGGGTTTTCTTTAATACTACACCGAAACTCTGAAAGTGCTAGTTTCTTAAATTAGTTACAATGGAATTTTACATATAAATAAATTTGTGAAATTAATAGTCATTGATCTGCCTTGCACAATAAATACATCTTTTCCCCTTAAGAGCCTTCCTCATTAGCAAAGTTAAAATATGAATGGGGAAACCTTTCTTAATGACATTACTGCTCTTTAGATCAATAACAAACAAACAAAAAACGAAAAGAAAACATGATTCCCAGCTGAGTTAAGGATTTGAAATTTAAACCCTCAAGAGAAAATGAGAATGAATTATCAAACTATTAATAAGCGTGCATATAAAATTTTACTACTTCTCAAAGATATGCATATTTAAATGGATAATGAAATACCAGATTTTCTTTGTAAGATGGGCATTTTAAAAAATGTGATATTATGGTATTTTTAAAGACTAATGAATAGACATGGAGGTGTAAGCCTCCACCATTTAGGTAGATAATTAGCAACATGCATCAAAAACCTTCAAAAAGGCTGGGCATGGTGTCTCACGCCTATAATCCTAGCACTCTGGGAGGCCAAGGCCGTCGGATTGCTCGAGGTCAGGAGTTCAAAACCAGCCTGAGCAAGACCCTGTCTCTAATAAAAATAGAAAGAAACTAATTGGCCAACTAAAAATATATATATATATATACAAAAATTAGCCAGGCATAGTGGCGCATGCCTGTAGTCCCAGCTACTCAGGAGGCTGAGGCAGGAGGATGGCTTGAGCCCAGGATATTGAGGTTGCTGTGAGCGAGGCTGATGCCACAGCACTCACTCTAGCCTGGGCAACAAAGTGAGACTCCATCTCAAAAACAAACAAACAAACAAAACCTTCAAAAAGCCATTGACAAAACAATATAACCATTAAGTTTTCTTAAGCAAATAATTGAAAAGTTTACAGAGAAATATATCCAATAAAATTTATCTAGATTTGTTACAAATAGAAAAGTAGAGAAACACCCAAATGTTAAATATATGTCTATTTATTTATGTCTATATTAAATAGAGGAGAAAATATAGTTTAAAACATTATTTTATGGCCCAATTTTTTATGGAAAATATATGATTATAGAATCAGTGTTAGCATTAATTTTCCTCAAGGTGTTGATGATTACAAAGGTGTTGCTTTTTTTTGCTTATCAGTATTTTTCAAAGTTTATGCAATGTAGTATTCTCCCCCTTATCCATGGTTTCACTTTCTACAGTTTCAGCTACCATGGTCAACTGTGTTCCAGCAGTATTAAATGGAAAATTTCATAAATAACCGATTCCTAGGTTTTAAATTGCACATCATCCTGAGTAGTGCACCGTCCCACTAGGTCCTGCCCAAGACATGAACCATCTGTCTGCACAGTGGATCTGGACCGTGCAAGCTATCTGCCCATTAGTCACTTATCAGTCATCGTGGTCATCAGGTCAACTGTCATGGTATTGTAATGCTTGTGTTCAAGTAATCCTTATTTTACTTAATAATGGCCCCAAAGCTTAAGAGTAGTGGTGCTGGCACATTCTTATAATTGTTCTGTTTTATTATTGTTGTTCGTCTTTCACTGTGCCTAATTTATAAATTAGACTTTATCAAAAGTGTGTATGTATAAGGAACAAAAAACAGTATGTTTAGGGTTTGGTACTGGCAGTCTGCAGTTTCAGGCATCCACTGTAGGGTCTTGGAGCATAATCTCTGAAGATAAGAGGAGACTACTGTAAATGAAATCTACTTGTGTATTTAAGAAGGAATGAAATGTATAAATAAATGGAACATGAACAACATTATTACAAACACACAGAAGATAATTGCTGGATCAAAAATAATTTGCAGATGAAATACCTCTGATAGTGAATGTCATATTCTTCTTCAGGAGGATTCTGTAACTCGAAAGGACAACCAGTATGTATGTACTCTGCTTACATTGAGAAATGAAATTAAATATATACATATGTGTCAGTTGAATAAACAAATTACTGCTTTAATTTTATAATTATGATTACCAGTAAAACTCAAAAGTTTTCAAATATGTATTGCTCATTTTCATTTCTTCTCTTATAATTTGTTTATGCATGTCTCTTCTTCCATTTCTTTCTACAGGAGAATTTCCCTCTCTCTCTCTTTAATGGAAGTTGTAAACATTAAGGTCATTAATGCTTTGTAGCTTATATAAGTAGCAAAAATTTTTCTCAGTTAATTATGTGCTTTTTAATTTGTTTTTAAGATACCAAAGAGAAATAGCTTTTATATAGTCTTAGCTATCAAAATTCCTATCATTTCTTACTTAAAAGGATTTTTTTTAAATTTAGTATGTTGGGTGGAGTGGAATCTAATGTTATTTTATTTTTCCTAGTAGTTAACCCAGCACATAATGTTTTACTTTACTAAAGACTTGAAATGCTTTTCTTATTATCTTTTTGTTTGTTTCTGGGTTTTTATTTCTTGTTCTAGGAATATTTGACTGTTTTGTGCCAATGCTACACAGCTTCAATTTTCTAATGTGCTCACTCTTGCAGTATTTTCTTGGTTATTCTTATCTAATTGTTCTTGTAGATCAAGCATGAAATCACTGACAAAAAAAAACACCATGCTAACTTCATTTGAGGTTTCAAATTAAATTGCGTTAACCCTACAAAAATTTAATGACAGACATTTGTAATCTTGTCATTGGTGAGTCTTCCCATATCATGAGAAAGTAATTTGTCTTACCATTAGGTAAATTTTTACTTGTCACCTTCAACATTATAAAAAGAAAAACTATTATAATTGTATCGCTTGAAAACTCTCTAATCTTTATAACTGAAGATGCAGCTAATAAGAAAAATACTTTTATGATTTACAATTACTAAGATGTTAAAGTTGAAGTCTGATTCAAAACCTGTGAACTGCTCAACTTAATGAGTTTTCTCCTAAGTTCCTGTCTTTTTCTAATTGCTCTCTTGATTACAACTAACCTTATGGTTTCAATTACAATCTCTTTTGTAGTTTTTAGATCAGTATCTTAGTCCTTCCCATCCTACCAACAAGATCCAGCCATATATTTACAACCTTCTGGAAAGATTTCCCTAATTGCCTCTAAGACTTAATATTTTTCTATCTTCAAGTGTGATTTTTTTTGGTGTGTCCTCTTTATCTAAGTTATTATAATCACACTCTTGCCATTTCCCCAAGGTTGAAAAGCAGGATTTGTCTAAAATACCTCCTTCTTCCTCATTTTCTAACATCTATCAGATATCAAATCCCTCTGGTCTTCTATTCAGGTTCACACAGTGCAACCGTAATCATCTCTGTGACAATGGATTTCATTGTGTCATGCTGGGGCTTAAAACAATCATTGTCACTTCGTAATGCCTATAGGATAAAAAATAAACCCTTCTGCCTGGAGTAAGAGACATTTTTACAATCTTGGCCAATGTACCTCTTGATTTTCATTTCCGTCTTCTCAACTCAGACATATGCCTGCACTTTAACCACACTAACTTTATTAAACTTATTCAATCATGCCTCATATTTCAGTGCCTATGCATAAATGTTATGTCGTTTTCCTGCCATGCTATTCTCCATTCCTTCCGTTTGATGCACATGAATCATCCTTCAATAGCCAATACCAGCTTCTCTGTTGCTCTGTACATGCAGCCTTCCTCAGCTACCCAGACAGCATTAATTAAATGAGATAATATATGTTAAGTACTTAGCACAGTGCTCACCACCTAAGAATCACTAAATAATTAGTAATTTTCTTTAATAGTAGTAGTTGTTTTGTCTGTGCTCCCAGGGATGCTGTTTGCACCTTTATCATACCACTTACTTTGTAATATAATGATACGCTTAAACAAACCTCACTTTAAGACTATAATTTGTAAGAAGGCAGGATCTGCATTTAAACATCTTTCTGTTGAGCTTATTTTCCCAAAGCACAATGGCTACTTATGTTTCTGGCTAAATAAAAGACATCAAGTGATTTTTGAATTGGGGAAAAAGGTAATATATTAGTATAAAATCTAAAGACCAGCAACACTACCCCTGATTTTCTTTCGAAAGAACTGGCTAAGACATGTGTTAAGAAAGCATGCAATTGTGTAAAGTTTGCTAAATCTTGCCTTTGAAATACTGAGGCAAATGATATATCACAGTCTAGAGTTTACATCCAAAGGGAGGAAAACAAAAAGTCTTTAGTTTTGGAAATGTGTCTCCCTCCCTCTCTTCCTTTGCTGAGTTCCTTATTCTTATTTTATTGATTTGAATTAGGTTGCACTTCAACTGCCATTTTTAAATAACATTTATTGAATATTTCATATGTGCCAGGTATTAAGCTGAGCACTTTACAAGCATTATCCATTCAGTCTTGATCACAGTCCTATGAGGTAAGTCTCACAAACCCTATTTTACAAAGGAGGAAATTGAACTTTAAAGAGGCTGTGTGAATGTCCCGGGTCCATATAACATCTAAGTGACGCAAATGGAACTAAAAATAGTGTCTCTCAGATCCCAAGCTCAAACTCTGAACTATTGTGCTGTATCACTTTCTTGTGTGTAGAAATAGGCCTAAGGCCGTGGTTCTCCATGGAGATAAGAGTGGGGGTGATTTTTCCCTCCTCCAGTTAAGGGGTCATCTGGCAGTCAGACATTTTTGTAACTCACAGCAGGGGAGGGAAATGCTGCTGCCATCTAATGGGTAGAAGCCAGGGCTGCTGGCCTAGGGCAGAGCCCAGCTCAGCCTCCCACAGCAGAGAATGATCTGGTCCAAAATGTCAATAGTGCTGAAGTTGAGAAACCTCAGTCTAAGATAAAGGCAAAGAAACTTCTAAAATTGTGGGCAGTTGTTTGGTAGATTTTCAAACAAAGAAATGAGTGGGGGACGGTGTTGGAGAAAGCACCGCACACACCCAAGCCTTGGTACTTGCTGTGTGTTTGTTTATTATGGAAGACAACAATTACCATGGAAATGCTGATGGTGAAGTACTTATTGAAACAAGAAAACTTCATCTTAAATTGTTCAGGGGGGAGGTTGTGGTGGACACCCATATAAAGATATCAGTTACCCACTCATAGGAATATTACTTTTCACATATCTACTTTAAAATATCAGGTTCTTAGGGCTTATTCATTTCTGTCTTGATTATTTTAGCAAATGGATATTAGCTAAATTTTTTAACTTTGTTGTGGCATTTTTTCCAAACCTACCTTAATATTGAAATTGCAAGTGGCTCAGTAGCTCAGTGTAGCTTTCAGGCTTGATGTTTTTATTTTGCTGATGCAAGAGTGATTCTTGGTGTTTGCCCTGATTCCGAGCTGCATGCATGGAAGATTGTTAGATAGGCAGATGGGTGTGGAAACTCATTTTTCTGAAGCACTTGGTAGATTCTCAAGTCTTAATTAGTAAAATTTTTGAGAGGTTTTTGGCCTCCATGGATTAAGGTTTTCATGGCAAGAAGGGTTTAGTTTTAAAACCACTGAGGTACTCACAGGTTCACCCTAGAACTCTCCAATGCCAACACATTTTGCCCCTTGCTCATTTGGTGCTGCTGTGTAATGCAGTGTTTAAATGTTTTGCAGCCAGGGCTGGCTTCGTGCCTGTATAGTTCCACAGGGGGGTCTGTATGTAGAAGAACCGCATGTTTTGTTTAACGGTTTTCTCTCATTATATTGTAATTCTTAACTTTTGAACTAGTGGCCCACATTTTCATTTTTCACCAAGTCCCCAAACTACATAGTTTATCTGCGGCTTAACCCACTGTCAGGTTGAGGATGTGGAGCGTCAGGGGTAATATTCCAATATACTCCTTATGCGTCAGTTAAGGCAAAGTCATTGCATTCTAAATAAATGGCATTTTTTTTCCAATAAAAGAAGGGTAGCCTAGGGATGGTGAAAACCAGAAATACACCTGTCTAAAAAAATTCATCATAGCACTCACTGTTTGTTAAAATCTAAATTGATGAATCTATTATATTTAAGCATCCCTATCAAAGTTGGAATAAACAAATAAAAGGCTTTTTGCATATTTAAAAAGACATGGAGAGCTTCTTGGAGAAGGAAAAAGCTGACGTGGCATACATATCCATCCACCACTTGTTTCAGGTGGACTCTTGTGGACCTAAGTGTAACTAGAGGAAACACAGTTTTAGCTTCCAACAGTTAGAAGTTGAATCTCAGCCTAATTTCTTATAATATACATTGGTACATTTCTTAGAGCTTGGAAAAGGTTTGTCAAAAACTATTGCTGCTGCTGCTCTTCAGTTATTTATGGCTTTACCTATGGTATATCAGTCTCCATCCTTAGAAATTTCCAGCATAACAAATCAACCTATCTGAACTTATCCCTACCTAAAGAGTAAAGTGGGGCAGGATATGCACTGTACTGTTCTATTTACATAAATTTTAAAAATAATATTTCATATTAATAGATTTCCTAAGTACAGATCAGAATTATGAAAAAAGGAATGCTCAGAGGTTGTAAAATGTTAGCTGAATGCTTTGGAGATCTTGTTATCGAGTATATGATACTTTTGAGTTTCTGACCAGCCATGTAATGAAAGTATCTCCCTGTATGTAGTGCTTACTACGAACAAGACATAATAGTGCCTACTTTACATTTATTAGGCAGTTGCTAATATGGTTGGAAGGGATTCCAATTATGTATTGCAATGTAACAAACTACCTCAAAACTTAACAGCACAAAATAGCAGTCATTGTATTATACTCACAGATTCTAAGATTAGCAATTCAGATAGGGAATTCAGAATAGACATGGCTTGGCTCTTCCAGCTGTGGAGATTCGAATGGCTGGGAATAAGCAGAATACCTGCTGGATTATCTACTTCTAAATGCTTCTCCACTCACATGAGGGGTAGATCAGCTAGAGTCGCCCATCAGAGCCCTCACAGATGACCGGTCGCTGGGGATTGGCCTTCTCTCATCATGATGATGCCTTCTGAGAGACAGTGTCCTGGGAGATGTTGTCCAGGAGAGATGAGTGTAAGCTGCGTGACTTTGTTTGACCTCGGTTGAAGAGGAGAGTGTCACTTCGGTTGTGCTGTAGAGATCAAAGTAGTCACTGCCTAACTTCAAGTGGAGGAGACACAACCACACCTTTCATGGGAGTTATGGCAACGAATTGGCAGCCTCATTTTAAAACCCCCACCCCCCACAGAAAGGAAATAATTCCCACTGTAAAGTTATGGAAGAGGAGACTAAGAGAGGTTGAATAATTTGCCAAGGTCTCAGAGCAAGTAAATAACAAAACCAGAATTCAGATTCAAAAGGCTGTGCCTCCCGAAGAGTAATATCAATTAGAAAGATCTAATTTCTACTTCTCCATCATAGCCTTGATCTTAAGTGTATGTGTGTAATTAGTTGTGTGATTTTCTTTAATGTTCTGACTCACCCTATAGTTCTTTGTGAAAATCAAGGACTGTATAGTATCTACCTCTTCCCTGTATCTTCAGTGCTTCGTGGTATGACTAGCACAAATTTAGAGCTCAATATTTGTTGAAGGAAGGAAGGAAAGTTCAGTTTTATCAAGCTTGAATAAAACTTACTTTGCTTCCCATACAACTGTGTGATTTTGTGCAGAACGTGTGGTCATTACCTCTCCTGCAAGTGATTGGTGATTGTTGAGTTTCTCTCCCATTAGCAAAGTAAATGATTGACTAAAATAACCTTGATTACATTGGAATACTGAATGTTGAGATTTACCTGATGCCAGGAAAGAGAATCTTCAGAGAGCAAGCTTGTGTAGGTAATGAATCATTACATCAGCTTGACTGAGGACTACCAACAGCGTTGTCATTTGTTTTGTAGGCTTAAATCTCCATTATATGACTTCTGTGAACTTATTTGTATAGAGTACAAAGCAAAACTCTTTTTTTCTGATGCTAACGCTCTTGAATCCATGGGAACTCTGCCTTGCAAATTGCCATTTTAAAGAAATTGTGAAAATTTTGGCATATAAATAGAAATATGTTAACTATTGAAAAACAGATCAAAGTAAGTTTAATTTGTGTGATTTTTAAGAAATGACACTGTATGGTTCTTAAAACATCTCTAACAAATCTTCATCAAAATATGAATTTCTAAGATCTCATATTTTTCATGGCATAATCAGTGTAGGTTATCTGGAGCTTAAATCAGCAATAATTTTTTCATATAGTTTAAAAATATAGTGTAAATTTTGTTATATTTACATACTAAATATGCATACTTTCTCCTCTCTATCATTTTCACTAGTATTTAGGCTTCATTTAAGGAAAAGAATGATCCTAGTTTTTCAATTAGCTAAAAACAATTTTTTTGGCTAATCAGATGGCTTAATATAGTAAATAATCAGCACACTAAAGGACATTATTAACAAAGACAAAGAGAAATAAACTTGCATTTTTGTGGTCCAAGATACTTGAATGAAATAACCACTATAGTTATACTTCCTTATGCCCAGGAATTTGAAATATAACAGAAATGAATGGACAAATGAAACTGTGTGAATGTGGGAATAAAACTCTATAAGTGTATAAATGAATTTATTTGTGTATAGGGTGGAGGCATACATTTCATTGGATGTGTATATAAATTGAATTCTGGAGTGTGTGTGTGTGTGTGTGTGTGCATGTGTCTATGATTGGCAAAGTGGTACAATGATATATGCTATCAATATCTCTCCACAAAGCAGGTTAGTTATAAAACAATCATTGAGAACTTAAGCCTGATAGTGAGTATCTGAATGCTTAGGGAAGGACAGCCATTATTTATCAGAAGAAAAGTAAAAAAACAATTGAAGGTGGGAGTGTTGAAGACAGAATGAGAGAGTATCTTTCAAAGCCATTTGTGAAAGTATTTCCCTTTTTCCTATCTTATTATAAGATAAAAAAAATACAGAAATTTTCCCTTTTGGTCATGGATTAGAAAAATGAAAGCTAAATAATGCTTTCTTTTTGTTTGAATGATTTACCTGTGCATGTCAAGCAACTGCGATACTAACTCCAAATCTTAAACAGTTAGCAGCACTCTAGAGCATTTCAGATCATTTTATAACAAAGTCAGGTCTAGGATTTGAAGCAAGATAAAATATATCTTTGAAGTATATCAGTATGATTACACGTATGGTTCTCACTTGTTGATCGTTTTTCCTCTGTGTGGTTCTTGTAGGCCACCTTCAATTAGTCACTTAATTTATGCTTTCTGATGTTGAGGACAGTGTTTATAACATACTAGGATAATAATTTGGGCTGTGGCAGACAACATGCTTCAGGTAGATGGAGATCAGCAAAAAAATAACATTCTCCTTCTATACAAAAATTAACTAAAAATTAATTTTGCTATTAGGCATAGATCCAATTGAGAGCTATTCTAGAGAAAGAACTATAAGAAAAGACATATGTTTCTTTTTGTGTGAGCCATTAAAATATAATACAATCTTTGAATAAAATTTCACATTCGAGGCATTCTCTCATTATCTGTGGTTTCATAAACCTGATCCAAGCATCTGTTATGATGTTTAAATTTCCTGGCCAAATGTTGTATGTCTAGGAAGTAAAGAGATAGTAGGCTGGCTTTGTGGCACTCCCCCTGTCACTGAGATTAGTTGGAACTGAGACTTCTCTCTTTATAAGGAGCTCAGCTTGAGCCATGACACTCAATCTAAACTACTTTGTGGATTCTGCTAGAAATGATTCAGAGTGATTATTACTTGATTAGAGTGGCTCTTCATGTCAAATTCAATCAAATTCCTTCCAGTTTGTGATATATTTGGGAAGTTTATCATCCTGTCTGATGAGACAGGTAGGACTAAATATTTTCCACTTAGACTTAAATTTAAAGAAAAGAAAGAAAAGAAAAAGAAAATGAACAATTGGCTGAGCCACTTTGATCTTTACAATTTTCACTAAATCCTTCATAACTGTTGTCTAGCATACATCTATTGTCTGTGGTGGTAAACTATGAAATCTGAAACAAATTTTCCATTTGAAAATTAAAATCTAATCAGATTACTTTAAAAATGTAAATTCAAGAGAATAGAAGAAGATATGTGTTCTCTAATTTTTCTGGTTTTGTTTTTTGTTTTTCCTTGTCTTTGAGAAGTGAAATAGCTGAGTCAATTGCACTGCCTCTAAATATTTGGGAACACACTGGTTTATATGGAATTTGCTGCACTGAAACAAGCTGTATGCATTCCTTAGAAAGCAGGAATCACAGCTGGACCAGCTGCAGGACACTTTGGTCATGTGGTAGGAATGTTAAAATCAGAATAGTAGTGAAATAAACCACTATAATATTAGTCTCACCTCTCTTTTTACTGCGACATATCTGTAGTCAAAAAATGTATATTGAGTAACCTGAAGGAAAATAATAGTGACATTGCTGGGATTAATTAATTTATTTTTTGGACTTTCTCCCCAGACTCTGGAACCTCAGTTTCTTTGATGGCACCATATAGTATTTCTAGTTTGTCACTGAATTAAGACTTATAGAACATAAATCTGCTATCCACTTGGAGGTCATTTCCTCATTTCTCTGACAATTCTGATGCAAATGCAGACAACTTAAAAGGAATAAAGTAGTTCCTTTAGATCTGGGCTATGCCAAGACCATAGCTAGCAAAAATTTTAGAAATCACAGCTGGTATTGAAACCTTGGGATACTCAGTGATCCATGTTTATTCAGCTGGGAACATGCCATCCCAAGTTGTAATAGCTGAATAAAAAAGGATCAAAAAAAAATTCCTTAAAAATATTAGGTGTACCTACAATGCTTTTAGTACTTGCTATTACTATTGAGTATATACCTGTGAAGCATGAAATACCTGCATTTGAAAAGATTCATGAAATAGAAAATTCAGGGTAGAGTTGCTGACTATGAAGTCATTTGTATTTAAGGGGTATTAAACACACTTTTGAAACCTATCCTATTTAAAACTTATCAATTGTACTTTGAGAGTTGATGTGCCTGAAAGGGACATTAATTATTAATCATTTTATGCCTCTCATTTTAGATTTGATGATCCTGATACAAAGTAGTTTTTATGATCCTGATTCAAATAGTTAAAGGTTTTGCTTTGATTGGAATATTTGCTAAGAAGCAAAAATGAAATTCTTTCTGTATTGATAATAAGAATATACTTAGTATTATATTTATAATACTTTTCTACATTTGATATTTTCAATTTTTTTCACATTCAGTTGTCTGGTATCACTTTGCTTCAAAGTTAAGAGAGAGTTTCTCTGAAAACTCTCTAAAGACTAACACAATTTCAAAATAAATCACTTCACAAGTCTAAGGCTGTTATAACAAAGCAACACATTATGGCAAACCACAGGTATTGCAAGCCCTAGAGCAAAAGTTTAATAATGGTTAATTCATTTTTTTCCCTTAAGAGGGTTCTTGCACAGAGTACTAACACTTTTTGGAACTGTAGATTTTGCAGGGGCTCATTGGCTTCAAGGGGAAATAAAAAATATCTCAAGAGGTTTTTCAGTAATTTTCTTTGTTCTGGTGGAGGAGTGCTAAATCAATGAAGAGATTTACTTAATTGAAAGGTTGGCTGTTGTCATAGACTATAAATTTCTAGTCCTTATTATCAGAGATATATCATGGATAAATTTCAAAGTTGCTCTTGCCTGTCTTGTGAGCTTAAGTGTCATATTTTCAGCTGTTGACTGAATACCACATTTGATGGTGTGCTAATATACAAAATACTAGCCATCTCCTAATATCCAAGCCAACTCCTTACCTTACTTCCCCAATCTTGATAACAGTGCCATCATTTTGCCAGGCTCTACACCTGGGAGTTATCGACCCTCTTCCCTTTCAAACAATCTGGTTAGCCACTGAGTTTGCCTGTTCTTGCCTTCCAAATGCTCTGAAACATTTTCATTTTCATTGCCTCTACCTGGTTCTGATTTATGGCATGTCCGATTTATGGCATGTCCGATGTCATATTAATAGGATAATTCTCTCCCTGATTTCTGACTCTACCCCACTTTTAAAACATAGCTTTTAACATCTTATTCCCTTGCTCAGAAATTTTCAGTAGCTTCCCAAATGCTACACGATATAACTATATATTGTTCAACCTAATATCAAATCCAACCCTTGACAACTCACTCTTCTTCCCTGTAAAATATTCAGCCTCATTATTTTAACTCATGTCATTCTGCTAATTTATAGGATGGCCATAAGGTCCTGAAAGATGCATAGGCAATTTTTGGCATGTTTGGCCATGTCAGATGACTACTTAATGCCTCTATTTGATGGGCTAGGCTAGGCAAAGGTCTCCTTAAGTGAATTAAACAGGTTGATGCACCATCCAGTATTTCCAGTCATGAGGGACTCTTTCAATGACAATTTCCAGAGGTGGATTGGATAATGTAGCTGTGTGGAATGGGCTGCTGGCTCACCAGATTGGAAAGAAGCTTCTTAATGAGTTCTACACAGTGATGCTACAGACCCAGTGTTATTCAGTAAAGAGATACAATCACAGATGCACATGCAGGGACCCATGGAAATGTACTAATTACATGGTAATTACATGATATGTATTACCATGTAATATAGATAAATTATTATGTATTTTTCCTAGTTTCTCAGACATTTTGACCACCCTTTAGGATGTTCTTTATCGTTTTACACAATTATCAAGTTTCTTCCTTTTTCCCTCTATCTCAAAGTTAATTTCCTCTATGAAATCTTCTCTGTTATCTCAGCCTGGATTAATCCAATAATTTCACAAAATTATTATTTTGTTCATGGTAGGATATTTCCAAGTACTCATTAATATATATCATGCCCTCCCTCTCAGTTTTAATTATTTTGTTCATTTATACACCCAAGTACTTCCCACTTTCACACTTTGCTTGGAGAGTTAGACATGAGATTCCAAGTACTTTTCCAGATGACAGACATTGTAGAGCGACAGAATTTAAAGTACCAATTCCTGGCACTTAATTATAAATGCTGATGGTTTAGCTGTAGACTTCTGGAACCTGAGTTTTCCTTTTTCCAGACTGGTTAACATTCTGTGGGCTGGGAAGTAGGAAGAGAGATCATGCAGACAAGAGAGAAATTAGAAGCTTCACTGAAGTTCTGCCTCAGTACCATCCTGAGTGGGCACTCCTTTTAAGGCAGTCAGCTTGTTACCTACTAACCATCGGGAGTCCTGAGACCAATTTATACCCTAAGATTTTCTCAGCACCTTGTCTTTTGAGGATAACCCCTCTTCGAATGGCCAAGAACTCTAGTGTGGTATTTTCCAACCATCCATAGTGAGGACCAGTTACTTACTTACTTGTTTATTCTAGCTCTTTATTTCTAACTGATTGTAGACTGATAGCTTTTGTAAAATATCATAAAAATAAATTACTAGAACAAATGGAATAAAAAAAGCCAAAGATATTTTAAAAATGAAATCCAAATATAAGAATTAACAGCCATAACATTATCCTATCGAATCACTGTAGCAGTTTTTAAATGTTAGCTTGCAATGTCTACATTTATTTCAGTGTGGGTTGGTAACATACAGTGCACACACCAGCTCTCACCTGAGGACCACACTTGGAGGAGGACTGCTCTCAGCCTCTATAATGAAGTGTGGAGCTAGGACACTCAGAGGTGTAGAGTGGCTGTCCCCAACCTTTTTGGCACCAGGGACTATTTTCATGGAAGATGATTTTTCCACAAACTGGGATCAAGGCTTGGGATTGGTTTGGGGATGATTCAAGCACATTACATTTATTGTGCAAACCTCTCTCCTGATGATAATCTGTCTTTGCAGCCGCTCCCCAGTGCTAGCATGACCTCCTCAGCTCCACCTCAGATCATCAGGCATCAGATTCTCATAGGGACCGTGCAACCTAGATCTCTTGCATGCGCAGTTTACAGTAGGGTTCTTGCTCCTGTGAGAATCTAATGTAGATGGTCATCTGAGAGGAAGCGGAGCTTATGCGGTGATGTGAGCAGTAGGGCATGGCGGTAAATACGGATAGATGGGCCAGGTGTGGTGGCTAATGCCTGTAATCCTAGCACTCTGGGAGGCTGAGGTAGGAGGGTCACCTGGGGTCAGGAGTTCCAGACCAGCTTGAACATGAGCGAGATGCCGTCTGTATAAAAATAGAATAGAAAAATTAGCCAGGTGTGGTGTAGTCCCAGCTACTGGGCTGAGGCAGGAGAATGGCTTGAGCCCAGGAGTTTTAGATTGTGGTGAGCTAAGCTGATGCCACAGCACTCTAGCACAAGCAAGAGAGGGAAACTCTGTCTAAAAAAGAAAAGAAAAAAACACTAAATAGATGAGGCTTCACTTGCTTGTTCTGCTCACCTCCTGCTGTGTAGCCCAGGTTCCCAATAGGCCACAGACTGGTGGTACCTGTGCGCTGCCCAAAGATTGGGGATTGCAATGGTAGAGGACTAGGAAAGCTGCTGACTTTACCTCCTTTAAGGTCTACATATCTGGGAGAGGATGGGCAGTCAGGCAAATTGAAAGAATGTGACTATCTGTCCTTGTGCTGAAACAATGGTTGAAAAAATATTTCTCCCCCTTCCTCTACTCCCCTCCTCCCATGAGGTTCATTTGATAATAAATTGTGAATTAATCTCTTCTTAGGAGGTTTATCACATGTGGTCTTAAAATTGTTTTAAAAATGCATTATTTATCCTTCTGTGTTTTCACCTAACATCCCCCAAAAGATCTTAAAATTCTTGCAGGTGAGACAGTACATTTTATTTTTCTTTGCATTTCCCACATTTTCTAGCACAATGTCTTACACAATTGTTTGGAATCATTTATTTGTTTTGATTAAGCAAAAGTACCATCCAGTTCTGAAAAAAACATGACAAACTTTAAATTGCATAGAAAAGCCGTAATAATTCTTAAGCCTAGTTGTTGGTGTTCTGGATCGGTTCATACAGGCCCTGGCAGAGAGCATTTTATTTAAGCTAACAAAAGTGTTGGGTAAAGAGAAACCTTGACTTTTCTAAATTTCAGTTTATTTCCTCATCTGCAAAGTAAATGTAAGAGTAGCTCATTTTTCTAGGTTATTTTGAAGATTAAATGAAATACTACTTATAAAGCACCTAAAATATGCTTTGTACATAGCAGTTACTCAGTAAGAATTATTAATAGTTGCCTTCTCCTTAGCAGTAATATTCCGAATGCTTCACTCTTATTGCGACCAGTGTATAATATAGGCTGGTTGGTAAAATGGCTTTTTTTCTTTATGTTTCGGTTGCTTTCACACAAAATATAGCTACCTGGTGGAAGAAGAAAAGCTTAAAAATCTTAATTTTAGCCTTAAGGGAAAGACATAGCTAGTTTATGAAAATACATATCCTTCCTTTGTTTTTAGTGCCAGTGTTATGGTACTTTCCCTGTACTTATATTACTAAAAGAATTTTGGATCCCCGAGAAAACCATCTTAAGGAGACACGAATACAGATTTTGCCTTTGGGGATACCAGGAATGTGGACTGACATATTCCCTGGAGAACCACTTCAACAACCTGCTAATACTGACTTGAATCATTAACTTAGGCAAGATCTCAGCATTTTAGGGTGTATTTTTCCGTTACTTACTTGTTTTTCGTAATTAATGGAATCTAAATTTTCTCTTTAACCATCACATGAAACCACAATTCTTATTAGGGGTTATAGTAATGAGAGGGAAAAATAGTGTGTGTGTTACTTCTTAGCTTTAAATTTGCTGCTAAGGTAGATAGAACACAAAATCTAGAAAGTGAACTTCTTTTCTGTCATTGTCCTTTGTTTCTAAAAGTCACTTGTGTTTCAGTGTCACTCATGACTTTGCCAATTTCTAGCAGTTGTTTTCAAGACTGGAACATATAGGCCTAGTGTGGTGGCTCACGCCTATAATCCTAGCACTCTGGGAGGGCTAAGGAGGGAGGATCACTTGAGGTCACTAGTTTGAGACCAGCCTGAGCAATAGTGAGACCCCTGTTTCTACTAAAAATAGAAAAAAATTAGCCAGACAACTAAAAATAGAAAAAAAAATATTAGCTGACTGTGGTGGCTCGCGCCTGTAGTCCCAGCCATTTGGGCGGCTGAGGCAGAAGAATCACTTGAGCCCAGGAGTCTGAGGTTGCTGTAAGCTAGGCTGATGCCATGGCACTCTAACCCAAGCATCAGAGTGAGTCTCAGAAAAAATAAAATAAGACTAGACTAGAACATATGTATGAATGGGTATTCTTAAATCAACTAAGCTCATACACACACAGCTAGGTATAGTGGTGGATATTTTCCCCTCATTTTAAATTGCTAGGTCACAGTATATATTCTCCCTATTCATATTCTAACTGGACTCTGTATCCTAAATACTGACAGCTTTTTTCCCCCTGGAACTTGTCTTTGGCTTCAAGGCCACAGCCAACTCCTTTAGACTCTGCAACTCTCTCTCAGCTGTTATGTTTTTGAACTTGAATTCAGAGCTTTTGATTTCCAAACATTTTCTTATGCTGTAAATTGTTTCTTTTACTAATTACTCTCATTCCTTTGGATGAGGAAGCAGCTCATTTTTACAAGGGTTGGCAAAAGCTACAGGTTGGGCACATTAGGGTCATGTCATGGAAACACAAGATGTTTCTTTTCTAAGCTGAGGAGAGGCACATTTCTCTCTCAGTGAGGGGGCTAGCTCACAGCTTTAAGATCTTTACTACCCAAATTTCCTCATTACTTGCCCTGGCCTGTACGCTGAGTCACTTTATGAACTGTGTTTTAAAATACATTTACGGATTGTACAACACAACTTTAAGTCGGCTGTATGAAATGATTTTCTGACACTTGTTAACAGGCGATGCTACAAACTCTGGATTTTTTTTTCTTTTACTTTTAAAAATTATTCTGAAATAATTTTAGATTTATGAAAGAGACATATAGTTAGAGAGTTTCGATATACCCTTCACCAAGCTTCTGTTATGGGAACATCCTACATAACTATGATAGTTAAAATTAGTATAATACTATTATCTAAAGTATAGATTTTATTTAAATTTAACTTTTTTTAACTTATTTATTTTTTATGTTCCAGGATTCAGTCCATGATACCATGTTGCATTCAGTTGTGATATCTATTTGGTCTTTTCCATTCTACAGTAATCTTTCCTAAATCTTTTATTGTTTTCATGACCTTGACATTTTTCATGAGTACTGGCCAGGTATTTTGTAAACTGTCCCTTGTTTTGAGTTTCACAATTTGTCATAATTACACTAGAGTTATTGATTTGGGAGGAAAACACTACAGAGGCCAAGTGACCTTTTCATGGCTTCATATCAGGATTAACATGATTTCAACATAATTTATTACTGGTGGTGTTAACCTTGATCATTTAGTTACGGTGATGTTTGCCAGATTCTCCACTGTAAAATTACTTGCTCTTTCCTTTCCAAACTCTATTCATTGGAAGTGAGTCACTAAGTTCAGCCCATACTCAATGGCAGGAGAATCAACCTCCACCTCCTGGAGGGAGACGGATCAAAGAATGTATGACATATGTTGTTAAATCCACAGCAGTAATTGATAAATGCGTTATGAAGATTCTTTGAGGCTAAGCAAATATCCTGTTCCTCCTTAGAATTTTGCTCACTACTTTTAGCATTCATGCATTGATTTTGCCTGTGGGAATTATTTGTATGGGGGTTCCAACAATGACTTTTGATTTTTCTCATTCTTTTTACATTTATTATTTGGATTTCTTCTTAAAGGAAGAATCCATTCTTTCTGTATTTTTTTTTTATCAATTCAATTGTTTATTAAGATAAGTATGGATACATTGACATTCACTTTATTCTTATAGTTAGAGACAAAACCATCATCGATTATTTTGTTGCTCCAATTATTCCAGGTTTGTGCCTCAGTCTCCATGGGGGATTTGAAAAAAAAAAAAATTATTACAGGTTTGGCCTTTGGGAGATTTTTCAGGTTGGCTCCAGTGCCCTTTTAGCTAATCCCCATCCTTTTTGCTTGTTGGTTTGTTTGTTTAGGTACTTCATCACTTTCTGACACTGTAAGATGCTCCACACTCATCTTGTCCTTTCTCTGAACCAGCCCTAGAATCAGCCATTTCTCTCTGGAGCCTAAGGATATTTTATTGTAGAATGGTATTTGGAAACCAAGATCTGGGTGCTCAGTGTTCTTGTAGCATCTTTGCTTTTCATCCAACTCAATAGACTGAGCTCAATTTTTTGAGCTAAGACATATTTATGTATAGAAACTTAAATGCCTATGCACACATGCACATACATATATGTATATAACAACTCTTATTTACCTATCTCTCTGTGTGTATATATATTTATCTACACATAATTGCATACTTATATGAATCTAATTCAGCACCACCAGTTTCATTCTAGCCTTCTTCCTTCGCTTATTTGTAACTTCTTTCTCTGACAGTGTATAACATGGCTCCTGTTAGCTATAATTTATGTACTTATTTGTTCAGCCCTAGACCACATGAAAAGTAGTTTCAGAATTACAGTACTAAGCCATACAGTGTTTGTGTACAATTCCTTTTATATTTAACCTTACAATATTCCATCAAAACACTATTTCCCAGAATGACTTAGATCAGCGTCTCTTTTCCCACCACCTTCAGTGAGGTTAGGTTATACATTTGTGATACAGCTCGATTCATTTGTGGCAACCTGAATTGCATCTTATGATCCCCTGTCACCTTGGTTGATTTGTTTTTTAAAAACTGAATATGGTAAAGTTTACTCTTTTTGGTGTATAGTTCTATGTGTTTTGACAAATTCATAGTTATGTGCATACCACCAGAGAACATTTCCATCACCCTAAAAATTCCTTAGTATGATCTTTGGAGTTGGCCCCATTCCAAACTTCTGGCAACAATTGATCTGTTTTCACTCTACTTTTACCTTTTTCAGAATCTCATATAAATACAATCATACAACATGCACCCTTTTGGATCTGATTTCTTTCATTTAGCAAAATGCATTTAAGATTAATTCATGTTGTATGAATCAATACGAATAGGTCATACAGTAACTGTATGTGTAACTTTTTATGTATGGGAAAGAACACACAGAACTGCTTTTGAACGGACTTGTACTGCTTAACATTCCCATTAGCAGTGACTGAGAGTCCCTGTTATTCTGCAATGTTACCAACATTTCATATTGTTGTTTTTTATTTGGTTGTTTTTTTAACAATTCTGAGAGATGTGCAGTGGTGTCTCATGTGGTTTTAATTTGCATTTTCCTAATAACTAATGATACCAAGCAACTTTTAATATACTTGTTTGTCATTAATTTATCATCTTTGGTGAAGTGACTGGTTTAGATCATTTGCATATTTTAAAATTATGTTGTTTTCTTATTGTTGAGATTTAAGTGTTTTTTATATGTTCTGGATATAAGACCTTGATCTGAATATAATTTGTGAATATTTTTTCTTCTAGTCTGTGGCTTGTTTTTCTGTTC
Organism: Microcebus murinus; assembly: GCF_040939455.1. Taxonomy (NCBI): domain Eukaryota; kingdom Metazoa; phylum Chordata; class Mammalia; order Primates; family Cheirogaleidae; genus Microcebus; species Microcebus murinus. The sequence goes on along the minus strand of NC_134104.1, from coordinate 131,053,574 downwards.
TCTTTACAGTGTCTTTCATAGAGCAGAAATTTTTAATTTTGAGAAAGCTCAGTTTATTTTTTTTTCACTTGATTGTGCTTTCTTGTATCATATTTAAAAATTTAAGGTCACAAAAATGTTCTGTTTTCTTCTTAAAGTTTTATATTTTTGTACTTCACACATAAGTCTATGGTTTGTTTTTCAGTTTTTGTATTTGGTACAAGTAATGTGTTGGGGTTCATTTTCTTACCTGTAGATGTCTAATTGTCTAAGTACCTTTCGTTGAAAAGACTATCTTTTCTTCATTGAATTCTTACCTGTGTTTTGATAACTAAGAAACAGTCTCTTCACTGTAAAATAGTTTCCATCCTAAATTTAAACTTCTCTCTAATTCAATCCACAAATAAGAATCTGCTTTTTTAGGGGATGAATATTTAGAATAGTTATCCCTCCTGTTTAAAAAGTTTGTTCACAATAAATATTACTGTGATAAAATATGAGAATAAGTACTATCTTGAGAATATTCAAGAGTTAACCATACATTTTTGTTGGGCTATCTAACTATGGACATTGCCTTGTAGAACATCACTACATATTTTTTCCTAAAGAAAAAAAATTTTTCTTAAGTATTCCTAACATCAGCCTCAACTAAGTTAAAAACAATATGAAAGTATTCTTGCCTCCTCTTCAGAAAAAAGAAAATGGATGTGGAAGATAAAATCCTGTCCCAAGCCAAAAAGCCAAGTGAATTCATTAAGGGCCAGAGGGCTGTAGGCTTAAAAATAATAAATCCAAAGCTTGAAGTAGGCAAAATTCAAATGTCTACAAGTGTTTAAACAGAACACACAGAATCAATCTTGTCCATGATTTAGAAACTGAGCTAGGGGATGAAACAGAGACAATACCTAATCATCCAGACAAAATACAAATGCAGGTAGGTAAAGGTGAACAAAGAGACTGAGAACATTTAATAGGCTAAAATCAAAGCCAGGAGAGAATTGACTAGGAGGTAGGATATGAGAAATGCCTCAGGGAGGATGAGTGCAGGAGAACACTGCCCTCTACAGGTTAGTTTTATTTATGAAGACCCAAGTCCTGCCAACTTCTCCATCATACTCAGCTTTCTTTCCCACTCTATGTTGTACTTGGTTTTCTGAGAACATTATTTGGTACTTATTTGGAGGAAGGAGAAAAGTAAAATCTCTAAGCTGTTAGACTAGTTGAACTACTTAGAATACGGTGAGGATAATTTTTTATTTATTATCCATCAAACATATAATGAATATCTGCTAATTAGGAGCTCTTTATTGGGTGTTCACAATGCATGAATGTACTCAATTGAACAGACATTCACATAGTGCCTAAGGTGTACATGGGGTTGTGGAAGGCGTTCATAGTCTGATAGAAATGATAGGTGTAGAAACAAACAGATCACTTTGATATGCAACAATAGAAGCATGTACTTAATGTAGAGATACCATGTTTCCCAAAAATAAGACCTACCCATAAAATAAGCCCTAGCAGGATTTCTAAGCATTTGTGCAATATAAGCCCTACCCCGAAAATAAGACCTAGTGATGGGTGTGGCTACCCAGCGTATCTGTACAACCCATGCATTTCATCTCGGAGCGGTCAAGAAAAAAATAATTATACATCCCCTAAAAATAAGCCCTAGGGTGTCTTCTTGAAGAAAAAGAAATATAAGACCCTGTCTTATTTGGGGGAAAACATGAAAACATGGTAGTATGGACAAGGAAGTGATTGGATCTGAGTAGGTAAAGGAAGGGCCAAAGAAGGCATCATTGGGGAGGAGATGGCACATGTGCTAACAGTTGATTGAATCCCTTTCCTATAGGCTCATAGGATCTTCAGAAACTAAAATTCAGAAAGATGGGGAAGGAAGGGAGGGAGGGACAGAGGGAAGGAGAGAAGAAGGGAGAAAGGGAAGAAGGGAAAGAGGATAGAGCTGTAGGGAAAGAAGTAGGTAGGGAGAGGAAAAAAGAAAATCAAAGGAGTGACTGAAAGGAACTCTATCACAATTTGAAAAATATTAGCTGTGGGTTATTGGATTGGACAAGATTTTAAGTCTCTTTTATATTTTTCTAGTTTTCTGCTTATATATATGTATAGATGTATATATATTACTTTTTTAATTTGGGACATATTAAAAGTCGTTTCTTAACAGAAAAGAAGAAAAGGCAGGAGAAACCTTTTAAGATAGCTGAGTGAGACAGAATTCTCATTTATAGGTTGTGAACATAGAAAATTTCTGAAGGTTACTAGCATGAAGGCAGTTGCATTGTAATATGTCCTTTAAAAATATATACTCACACACATGAGCTCTACTTCTGAGCATATGTGCATGAACTCTACTGCTATGCCAACCTTCAAACTTATTTTCCTGATGAGGGAGATTATAGGAAAAAATTGTTTAATCTATTGAAATATTTTCTAGTTTGTAGAGTACAATTTTAGAGAATGAAAGAAATAGAAATGGTGCACAAATGGCCATTAAAATTCTTTTCTAAAGGACTAGAGTTGACTGAAGAAATTAAAAGGCAATAAATGTTTCTACTTTCTCATTTGGATAGCTGGAAACTGGACAAGTTGGGTGGTATTTTGAAATCATTTGGTGCATTTTGAAAATCAGGCAGTTTGCCCAATCCCTAAAGCCAAATAACATTGGAACAGACATTATTGTTTATGCTTAATAGTTTCTTCTTGAATCAGTCTTCCTTGTGCCTCTGGTTGGTGTATATTTTTAAATGCATTGTCTAAAATTTAGATGGGAATAAAATTATCTGGCAGACAAAACTTGAAGTATGTTTTAAAAATCTAGCAATTTGTGAACTGGAAGAAAAAAATTTAGAGCAAGGGGCTGAATTTTACTCTTGGGGGAATTTTCTCTAGCTTTGATACATTCTGCTTTTTTTTTCTTTAGTATAAGAAAAGTGTTAATGATTTGTAGCTTTTCTTGTTTTTTTTCCTGTCATTAAGTGGAAAGTAATGCTGGTAGCTTTTTTAACTCAGACAAAAGTAAAGGCATGGTGAATGCATATAAAACTGGATATAGGTAACTATGAAGTTTTGGACAGAAGAGATGATTACAGGAAGAAGATAACATTATTCAAATAGTATAACCAAATATTTCTTTTAAGAATTTTAATGCTCACAATAAGCTTTTGTATTTTGGGATCCACGTGGTTTATTATGTGAAGGTAAATACTCTCAGTAACTACAGATATATACAGATATTTTGAAGATCTAGGTAATATTTCTTATTTATCATTTTTTTAAACTGGAAAATTCAGAAATGTATTGAGAAGAAAATAAAAATTTGCTATGATCCAAATGCTAATGTTAATGGTACTGCCTAATATTTGCTGAGCACTAATCCTGCACAAGGCACCATTTTACATACTTTCCATATTATTATCTCATTTAATCTCTTCCAGTTACTTCATGAGTATAAAAGTATGATATGGTTTGGATGTTTGGCACCTCCAAATCTCATGTTGATGTTTGATCCATAGTGTTGGAGTTGGAGCCTGGTAGGAGGTGTTTAGGTCATGGGGGCAGATTCCACATGAGTAATTTGGTTGCCCTGCTGGCAATAACAAGTTGAGTTCTCACTTTTGTTAGTTCATGAGAGAGCTGGTTGTTTAAAAGAGCCTGGCATCACCTCCCCCAGCTCATGCTCCTTCTCTCTCAGGTACATGACACACCTGTTCCCCTTTTGCCTTCTGCCTGCAGATGCTGGTATAATGCTTCTTGTACAGCCTGCAGAACCACGATCCAGATAAACTTCTTTTCTGTATAAATTACCCAGTCGCAAGTATTTTATTTTTAGTAATGCAAAACAAACTAACACAAAGTAATATTATAATATAAATCTCAATTATAAGTTGGGAAGCAAATACAAATAACAAGAAAATTGCCCCAAATTGCACATCCGAAGTGGTAAAGGGAATTCAAGCCCTAAAGAATTGAAGTCCATGTTCTCTGTAACTAACCATCATACTGTATTTCATCCCAGCCCCCACTACTCTTAAGTGTTTCTCTATATTCCCTCCCAAGTTTCTGTATGCATACATACATGGTTTTAGACTAATTATGTTGTCATATATATAAAATTTTTTCTATTTTTTCTTAATGTTTATCCTGAGATCCTTTAAAACATTTAATTCATATTGTTAAATATTCTTTGAAAATATAATTTTTAGAGTTTATATTCTGTCATATGGCTAAGCCATAACTTATATAATCATTCTCACTTACGTAAGAGTTTAGGCAACTTTATATTTTTGTTGATATATTTATTCATGTATTTATAATTCTTGTAGATAAATCTTTGTTCATTTCTCTTATTGTATATTAAGTAATTACTTGGTCAAGGATAAATACATTTTTCAAGCTCTTTATTACTTGTCAGATTATTGTCAAATTGCCCTCTGGAATTGATATGTCTTTTCATGGATGTATGTAAAAATTTCCTTCCTACAAACCCTCATCACCACACTTAACTGTTTTCGATTAGGTATATAGAAATAATTTAATATTCTGATTTAAATATCTTCGATGCTAATGGGATTTTTAATATGTGTATTGGCAAATGCAGATTCTATTTTGTGAATTACCTTTTTATATACTTCTCCCATTTTTCTATTTTTATATTCATTCCTTTATTGTAAAAATTTATATATTAATCATTTTATAACTGATTTTTCCAGTTTTTATCATATATTTAATTTTAACTGGATTTTTGATTTACAAAGTTTATATTGTAAACTCTCTGAGGCTTTGTTCTATAAGTTTCTTGGAAAATTCAAATCTATTGCAATATTGAATGTATGATGCCAGGCCTGCCTAAGTGTAAATTATATCTTGAGCATTCCTCAACTCCCTCTTTTATTATATCCCTCATACTTCTTTGATCATCTATTTCTAGTGTTACCCTGAAGACCCCTAATCCCAAAACTTCTTTCAGGATTAGCTGTTATGATGATGTATAGATAAAAGTATTAGTCTTTCTTTCTGATGATGTTTGAATTGTACCAGTCTGTATATGTCTGTTGGGTCACTAAATAGTTAGCTGGAATGATTATAAGGAGACATTTTACATTACTGAAACCATAGATAGCTGTGTCTTTGCAGTGGTGACTGTTTTTCACCATGTCTATAAATCTGATCTTGTTGAGGTCTGTTTAACTATAAGCTAGTTAATAGACATCTAAATAGAGAAACTCTTCAAAATCAAGTTTTTCATCATGTCTTTCAGTTAGGTCTTGTGTTTCAAACTGTTTGCATTTACTAGCTTCTGAGAAATGTTCTTCCTGTTTTTAATTTCTCCACACACTCTCATATCCCTAGGCACTATGGATGTGCTTTCTTAAAGTTGTCCCTTACATTTTTTAAAATTAATTAATTTACTTATTTCAGGATATTATGGGGGTACAAACATTTTGGTTACATGTTATGACTTTGCCACACCCAAACCATGATTTGAGGTGTACCTTTTCCCCCCTACCACGCTGTGTCCATTAGTTGTGGGTTTACCCACCCCCAACCCCCCAATCCCTGAAGAATATTGCTACCGTGTGAGCACCATAGTGTTGATCACATAGTGCCAATTTGATGGCAAGTACATGTGGTGCCTATTCTTCTGATCTTGTGATACTTCACTTCGGAGGATGGGCTCAAGTTCTATCCAGGAAAAATATAAGAGGTGCTAGATCACTGTTGTCTCTTATAATTGAGTAATATTCCACTATAAACATATACCAAATTTTATTAATCCACTCATGAATTGACGAGCACTTAAGTTGTCCCCTTATATTTCGAGACAACCATTCTCTTCTGCAGCATGCCACCTAAATTTGATGAAACAAAAGGTTATATGTGAGCATCAAGAAATTACCAACATTGATCCAGCCTAGAGCTCCAAGAGTCCAGGGTTTGTGATCTTTCTTTAAGCAGAGTTATCATAATTTATATATTAGTCAATTAAACAAATGTTTAAAGAAAATTTTAAAAATAATGAAAGAAGCATCACAAAAATCATAATAAATATGATTAATTTTAAATGGAACTATGGGCTTAGATAAGCACAGAGGAAGGAACATGAATCTGGATGAGAAAGCAAGTGCTCAGGTTACTACAGTTGTATAACAAACTCTGTCAAAGCTTAACTGTATATTACAATCATTGTATTGTTTTCCTATCAATTTTATGGGTCAGGAATGGAGAACGGCTTGGTTGGGCATCTCTGTTGTGGCCTCTCATAAAGGTGTAGTCAGAAGTCTGTTGGGGATATAGTCACCTGAAGCAGGTTCAGCTACATCATCTGTGGATACCAGTGCAAAATGAAATGGTGGGACCCCCTGTTCAAGAAGCAGAAAAGAAAATGTGGTCAAAGGTAGTAAAAATAAAGTTTTTCTTTTCTTGATGTAGTCTCTCTCAATTTGCCATGGTATATTTTATTTGCTGTTTAATGCCTTTCTAAGTAAAGAAAAATTAAAATTTTTAATTATCAGCATGAGTTTTACCTTTCATCTGTGTATTGTACAATATCAGTTTTAAATGTAAATATGAGAACATATAGCCCCCTTTGGGAATAACTGAAATTATACAATTTATATTTTGTGGTTAATACATTTAGACATATTTTAATCTTATCATAACAGAGGAAACACTTCCCCAAAGCAACTCAACTGTTTTCATTTCACTTCCTGATATAGACACATTCAACCAATACTTTCTACTTTTGTCTTACTGATGAGTAAAGAAGGGCTAAAGCAAAGGAACTATGGATTTCTTTCCTTTCATGCTATCACTTTTATGGTGATGGTTGGCTGATGAAGGAAGTGACATGAGTAAGAAAGGATATGATAGTGTTCCCTGGTCATTTGTGTTTCTTAAAATACAATTTCCTCCTTTCTGCATTTGAAGCAAGTTCCAGTTTGAATGGAAAGCATAGCATCAAATTGCCATTAACTGATCAGCACTTAAATGCACATATAGTAGTAACATTCATCCAATGTTGAGCAGATAGGAGAGTGGAGGAGAGGATGGGTAAATATACACCTAATGAGTGGGTGAGCACCACCTGAGGGATGGACACTCTTGAAGCTCTGCCTTGGCTGGGACAAAGGCAATATATATAATCTAGACATTCGTACCCCCATAATATACTGAGATAAAAAAATTAAAATACAGAAAACAAAAACATTACACAAAAAAAAAAGAAAAAGAAGAAAGCATAGCATCTTGAGCCTGTCAGTGCCCATGTAGATGTAACTCTTGCTTACCTTGTACTCACCTTGAGCTGAACTACTGCACACGGTGGGTCCAGTAGAATTCTGCGCTCCTAGGGCATCACAAATGCTCTATGTGAGCAGAGCAGCAAGGAATAGCAGATGTGTGTGTTGTACTTTTCTCTTATGCTCACATGCATGGTCTATTTTCTCATGAAATTAACTCACAAAACACAAGTTCAAAGATCAAATGATGAAATTTCAAGATGGTGACAGAAGAGCCAAGATAGAGCCGTTATAGTCAAGGCACCCTCGGTAGCTGCATAGGTCAAATGCCCATGAAGTTGGTCCTGATCTGAAGGCCTGGACCCACAAGACATGCAAGGTGGATCACTCATGCAGCTGGCAGTTGATGCTGGCTGATTGCTAGGTGCTCAGCCAGGACTGTAAACCAGAGATTTTACATGTTTCCTTTCAGGTATGTCAATCTCAAGATAGTTAAACTTCTTTCATGGGGCTTGGCCTTCCCCAGAGCAAACATCCCCAATTAATCAAGCAAAAGTTGCCTGGCTTTTTATAGCCCAGCCTCAAAAGTCATGTAGTGTAACTCCCATCAAACTTCATTGCTCAAAGCAGTCACAACATGGCCCTCATTCAAGGTGAAGAAACAAAGACTCCACCTCTCAACAGGAAAAAATGCCGAAGAACTTGCAGCCACCACAGCAGGTGACCTGGAATACTCTTGAATATAGTAACAAACACGGTAGTATCAGTAACACATCTTTATAATGTCTTTATAATTACAATTACATATTGATTGCTGTGTTATTTGTCTCACATCCTTTGCCTGACAAGGATGTGAAGGAGGATCAGGAAGGCCGCAATTATAGGTCACTCACTGTATCCTCAAAGCCCAGAGGTGGCTCCAGCACCTTTCTAACCCTGGAAGGTCACATGTTTGATCCATGAAGTAGGACTCAAGACACAGCTGTGGGGAGGTATAGGTCTGGAAAGAGTTAGACAGTCCAAACCTAATTGGAAGGTGGCTCAGTAAAGGTAGGTCATCCAGGTAGGCTGAGGTGGGTCAGGGCAACCAGTGAGAGAATGATTTGCAAAATGGCAGGGAAAAGAGAGCATGGGATACTCTTTTAAAAGAATCATTGTAAGGAAAGTCCTGCTCAACTTTCTAACTTGTTGCTAAAGTTGATGTGTTCTGTGTCTCTAATAAGGTATTTGGAGCTTTAAGGAAATGTTCTCTAAATGTCTGTTAAATTCATTTAGTTTAAAGCCCAATTTAAGTCCAGTGATTCTTTGTTGATTTTCTGTCTTGATAATCTGTACAGTGTTGGGAGGTGGGATGCTGAAATCCCCAACTGTTATTGTGTTGCTCATTCTTTAGATTTGTAAACATTTGTTTTGTGAATCTGGCTGCTCTGATGTTGGGGAGATATATATATATATATATATATATATATATATATATATATATATAGTATCACTATGTCCTCTCTCTAAATTGATCCCTATTGAAATTGTTTCAGAAGATCTAGAAGGAAAGAATGCTCCCCAACTCATCCTTCTAATCCAGTATCACCCTGATACCAAAGCCAGGAAAGGATGCAACAATAACTACAAAAACTATAGACCAATATCTCTGATGAACATAGATACAAAAGTCCTCAACAAAATACTAGCAAACTGAATCCAACAACACATCAAAAGGGTAATTCACCATAACCAAATGGATTTCATTCCAGGGATGCAAGGATCATTCAACATACACAAGCCAATAAAAGTGATTCACCTCATAATCAAAATTAAAAACAAAAACCATATGATCACCTCAATAGATACAGAAAAAGCATTCAATAAAATCCGATGCTCCTTCATAATAACAACTGTTAACAAACTAGACATAGAAGGAACATACCTTACAATAATAAAAGTCATACATGATAAACCCACAGCCAATAGCATACTGAATGGCAAAAAGTTGAAAGCATTCCTCTTGATGACTGGAATAAGACAAGATGCCCATTTCCCCACTTCCATTTAACATCATACTCAAAATCCTAGCCAGAGTAATCAGGTAAGAGAAAGAAATAAAAGGCATCCAAATTGAAAAGGAGGATTCCAAATTGTCTCTATTTGCTTGTGATATGATCTTATACTTAGAAAACTCTAAGGAATCTCCAAAAAACTCCTAGATTTCATAAGTGAATACATCAAAGTCTCAGGTTATAAAATCAACATACAAAATTAAACAGCATTTCTGTATACCAACAATGACCATACTAAGAGCCAAATCAAGAATACAATCTCACTTATAATAGTGGCAAAAAATATATACATGAAATGGCTAGAATCAAAAAGAATGAAAATAACCAGTGTTGACAAAGATGTGGAGTTAGTGGAACCCCCACGCTTTACTGATGGAAATGCAAAATGAAGTAGCCACTTTGGAAACCAGTTGGCAGTTCTTCAAATAGGGAAACGTAGTGCTATAATATAACTCAGAAATTCCACTCCTAGGTATATACACAAGAAAATTGAAAACATGGCCACACAAATTCTTGTGCTTAAATGTTCATAGTAGCATTATTTTGATAGCCAAAAGGTGGAAGCAACTTAGGTTTCTATCAAGTAATGAAGGGATAAGCAAAATGTACTGTATTCCTACAATAGAACATTATTCAGCCATAAATAGGATTTAAATACTGATCTGTGCTAATAATATGGCTGGATTTTGACAACATTACACTAAGTCTAAGAAGCTAGATACAAAAGGCCACATATTGTATGATTCTATTTATATAAAATGCCCAGAATAGATAAAGCCCTAGAGACAGAAAGTAGATCACTGGCTGTCAGGGGATATAAAGAGGGAAGAATGGAGAGTGACTGCTAATGAGTGTGTGTGTGTTTTCCCCCTGAGTAAAGAAAATGCTCAGGGAAATGTGAATTAGGTAGTGGTAATGATTGTGCAACCTTGTGAGTATACTAAGCACCACTGAAATGGATGCTTTAAAGGGCTGAATTTTATGGGAAGTGACTATATCTCAATTAAAAAAATTCAGACCATACAGACAGATATACTACTATAGTTAAAAATTTTCTTCTTCTCCTGGTCAACTCTCTAGTGATAATTGTAATCAATAATTTGAAATACTTTTATGTAAACAAAGTATATGTTTTTATAGATATAAATACATATGTGTAAAATATACACATGCTTATATACAAATACATATCCTAAAATTTTACTTCCCAGATAATACCATTACTTGTATGATTTTTGCAACTTGCTTTGTTTGCACTTGATGATTTGTATTATTCTTTGTGCTGGTTGTATATTATTCTAGATGTACCATCCCCCTTTTGAATTTTTTCTAAATTCCTTGCTATAATCACTGTTGCAGTGATTCTTGATGCTGTATCGTATGCATTTTGTGAATACTTCTCAGTAGAAAATTTGTAGAAATGGAACTGATGAGTCAAAGAGCATGTGTTGAATCTTAATTCAACAATAAATTTTTATTTTCCACTTATCATTTGCTGGACATTAATCTGGGCACTTTTTCTAATGGATATTTCCACAATACCCTGCAAAGGGATTGTACCAATTTGCACTCCCACTAAATTATGTGTGAATTTCTATTTCCTCCTCCCATTGTAGCCCACAGTGTTATTAGACATATTAATCTTTGATAAGTAGATAACTGTAAAATGTTTTGATTTTCAATTTTTGAGTCTGAGTATGCTTGTGAGAGTATTTTTATTTGTTTTTTATTTCTTTTTTACAAAAAAAAAAAAGGTGGCTACACACATCATTTCACCGTTTTTCTTGTGGTTTAACTGTCATCTTTTTTGTAAGTGCTCTTTAAACATTAAGAAAACTCCTTGGCATAAAGGTTGCATATTTTATCTTTAGTTGTCATTTTGGCATTGTTTGGGTATTTTGGCCATGCCGAAGATCCTAATATTTTTGTTCTTTTAATCTTTTATTTTATGTTTTCTTAGTGTTTTAAAATGTTAAAATGAATGATCTTTCTCCATTTCCTTCCAGGTAATTTGCCTAACTTTATCTTTCTTCAAGAGTACTAAGAAAATCACAGTTAGTTTCTTGCATGTCTATTTTTCACATGTGAATTTTTATTCCAGTTTTAAATGAGTAAAAATATTTGAAGTCAAAATATTCATTTCTTTGTACACACAGACATTCCCTACACATACACGTTTTCCTTAGTAAACTTACTGGAAATTCTTTTACCAAGAATAGATTGCTTTCATTTTTAACTCATGCATTGGTGGCTCCATATAAAATTTTCTTCTAAGTAATTGAGATTTTATATTCATAATGAAATAAAGAAAACTTACATTTACTTACTTGGTGTTACTGAAATGTTTAATTGAAAATATTTTGCCTGACTTAATACCAGAGGTATCTCTGAATACATTATTTGATAATTTATGATATTATAGTCCAGGCTAATTGATGAAATATTCTTCTGCTGCCATTATTTATTGAGCATTCACAATGTACAGACCCATCTTAGCACTCTACTGTAGATATACATTTCATAGTATTTCCATTCACAGATAATAATGGTGTGAAAGAAAGAAATATATTCATTCAAATCACTACATTACAAAGGAGTATATAATTGGAAAATGGTTGGTATGAATTCAACAATTTTGGAACACATAGGGATGTATCCCTTAAATAATCATGAATAAAGTCATTCTGAAGAACTGACATCTACTGCATCATCAAGGCATTTATAGTCATCAGGAAACATCTATAGGTTAAGATTGTGGCAGGATGCTTTTCAGCTAAAGAGAAGACTAAAACAGGAAGATGAGGAGTGAAAAAAAAATCCAGGACATTTTTGGGGAGTAGTGACTCTTTCAGTTGATTAAAAGTATGTTTTAAATTTGAGGACAGAATTTAATAAGACTACAGAAGACGAGATTGCCAGGGGCTCAAGATCTGAGATCGTTTTCAAAAGTCACTGGGGTGATCTTCGTGGCTTATTGAACTGCTGAGTGGAACAATCACCATAATGCATTTAAGGCTATAAATATGATGGCAGTAAATAAAATGCTTGGAGGAGATAAAGAGGGATGTCTGGAGGGAAATAGAGCAGTGTTCTGATAAGGCAGTAAAGACTTGAGTCTAGATGGATATATAATGGGAATGGAAGGTAAATGTGAATTTGAAAGTCAATCTAAATAATGCATTTACATACCTAGTGAATGTTTGATGTGAATAGTGGAGATAAATTGTTCTGAAAGTTTTAGTTTGAATGACTAAAATTGCCAGAAAAGTTAGATTTTAGCTGGCTTTAGATTGGAGAGTACATTTGTTTTCAAGTATGTGAACTTTGGGGTGGAGCTCTGGGGTGCACATTAGGAGATACGAGAGTAGAAAGTTTGATGTCGTCACAAAGGAGAGAATAATTAAAGCTTTAACAAATCAGTAATTTGTGAGCAGGGTGACGAGTTTTTAATACTACCATTAAATTGCTTCTAAATATCAGAATGAGCATAGAGGACTAAGACTTAGGAAGGAGATATGGAAAAAATATTCAGACAAGTAGGAGAGTTATTATACTATTTCTTCCTAGAAGTCAAAAGATGAAGAAGTTTCAAAACTATGTTTATGACTTCCATTGGAATAATATCAGGAAGTGGTAAGGGTAGAAGCCAGATGTCTAGGGGGTTAATGATCTAGTTATAAGGTCATATAGACAGTAAGTGGGGAATATTCTTTAATCAAGTTTATTGAGGTATAAATGACATGCAATAATATGCACCAATTGTAAGTGTGCATTTCAATGAGTTTTAATGCACACATACATCCATGGAACCACCAACAATCACATTTTCATTACTCCAAAAAGTCCTCTTATGGCCCTTCTCAAAGCAATACCTTCACTTGTTGCTCCTGGCAACCACTGATCTCCTTTCTTTCACTATAAATTAATTTTGTCTGTTCTAGAATTTCTTGTAAGTGGAATTATATAGTATGCCCCCTTTTGTGCCTGGCTTTTGGTGCTCAGCATGATTTTGACATTAATCCATGTTGTTGTATGAATCTCTAATCTGTTCTCTTTTACTGCTGAGTATGCAGAGTATACTTTTGAGCAGTTTGATTAGTGATGTAGAGGGTATAAGAGACAAATGCAAATACATTTCTTCTTATTTATTTGAGATAGCAAAAATCTGAGGGTGTACTTAAGCAGATAAAAACCCAGTAGAGAAACTGATTACACTAAAACAGGAATAATTTGTAGTAAAATATTCCCAGGGGATCATGGGTCATAAAAGAGAAGGGGCCATGAAATGAGTATAACTAGCATATTTTATCTTACAATTTAAAGTAAAAAAAATAAAAAAAAACTTAAAAATACTTGTTTATTTAACTGGGGTGGAGGAATTAAGGTAAACTAAAAAAAGAGAGTCTAGTAAAAATGACATCTTCAGAATGAAGAACAGGTCAGGAATTACAGTAGAGAGAAGATAATGAAGAAAACATACATTACATGGTCTCGATTTTCCTTGTAATAAAGTGAAACCATCCTTTGAGAGAGAGAAACATAAAGTTCAGGTTGGAAATTTGAGAAAAAGAGATACAGTAGTAGTATTTTATTAACATGGAACATAGAATCTGCTCATGACATTGTATACCTAGTGCCTTTCTTAGTTACCCTAGCAACACTTGAAAAGTAGGGGGATAATGATCCAAGATGATCTTATACTTGGGGATTTCACAATGGGTAGAGTATGAGGCCAAGAAAGTGAGGTGTTTCAGCATGCTATAATAGAAGAAGGATCATTTAAAACATTAAATTTGGGGTCCAGACTCAGAGGGAAGAGAAGTCCAGGAAGTTGATGGATGAGGAGAATAAGAAGGGAAATAAAGAGAGGGGAAAGAAAAAAGTGAAAAATCAGAAAACAACCAATCCTTTGAACCTTAGTTGAATCTAATAATCCATAATTTAGGCACTGATGTACTGTCTCAGTACAATAAGGTTTTTTGTCAATTGATACTTTCCAGTGTTGGACTGGAATCTTCCAAAGGCCACTTGGACTAAGTGATTGGGACCATGTGTATTTCCTTAGAAAAAATAAATGCTACCTTGCACCTGGTCCTCTCCCTCTTCTTTTATTTGGAACTCCCAGATTGCTCTGAGGTCAAGTGCTTCTCATTTCTTCTTTGTGAAGTCTTTGTAGTTCCCACTTTACTACTTGACCCTGATACCCTAATGAATAATGCTCTTAGGATGAAAAATTTAAATTGCTGTAAATTCTATCTAATATATTACCTTCTATATTACCTATGTTAAAGCTGCTCAGGCTTTAAGGTACCTATTAATATTGGGAAGTCTTATTAAATGCAGGTTCTGTTTCAGTAGGTCTGGGCTGATTCCTGAGAATGTGCATGTCTAGCAAGCTAACAAAATATGCAGAATGGTGCTGAATGTGCTAGAATCACACTGTGAGTAACAAGGATCTAACCTACACTCCTCCATCTTGGCCTTTGCAGGCAGAAATATGTCAAGGAAGAATGAGCTTAAAGATATGATTGAAGATTGAATGGAGAGAAGATTAAGGTCATAGGAGTTGTCAGCGTTGCAACATTAGATAGAAAAATCAACACAGATGCTAACTAATGTCATATAATTGAATGACAGATGATAGGGTAGAGAGAAAAGCAAGACAAGTGAAGAAGGTGAAAGAATGTAATGAAAATAAAAACATGACTGATAAGTACGTGGAGAGGATGCTATAAATGGGTGACCTAGACTTCAAAAGAGGCAAGTGTTGAAAGCTTGCCTAGGGAAAAAAAAATCATAGCAAAACACATCATAAACAAATGAAGTGCATTTCTGCCTGGTAACTTTAATCACAGATTCTTAATAAAAATATAATTATTCCATGTGTGCTGGCAAGGTTACTGTTTTCACAATTTAGAAGTGTTTTCTCACTTATAGATGGAAGAACAAAACAGCTGAGCTTTGGAAGATAACTTTTGAAGGCTGTATAAAACAATAATCTTCTAGAGATCAGGGAGTCTTCAGCTATTTTCTGCTGAGCTCTCTTTGCTTGTGCTGTGCTGCTTTCTCAAATGGCATTCGTTCCCATTGTCTGTTTATGATTCTAAGATTTCACCGGCCTGTCATGCTGAGGCCCCATGCTTTCAAGCTCCTTTATCACTGCTGAGAGCTTGCTTATAATTTTTGTGTCCAGCTGTGGTAAAAGTGAATACTCTTAAAAAAGGAATTGAGGGTGTTTTGTTTCTTTCTATAGGATCAAACTTGGAAAAGGGAACATCGATATAAAATGAGCAGTACTTAGCCAACTTTTTTTTTTTTTTTAGTTCCATTTACTTTGGAAGAGATAAGATTCTGTTCCACTTATAGTTTCTTTTCATGTTGAGTCCTGCAGTGAAGGTACAATACTGTGCATATAGAAGTAGCCAGTGGCGTCTTAATATCAATGGGAATCAGAGGTGGGTTAAGGTTGAGGGAGTAGTTTGGAGAACCCTTCCTAAGCTCTTTGAGATACAACATAAACTACTGAAAAGAGTTGTATGTGCACAAGTCCTTTCAGCTAAGCTAAACATATTGAACTTGTTAGTGTTACTGGCAAAGATCATTAGGTAAATATTAAGAAGATCATATTTGCATATGTTTAGCATATAAGTGCTTACTACATCTGAGATGAGTGTGAAAATTTGACATTAATCTCTCTTGGTTTGAGTATGCTCAGATTTAGCCTCTGTGACAAAAATTTGAGGTGAAGTAGTTTATTTGGATGTCGAATCCAGAAAATACTAGTAAAGAAATTGGAGAGTGAGATGATAGGGAAGGGAAGGCAGCCTTCAGATGTGTTATCATGCAGCTACCACAGTGGGCAGTTGTTGCTTGATGCTGCTGGGAGTCAATGTAGAGCACATATCTTACATACTGAGGTATTACGTCCCCACACACCTAACCCCACACTCATCCATACTAACGGCAGGCGGGCTAAAATATTTATACATCAACCTCCATCAGCCACTAGTTGTAAGTTGCTTTCGGTGGGGAAGGTAAATTTAATTATCTGGCATGCCTGACCCTTTTTAGGGATGCAGGGTGTGCTGGGATTGCAAGAGAGCCTCAGGCAAGAAATACAGGCTCTGTCAGGTGACCTTCAGGCTGGTACACAGCTAAGTACAAGGGTAGAGAGAAATGGATGGGGCACCAACAGGGAATGCCACATACTCCAATACTGAATTCCAGTCTGCATGTGTCGTCTTTTCCTAAAGGCATATGCAATGCAATTAGAATTATTTTTACTTGTAAGAAGGAAAATAAAGGGAGCAAATGATTACTCCATAAAGTCAGAAATTTAGAGAGGTAAAAGTGACACACACAGCTTTCTGAACATAATTTTATCTGTGATTATAAATACACGTCCATTGTTAATTACAGATTTATCAGACTTTTTTCAGAATGAGAACTAGTAGAAACGTGTATTTTTAGAAATCAGATTTTCTGATTATATATTTTATTCCATTACAACACAAGAAGACATAGAAATAAGTATTTCTGGTTGATGATGAACAAAACTTGTAGCCAAACTCTTGTGAACAGAGGTATGCAGATGGCTCCCAGAGTGGGTCTGTGGTGCCCCTCAGAGGGAGCAGGTCTCAGCAATTTGGGCTGAGCTGCTGATTTGGTAGAACTTCAAACTTCTGGAGCCAGAGTGGCAAGCTTCCCCTGTCTGTGAATAGTAATGGGAATAGCTCAGCTTTGACTGGATCTTGCCATGACTTGCTGACAGAGATCTTCCTCGCCTTTCTACCTTCCCCGTGGTGGTTTTTTGGGTCACCAGCTTGTGTGTCACTGTGTCTTAACTGTGTTCTCTGTAGGCCTGCTATCACTTTATTAGCCTTTGCTAGTCACTGCAAAGCTTTAATAGACACTGTGGGGGTTTCTGCCATGTCTTCAGGGTCAGAGCAGTAGTGAAACCATTTGAAGTGACTTGAAGTTATGACTATGATATAGAGAGGTAGAGCCAGAGGTGAAATCAGAATGCTTCAACTATAGACATTTAAATTCAGATATTTTAAACATCCAAATAAAATACGTCTGTGGGGTACACTAAGCTGGTAAGTAGCCTCTTGTGAGTACGCTGCTACTACAAAGAGTTAAAATACAAACAAATAGGAACTTTCTCTTTTTCATGATTGAAATAACATTTCCTGGCCCGGCATGATGGCTTATGCCTGTAATCTTAGCACTCTGGGAGGCCGAGGTGGGCAGATTGCTCAAGGTCAGGAGTTTGAAATCAGCCTGAGCGAGACCCTGTCTCTACTAAAAATAGACAGAAATTAATTGACCAACTAAAAATATATATACAAAAAATTAGCCGGGCATGGTGGCACAGGCTTGTAGTCCCAGCTACTTGGGAAGCTGAGGCAGCAGGATTGCTAGAGCCCAGGAGATTGAGGTTGCTGTGAGCTAAGCTGATGCCACGGCACTCACTCTAGCCTGGGCAACAAAGTGAGACTCTGTCTCAAAAAAAAATAAAATAAAAAATAACGTTTCCCTCCTTTGAAGTCTACCTGTATCAAATTTATTTATATCTATGTCTTCTTATTGCCTTATTATGAATGTCCTTTCGCCTCTTTCCTTTTTCAAGGGTCAAATTCATGACCAATTTATCTTTGATTGCCTCTAAATATTTAAGCAAGTGTCTTCCATATACGTAGGATAAGCAAGACTATATTTTTTGTATGCATTAACTCATGATACAACTATTTGTGGAGTTACCCTATGAACTGGATATCAAATGCTGGGGATCAGCAGTGGATAGTGGTGAATAAAATAGGTAAGGTCCCTGACTTTACAAGGTTTCATTCTAGTGAGACTGGCATGTAGTAAAAAAAGAAATAGACCTATCAAAATTAATTCTTTAGGAATTACAGAAAAATGTATAGCATCTCTTAAATTTTCACAAATAATAATTCACAATCATTAAGCTACATGCACTCAATTTAACATTCAAAATTTTAATTTACTTTATTTTTTATTGACACATTTTTGGACACCTTTGCTTCTTTGTCTTGTGCATCTGACTTGTTTATTAGAATATATTTAGTGTTAAGAATAGTGGCTGCCATATAGTATGCTTTTAGTAAACATTGTTTATTATTGTTAAATACATTATGTTTTGCTAGTGATCAGGAATTCTTCCATATACTTTTTAAGCATCACTATTTAAATCTCACAACAATCTTATGATATAATCACTATTATATCCCCAATTTATAGATAAGGAATTTTGGGACCCAGAAAAATAATGTATTCAATGTCATACTATTAAGCAAGTAAATGATATATTATAGAAATAAAGATTTGTCTCATTTCAGACCCTATTTTATTAACATTAAACACATAGTAGCTCAAAGTAGCTCCATTTGTCAGACACCATGACTATACCTGTGGAAATTACCAATAAACAAACCAGATATAGAAAACATGAAGGAAAAGAAATAAGCACAATATATGAAATTTCTTGTTATTTGTCTATCTACTCTTCACTAGCCCACTTTGATGTAAGATGGGCTGAACACATTTACGTTAAATAAGTAAAACCTAAATAATTGCTTCTATAAATTAGAGGAATAATGAGAAACAAGAGAACTGCAATACAATTTTTCATTGTTCTTATATTCAAAACTTTAAATGATATTATATACGAAATTATAAATTGGTAAACCTAAATCTTAATATCTTAAAAAATGGAAATGATGACATATCTAACTGGCCTAAGTTTGGAAAAAGGATGGTTGCATGAGGGATGCCTCTAGGGATAATTATCAATGATTTAATAAAGCCACACAAAAAGTAAAAACACATATTGTGTTAACTGAGTTATGTAATATCAACACTGAATATTTAAATGAACACTATCAGCAAAAAAGATTTTAGGGGTCTCAAGATTTTCATTGTTATTTTAAAAACTCTCCTGTTGTTCTTATTTTGGTAGCAGTACAGAGCTGACGGATAGATTTACCATCCTTTATCTAAATTGCTGAATCCCCTAAATTGTCTAATAATAAATAAAAATTCACATTTTACTTAGAGCTTTATGATTAGCAAAAGCATGTTTATAGCCTTTCTTTCATTTGGCTTTTACAACATGGGAGGCAGGTTGTTGTTGTTATTCCCATGTTATATTAGTAGATGAAGATGCTGAGGTCCAGAGCAAGAAGTGGTTAACCAAGGTCTCTCTCCTAGCTAGTCCACTGTCCTACTAGTTCCCATCATGCAAGCCCAGCTCAGGTCCAGAGATAAAGTGAGTTCAAAATTGACTACTATTTCACTCCTTACTGTCATTACCCTTATAGAGATATATGAAGAAACGACTTTTACCTTTGGGGGCCCTTAATTTGACACCTTTGACCTCAGAACTTATAATACTTTCTTTTTTTTTTTTTTTTAAATAAAGACTTTTTTATTTCAGGATATTATGAGGATACAAATATTTTAGTTATAAGTAATTCTAATTTGGGTCTGGATAGCAAAGACTAATGTGTAGCTTTTATGGTCAGCAGAATTGAGGGTGGTTATTGAAATCTTCTGTATACATAGTTTTGAAAATTATCCTAGAAAATCTATGGTTTCTCTACACATTCATTTAGGGAATTTACATCTGCTACTCAGTCATGGAGATATTTCTTTTTATGACTATCTTAGAGGTTTTGAGGAATAAAAAAGGCAAAGCTTAAATTGAATCAACCATGCAAATATGACTTAACTTTAAATTATTTTTTTTTAATTCTTGCACCAGCTTTTTGTATGAATATTCTGTAATTTAGTTATTGCCATGCAGACTATACACCATTAGGATGTCTGTATTAACAAGTTGAGAAGAAAAAACAAGTTGTCTTTTGTATTAGAAAGATCAAAATCACACAGCTACAAAGAAATCTATTTTCTCATAAAGCCCTAAAGTGATTAGAAATCCCTATAAAAAAAGCAAAATGAAATTAAAGCATCTTTTATCAAAATTGCCTTTGTGCATTGGAAAATTAGCAAAGATTTTAAGTCTTAAGAATACTCTCTAGCAATGCTTGTAAAACTTTCATGCACATACAGATTATCATATTAATGAAATGTAATATCTGGGATTTGTTTCAAAATAAATAAGGTTGCAGATGAAATATTGCATAGGGATATAGATGCAATGTGATTGGCCATGAATTAATTGTTCACACTGAGCACTGAATACATGTGGTTCACTGTAACAGTTTTCCCACTTATATAAAAAAGTACAAAACATGAAAAAAGTTTATCATTCTAATATTCCATATATACATTAAGTGCATGTACATATATTTGATATTTATATATGTGTACATACATGTGTCTGCATGATGTATGTTTCTCTGTGTGTGTATATAAATATATATGTGTGCAAGTATAAATATATATTTTTACATATACATAGATATACATACACGTATATATAATATATATATTACTTCCAACTAGAGGGCCAGGGGAATAAATACATTACATCTGAGTATGTGCTATTGCTACAATGCTCTGGAAGAAATCAAACTATTAAGTATATATGAAAGGAGACTTTATTTTTGTTTCTAGAGATTTCCTTTAATTGTCTATGTGAGAATCAGTTCTTTCTAAGAGAAAATAGAAAAAAATGAAAAGCATTTTCCAGGCAATGTCTTTATGGAACAGAAATATGTCATACTTACGGTAGTAAAACAAAAATTATTAAAAATTAAAATCTATTAAAGAAAACTCTGCAAATAGCTCTAGTAGCACAGTAAAAAATAATACTTGGTCAAAGTGAGGATGGTGGTGGTGGTATGTGTTGGAAAGAGAAGGATAAGGGCTACAGGGGATGTAACATTGAATGACTCTATGAGCATCTATGTGACTGAGAGTTGAAGTGGAATTCCATACAGAAGCATATGGCATATGTAAAAACCCAGGAGCATAATACAGTATGATGTACGCGGAAAATTCTGTACTAAAAGCAGAATGATAGGACTTGGGAGTAGTGTGTGTATTAAAAAGCAACAATAATGAAAGCTAGAAAATAAGAAGGATCCAGTTGATCAAGGATTTTTACACCATAGGAAGTAGTTTCCATTGGTGGTTTTAAACTGAAAGGTGATATTGGCAGTCGAGTTTTAGATGGTCACTTTTGTAACTATTGCTGTGAAATCCTTATTGAAATTGGGAAGGTTAGAGTCAGAAATAACTGCTAGTAATCATAACTTTCCAGGTGAGAAAGAAAAAGGTCTAATTAAGACAGTGACAGTAGAGAAGAAATTGAAAATTAATTAGAAAATGAAACTAACCCATAATGTCAAATATAGTGAGAAGAGAGGAAGAACATATCAAAAAATGACTTCCTTGGATTTGTAATTTGAGAAAGGGTAAAATTCCAAAAATCTAAAAGTCTCTGAAAACAGAAAATTTTTCATCAGTTTGTTACCAAAACTCACTCAGTGGCAAACCATTACTTGAACTGAACCAATACTATTTTAAATGTTTGTTTATTCCACTCAGGATAAACATTCATGCATTTGATGTATAAATATAAATGTGTTTAACTATGAGCCATTGCTATAGAAAGAGTTGAGAGTGTTGTAGAATATATGCTGTTGGTACCTCATTACCTTGATGAATCTGAAATATTCTGAATACCAAAGGACATTTAGTCCCAAGGGTTTCAGATGGGGATTATGAATCTTTAGTATGATTTAATAAGGATGTCATTTATTAGTAAGATGCCATATAGTGTCTTAAAAGATAAAATAATTCTATGAATTTCAAGCATGTCTTTTCTGATAATAGTTCCCTGGAGAATAGGTTGTAAAATGTAGTGTCAGGGCAAAATGATCAGTGATTGACTCAAATGTGGACTAGAAGGCACACACTATGAATTTTCCTATTCTAGTACTTAGCTTATTCTTATTCCCCTGAGCAGGATACATATGAATACATGGAACAGGGTCGGGGAGAGAAGCAGGGATCTCTGAAATATAAATATAAATGAAGAATAAAAATATAAGAGATGCCTCTAGGAGAGTACTGAAAAAGAAGTTTCTGCAGAATTTGTTGCAAGTTATCAAAGAATAACATTTCCTTAGTCAGTTCCAATATATTTGAAACAAAAAAAAGTCTGTCCCAGCCAGAAAAGAGCAAAGTAGCAGATCATCACCATGGAGTTTGTCTGAATATGTCAAGTAATTTGCCTTGCTTGTAGTTTAAGCTGTGAGAATGATCAAGTGAAATGCCCATCAAAAGAATTGTTAGATTATGATGTATGTATGACATATAATTCTCTACAGTGTGACAGATCTTTATGGTCCTACAGGGAATAATTTACAAACTGTACTTTTTAATGAAAAAGGTAAGCCCTCTAGAAATGGCTTCCTAGATAACTCAGATCCTTACATTAAGGACAAATAGAAAATCTGGACAAAAATCTATGTTAAAAAATCTTCTCAAAGGGAGTAAACAACTATCAAGTTGGTGAGAGCCAGGAGAAAAGACAATCTATAATGTTCAGCCATTATTGGAGTCCAGAGCCTGTCAAGAATGGGGGAAAACCTTCTGGACCTGAAGGCAGGAAATAAGAAAGAAGATTCCAATATTGCTGCTGCTGTTCAGCATTACACTGAAGGAGCTAGTCTGTTCAATTGGCAAATATAATAATTAGTAACAAATTAAAAGACATTAAGGAATAAATATGCCATTATTGCAGATATAATTGTGTACATATTAAGTCCAAGAGGTCTTCAGATAAATTATTAGAATTGGTAAAGTTACAGAATACAAAGTCAATTTTCAAAAATCAATTATATTTCTATTGGCTACAAATGGATGAAAAAAAGTTAAGATACCATTTGTAAAAATATATGAAAGCAAATACTAGGTATAAATTTAGTCAAAAGTAGATATAATGGCTATCTTGAAAACCATACAGTATTTTTAAGAGACATTAAGGAAAATTAAAGGAGATACATTTACAAACCCACAAATATTTCATGGATGAGAAGACTCAATAATACATAGGCGTCAGTTCTTCCAAATTAATCTACAGATTCAATAAAATCCTAAATCAAAATCCCTGTGGTATATCCATTGAATTTATAATCTGATTTAAAGATTTATATGGAGTTTGAAACAACCAAGATTAGTCAAGACATTCTTGATTCCAAACAAGATGAAAGGACTTGCACTACTAAACTTTGAGTTGCTATAAGTTATCATTCTCCTTTTTATAATGATACCAGTCATATTGGATTAGACACTGTATTAATCATATTTTTTCTTTTTAATATTCTGTATATAATGATGGTTCAACATCTTTGGGCATTGCTAATTCTAGAGATTGCCCCTCCCAGGGTTCGCTAAATCCTAGACGTAGTAAAGACTTATCTGGTAGCGTGGCTTGGATATGCAAACCAACCAGTCCAGAGCCCTACTCTGAACCACCTCCTCTATCTGACTTTTATGCTCCAGGAGTCACTGTTCCTCTGACCTAATCATCTCAAGGCCAGGCTTCAGACAACTAGGAACAACCTCTATGCCTGCTACAATGATCCCAACTGGACAATCGATCCCAAACTTGATCAGCTCATTTCCTTGCTTTGTTCATTGTTCTTGACTGAAGCCAAAATAAAGGCTTTTGCCCATACTTTCCCTTCCCTCTTTCTGTTCCCTAACCAACCTGGGTGCCTCCTGGCGAAACCCTACGTGATATGTCTTGCCTCCTATTTCTAAGTAACTGTGAATAAAAACTTCTTCCTTCATGGCAGTCATCTCTTGATTTTTTGGCCTCACCATACCTGATTAAAACAGAATTCCAGGTACATTTTAATACAGAAGCCCACTCGACTCTAGTATAACCTCATGTTAACTAATGACCTCTGCAGTGACCCAGTTTCCAACTAAGGTCATAGGCTATAGTTCTGGGGGTTGGGACTTCAACATATGAACTTTTGGTGGGGGATACAATTCAATCTGTAAGAGGTCAATTATACTTATTTATTGGTAGACTTTTTGTGATGAAAATGTAATGATCTATAACATTCTATAGTATACACTATATTATGGCAAATATGCAGAGTATATTTTGGAGAGAATGATATGTTGGAAAGAAAGAGGAGAGAGTAATGGAAGCACGGCAAAAAGCCGGAGAGATGATTTAAAGTTGGCTTATATGCGGAGGTTGAAGGATTTCTAGTGATTTTACCTATGCAGTATTTTCTGAATTTTCTTCATCTCTCTAATTTCACAATCTCTAATTTGAGGGTAGGGATGCATATTCTCTCAAAGAATATTACAATAGCACTCTAAGTGGTCTCTTCCTCTCCTTCAAATGCACTGCTCTTTAATGGTTCTTTTTTACCTTTAGGTTAATTCCAAAAGGTTTAGCCCCCCTCTCTGTGTTCCCTAGAAGATGAAATGTGCTTGTAAATTGCAAGCAGTCTTTCCTGGGTGATAGTCAATCTTTTCCATGACACAGCCCAATCTACTTTCTGAACTCATACTTCACACCTATCCCTTTTGTGAACTTTGTTCAACCAAAATGAAATATTGTTTCTTTTTCACTTATTTCCCTTGTGTTTTCACATCTGGGCCAAGATATTCTTCTACCCAAAACCCCTGCCTCCTCCCTCCTAACTGTCCATGAAAAATGCTACTTATCCTTAAAGGCCTAGTTCCAGCACCATTGCCATCATGAAATGTGACATGTACCTTTCACAACTTAAAGTGACAGGGGCTTTCCCTATTTGGGGTTCTCATAGCAATTTGTTGACAAGGGTAATGTCATTGACAAGGTAGCCATGAAAGTCTGAGACACAAGTTGTGAACTGAATAAATATTTATATACATTAAATTATTAAATTTTTAAACAAATGTTTATCAAATTATGAGATTTGATGAATATGAAATGTTCCTTACACATAAGAAAAAAATAATCTGGCAATGGAAAGAGAAAAAAATGATCAAAGTCAGACTCTGCTGAAATACCTGTTTCAGAGGACATGATCTAAAATGTAAGGATTAACAGGGCTAAATGAGTCAGAGGAGGTAAAGGGAGAAGGAGTCAATTAGTAGAAATATGTCTTTGCCAGGGAACATATTCTACAACTATGGCAAAGTTGTAGAAACAAAACTGACAGCAATTCCTCAGCATTGTTCAAGAGAGGGTTGCTCTGACCCATGTCAGAGCTGCCCAGTCTTTACCTATGGCAAGTGTACTCCAAGTGGGATGAATGGGCCCTTAATAATTGAAAAACCTGGCTTAAGAAACTAACATCTCGGCCGGGCGCGGTGGCTCACGCCTGTAATCCCAGCACTCTGGGAGGCCGAGGCGGGCGGATTGCTCAAGGTCAGGAGTTCAAAACCAGCCTGAGCGAGACCCCGTCTCTACCATAAAAATAGAAAGAAATTAATTGGCCAACTAATATATATAATATAAAAAATCAGCCGGGCATGGTGGCGCATGCCTGTAGTCCCAGCTACTCGGGAGGCTGAGGCAGGAGGATCGCTTGAGCCCAGGAGTTTGAGGTTGCTGTGAGCTAGGCTGACGCCACGGCACTCACTCTAGCCTAGGCAAGAAAGTGAGACTCTGTCTCAAAAAAAAAAAAAAAAAAAAAAGAAACTAACATATCTTGCTCTAATTTCATAGCAGCCGAGCAACTTTCATTTCATAATTGACTTCCTGTGTAAATCTGCCTAAGAAGGAGAGAGTATACAACTCACAGAGATACAAACATTTGGAACTTGAGACTTTAATCAGTGATTTATAATTTTAGTTAATGTTAATGTCCCTGAAACTTCTCACCTCTGGTAGCTGAGATCATATTTCTTACTGATGACCAGAATTGTTCCATGGAAAATTTGTCCTCTGAGACCTTTGGATTTATAGTAACCTAATAAGCAACATGTTTCTAGCATCAATGACCTGAGTTTTTCTGATGCCATTTATCACTTTCTACCATGTGCGATAATTTATTGGGTATGTTAAAATAATTTTTTTAATGTTGCATCCTGGATCTATGTCTGATTCACTCTGATTCCTGCAGTATCTCTTCAACCCTATGTTAGTGATAGGCCATACATTAATATTTGTTCAGTTAGGAGCCAACATGAATGTGAGAAAACCACAAGCAAGTGTTCAGCTTCTAGAGGGAAATCCCACCTGTTTATGTGCCAACCCAGTCATCCTTTGCTTTAGATAAACAAACTTCAACCCACTGGAAAAATCTGGTCCACAGCTTGTTTTTCTACTGCCAGTGAGATAACAATTGTTTCTAACATTTTTAAAGAGTTGTAAATGTAAATAAACAAATACAAAACAAAAACAGAAGAATATGCAACAGAGATTGTATGTGGCCCACAAAGCTTATCTGGCCTTTTAGAGAAAGTATTTGTCAACCATCCCTTAGATTTCTAAGCCAAGCTATGACATTATTATAATTTACCAATTACATTATCATGTGACTAATTTGTCTGAATTATGTCTTTTCCTTGAAAAAATGTCCTTTCCATATGAAAGGAATTTTCTCAAAGGAATGTGATTTATAAACTTCCACAGATTAATCTGCAATTTATTCAACAGAGGCTAAAAAACAAAAGCATCTTATTTACCACCTCTAAATAAATGCACTATAACCATTATGTTCAAACAGCCCTTCATTGGTTTCAAATTAACACATTTTATGTTCTCTTTACCTCAGTTAATGGAATTAATTTGGATGTGCATTTTAACTCAGTACCTTGTAATTAAGTATTATCTAGTGATTTATTTTCAGAGAGGCCATAAATAAGTGAACAAATGAATGATTGTAGTTTAAATAGTTCCATACTAACTACAGCTATATTATTTTTGTCCTGATATTACATTTTATAATTATAAAAAGAAAATAAGCTTTATATATTACTTGACCCTAAGATGAGCTTTTATTTGCCTTTACATTTCCCACCTAAATCATCTTTATGTTGACATCAGGAATGGGCCCTTTTGATTTATTTAAAATAGTCACTTGAAAGGAGAAACATATTAAGTCTGATTTGTTTAATGATGAGAGAATAAAGCCTGACATTTTAGAGACATATTAGTTCTGAGGAAAGAGAATCTCTTAAGTGAAACATGTGCTTCCAAAAGGTCAACAATTCATTACATCGTATCAGGTGGATCAGAGCCACTTGATCTGGGCTAATCAATTTCCTTTGCCCTCCAATCTTCTTGATTTAAAAAAAAAAAAAAAAAACACTGCAGGAAGACATACACATATAGAAATATAGCAAGATGGCATGAAAAGATTTAAACCTAGAACTTTGCTCTTGTTTTTGTCCTTTTGTGGAGCAAAGATTGATAGATTGGTAGAGCAGAGGCTGAGCCCTGGTGAGGAGGTGGGAGGACGCAGCAGTCGATGATCGGCCTTCCTCTGCCACCTGCCTTATCTTCCTCATCCTCAGGCCTTTGCACTCCAGTGGGAATAGCTGAGCAAGAAACTGCCAGTTTTATATTTGCAGAAGAGAATAGAGGTTAGTGAAGAATAAACAAAGACATAGAGATGCTGGAAAAGTACTACTCCTTGTCTGTTGCCACGATATCTTAGAAAATTACCATTTGTGCAGTTACAATCACCTATATCCAGAGATTATTTGCAAGACAAAAAAAATTGGGAGAAATTCTGGATGGGACATGTGCTGAAGCATCTGCTATCAAAGCTGGGGATCATTTGGTTGAATTAAGAACACAGGCTGGGCGTGGTGGCTCACACCTGTAATACTAGCACTCTTGGAGGCTGAGGCGAGCGGATTGCTCGAGGTCAGGGGTTCGAAATCAGCCTGATCAAGAGCAAGACCCCGTCTCTACTATAAATAGAAAGAAATTAGTTGGCCAACTAATATATATAGAAAAAATCAGCTGGGCATGGTGGCACACGCCTGTAGTCCCAGCCACTCAGGAGGCTGAGGCAGCGGCAGCAGGATTGCTTGAGCCCAGGAGTTTGAGGTTGCTGTGAGCTAGGCTGACGCCACGGCACTCACTCTAACCTGGGCAACAAAGCAAAACTCTGTCTCAAAAAAAAAAAAAAACCAAAAAACAGTCAAACTAGATTTAGAAAGAAAAGGGAAATGAAGGAATTTATTGGAATAGAGGATAATCTGTAGACTTTAGTACAGGAAATTCAGTAGAGTACCAATCAGAGTGTACCCAAGAAACAAGGCACTCAGGAAACATTAGCACCTTTTTACCCTTTCTCACTCTCTGCCCCAATATCTTTCGTCATCCTATTTTTCTACCCTCTCTCATGGTCTTTCCTTCTGTTTCTTTCTGTACCAAGCAGCATTCTACTTGTTTTCTACATAGACCTGATTTCTTTTATCACATACGGGATGATCACATAGAGTTGCCTTTCTCTATATCACCTCCTAGTTCAACCACCCAAATGTAACTCTGAGTCTAGTCTCTGACTCTAAATTCCAAATGCTAATGTAAGAGAATTTGATGATCTCTGTTTGGGCTAGCTAACCATTCATAACACAATTGAGATGTGTGATCTCCAGGGTGAGGTTATGTCATCCATTGCCCATTTAAGAGGGCTCAGGGAACCAGAGTTTCTGAAAAAAATGGGAGACCAGGGTAAGAAAAGTGGCTACTGACATTTACTTAGGACATTTATTTGATTTTCCCATCTGTCATTTGAATGTTGAGGAATATTCATTTATTCATCAAATGCTCTATTGAGTCTCTAGAGTGTACCACAAATATAATGATGGGTAAGATACTGTCCTTACTTTCAAGCAATTTACAATCCATTAAGCTTGACAATTTTGCAAACACTTTCATTCTACTGAAATCAGTTCTTCAGCTGGGTAAGCACAAGTGACTATAAAAGGAGTTTTAGGGGACTTGGAAGAGATCTTGGAAAAGCAAGTGAGAAATAAGCTATCCATTAAAAGATAAATAAGAGTTGGCCAGATGAAAAAAGTTGAAGAGAATCATATAGGAAGTGATAAATTCAGGATCTGAGTCCATTAGATTATGATCAATTGTCACAAAGACAATTCACCAAAAGATCCATTTGCCAAACTTGTCTATTACTGTGTTTCCCCGAAAATAAGACCTACCCATAAAATAAGCCCTAGCAGGATTTCTAAGCATTTGTGCAATATAAGCCCTACCCCCAAAATAAGACCTAGTGATGGGCGTGGCTACACAGAGTATCTGCATTTTGTCAGGAAGCAGTGAAGAAGAGGAGCAGCCCTTCTCATCTGCCCCATGAGAGCTCTATTGCTCAACATGAGAGATTAGAGCCAATGGTTCTAAAGGAAATATAGTTGCAAGAAATTCAGGATGGAATTCAGGGTTTAGAGAGTTATGATGATGTTCCAGAAGAAGACAACTTAACTATATTTGAATAAATGTAGATTGTTGTACTGTACTTAAAAAAAAAACACATCCCCTGAAAATAAGCCCTAGGGTGTCTTCTTAAGGAAACATAAATATAAGAACCTGTCTTATTTTTGGGGAAACACGGGATCAAAACTTGTTTTAAGGAATATCATCCATTCATATGAATACATTAGGTATATGGATGTATACTTAGTGAGTTTTATAATTTTATTGAATAAATTATGATTAAATTGATATTTTGTAAATTTGTAATCCAGTGAATTGACTCGGGTATATTTTTGACTGACTTTCAAGCACATAGATCCAAAATGGTAAGGGAATAAGTTCTGGTTCCATATGGTTAGAGCATGGGGCAGAGGGAGTTGATTTGCAAGTGGAAGGGAGATGAGGCTTTTGTGTATTGAGAAGAATTAATTTCTGAAAAACATACATAATGAAAATGTAATTCCAAAAATATCCTGTTTATATTGATTTTATATTTATCCATATCCATTTTCATTCCAATGGATTGCAAACTCCCTGAGATCAAGACTCATATCCTTTCAGGATATACACATTTTCTTCTCTTTCAGCTTTATGGGTTCTGTGAATGATCAGTGAATATATATTAATTGACTAGGCCCTTATGCTCATTGTTGTTAAGGAAAACTATGCTTCTCTAATTCTCAATTCATTGGTTAATGCCTCTATTGCTTTAAAGATACAAGGTGGAACTACTGTACAAATTCCATTTTTTTCATGCTTTCTAAAACAGAAAAAAATCCTTGTTAAAACATTAGTTACTTCAGATATGGCAGTCACAACAACAACAAAAATAAATAAATGGGCATTGATTAAGTTAAAAAGCTCTGGATATCCAAGGGAAAAAATCAATAGACTGATTAAACAACCTATACAAAGGGAGAAAATATTTGGATGCCATACATTTGATAAAAGGCTAATAACCAGAAACTACAAAGAACTCAAGCAAATCAGCAAGATAACATCAAATAGCCCCGTTAAAAAGTGGGCAAAAGACATGAATAGCAGCTTATTAAAAGAAGACAGATAAATGGCCAATAAACATATATATATATATATATATATATATATATATATATATATATATATATACACTCAACATCACTAATCAGGGATATGCAAATCAAGACCACAATGAGTTATGACCTAACCCAAGTGAAAATGGCATTTATCAAAAAGTCCCAGAACAACAGATGTTGGCATGGATATGGAGAGACAGGAACACTTACACACTGTTGGTGGGATTGCAAACTAGTACAACCTCTATGGAAAGTAGTATGGAGATTCCTCAAAGAACTTAAAGTAGAACTACCATTTGATCCAACAGTCCCACTACTAGGTATTTACTCAAAGGAAAATAAGTCATTTTATAAAAAATATACTCATACTCAAATGTTTATTGCAGCACAATTTACAATTGCAAAGATGTGGAATCAACCTAAGTACCCATCAATTCATGAGTAGATTAATAAAATGTGGTATACATATATATAACATGAAGTACTACTCAGCCATAAAAAATGAATTAATACCTTTTGCAACAATCTGGATGGAATTGGAGACCATTCTCCTAAGTGAAATGTCATAAGATTGGAAAAACAAACACACATGTACTCACTATTAAATTGAAACTAACCAAACAGCACTCATTGGGAAGTAAAACTCAATTAAAATCAAGTAGGTGGGAGAGGGGAAGAGAGGATGGGCGAAATTGTATCTAATGAGTACAATGTACACTTATAACTTTGTCTCAAGCAGTACAAAAGTAATCCATGGTAACCAAAATATTTGTACCCCTGTAATATTCTGAAATAATAATGAAAAAGATATTAATCAGTGTAAAACTATGATGTGTATTTAGCATTTGGAGCTATATCTTACTGATTATTAATTCAGGGTTCTAGATGGGAATTAAGCACAGCAGTACAATTACCACTTAATGACTCTTTTTCTTGCATTCCACAAAATCCTGGAAGTTGGCTGGCATAAATGGTTTGAAATTAGTTCTTAAGTTTCCTATGGATTTCTTTCATTCAAAATATCTTAGTACACAGCAGAATGTGATCTGAAATAGAATAGTATTAATTGAACGTGAGTATAATTATGGAGAAAAGAGCTTTCAAGATATCTAGAAATTAAGATCAGATATTACCTATATCTCATTACTAAGATAAACAATTGATCTTCTAAAATGAATGTTTATGCTTCTACCCTCTCAATGGTGAGGCTGAATATATAATTGGCTTATAATCTCCACATAAATTCTAAGTTGACTTTTATGTGTATGTATGATTATACTGTTGCTTAGTTGAGTGAAAAATATTAAATGATTGTTCTATTAAAGTTTAAATCATAAATGAAAGCCAAGTATATGAGTGTACCTAGGACAATCGTGGTAGGGCCAGCAGTAATGATTTTTTGTGTGTGTGCTAGATTCTGGAAAGTAAATGCAAAAGAATAAAGCTATTTCATATGAAATGAATACATAGGATAAATAGTCTTAGAAAATGCAATGAAAATTACCAGTACACAGAACAAAAAGAAATGTTTTGCTTATAGGTCATGTTTATATTTTTATTTCCCAAACCAACTTTACTGTATAAATATACTAATATAAATAACAAAACCCAGATAGAGAATAGAGGACTTTATAAAAATATTGAAAAAATGTATACAGTGATTTTATTAAATATGAATGCCTTCAAAGTGTTAGTAAAGCCTACAGTTGAATCAACTCCTATTGTGTTCTTCAGCTTCTTCAATTAGCTTCCACTATTAAGTTTATTTTAGCAGCTTATTTAATTGTTTATATATGACTAAACATGAATGGGAGCATTTGTGACATGTTTATAAGAAGCGTTCTTTTTTGTAACTTTAAGCTTTTCAAGGGAATGTGTCATATCTGCTTTCTTTCTGTAACTCTCACAATATTGTTTCACAGTGTGCCTTAAGTAAATATTATGGGCTGGCTGAATGAATCGGAGAAGCAGGATGCTTTTATGGCCTGCAGTTCTCCACTATAATACCATTGTCAATGACTCCAGGTGGCCATATCAAAGACTGAGACACTTAACATTTATAGCCTCATAAAGTGAGGATCACCTTGGAATCTGCAAGTGGAACTATAAACTGGCAACAAACATTACAAAACTGGCAACAAAGATTCCCTGACGTCCCATTGCAAGGCCTTCGCCTGATTCTCTAGGAGCCTTTTCAGCTTGGTTTCGCCAGCTTGTAAATTTTGGGAGCTGCTGACAACTCCTCTTCACATGGCTGCTAACACTGATCAGAAAGCTGCTGTGCACAAGGAGGAATTTCAGGGGCCCCAAGCCCTGTTGCTCACATTGCCCAGGCTTATTGTCCTATGGCACCAGGAAAGTAAGCTAGTATTTTCTGTCATCTTTTTGAAAATTCCCTTCATCTGCTGCTTAGGTGAAGGAGACATGGCTGAATCTGAATTCTCTCCAGAAGATACTCTACCAATGTTTTCCAAAGACCTTTTACAACATCAATATCAGAAACCAGAAACAAAGGATTCAATAAAGATTATTGGTGGGCTGTACTGTGAGCTTTCTTATATGCTGTATTTTAATTCAGTTAATCCTTAATCCTTCACTTCCAGTAAGGTGGCAATAATTCTATTATCGTATACATTTAGAAAAATAAAATAAAACTAGGAAAAAAGGTAAATAATCAGACGGAAGTCCTCCAGGTTTCCAGTTTACTATTCTCAAATAGGAAAACAAGACTTCTGGTGCAAAAGCTACCAATACACATTTAAATACATTTTGTAAGGCCCTATCGAACATCTCAATTTATCTAACACACTTTTTTTGGTTTTGTTGCTGTTTATTTAGGATCTTTTTGTATGTATGTTTTTTTCCCCCTCAGTAAGCAACTGCTTCTCTTTATATTTAAGTTTAGTAAGGAAATAATTCAGCTTCATCAAAATCATCATATTAAAATTGTTTTATACTTCTCTTATCAGGATAGCCACCTCCATTTTCTTCTTACGTATAAGTAGAAACTACTTTTATGTCTAAAAGAGTGGAAAATAGCATTTGGATGTTATTTAAATTCTGAGAATTAAAAGAAGAATGAAGCAAATGTATTATTTAAACATCTTCTCTCAGTTGCCTGTATCATCTTACCATGATTAAAGTTATATAAAAAGTGAATTTACTACTTTCTATTGCTTTCCTAATCAGACTGACTTTATGTAAATTCTCTTAAGGCTGTGCAGCATACTGGTTTGGGCAGGGATTCTGGAGTTTCCTACTTTTTCCTTCACAGCTTCTAGTTGTATGATCTTGACTTTTCTGTGACATCCTGACATAGCATCCACCTGTAAAATAGAAAAAAATACCGGTGCCCTTTGTATAAGGCTTCTTTGATGATAAAATAAAGTAGGGAGATAAAAGAGTTTCTAGCATATAATAAGCATTCATAATATTAAATAGTGATTGCTATCATTATTATTTTGAGTCTCTTTTTATAAAACTCCACATTTTATCCTGTTGACTATTTAAAGTATAATTGATGAATTCTACCTATATGCCACATATATGTATATATTTGGTTAACTATATATTAATTCTCTTCATTTCATGATCATACAGTTCGCCATACCTCATTTAAGTCAGAACTCTAAGGTTAAAAACTTGCATTACTTTAGGAAATTTACTTCAAATTTTTGACTGCAGTGTTCCCACATGAACAATTTGGATAACAATAAGACACATCTCCCTGCATCAGCATAGTTCTCCAAGGGGAAGAATCAGGACTTGCTGCTTCCCTTCCTCTTCCCCTTCTTTAGTGCACATCATAGATTTTTACAGTAATATAAAACTTGAAGTCAGCAAGCCAAGGTTTTTTGACTAAATGGACCCGCCTTGTGAAACTTTCAATGTTGAATATTTCCATGGCCTAGCATCTTATTATTTTGCAGGGACAAACACTCCCTTTTTGGATAACTCTTGTATTCAGTCTTATTGTCTATCAGTGTTGTTAACGATGCTGCCTATTTAAGTAAGTATTGAATAAAACATTCAAATCATGTTATTTATAACTTCTGCGTTTCCTTCCACACATTTCCTGATCTGAGATGTAAAATGTAATCTTCACTGAGCAGACAATTATAGCTTGGTGAAACAAAGGGACAGAAAAGTAGGGGGGAAAACAAAAAGAAAAACAAAAATCCAGATCTTAAAGTGACAAAAGAATGTGGAGATGTGATTGTGAGATTGAATTTTTTGTTTGCTTTTGTATTTTTGTTCTCTTTTTAAATCTCAGAGCTATGAAATTCAAGAATTTGCAGAAACAGCAGAAGAGAAGTAAGGCATGTGAGATCTAGTCAATCAGGATTGACAGAATGATACCTGTTAAGATCAATAATCTAAGATGTGTTGAAGAGCAGTAGATGGTGTAGAATTTATATTTTGCAGATGTTAAAGAAGATGTATTTATCAAAATGGACAGCAACCCCATTCAACAAAGAAGTTGCTATTCTGCTTTCCTTCGGTTAATATGTACCATACGGACAATGTGGTGAATTTATAAGCAATTAGTTTCATTTAAAACAAATGGTGAAATCAAACTGAAGGAAAGGAACTTAATGATGGGGCAAGTTGTCATATATGAAGACTGACGGAAGTTTATTTGTCCAATTGTTTAGTTTTATATAGAATGTGTATTTTATTGACATGATTTTCTGCCATGCACACATATGTTTTCTTAAGACAGGATATCACTATCTTGCCCATGCTGGTATCTAACTCCTGGGCTCAAGCCATCTTCTTGACTCAGCCTCTTAAGTAGCTGGGATTACAGGCATGAGCAACTGCACCCAACTTCACATACACATGTTATAATAGTAATATTATACAAATATGTAGTCATTTCTTTAAATTGTGTGTTAGCATAAAATATAAAAGAAATATAATATGAAAGGTCTAAAAGAAGATTTTAAACATGGTAAAGCAGTGACTGTTGAGATAAACTTTTGTTATTTTCTTGCTTTACAAATTCTTACAATTCAATAATACAAGAAAACCTAACATCTCTCCTTTTCCATATCTATTGCCTGAAAGTTTATTTGTACAAAAAAGGGCTCATCGATTATTCCCTATGTATAAAAGACTTAGAGCTCTCTCCCACAATATGCTTAGTACCAGATCATTAATTACCCCGAAGCTATCTCTCATCAAAAGTCCTTTCACAAAACAAACTTAATATGTCTTTGCTGCAAATATCAACAGTTGCCTCAACACAAACTGAGAGTTTTGGTTTTTGTGTTCTTTCTAAATATAAAATCTCTGTCTTTAAACTTAACCTTAACTTTAAATTTACTAGGTGAACCTACCAAATCCAGCTATTAGGAGTTCTTTATTTTGGTTCTTTTCTCTATATCATTGCTTAAATATTTTCATATCTACATGATTCTCCACATAATTTCTGTGTCCTATAGTCTTTTAATCTGGATTACTAAACTTTTTCTTTCCTTTATAAATTTTATACAAGTAATTCATGAATAGATACTTGTTGAAACGCAACACATAAATAAATAAGGTAGAACAAAAGAGGATATCCATTTCTCACTATAATAGAATAGTTTCTATGAAGCCAATCCTCCCTCCAAACACAACTATGAAAGCTACATAAAATAACAACAAAAACCTGTTTGAAGTCTGAACACTATAAACGAAGAAAGACTTTTGAAGGCAAGATGCCAGAGAAAAGGAAACCAAAAAGAAATAAGAGAGATTTTTTTTTGCAGCTTTTGTTCATCAAGCCATTTGTCTATTCCTAAAAGGTGTTGGTTGAGTCATGTGTCTCAGAAACTGAACAGAATGCACACGCAAAGAAGTAGGAATTGTAAGGGGAGTTTCTGGCAGATTCATGGAGCTGGGGAGAATAGCATTAGATTTTGTAGTATGGAGAAAAAACTTGGGTAGATCTCCAGATTTTCATCTGAAACTCCTGAATACCTGCTTCCTAGAATAAGTGTCTCTAAACGTCTCTAAACGTCTCGCTCTCTGATCTACCCCACTTCTAGCTGAAGGCTAGAAGAAAAGCAATCTTCTCTGGAGCAGACAAACATCTGGAGTTCCTATAAATTTTATCTGCATTTTCCATCAGACCAAATAAGTCAAAATCAAATTTTAGACCTGAAATGCACAACATTAAGAGCTTAATAGATGGGTTGAATAAGCGATTAGTCAAAGCTGGAGAGGCTTTGTGAACTCTAATATAACTCAGAAGAAATATTTTAACTAAAGCACTGGTAGGAAATGAAAGTGTGAAAATACAGGAAGAGAAAAAGATAAAGATATATGTTTCATCATAAATAGTTCTAATGTATTTGTAATAATAGTCCTAGAAGAGGAAGAGTGGGAGCCTTGAGTAGAATAGTCAAAAAAAAAAAAACACTGCCCAAGAATTTTCTACTGCTACCAAAAGATGTCAAATCACAAATTCAAAACCACCAAGCAGAATAAATTCAACAAAAATCACACCCAAACACTTTATAAAACATCATACCCAAGCTTCTTTTAAAAAGTAAAGACAAAAAGTAAATTGTAAAAACATCAAACTAAAAAAATATATATTAAAAACTATGTGAAAGCTGATCTTTTAACAGAAAACAATGGAAGCCAAATGGCATGGAATAAAAATAGCTACCAATACAGATTCTTGTAATAAAGGACATATTACAAATGTCCTTTAGAAATGAAGATAACATAAAAATATTTTTGGGCAAACAAAATATGAAGAAACTTGCCACCACGCCATTTAGCCCCACGCTAAATTGGATATTGAGGAGAATCTCTAATCTGAGGAAAAATGATCTCAGATGGAATCACTTTGGTGAAGTAAGGAACAAATCGCTAAAATGACCAATGAGTGATAAAACTAAAGAAATAGTACCTGTTTAAAAATAATATCTTTGGGGGTTTAAATAAATGTAGAATTATGATAAATGACACTTTTAAAACAAGTAAGATGTGAGTAAAAATCAAAATGTTTCCTAAAAGTTACTTGATTTTTTTAATATGTGGTAAAATTGGCAATTGGTAATTTGTGACTCTAATAAGCAATTTTTAACTCTAATAAACCAAGGATAGATTTTATTCTCACTGGAATAAGGAATAAAAGAATAAAAAAACCCACAATACTGTGAACAAGATAATACAGAGGATAAGTGGAATAAAACAAAAACAGATTAATGAAGAGAAGAGAAGGGAAAGAACAAAACATCAGAAGAAAAGATGAAAGAATAGGAAGCAAATAGTAAGATGATAGGTTTAAATTCAAATGTATGAATTATCTTATTGAACGTAAATGGAGTAATACAGTCCGGTGACAAATATATCTTTATTTTTATAAAATACACATTATAGATATATACAAAGATATTAATACAAAAGGATGGCAAAGGATATTCTGTTAAAACACTGAACAAAACATAGTGATAAGAAAGTAGATAGGAATATTTAAAAGCCATATTCATATCTGTGAGGTACCATTTTCCACCCATTCAATTAGAAAAATTGAAAAAATATATTATGCTTAATGCTAACTAGAGTTCAATGAAATGAGTAGTCTTGTGCATCAGGAGTGGTATAAAAATGAGTATAATCTCTTTTGAAAATTTAGGAACATAGATGAAAAACTATATATTGTGTATCATATTTGGGTCATAGGTCTCAAAATGTAAAACTATAAAAATTTGGCAGGGAAAAATAGGATTGAATCTCTTTGACCTGGGTCAGGAAAAGTATTCTCATACATGCCATCAATAGCATGATCTATTACAGAAAAAAAAATTGATGAATGACCTTCATCAAAATTTAAAATCTTTGCAACAAAACAAAACAAAGCGAAAAACCCAGTGGAGAGAATGAAAAGACACACAGTGGGCTGGGAGAAAATATTTACAAAGCACATACTCAATAAACAGTTCTGGCTACATGATATGAGAGGCCCAGTACTAAATGAAAATGCAGGGTCTCTTATTTGAAAAGCAGGAAAAAGTGTTTAGTAAGTATACTAAATCATAAAATTTGTCCCTATTTTTCATGGTTTCTCCCTCAATCTGCCATAGTGTTCTTATTTATTGTAGTATCTGAGCTAATGTAAGATCTGATATGTGTCATTTGGTTGAGGGCAGGGAAACCAATTTCCCATTTTCACAGCCTCCCCCACCCCCACCCCATGACAGATGAGCAATATTCAACAGATTGTCACCCTGCTTGGTCCTGGATGAGGGGTGAGAGTCACACCTGTACTAACTCACCAAATGTGCTGTGGCACTGGGAGCCCACAGTAGGGATGGCCACCAACATTTTTCACCCCATGACACAACCAGGCATCTGTGCCCAGGCCCTCACTAGGGAAGGAAGAATGGAGCCCTCCTTGGCCAACACAACTCAATTGCTGCCCTTGGCAGAGGGTGGAAGCAGCTGCAGCTTGGGGTCATGGAGGGTGAAATGAGGCAGGGCCAGGACACAAGAGTGTAGGCAGCTGAGACCCTGTCCTGAGCAGGCACAGAGGTGACATCCAAGCTGAAGCCCCAGTGCCCTCACACATACTTTGTTGATCCACTGGACTTCAGTTGCAAAACACAAATTCAAACACTGAACTATTAAGAATTTCAAGATGATGACCGCAGGGCATTAAATCTCAAACACAAGTCCCCATGTGACTGTACTGGTTCAGTACCCTTAAAGCTGGCCTTGCCAACAAAAGACTCATATACAGAATACACAGACACACATAAAAACTCCACTCAATAGTCTGTTTTGCAATACATGTCCTGCACATATTACTAATGTCTCTTAATTTTGTGCGGAAAATGACTTATCAGCTTAAAAGTTTAAAGACAATATATCTATAATAAAAACAAAATTCCCTCTAAATCTAAGGCCTGAAACTATGAAACTATTAGAAGAAAACATTGGGGAAATGCTCCAGGACACCATAATGGCTAAGGATGTTTTTGTGTTAAGACTCTAAAAGCACAAGCAACCAAGGCCAAATAAATAGATACAAATCAAAACCACAATGAGATGTCATCTCACCCCAGTTAAAATAGCTTGGATCAAAAAAACAGACAATTATAGTAGATGCTGGCAAGAATGTGGATAAGGGGAGCCCTCATACACTGTTGGGAGTGCAAATTGGCACAGCCACTATGGAGAATAGTAGAGAGGTTCCTCCAAAAACTAAACATAGAATTACCATATGATCAGTAATTCCACTACTGAGTATATAGCCAAAAGAAATCAATATATTGAAGAGATATCTGCACTCCCATGTTTATTGTACACTATTTACAATAGCCAAAATATGAGATAAACCTAAGTGTTCATCAGTGGATGAATGGTTAAAGAAAATATGGTATATATACACAGGAATATCATTTAACCATAAAAAAGAATAAAATCCTGTCATTTGTAGTAACATGGGTGAAACTAAAGACCATTATGTTAAATGAAATTAGTCAGGCACAGAAAAACACAAGTGAAAAAAAAGTTCATATCTTTGTTATACTACTTCCTATTTCCTAGGGATAGATATGTTTAAAGGATCGCAGCTTCACTGAGAAATACTAGAGAAGCATAAAGCAATTCATAGAGGTCAGTTTTATATATATCAATATTTAATTTTCCTTCAATACCAGCTTACTCCAGGTGGTTCTAGTGGGCTTGCTGCATACTGCTAGGTTAGTACTTATATAACTTTGACCCTCAGAGGTTATGATATTAGCGATGGCTTTATGGACTTGTGGCTGCTGGCCATTATACTCAGTGACCACAGCAGATCTCTTAGCACATATATTTGGAAAAATTTCCTGCAGACACTTCAAAAAGAACTTCATTTGAAATTAAATTAAGATTACTAATATATGAATTTAAAAAGAAATGAATAACAGAAAATAATTGTCCTCAACAAACCTATTTACTATGCCTAGTAATGCATTGTCATCACAGAGGACACAAGTCAGAATAAAGTTAATGCATGCTGCAGCATCTGAGCTGCAGGGGATGTGCCATGTCATGGACAGAATGCCATCCGAACTTCAAGTTCCCCATCCTGTAGGTTTAGTTTTCAACTTTAACTGTATTTGAATATTATTAATATATTTGCCCACAAGTAATTGTTTTAGAAATTACTCCTCAGCAGCAATATAAAATCTCAAACTGTGATGGTAACACCAAGAATACTGGTTTTTACTGCTTCATTACACCCACTAGGTTATTTTTATTGTTGAATTTAATTGGTGTAAGTGTTCATTTTCCAAATAATGCAAACACATCAGGGCAAGAGTGTGTTAGAGTTAGTAAAGAAT
Organism: Microcebus murinus; assembly: GCF_040939455.1. Lineage (NCBI taxonomy): Eukaryota > Metazoa > Chordata > Mammalia > Primates > Cheirogaleidae > Microcebus > Microcebus murinus. The sequence goes on along the minus strand of NC_134104.1, from coordinate 131,012,498 downwards.
AACAGATGGCATATGATGGTTAGCATATATATAGCTCTGTAAATAGAGCTCACTTTCTGTGATAGTCTAATATCATTTGGAAGCTAGTGTTTGTGCTTAATGAACAACGGGACACTTTCAACAGCACACAAGGCAATGTAGACTCATATGCTTAGGGCCCATGTCTGTGTCTATTAATTGCTGCTTTTGTGGTATGCCAAGCAAAACAGTGTTGAGCTATTTAAATTTGCTTATTATTATCACCTGAAGAGAGACATATACGACAAGGCCTAAAAATATAAGATTTCTTATGATGACCAGGACAGTAAAGATGTGTATTCCTATAATGCCTCTCTCTAGATAATATTAATCACTTAATATATTAATGCTTTAGATCTGCGAATCTGTAAACCAGTCTGCATTTGTCCAATATTATTGTTACTCCCTTTTTCCCTCTCTCCCTTCCCCTTTTTGGTCCTCATACTTCTGATTTAAATATTCCCTCTGTTATCACTTTCACCTCCAAACAGAGGTTTAAATACTATAAATTGGCATAGACCTGTAAAATTAATGTCATTTATAAGATCTCAAAGATATGAACTGGAGAAAGAAAGATATATACTTGCTCTAGGCCTTTCTCAGTTGGGTTTTCTTATCTGAACCACAGATGAGATAAATTAAGTGACATTTTCTCAGTCATCTCAAGTGTGGTTCACATCTAGTACTATTCTGGATGCACAGAAGAAAAGTTAATCCACCACCTGATGGATCCTTTCTAAGAAACTCAGTTGAGAAAGACTTTTGGTAAGAAGACATCAGGGATGACCTTGGCATCAATTTTAGTATATAAGCAACACTGAACACTAAAAGACAAGAATTCTGACAGTGAAAGAAAATGTAGAAATGTGGTTTCCAATTAAGAAATGGATTGCATAGCTAATGAAAAAAAATTCCCTGGTTTTTCCTCTAAGCCTAGAAGGACTTCCTCTAAATCAGCATCCATGCTCTGCTCACCAGCAATCCAGCTGGAGTATTTCTAATGCCATTTGGTTATGTGTTTATTTATCTATCTTTATAACCAGTGTTAGCTATGCAAAGAGTCTGAACTACCAGGCTTCATGAGAAAAGAAGAAGAAAAGAAATGAAATAGAAATGCTTAAAAGCAAAATGTTCCCACTATAGTGATAAGATCCTTTTCCAGACATTTGAAAATATTAAATATATATGCACACACATATACATGCATATTTGTATACGAACACATAAATGCACTCAATAATTTGCTAACAACATACAGCAGAGTCAGTTTGTTGTTTCTTCTGATGGATCATGCATGTATAAAGCAAGACTTATATGTAGGACTTAGCAGAAAATATTGTTTCAATTGCAGTTGTTCTCCTATCTCTCTACTCTAAGTTCCTTTCCATAGTGTTGCTAGCAGTGTCTTCTGAAATTAGAAATGTTTTTTTAATTGCTGAAAGAAATCCAATGCTTCTTTTTTCCCCAGAATGAACTTCAAAAAGTTGTCTTCTGCCTCTTAGATTTTCTCTTCTCATCTTTCCTCCATGATTCCTTGTATCCTCCCTTTTTGGTATTGGAAGGTAGAGTTTGGGATATGGATTATAACTTCATCAATTCTAACAAGATGCTGTTATCAATTCAATCATAACTTTTAACAAATAGCCATTAATATAATTAATGTAAATATTAATAGTGTGCCTTAAGATGTGTGTATTACTGCAGTAGTGTCAATGGCTGTAATAAATAAACCTAACCGTTAAAGGTAGTAAGACAATAAAAACTATTTCTTGCTCATTGAACGATCTAATGGGTAATTATCTTCCATATGGAAATTGAGGGATTTAGGCTGCTTCAATCTTGTGGCTTCTGCATTCTAGAGTCATGAAATTTTCAGCAACTTGACAGCAGAAGGGACAAGAGCCAGTGGAGAAGACAGCCCTCTTCTTACAAGCCTTCATCCAGAACTGACATATTTCATTCTCTCTCTCACATACCATTGGAGAAATAGTTTCCTGTTGCTATTACAACTAATTAGCACAAAATTATTAGCTTAAGATAACACAAATTTATTATGTGACACTTCTGAAAGAAGTACAAAATGGGTTTCACTTGGCTAAAATCAAGGTGTCAGCAGGACTGTGTTCCTTTTGGAGGCTCTAGGGTAGAATCTATCATCTTTACTTTTTGCAGCTTCTAGAGGCTACCTACATTCACAGAATGTAGATTTGTGGCCCCCTTCTTTATCTATCTTGAAAGCCAACAGAGGTGGGTCAATTTCTTCTCACATCGTGTCTCCCTGACCCTTCTCTTGGAATTAGATCTCTCTCAGACCCACCCTAGAAAGGTTCTGTCATTTTAAGGACTCAGGTGATTAGATTGGGCCCACTTGGATAAGACAGGATAAACTCACAATTTCAATTCTTTTATTACATCTGCGAAGTCCCTTTTTACCACGTAAGATAACATATTCATAGATTCTGAAGAGTAGGGTATGGACATCCTTGTGGGAGGGGTGCCTGCTACAGCCACTCTGATAGGAAGGGAGGCTGGGAAATGTAGTCTCTGACTGGTCAATTTCATGCAATAACACCTGTACACTTTTGTGGGCAGCTAGCATTGCTGTCATGGTAAACCCATTAAAATATGATTCTATGCAGTTGAGCCTCCTTCACTATTTTATTTCTGAAGTTATAAGGTAATGTCAAAATGATATTTTCATAATTTACATTAAACAGGTATTGTATTTTTAAGCTTAATTTTTATTTTGACTAGAATGTCTATATAGTCCTCATGGGAGAAACTTTGTTCCATTATTATTTCATTACTAACTCCATTCTCCCTATAAAATGAATAAAATAAAATATCCATGTAATGTTTTAAAAGTTCATATATGTCTCTGTGTGTATGTGTGTGTCTGTGAGGAGAAAGACAGACAGACAGAGAGAGAGAGAGAGAGAGAGAGAGAGAGAGAGAGAGATTAGTTACCACAGGAGAGTTTTCATATTTTATAAGTTGATTTTTATAAATTAATTATTGTCTTAAATAGTTTAAACCACCCAAAGTGCTCTGTTAGTTAGCATGAGCTTTAGAAATAGATATGTATTACCAGTTAATTGAAAAACATATGGTGTTGATTAGTGCTTAGCGCTCTTATTTTAATAGACCTCAATTAAATAAATGAAGTATATTTCTGGACTACAAGATGCCAGTTAAAAGTTGTTGCTAAAAAAGATCTTGAACAAAGAAAGAAATTTCAATCAAGAGTGGTCATGTAATTCCTGAAGAATATTTATTCATGTCTTTTTATATATGGGAAGATGTTGAATGGTCAGGTCTTTTCATTTGTTGCAATATGGATTGAAGATGTCATTAGGCCCTGACTCTAGAGCCAGAGCCTGAATGCAAAACCCAGCTCTGCCACTTCCTGGCTGTGGCCCAGTTTTCTCATCTGTAAATTGAGGATAATTACAGTACTTACCTCACTGGCAGGGTTTTGAGGATTAAGTGGATTAATATTTAAAGTATGTTTCAATAGTGTAGGGTACTTAGTGATATCATTTAAGTGTTTCTAAATTATTGGTTTTTTTTTAAAAAAGAAACACTAAAATAACTGACCTTTTTATTAGTGTTATTCATAAAATACCAACTAATTGTGAACACATCTCAAAGATGGTATTGGTGGCAATAAATATAGACATTTGTTTCAAATAGGACACTTTTATGAGTACTGGGGTGTAGCCCATCTAGTCAGAGCATGAAATGAAGTAGGATGCCAGGATTTCAGAAGAAAATTATTGTTGTGGGACGACAAATATATCAAGTTTTTATGATCAGCTCATTTGTCCCTTGTATAAAGATCTATGAGGAAAGTCAGATCCAAAGAGAAGGTTGTGTGATAGTCATGAAATCAGGACAGAGAGAGTTAAATGAACCAAGAGTTTTATTTCATGGTAGCAGGCAGCATCTATCACAACAGAGATGCCAAAGGCCAGGTCTTTCCTATATGACTGGTCTCTCCCAGAGAAGTCTTTAATAGACTTTAGTGACACTTGCCTCTCTGACTCTTACGTGTGCTTCCATAATTTACTGATCCTTTGAAGTCAGTATTTCTTCATGTATCTGGATGTCTTTATTCAATTTACTTCAAATTACCTCGAAACTTTTGCTGACCTGGGAGCATTCTTTTTCTCCAAGGTGACTTAGTAAATTTCTTTTCTGATCCATTATGTGTTGATTTCAAAGATTAATTCTTTAGAGACCTTTCTTATTTTAAAGTTTCTAAAGAAGAAACATCGGTTTCTAACTTCAATATTCATTAAGTAAACTTTCTTTTTTTGTTTTGTTGTTTTGTTTTTTTTGAGACAGAGTCTCGCTTTGTTAACCCGGCTAGAGTGAGTGCCATGGCGTCAGCCTAGCTTACAGCAACCTCAAACTCCTGGGCTCAAGCAATACTTCTGCCTCAGCCTCCTGAGTAGCTAGGACTACAGGCATGCACCACCATGCCCGGCTATGTTTTTCCATATATATTAGTTTGCCAATTAATTTATTTCTATTTATAGTAGAGACAGGGTCTCACTCTTGCTCAGGCTAGTTTCGAACTCCTGACCTCGAACAATCCACCAGCCTTGGTCTCCCAGAGTGCTAGGATTACAGACGTGAGTCACCGCACCTAGCCTAGTAAACTTTCTTAATTAAGCAATCAGAATGTAAAACTAAGTTGAATTTTGACACATTATTTAAAACAGTGTGACCATTTGTACAGATAAATTCCCTTCGATACATATTTCCCATTTTAGCTCTGTTTCCTATTTTAGCAAACTATTGTTATAAAAAGTTGAACTAAAATAAGCCAGCTTGAGTTTGGAATAAATCTACTCTTTCATGCCAGCTTCTATCATTGTCCTGTCTTTATGCCTTCTCGAGTCAATACATGGTTAAATCTAGAAGATAATCAGCAATAATTTGCCTTTCTCTGGACAGATTTCAGACAATGTAACACTTCCTTTGCTAGTATGCTTTACCAAGTGAGACATGAATTCCTTCATTAAAGAAGATGAAAATCAATGTTGAATGATTTGCATCACATTTATGTATTTGTGTATTATTTAAGAAAAAGATTGCCACTGTTTATGTTTTTGCACATGGAGTTTAGCTTGCACTAAGGCTGCAATAAAATTGCTTTATTGATAAACATCATTTAATTAGAAATGAGTATGATACTGAGAATACTATATCTAAACATTTGTCTACTATTCCACTTATTTGGCTCAAATATTTTCTTAGTATTCCATTTCTGTCCCAGATGATTGTTGATCTATAAATGTATCACTTAAAATTCATAATTTCAAAGTCTCCACAGCCTTTTTTCCATTTTCATCACTGACATTTGGGATTAGATAAAGTAGATCACTCTCTTGTTTGGTAAATTATAGATACAATGAGCTAAAGTTGATAGTAAATAATAATATTCAAGGTACAGTAACATATCTGCTGATTTCAGCATTTCTGGAAGGAAATCCATGTTTGCTTAAATTTATATTAATTTTTTCATTTTATTTATTTACAGAATATTATGGGGGTACAAACATTTTGATTATATACATTGCCCTGGCATCACCCAAGCCAGAGCTATAGGCATGCCCAGCCCCCAGACAGTGCACTCCACAAACATTAGTTGTGAATTTATCCATTCCCTCCACCCTACTCCCACCTGCCCAGCACTCAATGAATATTATTTCCACGTGAGCATCTAAGTGTTGATCAGTGCCGATTTGATGGTGCGTACATGTGATGCATATTTTTCCATTCTTGGAATACTTCAAAGAATGGGCTCTAGCTCCACCCAGGATAATATAACAGGTGCTAGTTCACCACTGTTTTTTATGGTTGAGTAGTTCTCCATTGTATACATATACCACATTTTATTAATCCACTCATATACCACATCTTATTAATACACTCATGTCTTGATGGGCATTTGGGTTGTTTCCACATCTTTGCAATTGTGAATTGTGCTGTCATAAACATTACAGTGCAGATATCTTTATTATAAAAAAACTGTTTTTCCTTTGGGTGGAAGCCTAGTAGTGGGATTGCTAGATCAAACAGTATTTCCATTTTTCATATTTTGAGATATCTCCAAATTACTATCCACAGAGGTTGTACTGATTTGCAGTCCCACCAGCAATGTATGAGTGTTCGTACCTCTCTGCATCCACCCCAGCATTTGTTGTTTTGGTACTTTTTGATAAAAGCCATTCTAACTGGAGTTAATTTACTTGAAATATATATTAATTAAAAAATACCTCAAAACTAAGACAATATTTAAAAATGAATTTTTTATTTCTTTAAAGCCATATGACACTACCATAAATTTTCAAAATATAGATATATGGAACCACAAATCTATAAAATATTGGCACATAAAGGAACTTCATGACAATCTAGTCCACTTGCCCATTTCTTGACTTGTAACATCAAGACTTTGCTTGAGTATTTGAGTTCTGAGAAGCATCAATCCAGTGCAACAGTCTTATGAATTAAAATACCCATTGCTGAAGATTTCAAATCTGGCACAGTTAAAGGAAAATTAAATGATAAACACTTGTATGTGCACTTGTATGTGAAAATGGTTTATCAACATTTAAAATCCAGCAGATATATTTTTAAAAATATTCTTAAGTCAAAACACTGTGTTGCACTGAAGTCAATAATGGTAGCACAAAAGTGAAATATCATTTTCCCAAACTGGGCCATGATTTGTAGCATTAGAAAAGAACAGAGATCATTTGTGCACCTACCTCACCCTACAAATATGGAAACAGAGCCAGAGGGATAAAGAGTTTACTAGAGGCCACACAACTGGAAAATGTTAGGATCAGCAAACTGATGAGCCTTGCTTTTTGTACAACTACTGAAAATTTATAATCAAAATGCCTTAAAGTGATCTTTGAATTCACCAGAGAATCAGAGTCAATGTATGGATTAAAATCCACCATGTTTGATTTTCCTTGATGATTTTCCTGAGTCCTAAATAGATTCTAGTTATCAGCCCTTTATAGGATGTGTAGCTTGCAAAAATTTTCTCCCATTCTGTGGGTTGTCTGTCTGTTCTCTTCACAGTTTCTTTGGCTGTGAAAAAGCTTTTTAATTTGATCAGGTCCCATTTATTTATTTTTGTTGATGCTGTGATTGCCTTTGGGGTCTTCTTCATAGATTCTTTGCCTAGGCCAATGTCTAGAAGAGTATTTCCAATGTTTACCTCTATAATTCTACTAGTTTGACACCTAAGGTTCAACTCTGTTACCCAGTATGAGTTGATTTTTGTGACAGGTGAAAAGTGTGCGTCCTGTTTCAGTCTTCTGCATGTGGCTATCCAGTTTTCCCAGCACCAATTATTGAATAAGGATTCTTTTCCCTAGTGGATGTTTTTATCTGCTTTGTCAAAGACTAGATGGCTATACGAGAATAGTTTTATATTTGGGTTCTCTGTTCTGTTCCACTGGTCAATGTCCCTGTTCTTGTGCCAGTCCCTACCTGTTTTAATTACTATAGCTTTGTAGTATAGTTTGAAATCTGCTAAATTGATACCTCCCATTTTGTTTTTATTTCCTATGATTGCTTTTACTATACAGGGTCTTCTCTGGTTCCATATGAAGTATAAAATTATTTTTTCTATATCTGTGAAAAATGATGATTGTATTTTAATATGGATTGCACTGACTCTGTAGGTCACTTTGGGTAGTTATAGACATTTTAACAATGTTGATTCTGCCGACCCATGAGCTTGGTATGTTCTTCCACCTGTTTACATCCTCTGCTATTTCCTTCTTCAGTGTTTCATAGTTCTCCCTGTAGAGGTCTTTTACCTCCTTAATTAAATATACTCCTAGGTACTTTATTTTCTTTGTTGCTATTTTGAAGGGAATCGAGTCTTTGATTTGGTTCTCACTTGTTCTGTTGTTGGAGTATATGAATGCCTCTGGTTTCTTTGTATTGATTTTGTATTCTGAGATTTTGCCGAATTCATTTATCAATTCAAGGAGTCTCTTGGTTGAATCCTTGGAGTTTTCTAGGTATAATATATCATCAGCAAAGAATGAGAGTTTGATCTCTTCTGCTCCCATTTGTATGCCCTTAATTCCGCTCTCTTGTCTGATTGCTGTAGTGAGGGCTTCCAGCACTATAGAAGTGGAGATAGTGGGCAACCTTGCCTTCTTTCAGTTGTAAGTGGGAATACTTTCCATTATAACCCATTCAGTATAATGTTGGCTGTGGGTTTGTCATATATGGCTTGTATCATTTTATTAAGCGTTCTTATCATAAAAGGGTGCTGAATTTTGTCAAATGCTTTTTCTGCATCTATTTACAACCCTATCAAAAAGTGGGCAAAGGACATGAACAGAAACTTTTCAAAAGAAGACAGAATAATGACCAACAAACATGAAAAAATGCTCAACATCTCTAATCATCAGGGAAATGCAAATCAAAACTGCAATGAGATATCACTTATCTACAGTAAGTATGGCCTTTATCAAAAAGTCCCCCCAAAATAAATGTTGGCATGGATGTGGAGAGATAGGAACACTGCTGGTGGGACTGCAAACTAGTTCAACCTCTGTGGAAAGAAATAGGGAGATACCTTAAACTGATACAAGCAGATATACCATTTGATCTAGCAATCCCACTACTGGACATCTACCCAATAGATCAAGTGACACTCTACAAATGGGACACCTACACTCGAATGTTTATAGCAGCACAGTTCACAATTGCAAAGGTGTGGAAACAACCCAAGTGACCACCAATACCTGAGTGGATTAATAAAATGTGGTATATGTATACCATGGAGTACTACTCAGCTTTAAGAAACAATGGTGATATAGCACATCTTATATTTTCCTGGATAGAGCTGAAACCCATTCTACTAAGTGAAGTATCCCAAGAATGGAAAAACAAGCACCACATATACTCACTAGCAAATTGGTATTAACTGATCAACACGTAAGTGGACATATAGGAGTAACATTTATCTGGTGTTGGGCAGGTTGTGAGGAGGGGATGGGTATATACATACATAATGAGTGAGATGAGTACCGTCTGGGGGATGGTCACACTTGAAGCTCTGACTCAAGGGGGAATGGGGAGCATGGGCAATATATGTAACCTTAACATTTGTACCACCATAATATGCTGAAATAAAAATAAATAAATAAAAAATGGAAAAAATTCCACCACGTATTGACAAAGTGAAACTTATGGTTTTGTATCCTACATTGCTTAAATAAAATCTTAAATTAAAATAAAATTGAACTTTCACTTTTAATATTTTTTAAATTATAAAAGTGAAATATAAAACATACAAAATATATATTGTTGAAAACTGAATCTTAAAAAATTTAAGCTACATAGAAGGTGAAAAAAATTACTAATAGTTCTAAGATCTATTTTGTTAAATTCCATTTCAATTAAAAAAACATTCAAAGAAATGATTATAGTTTATTCATCTACTAACCAAATTTTAAACATATATTTATTAATTGATGAATATAAATATATTTTCATGAGTAACTTTTCATAGAGTCCTTGTGTTTAAAACTTGTCATTTTCTGAATATCAAAGCACTCGAGAAGAGCAGAATCCATCTTCATACTTTTAAATAAATTTAATTTTAACTACCCCATTTGGATGAACATCTATTAAAAAACAAAAAGGAAAGAAATCCAACCCAGGAAGTTCCTTTCTTAATGATAAAACTATGTATAACCTAAATTATTCATATTGTAGTTTAAACTCAGTAATTAAAAAAGAAAAAGGAAAAAAGTCCAATCATGGAATTTCCTTTCTTAATGATAAAACTATGTGTAACCTAAATTATTCATGCTGTAGTCTAAACTCATTATTTTTTCTTTCACTAGTAGAAATGGACAGAAGCTAAACAATGCTTTCAATTAATGATATCTCTTTTTATACTATATGGCCATTATTAAAGTGCTTAGTCTTCAGGCCTAAGAAACCTAGTTTTCTTTAATTTAAATTTATAAATCAACTATCTGTCATTTAATGGTCTTTCACATTTCTTCTAAGACCTATATTAAAATCCATCATGTCTCTATTTGGAAGTTAAATCTGAATATAATATCTTTGAGAAATGTGAATATAATAAAATCTTCACTAAAAGTTCCACATATGAAGAAAAAAAGGTCTATTGTATGTTTGTTGTTATTTTCTATCCTGAATTGTACCACCTGCAATACTTTTTTATTTATAATAATTGCTATAATGTAACAAAGTCATTTTCAATTTAGAATCTTTTATGGCACTTAGAATTATTGAGTTCTACAAACTTAATAAACAATCTTTCAAGCTTATTATTCAGATAATAGAAAAATATGTTAAATGGTACGGCAGCAGTGAAAAATGACTACTACCTAGTTTTATCTTCTTTTAAAGGATTTCTTCTTTTCCTCTAAGTAAAATTTGACAGTGACACATTAGTCAATGTATCCAGTGTAGCAAATAAGTTTCTTCTTATATGGAAAATCTGAGTAATTTGTGGATTCTTACAACTCTGGAGTGTGTGAGAACAAATCTTTGGTTTGAAGGAACAGTTGTCATAATTGATTAGTGATGCCTGTCATGGATATGCACCAGGTGATCTAGATATTCATAGGGAAAATAATTGATTTATTTTTCTATCTGTTTTATTCAAATATGTTTGGGATTAGGATACAGCTGGGATGTTTAAATTATGTAAGAAAAAACAGGGTTGTGTTTAGGTAGGAAACCGTTTTAGGACTCTTTCTTGACAAATAAATTTCCTTAGAAATTTGACAAATAATTTCTTAAGAAATTTGAGTTAATTCCTATTTTCAGTATTAATGCAGAAGAGTTAGTTGGTGTAGCAGTTATCTATTGCTGCATAATAATATTACAGTAAATTTAATGGCTTAAAACAACATACATTTATTAGCTTACAGTTTCTGAGGATCAAGAGTCCAGTCATTGCTTAGCTGGGCCCTGTGCCAGGCTACAGTGAAAATACAAGGCAAGATTGTGGTCTGATCTAGGGTTCAACTGGGGAAGGAACGACCTCGTCACTCATATGGTTGATTGCAGTATTCAGCTGCTTATTATGGCCTCATTTTCATGCTGTTTAGTGGTCAGAGACTACTCTAAGCTCCCTGCCACACAGTCCTCTCCTTAGGAAGTTCATAACAAGGTCAGATTTTTCTTTTTCAGATTATGAAAGTGAAATATAATAAAACCATGAAAAAGCTTCGGCAGCCTACTTTTTAGAAGCTGTTAATAGCAAGGGAGAGAGAGTCTATTCTTACAAGATGGGCGTTACAATCTTATGTGGCATAATCACACACGTGTAATCACATATTTCCCACCACCTTTACCATATTCTGTTGGTAGAAGCAAGCTACAGGGTCTGTCTATTCTCCAGGAGAGCGGACTATGGAAAGTCTCAGGGTGGAAATCAGAGCGGCCGTTGTAGAGTATATCTGCCACAGTTAGGATGATACAGTTTTCAGGAAGCTTTCTCTTGGTATGAGGGAATAGTCTCAAAGAGCCCAAAGATGCTCTGAATCATTAAGAGTATCTGCCTTGCTCCTCTGAGAGTGAAAGAGAGGAAAATGTGAAAGGAGACATTGAACTAAGAGTAATTATGTCACTCATAAGACTGGTTATGGAAAAACTTTGTACAGGTAATATTATGATAAATTATGTATTACAGAAAGACTAGACATGTACAACCGTTGAAATCACGAGAGTATCAAAATGTATATTAAGAAGACAGACTAAACAAGATAAAAAAGAAAATGCTGGGATTTTAAGGAGTATGAATGAGTGAGGGAGAAAGCAAAGCTGTCTCTTAAATGAAAACTTAAGCATACAGGTGCTGAATTTACAAGCCCAAATCTTAGTCACAACTCGACTCTTCCTTAGCATGTAACTGATTATCAAAAGTCACCCTAATGTCAGTATAGACTATATTTTCATCTCTTTCTCAAACTCCATAAGGAGCTAGGATATTGGTTGGTGTGCTGTGCTAATAACCCAAGTGGCAAAAAGAGGGCTGGGCCCCAGGCAGGTACTTAAAATATATTTATCATGTCACTTTTCAATAATTTTCTGGGTACCTAGTTCCTTCTTTGTCATAAATTTTTACCAGGTAGAAGCCAAAACAATCTCTCTCTAATTTAGGTCTTTAGAAATTTTTCTGGGGCAAACTATTCTTAAGTTTTATATAAGCTGTTTTAGATCCAAGCAAAGTAGGGTAGAGCTAGCTGAAAGCACAGAGATATTTGGTGCATTTTCAAGCAAATAGGGTTGATACATAAAGTAGCCTTTAAAAAATTGTGGTCTGATTAGTCAAAAGCAGGACTCATAGTGCAGCTCAGCATCCCTGGTGGGGTGGCAGGGGGCACTGAGAGGCGTAACTTGAGGGGGTCATGTTTTACTAAGAGTTCCCAAGGGCATAACTGATTCCAGAAGACATTCCTAAAATAGGGAAAATGGGTTAGAAGACAGGAAAAGATTTACACAATGTTGGTTAATAATAATATAATTTTTCATAAGACTTCAAAACTGTGAGGGATAACTAAATAACATTGAAATTTAAGATATACCTGACCCATTATTGGATATAGTTTCTAGTTGAAAATTTTATCTTTTTTAAAAGAAAATAAGAATTGCTTTTAAAAAAAATTTTTTTTAGATTAAACTATGAGCTTCTGTTTGACCTCAAAGATAATTTAGTGTTCATAGTGAGTCACATGCAGAGTAAGGTAGAACTTTTTTCATCTGAGTTTTCAAATAGAAATTCTGATTTGAAGTTTGCAATTCTATTAACAAAAGCCCACTGCTTCAAAAAGGGGAAAGGAATGTATTTAAAACTTTCATTCTATATCTCATCCTGCTGCTCTGGGTTTAATTTTTGTAGGTGAATCCTTGAATATTCAGTAAGAGTTCCATCACCTTGTAAAAACCATAATTGTATTGAGAATAACAAATTTAGTTTGATGCCGTGATGTGATAAAAACTGTAATTGAAACACAATCCATTAACCTTGATTTGTCTTACATAATCTTCTATAATATAATTTCCTATCATAAAACTAAGATATTACTAATTAAAATGGCTTCATTTTTAAGGTTCCAAAGTGATATTTAAATTAGGAGACGATAAAAAACAATTGCTGTGTTTTAATGAAGAACTTATAGTAACATATGAGAAACAATTATTCTAGATTGTCTGCTGTTCTGTGGCATTCCCCCAATTTATCTGTAATGTCTGATTTTCATAGCTATATTTTGGTAAATGTATGTGGATTCATTTGCTATACTATATATATGCAACTGAAGCTGAATACTGTGATAGAATATGTGGGTATTAGATATTTACAAAATTATCGTAATGCTATCTTTGTGCCTAATGTGGGAATTTCCAGATGCTTTGGTTTTAATTTTAAATTCACACTGCACTCTAGTGGGGAATGAGATCAATGCAAAATTATTTTTTACTGGTACTTTATAGTAGTAACTATGGACTATTAACAATTTTAATAGTGTGTGAACTGTAATTTTCTCAAAGCTGAAATGCTATAAATGTAATTTATTATATACATGATATGTATTTAATATTTTCCAATGACAATAAAATATAGTTGTTTTTAAAATTATTCTTGAAAATAGAGGAGAATTCACTACTGAAGTAGTTCATTTGATTTCATGCAGCATATTTGGAATATATATATTTGTATACAGATGTAATTGATATTCTATGAATCTCAATATAAGGAAATGCTGAATAAAAGTTAATCCTTCATTTGTTTTACCAAGAAGAAAAAAAGAATGAACAGTTATTTCCATAAATTTTAAGAACAAGGATAGGATTTCAAAATATTTGCTTATAATGTTTCATTGCTAGTCTTAATTTTATGAAGCAGTTTTACTTAAACCCTGCATAGGTACCTTTTACAACAATGTCTTTGTCCTCACTACAGCTACCTTTTGAATGACTTAAGAGTTGTTTTTTAATTTTTTTAAGTTATTTCAAATTAAGTTGAGTGCTTTCCAAACCTACTTATGGTGTTGTCTCTGGAAATTTTTATTGCAAGCAAGCAATATGCAATCCCACAACATTAGTACAGTATATTTTCCCATTTTACTCTATACAAGGTTATTTAAGATTTCCACAACTTTTTACTAATTTTTAAGTTGACCTTTAAATAGTTCTTCAAAATGACAGTTCTGAAGAAATAGTTGTAGGTATATGATTAAATCCTCAAAAATAATTACTGAATCTTTTTTATATTTATTATATTCTCTTCTATTGAGCCAGTCAAGAAAAATTGCATGAGAACTACAAACTCAGTAAGAATTTGTACAGTCATAGATATTACAACTCCCCTTCTTGAAATGGGCTAAATTGATGTCTTTACCAAATGATACTTTTTTCATAATTAAAACAATTGAGAAAGCTCTTCGTAATCTAATAGACTCTGTAAGGAATTAAATATTGGTAGATTCCTCTTTTCAGAAGGATAATTTTTTAAACAAACCTTTTGTTACATTTGGAAAATATTTAGATATTTAATTTTATTTCTTCAATAAAATTGATTTTGAAAGAAATGTCCAAAATATATCACCTGTTCTTCTCTGTATAAATATTTTTCAAACTGAAAAAATTAAAGCTGCTTCTCAAATTAACTAATTATTTCTACTTTTTTTATGAAATAGCCCTCTGTCACCCACCCTAACTAGTTGTAATTCAATTTTGTCACCATAAAATATCTATAGATCAAATTTTTATTTTATTTTCAGATGAACTAAAAAAGATTTCTAGATATGCTATCAGACCAAGATTTCTGAAGAAATTTTTAGTGTTTAGTACTGATTCTACTACCATTCATAGAAGCATGTCTGTACTAAATGTGTTCTGGATTTGTAAGTTCCTATCTGCCTACTTTTAAAAAATTTTATGGTGTGAGGGGCTATAAAAACAAGGATATTTTGGTTTGCTTACATAATTTACAGTTATACGACTTTGAAAGTCATTTGTAAAGCTTCTTACAATAATTTCCTGTTAGCAGATGTTATTAGCTGTCATTTCATGATGGATTCAAATTATCTTAGAACCCCAAGATTCTTGGAGATTTTAGATGCTTGCCATTTTGGCAAGGTAGCAGATGTAAGAAGAGTGGATGAAACTAATTGTGGTCAAAATAATGGAACCTGACTTGTTAACTTTAAAATATAACACTGACATTATTTGTAGGGAAAGTTTTCTGCTCAGTAAAATTGGATTTGGTTTCCAACTAACATATACTAATATATATCTTGCATACTTTAATTTTATATTAATGAGTGTGGGAGTTCTGAAAGAGTTGAAATACTAAAGACAGTATGAAATTCCTAAATTCTTAATTATATAGTGATTGGTTGAATAACACAGTGTGTATATGTGTGTGTGTAAATAGCTCATCTTTTATCTTGTTTGGAACCAACAATAAATAGACACAAGGGCTCAGTTGAAGTATAGTGGAATTTTTGTTAGTGGGTTGGTAGATTATTTAGTAGGAAAGGTGGAATTAGAGAACTGTGCCCATAGTTGGCTTTTCACCCTTTCCTCTCTGAATTGAATTTAACCACATCATCACAGACAGGGCAGCTGGAGAATTCTGGACCTTCTACTAAGGGATGGGCAGCCTTTACATGGGGAGTTCACATATGGCCAACAGGAAGATAAAAATGTAATTTTAGGTGAATTTGAGATACAGAACCAAGCTGATGGGCCATACATGAAGCAGTGACCTTTTCCTTCATCATCTCAATCACAGAATTAACTTCTTCTGCTATGAGATGAAGGAGCAGGGAATAAAGGGGGCAGAAGTTTGTTTCTCAGAGCACACAAGTTCTAGAGAGGTTGCTGTTTTATTGTAAAATGAGAGAGAATGAATGGTCCTTGCTCTATTCCCAAACTTTTTTAAAAATTTAAATCAATCTTTTATTTTACAATAGTTGTAGAGTTTCAGAAAAGTTTCCAAGTTAGTAGAGTTCCCATACTTCTCACCCCTTTCCTCTACTGTTGATATCTTGTGATAATATGGTACATTTACCACAACTAATGGACCAATAATAATGCATTATTGTTAATGAAACTCTTACCTTATTTGGATTTCATTAATTTTTCCTCCAGTGTTCATATTCTGTTCTAGGATCTCATCCAGGTTACCACATTTCATTTAGCCTTGATATTTCCTTAGGCTCCTCTGGGCTGTAACACTTTCTAAGACTTACCCTGGTTTTGAGGTGCTTGACAGTTTTGAGGAGTATTGGCCAGGTGTTTTGTTGAATGTCCCTGAATTTGTGTTTGTCTGACATTTTTCTCGTGGTTGACTTGGGTTATGGGTTTTTGCAAGGAAAATCACAGAGGCAAAGTAATAATACCATTTCTAACACATCATATCAAGAATTCATGCTCTCAGTGTGACTTATCACTGCTGATGTTAAACTAGGTTATGTGGCTGAGGTAGTATTTGTCAGCTTTCTTCACTATTGAGCTACTTTTCTCTTCTTTCCATACTGTGCTATTTAAAAGCATCTCACTAAGCACAGCCTGTACTTAAGGAGTAGAGGATTATAGGGTTGTGCCCTATCCCTCCTCTTTAAATGAAGAATATCTATTTAAAATATTTGGAATACTTCTACATGAGAGGTCTGTATCTTTTCCCCTGTTTGTTACATCAGTATGTATTCATTACCAGCTTTCGTCCTTGGGAGCTTTTTCAGTTGGCTTCTGTATCTATTCTTTAACTTTTGATTCTTAATCAATTTGATTGATTAAGTTTAGGGTCCGCCAGGAATATGCCCTACTACCTCACGGGTGGTGTAGATTAGAGCAAATCAGCACCTCTTAGAACATTCTTGATACCAACAGCTGGTGTTTTGGCACAAGTGGTGATATTTCAACTTTAATCAAAATAATATACTAAATAAAGCAATTTCAAGAACCATGTTGCATCCCAGGAAAAATATTATTTCTAATTTTATTTTTTTCTCAAATTATCTTATCTTGCTTAATATTGCTTACCAAAGATGAGTCTTCTTGTGTGTGCCACGTTTTAATTATTCCTATGAGTCTTTAAAATCAAATCAATCTCCACATCTAGAAAATTAAAACGCATACATAAGCAAACACCTAATTCCTACAATAATCACCTCCAGGATCATTTTAGTCCTTGAAACTATTAAATAGTGCTGTCTAGACTCACATTATTGTATTAAGACAAACATCTGCCTAGTGTGTTAATAGTTCCAGGGGATACAGATTAGGTCGGGAACACATGGACAAATCGATAAAATATTTTCAGCTCCAAGATGGTTGCCTAAAGTTTATATATGACTGCTGAATCTTCTCTCAATGGAACTCAAATGAGCAAAATGTATCTTCAAGAATCTAAACAGGACACTTTTTTTTATATCAGGAGGAAAAATCACCATTTGATACATTGCAGTTTTCTTGCAAAGTCTATAAATATTTCATGATGTCATACCCCAGTCACAATAATTTATTTCAAGTTCCCTTTTCCCTTTCATGTCCATACCATACAGTCAAATATCTTACTCTCTTTCCTTTGAAAGTTTTTGTCCTTGCACCCCAGTACAAAATTAATTGTTGGGGCACTGTCTAGTGACATAGTCTTCAATTTCTTTTGTGAACAGGGAACCCTTCATATATAAGCAAATAAATCTCATACATTTGAAAGAAAATTTCTTCTCCAATATTTTCCTCTGCTAAATTGTTGGCAGACATTCTTATTTTATGAGTCAAGGTGGAAATGTGGATCAAAGAAGAAAATCTTTCCTTCCAAACATATGCATATGTTAGGTAAAAATGATGTGTTATTAAGTGCTCACCTACTGAGACTATCTCTGTAGCTTGGCCCGTTTCTGACAAGCCTCAGCTGTTCAAGCTCTTTTTTGGCTTATGTCTTTGAAATATATCATTTTATTTTTTCATAATAAATTTAATAAATAGTCATCATGTAAAATTTTGAAAATGCAGTGAAGTCAGCAGAAAAAAGCCAACTCTAACCATTCAGAATCAAATACTGCTAATATTTTCCCTAAAACTAGTTTATGGTTTACATAGTTATAAACAAATGATATGCAAATTTATATCTTATGTTTATTTTTCACTTATATACAAAAGAATTTTCCACATTATAATATTGTCCCAATCTGCTTTTAATGGCTATAAAATATTGCAGTGATTAAGTACACCACCATTTACTTAATCTTTTTTATTACTTAATAACAATTGAGATAAGAGCCTTTAAAAGTATAAGTCAACTCTAGAAAAAAGAAGTTTATAGGTATTCTAAATATAACCTGGATAGATACTTAAATTGTTTTATTTATATAAAATAAGAAAAATTTATATGTTTATATATTTTCCTTTAAAATTAATCATTTTACAAAACCTATACATTTTCTTTTAAATATGACCACTTGTATATTTAATATTATTTTAATAAGGTTACCTGAGAAAGAAAAAAATTTCCTTTTTAAAAAGAGGTTAACATACTTTAAATTAGTCCATAAAAAAAAGCATGCATTGTGTACCTTAAAAATCTTTTACTCTATTGGATAGTGACTTCAGTATCCTTTAATAGATTCAAGTGTTAGGTTGTTTTGCATGAGTTCACTAGTTTGATTTTCCTTAAATATTTATGGAAAACTAGTTCTTACATATTGCTAAAATTATTTTGCCGTGTGTTATCTCATTTTCCTGCTGCTAAAGCCCATGCCCTTCCCATCATTATAAGTAAGTTTGTAAAATGGCAAGGACCATCTTTGTCATTCTCTTCAATTTATTTCTAGTACCTAGGATGGTGCTGTCACATAATAGGCAATTTAATAAATGCATTAAAATAATGACTGCTTTCCTCTGGCAATATTTCCAGAGTATAAAATATTCCTTAAAGAATTTGTAGAATTCAAATGGAAATATCATATCTAGACCATAAGTTTTGCACATGCTTGTATAGTAAAAGCATGGAAAAATTTCAAAAGACACTATTATTATTTTAATTATTTGAAAATGAATAATAAATATGCATTCCAGTAGTTACTTTAATTATCGCCATTTTAAGGCTAGAGATAATGAAATTGATAGATACTCTTTTGTGTTTGGTCTGAGTATACAAAGCATATATTTATCCAACAGAAATGCTTTCCAATGTAATCCTTAGGTCAGTCGTACTATTTTGCACTCTGATTATGAAACTAGCTAGGATATTCAAGGCTGCTTTTGTGCTTCAGAATTTAGGGTGTTGAAACAGTTTTAAAGTTTTGTATATGTAGAATGTGTCCATCCAGATGCGAGTCACTTTATGTAACAAGAAAAAATATAAAAATAAGGGGATTTTATTTAGTTGAATCAAAAAAAATCTAATACATGATAGAGAATATGGTAATTAAGAACTTGGGACTCGGAGATAAATAAAACTAAATGCTTATTCTAGCTATACCACTTGTTAACTGTGTGACCTTAGACAAGTTTTTTAACCACTTTGAAATTTAGTGTCCTCAGCTATGAAACAGGAAAAATTATAGTGCTTATTTCATTGTTATGATGATTAAATGAGATAGTGGGGACCATTAGCACAGTATTGGGTACAGAAAAAACAAATTAAAATGTTTGCCATTTGTATTCCATTAAAGAGGTTATCTGCTTTGGAAACTATAGAAGCAACCTATTAAAATAAGAGGACATAGAAATTCTGAATTCTTAAGGGTGCAGAACAATGTCTATTTGTTACCCAATTAAAAAAAAATATGAAGGAATCGAGAAACCTTGATCTGCCTGTTCATAACTTTCTTTGCAACCCTAGATTTCACATGTGCACAAGATGGAGAGAGTGAGGCTGAATTAATACCTGACGACTTTGACGAAAAACCAGAAAGAGAAAAGAAGCATACTAACTTCACTTTGTGCAATGTGTGTAACATTCAGCTGAATTCGGCTGCTCAAGCACAAATCCACTACAATGGCAAATCACATCAGAAGAGATTAAAACAACTGAGCAATGGGATGCTGAAAAGTGACAATGGTAAGGCTTTCTATAAATATATTCTTGATTTTAAATCGTCAACTTAAGTTATTTGCGTACCTGCAGATGTGAAAGATAAAAAAATGGAATAATCTCTATTTTAAAAAAAGCAGGCAAAAAAACATTAGATAAAAGCTTTAACAATTATAGTACATTAAAATAAATCATTTCTCTTTGAGGGAGAAGGAGAAATTTTGTTTGTTGTATGTACTCAACTGCATTAGGATTGTGACCACCAGGAAATTCGCTATTATTTAAAAAGGTTGTTTTTAGAGTTTATTGATGTTTGCATTTAATATAGTTACATATGGAAACAGGCATCCTTTCACAGTGTATATAAAAAAAACAGTGGCTTTTTACGAACTTTTTGTATTTTTCAGGTGTGGAGGAGTCAATTGGTTAGTGACATTGCAGTTGATTTGAAATAATACACATCTTTTCAAATAGGTGTTTTAATCAATAAACTATGCTGCATTAGTGCAGACAATGTTTAAATTTGCTGGTGAAAATTATTGGCTTGTTTAATAACTTTAGACTACTTTTTTAAAGTATGTGTTGAATTTGAGTGAACAGATTTTAAAAATAGCACAAAAATACCTTTGGATACAAATGGAAGATTATTAGAAAATACGGACACCTGGGGAGAGGTGGGTGAACTTGTGAAGAGGGGACTTTGGAGAGCTTATCCGTAAAAAACTAGAGTTACAATAATGTATTCTGGTTGGATGTTTTATATTTGATAAATAAGATATATTTTATCTAAATTCTACTGACATTTTAACAGGAGGCTGAATTTTAATCTGTTCTAATAGTTGACAGTATAAATATTTTTAATATAATTTTGTGATTTGCTTCAATGTGACCAAATAATGAGAAGAAAAAAGTAGTATGTTTTTAAAATGCCAATTGCTTCAACCTTGCTTTATGTAGTCTTCGTTTGTTTGTTTTTAGCATGAATGCGCTATAATAGCCTAATGAAAAGGATTTCATATTTCTCTTTCAAATGTATGGCATTTAGTTAATCATGGATGTTATTTGTTGAAAAGATGTAAAAAACGAAAAGTGTCATCAGAAAGTAACTATTAAGTTCTATGGGCATAAAATGAAGCTAGCAAGGCAAATGCACTTAGTGAGCCATGATTTAAAATGTATGTTCCACGGTCTCTACTTTAAACTATCTAAGAATAATCTATTACTTATCATTAACTTTTAGGTGATATTATCTGAAGTACAGCATGATTGAAATCTAAGTCGTTCTTTTTCTTTATGTTTGTGTTGGTGATGATCAGGGTGTAAGCTTTGGTGTTTTATGCCACCTACTTTGATAATCACAAACCTCTTTTGGAGAAGTAAAAAACAATATTGTAGAACAAAATATATGCCTAGTTTAGAAATCCAAATCAGAGCTAGTCCCAGACAAAGTTTAGAATGACTGAAGATTTTTAGACCACACTGGGAATGAGTTTCTTCAAATGGAATATTTCAAAATGATCATATCAATGCACTTATTATGGGCTAGTAATGTACTAAAAGCTTTATGTACATTTTGTTATTCTAATTTTCCTCACAACCAATCATAGTGATATTGTGATTATATTCATTTTATCTATGTGAAAATTGAGGATAACATCAAATGAATAATATGCCCAAGGTCATACAGCTATCAAATGGTCAAATTTGCAATCACACCCTGGTCTTACTCTCTTAAATATCTGCACTTCTAAAGTCTACTGTCTCCCAAAATGAATATTTTGTAGAAACTGTGCCTTTTTTCATTCAAACAGAAAAATCATTTTAGGAGAGCATGAAAAATTAAAATTCTAATACATTCCCCTAAATTCTTTGATTAATATAGTACTCAATGAAATATTAATTGCTAGATTTTCTATTCGGATTATTTTTTCAGGCTTTTTAAGTTTACACATGATGATAAAAACATGATGGGAGCACTGGCATTAGGTAATATCAGTTTGGCCTGAAATTATACTTCAGAAGAAGGAAGATTTGGGGCTGAGAAAAGCCAGGGATGTCAGGGCCAACTCTTGGGGACTAACCAGAAATTAGGGGAGATTCCGGAGCCAACAGTGTCAATCACATTATCTGAGAAGGTACAGAGAAATTAGCTTTAATCTGGGCTGTGTCTGTGTTCAAGGTCATTTGATCTGATGTGTGAAGTGTACTTGCCTGAATCATTACAGAGCTATGGATACTTAAAGTAGGACAGAAAACTCTACAGTAATTCTCAGTAGTGGATTTTAAGTTTCTAGGGACCCCCCTGGTTATGGGATTGGGTTAGGGTTAAGGGATGAGTTGCCAAGAATTCAGTGTGGTTCAAATTTCAATAGTGTGCCTGGATTTCCTCCTAAGAAAAGAACTGTAATGTTTGCTTGCGAACTAAGACAGAAATCATGATGTAAAGATTTAATCCACCTCTTAAGGGTTAGGAGAAGGGTTATGTTCTCATAGCAGATTGCAGAGTTAGTAGAGCAAACCTAATTAATTTCAAATCCTAACATTTAGTAGGATAGGGGTTTCTTACATTCTGCCAGGTGCCATCAGTAGGTATTTGTAAGTGGGAATACACATTAAATATTTCCCTAGACTGTTCTGTTGATTGCCTTATGTGACTCCCAGTCAGGCCACCCATCACTTTGCAACTGATCGGTTCCCATGGCTCTTACATAGAGAACTGTCACTTTTCCATGGCCACTATGGCCATCAGACAAGATATTGACATAGAGCAGGATCCCCTGCTTTAAAAAAAAAAAAAAAATTGCTCTACTTTTTAGAGCAATTTTTTTTTAATTATTTTTTTTATTTTGGCATATTATGGGGGTACAGATTTTAAGGTTTCAATAAATGCCCATTTCCCCCCCTCCTCCCAAAAGTCTGAGTCTCCATCATGACCATCCCCCAGATGGTGCACATCTCACTCACTATGTATGTATATACCCGAACCCTCCCCTCTCCCCCCTGCCCAATACCCTATTACTGTAGCACCTATGTGTCCACTTAGGTGCTACTCAGTTAATACCAGTTTGCTGGAGAATATATCTGGTGCTTGTTTTTCCAATCTTGGGATACTTCACTTAGTAGTATGGGTTCCAGCTCTAACCAGGAAAATATAAGGTGTGCTATATCACCATTGTTTCTTAGAGCTGAATAGTACTCCATGGTGTACATATACCACATTTTATTAATCCATTCTTTGATTGATGGGCACTTGGGCTGTTTCCACAGCCTTGCAATTATGAATTGTGCTGCTATAAACATTCGAGTGCAGGTGTCTTTTTTGTAGAGTGTCACTGGATCATTTGGGTAGATGCCCAGCAATGGGATTGCTGGATCAAATGGTAGATTCACTTGTATCGCTTTAAGGTATCTCCATATTGCTTTCCACAGAGGTTGAACTAGTTTGCAGTCCCACCAGCAGTGTAGGAGTGTTCCCATGTACCCTCTGTTCCTTCCACACATGGCTCCCGTCCTGCACCACAGCACACATCTGGTACAATTATGAACCTACAGTGACACACCATTGTCTTCCACAGTCCACAGTTTACAGTGGGGTTCACTCTTGGTGGCGTACTTTCTATGGGTTTTGACAAATGTAACATGACATGTATCCAACCATCACGGTATCACACAAAAAAGTTTCACTGCCCTCAAAATCCACTGTGCTCTGCTTATTTTTCCATCCCTCTCCCCAACCCCTGGCACCACTGATCTTTTATTGTCCCCATGTATTTGCCTTTTCCACGATACCACAGATAATATTAAAATAGTTATCATGCAGTATGTGGCCATTTCAGATTGGTTTCTTTCACTTAGTAAGATAAGTTTTCTCCATGTCTTTTCATGGCTTGATAGCTCATTTCTTTTTAGCATAAAACTACCCTTCTTTTGTTTATTTTATTAAAAAAAAAATCCGTCCCAACCCTTTATTTTCCATAACACTGCCACATGGTTATATCAGACTTTTCTGAAGGTTCATCAGGGGAAACAGGGATTGTAATTAAAGGGCTGTACAACAGAGGGGAAGACAATTTATTCACTTGGGGTAACTTTTGTGCAGGGAGAAAGACCTGGTTGCACTCTTCAAAAAGAATTCCTATTTGGGAAGATCCTAGTTGATAGCCTAGCCCCTCTGCCCTCCTGTCTTCCTCAACTCCCTTTAGGAAGTGCTTCTTTTTATTACTTCTCTAGTGTGTAAAAAGAAACCATCATTTTTAACTGTAGGTGTGTCTAATTATAGGCCATCAATCTCACAAATAAATTAGTACTTTACATTAATATACAGAAACATATTATTTCTTTTAGATATCCTCCATATCCCCACTATAAAAATGTGCCCTTCAGGCTTCTTGGCAATAAGAAAAGAGCCCAATTATAAGCTTTATATACCTATTAATGGTCATTCCATTACCTATACAGAGGCCAAGCTAAAAATAACAATTCATGCCAATAATAAATCCTATAAATTCTTAGTAAGAGAATCATCATTTTGAGGTTATTTAGAGAAAGATATGGGAGTTGTTTTATTCTCTTTGAGCATGCACATTTGTAAAAATGATTGCTGTGAACTCTTTTTTTCAGAAAATTTTCACCTCAATTTAGATTTCAAATGAAAAATACTTAAATATAATATGTTTAAAAAGAATATGACCAAAGAGATTTTAATCTATATTTACCCAACTTTGTACAGGTTGCAAATAAAATGAATAATAATAGACATGGAACTAATTTTCAATATTCATTTTGGAATGTCTAAATGAAAAAAAAAATAATTATTTTGGTATCAAAATGTTGTGTAATCAGACGCCTCAAGGTATATCCTAGTATATACTACAAAAAAAACAGCATGAATAAGATAGAGTATCATGGTATCTCAAATAAAGTTTTTATATTTCTGAAAAAAATATGGCATTTCACATGTCATCTTACTAGAGAAAATGATCTTCTGAAGATCACAATAAAAAACTATCTGATATATACAAATTAATTAGGAGACTATTGTTCCCAAAGATAAGAGTACCTTCAATTTCTGGTAGTGGTGTACATTTTTGCAGAAATAAAGTTATATGGACCACATATGCACCGCCCAAATGCATGTTGTTCTGAGACTCCCAAGTCCTTCCTGCTGAGTTGGAAAGTTGCCCGCTAAATTCCTCCCCAAGCATTGCCCTCTGTTGATAGGAACTACCTCTCCTGAGTTTGTTCCTGCCCCTGGGCCCACCTGCATCCAATGGCAGATCAATGTTGGAGTACAAAGTCCCAGCCCCCTGCCTCAAAAGTGGGCAGGCATCTCTGAAAGGCCATTCCAACTTCAGAATCATTTATGTCTTTGTTGAAATTTTATCACAGTCTATCCTCACTCTCTACTGAGTCCTGCTTTCCTCATGTCTCACAGGTATTAGATCTCTAGTCTACCACCTGCACATAAAATCTTCATCTTAGAGTTTGCTCCTGGGAATCCACTTAAGACACCACCGATACTGCTTTGAAAGTCATTGGTGTGAAGTCAATTTCCTTCCACCTCTAAAGATTTGAGTCTAAGTCTGCTGAAATGAATTGACAATAGACAGGTTAATAGGAAAAAAATGGTGTACAAATGTATTAACATGCACAAATATGGGAACGCTACATATGGTATGTGAGACTCAAAGAAGGGGCCAGAGGTTGAAGTTTATATACCATCCTGAGGCTGTTGAAAGAACAGGTGTTCAAGGATCTCGTGTGGTAGGTGGAGGTGGTGTCACAGGTTATGGGACAGTGCGGGGAGGAAAGCATGCAAGGGCTGCCTTGTGATACAAATAAAAATCTCCCAGGGAGACTCAGAGCCTCCCTCAGACAGAGTAGATAGTGGCCTATAGTAAAATGTCTCTGTAAGCCCTTCAAAATTGTCAGACTTTTAGTCTGTTTTTCCTGTGAATAAATCTTTTATAGGTTCAGACAAGGCAGGTAAGGGGGTAGAGAGTGGGGGCTCAGAGAAAACATGTTTGTGTCTCCTGTTGATTTCACCAGTGTAGATTTTCTACATATATGTAAACCTCCCCTCACAAAAGGACAACTTTTCAAAGCTCTTCCTGTGCTGTGTAGCCCCTCTGAATAGCCATCTCAAAATATGCCAAAGAAGTATAGGGTAAAATATTCTAGCAAAGTCTCAATAAATGAGCGCAATATGTTTTATTGTGCAAATGCAATAAAATGTAATTCTTTCATCCACTCTTATTTTCCATTTGATGTTTGTGATTTAAGGTTTACCATTAAAAATGCAAAGGGAATGAAAAGGGGACTGGAATTAATTGTTCCAGGTATTTTATACATCATCTATTGAACCCCAATCAACAATTCTACAAAGTAAGTGTTTTTAAATCTATTTTACAAATAAGATATCCAAGGAACAAAGAAACTAAGAGACTTGCTGATATAGCTGTTGGTCCATAAAGTTGCTGAGGTCTACATTATCAACAACACATTCATCTGTCTGGTAAACTTATATTCCATTGTCAACAAAATCATGCCATACATTTAGGTATTTTCTTCTGTTGAGTTTGTATCATTTTTGAAACCACTTAACTTATATTATTACAACAAAGCTGATGTTTCTCTTAAATTTTCATCAACAAATCCAACTGCTAAAATATTTTTCACATCATAAGTATAGAGTCATATAAAAAGGTTATTTTGTAATTGATCAGTATATATTCTCCATCATTCCAGTAATATACCTTTTTATGTGAGCATACTTTTTAAAGATGAGTATGGGTAAAGATGTACCAGAAGAGAGTTCTATAATTAGAAGTTGATTAAATATGTAGACTTTATCATATTCCAGAGATTGCATGATTCACCCTCTCATGACAAGTATAAGTCTAAGAAATTACAAAACAGACTGCATGACTTACCAAGTTTCTCTTTGGAAAAGCAATTTGATTTTATATTTATGATGCAGTTGAGTTTTGGAAGTAATGATTATTTTTCTGATCATAAAAATAATATGGCCCCATCTAGGCTTCACACAAATATACAAA
Source organism: Microcebus murinus (assembly GCF_040939455.1). Taxonomy (NCBI): domain Eukaryota; kingdom Metazoa; phylum Chordata; class Mammalia; order Primates; family Cheirogaleidae; genus Microcebus; species Microcebus murinus. The sequence continues at coordinate 130,985,339 of NC_134104.1, read as the reverse complement.
AATAAATTTAAAAGAATTTCACAAAGGTAATTACTTCTAAGTGTTTTGTCACAATGAGCTAGATATACAAATAAATATAAATAAGCAATATTATTTGTACAATTTTATATGTATCATAATATAACAATGCATATCACTGCCTTTTATTATGCATATTATAAAATTATTAATACCATGGATTTTATACACATTTTTCATTTTGTTTTCTATGTGATATGTAATGGTAAAAACTTAACATTATAATGAAATACAAAATGAAGCATTAAAATAAAGTGTTGTAAGAGATTTTATCTAAAAACTGAAATTTGAGGATTAGAATAAAAATGGTCTTTAATTTGTAAGAGCATTTGGAAATACATATTACAAAGGGTACAATTTTCAGGATATTTAAAGTTTCTTTGGCCAACTAATTTAATTCAATTCTGTTGCTCACCATTGTTAAGCTCTTGCTAATCCTTGTTGAAAGATTGAAGAATAAGTTTACCTATCATGGCAGCTTTATTTTGTCATTTTGTCTATCTTTGTCATTTTTGAGTTATTTTCCTAAGCGTTGTTTTCTATTTTTATTGGGCTGAAACTGCTATAAAATAATTCAGTTTTATCTAACAGTATTCTGGAGTGTTTTGGTGCTCATTGTTTTGTAGCACACAAATCTAAACTATTGCCGCCTTATCTATCCTGTTGGCATTAAATTCTCTTTCATTTAAGAGAAAAGCTAAATAAAATTTTATTTTCTATCTCTCACTGATCAATTTTTGTTTTTTTTTTCTTGCCATTGATTATTTTGGTGCTCATTGTTTTGTAGCACACAAATCTAAACTATTGCCGCCTTATCTATCCTGTTGGCATTAAATTCTCTTTCATTTAAGAGAAAAGCTAAATAAAATTTTATTTTCTATCTCTCACTGATCAATTTTTGTTTTTTTTTCTTGCCATTGATTATCCCAGATGATGTTAAAGTGTCAGTAAAATTTCAAGTTACAAGATTTCCTTTTTCTGCCACATTGATAGTTAATGAAAAAAAAATAGCTTTGTAGAATTTTCTCACACTCAAGGCCTTGATTTAATATATAAATTCATTATTTATATATAGATTTGTTTCACCTTTTGGTCTCTAAGGACTACTTTTCTTTTTTAGAAGTCAGTAGACAAATTAGAAATTGCCAGTACATTTGTGGATTTACAGTGATCTCTTTTGGGATAATTTTATTTAACAGTGATAACTTCTTTCTTAATGATACCTTATCTATATTAGTATATGACTTATGCAATGTGGCAATAAGGGATATTGCTTTGGTCATACTTCTCTCTTACTGATGATCACCTCCTTTAGAAGGTTCAGCCAAGGTGAGGTCATGAAACAATGTTGGTATTAAATTGTCCCCCAAATATGTAATGAAACATTTTGTTCTTGTTTGAGTGAACTAAACTTCTGTTTTGTCACTGAAGAATAAAAATGTAGGAGAAAGTAATAAGTGCTAATTTCACTGTGCTCAAATTTTGAGTATATTTCTGGCTTTGGTTACCAATTTTTTTTTTTCCTTAAAGAAAAAACATGTTATTTCAAAAAGGATCAAGTTCCAGCTGCTGGCTACTTGCTTCCCCTAGATTTAATATGAACCCCATTGAAGGGCACTATAATTTGCCACACAGAAATCTCCTTATCCAACCTGTGTCCCTAAGAAACCCCTTTGCCAAGACACTGGCGGGGTTTTGAAATGTGAGGCTGATAATCTAGACCAACTCTTGGCTGGAGGCCATCCAGCAGGCTTGACTATTGTTATCCATGTACAGTTAGATGAAATGAACATTAAGGTAAGCCTTGAGAGAAAAAAAGAATTTTTTTTTGGATTAGACACCTGCCATTTAGCTTGAGAAAAGAATTTATTCGAGATAAAGGGATTTCCATTTGTGGTTCTGTATGTGCATGTGGCAGTGTGTGTGTTTGGGGAAGTTTGAAGAACTGCAGGAATTGGGATCTTTGTAGCAGTGGTAACATTAACGGAGTGTACAATAAATTTTTTGTGAGTCTGAAGTTTTTACATGTTTAGCACAAGTAGAACTACTTGTTTCTTCACCTTTTGTCTCTTTCAGTCACTAAGTGCATCTAACAGCAACATCTTCCCGTCCTAGTGTTTCTCTACCTCCAATCTGAAGAAAATAATCACTTTTCCACTTTTCTAGGTTTGAAAGTATAAACTTTTCCACTTTTGCTGGCTTTCCTTTATGTTTCCCCTAAAAGTAATTTGCAGGGTAACAGAGGTAGTATTATTACAGGTGGGAAACTTATATGTACGCATTTCTCTTTCCTGCTTTATGCCCTGAACAAGTTATTTTGCATTTTGAGGCCAACCCTACTTAAACTGGCCTCTAGTTTCTGTAGGGCCATACCAGGCCTGGCACGCTTCCTCTTAAGCATCGTCTTTTTTGTTTGTTTCTCAAAAACACTAAGCAATGGCATGAGCAAGTGTGTGTGTGTATGTGTTTAAGATGGCACCATGGATTCAATTCTCTAACAGGTTTCTTAAATATTAATTTTTAAGTCTTTAAAGGATAGGTCAGACGATAATTTTAAAAAATAACAGCCCAGGTTTCCTTTCTTTGCTTCCAAAATTGCAATGATATTACGTAAGAAATTTGGAAATATAACCAAATAAATCCATAGCAGCACTGCTCACTTGGGAAGAGTAAAATAGTGAGGAATTTCTGAAAGATCTAAAGGAAATGATATGAAAATGAGGGGAAACACTGGATCTAAACACAAATAAGGAAACCCACAGAGTTGGAGAAAAAGGGTCCTATAACTTGGACTTCCAACAAAACTTCAGAATATCTCTAAGATTATTCTGAAGCAGCCTTTATATGGCTTTTAGTGTTGTTCATTGTTGGATGAAAAGTAATGAATTTACTTATCCTGGTTTGCAATTAGAAGCTGAGATATAACTTACCTGAATAGCCTAATAGTGAAAAGTAAAGAGCCAATGAATCTTGGGGCTATGAGCCAGAAAGCTCATAAAGTGAATGGCCTCATGGGATGAAAGGTAAGAGAGGATAAAGAGAACAGACATGTCCACTATGATTTTTTAATTTGTTAGCTTTGTAATGTATACTGCCATTCCCTCTTCCATCTTACCTAAGGAATCTTTTGTAAAAATGACTTTGTTTACTGACTTTTTTTTAAAAAAAGTATGAGATTAGAGTTCTTCCCAGGGAACTGAAAGGAGCACCAAGACTCTATCCAGGTTGAGGTTGACACCATGCATGCAGGTACAAAGGTAAAGGATGGATCACACATGCATTACTCATTTGGAACTACTTGTATTAGGTACAGTGTTGAAATGATAGATATGAATAGGCCATATTTACTACTCACTTAAAACTTGCCAATCCTGAGAGGAGAGAAAATGTGCACATAAATTTCAGTTCAAGAATTTACTTGAGAGAAAACATGATTTTACTTCAAGATTTCATTTCAGTGTCTCAGTAGAAGTATTGAAATGTAGAGGCTGTGTGAAATAATCAATGAGTAAGAGGTAAAAAGGCTATGGTTTCAAAAGGGGAAAAGTAAAAGCAGAATTAATATAAGAATATTTAATTTACTTATATATTTAGTAAACATTTCCTATGTACAATAGGAATTCTGACCTGGGTCTTATGCTCATTGGTATAATAGAATAGCTCCAGCTGAGGGAGTTATAAAAGGGCCAAAAGAAAGAAGAAAAGGGGTAGCAACCTTAAAATTTAATGCTTATCTTGTAGGAGGAAAGCAAAGAGTCTCCTAAAGAAATAATGAAGGTGTCAGAAATAAAAATGAGTAACATTTGTTGTGTGTTTACTTCATTATAGATATGATTCTAATAACTCTATGTGTATAATCAATGTAATTCTCATATTTTATGAATTAGATATAATTATTAGTTTCCATTCTGTAGACCACACTGGTCCAAAGAAAAGTATTAATGATTTGCCTAAGGTCACCTGGCTAGAGATGGGGAGAGCCAGATCCTGAGCTCTGGCAAGCTGGCTCTGGAGTCCATGTTCATATTCATGATGCTACATCTGCTCTCAGGCCCGGTAAGCAACATGGATTTATCCAGGGTTCAGAAGCCAAAGGAGGAGAGATTTTCAGGAAAAGAGGAAGTGGTTGTTTAGTAGGTGCTAAAGACTATTTTCAGGGAGGTCAAGATAGGCAACCTTTGTGGAACTTCTGGAAATTACAAATGACAGATTATCATTGAAAAATTATTTCAGTGAAGTGGGAAAAGCAAAATGAAATTTTGAGAGGTTAAGACAGTGTTTCTTTAACTGATGGTCTTTAGACAACCTAATTCAGAATCATTTTGGGTGCCTTTTAAAAATTCATATTCCCTGGGATACATTCCAAGCTTCTTACAATGGAATTCTCCAGAAATATTTACTTAGAAGAAATAGAAAATCAATAAGGAGGATATAAATAAATAAAAATTTAAAAGTTAAAAAAGCCAAAAAGCAACAAGATGGGAAGGATGAGGAAGAGGATTGGGATGGGCAGAGCCCAATTTACATACCTCAGTCGGCAAGGAAAACTCTGCTATTAAAGACATTTTCATGACCATCTGTTTGTATTCTAACATGGGCTGGGGAAAGACTAATTGCTAGCCCAAGAGACTAATCAAAGTGCTTTCTTCTTGCTATATTTTCAGTTGTGTTTTAGGGACTCTCATCTATCTACCAGTCATGGAAACGAGTGGCTGTCTCCCTCTAAACCTACCTTTGGAGGTTGGGAATGAGTACTGAACATTATAGGTAATTTGAAGAGCAGATAATCCATCTGTGCAGGGACTGGAAGGCCATGCACATCACAGTTTGCATCTGGTCCTGCTCTTTTGCTTGGCATTTGGACTATCAAATTTTAGAACTTCATTATAAATGAGTGTCCACCTGTGTATACTTTCTCCCAAACTATTTCTTTCAGCAATACTTTATGTTTTTTTTCCTGTTTCTTGTTACATCTTCACTTGTTGAATATATTACCTTCATATGGTGATGAGTTATTTTTTTCCCAGAAGTAAATTTACATTTTTAACCCAATACTCATTGTGCAACTATGGAGTAATATGATAATGCTGACTGTTCTGTCATGTCTCCTTTATTCTTTCCCATACCAGTTGCATATGTGCGCAAGTCCCTGCCTATCTAAGATACTATGCCTGAGAGAGTAACTGGAACAAGGGGACTTTAATATTTTTCCTTTCATTTCCTCCCCTATTTAAAATTAAAAGTCTTTGATAAATTGATTTTTACCTTCAGGTATCTGGATACTGTTTTGAATAATTACTGTTCCTTATTTTTAATTTACCCATTATTAACTGTAAAAGAGACCCAAATTGAAAACTGTTAACAACAAACCATATTGTTCTTAATTTATTTCAACCAATACTGAGAAAATATTACCCATTGTTTTTTATCAAGACAATATCAGATTTGAGAATTATACTTAGTTATCCTAATTTCAAAATCCAATTATTAAGGCAGAAAAATCACATTTATAAAAAGGAATATTTTTGTTTTCATTATTTATATCTTTTAGTTGAGAGTTCCTAAGTTTAAGACAATAAATTAGGATAGTGTCAAAATAACCTAACACAACTTAAGGGTACTCAATTACTTGTGATTTATGATTATAATTCTTTCAGGGACATTTTATTTACTCTACTAATCAAGAATCCCATTTGCCTACACTACTGATGGAAGTATCCCAATGTTTGTAATTCTTACTATCAGGTTTTTATTCTTCCACAATTTTTTTTTTACCTTTTAAAGATAATTTCCAAAATAAATATCTTTAATTCTAGAAAAAAATCTTAATAATGTACAATATTCTCACTAATATAAGCATCAGAACCTATTATAATTTCATTGCATTTCTGATATGGAAAAACAAATCAAAGAAGAGAACACTAAATTCTATGTGTCTACTCCTGAAATAATTTTTTTACCAAAGCTATTGATAATTTTTTGTACGTTTTTCACCTAAATTTTTATTTATTTTTATTGTTACATAATAATTATACATTTTTATGGGTCTATGTGATATTTTGATACATGCATACAATATGTAATGATCAAATCAGGGCAATTAGGATATCCCAAAGCTATCAACAACATTGTGATTGTCCATCACATGAGGTTGACTTATTCAATGATGCTTGAAAAATATGTCTATTTTACACTTAACACTGTTTAACGACTGCCTTTATTAACTTAATATAAAATCCAACCACCAAATATTAAATAATATAATAATTTCTTTGAAATTAAATTATAATAAAATCATATAAAAATAAATGATATATTTCTTTTAATGTAACTAGACTATTAATGCTCCTCGTTTGTTGTGAAGAAATGGTGTTGTTAGCAATGCAATAGCTAACGGGTTATAAAACTTAAAACAGAATAAAATTATCTGACATAGTCCTGATTATGCAGAGATCACTTATAATATGTGATTTGGGGAAGTGTTAAAAATTAAAAGAAAGTGGGCAGATATAGGAGAAAACAAAGTGAGACATGAAGTCCCAGAGAGGCGATAGATAGATAGATAGATAGATAGATAGATAGATAGATAGATAGATAGATAGATATTAAAGGGTTCATAGAAAAATCAAGGCCTGAAGGAGCTTTTTGGCTCATATCTCATTTAGGACTCCAGGAGAATTCTAGTTTGTCTGGTGACTTTGTGTAACGTAAAGAGATCAGACAAAGAGAGCTTAAGTTGCTAGTCTAGTGCACTCTTTGGTTGTCCTATGGCGGAGAGGAGGGGTTCAGATATTCTTCTGTTTCCCTGCATGGTGAAGTTCTTTGTAGCTGGGTTAAGAAATATTGGTCCTGTGATGGTGAGGGGCAAAGAAACCTCACCTTCTGGAGCTGGGCTTGGTTCAATGATGCTGCAAAGACTCAAGAGTGATTTGCATCATCAACATGAATCAATATGGTCAGGTTAGCCAGACAAGTATCCTGGTACTCGATCAAGCTGAAAATGACATGAACTTTAGTTATAGCAGCAGGATTTGAGCAAAAGACTTGGCACAATACCCTTGGCTGGGCACCTAAACAACCATACCCCAGTGGACTTCAACCAGCAAATTTTGAGGAACAGTAGCCAGGGATTCATTCACATAAAACTTACCCCTTATTCCCAGATTGTTCACATAAGACTTACTCCATATACCAAAAACCTTTTTGGAAGTATCTTTGGAGCAGAAGAAATGAGAAGTGAGCTAAAAGATTGGATGCTAAAACTAAAAGTAACTGAGTTATCCAAATGGGAATATGTGAATCAACAGTGAGAGAGTGCTATCATGATTAGCACATTTAAATATTAATTTGTAACTTTGCTGTGTCTCTCACATGGCATAAGGGTCAAAGATATCCAGAAGTTTTCAATAAAATGTAGCTGAGGATGCTGTTTGTGAGTAAGACCAGCCACACAATTCACAGGGCCCACTGCAAAATACAAATGCAGGATCACTTGGTAAAAATCTAAGAAATTCAGAACACTCACAGTGGAGCATTAAACCAGGCACAGGTCTCTCATGAGCGTAGGACCCTGTGTGTCTGCAAAAGTCACAGTGCCATAGAGCTGACCCTGGTGGTGTGCTTGCCTGATGAGGTTACAGCCTCAGGGAGGACCTGTCCCTGTGAGTAATGGCTACTGGTAAGACCACTAAGCCTAGCAAGCGATTGGGGTCCCACTTAAACCTCAGGGGAACTGTAGTACTGGAGAGAGCAGAAGTGGGGTCCAATCAGCAGATGGAATGTGGTTCATTCTCTGTGGGAACATTCCAAAAACAAGAGAACTGAATATGAGTTCCCCACCACAGATTTGTACATAAGAGGTCGGAAGGGAGCCCAATAACCATAGTTGTGTGCAGTGATGTATTGATAATTGTTTAACAGCCAGCTCTCCAGAGAACAAAAGCCACGGTATATGACATTTACCTATTTTCTACCATGGCTACCAATGTGATAGGAGGGAAGACGGAATGGGTAATAGATATACACAAGCAGTTCTTGCAAGCCAGTGCAAGGTTTCATTATATCCCTGGTTGTATGTGTGGCCAGTAGGTTCAGAGGACACTACAAATACTTTTATCAATAGAAGGACATTAAGGTAGGCCAGATAATATCCCTCCAAATATGTCTACATCCTAATGCCTGAGACCTGTGGGTATGTTGCCTAACATGCCAAGATGTTTTTGCAGATGTGAGTAAATGCAGGATCTTGAGATGCAGAGATTATGGTACATTATCTGGGTAGGAAAATGTAATAACAAATGTCCTCTTATGAGGGAGACATGAGCATCAGTGAGAAAGGAGATGTGATAATGGAAGCCGAGGTTGGAGTGATGTGCTTTGAAGGTGGAGGAAGGGACCAAGGAATACATGAGGCTTCTAAAAGCTGAAAGAAGCAAGGAAGTGGATTCTTCACTTAGAGCCTCCAAAAAGGAACATAGTCCTTCTGAATGTTGATTTTAGCCCACAGGACCCATTTCAGACTTCTGACCTCCAGACTTGTAAGATACATTTGTTTTATTTTAAATCAACAAGTTTGTGATTATTTGGTGTAGTAACAATAAGAAATGAATACGGATGCTATTCTTTTCCCAGGTGCTATGAGGTCAAACAAGTACTCACTCTCCCACTCAACTGTTGGTGTTCATTTAGAAGAGAGCAGGGGACAGGAAATACTAAGCATTTGTCTGAGAGAATTACCCAAAGATGTTGTTTAGATTACTAAATGAAGTCAATTGAGTTTTTTCTAGCCCATGTGGTTAAAGGACTTATGATAGTTAATTTTATGTGTCAACTTGGCTGACCATGGTTCCCAGATATGTGGTGAAATATCATTCTGGATGTTTCTGTGATGATGTTTTTGGTTGAGATTAACATTCAAACTGGTAGACTTTGAGTAAAGCATACTGTCCACCTTAATGTGGTGGGCCTCATCCAATCCACTGAATTCCTCAATAGAGCAAAGAATAACTTCCCTAGGAATTCTGCTAGCAGACTACCTTTGGAGTTGAACTGCACCTCTTCCCTGAGTTTCCAGCCTACCGATTTACCTATTCATATTTTGGACTTGCCAAGCTTCCATAACTGTGAGAGCTAAGTAGCTCTGCTTAAGATAGAAATTTCTCTGTCTCTCTTTTTCTCTATATGTGACACACATACACATACACCTCTTGTTGGTCCTATTTCTCTGGAGAACCCTAAATAATACAAACATCTGAGTTTATATTGAATACATTTGTAACCTCAGTGTACATGTAATCCATCAGCTGTAGAATTATAGTCCCTGTTCAAACCCTAATGATCTCCCTACTCAACCCACAACGTCTGACAGAGGCCAAAAGCTGTCTCTCTTATGTGTATTTAAGAACATCATATTCTTGGTTTCCACCTGATATTCAGTACTTTTCTTCTCTTTTCCTCTGGTTCATTACAGAAAAGTCTCATTTAAAGCTGCCAGCATAGGGCTACCACCGTCAGTCAGCTCACCCAGATGTGTGTGTGGCATTCATTCCCCAGCCCCAGCACTCTCCAAAGGTGCCTAGACCAATGAAATTGCCAAAAGTGCCACATCCTCCCCCACTTTGTCCATGGTGTAGAGAAAGACAGATCCAAAGACATAATGTTCATGTTGAATATATTGTACTAGGAAATCCAAATTAGAAGATATTATTTTATTTTTTAGTTTACAACTCTTCTCCCTAGATAGAAGTCCATGTGGGCTGGGGCTTGGACCAATCTGGGAATCCCTATTTCCCTTCAACACTCCCAGAATGGTTTACTCTCTAATTCCTTAAGAAGACAAGTTTTCCCAGGAGGCTCAAGGTCCCCTTAAATGGCCTCCTGGAGGACCCACCCCTATATGTGCTCTTTACCTGAGCAGATCGTTCTGGATTTTTCACATGAATGTAGCTCAGATGAAGCTAAAGCTGCCACTAGTTATATTTATTTAAATTTTATTCTGGATGCTCCTCTTGGAATATTAAATATATTTTTAAAACTCATATATGGGTTCACAGCAAGCTAGATAAGTTATATCTTAACTACTGTGCCTATCCTTCTGTAATTTAATGTGTTAGCAGACTAATTGTGTTAGTGGCCTGAAGGAAGAGATTAAAAGTATTTATCTTCCTTTTAATACTCAGTGCAAATGAGTATGTCTTCTATGTAAAGAATTCCTACACAGAACATAGGGGAAAAGAAAAGTAGGTACCCATTCTCACTATTAATTATTGATCTAAAAATATTTTGCCTATTTGCATATTTACAATTCTTTCTGGCTAAGGAATGTTTATGTAAATAAAAGCAATACAACTATTTATGTTTTATAAGTACATATACAAACACCCCATAACTTAAGAGCCATCTGGCAGTTACTGCGTAGCTTTGAGATATGTATAAAGCCCTGTTTGAACGTAGCTTTAAAGGAAAAGATGGAAATGTGACCATTATGAAAAGAAGATCTTCCTAAAAGACTAGTTTGCCTGTTGCTACTTTGTTTCTGGTTCCTCCTGATTATTGCTGGGAGTCTTTTATTTGCCTTGATTGTTTAATAAGATTCTTGAAAAAAGCAAATGCAGTAATGTAGGTGGAAGTAGTTCAGCAATCTCTTTTTCTTACAAAGATGTGAATTTTAGTTATCTCCTCTGAAGTAACTGAGTTATTTGAACATAAATGGCTCTAGAAATTCCATATTAAAACCTGGAATTAAAGTCAAGGGAATAAATTTTGAGGACTTGAGAGATTTCTGGAATGTTTATTATACACAGAAAATACTCATCACACTATGGTACATAGCATGATAACACCAAAGCTAAATGATGTAATACCCAAGGACAGTAAGGAGGAAAGAGAAGTGGGGGAAGTGCATTGTCTTTTGCAGGTGACCTGAAAACAAAGGGAAAACAGGAGCAGTGACAACTGTGGGAAGGAGGAGAACACAAACAGAACCTCTAGGATCAACCAGAAAATAACATTTTAGAGAATATAAAGAACAAATAATCTGCATCTGAGAGATGTGGATCCAAGTAGTTGAACTGACAGACACTTGCATTATGGTGTCTCTATGTTGGTGGTTCTTATCAGCATCATCTGAGTACTTGGAAAAATGCAATTCTTGGGGCCTATCCCAAATATATTGAATCAGAAACTCCAGGGATAGAGCAAGCAATCTGTGTTTTAAAGGGTCCTTCGGGTGATTCTGTTGCAGGCTTAAGTTTGAGAATCACTGCCCTATATAATAACATCTCAGAAGCAGTAATTTAAAGATTAAATAGTTAATTTATGTAATGTATTTAGTGCAAGCAAAGTAAACCTTCAAGAAAATAAGTGTTAGCTATAATTATGGTTAGTTCTTGTTAAATGCTATAATCAGCTGGAAGAAAAATCAAGATTGGGAGACAAATATGCATATAGACATAGAGTTTTAGGGTTTATAGCATCCTTAGAGAAATAGTTCATGGGCATCCTTATGCTTTGACATATACAAATCACCTGGGAATCTAAAATGCAGATTCTAATCCAGACTGGTCTGAGCTGGGGCCTGGAAATGCTGCATTTCTAACCAGCTCTCAGTTGATGTTGTTGCTCTTGTCCTGTTACTCTGAGTAACAATGATCTATCCCATGGCTAGTTTTTTTTTCCCACTTGACAGTTCTTCACAGGCCCCAAAGCAATCTTTAATGGAAGTATGAGTATTCATAGTAAAGACAAAGGATAGAAGGTGGACAGCAAGTTGGGACTCTCTGGAGTTCATGTCATCTCCCTTGAGTTGTAGCTTAGTTCATCTTTTTTTAGGAAGCAATTTAACACTTCTCATTCAAGAGAGTTTGGAAAGTAGTCATAAATTCCTAAAGTTGTCTGATCATTTTCCATTAATGACATAACTTCAGAGAGAGACAAATAGTACTGCTAGACTCTGTAAAAGGGGAGAGTGATCCATTAGACAAGCCATACACAACCTACCACCATGTCGATCTTACTTTGCAAAACCATCTGGAGGAATTAATACTCCTGCTTTGGTCATGTTTAATTTTCTGAAGCAGCTCCTCTTTTGAAGCTAAACTTAGTTTTACTTGTTTACTTATATACACAGATTCTTGGTGCATGGCCACATGAATGCTAGCAAGTAGAATTTTTAGTTAAATTGTGTTTCAGTTGTGATCAGATCATCTTTTGGCAGTTTCACAGATTCATCCCAAGGCATGATTAAAAGTATAAGTCTACACTTTAATAGAGGAAGCTGGGTAGTGTTAAGTGGCCTTTGTTTTAAACAACACAGTTAAAGGCTTAAAGTTAAGTGGTAATATGACACAATTTATTTAAGTAGAATCCACTTAGTATAAGATTGCATTGCTTCTGGACCCTGGCTCTTTTAGATCTGGTAAATTTGAACTTATTGGATTTGATCACTCCATACTTCATGGCTAAAGACAAATTTACAAAGCACAAATTCTAATTCAGTTGAGTTTCCTTGAATTATATGAGTCTACATTAAGATTGTTACACAAATTCTATACAATTGGAATTCTACTTATGAAGCTTTTAGTCTAATGTGGTATCAAATGCTAACGATAAGCTATAATTACACTATATTTTCATAACAAACAGTCACAAAAACAATTATCCCAAAAATAAAATATGTGCTCAATGTCAGCTTCAGAAAACTTGTTTCTAAATCCTCAATCCTCAGGTCTCCTTTCCTCAGTGTTAAAGCCATAATTGCCTGAAGCTCTGGGCTTCCATTTTCACAACTCCCAGCTCAGCAAAAGAGAATGTTTCTTTCCTACTTATTACAGCAAAAAGCTTTATTTATCACAGAAACCTGTAGCCAATGCAGATCTAGGGAAAATTAGTAGTAGGAGCTAGACTCAACCCTGACTCTCTCACTGTGGGAGAAATATTTCCTGAACAACATACCTGGAAAATTACAACTTTAAAACCTTTATAAGAAAGTGCAGAAATTTAAAGGATAATAAACAATAGCCAGTCTCTTGCATGAGCCCAAAATAATGTCTTCTTTGCTGAAAATTTCTATGGGAAAAAAAAATCACATAATCTCTGCAACTCCAAAAGTGCACTTGGGCCTGTAATAGATTTTAAAAATGTCTCCTAAAATATCAGGTTGCAGCCTCAGTTTTGTTTTCTTCATGTATAGGATTTGACTTATTATTTGGATTTTAAAATAATTAGAGCCTTTGCTGAGAAAATTAATTTTTATGAGCATAGAAAAATGTTATTGTCTGCTGTCATTTTATAAGTTTAGAGTTTTAAATTTAGCACTGAGAGGAATATTTCCTTTTCTTTCTGGTTACTTTTTACACCGTAGGTCAGTGCCCTACCAGTAGGTAGCCTTGGTTTTCTGTCTGATGTTCCACCACAAAAAGAGAAAAAAGCACATCTGGCCCCTTCAAAAAATTGTATTCAAGACTCTTATTAAGAGCACATGAGTACAGTAATTTGTTTGCTATTATTTTATTTTAAATATTAGTTTGCTCTTAACAGCATTATTTACAGAGTTCCATTGTCATCAGTAAAAGCTTATTTTAGAAAGAAAACTTCTAAAAACATATGTCATTCAAAAATAAAATTAATTTTATTTCATAAGGTAACTTAACAGTGAGACTACAGCATTTTAAAGAATAATTATTTATATGTTTTTAAAGACTTCATAGAAAACATGGATTCCGAACAAAATTATATTCCCCAGGAAAGCAATAGTTATAAAGATACTTTCTTTTGATTAACACAAACATACACATGTAGAGTCTATATTCTTTGTTAATTTTTTGTTTGGAGAACAAATTATGTAGTAGACAATGTTATCTCAGTATACTTGTTATCATTCTTATTGGTATGATGCTATATTATTTGGAAATTTTAGTTGTAAATGTCAAAAAACTCAAACTGACTTAAAAAGAGAATGTATGGCTCATTTAATGAAATGTTGGAGAAGAGGGTGAGGAGCTGGGGTATGCTTGGTTTTCAGTGCAGCCTTATTTGATGTCATGGCCCTTGTTGTCAGACTGTCCTGGCTCCCCTATTTACTAGCTCTACAATATTGTACACGTTATTTAAATCCCTTGGGCCCCAGATTCTCTGACTATATGTGTATAATAATATTACTTTCTTCGGAGTATTGTTGTATTAATATATATGAAACCCCACACATAGTAAGCATCCAGTACTACCATCAACATTTCATTTCCAAATCCCCTTTCCTCAGGTAGGCTTGCTTCTCACTGATACCACACTCCCCAGCAACTCCTGGCTCCCATTTCCCAGCACCATTCTCAGCAAAAGAGAATATCTCTTTCCTAGTTATTACAGCAGATGCCTCAGAATAGCATTCACTGAACTGATTTGGTTTATGGCCAATACCCATGGCCAGAAAGCATAAGTACTGCTCTGAAAAACCAGGTGTGGCTCACATGCCTACCCTTGGAACTGACATCAATCCCACACAATCCAGGGAAGGGGAAGAGATGTTATCCAAGGAAAATTGAAGTCCTCTTGCCAGGAGAGGGTGAAGTAGATTTAGGCAGGCGAGAACAACAGCTATTTATTATTAAAGGTCCTTCAACTTTCATTCTAACATCTTGGCTGTATCCTTAATGCTTGTTCTAAATTATTTTGTCTCTTTCTAATTACAAGCATTTGTAGAATGTCAATAGTAATATTTAGTACTGTAACTTTAGTTCAGTGACCCTAAATACAACATCAGATTCACTAACAACTAGCATGTACCTTTTGTTACCAAAATTTTCTCATTTGAAGATCTTACTTTATTATTTTTCTGCTTTATCTTCTATTAATTGTGAAAAACAAAGTAGTCTCCTACAAAAACAAAACAATAAACTTCACAATTATGTTTTACAATTTAGAAGAAAGTCAAGACATAGTGGCTTACAGATTCCCTCATTTTATTTTTATAAGATTATCATTGAAATGTAGTATTTCAGTCTACTCTGCAACCTAATGTGTTACTCATTTAATTTATTCTGTGGAGAACTTTTTCATAGGTAAACAGAGTTTTGGGTTTAAAATCTTAAGAAAACCAGAATGTCATATTAACATGATATAGATATAATTATAAAATATACTTTATATATTGTGCTTATTAATTTATTCATTAATTTATTCAACAAATATTATAGAGAACCTCTTATTTTACAGGCAAAGATCTTTGCTTTCATGGAATTTATTATTTAGAAAGTATAGACAGATGATAAATTGGACACCATAAAAATAAATTTTACTATAATAATATGTGGTATAGTATAATATAGTTTAGGGACTATGTAAATTTTACTTTAGGTATTCAAGTTTATTTATTTCAGTCTCAGCCTTAAGACAAAGGGGAAAGCAAACAGAAACATACCAAAAAATATTATAGACCAAACCATTGTTGAAGTCTTTCAATTTATAGCAGTTAGTGATGGTAATATGGGAAACCTATGGAATGCTTGGAATTTTAGCTTATTCGAGTAACAGGAAATAAAATTATTCTAATTGGAGTTATTTATTGAATGGATATTACTCCATATTTCTGTTTAGTGAAACAATGTAGAAATGTTAGCTCAAATTCTATAAATAAAAATGGATTTTATGACTTTTTTAGTAGACCATATGAGGCCCCCTGAGACTAAGTAATCCTTTCCTTTAATGCTCACATGACTCCTTAAGTACTTGTACCTTTTTCCTATGCTTGCTGCTGTTCTTAGTTTACCTTGTTTCAGAGTCCTGTGTATGTGTCATGTCATGGTCATCAGTTCAGCAGGTCATTGTTCCTTTCTCCCTTCCCTGAATAGCCAGACCCTGGGCACTGGCTTGTATCATTGCATTCCTATTGCTCTAAGATCCACAGTAAATGTTTCTATTGTTTCCCTTAGCTGATATAAGGGAAACCTTGATCTTTCTGCATTATAAGGGACATAATTCCCTTCTTTCTCATCCCCAACTATCTGGAGGTTTCTCCCCTGCTCCAACTCCCATATTGACTTGGATCAGTGGCCAGAGTGGTGAGTGGCTAAGACATATGGCTCTTCAATAGGGAGCCACTGGCCTGTAGCATCCCTTCTTATACTTTCTAACTCTCTGGAACATCATTACCTGGTCTAAATGCAGAGTGAATCTTTATTCCAATATGCCAAAGAGAACAAATTATCTGCAAGTATGAGCGTTCGAATGGATAGAAATAGTTCTGCTGCATACATGAGAAATAGTTAATAGTGGTTACTTCTGAAGAGCACAGAGTTTGGGGGATGTGAAGAATTTCTTTGTATTTTACTTTGTATTTGCCTTTATTGATTTAAACTTAGTGTATAAAACACACACCTGGTTTAACAGAATATATCAAATGAATCTCTGTCTCTCCCTATATATTTCATTATCATTGTCATCATTCATGGCCTCAGAAGAAGCAAATGACACATTCAAATGTGTGGACAGTGGAAAGGGAAACTGCAGGTGCTAGTGGAATATCGTAGGGCGGTTAAAAGCTAGTGGTTAACTACTGTTATTGAAAGGATAAGAGGATTGTTTCCACATCTTTGCAATTGTGAATTGTGCTGCTGTAAACATCGCGTGCAGGTGTCTTTTTTATAGAATGTCTTTTTTCTTTTGGGTAAAAATACTCAGTAGTGGGATTGCTGGATCAAATGGTAGTTCTACTTTTAGTTCTTTGAGGTATCTCCATATTACTTTCCGTAGAGGTTGTACTAATTTCTGATCCCACCAGCAGTGTAGGAGTGTTCCTATCTCTCCACATCCACGCCAACATTTGTTGTTTTGGGACTTTTTCATAAAAGCCATTCTCACTGGTATTAAGTGATATGTCATTGTGATTTTGATTTGCATTTCCGAGCACACATGTACTCACCATTAAATTGGTACTAATTGATCAACACTTATGTGAACATATGGAAATGATATTCACTGGGTGTCAGGCAGGAGGAGGGCGGGTGGAGAGAATGGATAAATTCACACCTAATGGATGCAGTGTGCACTTTCTGGGGAATGGGCATGCTTGTAGTTCTGACTTGGGGTGGTGCAAAGACAATATATGAACCAAAGTGTTTGTACCCCTATTCATGTTCTGAAATTAATAAAAAAGAATAAAAAAAGAAAAGGTAAGAGGACAAAGCTCTTTGGAACACAGGGAGGAAAATATACTGTGGAGATAACTCTTTTGAAAGAAGTTGTGTCCTTAGACTTGAGAAAAACAGGCAGACCCTTGTAACCCGCAGGGAGGAAACTGGGAAATAAACATCACAAGGTCATTGACCTCACTGATCTCGTTCATCTTCCCCTCACCCATCACCTGCCGGGGGCTTTACATTGGGGCTCTGCATTGGGGCTCATGGCTGCCAGAAAATAATGCCTGTGATCTCGTATGTACCATTAATATAGTCTGTACAGATAAATGTCTCAGTTTGGAAACCACAGTAGAGAAGGAAGGAGAGAGCAGCTACAGGGCCAACAAATGCTGTAAATTAAAATGTTAATAAATGAATAAATGTTTATACACACAGACAACAGACTCAAATTAATTCAGTATGTGCTTTTGTTCATAACTTCAGAATAGCTACCCCATTTTTTGGTTTGATTTGGTTTTCCTCTTTGGACTTTATTATACATCACCAATTTAAATTTGGTCTTTTTAAAATTTTAGCAGGGGTCCTCAAACTTTTTAAGCAGGGGGTCAGTTCACTGTCCCTCAGACCGTTGGAGGGCCAGGCTATAGTTTAAAAAAAAAACTATGAACAAATTCCTATGCACACTGCACATATCTTATTTTGAAGTAAGAAACAAATGAGCAAAAACACCCACATGCGGCCCCAGGAAAAATAAGCACCACATGTGCTCACCATCAAATTGATACTAATTGATCAAAATTTATGTATATAAATGGGAAGTAAGATTAATCAGGTGTCAGGGAGGTTGGAGGTGGGAGGAGGGGATGGGTATATTCACACCTAATTAGTGTGGTGCACACTGTCAGGGGGATGGGCATGCCTGTAGCTCTGACTTGGGCGGGGCAAAGGCAATATATATAACCCTGTGATCTGAAATTTAAAAAATATAATAAAAATAGACTTTAAAATAGCTATGTAGATAAAGGAGAAAACAATTGTTGAATTTAAAATGAAACCCTAAGAATCAAATTCATTATACATATGAACTCTTAGTGAAAAACTAGTAAAGATCTAGGGAGTGGTCATGATGGAGACTCAGACTTTTGGGGGGAGGGGGGAAATGGGCATTTATTGAAACCTTAAAATCTGTACCCCCATAATATGCCGAAATTAAAAAAAAAACTAGTAAAGAAAAAAAAAACTTTAGTTAAAAAGACATAGTAAAAAACTAGTAAAGAATATACTAAAAAATGGTAAAACAAAACAAACAACCACCACCCCACAATAATACTGTGGACTAACCATTTTACCAAACTAGAGATGTGTCCTGGGGTAGGTTTGGATGTTTTTCAAGGTTCCTTCTAGCTCTGAGTCTCTCTGTGCCTGAGATTTACAGTCTTCTTAAGTTCTGGTTACTCTCAATAAACTGTCAATCTGATACTTTTAACCATGTGTAAAAGTTTTAACTAGCTGTAAAACTGACACTCATTTAACCATGTGTTATGTGAATAAATGTTAAAATGCAATGTTTTATGATATGTGCATGCCTAAGGGGCAATAAAATAAGACAAAGAGTGCCAGCTTTGGGGATAAGGAGAACTGGATTTGACTTTATTAATTGTATGTCCTTAGTCAAGGTATTTACTATCTCTGAGCATTCATTTGCTCAACTAAAAAATTGAAAAATGAATAACTACTTCACTGGGACACTGTAAATTCGCTGAGATAACAGATAATAAGTGTTGGCGTGTAATACTTGTTAGACACAGATAACTTCTCTTCCCTTAATATGCTATCCTCCTCCTGCTCTCTCCAGGCAGTGCTTTCAATCCATAACATGACTCTTGCCCCCAGGAGGTGAGCAGCAGGCCAGGAAACTACTGCTCATCCCACCACCAGGGGCCTGGAGGTCTACAAACTACTGCTCATCCCACCACCAGGGGCCTGGAGGTCTTTTCACATAGTGTTCTCCTCCAGTGGTGCAAATAATTGAGAATGATCCGCCTCCTTAATCTTGCAAAGTTCTTTAAAGTGTAGCTAGGGTTCCTTCTTTGTCTTAGCCCAAGACGTAAACAAAATCAAGATTTAGAACAAATTCATATACTTTCAAAGTGTATAGTTTTAACAAAGTTACATTCATTTTTGGTTTCTTTTTGCTCTGTTAAGAAGATAATTTCAAGAGAAAGAAAATGTGTTCTTTGAGAACTAGTCTTGCTGGTTAATTTTTTTGGTTTTGGTAATAAAATACTACATTGGGAACAAGACTGTGCCACCCTAGGAAGAACTGCTGAATTTTTATATTTGTACTTAAAGGATTCAAGGAAATAATTTTTAATTTTCTTGTGTTCTTTAATTTCTTTAGGAGCTGTATAAAAACCTCTGTTGTATTTTTAAGTAATGAAGTATGTTGCCCTTTAAATAGCTGGCTTCCAAATGGGTTACAGTAAATCTCTTAATCTTTGAGAATTTATTGTACTCTAAATTGCTCATGATGTGAATCCCAGTGGTATTGATGCACAATTTGTATTCAAGTTCAGCAATTATTTGAGCTTCAGTGTATCTTATTCCACATAAACCTAAGGGTCAGCACTCCCAAATCCTCAATGATTAAAAAAATAGGGTATTACCCCACTGTCTTCTGATAATAAGTCTAGCATCACCTTCTTCTGTCCTTGGCCTTCAAGAAAATAATTTTAGAAATGGCAACATTCTGAGAATTTATATTGATTCAGATTTCCCATAAAACTATAACATTTATTTATTTTTTCATGTGCATGTTAACCTTTTATTAAAATAATTTAATACTCATAGATGTTGCAAAAGTAATATGGAGGGTTTTCATGTACCCTTTATCCAGCTTGCCCCAAAGATGACATCTTATAAAGCCATAGTGCTTTTTTTTTGTACTATGATTTTATTTTTTAAATAAAATAGATGTAATAATATTTTTACCTAGGAAAAAGAACGTCAGGATGTACAGCATACATGCTTTCCTGTCATTTACACATTTTCTAAGTGCACATACATCATTTTTATAACCAGAAAAAAAATTTTAACACTTAAAAAGTTTTCAACTTTCTGTAGAAAAGAGAAAGGGACTTGCTTTATCACACCAGGACATTGGCATGCTGGACTTAATTTAGATTGTACTAGTTTTTATATGTACTCTCTTTCTTTGTATAGTTCTGTGAAATTTTATCACATGGATAGATGTGTATAGCCATTCCCACAACCAAGATGCAGAATTGTTCTGTTACCACAAAGAAAACTCCCAGCCTCCCCACAACACTAATTTACATCTCCCTTTCCCTGACCTCTGCCTGTTCTCCACCACTATAATTCTGTCATTTTGAGAAATTTATATAAATAGAACCATATAGTATATGACTTTATTCTTCCAGGTTGGATTTTTGTTCAATCAGCATTATGAATTTAAGATCTAAGTTGCTGTGTTATCAATAATCCGTTCTTTTTTATTGCTGAATATTATTTCACCATATAGATGTACTACAGTTTATTTATTAACTCACGGGTTGTAAAGCATTTAACTATACATAAAGCTTCTATGAACATTTATGTACAGGTTTCTGTGTGGACATAAGTTCTCATTCATCTAGAATAAATACCCAGGAGTGCAATTGCTGGGTTGTGTGGTAATATATGTTTAACTTCATAAGGAACTACCACATTGATTTCCAGAGTGGCTGTATGATTATATATTCCACCTAGCAATACACAAGAGATATGGTTTCTCCACATCCTCCTCAGTACTTGATTTAACCTGTCAGTATTTTTTCATTTTAGCCATGCTAACAGGATTGTAGAGGCATTTCATCATGTCTTTAATTTGCATTTCCCAAATAATAAATGGTATTCCACATCTTCTCATGTGCCTGTTGTCATCCACATATTCCCTTTGGCCAAAAATCTGTTTAGCTCTTTTGCTCATTTGTAAATTGCATTTTTTTCTACCCTTATTATCTATTTTATAGAATTCTTTATATATTCTGAAAGCAGGTCCTTTGTTGGAAATGTGATTTGGAAATATTTTCTTCCCATCTGTGACTTGTCTTTTTATTCTCTTAATAATGTGTTACTGAAAAATAAAGTTTCTAATTTTGATGATATCTAGGTTGTTGATACTTTTATAAATTATGCTTTTGGTGGCATGCCTATAAACTGTTCACTAACTCTAGGTCACGAAGATTTTCTCCTATTTTTTCTTTTATTAGTTTTGTAGTATTTTACATTAAAAGTTTTGATTCATTTTCAGTTAATTTTTGTATGAGGTTTAGGTTAAGGTTATTATCATTATTTTTGCCTGTGGATGTCCAATTGTCTTAATATCATTTAGTTAAAGACTATCCTTTCTTCATTTAATGGTTTTCGCAACTTTGTCAAATATCAGTTAGCTGTACTTGTGTGGATAAATTTCTAGGCTCTCAATTTATTCTGTTGATTTGTGTATATACTCTTCCAACAAAAACACAATGTCCAATGACTGCAGCTCTGTAGCAAGTCTCAGTAGTGGGTAGTGTGGTGACTCAGATTTTATTCCTTTTGTAAAATAACTTTAGCTGTCTTAGTTCCTCAGTTCTCTTTGCTTCCCTAAAAGTTGTAGAGTCAGTTTCTCTATATCTGCAACAATTCTTCTGGGATTTTGATAGAAAAGAATTAAACCCATAGATCAGTTTAGGAAGATTTGATATCTTTACTATGTTGAGTCTTTCATTCTATGAATGTGGTATATCTCTCCATTGATTTAAGTCTTTGTAGCTTTAGCATGCAAAATTTTTATATGTTCTATTAGATTTATATGTATTATGCTTTTGGAACTATTATAAATTACA
Source organism: Microcebus murinus (assembly GCF_040939455.1). NCBI lineage: Eukaryota > Metazoa > Chordata > Mammalia > Primates > Cheirogaleidae > Microcebus > Microcebus murinus. The sequence goes on along the minus strand of NC_134104.1, from coordinate 130,963,303 downwards.
TTTAAATTTTTTTTTCATTGTTACTTCTTGTATATACAAATAAGATAGGAAGAGATGTGAGAGTGTGTGTGTGTGTGTGTTGACATTAGATCTTCTGACCTTGCTAAACTCTTATTAGTTATAAGAGCTTTCTTGTATACTCTTTGCAAATTTCTGTAAAGCCATTATGTCTTCATATGAAGATGATTTTCTTTATTCCTTTTGAATCTATACACCTTTATTTTGCTTTTCTTGCTTCATTGTGCTGACTAGGCGTTGTAGTATGATATTGAATCAGAGTGGGAAAAGTGGTTGTTCCAGAATTTGGAGATTGTTCTATTATCTTTCTGTTTAAGAGTTCTAGTATGATTTCCTTAGGATCAGAGAATATACTTTGTATTATTGTTAATTATTTTTAATTTTTAGACTGCTGTGGTTTCTAAAACTTATGTATTGGAAACAATCCCCAATGCTTCAATGTTGGGAGGTGGAGTCCAATGAGTAGGCCACAAGGGCATTGACCTCATAAATAGATTAATGCCATTATGGCCAAGAGTAGGTACCTTATAAAAGGATGAGTTAGGCCCCCTTTTGGGTGCCTTTCATCTTTTCTTGACCTTCTGCATTCTGCCAAGGATGCTGTAGCAAAAAGGCCCTCACCAGATGTGGCCCCTTTATCTTGGACTCCCCAGCCTCTAGAACTATAAGCCAAATAAATTTTTCTTAATTATGAATTACTCAGTCTTAGGTATTCTTTTATAGTAGAACAAAATGAACTAAGACAGGGAAGTTTGTTTTGTGGGCCAGATATGGCCTCTGTTGATGAATGTCCCATGTAAGCTTGAGAAGAATGTGTATCCTGCCGCAGTTTGGCGAAGTGTGCTATAATTGCCACTTAGATTTTGTTGGTTGATGGTACTGTTTAGACCTCATATGTCCTTGCTGATTTTCTGTCTAGTAGTTTTGATGATTACTGAGAAAGAGGTTTTGAAGTCCCTAACATTTTTCCCTTTCAGTTCTGCCATTTTTGTTCCATGTATTTTGAAGCGTTATTAGTAGGTACATATCCATTTATCACTGCTTTATCTTCTTGGTAAATTGATCCTTGGTGATTTTCTTTGTTCTGAATACTACTCTGTCTGATATTAACCTTGAACTCCAGCATCCTTTGATTAGTGTTTGTGTACAATTTCTTTTCCTGTCTTTTTACTTTTAACCTGCCTATATCATTATATTTGAAGTACATGTCTTGTTAATAGTATATATTCGGTCAATTTTTTAAATCATGCTGACAATCTGTTTTTATTGGTATTTTAGACAATTTATATTGAATGAAATTAGTTAGTATTCAAGCCCCCAAATTATTTGTGTTCTGTTTGTTCTCCCTGATTTTTCTTTCTGTTTCCTCTTTTCTACCTTCCTATAGATTACAGAGTATTCTATGCAGTTTCTTATATTGACCACTCAGAGGGCTGCTTGCATGTTCACACACAGATTAGAGTTCCTTTTCCAGCAATGTTGTCTCTCATAACTCTCCCTTTACTCTGTAGTTGGGAGCAGTAGGCGTGCAACTCTTTGTCGTTCTTTGCTTAGTGTGGAGTGAGGATGATCAACCAGGCTCATTCTCACAATCATCACAGATGCTATGTCTGTGGAGAAGAGAAGAATGGTACCTCTGCTTGCGTTTGTGCAGGGTTGGGGATGGCTGAAAGGATCATTCCTTGAGTACTGAAGTCCCTATATAGTCTGCCTTCTTTTCTCCATCTTCCAGAGTCTTCTGAAAGTTGCTTTATATATTTTGTCCGGGGATTTTAGTTGTACTTAATAGGAAGAATAGGGTGGAATATGCTTACTATTTTATCTTGCTTCAAACCAGAAATGTCATCTGTATCAAATTTCTTAATTATTCTTATTATTTTAATGAGACCATAGTGCTGTGCTCTAGTATATTGTAAAATAAAATAATAGCCGTTTTTTTTTGCCTTTTCCTCCCTTTCTCTCTCTCTTTTACGCACAGATACACACACAAACGCACATATACACACACACCCCACATAGGAAGTTCATGTTCGATACTCTAGCCCATAGTCTGATGAAATTGCTTTACTAAACCTTAGATCTTCATGTTATTGAGTAGGATTTTAAGGAAATTTTATTTGTGGAATGCAAAAAGAAAAAATGTTGAATATATGAAGCATTTTCCAAAGCCAAAAGATACCTAATTTAAGAATCCAAATCCTTTATCTCTGCCAGAAAGGGAATATTTGAGGGTATTTTTTAAAAAGATCATTTATATACAACTAACTACTATTTTATTAAAGGATGTAAATTAACTGTACTATCATCTAATAAGCCATTTAGCTTTTATGAACATGTAGAATTTTAGCCCTTGGGCAACTATAGAAATTTTCTAGTCAGACCCTTTCATTTTAAAATAGAACCATTTAAGGCAACATCATAGTATTTACAAAGTATGAATCTATTGAGTTATATTTTTATAAATTAGCAGAATTTTTAGTGAATAACTTAGACTAATCTCTTCCTTAAATGTTGACATATCTTTAACACTTTATACAGATAAGTTTTTTAGAATTTTAGAATAGGAAGAAATCACTACTATTTAATCATAAATATGTTTTCAGGGACTTTTAGATAAGCTAATCTTAAAGATATATGAGTAATTATTAAATATTTATAGTATTAATATTTCCCATGTGCTAAATTGTTAGGCAATAATTTGCACTATTAATAAATTAAAAATCATTAATTGTTATTACTATGCAGTAATAGCTCTACAATACATCTGTAGGAATATTTTCAGGAAATGTATTCAGTGGAATACTGGTTTTGTAGTTATATTGAGATGTATGTTGAAATAAATTTGGGTTAATCTATTGCATTGATCATATCAATTGTCTACTGAAACTTGCTGTCACTTTGTTCTTAGTTCCTTCTTATTCAGCTTATTGTACATTTTACTATTTGTTGTAGTCCACTTGGGCTGCTATTACAAAATACCATAAACTGGGTAGATTATAAATAACAAAAATTTGTTTCTCAGAGTTCTGAAGGCTGGGAAGCCCAAGATGAAAGGATGAGTGTATTCAGTGTCTGACGAGGGCCTGTTTCTTGACTCATTTATGACACCTTCTCCCTGTGTTCTCATTTGTTGGAAAGGGCAAAAAGTCTCCCTGGAGACTCCTTTACAAAGGTACCATTCCCTGTCATGAGGGCTCTACCCTCATGACTCAAGATCCTGCCTCCAAATGCCATCATTGTGGGGGTTACGATTTCAACAAATAAATTTTGAGGGAGACAAATATTCAGACCATAACAGCATTATAATCACTGCCTTGCATATATTCTAAATTTTTCTCCTTTCTCACTTAATGAACAAAATGTCAATTCTAGTTAAATAACACAATTCTCTTTCTATTTCAGGCATTCACCTCTACAGATGAACATATTTGATACCCACACACAGAGATACCCATACTGACTTGTCTCATTTTAAATTCATGAGCATAACTGACCTGTAGTGGGCTCTTAATGTTGCTGAGTAACATTAATGTTAACTTAATGTTGCTGAGTAATCAGACTGTGTTAACCTGGTTTATACCTTCTCCCAATCCATTGGATGACCGATAGTTTCTTTTACTCCTCAAGCCCTCGAAGCCTTCTCCCATCTTTATTTTCAGCTGGTAACTTTGCTTCTTATTTTACTATGAAAATAGAACTGATCAACAAAGAAATTCTATAAACTTTCCCTGTGACATCTCCATACCTGCCTGCATCTGTGCTCACATACTGTGCCTTCACTATTCTTCCTCCACATAAGCATCCACTAACTCTGTAATGGCCATCTCCTCCTCTTATACCTTACCTCTACCCTCTTTTTACTCCCAGTCAGTCCTACAGCAGTTCTCCCCATTCTTTCTTGATACATCATTTTTCATTTTCTAGTGGGTATTCTTTCATCAATATTCAAACATCCTATTAATTCTTTCATCTTAATAATGTTCTCTTCACTTCATTTTCTTCTCTACTTCAACCCCACCTATCTTTTTCCCTTTATAGAAAAACTCCTTGAAAGGGCTATTCATGCGAGCTATCTCCAATATCTCTCTACAATTGTCTCTACTGAAGCCACTCCAAACAGGTATTGCTTCCTTCATCTACTCACTGCAACTGTTCTTTTAAAGGTCTTTAATAAGTTTATGCTGGTAAATCCAAAGGTCAACTCAATCTTCATTTTACCTGACTTATTACAAGCAGATCACTCCTTTTTCATTAAATGATAATCTTCACGAGGCCTCTAACTTTCTAGGTTTTCTCCAACCCTCCTGGCCACATCTTCTCTGTCTTGCTAGCTGGTTTCTCACCGCCACCCTGACCTCTAAATGTTAGAGTGCCACAGAGCTTAGCCCTTGGAACTCCTCTTTTGTTCTACCTTTTGCATTTCCTTGGTGATTTCATCCAATGTCATGACTTTAAGTACTCTCTAAGCATGATGATTCCCAAGTTTGACTTCTAGCCTGGATCTATCTTCTGTACTCTAGACTCATATGGTCTACTGCTACTTAATATCTGTACTGGTATGTAATAAATAGAAGTAAATATATAAACAAATAAATAAATAAATCTCTCTAATATAACTTCTGCAGAACTGAGCTCCTGATCTTTCCACTTTAAAATCTACTCATCCAGCTTCTTGACAACTCAGTATTCTGTTCTATTCTATCCCATCCCATCCCATCCCATACCATCCCATCCCATCCCATCCCATCCTAATTTATACTATTCTAGTAACTCCTAACAATCTATCCTCAGCTCATCAGCCAGAGTGTTCCTATCAAAACAGAAGTCAGATGATGTTCCTCCTCTGCTCAGAGTCCTCCAATGACTACCCATTGCACTTGGAATAAATTGAAGTGGCTTCTAAAGCCCTATATGATCTTATTTTGTAATGCCTTTCTTACCTCTTTTGTCCTCCTTTCCCCTTCACTTACAACATACCAGCCATACTGTCCTGACTGCTCTTTCTCCAGTGCAAGTGAAGCTTGATTTTTACCTCAGGGCCTTTGCAGTTGGCAGTGCCTCTGTTTAAAGTCTTTCATTTTCCCCCAGAAAATGGCGTGACTCATTTCCTTACCAACTTCAGCATTTTTTAGTAAAATGTCACCATCTCAATAAACCTTTCTCGGCACTATCATATCCAAATTGTGACCGCCCCTCTAAATACATTTCCTTTTCTCCTTCCTTCCATAGGATTTATCATCAACAAACCCTATATTGTACGTGTTATCTTATGTATTTTTGTCTTTCCCTCACTTAAAATTAAGCTACATGTGTACACATATATAATGATCATCGGGAGTTGGGCAGATGGGGGGTGTAAGGGATGGGTATATCCACACCTAATGTGTGTGGGGCGTTCCATCTGGGGGATGGACATGCTTGAAACTCTGACTCAGGTGGATCAAAGGCAATACATGTAACCTAAACATATGTGCCCCCTGTAATATGCTGAAATAAAAAAAAATTAAAATTTAAAAAAAATATTAAGCTACATGAAGACAGAGAGTCTTTCCACTTTTGTTTACTGCTATATCTTTAGTACCTAGAAAAGACCCTGGCACATATTGTGTGCTCAATATTTGTAAAGTGATTAGAATAAATGAATGAATCTTTCATATAGGAAAATATTTTATTTGGCATACCTATTATAACTTTATTTGAAACAATACTATTATTGGGAAGTGAGATAGTTATTATATAAAGTCCAGAATCAATTATAGCAGGAAAAAATCAAATAATTTTCTAGGGTACAAATTGAAACATTTATAGGTCTTTAATGATTATGTTTTGCCAGCGATCTATTTCATTTTTTCATTATAAAAGGAGGCCTCACCATTCAACACCTTTTCCTAAGTTTTTTTAAGTCCATGTATATGATTATCTGGTAGGTATTATTACTGTTTGTTTTGCATTTGTGCATTGGAGATCCTTTGCACACTGTTCACACTGTTCATCTTCCATGCAGGCTCACCAACTCAAGGCATTTTCCTTTCTCATCTTAACAGGTTACCATTTTAAGATTCTTTAATCAATACCCTTTTACATTTACATCATATTAAGAGACAACTTAAAAGTTTAATCAAAGACTTCAGCAATTGTTGCTGATTATGCATAGTGAGTTAAATCTGGGGGCTGCAGACTGTGAATTGATTCATGTATGAGGTCCTGTGTGGTAGGAAATGAAGGGAAGCAGGGCTTCTCTCCCTGATGTAAGCTCTTGCAGGAGGACTATTGATCTATTTGCCTTTGTGCTTCAGTGCTTGCCTGGCCAATTATTTACAGATCACTGAGACAGTGAGTGTTTAGGAACAGGTGAAGGAGGGAGATTGAAATTGCTGTTCTTAGAGTCTGGCTTTAATAATGAAGTTGATAAAATGAAAACACATTGTTTTAAAGAAACAGATAAGTCACAGTGGGCAACAGCCACGTGGCTTAATCAATGTCTCTTTAAATAAAAGTAATATTGATATGAAGCAACCATGCATTTCTATGTATTATTTTCAGTGGTCTTTCAAGTATTGAGTATGGTCAGGTCAGAAGGAAAACACAATTTGGTGATTCACTTTTTGGGGTTTATGGGTGTAAAAATAGTCTCAAAGCTTTCTTCTACCTTTAAGAGTCACTGTTTTTAATATTGTACTCATTTAAAAATATATTTTTCAAGGGCCTGCTTGTTTCTATTCCTATGAAATGTCCTACAAATATAAAATATGAATCAGAAAGCATTTTTTAACTTTTTTCTTTTTTTAGAAACTGCCACATAGGTTTTTGGGATATTTTTTTGCATATTAGATAAGCAATAGCACAATGACCTAGATTATATTATTAATCACAAATTTAGATGAAGTTAAGACAGCTTAGTTTTCCTTTAAATGACTTGTTCAGTATCCCACAACTAGCAAGGGGTAGAGATGTAATTTAAACTATAGCAATCTGAATTTAAAGCTGGAACCTTTAAATGCTTTGTTATGTGTTATGGGCTAAATTGTGTCTCTCCTAAATTTGCATCTTGAATCCCTGACCCCCAATTTGATTATATTTGGAGATAGGGCTTTTAAAGAGGTAATTAAAGTTAAATGAACCCATAATGCTGGAGCCCTAACACAACATGACTGGTGTCTTCATAAGAAGAAGAGATGCAGCACGCGGAAAAAAGGTCATGTGGAGACACAGTGAAAAGATTGCCACCTGCAAGCTGAGGAGAGGCCACAAGAGTAAACAAGCCTTCAACACCCCACCTTAGACTTCCAGCTTCTAGAACTGTGAGGAATAAATGTCTGTTGTCTGAATAAATGTCTGTATGTGTTTAAGCCACATACTCTGTGGTATTTTGTTGTGGCAGTTTGAATAAGCTAAAACAGGTCAATAAAATGTGATGAGAATTATTAATAAAAAATCATTTGAACATGTAAAAACACAAGCATACTTCCCCCAAGAAATTGTATCTGCATAAAACATGTTTTCAGATTCAAACAGAAGTGAATTACTCTAGAATGAGTTTCAGTTCATATGCCTAGAAAATATGATTTAGGAGAGATTTGTTAAAATTGGACATAGGTTAATGTCTTCTATTTTAGTTTAATATTTTGTTTTGACTTAGTTTTACAGTAAACAAAATATTGACTTATATCCTTAATCCATGTTGAGTAGCTGACTGGCTAGGTATTATATTAAGTTCCAAGCAAATTCTTTCTGAAGGCAGAGCCAATGGCAAAGTTCACCTGACAGGTGGTTTTCTTGGCAGCACCCCATTGGCATCTCATTGGTGGTCTCTGTGGATCCTCTAGGATGGTTAATCTGGACTTGATTCTTTGATAAGTAAGATAATCAATAACTCGTTCATTTAGAGTTGATAATCCCTGAAGAATGATACAAACAGCGGGCGATAGTTTCCTGAGTCTTTGATCTGATTACACATTTAGCAACTAAAAAATGTTTCAAGCCAGTTGACAATTTTATAAGACTAGTAACTATTTCCAGAAACTTTCATCTAAGAAACAGTAATAGAAACTATATGTGGAATGCTCGTTTTTGTATATTGAGAATGAATCAAGAAGCAGTGTTAAAATAGCGCTTACATCATGTCCCTAAGGCCTGTGAAATTCTAAAGCCAGAACCGAGGCTGTTAACTGAAGATGTGCTAAGTCAGATTGAGGATATCATGCTTCAGAGGTGTAGTACCTACCAGCTCTTCACTAGATTGAACCGTAGATAAGCTGCATTTCCACATCGGCACCAAGGAACTTACTTAACCTCCTAGTGATAGTGGAAAAAAAAAAGTTTAGTTGCTTAATTCAAAATACTGGAAGTCCCTTGGCCGGGTGTGGTGGCTCACGCCTGTAATCCTAGCACTCTGGGAGGCCAAGGCGGGTGGATTGCTCTAGGTCAGGAGTTCGAAATCAGCCTGAGCAAGAGTGAGACCCCGTCTCTACTATAAATAGAAAGAAATTAATTGGCCAATTAATACATATAGAAACAATTAGCCGGGCATGGTGGCACATGCCTGTAGTCCCAGCTACTCGGGAGGCTGAGGCAGGAGAATAGCTTGAGCCCAGGAGTTTGAGGTTCCCGTGAGCTAGGCTGACGGCATGGCAATTGCTCTAGCCTGGGCAACAAAGTGAGACTCTGTCTCAAAAAAAAAAAAAAAAAAAAAATCAAAATACTAGAAGTCCCAGTGGTGTAATTTACATGTGTGCTATCATTTTAAATATCCATATAGCACCATTTGGAGATGTGTAGTCTGCATCCTATACAACTATATGCAGCAGCCCTGTTTCCACTCTTTCCCTCCCCCACCAAACATAACCTCTTACGTAAAGCACCATTCCTTAATTTCTACTTATAGTTACAGTTTCCTAAGATCTTGCCTCTTGCTTCATGAAGGAATTTATCAGTTCTGGCAAAACAATTTGTAATTTGAAAAGATTACAAACCTGAAGTTATTTACCCTCTGCCAGTCACCAGGGACTATGGGATGCATGGAAATAATAACATACTTTAGAATCATAGGATTTTGGAAGTGAGAGGGACATTAGCAGTTTCATGGCTCATAATATAGCATAAGTAAAGTGTACTCTGTTTATTTTATGTCACAAGAATTAAGTGTCTATGTCTGAACATTTTATAACATATAATGTAAACCAACATTCTGCACAAAGAAAACAACACTGTTATTTATTTTATGGCGGGACTGTTACTTGTCACAGGCTTTATTTAGGCAAAATTCATTTTGTTGACCCTTTTTAATTTGATGCATTTATTCTTCTTGCTATGTATGTAATATCCAGGAGAGGGCAGTAGAGTACCTGATTCAGATGTTAAGAAATTGTGTCAACAAGAAATTCTTAAAATAAAAAAATTCATAACATTTGAGTGACAATTATGATCATGTTAGATAAAGAGATTGCTACTTTTGTCACCTAAATTCTGGAATATATAAAAGTGAATTTTTTTTCTTAATTTCTTCTTTTATTGGCAATAATGGACATGCTCTAAGGTAAGCACTTTTTATTCATTGATAATAATCAATGGTAATATCACCAATGATATTAATCAAGTTAAAGATTTATGACCGTTAGGTTTAAAAGTAAATATCTAAAATATCCCATTTAGGTCTATTTTAAAAATTTATGACAATATAAAATTTTCATTAAAAATTTCAGTGGAATAAATCAGTGTGAATTCAGACACTTTTTCTATTTAACCTGTCGCTTAATTATGTAATAGCAATTTTGGTTGAGCAAAATGCCTGTGCCTCATCCCTTCCTCCTGAAACCTAAGAGATAAGCATTTTCTTAATTTCAAAATCATTATTTGTATAACATCTCCCATAATTTAGTTGCCTCATAGCTAACATTCCCACATAGCAAGCTTACTCATACAGTTACAAAGAACCCATTCTACAACCTGTTTATCTTGGAGGGAGCATTAAGAAATTATATTGCTCAAAGGATGGCTTAAGGTGGTTTACTAAATTACTATTTAATCTCCTAGACAGCACAAATCTCATGATATCAAAAGCACACTTCTATTTGTAATAATTTAAAATATTTTCATAAGCTCCATATTGCTAAAATTTCTGTTTATAAACATAATTATGTTTTAGATATCATGATATAGGACCTCACCACTGGGAATCCCCAAAGCCCAGAATCTTAGAGCCTGAGTGTGGAGTCGATTTGAATCCTGTCCATGCCTTTGAGAGATGAGTTATCTGGACAATTGATTTGACTTTCCTAAGCCATTTTCCTGATCTGTTGAAAGGGGATAATAAATTTTACCTATTTCTGTGGGTGGTTATGGTGGTTATATGATCTAAACGCATAGTAAAGTGTTTAGCACATGGCAACAACTCAAGAAAAATTTTTATTAGTTTTAGTATTACAGATAATTTCTATAAAGAGGCTGTTAGAAACAGCCTTATAAACTTATTATCTATCATATTTATAAAAATATGAATTTGAGGGCACTGCAACTACATTAATAGGCTTTGTGGAAGAAGGATGTCTGTAAATTTTGCATTATTATGCCTCAAATTATACCGTTATTTTATTTTGCTTTATCTGATAATCTCTTTGAATCAACTATGTGTCATGTTCTGGCTTTGCATTAGTTGTTAGAAAGCTTACATTCAAATTTTGCCTCATTTCTAAGAAATTTTATATAATTTAACCTTACACGTTTCTTTATATCTTGCCCTTTATTTGCATTTTCCCTTTTTTCTGTTTCCTTCACCCACTTTTACAAAATTTTATTGTGTATATTTTTGCAAGATGTCTTAAATTCCTCCTTAGAGTGTTTTGAAATGCATTTATTCATGAAGGCCAGAGAACAAAATGAATCTGAGTGGTTCCCAAGGAGCATACTTTTTAATTTATTGGGAAAAAGATGGTGTTATTTAACCACTGAAGATGTTACTCCATGGATTCCAGTAATTATATCAATAAAAAGTATTATTTTATATTAACTACCAAATGCATATATAAAAGAATTATATATAGATTTAGAAGAGAATGCAAAGAAAACTTTATAATTCAAAGCTCCCTCACTTTGAATATCTGTTTATTATAAAAATTTACTGATTCATGGTGATTATTCTACATGGTTAATAATGTAAAATGTTTAAAATCATATTTCTGTGCAAATAGTTGATAGTTTCCAATTCTTGGATTTTTTTTATATAGATACAGGAATTAATCCTGCTCTGAGATGTAAAAGTTTACTCCAAATAGGCCATTATTAACCCTCCAATTTTAATTTAGAAGTGGTCGTGACCCAACCTCTGAAAGCTTTTGGCACAGGCATCAGCTTCCTTCATAGTACTGATAAGATCATATATTACAAAGATAATTTTATTTTGGAAAAGCAAAACTCTCTTTTTCTAGTGGGTTGAACTCTACCACTAGAGGTTTTTCCAAAAGATTATCAAATCACTCGAAGGTCATATGACTAAAGCTGCACATATTTTTCTTTACATTAGGAAACCTACTACCAGATTGCATTTAAGACATTGCAGAAAAGCTAATTAAGCACTCAACTTCTCCATATGGTTCACTGGAAACTTATGGGATTCAGCTCCAGCAAAGTCTCTTTAACTTTCTGTGATGTTACTGGAAACATACAATCAACTCTCTTTGCCATTGTTAATTGTAGCTGCCATATAACATTATTGTCTCATCATTTGAAGTATATTGGGAATGGCTATTTTTCTTCTGTTCCTTATAAAATGAAAAATGAGAGACAGCAACCGTGTAATACATAGTAATTTGGGCTCAAATATCAGAGTAATAATTTTAAGAAATACAAAGGAGCCCTATTTCCTCTTTCCACTTGTATATAAACTCCATTGTGTTCATTTTCTTGTTGTATTATAATCAATAATATTAATAATTGATTTCCAATGTTTAACCATTTTACTGGAAACTCTAGGAAGGCAGAGTCGATGTTTCCTTTTTATCTCTGTAATGTCTAACATTCTTTCAGGCTATTGCAAATATTGCTAATGCTCTGACCAAATCTGTTAGGTGCTCACCTTCTCCCAGTGACTTCTTGCTGTCAGGCCCTGTAATGGTTTGCAATGATGGATTCCTCTGGCCATGGGAGAGTACCTAATGGGTAGTCTAGAAGTGCCAGAGATTCACACATCAGGGATGAACCCCATCTTTGTTTGCACTGCTATAATAAAATACCTGAGAGTGGGCAATTTATAAAGAACAGAAATTTATTTCTCACAATTCTGGAGACTAGGAAGTCTAAGACCAAAGAGGCAGCATTTGGCTCTTCTTGCTGTGTTTTCACATGGCAGAAGGCAGAAGGGCAAAAGGGGCCTGAATGCCGAGTGAAACCTCTTTTATGAAGGTCTTAAATCCAATTATGAGAGAGGAGTCCTCACAACCTAATCGCCTGCAAGAAACTCCACCTCTTAATACTATCAAATTGGAGATTCAGTTTCAACATCAATTTTGGAGAAACACAAACATCCAAACTTTAGCAAGCCACTAACCAACAACTAATGGAAGTTGGTAGGAAAATACCCCACCTTCCTCACCCCTTAATTGAGAGAACTCTGGGGTATGTTCTACATGCATGTTGTTTCCCAGTGGCCACCAATGGGGTTGAGACCCTCTTGCTTACAGAAATGTTCTGCCCATTCATGCGTCTTCCACTGGTTTCTTTTCATTTCCTATTTCTCTTCCCCCATATCCTAGTGTTTCCTGGGGTCACTTCCCAAGTTGTACTCAAGATTACTTGTTACTTCTGGGAAAACACAAAGTAAAATATGTTATATACCAGGACCACAATACATATTTGTAGAATGATGGATGGATGAATAGGTGGATTGGTGGATATAAATAAATTGTGCCTTTATTTAGGTTATCAAATATTTCCTTTTTTAAAAAAAATTTAGGTAGTAGCCAATGAACTACTATATACAGGCTATTTATCACTCTACTGTGTATCACATTTTAAATTTACAAATGTATACATGAATTCATAAACATTTATGTTTTGCCAATATAAATATTTAATGTTCTCTAATACCTTATCCATAGATAATGTTAGAGAGAAAGTATATAAACAATAATATAAGTATATAAACAATAATAATTATTTTCACTTAGCCTTTAACAGATATTTGAAATTTAGATTAAGTTTTATATTTTCATCCAATTAGTATAAACATTTCATTTGAAATGGTCATAGAGCATATGATTTATATTTTTTAATTTACCTTGTTAAATATTTATTAATGCATTTTATATTAATATTTATAGCATTTATATAATCAGCTATATTGCTATTCTCAATTTGATATTAAAGGTATATAAAGAGCTTTAACCAATGCCATGCCTAGGATTGGTAATTCTAGTTCTGATAAATGGATTCTAGTATTTACATTTAGTTCTTTTGATCTAGATTAGCAAGGTGAAACCATGCGCTTTAATTCTTGGTAGTAGAAATGATCTCTACTGACATATTCAATCTTGGAAAAGAGCCAAATTTTGTTCCTTTAGCAGAGAAGACCCCAAATAACACTATAAAAACAGGCAAGTTTTCTTTTGTATCTATGTATCATTTGATAAATATCTCGCTTGGCTTCTAGACACATACCTAGTGTGTAGCAACAAGGTAAGTCCTGTTGTCTCCTGGTTCCTGGACTGCCCACTATCTCTTTCAGTCCACCCTACCTTCACTGACAGTAATGTCCCATACAAAACTAACTTATCTCCTTTTTACTTATACAAATATATTTGTCATATATCTAACTTCTTCCAAGGTTTTCTATCATCCTAGGTTAGCTAAGTCAATCAATTTATTTGACTCATAGAATTAATGATTAGTAATAGTCCAATCTGATAATAGCTGCCTTCAGTATCTTGCCTGAAAGAATGAACAAAGAGAGATTTAAACACCATATAAGACAGTGAAATTGAAAGTGATATTTTGAAGTACTAGGATCTTTCCTAAAGCCTGCTTTTTTAATGTGTTTCAGCATTACCTCTTATTTTTATGTTAACTTATAGAGTCTGAGAAATTTGCCATGAGAAATAACTCAGGTATAAACCAGTTTAGGAGTAGCAAATAAGAAAGCACTTGAACTATTAAAATATCTACCCACCCCCATTCTTCTTCTTCTCTTTTCTTTTTTTTCCCTAGAGACAGAGTCTCGCTCTGTTGCCCAGGCTGAAGCACAGTGGCATCATCACAGCTCACTGCAGCCTCAAACTTCTAGGCTCAAGCAATCCTCCCACCCCAGCCTCCCAAAGTGCTGGGACCACAGGCATAAGCCACTGCACCTCCACTCCCATTCTTACTATTTGAGCTATGACACAAACTCACATGCTGTTTCAACATAGATCTCCAAGTAGCTTCTTCAACCCACCAATGTTGGCAGATGATGTGAAAATGATTTGTTACTTTGGGTCCAATGTATTTCTTCATTTTCACACACGTGACCCAGAGAGATTAATGGGGTTGACAAAGGCCACACAGCTAATTAGTTGAAGAGGGAAATGAAGTTCTATACTTGTGAGGCACATAACTCTATCATTTGTTCATGTCCAGATTCACTGAAGAGAATATGAATTTAGTAGAAAAGTACTTCTCTTTTTTCCCACCATTGTAAGAGTAACAGTTCAGCCCCTGAGTAAAATAGAGGCTTAACCAAGAATGGAGCCTGTATTTCTAGACACTCTATTCAAAGCTTTTAGCTTTTCTTGAGAATGAAACTCATGACATTTTATCCTCTGTGCATAGCTTTCTCCCCTAACACAACATAAATGCATTTTTCCAAATTGCACCTGTATATATCAAACCTTCATTTATCTATAAATAATAAGGATAAAAATAAATCTTAAAGTATTCGCATTAAGTCCTAATACTTATATAAGTGATATAGATAATTATAAAAATGTTATATTAATAGATCTATATAAATAGATGACATTGACAAATATAATTTTGTTTACCAATAAGAAATTTAGAATTACTGGCATGATTTAGTAAAGCCATCATCTACTACTATCATTCTTTTTATGCACTCTAAAAATTCCATGTGATATAATATTTTGTGCACTATTTTCTCTGGTTTCTAATGGTTGGAAGAACATGATGGATCTAAAATTATTAATAACTGCAAAGATTTCTTGTAACTATCCATTATTTTAATTTTCCAGACTATGCAATTCAGAAATCATTCTGTTTGTAACTTTATAAAAAGGAGAGACTTAATTTTGTAGCTAAAGCTAATTAAGTATAGGGATAATAAATAAAACCCTATTAAACAATAGTCTTAACAGTTTCTAAGTTCAAGAAACTGCTATTTTGCGTGTATTTACATGTTAATTTATTTGCTTTTGCTACAGCATTTTGATTTCTCTTTATTAGTGTTGAAGTGATGTAAATTTGGTCGCAACCCTTTGAGATTAAAGTAGAGCAGGGTAAAATGTCTGATTAATTTATCTGTGTTATCACAGCCAACATCTCTACTTTTTACTGATTTAGGTACATTTGATGGAAGTAAACAAGCCAGTATTAATACTGAATGTAGCACTCCTGTGTTTTTCACTTCTCAGTGTTCTTTCCTGTACACTCAGCTTGCATCTCTATACAACCAACAGAAGAGTGGGGGAACTTCGTGTTTCACTGTTCAGATTTTCATCAAAGTCCTAAACAAAAGTATTTGTAAAATGGTCAGAAGAAATAAAAGAGTAAATAAATAAAAGTTTGATCTGATGTCTTCTACTCTTTAAGCCTGCCATCTACCATGACAGTATAAGTCTAACAAAAAAGTTCAATTCACTGAGTCAGTGAAAGGGAATATATAGGGAATCAGCACTGGTTGAACAAAATGCCAAGATGGTAAATTAGGAAAAGCACTGAACAGTGCCTAAGCCAACAGTTTTTTATCACTTCAATGCAGCTTTTTCTGAGTGTGAACAGAATGACATTTGATGATCGCATCACCATGTGTGTTCCCCAAGAGTTGGTCAGTCCCTCTGGTGGGATCCACTTTCTGCTGTGGCCAATCCATGTGTCCTCTGCTAGCATCTGCTTGAGCTTACTAAATCGAAACTCTCAAACATATTTAGTAAATTTACATTTACCAAGTTCATAGGGCATATTTCTGCATTCTAGATGTTCCTCATCTTAAATTATTCTTAAGGAAATAAATAAAGCAGTTTACAGACTCTTCCAGATTCAGAAAGCATTAAAGTCTCCTGAGAGTACAAAAAAGCCAACATGGAATCTCAAAATGTCACTGTTTGGATACTGATTCATTTTAGGCTGAATACTTATGATAGTCTTATTCCCAATGTCTGAATTTATACCACTTTCACCTGCTTTTAACAGTGAGGCTAGAGTGGCTTTTCTCAAAAAACATGATTAAACTACACACCACAGCTTAAAAGTGTTCGGTACACTTCTTTTAAAAATCATCTGTAGGCCGGCCGCGGTGGCTCACGCCTGTAATCCTAGCTCTCTGGGAGGCCGAGGCGGGCGGATTGCTCAAGGTCAGGAGTTCAGAACCAGCCTGAGCAAGAGCGAGACCCCGTCTCTACTATAAATAGAAAGAAATTAATTGGCCAACTGATATGTATATAAAAAAAATTAGCCGGGCATGGTGGCGCATGCCTGTAGTCCCAGCTACTCAGGAGGCTGAGGCAGAAGGATCGCTGGAGCCCAGGAGTGTGAGGTTGCTGTGAGCTAGGCTGACGCCACGGCACTCACTCTAGCCTGGACAACAAAGTGAGGAGACTCTGTCTCAAAAAAAAAAAAAAAAATCATCTGTAGAATTCATGTCACATTTCTTGGCCTTTTTTTTTTTTTTTTTTTTTTTTTTGAGACAGAGTCTCTCTGTTGCCCAGGCTAGAGTGCCGTGGTGTCAGCCTAGCTCACAGCAACCTCAAACTCCTGGGCTCAAGTGATCCTCCTGCCTCATCCTCCCTAGTAACTGGGACTACAGGCATGCGCCACCATGTATGGCTAGTTTTTTGTATATATTTTTAGTTAGCCAATTAATTTCTTTATATTTTTAGTAGAGACAGTGCCTCACTCTTGCTCAGGCTGGTCTCAAAGTCCTGACCTTGAGCAATCCAACCACCTCCGCCTCCCAGAGTGCTAGGATTACAGGTGTGAGCCACCACGCCCAGCCTACATTTCTTGTCTTTACATACAGGACTCTCAGCTAATTTCTGCCTCTCTAGAAAGCTTATCTCCCTTGAAATAAGGGAATTCTCCCTTGAAAGCTTATTTGCCATATTCCCCTAATTAGTACCACACACCATGATGTATCTATAGTTTACATTTTTTCAAATCCCCTTCATCTTCACTTCTTCATCTTGGAAAAACCCTATTATCCTGACTCCAGCTCCAGCTATCTGGAAAATACTTATTGATTTCCAAAATTGTTTCAAATATCATTTGTTCTAGAACACCTTCTCTAGCAAGAAGATATACTACCTTCCTCAAATAGCTGAAACATTACTGTATATGTGCATCTGTAATGGTAGCTGTGATACATTAGGGGCTCATATCAAATATCTGTACACATGGCAACATTTTATATTTATGCTTATGTGTCTATATTCTTGTAATGTCTGGCACATACTAGGAGATTAATAAATCATTATTGAGTGAATGAGTGATTGAATGAATGTATCAATGAATAGAGTTGGGACTCTGGCTGAGCCATTCACCTTCCAAAATGGTCTCCCATAAGTAAGAGTTGATCTTAGTTATCTGTAGCCTCAGGGAGAAGGATTCAAGTGAACTTTCCTTCCCATTGAGGTGTGATAGGCACACCTCAGTGAAGAGGTGGGTATTAAAGATTGAGGCAAATAACAGCTACTATGTGTTGAGTCTTTACTCTGTGTAAGTAAATGTTATTCATATTCATCTTAGGGTTTATAACAACTCTCTAAAGTAATTATAAACTATGTTCATTTTGTAGATGAGAGAATTGAAGGGCAGCTAGGCTCACCACTATACCACCAATGCACTTGCAAATGAGAGAATTGAGCTTGGAGTGGTTAAATAACTTTTCTAAGGCCATTCTGATCATGAGTGGGTAAAGCTTGAATTTGAACCCATTTCAAAATGGCTATTTAAAAAATAGCCAATTTATCCAACTGTAAAACCCTTAGTTCACATGCAGTGCATTCATTTGCCAGTTATTTCATGGCGACCAAGATTAATAATGTGTCCAGTCATTTGAATCTTCCCATCTCTGTCCTCATGAAGCTATGGTTTCATTGCATACCCTACTTCTCTCCTAGAGAATTTTATGTCTTGACAGGCCTTGCTAAAGAATCTCCATTATATGTTTAGCTTGTTCTGTGTTTAAAAAAAACACCTCTTGCGAGAAAATCACACACTTGACAGCTATTCTGCCAAAACTGCGGATCAAAACAAAAGGGAAATTGCTACTGAAAATGAAGCAAAGTTAAGAAAAAGGTGTCCTCTATAAAGTTTGTGTATTATGCAAATATTTCGGTTTATTCTGTATCTGAGCTTGTTTTGTGCTACTATAACAGAATGTCTTATATTGGGTAATTTATAAAAAATAGAAATTTATTTCTCATAGTTCTGGAGGTTGAGAAATCCAAGATCAAGGCACCAGCATCTGGTGAGGGTCTTCTTGCTGAATCCTCACACAGTGGAAGGTGGATGGGCAGGAGATAGCAAAAAGCTACATGAAACCTCGTTGTAAGAGCCTTAATCACATTTTGTGAGGGAAGATCCCTCATGGCCTAATCATCTAGTAGAGGGCCCACTTCTT
Organism: Microcebus murinus; assembly: GCF_040939455.1. Lineage (NCBI taxonomy): Eukaryota > Metazoa > Chordata > Mammalia > Primates > Cheirogaleidae > Microcebus > Microcebus murinus. The sequence continues at coordinate 130,944,465 of NC_134104.1, read as the reverse complement.
ACTATCACAATGGCAACACCTGAATTTTGGACAGAACACATTCAAATGATAGCATTCTGCATATAATATCTACATAACCCAGCACTACTAATATTGTACTAAAATATACCTATAGACAGATACACACATATAGTTGACATCATATGGCACATGCACAGAAAAAAAGACTAGAAGGAATTATACCATTAGAAATTATCTATTGATAGGATTAGTCAATATTTTAATGCATATTTTGCATATTTTCCTGCAATAAGCATATGTTGTTTTTATAATTTAAATTATGTAATTTATAGTCACTGAAGAAGTCACATCATCTTAGGTTCCTATTTGCATATTAAGTCTTTAATTATTAACTGACCCTATTTTATGTCAAGAAAATCTAGATTTTTTTTAAATTTTAAAAATGTATTTCTATTTACAAATTCTGCTTTCTTCTCATACATTTTCCATTTATCAGTTTATTTTACAATCCTTACCCTCAGAAAAAAATCTAGAAAATTTAACATAATTTTCTGATAAGAGGAAAACTGCCTTTAGAAACTGGAATGGCAAATGTTTTACATAAATAGATAAGGTGGCTATATCCAGGAAGCCTGCTAGAATCTCAAATCAGAGAGCTGCTTGAGAGAGAGAGAGCAGCAACTAGCCAGATTTGGCAGGACTGGAAGAAGAGTTATCTTGCCTCCTCTATGAAAAATGAGTATCCAAATCACAAGTTAAGGGATCAGAGTAACTCATGGTCTAATTTATGTTGATATTAATCTAAAGTGGTCAGACTTTTCAATATTAGGTAACAACAGAGCAAATTATACATCCAGATGAATCGTGCGAGGCAATGTGAGTGGATTCTGGAAGACAGGTTCAGCTGCAACGGTTAGGACCAACAAGTACTAGGCAGGAGGTCAGGCCTTCAGCCAACTGGTCTCAGGTTGAGAGCTCGACTTACAGAAACTGGTATTGAACTAAGTAGGCAAGGGCTGGTGTGAGAGACACTCAAGCTGACTAATAGTGGCTTCCTAGCAGATGTCCAAGAACTAAAGTGACACCAGGAGAGAGGACAGAGAATATTTTCTAGGCACTCTCTGAAATTTATGGCAGAAAATCCTAATATGCTGCCCATTTGAGTACTCTGTGTTATATAAGACTGAGCATGTAAGCTGCAGGTTTTAGTCCTTTCAGCTTGGCCTAGAATAACAGTCATTAATAGGCTGATCATGTCTCAGTTTTTTCATTTGTCAAATGGGAACAATAGTTGCCCCTACCTCATGCAAGTATTGTGTGTAACAGATAATGTGTATTAAGTATTTAGTTTGCTATTAGGAAAAAATGGATTATTTTGGATGACCAGTTGCCTTATAACCTAATATTTATGTCAGTGGTTTTCAATTCATGCAGTAAATGAGAATAGCCCATGAAGATATTTGGAGCTACTAATAGCTAGGTTCCATTATAATCCTAGCAGATCAGAATGTCTCAGGCTGAAATCTGAGGATCTCTGTCTTTCAGAGAATCCCAGGGTGATTCTTCCCGTAGAAAATGACTAAGGATGTGAAAGTGACATTGATTTATTTATAAAACATTATTTATGATTATCTAAATTGATACAGAATTATTTACAGTTACTTAACACAATAGTAACAGATGTATACTATTAAATTAGATAAATTCACAAGTTTAGAATTGAAATAACTACTAAACTAATTGATGGTTAATTTTATGTGTCAAATTAACTGGGGCATATGATGCCAAAATAGCCAATTAAACATTATTTTCTCTATGAGGGTATTTCTGGAAGAGATTAGCATTTGAGTTGGTGGCCTGAGTAAAGCACGTGGCCCTCCCCAATGTAGGAAGTCATCACTCCATTGCTGAAGACCTGAATAGAATAGAAAAATGGAGAGAGGTGAATTCATTCTCTGCCTAACTGGTTGGGACAGCACATTTATCATCTCCTGTCCTTGGTGCTCTTGGTTCTTAGTCCTTCAGACCCAGACTGGGATCTGCACCATCAGTTCTTTGGCTCTGAGGCCTTCAAACTACACTACTGGCTTTCCTGAGTTTCTTGCTTGTAGTTTCAAGCAGCAGATTGTGGGACTTAGCCTGCATAACTGTATGAGTCAATACCTCATGATAAATCAATCAATCTCTCTCTCTCTCTGTCTCTCTCTTTCTCTCTCTCTCCCCATATATACGTATATATGTGTGTATATATGTGTGTGTGTATATATATATACACACACACACATATATATATACATATATATACACACATACACATGGGTAGAGAAAGAGAGATATGTATCTTCTGCTTATATGGAAAATCCTAAAACAAGACATCTCTGAAGGAAAAAAAGGCAGTATATAATAATTACTGAGTTTAATTGTCCTAGGTATATTAAATATACACTATTTGGTACTTGTATTTTCAATAGAGAAAAGTGTCATTTTAATGATACTGTTTCATGGTTGTGGTATACACAAGATCACATTTCTTCTGCCTACCTGCCATAGTCATTCCACATAGATGTAAAAAAATAAATAAGCAGCATCTAAGAATAGACTGTAAAAGTGAATTCTTATACCAGTTCCCAATCTCTTTATAAAGGAATTTCATTTTTTTTATTTACTGAAACAAGGTTTAGTTTTGAACATGTCAGCAGTTTCATTCTTCTGATCTCCTTTGATTCTCTCATAATACTGGGTCAGCATAAAGATGTTGTCACAACTAACAAAAGGCTTTAGTAAAACACTGACCATCTTCAGAACTCTCTTCAGTTACAGAAGCAGTCACTGGATTCTCTGGAGAAAATCTGCTTTTAGTTAATTCACTCAAGTTCAGAGACTCTCCTTTCTGATTTCAGACAATACAGTTTCAGGCAGTATACCTCGTGGCAGAGAGTATGATTCATACTTGCTAGCAGGTGCAATTTATCTCCCATAACAATTCTTTATTTTCTAGTGCTTTTGATTGAAACCATTTTTCTCTCTAATATGGGTAGGAAAAGACTAACAACTTTTGGTTCATTTTCATGCCACTGTTTCATGTTGTAGGCTTTATGTGGAATGCAATAGAAATTCATAATTCTAAAAAATGAAGAAATGGAAACATCACTAAGAGGTACACATCCCAACAGGAAATGTCTGCGAAACTCATGGGGCTATAAAATATTGAATGAAACATTTACAGTTAGTGCAATAGAAGAAATAGCTATACTAAAAAAAAAGAGAGAGAGAGATGGAGTTCAAGCATCAAAATACTACCTGCAGAAAAATGTCATTGGTCTTCCTCTAAAGCAGGGCAATGACAAGAATCAACAAAGTAGATTATAGTGAACAAATAATAAAACATCATTTTGTTCAAGCAGTCTTTGATAGCAGGCGGCACACTTGGTGAATTTTAGTGCATGTGTAAGGAGAGAGTGATGGCACTCTACAGAGGATGCCGTATGTGTGAAGAGAGAGGTTTTTCACAGGTGCATCTGCTGGAATCCATCATGGAAGTGATGGCAACTGCACTGGCATAAATGCATTTTCTATAAGAGCTGGACCAATTTGTCTCCAACTTGAATAGATGGACACCTTCTAAAGGAAAAGAGAAAATGCCACAGACCTCCCTCCCTCCTCAAGGCTGGCAAATTATTTTTATAATGTGATTTTATGTACTATATATATCACATACTGTGTATATATTTATATAATTATAGATGGATAAATTCTTGATACTGCTAGCTTTTATGCACTAAAGTTAAAATTGATTTATCTATTAAATTCAAATAAAACTTTACAGCCATATAATTCAATTAATTAATCCTGTTAATTTAATAGGACAGATATTTAATGTTTTCTCAAGATGAGATTACTACTTTCAGTGTAAAAGTACTCCCCTTCACTATTGTAAGGAATTACAATAGTGAAGGGGAGCATTCACTATCCTGACGTGAGTCATATAAGGACTCAATTTTCCTACTACTTGTCTCTGGTTGTACTATCATAAGCTTTTTATTTCATGAGTGTTATTACTTGACTTGTCCATAGTACCAATGTGACCACAAGCACCAACCTAAATGTGGGCACTGGGTCACAGAACAAGATTCAGTTTTAATTTTGTGAATCACTCAGATGATTTATAACATTGCATTGGCTTTCCAGATCATCAAAATCCAAACAAGCTATAATTAAAAATTAATCATTGAAGAAAGTTTCCTCATAACCAACTTGAGAAAAACAGAGGTAGACTGAGAACACAAGTTTATCAAAATTGTCAAATAGTTAATATCATCTTTAGGACACGCAAGAGCAGCAAGGGGTGGAGACAAAAATGTTACTTTGTAACCCTATGGTTTCATTCTTGTGGGTTTTCACCCCAAAATTTACTGAATGCTTTACTATGTTCCAAGCAAAATGCGAGTCAATGATGAGTTAGATTGGCCATACGCAGAAAGGAACACGACTTTCTTTAATCTTGTAACTAGTAGGGATATTGAAGATCAGTTTGAAAAATACCCTGCTAAGTTTAAAGATGGGATAAGGCCTTTCTTCATTTCCTTTATTCTCTGTCCCAGTTGTCAGGATTTTCTGTTCTCTCTGCCTACTTGTTTGGCCAGCTGCTTGCTTTTCTAGGGTGTTCCCAACACTCAAGACCTAGCCTTGCCCACCCACCCCCTTGTTGTAGATTAAATATTAAGTGAAGATACTGGACATTGACACTCAGTACTGTGGGGGGTAGGGAGTTGGTTTAACCACATCCATGATGTGCAAGGACTCTAAGCTCAAACTACAGGGATTCAGATTTCAACTCTTAACTATCTAAGCAACATTGGACTAATTGCTCCTCTCTGCTTTGGTGTCTTCACCTTTCAAATGGGAATAAAAATAGCTGTACTTAATTCATATGTTAACTAGAAGAATGAACTGAAATCATGAATGTAAAACACTTAGTAGTGTCTGGCAAATAGCAATGGCTCAAAAAATGTTGACTAATATTAGAAGTACTCCCAGCCCTCAACCACACAAAGAATAAAAGGAATCATCCTGAGAAAAGAGCATGGACACTTCATCTCTGTCTTAGTTGTCAATACCAGGGCATTTTGCATTCACAAGGGAAACTTCCCATATCCGATGCTTTTCTTTCATATTGAGGCTACACTTTCCTATAGAAACCACCTTTTAATTTTTATCCTGTAATGAAAAAAGATGTAGTACAGTAGAAAGGTTAAGGGTACAAAGTCCCATAAAACTTGACTTCTATAGGAGCCAAATTTGTCCACTAACTCATCCTGTTACTTGGAGTAAATCATTTTGCCTCCTCTCTAGGCTTCAGGTTACTCGTTTGTAAAAAGAAGTATATAGTCACCAGATGATTTGAAATATGGCATTGTATTCATTCTAAGATTTCCAAGAAGTGTACAAATCTGATAATTGATTTCTTCTTCTTTGGGTCCACAATTTATAGATGCAAGAACACTGCTGACTTGGTATTATTTTTGCCAGAGAATTCTTTCTGCGGTCTGTAGCAGAACTGATACTTTGCAAAACTGACATGCTCTTCTTGTTCTTTTAGTAGCTATAGTTGGTAAAAATAAATATGTCAGTTTCTATTTTGGTGCCCCAAGTCTTAGCACAATATAAATAGAACTTATAGGGAAATGGTTCAGTGTGGGAGTAATAATATGCTATTTTTCAGTCATTTAGATTAGTGCTTAAAACTTCTTATCTGCTGATTGCTAGCAGTATGACAGTTGACAGGATATTTCACCTCTCTGAGGACATGCAGCATACAGATTGGCACATGATACCTGGTCATTGAACTAACATTCCTTTGCTTTGCTGTTTTTCCAATATTTTATACACTCATGGGAGTTTATATCTAAATGCATCTATTTCTATCTATCCATATATCTATCTTATATCTTTACTTATATATCCTTATATATCTTATTACAGTGCCTTTACTACAAGGTAAGCATTTTCATTCATTGCTTCATGGGAAATTTTCATGCTTTTAAGCTCCCAAATGCATTTTGAATACTACTAGAAAAGAGAGCAGTTTATTGACTTTTATAAAAAAAAAATTAGTACAAATAGAAACATTATTTATGAGCATTAGGATTCAACAAAATCTCATTTTCTCTAACTTTCCATTAACTTCAAGCTCATGTACCTCAGAAACCATGTCATTAAAAGCTGTTTGGGTTGCCCATTTATAATAGGCCTGAGTATTTATATTTAATAAAATGCTGTCTGACTTTACATTTACCATTTTATTTATTTCTAAAATCACAAGTACAACCATAAAAGCCTCATTTCTGAAAATATCATAAGAACTGACATTTAATACTGGAAATTTTTGTTTAGGGGCACTTTGTCCTAACATTCTAAGCATTAGCGAGCAGGCCCCAATCAGTTTATTCTTATAGCAGTAGTTCCCACTCTCTGCCAGTGTGAACACTTGGCTTCTGGCCTTTACACAGACTCCACTCAGACATGCCCACCATTGCTGGCATGAGGTTTTCTAAGTTGCCATCCATCTACTGGTATCCATCCTATGCTTCAAGGTCTACTGCAAGCCCAGGATGACTGTTTACATATAAGTTAGCATTTATTTTCTGAGGTTACATGAGAGATTGTTTCTATTTCCACTCAGGTTTATCACTTAAACTAACTTGTCAGTCTGTTCAAGCATGTGTCACTCAATCACACTTTTCCTACAAATCCCAATCTCTTTGGATAAATACACTTATCCCCTTTTCTCAGTTCTTACAGAAAAACTTTGAAACAAGCTGGAGAAAGAATATTGGTTAATGCAGTTGACTGCTATCACTATAACATTCTGATTATTAATGTTAACTCATTCTTTACATATATCAAGAAAGTATTTACATTATTTTTTCCTGGTCTGCTTCCTTTCCCATGGACCACACAACTATTCCAAACCTTTAGTGCTTTGCTCAAGTTACCTACTCAACTTTCACAAAGTATGTATATATAGATGTATTTGTATACACATTCATATACATGCTATGATAACAATAGCTTAACACTGTGCATACTATTTTGTAGTTTGCTTTTTCACTTAAAAACTTATGAACATTTTCACATGTCAACTGACTCAGTCACATAGATTTTTGTATTGGGTGCTTAGTATTCTATTGCTTAAGAATACTATAATTAATTTAAGCAGTCTCCCAAGTTTGAACAAGCAGATTGTTTTTTTTTTCTTTGCTTTCTATTTTTCCTTATGACAAATATCATGGTGATAAACATCCATGTAGAAATTGTGCATAACCTCTACTTTTGTCTTTAGTATAACATACTAGAATGAAATATTCTGGTTTAAATAGTATGCAAGGGTTAAATCTTTTGATAAATGGTGCCAGATTTTTTTTCAGGCAGTTTTTGCCTAACTGTATCCTCAGTATTTTCCTATTTCTGGACTTTTATCACTAACACTGTATGTAATACTTTTCTTTATTTGGGGTGTCTTTCTTTGATTACTAAGAAGGTTGAACAATCTTTCATATGCTTACTCAACATGTGACACTTCCTCTCTTGTGAATAGGCTGTTCGTTTGCACCCACAACTGTGTGGCAAGTCTCTGCTTCCCACATGGACACTTCAAATATAGACTATACAAATAAAAATAGAAACATTGAAATTATCTACTTGCTGTTGTTAAAATGACCATTCTCATAGGGATAGCTCAGGGTGGTTAAACACCCAACACTTAAATCAATTTTCAGATATCCTTATAAATTTAGCATGTTTTCTTCCAAAGAATTGGAGGAAAATCTTCTCCTATGCCAAATGCTTCCTTCTCCTAAACACTAAATTGATAAAGTATTTGAAAAAGCATTCTCTGTGCCTTAAATGACAATCCATGCACTTAAAGTTTTTGCATTTTCTTAAAGTGTTTTACTTGTTGGTCGAATTCCTCCCAGTATAATTGAACCAAGTTGAGTGTTCACTTCCTCTAAAACCAGTGTTTTCTGGAAGGTTTTGTAGATAAATATTTTTGTCCATGATACAAGATTACAAGTCATGTCCTATTTTATTTCTCATAACAGATTCAATCTACCTTGAACTCAACTCCCTGGCTAGCTAGGAGGAAATTCTATTTTAGTTGTTGTGTTTTGTTGGTATTCTTTCTCCTATATGTACCACCATCACCACCACCATCACTACCACCATCCCTACACATACACTCTCTAGGTATAACCCTAACCTATGTGTTCCTCATGGTTTAAAATTTATGGGAAGGATTTTCTTGTTTTCAATGGCCAGTGGTCAACATTAGTATGCTTTTTTTCCAAGCCCATATGAGCTTATAAATGAGGACAACGCCACTGCTTCTGTGTTATTGTGGGTCTGGGGTATTATTACTCTTCCTTTCAGGGTCATAATGTCTCTGCCAAAGTCTCGGCATTCTAAGGGTATCTAGATGAAATTGCTGCTCCTGATGCCCACAGCTCTTTCTTTTATACTGCAGGGGACACTGTACAGATTTATGTCAAGTCTACCTGCTTCTACTACTTTTCCAAGCATACATCTTCTTCCTCTTAGGAATTGCCCTGCATTGCTCTCCATATGGGGAACTCTAGAAATCACATTCTGGCTTTTCTTTCCTGGGAAATAAGAGTGAAGGCACAAGCAAATCCTAGTTTTCTAATTTCTCATTTTATCACAGACAGCGAGAAGAAGCCAGTTGGCTCTTTAATATTTTGCCTGGAAAACTCCTTAGCTAGATGTTGAGTTCATTAGGAATATTTCCTACTGTACATTACTGCCAATGGTAGTGTTATCAACTTTTCTCTCAATTTTTATCAGCTTCAAATAACATTTTTCTAACCTTTATTTATGCCCAATCAACAGTCTTATTCTCCATCTATGCATCTTAGACTCCCACAAAGTCTGCTCAAAGCTCTTTGAGCTTCAGCCCACCATTTATTTAGTTACAAACACAATGCCAAATATTTTAGGTTTTTATTTTAAAGCCCTGTACTTCTAGGTATCAAAATCTGGTCCAGTTATCTCTTTCTGTGTAACAAACCATCTCAAGGTATAGTGATATAAAACAATAATAATCATTTAATTTGCCAATAAACCTATAACTTAGATAGGGCTCAGCAAGGACAGCATGTCTCTGCTTTAGGCAGCATCAGCTGGCATTGCTGGATTGAAGATAGAAGATTGATTTCTTGTGACAAACTAATGTGGCTGGCAAGTTGCTGACTGTCACTTTCTCTCAAGGAGGCTTGGACTTCCTCACAGCATGGTAGCTTAGCTCCAAGAGTAAATGTCCCAAGAGAGGGATATCTGACTGCCTTACAAAGAGGAAGTTTTATGGTACAAGGATGTCTTCTCAATTTTATGATAGGCAAAGCACCAATGGCTTTAATCCTAGCTGGCAGGAAATAGAGGAAAAATGACATTTCTCCTCAGAGAGGATCCAGAGGGCTGACTAGACACAAGTACTGTGTTCCTGAGCAAACAGCAACCAAAATAGTAAGTAAATACTCTCATTTCCTACAGATCATTAAGGACAAAATGCCTAGGATTCAACAGGGGAGTGACAGGAAGCACTAAAAGTGCACAAGGAGAGGGTTCAGGGCAACTTTCTTGGCTAAGAGCTGGTTGAAGCTCCTGGACACAGGAAAACAGTAAGACAGAAGCCCCCAGGGCTTCACACTCTGAGATAAGCTTTTGTGATTTTGTCTACAAGAAAATCTCCTGACTCACAAAGGTCTTGAGCATAACATAGGGAGCTGCTTGGAGATTATACAGAGACATTGCTCCAGAAAGGGAACCCAGGTGGGATCCCACAGGCATCCAAGCATAGAGCAGCTTAAGCTGAGAACCATTGTGAGAACCTATATACCAGGGAACTACAGGTACACCTGCAGCCACTTCATGGCTACACATAGGAATAGAGGAGACCAGGTACTCCCATGCACCACTGGGATGGTCCCCACTGCCCTGCTCCAAGCTGCAGTTGAGACTGAGAGGTGAGTGGACAGCATTTTCCACTGTTACTCACCCATGGTGCTTGCTAGGTGGGGCCCCAGCCTTTCTGGTCACAGACACAGGCATCATTTTTAGAGTTTAGCACTAGGCCATGCCCTGCTCTTAGGCTGAGTTTGGGGTGACAGAGTTACAGCCTCCATTTGGCTAGGGAGGGGAAGAGAAACCAAACTTTCCAGCATGCATCTGGGACAGTGCCCACTGTCCTATAGCTGGCTACAGTGGGATCAAGTCTTGAGAAAATTGCACTCCCCACAGATTCCTGCCAGTGCAACCTGAGAAGGACCCCACCCTCTGCTGTCACAAGGTGCCATTTTTGGGGTTTAATGCCAGACAGTGCCCCATCCTTGGGCTGAGTTCAGGCTGACACAGCTGTAGCACTGCCCAGCTGAGGAGGAATGGGGAGCCCAAGCTCTTCCATGTACTCCTAGGATAATTCCCACTGCTCTGCTATGGGCTGTGAGACCAAGACATGAGCAGACTTTACTATATCCAGCATCTTGCCCATGCTGTTTGCCTGGAAGGGAGCCCACCGTCTCTGGTCACAGGCCTCAGGAACCATTTTGGGAGTTTAAGGCTGGGCAGTGCCCTTCTCTCAGGCTGAGTTTGGGCTGACACAGCTGCAGCCCTGCCAAGTTGTGGAAGGACAAGGAGCCCAAACTCTCCTATACATACCTAGGACAATTCCCAACTCTCTGCTATGGGCTCCTTTGAGACTGAGATGCAATTAGACTACACTCCCCTTAGTTTCTTGCCCATGCCCCTTGCCTGAAAGGGACCCTGTCCTCTTTGATTACAAGCCCACAGCCAGTACCAATTTGAGAGTTTACTACTGAGTTGTGCCCTATCCTTGGACTGAGTTCAAGGTGACCTGGCTGCAGCCACCACACATCTGGGAAGGTACAGGGGATACCAAACACTCCTATGTACATGTAGGAAAATGCAGGCCTGGTACAGGCAGCTGTGCAATTTGAGACTAGCCTGCCCAATCCATTGCGGCTACCAATAACATCAACAAAGACTACTTGAATCCTAGTGAGTGAGTCCACCACCATGACTGCCACTTTCCATATCATACTGGCTGCTCAGAGTCCTAAGACGCCCACACACACCCAGTCTTCTGCTCTAACAACTAGCTTCTGAGCAAGCTACCTGAAGGACCAAGAATTGACCCCCTCCCAGACACACTTACCTTACTTGCCAAGGTAAGCTCCTCAGGGGCCTAAAAACAAGCATACTCAGCCCTTTACTTCCACCCCTGTTGCCCAAAGACTGGCTAGGCTGGCATTCAAGACCCCAGTAAAACTTACCCTACTAATAACTGTTCCCTAAGCCACCTAGGAAATCACAGATACCATTGACATTGTATACTGCTAAGAAATCCTACTGAGATCATGCTAATACAGGCAGCCAAAGCCAAATTGTCCTGCTCAACAAGCAACATATATTCATCTTCAGGAAAAACTTCTTCCCTTCAAAAGCAATTTCAAACAAAAATTGGAATAAGCAACTGCTACATAAGATGTAGAGACTATCAATGGAAAGACACAGGAAACATAAAAAAGCAAGGACATATGATACCACCAAAGGACTCCAACAATTGTCCAGCAACAGATCTCAATCAAAAGAATTCCTTATAATGCCAGATAAATAATATCAAGTACTGATTTTAAATAAGTTCAATGAGAAGGAAGAGAAATATGAAAACCAATATTAAAAAATCAGGAAATCAATTTAGGATATGGATGAGAGATTTACAAAGGAGATAGATAGCCTAGGGGAAAAAAATCTGAATCTGAAAAATGTATTGATGGAAATACAAAACCTATTAGAAAGCTTCAGAAATAGACTATATCTAGCAGGAGAAAGAATATCAGAATTTGAAGACAGGTCTTTTGAAATAATCCAGTCAGACAGAATGAGAAAAAAAGAATAAAAAAGAATGAACAAAGTTTTCCAGACATCTGGAAGTATATAAAACAACTGAAATTATGAATTATCAGTATTTCTGAGGGGGGAGAGAGATCAAAAGTTTGGAAAACCTATTTAAAGAAATAATAAAAAATTCCCAAGACTACCAAGGGAGGTATACATTCAGGAGTGAGTCCCAGTGATCCCCAGGCAAATATATTGCCCGAAAGACTTCACCATAGCATAGTTTATTCAGATGTCTAAAGTCAAAGTGAAAGAAAGAATTTCAAAATTAGCAAGATAAAAGCATCTAGTAACCTATAAAGGAAACACCATCAGACTAACAGTGGACTTCTCAACAGAAAAAGAAGACCAGAAGAGAATGGTATGGCGTTTTCAAAGTGGAAATAAAAAAATTGGGAGTCAAGAATTTTATATCCTGCCAGAATAAGCTTCCTAAATGAAGTATCAATAGTCATTTCAGGATAAGCAAACACTGAATTTGTCACCACTAGAATGACCCTACAGGAAATGCTTAAAAATTCTTAAAAATGGACATGAAAAGTCCTTGAAATGACTTAGGAAATAGGTGAGAGGCTGTAAATCTTTCCTGTCAATTTATGTCAAAGTTTTAGCTACAATCCTATTTTTCCTACTGTATTGATCAAACAATAGACTCTAGTAGGCTACTCATCTATTTCATTCCTAGAAACACAGTGATCGATAGCCACTACCAAAGATCTCTGCAGGCCAAGGTGTTCTGATTACTGGTACATCCCTGCCAGTTAGATGTACTCATTTTGTCTTGGTGGTTACATGCTGTCTCTTGGCTTCTGTTACTCCAGATCCCATTATCCCTGTTGAAATTAGGGAGCCCATTTCCATGGCAGAATCCCCTATAGCGCCTGCTCTACAAAACTGCTCAAAGACGCATGTCCTTCCTTCGCTAACAGATGTCTCAATGCCTTGGTGAAGGGAGTGTTATTGGGACCATCTCATTAGGGTGTGAGTTTCCAAGTCACACATGATAAACCAGTCCAACATGCAAGCCAGGTATGCTCTGGTATCACAACCTAAATAAATGTCAGGCAGCTTCGTGTCCAAGTTTCATTTCAATAACCAAGTCAGCTGTGAGAGCCACCTCCAGCTATACGAGCTAACACATCCAATCTGATATCTCTAGTAAGTTGCCTATATCAGTGAATTCAGCCCTGTCTAGAATTATATTCTGTGATTCTTGGTGTACCATACCATCTGTTGAGTATACTCCCCACATTCTCCACATCACCATGTTTCTACTGCTGTGTAGTAGTATATCTTCCAATTCTTTTGGATGTAGTATTTTGTCCTTCACGACAGCATGTATTTATTACCCTTCAGCATGCTAAAATTTCACACTGGTTAGGGCCCTAGCAAGGCATCTCCCACAGGTAAGTTATCACAAGGTTTGTAGGCAAAGGAAGACTAGTCTCCTCAGACATGGTAAGGGGGCCTCAGAGTGACTTGGGGATTCAATGTCATCAGCTTCATCTGGCTCAACTAGATATCCCTGTTCTAAGTGTCAAGATCTCATTCTTTCCCAATTGATGTCCTAAATTTCACATAAGAAACCTATTAAGACTGTGAATTTAACTGCTGTTGTAATTTATATCAACCCACAAATTAAATTTTGTGTTAGATTTTTCAGCAGTATCAGCCCTGTGGCTACAATAAATTAAGTAACCCTTTATGGTTCTCATGGTAGCTCTCTGGCCCTCAGGTTGTGACTTGAGCTTGTCATTTTTCTTTTTAGGTGCTCAAGTGCACTCAGAAAAATCTATCCCACACACAGTCCTTGTCATCATGACACCACAATGGTCAAGGGCAGCAGCCACTTGGGTTCTTAAGGCACTTGCTTCAGTTGGCACTTCATCACAATACACCACAGGTGATAGCTTGATTAATTATGGTGTCACTGCATGCCCTGGATTCTTAGCATCCCATTTCCAGTTATAAGAAGCTCAGCACTGCAGTCAAGCCCAGGGGCACAACCAAAACACTTCCCAAATCTTATTGTTGCAGGTCTATTTCCTGGAACCATTCCCAGGGCAGAAAAATAATGTTCTAATATACTGTGGAGAATGTAGAAGAGTTTTTTTTCCCCCCTGATGACAAATGAGCAATAATAAATGACTCATACTGAACCATGTAGTAGCAATATAATGGTAATAGTAATAATAATAATAATAATAAAAACAGAAGAGAGAATCTTTGAGAAAAACAGCCTATGCAATGCAATGCTGTTGGTGGCCCACCCAACACATTTTAACAGACATTTATAAGAATAAAAGGAAGACATGGGTCACCTGAACATGGAATAAGTTGATAAATTTTTCTGTGCAGTAATCTGAATGAAGTTTTGAATAATTTATTCAGCCTCATTCTAATGTTTCACATTAACATAGCTATTTTACTCTTTTCCACATCTCAGAATTACTGAGATCTATACTTACATTATTTTAATATTTTAAGATAATATTTTATTATGAAGCTCCTTGATACAATTTAAAAAACACAGTGCCTACCATGCCTTCTCTTTGAACATTATAAATATAATGATCTAGCTAATTAACACATACAACACTTAGGTATATAAAGAAAATGTACATTTTTTTTTTTTGTTATTTTAGCTGATCTAGTCTCTCTTAGGATCCCTACCCATGGGGTGAAGGAAAAAAATAGCATGATAAAAATTTTATAATTTGTGGTTTTATGTTAAACCCTGTAGCCTAACAAAACTGCTGTTATTTCTAACTGACAGACATGTATTAATATTGTACTTTGAAGGTTATAAATATTATGTGGAAATTCTTCCATTTTGTTTTGAAATTTATAATAATAAAATCTCCATGTTGTTAAAATGTGGTTTTGTTTGAGTCACAGTTCTTTCTTGGGGAAGAAGGCTGTGCAGAGTGGGATCATTTTCTTTTATGGGTCATTTTTAAGATAATGAAGTCTCACTGTGCCAAAAGTGATAACTGCTTTATGTTTGTGCCAACCATTCATTTAGTAATCTCTGTTGTAATTTTTATGGGATTGTGCTGTCGATTATAAAGTATCAAATTTGTAATTTGATAGCATATATATTTGATTTCTTACAAATTTTTTATATAGTTACCAATAAGTTTGATTCTTGGCATTTAAAAGGTGAAGAAATATATCCATTCCATTTGTTAAAAAAAAAAAATTACAATTTAAAATCTTTAGTGAAATCTTTTAAAAATATCCTTTTAGATAAACTTTTTTTTTTTAATACAATGATTGGTCTCTTTGAGCTTTTCTTTCTCATGGTGTTCTCTGGATGGTATCTAAGTGTATGGGCAGGGTAACTGGGCTGCAGTAGGGAAGGATGAATCTCAGTTCTCATTGGTCAGTTTTCTGAATTCTCATTGGACCTTACTGCAGCCCTGTGTGGTTTTCTCCTGTCGCTGCGAAGGTCCAATTTTGGGTATTCTTTTTTTGCTTTGTTTTTAAATCGTGTTTGGTGAAGTAAATGCTTCCAACATTGGAGCCACAGTCCCAAACAATCACTTCCATCTGAGGTTCCTGAATGTGTAAATTGTTGCTCTGCCTCTACCCTGTGACACACCACCAGATCTCTCATGAATTGTGTGAATAGTCAGGGCACAAGTGCATTTTTATGTCTATTGTGCAACAGTTCCAGACTATTGCAGACTAGGAGTCTGGCCTCAGATCCATCCATATACATCTTTGCTCCTGCACCATGTTGGATGGTGCCAAACTGAAGCCAAATCTGGAAGGTACCCTGGGCTACAACAAAGTCTCAGTGTAACCCTGCCCCTTCACATAGATAAGATTGTTTCTAAAGGTGACATCTATAAAGAGCAAAATGGGAAAGAAATTATTCAGAGCTTCTCATGCATTACCTCCTATTCTGTCTTCCTTCTTCCTCTCACAGTCCCTTGGGCCAGGAGGGGCAGATTTGGGGTTTTAACTTTCTCTTCAGCATCTGTATGTTGTATCCGTGTTAACATATCTTGCAGCCTAACACCATGGGCAGAAGGGTATCTTGCCGCTGCTTGGGAGAAAATCTATAACTTCTATCCTCTTTTCATGCTTTTTTCTGATTTATTAAGTTAATTAAATTTGTGAAATCCTCCTGTTTTAGACAAAACCCTACTTCAATACTGGCTACAGAATCCTATCTTGGGTGTCAATACCTGACTACTAACATTCTTTCTCTTTGTACTTATGCTTTAACAACCCCAAATTTTTCCCAAATAGATGATATTAGAAGAATATCAGAATATTGATAAAAGGAAATATGAGGGAAAAAATCCATTAATATAGTTCAAAAGTGTTGTCACTCTTATATAGGCTTTTGGATAATTACTCCTATTCACTGCTTTTCTTCTTTCATTATGTTATGTATTCTTTTTCTCATTATTAATAAATCATTTATTTCTAAATCATTCATCTACTCTTTAAGGTAGGTAGGATTAAGTTTGGCCTCGTGTAACAAAACCTGAAGTTGAAGTTTATTCTTGTCTCTTAGAAAAGTAGGCAGTCTTGGGATGGCATAATGGCTCAAAACCCACCAGGTAGTCAGTCTCTTATCTTGTTGAAGCATCATCTGTAATAACTAATTTCCACCTCAAGGTCCATGAAAAAAATCCCTGGCTCTAGCCATCACATTACATTTCAGCAAACCGGATAGAGGCAAAGGACAGAGAAAGCATCTTCCTTTCATTCAGTGATACTCCTTGGAATTTAAATACCCCATTTTCACTGTCTTCCTTTAGCCAGAACATAGTCATACAACATATCTGTTTGCAAGGGAGACTGGATAACATAAACTTTTTCGTTTCTTCTGAATGTTCATGTGTTTAGCAAGACATCTAAATAAATAAAGAGCTTAGAAGTAAGTACCAGCAGACAATTAGCAGTCTCTTTCACATGCATATTTTAAAAATGGTAGCCATAGTCACTGAAAAAATAGTTTACTGTTTTAGTATCTTACTTGAAATATAAGACTTATAATTTTCAGAAGTAATTTGTGATATCAAATAAAAGCTGTTTCAAAAAAGATCTCATAATTATACAATCTGCTAATTAAAAACTTCTGATCAGAAAATTCCTAACATTGCAGTTCTAGACCATTTATTTTGTCTGTTGGATTAAAAATTTCATTAAATTTTGGTGGGTGCAGTGGCTCACACCTATAATCCTAGCACTCCGGGAAGCTGAAATGGGAGGATTACTTGAGATCAGCAGTTTGAGACCAGCCTGAGCAAGAATGAGATCCCATCTCTACTAAAAAATAGAAAAAAAAAATTAGATGAGCATGGTGGTGTGTGCCTATTGGCCCAGCTACTTGGGAGACTGAGGCAGGAGGATTGCATGAACTCAGGAGTTTGAGATTGCAGTGTGCTATGTTGATACCAGTGTACTCTAGGTGGGGCAACAGAGTAAAACTCTGTCTAAAAGTGAATTAATTAATTAATTAATTTTAAATTTAAAAAAATAATTTAAAAGATGGCAAAAAGTAACTGCCTTTAGAACTATTGCTGGGCAGGAAAGCAGTCACTTTAATAGCCAATAAGATCATTGTGTTAGCTAAAATATTGCTGTATGTTCTAACAAGCAAATCAAGTGATTTCAGTAAACTTATACAATAAGGGTTTTTTTGTTTGTTTTGTTTTTTGCTCAAGTAGGGGTCAGCAAACTTTTTTGTAAAAGGCCAGATAGTAAATATTTTAGGGTTTGGGGGACTATATAGTCTTTGTCAAAACTACTCAATTTTGCCATTTTAACTCCAAGGCAACCATAGGCAATGTATGCATGGATGGGTATGTCTATGTTCCAGTAAATATTTATTTACAAAAACAAGCAGCTGGCAGGATTTGGCTCTGGCTTACTGTGGCAACAGATGGATCCCAATACTCAGTCTTCTAGAACATTTAATCTGCTAGATCACCAATCTCCTAGAAGAGGACAGGCTCGCTGTATGCTCAGAAGGAAGAGGAAATTGCATTGGTGAATGGCTAGCTCATCTCTGCCTTGGCCATTTTCATTACAATATCTTAACTTTCATCTTATTTCCCAGTTTTAAAAACATGTTTATAATATATGTGTTTCACTACAAGCTATGAATTAGATAATTTGGATATTAATACCATCTTTTATAGGAGATGGAGGCTAAGTAACTTACTGAAACGAACAGAGCTATTAAATGGGAGAACAAGAATTTAACCTCATGTTCCCAAACCAGTTCTGTACTACACAGCTCCAAGTATTTGAAATTAGGACCCACAGGTAAATGAAATATAGGGAGAGGATAGGAAGAATTTTGTGCAAAGAAAAAGCCACCTTAACAACAAACATCTAACAAAAATCATTGATTGAGAATCTATTACATTTTATAGAGGAATATGGTAGATATAAGAGATAGAAAGAGGCATAAGATATGCTTTCTGACCTTCACGGATTTATATTAGTTACAGATATAGAAAAAAATATGTTTTTCTGTGTGTATGTACAAACATACACCGCATGTTATATACATCATAAGCTACTACAAACATTTATTATAAACAATAAACATTTATTCTTACACTTCTAGGGAATGAGAAGTCTAAGGTGCCAGCAGATTTAGTGTCTGGTGAGGGTCTGTTTCCTGATTGACAGATGGTTCCTTGCCACTGTGTCCCCTCATGGTGGAACAGTCTACCTAGCTCTCTGTGGTCTCTTTTATAAGGTCACTAATCCCAATCATAAGGGTTCCACCCTCATAATCTAATCACCTCCTGAAGGACCTAGTTTCTAATATTATCACCCTGGGGGTTAGGCATTCAACATATGAATTTTAGGGGACACAAACCTTCAGGCCATAGCAATACGTATTGATGTATTTTATATATAAAATTGATATGTAGGCCTGGTGCAGTGGCTCACGCCTGTAATCCTAGCACTCTGGGAGGCCAAAGCCGGTGGATTGCGAGTTCGAAACCAGCCTTAGCAAGAGCAAGACCCCCCATCTCTACTATAAATAGAAAGAAATTAATTGGCCAACTAATATATATAGAAAAAATTAGCCGGGCATGGTGGTGCATGCCTGTAGTCCCAGCTACTTGGGAGGCTGAGGCAGAAGGATCGCTTGAGCCGAGGAGTTTGAGGTTGCTGTGAGCTAGGCTGATGCCACAGCACTCACTCTAGCCTGGGCAACAAAGTGAGACTCTGTCTCAAAAAAAACAAATTGCTATGTAAACATATATTTTATACATAAAATATAAAAATGTAATATATAAAATCTATAGCTATTATAGCCATCTATATGTGTAGGAATATACAAAGACTATAATAATAATAACTGTAATAACATGTTTAGTATGTATGTGTTGTTATAGCTTTGAATCACATGATAAATTTTAGTTTCCTTCTAATATTATGAATTTTTGTCAAGGCATGAAAGAAGATTTTTTTATTTATTGGTCATGGACATTGTCTTCTCTAAAGACAAAAATAGAATGAATGTTCTCAGAGAATGAGTTTAAAGCAAATATGTCAGCTGCAGGGATGATTATCATTTGACTCAGCAAAGATTCCCAGGGTTACTGCACAAGATCATCACAACTTTGGAGTTGTTGGGCTCTACCATGTCAATAGTACCCTAATTGTGTGATAATACATAACAGTTTTTCAGGACCCATTATCTTTCAGTATCCATGTTATTAAAGAGGTAGACAAGGAACAATTTATAACTTCCTAAGTAATCGCATTACAAACTGTAATGGCAAAGATGTCTTATGAAATGATCCTGAACATTTTGTGCCTTCATTAACACAGATATGGGTAGGCAGTTTGCAAGGTAAGACTATCATTTTTGATATTATTCCCCGAGCATATATTTGAAATGATTGCTATGATAGTTTTAGAATATAGGATTAAGTATTCTATTATAAAATACTGAGTGTTGGTAGCCACTGAATGCCACAGTAAGCTGGACCCAAACCCTGCTAGCTACTTGTTATTGTAAGTATTCTATGACCTATATTTAAATGTATGCAAGATCAGAATCTATACTATGCACTTCACACATGTCTTTTGATACCCATAATTCTTAGGTCTTTCTTTTCTCAATAGAAGAACTATTTCCTGTAATTTTAAAAAGCAAAGGCAAAGACAGAATGATACAAATAAAGACATATAGTAATCTAATTTTGGATACATTATGCTATAAATGAAAATGGAAATTATCTTCCTTAGGACAATATCTCCCTTTTATAGTAAGATGTTGGCATTTCCAAGTAATGAAAAAATTCTTACCTGCCTTGCAGAACTGTGAAAGAACACTTTTTATGCTGTGCTCTTGCCTACTAATTGGTAATTACCATTAATTCATTTCAGAAACCTCTCCCCATTCCAGTTCCCAAGTACAGCTTTCATTGAACTCCCACATTCAGAATTATAGAAAAGACCTTCAAAAGAATGTTTCCTCATTAAAGATCATGGTTAGTCAATTTTTACTTGATAAATAGTTACCTATTAATTTAATCACATAATGAAAGTGTTTTAATTATGTAATTTATTTATTAGATACTTAAATTATGTTTTTGTAGTAACCCCTTTTACTCTGAAGGCTTATTTATAAAATACATAGTTTGATCAATCTTTTTGGTTTGTGGTAAATGATTTTTTTTATCAGCTAATTCATTTTAGTGCTGGAAGAAATGTTGTAGCTATGTGTGTACTATGGTACTCGGGTTTAGGGTTGGCTATCCTGGGTTGCCTGTAACCTATGAGATTCATGGTCATTCCATTTATTCCCATTTAATCCAGACTTCTGTTCACATTTCATGATTAATTTTGATTCCACTCTGTCTCCCATATCTTCCACTTAAGATCTGTTTATTCTAAAAATAATAGTTTTAGGCCTTTGAAAATTAAGATAAGCATCAATAATCTTAACATATTTGAAATAAATAAAAATGGGTTAATTTATACACATTTTTGGACAAAGTACACTCTTTTAGAAATAACATGATTATATTCAAATTCTTCAGTACAAGAGTCTTTATGGAACAGTTTTATGGAACTTGTCCTTGCTTATGTGTTCATATTATTTATATTTTGAAACCATGTCCTATATAGAAAAGTTATTTTCTAAATCCTTCTTCAAATGTGTGCCATCACCTGTCACTATTAGCAATTTATGTTTTGAAGATAATGTTGGCAAGGTGACCAAGCATTACTGCATTTATTGCTGAACTTTCTTGCCTTACTAAACACTGTGCCTTGTGTGATTTTCTTTATACAGTGTAAAATCCTCTCATCTGTGAACTATTAGAAAAAAATGTCTCAATATCATATCCTTATCCACTCATCTATTGACAGGAATAAAAGTAATAAATAAATGAGAAGGACACATATGCAGTTGATTGTTGCACAGCATGGTTGGATCATTTTCTCTTTGTGAGCCTCTTCAACATCATCTCTTAGGGTCACCAAATGATGGCCACTCATGATTATATTGCAACATTATGCAATCATTCAGGCTTTCAATTTGTCAAGACTTTTCTCTAAATATAGACACTAAGCAACTGGAAACTCTTCCTGAAGCATATAAAATAAATCATTTATATCTCTTGAAAAGGGTATATAGTGTGATTATTTTTTTAAAAAAAAAGCGTTTGCTAAACATTCTGAACATTGCATGTCCAGCTGGACATTTCAGATAACAAGCCTGGCAAAGTCTCCCATGATGAAAGCATTCATGAAAAGAAATCCAGAGAAACAAATGGTATTCACAAATTTCAATAATATTTAAGATAGATTGTCTTCTGTTTCAAATTCTAATAAAAGCACATTATCTTATTTGGCCAATCCTATTTTATTTTTCTTTTGTCATGGACATTTTAGATTATCAGCTTGTCTATGTAGATCCCCTACAGCCAGGTGTCAGATATCAGAAGCAGGGTTAAGTAAGCATTTCTTATGAAAGAGGGAGTCTCACTTAGGAAATGAATAAATAATCACCTATCACCAATGCATCTGTTTCTAAAATTATGCTTTGGGCTGACATTCTATTCCCCTCATTTCTTTTGTTATTAGAAAAGAATATTTTCTTTTATTGTGTTTATTTATGTTATTGTTATTGTTGTTAGAAACAGGTCCTAAGGTAGTATGTAGGCCAGCTAGAACTGCATTCTCCACCATCTGCTGAGAAGACTCTGTATGAAAGGATTATTCAATAGGAACCAAAACAATAGCAAATGCATACCAAAAATACAAAAAGTTTGTCTGATTCTTTGCATCAAGAGAAGCGTTAAACAGAAAGTCTGCTTTGGGCTTAGATGTGGGACCCTCTGTGGGCCTTTGGTAAGATAAAAGAAGACCAATTTCTGGAATAATCTATTGACAGAATCTTACCTATTTCAGTCATGGCTGAACTGGACCAAATTACTTCAGCATAGATGATATATTAAGTGAATTATCAATACTGCACAATTTTAATCTTATTTTCTCTGTTGTGTCCACGATTATTTTTAAATTATTTTGCCTCCACCACCAAAAGATGCTCTTTTGAGGGTAGTTAAAAAAAAGGCATGGAAGAAATAGAATTTAAGCAAAATTCATTATGGGAACAGAATTTTCTCTAGGTGAATTTATACTTAGTGCAATTATGCAATGGTGAAGTAAAGAAATAAAACACTCATACAATCGTAACAAAAAGCAGCTGTCAATACGCACCTATAGTAAAACCTATGCCACATAATTATTTGCTAACACTGTTAATGCTTTTTATTATTTATATTTTTTAGTTTTCCCTTAAATATGTTCACTATGGATATTGAGATCCATTGAGATCTTGTACTATTTCTGAAGAAAACTCACATATATCTTGAAACCAGGACCTCTAACCAAAGTGTACTAAAAACTTAGAAGGTGGCTATTATATATTAACACTATTAATACTATGTTACTCAAAAGTAGAAGTGGTTTCATTCTCCTATATATATATCTGTTTTTCTTTAATTTTTTATAGTTGTAAAGAATTTTTAAATGGATAATTTCCCATGCAGCTATATGGAGAATATGATCTTGAACTTCTAATATTTTGTCCGGCCATTGGTGCTTAATGCTAACCTGAATATATTCATACATTAAAAAAGTATTGGATACTTGTATTGGAAACCATGTCATGGGAAATTAAAGAAAGGAAGAATATTCTCACCACATTCAGAGATTGACACCCAGCTCAAGGAACTGGGTAGATAATGGTGGTATTTACTGAGTTGGGGAAGACAAGGAGAGTAACAGGTAAGAACTCAGATTTGTGCATGTGAAGATGGAAATATCTCTGAGATTTGCAAGAGAAAAATGGGAAATATGGCTAGATATTTCAATCTGAAGCTCACAGAAAAATTGTAATAATAATAGATTTGAGATTTTTTTATGTAGGTGATGTACAAAGCCAACAGAATGGATCAAAGTTTCTTTGGAAAGAGAATACAAGAAAGAAAAGATACCTCAGGCATAAGCTTTGAGGCTCCTCAAACTCTGGCAGCTGGGCAGAGAGGGACAATCTTACAAAAGATCTTAGAAAAGAGTGGTCATTCTGAAGGAGGCAACCACAGGCATGGAGTTTCAAGAAATCCAAGAAAGAAGATGGATAAGGAGAGAGGAAAAGCTCTTGCAGGAGCAATTTCAGTGGGGTATTGAGAATAGAATTCAGGGTGGAGTACATTGAAGAGTGAGTAGGCATGAAGAGGTAGTTGTGTATGGTTTCTGGTCTACGGAGAAGAATCTTCAGGGAATCCAGATGGGAAATAATATCTTGATGGGAATAATCCAGTGGTAAGAATGAGATTGACAATATAGAAGAAAGAAAGGCTATTAGCATAAGTGATCTCAATCTTAGAATCGTGTCAGAATCATCTTGGAAGATTTTAAAAATATCAGTGCTGTGCCAACAAATCAGGAGGGTGAAAAAATAAGAGAATGAAAAAAAAAAAAAATCAGCGCTCAGTCCAATCCCAGACCAGTTAATCAGAATCTATGGGAGTGGGGCCCCAGAACTGATATGGCTTAAAAGAATTCTCAACATGATTCTAACATATAGTTAGTATTGAGGATGATTGAACTAACTTAATGGTGCTTAAACGTTACAGTACACCAGAAGCAACCCATCCCCTACCCAAAACTTTCTGATTCAGGTTCCTAAGTGATGCTGTTGTTGCTTATCTGAGGACCACTGGACTAACCAAATGAATGGATCCCACAAGAAGGTTTGAAAGGGAAAGGGTCCAGAGGTCAGTAGAAGGATGTACCTTTGACAGACAGAAACTCAGTTCCTCTATTATCATGAGAAGGGAAAGTGAGGATGGGAAAAATAAAGTTGAACTATATTGTGAAGGCAAAGTCATTAGCATCTCAATGATGCGTATGTGAGATCATCAAATAATTGTTGGTTGGAGAATGGGAACATAAAAGTTTGAAGAAAGAATGTACTTTTAATATATTGTGAACATCAAACAAACTATGAAAATATAATAGAAATACTTGGCAGTATCCATTTGAGGTTCGAATCAGGAATTTATTACTCAGCTTGCTCATATAATTCTCTTTTGAGACAATCAGAAGAAACCAATATGCAAGATCCATGTTTAACTATCATTTGTTAGTAATTTTTCTAGTATTAGGCAACAGGCTAAATGCATTTCGCTTAGATCCATCCATAGAAAAATTGAGAGCTGGCTTCTCTGCCAAGGGCTAGATGCTAGCAGTGGATGGAATTACTGCTATTGAAGTACTTCAAAGGCTGTTTATGGTAACTATGTATCCAATTATTTTTGCATTGACATAATCAATGCCTTCTCTCCATCTGACCATTGTGGGATCAGCCTGTCTTTGCCTTTTCTCTTCAGAGCAAATGAGCTGGTGCAGGCAAGCAAATTGAACAGCTGTTGACACTTGTTTCTGTAAAATCCCCTGGGAACTTTACTGTAGATGTCTTTATTTCATAGGTACATAGAAAAAGAAAATAAAAAATCCTAGGAAGACTTTAATGTCTGCAAAGGGGGTTACTTAGGGTACAGAATACTTAGAAGCCAGATTTTAAGATTCCTGGACATGTACAGGAACAATCAAATTAATGCACTCTAGTACAAGCAAGAAAAAAAAAGGAATAGATTTTTAATAATGATGTTCACTTCAATATATAAAGATAAAACTACCCTTTTAAAGGATGCAAAACCATTCATAAATGATGAGAGAATCTCATTTGTAAAACGTTGTTTTATAAAAGAGAAAATGCTTCCTTTTGTATAAATACATATATTGCCTTAGAAACATGTGTGTATGGGTTTGGAAGTTTACCTCTTTCTTTTTTATAATAATAAAAATAACGTGCTTTTACCTATTCAGATAGCTTCTAAATGTATTCTCTGATTCAGATTCTTAATCCCTGCTGTGCAAGCTCCCTGTTCCTTTAATTCCTACTACAAACTTGTAAGGTAGGGCAGCTGATGCTGTGCTTCTACTATAGGAAAAGAAAAATAAAGAGCCTAAATTATTTACATGGTCTCACAATTGATGGTAGAAATGGGTCTAGAAGCCTTGCTTTTTGATTCTTTGCCAATGATTTTTTGTTCTTCTCTTAGAAAAGTTATTATGTCTTTTTTACACTTTTAAAAAATAAAGCAATTATTAAGTTTTAGGAAAGAATAAAGTTTCAGGAAGTTCACACTACTTTTTCCCTAAGGAATAAAGCAATAACAATGGAGAAATCATGGCATTTTACCCGCTCACTCCAACCTCCTTCAAAGGAAATTACACTCGCTTCCCTTCTTTCACTGCCAATCTCTTCTTTATGTAAAACTAATTTTAACCTAACACATCATTTAGAAAATAAAAAGCAAGTTTTTAGGACTTAGATCTGGTAAAAATAAAATATAGGAAAAAAATTTTTTAAAGGAAAAGAAAGAGCAGGAAGCTGAAAGGGAAAGATCATTAGATTCATCTGTAAATTATAATTTTAGTTAATTACTTGGGACTTAAAGACAGTTAAAAGGTCTGGATTTTGACCAGAATCCAGCTTTGTTTCAAGCAGGTGTAGTGAGGGCACCTTCATCCTTTCAATATCTGCTCGTCTCTGCCCTAAAGAAAGCTGCTTTTTGTTTTATTGAAGAACTTTCCAGTTTGATGGTGATTTGAGATGTTTGGAGCTAGAAGTCTGAACTTCTGAAAGATTGAAAGTGCCTAGGAACCATCTGAGAGGCAAGCCAGTCATGGGGACCTCTCTTCTCTCTGTACTCAGAGCAAGTGCTCTTTACTTGGCCCCTAAGTCTTCCAGGGAACTTCAATTTCAAATCAAACAGCACAGCCTCACGGGAAAAATATATTCCAAGGCACTAGGAATCAAATCTAGACCTCTCTGTTTTTAGTTTCCTTACTTCCTCTCCAATATTCTTTTCCTCCCTTCCCTCAACCTTTAAAATTTCACATGCTATACACCTGATAAAAGGCTAAAAAACAGAATCTACAAAGAACTCAAGCAAATCAGCAAGAAAAAAATCAAGTAACCCCATTAAAAACTGGACAAAATAAATGAACAGAAGCTTTTCAAAAGAAGATAGACTAATAGCCATAAACATGAAAAAAAATGCTCAATGTCACTGATCATCAGGGAAATGCAAATCAAAACCACAATGAGGTATCACCTAACCCCAAGTGAGAATGGATTTTACCAAAAAATCCCAGGCACTATACATAACCTAAACATTTGTAACCCCATAATATGCTGAAATAATAACAATTTTAAAAGTCCCAAAACAATAGACGCTGGTGTGAATGTGGAGAGAAAGGAATATTTATACACGGTTGGGACTGCAAACTAGTACAACCTCTATGGAAAATAGTATGGAGATTTCTCACACAACTAAAAGCAGACCTACCATTTGATCCAGCAATCGCACTAGTATATATTTACTAAAAGGAATAAAAGTCATTTTATCAAAGACACTTGCATTCAAATGTCTATTGTAACACAATTCACAATTGTGGAATCAACCCAAGTACCCATCAATTCATGAATGGATTGACAAAATGTGGTATATATGTATACCATGGAGTACTACTCAGCCATAAAACAATGAATCAATACCTTGTGCAACAATCTGGAGGGAACTGGAAACCATTCTCCCAAGTGAAGTATTGCAAGAATGGAAAAACAAACACCACATCTAGTCACTATTAAATTGGAACTAATCAATCAGCACTCATGTGCACAGATGGAAGCAAAACTCTGGGCATCAAGCAGGTGGGAGGAGGGAGAAGGGGATGGGTGAAATCATACTTAAAGGGTACAATGTATATTATCTGGGTGATGGGTACACTCATAACTTTGTCTCAGCCAGTACAAAAGCAATCCATGTCACCAAGAAAACATTTTTACCCCCATAATATTCTGAAATTTTTAAAAAATCCTTTTTTTCCTGCTTGTCTGACTTTACTAGTGTCTTTCTATCCTTCTTCCTTCCTCTCCATCCCTCCCTCTCCTTCACTTCTTCCCTCCCTCTGTCCCTTTCTTCCTTTTTTCCCATCTAACTTTCTGTCTTTTATTTATTTTGTTCAATTTTGCTAAATTTATATATTTATATATCTTATATTTAAAAGTTACTTTGCTTTTAAAAAAACTTGTAACTCTATAACCAACATCCACAGAAGAAAAGATAGTTAAGTGTAGTACTTCTTTAAGTACCAGCTCTTCAGCAAGTAGCTGTTATTCTTAGTTCTAGTGATCTTTGATGGCATTCTTTAGAGAATACTTGATTCTGCTTGAAGGAACAGAAGAAACCTCTTATATGATGAAAATATTGAGTAGTGTAATAAAAGGGTCACACTCCTCCTTATTTCTCAATCCACACATAACTTCCAAGGAGTATATAGTGCCAAAGTGTGGTCACAGTCTCTCTGTTGCACATGGTTTTTGCCCATGTCCACTTAAGGAATTTTCCCCTACACTTTTTTCAGACTCTGCTCACCACTGTGTGGCTTTAGTCACTTTCTATAACATTATTTTGGAATAAAGGGGTCTAATTTACAACCCCATGATTCAGTTTCTTCAGTGCCTAATTTCGTCATGGTTACTAATATGTGGAAATGAAAATAATAATATTACCATTAACATATCATGAGTATTACAAGTATAAATTATTATCCTTCTCAAGAAAAGAATTTCACATCATATTTTTTTCTAAATCTGACAGTTTCCTCCAGAAAACTTGGTAAATAGAATTAGCTACTAAAGAAAGGCATCAAGGATCACTGCATTAATAGACTTTGGCTTACTTCAAGGGAGTCTATGATGAGACCTTCATCAAATGCACCAGCTACAGATGGCAGAGCAAAAATAGTACGGACATGTGTGTTAGGCATTTAACTGCATGTCCCAACAGAGAAACCTAGATTTAAGGCTTTTGCTGACCTTCTTAGGGTCCTTGAATACAAGGAAGTTCTGTACTTCAGCTTCTTCTCTTACCAACCCAAGAGAATGCGGCCTTACTCAAAAATAATCAGGGATGTTTTCTAAGCACATTGAAATATTGAACTTACACATTATGATGTTTATTCTCTGAAGAATTACAGGAAAAATGACAGACATATAAAAGAATGAGTAAAATTAATTTCAAAGGTGGTTCCATAGAGGGAGGGTCGATGAAGGCAGGTTTGCAGTAGATTTAATCATCAGAAGTACAGTTGGGCAATAAATCTCAGCAATTTCTCTTCTGTCACCCAGATGACTCTCGTATGAAGCTGCATGACATTTTCTTTCTCAGGTTTGTCAAAACTACTCTTTCTTATTTTGAGAAAAGTATTAGTCTGCTCACTGTTTAAATAGGTTGCCATCTGCCACGAATGTTGCTGAGATGCCTACATTGGGTAGGAACTTGATAAAGATGATCTAGGACATTGAAGAATGGGATGGAGCCTTTGGAATGGTATTTATCCACCAAATATGATGGATTCAGTTCTTAAGAAGAGTAAGAGAGGAATGTAAGTTTCAGTGCAAATATATGTATTCTTTTACCCTGTGCAAAGTCAGGCAAAGGACAATTCTGTGTCCAGGACTGAGCTACCTCATGGATATCATGTTAGTGTTCTATTTCAAAGTGTTCGGTCCATCAACATTTTGTATTCTTTTCATAGATTTGGTAAGTGAACAGGTGGAGGAAAGCTTTAAATTTTGGCAGACTGGAGAATGCTGGATGTGTATTTTTTCTTAATGTAGGCTAATACCTACACTGTTAACAAAACAGTTTCTTAAATGTTCCAGTGGAGTAAAGACTTTCTGAAGAGACATGAGAAGAGAGCTTAATAAAAGATTGAATTGCATCCAGTTGAAATTGTAAGCTGTTTCCAAATAATATCATTGGAAACAACCTTGTTCATTCATTTTAATGCCTCTGTAATTTCATGACTTACCTGTATAACCCAAGATGTAGATTCCTCTGACCCTTAACAATGTTTCGACATTATAAATATTTGGAAGTTATTTTTCCTTCAATATCTTTATGCGACATATATCTTTATGCAACATCTTTATGCAACATTTTCTCACCTCCTTTGCCTTTGAAAAGGATTCCCTATAACTATACTAGAAATTTATTTATCTGAAAACAGATTTACTCTTTTATATTCTCTCATCATAATGTGTCCAAGGATGGGAAGCACTCTCATAGAAACCCATTTCATTTTCCTAAGTGTAAATTTGAGATAATAAAAAGAGTGCTCAATTTCCTCTTATAAATTATGACAGAAACAATTATCAATGAGTGCCACCCAATGAACTGTTAAATGTAAAACTTCACCATTTAGGAATAGTGAATCTGGAAAGCAGTCTACTTCACAGACATCTGTTTCTCTGATATGTCTATGACTTGTCCTTTTTATATGTATAAATAATTAGAGGTGGCACCATTCAAAAATAAGTGACCTGTTTCTTTATCCAGGGCCTAGATTGTGTTTTATAGAAATGGGATTGCTGATTTAAATTGAAAAAGTGTGTGTAGATAATGTTTATTTAAAAGATAAGCTTGCTTATCTTGAAAGTTCTAAGTGAACATTTATGGAAAATGATGAAACCAAGAAGGAAATTAATGTGTTTCCAATTCTAGGAAAGAACCATTATCGATGTTCAGAGCTTAGCCAGTTTGTGATATTAAAACTAAAGTAGTAAGAACAATAGAGTAACAAAAGGCTTTATCTCATTTGCCTCAGCTTTTCTAAGTGCAGGTGAGAGCTTGGCACTCTCAAATCCACCTTATATACCAGTCAGCACTAAGGGACACAGGGATTGTGAAGGAAGGTACCCGCATACAGTGGTGGTTTCCTAGGCAGCCACTTTGGTTCTGGCTGTTCCACAGGATAGAAGAGAAAACATGACAGGGCCATGTGGAGGAGTCCAAGTAGACTTGCTATGGCTGCATGCCTATGACATCCACACCTAGAAAGGTGGTTCATAATTCTAGAGTTTCATCTTCACTCCTCCTCCTTTGGGGAACACTATAAGATGAGGTGGTCATTGTAAATAGACTTTATTTCTTCTTAGAGCCCAAAAATTCTACTAGATATCATCCTAAAACACTGATATGTTTATGCCATTCTTTTGCTTCAAAGTTTTCTAGTATCTTCAGTATACTACAGTCAAGTCCAAAATGTTAGCATGCCATGTTTGTTGTTAATTTTACCTTTATATCACCTGTGTACTATCCATTCCAGATCCCTTGGGGTTCTTTCTATATCCTTAATATATTTTCTATATATTATAAAATATATTTTATATATTTATATAATATATTTTATATAAATTTATTTATATAAATATATTTATATAATATATTTTATATAAATATTTAATATATTTATATTAAATATATTTATTTATATAATATATTATGTATATAATTTATATATAATATATTTTATATAATATTTAATATATTTATATTAAATATATTTAATAAATATATAAAATATATTTATATCATTTATATATAAATATTTATTTATATATATTTACACATAAATATATAGTTATTATAAAATATATTTTATATATATAGTTTCTTCCCCTAACTGAGGCTAACACTACTGATTGTCTACCCGAAAAGCATTCAGCATCCTCCTCAGATATTCCTTTCTTTCTACAAGAAATTTGGTTTGTCTGGCTAGTGGTGAGGGATCTCTTGTTGTTAGGGTTTGTAGATCCTTTTGCCAGTTATAAGAGATTCTCCATGACCAGCCTGAGCCAGTCATTGTGATCTCATTTTCTCAGACTTGTTTGATCAATGAGAATTAAGGAGAGGTTATCTGGGAGATAATTTGTTAAAATGTTGGATTTTATAACACAATGGACACACCTGTACCTAGCCCTGCTCTTTATATCTTCTTATGAGTTGAACACAGCTATAATTGCTGGGGACATGGCAGCCACTTGTGACAGCAAAACACTGAGCATAAAAACAAGACTAAAGCTGAGGGTGATGGAGAATAAAGATGGAGCCTGGATATGTAATAACATCTTGAAGCATCTGCACCAACCCTGAGACATCTTCCTCTATATTTATTGTTAAGTTAATAGTAAGTGCCATTCTGATCTCCACTAGTAGTATTAGGTTTGATATTCCTTGTAGCTGGAAGCATTTCTTTCAAGGATGTGCATAGGGCAACACTTCTGTAGCAGCCTTCTTCATGTATCAGCTGTAGAAACACAGATATCAGTTAGCATTCAATCAGGGTTCAACTAGGAATATGTAGAATAAAGAACATGTTATGGAAATGAGGCCTTTCACGGATGTGGGAGGAGATGTGCAAAAGAGCCAAAAGAAGATCAAAGAAAATCCATTAATCAGACAGGGCATGGGTGCATGGTTGGAAGCCTGGTGCATCCAGCTGCTAGAGTAGATCCTCCAAAGAAAACAGTAAAAATTATTTGATTAGTAGTAGAATTAGTAGAGCCCCCGAGGGAAAGGGAAATCTAGGTAGGGGGTGGCAAGACAACAGTTAATATTCAGCTGTCTAATTGCAACATTTGGATATAGGCCTTAAGGATGGCATCCTGGGTTTTAATGCTTACAAAGGGACAAGGAGTGATGTGCAGATCAAAGTGCTGAACTGGAACTAAAACTGATGCAAATTACCCATTCCTATGAAAAGGCATTATTACTAGGTACAAAAAATAGAATTAGCACCACAATATCTAGAAATAATACAACTATCTGAAAGAGTATCTAAAATAACCATTTAATAAAATATGTAAAATAAAGAGATAAACCATAATAAAAATTACTGAAATTTTAATTTTGTTTAAATTCAATTAATTTCTATTTCTATTTTAATAGCCACAGGTGGCCAGTGTGGCTGCTGTATCAGACCAAAGGGTCTTAGATATTTTTGCATTTTTAAAATAGTTATAGAATAATCTCTTCTTTCACTACAGTAATTGAAAGTTCTGTGAGAAAGATACCTTTTCTCATTAAAAAGTTGATTTGTTTACATAATAACATACATTAAATTGTGAACATTGGCATGCACCATCTTGGAGGTTAACTTTAGTGTTATGAATCATTAGAAAAGTAGGAAATGGGAAATGCAATTCTGTGTTGTCATAGCTCAAAAGATTTCTAAGGCTTTTCCAAAGCTGTTGCAAACTCAGAAAGTATATTACACAAATCTATAGTGACTTCATTATCTGTTACCTGTTATTGCCCTGCTGAGCTAAAGTAAACTGTTGTATTATGTGACCTATAAAATGGTATTAGGCATTTTATTACTTGCTTGCTGTCAACTTGAATGTAAGACAGTTATTAAAGATTACACTGAGAAGATTCAGAGTAATACAAATGTTATTTTACAGAGATGACAGGTTGCCCTTAATGTCTCTAGTCATAAAAGATAAAAAAAAAACTAGATAAATCCAAAGCCAATGACATAAACTCAACAAGCACTGTGATGAATAAAACAGACATGAGCAATCTTCCTTTCCATATTCCCTTTATCTGTCTAATGCCTGTGCCATTACTTCTAACAGCTTCTAACTGATGTAAATTGGAAAGCAAGAACATTAAAAGAGTAATTCCGCTGAGGAGATGATCGCTTCTTTATAGTCACATTAGGTGCCTGAGTGAGATCTAGACTTTCATAATCCATTGCTGAATTGATGGATGTTAGAAAGTAGGGAAACTAAACAAGAATGGGGTACTTCTGATTACAGGCATCATTGATTTTGATGAAGCATACAATGTAGGTAAAACTTATTTAGCAATCTGGATTATGTTTTCAAAGAAATACATTTTCAATTTCTTTTTCATGTGGCTTACTCTCTACCTGAAATAGACACATCTCAGGTCATGGGCAACCAACTAGGGAACATCCAGTAAACGTAAATATGATAGCTGAGTGCATGTCACTTATCTACCTAACTACAGCAGCCCCTTCCTACCTCCATTTTATTCTTGCCTGGTTACTGTCTGCAACAACAAAGCTGCCCTGTTCTTACGGCCTCCTCTGGTGCACAGAGAGGGAACTCTCTCACCCAGCATCTTTGTACCACTCCCCCTCCCCTGACCAACAAGGAGCATCATTTCCCCCCTTTCTTCATATTCAATCTTTCAAAAGTACACTTATTGTTTCATAAGACATCACTTTTTTCCTTTTGTCTGGGCATAACTTTTTTTTTAAGCAAGAATCTTTCATTTTTAATTTCAGAATACCATAGGGGTACAAAAGCTCTGAAAGACTCTTGTGGACATCAGCTGAGGCAAAGAATTTGTGAAGAAGACCCCAAAAGCAATCACAACAACAACAAAAATAAATAAATGGGACCCGATCAAATTGAAAAGCTCTGCACAGCCAAGGGAACAATCATTAAAGTGAATAGACAACCTACAGAATGGGAGAATATATTTGCATTCTATACATACACTAAAGGGTTGATAACTAGTATCTATAAAGAACTCAGGCAAATCAGCAAGAAAATATCAAACAACACCATTAACAAGTGGGCAAAGGGCATGAACAGAAACTTTTCCAAAGAAGATAGACTAATGTCCAACAAACATATGAAAAAGTGCTCAACATCTCTAATCATCAGGGAAATGCAATTCAAAACCACAATGAGACATTACTTAACTCCAGTGAGAATGGCTTATATCAAAAAATCCCCAAAACAACAAATGTTGGCATGGATGGGGAGATAGAAACACTCATACACTGCTGGTGGGCATAACTTTTAACCCTAAATCAATTTATTGAATGAGCCAAACATAATGTGCCACCAGAAAAACTAATATTTTTTTTTCTCTCATCACTCCTTTCAACCCTTCTCAGTTGGCTCTCTTTTCCCTGCTCACTGAAAACATCTCTGCAAGATACAGCAGCTCTTCTGTCATTATCAATTGTAAGAACTGTCTGATATTTTTGGTAATTTTCACTTTCAGAAATAAACAATCCTTAGGTGATCCAATTTCAAAATTGAGCCTCACATGCTATTGTTTTCTCCACTCCACTTGGCCAATTTAGATGAAGCTATAATCCGTCCTTTCATTCTCTCTATCCCTTTTTCAGTCAGCATGAGGAAAACAGATATTAGAAAAAAAAGGACAAAGCATCTTTTATGATTTGTAAAATTTATGGTTATGGTGCCCTCAAGTCACGATAGGCATTTATGCACTGGTTTGCTATGCAGTGTATATTATCTTTGGGGATGCCACCCCCCAACCCACACACATACACCCCCAGATTTATGGTCCTAGGTATTTGCCTAATTGGAGCAATGTGCGCTCCATGCTCCAGCTTATCACTTGTAAGCTCCACACACCCAGTCCTTTACTCAACAAATTGATCTTTATACCATGCCAGAGCAAGCCACCCTCATGGGTTGGGGTCCCATCAAGTTGGGTCACATATGGATGCTATTGTATAATGCTTCCCCCTGGCCTAAGAAAAACTCGCCAATCTCTGCCACACCAACATGAACATGCAGACCACAAAATTTTGTTGCCCCTACTCTTTACCTGCCATTGTGGAATGTTCCAGCAGCCCCCTACCTTCCATATTTCCTAGAAAAGTGGGCACCAGACAAGTCCTAAGCACACTCTGTGGACACCTGAGTTCTGGTGAAGATTTGACATTTTTGCAGCTTGGCAGGCATCTGTCTAGTTGGGGAGTGAAAATCCATCTTTCTTTCTCAAAGGCCCCCCTCTTTGATTAGTGCTTCTCTTGGCATATCTCTCCCAGTCCTATGAGGAGGGCAAAAAGAATAGCCAACAATTCCCTCTTTGAGTCTGTCTTACTAACTCCAAAACTCTCTTATTAAGTTCATCTTCCAAATTTAAGCTAGTGTTTATATTTCTATTTATGCTTATGTTTCTATTATACTTATATTTCTATATTTACAATTACTTTATAGTATTTATATTTAGAATTACATTTTGAGTATATTTGTGGAATAAAGGACAGGGCAGAAGGGTGAGTTTGGTCACTTCTCAGAAAAACTTGTGCAAGATTATCTAGGTGTAGAGGTGCTTATAACTATTTTTCTCATGTTTGGAGGCTTCAGACAGATTTCTGAGACATGGGGAAAGGTCCCATCATTCAGCATTATATTTTTCTTTGCTTTGTCTTTTAAGATGACCCAATACAAACATCTGACAAATGTCTTTCTATATTTTCACTTTAGGTATTTATAATAAGAGCAAAAATAATCACCAAGTAGTGAGGATTTAAGATGTTTGACACATCATTAAATGTTTTACATATTATGTCACTTAGTGATTACACTGATTTTAAGGGGTAAATATATTCTCCCTTATATGAGTGTAAAAGTCAAAGTTGGGAAAGGTTAACTAATTTGTTTAAGGATTTACAGCTAGTAAATGGCATAACTAGGATTTGAATTCTTATTTCTGAAATTTTGAAGTCCATCTTAATTACAACACTATGGTATCATAATATAATTTGTACATGCCCAAACGAATAGTGCTATTGATATACTAGCATTAAGGAAATAAATTTTCTTTTTGAAATGTACAGTGCATTGTTATTTATTATAGTCACCGTGCTGTGCAATAGATTACTAAAGCTTATTCCTCCTGTCTGATATTTTGTACCCTTTGATTGACATCTTCCCTTTTTCCCATCAACCCACCTCCTTCAGCCTCTGGTAACCACCATTCCACTCTACTTATAAATTTCACTTTTCCAGATTCCACATATAAGCAAAATCATGCAGCATGCAGTATTTGTCTTTCTGTGCCTGGTTTATTTCACTTAGCATAACATCCTATGGGTTCATCCATGTTTGTTGCAAATGACAGAATTTCTTTCTTTTATAAGGTTGAATAGTCTTCCATTGTGTGCATATACCTCATTTTCTTGAGCCATTCATCTGACGATGAACACCTAGGCTACTTCCATACCTTAGCTATTGTGAATAATGCTGCAAAAAACATAGTAGTGCATATATCTCCTCAGCATATTGATCCCAATCCCTTTGGCTATATAGTCTTAAGTGAGATAAATTATTTTAAAGAAATACATGTAAGCAGCAAATGCTCTACTTTCTAACAGTTCTTGAAATTGCCCTGAAGCCACCATGAAAATTATTACAAAAATCTCTGCTCTTCTAATTAAATTTCCAAACAATAGTATTTATTATAATATGTTAGAGGGTCTCTTTCTACCCTTGCCTGAAGGGATTACCCCTGCCTTGACTAAGGAAACTGAAATGGCCTCCCTGAGCCAACTGCAGTGCAAGACAATTTCTCCCATTCTCCTCAGGACCACACCACTTATTTCTCGCCCTATAACTAGACTGAAGTCCTAACAGGCCCCAAAGGGTAAGGTACAAAATGTGACCCATGCTGTGCACTACAGTCCAAAATGTCACAATCTGTGTTCCTCCAGAAGCAGATTCTGAGATGGAAATGTGTTTGTAGGAAGTTTATTGAAATATGCTCTGGGGGTTAACAACAGTGAGTTAAAGGAAAGGAAGAAAGGGTGGGCAGAGGAAGAAGTCAGGTTGTCCTGCAGTCACAAGAAAGGCTTCCACCAGCTGCAGGAGGAACTCTGGAGCTAGCATGGCTCTTCAGAGTTGTATTGAGTTGGAACAAGGGAGCTGGACACATAGCCCAACGTGTTGATGGGCACAGGCTTCCCAGGGGAGGAGGAGCATGGGACTTTGGAGAAGGCAGCTATCTTCAGCTGAGTTGAATTCCTGGAGAGGCCAGAGAGCTCAGGGCCATCAGCACACAGCATGCCTGGCAGCTGGGGCATAAATCAATCAGTCCCAAAAGGGGATCTGAGCACAGCATCCTTTACAAGTATATTACCGTATTGTTATTATTATTTTCAATTTATTTCTAATTTAACTATTTTGAAGGACTTAATAGAATTGAATGGGCTTCCCAAGTGTTATACTCATTTTACATACAAGTTTGTATGAGAAAAATCTATTTCATATTGCTAATTAATAGCTTACATACTAAATTTTGTATCATGATGCGTTTAGAAATTTGGCTCTTTATAACTCTGAAGCATTAATCCATTTTAATCAATCTTTTAAAAGAAATATAAAATGATATATGTTTGTTGACTCTTCATTGATGAAAGAGTAATTAAACCAAAATTAATTAGACACTGTTTGAGGCATTGCTCACATAAAATAAATTGTTTAATCTTTATGGTAAACTAGTGCAATAGATAACATTCCC
This sequence comes from Microcebus murinus, assembly GCF_040939455.1. NCBI lineage: Eukaryota > Metazoa > Chordata > Mammalia > Primates > Cheirogaleidae > Microcebus > Microcebus murinus. The sequence goes on along the minus strand of NC_134104.1, from coordinate 130,906,765 downwards.
ATTATTCAGATAAAGAAACTCAGGTTCGAAGAAGTTAAATAGATTAATTAAAATTACATAGTAAGTGGCTTATTTAGGAATTTCTTCTGAGAGTGAGAAAGGTACATTATATGCCCATATTAGTTATACATTGCTGTATAACCAATTAGTGTATTCAATAATAGATATTTCTTACCTTATGTAGTTTCTATGAGTCAGGAGATTGGGAGTGTCTTAGTTGTGTGGTTCTAGCTGAGAGTTTCACACTCACCTGGTTATAGCCGAGATGTCACAAGGCTGCAGTCATTTGAAGGCTTGACTAAGGTTGTAGGATCTACTTCCATGAAGTCTCATTCATGTGGCTATTGGTAGGAAGCCTCAGTAATTTAGCACATGGACGTCCTCACCACATGGCAACTGGCATCCCACAGATAGAGCAGGGAGAAAGCTGCAGTGTCTTTTATGACCTAGTCTCACAATCACACATTGTCAGTTCTGCCACATTCTACTCTTGCAAAGCAAGTCACTATGTCTTGCCCACACTTTTGGGGAGTGGAGATAGAGTACATCTTTGGGACTGAGGGGGAAAGGGTGAATAAGCTAGTATTTTGTGGACATATCTTAAAGCTGCCATGATGTTAAATATTTTAAAGTAACATGTATGCTTACTTTTTTAAAATTTTGGTCATAAGTTAGGCCCATTATTAATTGAAACAACTTTCTTGATTGCTGTAAAAAGGAGGTCCTTTATATGGCAATATTTTCTTAGTTATGAATATAGAATGGCTCATATAAAGTGTCATGAAGTGGAATGAATATTAACTCCCCCACTTAGGAGAAAGGTTGTTTTAAAAATGTAACAATAAATATTTTCATGTTTAAAATTATTTATTTATTTAGTGAACATTGACTAAGTGCACATTATTCACCAATACTGTGTTAGGCACTGGGGATAAAGCAACAAATAAGACATAGATCACAATATATATGTTAAATACACTTACATACATCTTATACTTTATTGGCAGAGACAAATGATAAGTAACCAATGAGTAAAGAAAGGTAATCCAGATTGTGATAAAGACCTTTGAATCAGAATAAGGGAATAGCAGGTGAAGTGTATATGGGCAGTGGGTAGGGAGAGAGGAAGGAAGGGCATATTTTTGATATGATGGTCACAGAAGGCCTCTCTGATAAAATAACACTTGATATATTCTCGGATCATCACTTGTGGATAAAATGTTGGAAGAGAGTGATACGAAATGGGATTGGAAATGGAGCTAGAGACCAGATCCCAAGTGTTTTGGAGACTATAAGAATTAAAGACCTTGTGTTTTACTTTGAGTGTTATGTAAGCCAAGGGAAGCTTAAGAATAAGAGAGTGACATGATTGTATGTACATTTAAAAGCAAGGTTCTAGCTGCTCTTCGGAGAATCATGGCTAGTGAAGTAAAAGTTCAAGCAGGACATCCAGCTGGCATGTGACTGCAGTAGTCTAGAGATGAGAATATTCTACAATAGGTTCAAACAGGAAAAAGGGAAAAGGATAGTTGGGCTAAGACAGGAGAGAAATATGGGAGTAAGAGGTAACCCAATGGTTTTGACCTTGGGACCCTATTCAGTTAATACATAAATGACTTCTTTCCTGCATACTTTATGCTCACTGCTGAAACACTTTCAGACTTTGTTTTGCCCCTAGAAGAAAATTCAGAAAACAAACTTAGTTTGAGAAAATAATTCTTTAGCACTATTAAGTGATTAAACTAACATTCTCCCTATTACCCAAGCTATAGTCACATTAATACTGCCCTCAGAGAATGAGAAAATCAATAAAGCTGTTAAATATCCATGATTATCAGTTTATTATATATTTATTTAACAGCTTCTTAGTAAAAATGTCATTACTTAATTTTAATTTGATATGAAATTAGCTTTATTATCAATTAACAATATATTTTGATTACATTTTTTCTACTTCACCTTAAGAGAAAAAATATTCTCCATCTAGTAATTGAATAATGGAGAAATTAGACCTGAAGCTCAAAACTCTCATTTTTAAATTAATAGTCACTGTTTTGCAAAACACTCTTGTGTGGATGGCTTTTCTCATTATGTTCTCTCTTATTTCTTGGTTGAACAGTGCTAACCCAATAATAATCTACAATGTTATATATCTGTCTTTAATTTTAATAATTCAAAACGTTATTTCCTAATGCCCTGAGAGCACTGGTTTCCATAGATGTTAACATATTTTAAATGAAACCTAAAATGAATTTATTATTGAAATAAGTTTTGTAACTATTAAAAAAGTTTAACAGGAAAATGTCTCTGAATTTTCTAGAGTATTTAGCGCATTTTGTGAATTTTCAGTTTCCAAAAATGAAATATATAAAATTAAAACTTAGTGACAAAGTAATGGTTTAATTTTACCTTTGGAAAGAGGTTTGCCTGCCCTACTCTTATCCCTTCATTAATATTTCTCTAGTCCTTTAATTATGATACAGTATGTATTGATTAAAATTCAATTTTGATTTAGCCACAATCATTAATTTTTCAATAAATACTTATTGAGTACTAGATTAGGCTTCTTCAGAGACATAGAACCAATGGGAATATGTAGAGATATAAAGTACAATAGATTTATTATGGGAATTGGCTCGCTCAGCTATGAAGGCAGAGAATTCCCATAATCTGCCATATGCAAGCTGGAGACCCAAGAGAAACCAGTGGTATAATTCAGTCCAAATTCAAAGTGCTGAGAGCCAGGAGAGTGGAGGATGCAACTTCTAGCCTGAGGCCAAAGGCTTGAGAACTGGGCAGGAGCAGCTGCTGTAAATCCTGGAGCCTGAAAGTCTGAGGGCCAGGAGCTCCTTATGTCTAGGGGCGGGAGAAAGTGGATGTCCCAGCTCCAGATGAGAGAAGAATTCACCTTTCTCCACTTTTATCCAGGTTCCATCTGGGTCTTCAATGATTAGATGATGTCTGCCTAATTGGTGCAGGTAGATCTTCTTTACTCAGTCTCCTGATTCAAATGTTCATGTCTTCCAGAAACACCCTCACAGATATACCCAGAAATGTTTTCTCAGCTATCTGAGCCTTCCTTAGCTCAGTCAAGTCAACATATAAAATTAATCATCCCAAGTACCTATGATGGGTGCTTAGACCCTGGGGATATAGCAGTGAGCAAAACTGACAAAAATCCCTGCCCACTGGAACTTATATATGGTATTCAAAATGGGGCCCACATAACCATTGGAGAACCCAAAGGCATTCCAAGAAGCTGATAAATAGTTTTAAAGGAATAGGGCTTAAAGAAATACATTTCCAGATTGACAACTACACATACTCTTTCTTAAGATCGATCTACCTGAGGAAGCCCCTGGCAAATGATTCCTGCCCCCATCATTAGCACCAACCCTATCACAAAGAATATTCTCTGCCGCCTTTTCAAGAGAAAAGTAGGTCTGTCACTCATCTCATATTTTACCTTCTTTTAATGCATTGTTTCATGGAAGAAACTCTTCCTAGAGCCAACCACAAGGTTGGTGTTGAAGGTTAAGAAAGTGAATAACCCTAATCCTCTGGTTCTTGCTGCTGATTGCACATGAGAATCGCCTGGGGAACTTTAGCAATGTCAATACCCAGGCCGAATGCTCTCTCCCCCTCCCACACAGTCCCTGTGGCTGCCTTCCTCTCCCTTTCTTTTGCTTCTCCTCTCCCTCTCTTTAATACACACACACACACACACACACAACACATGTGTGTGCTCACTGAATGTAGGTTTTTTAAATGAATGTTCAGTGCTGACCAAAGGGGAAGGCACCTGCAATGATCACACAGTGCTATCTTTAAAGACATAGCTCCGGATAGGTAGTTCCTGTGCCTCTGCTGGGCTGTCCCCAAAGCCATGTGTCATACCAGTGTCCTTTTCCTTCTTCTCAAATCATAGTTAGTAGGAGGTTTGAGGTGATAAAAATCAAGCCCCTTTGAATTCAATTACACTCTTGGCTAATAAGTATTACTGAAGCTGAGGTGAAGAGGGAAAGACTTGGGTTAAGGGAAGATACAAAATTTTTGCTTTGAAGATGGGGAGTAGTGGTCCCCCTGAACTCTAGCCACTTCTGATACAGGCAATTCACAGAGCTTTAACCAGATATGCAAAGGAAATTATAAGTTAAAGTTAAAACGTAAGACTGGCTTCCAAAAGCTTAACACATCATAAATTTGAAATGGCATAGATTTGCAATAAAATATTTTAAAATATATTGATTTAAATATTTAAAAATATAAAGAAAACACATGATAATATCCTATTTTTCATTTAGGCATCACTAAATTATTTAACTATCAAAACTCTCAAATTAGTTTATAATCCTGAAATTTTCTTTGGGAGCACTCATTTGAATGACTCTACCAACAACTCTTCTCTCTCTCATGCCCCTTGACCAGTGAGAGATGGAGCTGTAGCCTCACTTCGTGGCAGACCCATTATCCAGTTGTCTAAAGAGGCTATCATCATGTTAATAGTGAGGAGAGCTGGAATGGCCAAACCCATTTTATCAAGTCCTCTTAAATTGTGCAGTTCACTGGGCTGCTGTCCTGGCTTGAATCCTGGGAGCTCGGGAGTGAGCCAGCTATTGATAATGGGGCAACTTGTTAGCAAATTCCCTTCTTTAATTTTTTATATTTCAATTAAGCAACAGTGAGTTGAGTCTCTCTCATTTGAAGCAAAAAGTTTTCTAATGCAATTTGTCTTGTATGACAAGAAATCAAAATGATGCCATAAACTTGAATTATCGACACTTACATTACAGGTATTGTAAGCCATCTCTCTTTTCACCAGCATGAAACTCGTTTCCGCTCTCCGTCAGCCTGTGTAGCATCGTCTAGAGTGGTGTTCATGGCCAGCTGGAATTATTTTGATTTGACCTTCATTCATTTATTCTCTCATTAATTCAGTTATTTCCTATTATATTGATTGATTGGAATAAACGAGAATATGGTGTAAATGCCAGGCGTGGCAAAGTGAAACCAAGAATTGTAATGATTTTCTTCCTCAGTCATTATTTCAACTTATTTGTCCATTTAATGTATCCAGGGTATGGAGGCCAGCTAAAGTAAATTGGGTTTAAGAAAATGCCTTGGAGTAATTTTCATCTGCTTTTAAGTGATGGGATTGCAATATCAGTTGATATAATAAAAACATACTATATATTTTTTTTTTACTTCAAGTCCTTTCCTAAAACAGTTAATGATATTAGTTACTATTAACTTTAAATATATACTGTGTTCCATAATCAGTGCTAGTCAGTTTAAAATGATTATGCAACTTAATCCTTAGAACCTATTAGGTAGGTATTATTATTATTATTATTTATATCTTATAAGCAAGTAAACTGAGGCTGGGAGAATTTAATTAACTTGTCCAAGGTCACACAACTAGTGAATGACTAGAATTCACATCAGGTTCATCTGTGTCTAGAGCCTGAGTTTTAACCGCAATATCTTGTATAGGGTAACACAGAAAATGATCAGATGTAATAGGTTAAATTATCGGTTTCAATATGTCATTTCTCTGTTTTACTTCACATTCCGCCACAATTTCATGGAAGATGGAATATATATCCTAACCTGTTCACGTCAGACTTAGCCATGTGACTTGATTTGGCCAATGCAATTTTGTTGAAAATGAAATGAGTAGAACCTTTTCTGATTGCACAGAAACTGTCTTGTTCTGAGTGGCTGTTAGTCATATAACCTGGGCTCTATAATGCAACACATGGAGCTAACTGGACTTGAGCCCACAGCCTGCAACCAAGGCCAGCCAAATCAGCTCAGAACAGCTGATGCCAATCTATCCTCACACCTGTAAGGTAAAGAATAATTGGCAGTTATTTTAATCAAGTAAGTATTTCTGTGGTTTGTTTCACAGTATTATTATAGCAATAGCTGATACATACTAAACAAGAATTTGAATTAAAACTGTCAAACTGCAGTGACTAGATTTGGCCTGTAGATTTCTTTTTGGTTTGTTTTGTTGCTTCTCTTGGTTTTCTGGCCAGAACCATTTTTAAACTTTCTTTTCTGTTTAATTTGAATGGCTTTAAGAGGGCATGCACCCAGCAGTATGCCATAATCTTCAAAACTATTTACAGTTTTATCTGAGGTACATTTTACCTGGTTATAGTCCCAACTAATTGGTCCTTAAAGAAATTTTAGCTTGTGATTTTTGCCATAGTCTGTAATAGAGAGCCTCTACATTTATACCTGGTTTATTTTATCTCCTTCTTGCTTCAAATTTACTCACTAGATATCTGTATACATATTGAATTATTATGGATCAAAAATCTGTATAAAGTATGAAAGTCAGGAAGAAATATTCAGTATTTTGGTTGTTTTTACTTTAAAAATATAATTTTGGATACATATGTAAGGGATGAATAGAACTTTAGCATTAGATAAAATCAGAGAAGTTAAGTCATTGAAAACTGCTGGGTTTATGTGGAAAAATGCATATAGCTTTGTGTCAATTAGACAACCTAGAAAAATGTATGAATTCTAGAAACTGGTATTCAATAGACTATTAAAAGGATCATTCACCATGATAAAGTGGGAATTATCCCTGGGATGCAAAAATGTTTCAATATACACCAAGGAACAAATGTGATACACATATTAACAGAATGAAGAGCAAAAACTATATGATCATTTCAATACATGGGAAAAAAGCTCAACATCCTCTCATGATAAAAATTCTCAACAAACCACATACAGAAAGAATATACTTCAACACAATCAAAGCCATATATGATAAACCCACAGGTAACATCTTACTTAACTGTGAATGCTTTCCTTCTAGATTAGCAACAAAACAAAGATACCCACTATTGCCACTTCCACTTAGCATAGTGTTAGAACTCCTAACCAGTCATTAGGAAAGAGAATGACATAAAAGGCAACTGAATAGGAAAGGAAGAAGTTGAATTGTTTCTATTTGCAGATGAAATGATCTTAACATAGAAAACCCTAAAGAATCCACCAAAAAACTGTTAGAACTAAGAAACAAATATAGTAAAGGTCCAGGATACAAAATCAACATACAAAAATTAACAGCATTTCCATACACTAACAATGGACTATCAAAAAGAAAACAATCCCATTTACAATATCTACAAAAGATAGAAAAGATTCAGGAATAAATCTAAACAAGGAGAGGTTACAGTACACAATACACTGATAACTGATAATAGTACACTGATAACTGTAATACACTAATGAAGGAAATCAAAGATGATATGAATAAATGGAAAGATATCCCATGTTCATTGATTGAAATAATAATTAATACTTTTAAAATATCCATACTACCCAAATCATCTACAGATTCAATGCAGTCTTTATCAAAATTCCAATGAGATTTTTGGCTGAAATAGAAAAAAATTCAGAAATTCATATGATATCACAGAAGATCCAGAATAGCCAAATCAATCTTGAGCAAAAAAGGAACAAAGCCACAGGTGTCACATTATCTGATTTCAGAATCTACTACAAAGCTATAGTAATCTAACAATATGGTACTGGCATAAAACCAGATAGATACACCAATGGAACATAATACATAGCCCAGAAATAAATTTATGAAATAATTGATTTTCAACAAAGATGCCTAGAACATATAAAGGGGAAAATGACAGTCTCTTTGACAAATGGTGCTGGAAAAACTAGATATCCACATGCTGAAGAATGTAAGACCCTCGTCTCACACAATACAAAAAAACAACTCAAAATGGATCAATGACTTAAATTTAAGGCCCAAATCTGTTAAACTGCTAAAGAAAACATCGGGGGAAAGCTTCATGATATTAGTTTGGGCAATGGTTTTTGGATATAATCCCAAAGACATAGATAACAAAAGCAAACATAGACTTTTTTCAAAAAGCAAATGGGATTACATCAAACTAAAAAGTTTCTGTATGGCATAGGAAACAATCAACAAAGTAAAGAAAAAATTACAGAATAAGAGAAAATATTCACAGATCATATATCAGATGAGGGGTTAGTATCCAAAATATATGTGTCAAACTCAAACAACTTAATAGTAAATAAAAAATAACCTGAAAAAATTGGCAAAATACCTGAATAGATAGTTCTTAATAGAAGGCATATAAATCAACAACAAATATGAAAAAAAATGCTCAGCCTCACTAATAACCAGGGAAATGCAAATTAAAACCACACTGAGCTATCAACTTACACCTCTTAGAATGCCTATTATAAAAAATGATTAAAGATAGGCATTGGTGAGAATGTGAAGGGTTAAAAGGAACCCTTGAGCACTGTTGGGGAATGTAAATTAGTAAAGCCATTGTGAAAAACAGTATGGACATTCCTCAAAAAATAGAAAAAGAACTATCATATGATTTAGCAATTCCATTGCTGGGTATACATCTAAATAATATCAAATCAGTATGTCAAATAGATAGCTGTGCTTCCATTTTCACTGCAGAATTGTTCACAATAGCTAAGATATGGAATCAACCTAAGTATCCCTCAACAAATTAATTAAAGAAAATGTGGGGTGTGTGTGTTTGTACACACAATGGAATGCTATTCAACCTTATAAAAGAAGGAATTTCTGTTATTTGCAACAGCATTGATTAACCTGAGAACATAATGTTAGGTAAAATAAGCCAGTAATAGAAAGTCAAATACCCCGTGATCTCACTTACATGTGAAAACTCAAAAAGTTGAACTAAATAGTAGCAGAAAATACAATAGTGCTTGCCAGAGGTTGATATGGGGGGGAGGGGATTGGAGATCCCTCAATTTATGTTGTTCAAAGAATATACAATATCAGTTAAACAGGAAGAATAATTTCAAGATATCTATTGCATATCATAATGACTATAGTTAATAACAACATATAGTTGAAAATTGCTAAGAGGAGATTTGCAAGTAGATTTTAAGTGTTCTCACCACCAAGAAAAATGATGTGTATGTGAGGTAATGCATATGTAAATTAGCTTGGTTGTACTGTATAAATATACATATAATATACACATATAAAAATATCTTGTACATCATACATATGTATAATTTTTATTTATAAATTAAAAAGAAAGAAGCCTTCACTATTGGCATAAAGAAATCAGATAGTCAGGTAAACTTTCAACTTATAGTCCAGTTCTTGGTATAATTTATCATCTTAATTCTTCAGTGTTGGTCATCTGAAAAGTAATAAAAATTAATATATTTATTCAAATTAGATTTAATCTAAGTCAAACATATATTTCCCAGTTACTTGTTTAATTTTATGTAGTATAATATATATGTTTTTCATTTCAACTTTTCCTTTGTTCTATATTTTATAAAATAAATTCCATGCTTATTTTATAAAATAAATTTCTTTTGAGAAGTTTCTGTTCATATCCTTTGCCCATTTTTTGATAGAGTTGTTTGATTTTTTTCTTGCTGATTTTCCTGAGCTCTAAATAGATTCTAGTTATCAGCCCTTTATCAGATGTGTAGCTTGCGAAAATTTTCTCTCATTCTGTGGGTTGTCTGTTTTCTCTCTTGACAGTTTCTTTGGCTGTGCAAAAGCTTTCTAATTTGATCAGGTCCCATTTATTTATTTTTGTTGCTGATATGATTGCCTTTGGGGTCTTTTTCATATATTCTTTGCCTAGGCCAATGTCTAGAAGAGCATTTCCAATGTTTTCCTCTAGAATTCTACTAGTTTCACACCTAAGATTCAAGTCTGTTCCCCAACATGAGTTGATTTTTGTGAGAGGTGAAAAGGTGCGGGTCTTGTTTCAGTCTTCTACATGTGGTGAAACTTCTCAAAAGAAGACAAAATAATGGCCAACAAACATATGAAAAAACACTCAACATCTCTAATCATCAGAGAAATGCAAATCAAAACCACAATGAGATATCACTTAACTCCAGTGAGAATGGCCTTTATCAAAAAGTCCCCAAACAATAAATGTTAGCATGGATATAGAGAGATAGGAAAAATCCTACACTGCTGGTGGGACTGCAAACTAGTTCAACCTCTGTGGAAAGCAATATGGAGATACCTTAAAGTGATACAAGTAGATCTACCATTTGATTCAGCAATTCCACTACTGGGCATCTACCCCAAAGATCAAAAGTCACTTTATGAAAAAGACACTTGCACTCAAATGTTTATAGCAGCACAATTCACAATTGCAAAGTTGTGGAAAGAACCCAAGTGCCCATCAATTCATGAGTGGATTAATAAAATGTGGTATGTGTATACCATGGAGTACTATTCAGCTTTAAGAAACAATGGTGATATAGCACCTCTTATATTTTCCTCTTATATTATAGAGCTGGAACCCATTCTACTAAGTGAAGTATCTCAAGAATGGAAAAACAAGCACCACATGTACTCACCAGCAAATTGGTATTAACTGATCAACACCTCAGTGGACATATAGGAATAACATTTATTGTGTGTCGGGCAGTTGGGAGGGGGGAGGAGGGGATGGGTATATACAAACACAATGAGATGTCCAACATTTACAGGATGGTCATGCTTGAGGCTCTGACTTGAGGGGGTCGGGGGTCATGGGCAATATATGTAACCTTAACAATTGTGCCCCTATAATATGCTAAAAATAAAAATAAAATAAAATAAACTTCTTCTCCAAACACAATTTGACTTGGGAAAGTTCCTGTTATATTCCTTTTACAATATTTACTTCAAATAATAACCTAGGACAAGATCACACTCCATTCTATCCAGCAAAGCTGGAATCTAACTTTTCATCAGTGAATTAATGAAGAGATGTTAAATTTCATAGAAGTTAAATCTAATTCATTAAATCTCAATGCATTTGCAATTGTTTATGTGAATGGAAAAAAGATGTTTCCTTAATATCAGTGGAAGAAGAGAAGGAAATGGCTTTCCTTCAATAGTTCATTAAATTTCAGATAGCAAACATGGGGAAAAAATGGCTACCGGATTGTCCATTCAAACTAAATGTCCACAAACTACTTTAAAGGGAATTTTAGTAAAGACGCAATGTCTTTTCTAAATAAATGTAGGGTATATGAGGCTGTCGAGGCATTGTCATTTTTAGAGAAATCTGTTGAGTGTTAGGGAACATTGATAGAGATAGTGAGGAATAAGAGGCCTGAAAACATATGGTGAATGAAATTGCAGCAAAAAATGAGCAGTTTTCGAAAAGACAAGTTTATCTAGTCTGCAAAAATGCATATTGGTGCTTTGAGTTGAAACCCTACGTGAATATTTTCCTTTGACTTTTTCCTCTTAGTGGCCATTTGTTTATTCCTCTTAGCAGATACCCTGCTGCCCACTCCACTGTCATTTTGGTTGGAACAGTTGTGCTGAGCTACTGTCATCAATTTTCCTCCCAGTTGAATCTGCCAAGCCTGACAATTACTACACTAACAAGTGCTTGTTCAGTAATGTTCAGTCATTCAGATTCCCTCCCTCATTATTTTTCTTCCCTGGAGGCAATTGATATGAATAGTCTCGAGCTCTTCACCTAGGGCTTGGAGATAAAGAAATTTGTTGAGATCTCAGTTATAATTCTATCTCTGTTTAATGACAAAGAAATTTGAATCTCATTTCTCAGGAGCAGCTGACATCCCAGGTAGCCCCACATAGATGGCCTGGTCACGACCTCAGTGTCTCCAAGCTTTATTGGTTTGAGGGAATGATCAGGAATCTGAAATACAGAGAAAAAGCACAGAAGCAAGATATTCAGGATAATATTCAAAAATTATTATAGTATATTAGATATAAAAATTATTTTAAAATCTCTACCTCAGCACTAGAAATGGTAATGCAACCTGTAAAGAAAAGTTTCTACACTTTGGGGGTGGTATTAGAATGAAAAATGGCACATAAAGAACTCATATCTGAATTTCTAAATATCATGCTAGCAATGGGAAATGGAGTAGAAATTGAAAGAGAGATAGGAGCTTACAGGACTCCCTTCTCAGTGGAAGATATGTTTTAAATGCTGTGGAAAACCAAACCCTCTTCTTGTGTTCTAGATTGCTTCTTCCCTCTCCATTTCTCAACAGCCCCCTCCTTTAGCTATCTCTTTTTCTCTATTGGAAAGTTTCTATATTTATATATATTATGTTATATTTCACACTAAGCAAAAAGTCATGGTTTGCACCTCTGCCCATTCTATACCATACTTCTGATCCGATTTATAGCAAACAACTTTTCACACTCATCATCTCTTTCCCTCACCAAGAGTTTCTCCCCTCCTCCTATTGCTCATATTCAGCTGAAGTCCTTGTTTTTTTATTTTACAAGAAACTTGAGGATCTTGGAAGAAAAGCTTCTCACCAACAGCCTGCTCACATAGATATTCACATTCTCTACTCTCCTTATGGCAGGTTAAGTGACTTTTAGCAAAGGATGAATGTGTGCACTGTATTCCATTTTATCCCCTGTTAAAAACCTTTGCTCACAGAGCCATCATCTCCCCACCTAATAAATTTCATTCCTTCCCAAAAACATAAGGTTATATTATAATATCCTCTACTTCTATTAAAAACCTGCTCTTCCCAGATCTCTGTCCTATGTGATCCTCATATTTCCTTGTTCCTCTTTATGACAAAACTTCCCTTGAAGATTTGAGAATACTTGCTGTCACCATTACCTAATTTTCCAAACTAGCCTTAAATTTCACTGAAACTACTTGTGTCAAGGTCACCTTCATGTCAATCACCTCCATGTTGCCATACTGAATGGTCAAGTCTGTAGTCTTTACATTACATTACAAGAAATCCTTAACTTCTCAACAGCCTTTAACAAAGTCAATCACATTTTAACTGATTTCCAGGACCACGTACTCTTCTGGTTTTCCTCCTACCTCTGGCCGTTCCTTGTCATTTTTATTTGTCTTGAGTCTCGCTTTTTAAGTCTTTCTCATTCTTATATATATAAAATCCTAACACCAAGGTATTAAATTTACTTATCTATAATTCTCAATCAAATTGTCTCACTAGGAGTCATATGTAAATATGCAGGTAAGTTGGCTGTCATAATAATTGGAGACTTTAACTTTCATTAAAAAGGAGAGTCCTAGAAGGCTAAATGTCCTTGATGAGCAGCAAATCACCATAAAACAGAGAATGATCACACTCTAAATGACAAGAAGAGCCCCTGTTGAAAAATCATAATGATACCCAAACTAAATTTGTACTTGTAGCCTCGATCTCATACTGTAATCTCTAGTGGGGGATTGCATATCCAGTTGTCGTTTTGACCTCTCTGTTTGGGTGTGTAGTAAGCATCATCAAACTTAACACATACAAAACAAAATTTTAACCACTCCTTCCTTCCAAATTATACTTCTCCAAGTGCTACCAATCTTAATTTTGTCTTACATCATCAGTTGTTCAAGTCAAAACCTAGGTCATCATGAGTTCCCCCACTTTCTCAATGAACATATCAACAAGCCCTGTAGAGTTAAATCACAAACCACGTTTGATACTTGTCTACTCTTTCCAACTCTATGGCCAACCACTTGTCCATCCTGCTATCAGCTCTCACATAATTGCTGCAACTCTGGTCTTTCTGATCCTTTCTCTGACTTCCTAGGTGAAATTTCTTGTGGAACAGTAAGAAATATATATATATATATATATAGATAGATAGATACACACACAAATACATACACACTCATACATATGCATATACACTAATATATATTAGTAAATTGGATGTTATCATGGCTTTTTTGAAACCCTAAAATAATTATCATTGTCTTAAAAATAAAATGTGAATTTCCTAGCTGTGGGATGTCATTGCTACTTTGTCCAATCCATTCTTTGGATTCCTTCACTGTGTGGCAGCCTTTTCCTTTTTTCTTCTTTCTTTTCTTCCAATATGCCAAGCAATTATACCCCTCATCATCTCTGTATTTCCCCTGTTTATAGAATTATCTTCCTCCACCTATTTTTACATATAGACATGTCTAACTTGTTATCTTGAATCCAAATATCAATTCCAGAAAAAGCTTATTACCCTGAGAGGCCCCTCCTACCTCCTCTTGCTCACATTTTACTTGTTTATTTTCTTTGTAGCATCTATTGCTTTCTCCAACTATCTTATTTACTTGTCTATCTGCACTGGATATCTGTTGCTGCAAAACAATTACCTTAACAGTTGGTCACTTAAACAAATTTATTAACTCACAATTTCTGTGGTCTAGGACACCAGCATAGATTCCTCAGTCCTGTGCTTTGGATTCTCCAACAGGAGAATCTTGGTGTTGGTTGGGCTGAAGGTCTCATCCAAAGCTTAGATTAAGGGGAAAAGGATCTGCTTCCAAACTCAAGCTCACTAACATGGTTGTTGCAGAATTCAATTCCTCAAGTATTGTTGGATCAAGGGCTTCTGGTCCTTGCCTGCTGTTGGCTGGAGGCCTCCCTCACTTCCTTGCTACATGGGCCTCTTCTCAAAGCAGCTAGCTTTGTCAAATCAAGCATGCATGCTAGCAGAGCTAAGGAGAGAGAAGGTACAAGCAATGTTTTAGTCACAGCCTAATGTTGGAAATAACATCCTATCCTTTGCTATATTATATTTGTTAGAGGCAAATCACTAGATACAGCCACACAGAAGCAGGTGAGACTATAAGGCCTTGAATACCAGGAGGTAAGGGTCATTGTGGGGCATTTCAGAAAATTCCTACTACACTCTCTTCTCCACTAGAGGAGAGGGCAGGGACTGTGTTGTCTTATTCACTATATTGAACATCCTTAGCCTTTAGAACAATGCATAGGACATGATAGTTACTCAATAGTTATTTGCTCTTGCTGTTTTTGACCAAGACAAAAGTAAATATATTTAGATAAATAATTATTGTCATTATATTTCTTTTTTCATAAAATAGTATCATGTTTAAGGTGCAACTCAAATTTACACCTGTGTCCATCTTTGTAGCATGCATTGTTCTAGTATGTTCAAAAACAATAGCTAAGAATCAGGGCCACAGACCTCAACTATAAGAAACATAACAGTTTACTCTGTTAGTCTTTGAAAATATTTAGATTGTACATTGTTTTCAGTACTTCCAATTTATCTCATTTATTTTTTAAAGCTTGAAAACTTTGCCCATAACTACATCATTGATAAGTTTAGCACTGTTATTTTCTTTTCTTAATTGTGGGATAAAACGTCCCAAAGGGCTTTCTGCTCTGTTCCTTAGGAACCAAATGATTGTGGCTTTGTTCTCTGAGTGGTAAAAATGACAAGGAGATGATTGTGTAGCAAAGTTAGCTACAGAGGACTTTTCATTTTGGAGCCTTGTTCAGCTTAGGGGCAATGCAATCTATGACTTTGGTAATGAGGTTCAAAAATTTAGAGGATTACAACTAATTCTAGTTGCAAAAATTAGAATTTTGGTTTAGTCCCTTGATTTGGTGATTGCATAGTTTGCACTTCATGTGTAATACAGAGTAAAACAAATATCACATTCTTGTGATCTTCCAAAGATAAGCAGACAAGTCAAGACTCAGATATGGGAGTTTGTTTGACTATGGAGGTAAAAAAATATCTGGATGTTCTTGTTTAAGTTAGGCGTTCGCAACAACTTCTGAGGAAGTATTTATTGACTTCTGGCTAATGTCCGTTTTTAGTGAGATGATTCAGACTTTAGATTCTTTAAAGTAGTGAAATATAGGAAGATAAGCTATTGGCTTTTGGGGGGCTTTCCCAGCAGAGAAATAAATACATCACCAGGGTTTCAGAGCTTGTTCAAAATTGGGCCTGAGTGACTATAGACTCTAGGAAACAGCTTGTTGTAAAAGGATTACATGAACACCTTACAGTCTATTTTTCTGCAGAACAGTAACTTAAGACCCTCAACTAACTATATGTTTTGAACACAAGAGAAAACTTACTTGAAAAAAAACTCTTATCACAACTAGATATAGAAACTCACCTGTATAGCAAATAATACCCATGATCAACTATATAGTAATATTAATGGCTAATGCTGAGCACTTAGTACAGGCTATATACACTTATCTAAGTTCTCTGTTGGCAATAATAATATAATACAGCAGTTCTGAAAGGGATGGAATATTATCTTCATTTTACAGATGGAGAAATGAGGTTTTAGAGCAGGGGGTCCTTAAACTTTTTAAACAGGGGGCCAGTTCACTGTCCCTCAGACCATTGGAGAGTGCGCCCTATGGGCCTGGGAAGAGTCGGATGCTAAGCAGGATAGGCAATGGCGGCAAAAACACCCAGAGGGCCAGATAAATGTGCTAGGTGGCCTGCATGTGGCCCGTGGGCTGTAGTTTGAGGATGCCTGTTTTAGAGGTTAAGTTAATTGCCCATAGTTTCATAACTGTTAATCAATGGGAGAAGAGTTTGGATTCGGGCAGTATGATTCCTTACAGAATGCTCAAGCTGGAAATATCTAAGGCCAATTGGAGTCCAGAGTTTTAAGTCATCTGATAATTCCTCTAATAGCATATCTAAGAAGTTGTTATCTAACCTCTAATTAACACCAACAGAGGTGGAGGAGAGGGCCATTCACATCCATGTTTCTCCTTTTTAAACACACTTTTGACTTCTATAAACCATTAAAATACAGCCAGCAGTCTGTGCTTACTGGTTTTAATTCAGTCACCAAGGATGGCTTTGTAGGAATCTGCTCTGTTTTTCACAGGAACATTCGTCAAATTAGAACACAGACATTATCACCTAATTTAATTGTCCATTCTCCCACCTGAACATCCCTACCTGTTCCTTTAACCATTCCTCAAATTTTCTGTCTTCTGAGCACATTTGTAAGTCTTAATTTTGTAAACACCAATTCTTCAATATCTCTTAAAATATGGTGGTTAGCACCTAAAATAATATTCCAGATATAATCTAATGAGTGCAGTGCAGATCAGTATAAATATTGCTTCTATTGTTATGAACAATATACATCCATCAATTCAGTCTGAGACTATTTTGGTATTCAAACAAATATTTGAATTTATATTGAGCTTGATGGCATCTAAAAATCTCCAAGGCCTTTTTAATATCAATAATACTATAGTTAAGCTATGTCTTCCACATTCTGTATTTTTTAAATTGTTTTAAATTTTGTAGTCAATATGTGTTTTCACTATGGTTTTACCTGATATAACCTTAATTCTTGTTTTAATGACTTTGCCTGATTTTCTTTGTTTTGTTTTGTTTTTTGAAACAGAGTCATACTCTGTTGCCCAGGCTAGAGTGCCATGGTGTCAGCCTAGCTCACAACAACCTCAAACTCCTGGGCTCAAGCAATCCTCCTGCCTCAGCCTCCCTAGTAGCTGGGACTACAGGCATGCGCCACCATGCCCGACTATATATATATATGTGTGTGTGTGTGTATGTTTTAGTTTTCCAGTTAATTTCCTTCTACTTTTTCAGTAGAGATGGGGTCTCATTGTTGCTCAGGCTGGTCTTGAACTCCTGAGCTCAAACGATTAGCCAGCCTTGGCCTCCCAGAGTGCTAGGATTACAGGCATGAGGCACCATGCCCAGCCCTGATTTTCTTTGTATTACTTCATTTCTCCAACCTGTAATCTTAGTGGTCATGTGGCACTTACTTTCTCTCTGGGGTGGGTGTGGGATTCATGCCTGGCCAATCAGAGAACTACTGATTTCTGGCCATAGTCCAATGTGAAAAGTTGGTCTATTTCAGAGTCATTGATATGCAACTTTGGGTCATTTCTAGAGATTTTTTAGAGAGGGTTTTTCTTCTATTGGCCAATCTGAGAGGTAATATATCAGTCTTCATGGTGATAGGAACCCAACATAGAGAAAAACAGAGAAGAGAGCTACAGAGAAGGAAAACTCACCTAATGACACCGTTTGAGACCCTTCATGTATTTACATGTAATGTCTACCCTTAGATTCTATACTTACTTGAACCAATAAGTGATATCCTCTGTGTAAGCCTATTTGAATTGAATTCCTGCCTCTAGAAAGCAAGACACTTCACTATTAAAAACATAACATGATGCAATATATATATAGCCTTTCAATTTGATTTCCTTTGCCTTCTCTAATTTTTCTACTTTGTCAATATTTTCAAAATTCAGCTTCTATTAGTCTTCTATCCTAGCTTTGCATCATCAGCAAATTTAATGTCTATCTTTTCTGTGTTTCCTTCAGTTGTTGACAAAAATCTGGAATATCAAATGGCAAGTCTCCTGAAGTCTAATTAAGACCTTGTTCCCATAATTCTTTATCATGTCCAAGAAATATACCTTATGAGATAATGTACACATTTAAAAATCTATTCTGGAAAGTTGTGATCAGCAATATTCCTTTTTATCAGCATGCAGTTTCTGGAATGTATTTTTTCTCCAAGATCAGAGCCTCTGTAGTTAGATGGCAGGGATTGCAACCCTAGATCTCCAGCACATTATTTGTTTGACCTTGGGCAAGGTAATTAGCCTCTGTGAGTTTCAGTTCCCTTATCTATTAAATGGGGATGATGATCAAACCTTCTTGAAAAAGGGTCGTAAGAATTAAATGTGAATAACAAATATAGAGAATTTAGCCTTGTTAGGAGTCCAGTAGACAACAGATGACACACTTCAATTAGGATAATTTGCCAAGAGTTTAATGAAGGGGACATTTACAAAGGTGTGGGCAGCATGTAGGGAAATCATGAGGATAATGGTGGAGTTGATTTCACCCCAAGCATAAGCAATGAGAGGAAGGAGCAACAGCAGGAGCTCTGAAGGGGAGAATCAGGTAGACACTGAAACCTTGAGGATAGCAGTGGTCATTTGTAGAGACACACGGCCAGTCTCAGGCAAACCTGCAAAGAGGAAGCAGGAGACCAAATACCCAGCTTCGTGTTCCTCCCTCCCTCTGATATCCTTCTAGGGATCAATGACAAAGCCAGAGGACAAGGGAGCCCAGCCCGTTGTAGTAGTTGCCCATGTAGATTACCTTCCCAGTCACAGAAAAAGGTGGAAAAGAACAAAGAGTCGTACAAAAGCAAATGGAAGATATCCAGCAAAAGCTCAGTTCCTAAAATAATATGCTCTAATAATTTTTTAAACCAATAATAATTACTATATTGAGGTTTTCTATGAATCCTGGGGTGTAATTTGCCTGAATCTGCAATGAATTTAACATGAAACCGTGGGTTCTCCTTTTTCCTATTATGCATGGGATTGAACCACATGAAATTGTCATTTTGTAGGTCAAAAATAGCTAATGCCTACACTTTTATATAGTTCAAAGTAATAGACTTGAATTTCCTCTAGTCTGATGGGACCAGGATTTAGGTTACACTTTGAATAAAGAAAGAATGATAAAAATTTTGCCTGGAATGATAGGCTGAAGATAGACAGATAATGGCATTGGATGCCATGCTAAGAAGTTCTAAATTTATCATGCACTAGTTAAGAGGCCACTGGAGATGATAAAACTGGGGTGTGATGCTATTAGGCCTGATTTTAGGAAGCTGACATTTTCTAGGAATAGCATGCCATCTGCCCCTAAGAATGAGACTGCTTGCACATATTCTTTCTTTTACTTGGATCATAGCCGGGAAAAAGTATTTATTTTTATTAGTATTTTTAGAAGATTCCATTCATCATTTATATCAGTCAAATGGACATTCTTAGAGGTTTTTTTGCTAATTTTTTGCAATAGCTTTGCTATATGCTCTCACTTCTAGGTCTTTTACATGTTCTGCATAGGGATCTTCTATAATTATTTTGTTAACATTGCATTGTGAGAGCCCATAACCTCTCTAGACCACTACATAAATTATAAGTCATTGTTAAAATGAAAGATAAAATCATTTCATTATAATTTAGAGTCTCTATTCATAGGGTCATGCCTGATTATATCTATTATAACTGTTTTTCATATGATAGACACAATAATGACCATATTCATCACTGCAGTGTACATTTTTAAAATGTGCTTAACTACAGAAACTTGGATATATATTTCTCTCCATAGTGCATATAAAATCTATAATTCTTATCATTCATGATCAAGATCTGAAATTCTTGGTACAAGTATATTAACTATTTTTTATTGGTCAGATCCAAAAGAATTAGAATTAAACTCCCAAAGAATGCTAATTTCCCCTGACTTTTGAGTGGGCTGTTAGAAAAGTAAATGAAGAATGTATTTAGAACTCTGCTTTTAGTATAATAAAATTGACTTCAGTCTGTAGATTATAACTATAATGATAACAACAACAATACTCATAGCATTTGGCAATGTTAACCTTGCTCCAGGCTCTGTTCTAACTGTTGTATATGGATATATCATTTAATTGCCTTGAATAACTCTGTGAAACAGGTGCTACTATTTTCCTTGTTTTACTGGTGAAGTAACTCAGGCCAATGAAAGTGAGGTAACAAGTTCAAGGGCATGCAGATAGTAAGTAATAGAACGAGTATTCCAAACTAGGCCATTTAGGTACAGGGATCATGGATTTAGTCTTAATTTAGAAAGTCTCTCCAGGTGATTTACGGAGCACATTACTACCACAATTTGTCTTTCTTGAATGTTTGGTAATTTCAGTCAACTCATTGAATTCATTTCATAGATAGAAAATATATCCCAATGATTACTCTCATTGAAACAAAAGTTGGTGATATCTGTGCTATCAGAGTTAGTAGAATGCTTTAAAATATAGTTATTTGTTTGATTAACTGCACTTTGCTATGGGAAAATGTGATTATTACCCATATTCTTCCCTGTTGTTTATTCCTGAAAACAATTGTGTACCTTCTCCCCCATGAATCCTGTCCCTTTCTCCTGTGGTCCTCAATTGATTTAGTTCCTACTATTTTATCTGCATCATTTTCTGTTGTTCCTGAACATCATTGAATTTCATGCACATTATTTTAAATGATCATGGTGGAGGTAAGACTCCTGCCAGATGTCCTTGTCTTTGTGGACAGCACCTTCCCTACCACTTGCTAGCAACATATGTTAATCTCAAATCTCAAAAACCAAATACATCTTACTTTCACTCTTTTCTGCTTTTCTTTTTTAAACCATGTCTTTTCCCTTGGACAAAAAGATTAAAGTACCATCTGTGTCCCTAATCATTTATCAGCAAGCCACCAGCAAACTACATGTCTCTCCTTCCTGGAATTCATAACAGTATCCATGGCATTTGGGTTGCTGAAATCCTCTTTTGGAATCTATATTATGCATCTTATAATGAACCACAACCACTTGTTCCTTCTAGGAACTCCCCTTGGAGATATCAATGGCCCATAGATTGTTTTATAGGGGTTTCCTTGATTAGGGAGGAGTTTGAGAGAATGCTACATTTAGGCTATTCTGGCCACTTATCTTCTTTCCTCTATTTCTGCCACATATTTATTGTTACCACAATTTATCAAAGACAATCACTGAAGCAAACACTTAGAGCTTAGATCACAGTATTTAGGAACAAACAATAATTTTTTTTGTTTGTTTTTTTTGTTTGTTTTTGTTTTGAGACAGAGTCTCGCTTTGTTGCCCAGGCTAGAATGAGTGCCGTGGCATCAGCCTAGCTCACAGCAACCTCAAACTTCTGGGCTCAAGCAATCCTACTGCCTCAGCCTCCCGAGTAGCTGGGACTACAGGCATGCGCCACCATGCCCGGCTAATTTTTTCTATATATATTAGTTGACCAATTAATTTCTTTCTATTTATAGTAGAGACGGGGTCTCGCTCTTGCTCAGGCTGGTTTTGAACTCCTGACCTCGAGCAATCCGCCCACCTCGGCCTCCCAGAGAGCTAGGATTACAGGCATGAGCCACCACGCCCGGCCAATTTTTTGTTTTTTGAAAGGAAGAAGTAACACTGTCTTTACTCATAAATTACAAGATCATTTGCACAGGAAATCCCAAATAATTTACAAATAACACTACTAGAATAAATGAGTTCATAAAAGTTACAGGTTACAATTTCACTAAAAGCAATTGGGCATTGAAATAAAAAATTATTTATCATATCATAAAAATGAAATACTTAGGGATAAATTTAACAAAGAAATGTATGATGTACATAGAAAACTATAAAACATTGTTGAAATCAAAGAAGACTTAAAACATGTTCAAGGATTAGAAAGCTCAATATTGTTAAGATATCAATTCTCTACAAATTGATTATTAAAACTAATTTTAAAATGTTTTCAAGAAGCTACCTTTTTTGGTGTGTGGTCTGTCATGCTCTAGGCTTAACTGATAAGTATGAGATTTCTGTCTTTAATGAAAGGGAATTAAGCTTGAGTTTAGTACAGCATTTTACTTAACATTCAAAATATCTTTGAACAAGGCTGTCTAGTTCTGCTTCTCATAATTAAAATGGCATTATTTAGACATATTAGACAAGGTTGCAAAGTTTTCTCTCTCCTTCTTATTACACCAGTTGTATTAAAACTGACTGTTTTTTTAACAGACACAAACTAAATGATGTAAGTGATTTAACACAGTTTATCCAGAACATTTTAAGTTCACTTTACAGTTCATTGATATCCAGATGTAGGCAAACATCAGACTATTCAATGTTCAGTGATTTTATTGCATAGACAACAGTATATAAACCTGCAATGTTATGTACAAATCATTATATGTACAAATCATTTAGGTAACTGAAAAGCAATATAAAAAAGAAAAAAATTATAACATTTTGTAAATATTACTATCAAATATATGTTTAAAACTATTTGACATCTAAATCTTGATGTACTGTTATATTGTAGCATAAATTCAACATATCTCTTGGCTCACTTTTAGATATTTTTTATTCAATTATTATATAATTTCTTTCACTTAGAATATCAAAAACATTTGAAATGTACAATTGTTTATTTCTCTCATTATTTTTTGTCATGTCTAATGCTACCTATTTTAAATATTTATTGAGTTATTCTTAAAACACTTGTGAAAATTATAACATTTTTGAAAACAGTATGCTCATAGGAAAATTGGTGTACATTATTATTCTATGATGCCACTTAGGAGATAATTTGATAGCTCTGACACCTATTTCTTTTTGTTGTACAATGTTTTAAATCCATGATACATATTTTTCCAAAGCAAATTGAGTTCTTTATGTCTTCCTTTTAATTAATTTCTGTCAATAATTTTTAACCATGTAAATTCCCCTATTGAGATCCAATTCACAATAATTATGATGGTGCATAGGGGTCAATTTGAGCTGCTATAGCAAAGTATGAGAGATTGGGGGGCTTATAAACAACAGAAATTTATTTCTCACAATTTTGGAGGCTAGAAATCTGAAATCAGGGTGGTAGCATGGTTGTAACTGAAACTAGGTTTAGCTGTCCATCACCAAACTTGAGAGAGGAGACATGGTGGAAGGAAAGCAATTTTTATTCAGGAGTCAGCAGCCAGGTGAGACAGCAGACTAAGGTCTCAAAGATCATCTCCAATTTTCTGGCTGATAGGAGAGTTTTTAAAGGGGAAAAAGGGCTTGGGGAAATTTAGACATAGGGGTTGGCTATGCTTTGGTAGCATGTTCTGTTCTAATAATTATCTGGAGCAATGGGACATCTGGGGAAAGAAAATTGTGGGAAGGCAGATGATGATGAAAGCATTATTGTGAAACAACTGTGTATACAAGCTCAAGCAGGTAACTAGTCATTGCCGCCATGGTTAGTGTTTTGTGACTTTGTGCTGCGGCTGCCCCACTATTCTAATCCAGCAGTCAAAACTGTTGGTCCATGTATTTTTCTTTTATCTTTCCCTGAAGTTCCTATTGTCCTGAGACTGTTTTGTTCTTAATGGATAGTCTACAACTCAAAAAAAAAAGCAGTCATTAAACTCAAACAAGTAAAACTTCCCTTTGATATGCTGAGGACTAACTGGGAGCAAGATGGCAGACCAGAGGCAACACTAGCCAGAGCATCTGTGTTAAGAAGAAGTTTCAGATGAAAGAGGAAAAAACAGACAGGCAAACATACATCAGATGAGGGTCTGAAGGAAGGGTGTCTGAACCTACAAGAGACTCCATGGGAAGAGTTTACTGAGAAGAACTGGAAGGAGAAAGTCATCGGCAGGGTTTAAGCCCTGAATGGGTTAGAGACCAGTGAAAAGGGTAGGTAGAGCAGTTAACTCCCCCGCACCACATATCTCATATTGTTGGGGGGCTGCCGAGCTTCTGGAGAGACCTTATGCTGACATAAGCCCAGAGACTGCTGCCGTCAACAAGTAGGGAGCTTCTTGCTGACAGGGCACAAAGCCCCCAGCCCCAGGGCCCTCCTACCCCACAGACCCACACCAGAGAGCAGGTGCTATATCACTCCTCTACCACTGGGTGCCTTTGTCCTCCCCAGGAGGCCTCAACCCCTCAGGTTCTGTCTTTCCCCCTCAGAGACATTTCTCAACTCTGGCCCAGGCTGTAGGAGCCACAGTGGTCCAATGGGTCCCAGGTGATCTGTGTGACTCCAGAGCCCAGACATTCTGGGTGGACTACCTCCTGGACAGAGGTTCAGAGACAACCAGTGTACAGACTTCCTTCCACCTAGACTCTTTTTCTCCCCTCCCCTTCCACCACCTATGGCTACAAAGAGAGACAATTAAGCCACCACACTGAGGCTTCTGCAGCAAATGGGGCTCAGACCTTTCCTTTTTGGATCCTACAGCAGACTGAGGGTTGCCCAGACTGTGGACTCCCTTCCTGCCAGACCCCCCCTGGTGCTGCTTGCACAATGACTCCAGAAGAGTGGGGCACACCCCAAGGTAGAGGGACATTGAACAAACTTGGGTATCCTGTCAGTGACTTGGGACCAGCATCCTTCTCTCTGGCATACCCTAGATTTCTGGGGCACAGGGGGATGAGCCTATAGGCCAGATCATATATACCCAGGACTCCATTGCATTGTCCAGGGGCACAAAGGGGATATTTGTGAATTAATCTCTAGAGGCATGGGTACCTGCAGGGGCACATCAGGAAATAGATCAGGTCCTAGCTGCAATGTGCTTGCAGGACACCCCTCCTCCTATGGGAAAGCCATGCTCCCAGCCTAGGGTGGGATCCTGGGGAGGGCACCTCCCAGCCCTCATCACAACCATGGGGGAGCTCTGCTTGCTTGAGGTCCTGCCTTCCAGCAGACACCTGAGAGAAACTGTGGAATAGGGGAGAGGAGAAAGTAGCAAAACCTGCTTCAGACTGCCTGATTAAGGGTCACAGATAGCTCTGTCTCCAGATGCAGACTTTCTGGTTGAGTGGGGCAACTTCAGCTCCTCCCTGGCATCTTTGCCCAGTGGGAGGGAATAGACCTTTGACCTCTGCTAATAGAATTTGTGGAACTTGAGGGTAGGTTCACCCAATGCAGTCTCACTCCTCCACTGGCCCCTGCTGAGGTGGAGTATAAGGACACACCTGGAAGTCCCAGGGCCCCTCTGAGGCATGAGAGTGCCTCTTCAGAGGAACTAAATCTGGTCACAAGACCCCAAAACAACATCACAACTTGTTTTTTCTGGTGAACACCACCTACGGTAATGGTGGTCAATTTACATGTGCTCTTACTGCATTTACTAACTCATCATACAGGGTGTGGTCAACTCTCACCCACAAGCACTACGTACTGGCTCAGAGATTAAGCCAGTCATGGAATTATCTAAACAAAAAAAATCCAAAAGTAAAAAGCAACAGCTGCTCCAAATGAAAAGGAATCAGTGAAAGAACTCCAGAAGAATGAAGAATCAAAGTGAAAGGGCACCCCTAAAAGGGAACACCAGCTCTCTAGCAATGGATACCAACCCAAATTAGAATATTGAAATGACACTTGAAGAATTTTGAACATGGATTGTAAGGAAGCTCTATGAAATGCAAGATAAAATAGAAACCCAACACAAATAAACCACACACAAAAAAGTAGGAAATGGATGAAAATTCACTAAAGAAATTGAAATATTAAAGAAATATCAAATAAAACTTCTGGAAATGAAAAATGTATTCAAGGAATTATATAACACAGTGAAAAGCCTTAAGCATATGTTAGACAAAAGAAGAATCTCAGTGCTTGAAGACAATATCTTTCAATCAAACAAGTCAGACACATAGACCAGAGAAATAAGAGGAAGGATCAAAGGCTACAAGACATATGAGATTATGAAAAGAAGCCTAACATAACAATCATAGGCATCCCCAATGGTGAAGAAGAAAATACACAAGGGTTGGATAAATTTATTTGAGGGAATAATTGAGGAAAAGTTCTGTGGCCTTGATAGAAATCTAGAAAATAAGGTACAAAAATCTCAAAGGTTTCATCACAAAGATCAAACATCATGACCCTTGGTCATCAAACTAGCAAAATAAACACAAAAGAGGCACTTCTATGAGCCATAATGTTAAAGCAGCAGGTAACTTACAAAGGAAATCCCATCAGACTAACTGCAGACTTCTCAACTGATATCTTACAAGCCACAAATGACTGGGAACCTATTCTCAGTCTTCTAAAACAAAGTAATAGCCAGCCTAAAATTTTGTATCCCGAAAAACTAAATTTTGTATATTGGGGGTAAATAAAGTCTTTCTCAGACAAGCAAACATTGAGGGAATTTGTTAAGACAAGGCCTGCCCTGCAGAATGTACTCAGAGCTGCATTATACATGCACAATAGATATCAGTGTAAGATCACTCAAAAGGTAAAAGTCAAAGACCAGATACCAAAATGGCTCAAGAGATAAAGAAAACCAACAAAGTTCTGCTCAACAGATTGAACAGAACCCATCTGACTTGTCAAGTCTTTCAATAAATGTGAAAGGCTTGCCCACTGAAGAGACATAGGCTGGATGAATGAATAAATATATACAAGCCAATTATCTGTGTCAGGAAAGACATCTAACCCACAAGGTTTCATTCAGGCTCAAGGTGAAGGGATGGAAAACAATACTTCACCAAATGGAAACAAAATGAAAGCTGGTGTAGCAGCTCTCATATTAGATAACTTAGCCTTCAAATCAATAAAAGTAATGAAAGACAAAGATGGCCATTATATAATGGTAAAGGGAAAAATTCAACAAGAAGACAAATAATTCTAAATATTTATGCACCTAAAACTCAGGTGCACCCAGATTCATAAAGCAAATCCTACTTGATCTAAATGGTGGTGACAAACAGCAGCACCATTATAGCCAGGGACTTCAACACCCCTCTGACAGAGCAGGACAGATCCTCAAAACTGAAAGTAGCAAAGAAACAATGGACTTAAACAGAACTCTAGAATAAATTGGCCTAAAAGATATTTTTAGAACATTCTACCCCCAAACCACTGAATATGCATTCTTCTCATCAGCTTATGTAACATTCTTTATAATTGATCACATCCTAAGCCACAAAACATGTTTTAAAAAATAGAAACTATACCATGCATCTTCTCAGACCACAGTGGAATTGAATTAGAAATCAACTGAAACAGAAATACTCATCTCTACACAAAGTTATTGAAACTAAAAAATCTTCTGCTGAATGATAGTGAGTTCAAGGAGGAAATTAAGAAGGAAATCAAAAGAGTCTTTGAACTAAGAAATAAAGGGGACTTAAGTTATCAAAATCTGTGGGACACAGTTACAGATTCAATGTAATCCCTCTAAATACCAACATCATTTTTTGCAGATCTAGAAAAAAATAATTCTACACTCTGTATAGAACCAGAGAAGATCCAGTATAGCCAAAGCAACCTCAAGCATAAAGATCAAATGGAGAGACATCAATTTACCAGACTGCAAGCTATAGTATAAGGCTATAGTAACTAAAACAGCATGGTAGAATACCAGAGACATAGACCAATGGAACAAGACTGGCAACCCATATATAAAACCATCTTCATATACCCATCTGATCTGTGACAAAACAGAAAAAAAAGCATACACTGGGGAAAAGAATACCTATTCAATAAATGGTACTAGAAAAATTGGATAGCACATGTAGGTGACTGAAAGAGAATCCACATCTCTTACCTCTCACAAAAACCAAGTCAGGATGAATAACAAACTTAAACCTAACACATGAAACTAAAAGAATTCTAGAAGAAAAAGTTGGAAAAATACCTACGGACATCAGCCTAGGCAAAGAATTAATGAAGAAGATCCCAAAAGCAATCACAGCATCAACAAAAATAAATAAATGAAACATGATCAAATTAAAATGTTTCTACACAGTCAAGGAAACTATCGTTAGAGCTAATAGACAACCTGCAGAATGGGAGAAAATATTTGCATACTATATATATGATAAAGGGCTGCTAACTAGAATTTATATAGAATTAATGAAAATCAGCAAGAAAAAAATCAACCCATTAAAAAGTGGACAAAGAACATGAACAGAAACTTTTCAAGAGAAGATAGACTAATAGCCAACAAACATGAAAAAATCCTCAACATCTCTAATCATCAGGGAAATGCAAATCAAAACCACAGTGAGATATCACATAACTCTGGCAAGAATGACTTTTATCAAAAAGTCCCAAAACACCAAATGCTGGTGTGGATGCAGAGAGACAGGAACATTCATACACTGCTGGTGGTACTGAAAACTAGTACAACCACTATGGAAAGTAGTATGGAGATATCTCAAAGAACTCAAAGTACAAGTACTTTTTGATCCAGCAATCCCCCTACTGAGTATCTACCCAAAGGATAAAAAGACATCTATAAAAAAGACATCTGCACTCAAATGTTTTTAGCAGCACAATTCACAATTGTAAAGATGTGGAAACAACAACCCAAGTGCCCATTAATACATTAGTGGATTAATAATATGTATATGTATACCACAGAACACTACTCACCCATTTAATAAAATGATGACCTACCTATTGTATTGTCCTGGATGGACTTGGAGTCCATTCTTCTAAGTGAAGTATCACAATAATGGAAAAATAAACACATGTACTCACCATTAAATTGGTACTAATCAGTCAATACCTATGTGTACATATGGAAGTAATATTCATAGGGTGTTGGGAATTTCTGAGGGGGGAGGAAGGGATGGGTAAATTCACACCTAACAGGTATGGGCACGCTTGTAGCTCTGACTCCTGTGGTACAAAGGCAATTTATGTAACCAAAATGTTTGTATCCCCATAATACTCTGAAATATAAAATGAAATAGAATAACACTCACAAACACACAAAAGCAGATGTCATTCTTACCCCATGGACCATATAGAGAAACTCTGAAGAAGAGAAGTACACATAATCAGAAAATTATATACTGAATCAGACAATAGATTGGGATGAATTACTCTGTAAACTGCTTGAGTCCATCATTCCATTCTGTCTATATGCTCTGTTCTCATCAAAATAAATAATATGAAAATAAATAATAACCCTCATGTTAACGAAAATATGGTGGAGACTTAAAATGAAGTCAGTACTATTACATGTTCAGGTTCTGGTGAAAGCCCTTTTCCAGGCTGCAAACTGCCAACTTGTACTTTTATCCTTATAGGGCTGGAAGCAGAGAGAGGAAGCAAGCTCTCTAGTGACACCTTAAAAATAGTAATCTCTTTCATGAGGGCTCCACCCTTAAGACCTCATTTAATCCTAATCACCTCTGAAAGGCGGACCTCTTAGTATAATCACATTAGAAAGGGGGTGAGATTTGAATATATGCATTTTGGGATGACACAAACATTTAGTTTACAACAGACTGTTAATAGGATGTATTATCCTGGTAAGGTGACTAACCATCCTGGTTTGCCCAGTAGTGACAGGATTCTCTGAAAGTAGGACTTTCAGTTTTAAAACTTGGACTGCCATGAGCAAACTGTCCCAGTGTTCCTGGAGAAGTGGTTTCCCAGCACACAGGATTTTCAGTATTAAAATAAGGGAAGTTGTGGGTGAACCAGGATAAATTGGTAACCCTACATCCTGGTAATAGTTTTTGAGTTAGAGGATTTTTAGTCATAGTGCTAGGTAACTGAAGTGAATAGTAAAGATAATCTAATGTAACCTAATATAGCCAGACTGCTCAAATAAGTGTTCCATGTAAAATTGATTTTCATATGTTTTTAATTTCTTTTCGATCACAGCTTGTTGGAGGAAGTATACTAGACTTTTTTCCTTTCATAATTGCCTTGATTTCTTTGGTGATAGCGCATGGAGTGATTTCAGTTCATATTTTGCTGTCAAATACATTCCTGCTGGTAGATATTCTGAACACTCACAGATAACACCTCCTTCTGTTATGCACTCATGACTTCAGTGAAACTTTAGGTCTTTAAAAAATATATAGTCTATTCCCTTTCCTACCAAGATTTCTCTGGTTCCGTCAACTTATCTTAAAGACATCATACTGTTCATATGACCTTTGACCCCACACAATGCAATTAAAATGTTTTAGATAGAAATTCAGTCTCTGAATCTCTGTTTCCTCCCTCTTGTTCTGCTGTGTAGTGTGGGACTGTGAGCAAGAGTTTCATAAAGGAATGATGCAATTCAAACTTTCACTCCACTATTTGCTAGCTGAGGGACCTTGGGCAAGTTACTTCACTGCTAGGTGTCTCAGTACTCTCAAATGCTCAATTAGGATGATAAGAGGAGCTGTAACTCTTAGGGGTAATTGTGAAGATTAAAATCAATGCATCCAAAGTATGCAAATCAGTCCACAGCATAATAGTAAGTATTCTGTAAGCATTATATTATTTATCCTGATATTTTTAGTTGACATTTTTAGTAAGTTATAACTTACCTGAATGCCCCTTCCCTGAGCTTCCGGTTTTATTTAATTGATATTTGTCATTGTGTAAGTTACTTTAGCAGATCTCTGTTAAAATCTAAACATCTACAACTAGGGAAGTCACCTCTGTTATCAACTCCAAACAGTGCTTTGAACCCTACATATTGGGAGTCCCTTAATGAACCTAATATCATGGCTTCATCCTACAGCATGATGCCGGGTACAAGGCACTCTTCCAAGTTGTTACTTCCAACCTTTGCCTATAATATTAATAAATTGCACATTTTACAATATATGATTCACATGACTTGACCTGCAGTATATTGGAATCTGTAATAGAATAAAGTAATTTCTATTGAGATTCACTGAATCATCAGTTTGATACAAAATGCATTGCTTTGCTGTTAAACCATACTTAAAATATCTTTTTGTTTGTTTTGATCAAATTCTCTCTATTTGCCCTCGGCCTGAATCAGCTTTGTAATTTATCTAAATGTGCAGAGGGAAGAAATATTGTCAAAATGACTCCATTTTATTCTCAGTGAAGATGGGTTTTGATGTAAAACTTTAATTTGAAAGAAGAAATCAGATTTAGTTTCTCAGTGTGATCCCTTTCAGTGTTCTATGCCGCTGGGCTTTCAAATGTTAATATAAAAGTGATATGTGCATGATAATAACATTGTGAGCCTGTTTACTCAGTCCTGGTCTTTGAGTTTAAAGCATATGGACTCTAAATAGACAGAGCTAATTGGTGGCATGAATGGTAAATGAAAGTGGAGGTGGTTCCTGCCCAGGCTCAATTGCCACTCCACTTCCTCTTCTCGTTTTTTTGTTTTATGCTTTGCAATCTCCTTCCCCTACTCATTCTACAATCATTATTTCAATTCAACCATATTAATTGGAAGATTTGTGATTCTGTGCCCACAACAAGGCATGGATAGGGAAGATAAAAATAAGAAAAGACCCCAGTGTCTGTGTGGGAAAGGACTTATTAAAAGCAGACTGGAGTAATATGCTATTTTTAAGGTGCAGAGAACTGTGTAGTTTTATGTTCTCTTTATTTGCCTTTTCCAGACTCCCTGCTTTTATTTTCAAGCCTTTTCCTCATCCCTGAAACCCATGATGAGATCCATAGCTGCTTTCTATGCTAAATGAATATAGGGGCCTTAATGCTTAAAAAAGTATCACTTTGTCCTCCTCATGACTATTTTGCATATATTATTTGAAAGAATAAGTGATTTGTCTGCATATAATGTTTTTTTCACATTTTAAATGTTCTTGAAATTTTTTCCTTTCTCAATTATTGTTTTTTATTTCTTTTACATTCCTTTAAAAAATAACTACATGATATAAAACATGTTGAGTTTGCTTAAGACAAATATTATTCCTTTCTAGAACTGTAGATTTCTAATAGGATCAAGAATAGGCCTTCACAATGTGCATACTATTTGTTTGTCAATCTCGGGAATTTATGATGCATCATTTATTTTTTATTGATTTCCTCTGAGATGTATTTGATTTAAGTACAAAGAGTTGAATTTGGTTTATACAATAGAGTATTATTTCTTGATGCTAGTAGTTTTCCCTGAAAGAAAATTTTTTAAATCTACCACTAATAGTCATATCTCTGCAATTTTGAGGAGTAGGCAGTTCCCCAAATTTGAAAGAT
Organism: Microcebus murinus; assembly: GCF_040939455.1. NCBI lineage: Eukaryota > Metazoa > Chordata > Mammalia > Primates > Cheirogaleidae > Microcebus > Microcebus murinus. The sequence goes on along the minus strand of NC_134104.1, from coordinate 130,874,423 downwards.
CAGGTTAATGTTTTTAATTTTGATTTCAAAAATCAATGCTTAAGTCAAGAAATCAGTCTGGAAATGTGAGTGCAATATATCAATTCAATAATTAGCATGTGAAATGTTTGTGAATTAAAAATGATAATACTAATGTGATAATAACTAACATTCTTTAGAAGCTTCCATGTGCCAGTTACTGAATTTTGAGTATTTTTATGGCTTATCTCATTTGCTTTTAATAATAACACTCTGAGGTTTATAATTCTAGGTTATGTATTTATAGATAAGAAAACTGAAGTGTAGAGAAATTAAGTTGCTCAAAGTTCAGAACTAGTCATTGACTAAAATCTTACACTCGATTAGTTCTGGCTTCAAATACACTGCTGTTAACCAAACATGCAGTCTTTATTCTATGCCCTTCCCCGCTCTGGCATATGCTATAGATGGGGAAACTGAGGCTCAGTGAGATTTCATGAGTCTTACTGTCTCACAGAATAAGTGAGAGCAGTGGTTCCCAAACTTGTCTACACTTTAGAACTAACTAGGGATTATTCTAAATATTCCAAACCTAGCCTATACCCTAGACTACTTAAATCATAATCCAAGGGAGTGGGATAAGACATCAATAATTCCTGAAGTCCCCCACAAAATTCCAATGTGCAGACAAGTTTGGGAAAAACTGAGTTAGAGAAAATGCTTGGAAAGAATCAAATTCTCCTCATTTCTAAGCCACTTTACATTATTTTAAGTATCTCTAGTTGGATGGGGATTCCCAAAACAATCTTCCTGCTTCAATTTATATTGAATACTTGTAGTGGACTTGGCGTTGAACTAAGCACTTTATCTATGTTTTCTCACTCAATCCTCACAAAAGTGCATAGGAAAACTGAAGCTGAGCAAATTAAAGCAATTTACTCAAAGTCATGGGTATAGTTTAAAGGTGCAGCCAGGATTCAAAATTTAAGTCCACTTGACTCTGAACTCAAGATGTTGTGACTCTAATAATAATACTGATCGACTCTATTTTATAGTCACTTTCCTTATTGATATCCTTACAATGCTTGGGAGCCTATTTGTGTTGCAGGGTTCTGACAGTTCTGTTTGCTAACCCAGACTCCACGAGCTTTGAGGTTTGGAGCATAAACATTTAGCGTAACACTGGGTGTTTCCCATGTTGGGAGTCTTAGTCATGCTAACTGCTGTGTTTAGAGCCTCATCTATATTTTGTTCTTGCTGATGAAACTGCTGGAGCACAGAGACTACCTTGCCTTGTAGTTCAACTAAAAAAAAAAGTTAAAAATAATAGAAAAAGAAAAAAAGAGCTTCCACCAACATACTTGAAATCTATTCATGCAGCATTGTTCCTGCTTCCTCCATGTCCTTTTAGGAGACACCTCGCTGGCTTTCGACTCTTCTTATGTTCATAACTCCCACCGTAACTCAGTGACCCCATACTACTTTAAAAATTCCTTATCCTGTACTGCAGGACAAGTCATAGAATTGTAACAATAGCATCCAGAATTTTCTAAGCTTCCACTAATAGAAGATTCTTCTTAGAGAAACTCAATATTTGTATTGCATTTTTTAAAACTTATGATTTCTGTTTTTAAAAGCAACAGAGTTGATAACGTTAATTAGCAAAACAGAATATTTATACAGTAATTTCATTACATAATTTTATCTAATTTTGTTCATTTTCTATTACAGTATTTTGGACATTAGAAAATTAATTTTAAAAAATAAATGATTTAATTAGGTTTACTGAATCTTAGAAGCTTTATACATAAAAGCAAAGCCTGCTTCATGGGCATGTGATTTGTTCAATCACACAGGGACCCATGCTCAGAAGGGCCGGTGCTTGGTTTAATGTTCTACCATTTTCTTGAAATTCTTAATAATTTTCATATAAGGGCTCCACATTTTAATTTTTTCTTCAGTACTCACAGGATAGGTTCATGTAACTGGCCCTGTATACATGGCATACATCTGACCATAAACTTAGCGTCTCCAAAATGGCTAAGCAGGACTTTGGGGAATATTCATCCTCCTGGTGCCCAACGTGTTAACCTAAGAAATTTTTGATTATTATAATGAATATAAGAATCCTCACATAAATAAAGGGTTTTCTTTTAGAATTAGGCTGGTCATCTTTTGTCATATGTATACATGCTTACATTTTTCATATACGTACATGTAATTAATAAAACACAACTTCAGTTAGCATAGTTACTGACTCATAAATGCTAGAAGTTTAGCAATTACTATATGAGAGGATTATACATATATTTTGACATTAAAAGTGCCCTTGATATAATTGACGCCCTGTCATGAAACCGAACCGAATGAGTTAAAGTAAATGTTCTCATATGTGTTAATAGAGATAAAAAATACAGGAAAGTGCAACAATAATTTAAGAAGAATACATATTTGAGCTTAAAGAGATTCTCACATTCCAGAAACAAGGTGCAAATGCCTTGTCTTGAGGATTTCAGGTTAGATACAGGCCCTATCCTCTAGGGCCTGGGTTTATTACCCACCAACGTGTAGAAAGCAAGTGATAGGAATAGAGGTTCCTGAATGACGCCAGGACCATATGAAGACAGCCCCCTTCATAGAAAAGATATTTAACTCTATCCATGAAACTGGGAAGTGACAAGGAAGTTGTGACAAGGAACTCTTAGCCCTTGACGTGTATGTGGGTGGAGAAGGGGTGTGTGTGGAAATTACACTTCCAAACCTGTGCATTACCCAAAATTAGAGCCCAAATTTGTATAGCCTGTGTATTGGAAATCCAAACCCAAAGATTAGCAATCAAACTCCACCAAGTTTTGTAAAAATAATGGAATCACCCTGTAAAAGCAAAGGTCAAGTGTTTGTGTAGGGACACTTCCATAACCCAGTGTACATAGTATTAGAATGTAACCAAAGCTAAGAGTAAGCACAATTTTCCTGTCATCATGGAACTACCAAGTACAGAACTACTGTACCAAGTACAGAACTACTAAGTACATAGTCTGGATCAGAGATAATCAACCTCAGCACTAATGCTATTTTGAGCTAGATAATTCTTTGTTGTGGGGGCTGGGGGTGGTCATCCTATGCATGGTTCCTGGCTCCTACCTATGAAATGCAGTGGCATCTCCTAACTGTGACAACAAAAAATATCTCCAGACATTGCCAGATGTCCCCTAGAGGAAAATTTGCTCCTGGTTGAAAAACACTTGCCTTGAAAAATTAGAAGAATTATTTCATAAAATAAATTGTAAATCTAGAAGTACTATTATAAGTAGCAAGTGCTGAAAATGGGAAGAAGCGTATTCCCAAATTTATATTGATCCACCAATTAACCTCATAAAGCTCTTCTTAATAATATGAGAAACTCTCCCTTACCCTTTTGGTTTGCCCCAAAAGGGATGACAATCATATGCTCCCATAGAATGTTCCTCAGAAAAAGATGCCTTTTTGACAGGAACGTGGGCACAACAGTCAAGGTGCCGGCCAGCAAATGCAGTCTTGGGAAACTTCTCCAGAACTCTGGCACAGTGGTTCAGGCATCAAAAGCATGAGAGTAATTCCAAGCCAATCTTCATAGGGAAGCCAGGAAATGGGAGCAATTATAAGAGGTAATGCTGAAAGAGTATACTGCAATAGTAAAAACAAAGACCAGGAGCCAGATGGTTTCTGTAATAAAGCCGTTGTTTCTGGAAACAAACAAGAAATGCTTATGTTTGTGTTCATTCAAAGATGAGTGTTTACAGCTGAAATTTCCAAACGGAGAGATGCAGATACAAGAGTACTAGACTAAAATGAATGGACAAGAATGGGACTGAGAGTCACCAAGTGCTCATTTGATGAACCACAGGCTTGGAAATGAATGACAGTGAGCTGCAGAGTTGCCCAGGAGGGTGTAGAAGAAGGAGATAATCAAGTGTAAGGTGGAAAAGCCTAGATATTTTCCTTCCAGTTGCCTTAGCAGTTAATGATAGGAAAGGGTTGTATCACTATGCATTTTGAAACATAGAGAAATAAAATTCATAGTGCAATATGCACATTTGCAATCCATTTAGCCATTATCAATATTTATATGCTTATTCATGGTATAGTAAATTGATAAAGTGCTAACTATAAAATGTATCAATTGGCACCATGTTTAATGCTTGACACTAAACCTATTTGCTTTAAATTGAATCCAATATTGTCAAGGAAATAATTATCTAATATCTTATGCTATAAATTATTTGGTTAGGTAAATAATAAATGTAGAAGACCCATCCTATGGCCACAGCTGTACTTAATTTTATAAAAGGAATGATATAATAATAAATGCTTATTATGAACAATTCAAACAATAAAGACATATGTAAAGAATGGGAAATTTCTCTTCTTCTGCCTCCAATCTACTCCCCAAGTCTCCATAAGAGCCACTTTATACTGTAATCAGTTTCCAGATTCATTTGTAAATAATCTTTACTTTCAGTCCTTTTAAATATTTTACGTGAAGTTAGTTTCCAAAGAATTACTTTTTACCAGTCATTTTATTATCTATTTTTATTGCATTATGCATTTCTGTTTTGTGAATGTTTACATGAAAATTATATTATTAATAAATAAGTTATCTCTACCCATAAGAGTTTTACCTGCCCATTCTTATATCTTATATATCATCTTAATTTTGCTTCAATTCATTTTTTCATTTGCTTGATCATATTATCATATTTCTTTCTTAAAATTCCATGGACTGTAATTTTTCTGAGCACCATGTTTATGTACATAAAAATTTCTGTTTTGAATATTTTGATGGGAGGTGATTATAGGTTTTGGGTTCAAAACATTCTTACCTTAGCACTTTTTACATACCATTTTACTGGTAGTTTGTGTTTTTGCTTGATTAGCATTCGTTATTACAAATGATTTTGGTTCTTGCTTCTTCATAGGTATCTTCCTTCTTCCTTCTGGCAGCTTGCAGGGTTGTTATCTTTGGAGATTTCACACTTTCTAGGAGTGTGGGGGAGTGAGGGTGTATTAATGCTCTGTATCCTGTGATCTGGAAGAATCCCTTCCTGCGCCTTGAATACACTGATTCGATCTTTGGCCAATGGGCAATTTTCTACTTCTGTTGCATTTCCTTTTCTTTCTTTCTTTTTTTCCTATTTAAAAAATTTTTTTAGAAACCGTGCTTTTTTTTTTTTTGAGACAGAGTCTCGCTTTGTTGCCTAGGCTAGAGTGAGTGCCGTGGCGTCAGCCTAGCTCACAGCAACCTCAAACTCCTGGGCTCAAGCAAGCCTGCTGCCTCAGCCTCCCAAGTAGCTGGGACTACAGGCATGTGCTAATATTTTTCTATATATATTAGTTGGCCCGTGCTTTTTTTTTTTTTTTTTTTTTTTTTTTTTTGAGACAGAGTCTCACTTTGTTGCCCAAGCTAGAGTGAGTGCCATGGCGTCAGCCTAGCTCACAGCAACCTCAAACTCCTGGGCTCAAGCAATCCTACTGCCTCAGCCTCCCGAGTAGCTGGGACTACAGGCATGCGCCACCATGCCCGGCTAATTTTTTCTATATATATTAGTTGGCCAATTAATTTCTTTCTATTTATAGTAGAGACGGGGTCTCGCTCTTGCTCAGGGTGGTTTCGAACTCCTGACCTCGAGCAATCCGCCCGCCTCGGCCTCCCAGAGAGCTAGGATTACAGGCGTGAGCCACCGCGCCCGGCCCGTGCTTTTAATTTCCAAAAATTTGGGGGCTTTATGGGTTTTGTGTTTTAAATAACGGGACCTTTTATAATTAGTTATATGATGGCATCTTGAAATTCACTGAAGATATAAATTATTCATTTAATTTTCTCAATGGTTTCTTCTCAATCCTCATTTAGATCTGTTTCTTGGGGTTGCTTCCTGTGTTTACAGTCTCTGGCCAATGATTTTTCTCAAACATTTGGGCAGTTCATTTATACATGTAAATGAGGGTCTTGATTGACCAAAACTGTTGATGAAAGGTCTTAACTCAGCATTCTTGAAGATCTGTATAATTAATTAGATAAGGCTGCCGGGAAACTTAGGTCCAGGGTTGGCTTATTTTTCTAGGACTGTGAACACTCCAGGGTTGGCTTATTTTTCTAGGACTGTGAACATTTGTATTCTAAGAATGAGTCTCTTCTGTGAGCATGGATATAGATGCTCCTCAAGGCATCCACCATGCATTGTCATCTGCCAGCCCTCTCACTTGCTTTGTGAGTCTCCTGTGGGACTGTCCACTGTATTTAGCAAGCTGTAGTTAAAGATTTAGTCTGGCTGGACCCTTTGAGCTAATCAGCTCCTTAATCAAGTTGTCCACCTATGAAACCTAGGGAGTGATTTTACTTCCAGCGCTCCTACCTGAGCTATCGGGGCTATCCTGATGTTCCACTGAGATAATTCACTATTCTCAAATCTTCTTTTGGAAGCATCAACTCAAATATCAAACACATTGAAGTGTTCCCACGTCAACAATAAATGTACATATTTTACAGTGCAAAAACATGAACGCATTAATTTAAAAAATTATCTGGCCTAACATAACTAACATAATAGGGTTGGCTCTGGTTTCTCAGTGATCATCATCATATTTAGAAATTCTTGCCAAGTGAGAATACCTAACTTCATTAGCAAATAGAATTTTTGTATATGCTGTATATAATAATTAAGACAATTTTTATAATTTTAAGTTCAGAGGGCATTTAAGCAAGTATTTTCATGAGAGCTTTGTACTTTTTGTAGTTTAAATCCATTTTTTTTGGCAATTTTTAAATGTTTTTGTATATCTTAAGCACTGACCTCCTTAACCTCTACACATTGTTCATCTCTTAGCTTTTGGGGGTTTTACATTCCATTTGATCTTAAATCTTCCATAAATTCCTCAAATTTTTGTTCTGCTAATGGTTCTTGTCCATGTTCCAGTGTTAATATGGATTTATTTTTAATTTTACATTTTTTCTATTATTTTAATAGGATTTGGGGAGATGGAAACACTAGATATTTGCTGAATCAGCTATCGCTGATCAAGAGCCTGCGATCACTTAGTTGAGAAATTTTAGAGTTTAAGACTTTTCATGAATATAATCTATTGTGAGTACTTAAATTTAGACAGAAGCTGAATACCAGTTCCTAAAAGTTCTGTGCTTAGCAGCTTGTAGAGGATGTTACTAACCCTATACTGTAATACAGCGGGTTGGGGACCACTGGGGAAGTCAGAATGTATTCCAAGACCAGAATAAGTCATTAATCTTATTGCTGAACAGGAATGCAAGTGAAGCCAGCTCTGGAACATGTACCTCAAGCTACTGTGTTATATCTACATTCCTATCTTATGGTATTAATAATTATTTTAAATACTTGCTTGACTGTCAGTCTTGTCTCCTCATTAGATTACCATTTAGGTGCCATAGTTTATTCATCTTTATAATCCCCAACTGTGTGACATTTTCTGAAGCACATACATTTTCTGGGAGGGAGGGTGGGAAGGAGAAAGAGAAATGTGCAATATTTTATATCTAAAAATATAACTTACTATTTTTTAATAGTAATACATATTTGTGGAATATACTTAGTGTGTTATCTCCTTAGGATCGACCAAACATTTAATATTATATTAATTGTTAATGGACTCCATACTTGGATAAAGCTCAGAAAGGACTACATATTTCCATCTTAGCTTGTAAATGTAAAACATTATGCCAATAATTCTCAAAATGTTCTACCCCCAGAAATGCAAACCATTTGTGAAAATGGTTCCAGAAGGGTGGTGGGCTCCCTGTAGCCTATCTCTGGATGCCAAATTTGAAACTCTTGTAGAAAATTGATATATTTAGTTCCCTGTTTGATAATACAGTGCACATGTACTGATTATTTTATATGTATCTAGAACTATTATAAAATATTTGCAAGCAATTAAAAAAGAAAGGAAGATGAGGAAAACCTACTCTTTGTTTAGGTTCTTTTGTTGAAATGTTTAATTTGTTTGTGCTGCTATATTTAGTATATAGGGTATAGTGTAGTAGCATAATCAACAGTCTTTGGGGTTAGATAGATACTCAATTGGAATTTTAGCCCTGCAACTGGCCAAAAGTGTGATCTTAGGTAACTTACTGTTTCACTATATGTCTCAACAAATTTATCCTTAAAATGGAATAATAATAATTACTTACATTCCACAAAGGATTATTGTAAATAGTAAATGATTGTTATATAAATGATAGCTTTTATTTATTATACCATTAGATGTTTATAACCACACCTATTAATATAACATTAGTAAGTTAGTAACATAATATTAGTAAATTAGTAATATAACATTAGTAAATTTCCTAATTTACTATTATTTAGATTCCAAACTTTTCTTCTGATCATCCACAACTTTATTTTACACATCAAAATAGATTTTCTAAGGAATATAAAGCTGTATTATTATGTTTCTTTTTTCTATGTGTCCATTAAATACCATGGTAGTAAGAATGGTTCTCTTCTTGCCTTGAACTGAATCTGCCAGGCTCATCAGTATGAAGAAATGAAGTCAGGCAAATAATAATTCAGTATTGGGGTCACTTTGGGGGCACATATGTTTGGAAGCAGAAGATAAAGCTCTGATGAAGTATAGACATGACTTTTTTTCCTAAGAATAAGCATACTACTCTTCAATATTTTTGATATTATAAAACCACCATCCATCTAGACTTTGTATTTATTTTCATAAAAAGTCTCTTATTAGGGACTTGTTTACTTATATATACAATTATTTAAGAAACAATAAATGCAGTAGAATTTACTCATAAATTACTACAGGTATTCTATATACAAAATAAATCAAGCTCTAAGAAATTATTATACTTCTGGAAACAATTTTGCGATGATTCATTAGTAAAACTTGTAGAAATCTATGAATCATGTCTTCCATTAATTATATTAGCAATGAAACCTTTTCAATTATGATCTGTTGAAATATTCTATCCAAGATTCTATTTATATACCTTTGGTTCTGAATAGATAATATTTTCAATGGGGGTGGTTAGTAGAAGGATGGAAGAAAGGAGGGAAAGAAAAGAAATTTAGACAAGATTTATGGAAATAGCTCTCTTACATTAATTTCCCTGTTCAACATATAAACAACCCAAAGCAATGTCTGTCAAAATAATCATTCATGGAGAAATTCAAAAGTTATTAAATTCTTATGAGGAGATAGTGATACATTTTGAAAGAAAAGTTTCCCTGGTTCTCTCCCAGCTCCAGGTAAGGTGGAATGTAGTTTTGCCCCTAAACGTTTTTGTAGTACTAAGTTCATGGGAGCCTCATGTCCATTCAGAGCCAATCAAAGAGTCTTAGGCTATGGATTTCTAAACTTGAAATGTAGTTATCTCAACTACATCATATTGTACTTGCAGTCTCTAGACTGGGCAAGTACAGGTCTGAGCCTAAACAGAGCAGACTTAATAGGTGTCTCGAGTTTTTTCCCCTCAGCAAACTCAAGAGTTTAGTGGTAAACTGGTATTGGTAGTAAGTACTAATTAGTCCTGGAGATATTTCTTTCCTTGCAAAGGAAGAAAGGATTCTATTGGTGAATTATGTGTACAGAACTCTTGTGAATTTTTGCCCCCAAATTAGTTAATTTCCTAAATGTTCTGAGTCTTGTGATGTAGGCTGATAAGACATTGATAGCAAGAACTGCTGAAATGGCTTCCTACATTCCACCTTTCATGGTCCTTCCTTTCATGTCATACAAGTGCTTTTTAAAGTATATGTTTTCTTCATATTTTTTATGAATTGAAATCTTCTAATCTTGTAATCTCTTAAATGTTTATTTTTTTAACCCCCCCTTTACTGAACTTTTTAGAGCAAATACAGTCACATAGATGATTAGCCTAATTGTAGGTAGGACTTTGACACCAGTTCAAAAGTGAATACGTTCATCTATTTTTCCTCAATCTCTTATATGCCCTTTTTATTTCCTGTCTACTATTTCTATTCCCACTGTTATTTCTGTTTCTGTTATGTTTCTTTTTAATTTTTTTTATATTACTTGCTTTATTATTTTTTAAAATTTCATTATTCATGAAAGTATAGACTCAATTTAACACACATTTATATACTTATTATTACTATTAAGAAATAAAATATTACAAATGCAGCTGAATACCCCTGCTTACCAATTTAAAATTACCTGACTCTGTTATAACCAGAAGTGACTACTCTCCAAATTTTGGAGAGTATAAATTCCATATTCTGATATTTAATTTATGTATTTAAAACTTTATAAAAATATCATGTGTAATACATCCTTTTGTACCTTGATTTTTTCATTGAATTAATTTTTTAAAATGGATTCATATTATATAATGCTCCATAGTATGAACATACCACGATTGATATGTTCATTCTCCTATTGAGGGATATGGATATTTTTATAATTTTCCTTGTTTCAAACATTACTGGAATCACTTTTTCACATAAATTTTAATAGGTTGTACACCTCAGAATAGAATATGGGAGACTGCTAGGGTTTTTTTAATGAGTACTTTAGAAAACTGAATCTAACTTTATGTTAATGTGACAACATAAACAACTTCATACTTTACAAAGGTATAGGCCTTGATATTTACCTTGAGAAACTTTTAACACCCAATCCTCTTGGTTTTCTGACATCTATTAGTTTTGCATCAGTTTCTATTTTTCACTCTTTTCCCCCTTGATTTCCCTCTTTGTTTTTGCTATTATTTTTTACAAGCTCATTTATGTATTTTAAGAGGTGTTTATTATATTTTATCCAATCTTTATGATTTTACCAAAAATAAAATTTTTCAGCAAATCTAGTTTGCTATATTTCCAAAAATAAAGGCATTATTTCTTAATGTCTTTTCTATTTTATTTTGCAATTTCTTCCCACTTCCTCTCCATTCTATAATTACCTTTTTAATTCTTATTGATACTTTATTGCCCATTTTCTATCTGTGAATCAACTTTTATCTTTTATGTCCATTCCTAGTCTCCATTTGTTACCATAATCAAAAAGTGATAACTATCTGAAAGTCTTTATATAGAATCATAAAAGATTACTTCAAAAATCATCTTTTGAATCACCTGTATTTTTATAGGAGTTAGAAATTTGACCTAGTGTGTCATGAACATTTCTAATTTTACAAGCATTTCAGTAGGTGAAAACCATTTTTAAACACAAACTCATATTGTCATTCAACTAAGAAATCCCAAAACCATTTACCATTGAGTTTTTGTAATGGTTATCAACAAGGATGACATTTTGCCTTATCATGGATGCACTAGGTAAAGTTTCTTTCTCTTCTTTTCTCAAAAAGTTACACTGTACATACATTTATCTAAAATGTGTTCATTTGGCCACTGCTTCTAAAAATTTATCTAAAGACTGAAGAATGACCCAAGCCCAGATCTTCATGTGAAATTAGAACCAGAATTTGAATCCTTTGGGCTATATTTAAACACATAAGCCTGTTATTCTTTCCCTTTATATTTACAGTCAAAGCTTCAAAAGGTATATATGAGATAAAAAGGGGAGAGAAGCTCCTAAAAATATCTGAATAGTCGGTCTTCAGAGATAGAGACAGACTCCGAAATATTGACCTTTACATATATTTCTTCTGCTCTTTTAACTATTCTAAAGCTCATTCACATTTCTACAAATATCTATGGGAAAAAAGGTATGGGAATTATCAGTGAAATAGTAGCACTTAGTATTTCACATTTAGTATTCTAAAACTTGTTTAATGGGTCCTTTCTTCATTTCAAAGGGGGGTTTATAGAAGACCACTAATGGGGTGAGCATTGAATTCCACTTGCTGAAACTCGTATTTTAATTTTTTATTGATACATAATAATTGTACATATTTGTGGGATACATGTAATATTTTGTTATACGTGTACAACATTAGGGTATTTAGGATATTCATCACCTTGAACATTTATCATTTTTCTGTGTTGGAAACATTATAAATCATTTCTCCTAGCTATTTTGAAATATACAATGTATTGTTAACTATAGTCACCCTTATGCTATCAAACAGTATAACTTATTCCTTCTGTTTGACTGATAAAAAAAACAACCTCTCTTTATCCTGGTCTCTCACCCTTCCCAACCTCTAGTAATTATCAGTCTACTCTCTACCTCCATGAGATCAAATTTTTTAGCTCCCACATATGAGTAAGAAATTCAATATTTTTGTATGTTGATTTTGTATCCTATAACTTTATGGAACTTGTTTATCACTTCTAAGAGTTTATTGATGGAGTCTTTAGGTTTCTCTCTATATAAGATTATGTCATCTGCAAAAAGGGACCATTTAATTTCCTCTTTTCCAATATGAATGCCTTTTATTTCTTTCTCTTTTCAGTGTGATAACTGAGGATTTGTCATATATGCCCTTTATTATGTAATGGTATATTTTTGATGCCTAATTTGTTGAGAATTTTTATCATGAAGGAATGTTGAATTTTATCAAATACTTTTTCAGCATCTACTGAAATGATCATAGGGTTTTTGTTCTTGGTTCTGCTAATGTGATATATTACATTTATTTATTTGCATTTGTTGACCCATCCTTGCAACTCTGTGATAAATCTAATTTGATCTTGATGTAGTATTTTTTGATAGATTGTTGAATTCAGTTTGCTAGTATTTTTTGAAGATTTTTACATCTGTATTTATCAGGGATATTGGCATGTAGTTTTCTTTTCTTGTTGTGTCCTTGTCTGATTTTGGCATCAATAAAATGTTGACCTTGAAGAAACATCTCCTCTTCTTTAATTTTTTGGAATAGCTTGAGAAAATTTGGTATTAGTTCTTCTTTATAAGTTTGGTAGAATTCAGCAGTGAACTCATCCAGTCCTGGGCTGTTTTGTGTGGGACACTTTTTATTACTGACTCAATTCCATTATTCATTATTGGTCTGTTCAGGGTTTCTATTTCTTCCTGGTTCAATCTTGGTAGGTTGTATGTATTCAGGAATTTATTTATTTCCTCTCAATTTTCCAATTTGTCAGTGCATAGTTGCTCATAATGGTCTCAGATCTTTTGTATTTCTGTGATATCAGTTGTAATGTCTCCTTTTTCATTTATGATTTTGTTTATTTAGGTCTTCTCTAATTATTAATTGGATAGTCTAGCTAGCAGTTTGTCAATTTTATTTATCTTTTCAAAAAACCAACTGTTTCATTAATTCTTTGTATTGTTTTGATCTCTGTTTTGTTTAGTTCTACTTTGCTATTTCTTTCCTTCTACTAATTTTTGGCATTTGGTTTGTTTTGCTTTTCTAATTCCTTGAGGTGCATTACAAAATTGTTTATTTAGAAATCTTTCTACTTTTTGATGTAGGCGTTTATTGCTATAAACTTTCCTTTTAGCACTGCTTTGCTGTATCCCATAGGTTTTGTTATTGTTGTGTTTCCATTTTCAGTTATTTCAAGAGAGTTTTTATTTCCTTTTAAATTTCTTCATTGATTCAATGATCTTCAGGAACTTGTTTAATTTTAACCTATTTGCACAATTTCAAAAGTTTCTTTGTTATTCATTTCTAGTTTTATTCTATTGTGGTTTGAGAAGATACTGGACATGATTTTGATTTTTAAAAATTTGTTGAGACTTGTTTTGTGGCCTAACATATTGCTTATCCTGGAGAATATTCCATGCAGAATATTCCTGCAGAATATTCCTGCAGAATATTCTTCTGCTAATAAGAAGAATGTGTATTTTGCAACTGTCAGATGAAATATTCAGTAAATTTTTGTTAGATCCATTTTCTCTAATGTGCAGTTTAAATCCAATGTTTCCTTGTTAATTTTCTGTCTAGGTAATGTCTAAGGCTGAAAGTGGAGAGTTCAAGTCTCCAACTATTATTGTATTGAAGTCTATTTCTCTTGTTAGATCCAGTAATATTTGCTTTATAAATCTGGGTTCTCCAGAATTGTTATATCTGCTTGCTGAATTGATCCTTTATCATTATATAATGACCTTCTTTGTCTCTTTTTTACTGATTGTGTCTTAAATTCTCTTTTATCTGTTAGAAGTATGGCTAATCCTGCTCACTTTTGTTTTATGTTTACGTGGAATGTCTTTTTGTACCCCTTCTCTTTCAGTGTATATGTATCTTTATGGGTGATGTGAGCTTTTTGTCAGAAGCAAAAAGTGGGGTCATTTTGTTTTATTCGTTCAGCTAGTCTATATCTTTTAAACACATGGGAGCTGACAGGCTTTCCCATGGCTAGGACTGCAGGAGTCTGCTGTGGGAATGTGAACTGCTAGGGATCTCTTGCTTAACTTTTTCCTGCAATGAGGAGTTTCTCTTGACTTCACACTGATCTCAAATGGTCTGGCTTCTTCACCACTTCCGTCTTCTTCTTTGCTTCAGAGGTTCTCTGCCATTTCCCTGCTGAATTCCAGTGTTTTCTCTTAGACACTCCATTGAAATTGTGATTAACTACTCTCTGTTTTGGTCCTTCTCTGTAGAGGAGGTGAGCGTTAGATGCCTCTAGTCAGCCCTCTCAAAGCTCTTTTCTGAAACTCATATTTCAGTAGAATAATAATCTGTCCATTTTAAAGACTAAGCAATTAGTTTAATGAGTGGGCACTCAGTGTCACACATTGATTTCCCACAGATGTTTTAGTTCTTAGGAGTATAGTCCTATTTGTTCAAAATTCATCTTACATAACATTTTTAAAAATCACTTCTCATTCAAAATAATTTATCATAGAAGGTATAATTTTCTTTTCTAAGGATAACAAACTCTCTAAAATTTTTAAATGTCATCTTAATCTTAGTTATAAATGTATTTATTTTATTTAAGAGTAAGGAGGATTGGCAGATCTGTGCATTTTTATGTTAGGGAAAAAAGTGATGGATTTATTTCTTCTCTGTCTAAATAATTAACCAACACCTATTCTGTTATTATTGTCCATTAATGGCAATAGGGTTTGTTTGGAAACCACAAATCTAATTTTTGGTGTCTTGGAAAATTAAACTGTTATTTAAAACTCATGCTTTATTTAATAAGACCATCAAAGGAATAGCATTTAAAAGAAATCTGTGACTTTGTTAATCTAAAAATTTTCTTAAAATGTAATTATCTCTATAGAAGAAACAGTAATATAAGGAGTGGAGGTAAGGAGGAAGGGATGGGGAGAAAGAGAAAAATGCAACTCTTGCTGGTGAAAGGAAAATAAAACAAAATAATATGATGTTCTTAGCAACATTTTATAAAATTTTAATCTTAACAAAAAGTAATATGAGCTTCTTTGGACTTAAACTAGACCATGAAAAATGACTTGTCAACTACATAATTTAATTATTTCATTTCCAAATGTGATTAAATTAGTTTCCATATGTAGAAGTGTTCTTTGTGTTTCCATATCATATTAATTTCTCTCTCACCTTTTCTCTCTTTTAAGTGTTAAGGTTTTGTTTACTTGAAATTACAGCAAGACCATTTAACTTACTTTACTTTTTCAAGTAAATGGCAAATAATATTATAAAGTGGAAACATGTTGATACAGGAATTCTTAACTTGGGGCCTGTGAATAGAATTCAGTGATTTTTTTTTTTTATTGATGTTGCTATCTGGGGCATGTGTGAGAAAATAGATGGAGGAAAAAATCATATCTTTATGTTTAGCACTTCTAGGAGAAATTTAGCATTTCTCTCAAATATGAACTTAGACAGCAGGCATAGTACTACTAGCAATTCCTGTGACTTTCTCACCACTAAATATCATAGAAATCTCTTCTTGTTACAGATATCTTTATTATTTATACTTATCACTATCTTGAAATAGCAGTTGTTATTAGACCTGCCAAGAAATTTATTATATGTGTTAATACATAAGAACGAATATTGCCATATCACATTTGAAAATATTTTGAGAATATAATTTTAATGTAATTGGTTTATCTTATAATTATTTGTATTTTTATATTTCATTTTGATATTTAAAACCATTATTCTTAGAAGTGCAAGGATTAAATTGACAAAGGAATTCATTGTATGCTCGCTCACTCACTCGCTCTCTCTCTCACACACACAGACATGCATACTGAAGAGTTCTTGTATTAATTTATAATATTATATTAAAGCAAAAATTTTCTTTGGCAACACATGCCCCTTGAAAAAGAATGGTAGAGAATTCGGATACCAGATTATTGGTATCCAATTTAGATGGCTTATTTAGTTCTATGGGTTTATCATTTTTCTTTGTTGTACCTCCTAAGTCCTGTCTGCTGTTACCAAACATACTCATTTCAAATTTTATTTTAGCAATGTAGATGTCCAGCTATGCACATCAGTCAGGCTCACTGAGCTGTAGCATTTCCCTTTAGGTTCTATTGTTTTTATCAATAAAAACTGAAGGACAATAGACTGCATTAAAATGTCACATAGCAAAGATATTTTCTAAGGTTTTTACTGACAAAAATTTTCTATAAGGTTAGTTTGACATCTTAACTATTTTTGCTTCTATCTGAAAGGGTATCTAAGATAAAACAAATTGGTTTGTATTCTTCCTGCCATATCTACAGGTATGGAGAGAGAATAATGAGTATAATTCTTCAAAATTAAGAGAAATCAGCTATCATCTCTGGACTTCCTATTTTCTATCAATATTCTCACTAAATTCTCTAACTTCACTGTATTACTGGAAGGCAGAGCAGAATCTATGGAGTCAGCCTGGCAAGTTTTCAAATATAGTTCTGTTCATTTTTTAACTTGAGCCTGTTAACTAGTATCTCTGACACTCAGTGTTCTTATTTATTAAATAAAAATTACAGTAATTAAATCACATGGCTGTTTTTTAAGTGCTAAATGGAATTATATATATATATATATATATATATATATATATATATATATATATATATATATATATATATCATGTCTTTTAAAGAGCCTGGCACATAGTAATGGTACATAGTAAATACAAGATAATGAGCAGATATTACTACAATAAAATGATTTTAGATCCTTGGCTACCACCTGGTTTTCCTTGAGAACTGGAGCTCTTCATTTCCAACCACCCACTGAACAGGAGAATGATAAATGATGGTGGCATTCAAACAAAATAAGTCTAACACTGAACTTTATTTTCCTCAACAGCAGCTTACCTGCTTCCCTATTTCTAATAAACACATGAGAATTTTGACAAAGTTTCAAAGTTAACATTTTAAAATAATCTCAATTTATCAATTTCCCTTTATTATATATTCAATAAGTTGGTAAATGCTGTTGAAGTAAAAAAAAAATATGTAGGTCTATATGTATTTAATATTACAACCAATTCCAAAATCCACCGTATGACCAGGAACAAACCTGGAGTCAAAGTTGGGTTTATTTAGCTCATGATGCAGCAAGGAAAACCATGTACCTGTAATAGAACTTAGAAGGGTATCAATAAGTGAGCATGTGAAGGGACTTTGTATAGGTTTGAGCTTATGCTGAATTATTCTTAGCAGGGTCTTAGAAGGGAGCAACCAACTCCACATTGGGCACTGGTAAGCCATGGGGCAGATCAACAGTTGGGCATCTCAGTAGTGTGTACCTTCATTGAGGAGACAAGATGAATGCTTTGTTTGGCATTAGTGAAAAGCAGAAATTACACCAAAAGGAGATGTTGTTCCTCATTTTCAGCTGTGGTATGGCCTTGGGAGAAATATTGAACCATTATGTGTGTGGTCTTGTTAGTGTCCCATTGGAAACTTTGTTTTAGTTTTCATAGGAATATCACATTGTGAAACCAAAGTTTAAAATTTCATATTTTTATGGTACAGTTCTTCTACAGCAAGGCAATTCTACTACATGTTTTTATTCATTTTTAAAGTGCTCCATAGCAGCCAACCAGGTAGAATTATTGATTAATGATGAATTAATACATTGTTTACTAAAACAATGAAAAATTAAAATCCAGAGTCAATGTTTTTGTGGGAAATGATAATAAAATGTGTTTATGAGACTTTTCACGAGCTGTTGGGTCCTGCAGATCCAACAAATCATAAGACTATTTGTTTTCCAGTAGCTCATAATCTAGAAGATACCAGAGAGAGGTAACCAACTATCTCAGCACAATGGAGTAAATTATAACACAATGACATGTGCACAGATTATAGAAGGCAACAAAGTTTGTCTAGATAAGTTGGAAAAACTTCCCAAATATTTTGACAATTAAATTTGAGCTCAGAGGTTTATGATATTCTGTTAAAAGAAAAGCAAAGATTGCATGCAAGGAGAAGGCTGAGGGATGGGCACAGATATGAATGTTAAGTATTATCTACATGTTTTGTTTTCAGTAAGTGATACATATTTCCCTAAGCACCTTAGTGGAAATAAATATACAAATTAAATCAGTAGGAGACTTTTTAATCTGTCACATTGATAAGAAACTTTTAAAAAAGGGATATTGGTAATATTTAGGATTGGCAAGTATCCAGTGAAATGAGCAAGCTCAAAAATTGCTGAAAAGAGAGTAAATTGCTGTAACATTCCTGGTGGATGATTTAGTAATTTGCATTAAGGGTCTTAGAAATATTCAAATCCTTTGGCCTGGTGACTCCACTTCTTGGAATTTATACTAAGGAGCTAATCAGCTATGCATACTAAGATTTATATTAATATGTGAAGATTTTTATTGCAAATAATTTACAATATCTAAGCGACTAGAAACAACATAAATATTCAACAAAGGCAGAGAGAAGTAAATCAATTATGGTACAGCCATAGACTAGAACACTTTGCATTCATTAGAAAATATGTTTGTTAAGAACATTTAATGACTTGGGAACATGCTCATAATATTACATGGATAGCAGTAAGGTATAATAACATGAACTTTAACTTCAGAGAGACCTGAGTTCTTGTCTCATCTTCATCACTATTCATACAACCTGGGAAAAGTTATTTAAGTTATTCAGCCTCTTCATCTGTAAAATAGATTGATTGGAATGGCATTTAAAGAGTTTAGTGATGTGCACCATAGTAAGAGTGAATAAATGATGGTTGTGATAGGTTATGATATAATTTCAAACTGCTATTTTTGTTCTAACTCATAGAAAAGATTTTTCTATTTCTCCTGGCTGCTGTTTGTACATCTTCTATCTTGCTTAACATGGATAATGCCAGATTGTATTATTATTCTTTGCCTGCAGAACAAATAGTAAAGTCTTTCAGATACCCACAACTATTAGATACCTTCTAAGAGCTTTTGTGATCTTTGACTTTTACTGAATCTCTACCTTCTGTAAACTTTGATATGTTTTCAATTAGGCAATATGTATAGCAGTGCTGGGTTAGAGTACAGGTAAAACATAATAGCAGATAACTATATAATATACTGAGTTCCAGGCATTATACATTTATACACACATTTAATTCTGAGTGCCAGGTATTATACATTTATACTCGTTTAATTCTCACAGCAACAATATGAGACAGGACAGCTATTCTCATTCCACAGATAGGCATGCTAGAGAGAATAGTTAACTAGCCCAAGGTCACACAGACAGTTAGTAGATAAGCCAAGATTTAAGCCCGGGTGAGCTAGCCCTGGAGTCCATAATTCACAAACACACTGCCTTTTATAAAGACTGGACTGTAAAATCCATGCAGGCAAACACTATAACTGACTCATATACCACCAAAACTCTACTTCCTACCACTGTGGTTAGTGAAAGTGACAACCTCAATATATCTTGCTCAAAGCATGACTGACTGACCAAACAGTGAAGAAGATGGACATTTCATGTTCTAAGTCCAATCTGTTCCACAAAACATTCCTGATCATCATTCTGCAGCTGCCCTTCATTCTCAAGACAAGGACCTACTATTAAGATGGTATCATAATATAGTTCTTTATCTCACTAGCTGTCATGCTAGAGCATTTTTGTTTGTGGTGGAAACATTATTTTGCCAGCATTGGACCAATCATTTCCAAATCATGGAAACAATCAACAAAAAATAATAAGATGACTTCCAAATTATTTTTCTTATTTTAGCTGCTTAATTACTGCAGTTATAGCTCTCTCATTCTTTCTCTCTCTCACACACACATGCACACACCCCAGAAATGTTTGCTAACAAAACAAATATGTTTTTTGTCCCACTTTATACTAAGAAAATTCACAACTTTTTGGTGGCATGTGACTACAGATCTCGAAGCTGAGAGCATGATTTTGGCTCTTGTTTTCGATTTGCTTGACTGAATAGTTTATTATAACTACAATTTTAAAATTCCTTAGAAACACGAAACAGTCTTTGCCAGGAGTACAACTGCTTTCCATCTAAAATGCCAGCATTTCAGTGTGTCTTGCAACATTTTAATTAGTTTGCTTATGGAACCAAACACATGCATAAAGCACTGCCAGCAAAGGAAAGTCTCCCTCACCATAATTACTTTTTGCAAAGAATTACTTACATTTTCATAATTATTCAAATGTTTTTATACAGGGAATTTTACATTTTAAATGGAAAATTATACCTCCATAAAAGCCAGAGCAAATTAGCAGCTTTAATATAGCATTCTAATTCTCAGTAAAGTGCACTGTTGATACTGCTGTCAGATCACACGTTGGTTGTTTAGAAAGATAGATTTGCTGCAAACTTGTTAAATCCAGAAGACTTGTTGTCCTCTAATGTAACATTCTATTTTCAAAGGAAGTCCAAGCTATACAGTTTCCAATAGTTAAGGAAGCTCAGAATTTTCTGATGTAGTTTGCAATAGGTGTTTCATACCATATTTCTCTGTGGAGGTTGTAGAGATAAGCTGAACTTTCTATAAAGCAAAAGAGGAGGAAGCCTCAAGATTTCTGTAAGATCTGAACCAATTGATAACTTTACATATTGCTTCTAATATCAATATTCCAGATTTATTGGTTACATATTAACTCAAAATTAATTTTAAGGAATAGGAATGAGCAGAGATGAAAATAAAGATCAGCTTTAATCTCATCACCCTGAGAAAGGCACAGGTAACATTATGAGCTCTCGATAGGAAGTTCTCTCGATAGGTAATTTCACGCCCTGGTAATATAGAAAATGGAACATGATTTCTAACTTTGAATTTGTGAAGAGTTCCTTGTTGCTTTTAAATAATTATTGGTGTTGACCAAGCCTCTGCTAGATGTAATCGTGAGAAGAAGAAAGTATCATAGTTGCGCCACTATCAATAGACTCATAAGGTGACAGAGTAATTTTGTTAGCAAATCAGGAATTTTAGTTTAGAGATCCTTTTTTCAAAGAAAATAAGCATCTCATAACAGTTACTGAGATGTACTATGCCCCCACAAATTCTTTAAAAAAGTAATTTGGGAACAGCCCTGTGAAATAATAGCATAATCTTGCATTTGGGGTCAGGATAAAAATGTATGAAATTTTTATAATTTCTCATTTAAGATTTTTCTTCAATTAAAGCTAAAATGAAAAAGATGAGTGAGACATTGTTGTGATTGGGTGCTGGAAAGGTTAAAGCTTTGCATTAAATCAAGCACACATGTGAAAGCTCCAGGGAGACTAGAAACAGAAATAAATTCTCACTCAACAGCTTGACTATACCACCAACAGGAATGTGGAAATGGCAAAGGTTGTGTCACAAAAGATAGTAAGTTATCAAGAAGCTAATTTTGTGTCAGCTGGGCCAGTTGAAGCATTTTAATGGGAATAAATGAAGGGAACACTCAAAGGTAATTACATACTTAGAGACTGGATAGTGTTTCTTATTTTTTTTTTTTAATACAAAGAAAACATGATGCCCTAAGAACAGTTATCCAGTGTTTCTAAGGATCAGAGGAAAATAGCTTTTTGTACTCAGCATTGTATAAGACATTTAAAGCGTGTTTTGTCATGCATTTAAAAATTTATTCTAAGTCCAAAATAGAAATACCTTTTGAAAGAGAGAGTAGTAATTGTTTCCTAATAATTGTCTTTTACATGCCTAAACCAAGCAATAATCCACAAATAATTTGTTTCCAACTGTTTCATCAGAGTATTGTGTCAATATCATGACTACATTGCTATGTGATTTGGAAAAGAGCAAATTTGGAAAATAGCAAACATATTCGACAAATGCATCCTAGTCCAGTCCAAATTAGGAATGAAGCAAATTGGCTGAGCTCCGATACATCGCTAATATGTGATCTATAAAAACAGCAATTTCATGTGCTTCACTCCAATAGTAGTTGTATTTTATAAGTGCTATGACATTGCTTTTCACTTCAACATGAAAACATTGTTACCTATTATTATCTACATTATTACATTATTTCTACCACTGTGTAATAAATTTCTCCAAACTTTAGTGGCTTGAAACAACAAAAATTTATGTTACAGTTTCTATGGGTCAGGAATTCAAAAGTGACTTAGCTGGGTGGTGCTAGTTCAAGGTTTTTCATAAGGTTGCAGTAAATTATTGGCCCAGACAGAAGCTATCTGAAGGCTTAACTGGGGCTAGAGGATCCACTTCCAAGATGGCTCACTCACATACCTGGCAAGTTAGTGTTGTTGGTTCTTTGCAAGAGGCCTTAGTTCTTTGCCATAAGGTCCCCTCTAGGAGGCTACCTTAGTGACTCCGCAATATGGCAGCTAACTTAACCTGTAGCAAATGATCCAAGAGGCAGAAAGGAAGTCTGCCATCTTGCTCAGAAGTCACATGCCTTTTAGAACCTAGACTTGGAAGTCAGGTACCATCGGTTCTACCAAATTTTGTATAGTAGGGATGAGTCATTGAGTTCAGCCCACAATCATGAAGAGAGGAATTAGGTTCCACCTTTTGGAGAGAAGAATATAAATGAATTTTAAAACTACCACAACAGCAAGGTCACTCTCCATGTAAGCATATATGATTGATGTTCATATTTAATACAGTGCTTTTAAATACTAGTTCCTTTGGTCTAAGACTTGACACATATTTTGCCACCCTGGTGCTATCTTTTCTCTGCTTAATCTCTTCTTCATCCTTGAATCTTCCTGCAAAGACCTCATTCTTCTCTCTCTCTTTTCTCATCATTTCTTCTGAGATGGAACATCTGAAAAGTAGTAGTCTATTAATTGCAGTTCCAGGCACCTATGAGACAACCATGATTGAATATTCTAGGTTAGAAAGTAAATATTTTACTGGGGTGGGGCAAGAGTTTTATTCCTGCTCTAGTTATATTAAACCTCAAAACCACACATTTTGGAAAGCGTTACCTCAACAATCTTTTAGCGGAAAGCCTCTTTATTGTGGGCCAGAGCAATTGAGTTGTGGTTTCAGCTTAGTTACTAATTAGCTGTCAGATATTGGAAAAAAGCTCAGTCTCACAGCTCAGTTGTCCTTATGTCTACCATGGGTTTACCCCTCAGGTTTTATTTAAAAGTAAAAAATAGTACATGAGTAAGATTAGAAGTGATAAATGGAATTAAATGTACATAGTATAAGAGCACAGAATTTTATTTTTTTCTCCTTCTGTTTGTTTAGTTATATAGGACAATGATGAAATACTTTATGTTCTCCTGTGTTCCCTTTTTAAAAATGTTTAAACCAGAATATTATCCAGGTTAATGAATCATCAACTGTGTATCATTTGGTCAGGGTGACCACTGAGAAAGGAAATTGGCATGTACCAGGGACAGGCACAGCTAATTTCTATTGTTCTCCATGTCATCATGTCCAATGGGCAGGCCATTGGAGCTGGGGAACCTGGATTCTTGGAAACTGAATACAGAGCAAATACGTTTTTAAACTTTAAGTTCCAATTTTAGATACCAACATGGTTCAAATATGTTTTGTGTCTTCATAGATTTTACTTTTCTGTTTGTGAATATTTTTATAGAATTGAGGCCACTCCATTTACCTTTACAATAACACTGAACACCTTAAGATAGCTCTCTCACAGCACCAATCCCTGTGACCCAGGAAGACTTTTCAAGGTGTTAATTTGACAATTTGTGATTCTCTTGATTAAATTTACACTGAGCTATCCAGAGGCATAATGGAAATGCCTTGTACTCATAAAAGAGTAATCAGATAAAAAGATATATGGGAATTTTTGCTAATGTCCAGCCTGATCTGGAGACAAAAGGAAAGTCTGATTATAAACATATGTGTCAGATCACAGACACACCTCTAATTTCTGAGAAAGTTTAGCAATAGCTTAAGTCACACAAGGACACACACATCCTAATCTACACCTAATCTATGCCTAATCCAATGATGGCATAGTTCCCAAGTTATATTTATCTCCCTTTTCAGGAAAATTAAAAAGCAAAGGGACATATTACCATATCGAATATGCTATACTATTGGCCCTAACCTAAATCCTGGGTTTAGATCATACCAGTGACAGACAACATTTGTTGAGTACTACTGTTTCACAGGTGCCTGATTAGGGAATCTTGATATGCAACTGAGTAAGAAACAGACAGTGCTCTCAGGAAGCTCAGAGTCTATAATTAAGTGATTCTAATCAACAACAATAAAGCACTGAAATAGGCTCCAAAGACATCTTACCTCTGGAGGTGGTTAAAAAAAAAAAAAAACAGAGGGAGATACAATTGTTTAAGTCTTTCTCTGGAAAAGAAAACTGGACATAGTGTGATTTATTATTTATGAATTATGTAGTAGCACCATTATTAATATCTGGCATAGCTGAGTCTTGCCTTTGGCTGCACCAAGTATTCCCAGATGTGCTGAACAATAAGAGGAGGAGAGAATCAGTAGGACAGTTTGCTTGTCCTTAAGCAGCCTCCATTCTGCTCATTTCTTCACTGATGTACAGAGCTACTAAGTAGTCTTTTAGGTAGAACTACAGACACACAGCCTCTGTCCAAACTCCTATTACTTTAATTAATTTGTGATCTTTTCTTTCCTGATTAATTATTGACATTCCTTGAAAGCCAAATGCAACCAATGTCCAAAGGGACTTTATTAGCTGGGGGAGAATGAATGTGACTGCCATTACCCTCACCAAAACTACCACCATTTGTTATTAATTGAACTATAGCCTACATACAGAAAACCACACAAATCATAAAGTATACAGTTCAAAGGATTTTCACAAGGCACACATACTTGTGTGACCACCATTGAGTCAAATAATAGAATATTAACAGCATCCCAGCAGCCCCCACGATGCTGTTCCTTAGCAATTAATTCCCCTTAAATAATAATCATAGATTGATTCCATTAATACCTAGCTTTAACTTTTATATAAATGGTATCATGCAGCATGTACTCTTTTATATAAGGCTTGTTCTGTACAATATTATGTTTGAATGATTCATCAATATTATGTGTAGTGTTGTTTATTATTTCTCAGTGCTAAATAGTTTGCCATTATTGGGTTATGGAAAGTTGGGGGTTATTATAAATAATACATCCATGGGCAATGTAGTACAATGTTTTTGGTGCTCATCTGTTATATATGTCTCCTGTGCTCATCTCTGTACTTACCATCTGTTTTTACCTCTGTGTTATAGTCTAGATATTTTCTTTGGATCTATCTTCCAGCTCATTTATCCTCTCTTCAGTTGTATTCCATCTATCATGCTATGAATTTTAATTATTATATTTTTCAAAAGAAAATTTTCTATGTGATCCTTTTCTTATTTTCTGTTAAAATTCTCTACCTGGTCATCTGCTTGCTTAAACATATTAATTATACTTATTTTAAATTTTCATCTTACTACTCTAGTATTATATCATCTGTAGATATATTTGTATTATCTGTTTTTTTCTTTTGGTCCCATTTCTTAATATCCCCCCCAAATTTTGGTTTCACTGCCAATCTTGTGAATGATAAATTCTAGTGATCGTTAAACTATTCTCTGGCAGGCTAAAAATGGTGAATCGCCCAAATCTTATCAGATCATGAAACAACTTAGGCTACTTTGCATTCTTAGCAAGGTTCCAGCTACTTCTGGTTTATTCTCACACCCATGACACATCTCTCCAAATGTCCCAATTAGAGCCTAGAGTGTTTGCGATGACCACTCTTCCTTGGATTTTCTGAAGTGCAATTTTGGTCTCCCTAGCACTGTCTGAATGCTGAAAATTCCACATTACTCTTTAGCTATGTTTGGCTCTTTTTATGCACTTTCTGCTTGGCTCCTTTGCACCTTGTCCCATGTAGCTTTATTAAATAATGGCTCAATTGCACAATAGGTCTTGAGTGTCAATCTCACTTTTTTGAAATTCGCTTACCATTGGAGTAATTATTCATCAATTAAGTCCTAGATACCTTGGTAGATCAGAACTCTAATTTTTGTTTCCCAACCCCTATAAAATCACTGAAAGCTCTTCTATGTGATAGAACTCTTACTAGTTTCTCTACCTAGCATGGTTACATCTTGACCTATATCAAGAATTAGTAAATGCCCTGAGAAGGAGGCCAATGCACACAAAATTTAGCCCACCTCTATAAGCTCTCCTTCCTCCAGGATCTGGCCTGTCAATATCAGCTGCTTCAGTAGCTCTCTCGTGCTTTCAAATCCATTATTTAAAATTTCAGCAAGTTTTTTTTTATTCTTAACAGGATTATTGGTCTGCTTTAAAATGTTCCAGTGTAGCTGGAAGTGGAAGTTCCAGGCTTGAATTTTTATTTATCTTATTTTTTTTTAAATAGATACTCAAAATAAATACCCAAACCTTACAAGATAAAGCTTGCCAACATATAAAATAGTGAATTAGGGGGCAAACAAATTGTCTTGATTATGGAGTTTTAAGGAATTTGAGTAGAATAGACCATATGTTATTTCCTCTCTCAGTACTAAAATAGATCAAAGAAGCCAATGATGCTGAAGCTAAACAAACACTTGAAATAATGACCATTATGGCACACTTAGATTTTATATTTTCAAGTACTTACTTTTCACAGGTTAAAGGCAGATAGCTCTTTGTAGATCATGTGATGTGTAGCACTTTTCACCATTATTTGAAATAATAATTTTTACCATACTATGGAAAATGTTATCTGTTTATGTGCATTCTTTTAAGTTTGTATTCATGGTTGTCTACTCTAAAACACACAAAAACTCATATATACATACACATATGCATGCATACTTATTCTAAAAAATTAGAAGTAAATATGCCAGTTGACATCAATCACCAATGGGTTTATGCGTGACGCTATTAATTAGAGTAATCAGGAAATGAATACAATGAGCAGATCTGATTATGAAGCCTCTGATGAATGTAATAGGTCTGACCTAGTACAAGAAATGCTATGGTAATTAAACTGAAAGCCACAGATGCATCTTTACTAATCTAAAGCTCCTGTTTCTCTCAAGGTATGATAGAAAATACAGGTGACGTCAGTTCCTTAGCTTTGAAATGTCAACATGCTTTTTTTATTTGCTAGAAGTTGAGTTTGTTTTCCAAACAAAGCAGCTTTAGGAGCAGTGCTAGGAGCTTAGGGATGTTTTTCAGTTCGTTCAAGCCAGTAACATAATTCTACCTAAAGTCCTTTACTATAAATTATTGATTTCATCAAATCCATTGAGGTAGACCTGCACTACTCAATATGAAACACCTACAAAAGTGTTTCTGTTTCTACTGCTGAAATTCCAAATAAGGTTCACAAAATTTACTCTAGAGAGGCACAGAGTAAAGAAAGAAAGGGAAAAGAAAATGAATACTTGTTGAAAATGTGTCTACCTACCTTCATAGTACATTTTATTTTTATGTAATTTCAAACTTACTGAAAACTGAAAATATGCACAAATAGTATAAAGAACTCTCGTCTAGATTTTACCCAGATTCACTAATTATTTGCATTTTCTCCATTTGTTTTATTGTTATCCCTTCCCCTTCCATTCCTTCCTATCTTTTTTCTTTCATATTTTTGGGCCATTTGAGGGTTGTTGGAAACATTTTCCCCCTTTATCCCTAAATACTTCAGTGTGTCTTTCCTAAAAACAAGGATATCTTCTTACCACAGAACAGTTATAACAATCAGATCCACAGTGAATATTCAAATTTGTCAATTATTCCAGTAATATCTTTTGAAGTTGTCTCTTCCATGCCCAGGATCCAATCTAGGATCAGGCACTGCACTTAGTTTTCATGTTATTTTAGTCTTTTATTGTGAAACCATTCTTCAGCTTTTCTTCATCTTTCTTGTTTTGACACTTGTGAAGAGTACAAGCCAGTCATTCTGAAGAATGTTCTTTGATTTGTTATTTATGACATTATATTTTTAAAATGTATTTGTTTTCTTGGCTACTCTTTTTATGCTCGTTACTGACGAGCAATTGTCCTCAGCCTTTGTGTTCAGGGACAAAGAATTGAAAGGAAACACCAAAGAAGCAGAGTGAAGTGAAAGAAGTTTATTAAGCAAGTATGCCTCCAGACATGGAGGTGGGGGTCAAGAAAGATTAGCAAGCCATAGTATACTCCAGAAGCTGGGCAGGAGCAAGCATATGATGTCTCAGCACACAGTGGCCCCAGGGGTTTCTTAGGTTCCTCTTTTTCTTTCTTCTGATGTCCTCATTCTCAGGTTGCTGCCCCCTGGCCAATGAGAAGGGAGTTACTTTATTTGTTCAGCCCAAGATGTGTCATGGCTTCCAAAACCCACGAGGTGGAGGAGGGAGGTAGTGGTAGCAAGCTGCAGTGCTAATCTATCTACCTCCAAACATCCTCATCCAGACCACAAGAATCAAAGATGACAGTAGCCTTCTATAGAGGATGAATTTGTCCCAGATAACCATTGCCATGGAGGTATAAGTGACATACCCCAGTTTACTCCAGCTTTAATGTTCAGAAAAGAAAATGAACGTTTTAAATACTAACAGAAAAATCCTATTGAATTCCTTGAGAAAGGGCCATTGTGGTCATTTTGGTTTTTGAACCAAGATGGGACTGTGGAATAAAAGGTACTGCTCAGAACAAGAGACTGATGTTTTAGCAAAAAATTTCCCAAGGATATTTCATAAAACACAGAGATGATCTTGGAAAAGGTGTTCTGCGTTTAAATATTTAGGGAAATGTGTTATTACTGTATCCCTCTCAGACATTAGACTAACAGTGACTCCAAGATGTCTTGCAATATCAAAATAATTTTAACTTTCTTTAATGAAACATTTTCCACATACATATTGATGTTCCCTCATCAGGAAACACAATTTTAAAATCACAGAATCTGTAAGAATATATCCCTTGCCTAGCAAGGCAAAGAAATTGTAGGACAGAAAAAGAAAATAATCACTTAGTACCAAAATTACCTTTCCATAGAGAATTGAACGCCTCACCAGTTAACAACACTGGCCACCAGCCAGCGTGAGTATTGACCACATTTCCCTTCTAGGGGCTGTAATGCTGTATTCCACCTGAAATAAATCAGTACTTCTATTTTACATTCTTAAGAAAGAGGTAAGGAATCTGATTTTCTCTACTAAGCATTTAAAATCCAGATCAAACCTCTCTGTGAACATCATGTGCTATTTCTAAACAACCTGCTTGACACCACTATTATGACACCTTGCAAGCACCTCAAGGTTAACATTTCCAAAATTAGACTCATAAGAACCTTCCTCCATAAATGCCCTCTTAGGGAGTGATCCCACCATCCATCCTGTTGTGTAAGCTGATAACCCAGAATTCATCTTCTGCTCCTCTTTTTCTCCATATACCATTTATTCCCTTTCCTAGTGATCTTACCTCTGGAACCCCTATTTCTCCACTTCTCTTTATATCCACCACCATGATTCTAACCAAGTATATAATCATCTATTCCCAGCAATAGCTTGTTAAACATTTTCTGCCTGTTTTTACATTGCTTCCCTTTTATGGCTCATAATCTGTTCTCCATACTTCAATGAGAAGGTCTTCTGAAAGACACTCATAACCATGTCTTATCCTTGCCTTACATTCTTCACTGTATTCCTATTGCTCCTAGAATTAAGGCTCAATTGCTTAACCTGGCCCACAAGACCCTGTATGATGGCCTCACAACCCAGCTCATCTCTCTTTAGGTTGACTTCTCTCCTTCTTACTCTTTTCCCTTTAGTCACATCAGCCTTCTTTCAGTTTCTCATGGGCTCAATGGTAATTTTCATCTTAGAGTTCTGCAAATGTCCCTTCTTTCAAAATTGCTCCCCTTCCCGTCCCTCACATTATCCCACTAGATAATGCATTTGTATGTATACGTCAATATAAATGTCTCCAAGAAAGCCTTTCCTGAATTCCCAAATGATGTTAGAATCCCCACCTGGCCTCAATCCATTCACTTAAAAAGTACTGGGAAACCAGTTATTCATTAGTCAAAATGTAACAATATAGTGGAATAATGTATGTAGCCCTATTTTAGAAATTTTAAAGTTCTATACAACTGAAAGACATTATAATTAAAATTCAAAATACACTCATTTAATTTATGATTGTAGTTCATTCTAAGGAAATTTTTCCTGCATTTTCATAATTTATTTCATCGTAATTGGAACAACACAGTAGTTACTTAGTATTTCTAATTAGGTTAACTTCTTTTTTAAAAAGACTTTTTGGCAAAATACCTGTTAAAAACAAAAATGAAAAGAAAATCATTAACTAAACTTTTGTGAAGTCCAATGTTCTTTAAATTCTCCATGAAATTGGCCAAATTGATGACAGAAAAAATTTTTTCTCTTAAGTAAGCTCCTATTCATTCATTCATTTATTTAATAACCAGTTGCCAAGAAATTTTTATATGCCAGATAGTTAATTTTTTTAGTTGACACATAATTATTATATACATTCATGGGATGCAAAGTAATATTTCAATATGTGTAGACAATGTGAAATAATTGAATCAGGGTAATTAGCATATCTATCACCTCAAACATTTATCATTTCTTTGTAGAGTGAACATTCAAAATCCACTCATCTAGCTGTTTGAAAGATGTGCAATAAATTACAAGTTAATCATATTCAACTTACAGTGCTAAGAATACCAGAACTCAGTCCTCCTACTAGCTGTAATTTTATATCCATTAACCAAACTCTCCCCATTCTCCCCTCCCAACCTCTAATACCCACAATTCCACTTTCTACTTCCATGAGCTCAAAACTTTTTTAGCTCCCACATATGAGTCAGAACATGCAGTATTTATCTTTCTGTGCTTAGCTTATTTCACTTAACATGATGTCATAAATGATAAGATTTTATTCTTTTTTACAGCAGAATAGTAATCCATTGTGTTTATGTACCACATTTTCTTTATCCATTTGTCTGTTCTTAGACATTTGAATTGACTCCATATCTTAGTTATTGTGAATAGTGCTTTGATAAACATGGAGCTGTGGCATCACTTTGATATACTGATTTTGTGACCTTTGAATAAATACCTGTTAGTGGCATTGCTGGATCATATGGTACTTCAATTTTTAGTTTTTTGAGAAAGTTCCACTCTGTTTACCATAATGATGGTACTAATTTATATTCCCACCAACAGCATATAAATGTTTTCTCCACATCCTCACTGGCGTTTGTAATTTTTTTATCATTTTGATGATAGCCATTCTAATTGGGGTGAGAGTATATTTTATTGTGGTTTGGGTTTACATTTCCCTGATGATTAGTGATGTTGAGCATTTTTTCAAATATTTCTTGGCCATTTCTATGTCTTCTTTTAAGAAATGTTTATTCATATCCTCTTCACACTTTTTAATAACTTTACTTGTTTTTGTTTGTTTGCTGTTTAGTTGTTTGAGTTCCTTATTTTGGATGTTAGTCCCTTGTCAGATGTATAGTTTGTAAATGTTTTCTCCCATTTTATAGGTTGTCTTTTTTTTTTTTATTTTAGCATATTATGGGGGTACAGATTTTAAAGTTTCAATAAATGCCCATTTCCCCCCCTCCCCCCAAAAGTCTGAGTCTCCATCATGACCATCCCTCAGATGGTACACATCTCACTCATTATGTATGTATATACCCGCCCCCCTCCCACCTGCCCAATACCCTATTACTGTAGTACCTATGTGTCCACTTAGGTGCTACTCAGTTAATACCAGTTTGCTGGAGAATATATCTGGTGCTTGTTTTTCCATTCTTGGGATACTTCACTTAGTAGTATGGGTTCCAGCTCTAACCAGGAAAATATAAGATGTGCTATATCACCATTGTTTCTTAGAGCTGAATAGTACTCCATGGTATACATATACCACATTTTATTAATCCATTCTTGGATTGATGGGCACTTGGGCTGTTTCCACAGCCTTGCAATTATGAATTGTGCTGCTATAAACATTCGAGTGCAGGTATCTTTTTTATAGAGTGTCATTGGATCATTTGGGTAGATGCCCAGCAATGGGATTGCTGGATCAAATGGTAGATTCACTTGTATCGCTTTAAGGTATCTCCATATTGCTTTCCACAGAGGTTGAACTAGTTTGCAGTCCCACCAGCAGTGTAGGAGTGTTCCTTTCTCTCTGCAACCACGCCAGCATTTATTGTTTGGAGATTTTTTGATAAAGGCCATTCTCATTGGGGTTAAGTGGTATCTTATTGTGGTTTTGATTTGCATTTCCCTGATGATTAGAGATGTTGAGCATTTTTTCATATGTTTGTTGGCCATTCTTCTGTCTTCTTTAGAAAAGTTTCTGTTCAAGTCCTTTGCCCACTTTTTAATGGGGTTATTTGATTTTTTCTTCCTGATTTTCGTGAGTTCTAAGTATATTCTAGTTATCAGTCCCTTATCGGATGCATAGGATGCAAAAATTTTCTCCCATTCTGTAGGTTGTCTGTTTACTTTCATGACTATTTCTTTGGCTGTGCAGAAGCTTTGTAGTTTGATCATGTCCCATTTATTTATTTTTGTTGCTGCTGTGATTGCCTTTGGGGACTTCTTCATAAACTCTTGGCCCAGGCCGATGTCTAGGAGAGTGTTTCCAACTTTTTCCTCTAGAGTTCTAATAGTTTCATACCTTAGGTTTAAGTCTGTTATCCAGCGTGAGTTGGTTTTTGTGAGAGGTGAAAGGTGTGGGTCCTGTTTTAGCCTTCTACAGGTGGCTATCCAGTTTTCCCAGCACCATTTATTGAAAAGGGATTCTTTTCCCCAGCGTATGTTTTTTTAGGTTGTCTTTTCACTATGTTGATTGCTTTCTTTGCTGTATGGAAGTTTTTTAGTTTCATATAGTAACATTTGTCTATTTTTGTTTTTGCTGCCTGTGCTTTTGAAGGCTTAGCCATAAAATCTTTGCATGGATCAATGTCCTGAAACTTTTTCCCCATGTTTTCTTCTAGTAGTTTTTACAAGTTGGGGTCTTATGTTTAAGTCTTCAATCCACTTTGTATTGATTTTTGTTGCCTGGCAGTCTTCTAGGGACTGGTAATCAGAACTGAGTAAGACAAAGCTTCTGGCCTTTGCAGATCTTATACCCATTCTGTGAAGGTTATTTTCTCTTTCTGGGTCAGATTCTCCATTTTGCCTTGAGGTGAGGGGAGAAGTTAAACAAGCTCCTTTCCAGGATCCTGCCTGTCCCAAGTGACTTAGGCAGCCTCACAGGCCCAAAGTTCCTTTTCCCTGGACTCATCCATGGGCCCTGCCCCATCATCCCTGGAAGGAGGCCAGTGGTCCTGCATCGTGTCTGGAGTGCTTCTGAGCACTTCAACTCCTGTGGCTGAGGTCAGGGCAAGGATCTTGGGTAGTTGTTTCCTGCACTCTGAAAATATCAAATTGAAATGAATGTGTTGATTGCCTGCATTCTCAGCTGGAAGGGAGAGAGATTGGATTTTTGACTCTTTCCTCAGAAACACTGTGATATTTTACAACTATATGAATTATTTTCTCTTATCATTTTGGCCTGACAGATGGGGAAAAAAAAATTATTGAAGGAGCAATTGCATTTCTTAAACTGCATTCAGCATGTTCATTTGTTTTTATTTGGTAATGCATTTTGCTCTGTTATTTGAATTATATTTTTGTTTATCATATGGAAGCACTATACTTCATTCTGAGTTGCTAATTTAAACATATTTCTGAATTTTAAAAAGAAACACAGGAATTTCAAATTGCTATATACTAGATTTCTTAATTGGATATAATCTGTTATTTGTGATACTGCAAGTGCAAATACATTTATATAACTGTACTATTGATTGCAAAATCACTTTAAAAGTAACTTTATAAACTATGTGGAATAAAAACAACAAATTCTAGAAACCTATATTTTATGCTGCAACCCCAATAAGTATTATCTTGTAATGTTACATTATGAAATCTCAGGGCTTTAAAGGAAGAAAATTATGGTATGTATTTTTTTCTCTTTATGGAAAATGTGTTTCATTTACTTTCAATGGTTTATTTTCCTGGGATTATTTGTAATAAAAAACACTTGTACATTGTTCTGCTAAGAGAGAAAAATAATATTGTGAACATACATGGTTTATATTTAGCAAATTCTCTGATTGCTAATCCCAAGCCATCCCTTGCCAGCTTAATATTTATATAAAATTTTATTTAAATTATGAAGCTTTCTTCAATAATTTAGAAAAATAGATTATTCAGTTATTATACAATTTGGCAAGAGAATCTAGTTCCTACCATAGGATTATATTACAGGTAAAAAATGTTCTTCATTGGCTGGTAGCAATTGTTTTATTTTTATAGCTTCTTATCAGTAACAAATAAGAATGATAATATCAACAAAATAAGAGCTACCATTCATTAATCATATAACATGTGCCCAGCAAGGTGGCACTGTGTAAATATCATCTCATTTATTCAACCAGCAATCCTATGAGCAGCATTGTTATTTCCATTTTAAGGATGAAGAACAGATTTTGAGATATGAAACTTATACAAATTCCTGTGTCTAGAAAGCAATAAACTATAAGCTATGGATTTTCTGTCGGCTAAGCCCATGTCCCTGACATCTATTGTCACTTTCCAATGTACCTAACTCCAAAATATAGTTTTTCTTATTGTGATCACCTCACAAAATGATTTTGCTCGTTATTTGTGCAAGCTGATATTCTCAGGTAGAGAAGTTAGAATATGATCTACAAGGTTTAGGTACATTAAATTTAAAAACCAATAAAGAGATAAAGATTTTCAGGGAGGATAGAGATGAGCCTGCATATGTCCATTGCAATGAACTATAACAGTTTTATTAAAAGGGATGTCTGTGTTCATGTGTGGAACAATACTTGGGCACACCAGGGGCAATCTTGAGAAGCAGGGTGTAGATATAAATAGAATTGTTTCATTTAATACTGTCTGCTTCTTGAATCTCCAAATTGGCGGTATATTAATACACTGAATAAAATGAGTGCATCAACTACTGGGATATTTTATTTACCAGAAAGGGATAATGGGAACTGGAGAAAGGACCTATGGACTAGGTAATGCAGACTTGAAGGGGAAAAAGTCAAAGCAAAATGTTGGTAAGCAGACTAAATGCAGGATTAGCTTCTAAGCCTTGAGGGAAAGTCCATGTAGGAAGAAATGGAATGGAAATAAGGGGTTGGGGGCAGATGTTGATGTTCAGAGGCAGAGAGCTAGAGACAAAGCCTGCAGTTGTCCCCCAAGGCAAGCAGCACACCATTTCAGCAATATCTTATATATGTTCTCTGGGGCTTAAGCAGGCTTGTGCCATGTGAGTTTATAGAAGTGGAAAAGAACATAATTTTCTTCTTAAGTCTGCTCAGTAGGATTGCAGCATACATTTGTTTCTTCTAGAAGAATGGTCTGCTCTTGCAGACATGGATGATAGCTGCTGTAACCTCCAAGGATGCTACTGTTTATAAAGTAGGAAGATTCATGAGGCCTAATAGTAAGACCAGATTTGAAGCTTTGGAACCAGGAAGCAAAAAAACTTGTCATGGAGTCATTTCCAAAACAAAGTTCTGAAACAGAGGTGGAATTTTAAGGTGAGACTAAAGTTGTGAACTACAATTGCTGAATTAGGTCACTTGCACAGTAAAGACAACCTTAATATAAAATACAATTAGAACACCAGGCTAGGGATACAGAATATCCAAAGATAATAAACCTTAAACCAAGTTTACATTCGGTAACATGTTGGAAAGAGACTGGATTACAAAATAAAAATAATATCGATTGCTTTTTACTTGAAGCATACTTTCATTGAAGGTTTGCCGTTGGCCTCTGCAGCCATGCATACCTCTTTCTGAAACCAGGTTTGTTATATGGTTATTTTGAGAGACCATGTTTATCAATAATACTTCCTCAAATTACCATAATAATGATCATGCATCAGTTTTTATCATTGCACATGATTCCTGAAAGTAGAATTATTATTAATAATTCCACAATCCTGAACAAGTTTCTCTGACTTATTGATTACTATAAATATGCCACTCTGTTGTCCAGGAACTTGCTCTAAATTATTGAAAAACTAAGTATAATGAAAAGTTTTTTAGTTTTCCTAAGGTCGCTTCTTAGTTATGTTCCCTTTAAATACTTACAATTAGATCAGTTTAGACAGTCAATCCTTTTTTTCCTTTCCCTACCCGAACTTTATCATTTTATACTTACCTCCATTTTCTTGTTATTACTATAATACAATT
This sequence comes from Microcebus murinus, assembly GCF_040939455.1. Taxonomy (NCBI): domain Eukaryota; kingdom Metazoa; phylum Chordata; class Mammalia; order Primates; family Cheirogaleidae; genus Microcebus; species Microcebus murinus. Next base: position 130,837,943 of record NC_134104.1, on the reverse strand, counting down.
AAAAATGAGTAAGAATACTGCATTTGTAAAAGAAGCCCCAAATGATAGGATTGGAAAAAATCAATACCACTTTTTAGGATAAAAGTTGAAATGACTTTATAATAATATAGAAGCAGTTTTTTTCTCCAGTTAATTATTAGAAAATTAAATAAATGAAATCATCTTTTATATTGTATCTGTAGCTATTTAAATTTGCTCTAAAAGCAATGTTCTTATAAGAATCAGTAGTATATTTGACGCTTTTTATGATATTGTTAAGATAATGATATTACATCAAACAAAGTCTCTTTCTAGTTCAAGAAAGAACAATTAGCCTTTAGTAAGTTAGTGACCCACATTTGATCATTACAGCTTTATCTCAATGTTTTAATATGCTTCTTTCAGAAATATTATTCCATCCTGGTTTAGTTCTTAACTCTTGTCATTTAAAGGTTGAAAGAAGTTTGAACAAGATAACGTAAATTGATAAGAGCTAAACTGAGAATATCTGAGTCTACACATATTTTGAAATATTAGAGGATAAATAGAAAAAAATACTCAAAGTACAATATTCTGCTTGAGACCACATGTGACTACATATATGTGGCAATGATTATAAGACCTAAATCAGCTGTGAAGCAATCTGGTCCTGGTGTTTTCTTTGATGAGAGATTTTTATTACAGATTCAATCTCCTTGGTTGTTATTGGTCTGGCCAGATTTTCTGTTTCTTTATAATTCAGTCTTGGTAGGTTGTATGTATCAAGGATTTTATTCACTTCTTCTAGGTTATCCAAGTTGTTGGTGTATAATTATTCACAATGATCTCTTATAATCCATTTCCGTAATATCAGTTGTAATGTCTCCATTTTCATTTCTGATTTGATATATTTGAATCTTCTCTTATTTTTCTCAGTAGGCTAGCTAAACGTCTGTTGATATTATTTATCTTTTAAAAAACAACAAATAAACTAATGTCAATTTTTCTCAAACTATTCCAAAAAAAAAAAAAAAAAGAAACAGAATACTTCCAAATTTATTTTACAAGGCCAGCATTACCCTAGTTCCAAAACCAGATAAGGACACTAAAGAAAAAGAAAAGGAAAGAAAAGAAAAGAAATCTATAAGCCAATATTCCTGTTGAAGATGGATGCACAATCCTCAACAAAATACAAGAAAACTGATTTCAATAGCATATTAAAAAGATCACTCATCATGATCATGTGGGATTCTTCTGAGAGTCAACATATAAAAATCAACAAATGAGACATATAACATTAACAGAATGAAGGACAGAAACCATATGATCATTTCAATAGATGCAGAAAACACATTTGACAAAATTCCATATCCTATTATGATAAAAGCTCTCCAAAATTTGTTCCACAGCTATTATACTCAATGAGGAAAAATTGAAAGCTTTTTATCTAAGATCCAGAATGAGACAATGATGCCCACTGGCTATATTTTGGATTTTTATCCTTTCCAAATCTCATGTTAAAATTTGATTCCCAATTTTAGAGATGGGACCTCATGGGAGGTATTTGCGTCATAGGGGCAAATCACTAATGCCCTCCCTTGTAAGAGCTGATTGTTAAAAAGAGCCTGGCACCTCTCTCTCTCTCTTGCTTTCTCTCTTACCACGTGATCTTTGCACATGCCAGCTACTCTTCATCTTTCACCATGAGTGGAGGCAGCCTGAGGCTCTCACCAGAAGCAGAGCGGATGGCAGTGCCTTGCTCTTGTACAGCCTTCAGAACCATAAGCCAAATAAATCTCTTTCCTTTCTGAATAAGCCAGGTGCAGGTATTCCTTTACAGTAATGCAAAACAGACTAAGGAATCATTTTTGTCACTTCTATTGAACACATTAATGGAAGTTATAACCAAAATAATTAGGCAAAACAAAGATAAAAGACATCCAAATTGGACAAGAAGATTTTAAATTGTCCCTGTCATAGATAAGAAGATCTTACATATAGAAAATCATAAACTATACCTGTTAGAACTACTGAATAAACTGTTAGAACTAGTAAATGAATTGAGTAAAGTTACAGGATACAAAATCAACATACAAATATCAGCAATCTTTCTATACACTAACAGCAAACTACCTGAAAAAGAAAGAAAACAATGTCGTTTCTAATAACTACAAAAAGATAAAATATTTAGGAATAAACTAAACCAAGGAGGTAAAAGATCTCTACAGTGAAAACTATAAAGCATTAATGAAAGAAAACACAAATATATGGAAAGATATGTCCATCTTCATGGATTGTGAGAATTAATATTGTTAAAAATGTCCCTACTACCCAAAGCCATTTACAGATTCAATGTAATCCCTATTGAATGGCATTCTTCACAGTAATAGAAAAAAAAAATCCTACAATTAAAATGGAACCATACAAAAAACCCAAATAGCCAAAGCAATCTTGAGCAAAAATAACAAAGCTAGAGACCTCCCATATTTGACCTCAAAATATACTACAAAGCTTTAGTAATCAAACAATATGGTATTGGCACAACAACTGACACATAGCTGAATGGAACAAATATAGAGCCCATAAATAAATCCACTCATTTAAAGCCAACAGATTTTTGACAGTGGCACCAAGAGCACACCATGTAGAAGAACTGTCTCTTCAATAAATGGTATTGAGGACAGTGGGTATTTATGTACAGAATGAAATCAGACCCTTATCTCACACTCATATACAAAAATAAACTCGAAATGAATTAAAGACTTAGATCTATGACCTGCAACTATGAAAGTCCTGGAAGAAAATGTAGGGAAAAATCCCATGACATTGGTCTGGGCAATAATTTTTTGGATATGACCTGAAAACCACAGACAACAAAAGCAAAAATTGACAAATGGATTATATCAAACAGAAAAGCTTCCACACAGCAGAGGAAAGAGTCAACAAAGTGAAGAGATAATTTACAAATTGGAGAAAATATTTCTAAACTGTACATCTAATAAGGAGTCAATATCAAAATAATTTAAGGAACTCTAACAACTCAATATCAAGAAAACAAATAAACCAATTAAAATTGAGCAAATGTCCTAAGTAAATATTTCTCATAAGAAGACATAGAAATGACCAATAGTCATATTAAAAAATGCTCAATATCACTAATCATCAGGGAATTGTAAATTAAAACCAAATGAGAAATCACTTCACTTCTATTGTTATGGCTATGATCAAAATAACAAAGATAACAAATGTTGGAAAGGATGTGGAGAAAAGGTAGCCCTTGCACACTGTTGGTGGGAATGTAAATTAGTGCAGCCATCATGGAAAACAGAATGAGAGGTCCTCAGTAAATAAAAATAGAGCTATTATATGATTAAGCATTCCCACTATTGGATATACATCCATAAGAAATGAAATCAATATGCGGAAGAGATGTTTGTACTCCCATGTTTATTACAGCAATATTTATAATAGCCAATGTATGGAATCAACCTAAGTGTCCAGAAGCAGACAAATGGATGAAGATATTATTGTATATTATTACAATGGAATAATACTATTCGACCATATGAAAAAAGAAAATCTTGTCACTTGCAAAAACATTGATGAAACTGGAGGATATTATATTAATTGAAATAAGCCAGGGACAGAAAGACAGAAGACATATAATCTCACTCTCATGTGAAAATATTTTTCTCATAGAAGTAGAGAGTAGAATGGTAGTTACCAGAAGCTGGGGTGTTTGGGTGTGGCAGTTGAGGAGATGTTGGTCAAAAGATACAAAATTACAGTTATATATGAAGAATAAGTTCAAGAGATCTATTGCACAGCACAATAGTTAGCACTATAGTTAGCACTATAGTTAGTGACAATATATTATATTTTTGAAAAATGTTGAGAGTGAAAAGTTAAATGTTCTCATCACGAAAAAAAAGTATGTGAATTAATGCACATTTTTTTTTATTTCAGTATATTATGGGGGTACAAATGTTAAGGTTACATATATTGTCCTTCCCTCCACCACTCCCCTCAAGTCAGAGCTTCAAGAGTGACCATCCCCCAGACGGTGCGCATCACACTCATTATGTATGTATATACCCATTCCCTCCCCCACCCCCATCTGCCAGACCCCCAATAAATCTTATTCCTATATGTCCATTTAGGTGTTGATCAGTTAATACCAATTTGCTGGTGAGTAGATATGGTGCTTGTTTTTCCATTCTTGGGATACTTCACTTAGTAGAATGGGTTCCAGCTCTATCCAGGAAAATACAAGAGGTGCTATATCACCATTGTTTATTATAGCTGAATAGTATTCCATGGTATACATATACCACATTGTATTGATCCACTCATGTATTGATGGGCACTTGGGTTGTTTTCACAACTTTGCAATTGTGAATTGTGCTGCTATAAACATTCGAGTGCAGATGTCTTTTTTATAGAGTGTCTTTTGTTCTTTTGGGTAGATGCCCTGTAATGGGATTGTTGGATCAAGTGGTAAATCTACTTGTATCGCTTTAAGGTATCTCCACATTTCTTTCCACAGAAGTTGCAGTAGTTTGCAGTCCCAACAGCATATGAGTGTTCCTATAGCTAGATTTAACCATTCCATAATGTGTATGTACTTCAAAACATCATGTTGCAAATATAAATACATACAATTTTATGTGTCAGTTTAACATAAGTAAATTTGGAAAAGAGAAGACCTACATCTTTTAGATCCTTTGTTCAGAACTGTTATAATTATTTTGAACCCTAGCAATCTGCTATGTAAAGATGGCTATAAACTATTCCCACCATTCACTTTAATTTGTCTATAATAAATAAGCACTAATAATGGGCTATATCACTTGAATGTGTGGGGTACTCCATCATCTCCTTTAAACAGTTTCTACCACCTCTCATATTATCAGTACAGCTGACAAGAAGCAATTAAATGAGTTGAGGCTTATTGCTGTCTTGTTGTCTGCCTACTATCTCGTAGGTTATCAAAGCTCTGATGTCTGTGTTTTGGCTTCTTCTTTGCTTGCCTTTGATTTCAACAGATAGAGAGAAATAAAAATATTAAATTAATTGTCTAATACTTCCTGATACCATCAATACTAATGCTAATAGATTTTTTTTAATGATCTTATTCAAGGAAAAAATTTCAATGATGCAAATTTGACTTTTTGGTTATAATTAGTCAGTGCTGGGCCATAAATTCAAATGTTGGCTGTTTAAAAAATTATAAAGTAATAAATACATAAAGAGGTATTGAAGAATGCTACTTTTCTTGAATTATTATTATTGCTATTATGATTGTTGTTTTAATGAAAACAGCAAAACACCATTAATAAAATTTTTCTGTTTTCAGTTATATTGCTTATTTTTTATGTAATGAAATGTACTTTATTATAAAATTAGCATGTTTTATACATAGGCAGGCAGATAAACTGTATTTATATAACAATAAATGAGGTAGAAATATAAATATATCAGAATATATATTTAAAATAGGTACATATTTCCAGAAAGGTACTTAAGTACAATGCTAGAAGGCTTTACCTAAAGTCAGGAAAGTAAGTTTGCTCACTAGGAGTAATGTCATTTAACATTATTCTGAAAGTTCTATCAATTCAATTAGGAAAGAGAGAAAATAAATGGTATAAATATTAGGAAAAAAGAATGCAAAGTCGACAATAATGTGATAATCAAAGTATTAATAAAGAATATTAAAAATTATTGGTTTTAAAAAATATTGAAAAAACAATTATTTCTTTATGCACATTCCAAACAGATTTATATTTTAGGGTAGTAGGGTACATTTCCTGCTCTTGTTGGAATCTGTCTTTTGGCATGACTAGAAGATTGTACCAGGTTTTCTGAGTTCTCCATGGTCTGGCCGATGAGCAGAGAGTTGAATGCCTCATCTTTGGTCCCATATTGGAGCTGGAAACAAAGATCTGGTTCATGGCTAGGACTCTGGGTGAATAAAGTGAGGTTCCTATCTATTTTTAAGAAACCTCAAAAAGATTACCTTCTTTGAATTATCAAAGAATTAAATATCTGTGTCACTTCTGTAGTACTTGGCATGTGTTATTGCAGATATTTAATAATTGATAAAGTTAACCTATCACCATAACTTGATGAGTAGATCTAAAGTATTTAATCTTGTAAATTGTGGGTTAATTAAATGATCAAGATAACCTATGCAGCTGGCTAACTAAGAATTTGGAAATGGCAAAATTTAGGTAAGTCCAAGTCCTTGCTTGGTTTGGCGCCACCTATTGGTGTTTCCTTGCCAGGCTTTAGTATTACTAGAGATGATTCTGGAGGTCTAATGGCCAGCTAGGACTTCCTGGATAGAATCAGAAGCTTAAGAAATCACCTGTTTATTGGCCAGATTTGGACATATTGGTATGTGAGAATATTGGGGATGAGAAGACCTACCTCATCTGTCCCTCTTTCTTGAGGTGGGATTACCTGCATTTTCCATTCAGCTTTGTTCTCCCTTTCATGCCCTGTCCCCTATAAGAAAATAAGAGCTTTAGTTGCCATCTCCTATATCACCTTGCTTGCCCAGCCATTTTGAGAACGAGGCCAGCAAGAATGGCAGCCAGCCAGTTACCTATAGTGTTGCATCCAAATTTGTGTTATTGTGCTGTGCATTATGGGGAGCAGGAGGACTTTTACCTAGTTGTTTTCCTTTGCTTGAGAAAAGAATTTGTCATGGCTTTTCATAGTGACACTCCACATGTAGTGGGACACAAAAACCTCTGTTGGAAACAGTAAAATACCAGAATTTTTCATGACAAAAGACAATTGTTTAAAGTCACAGTTCCCAAACTGTGTGCAAGGCAATCTAAAGCATTTTTGTAAAGCTTAGTTTTCAGTGGTAGCTGTGATGTGAGGCAAGCACAACATAAAAGTTAGTGGGGAAAGGAAACAGAGTGTGAAAGTGTCCAATCTTATTCCAAAGTTGGAGAAATTGTTTTGGTCCAACAGGTGCATGTATCCCATTAGTAAGTACTTTTGATAATTATTTATTTTTATATGTATATGTATTTTTATATTTTTAGTAGAGACGGGGTCTCACTCTTGCTCAGGCTGGTCTTGAACTCCTGACTTCAAGTGATCCTCCTACCTTGGCCTCCCAGAGTGCTAGGATTACAGACGTGAGCCACCACACCTGGCCATAATTTTGATAATTAAAAATGAAAAAATATGCTATTTTACTTTCAATTTCTATAATTTAATAATGTATCTACTAAGTTGTTAGGATATAAATATTATAAAGTTGTCTGGACCTAACTAATTAATAAGCAGTACTCACAAATGTCTTTTGGCCTAGCACTACTGTTTAAAAAGTACTAAGACACTAAAAGTGATACAAAATAAGAAAGTTTGGAAACCTCTATGTTGGGGAGTTATTCTAACTATTATTAAAGGCTCCTTATGTCATTGTGAGTCTATAAAATATATGAAAAATCCCTTCATGAGAATGCATCAAAAATTGCAATTTTGAGCAAATTGATCCCTATGTGGTTACTAGAAACAAACAAACAAAAAAATCAGATGGATTTCTTAGAGATAAATTCCATCTGCTATGGGTCAAACATCACCCAATAAAAATGAGTTAAAATGGGATATTTAGGCTTTGAAGTTGTCATTGTTATTATAAGACCCTTGTTACAGCAAAGAAACTAAGGCACACTTATTTACACAGACAAGCAATCAGAGGACTATGACTCAACATGGTGCTTTTTGATGACATGTGGTATTCATTTATTATCTTCTAAATGGGAATAGAGGGCAGCTCTTATCCTGTGATTTAATAAACTGAACTCCAGTCTGACTTTTACCCTAAGAAATTCAATTAGGAATAATTTCAGAGTATCCTTCTGTTCTTGTTTCTCTTTTTTGTCCAGTTTATATTTGTGAATGATTTTATCATTGTGATTTAGCAATGCAGTTTGGAAGAGGTTGCATCTTAAAACAATTCTCTGTGAATGTTTTTCTAGACTACGTGTGCCTTCATTGTGTGTGTGTATGTACATGTATACTATTCTAATTAGAAATTTTTCACTCTAATTTCCTTTAATTTTCAAGTACCACAGTGGTAACTCTGTACAAGCCTAAATAAATTGTTCTCACAGGCCTCATATTCATTTTAGATACATGAGCATTAAAAAAATGAATGACTGGATATAATATTTGCTGAAGTTAAATGAAAAGGCAAAAATGCTCTGTATTCCTTGAACGTTTAGAAAATGCAGAGTTTTGGTTCAGCCAAAAATATGAGTTAAAGTCGTTTTCTTGGAAGCTATATTATTTGAAACTATTCTCTAACAATCAAAGCTGTTTTAGCCATTTGATAAAAATTTCTTAAAGTGCTGCTTGGAGGTAAATATTTATTCTTGCCGAAGTTATATTTATTTGAACAGCTTCAAGTATGTCATAATGAATATAGTCATAAAAGATGTATCAAAAGATAATGATGTAATGAAAGATCAGAATGGAACTCAAAGAGACAGTCAAATCCTCTATTTCCCAGATATTTTACTATCATCCAAAACTAAATGGATTGAGCTTGATGTGACTTTTGAGAGGAAAAAAAATGTATATTCTAAGTCTAATTTTGTATGTTCTGCTTGGAATGTGCACTTCCCACATGACTTTTGCAAATGTTTTGTTACATTTCAATAGACAGAGGCAGGAAAGTAAGGAAACATTTGAGGAAAATCCAGACAGCAGAAGAGATAATGCTGTAGAGTACTCAGTTTGATAATTGTAGTAGTTTGTAACTGAATGAAGAACATGAAGTTGGAAAATAAAGAAGCCAGGCACCTGTAATCTTGATTTTGTGCCTGCTAAATGTGTTTTCTGAGGGAAGAAAAAGAGAAAGTGTTTAAGGTATCATGGGAAAGCTCCCTAAAAGTCTTAGAAATGAGCTTGTAGATCATCAAAATTGTTCATGTAAATGGCAATTCTAAAATTTCTTTGAGTTTAGTTTATCTGTGAATATGAAAAGTAATGGATATGTTTCGTTTTAGAATTCCTTTGAAAGCATCATAAAAGGTATTAAGCATCAGGTGTCGTTTTTTATAATATTATATAACAAAATTTTGATATCAGTCCTCAATAATTATTATAATTTATAATTACATACTTTTTTCAAAAATCAAGCCTGTGTCAAAGGGTCAAGATGAGAACGTTTTAAATAAGAAAGGCTGAACAAATCAATTATTTAATGTGTGACTTTAAACAAGTTTTTCATTGTAAAGTGTTGGTAACAATAGAAAATAAGTTAATGTTGATAGGATTAAAATAGGTAGCCTAATTAAAAGGGGTAAGTTCAATGCCTAGAATTAGTAAACAATAAATATTATTTTCTACTATCATTTTAAAGTTAATATTAATGTTATCAATCTAGAAATTATTATATACATATTAATAATAAATTATTGGCCAGTAGCTTAACCATTTCACATAAGGCTAATCTAAAATTTCCCCAGGTCTCTCAAGCTGTCTCTCCATTCCAAGCAGGTTTTCATTCTATAATTATATTACTTAATATTCTTTTAAGTGACTGCCTTGTGCCAACATGTGAGTTAGAAGTTTAATTTGAATTATTTTGTTTAATCATCACCACCATTCTGTGAGTTAGGTTCTAGGATTATATCCGTTTTAAAAGTGAGAAAACTGAAGTCCAGGGAAACTGAAAAATCATCCAACAGTAGGTGAAGAAATCAGGATTTGAATCAAGTCTGTTTGACCTTAGAGCCATAGTCCTTTTTTCTCCACATTTCAATAACTCTGAAACCAGGTTATGGCTTAAAATTAATATAAACAACTTTATATCATGTTTATATTTATTAATGCCTTAGTCCAATACAGCCTTTTATTAAATCCATGGTGTATCTTAAAATCTCATGCTGCCTTAGAAATCAAGGAAATGGTATGTTAGAGAATAAAACAAAATCCATCAAATCTCAGTGGTGGGAATCAAAATAGGGGAGATGGCCAGGTAAAGAAACACAGATGAGTAGAAAAAAAAAAAAAATCAAGATATTTTTCTGAGGGGTTAGGTCAGGGTTTTGAAGCCCTGGAAGGGAGGGCACACAGTCATGGTCCCACTGCCTAAGGACTATTTAATAATAGTGGAATCCTGGATGGGAAGGTTGTAAGACCACTGCTGCATGATTGGTTAAGACAAGTCCCATTGTTCTTTGCTCAAGAAAGTCCTCTCTTCAGTTCAGGGGGTCTTTTAGGTCATGAGGGTCTAACATAAAGCATCGCTCAAAGGTCATGATTCTTTAACAACCTTAACTAGGCAGAGCTGCTTGTAGAGAAACACAGGATTCAGTGTTGATATCTCTTTGGCAAGTGCTGTAGAAATGGAAAGTATTTATTTCTTTTCTTTTTATAGGAACTAAATAAAAGATAATAAACTTGAGAGGGGGAAAAAAACTGTATTTAAGGCAAGAACTTATAAAAGGCATTATATACATATAACAATTAAAAACTTGGAAGATTTATTTAAATATGTATTCAAAATAGGACCTGAGTAAAGACCATGTAGGCGCACCCACAGCTTCACTTTTTAAAGAAGCAAAGTACTATCATGGAAAACAAATAGTGGACATTGTGGAAGACGCTTCATTCAGAAAATAGGGGACTCAGAAGAGAAGGCAGTCATTCAGCTTATGATCCCCTCAAAAATTTGTAATTAATAGCATTCAAATGTAGCTATAGTACATAGAGAGGCCCGAGAGTAAATATGGCCACCCACCTATGGATTGAAAAAGGTACAGCATCAGGATGGAGATGAAACACAGGCTCAGTAGGAAAGCATTTCTAACGTGTGCACACATATACACACAAACGTCTATATGGGCACTACAGAAATCATGATTCCCTAAGATTCTTATACTTCAAATGGAAAATAATTAATTTCCCAACAGACACTTGAGCAAATGACAAAATTATAGAAAGAATTGAAAAATTATAAAAAAACAAATACCCAATAAGTATATTAAATATCACTAGTAACTAAATCTATATAAATTGAAAGAGAAAAAAGGTAATTTTGGGGGGTATTAGAAAAGGACATAAAGTACTAAAACTTCCGGTATTGTGAAGAACGTGGAAAAATAGACCAATCCTAGAGAGTAATTTGTCAATATAATTGGTAGAACTGTGATGGTTGTTAGATTTTAAAATTCATCTTTACTAATTTTTTCCTGAAGTTCCACCACACAGTGTCTAGATCAAAGACAGATGCCTTATTATTTACATGACAGCAAAAAATTAGTTTTCAGTTATAACATTGTAGTTAATTTTACATTTTTTTCTCCTCTACATTTCCTGAGTTTTCCACAGTGAACAATAAAATTAAAGAAAGAATGACAATGAATGAAATAAATATTCAACTCATGAAATAGGAGTTGGAAAGTGTAAAGATTATGCAAGAAGCTAATGAATTAGAAAAATACAACTAATAAATTAATAGAAATATGTATATGTAATTCAATATATAGAAATCTGATATTTTAGGATGAAAATAGAATATATGAACATACAATATTAGAAATGAGAATTAGGATAGTTATGTGAATATATGTCTGATGGCCTCAGAGAAAATTGAATATTTCATTATAAAATGTAAATTTTCTAAGGGCTTTAAAGAATTTAAGGAAAAGCAGAAAATAAATATCTATAGAAAAAAATTAAGAGTTGTCAAAAACAAAAAAAAAGAAAGAAAAGAAAAACCTTCCTTTAAAAGAGTTTCTGGGTTCTGATTGTTTTTCCAGGAAGTTTTTAAAATTTTTTTATTGTTCATATTTTATATGTTATAGAGCTGATGTGGAAAAGATTTTTCCCTTAATTTATCCCAATACATTTTTTAAAATTAGGAACATTTATAAAATTTATTGATATTATTAAAAAAAATTATACAAGTCAAGCCAATTTTGAAAAATATTTTCCTTCTATATAATACAGAGCACTGAATAGATATAGGTAAAAATGTTTTGTGTATATGAATAATGCAAAATACCTAATAAGCAATTGTATTTTTTACTTTCTCTCTCATTTTAAATAAAGCATGGAAATGGTTAAGTTAAAAAAGACAGGTTCTCTTTCTCTTTAAAAGGAAAATCAAGGAACCAGTGCTTCCCCAAAAGAGATCCTAATTTTGTGGTTCACCGGTGTATGACTTTGGAGAAATACATAAATATATTTGGCGAATTGATCCATGACCTGAACAGCAGTCAGCTAAATCAGCTAATTTGCCATGTGAATATACACACCACATTAAGTAAAATTAAGAGAAGATTACTGAGTTCAGCATAAAGGCATATTACTGTGAACTGATTTCTTAATTTTTAGGGAGCTTTGAAATTCAGTAGCATAATTCAAAATGTGAAATTTACCCTTATTAATGTAAATTCGTTAAAGAGGAAATGAAGCATATAACTGATGTTTCTGGAATAAACACATAGTACCAGGTCATCTTAATGTTCCGGGGCACATATTTAAATGATTTTCTTCTCACATATTTTCACAGAGTTAAGCAATTTGGCAATATACGTTAATATGAGAATTCTAGTGAAGGGTATGATTAAGATGGCACACCAAATGGACACAAAATCATTGAGCAAACACATAATAAAAGCACAAAGTAAGTTTTTGGAGACGAATTTTTGCCATGATATAAAATTCTGAGTCCAGGAAAAGTAAAATTTGTTCAACCTATTTTATGTCCTATTATTTGACATAAGCAAAATTATTTAATCTTGATAGGCCTCATGATTGGTTTTATTTTATAGAAATTGAAATTAAATTTTTAAATGAGTTACCAAAATTTGCACAGTTAGTAAATAGAAAAACCAGGCTTAAAATGTTTTCTCTTCCATGCAAAAAGCACACAACTCACAAATGTTTTCTCTTCCATGCAAAAAGCACACAACTCACGTGAATCTCACCATAAGTATGCCTTTAACACGCATGGACATACATATAGGTTAAGAAATTATTTTGGAGTCCAGATAATATCAGAAGATAGAAATGTATATTCATAAAATCTATTAAGTCAGATACCACTTTACTATTCCGGCCACTGCCTGTGTGGCATAGAAACACGTTTCTCTCTCTCTCTCTCTCTCTCTCTCTCTCTCTCTGAATCTCTCTCTCTCTTCCTCTCTTTCTCTCTAGCACACATGCACTCTGTGTGTGTGTATATGTATATTTGTACATATACACATTCATATATATAGACTCACTGAATGTATGCATTCAGTATTTGACAAATACTAACATGATGTATATGTTCTGAGTCTAAGTATAAATTGAAAATAAATAATAATTTCAAATGTTTTCATATTGATAGTGCATTTGTATGTAGTGTTTTCTACATAAATGAGATTTCCAAAACTCATTGTGAAATACCCATTTATTTCCATCTGTGAAATGAATATGAAGGTTTTGACCTTGCAAGTACATTTCTATATGTATTTATACTTCTAAAATTCTAGTTGTCAATGAATTTGCTCATTTATTATGATAAAAATAAATAACAATCTGATTTTAACTTTCAAATGTTTTTCCTCCTACTTTACCCCATAAAACTAATGAGCATTTTCTTGTCAAAAATGTGTTAAGAAATTTCATATTTCTAAATGATTCGATGATTCTGTAAACCCAGTTGTTCTCCCACCCTTCAGCTGAACTGCTTTGAAAATACAATGTGCAAAGCTGCAGATTAACAGTACTTAGATGCACAGGGTTGATGTAATTTCAGGCTGCTTGAATTAACTCTCTCTGACAAGCCTTCCCTTGCAAACCACCAGCAGAAAAGTGACTCTTTGTCTACAGTTGTAAACCAGGCTCCGGTCTCTGGGAGTTTTCACATTGTTTCTAATATATTGGTACTTGGACAAAGTCGAATCATCCCCTATGAAAGCTTGACTGCCCAAAGGGTATAAACCCAATTGCCAGTGGTTTATTCAGCTTTGACAGTTCTCAGTGTGATCCTAACAGCCTTTGGTAAAACAAGAAGGCAAGAGAAAAGCTCCAGAGACCTCCTTCTATTCATTTCTGTAATAGTTTTCTTGCCACGGGAGACTTAAGAAGATTTGTACAGCCTGCTCTCTTTTCATTAGCAGCAAGTGCAATGCTGTTGGGTAAGTTAATGTGTAAGACTATAAAAAAGAAGAGTACTGTATATATGAATATTTATTCCAGTTTTAAAACTATCCTTTTACTTAAGTACAATACAGCTGAAAACAAATAGTACATATATTTTGTGTTTTCTAAATCATAGAAAGTGCCTGGCTTCATTCTGTTTGTTGAATGCAATTCTATGGTTCACTGGGTTTTTGGTATGAACATGTTAAAATTATCATTATTGAACTGACAAGCAAACCTGATTGAATTTTTAACACAATCATAGTTCTTGTCATCGAATATAACAATATTTAATGATTTCTTTGTATTTCCATATGCAACAAAATGCATCAGTATTTTCAGGCTTACTTTGGCTATTCCATTAATCTGCCAGAACTAAATTACTATTCATATAGCATCCTTCTTTTCTTCTTTGCTAGAAATATTAGTAAAATTTCTGACTCTCATTGAGAAAAATATACATGTTTTTACTTGTTGTAGCACATTATAACTAACATATAAATGCATTCATAAATTATGTATATAATAATAAGATAATTCCCTTGTAAAGTGCTATGTATTATATAATCTGTTGGTTACATGTTTTCTTAATTTCTCTTAGCATTTATTCTATATTTTTTCATGTGGACTAATTCCTTAGTTAAAAGATTGATAAAATATACTGGATATATTATAGTAAGTAGATCTATCATTTTCCATGAAGCCATCACTGCACAAGTCATTAATACTTTAAAGATAAATAGATAAATTGAGGCATCGAAAAAGAGGGGAGAAGCACAGAATGGATCAAAGAATAATTAGTTATTTTAAAAGATAATTTTTTTCCCTATAAGATAGTACCAAAACGTGGAATGGGTGGGCTAAATTAGCACTTCCCTCATTTTTAGGTCTTCAGGTATAAAATAGCTGAATTCAGCCTAAAATGAAGACTTTTTTGGCCTCTCTGATGCAGTTTTTATTATTAGAAATATGAGTTCTTATGTGAAGTAATATTATAGATGTAAGTTCCTCTGTATTGTCATGAAGACTCCACTGTGGACCTAGAAGAGTTAAGTTGTAACATCTCATTAGACAAAATAAATGATGACTTTAAGACTGATGAAGCTGGCATTCAGCTTTTGTTAAAATCTTTTTTATAGAGAAGTAGAAAAACAGCATGCATTATCTATCTTTGATTATGAACATCTTAAACAATGACCTGATTAAAGAACTGCAGATATTTCCCCCAGAACTGCAGATATTTCCTCCCCCCTACATCTTAAATTTTTTTTTTTCCTGACAGTTTGTGATGGTGCGTTGACATTTTGAAATATCAAAGCAGAGAATAACCATTGATACAGCTGTCTGACTTACCACAGTTCCTTATTATAGCAATCATGTTACCACGGGCCATACTTCTGTCAACAGCACTTCATCACAGATGCCCCAATTGCCCATATATGCATGGAAGCTTGGAGCATTGCCTGCCAAAGATGCAATAAATCAAGGAGCAAATTATGTGGCTGCTTCTCTAGTGCTTGGATTTTCTTGTGTCCTCATGGCCACGTGCTTTTATCTAAAGTTAGTAAGTCTCTAAACAATGTATCAGCTGGAGGATGAGTTGCATTCTGTTTGTATTATATTTTGTAGGACAGAAGAATGACTCACTAACTATTAGAATGTGGATCATAATCTTAAAGAGCCCCTCATTTGTGTACAGCTTTATGAAAGGAACTCAAAGCAATTATTATTTGCTTATTCTCCTCTGACCACTCAAAAAAGTCATTATTTTATTTCAAAAACAAGCTACTTGAGTACCAAGTGAGTATGATATAGCTGAAATAAAATTTTCTTAGTATTTCAGAAATTTTTAAAAATTATGGTATAAAATTGTTGACAAGTTGTCAGTTACTTGAAATAATACTAGCACATCAAGTTAAAGTGCTATTGTTTTGTCATGTATTATCATTGCCTATAATATATACATATATGTACATATGTTTATGTTGTATGTATTTTTTTTATTAAAAAAAAAGAAAAAGTTCCAGGAAGCTAGAACTTTCCAAATTCAAAAGTATAATTGTATGTAACCTGGTGACTTCCAGTTATAGGACTTTGTAAAAGAATATGAATGAGAAAATAAAAAATATTTTAATAGTAATTTTTATTTCCAGTCATAGAACTTAAAAATTTCATTGCCTCAAATTAATTGCAGTGAGGTGGGCCATTAGTATACAAAATAAATTAAAGTATTATGGAATTAGAATTTCAAAAGACCATAGAAAACATCCAGCCTAATCACTTTTTGCTTCACTTAGTTTAGTTCAGTAGGAAATTGTATTACACCTGACAATTTAGTCAGCTTAGAATATACATATAATACTACTCTGATTCCAAATAGATAACATTTTTTCATAGAGTGTATTGGTCTTATAATAATCAAATTTCAAAAATAATTGTCATCATCAACACAGTAGCATATAAATTATGTAAACTAGATTACACAGCTAAAAAAATCAGAACTTGAGAACACAAATATTTTGTTTCCTGAGGTTTTTCTTTTAGCCACTGTACAATAGAGAGAGTACTCAACTCATTTTATTTAATAGGTTGTTCTTTAAAGAATAGAAAGTAGATATTAAGGGGAATAGTACCTTATGTTTCCATTGGCTAAAATTGCACTTTCAAAGATAATTTGCTTTTGTTTCTCATTGATCTTTATTAGTCATTGGTTTCAAACACTTTAAATTTGGTATTCTTTACCTTTAAGCCTTTGATAAAACACTAAGTACCTAAAAGCACTTGGATGGATACTGTGTGATATATCTATATTTGAATTAACTTCTTGTAAAGTTGATAATATTTTTACAATATTCAAAACTATTTCTGAATTATGATTTTGTTGACAAATATTTTAGGAAGCATATTTTATACACAATATTTTCTTCATTAAGAATAAATGTACATTGGAACTTTCCTAACCATACTATATGAACTATCCACATCTCAAACTTAACTTTTATCTTTTTAACTTGTCTTATTTTTCTTATTTTTCATAGCATTTAATTATAGCTGCAACTATATTATAAATTCATTATCTGATTGTTGTCTATCTTCCTCACTAAAATTGGTATTTTGACAGCATATGAACTGAGATTATTTTGTTTTGTTTTCATTGTTACAGTATAATAAGAAGGAAAGTTTGTGGCATAAAATATAAACTTTTTTAACATGAATGTTGAATGAATTGATAATATCTAGATTCAATATTATGTTTACTATGTTGTAAAAAGAGTGCTTTACATACATAAGTATTTTCTAATCTTCACATCAAACTTGCTTGCCTAGTAGTTATTATTTTCTTCCTTTTACAGATTAAAAATATGACATACTTAGAGAATAAGCAATTTGCCACTAAATAGCTGAACTGCAGAAGTCAAAGCCATCTTTGTCTGCCTTTAAAAACCCATGAATACCTTTTTGCTATATCACATTGTTTGATGATATATTATAATTGAAAAAAAATTGTTCACATGTTGAGAAAAAAGGAGGAATAGGGAAATATCAGAAAACAATGTCACAGTTCATGGTTGGACAGAAACTTATAGAAGAACATAAACAAAACAAAAGTTTCCAAAGACCTTTAAAAGAAAAGCATCCAGGATAGAAATAAAAAAAAAAAAAAAAAAAAAAAAAGAGGAAATAAAAGAATTGGAAAGAAGTGAGGCATGTACAGAGAAAATTGTTTTGGTTTTAACATTTCCTTCCACACTGGTCAGTCTAAAAGAACTTTTATTACTCTTTCCTTGGACAACTTAAGAGTTTTTTATCATTACTCCCTATGTGCACTCTCTTCTTTTGCCAAATGAATTTACTCAATGTCATCTGAACCAGGAACTGTGATTTACTTATGTAGATCTCCTCTCAGCTCTGAGACCTTCCTTTCCAATGATAGAAATACTTTCCATGCCTTTTCCAAGGTTGTTCTTTCATCTCCTATAGTTAGTAAAGCCTTCAGCCTACAATGACAATTACTCCCATAAAAATCTCATAGTACCAGTTATTGAACACATCACATATTGCTTTAAGACATTTCTGATTATGTTTTTATTTAACACTTGATTTCTTGCTATTTATCTAAATTGTATTCTTCTTCATTATAATGGCTGTATATTTAATTCCTTGTATACTTTGCCATACCTAGGCGCTCAACAAGGCTTGATTAGATGATTATTGTTTTTAAATAATTTATAATTTATAAATTACTTACAGATAATTTTGGTGGATGATTAATGTTTTTGTGAACAAGTACATAGTTTTAGAGGCTTAAACTCTTCCTAGAGTTCTGCAGTAAAAGGCTTTCAGCCATGTGAAACTAAGAGTTTTTTTTTTTAATTATTTTTCATTTTATTTTACTTGTTATTTTAAATTATTATTGGCATAGAATAGTTGTCTATCTTTATAGGGTACACCACTCTTACCTTTTGAATGTTCTTTGACAAGTTCCTTATGTTCTCTAAGCCTCATCTCTAAAATGGAGGTGGTAATATCAACACTACTTGATAGTGTTGTTATTCTGACTACATGAAATGATGTATACATGAAACCCTACAGCCAAAGTAGGCACAATGTGGAAGCCCAGTAAATGCTTGCTATTGTTGTAATAATAATGGTAGTCATCATTGCTGGTATTTCAATACGCAAATATAGAGACTTCACCAGTATTCTTACACAAAGTTAGTCTCCACCTGCCCTTGTCTCCACTGAGTGGATTTCTGTCTCCTGTTCAGTTTCCAGCTCAGAAAATTGGTTCAGTGAGAAGCATATCTCTTCAGTATGACGTCCAGAACTGCTAGCAACCAAATTGTAGCCACCAGGAAGCACAAAATACAGGTCCCGAATTGCAAGACCTCACAGTTCTGTTAGATGACTACCCCATTGACTTGAAACAATTAAAAAACATGTGCCAAATTGCAAAATTGTGACTAAAATTAAAGTAAAAATTAATTGAGATGGGCTGAAATTGGATAAAGAACAGTAAAAGTGAACTTGATTTTGTGGGATGATAGATTTTGCACTAAAGAAACACAGAAAGATGAGCATTTCAAATACAGGTATTAGGGTGGGCATTAGTTTTAGGGGAAAGTGCATAAAAAACATAGTGAAAAAAGAATGAGTATGGATATGTAAAGTGGCGCGAAGAGAGACTGACATGGCAGGCGTTTGATGTGGTTGACAAGGAAGAACATAGCCAAATTAGAGACATGAATAAAATGTAAACAACAGTTCATTGTGAGGTAATAGAGAGTGAAGAAAAACTACATGCTTATCATCTGGGCCACTATGTGACAAGTGACTGCCTGATCATGGTCTAATTCATACATGGGCAGTGGACAGGCAATAATTGACTAGAAACATTTGGCTTAGTTTCATTCCCTCCAATCACTGCCCTCCTCGGCACATACAATCCATATACCACTACGGGAGGTGCACTCAGGCTTGGACCTGATACACTTTGATGATGTTTGTCAGACTCCCCTGAGTCACGCTCTGCCAGTCAGTCAGGAAAACTTTCTTCTTGATTGTTATTCATATCTTGGACTAATTGAAAGAAAGTCTTTGTTATCTATAGGGTCAAAAGCTACCTAGGTATTAGAGTAAGTTATCCAAGTTAAATGTATACATTTAAAAATCTTAGTTCAGTGGACAAATGAAATTATACAAAAAACACAACTCTTGTCTACAATAGTCTATACACTGGGAGTTTGTTGTGTTGAGTAGGACTTGAGGCAAATAAAGATTTGAACTTCTTTGTAACATACAGATGATGATGGCAATTAGATTGTGGCAATTACACATCTGGCATATGGAAGAGTTTGGACACTTGTTGCAAAGAAGAAAGATATTTTTCGAAGAATATTTTTTTTACTTTTGGTGTTTATATTTGACACACTGATGATTAAAAAATATGTTCATATTATAAAGACCACTTCAAGCTATATATATAGGAGTCTACATTGACTACATTTTTATGAGAGTATTAAGTTAATAAGACCTTAGAGGATGTATAAAACAATTAAAATTACTGACACATCTTTATTCATCATTAAAAGGAAAACACTATTTTTTTGTGCACACCAAGCTGTAAGAACACTTGTATGGAGAGAATTTTTCTTTAATTTCTAGACAAAATAGCATAATGAAGTATGACCATCCTTCGTGTTTTTATTTCTAAGCATAAACATAAATAAATTTTTAGAATTCAAGCAATAGTGAGAAATTCAATATAGTTGAGGATGCCTCATCATCAATCACACAAAACATCTTTTATGTTTCTTGATTAGATTTCACAAAGACTTATTAGTATGGCAAAAATACTTCTGGCATAAATAATTATTAATACAATGTCAAATAGGTCTGTAGGTGAACTCAATTACAGTGGCACAATGGGGCAATTAACTGTAAAAGTCATTGGCATCATTGTTCTCTGAAGGTCAAAGGCACTGGAGTGGAGAATGGTGAAATTATATGACAGAGCAGAATAAGAGGCTGTGATTGAAGATGTTCTGGATCACAGACCTTTATTGTACTTTGATTTTTTTAAAGCTTACTTTATTTGGGTTTCTCATCTGTGAAAAAAATTAGTGTATATCATACTATAGTTTGATTGAAGTATTTGAACTTTTATGAACACACATTTTTTTCCATCTCAGAAACTATTTACTTTCTTTCTTGTAGCACTCCAGCTGTGAGGCTAACTTCTGTTATTTATGATGCAAATCTCTTTGATACAGAATAGAGCTTTTCTCTCTACTTATTATAATGTTACATTATAACTTTTTATGTCCATAAATAATTTACATATAAGAAGAACCTTAGCAGTCCAGATATTTAATAGAGCTCAACCACTTGGAAGGGGGATGTTTAAATTTATCAATTCACTACTAACCTAGTTGTAACTACTCCTAACCTTTGATTTCTAATAAAGCCCAAGAAGTTATAGACTTTTATTTTTTAACACAGTAAGAAGAATAACATCATCCAAGTATTGCCTCAGTTTTTATGTCTGTAAGATTTTATGTCTGTAAGAAAAATGTTAACTTTTAGTAAGAGTAAGAAACCTAAATCACTTATTTATTCATTTTGTGCTATAAACTATGCTAATAACTGGATCTACAGTGCTATAAAATGAGATAAAGTTCATGTCTTCATGAAGGTTCCAGTCTAATGGAGGAAACATTTAGCAAGTAAATATATGAATGAGTATGTAATTACAAATTATGAGAAATGCCATGAAGAAAAACCTATGGACTACATGAGAAAGTAAAAGGAGGTGTGAAATAAAAATAAAATCCTAAGCCCTCTGCTAACTAAATGGAGCCACCTTGGCCAAGAGCGCTCCATAAACACATTAAACCCAGCTCCCAGCCATGATAGGACACCTCCTATAGCTTGTGGAATATGGATATTTGACCATCTCACTCAATATAAAATCTCTTTCCTTTCATCTGCCCTTGAAGCAGTATGCCTACCTTCTGGCCAGGGCTCTACTTCCCAACCTGTTGGAATGGCTACCCAACAGGTTGCTATACTTTACAAGAAATAAAGCTTAAAACTCATTATTTTATTTTATTTTTTAGTGAACAGAAGCACCAATTTAAATTGATTACCTCACAGAGTATGGCTAGTTATAGTAAGTGAATATAGTATTGATGAGAAAGCTTCTATACACAGACCAGTAGCAATAGCCAAAAACAAATTATTTCTCAGCTAAAATTCTCATGCTACTTTAAAAAGCTTGATCATTTTTAGCCTTAGTATGCTAAGTGATGATTCAACATTTATCTTCTCTCTTCCAACTCTGTGCCATTTTCCCTGTCCCTGTGCTCTCCTCCCAAACAAAAATTTGTCTTCTCTGGTGATATGAGTGAAACTATGTTCTTGTAATTACCCAGGCTTGAAGCTCTGGAGTCACCTTAGACCTATCTTTCTGTCTTCTCCTTTGTCTCTCATTCCCTTATCCAAGTTAGCTACATAACTGGTCTCTCTGGCCATACCTACACCCTACTCCAATTCGCTGGGCACCTTTCCAGATAGTAGTTATTCTTAGGCATATCTTGTATCTGGCATTTCTTTTCTCAAGAACCTTTAGCAGTTCCCTATTCTCTTGCATTTGGAACACCTCAAACTCAATATTCAAGACCCTTTAAAACCTAACTCTACTTAAATAAACCAGACTGTTTACATTTAGGTGAAAAATTCTAAGACATAACACAGTGTCGGCTCCTGGGATACTTATAAGCCAAGGGCCAGCAAGAGAAGGAAGAGAAGGTACTCCTATGGGGTGTGCCCAACTGAAAACAAAAATAGAGCTTAGAGTGAGTTACTGTGTTTCTGTTCAATCCACTTTACCTCTGCTTTCCTTGGGCTGATCTTTTAGGGAAGCTGAGTCAGCCCATATAGTCTTCATTCCATACGCTAAGAAAAGGTCACTTCTAAACAGACAAGCAACTTCTTTTTCTGTCCAAGAAAGTAAACTTATAGGAAATTGTATTTGGTCAACAAACTCTCAAGTATACAGGTCTGAAATGAGCTCTAGGGAGATGGGATTGAAAGAACCAGCACTTGTTGAGGCTGTGTCATGTGGCCTATCTAGGTTCAAACACACTTACTAGCTTTGTGACCTTAGTGAATTACTTAACTTCCTGTCTATGTCCAAGTTCTTCACTGTTAAAATGGAGATAATGCTTAGTTCATATGGTTATTTGGAGAGTAGCTGGGTTAATAAAGCACTCAGAATGCTTATTGCTTAGTAAGTGCCATGTAAATGTTTGTTATATAAAATAAATGAATCAGTGATTTATTGGAATGGTTTTTCATGAAGATTATGTACATAGTGCTAATACCAACAGTGTATACTTTTCATGGTCAGAGAACAAATACCCCACTACTGTATTCTCTTTCTATATAATTTATTACTAGATAATTGTGCACTTAACTAGATAAATTATGTCTAAAGAAGACTTATTAGGCAAATCAGGTAAATGAATTGGTGTAGTTTTAAGGAACATCCTTAATAGTGGCATGGAACTAAGAGCTAACAATGTGCCAAGTACCATAGGATACTGAAGCAAAAACAGTTTATGCTCAATTTCTTATTCACATCAACTAAGACATAGCTAATATTTGTACAGTCAGTCCTCTATGTTTAAGTGGAGATAAGAATTATTTGGTAAATAATAAAGTGGAGGAACAATGTGCAAAAAGCAAATTAATTATATTTAACAGATCTGTTTACTCATTTGCTTGCCAAACAAGTTCATCTGTTAGTACAGACAAGCTGCCAGCCAAAGCAGCCTTCCTTGGGGCTGAAATTGTTTAATTATTCCTTAACTGGAGCAATTTGGCCCTAAAATCCGAACTCTCTCATTATATCACAAGGATTCCCTCATGGTATGTTATCAATCTCTAGTCCATTTTTTATTATAATGTATTTCTAATGTCTTTATGTCAATAAGTAGTAAAAGCTACACCTATGTGTCAAATATGTGATTGCAAGAAGGAATCATCTGGTAAAAAGCCAAGATCTTTACACATTGAATACTTAAAAACATAATTATTACAAATTTCAGAATAAATAATTGATGGTAGATGATAGTAATTGTGAAAAGCAGCAACATAAATTTCTTTGGAATTTAAAAAAATCTATTGACAGTTATTTCTAGCAAACTATTTTTATTTGCAGGTAATAAATAAGAGTATAGGAAACATTTTAACCAAATATGGCTGGTGGTAATCTAGCTTTTGTAGCCTCTATTTCATTCTGTACCTTCCCATCCAAAAAGAAAAATATACTCTAACAGTAGTTGCTTTCAATTGAGTTTCAAAATTTGATTCAGAAGGGGGTTGGGGGTGGTAAACTCACAACTAAAGGACACGGTGAGCATTGTAGAGAGGACATGCCTCTAACCCTTGCTTGGATGAAGCAAAGACATAAAATGTAACCAACATGTTTGTACCCTCATAATACTCTGAAATAAAAAAAAATTTTTGATTCAGAAGACCTAGTAATATTTGCTTCTGAGAAGTAATGAAAATATAATATAGGACATATTGAATGCTGTTTTTCTTTCTCTTGTGTAAAGAACATTCTCAAGTCTCTTTAATAGTGAAACAATTATTTTTTTTTCTTAATTTTCATTGTCCAACACCTTTTCTGCCAAAATTAGTCTTATTATTACCAATTACTTACTATGCCAATAATAATGACTAATTGAGGGCCAAAGATATACTAGGTAGCTTACTTCATATGCATTATCTCATTCAGTATTACTGACAATTTTATTATTATTATCATCATTATTATTATTATTTGAGACAAAGTCTTGCTCAGTCACCCCAGCTACGGTGCAGTGGTGCCATAATAGCCCACTGCAACCTCCAACTCCTGGACTCAAGCAATCCTCCTGCCTCAGCCTCCTAAGTAGCTGGGACTACAGATGCACACCAATGCATTCAGCTAATTTTTCTATTTTTTGTAGAGTCGGCGTCTCAGACTGGTCTCAAACTCCATAAACTCCTGGCCTCAAGCAATCCTCCGCCTAGGGCTCCCAAAGTGCTAGGATTACAGGCATGAGCCACCATGGCCAGGGCCTGGCAATTTTATAATCTAAGTATAATTAACTGCTTTCTGGACTTGGGGAAACAAAACCTGGGGAATTTAAATGCTTTAATTAAGAAACTAGGAGATATGAAGGTTGTTCAGATTTTGTTGTTTGTAGGCATCTTTGAATTGATTTGGAAATATTTTGACTTTTCAATAAGATTTAGTTTATTTAGTAAAGACTCATTGGTAGAGTCACATTTATTTACTTATTTTATGTATTTTCCCCATTTATTTATGTATTTTATTTATTTATTTCAAAGTATTACAGGAGTACAAATGGATTTCTTTGGTAATGCTTGAGTCAGGGTTATAAGTGTGCCTATCACCTAGATAGTGTCATTATACCTATTAGGTAGGTTGTCACCTATCACCTCCTTCCCCTTCTTCAATGCTTGATTTCCACTGACTTTTACTTCCCTCTCTGCACATGTATGCTCATCGGTTAGTTCCAATTTAATAATCAGTGCAGATGGTGGTTGTTTTTCCATTCTTTAGATATTTCACTTATGATAATGGTCTCTAGCTCCATCTAAATTGTTGCAAAAGGCAAAAACTCATCCTTCTTCATGGTTGAGTAGTGTTCCATGGTATACATATGCCACATTCTGTTAATCTACTCATGAATTGATGGGCACTTGGGTTGATTCCACATCTTTGCAATTGTAAATTGTGCTGCAATAAACATTCAAGGGAAGGTGTCTTTTTGATAAAAGGACTTCTTTTCCTTTGAGTAAATACCCAGTAGTGGCATTGCTAGACCAAATGATACTTGTAGTTCTTTGAGGATCTCCATACTGTTTTCCATAGAGGCCATTCTAACTGGGGTAAGTGAAATCTCATTGTGGTTTTAGTTTGTGTTTCCTTGATAATTAGTGACATCGAGCATTTTTTCATATGTTAATTGGCCATTAGTCTATCTTCTTTAGAAAAGTTTCTGTACATATCTTTTGTCTATTTTTTAATGGGATTGTTTGTTTTTATCTCCCTGATTTGCTTGAATTCTTTGTAGATTGTGTTTATTAGCCCCTGTTTATAGGATATATATAGCTTGTGAACATTTTCTCTCAGTCTATATGTTGTTTATTTGCTCTGTTGGTTATTTCCTTAGCTGTGAAGATCTTTTTAATTTAGTCAAATGCAATTTACTTATTTTTGTTGTTGTTATAATTGGCATTGGGGTCTTAGTCATAAATTCTTTGCCTAGGCCAATATCTAGCAGAGTTTTTCCTACATTTTCTTCTAGAATTCTTATGGTTTCATTCCTTATATTTCAGTCTTTTATCCATCTTGAATTAATTTTTGTGAGTGGTGAGAGAGATGGATCCTGTTTCATTCTTCTGCATGTAGCTATCCAATTTTCCCAGCACCATTTATTGAATAGAGATTCTTTTCTCCAGTGTATACTGTTGTCTGCTTTGTCAAAGAGCAGTTGGCTATATGTGGATGGTTTTTATATCTGGGTTCTCTGTTCTGCTCCATTGGTCTATATCTCTATTTTTGTGCCAATACTGTGTTATTTTGGTTACTATGGCCTTGTAGTATAGTTTGAGTCTGATAATGCGATGCCCCCAGTTGTTCCTTTTGCTTAAGATTGCTTAGTCTATTCAGACTCTTTTATGGTTTCAAAGAAGGCATAAAATTATTTTTTCTGGATCTGTGAAATAAGATGTTGGTATTTTGATGGGGATTACATGGAATCTGTAAATCACTTTGGACGGTATGGACATTTTAACAATGTTACTTCTACTGATCCATGAGTATGATATGTTTTTCCATTTGTGTCATCTGTGATTTCTTCACTCGGTGTTTTGTAGTTCTTTATAGAGATCTTTCACCTCTGTGATGAAGGCTATTTGTAGGGTATTTTATTTTCTTTGTGTCTGTTGCAAATGATGTTAAGTCTTTGATTTGACTCTCAGCTTGACTGTTATTGGTGTATAGGAATGCTACTGATTTGTGTATACTGTTTTTTTTAAATTGAGAATTTGCCGAATTTATTATTAATTCAAGGATTCTCTTGGTGGAGTCTTTGGAGTTTTCTAGATTTAAGATCATATCATCAGCAAAAAGTGATAATTTAACCTTTGCTTTCCCAATTTGAATACCTTTCATTTCTCTCTCTTGCCTGATTGCTCTGGCTAGGACTTCCAACACTATGTTGCATAGAAGAGGTGACAATGTGCACCCAATTCTTGTTCCCATTCTTAGTGGGAATGCTTTCAACTTTTCCCCATTCAGTATGCTGGTGGATGTGTGTTTGTGATATACAGCTTTTATAATTTTTAGATATGTTCCTTCTATGCCTACTTTGTTATGGATTTTTTTCCATGAAAGGGTGCTGAATTTTGCTGAATGCTTTTTCTGCATCTATTTAGAGGATCATATGGTGTTTGTTTTTCCTTCTGTTTCTGTGTTGAATCACATTTATTGATGTATGTATGGTGAACCATCCTTGCATCCCTGGGATGAAGTCCATTTGGTCATGTTGGATTATTTTTTGATGCACTGTTGCATTTGGTTTACTAGTATTTTATTGAGGATTTATGCACCTATTTTCATAAGGGATATTGGTCTGTAGTTTTCTTTTTTTGTTGAGTCTGTTCCTGTCTTTTCTGTCAAGGTGATACTAGCTGTGTTGAATGAATTGGGGAGGATTGCCTCCTTCTCGGTGTTATGAAATAATTTCTGCCATATGGGTACCACCTATTCTTTGTAAGTCTGGTAAAATTTAGCTATGGATACATCTGTTCTGGGGGTTTTATTGTTGGAAGATTTTGTATTCCTGATTCAATATTAGTGGTAATATTGGTCTATTCAGGAGTTCTATTTATTCCTGATTGAGTCTTGGGAGGTGTTGTGTTTCCAGGAATTTGTCTATTTCCTCTACACTTTCAAGTTTGTATGTATAGAGATTTTCATAGTAACCACAGATGATATTTTCTATTTCCATGGTATCAGTTGTAATATCTGCTTTTTCAATTCTGATTGAGCTTATTTGGTTCCTATCTCTTGTATTCCTGGTTAATCTAGCAAGAGGTTTATTAATTTGCTTATCTTTTCAAATAACCAACTTTTTGTTTCATTTATCTCTTGTAGTTTTTTGTTTTCCATTTCATTTATTTCTGCTCCCACCTTAGTTCTTTCTTTTTCTTGTACTGGCTTTGGGTTTCATTTGCTCTTCCTTTTCTAGTTCCCTGAGAAATGTCATTAGATGTTAATTTGTGATCTTTCTGTCTTTTTGAATGTAGGCATTTAAGGCTATGAATTTTCTCCTTAGGACTGCTTGTGTTGAATCCCATAGATGTTGATAGCGTGTGTCCCCATTATCATTTAGTTCATTGAATCTTCTGATTTCCATCTTAATTTCATTTTTGACCCTATAATAATTCAACAGAAGGTTGTTTAATTTCCATGACTTAGAGTAGGAATCAGTGTTTCTTGGAGGTTTTTCTGATTTTATACACTGTGGTCTGAGAAGATACACGGTAGGATTTCCATTTTTTTTAGATTTGTTGAGACATGTTTTGTGGCCTGAAATATGATCAATCTTGGAGAATGTTCCATGTGCTGATGAGAAAAATGTATATTCAATAGTTTTTAGGCAAAAAGTTCTGTAAATGTCTGTTAGGCACATTTGTTCTAGAGTCTTCTTTAAGTCCAATGTTTCTTTATTTATGTTCTCCTTGGATGAACTGCCCAGTTCTGTCAGTGGGATGTTGAAGTCCCCAGCAATTATGATGCTGCTGTTTATTTCTTTGTTTAGATCTAGTAGGGTTTGCTTTATAAATCTGGGTGCTCCTGTGTTAGGTACATAAATATTTAGGATTGTTTTGTATTCTTTTAGAATTGCTCCTTTTACCATTATATAATGATTACCTTTGTCTTTCTTTACCATTTTTGATTTAACATCAATTTTATATGATATGAGAATGGCTATACCTGCTTTCTTTTCTTCTGTTTGGATGGAATATTTTTTTTTCCATTCCTTCACCTTAAGTCTGTATGAATCTGCGTCAGTTAGAAGTGTTTCCTGGAGACAGAAGATACTTGGATTGTATTTTTTTCATACCTTCAGCCAGCCTATGTCTCTTGAGTGGGACATTCAGATCGTTCATATTTATTAATAGAATTGATGTGTGGGATGTTGTCCTGTTCATCCTTTTGGGTAGTATCTTATTGTTTTGTTTTATCTCTTATGCTATTGTTTTATTTGAGCTCTGAGATTTAGCTATTGGGTAGTTTTAGACTGGTGGGTGTCTATTGTGCTGATTCACATATAATGCAATTCTGAGTATTCCCTGCAGTACAAGTCTGGTCTTGACAAATTTTCTCAGTGTTTGCATGTCTAGAAAGTATTTATTTATCTTTAATTTATGAAACGTTGTATTGCAGATTACAAAACTTTAGGATGGCAGGTGTTCTGCTTAAGAAGACTGAAAATGGGGCCCTAATCCCTTCTGGTTTATAAGGTCTCAGTTGAGGAGTCTGTAGTTAGCCTGATGGGTTTTCCTTTGTATGTTATTTGTTGCTTTTGCCTTATGGCTCACATGAGTTCCTTGTTTGTGTTGACTTTGGCCAGCTTGATGACTATGTGTCTTGGTGATTGCCTCTTTGCAATGAATATCTCAAGTGTTCACTGGGTTTCTTATACCTGGATATCTAAATCTCTAGCAAGACCAGGGAAATATTTCTCACTTATTCCCTCAAATAGGTTTTCTAGCCCTTGTGCGTTTTCTTCTTTATCCTCAAGGAAACCTATGATTCTTACTTTTGGGCATTATACATTAATCCCATATTTCTTGTAGGCTTTGTTCATTCCTTTTAATTCTTTGTTCTTTATTTTTGATTGACTAATTCAAAAGAGTTGTCTGCAATCTCTGAGATTCTTTATTCTGCCTGTTCTATTGTATTCTTATAACTTTCCACTCTGTTTTATATTTCTTTTTTTTCTAATATGTCAGTCTCTTTAGTTAATTTTTCATTCATTTCCTGAACTATTTTTCTGGTTTGCTTGAGTTGGTTTTCTATTTTTTCTTGGATTCATTGAGCTTCCTTACAATCCATATTTGGAATTCTTTATCTGTCATTTCAATATTTTCACCTTTGTTGGTATCCATTGCTAGAGAGCTGGTGTTCCCTTTTGGGGGTGTCCTTTGCTCTGATTTTTGTATACTTCTAGAGTTCTTTCACTGGTTCCTTCTTATCTGGAGCAGCTGTTCCTTCTTATTTTGGGTTTTTTGTTTGTTTATATGAGGCTTTTCTTTTTCCCCATAACTCATAAGAGTGTGTCTGCAGCATATATTTGGCAAGAACCATTGGCTTTGTTTGTGTGTTCTTTGATGCTAATCTAAGTTTTGGAGGGTTGTCTTGATTATAGATATGCTTAGTATGGTGTTTTTTTCTCAGTTTCTAGTTGTTTGTAGGCTATCGCAGTGTTGAACTATGTGTGTGAACAGATTCCCTGTCTTTCTTTGATGAGGGAAGATGAAGGTCTTTGAAATCCTTTCTCTTTCACCAGCCCTGTGGCCTTCTTAATATTGTGAGTTTTATTGGCATACTAACTTTAAGCTCTGAGACAGTAGGTGATGTTTGTGCATAAGAATCAACCACACCCTGTATGATTGAGCCAGTAAATGTTGTAGAGGGCTGTGGAAATTGATCTCCCTCTCAGTAGGTAGAGCTTGCCACAAAGAACAAGCTTCAGTGTTGTTTTGGGGACCTGTGACTAGATGTAGCCTCAGGTTGTGGGCAGGGCCCTCAAACTTCCTGCTGAGTCCTTATTTGCCACCACAGCAGAGGTGGGTGGGGGAGTGAGTCTGGGTGGGGCTGAGTCAGGTGAGCTTGCCCTCAGGCTGCACAAAAGCTGGTAAAGTAGCTGTTTGAGCAATGGCCATATGTCCACACCCAGGTTCTGGGCAATGCCAGCACGGAGGGGCTGAAGTAGCACTACCCAGCCAGGAAGTCTTCTTCTTGGGGTGGGGCCATCTGAGATTCATAATCTGGCTCTCAGCAGTGAGTTTTACTCTTCTCTCCTCTCCCCTGCTCTATGGTCTCCCTCTGGCTCCACCAAGCAGGAGCTCAAACTAGCTGAGCTCCCCCACAATGTCACTGTGGTCGGAGAGCTTCCCTGTCCAGCATCTGCCCTGGGCTGAGAGCATGGCCTTCCTGTGGAGAGAGGGGTGCTCTGAATGTGTGCTGTGGCTGGGACCCACTCTCTTTTTAGTTCAGCCCAGGCAGGTTCCCTTGCCTCCTGAGGTTAGTTTACAAATCTCTCGTCTATGACCCCGAGCAATACAACCAAGTCCTGGGGATATGGGATTTGGCCTGCAGAACTGTTCCTGCATTCCCAAATTCAGTCTCTGACTGTGTCATGGAGAAGTGTACTGGTCCTGAGTTGGCTATGGGTGCTCAAGCAGTTGTGATGTCCCCTGCTTCAGGTATGCCCTACTCTGATGAAGCAGCCAGGCAAGCAACACTGGGAAAGGCCAGTGAGCAGTGAGCTCACAGTCCAAGCACCGCTTATTCTGCTGCAGGTCTTTAAGAGGAAAGGTTTGAGCCCCATTCTCTGTGGAAGCCCCATGTGAAGGATGTACAAGCAGCAGCTCCTGAGAACCCCAGCTCAATCATCTCTTTTGGCAGCCATGGGCAGGGAATGAGAAGGGGAGGAATAGAATCTGAAAGGAAGAGAGCTAGCACTCTGGTCATCTCTATCCCTTTCTCTGGAAGGCAGCTTTCCCAGAATGTCTAGTCTCTGGGGTCATGCAGATCCCCTGGACCCACTGACCTTCTGTAGCACCCGGAATCTGGACTGGAGTTGGGCAATGTTTATGTGGAAATGAACAAGATGAAAACTGAGGGTCTGAAGTGCTGTCGGGAAGACAAATGTACATGGTTGGTGGAGAAGAAATATGGCACCTGCTGTCTTGGCTTCGGTCTGTGGTGATGGGAAGTGCCCCAAGAGGGCTGGCACCCTGGCACTTTGTCCTCAAGAAGCTCCCAGTTCACTGAGAGCAGCGTCTTTTGGGCTCCTGAGGCTAGACATGCTCTCTAGCAGCTCAGGAGCCTGCTGACTGCCAGAAATGTGAGGGAGATAGAAACAAGCCATTCCACCTACCCTTTTTACTGAACTCCAGTCCTCTGGGGTTGACCTCTGTTGATATCTTGCTCCCTCTTTTTCCACTCTGAAGCTTCTTCTTGTGGAATCTTTTGTAAGTTCTGGCACTTTTCCCTCAGAATTACACCCAATCTATGTTTGTTTGTTTGTTTTATTTTTCATCTAAAACTTCTTTATTTCTGAGATGATCTGGCAGTCAGTATCTCTGGTCAGCCATCTTGTCTGTCTGGTAGATTCATATTTAGATAGGACCCATTTATTGGTATTTGTCATGGTATGCAGAATTTAATAAAGGTTCTCTCTCTTCCCCTGAATAAAAATTAAATGTTTTTAATTTCTTTTCTGTGGTGATGTTAAATGCCAGTAACTTAGGCCCATGTAGATACAAAACAATTTGGGAGGATTTGATCTTCAGATACTCAGGTCACTATAGCTGTGAAACACTGGACTTTTTTGCAAATGGGCAAAAATTCTTTATGTTAATAGTATCTTCTTTAATTCATTATCATTAATCTTATTATGTTTTTTAAACCATCTCATGGTTGCATGATTTGAAATGTACTATTACTTAAGGCATACATGTTGAGTAGCAAAATTTAGACAAAATTAGAGAAATTCTTTCTGGGTATAGAGAATTCAAAGAAGTCATGATGAACCCTTGCAATTCTTTAATTCACAAATCTAGAGAACGCTAAGGTGTGGAGAAAAAGGAGAAAAAGCAACATAAACTATTCTTTGATAGAGATGAATTGAACTAAGCCTATTTTATTGGTCTTTAAGTATATGTCTCCAAATCAAGACAAATTTGAATATTGTAAGGTCCAGAAAGCATCAACAGCAAAAGAGGAAATCATACACAAAAAGCTGTCCTGAGCTTCCAAATTTTAGGAGATTTTTCTTCCTCTCTTTCGGTTTCAGAATTTCAACATTTCCTTGGATAAATCTTGTCTAACTTAATTTGGAGAAATCCATGCATCTGCTCTAGCCCCAACACCTCCTGTCCCTATAGCCAATTCCAATAAATACTTCAAGATAGGCCCAGGTAACAAGCCATAAGTAATTATTATTATCATACTTAATGTAAAATAAATTCCTAACCATGACCATGGAAAGAAATAAGCATAGTTGTAAAATGTTTCCTATGTTGTTTTTATTCTGTAGCACTTTCTAGGACAGATATGACTAGAAGTGTTTGACTTTTTAGAATATGCTCCCCTACAATGCTTGAGAAACCAGAAAGTCAACAAATAAAGTGTGGTGATTTTCTATTTCAGCATGTGTGTTTTCAAGCTCTTTAACTTTCTAAGAAGAAAGTAATCCTGATTCCAGCTCAATTGACTGTTAAAGCTTATGGCTCCCCACCTAATCAGCCACACAGAATAACTGCACTCCAGATACTTGTCAAGGATTATAACGTCAAACTCACTGCTATTCAATATTTAATCAAAAGCTGTGTAGAGAGATATAATGCCTATGGTACACAGCCTAAGGGCGATGTTGCCCATCATTTAAATGTTAAAAAAATTTTTTTTTAAAACTCCACTATTCCTGTATTAAGCCACAATCAGAGTGCTGCATTATGTACTGAAAATTTGCTTTCACTAATTGCATTTTGATCTTTTATTTTCCTTAGGTCTAGATTTAAGAACATTTACAAAGGCAGCTGAATATGGTATTTATTTTAAAGATGTCATTTAGAGTATTGTTTTCTATATCACCAAGGGCTTTTTTCTCTTTTATTTGTCTTGATCAACTCACACTTTTTCAACAGCTTTATTGAGTTATAATTTACATATCATAACATTCACCCATTTAAGTGTATAATCTAATGACTTTTAGTACATTTACAGAAATTGTGCAAACATCATCACAATCCAATTTTGAACATGTCTATCATCCTCCAAAATACCTCCAAATACCCCCATTGTCTGTTTCAGTCAAATCCTACTCTTGCCCCAGTCCAAGACCTTGGTTAGATTTGACCCAGAAGATATCATTTCTTAAACCCTGGAGAAGATTGCAATGCAATGTGGTAATGGTTCTAACAGGAAATTGTTATGCTTTTGGTATTTAGAGGGAGCAAGCTTAGAGTAAGGGACACTGAAATTTTTGACTAAAAATGTAGCAGAGACATTTTAGAAAATTTATTCAGTAAGTGTAATTCCACATTTTATATCCTTATGAATAACAGAGCAGAAGATGCTGGGAAAACTTCTTAGAAATCTTTGAATTGGCATTTCCCTACGTGTGTTCTGAAGAATACTGATTTTGTAGCATTTTATTTTAAAAAGAGAAAGGGAATTTCTCTGTTTAAATTTAGGAAATAACTGTTTTAAATCTAATATTAACTCTCCCTGCAGCATTTATCAGAGCTTTTAATATTCATGTGCATTGTGCAAACTGAAAGGGGAATGGGGGCTGTGGCAAGAAAGAGTTCCCAAACTTCTTTGACCACAATTCCCATCCCAACCTTTCTTGTTTCTGCTTACCTTTTTAATTAAGATATGATTTACATATAGTGAAATGCATAGGTCTTAACTGTACAATTCAATACGTATTGGCAAATGCCTACATACTTGTAGCCCACAATGATATAAAAATATAGAACATCCCATCCTAGAAAGGCAGACAGATTCTTAGAATCATTTTATTGGTACGTGGCAAACTCAGTGCCAGTAGAGTCAGGTAATATTCTGGATCCAAACCTGACTCTGGAAGACAACAATTTCTCCCAACACAATTGTGCAATTAATTACTCATATCTATTTTGGAGTACACATGAGGTAGTCTTTCCTTGTTTTTCAGACAACCAATGTTTTGCCAGAGGGAGGAACCTCTAGACATGAGGGTTTTGAGTTAATTCCATGATATTTAGATTGAGAAAAAAATGAGGAATTTTATGATGTCTTCAGAGAACCCCACTTACGTCTCCTTATATATTTTAGTTGAGAACTTCAGGTACACTTTATGAAAAGACTATCATGGCATTTAAATGTTTAAGGAACCTAGAATCATAGGGCCCATATTTGGGGTTTGAATAATAAGTGATACAATCTGACTTACTTTTGATAGTAGTTAATTCTTTCACATGGGTCAAAATTCAGATTAAGGAACACTTATCACAGCCCAGCCAATTTCTTTTACTTTTTAAAATATATATATATATATATATATATATGAGAGATTTTACTTTTTGTGTACTGTGTCATGAAAGGGATCTAATAATGTTTTCCTGACTGAATTATTGAATAGTTCTTGCTCTAAAGTATTGATCTGCAATGCCATCTCTATCACATACTATGGCTCTCCATTCTGTTCCACAACTACTAGTCTACTTTGTACTAATACCTTAATATATTATAGTTTGGATATTTGTCCCTTCCAAATCTCATGTTGAAATTTGGTCCTCAGCATTGGAGGTGGGGCCTGGTGGGAGGTATTTGGATCATGGGGGAAGAGCCCTCATGAATGGCTTCGTATCCTCCCTGAGGTAATGAATGAGTTCACCCACTATGAATTCACCTAGGAGATGGTTGTTTAAAAGAACATGGGCATCCCCTCCTCTCTCTCTTGCTTTTTCTCTCACCATGTAACATTCCTGCTCCCCCTTCACCTTCCTTCTTGATTGGAAGCTCCTAGAATCTGTCA
Organism: Microcebus murinus; assembly: GCF_040939455.1. Taxonomy (NCBI): domain Eukaryota; kingdom Metazoa; phylum Chordata; class Mammalia; order Primates; family Cheirogaleidae; genus Microcebus; species Microcebus murinus. Next base: position 130,802,409 of record NC_134104.1, on the reverse strand, counting down.
TGAGTAGTAGAGGCTGGTGCCATGTTTCTTGTACAGTCTGCAGAACCGTGAGCCAAATAAACCTATTTTCTTTATAAATTACACAGTTTCAGGTATTCCTTTATAGCAACAGAAAACTGACTACGGCATACTACATATTCTAGATTACTGTAACTTTGAACTAATTCTTGTTTTCTGATAAAACAAGTCCTTTTACTTTATTCATCTTTAAAATCACGTTGGCTATTTTTGCCCTATTTCTCTTCCAGACAAATTTTCCTATCATCTTCTCAGACACCACAAAAAAACTTTCAGGGATTTTTATCCAAACTGAATCAAATTTATATTTTAATTCTAAGGGAATTGATATTTTTGAGATATATTGCCCTTCATTTATTTAGGTCTTCTTTAGTATCTTTCAATACTGTTTTTGTTAAAAAGATGTTCACAGCTTTTGTTAAATATATATTGATAAGTATCTTTTATTTCAGATGCTATTGTAATGCTTTCTTTTTCTAATATTATTTTTGTAATTCTTTGTTACATGGAATATAATTGATTTGCATATTCATTTTGAATTTAGCTATATTGCTGAATACTTCTACTTTTAGTAATTTATATTTTCTAGAGTACTTCCATAAGTAATATAGTTTGCCTTATTTTTTACAAACTGTTGGGATTTTGAAGTTATTGCTATCATTGTACCTGCTAGGCAGGCGTCCTCAAACTAAGGCCTGGGCCACATGCGGGCTATCTAGCATGTTTATCTGGCCCTCCAGGTGTTTTTGCCACCACTGCCTGTCCTGCTTAGCAGCCGACTCATCCTGGGCCCACAGTGCGCACTCTCCAACAGTCTGAGGGACAGTGAACTGGCCCCCTGTTCACTGTTCAAAAGTTTGAGGACCCCTGGGCTAGGGTCTTCATCCTGTCTAGAAGCAGTGGTAGTGAGTATACTTGTCTCATAATTGATTGAGAGGTAGTGCTACTATTTCCCTGTAAAATTTGACATATTTGTCTCAATGTAATTTTCAGTGATTATATCAATGTCTTGCCCATAGTTGATGTTCAGTAAATATTCATGGAATAAAGGAACCTGAAATTAGTTGTTTTTCAGGAAGTATGCTATAATCCTATTTCTAAAGAGTTTTTCTGCTTATATACTTTTGTGATTTTAGAATGGGATAACCAAAATTATTTCCTCCCAAATTTTATGCCTAATTAAAGGCCTGTTCCTTCTCCTTTATATTTTCCTTGGGTTTCCACTTATCAGCATCTACTCCCCGCATCATGAGCAGATGTTAATAATGCCAGAGGCTCCTTGCCACCATCAGATATTCCTTTCCCAGAATAACTGAGCATGTAACACAAAAGGAAGACTTGAAAGGAAAGGAAATCCTAATATTTTATAGAGAATTTATATATGTTGAATTCTCAAAATCATCTTTGACAAGTCAGGTTTTACTCTATATAGATTCAAATTACAAATGAACTATTAAAGGAAAATACATTGTTAAGGTTAAAGATCTTATTTTGATTTTGAATATTTGATTTTTTTTGAATGAACACATACTGTGGACACTTTGGATTACTTATCAATTAATAACTTTTGAGTACATTAATATTTAAAAGTTGTATTTTCTCATTTTCAAATTTATGATCAGCATAGAAAATTTATTTATTTTTTATTTCAGAATATTACAGGGGTAAAAATGCTTCAGTCACATAAGTTGCCTTTGCACCGCCCAAGTCAAAGCTACAAGTGTACCCCTGCCCCAGACAGCGAATTTACTCATTCTCTCCTCCTTGTAAATTTGAAAAGATCAAAAAGTGTAACCACCAAAATGTATTACAACCTATAACACTGAGAATAAAGTACTGTTCACTTTTTGGTGCATTTCTTCCAAGCCTTTTCTTTATGTTAAGGATTATTATAAAGGAGAATTTTTCTGTGTCATTAAATACTTTGCCATGCCAATGTAATGTTTTTAATTGCTGAATAATATTCCATTATATACACCAGAGTTTGGTAAACTAAGGTCTTCCGTCCAAATCTGGCCCATGGCCTTTTTGTTCAAAAGTTCATGGTCTATGAATGAACTTTATACTTTTAAATCATTAAAAATGTAAAAATACTTGTACTAATAAACTATTTCATAGCATGCAAAAATTATATGAAATTCAAATTTGAGTTTCCATAAATAGTTATTGGAACACAGCCAGGCACATTTGTATTGTCTATGGCTATTTTCCCAGTCCAACAGCAGAGTTGAATAGTTGTGATAGAAAGTGTTTGATCTCCAAAGACTGAAATATTTACTCTCTCCCCTTTTACAGAAAAATTTGCAGACTCACAATATAGGCTCACAGTAGTCTATATAATCAGTACAAATTTACTGAATAACCAAAGACTAAAATATTTACTATCTGACCCTTTACACAAAAATTTGCAGACCCATGATATGGACTCATAGTCATTTATATCACCAGTTTTTCTAAAGAACCATTTTGGTTCCTACTTTTAATTATTCATCGATGATCATTCCATGTACTACCATGTTTCTATGTTTTTGTTCTAACTATACCTTCTTTCTGAAAAGCCATCATTTCCCTTCTCCATTTCGAGGTAAACTCCTAATTATTCCTAATATCACAACTCAGTTATTTCTTTTCTGCAAAGCCTTCACCATATGAGGACATAGTTAAGCCCCTCAAAGTCCAATATTTCATAAAACTGTGTATTTTGTTGTCTAATAGATGGCGGCAATGTTAGTAATGATAATAATTCCCACTTATTGAGGCTGTACTGTGTGCCAGACTTTGTGCTAAACCCTTTACATGAGACTGTAATTTAACCTTCTCAACAATTCTACTAACCCAGTTATTGAGTTATGTACAATTATAATTCCCATTCCACATTTGACCACTAAGGTGAATTGATTTGCCCCACATTACACAGTTAGTAAATAGAGGAGCCAGAAGACCAGCTATTAGATGGCCAGTTTCAGCCAACAGGTTGGCCCCTTTCAAAATGTGTTATAATTTTAATTGTCTGTGTCTTAAGCTGTCATGTCAAACTTCTTGATGCCAGGCAACATGTATTTTATGTATTTGAACTCCTAGTGCTAAGCTCAGCTCCTGATACATGGTTGACCATAATACGTGCTTGTTACATAATGAATGAACGAAAGAAGAATGAATACTGACATTATTCTACAACATTCTTCAAATCCTTTGGCCATATTTACAATGAAACTATCAAAGAAAAGATATGAAAGACAACTATTCAAACAAATGTTATTAGAGAATGCCATGTCCATAATACTATTTAATGCATTATGAATCCATCTGATAGCAAGTGAAGAGATTTTAAATTAAGGCTGTCTGTACTTGATAAAAGTAGAAAGAATTTGAATATTTCCTCTTAGATGTCGGGATCTAGGACAAGCATTTGAAATAACCTTGGGGCTAATGAATAACAAAAGCTGAGTCTGAAGATAAAGACATTGATTAATATTATGAGATCTCCCTATCAAGAAGCCATTGCAATCTGAAAGTTTCACTTAATTGATTAAAAATACAAAGATAAAATGACTTAAAAACTGCCAAATTCAGCCAATAAAAAGATAAATATAATATATTGCAGAATAACAAAATGATATAGGAATAAAGAGGAAGAGAAGAATAATGTCAAAAGTAATGAACAGTTAGGGTTTTTTTTAAAACCCCAGACTGTAATCTCCTATGTTATTATTTCATTTTTCATCTCAAAGTATGCTGATAACTAAAATTATTGACATGAGTGTCAACATGCAAATTTTGAATGTTTCACATATACTTTTTAATGTGAGAAATGAAAATACTTATATGTCATTCAGATAAATCACTTAAAATTTTTCTGAACTATCATGGAAAGTAATTTTAGAACTACAAACTCTTTATTTAAAAATCATTAATTTTACGTGCTATATTCTCCAAAAAAAGGATCAAATTACAACACCAATAATAATATCTTCTAATTCCAAGAGTAACTAATTTGTTTTAATTGTCTGATTCTTTCTTTTCCTGCTGTTGTATTAGCTTCTCATTCCTCTTTTTACACATTTAATCTCGAAAAACCTGCCATAAGATTATCCCACTATCTGAGCATAGACCATATAGCATCCAGATTTTCATTTTTTCACCTTTTCCCTCAATCTTATTCTAATTGCTAAATGCTTCCACTGTTTAAAATTTGGTCAAATGTTGATTTAGTGCCTGTTGTATTCTCTGCTTATTAAAACACATCATAAAGCATTCTTGAATATTCCAGCTTGCAAAACATTGCTCCATCCCTAACTCAAAGCACACAAGGCCTGTCTGAGCAGTAAATCCAGATTAGCTCTCATACAAACTTGTAAAATTTATATATTGCATAGCAAATATTCAATACTAAACAGTTATGAACTGTAAGTTCCTAATTTGCATGTACTATACAGTTTGCTTAGTGACTGACTAGAGTGTTAAATTGATGCTATATTGACCACAAGCCAATGGATATCATGGACAAAAGAAAACACGTAGCACTGAGTCAAGAGACTCCACTTGACCACTGAGGATTCAGATATGACTCTAGTAAAGATACTGAATTAATATGTTTTTTTTTTCTGATATTTTCCACAAATATACCGAAAAAGAATACATGACCATTTCAGGTATACAATCCAAAACTTTATAAAGTGAAAGAGAAATTGAGAGTTTATATTTAATCAAAGAAGATGTAATTTCAGTATATGAAGCTATTAAAGAACAGTTTTTTTCATATCATAGAAAATGAATCAAATTGATCTCTGTTTCAATGCTCTCTACTTTATACATCTTTATCAGATATGCCACCACTCTCCCCAGAAATTATAGCCCCTAAAAGTTATTTTGGTTTCTCTAAAACACATTTGTGTTTTTTTCTATTTTAAGGGTAATAATTCTCTAATGAATTCTCTTTCTTTTTTGGAAACTCATTTGCCAAAAAAAGGGGGGGGCAGATTTTAAAATATGTGATTTTTCATATAGTAAATCAATAAAGGCCTAAGAACATGATAATTACTAGTGGCAGTGGGAGTGTGAGAAAGTTAATATTAATATACACCCAGGATGGGAATAGAAATTGGTGTATCTTTCCAGAGGATAATTTGACAATGTTCATCAAGATTTAAAGCTGAGTTTCTTATTACATACAGTAAATTCTATTCTGGGAATATTTGGCAACTAAATATACAGGCTATTAGTATTTTTATTTATTATACTGACCATTTGAAAGTAGCCCCAATATCAAACAATAAGGGACTGGGTAAATTGTGGTAGACCTTTCAAATGATTAGTATGAATTAGTTGAAATATCTTTTGTAGAGAATGTTTAACTACTTAAGAAGACTAACAATACATTGTTAAAAATAAAGTTCCAAAGCAGTATACACATAGGCTGTACTGGAAAAATGTATGTCAAAAAGGATATTTAACTACACACAAGTATAGTATTCATGGTTACATACTTTTAAGAATAGAGATATGTGTCATGTTTGTTCTTTTTGTTTATTCCACCTCTAAAGTCTAAAATAGGTATTGGTTGTGTAAAGATTATATTTTAAGTGTAAACATACAATTAAAAGTGTACATTACAACCAGTACAGAATGAAGTACAGAATCAACCCAAGAGAAAATCAAATCAGTAATGTGAAGGGTTAACTTTAGGAACTAACAAAAATATAAAATGAGAAATAAGATTCACATACCAGGAAAAACTGTATGTACAATATTTGTTATTTAAGTTGATAACATCTATTACTTTTAAATATTCTAATTTTCTCTTTTTTAATTATAAATTTCAAGTTTTGTTACCTTATGGTAACAAAATATTACTTAGACTTTTTTTTACCTTGTGATATATTAAATATATTAATATTGAGCTTTAACATGTCCTAATATGCCTTCATTATTCATGGAAATTTAGAAAGAAAGGCTCATTTTTGATATTAGAGTAAAAAGTTGAAATCCATTAATATTTAAACACAGTATATACCTGGCTGCTATTTGTCTCCTTTTCTGATTTTATGCTAGAATTTGATGGAACCATTTTCACTTGTCAGCTGTCACTGGTCAGTGTAACAAGAGCCATAGCCATGGTAATCTTAGCAGGAAAACCTCATTTCTGAGTCATTTACTACTGTGGGAGTTCTTACAGTAGGGACAAAAATTTTCCAACTAATCCTTAATTTTCCTTGAATCCTGTAAAAGATGTGAGGTGTGAGTACTGTCTTTGCTTTTTGACCACATTCTAAATAAGTCCCTGATTTCTAACCTATCCTTAATATTCTAACTTCTTAGTGCTCAATTCAACTGACTCCCTTATTGTTTTACTTATGGGGATATATATAAAAACAACTTTGTTGTTGTTTTTCATTTTTCTTTTTTTGCTGTTGTTGGGTAAGGGGAGTAGTTCCAGGTCCCTTGAATGAACCAATTGCCTTACTGTAACCACTAATACAAAGCAGCAATCCAGACAGTATTTAGAAAGAAACTCATTTAGTCATTTTATCTGATAATAGAAAAATAAGTTAAAACACTAAAAGAATTGAAATGAAAGAGATACACCTACATTAAAAAGAAGGATGATAGCATCTGTAAAGTTACACAATGCTGTTAGATGTTTTATGCTTACAATTCTATTTACATTGTCTTGAATTAACAAATAGCTGCAATAATAATAATAATAATCTTAAAGAAAGAAAAATAATCTCAACCCAAGGTGCTTTTGGGGAAATGAAAAGCATAGTGTCAGCAGTTCTATAGTAGTATTGAATTTTAATGAACTGTAAACTCTTTCTCTGAGATTCTGGAAATATTTATCTTATTCGCAGATACCTAAGTAATATCACCCATAGTCCCTGGGTAGTAAGAAAAAATAGGCCATGTGAATGGAACAGCAGAGTGTTAACAAACATGAAACTCTCTTGTGTGTGTTTCTACTAATTCTTAAAGTAATTTTCACACTGAATTTATATTGAATATGGTTTTGCTAATTCACATTAAACAAGTCTCAAACTTTTCCCCATGCTTGTGGTATTTGCACACATACTAATTTTGGATATATTTTTTACTGACATTTTTTGCCACTAATTTTTTCAACATCCAAATCTGTGCTAAATATCAGGGTAACTTAGTACAATATTGTTGGATTTGATCTGATCTTTTAGTAAAAGAAAGACTTTATCTTTCATATAATGAAATTGCTTTTCAATACCTATAAATCAAGTGGTATTTGAGATTTTCAAATAAAACTTTTTTGTGTTAGAAATGTTATATATTCATAATTTTATATTTTGTTTCCTTTTAGCAGCAACATACAGTATTTATTTTTAATGTAACTTCCAACACAATAGAGTGATGCAATGTAAATAGATGCCTTTCATCATAATCTTCTGTTTCTATAAATGTTCATAATTTAAATAATTATGTATCTTGACTTCATGCCAATTAAATTTGCACATCTAGGGACTGAATTTTAATGAACTATGTGAATGAGTTTTTGTTGATATGATCTTTTGGTAGGGACACAATCAAATGAGAAAATGGTTTAATCTCATATATTTTCATTTCTTCAATACTTGAAAAGGAGAGATAAGAACCAAAAAAAAAAAAAAAAGTCAAACAGAAACACTGAACAGAAGATGGGTTAGAAGCTGAATAGTTTAAGTGCATTTTAAGTTAATTTACTTACTAACACTTGAAGTCAATATGATTTATCTCAAAAATATGTGTTAACCCACTCCCTTCTAGAAAATTAAAATAAGAAACACGAGGACCACATTCTGTCATGCTTCAATTAGTTTGCTAGTTTTAGGTTCCTTGTGTACTAAAATTCTAGAGCCCTCTTGATGAAAAAAAAAAAAGAGTGATTCAAGATGCTTTCAGTGTTGAACTGTAGGCTACATGTCTCCCTGTGAATGGACAAAGCAGTTTCCAGAAGGAAGAGAATTTTATTAACTAAATGCCTAACAGCTGCCTCACAAACATGAGCCTAGATAAACCAAACAAGCTGCAAATCTGTGCACCCTGCAAGAAAGGCCACATAATATAAACTGATTACTTTAGGGCTTGCATTAATGTGGCTGTGAATAAAAATAACCAACCAACAAATCCTTGGCTAATTTTAACAACTGATGAGGAAATCTAGACAGATGGATTATTAAGAGGCATGAATCTATGATGAATTTAGCATTGCGATCAAAGGGTGGAAGGACAGCCACAGAGTGGTATGGGAGGTAGAATTGCTAATCCCCACCAAATGAGAGTTCTAATCTCTCTTTAGAAAATCAAGCATTTGATACTTTCATATGAATTTGATAGAAGCACAATAACCTTTGTATGAACAAAAAGAACAGCAAACAATTTATTATTCACATTTTAGTAAAGACAGGCTTTCCAAAGATAAACAAAATAAGCAAAATGAGATGGGCATCTATTTGTTGAAATCCACTTTCTATACGGAATATTAAATGCCATCACTTTAAGGATGATCATAATATCTGAAATATAATAGTCATTCAGTAGATGCTTTTGAAAGAATTAGCAATACAAAACTTAGGAAGTCATGTAGGTAGTCCCTTCTAACATCAGGTTTGGGAAATGAAATGTGATGAATTTTTTTGTTGGTGGGTTATTTCATACAACAGCAGATATACAACAGAAAATACAGAAAATATTAATAATTTTATAGGACGAGGATATACTTACAAGTACCTCATTCTGTAGGTGAAGCTATAGTGGTTATAACTAAGACATCGTAGCACTGCATGGTGATACTGTTCCTCCTCTGACCTTCCCTTTCTCTCTGAGCCTATACCTAGTGATCACAAGGATTCATTCTATTCTCCCAGTGAGGAGCTAGCAAATTATTCTCTTTTAAAGGAAGACTGTCTCTCCAGCCAAAAGTTTCAATTTGGTAAATCACTCTTCCAGAGCACTTTTCCAAAACCTTTGCCCAGAGTGATTATCCACTGGTCCCCAAAAGTGAGAGTCAGAAAGCAAAAAATTTATTCTTTTCTTATCATGATTCCAATTCTATTTCCAATTTTCTCATTCTACAGTAAGGTTGTCAGTACTATTTCAATTTCTTGGATATGGCAGCCAAGATAGTTTAAGATTGCTCTATATATTCTTGGTATGGATCCCAAATGCTATTTCAGAGAAGAATTGTTCAAAAGTAAAGAGGTAAATAATAAAATTGGAATGCTGATCTATATTATCAACAGCTTTTCTATAAAGGTCCAAGAGTAGCACAATTTATTGTCAGTGTATTATAGGATATAATTAATTGGATTTTCTCTTTAAGTTCTAATGATCACCATTATATACACACAATCCCCTAATATGGCATTGTATTTTCTACTGATACACAATCAGATCTGTCTCCTTATTTGTATGCACTATAGAACAATCCATTGATTGCTTTGAATGGCATACAATTTCTGGCTGGAAGCATGTCAGTTTATTTACCTTCCTCTGTACATGTTCAGGTTTACCCATGTATCAATGTGAAGAATAATTTACCTTTTACTCCCAAGAAGGTACATGATATTCATATTTTGTCTCTCTAGAATACCATAAGAGTTTACTTTCTCAAAAATTGATGTTAGCTGTTGATACCCCAAAAGCCCACTAGAAAATTCTGTTGATGAAGTAAAGTTATTAGAACTACTACAAGAAAGTACTCCACTTAGAGTTCATAATGTATCAAAATGGGAAATTAGGGCAGGATATTTAGTGTTTGGATCTGGGCTGAATAATTTTAACACAAGTCTTGTAAGAAGAGAAATGGTTGATATTGAACAGACTCTGCAGTGAAATCGTTTTGGATTGGTGCAGACAGCAAAACAATAGTTTTGAAGTGAGTCTTAATAAGCAAACTGTTAGTCTCAATAAATAAACTCTTTAGTTAGTTCACAGCCTTAGATTCCATGAGCTAGTATTTCTTGGAGCGAAAAACTAGGTTAATTTTGTTTAGTAAAAGCATTGTTTAACACAAATTTACAGCCTTCTATTGGTTCCAATTCTCATTGATTTTATTTTCAAAGTACTAAAGCACTCTCAAGTCTATTTTTACCTTGATATATTAATCGATGTCCATATCATTATCTTCTATGACTTCTGGGAAATTTAACGAAAACAATTATACTGTAATTTTTTAAAAAATATCTATCTTATAAAGTACCACTTCTCTCTAAACCTTGGGATGATTTTCATGAATGATAAATTCCTATTTATACATACATGGTAAGTCCCTCACGTCTATTTCATTGTAATAACTTTTTGGCAAATAGTTGAAATAGGGAAATCATTTAATGGCTTTTAATGGTAATAAGCATCGTACAACTTCTGCAATGTAGCTTTTATTTCTAAATAAGAATGCTAAAATATACTGAGCATTTCCAATTTATCCTATCAAGTGATATATGTATAGCACCTCAGATATTTTGATTCTCAGTATAACTTTATGAGGTGAATGCTAGGAATATGGACATATTACAAACAGAAAACCTTGAGAACTTATGTAGCTTGCCTACAGTCACCTATCTAGGAGGTGGCACGATCATGAACCCAAGTCTCCAACCTCTTCACAGCATTGCTTTGTCACAGTAGGAATATTGTCCCCATGAACCTTGTGATCTACAAAACACTTTATACATTCTCTGACTTCATTTAGAGTCTTATTAATAAGCTCTACTAATATTTCTTATAGCATGTATTAAATGTAATATAAAAATGAGAGTGAATGAGCTCTCATAAAACCTTAATTTTATTTTTGTTTATTTCACAGTAGCAATTACCTCTGCTAAGTTTGGTAATTACCCACATATTTCCAGTTTGAGGATGCATTAGTATTTACAAATTCATTTTGAGTTTTGGAATACCCAATATTACATGAAAGACATTATTAAACTGTATCACTTTGAAAACACATAGATAACACCTCTTTCCTCATCAGCACCCCTCTTGCAACACATCAGCACAAGCACAGACACACAGACATTTCATTCTAGGGCTTTTAGAAAATACTATGTGGGTTTTTCAAATACTAATTAAAAAGCATTAGGTTTATTTTTTTCTTCAAAGAAATGTATATAAAATATTTAGGAAATATAATGAAATTTTAAAACTGAATTTAGCCTTAAGGACTATTTACTTTAATTATGTAATATTATAATAGCATCATATTAATAATATGATGTGAATCATATTTATTTTTTATTATTCAGTGCTATCATTTTTAGGGAATTTATGCAGTGTTCTATGCATATTCTTCTGCTTTTTTCCAATAAATTTCCTCTGCTCCCCCTCTCCCGGCCCATGTTACCTCTCACTTTTCTATATTCATATTTTGACCTATAAATCATGTCCCTTCACATGGCAATCATCATTTTTAAATAAATATTTTAATAATTTCCTGCAAGTAATAAATTCTATTTTTTAGTATTTGTATTTCTAGCAGAAAGCAAACAAGACAATAGTTAAAGGAGTAAAGTAAAAGCAAAGGTTCTCTGGAGTTTGACATTTTAAAAAATTGTTGAGCTGAAAAATTTCAAGATTATCATTTTAGCAGCTTTTAATAAGCAACTGTCTCGCCCCTATTTCAAAGATCTGGAATCTGTGGAACATATGGAACCTATCTAATGAACTCACAGGACAAATATAATGCCTGGAAAATGTTATAATTTTTAACAATAGTGTACTAAAACATGAATGATGCACTAGAGTCACGAGCTATTGGATGACAGAACAATCCTATCAGGAAAGTAAAGTAAGCCAAAGATGGTGTAGAAAGAAGAAAAACAACTGGCAATTTGTGTGTGTGCATGTGTGTAAAATATATGTTTAGCCCATAGCTAACCAGTCTATACACACGTTGAAATGCAGCAGTAAGCTAAATCCTGCAGGTGTCTCAAAAAACAGTTGAAACTTTTTCTCCAGCCACCTTTAGGTGTATGTTAGTTGTGAAAGTTACAAAAACAGTTTGTTGTAAAATGTTTATCTCATATATCAATACTGATGCGTTACTTATAAGGCTGGTCTTATAATACTATGGTTTTCAATATATTGTCCCATATATATTCTCATTTTTCCCTTTTGTATTATATAATCTCATTAGTAGTGTCATTTTCCATTCAAGAAAACATAAACCCCTTAAATTTTAAAAGTGGGTTTTTTTCAGCATTCTTAGAATTAAATGTTTAGAATTTGTCTTCTTACTCCATATACATTGTTCTTTCCCCACTGTAATAACTACCAAACCTGTGCTATTTCTGCTACATTATCTGCAAGGAATAGGATAATGACCTTGGAGCAATTCATTCAGAGCCTTGAACTGAAGATGCTAAGAATGAGGCAGAATTTTCATGCCTGTCTGTTAACCTTCTCTCTTGCAAAATTTGCACATGGAGCTCAATATTTAGTTATATTTAAAGGTAAAAATGATCATTATAAATATTTTGTTACCATTAATGATTCCCACCCGTACATAAACTGACAGTAGAAGTTTCTCTAATGCTAGTATCAGTACTATTCCTTCTCTTTTCACCTCCACCCTGGAAAGTGAAACATGGCCAGATTTTCAGCCATCAGAGTTATTTTGTGTTGTTAATGAATCCTTGCTGCATGAAAAAGAAAAGGGGTGGGAGGAAGTTTGTATTTTGTGCAGTGACAGAGTTGTGTCAAGTGGTTCCAAAAATGGAACGTGATTGCTTCCATATGTTATCCATATTATATTTGGATGAACTTATATCTCACAGGACACAACTATTTTTTAGGAAGAGAAGTTATTTAAAGAAATGGAACATCTGTGTTTTCAACACCAGTATGATCAATGACCAATTAACTCTTTGTTTAGACTTTTAGAGAAAAAGTAATTTAAATATTGAGAATTGTAGTCATGCTTCTACTTAGTTTTACTGCATTTTAAAAAAATACTAATTTGAGTTTTCTTATAACTTTTTAATAGGCTGAAAAACTTGTGTTTATTAACTAGGTGAAAATAGAGCTAGCCATAGAAAAAATAACTCACATTCTATAGTCATACATATTTTAACAGCTGAAATTGTCATAACATTGACATGTAGATGTGCATGCTCATAATTTGCATGTTTCTCAGGCAAAGGTTTTTTAAAGAACTAAAATTATATCTCAAAATGTTAAGAACCAGTATATTAAGGGTCTTTGATAAATAGAAGGAATGAACGACATTGTATTTGAGAACTTTATGCTATTTCCTTTACCTGGATTTATTTCTGTTAGTCCTGAGTCTTGCCAAATCATCCTCATTTAAAAAGTCCTGATTTACAGATTTTTTTCCTTTGTGAAGACCTTGTGGGCAGTTGATTCTCCCTTCATTTGTGCTCCTGGGGCACTGTGCTCCAGCCTCAGCTGGAGAACTCAGTCTGTTACAATGCTTCCAACCTGCCTCCTCTTCTACAAGGCAAATTACTTATAAACTGAGAATGTGTATGTTCCTCATGTAATGTCATTTGGGTGCTTTCCTATTTCCAATGCATCTTCATATTCTGCAGTTATATTTTTCTTTTCCTTAAGATTTTTCTTAATTCACTCATCTAATTTTCAACTCATCTCTTGCATCTTGGTCTCATCTTTCTTCCTATTTCCTAGAGTACTTTTTTTTTCTTAAACTATATTGAGAAAGTAAACTCTTTTCCTAGTTACTATAAATAATATTTTAAACATATCTCTTTGTTTTCATCTAGAGCATAATGTCCTGTGTTCTTTTTAAGTTTCATCCTTTCACAAGCCGCAGTTGTTTTATTTCCATGTTTTGTTTATTCTTCTTTGAGGAAAGGTCTTTCTGGGCCTGTTATTTCCAACAGCCAAGTTCATGGACTCCCATTGGCTTTCCTCAGTCTTTGAATACTTGGATCCTGTAAGAATTCTGAACTCAGAGCCTAAGCTGGAGGATAGAATGATGTGCACAGTCGGCAGCAACATTATCTATCATTGGGCATGATAGTCCTTTCTTATAGTTTAGTGTCAAACATTATAAAAGATTGATAAAGTCAAATGTTGATGAAAGTATTGAAGATGTGCTGATGGGAGCGTAAACTTTAGGAACAACCTTTGTGAAGGGTGATGTGTATCAAAGAGTTGTATAATATGTCCCCTGTTAACTGATTCTGTGTTTAGGACTAATCTGACTAGTGTACATTTATGCTCAGAATGTCCATTATAGTTCTGTTTGTAATAGTAAAGAAAAAGGAAACTATCTAAATTTCATCTGTAAGGACTTATTATACAAATATTGGTCATCTACACAATGAAATACAGTGCACCTACTATTAATAAAAGGATGTGAGAAAACTATAATATTGACATGGAAATGGATTTTGTTATACAAAAAAGCTACAAAGGGTAACAAATGCCATTTTTTATAATAACATGTAAATGTATGTATTGTAGAGGTAAAGGTATGAAAGACTATGCCACATGTTAGCAGTGTTTATCTCTGGATGGCAGAATTATGACTATACTATTTTTTATTTTGTTGCAAATACATGCTTTTAAAAAATGTCAGTACAGTGAGCTTTATTATATACCTAATAACATGAATAAGAAAAACTAAGATTAAGAGACCATTGGATTGCCCATGGAGGAGATGTAAGTTCTTACAAACTTTCTGGATGAGCAGGTGAGAAATGCATTTTTCAAATGCCTGGTGCAGGGGCTAAATTACCAGCACTAGAAGGCGATATCAATATGGATCCTAGGTAGCCGTAGCGTGATGTGGAGGCACTCCGAAGAGGATGGCCTTACTGTTAGCTCTTGAGCAGCAGGAAGCCTGGCAGGGCAGAACTCCAGAATTAAAACAAAGCTAGTTTACCTGCCAATGGACTTTGAAGAATACAGAAGCTAAAGTCTGAAGCAGGGATCCTCAAACATTTTAAACAGGGAGGCCAGTTCACAGTCCCTCAGACTGTTGGAGGGCTGGGCTATAGCTTAAAAAAAAAAAAAACTATGAACAAATTCCTATGTACACCGCACATATCTTATTTTGAAGTAAAAAAAAAAAATAGGCAAAAACACCCGCATGTGGCCTGCGGGCCGTAGTTTGAGGACGCCTGGTCTGAAGGCTGTGAATGCAAGGACCTAACGTGTGTCTTCTTTGATCAGACAATAAGTTCTCTCAGCTGCTTATACCAATGGCAGCTGCAGGCAGGGTAGTATGGCAAACAAGCAAGGGCACCAGGACTCGAGAACAATGCTAGCACCCAGAAGCCAAGTACCTGGGAATAACTGTTAGACAGCATAAGTTCCTGGATAAATCCGTGGTTCTGAAGCCAAGACTGGGCATGGGAATAGAGTGACACTGCTCATGGCTGTGGGGAAAAAAGCCTAGAGAAACCAAAGACAGGATCCCGGGTGAAGGCATGGTCACATTGCCAAACCATTAAGTGAAGGGAGGAGGGACAGGTAAGAACTGTATTCATCCCAAAAATGTTATGTTCTTCAAACCATAGGTGCATGGTGAAGCCCAGAGTAGTTCCTACGGTTAAGGTTTATTTAGAGCTTTGACCTCTCAAGAGGGCAGAGCTTAAACTATCCAAACTACAGGTCCATTTGGATGCCACCAGCTAAGAATCTGTAAGTCATTGAGCAGTTATTGTGTATCTTTCAATGTTCATCTTATGTCAATGCTGGGCATGCCTACTCCTAAAGGAACTCACATCAGAGGTGAAGCTGGAAAGGATGGGTCACTAATGACATTTCAGCAGAGTAACGACAATACAAAATTGTAAGTGCTTTGAAGAAAGACAAATGATTTGAAGTAAATACGTGGGGAAAATGCTGGCAGCCTTGAAAAACAAATGATAACTTGGCCAAGGTTTAGAAGATGAGTAGGAGCTTAGTATGTGGAGATAAATTTCTTTCCAAGCAGAGAAAACTGCAAATACAACATTGCTTCCTTTTTATAAGTCTAGAATCCACTTATAAGGTATTTCTTTGTAGTTTTTTCTTGTAAGTATCCATGGTTCATATTACTTCCAATTACATAGCTCAGCCCTTTTATTTTAATCTTCTCTTTTAAAACAGCATTTAACAGTTTCCATTTGTCATCTTGATCCATTTGTTAAAATAGAATTTTCCAAAAGTAAAATCATGATTGCCAGATAAATATAAAGCAAATATGTGAACTCTTATATTTATTTAACTCATGAGTTAATGAAAAGAATAAGATGTTGTGACTAGTTCAGAGAACATTTGGGAAATTAGGTATAAATAGGCCATTTACCAAAGCAAAGCAATGTTAGCTGAGTGAGATTAAAAGAAAACCAGTAACTGTCCAAGAGGCCATAAATTTGGAAGTTGTCTGCTCCCAAAAAGATTTCTTTGTGCCTCTGTCAGACAAAGATCAAGAACCTGGCAAGTAACTTTACAAAGTTTGAAACCTTTAATCAATAGAAAATAATGCATTGAATTGAATATGTTCTCATAGATAATCCTTGGATGACTTTTAACCCTGTATAAGATTAAAAGATATATCATCTACTTTTAAGCCATATGTCCAAGTTTTAGATAATTTTTATGATTCTCTGTACTTCTATGATTTGTTTTCTTTGTTTTCTTGTTTCATCCTCTAGTCTCTTAGGGGTTTAGCTTCCCTGGGCAAATCCATTATTTTATCAGCTCTTCTTAGGTTGAAAAGTATGCCTTGGCTTGAAATTGAGAAAGATTGCCTGATGCTGACAAGTTAAAGTAAATAAAGAAATGCAACCTTGGATAAAATTTAGACTTTATGGAATAAAAGAAATGCTCTGTTATCTCTGTATATTTATCAAAATATTTAACACTTAAAATATTAATCACAGCTTGGGTTATACACGCAAAGTGACAGTTGTGTGAAGTTGTTTTAGTACCTTTTCCTTAAGAAAAGTAAAAAAAAATCAAGGCAAGCTTAGGTTTTTTTTGTATTTTATGTTACTGAATCACTATCATTCTCTGAGTGGAAAACTGGTATGGATGACCAGTAAATTCTCTTGTAAATTCAATATATTCTATAATGTCATAATTTCCAAAACATAATTATCTGCATGAAAGTCAAAGATATGTCCAACTTCTTCTAGTGAAATATATTATAGTCTATTATGGATTTTTTGTAAAAATATTAGTGAGATGAATCATAGCTTCATGTTTTAAATTTTCCCTCTTCAATAATATTTCCTTTCTAATATTTTTCTGACAACTCCAAATTCTAGAACATTCTACCTATAATGCCAGTCTTCTAAGAAGAAACTAATATTTGTTGAGTATCTACTGAGTGTCTCAGTGATGGGAGCTGGGAGAAGGGGTTGGATAAATACACATCTAATGGGTACGGTGCGCACCATCTGGGTGATGGACACTCTTGAAGCTCTGACTCAGGTGGGGCAAGGGCGATATATGTAACCTAAACATTTGTACCCCCATAATATGCTGAAATAAAAAAATTTAAAAATTAAAAACAAATAAACATTTTTTTCATTCTCTCATCAGTGCTGTTGTTTCTCCAAATCTAGCATCACAGAAGAAAAGTATTCGATGATAAAAAGAGAGAATTTCCAGTTAGTAAACATATGCTTCTGGTCCATAATCCATGATTTAATTGAGGAAAGTATGATTTGTGTTGTTCTATGTTAGGGCCTGAAATGTTGTAGGGATGTATCTGGTATAGACCCTTTATTTTTATAGAAACAAAAAAGAAATCTAGAGAGATGATGTGACTTCACCAAGTTAACACAATCAGAAGTGTGAACTTTGTGTGGCGTGTCAGTACGTACAATATTACATGTTTAGGAAATTAGCCTGCTTAATTATATTAATTAAATATATTTTCAGTAATCCCAAATAAACTACCCTCCGTTTTCTTTTCTTGTAAAGAGGAGAAGATGTACTCTTCATGGTTAATATGCATATTGAATTTGGGCTTTACCAGTTCTAATGATAAGTTGTATGCATAGATGGGGTTGCAAACCCTTGGAAAATCATCAAACATGCTGACCTACTCTGTGGTTCTTTTGATAAAGGCAAAAGCAAATTCCGAGGTTTATGTTGAGTCACTGTTTTTGTCTTTGAAATGTGAGATAAAGTTTCCAATAGATCTTTAATCATCACCCCTTATTTCTCATAAGACAGTTTTCTGTTCATGACTGCACAAAGTCTTAAATGTTATATTTAATCTTTATTAGGGCTCACCCAGAGCTGACTTCATGGTATCTATTACTTTTGCCAGAGGGATATGTGTCCATAGTCCACGTGAACAGCTGTCATTTTTTAAAAATAAATCAACATTATTGAGGGATAATTTCCTTACAATGAAATGCACCCATTTTAAATGTGCAGTTCAATGACTTTTGAAAAATGTTTACACCAGTGTAATCACCACCACAATCAAAATTCATCTCCATCAACCTGTGAAGTTCAGTGGCAGCTGTCGATTTTGATTATCACATAATGCCTGCTTAGACACTTGGCCTTTTGCCTGCCTGAGATGATACTGTCTATTAAGCCAGCCTCACAGACTCTGAGGATCTTTTTAAAATAGAGCACAGGTGTGGATGTGACACAATACAGCTTGGTTTGCTATTTTAAATGACTGCATCATTGCATCAAACCGTGTACTTTGCCTCCAGCAGTAATTCCTATTTGAAGTGATCCTCCTCATACTCATCTAATTCTATAATACTCTGTTTGAAAGAGAAGGAAATGCCTTCTCAAATCCTTCTAATGATCAGCTTCTGCCCTAAGGCTAAAGAGCTTGTGCATATTACTAGTTATTAAAATGGGTCAACCCTTTTTAGAAAGATGACTGGATGGTTTAGTTAATCTTACCGTCTCAAGACCTCATGTCATGGTGTGACAGGTGCAATCATTTTATAGGTGTGGGGTTGCAAAGCTAGCAGTGTGAAGATTGTTTACTTACAAATCATCATGCCAGAAACTAAGTTATCTTTCCATTAGGTCAATGGTGAAGTTTGAGTTGTGGTCTCAAAGATTAAAGAAACAAGCTTGTATTAATGAGGTTAAGTAAAGGACAAAGACCATTATAAGTCTATAAAAATAAAACACTTTAGTAAAGCAGCCACTTATTCTTACTGATTGTCTTATCAAATCTTTTTTTTAAATGCTATTTTCTTTCAGATGCCTTTGCCTTGCTTTCTAGAAGATAAAATTAAAAATTTAAAAATAAATTAAAAAAATGACCTAAGAAAAAATAATTTTCAATTACACCATTCTGTTGGTTTTTGGAAAAAACCCATTAAGTCCTCCTCCCAAAGAGCACCCTCCTTTTTTATTTTTTTCCCCTGCAAATTGCTTTATTCTGTAAAAGGAAAAAAGGAACAAAAATAAATAAAGTCATATAATTTGATCTATGCCCATCAAATTTTCAGCTATTTCCTGTTAACTGATCACCTTAGCCAGGTCACATCATCTATCTGGATCTCTGTTTTTGTTTCTGTAAAATAAAGGGGCTAAGCCAGATAAAGCTCTGTGATATTTCTGGCCCTGGCACAGAATAGTAGAAATCATACTTATCTTAGTTAAATCATGAATTTAACTATTTTTACTACATAAGACCTGTATGAGCCATTGAGGCCATTATAAAACCTTGTGTATCCTTGAAGCCTTTACATTAAATTTACAGCTAATTTGAAATATAAAAAAATTAAAAATAAAGTTTTAAATGCAGATAGGTAATATATACTTCTACAAATATTTAGACATGGAATAAAGGAAATTTTTATCTAATTATGTAGGTCCAACATTTGATTTCATTACTATATGGAACTTGAAGTGAAGTATTGTGTTTCAGGGGACCAAAGGGGGTAACAAATAACCATCCATCACCCAGTGCAGGGAGAGACTGTGACCATCTCTGTCATTCTTGAAAGTTGGCACTGGGACACAAATGAACTACGCATGACATAGGCTCATCTGTGTCTTCCTTTGCTGAGATACTTCATCTGTTACCAACATCGTTCTACGTGTTCTACGTACCATTTCACCCTCAGTTAACCTGTCAGTCTGAGTCTTCCTGTACCAACTAGTTTCCTAGTATTTGTCACACTAATAGTTTTCTACAGAGCTGCTCGTTTCGTGTGTTAATACATTTGTTGAGCTTGTTTTGCATGTTAGTACATTTGGAGCTAAATAGAATATCAAATCCCAACACTACCAGTCAACGGCTTATTTAACCATCCTAAACTTCAATCCCCTTATCAGTGAAATGGAGATAATGATGTACCTTAGAAGATTGTTGTGAGAATTAAATGGAAATATGTTTTTAAAGCTTATTTCACAGTGCCTAGCATCTAAAATGCATGCAATGCATGTGAGCTATTGTTATTGCTTCTATAATTATCCTACCTCTGCTATTAGTCCATTATCCCTAAATGTATATGTTGGTAGCTATTTGGTATACTTTTTGAAAGAGACAGAAATCTTCCAAATCCATTTCAATTCTCACTTTCTACAGTCTTCCAAATGTTGGAGACTTAGCCATTGGGAAATTTGACGATAAAGATTATATTTTAAATTAGAGTTTGGGGTTGGGAGATATGAGTGAAAATTAAGAGCCCAAATCAAGGCAACTACCACCATCCTACCAGTTCCTTAATCCCTAACAAATTAACAAATGCTTCTTTCATGCTGATAAGGTGATCATCAGTGGAAAATCTGTTTCCCTCTCCACCTTTTTCTCCCTTGCTTTCCTCCTATTAAGAAAAAAAAAAAGTTGCTTTAAAGAACAAAATAGGAGAAAGTGATTTATTTGTGGGCTTTGAAATCAGGCAGACATGCCTTTAAAAGTTCTATGACCTTGAACATAGCCTTTTAACTTTATCATCTACAAATGGGAATAGATAACAGGATTATATTGAGAATTGAATGGAATAATGCAGGTAATTTGCTTAGCATGTCACTTGCTACTCAATAAATGTAGTACTTAGTGTTATGATGTTTATTATCATCATCTAAAGGCAATAATACCAAAATCACAGTAGGAAGAGCACAGGCTTTGATGCCAGGCAGGACTGGGCTGACATGGTCATTTCCTCTCTTGGAATCTCAGTGTCTTCATCTGTAAAATGGAGATAATAATGCTTTCCTGATAAGATTGTTGTATGAACTAAATTAGATGCTCTTCACAAAAAGCACCAGACCTGGGGACTTTAGTAATCACTAGATTTTATTCCAGTCCATGGTCAGTGTCAGTTACTAGAGACCTTTTACCAGACTGCCTAATACCATATAGTGAACAAATCAAAATGAATTGTTTTTTTTTTTAACATATGTGTATATGTACACATCTTTTATAGTGACACCACCCTCATACCACTATTTTAATTTTTTTGATTTAACTTCTTGGTTTAGGTCTATATTACAGTTCATCTTCTATGACTTTTCAGTTCTTAGTCTGTTTTCATATATCTATTGCTTTGTTATTTTTTTCTTGAAACCTAAATGAGTTCTAACAAAGTATGCATATTAACCACCTTTCTAATATATGTAAATGATGTTTTTCCAAGATCTTTCCCTTTTTCTTTTATTATGCTAATAAGCATAGGTACATTGTCATCATCAACATCATCATTGCAAAATAGCCATAATATTGTTGTCTTATTTTGAAGATGGGTACTTTATCCTTCTTCTATCGATCTGGTAAATATTCTATTTTAATTTCTATGTGATTTTTTTCCCCATAATTTGATCGGTCTTTCTTACTTGATGATTCTGTTATCCATCTAGATTCAAATTTGCTAAGTACCGTGAGATGTGGCTCAATCGTTTTTTCTCTAAATTACCGACATTCAGTGGTTTCCTCTTTGCTTTTATCTTTGTTGACACATGGAAAGGATGTCATGGTTGTTTTAACTGACATTTCCTTGATTTTTGTTAGTTTGAACATTTTCTCATTAGCTATTTGTATTTCTTGTTTTGTAAATAGCTTATTCAGGCTCTTAGTGCAGTTTTTCAAATGTTTTTCCTGAACAAAGGGTTTAAAAGTATGTCTTGCCAGCTGCCCGGGCATTTAACTTAAACTGCATTACCTGGCGTTGAGGCAAGCTGTCTTCTACTTAGAAAGAATTCAACTGATCTGTTTATTATTTAATGTCATTCAATTTTTACTGTTTCTTAAACATTCAACTTTTCTGATTTTCTGCTATGTTATACTAATACCATTGGACAGGGTCAAAGGAGAAGTCATCATTTCAATGGGAAATTTGGTCACAGGGAAGTCAAATATAAAGCAATAAACCTTTACTATAGCTCACATACTATATCTAATAGGAGAAAATATAAAGCAGATATTAAGTTACCAAATGTAAGGTGATATACCCATAGTTTATTGTTTATTTTACCAACGAGAAAACAAAAGCCAAAGGATTTAGTTGTCTAATGTCATAGTTGATTAATTCTTATTCATAATCTCCTAGGGCCCTATCTATTAATATTATAACACCATGATTCTTAGCACATGATGATGCCTAGACCAACAACATAATTGTCACCTGGGAACTTATTAGAAATGCAAATTTTTGAGCCCCCACCCTAGACTTACTAAATCAGGGGGCCTAGGACTAAGGCCCAGCAATGTGACCTTTCACAAGCCCCCTATATAATTCTGATGTTTTCTAAAATTTGAGAACCACTGATCTAATAGATTCCTTTCTCCAGTGAGAGAAACTATTCAAGCTTTATAAAAAGAATCTTGATTTTGTTCATATATCAAAAGGCAGCCTGATCAGGAAAGGAGAGCTAAATTCTACAATAAGGTTTCTTAACTGTGGCATCATTGAGATTTTGGGCCAAATAATTTTTTTGTTATAGAGGACTGTTGTGTGCATTGTTGGATAGATACATAACAGCATTCCTGGTATCTACTCACTAGATGCCAGTAGGATGCCCCTCCCCTCCACCAAGTTGTGACAACCAGAAATATCACCAGCATTATTAACAGATGTCCCACTGGGGGGATAAGCTCCCCTTCTCCTGATGGGAACCATTGCCCTAGGGAATGACTCATACTTGTTCTGATCTGAGCATCAAAATCTCATTCCTAATTGCCTGAGGTGGGAATAGAGGCATGTGACCCATTTCTGGCCAATCAGAGCTAGGAAGCCATCTCAGGGGTTCTCAGAAAAGTTTTTCTATTCAGTAAACATGGAATTAGATAGGAATAAGTATCTTCTTTCTTTCTTTTTCTTTGGTCATTATCTTTTTTTTTTTTGAGACAGAGTTTCGCTTTGTTGTCCAGGCTAGAGTGAGTGCCGTGGCGTCAGCCTAGCTCACAGCAACCTCAAACTCCTGGGCTCGAGCGATCCTCCTGCCTCAGCCTCCCGAGTAGCTGGGACTACAGGCATGTGCCACCATGCCCGGCTAATTTTTTATATATATATCAGTTGGCCAATTAATTTCTTTCTATTTATAGTAGAGACGGGGTCTCACTCTTGCTCAGGCTGGTTTTGAACTCCTGACCTTGAGCAATCCGCCCGCCTCGGCCTCCCAAGAGCTAGGATTACAGGCGTGAGCCACAGCGCCCGGCCGGTCATTATCTTTTGAATGTGATGCTTAGAGCTGTAGTGGGCCCTGCACCATCAGGGGAAAACCTGTAAGACCAGGAAATACTTGTCATAATTGAGTAACTACATCAGATAGTACAGAAACAGCAACTGCAAGGCCTCCTGTTATTTGAAAAAATTACCTATTGGTTTTGTAATCTTTAGTTGGCTTGTACTACCGTGTTTCCCTGAAAAGAAGACCTACTCATAAAATAAGCCCTAGCAGGATTTCTAAGCATTTCCACAATATAAGCCTTACCTTGAAAATAAGACCTAGTTGATGGGCATGGCTACACAGCATATCTGCACAACCCATGCATTTCCTCACAGAGCAGTAAAGAAGGGGAGCAGCCCTTTTCATCTGCCCCATGAGAGCTCTATTGCTCGGCATGAGAGATTGGGGCCAATGGTTCTAAAGGAAATAGAGTCGTAAGAAATTCAGGATGGAATTCGGGCTTTGGAGAGTTATGATGATGTTCCAGAAGACAACTTAACTATACTTGAATAAATGTAGATTGTTGTACCATACTTAAAAATCCCCTGAAAATAAGCCTTAGGGTATCTTCTTGAGGAAAAATAAATATAAGACCCTGTCTTATTTTCGGGGAAACATGGTACTTGGAGCTAATACAATCCTACCTTACACATTCACTATGACTGAAGATATTATGTTTACAAATTCTGGTAAGTGGGAAGTTATATCTACCTTAGTCCTTTTCAAATAAGTGAAATGAAGCAAACTACAAATATAAGTAATATCAAGCAATACTGAACTATACAGAGAAGAAAATCTGGAAGTAGTTTATGCATGAACAATATTTTTTATGTGTTTATGTATGAAGTTTGTCTTCCAATAGCAATGAAAATGAAACTCTCGAAAAATGACATTCAGATATCTATATTAGGGAAATTCCATTACAATGAGCTGTATTACTATAGAGTCATGCATGCCATTATGCTAGATCTCAGGGGGGTTTATTAGAGAATATGTGCCCAGGTATCTTTGATATTTAGTGATAATAAAATTTTTCATGATATTGAATATCACTGAAATGTAATTTTATCTCTTTATCATGCATTGTTCCTTTTTTGTTTTAAAAACAATTGGACTCAAAAGTAATATTTAAATTCTAGAGGAATAGAAAGTTGTACATTTTGATTCACATACTTCATAATCTTACATTTGAATGTACAAAAATACAATACCAGTGCTCATGATTTAGTCATATTTCTATGCTTACAAAAGAAACTCTAGATGTATAAAATGAACAATAAATTTTAGTTGATATAAAAGTAGAAACTAGATGGCATAGTTTATTTAAAACTAACAAAAAATAAAAACAAAAATAATGACTGCATACTGGGTATTGATTAAATTTTAGCTGGCTTTTTTTTCTACACACACCAGGGTGACTCCACTCTCAGCTATGGCTAAATTAACATGGTGGCCACATGGATGCATCTAGATGAAGTGGGCACATATAATTTCAAATCAAGAATCTCTGGTTGATGTTCATTTCTCCTCTTGCTCAGTCACTATCCCCTCTGAATGGTCTGAAATCTAGGAAATAAATTGAAAGTTAGCCACAACAAGACACCCTATATAAAATAGTAAGGGGAGCTAAATAATATGTATACATGGACATCGAGTATAGAATAATAGACATTCGAGATTCAGAAGAGTTGGGGGGGAAGGATGAGAAATTACTTATTGAGTACAATGTACACTATTCCAGTGATGTTTGTACTAAAAGCCCAGCCTTCACCATTATCCAATATTTCCAACTAACAAAACTGCACTTGTACCCCTTAAATTTACACAAATAAAGAAAATAGTAAGGGGGAACTGCAGTGAGTAAAAGAAGTAGCTAGTTACCTAAATAAATACATGACACAGTAAGGGAGGAAAAATAAGGATAGCTGCTACCATCCCACTTTTGCAACTAGTCAGGAGACTGTAGGTACTAAAAGAATAACATTGGATCTCCTGAGATATATATATATATATATATATATATATATATATATATATATATATATATATATATCCTGGGTTTGATATATATTCTACATTCCTAAATATTGCAAAGTATTCACTTGACAGTCATTATCAGTCACCCAGGCAATGTATTAATCTCTTTCTTGCCTGTTTTTCATAACATAAGAAGTATGAAATAGCCATGTGGCAGACTCAAGAGAACTATTAATGTATTCCCTGGACTAAGTATTCTTATCTTAGGTAATAGAACCTCTAAACTAGCAGAGCCCAAAGTGGCAAGTCTATTGCAGCCTCCATCTAATCAGCTAAAGTCTTCCCTTCAATAGGCTCTGCATTCCATGTGTCCTCGGACAATAATTTCAGTAGCTATTTCATGACTACTTTTCATAGACTACCAGTGTTCCATCCTCTTATGGTAACTGACTCCTCTTTGCCTACAAATGCAGCCATCAAGAAACCAATGCTTGTTTCTTCTTTCCCTAAGGTTCTGCTGCCTGCAATGACTTCTAGCAGTTTGTATTTTTATGGTTGACATTAACATTCTTGCCAGTGGACACATTGTGTCACAACATTCTTATATTGGCACAGGAACAGAAAACATCACTGATTCCAAATGTTAAAAAGAGTAATCCCTTATACATGCCCCCAATTTAATTTTAATATG
The DNA here is from genome assembly GCF_040939455.1 of Microcebus murinus. NCBI lineage: Eukaryota > Metazoa > Chordata > Mammalia > Primates > Cheirogaleidae > Microcebus > Microcebus murinus. The sequence continues at coordinate 130,776,140 of NC_134104.1, read as the reverse complement.
GCCCAAATAACTATTCCTTAATTAAATATAATTATCATTTATGAAATTACATAAATTTTAATGACATTTTAAATTTTAAAAGTTGCTAAAAATTAGACATTATTTTGAATTTAATGTAAACCAGACTTCTAGGATACATCATTGACTCATTTTCGTTCCCTGCCATACATCTAAGAACTGAATATCCTCTACCTCTGTCAGCTTATTTCCATCTTGCAAGCTGCCATTCACTTCCTTCTTAGCATTTAATTCTTTCCTAAAAATTACCAAGCTGAAGCCTCTGAACTTAGTTTCACCATGCTCCAACTAGCCCCTCACACCACCACTATACTTTCCTTTTCCCAAGTGAAAATCCATCCATGTTTAAAAACATTTTTAAAAAGGGATATTTTTAAAACACTTCGGTGGTTTATCTATAGCAAAGATGTCTTTTCCAGGTAGTTGTAGGAATCTTGTATCTGCCATGTTCTGACTCCTGCACATCTTTAACTCTTACCGGCTACCCAGGTGAACTCTAATCAGTCAAGCAGAAACACTTAATGTTCTATATATGCCAACCTATTTTATGGCTCTGGGCTTTTGAATATGCGTGTCTTTACTTGAAATGTCTTTTTTCCCAAGCCTCAGATTCTTATTTTACAATCTGCTGAGAAGCCATCGCTGGTGTATCTTCTATTTACTCTGTGGTGTCTACTTTGTGCATACCACCATCATTGAGCTCTTCTCACTGTGTTTTGATGGGTGGTAATTTTTGTTATTTATAAACATCTGTGTCCCCTACACAGAGGTTGCCTCATATCATGAATCTCCAGGGTTGGCATGGAGTGAGGCGTATGTGTCAAGCTCCATATTTCTTGCTAAATGAATGAACAGATGAAGAGCTGATAGTTATATGCTCACCTACTACTTATTGATGCTTGTAAGACTTCAACTCAGAGATTTTGAAGCCATTGCTGAATATGCTTAAATAAACTCAGTAATTTAAAATGGCCATTTCAGATTTGTGGATGCTAAATTAGCCACTGGAGGGAGCCCACATTCCACGAATTTAGAGAATCATTACCACTCACAAACTGTACTAATTAAAAATGATTATAAAGGTCTTTAAATTTAAAATAAAGTGAGCTTTGCAGTTCAAAAGTTATAACTAGTCTTTCAGCTGAAAATAAGTAAGATACAACTTAATTTATGCTTTTATCGCAAAGACATGTTACAGAAGATAAAGGAGAGAGCAAATGAGAAAGAACTAGGTTGTCCAAAAATCAGAGGTATTTTTGGCTTCAACAATGGCTCCAATTTTTTTCTTTACTTTTATTACCACATAATATTTTAAAATTAATTTTTTTAAAAAATCATGTTTTCCACGAGGTGATAGTTAGATTAATAGACCACTTCTGACATACTAGTTCTTAAAATACTATTTGTGATAGTTTGGAATGGTTGGTTGTTAACTTAGCAGCCTGACATTTTTAAACTTTTAATTATTATACAGAGAATGCTATTTTTTGGTTATATTGTTCAAAGAGAAATAAATCATAAATTCTCTAGCTTAAGGCAATTTAAAGATATGATTTCATATACATGATTGTGCAAATTCAAAAATGTGAGAGGTTTTAAGAAATGTGAAAACATGTATTTAAGTGTCTGGAGACATACATATAAATAGTATATCATTAGATTATTTTAAACTTGTAACTCCAAATGAAAGTATTGAATTTACTAAAAGGTGCTTTTACAAATTATTTGAGGCAATGATTACCTTTAGATTGAGCTATATAGCCTGTACAATCAAAATAAATTTCCTTTTGGATGATAAAATTAAAAAACTAAATTCAATCTCAAGTGATGTTATTAAAATTCTGCACAGATGATTGCCTAACTCGGGTACTAGAATTTATAACTGTGGCTTTGATAAAATGTAGAATGTTTCTTTATTAATTTTCTGAGTTCTAAGACAGCTAAATATGGCAGGAGGGAATTTCTCATTGTTGCCTGTTTTCAGTTTCAAAGTTCTCAATAAAGCAAATTTGTAGCTTCAGAATACTATCAATACTCTCTCCTGGCATTACTAAAATTTCAAATGGACTTCTCAAGATAACTAATTTGAGTGAGTTCAGTAGAAAAACATTTGATGAGCTAAATTATATGAGGACACATCAAAACCCTTAAAGAGTTTTATATTTCACATAAATACTAGATATTTATTAGATAGGTGGCCTTTTAAAATATTGTTCATGGAGATCATGACTCATCGTTGCAAATCTCATGTGCTAAATCCCAGCCACAGTGCAGTGCAGTAAAATAGGTTGTTGCCATGAGGGCCAATTAAGAGTAGGCTGTCTGCGCAAGGCACTTTTGTTATTTTTACCAGTGTTTTCAATTTTGTGCCATATCTCCTTCCCTTCCATAAATATGCAATTCATCTTCAGGTTGAGATATATCTGTGATATAAGCAGATGTGGATGAGATATAATGAAACTTCAGTTTGTTCTATCTCATGTTCAAAAAGGTTCTAATATTCTCACCAGCATTTTAGATGAAAAATTTGATGCTCTAAGGGGTTAAGTGACTTAAATGCCATACAGAGTGTGTCAGAGTCACCCTTCAGGCTAGTCCTGTTTGCCTCTAAATTCCATTATTTTCTTCTCTACTCCTATGTTTTTCAAACTTATCTGATTGAAATCTATTCTAAAAGAAAACATTTTACATGAGACAAATTACAGACACACGTACACAATAAAAAATTTTTCAAAAAATAATTATCTTCACACTATGTGATTTACTGCGATATTTTGCACTCTTTTCTATGTCAGTGTGTAGGACATAAGGCAATAAATTGATTTCACAATTTATAACCCATGGTTAAAAAAACTCACTAATCTGCACTTTATTTCTGGGCTTTATCTTGCTGTGGAAATAAACAGATTTTGGAAATTAACTTCAGAGGGTTATAAACCAATTGAAGTAAGAGGAGGAAGATAGAGTCAGCGTCTTTTAAGTTAAATTAATTTTAATTTAAACTTAAAACCCATTTAAGACCTATGTTTAGGTCCTTTGAATATAAATAGGACTTGTTTTGGGAGGAAATCAATAAATCTTAATCTTGCTATTTTTTTCAAATATATTTTGAAAGAAGTCATGCTTACATTAACAAGAGTTTTACCAAATCAAATCAGTAAGGATAATAATAGTTCTAAATCTAATGAGAGCAAAGCACAAACAAGTCTATTTAGAGGAGCCAAATGGAGCTAAGGATAAGAGCATATTTTGAAAATTGTTTTTCTGGATTGTTCCATCCTTTGAAATTTCTTGAGTAATTGATTTGGGCCAACCTGAGGCAGTCATTTACTACTGTTTTTCCCTTGAGTTTTCTGTGCTGAACCAGCATATACCAGGCATGGTAGGGTTTTTGAAGCTGTAAGCCAAAGAGTCTAAGAAATTCAGGGAACATCTCTCACCTAAATTCTAAAAATTTTAATTCTTCCTTCTCAATTATCAAAATAAAGTTTCATTAGAGGTGTTTTAATTTCCATTGCTTTTAGGGATATTTTCATTCAGAATGCCTCCTATCTCACAAAGCAAGTATTAGAAGTTAATTCTGGAAGTAAAATTTCAGTTGCCTTGAAATGAACAGATAGCATAAACTACAACTAAACTAAATAGATATTTTGCATGCACATATGGAGACCAAAACTTTGTTGCTCTTGATAATCTTCCCTTGATTTAGTATTTTGTGATCAGCTTGGATCTCAACTTCAAAAGGCTATTAGGCAGACAGAGTGGAACTTTCCTAAATCACATCAGTGGCAGATAATCCTTGTATAGATTATTTAATTTGAGGAATTAGTAAAGATTTAAAATTAAAAGAAACTTACTGTATCTTCAGAATTTTAGAAATATACCAATTAATAATAATATGATAATAATAGAATACCACCTCATTAGTTAATATCTCTGAAAATTTCAAGGCCTTTCAGCCTGATTTCAAACTAATTCAACCACTTGGGTTAAAATACTAGCTGGATATTTTCTACTGCTATGAAGTCATAGTACTCATTCCTTCACTGACTATTCATTATTTCCTGTGTGTTAGACTCTGCTCTAATCATTAGCTACACACGGGTGAATGAGAAAAAAAAAAATCCATGCCTTATGTAATTTACATTCTGGTTAGGAATAAATATAATAAATAAGTAACCACATAATGCAATGTCTGGTAGTAATAAAGACATTCAGGAAAAACCAACAGGGTAAGGAGTTGAAAAGTAAGAGGTGTGGTCAGGATGGCTTGGGAGACATTTGAACCAGTCAGGTGTTTCTTAGAAGTCATGATTCATAGTATCAACATGTATTATTTTTTGTTCTTTTCTACTTTCATTTCCTGGGGAGCCCCTTGTGCATTCTATCCAATAGATTTAGATTACTGTGCACTTTCATGCTGGTAAAAGCCTTGACTTTAGACATTCATAATCAGAGAGATCTTCTATTTAATGTTTCTTGTTGACTATGAACAATGTTGAAGAACTTTCTCTAGAAACTGCCTATGATGGTAAGATTGTGTAAGAGAGCACTAAGGTTTGCTGGGATTTCTGCTTTATCTGCATATTGGCTACATTGATGCCAAACTGTGTTTTATTTTTAAGATAATTACTTAAGAAGTTTTGATTTGGAAAAAAAAATTGTTATTTGACTTATATGCATACTTTAATGATTTGTTTTATGTTTGGTTGTTTTGTTGTTAGAGGAAAGTTACCACAAGTACCTTATATTTTTTAAACGTATTAATTAAAACAATTTTTTTTTTGTAGAAATGAGGTTTCACTATATTGCCCAGGTTGGTCTTGCATTCCTGGCCTCAAGTGATCCTTCTGCCTCAGCCTCCCAAAATGTTAAGATTACAGGCATGAGCCACCCAACAAGTGCTATGTAAATCATGAGTTTTTCCTAACCCCCTGACTTCATTGGTGGCCAAAAGGCAGTGAGATATTTGTTCACATATATAGGAAAAATATATCCAGTAGATATATCCAGAAAGAACATATCCAGTCAATACATTTTGTGAACTGGTTGTTCAATGAGGACTTCTGTTGCAGCGGTGACAGACAGACCAGACTCTAAATTATTTCCCTCAATTATTTCCAACTCCTGGTGTTCTCACCTTTGTGAGAGCCTTTCCAATGGAGCATGAGTGGCACCTGTGACTTGCTTCTAACCATATAATGTGGCTAAAGGACTGAGGAGTAACTTCTGTGAATAAGTTACATTATATAAGGCTGTTTTAGGAGACAGGAGCTTAGAGATGCTCATTGTGGGCTGGGTAAAGTAAACGGTCATGTCGAAGGAGTGCACGTGTCAAGGAATTCTGAGTGGTCTCTAGGAACTGTGGGATGCCAGCAGCACCTGAAGGGCCTTCAGCCCATAGCCAATAAAAAGCCAGGACTCTGGGTTATAGAGCCTCAAGGAAATGAACTCTGCCAACAAATTGACCTTGGAGGTGGATTCTTCCCAAGTTCAGCCTCCTGATGAGAATACAGTCCTGCCAACACCTTAACTACAGCCTTATGAGACCCTGAGTATAAGATCCAGTTAAGCATGCCTGGAATTCTTACTACCAGAAACAGATTGATAAATGTGGTGTTTTTAAGTAGCTGAGCTTGTGGTAATTTGTTACATAAAAAAAAAAAAAAAAACCTAAATGAAAATGCAATGAATGCCTCCATATCATTTTACTACAGATAAAAGCTCCAAACCTGAAAAATACTGATAGTGATGAGATGATGAGAGTCTTAACAATAAAAACAGAACAATAATAACAATAATAAAACTATTTATTGAGTACCTTATATGTGTCAAGTAGTATATTAAACATTTTCCTTCTATCATTTTATTTTGATAAAATCTTATAAGAAAGCATTATTTTAACCATTTTACAAATTATTACAACATAACTTTCTAGAAAGTTCATAAACTTGCTGCACAATTAGTGTCAGAGATAAAATTCCACCTTATATTCCCCCAATCCAAGTATGTTTGCTTTTCTGCCATACTGCTTCAAAATTTCACTTTCTCTTCTTCCCAAATGCCTAAGTACTGCTGGTTGCAAAATACACACACACACACACACACACACACACATATATATATATATATACAAAAACCATACAACCAGTGTGGTTGAGGCTACTGAAAGTTCCTGGTTTCTGTTCTCCTTTGGCCTCTCTACAGCACAGGTCAATCTTTATTTGTCTTTGACTCTGTATTAATCCCTTACCCTCAGCAACTCCCCTGCTATTCCCCATGGCCACTTGACCCAGCCCACTTTGTTGTCCCTCTGACTCCCTAAGAAGATATCCTTCAGCAAACTGTGTTTCCTTATACCCACCTGCGACCTCATAACTTTTCCTGTACCACTTGAGCCTACCACCATTCTTCCTTTCCTACCTTTTCTCAGTCTTAAAGAAGAGCTTTTTCCTCAGTTTGAAGCAAATATATTAACTTAAAATCCTCTCCCATCCTCTGTACATCAATTAATCCCTCTTTTACTTATATATAACCTGCATACTCCAAAATTAGGGCTTGTTGGATTTTATGGTTAGAATTATGTCTTCCCCACAAAAGATATGTTTTTAGCACATCTGAATGTGACCTTGTTTGGAGATAGGGTCTATAAAGTAGTAATCGAGTTAAAATTAAGTCATTAGGGTGGGCCCTAATCCAATATAACTGATATCCTTATGAAAAGGGGAGATTTTGGACACAAACATACACACATACACACACACAAAAACCACAGACACACACACACTCACAAACACACACAGAGGGAGACACCATGTGATGACTGGAGTTATTCTGACTCAAGTCAAAGTGCTACCAGAGCTTGCAGAAAGGCCTAAAACAGATCCTTCCCTAGCACTTTCAGAGGGAGCATCACCTGCTAACACTTGATCACAGTCTTCTTGTCTCAAGAACTGTGAGATAATGATATATTTTTGTTGTTTAAGCCATTTAGTTTATGGTACTTAGGGCAGCCCTAGTGTCAGTTTTCTAACTGACACTCAAGGTAGCATCAGAGAAACGTACTTCACTCTTCTCCCCAACACTCATGGGCTCTTCTCTACATTTACCCTGGAGCCACTTCCTTTCTCTCCCAGGGATTTCTCTCCCCAATCATTTCTGTGGAAAGTTAAGTGGCACAAAAGTCCTATTTGATTGTCACTAATGTAAAATGGTGATCTCTGTTGGCTTGGCTCTTGATCCTGTGAGGGGTACTGGGGTTCCAGGATGCCTTCCTCTTTGGCTGCCATCCCTGAGGATTGACTCCCACATGTCATTTTCGCAAAGACCAACCCATTTTCACCGCCTGATTCAGACCAGGTCATCTGGGGCCTCACCTCCATCCTCCTGGTGCTGAGGTCTGCTTGCCCTTCACCAGGCCTCTGAGGCAGGATCCACAGCAACACCAGGCCTGCCGTGGTTCTCAGGTGGGTCCTATCTGATCCATGGGAATCATACACCTTTGATCTACTACAGATCAGAGGGACTACAGCTCTTTCAGATATTCTATTCTGGGGCCACAGCAGCCTCAGCTAATTGATTCCATATAGACTATTTTCAATGTCAGATGCTTGCCCACTATGGCCCCCAAACTCCTTTTATCAAGGTCCCTGAGAAATGTCCTCACTGTGCCTCTCACTCAGTGTTAAGGAGATTCACAGCCATTGCTTACCCTCGCCAAAGAAGTCATCTGTACTTTCCTAAGTAACTCTAGACCTCCAGCCTCTTTTTTTGGCATGGGGAGAGGAGTAATTTTATGATGCCATCCCATAAGTTTTGCTTCTAGAATAAATCATTGGCTGCAGTGGGATGATTAGACAGGAGTCATGGACCTGACCCTCTGCCGTTTCATTGTCAACCCCAATGTAGTGAACTGACACCTCACTTTGGGAAAACTCACCACTTTTTGCTTTCAATCTGAGATCTTGGCCAAAATGAGAAAAACAAGCCCAGTTTTATTAATATCTTGTTACTCCTTTACATTCATCCTCTCTCTATTTCCCCTTGCCCCTTGTGTCTTTTCTTTTTCTTTTGGCTTTCTAAGAAAAGTAGCTAGACCTGCCATTTCTACGTTATGCCACTTGCTTCTCAATCTTCTATTTCCACAGCAACACTGAAAACCATCCTGGAAGAAGTTACTAATAAAACTCCTGATTGCACCAGTTGATCTTCAGTCCTCATTTCTGTCCACTCCCTGGCACTTGTGACCCTCTGTGACCCACTATGAACCCTTCCTTCCTTTTAAAAACTCTTTCCCCTATGTCCTCAGACATCATTCTCTCTCCTATCATTGTCTTCATCTCTTTCCAAAAAGTTCCTTTTTCTTCAACCTTTATCAAATGCTCCTCAGGTCTCTTTCTTGGTGCCTTTTTTATTTTCTCTCTTTGTAATGTAACCCAATTTAAAATATTTTTCTCTAATCACTCCCAAATTCAAAGGCTCATACTAGATTACTTTCCTAAATTCCACATAGTTATTTAACTACTTAATAAACATTTTTGAAGCTGTACAATTTTGAACTATTATACTTGCTACAAAAGTTTTGCCATCTAGACAATTGAGGAAGAATTACCTAGAATTAAATACATTTATAATATTTTCTCTCAAAAAAAGAGGAGGAACAGTTATTGAGCTTGAATAAAAGGGAAAAGAGAAAGGGAAATAGATTCTTAGTCATTTAATCACTTTATTTTAAAAGTAATTATATTCATTGTGATATAATTGTCCTCAGTAAATCTTTGAGTTATTTTACAATATATTAATTTCAGTTACACATTTTAAAACCTATAAAAAAAGCAATATTTTAATTCATTTTATCAATTAATTTACCATACTTTTTTCTCTATTTCTTTATGTTATTCTTAGTGATATCAGAAAAAATGGTATGTATCTTAAGAGTATCTTTTCTACACATTATTTAGGGATCATCAGAGCCTAGGCTAAGTTTTGCCTACTTTGTCGGCTGAATTTTGTTTTTATTTATTATTATTATTATTATTTGAGATAGATTCTTGCTCTGTTGCATGGGCTATAGTATGGTGGTATGATCATAGATCACTTCAGCCTCCAACTCCTAGACTCAAGCAATCCTCCTGCCTCAGCCTCCCAAGTATCTGGGACTACAGATGCATGGTACCATAGCAGGCTATTTTATTTTTTGTGAGACAGGGTCTTGCTATGTTGTTCAGGCTGGTCTTGAACTCCTGTCCTCAAGCAATCCTCCTGCCTCTGCCTCCCAAAGTGCTTAGGATTATAAGTGTGAGCCACCACATCTGGCCTGTTAGCTGATTTTAAATTTATAATTTCCCTGTTCCTTACACTGAATCTTTGTTACTCATATTACCCATTTTATTTTTGTTATATCACTCTGTTTTCTCTCTAAACAATTTGCAGGAGAGAAAACACCATCTGTGATATTAAGTTTTGTCTCCCTAATATTCAGCAGCTGATATATAATTATTGTATAAATGTTTTAAAAATAAAAATAAAATCTATTATTATATGTTTCTCTAACATTATCAATCTGGTAGACTTAGAAAACATCAGGTTTTAGTTGTTGCTGTTTTTTGCTCCTCTGAATTTTTCATCCACAAATACTCTCTTTTAAGTTCATAGGTTCATTCTTTGTAAATCTTGTATGCCATTAAGCAACACAGTTAGTTGCCTTTCCTTTAATAATTTCTGAAATGTTAGAATCAATCAGTGGTAGTAGGTAACTAAGAGGCACACTTAGAAACAAACTATTTAAGATTAAATCCACAAAAATCAAACATCTTCTATGATATTTCAATACATGAAATAAATGAAACGAACTACAGAAACCTGAGTTAAATTCCTGTCCTCACAAAACTTTCCCAAAGATAAAAGTTTTATGTGAGCTCCCATAGAGGAGGGATCTCTCCTAGTGGGGAGCATAATGGGGCAACTCAAGGGCAACTCCGCATCCATAAGAAAGGATCAATAAATACAGCTTCCAAAGGGACAGATAAGGAAGTAGAGGAACACTTGTCACGTCCCTTGAAAAAGTCTGGCATTGAATGGGATGGCAGACGTTCTAGTCGGGTGGCCCACACATATGAATGAAAGAGAATGAGGGAAGGAGACCCACAGGAGGAGCACACTGTTGATCCAGTCACAACCATAGCTTAAGTTAATATCATTAGGCATGAAGAACTATTGAAAAACACAAAACTCACTGTTAGATTTGCATATACAGGGCCAATGCTGACCATGTGTTTGAACTCGGATCTCATCAGCTTATTACGGTCTTTGCCACATGTCAACCAAGTGATATTCTATACATGTATATCAGCTGCCCATACCCCTATTTCTTTGTACAGATGTATTCCAATGCAATGTGCAAAAAAGAAGCATTCCAAGATTTGACAAGATTAGGCCTACAGAAGACTTATAGTTGTACAAATTATGGTTTCTCTGAGCTATCTGTCCCACATCCACTCCAGGCTTTATTTCTTCACAAAGGATAAGGGCCAGAGCCAGTCTCGGGGACATCAGTGAGGGGTGATGCTCAGAGAAGAGGGTGATACTCAGAGACAGAGATGAGAGGATGCCAAATACAGACGAAGTTCGGTTCAAAAGTTGCTCAGTTCTGAATCAAGAAAAGAGATGGAAGGTTCTTCCTACTCCTCATTTCCACTCCATTCATCAATCACACCCGGAACCAGTTACTCTGTAATGTGAGTAGACATCATCCAATTAACTGAAGACCTTAATAGACAAAGATTGACATTCCTTGAGCTAGAGGGAGTTCTTTTGGACTATAACTGCAACTCTTTCTGGATCTCCTATCTGCCTCCCTACCATGCAGATTTTGGACACATCAAGCTCCCATAACGTGTGCCAACAGCCAATTCCTTTAAATCTCTCTCTCTCTCTCTCTCTTTTTCTCTGTATACACACACACAGACATATCCTGTTGGTTCTATTTCCCTGAATAACCCTAATAAAATATACATAAGTTTATTGTAAATTTTACTGCTATAAAATTGTATAGCATGCAATTTAAAAATAATAAATATATAAAACCCTTTATTGCAAATTCCTTATAACCAATTGGTTCTTACATGCTTTCTTGTTTTTTGACAAACTGTTCTATTCATAGCTAATGGATGGTTGCAATTTAACAATGATTTGACAAATGGAGTTGTATTTCAATCTGTTCTTTTCCTAGTAAACATATTGTCATAAAATCTGATATGTAAACTTGTGAAATATACTCTTCATATTATAAAATTCTATTACTAACAATTGTATCACAACATCAAACAATGAATAAGTCTTTTGTTATTATTTGATTTAGCAAAGAAGCCTCTCACAGCATTGTGAATAAGTTTATTTCTGTACAAATGATAGTTGACATTTTAGTTTATATTAAAAAGTAAGGGGAAAGTGGCAGAACAAAAAATGAATTTTAGAACTTCATTTAATTTCTTTACTGAATTGAATAAGAATTTTAGAATACTGGAAGCACATTTCATTAGTTTTTGTGTTAGTCTCAATTTAACACACATATGATACACCATAAGTTTAAATTATTAACATTTTTCACCATTTTCTTTAGAGAAGAAATTGGTTAGCTTTTTCTTTAAGTTACCATTTGGTAACAATTTTAGCCTTTTGGACCATATAGTCTCTGAGTCATAACTAATGAATTCTGCCAGTATAGCTCAAAAGTAGCCATGGACAACATGGAAGTAAACGAGTATGGCTATGTTCCAAAAAAATCTTTATTTACAAAAGAAGATGGCAGGCTAATTTTGGCTTTAGGGTTATATTTTCCTAATCCCTAATCTAGAAATCAACAATCAAATAAATCAAACCTTTATTTATAGTATTTGCTGATTTCATAGTATAAACATTTCTATCATGGTCAATTTCAAGCCTCCAATATAATATCACTGAACCTGGAGTTGGGAAGAGAACCACTGTACAGATACAGTACATATAAATAATCTCAATCAGATCATAGTAGAATGTAGTAAAATAATTAAGAACTTCTGAATTCTGATCATTTATTTCCTTTGTTTTTAATATAATTTGTTAGCATACGTAATTGATGTTTTACAATTTTTTATATTTAATTATTATGGGTACATAATAGTTGTGTATCTTTATAGGGTAAATGTGATGTTTTGATACAGGCGTACAATGTGAATCAAATATTGTGTGTGTTAAAAAACTGGCTTGTAAAATATATAAAAATTTTAAAATTAGCTCTTATAAGCAAGTACAAACTGGCTTTAACACCCCATTAGCCAGGGTCCAGAACAAACTTAGCAGCTGGGTCAAGGCCATGGAACTGCTCCAGGGAATAGCTATTGAGTAGAAACTTAGATATAAAGGAAATTAGGAGGAACACTCAGATAACAATAATAATGAAGGGATAGTATTTTACTTAGGCAAAGCTAGTTTGAAAGTTGTGTACTGATTTGCAAGGCACACTCTGTACCAAATGCCTAATAATTTCAGTTTAGCAACATTCTGGGTTGGAAAAGTTTTTCTGAATTGACTGGAGAATATAATTATCATTTATAATACCATTTCTATGAGAAACATAAATCTCAGATTTCGAGCATCAACTTAAAAAGGATCTTTTTAGAAAGCTGCATTCATAATTTGTAGATTGCCTGTACATATACAAAGGACAAGGTCACTTTTGCATGCATAGATTGTATTTTGGTAAAATAGAATTAAATCTAATTTGTATTAATGATTTTACCAAGTGTTTAATTTAGTAATTATAATTTTTTATTGGAAAATGGTAACAACCAATCACAGGTGCCTTACCCTATGTCTTCTCTTTGTGAACCACCTGCATCATGACTGTGTGTCTTTTGTTACATATCAACTTTAAAAATCTTAGCACCTCTCTAATAACATGCACTAAAGATACCATTAAATGATGCACATATTGATTCCCTTTGAAAGACAGGAATTTGACTTAGTGGCTATGATTTCCTGCTGAGGACAATGAAATGGATGAGATGTTTTACCATGTCTCATTCTGAGACCAATTGTTCCTACATGTGGTTTCAAGTTTATAATAGCTGCTGAAAGAAACTGAATGGTAATGTGCATTGACTTAATAAATAATCACATTTCCACATACATAAATTCTAGCCTTATATGTGCAATAATTTGCTGAAAAGTTATAAAAATGAAATGACCTTCATGTTTATAGTTAATATGCTTTATTTGCTGTGCAGGAAGCAATGTACATCACTAAAACCCATTTCTCATCATTTCCATCAAATTTATCTAAACATATGCCATTCCAAGCCTCAGGAATCTTGGGAAAGGCTGTCAAACTATATTTTTATTCATACCATGAAATAGCATGATTCAGAATGAATGGTAGATTCACAAAATGATAATTTTTTATATCTGAATGTATATCATGATACCTCACAATCATGTAACCCCCCCTCATTTTATATATATAGAAAACAAAGGCCCAGAATATGTTAAATGACAAGGTCAATTTGGCGAGACACTTGTCTGATTAGAAAAATATTTTTATATATATTTTTTTTATTTTGGAGAGGAAGGAGTTTGTTGGTTTATTTTTAAAAATAAAGAAATTATTTTAAAAGATAATAATATATGTTTTTAAATGTAAAACCAATTTGACTTTCCCCCATGCACTAATTCATGTAGCTCCAATGATTATGTAATAAAAAATTGAGTTCTTGATGAGAAGACAAGCTACCAAGACATTGTCATAAATCTGAACAAAACAGATAGTAATCTTATCTACATACAAACTATCCCATAAGATGATGTATGATGTTTTCTTATGACATGTCTTTAATGTGGTAGAAGATAAAGCATAAATGTCACTTTCAAATAACCATCAATATTTTTTTTCAGAATAATCTTTTAATGAGGGTTTTGTTAAATAGTGAGAAGAGTTAAATTGTATACCATTTTCCAGAGTAAATACTCTAAATGCAATCGCTATTAACAAGATCATCCTAATAACCTTTTACTTTCATCTAAAGATGCTCACATAAGTTTTGAGAAAAATGTTCTTTATGAGAAAGTCTATATAATTGATTAAAATATAGTGTTGCGATTGCTCATGTACCAATGAAAATCGAGAACAAAATTATTGCTGATTATATGATATAGAGGAGTGCTTCTCAAACTTTAAGTATTAGGAAATCTTGTGAAAATGAAAATTTTGAATTACAAGTTTGGGATGTGGCCCAAGTTTCTGTGCAGCCATACCTCAGAGATACTGCAGGGTTTGGTTTCAGAGCACCTCAATACATTGAATATTGCAATAAAGTGAGTCACACAAATTTTGGGGTTTCCTAGTGAATATAAATGGACTGTAGTCTATTAAGTGTGCTGTAGGAGTATGTCTTAAAAATGTATGTACCTCAACTTTACAAAATACTTTATTGCTAAAAAAAAATGCTAACAATCATCAGAGTCTACACCAAGTCTGAAGCTTTTTGCTAGTGGAGGTTCTTGCCTTGATGTTGATGACTGCTAATTGATCGGGATGGTGGTAGCTGAAGGTTGTGTGGCTGTGGCAATTTCTTAAAATAAGACAACAATGAAGTTTGCCACATGAGTTGGCACTTCCTTTCACAAAAGATTTCTCTGCAGCATGTAATGCCGTTTAATACCATTCTATTAATACCCACAGTAGAACTTCTTTCAAAATTGGAGTCAATCCTCTCAAACACTGATGCTACTCTACCAACCAAGTTTATGGGATATTCAAAATCCTTTGTTGTCATTTCAATAGTGTCATTTCACAGTATCTTCATCAGACATGCATTCCATTTCCAGAAGCCACTTCTTTGCTCCTCCATAAGAAGCAACTCTTCATCTGTTCAAGTTTTATTATGAGGTTGCAGCAATTCAATCACATCTTCAGAATCTACTTGTAATTCTAGTTCTCTTGCTATTTTCACCACATCTGCAGTTACTTCCTCCACTGAAGTTTTGAAGTCCTCAAAGTCATCCTGGAGGGTTGGAATCAACATCTACTAAACTTCTGTTCATGTTGATATTTTCACATCCTTTCATTAATCACAAATGTTCTTAATGGCATCTAGAATGGTAAATCCTTTCTGGAAGTTTTCAATTTACCTTGCCCAGATCCATCGGAAGAATCATTGTCTATGGCAGCTATAGCCTTATGAAATGTATTTCTTAAATAATAAGACTTGAAAGACAAAATCACTCCCTGATTTATAGTCTGCAGAATGCAAATATATTAGCTGGCATGAAAACAGCATTAATCTCTTTTTACATCCCTGTCAGAGCTTTTGGGTGACTAGGTGTATTATCAATGAATAGTAATATTTTGAAAGTAATCTTTTCCTCTGAGCAGTAGTTCTCAACAGTAGGCTTAAAATATTTAGTAAACTATGCTATAATCATATGTGCTGTCATCCATGTTTTGTTGTGCCATTTATAGAGCACAGGCAGAATAGATTTAGTGTAATTCTTAAAGGCCCTAGGAGTTTTGGAATGGTCAATGAGCAATGGCTTCAACTTAAAGTCACCAGCTGCAGTAGCTCCTAACAAGAGAGTCACCCTGCCCTTTGAAGATTCAAAGGCAGGCACTGACTTTGCCTCTCTAGCTATGAAAGTCCTTCATGGCATCTTCTTGCAGTAGAGGGCTCTCTTGTCTCCATTGAAAATCTATTGTTTGGTGTAGCCATCTTCATCAATTATCTTAGGTAGATCTTCTGGATAACTTGTTGCAGCTTCTACTACATCAGCATTTGCTGCTTCGCCTTGCACATTTGTGTTATGGAGACAGTTTTTTCCTTAAATTTCATGAACCAAACTCTGCTAACTTCAAATTTTCTGCTGCAACTTCATCACCTCTCTAAGCTTTCATAGAATTGAAGAGAGTTAGGTCTTTGCTCTGGATTAGGCTTTCCCTTAAGGGAATGTTGTGGTTGGTTTGATCTTCTATCCAGATCACTAAAACTTTCTCCATATCAGCAATAAGGCTATTTTGCTTTCTTATTACTAATGTATTCATTGAAGTAGCATTTTTAATTTTTTTTCAAGATGTGGGGTTTTTTTGAATTCACAACTTGGCTAACTGGTGCAAGAGGGACTTGCAGCCTATGTCGGTTTTTGACACTGCCTTCCTCACTAAGCTTAATTACTGCCAGTTTCGATTGCCAGTTTTCAATGTGTGATTCTTCTTTTCACTTGAACACTTAGAGGCCATTGTAAGGTTATTAATTGCCCTAATTTCAATACTCTCATGTCTCAGGAAATAGGGAGGCCTGAGGAGAGGGAGAAACATGGGGAACAGCAAGTTGGTGAAGCAATCAGAACACCCACAACATTTATCAATTAAGTTTGCTATCTTAAATGGGTATGGTTCATGGTGCTCCAAAACAATTATAACTTTACCATTAAAAATTACTCATCACAAATCACCATAACAGGTACAATAATAAATAAAAAAATTTAAAATATTGGAAAAATTATCAAAATGTGACACAGAGGCACAAAGTGAGCACATGCTATTGGAAAAAAAGCACCGATAGACTTTCTCCATGCAGGGATTAGATCATATTTTGAGTAGCAAAATCATTCTTTTATAGTCATTTTTATACTTCTGGAGCCTTTAAAGAGGGCTGGGGTACAAAGCCATAATGTCATCTGAAATACTTTATTTGGCTTAATTTGCATATTATTTGCATATCCACAGTATTTTTACATGTTTAAAAATTATTTAACATATTAGCTTTAATGTTTCCATGCAGAACCAAATCCCATGGCCAAGAATTAATGTGGTGGACTAACTTAACAGTTCAATATCATATGGTAGAAGGGTTTGCTCCCATACTTGCCCATCTTTTCCTCAATGATGAAACCATTTAGAAACTAAGAATATCAACTCACTTTTCCCTGTCCACTGTACAATTAACACATCATAAAACCAGCTGAAGTCTTATATAATCACACATCCTCTGATGCTGAAGTTTGTACATAACTGTTCACATGAGAACTCGCTAATGTCCGTTCTAAATGTAGTACCCAGTGGCTCATAGACAGCTATGTTTATTATATTTAGTTATTCCTAAGCCATGTGACTATTTTTTAATTGAAGTGCTATGACATATTACAACAGCTGTGAGAAAAGCATTGTATTTAGAATGTGTGAAGACTTGATACTTAAAGTAATAAATTAATCTTAACAGGTTCCTGCCTTTGAGGAAGGAAGTTTATAGCACATCAGCTAATACACAAACGCCTACACCATTTTAAGATTACAGTCCAGCTATTCATATTAGGTGTTTGATGACATAATTGTTCTAATGCTAACCAACTATATTAAGAACAAAGACAAGAAGCATCTGTAAAGGTAGCTGAGAGCCAAGATTCTAATCCCAAAGATGGCAATAAATGGATCCCTTGTGTCCTCTCCTGAGCAGACATTCTGTCACTTAGACAACACTACAGTCTGGCAGACATAATTTATGAAAGCAAACACTCTGCAGTCAAGGGGACTAAACTCATTGTACTGAAAGAACATGACAAACACAGGATTTTGTTTCCACTTATGATCTTTTTTGATCCAATTCAAGGTAAATTATCATATCATTTGATTCCTTGTTAATGCCATTCCAGACAAGAAAAATGTCACCATCTTGATGTGTTTTACAGACTTGAGAAGTATTTAAATCATGAAAAATAACAAAGGCACATCTTTTTCTGGTAATATATCACACAAGAATTACTCTTGGCAGAAAGTGTTGCCCCTCCCTCCTGCTCTCCGAATGTATAAGTTTCTTTTTATAAAATACCTTTAGGGGTGTGTACGAACCTAAATAAAAATGGCATTCCAAAGGATTCTCCACATAAATGCATAAAAGCACTTGAAATGTGTTTGAAAAATAACTGCTCTATTATATAGTTGTAAATAACTTGCTGATCTTGGTTACAAAGTGGTATACGACAGGCTTGGTGTGTTTTAGTTAAAATATTAAATCTTCTAAATATAAAATAGAAGCAGATCCATGACTAGAAATTCCAGTTCTTGGAATATACCTAGAGAATCACTTGGCAAATGAGAGCATTTAGGTATATGTCATTACAGTGTTGTTTATTATAATATAAACATGCAAATCACTTACATGTCCATTCATATTAATGGATGCAATGGAATACTATGCAGCAGTTAAACAGGAAGTTAAAAAGTAAAAAAGGACCTCTTGAAATTATTATTAGTGAGTGATAAAAACAAAATAGAAGTATCCCCATAACATACTGAAATAAAAAAACAATAGAAAGATTTTCACAATATGGTACACTTTTCTGTAAACACACACATTACTATTTTGTTCCTTTACACGTATTAATGCCTTCTTCATACTGATGGCACATACATAAAACTGATAATGATGGTTCCTTATGAGACAGTCTTGTAAATATAGCACTTGAGTCAAATCTAAATGAACCTATGAGATAATAAATGAGGTAATTAAGAATTTGAATCTGGAATCAGGCTGCTTGCATTCAAACCCCAAATCTGGTCTTTATTAGATACATCCCTGGATTAGTTACCTGTGATCTCTCTGTGCCTTAGTTTCCTTATGTGTAAGATGGAATAATAATAGTACCTCCTTTAGAAAGTTGTTTAGAGGATTACATCAGTTACTATATTTTACTGAACCTAAGTTGTCATCAATTTTAAGATGCAGTATGATGACACTCTGTCAATTTCAGAGATGTCAAATGGGAAAAGATGTGCTTCCTAAAATGGAAGAATACTTCAGATGTGAAGCACTTACCAGAAGCACATGTTGCTTCTCATTATATCATGAAATCTTCATGTTATTGCTGTTACAATTAAAATTAATAATATATCAATGTATAAAATAAGGAAAGAGAGATAAAGAGAATTATTGAATCCATCTGTAACCTCAAAAGTATATTTACTGTGGGAAACCATGAGACAGGCTCTGTTTCCATTAGATATTTCCACAGCAGGTACACTGTGCCTCAGCTCTAAAAATAAGTCAGCATTGGCAGAGTTAATTTTCTTAGGTTCATCCATCGCAAATCCCAATTCTATAGCATCTGACACGGCAGCTCATGCATTCCACTACAGGCCCCTTAAGAAAATCAGCTTTATTAACTAAGTACTAAAAATAGTTTATAATACAGAGCAAACAAGAACTGTTACACAGTACAGCTGTGTTTTTCTTGAACCATTTCGAAGGCTCTCCAGAAATCAATTAGCACTAGTAGTCTATTGCGCCTTATAAGTTCTATGGAAAGGTCAGGTTAAATTAATTAACTTTAAATAACTACCAAAGTCTGTGTGACACCACTGTCATCCTTCTAATCTAACACGTTTCTGGGAATGTGCATGCTCTGTAGAATCACAGACTCAGAGAACGGGTCATAATATATTGAGGGCATCTGCTCTTGAATTGATTTCCTTAGTGGATCAAAATTCCGGGCCACCTGTGCTTTTGAGACTCTACTTCAGGCTATAATGGATGTTTAGGTGCAGTGTTTGCTGGCTTGATGATCAGTTTCATACAGAGTCAAAGCAGGGTCGTTATTAAAATGCCTATTTCTATGTAAACAGAAAGAGCATCCAAAACGACCTTGTTTATCGAACGTGAAACGTGAATGCGCTGGTGTTCTGCATGGTAAGCCTTGCCTTCTTGCTGTACGGGTCACTTAGGGCAGGAGAATAAACCTGATCTCATGGTACTTAAAACCCTGCAGGAGTTCACAGTCATGGGGTTTTTACTGCAAATGCAAATGGATCATAGAAATTAAACTGAGCTTTAATTGTGTTAACAGTTGCTCTTAATCCTTCCTTGGAATGGGGAAAGTGTGGAAAGAAATGCTTCTCTGGTTAATGGGCGAAGGCATAATGTAAACAATGATTCTTTGGAAGATTAGTGATCCTAAAGAAAGCAATTAGACTGAGAAAGAACATTTAGACAGAAGCTAATGCTTAGTAGCTTGCAGCAGGGTAAAGCTGTGCAGAATTTTATTTCCACATTAGATGGAATCCTTTCAAAGTTTTGGTACTACGAAACAGGAAAATTGAGTTTTGGGTAATTCCAAATGATAAAAAAATTTATAAAATAAGATAAAACTTGTCCTAACTTCTGTGCTATTTTCTACCTGTGAATTCATTATGGGAAAGCTATTTTGTTCTTCATATGTGCCCAGCACTGAGAACAAGGAATAAGACATAATAGGTACTCAATAAATGTAATTAATGTCAGTCAGTTGATTGAAGGGATAAATAATGACTGAGAAAGTAAGCCAGCCTTTACAATAATTCTTACTGGAAACAATAAATATATGCATTACTCTTTCATTTTCTTGAAAACAAACACTTGATTAATTTGTGTTAATAGATAAAACTTAGTCAACCTGTGGCTCTTTAGTGATCCCAAAGTAATCCGGAAATTATTTTGTCTATCTGGTTTTGGGCAGGCTAATGCAGACAACCATTCTGAGATACCCCTCATATAAAAATAATAGGAAAGAGAAGAACCATCTACCAGATTTGGATAAAAAGTTCTACCACTTACAAGATATGTGTTTTGATAAATCAAAACATTTTCTAGCCAGATTTTGGGGATTTCTTACATTTATAAGAAGCAAACAATATCTATTCTTGATATCACAGCATAAATTAAATGCTATATTATGTGTGAAAATGCTTTGAAAGACTATAAAGCACTACTTCTTAAACCATCTCTGATGAAGTACTAGCTTTTTTGCTTGGTTTTAAATTTCTCATCCATTGAGATCTGATACTTTTAAATATCCACATGTCAATTTTAGTCCTTCTCGGAAGGCTGTAGAAAACTGTTTGCTTACCAGCCTGGGTTTGTCAGATCTACTGTTTTAGTAGTGCAGCCATAAGGGCTGTACAAATAGAGCTGGAATGATGACGATGACAATGACAATGATAATTACAACAACAGTGACAATGACACTGCTGCTACTACTTGGAGTGGGCCCACAGTTGGATATCAAAAGCTGGCTTGGATTAAAGCCAGTTGAAGGGGAGGTGAGAGTATAGGATATACATGAGAAAGCCAGGGCAACAGAGAGATGAGAATCAAATGGCAGCATCAAGACCATTTTGCATGGAGTGAATCAGATATCTTCAGAGAATAAGACCAGAGAGAGAATGAAGTCTTGAAGGACATGGTGCATCCTCTGTGGAAAGCAGTATGTAGGTTTCACCAAAAAGATAAAAAACAGAACTACTATATGATCCAGCAATCCTAGTTCTGGATACTTACTCCCCAAAGTTTAAATCAGGATGAAGGAACATTTGCATACCCATGTTCATTGAAGCATTGTTTGTAGCAGCCAAGAGGTGGAGTGGAAACAACCTAAATGTCCGTGGAAAGATGAATGGATAAAGAAAATCTGGCATACACATATGATGGCGTATTATTCAGCCATAAGAAAAAGGAAATCCTGCAATATGCAACAACAGGGATGCACCCAGAGGACATTATGCTAAGTGAAATAAAGCAGTCACAAAAGGACAACTACTGCATGATTCTACTCTTACATGTTTTCTAAAGTGGTCGAACTCATCAAAGCAGAAAGTAAATGGTGGTTGCTGGGTGCTGAGAGTAGAGGGGAATGGGAAATTGCTGTTCAACGGTATAAAACTTCAGTCATGAAAGATGAAAAAGTTCTAGAGATCTGCTGTATATCATAGTGCTTATCGTTATGTACACTTAAAATTTTAAGAGAGTAGATCTTGGTTTGTGTTTTATACCACAATAAAAAAGAAAATGTATTAAAAAGTAAGAAGTAGCCACACAGGGAGCAGTATGGTGTATTACATGTGAGAACAGGCAAACAGCCGAGAATGTATCACCGCTATGCCACTTACTAGCTGTGTGCCTTTGGATAATTCATTTCAAATTTATAAGGTTAATTTATCTGTAAACTAACTTTAAAAATGTATATTTCATGGGGTTGCTATGATACTGAATGCTATAATATAGGACACATAAAATATATACACCATATGTTAATCATTGTATGCTGCATGAACACATATATACACTTATATATCTAATCCATAGTATTATCTTCCTATCATCTAGCTATCTTCTTGTAATATATGCCATCCATCATTCAAAATATATAAAGTTTATCAAATCCATTTGATAAAAGTGAAGACAAACTTTACAAAGGAGAATTGGGCTAAAATTGTATGGTGCACATACCTTGATTTCACCTATTTGCTTTCTTTTTACATAAATAAACTGGCATGAAATAGTGGTAATAGTTGTGTCACCCTGTCTAGGATGCACTCTAAAGCCACTGAACTGTATTGCAAGTTAAAACTGCTTTTGTGAGCACTGTCTGTTATTAATACTAACATCATCAGGTGTATACCCTTAATACTCCAAATTATATGTATCCAATTACATGTTTAGAGAAAGTGTGTTATCAAGGCATTATAGTAATGACTGTGAAATTTGCTGAAGACATTGTTATTTATTTATTTATTTTTTTTTTGTTCTCCCGTCCCTTCAGAAGTTTAGGTTTGCAAACTCAGCAAACTCTATTTCTCTCAGGCTATTTTGCCACACTGTGAATAGCAACCATTTAATTATGGTCTCCGAATCTGAATAGCAAGACTTCACTGAGGCATGGTAACCATTTAAGTGTACAAAGATGGCATATAAAACCATCTAATTTGAAGGCTTCTAGATTATGTTCTGTACTTTTTAAACTCCTGTCACTAAAAGTGTTTCGTTATTACATAAGACCAACAATTTGCTTATCTAGAATTGCCTTCTGTATCTTCAATCAATAGACTTTCATTTTCTTCAGAAAACATATATAATGAGTTCCAGTTGGGCTTAGAGTTAGGAATATATATATACATATATACATGTATATATGTATATATATATATATCAAGGTTATATATCAAAGTAGTTCTTGCCCTCAAAGAGTTTACAACCTGCTATATCATGCACTATGGGAAAATGTAACTACAAATATGTTCAGGTAGAAATAAACCTTATTAAGGCTGTATTATGAAAGGCAGTTGTTCCCACACCTATTTAATCATGCATCAATAAATTATTATTCTGTTCTTATTATGTGTATGTTTGTGTATTTTAACTTATAAATGATCTTCTCTAATACAATGTACAAAAACACCTACAAATGAGGACATTAAACAGGATAACATAAAATATAAAACATTTTGAAATGCATGTTTTATTTATTACTTATGAGAGAAATCTTGTATCAAAAATTATCAACTACAATTATGGAGTAATTTCAAAGTCTATTTCTAAATTCGGTTTTCTTAAAGAAAATCTGTGGTTCAAAATGCTATCTTAATCAAGTTAAATCTTTCACAAAGATGCATAGATCCAATAGGATTTGTAACCATTTACTAGATTACTAAATCATGATACACATTCATTCCTTTACATATTGATTTGTTCAGCAATTATTTACTGAGTACCTACTACATGCCAGGAACTGTTTAAAACTATGGGGATAGAGCCATGAATACAACAAAGTTACTGCCCTCGAGGAGCTTACACCTTTGTGGACTGAGCAGACAACAAACATATGTTTACATTTTCAGTAACATTTCAGGTAGTAAGTGGTAAGTGCCATAGGGCAAAGTTAAGGTTAAGCAGTATCTAAAAGATAAGTAGTGCCAGGGAGGGGTGCTTGGTGGTGATGGTATGATGATTAAAGATCTTTGCTTTGACAAGGTGGCATTAGAGAAGACATCTGGAGAAAGAGAGAGAGAGAGAGAGAGAGAGAGAGAGAGAGAGAGAGAGAGAGAGAGAGAGAGAGAGAGAGACTTATAAATCCAGTGGGGAAGAATTCTCTTGGTGGAGGGAGCGGTGTGTACAAAGGACCTGGCACATGAGCATGGCCAGGGGGTTGAAGACCCAGGATTGGTAGAATAAAGCAAACAAGAGGATTGTCCTGAGAGATAAGGTCATGGAGTCGGGGAGGCAGGTAGATTACCTGAGGTCCTGAAAGCAGCAGTTACCCTGCTGGTGAGAGCAAGCCATGGCTTTTTCAGCAGAGAAGTGACATGATCCATTTTACACTAAAAAAATATCATTTTTGCTACTTTTTAGAGAATAAATAAGGACAGTAAGCGTGTAACCAGGAAGACCTGTTAGGAGGTAAGAGATGTGGCTTAGGCAAGAGTGGTGGTGATGGAGGAATGAGATCTGGTCAGATTCTGAATGTAAAATGCAAAAGAAAAGATAAGAGGATTACCACAGGTAGTAGTGTACTGGAAAATGCTAACAGCCAGCTCACGGGGGGAAGTGTGGTATATCTATAAATATATATATGCATATATAAAAAATAGTGTATATATCATTCTGATGCATGCTAAGGTTTAATAACTATGGCATGACATTTGAACTAGAGGTTTATGTGGTTGATAATGCCCTAGAGATTAAGACACCACAGAACAAGACATTGATTATAAATATGAAACTCATATTACAAATTTTAAAGTCAGATATCAGATTTATAATAAACGTGCTTCTTATGTGACTCGCATTATGCACATGCTATATCTAGTGCCAAAGATTTATTTGTTCGATGATAGTTCAAATGAGCCATGCTGGGTAGGAGAGTATCCATATCTTGAATCAAGTCCTACTGTTAGCATGATGAAACTAAAGCTAGGGCTTGCCCTGCACTTCATGGCTAACATCTAAATTAAAAAATATGTAGGGGAGCAATTGCTCAGTCTTTGGATACCCTGCCTTGAATGCCTGAATGTTTTATATTATAGATGATCAAAACTGGCTAAAACTGTCCAGCCATGCTTGTTGACAATTGTGATATTTGTCATGAAGAACATAAACTTTCTGTGTGGGAAAAATAATTTCTGAAATATTGAACTATCTACCATTGAAATTTTCCTTGAATCTGCAACTATAATTTTTTTAGTGTAAATTTTTGGAATGATTGTTCAAACTTAACAATAGGAATGTTTATATTATATATTTTGGAGAGTTGCTCACTTTTTAAAAAATTCTACAGAGGATATAAAAGTATAGTGTCCTTTTTGAATTTTATCACCTTTATTTATAAAACCTTCTTTTACCAAATCTGAGCGTATCAGGTTTTCATTTAATTTAAAGAAAAATTTGTCCTATTGCTAATTTGCAATTCTATATTTAAGATATCCACACCTATCTTATTGAATTGCTTTTAATACTACTTTGGCTTATTTAAATGTTATCTTCGATTGGCTCCAGGCTTAATTTTCTGTCTTATGGTACAAGATTCTAATCTATACTCAAAAGAGGTGGCATTAACAAATTACTATAATGCATAAAATATTTTATTTTTCTTCTCATATAGCAGTAAAAGCTAACTATACTATGCTATATTTTCACTAAGAGTGCATCTAACTGCATCGCTTAGGACATGTAATACTTTTAAGCCTGCATTTGGCTTGTCAATTATTCATTATTGATCTCTCAGAATATAGTTTAATGGTGCTTATTCAACTTAGTGGATTTTGTAGACCTTCTGCTTTCAAGCAGCATTTATTCAAGCCCCGCAATGTCAAGGTCACTCTCCAAATGCAATATCTATTTCCACTTTAGGAAAGATGCCTTCGTTGGAGCTGGGGGACCATATGTTGTGATAGTTTCTATGGGGCATTATAATTAATAATAAATATAATACCATAAGACATATTTTGATAACTATGTGTTAGAGAGGTTGGTAATAGGATACCTGCATCTGTCTCTGTAGAGGATTTTGAGTCCCATTCTAATGTACTATTTGACATTGTACTTTTGCCCCGTCAAAATATACGAACCCATTAGCACTGTAAAGATAGTCTGTAAATGAAACAAGAAAGTGATCTCTTTCTGTTGGCTTAATCTATGTGCTAATGAGTTTGTATAATGTTTTTTTCTGGGTCCCTCAAAACATTGTTATGCAGCACACAACTTTTGTAGGAGGGAAAACAGGCACTTTACATTTAAAAAAAATAATGAACTCCAAGTGAAATAGAGACAAAATGAATGTTGTTTTTTCCCATAATTTCTGCCAGCTGATGTTGCAGCATTATAATGTTCTATATTTTAGGCACTCTATAGAATATGAGAGAGCATAAAATTTCACCTCTGAAAATAGGATCTAATTCAGGAAGGCACAATTTGCTTCAAGTGTCCATGTAACAGATGGATAACATGTCCACAATGCAATAAGAATGCAGTCAAAGAAAGTATTACTGCCATTAAGAATACTGTGCTCTATTCAGGTAAAAACATACTATCTTGTAGAAACCTATTTACATGCTAGAAAAGAGTTTTTACTTTCCATCTGCTTTTCATGTGTGAAATAATATGCCTTACCTTGCCACGACACTTTCAAGTGTATATTTTTAAATTAATGGCAGTATTTTAAAAACTACTTAAATAGTAAAAAATGAGCAATAGGTTTTCCAAGCAATTCCTGAAAAGGGAAACAGGGTGCATTTAAAAGAAATGGCAAGAAGAAGAAAAATGAAGAGGAGAAGAAATAAGGAACAGTATATTGTTAATATACTGAGGCGACAACAACATACTGAAAACTTTCTTTTTAAAGGAGCATGAAAAATTAGTGTGTGTACCACAGGATTCTAATGCCCAACAAAAGTATTGTTGCTACTATTCCATTCCTATTAGTGTTTGTTTCCCTTGTGTTGAATCCTATGTCATACGGAATAGATAGGTACCAAGGCAGCTTTTGTCCCAATAATTATTTACTGAAGATGTAACTCCTCATCTCTTGACAATTACCATAAAAGCCACTATCTCATGCGCTATAAATTTCTACCATAAGAATTTTAAAATTTTTATGTTAACTGTACACATTTTGACATAATTTTAGATATAATTTTATTACAATGTAAATACTTGAACATTTTTGATCCCATTGATTTTTGAGTGACATGTATATCACTTTGACTACTTTTTTCTTTATTGTAAATCAAGTAAGACACATAATAATAAATTATGACATTGTTTCTTGTGTAAACACAAACTTTTTAGTCCTATATATTGGTCCTTCCATAGGATGTTAGTCTTCCCAGGCTAATATATTTTACAGTGTTCTTGCTTACTTTTAATTCCCTTGACTCCTATCTTGAATAGTTTATAGAATACTTTTGAAATTAGCTCCTTGGAATTTACTTTCAGTTGTTTGAAGAGTGTATTCATGTTTTGCCTACTTAATAATATCTTAAGCTATAGAAGGAGGAAGTCTAATCTTTTTCTGCTTTTGTATTCTGCCAGTAGCCTAATAAAATTCTGGGCAAAAATTAGACATTCAGTTGGTGTTTGTTAATTAAACAGAATTGAGTTCTAGTGGAAAGTGATCTATAGCTTCCCTGGACTCCTAAATATTTAGTCTCTATCTCTCCTAAGTCAATGTGTATTACAGTAGTTTGTATACATGGCATTTTGCTACTCAGACTCTAAGTTTTCTAAAAAGAATCATACTATATTCTTTATTCCAGAATAGCACCCAGCATTGTACCTTGAACATAACATGCATTTAATTAGTGTTAGATGAATTAACAAACAAATATAGCAGGTCAGCATTTTATAGCTATATTTGACAATGATATACATAGATTCATACACGTTTAATTGCTGTGTAATAACTTCACTGTGTCCAGCAGTTGAAACTAAGAATTGTACCACAAAGTCTCAGCTTGCAAACACATTAAAATTCTGGGTCCAATAATAATATAAAAATATTTGTCTCTGAACAGATGACCCGAAAGAAAATTGGAGGAAGGAGTTCCTTATTAAGGATAACGTTTGTCAAGAAGATGCCTCATTTGGTTCTAGTGAAATCATAATCAGAAGTGGGAAGGTGAATGTTGAAACAAATGTTTGTAGTAGAAATGAGACCCTTCCTTGGAGTAGCTATACACCCACTTTCTATTATTATTTTGTCATCTATAAAAATGTAGGATTAGGCTGGACATGGTGGCTCATACCTGTAATCCCAGAACTTTACTTTGGAAGGCTGAGGTAGGAGGATCACTTAAGGCCAGGAGTTTGACATCAGCCTGAGTAACATAGTGAGATCTACAAAAAAATTTTAAAAAGTTAGCTGGGTGTGGTTGTGTGTGCCTGTAGTCATAGTTACTCAGAGGCTGAGGCAGGAGAATTGTGTGAGTCCAGGAATTTGAGATTACAGTGATCTATGATTGTGCCACTGCACTTTTGCCTAAGCAACATTCTTTTTGTTTTCTTTTTTTTTTTACCCAAAAGTCACTATGTAAACTGATAGGCAACACTCTTAAAATTAAAAAAAAAAAAAAAAGGCTGATCATGAGCAGGGGTCTTAAAAATATGGTCTGAGGGCCAAATTTTGCCTGCTTCCTGTTTTATAAATAAATTCCTAGTAGTACACAGCTATGCTCATTTGAATATGGGTTGTCTATAGATGCTTTCACTACAATAGCAGAGTTAGGAAGTTACAACAGAGATTGCATTGTATTATATATAAGCTTAAAATACTCTCTGGCTCTATGGAAAAAGCTTGCCAACTGCTGTTCATGAGAATCAAAAGAAAAAATGTACATTTTTAAACATAGTAGCAAATCTTCATACATATATTTTAATTACTATTATTATTGCAGGCCAGTTTTGTGCTAGATTCAGTTTATTGTTTAGGGCTATCCCGTTCAAGATGGTGGCCACCAGCCACATTCGATTATTTAAATTTAAATCTAAATTACAGGTGAACAAAATTTAAAGTTCAGTTTCTGAAGCTCACTAGCCATATTTTAAGTGTTCAAAAGTCACATGTGGCTCATGCTACTGTGTTGGGCAGAGCAGATAAAGAACATTTCTATCATCTTAGAAAATTCCATTGAACAGCTCTGATCTAAGGTATCAAAACTGACTAAAGTTTCTGTTGAGGTGTTGTTTTTTTTTCCCCTACCAAAATATACTGCCCCTTAATATTAAGTGAGACATTTAAAGGCACTAATATAATCAAATAAAATAGCAAATTATTTAAAATTAGACATCAAGGTGAGACAAGGGCAATGCATGTAACCTTAACATTTGTAGCCCCATAATATTCTGAAATTAAAAAAAAAATCAAATGTTACAATGAAAAAAATTTAGACCTCAAAATATATGTATTTCCAGTGGAACATTTATAAATATTAGAAACTAGAAATTTAAATGTAAATAGAGGAAATACAGATAAAAAAGATGTGATCAAGATGCAGTCTTGACAGAGAGAGAGAGAGGGAGGGAGACACATTGATTTTCACGATTACTGAAATCCTCATAGGTAGAGAGGAAGAAAGCACATTCTGGAATGTAGACTCCTAAGGCAGCACTTCCCAAGAATACTGACTGGTTCTCAACTTTGGCTTCCCGAGTCCCACACCTAGAGATTCTGATTTAATTGGTGCTATGGTCTGACTGTGTCCCTTAAAATTTGTGTGTTCAAAAGTTAATTTCCAATGAAACAATGTCAGGAGGTGAGACCTAATGGGAAGTGTTTAGGCCACAAGATAGCTCTCAGGAATGGAGCAATATTGTTATAAAAAGGGCTTGCAGTAGGGTGTTTATTCTCTTCTGCTTTTCTGTGATGTGAGGACACAGTGTTCATCCTGTTTTTGCCCCCTGCCTTCCCCAATGTGATGATGCAGCAAGAAGGTCCTCACCAGACAACAGATGTCAGTGCCTGGTCTTGAGCTTCCCAACCTCTAAAATTACCTCCAGCCTCCAGATAATTTTCTTTGCAGACTACCAAGTCTGTTGGCAGACTACCAAGTCTGTGTTCTGTTACAGCAGCACAAACAGACTAAGACAATTGGTATGGGATACAGACTGAGCATTGGGATTTTTAAAAGCTTCCTAGTTGATTCTAATACATAGCAAAGTTTGAGAACCACTGATATAGAATTCATGGGCCCCTCTTAAGCTGAAGTATGTTTTCATATTTTAAATTCAAAACCCAAATGTTTCTAATTATTGATCTTAATAAAATCATGGTAATAAATTCTGTAAATATTTTCTATAATGGGGAAAAAAAGAGTCAAAATGGAACATCTAGTTGCTTTTTGTGCCAAATAAAAACAAAGTACTCTATAGCAGTGGATCTCAAAGTGTGGTGCTAGAACCACCTAGGACTTGTTAGAAATGCAAATTCTTGAGTCTACCCCAGGCCTACAGAATCAGAAACTCTGAGGGCCTGAAACCCAGCAGTTTGTATTTTAATAAGCCCTTACTCCAGTTAAGTCTGATATAAACTTAAGTTTGGGAACCATGCCCATAAATGCATAATGGTGCCATTATGAAACTTGGGCAGTATTTTTTAATACCTGATTTATAAAATCAAAGTAAAACTTTTTTCCACATGTCCTACTGTTTGTTGAAATCACAATGTGTATAGTGTATATTTATATGTACACATGCTAATGTTATAAACAGACATTATTAAAGTATACCAGCATATTTACAAATTTACATGATAATATAATCCAGTATTGTTTCCTAAGCTAGTGTTCAATCACTTGCACAATGATGTAAATGTTGTTAGTGTCCTTTGCATTGTTACAGCATCTGTTAACACGAATGGGATAAATTATAGCTCTAAGCTTCAAATAAAATATTTATATTTGCACTTAATCTTTTGGTTGCACTGAGGGAGTAAACAGTATACATTTGAATAAAGTGACTGGGTCAAGTGTGTGATGCTTGAATTTCAGGTTTCCTGGTATTAAGCAAAATACTTTTAATGGGAATGAAATTCAGTCTGTGTAAATAAAAGCTCAAGTTCTTCCACAATGTAAGTTCCTCAAGCTGTAAGACCATCTGTAATAATTTCGCAGTTTACCCAGTAGTGTTCAGCTTTCTAATTTCCCAAAGCAAGTTCTTGATAAAGACACACTGAATGATTTTTAAAGAATTATTTTGTAATAATCAAGAATGCACATTAATGACATTGTTAAAGAAGATCTGCAAGTTCTGCTTTAGTGCACTGATGGCAATGTTGATGATTAACATATTGCATTCCCCTAGACCCATTCAAAATGCCTTAATAATAATATAGTTTTTAAGAAAAGTAAATGACTTTGTTAAATTGCTTAACTGGGATTTTTTTTTCCTTTCACAGATGATGCAAAAGCAAATTTAAGTCAGACCTCTGTCTGATAAATCACAAATTCTAAACAAAACTAGCATGGAATGAGTTTTTGAGGTTACACTTTGTATTGATTCCATCTATTTATAAGTTTGTATAGCAGATTCATGATATTTCTTAAAGATTCCGGAAGCCCATAATGTGTAGCAAATGCTCTAATTACTCGTAGTTCTATTATAGCCTAATCTTATAAATAATGACTTAAAGAAAACAACCATATTACACCACATGAAAGTAGATATGGTAAGTGGTACTTTTTTAAATCTTAAGGTAAAAAAGTGCCTTCCCCACTTCACAGTGTATTTTCTGCAAAAGTGAAAAAAAGTATTGCTTCAAAGGTAGGTTGGCTGCTCAGGCCATCATAATCACACTAACAATGCTTAACTATACGGTCAGTAGCATTATAAACTCTAAAGGCTTCATTTCACATACCACTTGTATTTACTTGACCTACATTTCTGAGTTATTGGCATAATAAAGAATGATATTTTACGAGGACATATTTAGGCTTGAATACTAAACCTCTTAGAAAGAAGATACAATGAATAAAATTAAACAAGGTGACAGAAAAGAATAAATTATGGAATGGAAAACTTTATAGTTATCTTCAGGCACACCCATAGCCAAAAGACTAATTGTAGAGTTATAATGATAATAATAAACCTGTATAGTCCTTTAAAAATGGGTAATCATATTTGATTATTTTACTAGCATTTAAAACACTGTCATTTATTGAACACTCACTATGTGCCAAAGATTGTGATGTGCATTTTACATATAGTAGCCTGTTTAATTCTCAAAAGTACATATTCTATGCATAATTTAACAGAGAAACTGATGCTCATAATGACTGAGAAACTTTTCTAGTCACACAGCTAGAATTGGAAGAGCAAGGATTCAAGGGAGGCAAGGCAAATGGTCCCATGTCATAGATGGTATAATTGGTGCTCAGAGAATTTGTAATTTTTCTAAGACTCTTCATCCCATGCATTCTCCTTTTACCATAAATGGGGTTCATAAGAAAAGATTGCTTATCTGTTCAACCAATCAAACTTCATCAGGAGGATCAAATGGCATATGCCTTTCCTTTAAGAGATCTGGGGGGGGGGTGGCACTCAGGGTTTTAAAATGGCAACAAAGAAACTAGTTGAGAGTTAAACTATAAAATTAACCCTATGTGTGTACAAAACCAAAATATACACACAACTATACGTATTACTGAAGGCATACTTTTTACCTGGATCTCTCATCTTTCCTTTATCAATTTTAAGGAAACTATTTCTTTGTTACACAATGTATGATCCATGAACCAACACCATGAGCGTCATCTGGAAGCTTGTTGGAAATGTAGCATCTCCCTCAGGTTTTCTGAATCAGAATTTGCATTTTGAACAAGAACCCCAAGTGATTCATATGAACATGAATGTTTGAGAAAGTCAGTATGTTTATATTTTATAGAGGTCTGGATCGGGGTTGACCACTTCTTTGTGTCTGCACAGATACACTAATAACCTTAGTTTTCTTTCTTTATTGGCAGTATGAGTCCAGTCTTTAAAATTCCCGCCTTTCTGCATCAATCATACTGACACATATCAACTGTGTTTCTTTGCAAGTCCTTGTTCTTTTCTGAGTTAAATCTTTGCAGAATAAATTTCTTCCACTATTGAGTAGCTTCTCCATAGTTTATTATCTTTCATTATTAAATTTCCCCAACTCTTAAGAGTTATTACGTTAAACATTGGCTTACCCTGAGAAACATAGGTTTAAAACCTTTGCTTTGATGACCATTCTACATATATTAAATGAACATACTAGTTTTATTTCTCATAGTCAATAAAATTGCTCAAATAATAAAGACAAACAATTGATACGAGCAATTTGACATTTATTAATTTATTGTTCCTTGCACTCAACAAATAACGAGTGCCTGCAGTGTCTTTGAAAAGAGAAAATATATTACAAAATATAATCTAATGGTGATATTTATTTTAAAAATAATGTTAACAATTTTGGATATATAATTTGATAAAAGTTAAATGAATGAGGCAAATTATAAAATCAAGAAATAAAATAGATCAAACTGTCAGTATATAGTTTTATATTTTCAAGTGACACTTCGAATCCAATATCACTAAATTATTTTGCTTAGATATGAACTCTAATGTTTTAGCAACATGATTTTATGCTACTGGCTTCTGGGCTTTTGAGGATAGTGAACTCTAAATATTTATGTGTGTATTTTCAAATATCTGTACCCTTTTACAAGCATATTATTTGCATATACTTTCACATATTTGTACACAAAGGAGGTCAAATCAGAGAAGGAAGGGAAAGTGGGCTTTTCAGATTAAAGTAAGTGGAGTGGGATGTAGGATGACATTAGTCTACCTTCATTAGGCTCCGGAAGTACTGGAAACAACGGAGACCACTTGTAATTGAGCTAACAGTCTGACTTGAAGTTAGGTGTATCTGAAGTCATTAGAGCTGCTGGCACAACAGTCTCAGATCCATAGCAGCAAGTGTGACAGGACCAATGCAAACAGGAAAAGGGCTTTCATAAGGTTCCTTGGAGGAGGCACAGCTAGCAATGC
The DNA here is from genome assembly GCF_040939455.1 of Microcebus murinus. Classification (NCBI taxonomy): domain Eukaryota; kingdom Metazoa; phylum Chordata; class Mammalia; order Primates; family Cheirogaleidae; genus Microcebus; species Microcebus murinus. Next base: position 130,742,283 of record NC_134104.1, on the reverse strand, counting down.
TTGCCTGGATGTCTTCATCTGGGTTGCAGGATGATGGTCTCTCAGATCTGTTGGTTCCCTCTAATTTAATTAGCTGTCCTTAGCATAGTTTTTATACTGGAATTCTATACATATAATGATAATATGAGAACTCCTCACCTAAATGTGCAACATGGTATAGCAATTGTGGGAGTTACCTGTGGCCTCTTTATTAATGTTTTGGCAAATTGGTTCATATTCCATGCTGATTCATATCACTTTGATCATATTTTCAGTATCAAAGCTGTTGTACTTACTGCATAGTTCTTAAGGTTTTAACCTGAGCTTGATAAAAAGTAGAGATATCCTGCCTCTAGTATGCAGAATTCATCATCAATGCTTCAGCGATAGGGCTATTTCTATCCCTAATTACTTGAATATAGAACTACAAGTTAAGGCACTCTACAAAATTCTATAATAAATACTTTATGCTTTTAAAAAAGGATGTGATAGCGATATAGAAAAGTGGTAACATTTCCTAACATAAGTGAGGTAATTGTCTATTTGTCCTAGTATTTACTTTTCTGTATACTTGAAATATTTCATAACTTAAAAATATAATTTATACTTATAAAATAGTAACAGGATTATTTAGCTCATATGACCAGATGGTCTAGATTTAGCTTTAGGGTTCATTTGATTTAACTGTGCAATGACATCTTCAGGAATGACAAGGCTTTTCTGGCAAGAAGTGTGAATAACCTCTTTCTCATATAGCTGCTATTCCTTTATGTCTATCTCTCTGGCACTGATTATGTGTGCCAAGATACCAAGGGAATGCCATGTACTGGTTGACATAGAGTGGATTACCTCAACCAACAGCTGCGTGAGAGAGGTGGCATTGCCTTGAGTGGTTTAGACAATGCAGATCCTACTCCCAAATTCCCACAATTCATAAAATTGGAAAAGGAATGGGTCTGGGGGAGATATCCATAGTAGTCACTGCATTTTCCTGTTCTACTGAAGCCACATTCACCTATGGCTATTAGAAGGCTTCTTCTATCACATGCCACCTGGCTTTCCCAGCTAGAGTTTGCAAAGCAATGCTGCCGCTGATTGGTGATTTTAGTGTTCAACTCATTAAAATCAATTACGAGTTGGTCAAATTTCCCCCATATACATTTTAATTAGCTGCATTTATCTAAATTTCTACTCTACACATAAGAGAGAGCTTATCCATTTTCGAGGTCATATTAGAATGTCATCAGAGTATAGCATGTTGTATGATATAAATGAAGGCAATTAGATAATTGAATGTTTATGAGCAACAAAAGAAAAAATTACCCCTAAAGAAAAAAAATTTCACTAACTTCTGAACACAGCAAAATGGTAATTATTCTGAATTTTCCAGTTTATGATGACAGACCGTATTGATACAGTTGAAGCACCTGTACTATGACATGACAAAAAATAGACCTGTTTTGAAAACAGTCTGTTCCTTTGGCTTCCCAGATGCACCAAAAATGAAGCAGGAGGCTTTCCTGAGAATGGACTAGTGAATTGGCCAACCTCATTGGCGTGGCTGGATGGACGAAAATATTTTTGTTTGACCTTGAACTTATAGGGTTTAAACTGTACTTTGTTCCTTGCTGTATAGTTTTAGCATTGCAAGGTATGGAGGTATCTTAATCAAACCTTTATCATAAATTTCAGTCCTAAAAATAAGCACTGGTAGATGTTCCCAGAGACTAAAAGAAATCAGGACAACTAAATGAGAGTCTGGCATGGAATCTAAATGGATGTTATTACATTCTGCCCCTTTTCATTTGGTTTGACGGGTATCTCCAAGTAGAGACTCTGAGTGGAGTTGCTATGGACAGATGTTCAGATTCACTTAGCCTGGCCTTCCCTGGAGCAGCAGAAAGCCTTTGCAATGGAACTGCTTGGGTATCAGTGGCTGAAATTAATATGTGATTTCTGAGGCAGAAGTTAGAGAAAATGTTTGTAGGCCTGGCTTTGAAACTATTAATAAGATTTTATTAAATCTGACGATGGAAATGTTAAATGTAATATATTCAGGATGCTTGATCTGTTCCCATTCCCAGGAGGACTTTGATGTTGGCAGTGTCAATGTCTCCCTTTTTAATTGATGTTGATGTGGGGACATCTGTACTTATCCAACGGATGAAAGAGGCCAGGAATTAATAAGGGGAATAATAAACCTATAAAGGTAGGCAACACTGTGAGTTTTTAAATATTTAGCTTGCTTAGTAAACATATTAATTAATCTGTAAATGTATAGTTTATATCAGGACTGTCAAACTACAGCTTGCAGGCTAAATCCCTTTGACCACCTGTCTTCACAAATAAAGTTTAATTGGAAGACAGTCCCACCCATTTGTTTACAGATGGCTGTTTTTGTACTGCAAGGACAGAGTTGAGTAGTTATGACAGGAATCATGCCACCACAAAGCCTAAACCATTAGTGGCTGGCCCTTTACAGAAAAGGTATGCCAAACCTCAGTCAATACCAACCTTTTTCAGAAATGCTTTTTTTGTATGTGTGTAAACAATCATACTTCCATAGTCATTAATGTGCATTTCAACATACATCTTAATTTCATACTTTTTCTAACCTAAAAAAAGGCCTCTAATTTGCTAAAAGTTCAAGTCCCAAAAAGTGGGTTCCAAGTTTTTCATTTTCTTTTCTTTGTTAATTTTTGATATTTTTCAAATCAAACTCTGTCTGAAATTATTTCCCCATTTCAGCAGGATGCGGAGCGTGACATACACCATGTCCCAGGGAAGTACTGCATACATAATGCATGAGTCTTTGGGAAGATCTGAGCCTTTGAATATACAATTACACTTTGGGCTTAAAATGGAAAGTGCCATGTTTGGAAGCAACTTGAAGTTTCCCAAAATATTTGTTTGCAGTTCTAATTTCAATAATTAACATAGGGATTAAAACATGTTTCTTATCTTTCAATTCCAGCAGTGAGGTCAGCACCTCACAGCTACAGGGGAGAAAAATGTCTCTAGAGCTTCCCAAGTCAAAGTCAGCGATAATGTTTCAGCGGCAAACCCTTTGCAGGGAGGAGAGCTCTGCAGGTTGTTGAATTGATGGGCCTGCACCTTGATGTGGCTTGAGACATGCTGTTTTCTCTCTTTTTCCTGAATGCTCTTTTCCATGGGTCTCTGACAAGAGCAAAGGGAGGAGATGCAGAATGTTCTCTTCATCTATATGACCATAAAAACTAGACAACTTTGGTTCTCCCTTTATTGTTTTTAGTGTTTTTTCTATTTCTTTCTTTTCAAACCCAACTACTTCAGAGAAAAGATAAATCCACACATGCATAAACCCAGACTCTCCATCGTCTTGGCCTCCACAGGCTCTTTTTGCTCCAAGCTTTCTTCCTGAAGCAGAAGTAAATCTGCAAACAGGGTATTAAGTGTAGTTTTGCTGAGGGAAGTTCTTTGAGCTTTTGCAACCCCCTGGAGCAGAAAGGCTCAGTAGCTGTTTTTCAGTTTTCATCTGTTACCTGTGTTTCCTTACTATTTACAGAAATAATAAATTTTATTTCCAGGTGGCATTGCTACTTGAAAGAATCCCTTCCTCAAACCTCAGATATGAAAACTGAGTTTTATCTTCTCCCCCAGCCCTCATTATATGTAGGGGGAGATTAGCTGTGATGTCTGCCATTCTGGCTCCATAATATCAACTCAGTCCCTTTAGATCTCTTGAGATGAAGTAGTGGGGTATAGTATCAAGGAAAACAGGAACCATCTGGCATTTACAGATTGGCCTTGTTATCACATTGGTTATCCTGTGAAGTGAGCATCATAGAGTTGCACCATGGCAGAAAGTTAAAGTAATGATGCAATCCATAAATTCCACCTAAATGGAGGAGTTATAGGTAGAACTTAGATAGGACTATGAAATTTGGGGATGTATCCACCCACCTATGTTGTCTTAGTCCATTCAGGCTGCTGTAACAAAAATTTCATAAACTGAGTAGCTTATAAACAACAAACATATATTTCTTAAATTTATGGAGGCTGGGAAGTCCAAGATTAATGGGCCAGTAGATACAGTGTATGGTGAGGTCCTATTCCTCATACTCGGTGGCTTTTCTCTGTATTGTCACATGGTGGAAGAAACAAACAAAGTCTCTGGTGCCTCTTTTATTAGGGCACTAATTACATTCATGAGGGCTCTACTCTCATGACCTAATCACCTCCTAAATATTCTGTCATTTTTTTAGAGATTGCTGAGATAGTCACTTGGAATCAATTTCTAAGTTTCCTTTGAACCATAGTTCAAGAATATTGCCTTGCGTTTGTTCAGTTGGTCTTTACTGAACACCTATGAAATAATTGTTCCTTATTTGTCTTCTCAGAGATTTAGGGGCAAGAAGAAAAACAGGTCAACTAGTTAGGAATATATAGCAATAATTTAGGAAAAGGTCATGGTTGCTTGGCCTCGGTGGCAATGGTAGAAGGGATATGTGGTAAAATTCTGAATTAATTCTGAATGTGGAGCCAACAGAATTTCTAAAGGATTATATGAAAGAAAAAGAAAAGATGGGAAATCCTAAGATGTCTGGTAGCTGAAAGGTTAGGATAGGCTGTAATTACAGCAGATTTTGAAAAGAAAATCAAGATTTGCACATTTTACATGTTAATTCTGAAGTATTAGTTGATATTCAAAAGGAGATGCCCTTAAGGTAATTAAGTTTGAAATTGTACATTGAAAGACAAAGACGGAGTCTAGAAAGGAGAAAAAAAAAAACATTGGGAATATTACTTAAAACTAAGGGACTGACTAGATGAGATTACAGAGGGAGTGAATGCGCACAGCAAAGTAGAGGGGTGGACATAATACTGGACACTCCAGGGTCTAAACTTCAGTTGTTGAAATAGACCCAGCAAAGAAGCTGGTGAAGAAATGGTCAGTGAGTAAACTGGATAAACATCATGGTATTTATGGTTATGACCACAATCCATTATTATAAAGATTCAGGCATGAATTAGTGCAACTCATAACCCCTAAAGTATATCTACATTAGAATTTGCAGAAGTTATTACTTTAAGTTAACTTCAAAGAACAAGTTCTCATTGTGTATCTATTAGCACAAATGGTTAAGAAAAAATGGGGGGAAAGAGTAAACAGTGATTCTACAAGTAGAAGGACTGCAAGTCCATACTTGTAAACATTTCATTTGAATGATCTTTTCTGATAAATATGGAAAGGAAGAAAACTAGAAACTGCACTTTCAATGGATTGTGACTAATACAATAATTCTAACTTTCTATGAAAATAGAAAAGCAATGAAATCCAAACCCACAGGATTTAAAAACACTAGAAATGCTAGGGAAAACCTTAGTTCCACAGAAGAGGGCAAATGATACAGAGTATGTAGCACCTTATTTCCATGAAGAGATGCAACTTCTGAGCAGTCTGGGGAGAGTGTGCATCTTGTCACACATCACACAGTGATTAATTCCCTGGGTGGTCCAGGTGCAATCTCTGCTTGAGCAGGCAATCTGGGATGCCGAAGAGTACAATCTCTTATCAACTAAAAAATTCTTAAGGGAAAGGAAACAAATTATTCTGAGACAGTATGTAAGGACTAGATTGCAAGCAAATTCTCAGAGAAAGTAACAATATGCTAAGTTACTTTCAGAGATAGGTATGGGAATGGGTGTGGGGAGAGGTAATGTAGCTGCTGATAACAACGTTGCCGATTTATTAAAAGACTGAGAAGCCACGTAGAAAGGCCAAGTAAGAACGCTGGTGGAGTCTGGATATGGATGAAAATCATGGTGTTTCCAACAGTTGTTGTATTGAGAGGATTTACCTCTGAAACAAAATGGATATTACATGTATCTAAAACCACTTTCCTAAACATTGTCTCCTATCCTCTGTATCTCACTCCACTCACAAGGAGTAAGTTGCCAAGTGAGTTGCCAAATAATGGTTTTATGAGGATATAAGATGCATAGAGTTAAAAAATTAGAACATTAGCTTGAAAAAAATATATTTGGCAAAATGCCTAAAATTCACTGATGCTACACAACTTTACCTTCATTTTCTGCCACGGTCTTCAGGGACAGATGTACTGCACAAAGGCAGTGGTCTCTGTTGCTTTGGCCCCAGCATATGGAGAAGAGGAAAGTGGAATCAGGCTGTGAAGGAGGGGAAAGGATAGTTCTGCACGCCAGCCGGTCAGTCTTCCTGGCATAGAGTAGGGACTTAATGTTTGTTGGATGAATTGACAGATCAGATTAATGAAGAAATTACAGTTTTCAATGTACTGCTCAAAGCTATTATCATTTCTTAGCTCTTACCCAATAACATTAATTAATTTACTCAGTTATTTAATTTATCCGATTAATAGGTCAGTTAATCTATCAATCAACAAATATTTATTCACTGCCTATTACATGCTAAATGTTATCTCAGATTCAGGAAATAGGAATAGAAAAGTCAAGTCATAATTAAAAGTATTCTTGGCAATTCAAAGAGTCAGATAAGAAATAACAAGTTTTAACATAAAATAATCTGATACAGGTATATAGCAAAAGCTTGGAAGAGGAGGCCTGGGTACACAATTCCAAGGCCCAGTGTAAAACAAAATTCATGGTCCCTTGTTTGAGAATCATTAAGAATTTCAAGATGGCTACAGAAGAGCATTAAACCAAGTGTAAGTCCCTGTCATGCCACTGCCGAGGTTGTATGCCCATGAAGCTAACCCTGCAAAGAAGAATTATCTCATTATTTCTGTGAAGGATATTTTTGGAAAAGTTTTTGGAATAAGTGGTATATGAGCTCCTTTTTGAGAGATGAAGTTTGCTTGGCAAAGAAGGTTGGAATTAAATGTAAATAAATATAAATGGAAGTTCTAAAATTCCTTTTCAGCTGTTAAAAGGCAAATATTATAGCCAGAAAATGGTAATTGGTTCAAAAGTTGATTAAAGGAGGGGGGAATGGAGTGGCCAGACTGGAGAATTAAAAAGTAGATAAGAAACACATCATGACTCCCCTTTCGACCATGCTAAGTGACATGCATAAATATCATAGCAATAATATATTCCTTGTATTTATTTTATTGAGATTTAATTTACCTAAAATGTTAAACTCTTAAGTATACATCTTAATGACATTTTATATTTTTAATCACCACCTATATAAAGGTATAGAATATTTTATCACCCCAGAATGTCCCATTGTGTTTCCTTTCAGCCAATAGCCCAATCACTTTTTCTGATAAGTTTTGCCTTTCTTGAACTTCATATGAATGAAATTATATAGTAGATGCTCTTGTTTGTAGTTCGTATTTTAATGAATAACTTCATAGTTAATCCTCATAGTGATCCTATGAGGAAATTGTTTTGGCCCCTACTTTTTACAGATGAGGAAATTAACACTCATAGTTATAAAATTACATGTCAAGTAATTTCATGGTTAATAAGTAATAAAATTAAAGATCAAACTCCATTCTTCCAAATTTAAGTCAAATTTCTTCTTCATATTTCTTTTTTCTAGTTTTCCCTTTCTTTTGTCCCCTCCATTTGTTTTCACTGCTGCCTACTTGGGCATTTATAATGTGACAAAGTGACATTCTACAACTCAAGAGGAACAGGACTGCAAATTTTGAAAAATGAAACTCTAAAACATATGAAAAATGTAGCTAATTATAATTACTAATTATAATGACCTTTATCATCACCATGCTACAAGTATGAAAGTAGATTGACTTACTGAACATATCACTTCTGACCTAATATATATTGCTATTTTTTTCTGTATAAAATCCTTTTAAACCACCAAATAGGAAAATAATTTTTAAAGAGACAGATTCTCTCCAGGCATTCTACTGTCTATTTACTGAAAATAATTAGGAAATTCTTACCAGCAATAATAAAAACTTTATCCCTTTTAGTGGGTAAGAATATATAACTTCAATCACATCTGATTTTAATGTATATTTGCTGGTATTTTAGAACATTACTCTGAATGTATCATTTCATTGTTCAGTTTTCAATTTTTTTGAAGTCTGTTTTTTTAACTATATGAAGAACTTCCATTGGCTTTGACTACTGGGGAAGAGAATCTCACAAATAGGTACAGAGGGATTTTGTATTCATGCATGGAGTGAACAAGTGAATGAAGTTAAAACTGAAAAGATGTGACACAATATTTCTGAATTTGGATATTTAACATATTTTCCTCATGGAATTATTCTATTGTATTTCATGATGACTTAATCAGGGGTTTTGGGGGGAACATTTTTTTCTGTGGATACAGTTTTCTTTTGCATGTCTCACTATCTTTCAATATCATAATCCCTCTTCTGTTCCCCCTTCCATCAAGGTTCATTTATTTCTACTGACCTTAATCCCTCACTTACCACTTCGGAGTAACTCTTCAATTCATAACTTTTCATTTTATCCCCCTTTTAATGTTAGTCAATTCTCAGTAATTACAGGATCATCTTGTCCTAACTAGTACTATAAAAATAATAGAATTTACTGCCTGGCTCAGGACAGTAATTACTGCCTAATTTTATCCTATTCAGAAGAGCAACATTTCCTCAGAATCTGCTGAAAAAATAATCCCCTAGCAATCACCCATTTAGTATGATATTCATTTTGTTTCTGACTTTTATGCCTCAAAAGTAAAAGCAATGTAAAATCAATAAAGCCACAGGTCTAGAGGTGACAGTTTTTAAACGAATGTTGTCTATTACAGTCACTTAGGGAATCTCTTTTATGACTAAGATCTAGGAACAGTGTTGGAAATGTCCTAAGGGAGATTACTGTGCAATTAATTGAACTTGTTGGAATTTCTACCTTCTCTAAATTGTCTTGCAGCCAAAGATTTCTTAGAAATGTACAGCCAAATAAGAAACTTACCAAGTGCATTCTACATCTTTAGGAAACAATAAATTCTCATTAGAAAACAGCAGTATTTTGTTTTCAACAAAATAAATAAATCTTCTAAAAACTAATGTTTATAAAAACTACGTGATACTCAGTCATTCATTTATTCATTCAGAAAATATGGTTTGAGAACCTACCAGGCACAGTTTTAGGTATTAGAGAGAGAGAAAAAAAAAAGACAAGAAGTTTTGATTTTGCTGTCATGAGGCATATTAGAAGAGGGAAATAGATAACAATATCAGACAATGACAAATGACAGGAATGTGTAACAGGGCAACAAGATAAGGATTGTCTAAAGGGAATGTTTTAGGTTGAGTAACTAGGAAACAAAGTCTAAGGGAGGTGTGAACTGGGTGTTTTTGAGAAACATAGAAGGATGTCTATATTTGTAACTAAATGATATAGGAGAGGAGGGCAAAGTGATAGAAGAGAGACTGAGTGGACCCATAGTTGAGTTTACACTTCATTCTAATTGCTATGGGGACATATAGGGGTTTTGAAGGAATAAGAATGAAGGAGAGTAAAAACAAATCTGATTTCCATTACCAAAAATATCGCTGCTGTCAAGAGAATGAGCTGAAGAAGGCAAGAGGTAAGAACAGAACTATTAGAGCAGCGGTCTTCAGACTACAGATGCCATCTTTGGGGGCAGTCAAAAGGGTAGTAAAATTTTTGATTCACAGGGATACTTCCTCCCTTTAATTACTTAAACTTAGTAATTTCATTGTCATATGGCTTGTATTTGGTCTGATAAAAATCCAGTGGTATTATATTCTTTGTTTCTTTGAATTAAATGTATATTTCTATATATAGTTGTATTTACTTTTTAATTAAGTTTTTCAATGATATATATTAAATGGGCATATTTATATGATACATATGATAATTTAATACATTTATATGTTATCGATTACCCTAAATGTTTATCTTTTCTTTATGCTAGAAACACTCAAATTATTCTCTTCTAGTTATTTTGAAATATATAATAGGTTATTGTAAAGTATAGTCATCCTATTGATCTATTAAACACTATGTCTCATTTCTTTAATCATCAAACTGTATATTCATACCATTAACCAGCATCTCTTCATCCTCGACTCCTTGCCCTTTCCAGCTTCTCAAAGCCACCAATCTAGTCTCTGTCTTTATGAGCTCTACCTCATAAAGGCTCCCACATATGAGTGCAAACAGGTGACATTTGTCTTTCTGTGCTTGGCTTATTTCACTGAATATAGTGAACTCCAGTTCCATCTATATTGCTATAAATGACATTCCTTTTTGTGGCTAAATAATATTCTATTGTGTATGTATACCATATATTATTGATCCATACATTCAGTTATGGGTACTTAAGTTGATTCCATATTTTAGCTATTGTGAATAGTGCTATAATAAACATAGGAATGCAGATATCTCTTTGATATTTTGATTTCTTTTCTTTTGGATTTATACCCAATAGTGAAGTGCTGGATTATATCATAATTCTATTTTTACTTTTTGGAGGAAATTCCATACAATTTTTCATAGTGTCAGCACTAATTTATATATGTGGAGAGTTCACTTTTTTCCACATCCTCATCAGCATATACTATTCCATTTTTCTCATAAAAGCCATTGTAATTGGATGAGGTGATATCATATTGTGATTTTGATTCACAATTGAATCAAATTTGATTCATAATTGAATCAGTTTCTGATACTTCTCTGATGATTAGTGATGTTGAGCATTTTTTTCATATACCTATTATGTGTCTTCTTTCCAGACATGTATATTCAGACCTTGTGTCCATTTTTAATCAGATTATTTTTTTTGCTATTGTGTTGATTGAGCTTCTTTTATATTCTGGTTATTAATCTCTTGTCAGTGGATAGTTTACAAATATTTTCCCCATTATGTTGGTTTACTCTTTACTTCATTGCTTTCTTTGCTTTGCAAGCTTTTTAGCTTGATGCAAACACATTTATTTATTTTTGCTTTGGTTGTCTATGCATTTGAGGTCTTATACAAAAAAGTCTTTGCCCAGAACAATGTCCTAGAGTATTTCCCCAATGTTTTCTTATAATAACTTCATAGTTTTAGAGCTTAGATTTGTCTGTAACCCATTTTGGTTTGATTTTGGTGAGAGACAAGGGTATGGTTTCATTCTTCTGCATGTGGTTATTCAATTTTCCCAGCACCATTTATTGAAGAGACTGTGCTTTCTCCATTGTATGTTCTTGGTGACTTTGTCAAAAATGAGTTAGGTGTAAATGTGTGGATTTATATCTGGGTTCTCTATTCTGTTCCATTAGTCTATTTGTTTGTTTCTATGTCAGTGTCATGATGATTTGTTTACTTAGTGGTATATTTTTAAGTCAGGTAGTGTGATTATCCAGTTTTATTTTTGCTCAAAAATTGCTTGAACTATTTGGAGTCTCATAGTTTCATGTAAGTTTTAGGATTGTTCTTTCTATTTCTATGAAGAATGTCATTGTTATTTCCGGAGGGATTACATTCAATCTGTAAATTTGGGGGGGTAGAATTGTCATTTTAACAATATTAATTCTTTGAATCCATGAGTGCTGAATATCTTTCCATTTGTTTGTGCCATTTCAATTTCTTTCATCAGTGTTTTATAGAGTTCCTTGTATAGATCTTTCACTTCTTTGGTTAAATTGATTCCTAGGTATTATTTGTTTTTTAGCTACTATAAATGGGATTACTTTCTTGATTTCTTTTTCAGATTATCTGTCATTGGTGTGTATAAAAGTTACTGGTTTTTGTATGTTAATTTTGCATCCTGAAACTTTACTAAATTTGTTTATCAGTGCTCAGTTTTTCTGGAGGAGTCTTTAGGTTTTTCTAAAAATAAGATCATGTCATCTGCAAACAAAGATAATTTGACTTCTTCTTTTCCAATTTTGATATGCTTTATTTCCTTCACTTGCCTAATTACTCTGGCCAGGACTTCCAGGATTATGTTCACTAACAGTTGTAAAAGTAGGCATCTTTGTCTTGGTGCAGATCTTAGAGGAAAGGTCTTCAAGTTTTCCTTGTTCTGTGTGTTGTTAGCTGTCTGTCATGTGTGGCCTTTATTATTTTGAGATATGTTCCTTTTATACCCAGTTTGTTGAGAATTTTTATCATGAAGGAATGATGGATTTTATCAAATACTTTTTTAGCATCTATTAAAATGATCATATGGGTTTTGTTCTTGGCTCAGTTAATATGATCTGTTATGCTCATTAACCACTTCGGTACCGCACTCAGTGGCAGCAAAACCTTGCCCACTCATAGTTGCTACAATAGTTTGTGCTGTGCATTGACGACGAATCCATTTTGCTCTTGTGTGATGAAGAAAGCTTTAAAGCACTGAATGCTTGTTTTACTTTACAGGCAGTTTTACTTGTAATGTAAATCAGAATAGGTATTACATTATTACGTAATTTTTACGTAATAAAAGTAATACTTTATCTGACTCTTCTAATCGCTAAGAATACTTTTATTACGTTATTTTTAAATGTTCACAATTTTATTTTGATAAATGAAAAATTAGAAAAGTCATATCACAGCTGTCGGCTAAAGTCGCTGTGCACATTCATCTGTGGCTATCGACTATAGTCGACCCTAGTACCAAAGTGGTTAATTTACATGTTTATTGATTGTTGAGCCATCCTTGTATCCCTGACATGAATCCTCCTTGATCATGGTGAATGATCTTTTTAATGTATTGTTGAATTTGGTTTGCTAGTATTTTGTTGAGAATTTTTGTATGTATGTTCATAAATGGTATTGGCATGTAGTTTTCATTTTTTGTTATGTCCTTTTCTGATTTTGGTATGGAGGTCGTGCTCGCCTCATAAAATGAAATTGGAAGTAGCCGCTCCTCTTCAATTTTTTTGAAGAGTTTAAGTTAAGCTGGTATTAGTTCTTCTTTAAATGTTTGGTAGAATTCAACAGTGAAGCCATCAGGTCCTGAGATCCTGGACTTTTCAATGATGGGAGACTTTTGGTTTGTTTGTTTGTTTTTAGATACAGGGTCTCACTCTGTCACTCAGGCTGGAGGGCAGTTGTACAATCATAGCTCACTGCAACCTCAAACGCCTGGCCTCAAGTAATCCTCCTGCCTCAGCCTCCTCAGTAGCTGGGACTACAGATGTACACCACTATGACCAGATAATTTTTCTATTTTCATAGAGACATGATCTCATTGTGTTGCCAAAGGTGGTCTTAAGCTCCTGGTGTCAAGTGATCCTCCTTCCTTGGCCTACCAAAGTGCTAGGATTACAGTGTGTGCCACTGCACTTAGCTGATGGGAGACATTTTATTATGGCTTCAATCTTGTTACTCGTTATTGATTTGTTGTAGTTTTCTGTTTCTTCATGGTTCAATCTTGGTAAGTTTTATGCATCCAGAAATTAATCCACTTCTTCTAGGTTTTCCAATTTGTTGGTATATAGTTGTTGACAGTAGTCTTTAATGATTCTTTGTATTTTTGTAGTCTCAGATGTTATGTTTCCTTTTCATTTCTGATTTTATTTATTTGGGTCTTCTCTCCTTTTTTCTTAGTCTACCTAAAGCTTCATTGATTTTGTTTATTTTGTCAACAAACCAACTTTTTGTTTCATTAATCTTCTATATTTTTATAGTCTCAATTTCATTTATTTCCATTCTGACTTTTATTATTTATATCTTCCTACTAATTTGGGCTTTGTTTGTTATTACTTTTCTGAGGTGCATCATTAAGTTTTTTTACTTGAAGTCTTTGTGGTTTTTTGATATAGGCATTTATTGCTATAAACCTATTTTAGTACTGCCTTTGCTGTATGCTACATATTTTGGTATGTTTTATTTTCATTTTTCTTTCAAATTTTAAAAAAATTGCTTCTTAATTTCTTCATTGACCCATTGTTCTGGAGTGTGTTATCTATTTTTCATGTATATGAGTATTTTATAAGGTTCCTCTTGTCATTGATTTCTAATTTTATTCCATTGTGGTCAGAAAAAGTACCTCATATGGTTTTTACTTTTTTGAATTTGGTGATACTTGTTTTGTGGCCTAAGATATGACCTATTTTGAAGAATGTTCCATGTGCTGATGAAAAGAATGCATATTGTGCAACTGGGTGTTTTTAGAAATTATGCAAAATCTACTCTGCCTTTGCTTTATACATATACCAACAAAGCCAAATAACAGCACATCTGTTTATATCATGGTTTACTGAACATTTTAATCTCACTGTTGAAGCTTACTGTTCAGAAAAAGGAGGCCTTTTAAAATATTACTGCCCATTGACAATGCACTTGGTCAACCAAGATCTCTGATGAAGATATATAAGAAGGTTAATGTTGTTTTCATAACTGCTAAGATAGCACCCATTCTGCAGGCCATGCCTTAAGGAGTAATTGTGACTTTCAAGTGTTATTGAAGAAATACATTTGTAAGGCTATGACTGATGGACAGGTTTGTACAAAATAAATTAAAAGCCTTCTATAATGGATTCTTCATTCTAGATGCCATTAATAACAATTGTGATTCATAGGAGGAGTTAAAAATGTTAACTTATCAGGGATTTCAAAGAAATTGATTCCAAACCTCATGAATGACTGAGGGCTTCAAGACTTCAGTGGAGTAAGTAACTATGGATGTGGTGGAAATAACAAGAGTACTAGAATTATTAAGGTTATCAAGGGTGAAATGTTTGATTTCCATAAGTACTAAGTTTGACAGTATATGTCTGATATTTCACTTTGACACTTCTTGTATTTTTTTTTTCATTGTGAAGGTACATCCTCATTCTTTCAAAAACATAGTTTGGCTTGTGATTATCTTTCAAAAAAATTTTTAAGAGCAATTTTTGTAAAACCATAGATATGTCAAAAATTCATGATATTTTTGAATATGAATTCTGTTGTGGAACAAATGCTCGAAATGTCAACAAATTGTTTGGCATGGATGTGGCTAATGAACATACAGTATGATGATGGTTTGAGAAGTTCCATTCAGGTGATTTTAATCTTGAAAATAAGCCATGCGGGTGACCTAAGACCAAGGTGGGTAATGATGAGCTGAAAGCTGTAGTGGAAGTGAATCCATCTCAACATACATGTGAATTAGCGGGAAGGTTTGATAATACTATTCTAATATTACTGGATCATTTGAAACAAATAGGCAAGGTAGAGAAGCTGAATAGATGGGTATCACATGAATTAAGTGAGCATCAGAAGAGAAATTGTCTCAAAGTTTTGCCTTTCATTGCTGTCACGACATAATGGCAAACTATTTCTGTACCATATCGTTACATGTGTGAAAAAATGGATTCTTTTTGACAATCACAGCATTTGGCACAATAGTTGGATAAAAATGAAGTGCTGAAACACACCCAAAACTTAATATTCATGGAAAAAAGATAATGGTGTCTTTTTGGTGGTCCAGTGCTGGTATTATCCACTACTGCTTTATGAAACCTAGTCAGTTGATTACAGTGGATGTCTACTTCAACCAATTGGATGAAATGATGAGGATGCTTAAAATTAAGCAACTGAGATTGGTCAATAGAGACAGGCCAATTCTCTTGCAAGACCACATCTTGCAAAAAGCATGTCGAAAACAATGCTGCTCAAACTACAGCAGCTGGAGTTGGAAACTCTCTGTCATCTACATATTCACCAGATCTTGTACCAACTGACTACCACTTCCTCTGTAGGTTTCTTTGCTGCTGGCATAAACAAGCTACAATTAAGATGGCAAAACTGTGTCGACAGTTTAGGCACATACTTTGATTAATTATACTACTTCTTGTCTGAGATATAATAAACTAAACTTTTGATTTAAAATCAGACATTTCATATTTAATGACCTAATAAAAATGGAGCCTGAAGATTTGACTTAATTCCTGCAATCTTGTAAAAAAAATTTAACAAATGAAGAGTTGCTTCTTGCGCATGAGCAAACAAAGTGTTTTCTTGAGATGGGATCTACTCCTGGTTAAGGTGCTGTGAACACTATTAAAATCACAACAAAGAGTTTAAAATATTACATAAACTTAGTTGATGTGGTACACTGAAAGGTACACTGAAAACAGTGGTATACTGAAAGGACTGACTTTAATTTTGAAAGATGACCTACTTTGGGTAAAATGCTCTCAACCAGCATCACTTGCTATGGAGAAAGCTTTCATGACAAGAAGAATCAATTGATATATCAAAATTAATTGTTATTATTTTAAGAAATTTCCACAGCCACCCAACCTTCAGCTACCACCACCCTAATCAGTCATCAGCCATCAACATCGAGACAAGACTGTCCACCAGCAAACAGATTACAACTCACTGATGGAGCAGATGTTCATTAGTATTTTTGAGCAATACAGTATTTTTCGAACTTATGTTATATACCTTTTTTATACATAATGCTATTGCACATTTAATAGACTACAGTATAATATAAATAACTTTTATATACACTGGGAAACCAGATAATTGGTGTGACACACTTTAATAAGATATTTACTTCTTTGTAGTGGTCTGGAAGCAAACCCAAAATATCTGAGATTTGCCTGTGATTGATAGGGCACTTTCATCAATTTCATAATCATTTATTTTATAGTGCCTAATCAGCTGCCAAACCCATACAGTGAATTTTTCATTTCAGGTATTTTATTTTTCACCTCTGTAATTTCCATTTTGTTTTGTTTTTATAGTTTCCATTTATCATTTCATTGTGTTCATGTTTTTCTTTAAACATAGTAATAATAATAGCTTTTTAAAATCTTGTCTCCTAATTTTATTAACTTTTTATTTCTAGATTTTTTTATCAAGTAGTTATGAGTTATATTTTTCTGTTTCTACATGTTAATAATTTTTATTAGATGCTGGATATTTGAATGATACTTTGTTATTTATCTGAATTTTGTTGCTTTCATTTAAAGAGTGTTGAATTTTGTTCTGGCAAGCAAATAATTTACTTATGTGTCAGTTTTTATAGTTTTTAGGCATGTTTTTAATGTCTATTAGGAAAGGCATAGAATAGTCCTTACTGTAGAGCCAGTTTATTCTTCCTTTCAAGGTATTGTCTTTCCGAATTCTTCACTGAATATCTCAAGTGTTTAACAATGGTTCTCTACTGTGGCTGGTCAGAACTTTAACATCTCCCAACTGTATGTGAGCTCTGTTTATTTGCTAACTTTTAGCTCTTGGATACTTGTTCTGTCTCCATTAGTTTATCCTAGTATGGCTTTGTAAAATCTTACCTTAATCATTCAACTTAGTATTCAGGCAAAAACTCATGGAAGCCACTAGATGGATTTTGGCTAATTTGCTCTAATTGAATCCCTTCTTTTGAATCTTTTACCTCACAAATTCCAGCTGCTTCAGCAAGCCAAGCAAGCTGTGATTTTTGTGTACACAGCTCAAAGAGACTATGACACTTCACTTGGCCTTCCCTTCACAGTACCATGGTCTGTGAATGCCACCAAGCAGAAAGCTGTGGTGATTGTAGGGTTAACTTTGTTTTTGTTGTCTGGGGGGATCACAGTCCCACGTTTCTTTCCATGCAATGTTGGAAAATAATTGTTTTAAAAAACTGTCCAATTTTCTAGTTCTTTGTAGTAGAAGGGCTAATCTGGAATAAGTTTTTCTGTCATGTACAGATTCTTGATACAGTGAGTATCAAAAATTTATATTTATCATCCATTAAGCCTTTGATGGAAAGGTATAACAGCTTACTTTTACATGTCAATACTGAAAATAAATTACAAGTTGTCATCTTGTGCAATTATTTAAACTCACAAGAAAAAATTTTAGACCTCCACTTAATAATGTGCAAGGAGAAAAATCATAGATTTCTTAAAACTTTTAGGAAGTAGATAAGTAAGAAATTTTGAAGACATCTGTATTAGAAAATATTAGAGTTGTTCAGGCAAGAGATAATTTTGTCTAGGGCAATGATGGTGGTGGAAATGAAAAAGAAGGATAGGGTTGACATATTGTTTGGAAATATAACTAAATTCTATTTGGGGTATAAATGAATACAAGATGCAGATAAATTATTCTTTAATTATTTTAATGTCCTATTTTAGGATTTTTTTGTGTTTATGTTATCTTTTTCATTAAAAACACTTAAAATCTGTACCCCCATAATATGCCGAAATAAAAAAAAAATACACTATGCAGTGGATGTTAGAAAAAGGGCATGTTGAATATTCATATTTCATATTGTCCTATGTTAAAAAAAGAACCAGAAAAGCATGCTACATAATAATTTGTATAAATATTTCAATAAATAATTAATAAAATGTAAAATAATGTTTAAGTATGAGCTCACTCTTTCACATTACTTTGGTATTCCCTTTTTACCTTATAGGAAGTGACACTATTATACTGAATGTAAGATACAGGAAGTAGAGGTAGATATTCTGAAAGAAATTACTCTGATATTAGTATTTTTGAAGCTTAAATTATGTAAAAATAGTGAAATACTTTGAATTCAAAAAGTACATGTAACAGATATATACATAACTCCCAAGTACCAATAATATAGGCAACAACTTATATATCATATTTGAGTGTGTTAAAAATGCAGATATAGTGAGAGTGACCAATTAGATATATTTTTACACTGTTAATATAACTTTAAGAAAGAAGTCTTAAATGAGTTTAAGTAATGAAAATTTTAATAGGAGAAAATGTTTGTCTCTGGAATCATGGCTATGTTCCAAAATACAGGAATATGATCTCTAATTATCTATTCAGTACAAGAATATGCAGCATCTGTTGACATGTTTAGAATACATTTCATACTAGAGAAAATTGTCAGAAGTTTAGAAAACTCAGTATTATTAGTTATATATTAATAACTGTTTTCTGATGGATAAAGAGAAGCTATATAAAAATGTATAAATTTTTCAAATTTCTAGTCTAACAAACCAGTCGGTTTTCAAGGTTTTAGTCATTTATGACTTATTTAGTGATAAAGTATATGTGAATTTATAATGTCCTTATTCTAGCTACTCCAACTTGACTATAATACAAATACTCTGGGTACCCAGTATAGGAACAGATTCTTTAAATAAGCAACATCCTGTTAGTACTTTAAATATGAATCCCTATTCATAAGTCTAAAATAAATCTACTTTACACTGATGTTAATGCTTTTAAAAATGTGTTTTCTTCTGTTGCCATTACATGGAAAAAGTCTAGAATATAGAAAAAGAAAGAATACATTTTATATTATATTTGAATAACCATTTGAAAGGCTTTTTGTCTTTTAAATATCAAATGATTATTGTTAAATTTATTTTTGTATGAGATCAAATCACAGAGAAAAGTGGCCAAAAAAACGAGGCAAAGCTATTCTCAATTTATTTTTGTCCATTGTTTAACTGTATTGCTCTGGATCAGATCCATACATGACTACAATAATCTATCCAAGTTTCTGATCTTTACAGTGAAGACTGAGATCATGGAAGTCTGAGTTATAAGCAGCTCTTGGAAGGCTTGAACAAACAGGATTCTAGCCTAAGACTCCTACTTTGCATGTGGCAGAGACTTTTCCCTAGAATCCAAGCAGATGCCTGAAAATCTTGTCTCTGCTTTTACTGCAGGATTCTAAGGGCTGCACACAAATGTATGGAAAAAGAGTAGAAGTACAAGCTAGGAAAATTGTTAAGTACAGAGGACTAAAAGGTGAATCAAACTGCCCAGTAGTCCTAAGAATGAAATTCAGCCTTAAATAGGATTCCTCAAAATTTACCAGCCATAGTCCTTTTTTCTTCATCCTCTCTGCCATTTATTGAATCTTCCATTTTTAAGAAGTTATTGTCTTAACAGCTTCTTTGAAGAGTCAAATATTTAACCTTGATAAAGTTCAGTTTAACAAACTTTTCTATAGATTGTTCTATGTCCTATATTAAGTCTTTGCCTGAACAAAGGGCACTAATAATTTCTCTTTTTATTGTTCCAGAAATTCTATAATTTCTCTTATATATAGCCTATAATCTACTGTGAGTTAGTATTTGCATATGATGTGAGGTAAGGTTCAAGTTGCATTCTTTTATTTTGCATATTGATGCCTACTTCTTCCAACCACTGTTAGTTGAAATGATTCTTCTTTCCCCCATTGAACTGCCTAGGCCCCTGCAATAAGAATCAAGTAGCTATGTATGTGTGGGTTCATTTTTGGACTGTCTTTAATGTTCAATTAATCCATATATTTCTCTCTAATCAGTTTCACAGTGTCTTGATAATTATAGCTTAACAGAATCCAGGAAATTATGAAATGTGTGTCCTTTAATATTGTTCTTTGTCCCAATTGTTTTGTTTTGACTATTCTAGGTCCTGCGTCTGTGTGCGTGTATGTGTGTGTATTAAAATAAGCTTGTCAATGTCTAAAAATAGCCTACTGAGATATTAACCTTAGTTACTTTGAATCTATAGGTCAATTTAAGGAGAATTGACATCTTAACAATTTTTAGTCTTAAATCCATGGACAAGGTATACCCCCTTTTCAACTTGTGTCTTTAAAATTTCTTTCAGTAATTCTTCATAGCATTCAGTGTATAGGTCATATAAATCTTTTGTTAATTTCATGTTCTAAGTATTTTATGTTCTTATGCCTTAGTAAATGATGCATTTTATATATTATTTGCCATTTTTGTTGTTCATATATAGAAGTACAATTGATTTTTGTATATTTACAAAACTCAGCAGTTTTGCTAAATTCACATATTAGCCCTAATAACTTATTTTAAGCATTGTTTAGTATTTTGTATAGAAGTGATCAGATCATCTTAGAATAAAAACAATTTTATTTATTACCTTACAATTTGTATGTCATGAAAGATGGTTTTTACAACTCTCTAATCGGAAGAAAAACAACCCACTGGACGATAGACAAATTATTTGAGTAAACGCTTGGCCAAAGAAGATATGTAGATGTCAAATAAGTACAAAGAAAAAATGTTAAATATCATTAATTGCCAGGTATACACTAGTGACTAAAATTAAAATTAAAACCACAGTTGGTATCATTACTCACCATTTAGAATGGCTAAAGTTGAGAAAACTGAGAATATAAAGTATTGGCAAATATGTAAAGCAACCAGGTTTGTTATTCATTGCTTTTGGAACTGTAAAATTGTAAAATCACTTCATTTTTTAGTTTCTTATGAAGTTAAATATGTGCTTACTACATGACACAGAAATATCACTTTTTCTCATTCATTTTCTTATCATTCTTTTTATTTCTGTGGCATCAATTATAATGCCTTCCTTTTTATTTTTGATTTCATTTATGTGAGTCTTCTCTCTTATTCTTAGTCAAGCGAGTTTGTCAATTTTATTTTTTTTAAAAAAACCAACTCTTAGATTCACTAATTTTTTCCTATTGTTTTTTGATTTTCTATTTTATTTTTTTCTGTTCTAATCTTTATGACTTCATTCTGTTTACTCTAGCAATCCTATTTCTGGATATTTATTCAAAATAATTGAAATCGGGATCTCAAAGATATCAACACTTCCATGTTCACCGTAGCACTATTCACTAGCCAAGATGTGGGAAAAACCTAAATGTTTGTGGAGGAATAAATGGATAAAGAAAATGTAGTATATACATACAATGAAATATTTCACCTTTTAAAAAAGGATATCTTGCAACATGCTACATCATGGGTAAACTTGGAGGACATTATGCTGAGTGAAGTGAATCAGTCATGGGAGAACTACATAGTTTCATCCATATAAGGTATCTAAAATAATCAAACTTAGAGAAGCAGAAAGTAGAGTGGTGATTGTAGGGACTGGGAAGAAGGAGAAATGAGGAGATGCTAATTAATGGATATAAAATTTTAGATACATAGTATGAAAATGTTTTAGAGATCTGCTGCACAACATTGTACCTATAGTAAACAATGCTTTACACTAAAAATTTTGTAAGAGTGTGGTCTCATGTTATGTGTTCTTACCATAATAAAATGAAAATAATAAAAGCAAAAAAATCAGTGGATGGGGGAAGATTGATTGCAAAGAAAAAAGAGAGAACTTTCTGGGGTGATTGAAATGTTTCATAGTATGATTGCAGTAGTACTTATGTGATACTACTTACCAAAACTCATAAAATTATGCATTTAAAATTAGTGAGCTTTTATATGTGAATCATACTTCAATAAAATTGCCACACAGACACATCCAAATAAGTGAAGGAAACTGCTGTAATTTGTTATAGTCAATAAACTATATTCATTCTGTAATCATTTAATTCTCCTTTTTCTAGTAATCCAAAATATGTCAAGAGCATAAAAAGATACTACTCAACATAAAACAATTGGATTATTAGAATTTTTTGCTATTATTCCCGTAAAAAGCATAGAGATGCAATCTTTCATTTGACTGATGCAGCCTTAGCAATGGATATATTTCTTATTTTATTTCATGTGATAACAGGTCATAAACTCCTTCTTGTCATACTTTCAAACTTCTTGAAGCAAGGGAACTCCAGGAGCCACTGTTTTGACTGTAGATAATGAGATGCTTTCAAACAACTAAAAAAGCCCCTTGCATGTAGCCCTTTATTTATTCAAGGTTCTTGGGACATTGAGTCATAAAAATATCTGAGTCATAAAAATATAAATTTTTCCATGTTTCTACTGGTTAAATAAATGATTTAATGGCTGGATTTTCAGAGGTGAAATCTTTGGCAGCAAATGTGGGATTAGAATTTAGAAATAGCTTCAGTTTACAAAGTTGAGATTGGGGCCCTGTAACACAAACGAATGTGGATGGGGGTTGAGAAGTTCTGAGTTCTTGCTTTTGCTTTGCTTCTGACTAGCCATATGATCTTCATTAACTCATAAATCCATAGGATTGTGGAAATCAAGTACACCACTAACAGATCACCCATTCTCTTTAATCTTTTCCATTATATCTTAGCCTATAATGTCCCTTAGGTCCCTAGTGTCTGTGCATTTGGGCTGTCATTTGCACTAGATTGTAGCCTCTTCAGATGCACCACTAAACCATTACTAAGCCACACCTTTGAGCCTTTTCCATCCTTCAAGCCTGGGGTGTTGTGTTGGGAATCGGTAATGCCTAGGAACCAGACTCAGGCACCCAGGAAAACCTCAGTCACTTTCCATTCTCTTAGATCTCCCCTCAACCACAATAGTGAGCACTCTGCTGCTCCCTGCCCTTCCAGCAATGTGTCATAGCCTTCTCAATAAATTGCTGGTTTTTCATATGCCTGCAGGAAAAGACTACTTCACCTCTGAGCCATGGCAAAAGCCCTAAAGCAATATATTGCAAATTCTTGCTACGTGCTTGAGCTCAGAGACAAAAGATTGGGAGAGCATACGCAATTTAATAATTCAATAGTTCTCCCACTATATTAGTTTATGGGAAAGTACTCTTTAAAACTGGAAATCCCTACATCAACATTAGGGGACTTTTGAATAATTAAGGTATGACCTGTACTATTGAAGGGTTGGGCAGATAAGTAAAGATGAAAGTGTGAAAAGTTATAGATTGTATTAATTATTAATAAAATTGAGCAACTAGAGAAGTCCAGAGTGGAGAATCACCTCTCAAACACTGTTTCAAATTCTGCCACTCTACGATGTTGGCGTCAGTTCCCCCAGTTGTACGATTGTAGCTAGGAAGCCGTTCCACAGCAAAGACTAAGTGCAATTGAAATTCCTTT
Source organism: Microcebus murinus (assembly GCF_040939455.1). NCBI lineage: Eukaryota > Metazoa > Chordata > Mammalia > Primates > Cheirogaleidae > Microcebus > Microcebus murinus. The sequence goes on along the minus strand of NC_134104.1, from coordinate 130,718,707 downwards.
CTCCCAACTCTCATACCAGATGGATACAGCCTATGTGTTCATTAACACTCTGGAAGAGAAATTTTCTCTTGTATGTTACTAGCAGTGGCCCCATCCTTTAGCACTGTAGTGTAGATCTTAGCTCTAGCATGCTTTAGGTAATTTGTGCATTGTGTAAAGCTACTTCACAGTTATTATTATCAACAAGATTAATTTATTTTTGCTCTAGTAGCCTCATTTTTGTATGTGACTCTCTTAATATTTTTCTATATTCAAGTGTTTTTTTCTAAACATGACATTGATACAGAAATTGCAGTCAAGCTCTCTCCTTTAAAAGTGTAAGATGTTGATCCTTAGAAGCTCTCATTAACCACGGATATCCCATCTCTAATAATCAAGTCCTTTAAGCTTTCTTGCTGGGCATCCTGATGTTATAATATGGCAAATGTGGCTAAGGTTATTTGGGTGTCTTTTCAGAGGGTATATTTATACATCAGAAAGCACTTACAGGACTGTAAAAAAAAAAAAAAAGTCCTTACTGGGAAGGATTGTAACATTGAAAGGTTTTCTGGATTAAATGGATATTGGTATGGTTTGTTCAGTTTATCTTTCTAAAATATAACTCTGAACACATTTATTTTCACTTAGGAAGATAACTGTATCAGTTCAGGGAGATTTCTTAACCAAAAAAGGATGTAAAGAATAACAAAAAGAAGGAGAAAAAGAAGAGAAAGAAAATATAATAGCACTAGTTGTAGGAGCTACTGTGCACTTCGTGATTTCATGCCTGAGCTCATACCACAACTTAAATTATCACCCCTGTTATATTCTCTTACACCAGAAGTCACATTTGTGCAGAAAATACTGCCACCAGGCAAGTTTAAATCTCCATACCAGGCCAGGCATGGTGGCTCACGCCTGTAATCCTAGTACTCTGAGAGGCCGAGGCGGGTGGATTGCTCAAGGTCAGGAGTTCAAAACCAGCCTGAGCAAGAGCAAGACCCCGTCTCTACTGTAAATAGAAAGAAATTAATTGGCCAACTAATATATAGAAGAAATTAGCCGGGCATGGTGGTGCATGCCTGTAGTCCCAGCTACTCGGGAGGCTGAGGCAGTAGGATCACTTGAGCCCAGGAGATTGAGGTTGCTGTGAGCGAGGCTGATGCCATGGCACCTACACTAGCCTGGGCAACAAAGTGAGACTCTGTCTCAGAAAAGTAAAATAAAATAAATAAATAAAAAATCTCCATACTATTTCCTCTCTTTTTTTTAAATTTCCAAAAGCTCTATTTTACTACAAAGCCCAAATTTACAGCACAAATATGCATCCTGTGATCTGATATTCTTATAACTAGACTAGAAAGTAAATGACTAATACTTGTTTCAACCATTTTAACTTTAAGTGATTCTCTTGAAGAAAAACAGTTGGAAAGTAACTTTAAGACCTGTATTAGTATTCATAAGATCTATTTCATCTCTTTTTATTTTGCCTGTGTTCATAATTTGGCAGTATACCAACATACATTTTGAAGTATTAGAAATACAATAGCATTGTAAGTGAAACCAACATCTATAAAACCAATTCTAAAGTCCACCAAGATCTTTTAAATTATCTCAGTATATTCTATACACTAATATTTATGTCTGTGAGGTTGAACAAGACAGCTCTGAAAAATTACAGTAAAATTGATCTTTTTTGCCTTCCAAAGCTAAATGGAAATACTAACTCCACCTAGACTATGAACAATTTAGTGATAGTGCAATTTTGCTGATTGTGACAAAATCCTCATAGGCTTCAATATTTTAGAGTTGAAGCATCTTGCACCAGGATGGATCTTTAAAATGGTGTCATAGCACTGAATTTGGACTGAATGTTTACCAGGCAAAATTTAACACTTTATATTTTGTATGGTGATTTCTAATTTTTAAAAGGATTTCCCATTTGATTTTTGTAAGCATGGCAGGTTTTATTGTTCCCCAATTGACACATGGGGAAACTGAGCTTCAGACAATTTTAGCATCCACGTTGCCCATTAAAACCTCCAAGAAATCATGATCTATAAAGTCTAATCAGCTGATAGCAAGCGTAAAGCAAGTGATCCTCTAGTTCTAACTCAACATGAATTGCCTTTAATGAGAACACATACAATACTGCATTTTGAGTAATGAAACAAAACTATAACAAAAAAATAATAACAACACCCTCTTTTCTTGGCCCAAGTTTCCTTATTTGCAAAACAAAAATAATAAATCTTACTTGTCCTGTACTGTCTACCTCTCAGGGTTCTTTTATTGTTAAAACTAGATAACATAGTGAAAATGGTGTAAGATGTATGTATGTCAAGTGTCTCCAAATCTCTCATCTCTGGCCTCCTATCATGCCAGATAACATTGCTATAAATTCTAAAACAATTCCCAGAACAAGGATTTATACTTCCTGTGTGATAAATTACTTTCTATTTTATATCATATTTATTTATGAATGTGTCTTATCTTCCTACTGAAGTCCCTTCAGTGCACATTCCATGCCCGTTTCAACCTTGTTCCCCAGTAGGAAACAGGATTCTTTAAGTGGAGGTGGTGATTGCTAGAGTGAAAGAATGAATGTTCTCCCCTCACCGGGAGGGACCAGTCTTCCTATTTCCACCTGGAACTCTTGGAATTGTTTTTTCCTGTCAAAATTCATATTGAATAACTCTTTCACTGAAAGTTCACCATCTGCAGGGTGTTCTTTTCAAAATTCATAATCACTTGATTACTCCTCTTTATCATATTCTGACTCTAATACATAACCACTATTAGATTAGGTAACTGCTTGCTCTATTCGTCTTTGCATTTCCTGAAGTGCCCAGTGCAGTATACTGTATATTTTAAGTGCTCATTAAATTTTGGTTGAATTAGCAGGTAAATAGCTGTTAAGTAATTGTTGCCACCCTTGAATCAGGATCTACCTCTCACTTGCTTGGGCTATAGAGCCTGATAAATATAAATGTCTTCTTATCCTCTGATCTCACTTTCCTAAAATGAACAAGAAGCTTGTATTTTCCTTGAGCTAAAATATATGCTCAATGCTAAAAACAAATGGCCAGGATAATTACTGGGCCACTAATGGCACATTGGTGACCTTCTTGACTAGGTCCATTTTAAGGCACCAACAAAGAGCAAAGTGACAAAGGAGCTAAGGTTAATCTCCTGAGGGCTTCCACTTGCTAATTCTGAAACCCTACCCGCCCCCCCTGTCCCCTGCTCCCCCCCCCCCCCCCGCACAAGAGTTCAGTGTCCTTCCACTACCTTCTAACTGCTCAGAGCTACCCACACAAGGATGTTCCTGTCCAGCTTGTTCAGAAATAGGACAAATATCATTCTCTAGCAATTATCCAGGAACTACTCTCTAGGATAAACCACACTTTCCAATAAAAGCCAACCCCAGCTTCGAAAGAATCTGTTCTTAAAAGCTTTCACTCAAAACTATTTCAAACAAGGACCAAGCATTCTGCAGAAAACATAATGCAGTGCAATTTGAAGGAGAACAGATTTTTAGAAGTGCCTCAACAATGCCTGGCAGAATACCATTTATTTGATGTTGATGGGGGAGACCATAATGTTCTTGTTTTGAATTTTGTCTTTAGAGATGGCCTTATCAAAATAATTCTCCTGCATCAGCTTAACTGTTGTTTGACAGCATCAAATGTAGACTTAACCAAAGATGAAAGTACTGTACTTCTGTACCATTTTGGCATTTGAAAGGTGATGGATTGACTGTTTCACCAAATTAAACAAGAAAAGGCTTTTGTTCCACTTACAAAGTTTGACAACTGTGTAACAAGTCTTTAGATATAAATTCACGTCCTCAGACCAGTATGTTACCATCTCAAATATTTACTTACAGGATTAATATTAAAAAGCATCCCCATGAACATCCACATTGGTGTCAGAGAGCCTATGGCTGACCAGATTTAGTTTGAAGTCATCTTTCATGCCTACCAATCATTGCCTGGCCTTCCACAAATGGGTCCAATTCAATTCATAACTGCTACATTCAAGGTGAGGGAAAATTCACATAAACAATAGGAATCAAATCTAAGGCCAAAATTCTTTTGTCCTTTCATTCCCTTATTGTTCATTTTTTTCTCCCAACATCTTAATAGTCCATGCTTTAAAAATAAGAGATACTCCCAATTACATTCCTATTGTGCATGTGCATAAAAAATGTTATTGCAAACTTTAAAAATAATGTTAGAACAAGATATAGATGAAGCCAATGAAGTCAAAGTCTTCATGAACAAAATCAAAAGACAAGAAAAAGTGTTTATAATTTAAAATAATTATACACATGCACATTTAATAACCTAAGTATTCAAAATAAACCCTAAATATTATGGAAAAAAAATCAAAGGAACATGGTCAATGGATGTAAACAGTCTAATTTCCATTTCCAGAAACGGAAGCATTTTCAATCTCATCAGTAGTCAGGATAATACAAATTAAAATGAAGAGATATTATAATTGTATTCATAAAATCAGCAAAACATAGTATCTGTAACTGTGCTAGAGGGGAAAATAAATCGATACAGTAGCGTGGCAATTTTTTCAATGAAATATCCTTTGACTCAATGATGTCAATTCTAGGAATTGATCTTAGAAGAAACCAAAGCACCTCGGCATACAACTATTATACATAAATGGATGTTTACAGCAACATTGTCTGTAGTAGATAAAAACCTAGAAATAATCTTAATGTCTATCAGTACAGAAATAGTTACATAAGTAATGTGCATCCATTCTTGAGATTATTATGAAGCTATTACAAAGAATTAATTAAGTTTGTTATCACTGATCTGTAGGGATGCTCATAATGCATAGTTGTTGTTTTTTTAATTTAAGAATATTACAGGGGTACAAATGTTTTGGTTACATGTATTGTTTTTGTAGAGTTTGAGTCAATGTTATAAGTGTGCCCATCATCTAACTAGTGTGCATTGTACCCGTTAGGTGTGAATTTACCCAACTGCTCCTCCCCCCTTCACCTGCTTGATTTCCATTGAATTTTATTTCCATATGTGCATATAAGTGTTGATCAATTAGTTCCAGTTTAATAGTGAGCACATGTGGCATTTGTTTTTCCATTATTGTGATATTTCACTTAGAAGAATTATCTCCAGTTCCATCAAATTTGTTATAAAGGTATTAATTCCCAATATTTTATGGCTGAGTAGTACTCCATGGTATACATATACCACATTTTATTAGTCCACTTATTTATCAATGGGCCTTTGGGTTGATTCCACATCATTGCAATTGTGAATTATGCTGCAATAAACATTCTAGTGCTAGTGTCTTTTTGATAAAATAACCGTTTTTCCTTTAGGTAAATGCTCAATAGTAGGATTTCTGGATCAAATGGTAGGTCTACTTTTAGTTCTTTGAGGTATTTTCATATTGCTTTCCATAGAGGTTGTACTAGTTTGCAGTCCCACCAATAGTATATAAGTGTTCCTTTCTCTCTGAATCCATGTTTCTCTCTGAATCTGTTGTTTGGGGACTTTTTGATAAAAACATCACTGGGGAAAAGAATCCCAATTCAACAAATGGTGCTTGGAAAATTGGATAACCACATGTAGAAGACTGAAACAGGATCTGCACCTGTCATCACTCACAAACATCAATTCACAATGCATAACAGACTTAAACCTAAGGCATGAAACTATAGGAATTCTCAAAGAAAATGTCAGAAAAACTCTTATAGATACCGGCTCACACAAAAAATTTATGAAGAAGATACCATAGGTCAGGCATCCTCAAACTACGGCCCACAGGCCACATATGAGTGTTTTTGCCTGTTTGTTTTTTTTATTTCAAAATAAGATATGTGCAGTGTTCATAGGAATTTGTTCATAGTTTTTTTTAAACTATAGTCCCAGCCCTCCAACGGACTGAGGGATAATGAACTGGCCCCTGTTTAAAACGTTTGAGGACCCCTACCATAGGCAATCACAGCAACAACAAAAATAAATAAATGGTACCTGATCAAATAAAAAAGTTTATGCACAGCCAGGGAAACAATCAGTAGAGTGAACAGGAAACCTACAGAATGGGTGAAAATATTTGGATGCTATACATCTGATGAAGGGCTGATAACTAGAATCTACAAAGAACTCAAGCAAAACAGCAAGGAAAAAAAAAAACAGCGCCATTAAAAAATAGGCAAAAGACATGAAAAGAAGCTTTTCAAAAGAAGAAAGACTAATGGCCAATAAATGTATGAAAAAAATGTTCAACATCTCTAATCATCAGGGTAATACAAATCAAAACCACAATGAGATATCTCCCAACACCAGAGTGTTATGTAGTTTAGTTAAAAAACACAAGTACTATAAATAGTACATCATTGCCCTGATTGTTCTTGCCTCCTTACCTTGGTGCTTTTCCCAACTTATTTGAAAGACATTTCTCATTATCTATAGTGTGTAATTCTTACACATTCTTAAATATTCACCAGGAGCCTCAGCATATCAGGGAAAGTGAACTGACCAACCCAGATGTGATCCTGAGCAGATCTCAATCATAATAATTTATGCATCTCTTGGTTTCTTTTAGACAGCAAATTCTTTGAAGCCAGGGACTATATATTCTATCTTAGCATCCCCAGCATGGTATGTAGATGTAGTAATTGATATAAGTGGTTGATTTATCAAACTTTGTTGAATAAATGAAAAAAGTATGGTACCTCATTCCAAAGGTTAATGTCTAAATAAGTAATCGTAGAATATCAGAATTAGATGGAACATCACCAAATACCGAAGTCCATCATCTACTAGGAGTTTTAATGCTGAAGCAGTGGTATCTAGGTTATGGGTCATCAAATCCCAATTATTTTTGTGCATCAACATTGGATAAAGACAAAACTTTTCTTAAAAGTTTACAAAGTTTCCCATAAAGTATAAAATTTTAGGATTGTGTGTACAGTAATTCTTGTACTTGTTGAAAGTTGAGTGCTCCTGAATTAGACAAAGGTAAAGAATGAAATGTCTACATGAAGATATCTGGGAATAGAAAGCACACTACCTTTAATAGAATGATCAGATTCCTTATACTACCCTCCAATGGGTGGACTTTAGGTCATCAAAGTCTGAATTTTCTTAATTTGTTTGTTTTTGTGAGGGTAAAGTGAGCCACATCTTACCCCTTGTCTTGCATCTTGAATCATCTCACAGAATTAATGTCTATAAGATGCAACTTTCACATAAGAAATTTGTTGCATACTTATGTACTACTTTCAAATGCTTATATACCCACTGTTGTCACTGAAATACAAATTCAGTTAAAGCATCATTGGACTCATTTAGGCTTTTGGTCATGAGTACTTTCTCAAACAATGGATACAAAAAGCAAATTATTATCAAAAGAGGACATTACATTCTTCTTTCTTTCACTTATAAAGAGGTCCCTGCACCCAAAAATGTTGGAAAATAGTTATCTAAAGATAAAGCAATATAGGCACAAACATCAATCAACATGTTTACATAAATTTAATGGAGAGAGATTTGCAGTCTCTGCCTCTAGATGTACAGTGGGAGCAATTCCTGGCTCGTCTAGCAGAGAGAAGCCTAGAGACCAGTTCTGGCCAGTAACTCGTTTGGGAGAAGTGAAGGGTCAGGTATTTAATTGTTGCTATGTAACTCTCCAGCGTTCACATTCACTTTCTCCACTACCACAGCATCTGGGAAATGTTCCAAATAATGGCTGGGTCTTGGAGTGAAGGCAAAGTGATACAGACTGGAGCCTTAGCTGACCTGCAAGGTCATGGTGTGGGGCAAGAAATGAATCTTTACTCTTGTAAACTATTGCATTGTTGGTCTGTTAGTTATCATAGAGAAGTCAAGTCTATGTCAACTAATAGAGTTTCTTCCATGTGGGTTTTTGTGGGGAGATATTCAATTATAACAATTCACTTATAATTGTACCTTGGAACTGGACATAGGTTTAGGTAGGTGAGGGATTTTAGAGCAGCAAGAACTAGAGACCAGACAATGGCTATAAAGATTTAGTCATCCTTCATGATGAGTTTTGCTGGAGTTTAACTTAGCTAGCTACTCCCAAGAATATCATAATATGAGATTTTGAAATATAGTTGGTTCGTTAACTGGTTTGTAAAAAATTATATGTTCTCTGATACTTAAAGTGTGGAATGACCGGTGTTCAGAAAAAGCCATAGACTTTAGTGATTAAGGGTCAGGTGTTAGAGTTCAAAAGATCAAAGATGGAATGTTGGCTTTTTAAAAAAGATATTTTATTTTTATTTTTAAATTTTTTATTTTGAATTATTATGAGTACATAATAGTTGCATATATTTATAGGGTACATGTGATGTTTTGATGCAGGCATAGAATCTTGGCTTGGCATTTACTAGCCATCTGACCTTGCACAGGTGACTTAATCTTTTTAGCCACAGTTGCCTCATCCATACAACATGAATTATAATAATAGAAAGTACCTTGTAGACTATAATAAGCATGGACAGGAAAAAAAATGTGAAAAATACTTGGTATTTTTGCATGGTTATTATTTAGCTCATGGTGTTGTTGTCATTACTAGCAAATTACATCACCAATATTTCCAAGCAAATTACTAGCAAATTACATCACCAATATTTCCAGATTCAAGATATGTATTTAAATTGGTTGTACCTTATAGTTACTTAATGGTACATACATAAGCATATAAAAAAGATATAATAAAATCTTATATTTTAACTAAAGACACCCAAATAAGAAGGCTGGCCTCTTCATTGTTGACACATGTCTAAGTTAGGCAAATTCTAGCTGTTGCTGAGCACGAGTCTGACCAGAACCTTCCCATGCCTTTTTTTTCACAATGCAAACCGTCCGTGGCTATCTATACCTTTCTCCCAATCTTCCAAGTGCCTGTCTTGAAAGCTTTCTCTGACACATCTGAGGTTCTCACTAGCATTTTACTCATGCTCATCATCTGCATTGTCTCCACTGGCAATTTTCTTGGAATTTCTATATTATCAAAATGACAAGTGTCAACACAAACCAATTTTTTGACAACACCTATTCTTAAAAATGCTGTTTTTCTGTGTTGCTGTGAAAGTTCATTGTTAATCTTTATAATCATGCCATTAAGGTTATTATTCTTAACATGCAGTTATGAACATCTAAATGCTTTGAAATAAAAGGGAGAATTTGGGCTGATAGACTCTATGAACCCTGAGATAAGTATGATTTGGTAGACTGCATGATGGTCACAAATTCCTCCCCTTCCCTGTACATACACCCATTTGCAATATGACTGTACTTCTCCAGAGGTGGAGTCTGTGTCTCCAATCTGTTAAATCCAGGCTAGTATTCTGGCTTGCTCTGAACAATAGGTTGTGGAGAAATTATGTCATGAAAATTCTGAAGCCCTGCAGCTTCTACCTGTACTCACTTGGAGCACTGCCCTCAACCCACCACTCTATTAAGAAGCCTGGGAAATATAAAGAGAGGTTTTGCTAGCCCAACTGCCCCAGCTGAGTCCAGACCCCTGTCTATCCAGCAGCTGGACACGGACGCCTACATGAGGGAGCCCGGGCAAGACTAGCAGAAGACCCCTATAGACAACCCACCATGCTGTTAGACATAATGAATTGCTGTTGTTTGAAGACACTAACTTTAGAGGGTTTTCCAAATGGATGGTGACTGAAAGAAGCCAAAGGCTTTCAACATCTAGAAATGCATTTCTCTGAATTAGAGACTGAAAAGAGGAGGCATGTAGAAAGAAATTTGACAATGAAGTAGGAAATAAAATCTCACTCAACATTTGTTTCTGTCACTCCAATGTTGGCAACATGTGAGAGAATTTATATGTTATAGAGCTTTTAAGATTCATTTTTATAGCCCTTTTATAAAGCCATCACAAACTGCATTTCAAACAAGTTTCATGTCTCTTCTTAAAGATCTCTTATGGGGCAACACATGGAGGTGATATGATCAGCTCAAAAAGTGGGAAGGGAACAGCCTGAAATAAGCTGGATGATATTTCCTGGTTTTCACCATTCTAAGATATATAAGATGAGGTGGATCTAGAACAGGGTCAGCAAACTGCTATATGTTTTTGCACATAGTCAACTAAGAATGGTTTTTCCATCTTTAAATGGCCAAAAGAGAAAAATCAAAAGAATAATAATACTTCTTGATATGTGAAAGGTATTTAAAATTCACATGTCAGTGTCTATAAATAAAGTTTTATGGGAACACAGCCATGCTCCTTTGTTTATGTATTATCTATGGCTACTTTTTCGCTATTGCAGTAGAGCTGAGTAGTTGTGATAGAGGCTGTGTGCAAACCTAAAGTGTTTACTATCTGGCTCCTCATGGAAAAAGTTTGCCAACTCTTGGTCTAGAATGCAGATTTGAAAATGTTTCTTTTTAGGTCTCTGTAATGTGTTATGTCCCATGGCAGTATTTGTGAATCCATAAATAAACACATCCAGCTGACTGTCTCAACCTCACTCTCACAGTCCTCACATCTTGTTTGTCTAATACACAGAACCGTAAAAGCATCTGTGGCCCTACGTTTGCTTAGGGGAACAGGTGAGGGAAGGAGAAAGAGCTAGAAAGCAGCAGATCACAGAGTAAGTGTTTCATGATAAGTGAAAAGGTGACTCTGAAATGACTTAATGCTACTCTATATTTGTGTTTCTCTCTTAATGTCTCTTCTAAATAACTTTTTTGTTTATAGATCAAAGCTGTTTTTGAAGAACTGGAATAGCAAACAACTAACAGCTTTAGCCCCAAAATAAGTTTTCTTGTCCAATTTTCTTCCATCATCTGCAATTAAAAGTTCTTCAGAAGAACTTATTGTGACAGTGTAGCTGACAATAGATAAATAAGTTAAATGGTTGTTCACAGTCTTCTTTACCTACGTGACCTTCAACAGCTCCCAGACATCCATAGACTCTGTCCTCTCCCCACCCCCACTCAAAAGGGTGCTTCTAAAGCACCTCATAATTTCTTAAAATCACATTCAGAATCCATTAATCTACTTTGCTTCATAAGAAATGAAGGATTATGGAATATAATCTCAGGATACCAAATTGAAAGAGACATTTAAGTAAAGAGACAATTATTGTAGGCCTAGAAGAATAATTTTGGTTTTTCTGGATATGATATACCATTACTTATGAAATGTAAGAAGGCAAAATAAATCATCTTTCTTTGTAACAATATGGTTCCAAGTGTTACTTCTGGTTTATCAAGAACCTTTCCAAATAACGTATAAAATTTTCCCTCTTTAGCCTACATGCCTCTTTCTCCATGTTTTTTAGCTTTTCCTATTAGACCATATGCTATTAAATAATATCTATTGTTTGTGCCTTTTACATTAGTGAACTCATGTATTTAGTTTAGGTATTTTTTAAAGTAGTATCACTTTGATACACTCTGTAAATCACATTGTGTTTATCACATTCCTGAGAGGACTAAGAGTGTTTCAGCAGGGAACATTATCCAACTGGAAAATTTTGGAGACAACGTATGCTTTGATAACAATTTTCTAGAAGCAAAATTGGTTCTAAGCAAATTTTATAATGGAAGGATCATAAGCATTAACTACATAATTGCACACTATCTGTTTAGAACTGCATCCCTCTTTGCTTCTTTTCCCCAAATCTTAAAAAAAAGAAAAAATGCAAACCATAACTGGCCTCACTAGTTTTCATCTTTCCTTCTTAGCTGTTGAATATTTCTTGTTTTCTGGTTGATTCTCACTCATGATAACTACCTTTAGTAGACTTGAATTATATAATAACTAAATTCCGGTGAATGTGTGTTTACTTAAGGAGGTGACTGTCTGCCAATGAACAAGTGAGTTTATTTAGGGCCAGAGCTGTGACTAGAACTTGCTCAGCCAGTCTATCACTTAGGATATATGCAAGTGTCAGAAAATAGAATGCAAACTTGCCTTTTTAAAAAATGGAGCTTTTTATTGGCCCACGTAACTGGGAGTACAAAGGTAGTGTGAAGCTCAGTGTTGATTGATTCAGCAGGTCAATGACATAAATAACCACATCTCCATTCTGTAGTCCAAAGCACCACTCTCATCCTAAAATGTGAGAGGATGGGAGCTGTAGCATTCTTCCTTACTCACATTAGGTAAAAGAAAGAGAAGACACCTAGGTTTTTTCCTAGATAAACAAATCAGAACTTTTTAAGAAGCCCTCAACAAATAAGTTTTGCATCCCTTGGTCAAATCATGGCATGTGTCTATACCTGAGCCAAGCCTTTCTAAAAGGGAGGGAGTTTTGCTGCTTAGACTTGGAGTTATGCACAAGGAGATGAGGTCACCTCCAAGTTGCATGGACTAGGTAGCTATTTGAACATAAGTAGGATACTTCAGAAAGGAAGGAGAAGGGAATGGGAAGGCAGGGAAGCAAACATCAGTGTCCACTTCAGCCAGCTCTCTGTGTGTGTGAAATGGAATGAGACCTTGATATTGTAGATCCACCCATCCCTCTTTCTCTTAATGTCTACTTTTCTTGTTTGTTATAAATATCAAATAATATTTATTATTATAAATATCAAATACTTTGATATTTATCAAAGATAAAATATTTCATGTGTATTAATTTTGTTATCACCACACAAATAATTCCAAAAGGACTTTAATATTTTAAATTGAAGAACTCTTATAAAATAACTTTGTCTTTTAAATAATTTCAAAAATGTACTAGCTAGAATATTCAAATGCATACCATTATTGTATGCTTTCCATGATCTAGCTTTGTCAATCAAACACATACCATCTTTTAAACTAATGATTAAATATAAGGTATATAGTATTTTCCTGTATTACAGATGAATCAAATAAGAGCCAGGGAAATTCAGTGATTTGGCTAATATCCTTCAATTAATGGTTACTGAGCTGAGAGTTTTACCCCAAGTCTTTTGCTCTTAAGTCTTGATTTTCTAAATTATTTTGTTTCCTGGAGCTGTTGTAACAGGTTATTACAGACTGAATGACTTAAAACAATAGACATTTATTGTCTCATAGTTCTGGGGGTGAGACATCCAAAGTCAAAATTATCAGCAGGGCCACAGTCTGTCTGGAGGCTGTGTGAAGAAAACCATTCCTTGCTTCTATATTCTTATGGCTGTTGGCATTCCTTGGCTTGTGGCCACGTGTCTTATAAGGACACACATGATTGCATTTCAGACCCAGCTGGATAATCCAGGGTGAATGTCTCTTCTCAATATTCTTAATTTATTCACATGTCTTATTATATAAGGGATATTCACTTTTGTCACATAAAGTAATAACAGCAGTTCCAGAGACTATGATATGGATATATTTCTGGGGCCACCTTTCAGCCCACTAAATACACAACCCTAAAAACATGATTCAAAGAAAACTCAATAATACAGGATTCCTACCTGTCTTTATCTCTGCAGTTTTCCTATTATCTAACACAGCATGACATCTGGTATAGTAGGTGCTCAGTAAACACTCATTGATTGGATGAATGAATAAGTACATCTTGAAATAGGATTGGAAACTGTCATGGTACAAGTAGGATGTGCCTGCCATTGAAAAGAAGCTGTGGATGAAGAGCATAGCTGAGGAAATGAGATTGATTTCATGTATTAATAAGATATTCCAATATTCTCATAAAAAGTTGTTTTACCACAAAGGATATCTTTAAGAGGAACTAGAGAATTAACTGAATATGTGGTACATGGATCTTCTTCTTCTTATAGGCATTAAGCAGAAGAAGATATGAAAAAGAGCAAAACTCACAGATTTAGGTAAACTTCAAGTTTGGAAGGACCTGAAACGTCGTCTAGTCTGACCTGACATCCGTTGAAAAATGATCCCACTTGTGAAACAATGGCAGTTTCCACTTAAATGTCCCCAGTGCTGAAGATCACAGCACCTTACCATTGAGCCCATTTGCCATTTGACTGATCCAGGAAGGTGAAGGCAAATAACACAAAAGTAATACATTCATCAATACGCATGGCATTGTCTGGGGTAGCTCTGACTTATAAGTTTGGGAGAGGCTAATGGGAAAGAAAGAGCATCTCCTACATTATGACTTTCTGTGATTGTGAGGGGCACCTGTTTTCTCATCCATGAGAACGCATGGCATCCTATTAAATGGAAGGTAATTTCTGCTGAGAAGTATGGATCAACCACTAGCAACTTTCAAATTATTTGTTTAAAACAATGTTTATTATTTATCATAAAACCTTGATACAATGTGAATGGGTCTAACATATAAAAATACTCAAAGACACACAACAATATGCAGTTGTGTTGATATTCTGTAATATTTGTTACATTAGAGAAAAATACTATAATTGATTTTTATTTCTCATTGGATCTTTTCAAAATGAGAGCAGATATGAAGAAAAAAAGACATGTAGTTTATTAACATATTCAGTATTTTAAAATTTAAAAAGAAAATTATAGGCTTGGAGGAAAAAGCAAGAAAAGGCATATGGAAAATAATTTATGTTAACAGTATTATCTAGAAAATATACTTGGTTGATTTTTTATGCTTTTATAAGTAAATCTGGAGTGCTATTCATGCTAGTTAAAGGGATAGTACATTTTAAAGTCAAATGTTTACATTCTAAAAGCACATTAGCCCATTTCTCACAAGATGTTTAAGTGTAAACATATGCGTGTAAGCTTCTTTTAATATTTTCAAACTTCAGGTTATTTTGATGGGAACACAAAGTCATGTAATTTAAAAGATAAAATAGTTAAAATTCTATGTGATTAAATCTATCATAAAAATCCAGAATTGATCACGTTCAGTTGTATGACTGAATTGTCAACTGTGGCTTATGAAGGCGTCCTGTGCACGTTTACACCCCACAGAAGGGAAAGCAATCTACCTCCCCAATGCTCTTCGGAACACAGTTCCAATTGTCTATATTACCAAAAGTTAGGCTCATGGATATAATGGGGGCAATTTAAACCAGATGGGAGCCCAGTGAATATTTATTGAATAAATGAGTAGTTAATGGGATGGATGACCTCTGAATTGAGTGTAGAGAGGTCTGAGTTGAAGTTCAAACACCACCACTAGCTTGGCACAAAGCTGACATTTTCTTATTCCCAGTGCAGAGATCATTCATCAAGAGTTATTTGTCAGTGAATCAATTAACTACAAAAGGGCTGAAAGAATATAAAAGAAAAAAATAACACTTTTGATCACCTAGTTTTTCTGCCACAATACTTTGTATATATTTTATTTTCTATCATAGCAATCCCGTGAGGTAAGTATGATTTCTGCTCTTCTTCCCTACAAGTGAAGTTGATAAAGGCAGAGTTTGGGAACAGTTGAATTTTGAAGAAAATGATAGAACATATGAGAAAGGGCATTCCAGGTAGCAAAATAAAGGAATTTTTTTAAGTAAAATGTTTTTACAGAATTATTGAATTTTGCCTCTAAAAACAACCTCGAGTGTTGTTTTGTTTTTAAAAGAAATGTCAAGAAAACATTTCCTTTCATGCTTAGATTCAGTCTCCAGTCTCACAGTGTATATAAATTCTGAAGCCCTGGAATCTGACTTGTTTGTAGTTTTCTTTACCCTTGAAACACAAATAATAGTTTTTAACAGAATATTTTATTCATCAGCTTTTAAAGCCAAGTTATGCCGTGGCATCCTTCAGTGAACTTGGGTGAATAAATTGGATCGATGGCATAAATGTTTTCCTTCTGATACATTCCAGGGTTTCTGTCTATTCCAAGGCAATGGCAAACATGGACATGCTTATTTTCTGTCTTTCCCAGGAGCACAAGGTTTCTTTGTACACCGCAAGCAAAATTTCCAGACACAAACATTTGCTAAGGAAAAGAAATCACAACATGGAACACCTACTTAAAATTTGACAGGCACATTCCACAACTCCACTAATAAAGGTACTGTGAGCAAGATGCTGGCTAGAATTCAGCCTCATCGCTGACAGACAGGGGCATAGAAATAAAGAAGAAAAGCAAACAAATACCAAGTAAGAATGGCTAAGCAAATATTGTTTGCCTACAGGATTAATTTAACACCAAACAGCTAACTACCAGTACAAATTGTAAGTAGAGGCTTTTCCCAGCATAGCCAATAGAAAGCCAACTAAGATAGTTACAGTAGTTTTATACTAGAGGAATATAAGTGTATAGCACAGGCTACCCTAGGGATGATGACAGTTATGTCAACACTGGTAACATCACAGATCAATACAGTCAATTCAGCCAAACAGCTGGTCAACTCAGTTAAACAAATATCAGTCAAATCTACTGCTTGACCGATTAAACTAGAAAACAATGCCTAAATACTCATGCCTGTTTTGTATGAACATAGTAGACACAGTGTAGATTTGATGAATATAAAGATTAATTTTTGCTACAGTAATTAGAGGCTTAAATGCAAGTCTTTCCTGAGATATCTCTAAAATATATTCCAATAACTTCTCAGCCTCTCCCCAAGAAATAGCCTAGAAAAGCTTAATCCATGATACCATCATCCCTGCCTGGGCTACTGCAGCTGTTCTTCCCAACCTATCTCACTACCACCAGCTTGGCCCTCTACAGTTCATGCTTTTAACAGCCAAAGTCATCTTCTCGAAGGATAATCGTGTCATATCTTACCATTGTTCTCCTTTGCTTTCTCTTATAATTTGGATAAAATTCAAGCTTTGGATCATGACCTGTACAGAACTACCTGCAGGACACAGTCTTTTTCTCTGACCCTGTCTCCTGCCACTCTTTCTCCAAACCGTGGCAATGGCCTTTTCTCCCCTAAAACAGCCAAGCTTGTTAATAATCCCAGGCCTTTGGACTTGCTGATCCTTCATCTGAGAAAGGTCATCATTTAGATCTCGAGTCTTATATCGCAGAGGCTTTCTCTGATTATCTCTGATAAAATAGCCACTTGCTCCATACCCAATGATGCACTCTCCTGTTAGTCTATTAAGATTGTTATAGTCTATATTGATTCCTAAAATTATGCCATATTGATTTGTTTACATATTCATTGTCTACCCCCTAGAAGATAAGCTTCATGAGAACAGATACCTGGCGTGGTAGACAAAATATTTCCTCTCCTCCAAAAGATGTCAACATCCTAATCCTTGTAAACTGTGAACGTGTTACTTTATATGGCAAAAGGGTCTTTGAAGATGTGATTAAGTTAAGGAACTTGAGATGGAAAGATTGCTCTGAATGATCCAGGCAGGCCCAGTGTGATCACAAGGGTTCCTATAAGAGGGAGACAAGATGGTCAAAGTCAGCAAACGGAAACATAAGAATAGAACCGGAGGCTGTGGTGATGTGCTTTGAAGACGGAGAGAGAGGCAATGAGCCAAGGAATGCAGGTGGCTGCTAGTAGCTGGAAAAGGCAAAGAAAATGACTGTCCCCTAAAGCCTCCAGAAGGAGCCAGCCTTGCCAACACCTTGAATTTAGTCCAGTGAAGCTAACTTCAGACTTCTGACTTCCAGAACTATAACATAATAAATTTGTGTTGTTTAAAACTAAGGTTATGGTAATTTGTTAGAGCGGCAATAGGAAATGAATAAAGATGGTTTGTTCTGATCTCTGGTGAATCCATCCTATCTGTACCTCCCTGACACATAGTAGGTAGCCAACAAGTAACTTGTAGAACAAATGGTAAATCAATGTGCCAAAATTTCTTTATGGGGAAGACATGAATGCCCAAGTGATTTAGGTTGTAGGTGAGTAAAACCACAATTATAAGTCCCACTTATTATGAAATGCACAAAATCCTTCCATTCCTTTTATTTATTTTTCTGGTGGGCAACATAACATAGTAAAATATATGTTTATTTCATAATCAAGAAGATGTTTAAACTACAACACATGTCAACTTCTAGGTTCACTGAAAGTTGTCTATGAATACCTATGTTTCCTTGGAACTGATATTCAAATATTTCATGTTCAGGATGAATATATGTGACTACATGACCACAAACTTCTCCTCAGTGCAGATGAACATATTAGTTTAAAGAGAATATTTTTCCTGGAAAATATGGCTTGGTTTTTAATAATTATAACCAACCTGGTATGTATGGATTTGCTCCTTAACAAAATATATAGTGTATACTCATGGTTTTTATTTCTGATTAGTTTATAAACATAAGATTCCCATGGGATAAGGTGTAAGTACAGGGTAGGGAAAAAAGGAAGTTAATCAGAAGAAAATGCATAAACTCTAAGTCAAGCTTTCTTTAATATCCAATATAACTGACTTATAATAGCATTTATCCAGGTAAACCAGCAGAAGATTGCTTGCTCTCAATATGTTGAGCCCTCTACCAACTCTCTTTGAATATAGAAAGAAACATTTGCTACAAATTTAGCATGTTTCTTCCTGAACTATATATTTAACTAGTGAAAGGCAAACTTCAAAAAGATCAGAAATTGCATTTGAATGAAGAGCCAAATGTCATGCACATTTTGCAAAATTCTTTTCTAGAGTTGTCATTCCTGGGAGAATTATTCTTTTAGTAATTTGCCATCCTTCCACATTCCAAGAGTACTTGGAATGCCTCAAAGTAGAGGCACACCAGTCTATTAATATAAGGAGATGTTGCTGTGATTACTCATCTCCTTCCTATATGAAATCTGGATGAAACATAAACTACTTAGCATGTGAATTTAGTTCAACAAGTAATTTACCCATCTCATGTAGCGTGTGGCATCTTGACACACAAGTAAACTTCAGTCAGGCACCTAGTATAAGCAGTGCTGCTTGCCCACAAATGTCCACTCATTTCTTAATAAATATTTGAAGGAGTCCTTATAAGTCAGGACTCCATGAAACAAGTAAAAGGCTTAAAATGATCCAATGAACTCTCTCTATATATGTGTGTACATGTAAACTTATATGTTTTTATGCATAGTTGTTCAATGGCTAAGTTAACAATGCATTAAGATAAAATAAACAATATTCAGGAAGGTTGTGATATTCATTTGAAAAGTCCTAATAAAGGATCAATCACTGAGGCAAGTGTGGCTGAAGAGTATCGATGATGTTGACAAAAGTTAACAAGTATTGAATATTTACAGTGTGTTAGTCAATGTTCAAAGTATGTTACATGTATTACCTAATTTCCTCACAACCACCATGTGAAATGGGTATTATTAGAATTCCACTTTACAGGTATGGAAACGGAGGCACAGAGAGGTTGAGCTGATAAAAGCTGTACCATTGGGTGGGCAGCAGAGCCAAAGCCCTGTCTTTAGGCAGTTTGAGCTTCAAGGCCTGAACTCTTTGCCCAACTCTTGCCACTGTTAGACACCAAAAACTGTATCACCCTCTGTGTTGCCTTATAAGTATTTCTTCTGACTAGTCCTACCTAGTGGGATTGTTTGGTGATACGTGGGCTGTTAAGCTGTCAGTACTGAACAGAGCCACACTGCTGGAGACATAAGGAACTTATTACCCAGCCCAAGTCCTTGGATAATTCACAACCAGAGCAGAGATTGCATAAACATTTTTGTTCTCCTACCCACCAGGCATTCCCCATCCCATCTTCTTACCTGTAGAGTCAGGGTCCCATGATGGAGACTACAAAGGCTAGGTATTTATTTTCCCAGCTTCATTCGCTCCTGGAAGTGACCATGTGACCTACTTCTTGTTAAGGAAACATAAGGTAATGTCTGCTGGAGTGTTTGTGGGAAAAATTAACCTGCCCAATTTGAGACACAGAGACAAAAATGGACAGAGAGAGAGAAGCAAGATGACCTCTTTCTTCTTTTTCTTTCCCTACTGTTCCTCTCTTCTGTTCTACTTTTAACTGTTACGCTTTAAAAACTTGTTTGAATTACTGCAGCCATTTTGTGATCATGAGGAAAGACAATGCCAATGAGCAGAGGGATGCAGAATGAAAATAAACAGCCTGAGTCTCTCAGAAGGTTTCTAAGCCACTGAAAAAGCCCTGGAACTACCTAACTATATATTTTGTTATTTCCAAATAATATAAAATATTGAAGCCAATTTTAGTTTCATATTCTGGTTTTTGAAGCTGAAAGAAATTTGACATAGGAAGACAAAACACAAACACTAGAAATAATTTAAGAAGGATACAAAATCTGTACTCAAGCAGCAAATAAATCTGGTAATAAATACTGTAGGTAAGAAGAGAAGTGATACATGGATTAGATGCAAGCTTCATGGTGCACATGGGGTTTCACCTGGACCTCATCCCTTTGGACATTCCAGTTTGGAGTGCTTGTCATTTTAAAACATTCTTTGGGAAAAAATTAATCAAATTCTTTTTCTGGTTTGCACTGATATGTACATTTACCAAACTACTGGCAGAGAGGAAAAAAAAATTTAAACATTAGGAAAAAATTTGTGCTTTGTGAATGATCTGATACTGATATGTTCTGATACTTAATAAATTTTGAAAAATCTTAGGCAATTGGATCAATATTTAAATGGTATGGGAGTTTCTGTTATCATTTTAAAATCTGAATATATTAATTTCCTAAAAAGCATTTACACATAACATTTTTAACAAGAGTAATTTTGTTTGAAATGCCACATTATCATATTACAGTTACAATCAGCATTATAGTGCAAAAGGAGCAATCCAATATTTCTTCATCATTTCCTTATGGTGTAAAAACAGTCATCACTTCTCAGCTGGGAATTTTTGAATAATTTCTGTTTTTTTCCTTAAACCCACTAAAATATTTATCAAAATATTAAATTATTCCATTTTCATTTGTAGCTAACATTTTTCACATACTGGAATGCCCACATTGAGGATAGTACCAAACAAAATCATGTCAGTTTCTACATAGTTTCCACCATTCTGTATGAAGTTCTTAAAAGAAAATCTAAGTGTTAAATATAACTACATAACTATGCAGATGTAACTAGATATACATGATTTCATATATATGACCAGGATATATAACATATATAAGATCAAGTGAGCCATCTATAGAGACATATGTATATGAATATATGTGTGTATGTATATGTGCATACAGACATATGTGTATGTGAAATCTCTTGCTTAAAGATGAAAATTTTGTTCTTTGTTGATTTTTGAATAGCAATCATTTTCATAGGTATTCTATTCTTACATTGTTATACTCACTTATATGAGCAAATGCATGTCCAACAGTTGTTTTTATATATGCACCATTGGCATGTAGTCTTTTTAATAGGAATTTTCAAAGTCATGTTATAGATATGTTGTTTTGAATACAAAGTTAATTTAAACAACATGAGGGGCAAAAACCTTCACTATTTTGCTCAGAAGTCTCAAGGCCTCAGTGCACTGTCCTGTGATATAATGAATTTTGAAAGAAGTCGTGTTTTAATTAGTCACCTTTTGTCATGTCCTTTCAGTTTTAGGTTTGCACAGATGGCCATGCTGTGTTTGGAGAACTGACAGAAATGCACCATTTTGCATTAATAAAATGCTCAGTCTACACCCAAAATGCTTTTCTTCACAATTGCATTTTATTTTCATGCATCATTAAATAGTGTAATAATTTAATGATTTCTCAATAAAGTGACAACTTCACCTGAGGTTTGATGTACAGCTCTGTGCAATCCATTAACATAAATTGACTTTCAATAAACCTAAGCAACAGAGACCCCTTGGGAGTTATAAAAGCATACTTTTTTTTTTTTTTTTTTTTTTTGTGTTGCAACCCTATCTGACAAGCTGGCACAATCTGTTTTGATCATATGTAGGTATTACGTGCTCTATTTGCATTTACTGGTATGTTCTTTGGAAAACATACCCTCTGTGGTTAAGGAGTTTTCTGCTCTGATATTGCTATTGAATTTTGTTTCACTGGTTGAGTTTTCTGGTTCACTTCTGGGATATTGCTATTGACTGTGTGCGAAATTATCTCCTTGGGCCAGAAAATTCATCTGAACATAGCAACGCTTGACTTCATCCCCAGAGAGAGCCTGTAATGTCTGATGAAAAGAAAAGTGAATTAAAACAAAATGTGTTTATATACTATATACACAGTCCATGCGCTTACAGGGTGTGTGTATGTGTGTGTGTGTGTGTGTGTGTGTGTGTGTGTGTGTGTGTGTGTGCGTTTGAGGGGCTTTGAGACTGCACACAAGCACTGTATATGTAATCAATGCAAAGTTCAGTGAATCAGTGTTTAAGATACACATAGGAATTGCTGACACCCCAAAAGTTGTCATAGTGAAGATTTGGCTACAACGATTTTACCCTCATTGCTCCAAATTTTATTTTACTAATGTTTGTAACTTACTGAATTCAGTATGAATAAGCAACTACATAAGGTATAATGCTGAGATTTTCTACTTACACTCTAATTATACAGTCTTTGAAAGCTTTTATGTAGCATATCATTAATATCAACAAATATATGCATAATGTATGTATGCATATAAGTATAATAATAAAAAGAACACCTGAGTACCTACCCACTCTACAGCTTAAAAAATAGAAAATTATGATATCTTTGAAGTCTCTGTGATACCATTTTGATTGTGATCCCCTGCTCTTGCTCCCTACCCAGGTAAATACTCTCCTGAATTTTGAGTAATCCATTTCTTTTATTTCATTGATAGCTTTAGAATGTATGCACATATCTCTGAACAATATTTTATACAGTTCTACCTGCTTGCTTTTGAACTTTATATAACTGTAATATTCCACATCCATTATTTTGTCACATGCTTTTTGTTCACTTAACATCGTTTTTGAGATTTATTCATGTTGATGAATGTCATCATACTTCATTCCTTTTCCTGCTTTGTTCCAATCCATCAGTGTTCCACAATTCCTTAAACCATCTAACTGTACCTATACATTTGGCTTGTTTCTAGTGTTTGCCCTGTTAATCATGCCATAGTCAAATTTCTTGTGCATGCCATTCTTTGTACATTTCTTTGGGCAAGTTTCTATACAGTATATACCTAGGAATAGAATCACTGGGTTGTAGGATATGTGTATCTTTAACTTTTCTAGGTAATAGCAAATTGTTTTGCAAAATTGTTGGATACTTTTACATGCCCACCAGCAAAGTATGATGGTGCCTATCAATTCACCAATATCAATTTAGTCAAATTTTTAATTTTTGACAATCTGGTCAGTGTGTAATGGTGTCCCTTTGTGATTTTTTTTTTAGAAGTAGAAAATAATAAAGATGCTCAAATTTATTCATTCAGGAAGTATTTTTTTATATACTACACTATAGTATATATAATATATAGTGTATATATTTAAACATTTATGTATTTGAATACTTTTTATTTTATTTATTTTATTTTATTTCAGCATATTATGAGGGTACAAATGTTAAGGTTACATATATTGTCCATGCTCCCCCGCCCCTCTCGAGTCAGAGTTTCAAGCGTGACCATCCCCCAAATGATTTTAATTTACATTTTCCTGATTACCAATGAAATTGAACATCTTTGCACTAAGTACGATGATATTTTTGTATCATAAGTATGTATCTAAGTATGATAAATTTTTTCTTTCTTACGTGAGATTCTCATTCAAGTCTGTTGCCAAATATTCCACTAGGTTTATCATCCATTCTTATTTCTGAATTTAAAGTGAATAGGTTTTACATTACATT
This sequence comes from Microcebus murinus, assembly GCF_040939455.1. Classification (NCBI taxonomy): domain Eukaryota; kingdom Metazoa; phylum Chordata; class Mammalia; order Primates; family Cheirogaleidae; genus Microcebus; species Microcebus murinus. The sequence continues at coordinate 130,695,107 of NC_134104.1, read as the reverse complement.
TTAAAATATGATGTTTGCTATGTTTTTTTTTTTTTAATTCAAAGTACCAATTATTGGCCAAAAAGACCTTCGTTCAGCTTTAATTAGCTTGGAGTTTTTATTATGAAAGGCTTTTTAAAAAATTTGTCAAATGCTTAAATTATTTTCCTTAGTAGGATGCTCATATGTAATTTATACTATTGAGATAAAGCCAACTTATTTATGACTCCTTACATTGTTTATGTTTCTGCTGAGTTTAATTTGCTCATATCCTGTTGATGATTTTTTTTAATTTTTAACTTTTGAGTGAGATTGTTCTCTAATGAAACTGCCTTTTACTATTCTCGTCTCATAAAATTACTTAGAAATTTTTCTCTATATGATTTTATGAAAAATGAAATTTATAGAAAATTGCAACTATTTATTCCTTGAAGTTTGGTAAAAAAAAAAAAAAAGACCTCTGTGAAACCACATGTATCTGCTGGATATTTTTAATTATTGATTCAATTTAGTTTATCATTGTGGGGTCATTAAGGTTTTTCATTTTTTCTTGAGTCAGTTATGTAATAAATATTTTTAAATCATAGTTTAATTTTTAAAATTAATAGAATTTTTCTTTTTAATAAAGCTTTCAAAGTTTTATATCTGATTTGTTCAGTTTTCTTTAATATAAATTGAAGTTGTCATTACATTCCTCTTTTTCAGCTATTCCTAATACTGTTCATTGGTATTTTCCCTCTATTTTTCTTTCAAGAAATTTTAAAAACTTATTAGTCTTCTCTAAGAACCAAATTTAGTTTTCTATTTCAATATTTTTTATTTTATTTTTGGATTATGTTCTAGATATTTTTCTATTCATAAATTTTTAATTTATGAGAGTAATCTAATAATCTAATTCTTAGATCATTTATCTTAAGTGTTTTTTCAGCATATTATGGTGATACAAATGTTAAGGTTAAATAGTTTGCACTTGCCCCCTTCCCCCTCAAGTCAGAGCTTTCAGCATGACCATCCCCCAGACAGTGTGCCTCGCACTCATTATGTATGTATATACCCATCCCCTCCACACCCCTCCCACCTGCCCGACACCTGATAAATGTTTTTCATATATGTCCACTTAGGTGTTGATCAGTTAATACCAATTTGCTGGCAAGTTCATTTGGTGCTTGTTTTTCCATTCTTGGGATACTTCACTTAGTAGAATGGGTTCCAGCTCTATCCAGGAAAATTCAAGAGGTGCTATATCACCATTGTTTCTTATAGCTGAATAGTACTCCATGATATACATATACCACATTTTATTAATCCACTCATGTATTGATAGCACTTGGGTTGTTTCCACAACTTTGCAATTGTGAATTGTGCTGCTATAAACATTTGAGTGCAGGTGTCTTTTTTATAGAGTGTCTTTTGTTCTTTTGGGTAGATGCCCAGTAGTGGGATTGCTGGATCAAATGATAGATCTACTTGTATCGCTTTAAGGTATCTCCATATTGCTTTCCACAGAGGTTGAACTAGTTTGTAGTCCCACCAGCAGTGTAGGAGTGTTCCTATCTCTCCACATCCACGCCACCATTTGTTGTTTGGGGACTTTTTGATAAAGGCCATTCTTACTGGAGATAAGTGATATCTCATTGTAGTTTTGATATGCATTTTCCTAATGGTTAGACTTGTTGCTTACAAACATTTACATGATAAATTTCCTTCTATGACCTAATTTTATTGTAATGCTTATGTATTGCTATGTGGTATTTTCATGGTTTGATTTTAAGTATTTTAAATTTTCCATTTCTAATTTTATTGCTTTGTGGTCACAGACTGTGATTTATGTGATATGTATTCTTTGAAATGTATTAAGAAAGTTTTATTGACTGGAATACTATCAATTTATGTAAATGTTCCAGGTGTGCTTTAAAAGAATATTCTCCAGTTTGGAAACAAAATGTAATAAATATTTCCATTAGATTAAGCTTACTAAATGTATAATTCACATATTCTATATTATTATTACTTTTATATATTTATCTATTATTATTAAAATCCCATAGTATAGTGATTCATTGATTTCTCCCTCAAGTTATTTTTAAATTTGCTTTGTAATTTTGAAGTAATGTTACAACATATATATTTATATATGTAAATATGTATTTATTTCATATATGTATGAAATGTATACATTTTATATATATGTTTTATACATATATAAAGTACAAATTATCTACATAAGTGTATATATTTTATGCCTATATAAAATACAAATTATCTGTGTATATTTAAACATATAAATTAATTTATATTTCCCTGTGAAATTAATACTATTATCATTATGTATTTTTATCTCTACTAATATTATTCCTTAAAGCATGATTTTTCTTTTATTAATTAACAACTCTAGATTTTTTTCATAGTCAGAAGATCTAAGCTTGTTTATATTTTCCCATTGTTTTATTTTCAGTTATTTCATGTTATTTGTTTTAGATTTTAGTCTCTGACAAAGACCATATAGCTGTTCTATTTTCCAATATCACTTGACAATCTCTATCTTTTAATTCTACGCAATCCATTTATATTGAATTGATTATTGATATAGTGAAATAATTTATATCACCTTATTGTGATTTTTATTAATTCTGCTTTCTTTATGTTTTCTTTTTTCTTCTATTTTTGCCTTTTTTCTTATTTTTTCACTATTTTATTTACTTTTTTTAGTGACTAACAAATTTAACAACAGATTTATTATAACCAAGTATAAATATAATAATCTTTTCCATTCCAGAAAATTACAAGGCCCTACTAATGACAAGATCTTGTTAATGTCAACTGCCTCCTAATAACTTAAATGTAGTTTTCTACCATAATTTTAATTTTATTTTTAATATAAAAAATAAATAAATGTGTTATTCTTTGGTATGTTCCATTTGGTTTAGATCCATTCATATGTTTCTCAATTCCTTTGTTTATTACTTCATCTTTAATCTCCCACCTTTCTTTTGCCATTTTCTTTAACCTGAAAATGACTTTTTTATTAATATATAAAAATTTAAAATATTTACAGAAAAAATAGAATTGTATAATGAACGTTCACCACTCACCTCCCACAGTTATCAACATATGGCCTGATAGAGGCCATATATCATATTTCAGCCCTACCCTTCCCCATTGCCTTCATACCTCTGTATCCTAATGGATCCTTTCAAGCAAGTCCTACTCATTATATTTATATCTAGAAATATTTCAGAATATATCTCTGAGAGTTAAGGGCTTTGTATTTAAAAATTAACACACCATATGATCACATCTAATTTAATAATTTCTTGGTACCTTCTAATATGCAGTTAATGTTCAAATTTTCCCAAACTGTCCATTAATATATTTTTACAGTTGATTATTTAAATCAAGTTCCAAATGAGGTCAAAACATGGCATTTATATTTTTAAGTATTTTTTAAATGTTCTTTTAATCTATAATAGTTTCCATTCCCAATTTTTTTTTTGATTGAAGAAATAAGATTTATTTTTCCTGTAGAAGTTCCCATGTTCTGAATTTGATGCTTATATCCCTTTGTTGGCACTTAATTTGTTCCTCTGTTCCCTGTGTTTCCTATAAAGTGGTAGTTATATGTAGAGACTCGATGAAGTTTAAGTTTGACTTTTTTGGAGGCAAGAATGCTTTGTAGGTGGTTCTATGTACTTTCTTTTGCATTCTGTAGGAAGGCACACAACATTTATTGTCTCTTTTTCTGTGCTGTTAAGATTAATCATTGGGTTCAGGTTTTGTTACCCTCATCTATTCCTTACACAGTTCACCATCCATCATCGACCACCTTTTAACATATGGTTTAGCAAATATTGATGATAATTTAGGTACCTAATTTTACTAGAGATTGCAAAATGGTTATGTTCTATCTTTCCATATACATTAATTAGCTGAAATTCTTCTATAAATGGGTACTTTTCCTCATCAGTTGTTTGGTTTCCTAAGATACAGTTTATACAGTATAGGCTAAATAAATGCTAGAAGTTTTCATTTCTTCATGAGTTTTCAAAATAACTAGTCGGTGCCATGTATTAGCATCTTCCAAATATATCTGGGTCCTATTTTATTTCGTGTTGTTTTGCTATTATTATAAGTTCTCACATTTGAACATATTTGACATGTATTCCATCAATTACATTTATTATTTCTTTTGTTGTTAAAACCATCGTCCTGGGGAGTAGGAACACTTTCTACTTAGTCTTGGTCCTTTTGACATGACCATAGAATAGACTGTGATAAAACTTCTAATAGGTAAATATATTCTGGTCTCTTGAATATTTCCTCTCAAAATCCTGAAAATCAGCAACTTTTCCAAGAAGTTCTGGTTTCTGTAAGTGGTAATGTTGTTTAAATACCACAGTTCCAGTGATCAGGGTGTTTATTGCTACTACATTTGTCTTGGTTCTCGAATTTTAATAATATGGCCAAAAAATAAGATTTATGTTAAATAGAATAAAATGGCTTATAATGGTATTTTCAATCCCAATTTAAGAATTCAGGTTATTTTTATTAACTTCTTTGATATTTTTGCATTTGTATCTCTTTTTTGTTTCCTGACCTTCTAAATGGAAAGCCTGGTTGCTAAAGATATTGACATAATTACTTACTTAAAACTAATATACATAACAATATGGTTCCCATTTATGTTATCTTTATAATTTATTTTATCCTCAGGATGTATTCACCAGGAATGTATATTCAAAGTCTTATATTTAAATTTATTCAAAATAATTATTACTTGTGTGGGTAAGTCTTCAACTTGATATACAGCTAATTTCATTTGGTTTATTTTGCTTAATAATCATATAAAACATTTATATGGATCCAAAATCAAAAATTTATTCACAGAATGCAGATTTAATCTGATTCCCTCCACCCATTCCATTCCTTCTTCATAGGTAGCCAATTTCATTAGTCTTTGGTTATATTTTTTATTATTATAAATAAACATATATATATACACATACACACAAACATACATATTTACATATATGATTTTTTTAAAAATAAAAGTAACATCTTTCTTTTTATCATGGATGATAAATGCTTTCTCCACATAAATTGATATGATCATGTAGTTTCTGTCTTTAAATTGATTGATTTTTAAATATTGCACTGGCCTTGAATCTCTAGAATAAAACTAACCTGATCATGGTATGTTTTTCTGTTTATACATTGCTGGATTTGATTTTCTAATATTTTATTGAGGATTTCTGTATCAATTTCACGAGGGATATTGGTCTGTAATTTTTTCTTTTACTTTCTTCCTTTTTTTTTTCTGTCTTTGGTTCTGGTATCAGGGTAATATTTGCCTTATAAAATAAATTGGGAAGTTTTCCCTTCTCTTCTATTTTCTGGAAGACATTGGGTAGAACTGGTATTATTTCTTCTTGAAATATTTGGGAGAATACTCCAGTGAAATAATATTTGCTTGAAGATTTTTTTCCAGATTATTTTCACCACAAATTTAATTTCCATTTTAGTTATAGCTGTATTCAGGTTACCTATTGGTTTTCTATTTATTTCCTCAGTTTTTTCTGCCTCTCTCCTTTCTTGCCTTCTTGTGTATTTCTTATAATTCAATTTTAATTTATCTAGTGTTTTTAATATATTTCTTTATATAGTGATTTTATTAGTTGCTGTGGGGATTGTATACATTCTTAAATTATCATAATCTACCTGTTTCAGTATTTCATTTCAACATGAATATAAAAACCTTACCACATTTCAGGCTCCTTTTCCTTCTGTATTTGATACAATTATCTTCAATACTACCAACATGTACCAAAAAACACATCAGACAATATCATCATTTTTGCTTTTAATCATCAAGCAATTTTAAAAACTCAAGATGGCAAGAATAGTCTATCATATTTATCCAGATATTTACCATTTCTGTTGTTCTTTTTTTTTTCATTCCTGAAAACTTCCTCAATTTCTTTGCTATTTTTTTTGGCTGACTTTCATTTCTCCATTTTTTAAAAGAGTGTTTGTTCTTGTTTGTGGGAGCATTTTTATGATACCTGCTTTAAAATCTTTGTTAGCTAATTCCAACATCTACATCATCTTGGCACCTGGCATGTTTTGATAATCTTTTTATGAATCCTAAAGAGATTTTCCTAGTTTTAGATATGATGAGTGATTTTATGTTACATCCTCAACATTGTATGTTATGAGATTCTAGTTTCCCATTTACATCTCCTGTTAGAGCATACAGGCAACCTACTAGTGCTTAAAATGTGTGTCCTTTCTGGCTGCCCTTTGTGGATTGTGGTTCAAATGTCAATTTAATTTTCAAATTATTTGAAACACTGTTTAAATGTGTCACTCTTTGGTGTTACCCAGAGGCCAACCTGAGACCTGGGCACTATTTCACAGTTGTTCAATTCTCAAAGATTTGCCATGTGGATTCTTATTAAATTCATGTATTGGTTGCTCCAGGGTGTGCCCTGAGACTTCAAACACGGATTTAAAGCATTGCTTCATTCAGATCGCTCCTTTCCATGGTCTTTTCCCATTCTCTACCTGGGAGAATGACGTCATTTGCCCCTTTGCTGTCATTAGCTTAGGGCAGGAGAGGAATAGTTGACAACATTCCACCCAACAGAATCTATGGCCACAGCACTGGCATGGAGGAGGGGAGAACAAACACTTGTGTTAGTGTAGGGAAGAGATAATCAACAGGGTTCTTTTTCTTCACAGTCTCTGCAACTGTCATGCCCAGTGGTGAGTGAGACGGGCACCATCTCTGCCTGCATTCACTTAGTGCAGAGCTGGGATGGTCAGCAGGGTTCCTCTGCACAGCACAGTGCAGGGAATACAGGAGTCATGGCTTCCAGTGTTTTCCTGGAGTAGAATAGGATTATTCAGAAAGGTTTTATCCTACAGGTCCTTTTGTAAAGAGAGTATGTTTTGGGAGGTGACTTTTTAAAATTTTGCTTGTATTACTTATTTAATTAAATTCAAGCATCTTCAAATATACATATATATATTTGAAAGAATTCCAATACTCATTTTCATATAGAGTGTCACCATTATTTTATATATGTCATGGTCAGTTCAGGCTGCTATAAAAAAAGTAGGGTTGCTTATGAACAACAGAAATTTATTTCTCATAGTTCTGGAGGCTGGATGTTCAAAATCAGGCTGCCAGTATGGTCAAGTTCTAGTGAGGACCTTCTTCTGGGTTGCAGACTGCTGACTTTTTGTTTCTTCATATGGTGAAAAAAAGGGTGAGCTAGCTCTCTGGCTTCTTATAAGGGTACTAATCCCATTCATGGGCTCCATCCTCATGACCTAATTACCTTCCAAAGTCCCCACCTCCAAATACCATCACATTGGGGATTAGGAATTCAATATATTAATTTGGAGGGGGCATAAACATTCAGTCCCTTGCAACATATAAGCATAATGAGTAGATGAACATTTTGCATTTTTCTGTTAGACAGCAAAGCTCCTTAATAAACCTTTTAACTTTTAGCAAGAACTCAAGTTTACCCTTCACATTTAAATTACGTGAGCAATGGTTACTCTCATGGTTTTGATGGCATATAGTATTTTTTGTGTTATATATATTTTTTGCAAAGTCATTGCTAATGATTACGTATTATGTATATATGACATTTTGTGTAGTTCACATACATAAAGATTCAATCACTTTAAATAAATAAATGTATTAAAAGTATGTTCACTACCTTATCTTTGCCCATTGGCATGTACAAGTTTTCATAAATTATATAAATTTTGCATATACCATAAGTATTTTATCTAACATATATAAGAATATAGTAATAGTTTGCTATTATATTTTAATACATTATATAACTTTTCACATTTTTCATGTGTTGAGTTTATTTTCTTTAATTATATGGCTACTTTTTAGTTCTACAACTCTTAGTTTTCTACAAATATTTTCCCTCATCCAGGAAAATTCTTTTTGGCATGAATTGTTTATTTTATAAAGAAATCTAGTAGGTTGCAGCAAAGCCATCCTCAGAAAATGCATATTAAAATTATTGACTGACAACTCCTCTCATCTTCCTTGTGGAATCCAACATCTGATAAACCCTTTGCATCTGAAACAGATGGACAATCTTACGTTTTCTTACAAGTGAAGGGAAGACAGCACTATGTGCTTGGCATTCAATAGTTATCACAATTGGCTTTCCAGGCGATGAGAATATCAGGGTGAGCTATGGAATAGACAATTTAGAAGGAGCAGATTTAAAAATCAATTTAAAGAGTTTATATATTATATGTAAGAAATTACTTTCTATTTCTTATCAGCACAATGCAGCTCCCATTTGTGGACACTGCATGAAATTTCTGACAGCATTTGGAGACATTTTGAGTCAAAGTGAACTGCTTTCTGGTTTGCTCTACTTGGTACCTTAGCAAAGTCAAGATGACCCTATTAATATCTTTAAACCCTCACGGACAAATCTTTCAGAACTTTCTTTCTAATAATTGATTTCTAACCATAATTTCATCATGTCATATGTTAATAAGACACAAGCCAATGTCCATCAGTAAAACTATACCAATGACAGAAGATTTTTTTTCTAACACAAATGGGAAATTGGAGGACATTTTTAGTGTTTTTACTATCTGAGTCAGCTGTCATGAGGAGGAGAGAATGTTGTTATCATTGGGCAACCACTTCCTTCTGAAAAATGATAATATTGCAAATATGTTCAGAAAACATTTTTTGATTTTTTTCACAAACTCCTTCATATTTTCAGGAAATATTACTAAATGGGCTTTAAGTGAAATAAATCAGATAATATAAACTGTAATCAATAGTCATATGCATTGAACTTTAATAATTTTCCTTTATGATATTATTTGCCCCAGTTTGTAATTTCTACACTCATATGATTATCGGACAAAAACTTGGAAAACCTATAGGGAGGATGCTTTCTTTTCTTACCCCAGAAGAAATATGTAGATGGACAGTTCAAGGCTGGTACAGACATAGTAATATATGATGACATTAGGCACCCAAGACTACTCTGAGTTTGTACCTCCCCATTCTTAGGTTGGACCCCCACCCTTATGCCCTTTTATCTGGAAATCAAAGGGCTGATTTGGTTTCAGGTAAGACTCCCTTGTCTAGGCAAAGAGGAGGAAGTGTGAAGACTAGTGAGAAAAGGAGCAGACTAACTAGGTCTTTTCAAGGGTTTAACTAATTGCTCCACCTAGAAATTCCTGCTTGCATAGAATTGGTTGTTTCTGTGTTACATGAGAAGCCCTGACTGCAAGGGATGCTTGAAAATATTGGCACCCCAATTTAATTGGGGTTCTATTTGTAAAGGAAACTGGGAGACTCGAGAGTGGATAGTTAGCGAAAAACATGTGCCACTGTGTTCAATACGATATATTTGAATTTCTCTCACATTAGAACCTGAGAAGGTCTACGGCCATACCACCCTGAATGGGCCCGATCTTGTCTGATCTCGGAAGCTAAGCAGGTTCGGGCCTGGTTAGTACTTGGATGGGAGAACCTGAGAAGATTTGTAGCTTTCTTTATTACAAAATATGTGTGTGTGTACATATGTGAACAAGTAGAAAACATATATATGTAACAACAACAAAAAAGGAAAACGTTACCACTATTCATTATGCAAAGAATTATATGATTAGCAAATTATATTTTGTCATTCTCCCCCAATCCTGCTTTTGGCTCCCCATCTTTTGACCATTTCATTACAATATCAGGGAGGAGTAACAAAAATTAAGTCTATACAACCCAGCAATTTCTGTTTTCAAACACATTTGTCTATATAAGAAGTTAGAACTAATACAAAATTAAGATTTGAATTATTGAGACAATGCAAATGTTTTCTTCTATAGTAATTTCCATCTATAAATTTAACTTACATCCTAAAAATAATGCAGATATTGACTTTGGAGTAAGCAACTAGGTAACTATGACACTAAAAATGTTTTTTATTTTTTTATTTTGTCTAACTCAGGAAACAAATTTTTCTCCACATAGTATCAAGGAAATAGATTGATTTGGGGTCCTTGTCCTGATATCCGTATATATCCTTACTTTATTTTTATATAGTGACTACGAAACACTTACCTGGGCCTTATTTGCAGCAATTATACACGAGGATTGAAGATTTAGTAAGCAGTTTTTGTGACAAATGTGATAGCATCTCTGAGGCTTTTCTTAAATCTTCTTCAGAAGTGGGACCTCTCCAAAACCCTCTGTATTTGGAGATGCCATTGAAAAACAGAGGTGGTTGTTCTGAAAAGCTTAAGAAATAATATAAATAATGCTTTTAGTTTGTTACAAATATAAAAAGGAAGAAACTGGAACATTCCAGGAAATGTTTTCTGCATGATTCCATTGTATTAATACTAAACTTCATTATCTAAATATATTTTAAGTATATATGTTATTGGCATATTAAGAATTAATGTCTAGTACTTAGTAATGAGAATTAGAATATCTTCTATATTGTACTTCTTAGTCCGATACCATTTTTCAAACACTGAAAATGAAATATTATCTACAAAAAACTCTAAAGCTAGGCCTTATTCTTTTTGCAATTTGTGTTTCTGGTTTTCTCTTTAATTATATCCTTGACAAGTCAAATTGTGATTAGGGTGCTGCAAATTGTTGCAGTTTTTACAAGATAAGTGAGTGAGACAAATTAGAGTAACTTTACCTGCCTGGTATCATAAACCAATATATTATAAATCTGCACTCACTATGGTAGCTATTTAAATACTTGAAAAGGTAGCAAGTCCAAGTAGAGATATACTCTAAATATAAACAAGATTTCTAAGAATTTGCTTACAAAAAAGAATGTAAAATATCTCAATAATTTTTAGACTATTTACACGATAGAATTATAATGCATTGGATATATTGATTTATATAAAATATATCATCAAAATTCATTTTATCATTTAATTTATTTTTATGTTCTAAATTTCAGCTTTTAGAAAATTGAAATATTACACGTGATTGGCATATTTTTATTGAACAGTGCTGTTCTAAGTTCTGTATTTCCTTCTTTTTCTCTTCTGGTTTCCCATAATAGCATGGAATATGAAATGGGCTGGATTAACACCAAAAACATAAGAGGAGGTTGGCCTTGACTTCAGAGAAAGCACTCCAGGGCAATGAAATTCCTGTTTGGGGATAAAGATGTGATTTCCAAACTTGACTCTGATTGTAAGAATTGCTGCTAATTTTTTTTTAACAACACAGATTCTGAAGTTTCTCTCTTTGAGATTCTTCTTCCAGGTCATGGAGAACATTCAGAAGTTTGTATTTTTAGCAAAAGCCCCAGGTGAGTTTTCTGACTAAGAAAGTTTGGAAACCACTAATACACAACTTTTTATAAATTGATTTGAAAATTAAATTTCATTACTATGTAGCATAGGTTTCTTTCTACTGGAAACAAAAATCTACAAAACAAATCTTTAAAAAAGTGTAGTTTTGAGGAGTAAGTTCTAGAATGGCATTCTGTTCTATTCCTTTATAAAAATCGTGCTAGCTTTATATAATGCATTTATTATGACCTCAATTAGCCATAAAACAAGCTTTATCTACTTCATGTAGTTGGTTCTGTTCTTACTGAACTATTATAAAATAATAGTCTTACATTTAATAGAGGAGGCTTATTTAAAAAACTAAAATAGGTAGTGCAGAGCCTTTGGTAAATGGGAATTACTGAGGTGGGGGACAGCGCTGGCGATCTGGGTAATATTCTGGAAAAGGAGTGAGCAAGAGTCCTGGCAAAATGGTGTCGGATCCCCTACGTGAGTGTTCCTTTACCCCTGTCTCATAACATTTGCTTTTCAGGTATCAAATGCAAAAGAACTTTAGATTGATATAACCAAAACAAAAAAGGAAAAAGAAAGGAAGGAGAAAGGAGGGAGGTAGAGAAAAAATATGGAAGGCAGGCAGGCAGGCAGGCCCCACTAGAGCACTAGACAATAAGTGTTTCGCTGTTTGGCTAACGTGCATTATCAGTTGCCCAGAGTAAATGAGAACAAGGCTATATGCAGGGCTGTTTATTCAAATATTGTCTATTTATAGACATTGTATTTTTATAGTATCCAAAGCACTCTGAAAGTGACCTCTCCCAGATTCCGGTCCTGTGGTCTGTTGGGGGTAAATAGAAGAGGCATCCAGCAGGCATTTCAGGCAAATGCTGATTATACAGGGGATGCTTCACTTCCTATAGGAGCCCATGCTCCAAGCGGCAGCCCATTCTTTCTCCAGGTCTGCATATGGCCATTGCACTGCTCATTAGCATCTCCACTTGATAGACAGGAGAGGAAAACGTGAAATCCTGTCTTGTCCGTGTTACCATACTCCTCGCAACTCTGAGGAACGCTGGGATACGGTGAAGAGGGACCTGAATGTCACAGGTGGATGGTCAAAGAATGCTCTGCTTGTTTATTTTACAAATGACAAAATAGGTCCTCAGGAGAGCCACAGTTCAAGGTCATATGGTCAGAGCTAAATCTCTGAATCTTAAGTAGAGTGGTCTTTTTGTTCTTTCTCATAATTACAAGGTAGTTTGTGACTTGGATGGATGAATGGACATAATTCATTTATGCATTTGTTACTTGTGCCATGAATCATTGAGGGTAAACAGCATTCTTTTTCAGAGTCTGATTTAGATTTGAGCCCACACAGTGAAAACTGCAAGTGACCTGTTTCCATACTTAAACGTCCACATTTACAACCTATTTCCATACTAAACACCCACCTTTAGGAGAAATTTACACATACCACTTATACACACTTTGTCTTTCTCTCTCTCTCACACACATGCCACCCTAATTTGAATCAATCTAATTTAAGTCTATCACCCAGTTTTTCAATGCCGCACAACAGACAACCCATTCTTAAATAAACTGCATCTGGTACTGCTTTCCCACACCATTCATACAAACAGGACAAGATGGTCCAAGCAGCAAAAGGCTGGTAATTAGAGTCTCTTCCCTTAACAGCTTGAAAATAGAAACCCACTTGGAGATGTGAGCCACCCTCACCATTCTCAGTTTGGCCCTTTTCCACTCCACCTCCAAGGTTCAATAGGAATTAAACTTTGCTTCTGTCTAGGACAAGGATATCTCAGTGTCTCACTAAGCACAAGATACAATGATCATTATTAAATTGTCATCCTTAAAATTGATTTTTAAGTAACATTTTTCTAATAATAGTGATAAAAGTAAATAGGGTGAGGCAATTAGAAACAATGCAAATAGAATAGCCTTGAACTAAGATAGACCCACCTTCATCTTTTGTGATCTCGAACAAATTACAAATTACAGAGGTTACTCTCAGACACTCAGTTTCCTCATCTGTACATTTAAGCAAATAATGTAAGAAAAAATTTTAAAACTGTATAAGTCAAATAAATAATAAAGAATGTGAGGACAAGAGAGACTAAAAATGAATTACCCAGGGATAAACACATCTTATGTGGAAGAGAGGGTTCAAACTCTTGTCTTCCCATTGTATAAATGCATTTTTCACACACAGTGGGGGCAGGGGTTCACCCATGGGCAAGACTTGACAAATGGAAAAAAAATGTCACTCCCTTTACCTTTCAATCATGTCTTCTTCATAGGAATTTCTGCCTACCCTGGAGAAGCTGAAGCCCTTTCTTGTGATACTTAATTTTTCGTCTGGTTGATTTCTAGAAAACTCTACTTTCCTCTGATGACTGCCATCATCACACGGGTGTTCATTTTAATTACAATTTTCAAATAGAGACTTATTTAGCCTTTTTAATTCATTTGTGCAGTTTCATTTTATCACATAAGAAAACAAAGGCAAATTCATAGATGGCAAGAATTGTGAACAAAAGGTATGTGGTATTAAAAAGCTGTTCTGTTACTAAAACAACCATATCAAGTATTTTTTAGTTTAATCATAATTATATCTAAATAGTTTTGTTGTGTATAACAAATGTGTACAGATTTTATTGTGCCCTGTGACAGTGCTGATTTCTCAACTGAAATAACCTACAACTCTATAAAATCCTTTCACTTTGGTTTTGGAAGAGTTGGGATATTTCTCTAGCAAAGGTTTCTTCATTGTCTAAACAAAAAATGAAACTACTGAATTTGACAATATTCCAGTTGAGGTTGAAGAATACTTAATTTCTTATTCACAAATAATAGTGCCACAGACGTTGGATGCAGTCTCAAAATGAGCAATGATTAATTATCTCAGGGGAAGCTGTGAAAGCGTTTTCCATATCCACCGGTTTGCATTCCAAGACACTTGAAACAAATAGTTCCTTACAAACCATATCGCATATGGAGATATTCAGTAAGTACTTCGATTTGTCAACTTTCGGGAAGCCTAAACAATGGCAAACCCTGAATAAGACTTTTGTTTCTCAATGTGCTGTCTTGAGAAGTTACATTTCATTTGAATTATGACAGGGACAATACATGAATCTTTTACAGACTACAACAAACATGGATATTTCCTTGGATTGTTGTCATATCTATTCTATATGATTTTAAAGAAATGCATTATCTTAACTATAAGATCTAGCTGAAAATTGAAACATTTTGAAATGTATTTTATTATGCAAAACTTAGGCTTTCTGCTATATTCCGGAATCATAATTGGTTTGCACAGTTATTAAAATATCCTGATTTTAAATATGGATGACTTTATTCTTACACAGAAAAATTTCTGTGTCTAGACAATTTTTTAGGAACTGTTTAAAAAATTAAAAATCTGGGAAGAAAAATTTTCAGGAAGATGGTTATAGTGAATCATCTAGGTGCTCCACCCAGATCCTATCTGACCACTTTTACCACTTTAGGTACACCTGTTCTTCTCTTACATTTGGTTCTTTGATTCTAAGATCCCACCTGTACCTGCCATTTTCTGTGGAGGGCCTGCCCCTAGGTTCCTGGAGCTGATTTACTCACAGATACAGAGAGCTAGAAGTATATAGAAGAGTTATATCCTCTTCATCCTGGGAAAAGGGGAGGCTTAGCAATAACTTGCAGCCATCTTGCCTTAGGCTAGAGAAACTCTGGCATAACTAAAATCCCAAAGCTCCCTCCAGGATTTGTCTGAGACTGGGAATTTACCCAAATTCCTACCCTTCCCTCTTCTATTTTCTAACATCCTTCCTTCTTTGTCCTGGGATTACTTCCCCAATCAATTATTTGCATGCAAATAAATCCTTAAGCACTTACATTTGCTTAGGCCTGGTAGCTTTCAAAGCATTTTACAAACATTATGTTATTAAACTTCTCAGGTGAGCAGGCAGATAAGTGGACATTTTTATCCTTATATTAAAGATGAAGAAACAAAGGCTCAGAGATTGAGTGACTGCCCTCTTCACACAGATAGTGAGATGGGACTCCCAGGACAGTGTTCTGTTGTGTACATTTCTACTTCCAGGGTAGGAAAAATCATCATCTGATACAGTTGGCCTATGTGAACTGCCCTGCCTGTCACCCATGCATGTATGGTTTATGTTGCACATGCTGTGCTGTATAAATCAAAATGGATCCATTCTGAACTTACAGTTCCTTTTCTGTAAGATAAGATACCGGTTCAAGTGTTTTATAATATATTATTTATTTGGAAGTGTGTCTTATATGAACCTTGCTTTACTCTGTGCTTTTGAGAGGGTCAGAGGCTTCTGCCTTAAGGTTTTTGAGCAAAGCAAAAATGAGTTGTTTTGGAAACAATACTGGAAAATTCTCTCCAAAGGAGTAATATGAAATTATTTGATGATTGGATTTATCAAAGAAAGCACTGCATCTCCACAATTAAAGCTGAAAGCCTTTCTTATTATTCTCTACTTTTTTTGGAAAAAAATGTTTAAATATATACTAAGTCCTTTGTAAGTATAAGCTCTTGGACAGTATTGGGATTGCAATCTATAGGCTAATTTGCATCAATTTACCAAGACATTAATTAATTAGATTTTATGCAACATTTCCTCATGTTTAAGCAGAAAAAAATATTTAAGAATAAATTTAACTGACTGAGTGTTCAACTTGTATACTGAAAACTATAAGCATTGCTAAAAAAATTTTAAACAAGACCTGAGTAATTGGAGGGAAATCCCATGTTCCTAGATTAGGTGACGTAATGTTGTTAAGATTGACAATACCACTCAGAGTGATCTACAGATTCAGTGCTATTCCTATCAAAATCCCAGTGGACTTTTTGGCATAAATGGATAAGCAGATCCTAAAATTCATAGGAAATTACAGGGCATCCCAAATAGCCAATAAAATCTTGAAAAAAGAAAATAAACTTACATAACTTAAAACATCTAATTTTAAAACATAACACAAAGCTATAATACAAAATATGGCACTGACGTAAGGATAGACATAAAGATAGATAAGTAGATTAGAATTGACAGTCCAGAGATAACCCATAAATCTGTGGTTGATTGATTTTAAACAAGGGTATCAGTAACATTCTATGGAGAAAGAATAATCTTTTCAACCAATATTTCTGGGACAACTGGATATCCACATGCAAGAGAATAAATTGGATCTCTACCTCATACATACACAAAATTTAACTCAAAATGGATCAAAGGCTTAAATGTGAATGCTAAAGCTATAAAAGTCTTAGTAGAAAACATAGAGGTGAATCTTTATGATTTCAGATTTGGCAATGAATTTTTAAATATGGTTTCAAAAGCAAACATAACAACATAAAAATAAATAAATTGAGCTCTATCAAAATTAGAAATTTTGTACATCAAATAACATTCAAGAATGTGAAAAAAAACAACCTACAAAATGGGAAAAAGTATCTGCAAATCCTATGCCTATGAAGTTCTAAAATTCAGAATATTGAAAGAACTCTTATAACTCAATAACAAAAAGGCAAACAACCCAAATGAAAAATAGTCAATAGACATTGCTCCAAAGAAGATGGCCATGTATAAATAGCCAAAAAGCTCATAAAAAGATGCTTAACATCATTAGTTATTAAGGAAATGCAAATCTAAACCACAATGAAATGAAAATCAAAACCAAAAACACAACCACTTCATACTCACTGGAATGGCTATAATTTAAAAAACTGAAAACAAATGTTGGTGAGAATTTAGAGAAATTGGAACACTCAAACATTGCTGGTGGGAATGTAAAATGCCACAGCCACTGTGGAAAAATAGTTTGTCAATTACCATATGACCTAGCAATTCCACTTCTAGGTATATACCCAAAAGAATTGATAACAGTTGTACAAAAAAACATGTGCAGGAATTTTTATAGCAGCACTATTCCCAATCGCCAAAAGGTGGAAACAACCCAATTGTCTATAAACTCTTGAAAAGATAAATAAATGTAGTACGTCCAGACAATGGAGCATTCTTTAGCCACGAAAAGGAACGAAATTCAAATACATGCTATAATCTGGATGAACCCTAGAAACACGCAAAGTAGAAGACACCAGACAAAAAGAGTCACATATTATATGATTCCATTTACGTGGAATGTTCAGGTAAATAGATGGATAAAAGAGATTAATGGTTGCCAGAGGATAGAGGATAATGGAAAGTGGTTGCTTAATGTGTATGGGACTTTCTTTTGGGGATAAAAATATTTTGGAAATAGATAAAGGTGATTGTTGCCAAAAATCAGTGAACTTGGAAGTCGGTCCTGAGCCTCAGAGAAGATAACAGAGCTAGCTAAAATCTTGGTTTTAGCCTAATGAGGCCATGAACAGAAGAACAAGCTAATCTATGTTGTGAGAGAATAGTTGTGTTTGGGGGTTTTGTATGACAATTTTTTAATGGAGTCTTAGGATCATAGCAAAACTAAGAGGAAGGTAAAGAGATTTCTCATATTCCCTATACCCCAACATATGCATAGCATCCGCCATTATCAAAAACCTCTACCAGTACATTTGTTACAGTTGATGAACCTTCATTGACACATCATCACCCAAAATGCATAGTTTACATTAAGCTTCACTCTTGGTATTATAAATTCTATGGATTTGGACAAATGTATAATGACATGTATCTACCATTATAGTATCATGCTAAGTATTTTCACTGCCCTAAAAATCCTCTGTGCTCTACCTACTCATCCCCTACTCCACCAAACTTCCAGCAACCACTAAAATTTTACTGTATCCATAGTCTTGCCTTTTACAGAATGTCATGTAGTTCAAATATTACAGTATATAGCCTTTTCCTATTTGCTTCTTTCACTTAGTAATATGCATTTAAGGTTCCTTCATATCTTTTCACAGCTTGATAGATAGTTCTTTTCAGCTCTGACTAGTATTCCATTGTCTGAACATACCACAGTTTATTTATTCATTCATGTTTAGAAGGACATCTTGGCTGCTGCAAAGTTTGGGCAGATATGAATAAAGCTGCTATAAACATCCGTGTCCAGGATTTTCTGTAGACATAATTTTTCAACTACTACCAAAGAGTGTGATTAGTTGATTATATGATAAGAATATCTTTAGTTTCATAAGAAACTGCCAAGCTGTCTTTCAAAGTGGCTCTAGCATGCTGCATCCCCATGAGTAATAAATGAGAGTTCCTGTTACTCCACATCCTCACCAACATTTGGTGTTGTCAGTGTTTTGTATTTAGGCCATTCTAATAGGCTTATAATGGTATCTCACTATTGTATGAATTTGCATTTCCCTGGGGACTGTGATGTGGAACTTCTTTTCATAGGCTTATTTGCCATTTGTATATCTTCTTTGCTGAGTTATCCATTAGGGTCTTTGCCCCAGTTTTTAATCAGGTTTTTTTCTTATTCTTGTGCTTGAAGAGTTCTTTGTATGTATTGGATGATAGTCCTTTATCAGATATTCTTTTGCAAATATTTTCTCCTTATCTGTGATTTGACTTACTCTCTTGACAGTGTCTTCCACAGTACAGGAATTTTTAATTTCACTGAAGCCCAGCTTGTCAATTCTTTCTTTCATGGATCATGCCTTGGCATTGTAGCTAAAAGGTCATCACCAACTACAAGGTTATTTAGATATGCTTCTATGTTATCTTCCAGGAGTTTTGCATCTTACATATAGGTCTATGATCCATTTGAGTTAATGTTTGTGAAGGGTGTAAACTCTGTGTCTAGATTCTTTTTTTTTTTTTTTTGCATGTCGATGTCCAATTGTTCCAGCACCACTTTTTGAAATACTTCTTTATTCATTGTATTGCTTTGCTCCTTTGACAAAGATCTGTTGACTATATTTGTGTGGGGTCTATTTTTCTATTATAATATAGTGATCAATATGTCTATCTCCAGCAATACCACACTGTCTTGATTACAGTAGCTTTATAATAAGTTTTGAAGTAGAGTAATGTCAGTCTTCCAACCTTGTTCTTTTCTTTCAATATTATGTTGGCCA
Organism: Microcebus murinus; assembly: GCF_040939455.1. Taxonomy (NCBI): domain Eukaryota; kingdom Metazoa; phylum Chordata; class Mammalia; order Primates; family Cheirogaleidae; genus Microcebus; species Microcebus murinus. The sequence goes on along the minus strand of NC_134104.1, from coordinate 130,675,723 downwards.
TCTGGATCTTTTGCCTCTCCATATAAACTTTAGAATTATATAAATTTTGGGGGTATTTTGTCAATCTCCACAAAATAACTTACTTGGATTTCAATTAGGATTGCACTGAATTTATAGATCAAGACAGGAAAGCCTGCTATCTTCACAATATTGAGGCTTCTTATCCATAAATATGAATTGTCTCTCCATTTATTTAGTTCTTCTTTAATTTCTTTCATCAGGATGTTGTGACTTTTCTCATATAGGTCTTGTATCTGTTTCATTAGACTTATACCTAAGGATTTCATTTTAGGGAGTACAAATGTAAATTATATTGTGATTTTAATTTTAAATTCCACTAGTTCATTACTGGTATATAGGAAAACAGTTGAATTTTGTTTTCTAGCCTTGTGTCCTTCAACCTTGCTATAATTGATTATTAGTTTTAGAAGTGTTATTTTTTGTTCTTTCTGATTTTCTACATAGACAATCATGCCATCTGTGAACAAAGACAGTTTTACTTCTTCCTTCCCGATCTGTATATCTTTTAGTTCTTTTTCTTGTTGTATTGCGTTAGCTAATACTTCCAGTACAATGTTGAATGGAAATAGAGAGAGGGGACATCCTTTTCTTACTCCTGATCTTAGTGGGAAAGTTTCGTATTTCTCAGCATGAAGTATATTAGCTGTAGGTCTTTGTAAATATTCTTTATAATATGATTATGTGTTTTTTTCTTTTGTAGGCTGTTGATGTTAAGGGTTACATTAATTGATTTTCAAATTTTGAACCAATTTTGCATACGTGAGATAAATCCCACTTTGTAGTTATGTATAATTCTTTTCATACATTTTTGGATGAGATTTGCTAATAGTTTGTTAAAGATTTTTGCATCTATGTTCATGAGATGTATTGGTCTGTATTTTTCTTTTCTTATAATGTCTTTGTTTTTGGTATTCAAGTATTGCTGGCCTCATAGGATGAGTTAGGAAATGTGTGCTGTTAATGCTGCTAAATTTGTAGGAATTTGTTATACAGCAATAGAAATTTAATATTGACAGTTGCTCCAGCAGTAAGGTTCTCCAGTACACTCTGACTCTGGGATAGCTTCAAAGAACTAGGAAAATCTATCAGAACTTGTTATAAAACAAAACAAAAGAAAAAAAAAAGCCACTGGTCACAGTGTTTACATACAGTTGCCAAGTGGGAGAAAAAAACTGAGAGTTAGCTGGACTTCGCTATTATGATATTGCTGCTGCCCCATTGGACCGCTAATGATACATATTTCTATTTGAGTGGATGACCACAGACCACGAGATCTTTCAAATGTATGCCTTAAATTCTCTTACTTGTCTTTGTAGGTAACTACCAGCTTTTGCTTTCTAGTTCTTGAATTAATATTCTTTTATCTTGTTACAAGTAATGTTTTCTGTTTGCCATTATCAATGGAGCATGTCTTTGCTCTTCCATGCTGGTTAATAATGGTCCCCTTCATCATATTTGAGTGCCTACAATTTGAAGGGACAGAAGTGGGAGAAAAACTTTTTTTTAAATTTGTTTGCCAAGTAACCAGAGTCAGAATTTCTTACCAGAAATTCACTGAGAGTTAGGCACCCTATAGATGTCTTATTCTCTTCTTAATTTTTTTCCCCACAAGGAGACATCCTGACCTTCCTCCTCTATGGAAATAACACAATTACTTTTGCTTATCTTTCCTGTTTCAGGAGCCAAGACACAGAATTTCTTTTTTTTCTTTTAGCTTGTTTTCTCTCTGAGTGACATCAAAAGTGCATTGTCTCCTTCCTGTCAATTATTTTCAGACCCAGCTTTCCTTGTGCACATAGCTACCACTTCACCAAAGTGGAGCAGACGCTAATGGCCGTGCGCTCTGCCCTCAGCCAAGTGTCTGGCAGTGGCCACAAATAAAACCATCTGTTACTGGGGTGAGTCCATAGCCTGTCACTGCTGTAATTTGGGGAGGCATATACTTTCCAGGCTTCTCTGTTATTAGAGATCCAATGGGGCCCCTGAGGCCTACAGCAACTGGGTACATAATTACATGAAAAAAACGTAGATGACTTTTCCATTCACACTGGGTGATCTTAGAGCAGGCAAATACTGTTGTTAGATAACTAAACCTGAAGGGTGATGTGAGGACAACCAGGGGTTGAATAATATAACTTAAGATTTAAACTCTTTTATTTTTAAAAACTTCATTTTGTTTCAATTAAAGATCACATATGAATAATTTGATATAATACTCAACATATAGTAGATACTGACTAAGTAAGTATGAGCTAGCAAATTGAACCTTAGTAGAAAATGCAGAAGAAGGAATGAATATGTCATGCGTGTCTATAATTTGTGAATACCTGATGGCCATTATTTCACTTAATTGTCATAATAACATTGTGTGATATGTGACAATATCCATAGTCTTCAGACGAAGCTCAGAGAAGTAGACATGAGATCACGCAGTAGAGGTAAGTGGCAGAACTAGGGTTCAAATTCAGGATTTTAAAATTTCAAATTATTTTTCCTTTTCTATTACACCCCTAGAATGAACAGCAGCAGCAGCAGCTTCAAAGGTTATCATTTTTGAATATTATCACCTCTGAGATTACTCTTTCTTCTAGGCCTACCTACCATGCTCAGGGTTCATGACTAGGATTACTGTTCTTATTTTTAAAAAGATCCTAAAGCTAGCTATCTATCATTTGAGAACACCGCAAGCCCCTTCTATCATTTGAGAACACCGCAAGAAGCCCCTATCTATGAAACAGGAAGTGGGCCCTACCAAATGCCAAATCTGCTGGCACCTGGATCTTAGACTTTCCAGCATTAGAACTGTGAGAAATCAATTTCTGTTGTTTATAAGCTACCCATTCCATGCAACAGCCTGAAAAGACTAAGATAACCTCTCAATCCACTTTGTTTTCTGTCCTCCGAGTGACACTCTGGCAATGATATGTCTCAGAGTCCAGAAACCGTCAGTGGTTGGCTTACTAAAACAGAAGCTCCCGATGGTCTAAACTCCACCCATTTCTCCTCTAAATTTAAGCTCTCTCTGGTTTAAAACTTCTCATTTTTTCTCCCTTATTTATCACCATGCTCCTACTTCCCCAACCTGGCAAGTTGCATATAGGGGCAAAGAACATGATGGTAGAGATTGGGTGCCGCCTTCTGTCACCAGAAGAAACTTTGCTCCCCACATATACTCCCTCATTTGGTTTTCTTGGTTAATCTATTAGCAGCAATTTTAAATATCTATAGTCATTCTCCGTTCCCCTATCCTCCATATCTTCTTTCACACTATACCCTTAATCCTTGATGGGTGATAGGGAGAGTAGCCAATAGAGCCTAGTTTTCATTACTGATTTTACTCTATCTCAATGAGGTATGATATGAAAATAGGTATACAACTCCCTATTTGACAATATTGCAGATGAAAAGAAGGTCTAGAAATCTGTGACTTGTCCTGACGATGGTTCCGTTACCTTATAACAGTAGATCCATCTTTGTGGATTTCAGCAACCTGGTCAAGCTGTTTTTAAGCTATTTCACAGAAGGTTGTGCTTATTTAATCATATGCTTTTTTGTCAGTAGGTAGTGAGTGCCCTAAGCACAGAATCATTTCAAAAACATCTGTAAAATCTGACATCTGTTGTGCTCCCATCTTTTTCAGCTTGACTTGTATAAAACCTCAGCATGTCCTGTGGTCTATGTTGGCCTTGGTTTCCTTATCCGAAGGAGATCAGCCTTATAAAGAGGTTTCTACTTTGCAGAGAGAACTTTCTATGGAAATACTTCTCAAACTTTAACATACAGACAAATAACCTGGGATTCACTTGGATTCACTAGGTGTGGCTCAGTGCCCGAGAATATGCATTTCTAGTAAGCTTCCAGGTAATGGTAACATTGCTGGCCCCAGGATCACATTTTGAATACAAATGATCTATAGTTCTTTATTCCCTCAATCTGCAAAATGGGTTATCAAAATCACTCACTACTAAAATAAGCAGAATTGTGTGGTTTATAAAACTTTCTCTTATTACCCCCTTTGAGTCTATCCTGCAGAGTAGACACAGGGCATTTATTATTTTCACTATTTAATAAATGAGGAACCCAAAGCCTAGAGTGCTTCAGTGGACTTCCATGGCTAGTTAGTGACAAAGATAATGCATAAACCTGTTCTTTTGGCTCCTTGTCTGATATTCTTCCTGCTATGGTCCATTGGCATTCAATTCTACATAGTAATATTAACCTTTATGTGATATTATTGCAGAAATTATCTCACTTAGAAACTATGGCGGCTATGTGTTCTGAAATCTTAGATTAATGTGAGCCAGCCCTTACACCCCTGGAAAATTGGGTGTAAAATATTTGCATTATGTAGGCACATTTTCCTGAGGAGGGTCCATCATTGCTTTAATCAAATTTTCAGAAAGGTCAATGGCCAACCCAAAATTTTGAATGCTGGTCAGAGATTAGTTAAAATGTACAAAACTAAGAGAATCAATGGCATTTTTTTAAGACAAAGAGAATTCTTTGGCATAAAATAGCTGGATGTTCCAGATGAAAGCTTTTCTTTCAGTGTTAAGAATCTACATGTTGAGCTTTACTTAATTGGGAGTTCGGTCCACCTTGGAGGAGTGAGCAGCATGGGGAGTAACTAAAAGGGGATATGGGGCCTGGTTTGGGCTGCATGTGCATGTCTCCTGCCTTCCCGAACTGGACATCTACTTTAGGTTTCCACCACTTCCACAGGCTAAGAAGGTCCTTAGCAGTTCAGAGATCTTGCAGACCTGGGATCCACATTCTTTCTGTAAAAAGCCAGCTAGTAAATATTTTAGGATTTACACGACATATGGTCTCCAGCCCAAGGTACTCAACTATACCAGTGTTGCCTGAAAATTACCATAAACAATAAGCAAACAGATAGTTGTGGGCTATCTTCCAATAAAAGGTTATTTGCAAAAACAGGTGGCTGGCCAGATTTGGTCTGTAGGCTGTAGGGAGAGTGGGGGAAAGCCTTCCCTAGACAAAAGTTTACTTCCTTAGAGATAGAGAGTATTTGTCAGGACTCTGTAAATTCCTGTGTTCTTCTTTTAGTAGAAGGGGAAAAATGCTCTGCTGAAGAACAGCATGTCTTTGTCATTGAATATTAAAGTAAGGAGGGGCATCAGAGTGTATTTACCCCAACACTTCATTTTATGGATATGAAAATTAAGGACCAGAAAAGCTAATTTCTGAAAACAATATAACTTATTGATGAAAGAAGCCCCAGATATCAGGTTCCCATTTTTTGACTATCAAATATCTTTTGCAGGAAAGCCAAAGAGAAAATAAAAATAAATAACTCTAGGCTCAACCTGCAGACTGTGAGTTGTGAATAAACTTTCTAAACTTTGTTTTAGTTTTCATTCAGATGCATAATGTTAGCAGCCATTAAATGATGAAAACCATAAGAGTTGCTAATGTTTTATAAACTATCCCAAGAGGGACTGGAGTCTCTAAGCACTGGCAGAGCTCCGTATTTTGTCCCCAAAGCAGGATGGGAAGTTAAAGGAGCCAGATTTCTTCTTTTGGGAAAGGCATGCCCCTTAACACTTTCAACTGAAACCCCTAAATAACTTAAGGGGCCAATTATCTGTAGTGAAGACATTTTTGTGATACCTCCTGCTTCTTGTCACTTTTATTCACAGTAAATGTTTTTTCTTCTCTCCTGACTATCTCATAGATCACTCCATATGTGAGGTTTGTTTCTTAGTCTGAGCCACTAAAGGAATTTGTTTTTTTATTCTAAAAGGATCCACAAGAGATCAAAACAACTTACTGCGTGAGAAGCAAAGTGATTGCTCTACCTAGTCATATTGCAAAAAAGATATAAAAGAAAGCTTCTATTGTGTTCCTTTTATATACCTATGAAAAGGACAGAAAACATGCAATAAAGCTTATAAATTCTGCATTGACCTTTATAAAGACATTTACTTCCCATGGAAAGTATTTGTGATTTTTAGAGCTATAACCTCTGGTAAATTGAGAATGAAGTTGCTTGTTATTCTGAAATGGTGCTATGCCTGCTTGGCTCAAGTGCCATTAGTTTTGTGTATATTTTCATATTGATTAATACTGTTTGTTTTCAGGGTTTTTTGTTTGTTTTCTTATCCCTTGTTTTAACTTATCTGGCAACTTTGGAAGCAGAAACAGAAAAATAAATGGACCTAAAAACAACAAGCTAAAAAACACAAGCCAGTAAATTTGACATTCTATAAATTTGCAAGAAAAAATTTAACTTCAATAATGGCGGAACTGCTTAAGAAAATCTGAGCATATGCCTAATTCACATATTGAAGAGAAAAAAGTCAAACATAAAAAGACCTAGTCTGCCAAGGTTTAAATAGCAACTCGTGCCTCTATAGCAATGATTTTCCTTGAGAAAACCTCCCATATGCTTGGTATGGAGTCCATCTGCAAATCTAATACCAAGATGCTCACCCTTCCATTCCAGAAAAGCTGTGTTCTGACTGCACATCTTCTGTGCCCTAGAGAACTAATAAAAGAATGGCATTTTCTCTTTTTTCTTTTTTAATAATATATTTTTTTCATTTTAAAAGAAATACAATTATAACTGTAGAAAAATTATAAACTTCAAAAAGTAAATAAGAAGAAAATCAATCATCCCAAATTTCATTTTACCATCCTTCTTCAAAACCATATATTTTAATAGCACCATGATAAGAATTGGCATTTAATGTATCTTTATGAATGATGTTTTTATTGAAAAAGCCATATATGCATAAATTTTTAAAAATCAGAGTATTAAAGACTGTTTAATGAAATCTGAATCTCTCCCCTGAGACTTCTTCCTCAGAGGCCAGCATTGTTAGCAGTTTAATATATGTCCTCCCCAAATTAGTCTTTTCTTCCACAAGCATAGGTGCTTGTGTGTGTATGTTTGTATGTACATGTGTGTATATATGGACAAAAGGAAACTCAGGATATATGCTGTACTCTGCATCTTGATCTTTTTATGTAATATTTGCTGAAGATTTCATATAGATCTATCTCAGACTATTAACAGTTTCAAAATGTTTCATTTTAGGGTCCGACTATACTTAACCAATTTCCTGTTGAAGAGACTTCAGTCCTCTTACCAAATACTCTTGCCACACTCTGAAAACATTGACAAGTTAAAAGAAGCCAAGAAGTCACAGGAAGATCACAGAATATTCATTAATTATGCCCCCAAATCTGCTACAGTGTATGTGAGAAATGCAATAAAAAGGCAACAACCTTATTGCATACTTTAAGCATTTCCCATATTTCTTTAATATTTAATTTCATTTCTTTCCTGGCTTTATTCTTTTTTCACATAAATATGCAAATTAAGAATTTTCTAAATATAGGCAAATGAAGCTCTTTTCTGACCAAGTCAGTCAGTGATGGACACCTTTATTCTTCAGGGAGATTTATTTGCAGTACTGCAGTTAAAAGGCATCTATTAAGCTTTTTGTTTTATTAATTTACACATTTAACAAATGAGCACATGGCCATAGTATCAAAATCAAATAATACTCTAAGATTTACAGCAACAACAGCAAAACTAACATTCTTCCCTAACTCTCCCTACTCTCAAGTCCTGCTCCCTGGAATCTGCCACTTTCAATTGTCCTATATATTTGTTCCAGGTTTTATATTTTTCTTACTAGTAACAGGAGTGTATTGCTCTTGGTTTCTTTATCATTTTAGGCTATATATCTTGAATTCCTAAATTGGAATGCCACATACTCCCTCCTCCATCCCCCAAAGATAATTATACTATGGATTTAATTAAATCAGTATTTTGTGGTTTCTTTATTATGCCTTTGAACCTACTGTTCATTGTGGAGCCAGTAATGAGCTATAATTGCTTTTGCTTTGTTGCATAATTTCTTTTTGTTTTTTTAGGAGTTAAACATTGTTTTATTTATTTATTTATTTATTTATTTATTACTTGCTTTTGGGAATACTTTTCCCCAGCCTTTCAATAGCTCTTGGTCTCATCTAGCTGCTCCATTTATGTTTCATTCCTTCTTCCTGATGCCTTCTGCTCCAGCCCTAATCTAGATCAGCAGTCCTTGAGGCCTCCTGGGTAGCTGGTTGATCATAGCATCCTACTGGCCATCATCTTGAAAATGTCTGAACTTCTAGTTCTAGCAGGTGTTGGATCCTACGATTCCTGTGTCCTACATTCCATATTGTCCCTAGCACAAATATTGCCTCCTTTAGATAAAGCACCTCCTGCATAGGAGAGGAAGAGTAGGGAGGAGTTTATTCTTTGGGAAATGCAATGTCTCAAAAATGCTTTGATGCTAGCCTTATGCTTACATGATATGCTTCAGTGAGGGTCCTGTTTTCTTCTTTTTCATTTGTTTTATTTGGGCCTTATCTATCTGGACTCATGTCACATGTCCTTCTATGTAGATAATTTTCTTTTGGGTAATTTGCTATCCTTAATTTATTTCTGGATCTTCTGTTAGGCAGATATCAAATGATGTCCATTGACTCTCTGAGTTTGCTTTTATTTGTCTCTCACTTTCCACGTCACTCTCTTGCTATTTCTAGTCTTTGGAAGATATTTTTAACTTTACCTTCTAATACTGCTATTAAACATTTGATCATCCTTATCATAATTTTAATTTCCTAGAGCTCTCATTAGCTCATTTCAATGGCATCATTGTTTGTTGTGTTTTAAATGGGTGTAATATTAATTCCTGTTTCTCTGAGGTCATAAACTATTGTTCTTAAAAAAAAAAAACTTCCTCTGCCCCTAATATATTCTCTCTTTGAATTTTATCCTCAATTGTCTTGGTCTTTGCTTTTCATGATGGAGGCTTCCCTCAAGTATGTGATAATTTTTCTGTCCCTTCACATTTAAGAATGAGGTGTTAAAAATTTGATGGCAGAGCTTGTGGACTGGTGACCTTCACCATAGGAGGATTGGGTAGAAAGCTGGGTTTTGCTTGCCAGCTTCCAAAATATCAGCGTCTGAATGGCATTTCTCTGGGATTTTTCTGTTTCTCCTGAGAAGGAGGTTCTACTTTCCCGTAGAGCAGTGTGTGTGTGGTTATTTGTGTGTTGGATAGGTAGTAATGACAGGATAAGGAGCACGAGCAGAGTATTCCCATCTAGTTTTCAGACTTTACCTAAATACTTCTCTTTTTATTTTAGCTTCTCATTCCTTACCTCTTTTCTTCTCTGTGTCTCATATTCCCAATTAGTAAGCCTCTGAAGCCCAATGTCCTCTGTTTGAGAACAAGGAGGGGAGGTGGAGGAGGCGTGCTCTCTGTTTGCACCTATACCTTCCGAGATACCTAACACCTCCAATTCCCGAGCCTTTAGAGGATCTGGGAGGTCAACACACTGACCTCTCATCAGTATCTCCTGGATATTCACTTTCAGCTTCCACTATTTTGCTTGATCAGGTATTTTTTCCTCGATTCTCTTTTTATCTTCCAAAAATGAGTTGACATCACTTACATATTGTTGTTTGCACTCTTATTTCTGTGCTCTTGTGGATTAATATATATTTTTTTATTCCTTGCTGTTGTTTAAGTGTGGTTTTAGGCCAGAATGAAGATAAACGCGTGTGTCCAATTCACTACATTTTCTTATTAAGTTTAAATAAATATAAAATTTTCTTTTTCTTTTTTTGGTAGCATAATTCCTAAAAACAACATAATGGACTACTTCACACAGGCTTAGAAGAATATATTTGGAGACTTAGCTTGGGAATTTGTTTCTGGTTTAAAAGATAAAGTTCATTTATACACAAGAATGTGTTGATTTCATTCATTAGCATATGTTCACAGCCATGGCAAAGCATAATGCTAAAAAAATTACTTAGATGCAACTCGGTTTTATGAATTACCAAGCAGAAAAATATAAATGGCCTTATTATTCTGTCACCACTGACGCTGTACTCTTCCAGATCATGGTCTTTACACAATAGGAGATATTTGAAAGTTGTTTTTCTCACTGATGGCCCCGCATAGATTGATTCAGTGATAATACACTAAGAGAAGACATGTGGTTTCAGGGTACTGGGAATGAGAACAAAATTTCTGATTAAAGCCTTTTGAATAATTCTTGCTGGAGGCGCTATATACCATTTGCTGTGAATTGTCTATATTTAAAATCTGAAATATGCCAAAGCAAACAATGAAGATAAAAAAAACTGATTTCCCTAAGAAGTACTGTGCTCTCAAGTCTTTCTTGGTTATCTTGGACTGAGACTGTCAAAAACATTTCTAGGTGGGACATTTACTCCATGCCACGTTCAGGACACACTGCCCTGTCCTTTCCCGGTACAATCAGCAGGGCAGCACTCAGCATTAGAGCAGCTTGCAGAGTTCTTTGTGAGGAATCTTAGAAAGGAGAGTCAAAGAGAACTGAGTTTGTGTCGCAGGTCTACCCACTTATGCTTGTGATGTTGAGCAGATTATGAACCTCTAAGAACCTTTTCGTTGGAATAATAAAAGCATTAATCTCACACAGAGATTTTATGAAGGTGAAATGAAGTCACGTGGAAAATAGTCCTGAAGTATAAAATAACATAAATAATATACATTTTTTAAAAAGCCCTGAAGCAACAGCACTTGGGATAGTCACATGCTCAACACTTCTTGCTTTTTTCCCTCCTTTTCTCACATCAAGGATGAGCTTGGTTCTTGCCAATGCAGCCTCTTTGGAAATGAACTATTGAATGTATGTGGGTGAAGGCTAAGCAGGGGGGGAAAGGCAACGGCCGCATTTAGTACCATTAGTCACACAAGTGTGCTTCAGCAGGTCATGAACGTGCTGAAACAAAAGTGGCATCTTTACCTTCAAATTGCCTAGCAAAGTGCTGTAAAATATGGAGTAAGTACCTAATAGGTGTTTGTTGAATTGAATTTTTCACTATTTTGTGATAACCCTGAACAGAAAGGGACAGATGATATAGCAAAATGGTTAAAATATTGCATAATCTCACCTATATGTGGAATCTAAAATAGTCAAGTTCATAGAAGCAGTGAGTAGAACTGGCTGCCAGGAGCTGAGGTGGGGGGGAGGGGAGCAGGGATGTGATGGTTCAAGGGTACAAAGTTTCGGTTACCCAAGTTTCTGAAGATCTCATGTACCACTCTAGGACTAAAGTTAATAATACTGCATTACGTATTTGAAATCTAAGAGGACAATCTAAAAGGATAATCGACATGTTAATAAGCTGAGTTGTGATTACTTCACAATGCATATGTATATCAAATTCTCAAGCTGTACATCTTAAATATATACAATTTTCAATGGCCAATTATTCCTCAATAAAGCTGGAAGAAAAGTGGGGCTCAGGCATGACACAGACCAGGGTTCCCATTCTAGCTGCCCTCTTAATGATGTGATTTGAGGACCAGTTATTAAAAAGCTCCAATCCTCAGTTTTGCAAGTCTGACCTCCTAGGTCAGTGCAGAAGACTGGATGGGGGAGGGAGTGGCACTGTGTGTGAAGTGCCTGGCAGGGCTGGACTAGGGTGAGGTGAATGACTACTTGCCGTGGTCATAGCATTTAAAAGGTCACCAAAAACCTCAATAATCAAGATAAAGAATTTTTGAATGCAATATTTTAAAAAATTAAGATGAGCAAAAGTCCATGATGATCAAAATATAAAGCTTTTAAATAAAAATCACAATCAATAATGGTGACATGCAGAGCCATGTTTGAGCTTAAAGCCAGAGGAGAAATCAGTAAAACTGATCCCGTCCTTATGTAAAATTTTGATATAGTCTTCATTATGCGTTCTTTTTTGCATTAATTTTGATTTTTTTAAAATATATTTATTAAAATACTGTATGTCTAAAACAGCATGTTGTATGCCTTAAATATATAATTTTAAGATAAATACATACAATACCATTTATCTTGCTTACTAAGATGTTTAGTGCCCTCTAAATTTTGTACCCGAGTGGTGTCCTTCACTGTCCTCACCTAGGCCATGCCCTGATTCTCTCTGTCTAAATATATATAGGTGCACATTTACATAGTACTTAAAAGTAGACTATTTTACACTTCTTTATAGCTTCCTTTCACCTGAAATCTATATATTAAATAACTACATTTAAAGCATGCAGAAGAGAAATGTTATCAACCTTAGAAACTCTAGGTACCAACAAAATGGTTAATGTAATTGTGCTCTAATATTTCAAATAACACCAAGAGACAGGTCTTTAGGTGAGTAAGTAAGTAGCCCATGCTGAAAGTTGGCTAGGAAGAGACATTTCTATTTTTATGAATCCCTACCCAATGCCTGATTATAGTTTGCTTTTAAACATATGGATTTCGAAGCCATAATAACATTCTCCTTCTTTACAGGCTGATTTTTAAAGTTTTATTCTTGGCAGAATTTTCTCCCAGCAACTCAGTCCTAATGCCCATAGTGCACTAAATGACAAACTTCTTATGGGAGACTGATAAGCACGTGTACGAGAGAACCTGACTGCCCGCCGAGTCTGGCAATGCTGATAACGCCACACTGAGGTCTATGAGTTCTGATAGAAAAAGAGGAAAAGAAAAAAGAAATCTCTGCCACAACTTTCTTTCTGGAAGACTTGCTTACATACTGTATTTTTAGTCTTGTCATAGGAAAGTGGGTGTCGATCAAGATATTTTAGGAAAGGCTTAACTTTCCCCAGCTATATTATAAGCTTTTAATGTTTCCTTATTCAAATAAACATCCCCACATTCATAAGGGAAAAGATCAGTTGGCTTTGCCCAGGGCTGCTATTTTATTTTGTTTCATTTTTTTATTTCATTTTATTTTTGTAAAGAGCATTTTTTTAGCTGGTGCCTTTGTGCTTCTGTAATGGTGTTTCTCATGCATCCAGAGATGCCGGCTAAGGAACTGGACACTGTGGAAACAAGGGTGTAGAAGTTGCTGGTTCAGAATTGAATGAAACAGAATGCACTCTCTAAGGGCTCAGTGCGATTATATTGAACAGCGCTGTTAGAGTGTCCCTGGTATTTGCAGGTGATTTTCTGAATTTACACTCTAGGTGGACCGGTCTACAAAAAATTAGGCCTCCAACAGTGTTTTTTTCAAAAGGTAATTTGTAGTAACATGCAAATGTATGCATAGGAGAAGATGCTATTTCCCTTCTCCAACGTGGAAGATTTGCAAGGAAGGTCTCTTCTCCCACTCTCTTTTTCCACTGTTCCAATGGAAATATTTGAGACTCTGTGGGAAAGCTTAATATTGAATATAATTTAATGGAAGCCCCGACCTAACCAAACCCTTTGCCCATAGAACCTTGTAAGCATCAGTGGCTTGTTCACTACCTATTATGCCCTTCATTTTGCAGGTTGTTTCAGGTGCCATGTATTTATAATCTGAAAATCACAATACATGAGAGTTTCTAATTGCAATTTATCAAAGACATATTGTATTGGCCTCCTAGGATGATCTTGAAATATTAAGCCCAAAGCCAGAGAGAGTAGTGATCAGTTACTAATCATGAAGATCTAAAAAGAACAGCAGGGTGAGGGTCAGGGCTATGAGTAGGAAATGCAGTTGAGGTGTGAATATTTTAGTTAAGTTGTTCTGAATGCAATTATAACTGCATGATGAATTTTCAGACAGGTAAGCCTAATTACCCAGGATGTGATATTAAATTAAGTTTCTGCTCCACCCCCACCCTTATCCTCTGATCAAACATATCATGACCTACATTTTCATTATTTCAATGTATTTTCTCACTCTTACCCAAAGGGTAGAGAACTAACATACATCAAATTCCTCTTGTTGTATAAGTAATAGACTATATTTTCTAAAAAGTGTCATCTAATTTAATTCTCTGAACAATCCTAAGAATAGAGTTGTGCTAGTCGTGTATATCATTATGCATATTTTTACTTATAAGGAAACAAATTCAGAGAGGTTAGGTAACCCACTCAAAGTCGCAGAGATAGCAAATCTGGAGAGGTTTAAAAGTAAATAGAGGTTGGAAAAAGAGACACAAATTAAATTGATGATCCATCTACAGTGTGATAATTACAATGATCAAAGTCTAGATAAAACAATGCCGAATTAGAAGCTCATTTGTCCTAGATCAAATGGTGACCCTGAACAAACCTCTTAATTCTCTCTATGCTTTAATTTCCTCATTAAAAAAAAAAAAAAAAGCAGCAGCATTTTAACTCAGACTTCTTAATTCCCTCCAAGTGACAGGTCATTTCTCTCAGCTCCAAGGTTGGATATTTTTTGCTGATGCCTCTTGAAGACAAGGGCTCACCTTGTACCCTCCACTTGGCAGGCACTATCTTCTTCCTGGCCTAGGAGACTGAATAGGGCCAGGCACATATGCACGGCTCCGACAGGAGTAGGTACTGACCTCCATGGACAGCAGGACAGCAGCTTCTCTGAATGAATTATGCTAAAAGTGCGTTAAAGGATGAAAGAGCTTCAGTCTTTGTTCCAAGTTATGAAATGAGTCCCTTATCATCACAGAGAAGGAGCAAAGAGTGCAGGCAAATGGTACAGATGAGTCTTCCCCTTGGTGGAGAGGAGAGAAAGCCAAGAAAGTGAAGTGCTGTTTTATCGATACAGGCTGTTTTCATCAGTTTGAGGAGTGATGAAAGTTGCTAGCTCTTCCATCACCATTTAGCAAAACCTTTGAGCTTTTACTTCATTGCTAAAGGCATGGGTCAAATGCCATTGCTGGAGAGGTCAATTGGGTGATTCATCCTGACCTGTGGTCCAGAAGTCTTACCTGTAAGAACTTTGTTTTTCTGTCCATCTGGTGAAGGGATAAGCTTCCAAAACCCATTCTGCTTAGATATTTATAATCTTTAATGTTATGAGTTTGGGAGTCATAGTAATAACAAGACATTAAGTGTTTGTTTAAGGTGTCTGGCAAATGTCATCAAGATCAGCAAGGAATCCTTAGTCATTCTCTGGCCTGATTTTATATGAAGTATTATTAGAGTTAAGATTCATGAAACACTTGTCCCAAATGACCTGTAAAAAAAAGCCATTATTCAGAGTCTTCCTATAAAGTATTATTTGTTTACTCAAAATATTACATATGGCATGGATGCTCAAATTCTTGATACTTCTTGGCACAGCCTTCGATACATGTAATATTTGCTGTACATGAATTACTTCCAAATGAAGTCTAGGGGGAGTTGAAATAATTTAGGAATTTGGGGTATATTTTGCTTATATTCTCCATTTTAAATGTGGAAGGCTACCAATCCTACATAGGCAAGAGAGGTTTAGATTTCTACCTCTTATTTCTTCTGACAGTGTTTTCTCTGAAAATGTTCATTTATTTTATTTTATTTTTCTAATTTCCATTCTTTTCCTTCTTCTCTCTCTCTCTTTCAAAGAAAGAGATAGCTACCATATTCCTAGATTTATATTTATGTTTTATTCTCTTTTTTTTAATTTTCTAAAAGTACAGCATGGCTAACTTTACCTGTCTCTTCTGGGTTTCCTCTCTTGTTTATAATTTCTTAGTTTCTCCATTCTAACCTGAGGGACTCCATTAAAATCATTGTCTCAAAATTTCTCAATTACAGTGGATCCAAAACTGATTTACTTCAAATACTGATATCTTAAGTAATTGCTATGTCAGTTTTAGATATAACAACCAGCTGTTTTACTAGATAGATCTCACAGGAAGTCTTTGGATTTTTTTGTTGTTGCTATTGTTAATATTTGAATATTGTTATTGATCACTTGATGGAGAAGGCTCCCAAAAATGTTTCCTCAGGTGAAAGTTGGAAAACAAAAAGATTTATTTGAGAACAGTGCAGTACTCCCTGTATGTTCTGTGGGTTATCTTACTGGAATCTTGGTACAGGCATTAATGCGCAAGTAAACTTAATCCATTGAAAGATCCTGTGTGTCTTCGTAGCAAACTTAGTAGTTCATATGTGAGCTACTATTGGTCCCTAAAATATCTTAAGTATTCTAAGAGAAGGAAAAAAGGAAATACTCAACAAACTCGCTTTTAAAATTAAGAAAGGTAAAATTTTCATATTTTCAGTAAATAATGCCAACAAATAGTACAAATATATATTGCATCCATATAAGGAAGATATTGAGAAAAAAGAACATAAGGGCTGAGCAGTAGAAACAAAAGTAGGTGAGGAAGAGGGAAATGTCAGAGGAAAACTCAGTAAACTGTGACATGAATCCCTTGGTGGAATTTGCAATGATAGTGTGCTCTACATCCAGTATTCACTTTGGCCATGAGCACTCTATTAATCTATTACTTTCCTTTGAAATGTGTGGAACTTGTCTCATAGGATTGTCAAGAAGATTAAAGTAGATAATGCAAGTAAAGTAGAGCAAAGCCTGGCACATGGTAAGTGTTATGTAAGCGTTGTTACTATTACTATTGTTGTTGCCTCTCCTGAAGTGCTTATTTCCCTTGTAGATGGTTGTGTGTGTTTCTGTGTGAGTGTGGGCTCTTCACCAATACTCTCTCTAGTCAAATCCTAAAACACAAACGGATGATCCCATCTATCTTTATTCTTCTCCGTGAGCAAGGCAGCCTTGTAGGACAATGCCTAGATATTACGTTTGGAGCCAGTTTCTTTTTGAGTCTATTTTTGAAAAACACAAATTTAATTTTCAGACTAAAGCTAAGGAAGTGAAGATAAAAATATAGAATAAAAAGTTACTTGCAATAATTGAGTTAGTAGATCCCTACACTTTTCATTGCAATATAGAATCTGCTAAATCTAAAGCCATATTCCAAAACTAAAAAAAAAAAAAAAAAAAAAAAAAAAAAACACATCTAGATATATGGGACTTTGTAGTTCTAAATGGCTATGTGCTTCCATCTTCCTTATTCTTTTGCCATAGACCTTTACTGTACCATACTAAATGAACTTACATATGTAAAGTGGGTGGCATTCAGAAGGTGCTCAGTAAATGTTAATTCCCCATCTTCTTATTTTTCTTGAAGATAGAAATTAAGTCAGAAAAATAATTTTATTTTTAATGTTCAGAAATAGCTATTATATAAATTCAATGTGCTGAACTCACTAATTATGATGGATATTTGAATTGCATTTTTATTATATTCACAATATAGTAAGCTCAATATTATGCTTTAATATTTAATGCCATATAATTTATAGAAAGTCAAAAATCAGCCCTCTTTAATGTTTTTTTTCCCCTCACCTTTTTAGAAAGCAAGAAAAAGGTATACATATTATTTTTCCACGTGAGCTATTTAGACACATTTCAGTATGCAAATCTTTGAACCATTTGGGGCTTATGATCGCTGAGTTAGAAATCAATTTGACTTGAATAATCTGCTTGATTTTGTTTCACAGAGTATATTGCATTTAGATTTCTACCCCGAAATGTCCAATGATACTCAATGACACTGATGTTCATGGCTTTATCTTTGGAGCTGAGAGGTGATTTGCAGGTGGTTAATCCCTAGGCAGTTTTCCGTGTCTCAGCCATGACTGTGGTCGATTTTTTCCTCCTCCATCCTAAAAGCAGTATACCTTTGTTCAAGTTAGCCACCAAATCACCACTTCCTGCTTGAAAGAATATCGGCCTTTCCAACCTGGTTCTCCATGGGGAAAATTTTAGTTCTGCCTACTGGGCTAGGTTTGTTGTCTTTAGAAAAGCAGGGATATTAATAGGATCTGGTCTTCACATAGTAATGTTCCAGACTATGTGCCAGACAGTGATTTTGTTTCATTAAAAATACTCTATTCAACACAATATTTTTCCTTGAGTTTTCTCACTGTTTATAAAACACTTAGCCATAAGTGGTTTATTGATTTTGGTAAAACTGACTCAGAACATGACCATTTAAAGAATTCACATTAGCGGGTTTCTTAAAATTATTTTTAAATAAATTATAAAATAAACACCATCCTTTTGTGTGTTGTGAGAAATCAGAGATGATATAAAGGCACGTGATGTGATGTTTCTGCCTCATTTAAATCAGGTACACATACGTATTTTTCAATTGTAGATTTTATTTTTCACGAGCCATGCCCTGAATTGGAATTGTTTCTCTGCATCTTTCAAGAGCCGTCAGTGAGAGCTTGCCTGATTGAGTGTGGAGTGCTTCGATGTTTAGATTACCCCTGCGAGATGAATAGGAAATAGAAGGCTTGCCTTATTTCTGAACTCAACCATTGCCACCTTTTGCTCAGGCTCTTTGTATCTCTGTGGGTAGGAAAAAATGAAATAGTTGTGGGGAGCTTTGAAGAGAGATAGCTAGGTGTGTTGAGGGGGAAAAAAGTGTGTTTATGGTGAGAAATGTTTCTTTAAATGCCAATAAATAAGTAGAAATGCTTCCAGTGGGAGGCACATCTCAGGAGCTGTAAACAAGAGCCTGAGAAAATTGAGCATCAGCATTCCTTCATGAGAGGCATTGAATGGCTTTCCTTTTAACTGAGGAGTTTTTAAATTTTTGCATTGAGTGTGTAAGTTGTAAGTTGCTAAATCTTCTAAAGGTATTATATTAGTTTGCTTTTGCTGTTTAACAAACCATCCCAGAATTCATTGACTTAAACCATTAACTACTTGTTATCTTTATTATTGGAGACATGCTGCATATCCTCTGGGGTTCATTTGTTCTAGGCTTGGCTTAGCTACATGGGTTTGCTTTAGATGAGCAGCTCTAATTCTCATGGCAGGTTTTAAGGCAGCTAGGGCGTCTCTGTCCCACATGTCTCTCATTCTCCTTGGACCAGCAGGCTCCTCAGAGTAGGTTTTTCTCATAGTGATGCCAGAGCCATAAAAAAAAGCCAGGCTAAAATATGGCACACTTCAATTCATTAAGCTGGTCACAAGGCCAAGTACAAAATAAAACAATGTGGAGATTTCTCACTGAACTAAAAGTAGATCTAGATCTACCAGTTGATTTAATCCAGGAATCCCACTACTGCATATCTAAGCAAAGGAAAGGAAGTCATTATATCAAAAAGAAACCTGCAATCATGTTTATCTCAGCACAAATCACAATTGCAAGGATATGGAATCAACCTAAGTGCCCATCAACCAAGGAGTGGATAAAGAAAATGTGAGCTATATACACCATGGAATACTACTAAGCCATAAAAACAATGAAATAATGTCTTTTTGCAGTAAATTGGATGGAACTGGAGGACATTATATACTAAGTGAAGTAATACAGGAATGGAAAACCAAATACTGCATGTTCCCACTTATAGGTGGGAGCTAAGCTATGGGTATGCAGAGACACACAGAGTGGCAAAATGTACACTGGAGACTCAGAAAGGAGGATAGTGGGAGAGGAGTGAGAGACAAAAACACCTGTTGAGTGCAATGAACACTATTTGGGCAATGGGTACACTAAAACCCAGACATCACCACTATATAATTCATTCATGTAACCCAAAACCACTTGTGCCCCTAAATCTATTGAAATAATTTTAAAAATAAGCAGAAACTATTTTTCAGGGGTGAAAAGAGATAGTCTCTGGGTTTCTCTAGTATACAAGGAGATCCAACCAAATTCCTGTCTCATAGCAGATATTTAAAAAAAATTGCTTGTTAATGTTACCAAAAAAAAGGAAAAATAAGGCAGGGGTTGAAATATAATGTATGCCCATTAGAAGAAGAAACAATAAAGTCACATGGCAAAGGACATGAATATGAAAAAGGGTGAAAAATTGAGGTCAATGATGTAATCTCCAATGGAAAGACCTATGTGAGCACCTTCACAAAATGTTATAATAAATCTGTGTGAATTTCATATATTGTTTCTTATATTTGTCAACTTCTGTGGTGCTTGGATAACCCATGAAAATGATGCTTTGTCCATATTCTCTCACCATCCTGCCCCATCCTGGGAAAATAGAGAGGGCATTTAGGGATGATATTGAATAGAGGAAAGGCTCTCATGCAAAATTTAGAAAATATTTATTTTTAAAAGAAAGTAAATCCAGGTAGATATGATGAAAGTGAGTTCCTGACAATGATCAAAAAAGGGTTTGATTCAGAGTGGATTTATGAAAATGCAAATATTTTAAACAAAACAGAACTTTGCAATTGCATCAGAAGCTATTCCCTCAAAGCCTACTGGGGACATTTTCTAGTTTACATAATGTAATTAAATTCAAGCCTGATGAATTCAAATTTATCCCAAAGACATTATTGGCAACATGATCCCATGTGGGTAAAAGGCTGAGGAAGTAGCATGTTTGGGGGCCAAGAGAGAATTAGAAAATCGTATCTAAAGCTCACAGCAATGGTTTGAAAGGATTCCTCTGCAGCACTGTTCAGCAATGATGGAAAGGGAATTGGGAACTTTCTGGAATTAGACCTCACTCTAAAACCCAACTTTGTCCTGAGACAGAAAGAAAAAAACCTCAGTTTCTGCCCAGAGGGATAGCAAATGTGTCTTTCTCATGGGATTCTAATAGCTGTAAGGAATAATTTTTTTTGTTTTGTGTAATTATGATTTGTAAACATCACTTCTATATCTTTTTAGTTTGGCCTTATTTTCCTTTTTATGGTAATTGCTGATGTTCCATTTGGAAATAATATTTCCAGAAGCTCATATAAAGTTTATTATTTCACTAACCTCTAAATTTCATCAAATTCCTTAAGTAAGGTAAACACTAACCACAAAAGAAAAATGAGCAAGAGATATTTTAGAGAAACTTACACACTCAAAAAAGTCTTCTATAAAAAGCATTATCTTAATAAAAGAAAAATAAATGCAAATAACAATGATATTCCAATTCTTGCTCATCAAATGGTACACACACACACACACACACAGAGTCCTCTTTTAAAAGAATATTCAATGCCGGAGTTGGAGGAATAAAAATGGGCACTCACACACAGTGCTGACGGTATGTGATTGTAAATTGGCACAATCTTTTGGAAAGCAATCGAACAGTATGTACCAAAACTCTTTGCAGCAATTTTACCCTTTAACCCACTAATTAAATTCCAAGGCTTTATTTAAGGAAGCCATGAGTAATGAGCACAAAAACTAATGTAAGAGGATGTCCATTGCCATTCTATTCATAATAAAAATTTGGAAACCATATAAGCATCCAAATCAAAGAATATTTAAATAAATATGATACAGTTATAACAGGATATTATTTAACAATGGAGATTATATTTTGCAGAATTTTAATGACACCAGGAATATGTTAATAGTATAGTATTAAACAAAATTTCAGAATACAAATGTATACTAAAAAATGTTTAAATATGTAAATAATATATGGTATAATATATTAAACTATATAGCTGACTAGCTGAAAGGAAATACTTTAGTAGTATTGGCATATGGAATTATGAGCACCTATTTTCTTCTTTATATATTTTTTAAGTTTTCAAATTAATAACAAGAGCATGTCAATTTTATAATTAGTGAAAAGTGCTATTCATAAAAATGAGCTCTGGAAAGAAATGTATACTATGGCTTAGATAATCCAAAAATATACTTTAGAATAGCACATTCTTAAATCAATAAGAAAATGATTAATCATTTTGTCACTGAATACTTACTATTTCAGTATAAAAATTTAATTTGGGGGGATACAAAAAGAGCAAACATCTATGGAGGGGGAAATAATTTGCAAATAACAAAAATCATTATGATAAAATTATGAAAGAATTAAATTTGGATGTGAGATACAATATAAGGTCCTAATTGCTGAAGGAGATAGCCAGAGGGAATTTAACTTGAGATAGGTTCAAGCAAGTTCATTGACAGTTTAGACTAATTTGAGGATAATAGAGGCATACAAACAGTACTTTGCAAGTCCTTCTTTGTCCACCCCCTCCTTTTTGTTAGCTGGCAGAAGCTATTCTTTACTTACACTAACTTTCAAATGACCTTGGGAAGTAGCAGGTGATACAGGTGCCAAGAATGAAAGCTCTAGACAGATTTAGGAAACAGATGTTAATTCTTCCAGCAAATACTTGACAACCTGCATTAAAGAGTTAATGAAAAATGAATCACAAGTGACACAGAAGCAAGAAATATTCAAAACCCATCCCTCATCCAGAGAAATTTACTTTATTTTCCATGAGTACTTTACACTTTTGACTATTTCCTGTTCTTGAATCACTCCTTTTGTGATGGAGCTGACTTGCCCCCTCTTGCAAAAGTCAATAATGCCCATCTCTTCTTAAGCTATGTTAGTTGTATTGATACCATGAAATTGGTTATTTGGTAGGAGAATTTAAACCAAAATGCAGATCGACAAATGCTACAAGTCAGGGCTTTGCTTTTCTGGAAAGCCAGTTGTTAAACATTTACCAGCATACTACTCCCATCTCCATGTTGTAAAGGTATCACAAACATCTTTTCCAAATTTGTTAACTTTCCCCTTAAACTGGACATAGTCAAAGTTCTCCAAGTACACATCTGGGTGACAGACACTAAACTGCGAAAGTCAAAATTCTGTTATTCTTAATCAGATCTACTCCTTCATCAACTCCATTACTGCTCATCACTATCTATCCAGTTAGTCAACAAAAGGTCTTAAACATTTCTCAAATCCATCCTCTGTATCTCTTCACCTACAATAATATCTTTCCTGGGGATTTCTAGTTCTTTTTGACTCATCTCATGGCTTTGCAATTCCATAGAACAGTGACTCAACTCCCTATTTCCCCTTTTCTGCTTCCATCAGAGTGTCCTGATGGCTTCTGTTTTTAAAGTGTTGTTTCCAGTTGATCCCTGTTTTTACAGAGACACCCACTTCATGGAGATGAGCAGAGAAGCCTCAAGTTGCCATGCATGAAAGCACAAAATGGCAAATTTCTGTTTCTTTCTTTTTCCAATTTTATTTCTGTTGTGTTAAAAAACACATAGCATAAAATTTACCATCTTAACCACTTATAAGTGAATAATTCAGTGGTATTAAATTTTTCATAGTGTTGTGAAACCATCATGACCATCCATCACCTCTTTTCATCTTCTAAATCTGAAATTCTATATCTATTAAATTATTCACTATTTTTCAATCCCCTAACCCCTAGCAACCACCATTCTTCATTCTGTCTCTGTGATTTTGACTCCTGAATGTACCTTATATAAGTGGAATTATACAGTATTTGTCTTTAAGTGACTAGCTTATTTCATTTAGCATAATGTACTCAAAATTCATGCATGTTGTCAGAATTTCCTTCTTTTTTAATGTTGAATAATATTTCATTGTATGTATTAAATATATACTACATTTTGCTTATCCAGTCATCTGTCCATGGGCATGTGAGTTGCTTTCACATTTTAGCTATTGTGAATAACACTTCTGTGAATGTGGGTATTCAACTATTTCTTTGAGACTCTGTTTTCAATTCTTTTTGGTATATACCTGGAAGTAGAATTGTTGGACCATAGGGTAATTCTATTTTTAATTTTTTGAGGAGTTGCCATATTGTTTTCCACAACAGCTGTACCATTTTATATCCCCATCAACAATCCACAAGAATTCCAGTTTCTCCACATGCTTGCCAATAATTGTTATTTTCTGATTTTTGCCCTCTAATGTATATGAGGTGATATCCCATTGTAGTTTTTATGTGGATTGCCCTAATGATTAGCGATGTTTAGCATCTTTTTATGTGCTTATTGGCCATTTGTATACATTCTTTGGAGAAATGTTTATTCAAATCATTTGCTCATTTTTAAATAAAGGTATCTGTTTGCATTGTTGTTGACTCAGGAATTATCTATATAGTCTGGTATTAATCCATTATCAAATACATGATTTGTAAATATTAATATTTTCTTCCATTCCGTAGATTGCCTTTTTACTGTATTGTTAGTGTCTTTCGATGTATAGTTTTAACAAATTTTCATGAAGTCCTATTTGACTAGCTTTTCTCTCTCATTTTTTTTCCTATGCCTTCCTTGTGATATCCAAGAAATCATTGCCAAATACAATGTCCTGAAGATTTTGCCCTATGTTTTCTTCTAGACGTTCTATAATTTTATAGGTCTTACACTTAGCTCTTTGATCCATTCTGAGTTTATTTTTGTATATGTGTTAGGTAAGAGTTCAACTCCATTCTTTTTAAGTGAATATTCAGTTTTCCCAGTAATAACTTTTTTTTTTTTTTTGAGACAGAGTCTCGCTTTGTTGCCCAGGCTAGAGTGAATGCCATGGCATCAGCCTAGCTCACAGCAACCTCAAACTCCTGGGCTCAAGCAATCCTCCTGCCTCAGCCTCCCGAGTAGCTGGGACTACAGGCATGCACCACCATGCCTGGCTAATTTCTTCTATATATTAGTTGGCCAATTAATTTCTTTCTATTTACAGTAGAGACGGGGTCTCGCTCTTGCTCAGGCTGGTTTAGAACTCCTGACCTGGAGCAATCGCCCACCTCGGCCTCCCAGAGTGCTAGGATTACAGGCGTGAGCCACCACGCCCAGCCCCCAGTAATAACTTTGGAAGAGACTATCTTTTCCCCATTGAATTGTCTTGACACCCTTGTCAAAAATAATTTGACCATATATTTGAAGGTTTATTTCTGAGCTCTCTACTTTATTCTGTTGCTTTATATTTCTTTTTTGCCAATAGCACACTATTTTGAATACTGTAGTTTTGAAATCAGAAAGTGTGAGTCATCCATCTTTGTTCCTTCTTTATCAAGATTGATGTTGCTATTGAGGGTCACCTGAGATTCCATATAAATTTTAGAATGGGATTTACCATTTGTGCAAAAATATCATTAGGATTTTGGTAGCAATTACATTGACTCTATAGATACTGTGGGTAGTACTGACATCTTAATAATATTACGATTTCCAGTCAGTGAACATGGGATATGTTTCCATTTATTTATGTCTTCCTTAATTTCTTTCAACAATATTTTGTAGTTTCATTGTACACATCTTTCATCTCCTTAAGTCAATTCCTAAATATTTTATTATTTCTGATGCAAATATAAATGAAATTGTTTTATAATTTCCTTTTCAGATTGTTCATTGTTAGCAACTGATTTTTGTATGTTGACTCTGTATCTTGCTACCTTGCTGAATTCATTTATTAGTTCTTACAATATTTTGGTGAACTCTTTAGGGTTTCCTACATATGTGATCATATCATCTGTGAGCAGGGATCATTTTATTTTTCCCTATCCAATTTGGATGCATTTTCTTCCTTCCTTCCTTCCCTCCTTCCTTCCTTCCTTCCTTCCTTCCTTCCTTCCTTCCTTCCTTCCTTCCTTCCTTCCTTCCTTCCTTCCTTCTTTTCTTCCTCTGTCCCTCCCTCCCTCTCTGTCTTTCTTTCTCTTTCTCTTTCTTTCCTTCCTTCCATTCTTCCTTCTTTTCTTTTTTCTTTTCCCTCCCTTCCTTCCTTCCTTCCCTTCCCTTCCCTTCCCTCTTCTTTTCTTTTCTTTTTTCTTTCCTGTCTAATTTCTCTGGTTAGAACTTCCAGTATGATGTCGAATAGAGTGGGGGAAATGGGTATCCTTGCCTTGTTTCTAATTCTAGTGTAAAACCTTTTTAGTCTTTCACCATTGAGTATGATGCTCCAACACTAGGGATTGAACTTCAACATGAGACTTGGAGGGGCCAAACATCCAAACTATATCAGATATGTTGGTCTGCTTTATGATGTCTTGTATATCTCTTAGGTTCTCTTCACTTTTCCCCAGTCTTTTTTCTTTCTGTTCCTCAGATTCAGTAATTTCCATTGTACTGTCTTCAAGTTTACTGATTATTTCTACTATCTGCTCAAATCTGATTTTGAATTCCTCTAGTGAATTTTTTTTTCAGGTATTGTACTTTTAACCTCTAAAATATTCTTGGGCACGTTTCTTTTTAGGTGGGTTTTCTATCTCTTTGTTGATATTTCCATTTTATTCATACATTGTTTTCTTTATTTTTCTTTTCTTCAACTGTTTTAATATCTTTAGGGCAACATATAAAAGTCTTTGTCTAGTAGAGCTGCCATCAATGTCTTTTCTAGGAAGAGTTTCTGTTTACTGGTTTTTTCTTTTGAATGTGCCATCTGTTTCTGTTTCTTTGTATACCTTATGATGTTTTTGTTAAAGAGTGGACATTTGAATTTAATAATGTAGTAACTCTGGAAATATGATTCTCCCTCTTCCCCAGTGTTTGCTGTGTGTGTTTTTTTTTTTTTAATATTCATCATTTTTGGATTTTATATTATTGTAGGCTGTGTCTGTGCCAAGGATCAACCAGAAGTACAAGCTAAGGTTTTCTCAGGGTTTTTTTTTTTTTTTCTAAACTTGCACTTTTCCTTGGTCATGCACAGTCACTTTCTAATTTCCCTATTTATGGAGTTGTTTTTATGTGTCCTAGTCTTTAATATCTGGCTCCCAAAAGAAGAAAAATAGAAAAATCAAGGGAGGGAGAAAAAAAGGGTAGTAACCCTTTAAATCTCCTGGAACTCAATTCAACTGGGGAGAGGAATTTACAACTCACTTCAACGAGAAAGGTACAAAAAAATGATGACGCACTTTTTTGTACCTCTGTGATGAGAAACAGCAATTAGTGATTAGTGCACAGATTCCCAATACTTGGATGGCAAGGTGCTTTTTGCCCACCCTGGTTCCTGCAAGCTGTGTGCAAATTACTCCAGGAGCAGATGCATAGCTGCCTTTAATGGGGCTAGGAGTGGGGGGTGGGTAGTTACTACTCTGCTAAGAACTAACAATTGCTCAAATTTAACGGCACTTCAGTGCCCATGCCTTCCCCAGGAAGTTTCAAGCCTTCACTAGACACCAGAGTTCCAAAATAGTTACATCAAACATATTCTGACAGTATAATTCTTGGTGCTTCCTACTCTGACACTTCCCAGAATCCTCAATACTAAATTTCTTTTTTAATATTGTTATTTTAGATATATAGGAATTAATATTATGCCATTAAGGTATGGTTAATAATAATGATTATAGCTATTTATTAAGCACCTCTATGAGCCAACTGTTCAAAACCATAAATAAAGTAGGGATTATTATCCCTATTTTACAGATGAGGAGATGGAATCTCAAAAGGTCAAATAAGTTTCATGGATTCACACAGCTGCTGAGTGGCAAGGCTTGGATTCAATCTTGGGTCAGTATTACTTCAAACCCATGCTCTTTCTATTATACCATTCTACCTTGTCAGCAAGTCCAAGGAACCCATTGTTGCTACTATTATATTAATCTTGGTTCAAGCCTGTTAATTAGACATTTAAGATTGATTTTATTTTTTTTTCTCTGACCAAATTTTATAGCCAACCTTCAACTTTGCATTTATCCAATCTAATTCTATTTTATCACTGAACAGTAAAATCATGTTTGGAAAGCAGTTTCATAGGACTTTTGTGGTTAAATTATAATAAATAATTGCCCCAAACTTGGCTATATTTGTGCAATATTGTCCAGATGAGTACAGTGCAAAATTTAAATGACATAGACATTAACAACCTAAGATAAGAGTTCTGCTGAGGACCTCCCAATGGCTTAGATAAAATCTTAAAACTTTTCATTTGCTCTGACATTATGTGCCTCAAGAATAAACAACTATCTGATGAATACTTTTGTTTTTTTAGATTAAATGATGTTAGGAAAAGAGAAAATGTTAAACAAGGAACAGTGACATACCAGTCATTGGAAAAAAGAGCTTTTCTATCTTAAGACAATAAATTGTTTTTTGTATAAACAAAGTAAAACAACAAAACAAATTCTCATGGCAAAATTCTATTCTAAAATATTTAGTTGCCATTTTCCTAGAAATCCATCAGAGAATTTATACAGATACTCATTCATATGGTAATGGTGACTGTTCCTTCTCAAGCACTCATTCATTCATACATATAAACATACATTGATTCACTCATCTAAGAAACATCTATTGAGAACTCATGTGTTCTCAATAGTATGGTGCATGTGGAGTATGACACAATAGATGTGTGTCAGATGCATAGTCCAGTGAGGTAAAAGAACAAACAAAGAAATATGTATTACACACTGTGACCAATGCTTCAAGACAATAGTATTTAGGTTAAAATTGGTGGAGAACTATGCAAGCCCTTATCTGTTCCTTGGGAAGTGAAGTATCTCAAGAATGGAAAAACAAGCACCACATGTACTCACCAGCAAATTGGTATTAACGGATCAACACCTCAGTGGACATATAGGAATAACATTTATTGGGTGTCAGGTAGGTGGGAGGGGAGAGGAGGGGATAGGTATATACAAAACACAATGAGTGAGGCGTGCAACATTTGGGGGATGGTCACGCTTGAGGCTCTGACTAGAGGGGGGGAGGGAGTCATGGGCAATATATGTAACCTTAACTCTTGTACCCCCATAATATGTTAAAAGAAAAAAAAAAAAGAAGTAATTCATTACATTTTCATTCTTATGGTAAACTTTCCTGGCATGGGCAAACGTGTTAATTGAGCCTTCATTCTGGCTCTTGAAATAAAGAGAAAGAGGAAATAGTGATAAAAAATGTAGTATTTAAATTTAAGAATAAGCTCTTATTAATTAACTTCATGCTTTGTATATTTATTCTTAGTATATCACTTTTTAAAACATTTTATTCTAGTTATAAAATGGGTCATGATTCAGTTTTTAAGATTGTCCTTCACCTTTGTCCATAATCAGAATGTAAGCATTAAGTCCTATGATACGGATGATCCCTAGGTATTCTCTTGTTCACAGCATTCATCTGTTTCCCTATCCCAGTAAGATATCTCCCTCTAACATCCATTATTACACACAACAAGGCAATAAATGAAACACAAGTATGTGTTTTTTACAATCTTCTCATACTCAAAATATACGTATATGAATGATTATAGCAAATTTTAACAACTTAAAAATAAAACCATTCTTTTAATTTTTTGGCTAGAATTTATGATAGGCTATTCCATTTGGTTATGCTATGGATGTTCATGGGAACATAAAAATATTACATGCATTCTTGTGCTTTAACATGACATTATAAAGAAAGTCCACTTCTTTAATGACTACAATGTTCCAAAAGAAGGGTCGTATTTGTCTGTTATCCAGATCTTTAACTACTACTTCATATAATCCTTTTTCTTCCTCCAGGCTTCTCTCCCCCACTCCCACTTACTCTCCCAGCCCTACCCAACTTTCTCTCCATTCACCATACGTCCATCCATCCATCCTTCCTTCCATCCATGCTTCCTTCCATCCATCCTTCCTTCCATCCATTCACCAACCCATCTGCATACCCAGTTACCAGGTATATATTGGGCTCTTAATTTGGCTTACACTAACTAGAACCTAGAGATATAGTGGTGAACTCACTATGGCATCTTCCTTCATGAATTTTATAGTCTAGTGAATGAATTGGCAAGTGTGGAGGCAATTATAATAAATTGCATTATTGGCAAGAAAGTTGTGCCAAGGAAGCATGTAAAAGGGTTATCAGCAAAGTCATGAAGTAGTGTGGAAGAAATAGTGTCTAAACTTGGGGGTAAAGAAGAAGTGAAATTTGTCAGATATAAGAGGGAGCTGAGTTAAAAAAAAAAAAAGGAATGTATTTTGTAGGATGATTAAACAAACCTAAAAAATATGTAGCTTCAGTCTTACTTAAGGATGGCTATTACACACTGTCCTTGTATTTCTCTAAGAATTGTAATTTCTGTAAGGCTCTCTACTGACAATATTTGCTACCAAATTCTGTTTCAATTTAGGCTTATATAGAAGTAGCTAGAATGTGCACACATGAGTGTATGTGTGTGGGGTATTTGTACACACATTATTTAGCCACTTTCCATGAACAACAAGAATGAATTGGATTTGAAAAGATCTTAAATTTGATAGCTACATTAAATATGGTCATTGAGCCCACAACTTGAGTCAAGTATTGGATTAGGTAAGATTTATATTAATAGAACCTTATCTGGCTGTTCTCTTTACCCATAGCCACACATCCTTTCAAGTACTTTGGTTCTCCTATAAATAATTTTTCTTGTAAATACAAGTTTAACTCTGTGTTCTTGATTTCAAGGATCTCCACTACTTTATCCCACCATCTAACTGATTATATCCTCTCATTCTCCACTTTGCTCCATTTGAAATACCTTCTTATAAAGTTCATCTGTTCACTCTTACTCTTCTTGTCCTTACTACTTACTTCTGTTATCCTCCATGCTATTAACTGGCTTCCATAGTGGACTTTCTATAGTGGTATAATAAAATTTTCGCTGTTCTCCTGCAATATCTTTCTCAGGATTTGTATCTTATAGTATATATTTATAATGAGATACCAAAAGGTGATATAAAGGACAGACTCAACATGCTCAGTTTCCTTACATACCTCAATTCTACTTTCCCCTATAATACAAACTCATCTTTAAAAATTGTTCAGACCATGCCTTAATGCATGAGTGAAAGTCATGACTTCAGGTTCTAACACATCAATAAGAATGTATCCCAGCCATAACAGATAGGAAATCATCTGGTGTGTCAAAAGTCAATGCTTCTTCATCACTCTAATAATAAAAAGTTTAATTATCAAGAAATACCAGCTACCTATCAACATTCACAGTCAAAACTTTTACTATCATCATTTTCCTATAAATCTTCACAAATTATTAGTGGAGGATGGATACTGGAAGAGAACAGTTCTTTCATCTGAAGAGCTGAAAGCCATTATTTGTTCCTTGTGGAAAACATTATTATTAATCCTGTGACTACTATTAGTTCACTTCCTGAATGTCCTGGATTCCCCTAGCATGACTGACTTCTTTTCCCCCCTAGGCTACCATCTTTTTTCCCTTCTCAGTGCTGCCATCTTGTTTTTTCTTATTTAGGAAAAGTAGTCAAAAGCTGTTATACAATATTTGACCATGACTCTTCCTAGTGTCTCTCAACTTTATCTCTCCCAATTAACTAAAGGTGTAATAAAAGGTATCATTATTGTAAGAATAGTAAAGTTGCCTCAGGGGAAAAATTGAAAAGGTGCATGTGAAAAGGAACCATTGAATAACCAAAGCCTACCTATTAGAATGTGTTCCTGGTGCTTCTGTCTTCCTGGTGCTTTTTCTCTCTTTGAGAGAATCTCTGCTTCTTCCTCCTTCTTCTATTTTCCTGTACTTATCCATCTTGTACATGAATCTATATGGCTTGCATCTGTATGACCTACTAGCTCAAGGGCCCATCATCAATTGACAAGTTCCTTCTCCATCTCTCAGTTTATGTTTCTGAGAACAAACATGATTACCTCAGAATCTTTTTTCAAGCTAGGCCACACAAGTCATAGGTCTGAGAAAATCCCATTCAGAAGCCATCCTAATCAAATTGGTTATGTCCAGGAGTGAGTAAGCCCTGTATATTTCATGTAGAATAGGAATATCTTCAGAGAGGAGGATGGGTTGGCACCCGCTGTGAAATATATCAAAATTCTCTATATCTCCCATCAATATTGATGCCTTACTCATATTTCTAGGAAAGTAAGACAGTGAAATCTATAAAACACATACACTGACATTCTCTCTCTCTCTCTTTCTCTCTCTCTCTCTCTCACACACACATAGTGCATATGAGGAGGTTATACATACATAATCTTTTTGGAAACTACTGCTTTTATATTACTCAAATAAACACAAGGTCCAGCTTATTTTGTGAAAATATTACTGTGATTAGAAAGATTCTCATTTGGAAACCTTAGAGAATAAATATTTCTGGCCACTTTAAATATCTAAGACTTTATTTACTTGAGGCAAATATAAGCAATCACAGTCAAAGAATGCTTTTCAGTGCTAGAGGATCTTCAAAAACAGGACCATCTATAATGTGACAGAATTTATTTTAAAAAGTTGTAGGCAGAAGATATGTGGACAATTGAAAAAAAATGAGCTTGGGAGCCAGAAATGTAAACGTACACTATAACTTGTATATAAACACAACAACATGGTATTTTTATCAAAGTGTCATTTCTTCCATTTTCTCCTATGAATCACACACACATATGTGTGTGTGTTTGTGTATGCATGTGTTTATTTCAGCGCCAATATGTGGGTGACACAGAAGTCAGTGTACATAGCACACTGACTCCATCATTTGAAAGCTAAACTGGGTCAATTGTCAAATACTCAACTGTTTAGTTTTCATTCTTGTATTCATTGCTTAGCTCCCCCGATGGCTAATAAAAAGCTAATTTACCCTAAAACTGGTCAAATTGATGACTCCCAGCTAGATAAGCCCAGCCGTGCAAAATATATATTTTTTAATTCTTACTTGCTGGGTTTCATTGGATGGCATATAGACAGAAAACCTGAGCAAGGAAAACTGTGGCTGATACCAGAGATTACAGCATCATTGCATATGCTTATCTGAAAGTCATGTGGTTATATGAGAGCTTTATTTCTAAAGAATACTTAGTAGTTAACTATTCTACATTTTGAATTTATTACCAGGAGGCCCGTCACTTCCTGACAACCCTTTGTGGTTTTCCAAATCCTTGCTGCAGGCTCATGATTGCTTCCAAGCTACCTGTCCTATCTACTTCTATACCATTCTCCCCTGCCTTTCCTTATTGAACATCTTTTAGCTCCTATATCCACACTCCTTTTTCTTCTGAGCTTCGAGTAAGCTGCCACCTATGCCTGGGATACTCTTATCTTCGTCTGACTAATCCTAAATTAACCTCACTCTTCAATCTAGATGTCATATTCTCAAAAGCTCATCTCTACTTTCCATGACTGTCCATCTTTTCCTTCCTTTTCTGCCCATCTCAACAGACCATTGCAGCCATTGATCAACGTTTCATTGTAGCACCCCATTCCCTGGAAAACTGTAAGCTCCAGATGCCAAAGATCTATCTCCATCACTCCTATATCTCTGGCCTGGCAGCTAGCACAGTACTTGACAAAGAGGTGTTAAAATATTTGTTAAAATAGTGAATGAGCAACAGAATGTAAACATCTACCAAATTAAGCATGGGACTTGAAAATAGGTGGGAAATTGCTTGGTAACCTCTAGCCAGAGGTTAAGAAAAACTTATTGGTGATAGTTTCTTTAGGGTAGACTTGTATGCATTTCTCTGCATCACAGATTTTTCCAAGGCAATTAAAAAATATTTTTTCAGTCAAGAGAATGGTCTCGTTATTTACCTAAGACAATGTAATTTTAAAGATATGTGCTAAATATTATAGGCACTAAAACACATGATACATTACTCATTTGAAAGGATTTCCCAAGAAGTTTTAAACTTCAAAATTATGGACATTCCTGAAAGCTAATGCATTTTTTTAATGCTCCAATTAATTAGGATCTTTCTCTTCTTTAGTTTTATTCTCAAAGGTGAAGAGAAAACTTTCTACTACATAGAAACCCTTGTGAGACTTTTATTGTCTTTTCAAAGTAATGACACCTCCAGAAAAGATAAAATGCTGAGTGAAAATACCTTTGTTGAAGTGAAAGAGAAGAGCATGATGATTGAATGTCTCCTGGCACACCTGACAGCTCTGAGCCATCACTGTTACTCAGACAGAATATGCAGACCATTTAAACTCTGGGCTTGCCTTTCCTCACATTAATTCCAAAACCCACAGGTTTCTGGAGAAAAGGTAGGCTTTTTCCTAAATTATCAATCAATATGAAAGAAAGGCTTTGGGGGTAACCATATCCTTGTCTTTGGAAAATTCATCTGATCTTTTTATAGGTACTTGGGACTTAATTTTATACCATTAAGCATTTATTACCCACTCAATGACTGTGTTGCAGACTCAGATGGAGATTAGCACACAGGATGTTTATGAGGCAGTGCTCCAGGTCAGTGATATGGAAGGGAGGAGAAGAAGGGAGTGGGAAGAGGAAGAAGTTGTGCTGTGACTCAGGATCACAGGCAGCTTTGCATGCTCTAGAACTCGAATGGCCCAACTTGTCCAAGTTGTCCCAAGTTGGTCCAAGATGGACAGGCCCTTTCAATCCCATATCAGTGGATATGGTCCACCACCAAGTGACAAAACCTTGACAAGGTGTCTGAGACCTAAAGGGATTGGCAGTTGAAGGCCATCTGTCTACAGCACTCCCAGCAGCAGCAAGTCTGTCATTTTAGGGAGATCTGGGAAGTCTTTTACAGACAGATATTGTGAAAATGCTAAAGAAAAAGAAAATGCTGTTTCAGTCTTAACTTAAAACCACCATGGCTTTAAATTCAAGTTGCATGAAAGTTTTTATCTCTTGGATAATTCTTTTAGCCATAAAAAACACAAGCTAGAAAAAAAATTAAAGAATCTGGCAACGCTGGGTCTGTATTCTCTCATGATATGCTATAAGTTGAAGCTAAGTAACAAGCACCCCCTTGATACTTGACACACCCTCTTCAATTCTCTCAAGTCTCTAATACTCTCTGTAAATCTATTTGGAGCCCACCCCAATCAGCTGTATTTCTTCTCTTATCTCTCTCTATAGGCTCTTGCATTGATTGATGTCCCCCATTCATTCTCATACCATCATTTCATGGATAAGGAAACGAAAACCCAAAGGGGATACATGACTCCCAGACCCTGTATGTGTCCTATCTCAGCTGAGCTCTAGATCATATTTTCATACATTTAAGTAACATTATACAGAAATCTCACTGCTACAACTAGACTATAAAGTTCCATAATGTATTAGCCATCTATTGATGTGTAAAAAAATTAACCCATATTTAGAGGTGTAAAACAACAATAAATATGTATCATCTCACGAACCTGCTGTGGGTCAGAAATTTGGGAGTTTCTCAGCCGGGTGATTCTGACTTGGGGTCTGTCATAAAGTTGCATTTAAAATGTTGATCACTGCAGGTATCTGAAGGCTTGGCACAGGTTAAAGAATCCACTTTCAAAGTGGCTTATTCACATGCATGGCAAGTTGCTGCTGTCTGTTGGCTGAAATTTTCAGTGTACTTCTTCATGGGGTTTCTTGAGGGTCCTTATAGCATTGTGTAGGTGTTTTTCCCTAGAGTGTGTGATCCAAGAAAGAGAAGCAAAAATTGCTTTGTGTTGTAGGATCTAACCATGAAAGTCACACAGAGTCATTTCACAATACCCTGTTGTCACACGGGTCAGCCACATTCAGTGTGGGAAGGGACTACACAGGGTTATGAACACAGGGAAAAAAGAATCACTAGAGACTATATTGGAGTCTAGCTTCCACACATGAAGAATGGAGCTATGTTACTTTCTCATATTTCTTCACCAATATCTTGAATTATTGGCGAGCTAATTTTTTAGTTCTCCATGGCTATCCCATAGAAATGAATTGACTTTCATATAGTTAAAGTGTGATAACATTTTATAAAATGATCCCAATATTTTATAGTAAATTAAACCATAGTTAGCATTTTAAAAATAATACAAAAAAGATTGCATATAAATAAAATTATATTTAAAATATACATATATCTAACCAATCTTTTAAAACATATGACTCACAGACAGGGCTGATATTAGCATTAAATGCGGTAACATGCTTTCTTGTATCAGCTAAATCCAACTTTTGCTAATATGCTCCACAGTGATCAGTGAAAAAGTCTAGATTTCTTATGAATTATAGTCTACATTTAGTCAGTACTGTTCCTGATAGTGCACTAAGCATCAATTGTCATGAAAAGAATAAAAATAAAAGTATGACTTTTTATTTCAAATACATAATCTGTGCATAGAGTTTAAAGCAGTTTCTCAGTTGGAGATAGACTAAATATTTACATTTTCTGTGATTTTATAATCTTACATATGAAATATGAGGATTACCTCCTTATTAGAGTAGCAGTAACAATGTCCGTCTGCCTAAAAAGCTCTCTATCACAAAGGTGAGTCTTTGTTTACCTTTTGAAAATACTTTACAAGAAGCTCTAGGTAGCATTTCCAATACAGAGAAGGCCAGTTGATCAGATAGCAGCAAAACTAATGAAAAGCATCATGGAAGTGACAGCAAGATTAATTAAGTTCCTCCAGTTGTATTCATGTGTGGCTGTGCAGAGTTCCTTTGGGTACTGCTGCAGTTAAATGGTATTCATGGTGACAAATACTGTAGATTTCCAGAACTGACACTTTTGAGTCAAGGGTAAAAATCACATCCGGTCATTTTATCCACCAAAAGGATCAGCGATGAGCCCTTAGGATTATTAGTATGTTTGAGCAAAGCCAAGATGAGATTGAGATATAATTAAAAGAATGTTGAAATTGTAATATTTTGTTTTCCGATTACACATTTCCTTTATGTATTTTAGACATTTTGACAGAGGAAGCCAAACAAATTTCCACCTACTGTATTTGACTGGAGGCACAGAATTATGCACACTTGGAAACATTTTCAATTACTTCGTGAATTTTTGGAACATTGAGGCACAGTTGTACTATCTCTCTGCTCACTCTATATAGTTATTATCACAGTGTATATAAAATGGAATGTCCATGACCTAAAACATCCAGATTTACTGGAGCTGTATTCAATTTATCTTGAAGAATGTCTTTTTTTAAGGCAAAAAGAAGAAATTCAATATAATGCTGTTTACTTCTTTTATTTTGTTTGCAAACACATTTGTTGTGGGCCTGGGTCTGGGAGGGCTGATTCTCAAATAGCTGCTGGGGAACCATAAATGAATTTTATTTTAAGAAAAATTGGAAATCTTTGGAGTGTATGAGATCTTCCAACCTTCTATACAAGATGTATTAACTTATGTTATTGTGTCACCAATGTCTTTGGAAACATATTATTAGATTTCTGTCCTTGAAAACACTTTGAAGTTCATTCATGTATTCATTCAGCAAATGCTTCCTACATTATCTGTCAAAAAAAATTTAAATCCTTTAACCTAGCATGTGAGATCACATACAATATGGCCTCTGTGTTTTCCTCTTTAACCTTACTTTGCTTGCAGATCTTTTAAGAAACTTACCCTTTAATACTCTAAATTGTTCTAGATCTTTAATACTAGATCTAGATCTTTAATACTCTAAATTGTTCCAGACACATCATTCACAATCCCATTCTTATGGCATTTGTTTGCTTTTTCTGCACTATATCAATCTGGGTCAATATTAAAGACAGGGCTTAATTTTTACCTCTTCTCTTTAGCTTTCCAAGATTGCCTAAACCCCATCATAATATTATCTTTTACCAAATAATTATATACATGTCCTAGAGTATTCATTTGTTACTTTGTTATGTTTGTTTTCACTTAAATTTTTGTGTATAAACTTCTTTTCCTCAACTAAAATACCAAGTGCTTTGAGGAACAGGGAGGAAACTTCAACATTCGAGTTCAGTGATTTGTTATAATGATAATTGCCTCATTTTCTTTATTCTTTTTTGCCAGTGATGATGATGGTTATAATGATTAGACTTCCTATGAATGAGGCACCAACTACATAGTCTAGGACTACCAAACTTATGTGGTGTCCATCTATTTTTGGGAACAGTATCTCCGTACATATAAAGCAAAAGGCCAGAGTCTATCTCATTAAAAAAAAAACAAAAACAAAAACAAAAAAAAAACACAACTATATAGAACCATGCACAACTTTCTGAAGAACTTTGGGGAGAAATAAAATGAGAGACATGAAAGAGATAATCTGTGAATTTTCAGAAAGGACGTTTGTAATGCTTCTTATTGTAAGGGAATCAGGACTATCAATGAATCAGGGTGAATGCACAAATAAAAGCCACCTAACGGAGCAGCCAGGGGTTTGATTAGCTTTTGCTTGAATCATGCTCTCCCTGAATTCTCTGTAATTGACTCCCATATTAGCTTCCTGACCTGCTCCACCCACAAGATTTCTATTTCATCTTTTGCCTGATGGTTGACGGACCCTCTAGTTCATGGCTGGCCTTTATTCAGAACTCTGGGATTTTTGTCTTTACCCTAAGATTACTTTTTGTGTCTCCTCCTTGTCCCTGTAATTCTGACCACTGTCTCCATTCACAGGAGGGATTGCTGCTTCCTACATCATAGACAATGCCTAATATTAATGTCATGTTCCAGTCACTAACCCAGTGTACCATGACCTTGGGATGCATTTCTGCTATGTTCTGGGGTATGTTAAATCATTCAAGGAATTAAAATTTATCTAACATTTTCTGTGACTCCAAAGAGACTTCATTCTACTGGAAGGATATCAATAACTGAACAGGCCACTGAAATGAAATCTGATAAACACTGTGCAATCGGGTTCTACAAAGAGTGTTTGGGAGCTCCTTAAGGGAACATCTATGTCAGACATAAGCCCAGGGATGGTATCTTAGAGAATAAAATATCTGAGCAGCTTTGGTTGGTAATTAAACCTAGTGAGACAGATGAAGGAGACTAGAAAAGGGCATTCCTAGGAGAATATAACTTTATATTCTCAGTAGGATCTGTAGGGAGCATCATCTAGAGGTAGAAAACTTTCAAAAGATATATTCACTCAACATATATTTATTGCCCACCTCCCATGTTTTAGACACTGTTTGGGGCACTGGCTCTATCATGAACATGGTGGTCATGTCCCTGCCTTCATATCCATTCTACTAGGGGGAGAGAAACAATAAACTATAACCAATGAATGAATGAGATAAAAGGTGCTTTATGTCCTTTCTATATGAGAGAGAGGTAGAAGAGGTTCTAAATCCTACTAAGTAAGTTGAAATTAGAAAGTCCTAGAATGTAAACTCTATGTATACAGCGATTTCTGTAATTTCATTGATATGCTTTTAGCACCTAGAATAGTATTTGGCACAGGAGTACTCAAAAACTATTTTTTGAATGAATAAACATTCCTACATCACAACCAGCTCTAAGGTAAGATTTATGGGAAGATTCCCAATGCCAGTAGCTAAATATTATTAAAAGGAGTCCCTATTAACTTGCTATCAGAATAGACAGGGCCACATATAAAAGGGATTTATGACATATCTCCAAAGTCAGTGAAATACAGAGAGGTGGAATTTTGGAATATTATGGTATTCATAGGGTTTTTATTTTTATCACAGTGTTAGCATTTCTTTTCTTGTAGGCAATTAATTTTCCCTAATGTCCCCAGGCATTTAATTTACATGGAAACATCAAGTGAGAATCTAAGAATAAAAATGATTTATGAGTTTATGGCAGTATCTACACAATCTAAAAAATTCTGATTAAAGCACTACACAGATCAATTGAATTAGGTATTTATTATCATATAGAGAAATCATTTCTCCACTTTTCAAACTGTTTTGACATTGGGTAGTGGTATGTTAGAGGAAAATTCAGGCTTAAAATAAATAGCCTTCCAGCACATGTCATTCATATGTCAACCAATATGCATTCAACAAGTTATTATGCTTTCAACAAATATTCAATTGCTAAATAGTCACATACTTGTCCTCTTGCTCTTAGAATGTCCCAGGGCTCAGTGTTGACCCTCTTCTTCCTTTTTCTTCTATGTTCCCTTGAAGATATCATCTAATCTAACAGATTTAATTGCCATCTATAAAATGATGATTTTCAGATTTAAATATGAAGCCCAAATATCTACTCTGGGCTCCAGACCCATATAGCCAAGCTGCTATGGAATATTTCCACTTGAGTATAATAGGAACCTCAAGCTAAATATGCCCCACCTTCTAACCCCTTCCCAAGCAAATTCTTCCATAGTCTTCTCCACATCAGTTAGTGGAGAATTCCATCCCTTCCATCAGGAGATCTTCCATCAGGAGATTCTACTGACCCATTTTGGCATATGTACAGAATCTGACCACTTTTTACCACCTCCACCACTTTTACCCTGGTCCAAGTCACAGTGTCTTTTCTAGATTATTACAAAGGCTTCCTAACTTGTCACTTTGCATCTGGCCTTGCTCTCTTTAGTCCATTCTCCACATATCAGTCTTGGAGAACCTATTTAAGTATGTCAAATATGTTATTCCAAAGGCATATCATACAAGTCATTCTACAAGTCTAAATCTTTTTAATGGCCTATAAAGTGCTACCGAATTTGGCTCCATGTTGTCTATTTGACTTCAGCTCTTAGTTTGCTCTTCATTACCTACTCTATCTAGCACAGTAGCCTAGTTGTTCTTCCTGGTACCCACAAAGCATGTCCCTCCTTTACCCTTTGCATTTCTGTAGGGTTCTTTATCCAAGACCTAGAACAATGCCTGGCACATCACAGGCATTCATAAGATATTAAATTTATTCAAAAATGTTGAATGAATTAATAGATAATGAATTCATTCATTAAATGACTGATTTATATTAGGTCATGGAGATAAAAAAGAACATCCTTTTTCATGTGGGTGACAGACAAGCAAAGGCAAATTCCTACACTAAGTTTAAATGCTGGAATAAGAATTAGTATAGTATGCCATACAAAAAAATACAAGCAGTGTCCCATTAGTCTTGTGGTTAGAAAAGTGTTCTTAGAAGATATAATATTTGAACACAGACTCAAAGACAGAATTGGAAGTGCCTTGGTAGAGAGATCAGGTAAGAGGGAATAGAGTCCTCAGAGGAATTGTAGTGATATATTAGGGTTGGAGTGAAGAGTATGAAGGATAAATATTTGAAAACGGGCAAGTCAATAGAGGCCTGGTTTTGAAAGGACCCTGGTAGGTGAAACACAAAGATAGTCAAGAGTATTGAGCAAGGGAATGATGTGATCCTATTTTTTCTAAAAAGATAACAGTGTATTTAATGGCTTAGACTTGGGCAAACCTGGAGTTAGGAAAATCGAATAAAATTTCATTGCTGCAATATAGACATGAGATAAAGGTGGACTAAACTAAAGGCAAGAGGAAGGCAATGGAAAACACAACTGGGCTATGCTAACTCCATGATAAATAACTGCTGCATGTAGCTATGAGATTTGAAAGGACAAACACGCTCACAAACTGTGGCCTGCAGTACCACCTGGCATCTGTATTGCATGGAATTTAAGAACAGCTGCTGCTAAGCATGGACAAATTCAATTTGTGAAAACACTTGCACAAAATACCATCAACCTCAAAAAATTGACTTCAGGCACATAGAAAAGCATGATGTCTTACACACAATACAGCTGTACTTAATAGGCTTATTCATTCATTCACTCACAAATATTTATTGTATGGCAACAAGTGGCAGGTGCCCTTCTAAAGACTGAAGATACAGCATTGAACAGACAAAAATCCCTTCCCTCTTTGAGATTATATTCCAGTGAGGAGAGATGAAAATAAATGGATGCCTACAATAGTGTGTCAGATGATCATAATTTCTATGGAGAAAAATAAGATAGAGAAGGAGGTTAGGAAATATCCAGGGAGGGAAAAAGGCAGTTTAAAACTAGAAACAAGGAGAGTGAATGACTACACTTTGATAAACCTCACTTTGAGCTCTTGCTCAAAGAATTGAATGAGACGAGGGATCAAGGCAGGCAGCTATCTGGAATTTTCACCTATCCGTGATGTTTAAATTCAAATATGTAACTGGTTTGAGGGCATTCTTTATTTTAATAGTGAAAGGCATATTTTTATCTGGCAAACAGGTTGATGCAATGGCTGGCCCCAGATGAACTGACCAAATTCCCCCTCAGAAGCTCACAGGTTCTCAGAGTTTCTTAGACACAGATAAAGGTCAGGAGTGTGAGGCAGGTTCTTCCCTAGAATCTGCTAAGTCATCCCTTGAGATGACATATAAGAACACCTCTTAGGCACAGCTGGCATGTTTCCAAACCAGCTGTAGCTTCATTTGTTACGCTTCAAAAAAAAAAAAAAAAAATAGGGTCAGGCATGGTGGTTCATGCCTGTAATCCCAGCATTTTGGGAGGCTGAGGTGAGAAGATCACTTGAGGCCAGGAGTTTGAGACCAGCCTGGGCAACATACCAAGAACTCGATATATATATATATATATATATATATATATATATATATATATATATATAACAAATAGCCAGGATGGGCACGGTGGCTCACGCCTGTAATCCTAGCACTCTGGGAGGCCAAGGCAGGCGGATTGCTCGAGGTCAGGAGTTCGAAACCAGCCTGAGCAAGAGCGAGACCCCCATCTCTACTATAAATAGAAAGAAATTAATTGGCCAACTAATATATATAGAAGAAATTAGCCGGGCATGGAGGCACATGCCAGTAGTCCCAGCTACTCGGGAGGCTGAGGCAGCAGGATTGCTTGAGCCCAGGAGTTTGAGGTTGCTGTGAGCTAGGCTTATGCCACAGCATTCACTCTAGCCTGGGCAACAAAGCAAGACTCTGTCTCAAATAAATAAATAAATAAATAAAAATAAAAAAATAATAAAACAAATAGCCAGACATGATAGCATTCACCTGTAGTCCCAGCTACTCGGGAGGCTGAAACAGGAGGATTGCTTGAATCCAGGAGTTTGAGGCTGCAGTGAGCTATGATCTCACCACTGTACTCCAGCCTCGGGGACAAAGCAAGACTCTATCTCTAGAGAAAAAAAAAAAAAAACAAAAAAAAAAAGCATGTCAAAGAGATGTCTTCAATCCTACGTCAATCAATGGATAAGTTGATAATGAAGATGTGGCATATATACACAATGGAATAATATTCAGCCTTAAAAAAAGAAGAAAATCCTGTCAGTTGTGACAACATGAATAAACCTCAAGAACTTTATAGTAAGTGAAATAAAACAGGCACGGAAAGACAAATAGCACATGATTTCACTTATACATGGCATGTAAAGACGTCAAACCCATAGAAACACAGAATAAAACGGGGGGCTGAGGGGATTAGGGAGATGCTGGTCATAGTAAAAAAGTTGCATTTTTTTCTTAGTAAATATAATATATACAAATAAAGTAGTTTTAGGTAAAACAGGAAAAAGTGTAAAATTAAAACAAAAATCACTTTTTTTCCATACAGAGATAAACAAGTTTCTATCTGAGGCCTCTATATTACAGAAATTAATATTTCTTAGTTAAGGGGATAGGGGGCACACACACCTTAATTAAAAAGGGCATCTTCCTTTTTT
Source organism: Microcebus murinus (assembly GCF_040939455.1). Classification (NCBI taxonomy): domain Eukaryota; kingdom Metazoa; phylum Chordata; class Mammalia; order Primates; family Cheirogaleidae; genus Microcebus; species Microcebus murinus. The sequence goes on along the minus strand of NC_134104.1, from coordinate 130,632,825 downwards.
TGGTTGAACAGAATTATTGTACGGATATAACACTAAGTTGCTTCTAGGCTGCCATACTTTCTCAGAAGCTACACACTGCTCTTCGGGGTACAATCTTCTATAGACTAGGCAGAGCTTGGCATGTTCTATTACCAAATATTATCTGCCTATAAATTCATTACCATATAGATATATTTGTTTTTAGAACAGGCAGTGACATTATTTTATCTGAGCCATCATAAACGACACATTTATTTCAATACGGAAATCTGTTAGAAGACTGTAACATAAATTCAACATACAAATAGTAAAACATACAACTGCTCTTTACTAACCACGTGATTGAGAAAGTTGGTTAACATCTCTGAGCCTCAGCTTCTTTATTTGTGACATTGATAATCTCCACCTTTCTCTATCTCAACTTGCTAGTAAGAAAGATGACATGTGAAAGTACCTTGTAACTGTAAAATGACATACAGATGCATGGGTGTTATTAATGATTAAGGCAGTCCTTTAGTGCTTCAAATCTCCTATTTTAAACTCAACTCTCAACGCGTGCATCTTCCAAGTACAGGCACTCAAATGGACCCAAAACTCTAACATTAAACTACAGTGCCCCCTAGCCCATGTAGGAGGTCAAGGCAGCTGATAGGCTTCATGAATAAGCTCTACCACAGACTGTTCTTTTGCCTCAGGGAAAGGCCATTAATTGTGCTTTTGGACGCTTTCCATCTGTCCAAAAGGAAAAACACTTAAGTATTTTCTTCAGTACTTGCTTGTAACATTGGTTTTATTTTTAATTTTTTTAAAAATGGAGTTAAAAGTAAATATCCTTTACTACTTAAATTTCCCTCCTCCAGATTGTTGTAAATGAAGAGTCTTTTTAAAAGACTAGCACTAGATTTGTCTTAAGATTCACTGTGATGTTTCTGATTTATATTTTATTACCTGTTTGCGGTCACCAAAATCTTTATAATCCAGTGTGAGAGAGGATATTGATCATAGCACTCTTTTCACAGAGTGGGAATATAGGGTTAAGCTTTCTTTGCAAGTTTGCAAAGTAAGCTGTTAGTATGAACCTCAGCCCCCTAGTTCTAATACACATTAAACCCACCAATAGACACAGAATTGTTTAAGGAAACACCATTGAATATTTTTATATCGAAATGTAGAAATATTTGCTAACACGGTTTATAAAAGCCAAGATTAAAGTATATATCAATTGCTTTCTTCCAACAGGCTACGGTGCTTTGTTTATCTTTGGATTTAATCTCATAGATTTTTATGGACATTTTTAAGTTTAAATGGTACAGTAGAGAAATTGGGTCCCAAAGTGATGAGTCCTTAGGAAATTGAACTTGCCGTATGGGTTTATTTTCCATGCTAAGCATTTAAGTATTAATCAGCACAGCTTTCAGGGATTTCTTTCCAACATCCTTTCCAGTGTAAGATAAGGACTGCAATTCATTATGCCATGGGAGGAGCTTTGCTAAGCTTTGCTTTTCTTGACTGTTCATCTCAAATTTAATGGGAGTGTGTACATGTATGTGTGTGTGTGGTACCATATTGGTAACCAGACTTGAATTATGACACAATCTTGCTTGCCTTTCAGGCTAAATGTCTCTTCCCTTTGGGGGCGGGGGGTCAAAGATCATTTCAGGCTCAGTGTGCTTTTTACGACCCACTCAGAGGGGGGCAGCAAATGAGATCACGGGAAACTGGGAGGTGACTTTTATCACCAGTTATTTTTCTTTTCATCTCTCTATTAACCTAGCTCAGAGAACACTCAAGACATTAAACATTGCTCTTCACCAACTACTGGCTTTCTGTGACCTGATCGCTTCTAAGTGGAAACCTCTATTACCCTAGCACTGGTCCCTTGAGTTCCTCTTTTATTCATCTTATGTACAAGTATCACAAGCAGGAACAACAACAAACCCTCAAGCCCACAGCAAAGAGCATGCAAGTACATGGCAGGCACCATCCCTTTTCACACTGTTTTTTTTTTTTTTTTTTTTTTTTCCACTTGGTAGGGGAGGCTAAATTTTGGCGAGGATGATGGCATTTATAGGAGGGGCGGGGGAAAAGTGTGTCTAATTACATGTTAATGGCAGAACTTGCCTTCACCCTGACCCCCCCTTGCACACTGGTGCATTTCCCCTGCGTGCTCCTGTGTGGATCCAGACACCCTTCTCTCTTTAAGAGAGACTCCGGCGCCCCTCACTCCGCCCCTTCCTAAGTCTCTGGGCTCGTCAAAGCTTGCTGAGAGCCATGGTTGGTCCAGGCAGGCGATCGGAGCACCTCATGGAGCGGCTGCTCACCAGGGCTGGGGTGGGGTGGGGTGGAGGGGTCTGTTTGTAGTACTCTCAGTCCTGATGTCACAGGCGCGGCAAGGACATCGCAAGGAGGAGTCGGATTACAGTAAGGATGGGCAGTGCAGCAGGCAGCCCCAGCGCACGCTCCGGCCGCCGGGGATCTTAGCCCTGGAAAGGCAGCCTGCAAGGCGCTCATCCCGCGGAGGAGGCACGCTTGGCGCTCCCTGCTCTCCACGCCGGGGACGTTTCCACCGAATGTAGCATGAAACGGCTCTGCTCGGCGGCGTGTCAGCCTTGGGTGCGAGCTAATGCAGAAGACGCCGCGGTGGGGTTTCAGCTGTCTGATTAATGAGAAACATAATGTATTTTGGTGAGTGTTCACTCTGATGATGTAATTCAGGGGGTGCCCGGCTCTTCATCAGTGCAGACAAGCCCTTAAAAATTTTCTTTTAAGCTGCAAAAATACATTGCATTAAACCTACCTCCAGTTGGCAACTGGAGAACCAAGCTGGTGCAGCCTTCAGAGCTTCCTTTGTGCTACCATTGAGGTTGCTAATTAGCTGTGGATGAGTTTAAGTTGCAAAAGAAAAGAGACAGGGGTGGAGGGAGGGCAAACTTTGCCTCGATTTGTTAGAATGAAGTTGGCCTTTTTAGCTAGGTGAAGGAGGAGAAATGGTGCAGCGTGGGAAGTCATGAGCTAACTTAATGGAATGTGAAACAAAGTTCCTATACTATGGATGCTGTGAAAGCTGAGTCAATATGAGCGTTTCAATAAGCATTGGGTTTTTTTCCTAGTTCTGAGGCAGGAAAGGAAAACAGTCTCTAGTGAGCAGTGGTTGAGCAGCTGAGAACACTCCCCCATACCATCCCAGGGCTCCATCTAGCTAGGAGCAGCCTAGCACAAAATGCACATTATTTTAAACCTTTAGAGGTCTCGGAACTGTTAAATATTTGTGCAGTTTAGTTTTGTGCCACGGTGGAAACCTCACTCAGGTTTTCAGCTGGGTTGCCTGCATTTTCAGAAAGCATGTTAAGGCTTAGATCTGGACTATCAGTTGAGCACTGGAAGTGGGCTCGAAGCTGTATATTTGCACTGTAACGCTGCAACTTACTGCTAGGAGAGAAGGCAAAGCCCCTTCACTAAGAAAGAAGAAGCCAAGGATAAGGACTGAATATCCTTTTCTCCTCCCTGAAGTTATGCTTTCCTTCTGTAAGTCCCATCCGGCATCATCATTTAACGGCATCTTTCTATTAAAAGGTTTGTGAGAGCAACTGGAGAGGGGCTAGGGAATGTATCTAAGATGAAACTGCTCGGGGTGATTTCTTGTTTTGCTTTAAATATTAAATCTGTAGTCTTCTTTCAGATTAAAGAGGTATTTAGGTAAACTTATGTTGGGGCACTATTAGTTTGTTGGGCATTTAATTTCTGTGTGTACTATTTGCTTTGTTTTGTTTTCCTGAGGCTTTGAAACATTTGAGAAAGTATGGAAGGAACCCAAGTTGCAAAAGCTAAATGCCTGTAGTTGTCTTGACAGCAGTTTTGATTTCACTATAATACGTGTCATATTAGAAAAGAAGTCTTAAAATAACCAAAATTGATTTGGAAGAAACAATCCTCATTTCATAGCCAAATATTAGCAGAATTCAGAGTTAGACACCACCTCTTTCCAGAGTGTAGTGATGGAGGTGGTAAGCTTGTTATTGGCCACTAATAAAAGTGTTTATTATGAATATATTTTTGATAAATGGAAAAGCTTGTAGAGATAATGTCATTTGACAAAACAAAATTTCAGCATCTGTAATGATATTGAGGGATGGTGAGATAGATTACAATTTTAGTTTAAGTTTTCAGCCTTTTGCAACAATTCCTTATGTGATTGTGGTGAGGAAGTAGGGCTAATGAGAACAGCAGTATAGTCTAAAAGTACTGGTCAGAGGCCACTGTGGAAATACCGGATTATTGTGTGGCTATTGGAGAAATATTCTTAGGACTAACTCATATTATTAACTGTATGCTAGTGCAGCCTTCTTGTAAAGCAGGGTGATTCACAGGGTAATTAGTTTCATTGTATAATGCAAGTTTTTAATAGTACATATTGAAATGTGATGTCCTACTTACTTCAGATGAAACTCTACTCTTTGGAAGGCAAGGCTAAAGTTGTTCTCTGTGTCATGAGCATGGTTCCGTTTCACCATAATTTCAGCATGAGAAATGTTTTTCTATTCCCAGAGGAAATCGTGTGTATTCAGGAATGCTGTTTCAGGTTATGCTATGCAGCCCCTTGGTAAAGCTGTTAGACATCCAGAACTCTGGGAGCCCACCTGTCTCTAGTAAAATGCATGGAACAAGAGCTAAGGCAAAAAGAATTGAGCAATACATCCCAGGCATGTTAAAATTTTCAGTAGCATTCTAATGCCTGCAAATCCTTAAGACTATGTACGTGTATATGTATATATGTACATACACATATATATGGACATGTGGATGTATATCTGTGTATATTCAAAATTTCAGCAATTTCAGGTAGTTTTTCAAAACAATGCTTTCATTTTGCAAATTGGTTGACCATTACTTTTTTCTTCATTTTTCAGCTGCACATAGTTTATCAAGTCAGGGAGAACAGGGACAAAGGGAAAGCAGTACTGGATTCTTGGGCTTTCCTGGTGATTTGTGGAAATGGGGTAGAGGTATCAGAAGTCTTTTATTTGTGTCTCCAGCAGAGAGTGATGAAGAGCATGGTGATGCTGTGGTACGGGGTGAATTGATATGAAAACAAGATACTTTCTTCCCTTATAAATAATCGGATTTGTTAGTATTGCCCGCCCCCCTTCAAATACAACTAAACAGTCACTGTCTGAATAGGCTGTCCCAGCCTACCTGCTTCTCTTTAAGCCCCCTTTCCCTTCGGAACTGGACAGTTGGGCCCTGTCCTGGCTCAGTTGGAGTCAGGTGCATGTGTGCAAGTTGGTGGAATATGTAATATTTCCAGTTCTCAAGAATAGCTCATGTTTTGAGCATGCCGTCTCAGGCTTACAAGACTAATGGACCCTTTTAATGACTTAAAGCTCGCTCTTATCTTCTACTGAGATTTTAGTGCCGTGTTTTCAATAATTGTTCCTTTGCACTTCCTGCTCAGCGATTTAAGAGTTTGCTGTTCAGTCACCGTGGATACTTTTGTTACTTATTCTATCGATCTTGGATCTTGCATTCATTACTTGGAGTTAAATGTAAGGTTCACATGGGATAAAGAAGCAGGGAAAATCCCAGTCAGCAACATGAATGAGATTAACTGTAAAAGCAAAGGAAAATAATAAATACTTATGAAGTTACCTTCCCACCCCCATTAATATTTTAGATAGTTAAAAATTACACGTGCCAAGTATGAATAGCCATTAATAATTTATTCAGAAATAAAAGCAGGGCAGCAGGGAGACTTCTTCCCAGATTAAGGAAGAGAGGCTGTGGGTGGTTGTCAGTACAATGGATTCAGCTGCCGGGTTACTGTTTGGTTAAGAGGAGTGTGCTGGTATGAAGGCCAGGTTCTGTGCTTGAGTGTGTCTCGGCAATTGCTCAGCCTCTGGCAGAAGGTTGTAACTGTGTGCACTGTATCCAGCTCTAAGTGCCGTATGTTTGAATCATCCTCCCCCCCCCCTTCCATCTGGCTCAACACATTTCTCCACTGCTGGAGTGGTGAGTTGTTGCCAGTGGTCATGTCAACCACACAGATTCCCGATGGTTGGCGAGAGAGGTGCCATGTCTCACCCTTTGTCACAGGGAAAGAAAATAGGAAGCTGGTAGTAAGGAGGAAATTCTATGTGGCTGAAAATCAGTATGCTTTCAGGCCTGAGTCAACTAGATGGAGACTATGGTGAGCTTACAGCCAAGAAGGGGCTGGGGTTTGCTTCATGAGAATACTCCTTAAAAATGAAATGATACACTTTAAGCAAAAGAGCAGAGGGAGAGACAAATATTAGGGCTCACTCCAAATGTTACTGTTAACCTAGGGAAAAGAGCAGGCAAAATTTAGAAAGTGTGAATAAACCATTCAAGTTCACCTTGGCGTTAATTGTGGATCAACTGTCTTTAAAATGCCTAAGAAAAATAAGAAAAACACTTAGTGGTATGCCTATCATAACAATAAATACTTCATTGAGGAAGCTTTTGATATAACAACTAGAAAAATTAATCTAGAGGAAAAATTCTAGGCCAGAACTCTATTCCCCTGCCTATAGTAGACAGGTTTGGACATATTCTTAGGAACGACTTTTGTTTTTCCCCTGGGATGCTTAGAACATTCTCAAGTCAGCATTTACACTTTTGGGTTGTGGCTGGACCATCAAGTTCACCTCCAAAGCAGTGTGTTGGAAAAACAGTTAAACGGCAAGGTTATGAGCAAGGAAATGATCAGAAAGCAGCAGGCAGCAGAGAAAAACATTCCTCTTTTTTAGTGTTTTCAGTGGAGTTACATTTAACTCCGTTTAATTAGTTTGTACTGAGCGATCTGTTATGGGGAATTAGGTCCACTAGAGTCTTTCTAAATACTCAGGAGGTGTTTCTATCTTACTGAGGCTGACAAGGGGTGAGAATTATTCAGGAAGAAACGTCTATGTCCAAATCCCCCCTTTTAAAGTTTGAAGTCATTACCATTATGTTTTATTACAAATGAATCTAAATGGCATGCAATAAATTACTACCTAACAGGGATGGAGAATGTAACAGGTGAATACTATTGGAAAGGATACCCTGGAAAAAACCTGAATTCTAAGAGAACTTCAAAAACCATAAATATTTCTTCCTCAAGCCTGTTCTCTTTTAAATTTTTAGGAAGTTATTATTTTAAGAAGCCAAATTCTAAATTTGAGCAATATATGAGTAATACAGATTCTTTATCACTCCCTTAAATTTTGAGTTAATTTTTAAAAAGACCTCCTTAGTTGTTGTAATTATATGGAAATGAGATGAGTTTATTTAAGGGATACATTCCAAAATTCATGAGATAATGATGACTTGCAAAGTTACCCTTTTGTGGGTGGCATAATTGTTCCAAAAAACAAATGAAAAATTTAAATTATTGGTTTCTGACTTCCATTCTACAAGATTTGGTCACAGCTGCTTTTGACTGAAACCTCCCTTGATAAGACAAGATGTGTTGGTTAGTGTGTGTGCTTGTGTGTGTGTGTGTGTGTGTGTGTGTGTGTGTGTGTTTAACATTGGAATGTCAAGTAGTGCCTTGTTATATAGATACCCAATATTATACTTCATTTACAGCCTTTCTGTATTCCTGTATCTTTTAACATCATTTGATATGTAACACATTAAGTATTGATTTAATAAAATGGATATTAAAGTGTTTTTTGAGCACAGCTGGCTTTCAAGTTTAGCAACCACAATATACATTAGAGATTTTAAAAATTAAGTCATAAGGATAATTTTCAAGGCTTTTCCTGCTTAAGAAACCATGATGCTTGTATAAGCAGAAACCTAGCTCTGCTTTGACCTTGAGAAAGTGATGTTTCCATTTGTATCGCACTATGAAAAACATGTCAAGAAACAACAAAGGTCATAGTCCCTGCCCTCTCTCTTTCTGTCTCTCTTTAAAGAAGCCATTACATATCATTTCCCACAAAGATTAGTTTTGCAACAGAATTTCACACATGATTGGTGGCATTAAGAGAAAATACAGCATAAGAGGTGGCTAGAAATATCAAAGCTTAAAGTGGTTGAGATCATGCTTGAACCAAATTGCTAGGATTGAAAATAGGAAGACGCTTTGCTCTGTCGCAGCGTTAAAATCGTTATGAAGCAGCTGGAAGTCAGCCCTGATTGAATATGAACTCCAGGTTTGCACAGCCTTTAAAATGAAAGGTATTTCCATGAATCCCCCTTGATTCCAAAACCTCAAATTTATGTGAACCTCTATTGGAGCATTGGATGGAATGCAGTGAACCCCTTCTCCTTACCACTCTTTGTTTCCTCTTTTTTCACCTACTTGCAATATCGCATTTCTGTAAGTTGAGAGGAAAAAGAAAAGTAACCGGAGGAAGGTCAGAAAGGAAACTGGCAGAGCTATCAGAACTGATGCTCAAAGCAAATTCTGTCTGTCCCAAAGCATTGTACCTGGTGGGAGATAGGTGCCATGGGGGTGGGGATGGAGTTGGTGGGCTGAGAGATTTTAATGGATGAATGTTGTTTAATCTGTATCCTCAGCACCTGGCTTGGCGTCAGGCACTTACAAGTATGTGTTGGATGTGTAAGATTAAATGAGTGTTGGAGATCAGAGAGGAAGGAAATCTACTTCCTCAACACATCCCCTGAGGCTGATGTTTCCTACAAAAGCTAGTATTTGTGAGTTCACAAGACAAACAGTCCCTTTTGCTGCTCAAACATTAGCTGCTTTAAAAAATAAATGCCATAAAAGTAAGACCTAGTCATCAGAAATTAGATCTTAGATTAAATACAATGAATTCCACAGTCTTTTTTTTGTTTCAAGGTGCTTCTTCATAAGACCCTGCAATGTGAAGAGAAAAGGGATAACTTTATAATATTAAGGTCAGTGTACAAAAATGTCTGATGAATACCTAAAATCATCATGTAAGATAGTAAAATTATACTTTGTAACAACTCACCAGGTCACAATTTTAACCCTCAGTTTCCTTTGCTTAAGTGAATTTGCCCCAGATGTTGGCATTCTCTTGCTGGTTGGCTGGGATGGACAGGAAAATACCCTAAGTATAAGTAGCTAAAAATGCCTAGGAAGTTCATCAGTTGTGAAGGTTATCATTTGTAATGGCAGAAGAAAATGGAGATAATTTTGACTATATTTGCAAAGATTTGGCAAAATTGTTCTTCACATTTAACTTTTTTCATATTTATGCATTTTGCTGATAAGGGAAAGTACTTGTGGCAGATTGCTTTGAGGATAAAAACACAATAATGAATGTAAATGTACTTTAATAAACATACCTTATGCTTGTGTAGCAATTTGTATTTTTCAAAATGTGTCAACATTATGCTTTTTTTTAATTCCCAGAATGACCCATTGCAGGAGGTAGACAAAATATAATTATTCCTATTTTTAGAGGAAGAATTTGAGCCTTAGATGGCTGGAACAACTTTCTCAAGGTCACACAGCCAGTAACTTAAGGAATGGACTCTAAGTCAGTACCACTGAGACTTACTTCAGTGCTCTTTACAGTAGAATGCAGGGGGATATTTTTCTAAGTGGATTATTTGTAATAGTAACATGCAAAAAGTATTCCAGCCTATAACTAGAGAAATGAATGCAAATGACTGAGATCTAATATATGTTTGTTTTTTGATTTTATGGAATCAAAATACAGAGGTCTGTATACAATTTATAATTTTATTTATTCTTCCTTTTTTTTGGATCAATTGATTACTAATCAGAAAAAATTAATACTGCTTACAAGGCATGAGTCAGTATTATGAATACTGACTGCCTGTGCCCCTTCTCCCAAATTCATAAGTTGAAACCTTAATCCCTAATATTATAGTATGAGGAGGTAGGACCTTTGGGAAATATTTAGGTTTAGATGATGTCATGAGGGTGGAGCCCTCATAATGGGATTAGTGTCCCTGTAAGAAGACACGAGAGCTTCCTCTCTCTACCATGCCATGTGAGGCTATAGTAAGCAGGTGGCCACTGCAAGCCAGGAAGAGAACCTTCATCCAAACCAGAACAGGCTAACACCTTGATCTTGGACTTCCCAACCTCCAGAACTGTGAGAGATAAACGTCTGTTGTTTAAGCCCTTCTGTCGGTGGTACTTTGTCATAGCAGCCTGAGCAGACTAAGGTACCTGGCCCCAGGCAGAATCCAGGCTTTCTTTACTGCCTCAGCTTCTCCAAGGCAGTCTTAGATATTAAAGCTTGTATAAATTACATGCTATATGTTTCTGCTGTCTCCCTGTGGAATTCAGTGCTTATAAAAATATTACAAGTTATTTGTGCTACAAACTTTTTGCTGTTTACAACAACCCCTTCTCTACTATTTGTTCAAGATGAAGTCCCAGCTTGGTCTGTATTTCATGACTGATAAAGAGGAAAAGTGGCCTACTTTATACTCTTAACTCTTCCACTAGTGGTTCTGTACTCTTGGACATGTCACCTCACATTTTTGGTATTTTGTTTCTTTGTAAAATGAAAATAATATTAATACTTCTTACAGTTCTATTTTGAGGACTAAAACATACAGTATGTATAAAAGTGCCAAGCACTAGAATGTATTTGGTGGGCAGTCATTTAATTTTAATTATTTCTTACTTTCATCCCAACCCACATACAAATGTATAAAATTGAGAGAAAGTATTTTATCTGTTTGGATTGAGCTAGGAAATGTGAACCACACTAAGTAATTTGCATAGAAAGACTTTAATGCAGACCATTTGTTATATAGGTATAGGAAGAGCTGAGAAGCCGCATGGGGAATGAATGGCAAGGTAATCCAAAAGAGTAGCAATAGCAAGAAACTGGTAGTTACAGATGGAGACACAACGGATAAGAGTCTTGAAGGCCAGGGACTCCTGGTAGTGGCTGGAGTCATGGCAAGCCTAAGACATTGAAGCATGGGGGGATCCTGTCCTAGGCTCAGAGACAGAAAAATACCATAGCTTCTCCCTTCTTCTGCTCTTACTCCATTACCTCTGCCTCTCATTGGTGGAAGTGAGTCAGGGGCCAACTGTCCAAGCAGCTTGGAAAATGCATCCTGCAGGTATCAGCCCTGCTCCTACAGCTCAGGGGAAGGGCAAGAATGGATCTCAGGGCAAATTGGCCAAAGACCTGAAGGGATATCTTGCACTTGATATAGTAGTAGCACTTTAAATGGGAGAGTGTTTCTGCAAAGGCATCTCAAGTATCAGTGAGAGTTTGGTTGGGGAAGATAGGCTTAAGAGGGAAAGAAGTGTGTGTGAAGAGCTTTGGTCAGTAACCTTAGCAATCCTCCTGGCTCAAGTATCTACTTTGTCACTTTCTGGTAGTGTGACTTTGGACAAATTAGTGAATCTCTCTCTGCATCAGTTTTTCTTTTTTTTCAATGGGTTACAGAGCCTGACAGTGAAGTTCAGTGAGATTTGAATACAAGCTTTGTAATCTGCATAGCACCATATAAATGGGCCTTGTTATGAAGATGTGAAAAACCAAGTGAATTAGAAAATGAGGAGGTGAGCTTGGAAAATAACAACTTGCAAATACATGTTCAGCTATGCAGTTTAGCAAGAGTTCTGAGTGCACTGAGGAAGGGGCCACTTGGTTCCTTTGTCAAATAGCCTCTTGTAAATGGCCCCTTGAGTTGTGGGTTTAAAAGTATCTTAGAAGCCACGTCTAATTTGTTCTTTGTCATTATTCTATAACAAAGGGAAAATGCAGATGGAAAAATAGGGGAGAGAAAGTGAGCAAGGCAGGAACCCTGAGATTCCAAGCCCCATATTCCTTCTACTTCAACATTCTAATGGGGATAGACACATTGAAAGCTGAGAGGGTTTATCAATAGTTGCTTGGGAAGTGAAGAGGGATTTGATATTGATTTTTATCTATCCCTCCATGTGTTGCTGGACTTTTAAAGATAGATTTCTTTGGCTGACTGGACCTAGCATAAAAAAAAAAAAAAAGGCAAAACATTCTGCCCTTCCTGTATGGAAATATTAGCATCTGTCTTGAAGCGTGCGTATAAAGCCCTGTGACAGTTCATAATTTACAGTGCTCTTGTTTTGAGGCAACACCTTGGTAACTTCTGGGAAGCCTTTCCCTTGCAGCACATGCTATGGAAGGCACGGATTACCACCAGGTGTTTTAATCTGCTGCCCTGAGGAAAGGCAGGCTATAACTTAGAGGTCTTTGGAGGATTCTGCCTTTCTAACAAGGTTTTGGGTGATGTTGGTGCTGCTGGTTGACCACCAATCACACTGTGAGTAGTAAAGCTTCAGAGATCATTTAGCCAAGCTACCACTGTATACAGGTGTGGGACATCAGGTCTAAGTGTCCAACCTAAGTATCTCTATTTCTATTCTACAAGATACTCAGTGATCCATGGATTGAGTTCCCATTGGGGTGACCAACCATCCTATTTTAGTCCTATTTTTCCTGGGACTAAGAGGGTTCACAGGACATGGGACTTTCAGTGCTAAAACTGAGAAAGTCTTATGAAGACTGTGAAGAATTGGTCCCCTAGTTCCAACAGACCGAGTTTGAACCCCAGCTTCTATACTCAAGCATGGGGAGAAGTTGGATAAGCCTTGGTTTCTTTATCTGTGAAGCAGAAATCGTAAGTTATACTGCATAGGATAATTGTACAGATTAGACGGCATATGTAAAACACTGCACATGCCATCTCACTAAATGTTGGCAATGGCTATTGCCAATTATTCATAGACTTGAGTCAGTACTCCCCTCCATTACTGGAAAGAAGAAGAAATACCCCAAAGATCAAGTGCAGATGGCCATAGATCATCTATATTGCATAATCTCTGTACGGGGAGGTCGGCTTGTAAATTGCCTCCTGGCCATGATATGATGGGCCAGCTGGAGTGAAGTAATTCTTCAGTGTACGCTTTGCCTACCCCGAACATCAATACTAATGTTTTTTGTTTGCTGTTTAGGGGAAGAAAGGCCTGGCTAAGACTTTGCCACCTTGGGACATTCTGAACTGGCCCCTTGTGTTCCTGTCGACCTTGTATATCCATTAGTGTTTCTCTGAGCTCTGTAACAACTTATGAGGGCAGCTGCTGCTAATGACTGTGCCTTCCATCTCCTGACCCGTCATTGTGTTAACAATCGATATCCTTAGAACAACACAGACAAGGCAGCACCTCCACCGCGGCTTCCAATAAGCATGCCCACGGAAAGGAGAAAAGAAAAACTTTCAACTCACACACTTCATAGCACAAAGCCTGGCATAAAGATACTGGATTAATTAATGTTTACTGAGTGTGATGCCAAGCTGTAGGGTCTCTCTCTGATGCAAGTTCATTTTCAATAGTGAACCCAGGCTCTGTTTTCTCTTGCTCAATTGGCTGGTGTTGAGTGAATGAGGCTGACTTTGTCAGGCCTTACCTAGGAAAGCCAATTCACTCCCTCCTGTCAAATGCCATCCACTTATCAGAACATTTAGTCTGCCATATATGTGACTATTGGGTGGAAAGCAAAGTACACTTTTTTCTGTTATCACTAGTAAGTGGGGCAGCTACACACAGCAGATTATTCCACAATAGAGGTTACTGGGGCTGAACAGCTGCTGACTAGTATTTTACACAAGAAAACAGATGGGCAACAAAGCCGAAGCTAATATGCTTTCCTTGAGCATAAAGTGAGATTGCAGAAAGGGCCCAACACAATCTCACTTTACCTATGTCCATTGTAAAGGAAAACTTGGAAGATTTTGGTCTCTGCTGTCATCTCTGCTTACTATAGCCATAGCCAATCCCCTTCTGAAAGGATATTAAACATAAGGGGGCAAAGTCTCCATTCCATAGATAGGAAAATAGAGGCCACGTGACTAGTGAATGCATGTATATGGCTATTACCAATACTAAGAATAAAAATTAAAACCCAAATCTTGAGATAGTGGTATGAATATTGATGAATTTCTCTGAACCTCAGTTTCCAAATGAGTAAGTTGAGATAATAAACGGCAACTCACCCTACCTCACAGGGCAGAGCTGTCACTACTACTAATAGCTAAGATTTAGTAAGTGCTCCCTGCCAGCCTCTCTAAGTATGTCAGCCCAGCCAGTCCTCACAACAGCCCTGTAAGGAAAGAGTTATCAGTATGGCTGTCATACAGATGAGGAAACTGAGGCACAGTGAGATTAAAATGAGACTAAATTAAGTGGCTGAGTTGGGCTATACCCAAGATGTCTGGCTCCATAGGTCTCCCCATCACACTGTTTCATCTGACCTTGAATAAATTCCAGCCTCTGAAAACTAAAGCTTAGGAGCATATTATCACTATTCAAATAGAGCTGCCTTTTTTTTTTTTAAAAAAAAAAGGCAACAAAGTAACAGAACAAATGCAAAACAAAACTCTCAAGTTTGCAAGCCAAGCAGCCACCTGGTGGTGGGACCTGTGGCTGAGATCAGGGAAGGATTCCAGTTCCCTTCCAGAAAGTCTGCTAAAAGGGCAGGAGATATAAAATCTTGCTCATGGAACATGCAGCACTAACCCCTATAATTCTCCAAAGTTGTGACTTACGAATAATGCTAATCACAGTGATAGCTGATTTCTTTTAAGTGCTCGCTGTGTGCCAAGAGATGTGCTTAGGCCTTTAACTGTGTGGATTTGTGCCTGATAGAAGGACTGCACTCTTTCAAATGGAGCAATAGATTTCTTTCTACTGCCTTCTTCCTGGGTGCATCAGGCAATGTGCCACATGTAGGGTGGTCTTTTCTTATCAGATAATAATCCAAACTTCTTTTACACTCTTGAAGCACCAGGAACTGAGACCATGGACTCTTTCAATGCCTTCAATAAAATAGTTTTGTATTTTTGAAAAGGGAATGCATGCACAAATTTTAATTGAATACCGTAATAGTATAAACAGTGAAAACTAAGTCCCCTCCAATCACAATCATTTTGTTGCATTCGAGACTAAATTCTATGGAAGGGTATGTATATATACCCATATATATATATATACCCCTCTTGTTTTTATATAAAATGGAAGCATACTATGTACCTTGTTTTGCATATTGTTTTATTTATCATATATTCATGTTTCTCATTCTTATTTAACAGCTACATATTATTCTAGTGCAGGGACCTATGGTTTATTTTACTGGCTCATTTAAAAGAAAAACAAGTTATTTCTATTCTTTGACTACTAAAAATAATGACTATCATTGTATATAAATAATTATTTGTGTACATGGACATACATATATCTATAGCATAAATTCTTATAAGTGGAATTTCTGGATCAAGACCTGTTGAATTCTCATGGGTACTGCAAAAGTGTCCTATGAAAATTTTTCTTGATCAATTTCTACACATATGTCTATCATTAAGAAGTAGAATAACTGATTTCAAACTGGTAAACTGCTTCAAAGACTTCTCAGAGAGGATTTTCAGAGTAGAACAACAAGAAACTGCTGTTTGCTTTTTTGTCTTTGCTCTTCCTTCCCAATTCTGCTTCCCTAATTCACTTCTATTGTGCTAATTCAGTATGGATGTTAGTTTGAATATTCAAAAACCCTATGGTGCCATACAATTGAAAGATGCATTATGTTTTAAGAATAGGGATAAATGCAACAGGAAGAATGCATTTTGTAAGTGAAATTTTACCCTCCTCCTTCAAAACTAGAAGGTTGATTCTTGAAAGATCTCTTAAATTAGTTAAATCTAAAGTCAAATATAGTTTTAAATGAAGTTTCTTTTTTTTTTAAGCCAGTGGGCATTAAAAGGCAAAAGCATATTTGTATCACCTCATATTTCAGTGATTCTTTTATTCCTAACTCCATATTTTTCTTTTATTTTTTCAGTATCTTTATTTAGCACATGATAGGCTCAGAAATAGCCTGGAGTATCTATAGTATGCCTCTATGGCAAAAAGAAAAACACCCAAAACAAAATCTCTAAGCAGTAATGATGTTACCATCTATTGAGCTCTTGTTTACAAACATACACTCATTTACTCCTTAAAGCAAGGCTATATTTAATGAACTAGATGTCATTATCTCTGTTATAAAAGAGGAAATTTGGGGCAGCTTGGAAGGTTGTTTCCTGCCCAAGGTCAAATAGATTGAAAATGGCAGGCACAGGATTCAAACCAGGACTTGCTGAGTAGACAATTCATGTGCCAAAATGTTGACACTACCCTTTAATATTTTCTGTTCAGCACACTTTTCTGGGGCCACTTCTGCAGAATCTTGGTAGTAGGGGACATTTATGTAGAGTGGACATGCTTACTTTCCTGGAGCTTGATGTCAAAGAATCTTAAGGACACTCATCACAAATCCCAGCTGAAGTATGAACAATACTTCAAGCACTGTCCTACAATATGGACTATGAGGAGGAAGGGTCAACCAACCAGCTTTTCTCTTCTGTTGGAAAGGGAGCCTCCAGTATTACCTGCTATCTCTTTGACCATGCCTCACAGTTCCCAGTGATACCAAAGCAAAGAAAATTAAGTACAGGAAATCAGTAAATCATTGCACTTAATGATATGCTAATTAGGAATGCCCCATAGCAATCAGTCTAGTGTCCTAATTTACATCCCCTCTGTTCATTGAGCCATTTAAAATTCTTCCCCATCCTAGTGACTATGCAAACATTGTGTAATATGCAATAGAAGAATCTCATAGAGGTGGCATCTTGGAAACTCATCTGACATCCTTATAAGGATGTCACCTTACTTTCTTCACCTTACAGTTAAGGTGAGAAAAATGAAGATTGGTAAATTTAATTGTCTAACACAAGTAAACAATCAAGAGTGAGTGGTATAGTTGGGGCCACCTAGAATTCAGGTCTGTTGGCTCCTTTCTAGTACCGTTTGCTCTCCTAGGAATGTAAGGGATATTCATTGTCTCATTCTGTCTTCACAACAAGTCTAGGAGATGAGTATTGTCCTTCTCATTTATAGATAAGGAAACCGACATTAAATTATTTCCCCAATGCCATACAGAAAGTGGAGGAACAAGGAGTTAAATCTTTGCTTCCTGGATTCAAAGCTCCAGTCTGTCATTATTTGCATTAGGTTTGAAGGTGGGTGGATCCCTGCACTTGGCAGGGTTTAAATGAATTCAAAGATCCCTCTCAGCCTTAAAATTCCCTGATCCTACATAGCCGTGGGTATAAAGGGGTGGAATTCGCTGGAGCAGTAAATCACTGTAACCCATAGGAGTCCCATAGGCATGATCAAGTCTCCCTCATTCCATTCCTCATTGTCAGCAATGTGCATCACTTATCTCTAGTAAATGTTATAATCGTCCCTAATGAGTTTCCTGGCTTGATTCTCTTATGCTTCCAACCCAACCAACACTTTGCTGTCCCAAGGCCTAGCTACAGACATGATACCCCCACAGTACAATCACACACACTCAAATGCTTCCAGTGATTCTTATTTTCTGATAGATAGCTTCCAAGCTTCTTATGCAGGTGATCAGTACAGCCAAGGTTCTGGCTCCAATTTAGCTTGCAGTTTTATTTTTACAAACTTCCCTTACTTCTTCCTGAGGTCCAGCCCTATAGAACCAGTCCTCATCCTTAACATTCTGAGCCTTTGCCTCATGTTTCTTATCTGATTCATGGTTTCTTTTTGCCTCTGGGTCTCCCAAAATCTAAGCACTCATTACTATAAAGCTACAGTAAGCATGACATTATGGTATTGTTGAACAGACAGACAATAGGTCAATGAAACACAATAGATAGCCAAGAAATAGATCCACATAAATATAGTCAACTGATCTTTGACACAGGAGCAAAGGCAGGACAATAGAGAAAAGATACTCTTTTCAAAAATGGTGCTGGAACAACTGGACATCTATGTGCAAAAAAAAAAAAAAAAAAAAAAGAAGGAAAGAAAGAAAAATGAATCTAGACACAGGCCTTACAACATTCACTAAAATTAATTCCCAATGGATCACAAACCTAAATGTAGAATACAGAACTATAAAACTCCTGGATGGTAACATAAGAGAAAATCTTTAGGTTTGTCAAGACTTTTTAGATATAACATCAAAGTATGATCCATGAAAGAAAGAATTGATAAGCTGGACTTTGTTAAAATTAGAAATTCCTGCTTTGTGAAAGACAATGCCAAGAGAATAAAAAGTTAAGCCACAGATGGGGAGAAAATATTTACAAATGACATGTCAGATAAAGGACTGTCATCTAAAATAAACAACTCTTCAAGCTAAAGAATAAGAAAACAAAATGGTTCAAATTAAATGGTTCAAAGACCTTAGCAGACACCTCATCAAAGAAGACATACAAATAGAAAAAAAAAAAAAAGCATTTGAAAAGATATTTCATAACATACCTCATTAAGGAAGTGCAAATTAAAATAACAATGAGATACCACTACACACCTGTCAGAATGGTCAAGATCCAGAGCACTGACAACACCAAATGCTGGCTAGGATGTGGAGCAACAGGAACTCTCATTCATTGCCACTGAAAATACAGAATGGTACACGTAGGTGTTTTAGAATACAGTTTGGCAAGTTTTTCTTTGAAAACTAAACATACTGTTTCCATATGATCTGTTAATTAGTATTTACCTAAAGAAGTTGAAAACTTGTGTCCACTAAAATACCCGCACACAGATGTTTATAGCAGTTTTATTCATAATTGTCAAAATTTGGAAGCAACAAGGATGTCCTCCAGTAGGTGAATGAATAAGATGTGATCCTTTTAGATTCTGGATTCTAGACAATGCAATATTATTCAGTACTAAAAGGAGATGAGCCCCCAAGCCAGGAAAAGACATGGAGAAACCTTAAATGCATATTACTAAGGGAAAGAAGACAATCTGAAAAGGCTGCATGTTGTATGATTCCAACTATATGACATTGTGGAAAAGGCAAAACTTTGGAGGCAGTAAAAAGTTTAGTGGTTGCTAGGAGTTAGGGTGGAAGAAGGGATGATTAGGCACACAGGATTTTTAGTGCAGTGCAGCCATTTTGTATGATAATACAGTGATAGACACATGCTATTACACATTTGTACAAACCCTTGGAATGTACAATACCAAGAGAGAATCCTAATGTAAACTGGACTCTGTATGGTTATGATTTGTCAATGTAGGATCATCAATTGTAACGAATGTACCACTCTGGAGGGGAATGTTGATAAAGGAGGAGGCAATGCATGCGTGTGGGCAGAAGGTGTATGGAAAAATCTCTGTACTTTCCTGTTCAATATTGCCATGAATATAAAACTGCTCTAAAAATTAAAATCTATTGAAAAAATGGATGAACACATTACACATAAAGAAATATATAATGTCAATGAAAATACACTAAGCTTTGCTCATAAATAACAAAATAAAATCAAAATAATGGGATACATACAGTCCTTCACTTACCAATTATTAAATTTTTATGAGTGGAATAAATTTTTAAGAGTTGGGTATGGGTAGGGCCATTCTTAGACGCAGTTGTATGAAGGGAGTACATTCTTGCAAACTCTACATGAAGTGATTCCATAACATTAATACCTGCATATATACATTTTTTATAACAGCTACTCTTTGCGCTAATGAGATTTTTAATAGGAGAATACCATATACTCCCAAAAGCTTACTCAGACACATCATTAAGGATATTACATGCAAAGTTGGTTTTGAAAACACAAACTGGAAACAGCAGAAGTGAACATCAGTAGGGGAAGCATCAAATAAAGTTGTGATGAATCTAAAATGCTGGAGTAGGGTACAGCCATGAATAAAATGAACATATCTGTATGTTGTGACATGGGGGAAAAATCTAGACTGTGATAGCAGATAAAGCAAGGCTCAGAAGGGTAAAAAGAAATCTTTGGTGGGGGGTGTAAAACTTTAAGAGTAAGGCACTGGGTGCTCAAGATCTTATCTTTAAAGTAACTTGTGGAGAGAGAGAGAATTCAATCCCACTGGAGTTCCTCAGAGTTGACAAGATTGCCAAAGCCCTTGAGTCACACTGCCTTCCACTGCTGTGGAAATGACAGTTTTGTCTTCAAAGACAGTGGAGTGGGAAGATAATCCATTCTCACTGTGGGTTATAAAATGAGTGTTGCCTCTTCTAAGTCTCAAAATAGCTTGAATGAAGGCCTTTTAGCCAATGATTAGCAAGCCAATATTTAAAGCCATATGCCTTAATAATCAATTAGTTTTTAGGCTTTTATTGTTTTTACAAGTTTCATTGTTAATACATTTTTATACCTCAAAGTGTAAGGCATACTTGGAATACTTGTAACTTTGATTCTTGCCGTCACTGAGACCAGAATGGGGGAGAAAACCTCCTGCTCACCCTTCCTTAATCTTTGCCAAAGAGCGTGGCTCAGCATGGAATGAAATAGGATTTCTATTTCGGTATTCAGAATAGAGGCATTATAGAGTGTAGGCAGTGAAGATATTCAGACATTTTACTTATAGGTTCCTAACATGAGTCTTGCCATATTCCAGGCACTGTTCTGGACACTAGAGGTAAATCAGTAGACAAAGCAAAGATCCCTACCCTTGAAAAATCTGGTGGGGGGGAGATATGCATTAAACAAACATAACACATACAGTATATGATATGTTTGAATATAATAAGTGCCATGACTGGGAAATGCAGTTCAAAAGAGATCTGGCAAAGCCCTGCAGCAGTGAGCCAACTTGCTGGAGTGGACCTCATTGTGATTTTTATTAGTATTTGAATCCTTTCTCTGCCACTAACTAGCTAAGTTGACCACACAGTAGCCTCTTGACCACACAGAGGCTGAGTTTCCTCACCTATAAAATGGCAAAAATAGTGGCTCACGCCTGTAATCCTAGCTCTTGGGAGGCCGAGGCGGGCGGATTGCTCAAGGTCAGGAGTTCAAAACCAGCCTGAGCAAGAGCGAGACCCCATCTCTACTATAAATAGAAAGAAATTAATTGGCCAACTGATATATATATAAAAAATTAGCCGGGCATGGTGGCTCATGCCTGTAGTCCCAGCTACTCGGGAGGCTGAGGCAGAAGGATCGCTCGAGCCTAGGAGTTTGAGGTTGCTGTGAGCTAGGCTGACGCCACGGCACTCACTCTAGCCTGGACAAAAATGTGAGACTCTGTCTCAAAAAAAAAATGGCAAAAATATATAATTCACTTTACTGTGGTGAGAATTAATTGGCTAAAGCTCAGTAAAGCAACTTGACATATAGTGAATCCTCAGAAAGTTGCAGGGATTCTATTCCTTGTTTTATTATTACAGATTCAGGTGGTCTAAACTTTTTTTTTTTTAAAAAAAAGATAAGTAAAATACCTCTTCAACTAATTGTATTTATTTCTTTTAAAGTGGACATGTGTCTTGTGATAGTGTCACACATAGCTTGTGTCTCTGTATCCTGGTAAAACTTTGGATTTTATTCCTATTTTGTAACCTGGGTCTGGGAAAGAAAATGCCACCGTCTTTGTTGGATGGGCATCTGGTCTTTTTTTCTCTTTCACCTTTTATAATATTGGGGAAACCACCTGAGTTCTAACCTGAACAGGCTCAGCCTTGAGGCATCAAGACCAGAAGGAACTACGTTGGTACCTGGGTGGACAGACAAGTGAGCCGGGATGAAAAGGGCTGTGTCTGGGCCTGGGCGACTAATCTAGGACAGCCAGGTCATAGACTTGACATCCAGAAGTGGAGCAAGTTCCCACAGGTATGTGGAATAATGGAGAAGAAGGAAGACAGGAAAATCTGGTGGATAAGGCCAAATACACAGTAGATTTGAAGGCAGTTTTGGTCACTTGCAAGTTTTAGGACCTTTGTTCCCTGCCAGCAGGCTTTAAAATTGGTTTGAAACATGGAGAAAAGCATCTGATCTTCTTCGTGGGGAAGTTATCCAGAGAATCTAGGCCACACTGGGAGCAGAAGACAGAATTTGAGATTGATGTAGGATACCTTAATGGGGCCCAGGAGGGAGTGAGACAAGGACAATCAACATATCTCTGAGGCCAAAATGGCACCCAGGCCTAACCCCTGGGTGCAAATCCAAAGTTCTACCAAGACACAGAGACTCAAGACCTGTGTGATTCCATCACAGGACACATGTCCACTTTAAAGGAAAAAAAATACATTCAGTTACAAAGCTATTTTACATATCTTTTTAAAACAAAAGTTTGGACCACCTGGGAGCAAGACAGAATTCCTAGTTTCGCCAGCAGGAGGGGCCCAGACTCCTGGGAAGCAGACCTGGGCTTGCTTTGTTGATGCCATTGCATATTGTGCTTTAGAGAAAGAGAGGAGAGGTAGCAAGGCAAACAGGTAGGGCCTAAGCACCAGATACTTGAAAGCATTGATTTTTAAGGGCAAAGGGGAGATAGAGAGATACATATACACATCCTACAAAATATCTGTTGCTCACACACCATGATGTGATACATATCACATATGTATCACACATGTGATACATATGATCACAGAGTGATAAATATACACATCCTACAAAAATATCTGTTGCTCACACACTGTGATGTTGAAGGAAAAGTTTTTATTCAGAGCTGCTTGCTGGTTTACTTAACCACAGGGGAGGGAAAGCTATTGTGCAGGGTTCCTGTTAGAAACAGCAACTTTTCCGGGAGCTGCCATTGGCTTGCTTTACTTGTTCCCTTTGGGAATTGGGCACCACTCCTGCTGCCCTGCTATTTGTTTGCAAATATCTCTGGAAGATGGGCTACGATTATAGTTCAGATTTAAATGCCAGGGTTGGCTTAAGACTCCTCCGTGCTGATCTTTATAAAATACAGTTGAGAGGCTTTGTGTATTTATAAATGCATCTTTTCCATAAAGTGTAACATTTCACTTGCATAACTTTAAGTGGCCTGAATTAATATGACTATCATTGCTAAGGGATTTAAGAATCAAAACTGTTTTAAAGTAAATTAAGTAACCTACTAAATAGGATTTTCTTGTCCTCATTTTGGTAATAAAAACCTCAAAGAAACTCAAAGCAAAAGAAAAAAATCATATTTAAAGATGGAGATTTTCCTCTGTTTTTGTGGAGTCTTTTTTTAGAACCTGCTACATGTTGGTGCTCTATTCTCTGGACTATTTATTTTTATAACCATGGGAAGGATATTTCAGACCATTAAGAGATAGAGCCTGTCCAAGGGATTTTGGTTGCCCTTTCTTCCTAGCAAATGAAATGTTCAACAATATTCTTAGCTCACCCACCCTGCTTCGACTCTGTGCCTGATGGTGAGAATCTTAAATGGGCTGAGTGGTAGTGGGTCTAGGAACTGGCACAGTAAGTACCAAGACTGGTTAAACCATGCAGAGGACTAGCACTCACTCTAGCAATGGAGCTACAAGGCAGTTATATCCCTTTCCAGGAATATAGACCCCAGCCTATATTCACGTATAAACTCTGCCCACTAGAAAAAATTCTGTTACTACTTTCTTTTGATAATGAAGGATATGTTTAAAAACAATTTTAAAAATCATATCATAGAGCATACGGGCATATACTATTTATTCACCCCCCCTCCCCATTATCAAGTTCATTTACAGGAAAAATGTACAAATAATTGCATGGTTGCAGTCAGGGACTTTTTGTCACCATGTGGAAATATTCCTGAGAATCTCCTTTTTCTTCTCAAACCCCACCACTATCCTAAAATAGGTCTTCAAATTAAATGCCACGGGATTCATGGGCAAACAGTTAACATATTTGGTCCAGAAATATGTGCTAAAATTATAGCTATACAGAAAAAAAAAATCTTGATTTCTCCAGGTCACTCTTCTCAAAGGAGTATGTAGCAGGGTCATTCAGTGGACTTGTTAAACTCACCACTAAGAGCCTCTGATTCAGTCTGGGATAGGGACTGAGAATTTGCATTTCTAACGAGGTCCCAGGTGATGCTGATGCTGTTGGTTTAGGCACCACACTTTAAGAACAACTGTTCTAAGCCAGTAGTTCTCTAGAGGTGAGAACTGGTCATCAGTATTTTGTTAAGATCACCATGTGATTCCGTTGTACAGGCAAGTTTCAGTCCACTTTTCTTTCTCCTTACTTTTCACATGAAGAAACTCAGGCCAAGAGAAGTGAAATCATATAAAGTCATACAGCTAGTTATGAAAGAGAGAGTTCTCCTGATGTCTGGGCCAGGGCACTTCTACTACAGAACACTTCTTACCAGTATGCCTGGATTTAAAATTTAGCAACAAGGGCTTAATGTGACCACATGGGATCTTGTTAAATTTCAGATTCTGATTCAGCAGGTCTGTGGGGGTGGTGTCTAAGATTCTGCATTCCTAACAAGCCCCCAGGTTTTGTCCATACGGCTGGTTCACAGACCACACTTAGAGGATGAATTTTCAAATGTACCTTTGCCTGGGCTTTATCAGTACTGTATTTTAAATGCAAACAATAGAAGCCATGGGCCCAAAAGCAAGATAATAGCTACTATTAAGGATATTAGCATATCCCAGGCACTATATTAGACAAATTTGTTGTAGCTATTTAAAATTTTAGAGGTTTCTGAATAATTTCCTTCATTCTTTTGGGTTAGAATTTTAACAATTTCTAAATTGTTTGCTAGAAATAGAGTTTAAAGTGAGAAAAGGTAAAAATTGATTTGGAGACAATTAAACCCCACAATGCTAATTGTTTTTGAAATGAATCTAATTGTATCTGTCAGTTCTGCCCGAATGTTCCCAAATCATCTTGGGAAACAAATACTTTAATCATTTTAGTTTTTATCTTTCCAGATTGCATATTTAGGAGAAGGCAGTACAGCAGCGTGGTTAGGATTTTGGCCTCTGGAATCACAATGTCTGGGCTGAAGTCCAGGCTTTGCCATTAACAAGTTACTTAGTTATTATTTAATTAATACTCAATTTTGATGAAGTTCAGTTTTCTCATCTATAAAATGGAGATAATGGGCACTGGCCTTGTAGAATTTTTAGAGGATTACATAAGATAATATATGTAAAATTCTCAGCAAATATCCAGGCACTTAGTAAGCACTTAGATAAATATTGGCTTTTATTGTTATCATACCTTATTGGCTGGTGGATACATTCCCTACCTATATCAACACCAATGGTTGCAGGACTTAGTCTTGTGACTTAGCTTTCAGGAATGTCCCTGGAAGGGTCTCTTAGGAAATCAAATAGGAACCATTCTTCATATCAACCCCAAGGGATCAAATTGCAGCGTGGAATTGTCTGAGCAGGAACCCTGGAAGGATTGGTCAGGAGCAAACTTGGAAGAGCATTCCATGAAAGTTCCCACTGGGCTTACTGAAGGGCCCAAAAAGCTTATTTCTGAAATATATCATGTAGGTTCACTGTAGGACACATCTTATGGCAAGCAAACATGCTCACTTTTTAGGCTAGTGATTTGTAAAGTGTGGTCCCAACACCAGCAGCAACAGAATCACCTGGGAACTTGGTAGAAATGGAAATTATTTGGTCCCTCCCCAGACGTACTGAATTTGAAACTTTGGGATGCCACCTGTCAGTTTGTGTTTTAAGGAGCCATCCAGGCAATTCTGATTCAAGTGAGAATTTGAGAAGCACTACTATACATATGGGCAATTCTTGAGGATTTTAACCCAAGAACACGATGGGGCTTTATGTTTTGGAAAGATTACCTGGCAGAACTACTGACTGTTGATTTCTAATCTCTGTATCAAAGACCTCAGAGAACTAGGAAGTCATTGCAAGGGATTTGAAAATCTCATACTGTCTGTAAGTTTGAAAATTCCAGAGAGTTTAGAATATCATCTTGTCCATGTGTTTTCTATACTTCTTTAAATATACTAAATGATTTTATGATCAGAAAAGGAGAATTCATTTAAAGGCACAGGTGTATTCATAAAAATTTTGCCTTGTATTTTCTCAGTCACCTTCTACATTAGAGGTAAAGCATTTATTCATTTATTCACCCAGTATTCAATGAGGATTTTTTATGTGTCAGGAATTTTTCTAGACACTGAGGGCAGAGCAATGAACAAAAACTGCCAGGAGTTTGCAATTCTCCCAGCAAATCGGGTCCCAGGCAGGAACGTTTCAAGAGATTGGAAATAAAGGAGACAGAGACAAAGTATAGATTAAAGTGATGGGGAAATCAGGGGTCCTCCAGCATTTCCCTGACCCAGGAGGCCACTAGTGGGGTCCTACATCAGTATTTATTTTGTTTTTAGCAAACAATTGTTATCAGTCACTGATTTACATGTACATATCATGAGTTTAACTTTCAGGATCTCTCAAAGTAACAATAAACTAGCTAAGTGTACACAAGTTAAAGATAACATCCTGAGTTAGCCATAAAGTGTATAATCCAAAGGGAAACAGAGACCACGTACTTCTTTCTACTTTATCTAGTTCCTCATTTACTGAGACATGAACTCAGGAGAGAGATAAGAACATTGCCTCAGGCTAGCAGAATAGCAAACTGCTCTTATCTGCTGGGCTGACATTCTTTGATCATTCTCTCTGCCTTCAGATTATAAGCCCAGTCCATTTGCAGACATCCAGGCAGTAGCCCTCAGGCTTCAAGGCAGGGTCCCTTTGCAGACATCCCTGGTGGGTAGAATATCCCCCTCAAAGCTGCTGAGTAGCTTTTCCTCAGTGAACTGACATGTCCACAGGTTGCTCTTTGGCAAAGTCCTGTCTCACTCCTGGGGTTCTCATGTCTCAACTCTAACCCTCAACAAACAACAACAAATACATATATATATATATATGTTTCCTTCCCTGATAGAACTTACATTTTAGTGGAGGTATAGGTATAGTGGAGGTAACAAGATAAATAAGTAAAATATTTCTTATGTCATATAGGAATGTGTTTTTAAGTAGAAAAATTAAGGAGGGAAATGTGAAGAAAAAGAGGGGCTCAGGGGAGGTTTCCATGAAAAGGTGAACTTTGAGTGACATGCTTAAGAAGCTGAGATATCAAGCCAGGCAGGTATCTGAACCCAAATCATCCCAGGTACAGGGAACAGCAAATGTAAAAGGCCTGAGGGAGAACTGCCTCTGGCATGTCAGAGGAATAACACAGAGGCCAGCATGGCAGGACCAACTTGAGAGTTACAGAACTTTAAGTGGTGAGGGTAGTAGTGGTGGAGATCATATAGGGAGACAATAGAGTGATCATATGGGGACATTAGGATATCATTAAGCATTTATTATTACTCCGAGAGAGATGGAAGGTATTGGCAGTTTCTGAGGATTGGACAAAAATGGTCTGATGAACGTTTTAATAATATCACTTTGGCCACTGTGTTGGGAATAGCTTGAATATGGACAAGGGTGGAAGCCAGGAAACCAGTTTCGAAGCTATCAAAATATTTCACGAGAGGTGTGATGGTGCAAGAGAGTGGTAACACTGGTGGTGATGGGAAATGTCTACTTTGGAGATAGAGCTGACAGGATTTGCTGAGGGCCTGGGTGTGGGGTTCTGAGGATAATCTAATTATTTAGGGCTTGATAACAAGAAGGAAGAAACTTCAATTTCCTGAGATGAAGATGATTTTAAGAGGAGCAGAAAGGAAGGGTGATGAATAGCTGGAGTTTGGTTTTGGACACGGAAGGTTTGAAATACCTGTGAGATATTCAAATGGAGATACTGAGTAGGAAGTTGGATGTACTGAGTCTGAAGTCTGGGGAAAGGTCTGGGCTAGAGCTATAAATTTAGGAGTCATTAGTTAAAACATGAGACGGAAAGAGACTGCCAAAGAAATTCACATAGATAACATATAGACAGAAATTCAGTGAGTTACAAGGACCAAACTCTGAGATTTTTCAACATTTAAGGCAATGGGGATGAGGAGGAACCAGTGAAGGAGAATAAGAAACAGCAGCAAGAGTGGCGGGAGGAAAACCAGTGGAGGAAAAGCCAGTATCTTAAAACCCAAGGAAGCAGCTTCAATAGGTCAAGAGATAAGAGGGCTCAGAACTGGCCATTTGTTTTTGCACTGTTTTTGATGGTTTTAATGAGAAGTTTCAGTAGAGTGTTGTAAGTGAAAGCTTGGTTGTAGTGGTATTTGGAGAGAATAGTAACAGTCTCTTCAATAAATGGTGCTGGGCAAATGTATTTCCACATGAATGGATTTCCTTTTCTGACACTACACACACACACACACACACACACACACACACACACACATAATAACTCAAAATGAAGAAATGACCTAAACAAAAGACCTGAAGCCATCGAACTCCTAGAAGAAAACATACGGAAAAAGCTTCTTGGTATTGGCCTGGGCCATGATTTTTTGGCCATTACAGCAAAAGCTCAGGCTACAAAATAAATAAATAAATAGTAGTACATCAAACTAAAAAGCTTTTGCACAGCAAAGGAAACAGCCAATAAAATGAAAAGGCAACCTATAGATTGGGAAAATAATATGGGCAGACTATACAACTGATAAGAGGTTAATATCTAAAATGTACAAAGAACACATACAACTCAATTGCAAGAAGACATATATAACCTGATTAAAAAATGGATAGAGGATATAAATAGACATTTATCCAAAGATGATACAAAAATGGCCAAACAGGTATATGAAGAGGTGCTCAACGTCACTAACACCAGGGAAATTCAAATCTAAACCACCATGAGATATCACCTCACACATGTTAGGATAGCTAGTATCAAAAAGATAAGAGAGAACAAATTTTGGCAAGGGTGTTGAGAAAAGGGAACCCTTGTACACTATTGGTGGGAATGTAGAAGATTGATATATTCATCATGGAAAATAGTATGAAAGTTCCTAAAGAAATTAAAAATAGAATTACCCTATGGCCCAACAATTCCTCTTCTGTGTATATATCTACAGGAAATGAAACAATTACCACAAAAATATCTACACTCCCATGTTCATTAGAGAGGATTGTTCATAGTAGCCAAGATATGGAAACAACCTAGGTGTCCATGAATGGATGAATGGATAAAGAAATTGTGGAGTATTATTTAGCCTTAAAAATGAGGAGACCCGGTCACTTGCCACAACATGGGTGGACCTAGAAGACATTATGCTAAGTAAAATAAGCCAGACACAGAAAGAAAAATATTACACAATCTCACTTATATTTGGAATCTAAAAAAATAAAGGGAGATCAAATAGAGAGTAAAACAGTGTTTATCAGGGTTGGGGGGTGGAATGGGGAGATGTGGGTCAAAAGATACAAAGTAGCAAATATGTAGGGTGAACAAGTAAAAAAATCTAACATACAAAGTGAGGACTATAATAGTGTATTCAGGATTTTTGCTAAACAAGTAGATTATAGCTGTTCTTGCCATGGGGTTAGGGGAGGAATGGGTAACTATGTGAGATGGTGGAGACATTCATTTGTTTCATTATAGTAACTGTTTTAATATGTATATATGTTTTATGATATCACATTGTATACCTTATATATGTGATAAAATTTATCTAAAAGAAAAGAGAATAGGGTCAGGGATTTCAGAGATAGCAATTATAGACAATCTTCTCCTGGACATTTGTTATAAAGACAAGGAGAGATTTGTTAGCTGGAGAAGGTTTGCTTATTTTTGTTTTTGAAGGTAGGAGAAATAACATGTTTGAAAATTAGTGGGACTGATAGAATAGGGAGAGAAATTTGATGAGGTAGAAGAGAGAGGAGAATGAAAGAGTGATGTCTGTGTGCAGGTTTCAGGGAAGGATCAAGAGGAGGAATTGGTCTTAGCTTGGAATACAGACATTTCATCCATAAAAAATAGGAGCGGTAGAAAATGTAGGTACAGATAAGAATGTGGGAATATATGGTATTTGTCTTCCATCACTTTCATTTTCCTAGTGAGACATTAAATGAGGCCATTGGCTCAGAAGTAAAATGGGAATGAAGTGTCAGAACTTTTGGGAGAAAAGAGGAAAAAATAAAAGATTTATGAAATACTTATTCTAGGAAAGCAGGGGAGAAAATGGATGGACTCAGTAAAGGTTGGGAAAGGTAGCTTGTTTACTGGGCAACAGGAAAGCCCACTTGATGTTAATGGTCACGGGTTTAAAATTGATAGCCGTCATTATGCGTATGATTAATTTCTTCTCTCACCCAGTTCAGCTGCATGGGTAGGCAAAGATTTAAATTTAAGCAGGGTTTCATTTAGCCAAGGGATCAAGGAAACAATAATAAAGGATTAGAGAGTAGAGGGTGTGTGCATGGGTGTTATGATAATGCTAAACCAAAGGTTTAAACTAGGTACAGAAAGGGGATCAAGAACAAGGTGTGAAAGACTAAAGAGGTGGTAGGGTCAGCAGTTTGGGGGTTCCTATGGGTTGAAAGATTGAATTGGTGTAATAAGAGTGACCTATAAATAAAAAAAGGTGGTGTCTAGAGAATAGGATGTTTGAGACTGAGATTATACAAAATTGGGGTTATCGGTAATGACAGATGTAGCCTATGCCCACAGAAAAGAGAGGCTCGCAGCAGAAGGCAAGATCATTGGAGAAGGGGAGGCCAAGGGTCATATACTCCAATGAACTGGAAGTACGGACTGTGGGTGTATTGACATCACTCAAAATTATGTCAAAAGTAGAATATGAGACAGTAGCAGAGAACCAAGTGCCAAAACCATTAAGCAAAAAAAGAGAAGTAACCCTGGATCCATAGTGACAGCAACAATGGAAGGTAGTGATTGCTCTGGAGACGGAACATGTGAAGCTGGGAGGGATAAGGTGGGAGGAGACTAGCCTGGGGATGGTGATGAGGAGCAGCAAGAACATTAACCCACCTCTATGTCAGTGGATCCAGGAGGGTGGAAAAGAAAGCCACCACCTGGCAGAATTGAGGGGAGAACAGTGTCCTCAGGGCCACG
The DNA here is from genome assembly GCF_040939455.1 of Microcebus murinus. NCBI lineage: Eukaryota > Metazoa > Chordata > Mammalia > Primates > Cheirogaleidae > Microcebus > Microcebus murinus. The sequence goes on along the minus strand of NC_134104.1, from coordinate 130,602,078 downwards.
ACAGAGAAGGGGATGTCATGGAAGAGGGCTGTGGGAGGGTTAGAGTTTGGGGGCTCCTACCTTACTCCTGCTAAGAGCAGTGCAGGTCTGCAGAAGGGCAGGGTATTTTCTAGCATGGGGCTTCCCTTGCATCCCTCTGACTCGCCTCATGCTCTGTGCTTCCTCTGAGGCCTGTGGAAGGGATTCTTACTGCAGGTGTGTAGATTTGCCCTTGACTCCTGACAGTGGCGATAGAGGAGCTGACTCAATTTAAGCACGTGGGTGCTCTCTTTTGGCTTTCTGTGTCAAGAGGCCCAAAGGATGGCATAGTGGGCAAGTGAAAGAAAATTACTTTTACATTTCTTGTATTCAAAAAGGCTGGCATCACTGGAAAGCTGGAAATAGAGAGTGTTGTGTGCATGTGTTTGTGTGTGTGGCTGGTTGAAACTGAAACCATCAAAGTCAGTTAGGAGTCCGTTGCAATATTGCAGGAGATTCCTGGAGAATGAATTAACTCACTGCCAGTAGGGGCAGAAAGTGTATGATGAATTCAAGAAATAGATTGCTCTTGATTGAGTAGAGATTTTACTCTTGATTTACTCAAGAGTGGATAAAGGCGACCAACAGGTTTTATGTATTCAGACAACAGTAAAACCCATGTTTTCAAGTGCTTATATGTTTGCAAACTAGGATAACCTCCGCATGAACTGTTTCTCAAGTTAAAAGTTATGTTTAGTAGAATTTCACAAGCTTTGTACAAATGAATGGTATTTTTAAGTCTGTACTTTTCTATTATTTAAAATAGCCTTATTCTGTGATGGCTTGAACAGAGAAAATACAAAGATGTTACAGGTTGTAGCAACATTGTGAGTTGAAATACAGGGATGGCGGGGTCATTCCACATAATGAAGTGAGAGAAGAAGAGACTATGAGCTCAACTGGCCAGTGGGCTATGCTGGGCAGGTGAGGGATGTGTTCACTGGAGAATGAGGAATGGAAGGCAGGTGGCCTTAATGGGCAGAGATACTGGGCATCACATTCCTGCTATGATGCATTGGAAACAGACATGTCCAAGGGAGAGAAGGCTTGTGGAGATCTATAGTGGTTTTCAAGAGGGAAGGATAGTTTAGGGCAGGGGAGCCATAGTGAACAGAGGTACAAAGATGTGAGATAACAGAACAAGATTGGGGAGTTGTTACTTGCTCATTTCTATAAAGGGAAAAGGCTGTGGTGGTAGCTGGTAGCAGAAGAGGCCAGAAATGGTGGAGTATACCTTTTAAAAAGGCCTCAAATGTTACATTAAGTAAAGAGTTAGATGTTAGTGTTATCATAGACTATAGGGAATCCTGGAAGAAGTTAATAAGCAAAATGATACTTATAGCATTTTATGTTTAATTTTAAGAAGGCAGTTATTTGGTCTGTAATTCTATAGTTTCATTTTGTGGGATCATCATGCCCATTGATATGGAAAAGTAGAAAAATGGGTTTCTCAGAGTTCCAGGCCCAGTGGTATTGCCCCTCTCCTTGAGTCTCAGAATTCTTTCTCACAGTTCTTGGAGGCAATAGGGCTTGGCCTTGGATTTTGCTGTTGTTTTCCTTTTTAATATCTTTGGAAGTGTATATGTCAGTAAAGCCTAAACATAAATACCCACATTACTTGGGTGCATTTTAAAATATGAAAAGGCAGAATGATAAGCATTTTTTATGAAAGTAAAAGTCTCTGTCCATTTCTCTATAAGATAGCAACAGATAGCATGTCAGTGATGTGTGGGCTCTGGGCTGTCAGACCTGGATTACTTTTAACAGAATTGTCCTATAATTACTGTTGTAAAATATGTGTTGGAGTAATAGGTGAAGCCTTTCCAAATATCCTAATTATTTCTATAATCTTTACAAATTACTAATAGAACATAAGAAATTCTGAAATCATTTTAGGGACAAAGGAATACACATTTTATTTATAGAAAACCTTTAGGAGAATGAGGAAACTAAGACACAGAGAAGTTTACGTTGCTCACAGACAGAGGTCACAGGGCAAGATGAGGGAATAGGAGAAATCAGAGAGCCTTTATTGTTGGCAAGATGATTTTATTATTCTGGTTCATGAGGATTGGCTGGGTTTTAGGAAGAACTTCTTAACATTAAGGTTGTGGAAGAAGTAATCAGCATTACTCATGTAGTGATGAGTTATCCCACCCTAGAAGTATTCAGTGAGAGGTTAAATAACTCTTTGGAGGAAATAGTGCAGCGGAGATATTCAAGCATTCATGGTTCAAAGACCTTAAATGTTGCTTCCCAATACTCAGAGTCTGCAAACTAAGCACAGATCCTTTCTTATCTATGATTTAACAGATCATGCCCCAAACATGCCTGAGTGTACATAACAAGCACAAAGAATCAAAACTGGGAACATGTGAGGCCCGAGAAACACATATTTCAATGCAGTGCAGATTGACCATTGCTTATCAATACGCGTTGTGGAGTCGAATGATAATCAAGTAATGAAGGCTTCTGATAAAGATAGGAAGAGGTCAGCACACCTCATGGGAACTTAGAAAAAGCCACATAGCTGGACCTTATGAAGAACAAAGTGGGTTTCAGGAATTAGACAAGGAATTATAACCATATCACCTTACCCCAAGCTCACCACATCATTGGGTCTGGCAGACACAATTTGCTTTAAAAAAAGTATTTGTTTATTTTTTCCTATAAAGTTATAATTTATCCCTTTCAGTCTTTAGTTCTGCAGATTTTGACAAATACATACAGTCATGTAACCACCACCACAGTCAAAATATAGAAGTGTTCCATTTTCTCCCCAAATTCCCCCATGCCTCATTGTAGTAAACCCCTGTTCCCATACCCAGCTCCTGAAAGCATTCATCTGATTTCTGTCCCTGTAGTTTTACCTTTTCTGAAATGTCATATAAATAAAACCATAGACTATGTAGTCTCTTGAGACTAGTGCCTTTCATTCAGCCTGAAGCCTCTGGGATTCATCCGGGTCTTTTTATTTTTTAAGAAAGAGTCTCACTCTGTTGCCGGGGTGGGTTAGAGTGCCATGGCGTCAGCCTAGCTCACAGCAACTTCAAATTCGTGGGCTCAAGCAATCCTTCTGCCTCAACCTTCTGAGTAGCTGGGACTATAGGCATGCACCACCATGCCTGGCTAATTTTTTCTATATATTTTTTAGTTGTCTAGCTAATTTCTTTCTATTTCTAGTAGAGATGGGGTCTCCCTCTTGCTCAGGCTGGTCTCGAACTCCTGAACTCAAACAATCCTCCCGCTTAGGCCTCCAAGAGTGCTAGGATTATAGGTGTGAGGCATTGTGCTCGGCTTATGCGTGTTTTGTGCAACAATAATTTGTTCCTTTTTATTGCCAAGTAGAATCCATGTATGAGTGTGCCACGGTTTGTCAATCCATTCATCCATTGAAGGACAGTTTTGTTATTTCCAGTTTTTGGTGATTACAAATCACTATATACATTCACAAATAGGTTTTTGTGCAAAGTTTTTAACTTTCCTTGGGAAAATACCCGGGAATGGGAGAGCTGAGTCATATGCTAAGTATATATTTAACTTTATACAAAGTTGGAAAACCATTGAATTTACTTTTAAAAATAAATGTTGAAAAAATATGTACAGTAGTCTCTCTCATCCATGAATTTCCTCTTGTCAAGTCTAGTATATGGCATTTTTTCCTCTTACAGTCTATGCAACCTCCAGATTTTTAATTCTAATATTATACAAGAGTCACTTCTATTAAAAGTAAGTAGGAAATGAGAAAACTCATGGTTTGAATAGAAAAGGAGGCTAAAGAAAAGGTTAGGTTTTGCAGGGAAGCCTCAAGAGGGCTTAAATGGTCTGAGAGAACTTCTGCTTCTGTTAAGAGAATGGTAAGTGAGCTGAGGGTTAGAGGGGCTTTCTGGAAACTTATGGGGCTTGAGTTATTAGTGAGAAGCAGGTACAGACAACTGTGGGTCATAAAATCGGAAAGACATTGAACATTTGGAAGGAGGGTATGACACAGAAAACAAACAATATACCTGTGTTTGAGTGCACCACTTCAGCAGAGCAAAATTAATTTATGTGCATTATTATTTCTAAAGGTACCCGAGACCCAGAAGGAGATGGAAAATGGAAATAAACATCTTGGTATCCATTAGTACTCACATAAAATGTATAATGTGCTACTAATATGCATTAGATTTGTGGTCTGTGCATTTTAAGAAATATGAAAGGAAGTATTAGCTTTATGAGGGTTTTAATCACAATCTAAATTCCAATCTACCCATGTGGCCCTAAATCTCTCACTGTGGGTTCCCCTACAGTGGAAGCTTTGGAAACAAACCTTCACCTTCAAGGAGAAACTGCTTTATGATATTTAAGTCTTAGAAAGGATATTAAGGTATATGTATTGCTGCGTGTGTATGTGTGTGCACTCTGGATGTTTTAATCATTGGCTCAAATAAACAGGTTGGTTATAAAAACCAAAAATAACCGACAAAGGCTATTGGCATAAATCAGTTGAAATTCTTAGACAATTAAATATGTTGCTTGTTGAAAGTTGGTGTTGAAATGTAAATATTAGAAGTGGGGAGACTCAACCCAAACTCTAAATTAATCATTTTTAACATTAATACAAAAAGCCAATGAAAACATATAAACTATGAAATGCTAAGGAAGGGATAAAAGCGTCTTTTTAAATTCTAAGTATTGTAACAGAATAATGCCAAATTTATTTTTATATTCTGGGACTTATAATAAACAGTTTCTTAGATGAGAAATGTCCATGGGTTGGAGGAAGCTATGGAATTGGCTGGAACATTCAGGGATCATAAATTACATGAGGGGGTCAAAGTGCTTAAGAGCAGTGGCATTAGCAAGAGTGACCTGAGTTTTCCTGAGTTTAAATCCAATTGTTGCCACTTAGGAGCTGTGCCATCTTGGAAGAGTTACTTTACCCTACCTGAGAGGAAATAACACCTCCCTTATAGGGTTGTGGTAAGCATTACATGAGAAACTGCTTGCTAAGTTCTTATCTCAGTGCCTAGACTCTAGAACATAAGTAAGTACTTAGTAGTTACTGTCCAGGTGAGTAATATCAACCAAAATTAACACAAAGGGATTTTGTTTTGCTTTTTTCCTTTTCTCCTTACAAGCACTAACAAATTTAAACTGATGCTCAGTATCTTTACCCCGTTATTAGAACTCATCTTGTCATGGAGTTCTGGAGCTAAAAGGAAGTTCATATATGATTTCTAGTTGCTCCTTTGACAGATGAGGAAACTGAGTCACATAGATGTTGTACTTTCCAAAGTCCCACATGCCTGTAATACTGGACCCAGTGCTAAAATTTGGCTGGCTGGTCCCAGCTCAGAGCTCCTTCCACATCACTGCTAAATGACTTCAGGTCACTAAGCACAGGCACACATGTATAATCCTGCTTACTTCTTTTACAATTTTAAAAGAGCTAATCTATCATCTTCTACAGTTTGCATTGTTTCCAGTCTCTGAAGGCTGATTAAGGGACTAGATATTACTAATTGAAAGCATTAACCAAGATTGTTAAAGAGACTAGTGCATTCTCAAATGAGCTCACCTTCAGAAGAAATTTATAGCTATATTCAAATTGGCTATGCCCTTTCCAAAGGCTGCCATCCCAGGGGAGCCCATTTCAGGGTTTGTCCATTTTAGCATACACTTCTCTAATCTGCAACATTTTTCTCCTTCAAGCATTTATGGATTTATATGTTTTCTATATGTAGAGATCTTTCATTCCCTTCCAAGGTTCTAACAGAGAAGCACTTGCAATGTCATTATTAAAGGAGATATGATGATGATGGTTCAGTCCAAAATTTGATCTTCATTGGCAATTACTTTGGATTTCAAGCTTCCTTGTAATGATCCTAACATTTCAGAGTTAAACGGTGCTTACTGCACCATGAAATATAAATAAAAGCTTGACTTCCTACTGTACCAAAGCACTGTAAACAATCCCACACCTGTGCACAATTTGTAGTAAATCAAACATTTGGAATTTTGTTTCATGTTGAATATTTTAAGTGCCTTTAATAAAGATGATGTGATTTGTAAGTCATATAATGAAGCCAATCTAAATAGAAGTTATTTAAAAAAAAGAATAATAACTATTTAAGCATCTCTTTCCCCTAGCAATGTGATTCAGATCATCAGTACACTCAGTTTTTCTTTAAATGGTAACAAATACGCTAGGCAAGTAAGGCCCACTTAAGTTTAAATCACATCTGGGTTTTATTAAAGGTAAGCTACTGAAAGTCTTTGAACTTAAACTTCATCAAACTTCAAACTATCTCTGTGGCTATATCTACACATACAGAAGAATGTAGGCTGAGGCAGCCACTTGAAGGAGGAAGAAAAAACGAACCTACCAGTTTTCTAAACCTGATTTTGCCTCTGTGATTAGAATCAATCACTCTTTTCTTTTCTCATTCCTTTTCTTCTTTTCTTTCTTTATTTTCTCTCTCTCTTTCTCTCTTTCATCATTTATCCAGGAAGGAGGTGTTGGAGAATATGGCACTCTGTTATTTTAACAGATGCCTTCATGGTACATGGTGCATGCAATGTGATAGCTTTCTGGGTATTAGTCTTAATTATAATTGATTCTTTGGCACCTGAAAAGATTAGAAACAGCAATAAACCCTGCTGGTCCATGAGCACTTCTGATGATAGAATTGCAAAGTAAACATGAGTTTGAGAACATGTTTCTGGAGCCCCAGTTTCTGTCTCTAGTCAAGAAGCCAGTTAGCTTATAAAAAAATTCCTAAAATTTTCTCTTTTGTCTCCTCAAGTCACAAATATGCTGTGACTTGTACAAAACTAATTCCTGGCCTCACTCTAGTTTTTAACCAAAAGATACACTTTTTTGTAGAAATACATGGTTCTTCATTGACCCCTGTGTAAGATGTCATCACAGGTGAGCTCTCAAAAGCTGATTGACTTTAAAGGGATGAATTGTGTGATATGTGAACTGTAGCTCAATCAATTTGTTAGAGGGGAAAAAAGCTGATTGCATGATAAGAAAATTTTTTTCAGTAAGATCTTTGTGATGAGCCAATGTGTAATCATGTTAGGTTGCAAGGTCTTGTTGAAGTCTGTTCTGTTTTTGTCCTTTGTGGAAAGTAAGGGGATTTTATAGCCATTATTAGTCCTATAACCAATGAGTAACTATTATAAGGAGAAGACATCGTGTGGGAGTGAGCTAGACCCTTGGAGGAGTCAAAGCAGTGCGTCAGATGTTCCATAGTGTACAGAGGTGGTAAATTTCCACTTCTCACCCCCACCTCCACCATCATTGATCCAGTCATGCTTTCCCCCTGGTGACTGAGCTCATCTGGGCACATGTCCCAGGCTGAGGCTTTGGCAACTGGGACTTGGTGTGGGAGTGGCAAGAATTGAGCCATTGGGTACTGCAAGGTCACAAAGCAAGGGACAGTCCAGAGAGCCAAACCCCAAGCATGTGAGTGGAACAGCAAGATCCACATCCCATGCAAAGGGTCTGAACCAGAGGAGGGGCATGATGGGCTTTTGCGGTGGTAGAAAGAGGCCATTGGAACGCAGGGCTCTGTTTCCATCTGGGCCATCACATGACCTCAGACAAGTCTTTGATTTTCTCTGCTTTAATTTCTTCAGCTGCAAAATGAAGAGATTGGCAAAATGACCTTTGAGGAACTCCTTTGCTGTCATATTCCGTGTCCTTGCATGCCCACTTAGGAAGGAGAACCACAGTACCCAGAGTGAAGGCCACAGGATAGTTGAGAATATTGAGTCTCCAGCACAGGAGAATTCACTTTTGATCAAGATTCCACTTAATTAGTAGTTTCTAATTAGTAGTTTTGTCTCATGTTTTTGGGGACTCAAAAGAGAACTTTTTAAAGAATATAAATATAGGAGCACTTGCTGCTCCTTCTTAATCTATATCATGAAAAATTACTTTGATGTTTTTAAAGGAGCTTATTAGTCCAAGGTGTTGATGTTTATTAAGTTTGCCTTCTTTGGTGGATACATTTTATAGGGTATGCGTTTGGGGCACTTTTCAAACTGATAGTTCATTGACTACGTTATAGTTGTAGACATTTCACTTACGTCACATAATATTTTATAATAATTTTAATTCATTACCGCTTTTTGAAATGGAGAAATTTAACATAGAACAATCAATAATTTTGGCTTTCTTCAAAAAGATCTGGCAACATCAAGCCTATATTCTCAAATGATAATAAATGTGTGAAGTTGAGTTCCAGCTGCCCTTTGTAGATGACTTGGGCTCACTCCAGTTCACCATGGTTACCATCATGCCATATGAGACATCTTCTCGGAATTAATTATATGATATAATCACCACCCTACCATAATGGGATGCTGGGGTGAAGTTGCTTAACATTCCAACAAGCATTCATTAGGCATCTACTCTTTCCAGTACTATGTGAGACATGTGAGATTATAAAGGTTCATTCTTCCATGTAAACAGATTTTTATTTAGGACCTACTATGTGTCAGCTGCTTTTTTATGTACTGTTGATACTGTGATGAACAAACCATGACTTAATAGAAATTGGACTTTAGTAGAAGAAAAAGATAATGAATAAAGAAGCATAGGAGGGTTCCATGGTGTAATGGTTAGCACTCTGGACTCTGAATAAAGAAGCAAAGAAACAATATCAGATATTGGTAAAGACTTTGAAATAACATAAAGTAGGGAGAGGATAGTGGATGAAGAATGGCATTCAAAAGGAAGTTCGGTAACCCAATGATGACAGTAAGGTGTGCTCAGGACTCTGGTGGAGTGTACACAGTATGTTTCAGGTATACATGAATTAGGGCTCTTAATCTCTTGATAGAGTCCAGGGTTTAATGGCAGCTATTAGCAGGAAATTGTACCTGAGTAGAATCTTGAAGAAAAAAGAGGAACATTGGTGGATGACTGAGAAAGCAAACCAACCACAGCCAAGTTAAAGCAACAATGCAATGTCACCTCAGATATAGGAAAAGTTCAATCTCAGGGAGGTTATGTGGGAGCAGAAACCCTAGGTGGGAGCAGAAAAGCTATTCCAGATAGATACGCTTTGTCTTTTACGATTGAGCGTTGTTTTTTCTTTAAAAACTGCATATGGAAAAGGGGCACACCAGTGGTTGTGGTTGGTAAAGTACATGAACAGTAGAGCCTTATAGAGAGCAGATGAGTGTCACCCACCTATGGCACAGTGTGCGAGACACAGATTCTGAGGGGAGTTTGGCATGCTCAAAAATCATAGCACTAGAGTGTATGGTTTGGGGAAGGAAGTGGTAAGAGTTGACCATGCAGGAGTTGTAGCTACTTGCTACATAAGTGGCTGGGCTCAGTTGAAGCTCAAAGGTCAGCAAGAGAAGAAGCACAAGTAACAACAAATTTAGCCAACTCTCCAGTCTAGTGATCATCTATCTATCTTCATGGACCAACATGCAAAAAAACTATCTACAGTGGTGTATTTACACAGGAGGATGAGGATGGATGAGGATCCTAGTTTTTTTATTATGTTTTGTTTTCTGTTTTTGTAAGAGAATACACAGAATAAGCTACTTTTATAAGGTTCCAGTAACTACTTTTTCTTTTAAATAATTTATTTTACACACTTTTAGCCATTAATTGTAAGTGACCCAGTGAGAAACAGATGACATGATAAAACAATGTAATTGTAAAAAAAATTAATAAAGGGGTTATGTGCGAGGTTGGGTGAAGTTTAAGGAAATCAAGGATGGTACAGTACCCTAGGCAAGGAGACAGATGGTTACCTTTGAGCAATGGGGAGAGAGTGCTGACTCACAAGTGGTTGGATAGAGGGTCACAGCCAGTCCACAGTAACCCATCAGGAAATAAAACCCCCAAACTTATTCACAGTCTGTTTTTAGATCATGTATGGCCTCCTAATGGCCAAAGCTACCAGAAGCCAGAGGCCAAAGGAGCCCACAGATGTGGTCCATGCAGGTCAGCCTCCCAGTGCACAGCAAAGGGCTGAGAAAGCTAAAGAGTTTACATGGAGGAGCAGAGAGAAAATATGCATAGCAGTTATTTAAGAGATTTTTTTTTTACATTGTCAACATAAAGCATTATAAGAAGTTGCAACAGAGATGAATGAGGATTGTTTTGGATGTCTCACCTGTACATTTCAATAATGAAATTAAAATGTTCTTATCACTGAGTATTTCAATGTGATTTTTCTTGCATTGTATGATTTAAATAACTTTCTCAAGTCTTATAACAACTCTCTACAGAAAGCATAGCAGATAATCTTATCTATCTTTCCCCTCCATTTTACACACTAGTAAATTAAGATCAGAGAGGCCAGATGAGTTATTGAATGTCATAAGGTCACAAAACTTGTTAGAGCCAAAGGGTGTGCTTAGTTCTTCTGTGTGTCTAGGTGCTTTTCCATAACCTCTAAAAATGGGTTAATCCTGGCTGTTTCATTATGAGGAAAAGAAAAAAAAATTTTTTTAATTTAAAATTTTAAAAATTAATCATAAGGTATAAATGCTTATCAATAAATAACAGACCACATTTTGGGGGCTGAATAATCATTAGAGCTAAAGTTTACTCTTTTAGTAGATGTCAGATCCCTTTTCAGTTGTGTAGCATAAAGTATTTCATTTATTCCTGACTATTCCCTTAGTATGGAGTAACCTACAAGACTTACTCCCTCACTTGCTCCTGGTCCCTGAAGCAGTATCACCTTAATAGAGAGGTCTGGTCTACACTGCCACGCTGTACCCCCATCCCCCAAGCCGGCCCCCATCAGTCTCTAGCCCAGCGCTGTCCAGTGGAAACCTAACAGGAACCACAATGCAAGTCATATGCATCATTTTAAATTGTCTTGTAGTCATTTTTAAAAGAAGCAAAAAGAAATAAGTGAAATTAATTTAAGAAATGTATTTTATTTACTTAATTTATCCAATTATTATAATTTCAACACGTTATTAATATAAATATTCAGGAGATATTTTATATTCCCTTTTTCATACTAAGTCTTCAAAATATGGTATTTACACTTAGAGCATATTGGTCAATATACTGTATTTACATGCGGAACACATCTCAATTTGGACCAGCCACATTTTATGTGTTCTGCAGCCACATGGTACTAGTGGCTATCATATTGGACAATACAGCTCCCTTCTCTTCCTTTTTTTTTTTGTTATCAATGTGAAGCTCAGCATGGCCAAATGGGCTACTTAAATCACAAAACATATTACTGTCAGAGCTAAAGACAGAGTTCAACTTACCATTTTCAATATATGTTGATTTATTGTCTGTCTTTATGGGATTACAAACTTTTTAATGGCAGCAATATTTGTCTGTGTTACTCACTGTTGTATCTACAGTATGTGGAATAGCATCTCACCCAAAGTAAGCACTCAAATTTTTGTTGGACGAATAGCAATCTTATGAAGTAGGTTCAGCTTTTCCCATCTCTGTCTTAAAAATGAGGAAGCAAAGGCACAAGGAGGATAAGTACCTCTCCCCAGGCCACAAAGCCAGTTAATGGGTTTCCACCCAGGCAGACTGCTCTCAGAGAGCAGTACTTAACCTGCGCTGTTTGCTGCACTAAAAAATATAAACATGCCCATGAGAATGATAAATAAATGTCGCTTTTAATGTTTTCTTATAATTTTCCTTTCTTCCAAATATATTAAAACAAACAAAGCAGTATCATCAAGACATACAAACTGGTAAATAAAATACTAACATCAGGTTCCTTATACCTAGCCAGAGAAAACAGGTTCAGCAGTAATGTGCTCGCTCCTTTCGGGTCCCAGTAATTGCATGCTCTACTGATTTATGGGGAGGTTGATTCAGGAGTAGATGTTTCCCTGCAATAAAGCATTCTTTTGTAGAAGCTGGGTTTTCATTATTTTGTTGGATGATTCAGTGTAAATGCATTGCACAGGCTTGATGGACAATGATCAGTTTTTTTTTTTAAAGAGCTGCAGCTTGATGGATATGGGTATGTTATATGGATACAGAATTATGCTGATTAGACCAGAAAGCCTATTATTCATTGATTAAGTGATACAAGACAGAAATGTTTGTTTAAATCCTCTGGACGGCGGTAGCTGAATTTACTGTCTTGGTTTCACTCATATGGGCCAGCTTCTACGTGACTATATATAATGATTATGTGTTGTCACAACACAATGGATATCACAACAACAGTCAATATTTGTTGTGTGTTTTCTCTGTGCCAGGTATGGAAGGGGCCGGGGATTATCTCAAGCATGCTTAGGCAAGAGAGGTTACTGTCTCCATTTTACAGATAAAGTAACTGAGGCATGAAGAGATTTAGTGAATTTCCCAGGGTTGAACAATTACTAAGTGTCAGTGCTCTGACTTGAATGATCCCATTCCCAAGTCCATGTTCAACCTCCTCACTGCAACTCCCACCCCTTACATTTTAAACACTCCAACTCACCAGTCCTCAGTCTTCTCTCTTCTTTATGAAGGCACTTCAGAGGAATTACACTGTGATGGCCTTGGAGCCAAACAGAACGAGGTCCCCATCCAGCTCTGACACTTACTAGCCATAGGAAATTGGACAAAATGATCTACCCACTCTGGGCCTCATTTCCCTTATTTGTAAAACAGGGCTGTAATAGCACTGGCACTGTTACGATGAGAAACCGGATATGTAAGTTGCTTAGCACAGGATCTGCCTTTGAGAAGACATGATAATGGCAGTTATCTTTATAATTACAAAGTACTTTAGGAGAATAAAGTACTGTTCTTATTTGCACTACATCTTTTCACCCTAACAAGAGGTAGCAGCAATTAGAATTTAAAAAGGAAGGCATTTTAAAGGAATAAACTGAAATATCTCCATGGACTCTATATGTGTGTAATATATATTTAATAGCACCTGCAGTTTGACTAGCACGGATAAAATTGTTATGAAGATTATAAGATCTCATACTCCTGGGTGTAGCTTGGTGACTGGCTGAGGTCAAGAATAAATTCTCTCTATGGTGTTGTAGGGCATGGTAAGGAATATTTGATGTGTTTTATCCTTTCCATCGAAGCACGTGGCATTATTTGAGGAAGAGGCCTGCCATTAGCTGGCTGGGCTATTGGTTAGTTCCACTTAGGCTATAATATATACTATGTCCTGCAGCGATGCTTGCTTAAAATCACAAGTGTCTGCAACCTTTGAACTAAAAAGTACTGCACCAGGTAGCATCTTGCTGATGACACACATTTTGCAAACCAGGCTGTATCCCTTGAGTATTACCATCCACTATGGATTGGCTTCACTTTCACTCAGCTCTTGAAAATCACCTGTCTCCAGAGGCATTCGAAGATTAATTTAAAAGGGAAAAGGAAAGTAATTTCCAAAAGCTACTTTAAAAGAGAAAAATAACTCTATTATACTGCTCTTCTTTTGATGTCCTTTTAGATGACTGACTTTCTGCTTTCCACATGGCACTTTTGTATTCCGGGACGTGACAAGATGCTAACGCTCATAATGATGACGACGACAAATGTGACCTTCATTGATACACAACTCCTATGTTGCGGACACTTTACACACCCCGTTTCTAATTTTCCATATGGGACACTTTACGTACCCTATTTCTAATCTTCCATATGATGCTCCCATTTTACAGAGAAGTTAAATGACTTATTAAATCATGAAAGCAATTTTGTGGTAGAGCTGGGATCCAAGTCCCGGTCTGCCTCACTTTAAAAGCCAAACTTTTGCTTCCTCCCTTCTTCCCTTTCTCCCTACTTTTTTTTCTTCCCTTACCTCTCCTTTCCTTTCCTTTTGAAAATTCTCTCCCCTCCCTTTTTTTTTTTTGCTTGTTTGTTTTAATTTTAATTAGACTCAGTGAAGTTAATAACTGGCCTGACACTAAACTGTTAGTAAGAAGTGTATCTCAATTGGAATCACAGGTTGTTTAATTAAAATACATAACAAGAAGCTTTCTAAGTCATCTACATTCATTGTCATATATTCGAACACCCAAGATTCCAGCTTTTATCTAGATGCATCTAAATGAGTACTCAGGTTGCCCTTCAGGGAATTAGTTCCCCGTTCATCATAGTTCTAATTTTTCTTTTTCCAAATTATCTTCCTCTGTCAAGTGTGGGAAGTTGCAAGACCCAGGGATCCTCCCATAGTGCACAGACTTGCTGAAAGACCAGTTAGTGTTTCAGAAAGGCTGAGAGAGAGCAGATTCATGCCACATTGAGAAGGGGACACCCCCACCCTTTGCTCCTTCTACTTTTTTCCTACTGCTCTTGAGTGTGTATCAGAATTGTAGGGTTTATCCTGTGAGCCTTTCTTATATCAGGAGGAACTCCTTAAAAGACCTTCCTAAAAAAATTCCTAAGGTTTTACAACATTAATAATTTTGACTAGAGTTCCCACTCTTCTCTGAGTACATGATAAATCATTTTTCTTATTTTTAAAATTCATAAACTGTTGGCTTTTGTTGATTTCCATGTTTGTGGGACATGCTTAAAAATTTTTCAAAATAATCAATAGGGAGATAATTCAAATATTTCTAAAACCTGCTATACTTTACAAAAGACATACTTTTTTTATTTTATGAGCTTTAACATCATCCCTCTTGGAATCCTTCCTTTGTGGATGAGAAAAACTGAAACTCAGGGAGGTCAAATGACTTGCCCAAGGTTACACAGCTCATAAATGGCAAAGCCATGGCCAGGCTTTAGTATTCTTATTGTAAGTTACCTTTGCTGGAATTTCCTTGTAAAGCAGAGCCTAAGACAAAGGTCTACACTGCAAGTAGTTTATTTTGATCAAGGGAGGAACAAGAGAGGGGAACTGAGAAGATGAAGCAAAGGTAAGCTACCAGGCAGATCACTGCTATAGGCAACTAGGTTCAATTCTGCTGGGACCCTCTGTGTTGCTGTGGACAGAAGTCTCAGAAGTTTCCACTCAGAAACTGAAGAAGGATACCTTTGTCCACCAACCCCCATTTCCCTGTGGCTATGTGTGGCACCATGGGATGTTAATAAATCCAAATTTGCACATCAATGTGAACTCAGCTTCCCATAGGTATTCCTCATTGAGGTATCAGAAAAGCTGTGGGGAAGAAAGCAAGAGATATCCATCGTACCCACTGTAGGCAAGGAGTTATCTAGTTACAGCTAGGTGATGCTAGGTATCACAAGTATAGCTAGAAAAAATGGCTAAGAGGTTATGAGGAAGTCACAAGAATTGTCCAATACACATATTTTCTACTTTATTTAAAAATAGTGATTACTTTCAAGGAGTTAGCAGTATATTGTAGAAGGCTGTCAGATGTTCAGGTAATGATAATAAAATTATGGGCACCAGCATCAGTAATGGTACCTCGGAGGGAATATGATTATAATGCCTGAGAGAGGTGGGAATTAGGATGGCCTGGAGACTCTACAAAGGCAACTTTTGACTTAAGCCTGAACAAGAGTTTATCAGAAGGAGGAATGGCAAAAAAGGATATGCTAAGGAGAATGTAGGGAGAATGAAGACATGTGCTCTGTGGGTCAGATAGGTGTCCTGGGGCTTGTGGCATTCTGTGTAGAGTGCAGCAAGTGTGTCATCAGCAGATGAGGCTGGAAAAATACATCGGTGTTGGATTGTGAAAGTACAAAATGGCCAGTATCAAGTAGGAAGAGGAGAGGGAAGGAGAAGTACTTAGAACATCATTGATGAGATTTGGTGGCCAAATGTGGGAGAGTTTGGGAAGTAAATCAAAACTGAGAAATCAAATAATTATTTTTAGGGTTGTACAGAATGGAACATGATTTTAGAAAGCAGTGATTAGTGAAGAACAAAGCTCAGTTGAGGGTAGAAAACTGTAGTGCAATCTCCACAGAAGTAAAATTGTGTGAGATGGAGTTTGAGGGGCATAGTGGGAAAGATAGAAATACACATTTAGAAGTTTTAATTTTTATACATTTATTTTTTTAGAGACAAGTTTTCATTCTGTCATCCAGCATGGGGTATAGTGGCACAATCATAGCTCATTGTACCCTCAAAATTCTAGACTTAAGGGACCCCCCTACCTCAGTGTCCCAAGTAGGTAGGACTATGGACATGTACCATCACACCTGGATAATTTGTTTTTAATTTTTACTTTTTGTAGATGGAGTCTCACTATGCTTCCCAGGTTGATCTTGAAGTCCTGGTCTCAAGCAATCCTCCCAAAGTGCTGGGATTTGCTGGGCATAGTGGCTCATGCCTGTAATCCTAGCACTTTGGGAGGCTGAGGTGGGAAGATTGCTTGAGGTCACAAGTTTGAGACCTCAGCAAGAGCGAGACCCCATCTCTACTGAAAATAGAAAGAAATTAACTGGGCAACTAAAAATAGAAAAAAAATTAGCCAGACATGATGGTGCATGCCTGTAGTCCCAGCTACTCAGGAGGCTGGGGCTGAGGTAGGAGGATCATTTGAGCCCAGAAGTTTGAGGTTAATGTGAGCTAGGCTGATGCCATGGCATTCTAGCCCAGGCAACAAAGCTAGACTCCATCTCAAGAAAACAAAAACAAAATGCTGGGATTAAAGGTGTAAGCCACCATGCCTCACTAAATGTAGAAGTTTTTAGAACTAGCCCCTCCACCTGCTTAACAGCTGTGTGAATGTGAGCAAGTTTCGTAATCTCCTTAAACCTCAGATCTTCATCTGAAAATGAGGTTAAAAACAGACACCATACAAAAGTGTAGTGAGAGGACACAACCCAAATGTCCATGGAAAGATGAATGGATGAAGAAATTGTAATATGTACATACAATGGAATATTATTCGGTTTTAAAAAAGGAATGAAATTCTGATGCAAGCTACAATATGGATGGACCTTGGAAACATTATGCTAAGTGGAATAAGCTGGTTACAAAAGTAGAATAGTTAAATTCATAGAGACATAAAGTAGAATAGTAGTTACCAGGAAATGGGGGAAGGGAGAATGGAGAGTTTTTGTTCAATGGGTACATAGTTTCACTTTTGGATGATGAAAAAGTTCTCGAGACGGGTAGCAGTGATGGTTGCAGAACCATGTGAATGCACATAATACTACTGAACAATACACTTAAAATGGTTAAAATGGTAAATTTCATGTTATATATGTTTTGCCACATTGAAAAATAATGTTGAGAATGAAGGTGGGAGTGAATATAGATAATACAGTCTCATAGCAATAATGATCAGAATTTTCAACAGGTAGGCACCGGATCTTGGTGGATATGGGATCAAAGGAAAGGGGGTGATGGGTCAGGTTGCCTAGGAAATGAGGTCACGACATCTTTTCTTAGAAAAAAGAAGGGGGAAAAGGATGGACACAAATATTTGGGCCCATTTTGAGGCAGAGGGGAAGGAAGTTAAGGAGCTCCTGCCTATTGACTCTTTTGGCAAAGGAGTGTGACCGATAAGGGTGAAGTTGGGGGCATGGGGAAAGTTACAAAACTGTGAAACAGCTGCTGTGGGTGGAAAAGGAAGTAGGCTGGGAAGAGTAAAATAATTGCCAAGTAGCAGAGAGGAACCAGCTGAGGATGGATATAATAAATTTGTAATGGAGCCAGTGAGCATGGCTATGTCATTTTCTCTAGCAGTACTTGGCAACACAGAAACAACCTGGAGAAACAGGCAGTTGGATTGATTTACGGTATGGCATTGGCAAGACAGTTGCGGTCAAAAGTTAAAGAGTTGGGGGAATTGAGGGTACTTGTGAGAATACGATTTAATTGTTTGACCATGTGGTCCAGGCTGGAGAGGAAAGAGAGGAAAGAAAGGGGGGTTGAGAGACCGAGGGAAGACTGGACAGCTTTCAGGGACCACAGATCTTAACAAGGGAAAATGATAGTAAACATGGATTGCAAGCAGAGGTAGAATGCCAGAGTTCAAGATTTTGAGGGAGGAGCTGTTTCAGTTATTGATTAGGTAAGTGCACAGGCTGATAGCAGGTAGATATGAATCATAATGTGTAACAGTGATTCTCAAACTTTAAGTTGCATCAGAATCACTGGAACTCTGTAAAAGCACACATTGCTGGGCCTGATATTCAGAATTTCTGATTCCGTAGAGTTCCAGAATTTCTGATTCTGGGGTGGGGCGAGTGAATTGGAATATCTAATGCTTTCCCATTTAGTGCTGATGTTGCTGGCCTGGGAAGTAATATTTGGAGAACCACTGGAGTAGAGCCTGGAGAAAAGTCTATAATTAGGTGGATCTTCAAGGTAGGTGTTATATGCAGCAGAAAATACAGAAACGACTCTGTTCCAGGTGTCAAAGTTTTCAGAGAGTTTCACGAGGAAATGACCAGGGTGTCTGAGGATGGTGAATGCAAAATTAAGAAGTTAAGCAGGGTAGGGTGGGAAGAGGTAAGCATGTGCTTTCTGCTTGGTTGACCAATTAACCATCCAATCAGGACTTTACAGACTGTTTAAACCTTGGTGTGGCACTGAGTCTGCAGGATTAGATACCCCAAGGAACCCTAGGCAAAGCTGTATTGAGTTACATACATATGCATGCCAGATGGTTTGATAATTTAGTGCTCCTTCAATATTCTTTGAATTTTTGTTATATAGATTCAAATGTGTCTGTAAGGATGTTTATGCATGTATAGATGTATATATACACATATGGTTGTTTATATGTATATATACACCCACACAAACAGCACACACATACATTCAAAAATTTATTTTGTATTAAAATTTTATTTATTCAGAGGGAGCAAGAAAAATGGATTTTCTACTAAAAATAACAATTTTATATGTATAAAAACTACATATACATTTTATGTCTAGAGTAAATGATTTTTACATGCACTTTATACATTTTAATATTTGTCATTTTTAATTTCAGTATTTCTGCCACTCAAAAATATTAGCGTATCACTGACATTCATTAAGATATTTGTAAAGTCTCGTTCAAAATATGTTTAACAGTTCACATTTCTACCTTTCCTATTGGCAGCTGTTTACCACTTAAAAAAAATTTTTTTTTGGTAATTTTTGACCCAGCCAACTACTTCGTCTAAAGAGATTAATATTTAGATTTTTACAATAATGAAAATTATCCTGTTGTTCCCACTAAGCAGCACCATGGCATGCATTAGGCGTAAAATTTCAGCTGAAGATGTCTAGTATTTTCAGACAACTGTGAGCTCACTTGTGGGGCGCGGTGGCAACGCCATTCCAAGATGGCGCCCGCTTCTTGGTCAAACCCTGCTGTTAGTCTGACAAACAAGTGCTCAGCGCATGTGCAGAGTTTGTCTCCTCCCTTCCAAGTGCCTTATCCAATCAGACAATGCCCAGTGTACTTACTGCCTTTATAAGCAGCCGCCGAGAACGCCTCGGCGTCTTCTGCATGTAACCAGTTAAGCAATCCCCATTAAAGCGCTGTCAGAAGAACTCCGGTTGCCGCATCTTCCTTGCTGGCGAGGCGGGCGCGACACTCACTGACTCTAGGATTGGTGGCAAGACCAGCCATTTAAGAATTGGATGGGGCTTATGCTGCCCCTATTCATCAGAGAGAAGTTGGTGAAACTGAGATAGAGTTTTTAATTTCTAATGGCATCAGGCAGATTCCCCTGGAAATTCTCAGCACCTCTATTTTCTAGATGCTCAGCTTCTGGCTGTGCCTCACTCGCCGCCACAGGCAAGGAACTGGCTCTGCCACGACCTCCTGATTCTGCCACCTGGTGCAGTCTGATTACGAGCCTGGGAGGGCCAAGGCCTCCTTCTGGGCTGCTGCTAAATGGCTACTTTAGTCAGCACGAAGGCCTGGTTTCTAGCTTCTCCTGAAACTTCCAGAGTTAAAGGGAATGCCTCACCTCTTGAAAAGTGGAATGCTACTGAAGTCTACCCTTTCCAGGTTGCTAAAAAGGCCTAATCAATCTGCACGTTGTTTGGTGAACATCGAAGAAAGGGGAAGCGGGTCCTTTTCAGTGCTAGTTCATCTAGGTATTGTAAGTTGAGTGGAACCTATGCTGCTCCACACAAAAGGAAATGTATTTATTATATTAGAGTATTATATTAAAGCATAATTAGCTTGGCTTAACTACCCCGGGATTCAGTTGTTCAGTCTTTAAATGTGATAGTAGTTTTTTGTGATTCAAGAAGGCGGGGCAGGCTAGGTGATTCTAATATTTGGACATCAGAAAATTCTTTGGATGTTGAGATTACACAGTTTCAGCCGTGAGGATTATGTAAGATCTCTACCTCCAGGTTCCCTTTCTTTGTCACATATGATATTTTTTTCTTGGCTTTATTTGTTTAACTAATTGGCAATCTTCTTGGCTAAGGACTGTCTCTCTATATCTATTGAAGTATGTTGGGAACACAAGCACATTATAATTTCATAGCATACAGGCACTGTTTTCAGATACCCTGGTGTGCTCTTAATTGATTTTCTAAACATATGGTACAGTACAAAGCTGTTGAGTGGGAACTGAGAAATTTCTCTTTGTGTTGTTTTTAAAATTATGTAGCTTGATATTCAGTTTTCATGTTGCATTCTTGGAGTTATTAATTAAATGCACATTAGAATTTCATCAGATGACAATAGTTGTGGCAGAATTCATGGATTTAAAAAACAGTTCATTGGATATCCAGACACTGGGAATAGAGTATTGATAAAACCACTTAAAGCAGCTGAGATTTGGAAAGAATGCAGTTAATGTCTAGCTGTGATAAAAGCTTGTTTTGTAAGTTTTGTTTTGTAAAGAGAATTAATGCATGAAGTCATTATATGATTCATAGTATGCATCATCTTTCCCCTCCCCAATGTATTGATTGCCTTTACATTTTGTTTTATTTGAAATAACTTATTTATGATTATAAAATTACGGTATGTCAGCTTTATTTATAATAGGAAAAATTGGACATACCAGTAATGATCAATGATGGGGCAGTGCTTAAATCAGTTATAGTGTATCCCTAAAAGAAAGTACTTATCAGAATTTAAAATGACATTTTAGAAGTATGTTTATTAAGATGCACAATTACTCCAACAGAACAAAGACAGTTTCATGCACTTATGCATTTGTAAACTAATGTGTTTGCCTCCCTCAAATACCTAGTAAAAAAGGGCACAAAGCAATTAGAGACACCAAAAATAACAGAGATGACTTCTGGTAGTGAAATGACAGTGATTTAAAATTTTTTTTTCCTGTTCTTTTTTTTCTGTTCTTTAATTTTTCTACAATGAACATACAACTTTATTAAGCTATTTGGTTATTCTCAAATGACACAAATCAAAATGGCACATGATCATTCTTGGTGAATTCTTATTTTTCCTTTTTGTGTTTATTCCCTGTGACTTTGTATTTACCTTTTACTTTAACCAAAAAAACACATTAAGAGGATTTTTAGGGTAATAAACCTATTCTTCATGATCCTGTAATGGGGCGGATATATGTCCTTATACATTTGTTCAAACCAATAGAGTATACAAAAGCAAGAGTGAATGTTAATGTAAACTATGATCTCTGGGTGATAATGCTGTGTTAGTGCAGGTGCATCAGTTGTCATGAATGTAACCCTCTGGCAGGGGGTGTTGATAGAGGTGGAGGCTGTGCATGTGTAGGGTCAGTGGGTATTTGGTAAATCTCTGGGCTTCTGCTTCAGTACTGCTGTGAACCTAAAAGCCCCCGAAATTAAAGTCTGTTAATAAAAGGACATATTATACATTATAAGTAATAGTTTTATTGTCTATTGGTGCATAACAAATCGACTCTAAAACTATCTTACAATAATACCAATAGTTATTTTTTCATGGTACTTTTTTTGAACACTTCCTCTATGTGTTTTATCTGGCTCATTATATAGCAGTATTTACTGGAGGGTCACCTGGGTTATAAAGTTCATGACCTCTTTCATGTTTCTGTAGCTTACTGCTGCTGTTGACCATGGATGCGTGTTCTCCATTTTTATGGTTTCTTGTCCTCTCGGATGCTAAACCAGCTTCCTTACCTAATGGTGTCCAGGCAGTGTTACCAGAGAGCCAGGGCAGGAGCCACAAGGTCTCTCCAGGCCTGGGCTCCAGAATGCACGTGGCATCTCTTATAACTGATTCTGTTGGTCAAGGCACATAATGAGGCCAGTGATAACTCATGGGGTGGAGAAATAGGCTCCTTTACGGGATGGATGAATCAGCAAGTTTCAGGCTCCATACTTAATTCGCCACAGAGGCTGACCAAACATTTAAAGTCAGGATCACATGGCTATTGATAAAAAGTGTTTTGTGGCTCTCAAATCTTGAGACAATAAATAATTTCAATGTCTTATTAAAGTAATATTTTTAAAATTAAAAAGTGTTGAATATTTATTAAATGTCAAGTCAGTATTATCATTAATTGCATATGAAATATCTCATTTCATCCACTGAATAATTCTCAAGTAAAATTCTAGGGGAAGAATAGGAAGCTATTATTTTTTCTCATTTTGCAGATAAAGGAAATAAGGTTAAGAAAGATTAAACATGTTGCCTTGGACACAGCTAGTTAATGGTAGAGATAGGATGTAAATTTAGGGTGCAACTCCAAAGCCTGATTTCTTTAATTCTGTGCTGTACTGCCAAACACAATAGCCAGTAGCTGCATGTGGCTACTGCACACTTAAAATTGGTTAGTGTGAATTGAGGTGTGCTGTAAGTGTAAAGTAAAATACATGCTGTTTTTTGAGGACTTTGTACTCAAAAGAGAGTGTAAAATAGCTCATTATTGTTATTTTTATATTGCTTATATGCTGAAATAATCTTTTATATATATTGAGTTGAATAAAATATATCATTAAATTAATTTCACCTGTTTCTTTTTACTTTTTGATGTGGCTACTAGGAAAGTTAAAATTACATATATGACTCATATCTGTGGCTTACATTATATTGCAATAGGTCAGCACTGATGTTTTTCATGCAGTTTCTTGTAGCAATCACAAATGCTTATTTTTTTCAATGACATGGCTAAAGAACATAAGTAATTTCAAAATATAACATTTAAATCTCTTTATACCTATGCATAATCTGCACTTGCCAAAAATAAAATTCAAACACAATAATAATTTGATGTTGTGCCAGTGAAGAGACTTGGAAATTACAATTCTAGTACACATTTGTATACAGTATTAAAATATTGATAGCTACCAAGTTGTCTGATATTAAAACAAGTTAATGATATTAACTAGTTAATATTAACAAGTTAATGATATTAATGATATTAACTAGAAAGTTAATGATATTAACTTTCTTAATTTTCATTATATATAGTATTATTATTTCCTCTTTCTCTATTGTTTATCTTTAATCATTCATATGTAGGTCACAGGGAAGGCTGGACTGTATCATTTTTCTTTTGTCTCTTATCTTTTGGGAAAACCAAGCTGGACATCTGTGACCACCAAAGCTGCCTGCCCCGCAGTTTTCACCATCGTTTTCTTTAACCTTTCTCAGTTGACCCATTCTCCTTGCTCTGATTGTCTCAGTTGAAGAATTATTGCCCGGGAGAATTCACCTGTCTTGCTTTTGTGCTTGACTTAATGTTTTACTGTGTTTCTTGGCCAAAACCTCAGGTAGCTAATCATTTCTACCTCCAGCACTTCATTTTCTAAATTAAGAAAGGCAGATGTACTGCATCATATAAGAAAGACATTTCAGAATTCTCAGATAATTAGGCAATGTCAATTACTAATTTCTTTATTTTCTAATGGGTTAGTACTTTGTCTTTTTAAGTGCTATGATATTCAGAGCCCTTGAAATTTGGCTAGACCATTTGGTTTTGACACCCATCAGGTGAAACAGCTCTTTGGCACAGATACTTCCTCTTTTTGGAGCGAGACTTGATGTGCCGCTTGCCTGTTTGGTTTGTGAAGTTCATCGCAGACAAGGTTTGAGAAACTCATAGGGAAAAACCAAAGAGAGATGCAGAAATTTGAAAATCAGTTGCTTAAAAAGTCTGCCACTTTTGCTGTCTTGTGTGAACTGTTAGGCTGTGACATATTGTGTGTTTGTTTCTTTTTGTTAAGCTTAAATATTTTGAAAGCATGCCAGGGTAAGCTGAATTCTTGTCACCAAGGCAAATAATGTTTCTAAATAGCCAGTAACCATAAAATCTTCAGGGATACTGCTCTTCTTGGCATTTCTTGAATATTAAAACAAAAATAATTTTTCTACATTCAACAAGAAAGAATCTATCTGATAATATCCCTTTTTCTGAGACAAAATGGAAAGATAATTGTTTGAGATAATAGAGTTTAATACCTGTATGGACCAAGATTTTGCAGAATTTCTTAGCATCAAAAGGTATGTACCTTCCGTTGCATACAAATTAGAAAAGCCTGTTGCCAGTGAGCACTGGATTCTTAATAAAGCTCATAGACTTCATCCGTTTCCTTGCTAAATGGTAGTGTACTTGCTCTAAAGTATTAGCTTAAAAATTACTATTTTCCAAATTGTCATAAAAGTTTGCTGAACTAGCAAAATACATCCCTGTCATTTATTTTCCTAAGCTGCACTCCAGCTTCATTTAAAATGAAGACATCTTTTTGAACAAAATTAATCGTTAATGTTTTTCCAAGTAGGCTCTTAAAAATGTGACATTCTTAAGTAGCTAGTATGTTCAGAATAAAAATGGAAAATTCTTGGGAAATTTGTTTGCAACCTAGCTTTGCTCTGATTAATAGCCCTTGCAAATGTGTGCTTATTATACCATAAACATGACCTTTATAAGAACATTAGAAAAATCAAACTATGGATATGCCATGTCAGAGACTTTTTAAATGTCAGAAAATGTAATGTTTTTAAATTAATGAGATTTTGTAATACTTAACTGTTGAGAGTATTTTTTTAACTTGTTTATGCATCTGAGTTTATTAAGAAATTTTTAAAGGTTCTATCATTGAAGTAGTCTGGGTTGGGCCGTATTTGATATGAAAAAATGTAAAGCTACTTGGAAAGAAAGAAATAAGAGTTAACTATTTATAGGCTTAGCGTGGTGAAGCTTATCAAACATACCATCTATTTATTACCTCAGTTTCTCTAAGCCTCTGATCAGAGAGGACAGTGAGTATCTGGGGTATGTCTTAATTCAATGTGAGATGATTTCTAAACATGAGGCTTTGGAGAAGAAAGGGGCAGGGAGTAGAGCAGAGCACGCCTGGAAGTTGTGAGAGTTGATAATGATGCTGGACAGTGGCTGTGCAACAGGTTCAGCAGGGGGCGCTTTAGGTCCAAAGTGGGACGTGCACCACACCAACAGTGTTGGAGTTCTATTGCTGCATAATTAATTACCAGAAACTCAGTGGCTTAAAACATCACTCATTTATCAGCTCATAGTACTGTAAGTCAGGAGTCTAGCACTGATGTGACTATGTCCTCTGTTTAGGGTACCATAAGATGAAATCAAGATGTTGGCTGGACTGAGTTCTCATCTGGAGACTCTGGGGGAAAAAAAATCTGTTTCTTAAGCTCATTCCTGTTGGCAGAATGTAGTTCCTGTGGTTGTAGGACAGGGGTGTCTATTTCCTTGCTGTCAGCCTAGAGCTACTCTTTGCTCTTAGAGGCTACCTGCATTCCTTAACATGCAGCCTCCATCTTCAGGCCAGCAAGAGCACATTGAATGCTTAGTTCAGTCTCACCCAGACAGTCTCTTATTTTTGAAGTCAACTGTGTCTCTATCACAAGAGTAATATCCACAAAATGCACAGTCCTAGGGATGATGCAGGGTGTGTACACCAGGAGGCAGGAAATCTTGGGGGCCATCATAGAATTCTGCTTAACACAGAGAGACACACCCTTACCTGGACCCTGGTTTTATCATTTCTGTTCTCTGGCCTCAGTATCCTCAGTGTGTGGGCTCTGGACCAGTTGTATCAGCATTTCCTGGAAATTAGTCAGTACTGCAAACTAGCAACCCCCACTCAGGAATCAAACAGAAATCTAGGTAGAGGTGGGTAGTCCTTAGCAGTCTATGTTTTAACAAGCCCTCTAGGGATTTCTGATGCTCACTAAAGTTTGAGAACCAGGTCTCCAGACCAGGGTCAGCTAACAACAGCTGGTGTTAGAGAGCTAAATCTGGCTGATGAATGTCTTAGTAAATAAAATTTTATTGGAACATAGGCATGCCCATTTGTTTACATATTGTCTATGGCTGTTTTCGCAGTACAATGGCAGAGTTAGCAGTTGCAATACAAAACTAATGGCCCACAAAGCCTAAAATATTAATATGAGATTCAGAGGCTTATTCTCCTAAAAAGGGTTAACCCTTGATAATCATTCCTATTAGAGGACCTGAAAACGTGTCCTTTCTTCCAGACATGATTGCAGCTAAAACAACTTTTTTATCCTTCCTCTGCACTTTTAATCCTCTGTAGGCTTTTTCTGTCTTATGTGTAAAAAACAACATCTGTTCACCACCTTTCGTATGTCAGTTTTCAAATAGTTTGAAGGCTACTAAGTCACTGAGCCTCTTCTCTTCTTGAAAATATTGCCAATACGTTTAGCTTTCTCCAATTTCTTATTTTCCTATCTTTTAATCATGCCTGTTTCTCTGCTTTGCATATTTTCTAGGTTGTATACATCTTTCTTAAGTTATTAGATTCTGGACATATTTAGCCAGTCTTTCTGGCTTCTACATTAAAAATAAATAAGTAAATAACCAAAAATAAACCCTCCAGCTCTCCAGGATTCAGTTTTCTATTTTCTTAGAGTTCTATGTAATTGTACATCTTCCAACCTTACCTTTGCTCAAAGTCCACTGAATATGGCTTGCATCCCTTACTTTACTCTCCTTCCTCCACAGCCAGGCCAACAATACTCACTGCAGTTAGTTCTCACTTTCTGGGGCTAGCCTCAATGATGGCAAACTTTGCATGATGGAGCTTTTCACTGGCATCTGATATCTGGTATTTTTCCCTGGCTGTCAATTGATTCAGCATACTCTAGGTACCTAACTCTAATTTTACGTTCATTTTCCAATCGATCTGTAAATTAGTCAGTCAGTGAAATCTCTACTTTTCTTTCCTTCTTTTCATCACATTAACTTTTACTCCTAGACTTGATATTTTCTGATTTGTGGCAGTAAAAACATACATGCTTGTTTTCTGTTTGATTGTTTTGTTCCCTTTTTCTTTTCTCTTGTATTTCTTTTATCAGTCTTATTCTGGATTCTTCTAGAAAACATGTTTGTGTGTGTGAGCGTGTTCCAAATATATGTAGAGCTATTCTGTTTCCTTTGGTTTCCCTCCTTCCTTCTTTATCTGTGATGCACATTTGTGCTCTTGGTATCTGCGGTTTGTTTGAGGGACAGCCAGCTTTTCTAAGCTTGCCCCTTGAGGTACGCCCTGCCATTTCCTTCAGCAGATTAAACCCTGCTTATTTGAAATATCTCATTACTGAAATAATCACTTTTAATTTACCAATTGTGCAGCCTTTACCTTTTCAGAAACATAATGAATAACATAATTTGCTTCATGCCAATCAAATTCGCATCCCATGTGCCAAAAATGTAGGTATTTACTCAATCTAATACATTCACGTAGGCTTTCTGAATGTATGACCTATTTAAAATAAAATAACATGTTTTGTAAGAAGATTTACTTTAACGTATTTTCGTGTTATCAGAGAAGGATTTAAACTATCTTGCGACAGTATAATATTCTGAAATGCGATAGGAGAGTCTGCATTCCTTAAAACAGTTCTGCTATGGTCAGATCTACAGCTCAGATCTATAACTGGAATTTATCAGTCAGGTGAGACTTAACCTAGACTAGCTAAATGAAAATGTAGCCAAGGGCAGTTCGAAATGGAAGACAAAATTTAAAAAAATACAAAAATAGAATCCAAAATTGGCTCTCTGGCTTTGTGGCAGTGGCCATTGAAAAGCTATGTATATAACATGACTGTCTGTAGGGGAAAAGGGACTGGAGGATTATGAGCCTGCCTATACAGATAGAGAAGAAAGGGTATTTCTGTGTTGAATTGTGTAGCACTTAGGATTTTGTTAGGGTATTTGAAAAAAAAAATAACCGACTAAAGTTTTGGCAGGACTAATGGAATTCTCCAGCTACAGGCAAGACTGCCACAAACAATTACTATCAAGATTTCCCCAGTGCCAATATGCCATCTAAAACTTTGAAACTTTGGCTAGAATAATTGGTAAAAATGTAGCAAATGGACAAGAAGGCTACTTACACAATTGAGTGGCTGT
Source organism: Microcebus murinus (assembly GCF_040939455.1). Taxonomy (NCBI): domain Eukaryota; kingdom Metazoa; phylum Chordata; class Mammalia; order Primates; family Cheirogaleidae; genus Microcebus; species Microcebus murinus. The sequence continues at coordinate 130,573,880 of NC_134104.1, read as the reverse complement.
TATTCTAGTCCACATGAATACTACAGCATATCACCTTTTGGTACAAACATGTCAGTCATAATATCTTATACTTTTAATTAAAGATAACATGGGGCTCTTCCTGAACGAAGTGGATTTCAAATTCTGAAAATATGGAGGAAAGAACAAATTGACACCCATCATTGTCCTTTGGTTAAGATGTGCTAATATCAGCAAATTGAGCCTGTTTTTACTTGATGGTTCAGAAAGGGGTTTTGTTTTATTAAACAAGAGAAAACTGTTACTCCAAAGGAGAAGCTGGAGAGAACAGGAATGCAAAAAACAAACAAACAAAAACATTTTGCTTATTCCCTCACTATTGCTTTATCATTATTTAAAGGGCTTGAGATCAAATTTACTTTCATTGAAATTTACCCAGTGCATTCAAGAGAGTGGGCAACCCATAAATATTTGATGAATGTTTGTGAAAGAGAAAGAATGACTCAAGGAGTAAATGTGAGGGGCAGTCAGGAGAGAAGAGGTGACGGAGCAGATAAGGCACAAAGAATAATGCTAAAATGCCAGGAAGTGAATTAGTGTGGCTCCATTTTTCCACCAATCAAAAATAATATTAAATGTCTCCCTCTCAGTTTCCAAGTCAGCTAGCTATCATGGTTTGAATACTCACTATGTATTAGGATGTGTGTTAGATTGAGCTAGTCTCTATCCTATACAGTATTTTGTCAGATAATGTAATGTTCTTGATTGTTCACTTTCCATTCTGAAAGATAGAAATACTTGTGTGGGTGTACCACAAGATCATGTAAGAGTGGGTATTTCCATGTAGGATGGCTTTGGGGGCATTTTTTGTGTGCTGTTGATAGGATGTTTTAGTAACAGCTCTGTTGAGGTCAAGTGAGTCATCTGGATATCAGATTTGCAAGTGATCGTTTCTCCAAATTGTCCTTTTCCCTCCCTCCCTCCTTCTTTAATTGTTTAATTTCCTCCTTTTTAATTGTTCATTCTCTTTTCAATATTATTTCTTGTGCCTACCTCACAATGCTCACATTGAAAACAGGTTCCTAATAGTATTAATGAAAATAAATATAGTTTGCCATTTTTGTTTCTTCTCTCTGGAGTAGCTTGCATCTATCTGTCTGTCTATCTATCTATCTATCTATCTATCTATCTATCTATCTATCTATCTATCTATCTATCATCTATGACAGAGTCTTGCTCTGTTGCCTGGGCTAGAGTGCCCTGGCATCAGCCTGGCTCACAGCAACCTCAAACTCTTGGGCTCAAGCAATCCTTCTGCCTCAGCCTCTTGAGTGGCAGGGACTACAGGCATATGCCACCATGCCTGGCTAATTTTTTCTATGTATTTCTATGTATTTTTAATTGTGCAGCTAAGAAGTTATGCAGCTTCTATTTTTAGTAGAGACAGGGTCTCACTCTTGCTCAGGCTGGTCATGAACTCCTGACCTTGAGCGATCCTACAACCTCAGCCTCCCAGAGTGCTAGGATTACAGGCATGAGCCACCACACCTGGCCTGGAGTAGCTTTTAAAGCAATGATGTCTTATTCACTTAAATGCCTATAATTTTCAAAACATTTTGTTAGGCACCATGGAAAACAATTAAGGCGATACAGACACGGACACTCTCTTTTAAAACTTAACTAAGAACCAAATTATTCTACTAGTCAATCAGTGATTAATGATTTTGATAATCTAATAAAATCAAATTTAATAAAATACATGTTATTTCATATCATTCTGACAAAATAATAGTGAATAAAAAAGACAATAAGAATAGTCACTAAATAGTACTATTTACCCTGTTAAGTACTGCTCTTTGTAAGCTTTACAGAAATCCTGGGTTTTAGCTGTTATTTTATGGAAGGAGAAACTAAATAATGGTTAAGTTCGTTAGAACATGAAAACAATGGAATTTGGATACAGGTTTCTGATGACAAACGTTTCTGTGCTCTTAAGCACTTAAAATATTCTGTGGAAATTTTCAAAAGAGAAAGTTGACTATGATACAATAAGGACAGGCGGAGGCAAGGGAGTTTCAGCTGAACTTTCAAGGGCAGGGAGAAGTGGAAGAAGTGACAGAAATTTACAAAATTTTAAAAAGTATTTTCCTTATCTTGGTTCTATGAGGAGTACACGAAATGGTATGAATACTCAAGAAAAGGTCATAATGACATTGGTAACATAAGAAGCAAATATTTAGCACTTGGGAGGCATAATGACTTTTGAAAACTATATGCAGCACAGATCAGAATCATTCAGGAAAATGCAGTGCCAATTTCAGAAGCCATGCTTCTTACAGAATCTCTCTCCTCTCTCAGCAGGCGTTCCTGCTCAAAGCAATTTGACTCATTCTGTTTGTTCTTCCTTTGGGATTAATGTCCTTTCAAAAGCACGAAATAATCTTCACCATTTAAGTCAAACCAGCCCATGAATTTGAAAGAACGAACTCCAATTCTCTGAGGCTGTGATCAGAGCCCCTTCTTAAGTTTCCTTTTAGGATTAGTAGTTGTTTTGTTTTCCACAAAGCTTTTGGGTTTACAGTGATTAGGTCGCTGCACAAACTTTCACTGGGTGAGGTATATCAATGAGGAAGAATAGCTATATGAGGGAGCCTAATATTCCCAAGATGTTCACTCACATTGGAATCATGAGGGAATCTCAGAAAACAGGTTTACTCTGTCGACATTAGCTATTGCAGAATGCCTAGTAATGGAAGTCGTCTTTACTTATCCAGGAGCAAGTGAAGATATCCAGTTATCTTCATAGCCTAGAGAAGCTTTGCCAGAAAAGTCAGATGCCCTTCTTAGTCCTCCTACCAGATTCTAACCAAAAGAAGGCTGGACACTTTGCCAGATGTCTTGGTATCAGGAAACCAGCATCATTCTACTATCCACCTTCCAAAATTTACAGAGGATTTCTGAGCATCTGCCAACCTGACTGATGATCATTAAGAGTAGAGTTTAGGATACCCCAATGTTATCATGCTTGGGTCATTTTGAGTATTTTGGAGATAGCAAACTCTGATCAACTGGTGTAGATACTGGTATGTTGTGTTAAGGAGGATTCTGTGGCTGATTATAAATGTGATTGATTGGTAATATATGCCTCAAGTACCAGAAAGGGGAGTGGTATCATGGATTTCTATCTTTGGCTTATAGAGACAACAGAGAGAATATAATTTTCACAAAGAGCAGGAGTACTGAAATCAATCAACCTATGTTTGCATAGTTTGAATTAGCTACTACAAAGTACTTAATCTTACAGATCTCTAATTTCCACAACTACAAATCTAAATATTAAGAGCTAACAGAATTACTGTGAAAGTTAAAAGCCTATGTATATAAAGAGAGTGCTTAAAAATTGATTGTGGTTATTATTATTATTGTACTGGTTATCATTATTATTTGAAATTGGGACTGCTTTGAATAATTCAGACTATATGGTCCACCACACACCAGCAGAGTGGAATTTAATTACCAGAATATTTTACTCTCATTGCTAAATTAAATTTTTCTCTTAGAAATTTATTTAGGCCTGTGCTGTTCTGAACTTCCAAATCCTAACGAATAGTAAGAGCACAAGAGCTTCTAGTAAATTTGTAGTCAAAGAAAAATCAGAAGCAATTTCTGTAACATTCTACATCAGTTAATTAATTCTGGCTCTGTCTGAGTTGAGTAAAATGGATGGGAATTAGTTGTACAAGTCAAGATGTGTATGTGCCTCATGCCAAGTTCCAGATCTGTATATTTTAGGCTGTAATTCACAAGAGGGTGAGAACTTGGTGATGTCAATGAGAAAAACCTGTGTTCTCTCATTAACCTTGGCCTCTGATCTTGGACTTCTGGTCGGTGCTGGGATTCTCAGAGCTCAGGGCCCCTCCCAAAGGTCATCTCTGGTTTAGCGTTGAATGCTCATCATCTCCACTGACACGGCTTTCAGCGATGACAGCTCCTGCAGATTATTTGCTTCCCTTTCATTTTAGTTTAGCATTAATGCTTGTGTTTAACTGCACTATTTTATGATGTCTCTTATTTTATCACAATATAGATGCCCCTTTCATTATGTGTTGCGTTTTGGTGATAGCTCCATAACTGTGGTATGCTCACTTTCTTCTCCCTGGGGCTATAAGCAGTGTCTTGTTTTTTTTTTCTGGAATTGTAAATCCTGTATCTGCTGCCTCCTGGCCATATGAATGTGAAAATGTAGGTCCTTTCCTCAGAGTTAATTTCTGCTTCCATCAATGGCTCTTTCAATTTGGTGCTTATCAGGACTTGATAAGTATTTGAGAGGGAGATAGGTTAATATAGTCAAAGAATATGGGCTTTGAAATCAGGCATCTCTGGTTTCTAATTCTTCTTAGCTCTACCATTTAAGGAGGTGGTTTATCTTGAGTAAGATGATCTCACTAAGCCTCCTTTCCTCACTTGTAAAATGAAAACAAGGATATCTTCATTGTTTACATAAGTAATGTACATAAAGCTATCTAGCACAGAATGTAGAATATAAAATATGGGCTAAAAATGACAAGATTTCTTATAAAAATAAAATATGGTTATGTGTGTCTTCTTGCTTGCAGGCACTCCATAATCATTTTATTTCTCTTCCATTTAAAGCAGATCCTTTTCTGGATTCCACAATTACTACAATTCCATTAGTAACTGATTTTACATCTTCTACAAGGACTAAATGTTTCAGAATTAAAAGAAAATATAAAGTTAGGTTTGTTTTAAGCAAAACCTGCCAGAAGAAACAATCACATCGAGGCCGAGACTAAACAGAGCACATGTCAGCTCCACAGGGAATGTTCTTGAGGAAATTGAAATCAGAATTTCTTTTTGCTATTATAGAGTTTGTAAGAATGTTCACCGAGGCAATGGAAACTAGAACTCACAGTTCCTAAACCTTGGAAGCAAGTGGTTACTACAAATGCTAGGGATATGCTAAGTATAGTCCCCTTGAGACAGCTTGAATATGGTCTTTGTTGTTCTTAATACATTTTATTTAATTTGCAATTGGTGATAGTGACATAGTCACTTCTTCCATGGTTATTTCTAAATGTCACCCAATGCTAACAACAGTTAAATTTCCTAGGAATTTTGTTCTATGTTTGTTATGAAAGAAAATTATATTGAAATGTAAAATAAATCATAATGAAATATTGAATGGAAATATTGAATGGAAACATAATGAAGTGGATGCTGTATGAGATATTACCATTGAGTTTAGTAGCATTAGTTAGGATGAATGTAAATTTAGTTTCTACTTGGCTCTTCTGGACTATGATGACAAAGTGAAAGGGAGAACTGAATCAGTAACAGGTTAATTCAAATAGAAAAAAAATCTGATACCTTTGGATAAATTCATGGTATCTGGTAGACTCAATACATTACTCAATACATTACTACAATATGTACATAATCTACAATATGCTGGATTATAAACCCCAGTGGAGGCAAGACATATGTGAAATTACTACTTGAATAATCCAATGCCTTACAAATGATTATCTTTTAGTATACATTGATTTGATTTGCTTTGGCCAAGTTTAATTGAAACCAGCTTTTTGTTTATACAGTTTTTTTTCTCTACTTCCTTTCTTAAAATAATAGCAATCTCTGAATAAGTATATTTAAGAGCTTAGACTATGGAAGCAGAATGTTTGCTGTTGAATTCTGGCTCTCCTACTTACTAATTGTATGAACGTGAGTAATTTCTTTAACCTCACTCCTGCTCCATTTCCTTATTCACCAGGCTATTAAAGGATGAAAGGAGCTAGCCTGTGTAGAGTACACAGCACAGTGCCCAGCGTATGGGAGTGGAAATGTCATTGCTTTCATGCCAGTGGAATCAAGGGTAGTTGTTTACAAGATAGAATATATTTACACCTAAAAAGAAGTCCATGTTTAAGAAATGAATGTAGAGGAAACAGATTAATAAAATATAAAAATGCTTAGGACTTTATATGTTTGGACCATTTGTTTATGTTTTCAAAGAAAAAATTAAATAATGGAAGCTTAATTATACTAAAAATCTGTGTTAAAATATTTCTCATGTTTTGTAGTACATTCCAATAAACTCTGATTGTTTAGTCCCCTTCTCTGTTTCTTGGCTTTGGAATAGACACCATTGTTAATTTGGGCATAATAGAAGAAGGACACAGCATCTCAGCAGGCTGTGATGTGATTTCACTTGCTAATTTGTGCATCCATTCATTCATCCATCCATTCTTAAAACAGCCATACAAGTCACTAAACAGGTACCAGGAAACCCCTAATCGTAGATGACAAGGAAGAATGAAATTGACATTCTTCTTAAGAACCAGCATCCTCATATGGGAATGCAGGAACAGAAGCAAATGAGTCTACTAATGTGAACTCAATCAAAGCCTGTGCCGGGTAGAGCAGGGCCCCAGGGAAGTGATCTTTCTACAGAGATGTACAGAAAATACTTAATAAAGGAAGTTATACTTAGGCTGCATCCTGAACCAGGAAGACATGATTGGTTTTTTGGCATACTTCGATGTAGGTTATGAGAGCATGTAGGGTGGGATGTAACCCACTTAAACACAAATTGCAGTGCTTAATTTGCTGTCATGTGTTATGGCTCACATTTTGGGGACTAACTTGCTAGCTGAAATGTGACCTTCCAAGAGCCAGGTATAGTAGATTATCTGGACTGAATCAGTTCTTTTCTGTACCTGTAAAACTTACTTACTCCTATCTACAGTATCCTATTTCATTTTTCCTTCCTGGTCAAAATTTTTTAAGATAATTGTCTCCACTAGTCTCCATTTTGAAACCCTCACTCATCCCTTACCCTCGCTTCAAAAGTGGCTTCTCTTTAATGTGACCCATGGAAATGACTGCACTTAAATGACTCATAAAGGTCACCAAAAATCTCTATGACATTAATTCTGTCAGACATTGCCACCCTAGACAGTGTTAACCACTTCTTCCTTTCCTAGATAATCTCTCCCTTTGTCCAGCCCCATGGGCACAGAGAAGTCTGTGTGGCCAAGTTCCCATTGAGAAGTACAGATCATGGACAAGCAAGACCATGCAAGCAGACATTAACGTCTTTTTTTGTTTGTTTGTTTCTAAAGAGTGAGATGACTGCGAGCCTAGATTTCAGCAGTGAAATTACCCTGAGAGACAGATGTGTAATAAAGCAGGTTTAACTGCCCACATTAGCTTAATTTAAATGCTTGACTATTAATGAGACTAGATTTTGACACAGTTTGTTGGGTGAAATAAAAGCTTTGTGATAATACTTTCAAGAGTTATCACATATTAATAAACATCCACTTGCCCTAGGACTGGCCCTTTTTTATATGTTGGTTTGAAGATGTGGTGTCATTTTTATCCAAAGCACTCATTACCCATTAATATTTATTTTGCCATTAAATATTTTATTTAGGTTACCCTTTGAGTATTATCACTGATCACACATGAAGCTTCGTAGATTGCCATTGTCACCTCTAAGAATGGATGACTAATCCTTTCTGGCATGATCCCACTAGTGTCTGGCTTCTGACAGTGACCACATTTGGTTCTGACAAAACTCCCTTCCTCAATCCTAAAAGGAGAAAAGCCCAGGAGAAAGTAGGAGTTCTCCTATCATCATTTAATTCTGAAACAGACTGCATCAAGCACCTTATCTGTAAATTATTCACTGCTCCTGAATGTTGGTTTTGCACTGGAGCTTTAATGTCCTGTAGAAACTACTGTGATGTTGGGAGTGATTTTTATCTGCAATGTACAGTACAGAAGCCTCTAGCAATAGGTGGCTATCAAACATTTGAAATATGACTAGTGTGACTGAGAGCTGAATTTTAAATTTCACTTAATTTTAATTAATTTACATTTAAAATAGCCATATGTAGCTGGCGAGTGGCTACCATATTAGACATCTTAGCACTAGAATACCTCTTTTATTAGTTATAATTGATGATGTGAAGTTAAATTTGGAGAAATTACTGTTGAGGAAAATTTTGTGATTCATATTTCATAACACTAGCAGTGAACTTGAGATGAATTTTCCAGGCAAAATCTTTTGATTTCCTGTGAGGCAACCACCTGTCCTGAATTATGCACTATCTGACAGAGGGGCTGAAGGACAGGGGGCTATCCTGGGGTTAAATGTTTAAAACTTCTTACTCTGGCACTTCTAACAGAATCTTCTCTATTGTTTCCCAGGTCCCAGAAATTGTCATCAAATTTGTTTAAATAAGTGAGAGACTTCCATTTTCTTCTAGTGAAGTCTTGACTCAGGATATTGGCAACTGAATGATATCAGTATTTTGATTTTGGCCATGGCATTTAATGACAGTGACAGAAAAAACAATATTGGTTAGTGCTTCTTTCCTAGCTTCCTTCCAAAATGAGTGTTGAAGTGACTTACAGGAATACTTAAATACCACAACTTCAAATGAATAAAGCATTTGGGTGAGGGAAAAATCCCAGATCTCTCACAAGTGATTTCTCTCATTGGTGAAGACTGAATCACTGAGCATTGACTTGGACAAATGTGTTTGAATCAGTGTTTCCAGAATGGTGCTCCAATTGGTCTGACTCATATTCTCATTCTCACCTCATTCCTCTCTGTGGTCTGGAGCAGGATGTGTAAGGCAGCAGTCACCATCCTGTGCCGGTTAGTGCCGACAGCTTGCCCTGTGGGATCAGACCTTGTCTCAACATTTGAGTTGACCTGCTAAGGGCAGGTCACTTGAGGCCAGTGAGGAGCTTTATGCTGAGGTAGAAAGTACTAGATCAACTTTCCACAACCTAATAGGGGAATCAACAATCCAAAATAGAGGGGAAGAAAACTAAAGCAATAAAATAAAAAAAATTATGACCAAATCACACTAAATTCAAATTTAATCTCAAAATATGTTTTTAGTTGTATCGTTCAGTTGGGAAGAGCATTTAAACAAAGATGGGACTCGGATGGGAGTTTGGATCATTGAGGCTTAACCAAACATGGTAAACATACACTTTTCCTAGACAAAGAGTAAAAAACGGTCTTAAGAACAAGACTGCCATTGTAATCCCCCCTCCCCCAACCAACAACCTTCAATATTTGAGAGGCAGCCACACAGGGGAATATGACAAACATGTTTATTTTTCTGATTTGGCAAGTAGATGTTAATAATGTCAGGGATAACTACTGAATATTCCTTTACAAGGAATGTGTTTTTCTTTCCTCCCTTCCATTCTTCCTTCTTTCCTTCTGCCCTCCCTACCTTCCTTTCTGCAGCAATAAAAGCCTCTCACAAGATTGCTGGTTTTAACACATTATTTCTGGCTACAAGGGAACTGGCCTGCCTAATTTGACAAAACTGACCTTTGTAGAGTATTCTTTAGTGTTTTTATTATTACTATTGTTGTGTCGATTCCAAAGCTATTTGCATCAGTACATTAAAAATTGGGAAAGCTGCTCAGGTTCCTTCTGATAAGATATTTTGCTTCCTAGAGCTTTGGCTTTCGAATTTGTAAAGTGGATATTATAATATATATCTGGCAGAATTGTGTGTTTTAAAGGAATTTAGGGGATACCAGGCTAATCCATGCCAATTACTCAATAGATTCATTAAATTATTGATATTCTGTACCCTCACTCTCACTCTGGCCGGCCAGTTCCATTAACTACAGCACCCATGGCCAATGTTTTGGTCAAATCATGTCTTGCCTTTATGCTCCAAATCCATTATTTCTTTTCTACTTCCTGTTTAGTACTATCAGATCTAAATGTTTTATGACTGTTATCACAGAGACCCCTGAATTCATATAGTGAACCCTCTCTCCTCACCATGGACATGGCATATTGAAATATTTAGAAATGTATATGAATAGTTTTCCATGTGTTTCAAATTAGCTGCTTATCAACTAATTATTTAGGATCCAATATTATATAAAATACTCTATATGCTTCCCTGGATATATAATGTGTAGATATTCTGAGTTTAGTACTTTAATCATAGCTTATAATCGTAATATATTTCAATATAAGTAATATATATTTTGATATGGATAAGTATGTATATATTTCAATATAGATAAGTATATATACTTCTGTACAGATAAATTGATGGTGAAGGAAAAACACAACTAAAGATAATATAGAAATTCTTTTAACCATCAGGAAATCAGGGATTTCTGCTGCTTTCTATAAATGCAGCTTGAAATACTGTATATGTGTGTGTGTGTGTATATATATATATATATATATATATATATATGCATACGTATGTATCTATATAATTGATTCATACACTGGCATGAATATTTAACAGTGGTTATCTCTGCTCACTTTAAACTTCAGTTTTGTCATCTTGGGAAATTAAAGATTAAGTAGTAGATTAAAGTTAAAATTAAGATTAAGATTGTTAGGATATCTGAATGTTTGATGAACTCTGAATGAATCAAGTGCACAAGTTCAAGGTTAAAAGTGATGTATTATGGCAAGAACACTACTACCCTACTGTCAAGGAGTATTTCAAAGTATTGATTTACAAAGTAACCTCCTATTGTGACCATCCTTTTGAGGGAGACAAAATAAACAAAGGAAAGAATATAAAGGTACTTTTAAAGTTATCTTGATTGACTGCTTCCAGAAAGACTGAAGAGCAGCTTTGCAAGTTATCATGATCATTAAAAAATAGATGCCTCACTTAGTGAATACCAACTGGCCAGGCACTGTGCTGGACATTCTGTATACCATACAATAAGCTTATATACTTATACAATAATCTTCGACTGACAACCACTGGTTTAGAATTCCTCTGCATGCAAATACTTTTAAATTTACATTTTAATTGGTTTTTCAAAAATGCAAATTTCTGAAGTGAATTGCATCTTACTTCCTCAGTCTCCATTAACAAATACTAGGAACTGGCACATTCACAAATTAGTGCTTTTATGAACATACAGTTGTCTTACGAATTTACCAAAACAATATTTAATATATTTTTATTCACTAGTACATTATCTGCAACTTCATTTCTAAATATACACTAACAGAAACATCAAAAAAGGATGGAGAGGAATCTTGTGAACTGTAATGATCACTTACGTTACCTTATTTACTTTCATTTTTCAATACCTTATTAAGTGTTAATAACTAATCTGCAATCAGTGAATGTTTTTGAATTTGTTGACTTTAATAACAGATAACAAATTTGGTATGGAGAGGTAGTAACAGCTCTGAAATCAGATTAATTTGTTAAAATTTAATTTGTTAAACTGTGTTAATAAAATGGTATAGGCAATGAAATATGTGGTACTAGATAATAGAGTTCCATATACAAAGGACATGAATTTATATCTTTTACAGCACCCACTGCATGGAGCCTTTAAAATGCCTTTCTCAAATTAAATATTAATATTTTTAGGATTGTGATATTCCAATGAGTGAAGTGACACTTTTGGTAAAAATTAACAACAAAACAACTTTTTCACCTATAGAAATGTCTATAAATTCATTATATATTTTCATGTTTATTATTGCCAAGATAATTTTATAATGAAAACATTAATAAGCATATTTATGTCTTAAATGTAATAGTTTCTATTTAAAAATGAAGGAACAAAATAGCTATTTTCTTAAAAGGAATATTTTAATTTGTTTCACAGATGAAACATAATATATTTGCCAGTTTTGATTTTGCACTATTTGCAAATAGTATTCTTATTGCTGAGCATGTACAGATTGATACAAGTGAAAATATTTTAGGACTAATCCAGATTTTAAATGCAGAAGTATTAGTCACAAATAATTTTTAAGTGGTAGCCTCAATTTTGTGCCTCAATATCACTGCTATAGATTTGGAAGCAAGCGTCCATTTTGGAATAAAGCAATCCAACATTTCACTTAGACTCATGAGTTGCTGTACCTTGGTGTCACAGATCAAATTCTTCTGAAAATGAACTCTGAGACATTATTGAGGAGTGCTCTTGGGAACATCACCTGTGACAAGTGAGGGATATAAGATTTGGAAGAGGAGAAAGTTGGACTGTGACACAGTCAAAATGGAGACCTCAGCCTATCCTAGATGCCATAAGGAGCTTTTAGAGGTTAAATAGAGCCTCAGAGTTGTCCTGCTTTGAGGCAAGGGGGCAAAGCCATTAAATGCCTGCATTAGTCATTACATGGGGATACCAACCCCTCCACTTAGCACAGTCACCTTCGTGCAGACAGTTACCTTAGGAGCTGGGCCAAATTGTGAAGAGGATCCCAGGTGAGGGCCATCAGCCCCCAGCACTCCAAGCAACTGGAGGAACAAGTGCCTCAAGTCTAGAGGGGGCTCTCAGAACCACGTCCACACCATCCAGTACCCCTATATTTGTATAGCAAGTGGGCAAAGAATATGTGGTCACCTGTCCTCTGCTTTCCTATGATCTTGTAGGTTTCTCTCTTGAAGCAGGCAGGAAGAAATGAGCTCAAATATCTTCCCTGACTTTCCCAAGTTTTAGGACCCCTCTTTGATGTTGTTTTAATCCCCTAAGAAGGAAACTCTGGTTGCAACATTGAGGGGAAGGTCTTGAACAGTATATATAAGTATAAATGAAGGGGGGATTAAATTTACCTAGCAATAAAATCAAGGTATTTTTATTCCTTGTGCCTCTCATTGTGCTAGATGAAAAAATGAGCTTGAGCTATTCCTTAACTTCTTTGGTATCCTGAACCAGAGGAGGACTTAAAGGGAAATAATTGCAGAATATATTCTTGCTAAATTGCATTTTTGTAATTATAAGTATGGAATGTTTCTGTGGAAGCAACAGAAACAGCTAAAGAGTTATCAACTATTTTTTTTTTCTCTACATGATGTTATTTTAGCCTTTATCTAGCTTCTGAGATCTTAGAATCCAACAAGATAATGAATGTGTGAGAAGATCCTTTGCAAAGAATGACATGTGACACAAAGGAAAACAAAGTTATTTATTCAACTCATTGTTAGCTGTAGACATGTTAAACCACGCCACTGATTTCAGCCAAAACTTATTTTACTTTTTTTTTTTTTTTTTTTTGAGACATGGTGTCAGCTTTGTTGTTCAGGCTAGCGTGCTGTGGCATCATCGTAGCTCACAGCAACCTCAGCCCCTGGGATCAAGCCATTCTCCAGCCTCAGCCTCCTAAGTAGCTCGGACTACAGGCACGTGCCACTGCACCTGGCTAATTTTTCTACTTTTCGAAGAGGCAGGGTCTTACTTTTGCTCAGGCTAGTCTCTAAAACTTATTTTACTTTTGAGTTTTCTAAAGAGGCACCAACCAAAAAATTTATTTTGATTCTTTAACTTTTTATTAAAAGAGAAACTTCTAGCAATACTAAATTCATGACAGTTTTATGGATGCCTTCTCTAGAAAAGGCTATACATTCACACTCAATACACGACCAGGTGGATAATAAAATAAGTTTATGGTGTGCTCTGGTGAACGTATGCTTGTTATATTTTGCTTTTATCTCTGTTTATTTTAACATCTGCCCTCTATTTCCTGCCTTGTACTATTTTTTTTTTTAAATCGCTTTGCTGATTTTGAACTTCAGTTGTTGGCTTTGTTATTGTTGAGGACTATTTCAAGAGGGAAGTTAAAACAGTAGGGAAAATACTGTTTTTCTTAATTTAGCTCCAGCTGATTTTATACCTGGGAGCAGTAGAACTGATGGTTCTTGTGTATGGTTAATTAAATCCTGTGCTTATGGCTTCTGTTACAGGTATTAAGTCATCCACCTTGTTAGCAGATCCTCTGGCTCAGTAGGATTGGATTTATCATTGGGGAATCATTTCCAGAATGTTTGCTTTGTGCTCAGGTAGCTGATTGAGGGCAAGATGATGGTCTGTATACAGTTGGCCAGAAAGTGGTAGTAAGATTTGTAAAGGTAATTTGTGTGGGAATTCATTCTGCTTTGTCGTAAAAACAAGATGGCAGGCAAGTAAGTGACAGAGACATGAACCTCTCTTCTCCCCTCTGTCTCCTAGGATGCTTCTCCGTGAGAAGAGAAAAGTCCCACTGCATTTTGTTTTCCTAATGCTTCTTGGATTCTCACCAGCAGGTTTTTACAGTCTGTTGCTTGCCTCTCAGATTAGAAGAATGCTGGCATATTTTAACAGTTTCCTAGGATTCAAACGGCCTTTAATTAACAGCAAATTGATGTTTTGGAATGTTACCAAAATATGGGAGACCGAACGCTGAGCATGGGCTTCCTACCTCCCAGCTTCTAAGTGCAGTGGAGTCCCTATGACAGGAGCCGAGGTGTGAGCTCCCTTGCAAACAGCTGGCTGCCTACTGGTATGCAAAGGGGGTGTCACTGTTGGCATATTATTCCCACTGCCTGCTCATTAGTGGCCATGCAAATTCCACCTACTCATGACTGGGAAGGAGGCAGGTAGTTTGAATACTCAAAGCTATAGGGGGGCTGGACAGTTCAGGGACTGTAGCATTGGTTTTGCTGGTTTTAATCCTCCAGTTGCCAAGGCAGTAAGGTATGGCTGCTTGCGTTTGTGGTTAAATGTCTTTTCTGCGCCAGTTTCATGTCATCTTGCTGCCAGACTTTTGGATTTGATAGAAAAGAGTTGTTCTGTGAAATAATCACTCAGACTTGACGCATACTCTGAGCAGGTTAGTTTTCAAAGAGGGATGGGTGTGCAATGGAGGGGTTTTCCTTTTGGATCCAGAGAGCTTGGTTAGAGATCTGTTGCTGACCCAATCCAGAGCCCGAGGCAAGAAAATAAAGATAGGTTGGGGAGTTTGAAATGTTGACTGCTATTTACATAACCTGATAGTTATAAACAAGGGAAAACGGAGCAGATCAGCTAGCTCTCTCTGCCTAATGGCAAATCTGCTCACTGGCCAGTTCCCAGTTGAGGTCAATGTTTGTATCTTTTTTTGGTTTTGTTTTTTCCAGTGATCCACAAAGTTGGCGTTTGTGTCTCAAATGCCATCTCAGTGTTTTCTCCATGTGTGTGTCCCTGATTGCTCCCTTTGCTCTGGTCTCCACAGGTGGTACATGCCAGAGTCCTGCTCTCCCAGCCCTGGTCCGTCCACCAGCCCCTCCTTTGCAACCATCGCTGGACATTAAACCATTTCTTCCCTTTCCTCTTGACACTGCGGCCGCGGTCAACCTCTTCCCCAATTTCAATGCGGTAAGTACCGTAGCCAAATTTGCGTTTATCTGGGTGGAAGGTATTAGAAAAATCCTAAAGGCCAGGGGTGATTTGGTCACTGCCTCCATTGTGCCATACTGTTTATTCCATGGCTTGTCCCAAAGCCACAGTGCAGGTAGTTTTCTGCCTGGTTATGTAAAGTTCCCAGAGCCAGGCTCCTTCAGGAGAAAATGAGAAGAGACTCAATCTGGCTGGGTTGATCATGAGTTGATGTCTCCGCTGGAGTGTCTTCTGGGTAACATCAACAATTCTGTTACTTTGTTGGCATACATCCAAATTGAAATTTAATGTATTCATTAGAGAGAACATTATAATTCAAGTAGATATCTAAAAAAAATGAAAGATGTGTCTCATTGATCTGGGCCCTGTAACTTTAAATTTCTTGGCTGTTTTTTTTTTCTTTCTGATTTAATAAATAGTACCTTGATAAAGACAATAGTATTCATGTATATTTCATGTATACAGCAGTGTTTTCCTCCTTAACTTAAAACAACTAAGGGCTCTGGTAGCAAGTGTTTTAATATTTGCTGCTGTGGCTCAAGTTAATTCTTTTTAAATTACTTTGTTTCTCTGGGCTTTGTCAACAGCTTTCTCAGGGCAGGTTCAATTACTTTCACTGTTAAGACATCTCTTGTAAGTTGGCAGATTCGTCATATCCATCATCATTTTTTTTTGCATGTATAAACAGTGAGATATTCTTGGGATAGAAATTGAAATAGGGGTTGAAAAGGTTAGAAAAAAATAAGTAACATTTTTTTAATATCATCTGATTCAGCTTTCAGCAGTTGTTATAATGCAGGGTCTGTGCTTATCAATGACGAGACATGTCAGCATGACCAAAGCAAAGAGGATTACAACAAGAGGTCACTGAATGTCCAGTGATCTAAATAATACAGCTTTCTTTTTTGCAACATCTTGGCCCCATGTTGGATTTAAAAAAAAAAAAATTCTTCCCACAATTAAATCATTCTCCTTCAGGAGATAGAAGTAGGTCTTATTTTCTTTAATAGTACTTTGTCACAGGGACTTTGGAGACGCCAGTGAGTCAATACAGTATGTGCTAGTCCTTGCTAAAAGGTAAGGGAGAATCACAACGATTGCTTTGTTTCTTGAGGAGAGAGGAATTTTCCCTAGGAACCTTCTTTTGAAATTCATGGAGCATAAACAAAACAGATAAAGATCAAATATACAAAATACAGGTTTCTAATCCTGGGTATTTCAATAAGAGTCCAGAAAAACTTGCTCAGCATCAAATTCCCTTAATCTTATATTGACTATACTTAAAAAGTCCCTGGGTTCCCTTTTCCTGACTCCTCGTGTTACTCCTCTGGTGAGTGGCTTCCTGGCACAACCTTCCTTCTGAGACACCCAGGAGATGACCCATCAATGTGCTTTCCCTGTCCTCGGAGACCACTTGACATCCTGTCACTCAGGTCCCATGTCAGCTTCAGAGCAACTTAGGTAAAATTCCTGGAAGTCAATAAAAGCTTGGATTTAACATGTTTGATTTGTCCTTTGGGAAATATTAAAAGCAAAATGATTAATATGATTGACAATGAATATTTGTGTCAAAAGCAAACATGAGTAATATGCTGAGCTATATGACATTGAGCAGATCTCTTTACCTTCTCTGCTGCTCTTTCTTCAGCATTAGAATAAAAGGAGTGGAACTAATACTCTCTTACTTTGGGAGTTATACATTTCAAATATTTGAGATTTTTTTTTTGTGGGCAAAGGTGGCAATGTGTGGTGGTCAAGCTGGACTCTGTAGCTAGACTAAGTTCAACTCCATGAACTGCCTCTTATCATTGGTATGACTTTGGGTAAGTCATATAACCTCTATGTAACTCAATATCCTCATCCATAAAATGGGACTAATAATATAACATATTACATAGGGATGTGACAGCGATTATGTAGGTTAAATCATATAGTGCAGGGCTAAGCATATAACAAGCACTATTTGAGTGGTAAGTATCATATTCACGAGTAGCTTATAAACCTTTCTGATTTTGAATTAGAACTTCGTTGGCCGATTGCAAAAGTTTGACATGAATCTTTTTTCTGTACCATGTATTTGACTTGTGATTATGTTTGTTCCACTTAAACCAAGAGGCCCTCTGTTGCTGCACCTGTTGCTTATTCCCTTTCTTTCGGTGCTGGGTAAGCTACAGACAGCCAAAGATCATGCCACTCCTTGCTTCCAACTGAGGGGAATCATTGGAAAGGCCATAATCACGAGGCTTTGGACTCAGAATTAGGGAATAGAACATCTCTGTAAGTAACAGCCTGAGTCCCTGATTTTATAGGAGATGTGAATCTCAATCCACAAATTCATTGTTTATAAAACATAATTTTTCATTTCTGTAAATTGATTTGGGCATAGGTCAGGAAAAAAAGTGAAGAGTCTATACAAATAAGCACAGTTAGGAAGGGAAGGAAATAATTCCAGAATCAGAGCTGAGGTATGGATATAAAAGAGAGCAGTCAACTGAATGAAACTATTGAAACTAATGAAACTATTAGGATCCTTTAGTCTCCTCAAAGCCAACTTTTACAAATTCACAACAGAAGCTGTTCCTTTGACCAAGGAATGTTGTATCCCTGGATGCTGGACGTGCCAGTAGTTTTCAGGCAAATGAGATCTGTCTCTGAATTTCTCACATATCCCCCACCCTAACCTTCAATCTCTTAGAATTTCAGTGCTTAAAAACATTCCGATCCCAGCGATGCCATTCTAAGTCTTCATTTCTTGAAAGGAAACCATCATGAGGGTAGATGGATGATGTTTAGGAAAGAAATATTAGGAAGTGGCATGATTTTAGTCCATTCAGTGAAATGATGTTTATTAAGCATGTATCATGTGCCAGAAATTGTGGTAACAAAGCTTGTATTATGACTGCTGCGATGAAAATAAGGAAATATTTATAAGTAAGGCCGCCTTTATAGAGAAAGATATATAGGATGGAATGTCAGCTTGAGGGCAGGAGTGGACGGCTCTCTGGTTGTCTTAGTGAGGGTTTGGTGAGAAAAATAGAAAACTATTCTAGGCATTCAAACAGGAAAGAATTTAATATAAGGATTTAGATGATTACAAAACCTTTAGGGTGCTGGACAAATAAAGGTCAGAGAAGGTTGTGTTGGCTTTTGGTTTTTCTGCTTGCTTTCACAGTCAGGGAGTTGCAGAGCCACAGGACACCCAGTAATCTCAGTTACTTTCATTCAAATTCCATGAAATGCCTCTCTTCAGTGGCACCTAATAAGCCTGAGCACTGTTGGCAAGTTAACCTCAGGCTTCCAGTCCTTGGGATGTCAAGGGAGGGGTGTGGAGAGGTGGGTGCTGAGTTGCCCACGGAAGACCTTTCTCAGTGGCAGAATGGAAAGGGCCAAGTGGAATTAGGAAAGCCTGAACGTGTCTGTACCATGGACAAAGGCTAAATCCACTGGAGTCCCAGGACCTACTATGTGGCAGGCCCTGAGGAGTTGTTTGTGAAACAGGCTAAATTCCTGCAAGTATGGAACTTACTTTTGGGTGTGTGTTTGGTGAGGTGTTGGGAGGAGGACTGATGGGGAATTTGAAGCATCTGTAGGTCCAGCTGTGCCTCATGAACCTCACTTGCGGGATGACATTGTTCAGGACTTTGGTTAGAGCTGCCATTTATTGAATGCTTACTACGTACCAGGAATCACTTGCATTCCAACCAGTTAGAGGACAAGATTTTTCTACGAAACTTTATAAAGCTTTTATGTATGTCATGATCTCATAAGCATTGCTGAGAAAAATACATGAATGAGTTTTTCATTTCTTTTCATTCATTCAACGATTTCTTCCTTCTACAAACTTTTGCGTCCTACTAAATAAGTCTATATATTGAAAAATGTACCTACTGAAAATAACTCCCATTGAAAAGTAGCTGCTATAAGCATAGCACTAGTAAATATAATGGAGAGTATGAGAAGGGAGAAGAGTAATTAATTAATCTTTTAGTGATTCACTTACTGGGTACTTATTAAGCACTAACTATACGTCTGACTATAGAGGACACTGGAATTACAACAATAATAATAGCAAAAAGGAGGAAGAGGAAAAGATAGAGGATGAAGAAGAAGAGGAGGAGGAGGAAAAAAAGAAACAGGAGGAAGAAGAATGGTACTTGTGTCTGTGGAGGTGATACAGTTGATTAGTCACTCCTTAAAATACTCTCTTCTATCAGGTACTAGAGAAACACCTAGATGTTTACTACACTAGATTAAGCAGTAAGCTCTATACAAGCAGGTACCCTAACTATGTAGTTTGCTTCATTTGTTGAAAAATGGGGTGGAATTCTATGAAGAACTATAATCAAGTGCTTAAAGTCCTTTGAAAGTAAGTGCTACCTGAGTGCAAGGGAAGGAGAGATCACTTAGAGGGGGCCCAGGAAAGTTATATGGTAAAGGTTAAGGTTCTATTTGGAATCTGAAATAAATTCCAAATTTATGTTGTTCATTAAGGCAACCATAGTACAGAATGGGAGACAAATAAAAAAAACCTCAACATGTATTTCTTGAATGAATGAGTGGAAGATAAATGGATTGGTAGATAGATGTAGATAAAGAGAGAGAGAGAGGAAAAATGCATGGCAGATAATTAATGGAAGATAAATAGCCATAGCAGATGTATCATAAGATATGCAATTGATAGAAATGTCTCAGTAAGAAAAAAACTCACGAAAATCAGCAAGAAAAAAATCAAATAACCTTATTAAAAAGTGGGCAAAGGACTTGAACAGCCACTTTTCTAAAGAAGACAGAAGAATGCCCAACAAACATATGAAAAAATGCTCAACATCTCTAATCATCAGGGAAATGCAAATCAAAACCACAATGAGGTATCACTTAACTCCAGTGAGAATGGCCTTTATCAAAAAGTCTCCAAACAATAGATGCTGGCGTGGATGCGGAGAGAGGGGAACACTCCTACATTGCTGGTGGGACTGCAAACTAGTTCAACCTCTGTGGAAAGCAATATGGAGATACCTTAAAGCGATACAAGTGAATCTACCATTTGATCCAGCAATCCCTTTACTGGGCATCTACCCAAAAGATCCAATGACACTCTACAAAAAAGACACCTGCACTCAAATGTTTATAGCAGCACAATTCATAATTGCAAGGCTGTGGAAACAGCCCAAGTGCCCATCAATCCAAGAATGGATTAATAAAATGTGGTATATGTATACCATGGAGTACTATTCAGCTCTAAGAAACAATGGTGATATAGCACATCTTATATTTTCCTGGTTAGAGCTGGAACCCATACTACTAAGTGAAGTGTCCCAAGAATGGAAAAACAAGCACCACATATACTCACCAGCAAACGGGTATTAACTGAGCAGCACCTAAGTGGACACATAGGTACTACAGTAATAAGGTATTAGGCAGGTGGGAGGGGCGTGGGGGGGTGGGTATATACATACATAATGAGGGAAATGTGCACCATCTGGGGGATGGTCATGCTGGAGACTCAGACTTGTGGGGGGAGAGGGGGAAAGGGCATTTATTGAAACCTTAAAATCTGCACCCCCATAATATGCCGAAATAAAAAAAAATAAAAAATCAATGAAAGATGCAAAAAAAAAAAAAAAAAAAGTAAATTTGATCAATACAATGAATAGAATTATAATTGGTTTAAAGAGTCCAAGATCAGGATAGGCAAAGCAGGCATGTGGGCATGTGGTAGGGACAGAGGAAAATTTATTATAAACCCATGAGAAATTTGCCCTGAGTCTAATCCCACAACCTGTTCTAATCTAGTTTCATTTGTCATTCTTACTTATGACTAATGAACTAGCCTCTACGATTGCAAACATTAAGAACACACTCTGGTATGAGGTCACCCCCACAGGGAGCAATCTCAGCTATGTGGCACGGTAGAGAACTCAATAAGGGTTACACCCCTTGCATTTTCAGGAATTCCATGTATTACACAAATTCCAAATGTAGCCATCACATTGTTGATAGTGAATTTTGTTTAAAAAATGCATTTCTGGCCTGGTGCAGTGGCTCATGCCTTTAATCCAGCACTTTGGGAGGCCAAGGAGGGAGGATAGCTTGAAGCCATGAGTTCAAAACCAACCTGGGCAACATATCAAGATCCCGTCTCTGCAAAAAAAATTTAAAAATTAGCCAGGTGTGGTGGTGCATGCCTGTAATCCCAGCTTCTTGGAAGGGTGAGGCAGGAGGATCGCTTGAGCCCAGGAGTTCAAGGTTGCAGTGATCTATGATGGTGCCATTGCACTCTGACCTGGGAGACAGAGTGAGACCCAGTCTCTTAAAAAAGAAAAATTCTGATCTAGAATTTCTGGTATATAGAATTTCCCATTTCTACATATGTAATAAAATGATTAGGATCATATATATATTATTTTTTTTTTTACTGTGATCTGTTCCTTCTTTTGGTTAGGTTATGCTATAGTCATTCTTCCTAGATTTTTTTTTTCATTTATCCATGTTTTAAAAAAAACAATAAAAGGAAAAAAAATGAAAAAAAAAGAAATGTCTCAGTAAGAAAAAAAAAATCTCACTGATTTCATACATTAGATTACTTCCATCGAATTGAAATTATTAATTTAAACAATTACTAGGAAACAGAAACAAGCATATCAAGCCATCCCCTTAATTTGCATGTGTAATTTTAGGTTGGCTCTTGTGTTTTTTACTGTGGTTATAGAAATGGACAGTGATGTAAAAATACCAGTGGCTACTAATAGAATGTACTCTAAAATCAGTCCTTTATGGTATTAAAATTTACCAACTATTTCAAATGAGTCCATAAGCACTGTTATAATGATAAAATATTGGTGATGCATTTTAGGACTCTAAAAGAACAGCATTAAATGTGTATAACATATAGAGATTATTCTATCGAATGTTTATAGCAGCACAATTCATAATTGCAAGGCTGTGGAAACAGCCCAAGTGCCCATCAATCAAAGAATGGATTAATAAAATGTGGTATATGTATACCATGGAGTACTATTCAGCTCTAAGAAACAATGGTGATATAGCACACCTTATATTTTCCTGGTTAGAGCTGGAACCCATACTACTAAGTGAAGTATCCCAAGATTGGAAAAACAAGCACCAGATATATTCTCCAGCAAACTGTATTAACTGAGTAGCACCTAAGTGGACACATAGGTGCTACAGTAATAGGGTATTGGGCAGGTGGGAGGGGGGAGGGGGGCGGGTATATACATACATAGTGAGTGAGATGTGCACCATCTGGGGGATGGTCATGATGGAGACTCAGACTTTTGGGGGGAGGGGGGGAAATGGGCATTTATTGAAACCTTAAATTCTGTACCCCCATAATATGCCAAAATAAAAAAAATAATTAAAAAAAATAACATATAGAGATTATTCTAGAACTGTAGCTTACATGTGCATTTATAATATTCTAGATAAAAATACAGAACCCAAAATAGAAAATTTCAAATTCAAGTTTTTGTTATTTTTGGATATACACTCATCAGGATCTTCATTTCTTCCATTTTAAAAATGCAAATAATACCATATTTATTGGCATACTTTATCTCTTTTCCTTGAGAAAATTATTCTTGAATACTGCTGTCCTCTGAGGCGCTGTCCTTTGTCAACTGCTCCTGCTATGGAAATGCTTTCCCTCCCTCAGCCAGTGACTGGAGTTATAGAAACAGCGGTTAAGCAACTTCCATCTATTTTGTTCAAAAATATATTAATTAAATTCAGCTTACACATTGATAACTGCTCTTACCAAGTTTTTATAACTGCTGCGGTCACTAAAATAGGCAGCAAGGGTGAAATTAAGAGTAGACAAATAAGCCTGTCTTTCTTAGTCACAACTGGTCGATGGGCAGAAACTTTTCAGGTGAAAAATGCCACAGTAAATATGCTACCAATTGCTAAGCTCCTTGTCCTTTGAAGACGGATGTAGCAGATTGCTCCCTAGTTCTGTGCATTAACTGTGTCATATTTGTACAGCAGAAACCTCTTGAGGAACATCTGCTTATGAAGTCTTCTTTCATTATACGTTTCACACTGAAACAGATATCTAAGCATGTCTGCTGAGCCCTGCAGCTTTCTGTGAAACCAAGTTTGTCAAAGTCAAGCCTACTTATGATAATGACCCCAAAGCAGAATGTGACTTCAATGTACAACATACAGACTTGAAAATAAAAGACTAAACAAATGTACAATACGCGAATTTTTTCTTCTCTAATACTTATTTACTCTTTGAATAGGTAACACATTTTCCTATGATTCAAAATTTAAAGAGAACAAAAAGGTTTGCTGACTGCTCTTCCTGTGCCAATCATTTCTCCTCCCTTAAGTGACAATCAGTGTGGTAAATTGCTTTTGTATCTATCCTTCTAGAGGTATTTTGATAGAGGAATATATTATTAATAATCGTTCCTCTCACTAAAGATTGAGGGACAATGTATATATATATATGTGTGTGTGTGTGTGTGTTAATTGTTCTGTATGTGGTTAATTCAGATGAAGCTTCACAAAGAATATGTTTGACCCATTTCCTACTGTGACTTTCTTATGAACTGTGGCTCTGGGCAAATGAGGGGACCTGAAAAAGAAAATATCTAAATTCACAGCTTATTTTCTGATCCAGTAGCTCTTTTGGACATCCCTACTCCACACTTAGATAGAAACATTTTACAAATGAAAGAACTTTTTAGAGTTAATTTGTTTCTACTCCACCCAACATATTTTAAAGATAAGCCTAGAATGATTGATTGATTTTTCATTTCCATGGCTAGCAAGTGGCAAAGCTAAGAGATAACTGAGACTACTGGCTTTTGCTTCTCATGAGGAGGCTAATCATTGAATCATAGTGTTGTGGGTTGAACTGTGTCCCTCAAAAATTCATATGTTGAACTCTTAACTCCTAGTGAATTAGAAGGTAACCTTATTTGGAAATGGAGTCATTGAAGATGTACCTAGTTTATATGAGGTCAATAGGGTGGACCCTAATTCCACTATGACTGGTGTCCTTATAAAAGGGAAAATTTAGACACAGAGACATGCATGATGATGTGAAGAGATACAGGGAGAATACCATCTGTAAGCCAAGGAGAGACTTGCAACAGATCTTTCTCTCACGGTGCTCAGAAGGAACCAACTCTGCCCACACTTTGACCTTGAATTTCTAGCATCCAGAACTGTTAGACAATAAATGTCTGTTGTTTAAGCCACCCAGTTTATGATATTATTGTGACAACCCTAGCAAGAATAGGATTTTTAGAGCCATCCGATCTACCTACACACACACTTGCTAGACCTCCTTTACAATGTTTCTGACAATTGGCAATCCAGCTTTTTACCTGATTATATCCGGTGATAGTAAATAAGCCTACACCCAGCGGTGAGAGTCTCTACATCCTAAGTCATCTATACTATAAGGTAGTTCTCTATTTGGAGCCAGTACACACCTCCTGTAACTCTTGTTAACCAAGGAAAAATACAATACACAATATCTTGTATTTCTATAAGAAAAAATATATATTCATCACCAAGTGACAAGGCCTGTAAAGAAAGCACTTGTGCAACTATTGTTTTCTTTTTAAATCTAACTTTTTAAGAGTCTTGCATGTTTACAGGTATTACCTGAATAATATAAATAAGGAAACAACTCTGCAGAAAGAAAATGATTTTCCCCAAATCACACAGATAGTAAATCACCAAATCGTGGCTGGCTTTGGGGTTTGGTAAGGCAAGACAGGTAAAGTTTTGTTTGCAACATAGCTAGATGACCTCTTGTCTACAAGTGACAGTAGTTCCTTTCATCAGTTATCAGAGCCTTGGTGTATTACAATAGCTAGCTAAATAATCTGAAATACCTCAGAAAACTGAACTTCAGGGAAGCAAGGCATTTCCTGAATGTGATCCTGGCTATGATTGGATGATGACAAAAAAGAACATCTAGGGCATAGGCAGACAGTAAACATACTGTCTACATCCCTATCCCATTAACAACTTAGGCTCTTTAAGACTTGGGCCTCATCTGTACCAAAGGACACATAAGAGAGAGAGAGAAAAAAAATGCTAAACTTTGAATTTAGGAGATTTGAGTTCTACATTTAATACTTTATCTATGTCCTAAGGCAAAACCCTGAGTCTACATTTCTTCATCTGTGAAACTAGAATCATCATATTGACCTCCTAGGAAAGTGTAAAGTTGTTGGAGATCAGAAGTGATTCAGAAACAGTAGGCATTGAGGAAGTCTATGGAATCAGAGTCTCTGGTGTTGAGGCCCTAATGAACATATCTGGAACCTCTCCAAGGTGATGATTTCTTTGCCCTTTAAATGTTGACAGTTCCTGTGTTCTACCCTGTAGACAAGACTGGTGGGAAAATCCATTTAAACAGCCAGTACAGATGAAAAAATAACCTTCTCGGATTATCATTTGAGGAAAGTTGACTCTTCCACACCTCCCTCCCGCCAACACAAATGTAAAGAACAAATTACTCCTACTCAAAGGAATGAGAACTTTTGCCAGCAAGGATAGTTGTTTCATGACTCAGTGCTTCTCAAACCATAGTACGCAGACCCGTACTGGTTCAAGAACTGTTTATGAGTCTGTGATAAGTACGGAAATTGAAAGTAAGCATTAAGAAGTTTTTATGGCAACTTAAGAGAACAATTTTACATCTGTGGAAGCCAATAAAGGATTATGGCTATATTTTGTAAGTCTGTTTCCTTCTATTTTTTCTGGTAATTCACTTTTATTGTATTTTATTAAAGTATTGGTCTATTACTGATGGGGCACTTAGGGTCCTTTAGCAAAGGTTTTGTGTTTAGGATTTCAAGGTTCCATCTATAGGTAGAAAGTGAAAGGGACGTTGAAGCCATTATTTAGGTAATTCAAGCCACACATGGTCTAGAGCCACAAATGCACTTGACTCAAATTCCTTTAGCTCTACCCAATTTTCCATATCCTGGAGAGGTATGGCAATGGCAAACGGTTCTCTCTGAAGCTCACAAATCAGAAAGATAATTTGCATTTTGCCTTTCTCTCAAGCATAACCCCTTATTCCACATTTTATCTTGAGTTTGGGCAAATAGTAAAATGGTAAAATTAGTAGTTAATTCTTGAAATTCCTTTCTTGCATGCTCTAAAATAGAATTTATTTCATGGACCTGTCAAAGAATTTTAAGGAACTAAAATAAAAAATGGATATTTTGAGTGATTACATATAGGGGTATAAAACTTTATTCTTTTGATTCCTATATCCAATTCATTTTTTTAATGGAAATTAGAAGAAGAAATAATAGTCCAGTTGTATGATAGGTTGGGGGCATTTTTAAAGCAGTTTCTTCAAGAAAATCACACAGAAAAATAATCAATTTTGTTAAAACATCCCTGTGCTCTTTAGAATATTTATGCATACCTACTGCGTTAATGTTTCTATAACTTTTGCCACCTACTGCCATTGCAAAGCAATAGTCCCACCTTCCTAGGAAGTTATAACAGGAAAAATGGATAAGAGAAATAATCTGCTCTTTTTGGCACTTTTCTGCATCGATAGAATTTATGTACTCAGATAGGTGGTGCTTGTGCGTGATGGTCTTTATGAAGGAAACTGGCCTCTTTTTTTTTTTCCAGATAATCCTATTTGTTTTTCTATGTAAAATGAATTCATAAAATACAAATTTAATTTTAAAATCACCTTAGTTCTTATACTATCTATAAATTTCTATTGACATATTCTGGTTTTAAAATCGTTATTTGGAATGAGAGAGATAAGTGATGATTTTTGAGCTTAGAGTTTGTTTTTAATTCTACTTACCTAAGAAGTAAAATTTTAGAATTTTAAAGAAAGAATAATACACATAACACTGTATATACATGTATATGGATACATATGTTTATGCATGTATGCAAACTTCTTACTCTGGATCATGGTTTAAAATACTGAACACAGTATGCAGAAAAACTCTCGTATATGTCTATCATAAAAATATTGATTTTGTTTTTATTAGCAAAAATAATCCCAAACTAACAAAAATATAACTATCCATGGGGAAATGGATATACTATATACATATATGTATTAAGATCTATTTATAAAATGTACATTCAGTTACCCCTCTTCCCATAGATACGAAAGAGAAATATTGGGAGTGGAGAATATGTAACAGAGGGCATAGCCTGAAAGAAATGGCAAAACTATTTTGTCTCTTTAAAATAGCCTACACCACTCACCAGCAAATTGGTATTAACGGATCAACACCTAAGTGGACATGTAGGAGTAACATTTATCAGGTGTCGGGATGGTAGGAGGGGGGAGAAGGGGATGGGTATATACAACCACAACGAGTAAGATGTGCAGCATTTGGGGGATGGACACGTTTGAAGCTCTTACTTGAGGGGGAAGGGGGGCATAGGCAATATATGTAACCTTAACACTTGTACCCCCACAATATGCTAAAATAAAAAAAAATTTAAAAATAAAACACAACAGCCTACACTGCTTTTTGAGAACTAAAACCTGCATCCCAGCTGTAGGCTAGAGTTTGGGAGGGACAGGGTAAGTCTTTTATTATTTCTGCTAAGGAGATGGTTCAGCCCTGACTTGGTAAAGAGAAGTCCTGACAGGAGATTGTCTTCAGTGGAGATGGGACAAGCAGAATCATCAACTATAGTAGAATAGTAATTGCCTGAAGCCGAGAGAACCCATACTATAAAAGCTCTGTATTTCTGCTTATTATTAGGAAAATGGTATTTCAGAGAGGAGTCTCCATCCTCCTGCTTTGCTGGCAAAGTAATAAAATATCTCTTTCTTTCTCCCCTCACCACCCAAAAAATTAAAATGTACCTTAAGAGACATTTGAAATGAAAGAATTGTTTTTACAAAATGTTGAATGGGGGAGGAAACAAAAGATGCAAAATGTGATAGAATTATAGAATATGTGTACTTTCAATATCACATGGCAATGGTGGGGGAGAGAAAGAGAGAAAATAAAGTTGATTTATAATATATTATAACATAGACAGGAAGACCAGGTAAGTCCTTTAATGGCAGGTGGTTCTGAGGAGTGAGTGAGACAACAGGAACTCGTAAGGGAAAGAAAGAAAACGTCAATATTTCTGTAATGTTCAAGTTTTGTTATTTTAAGAAGAAATATCTGAAACAAAATGAAGAGAAGTTAATACTTAGATGATCAGTACATGATTATTTAGTATATCATGTACATAAGTTTTTGTATTTAAAAAAGCTTTTCAAATTTAATAAGTTGCAGCAAAATACTTAATTGCAACATGCACCACCTATAAGATATTATTAGTCAGGGATCTAGCTGATTTAGATACTTAGATGTGACAACTTCAGATGCTAGTTTGTATTTTCTGGTCAACATGACCCAGCTCTGTGGTCTCTATGTCACAGTTATAATTTGGCTCGCTCAAAGGCCTTATAGGAGAGCTATATAGGTTAATATCCAAGTAGAAAGATTAATGCCTTGATTCTTGTAACCTTCTACTATTTAGAAGTGATTGCAAAATCAATCAGAAAATTTGTTGGCAAAGCTTGGCAATCTACTCCTAAAATACAATTTAAATTTACTTACTAAAGACATTATCATTTACTTCAAACATTTATACATTCAGTGAAGGTAAAGGAGGTAAGTTAAATTTCTGGTTTTTATTTATTTCTGGTTATATTACTATCAATTGCAAAGGAACCTGTTTGAGATAGTGCAATGGCTTTCATCAAGTTTTGTAATACAGTAGGGATTGTATTTTAGAGTTTGGGGCAAATTAATGTCACTGTTCAAAATTGTCCTTTGATTATTTCTTAGGAGAAGTCAGCTTTGTTTACACTTCCTTAAAAGAAGTTGATCCAGGCAGCAAATTTAAAGTGTCAAGTTGATACTTAATTTTTTATTGAAAGGTTTGTATTTTTCAAGCAATTGCTGTCGTTTTTAGATAAGCACTGGGCTCTGAGTATTAGGAAGATTTTTACTTTTAAAAGCAAGGATCATTGAGCCCACCATAATATATCTATCATGGAACTCCTGAATGAGGTTAAAAAGTCCAATTTAAATTTAAAATTGGTTGACAGAATTTGTCTGTAAATTAAACTTACTATATAAATGCCATTATTCTAAATAGTTTTAGCAATGACTTGGGGGGACCATTCCCTACCACCACTTAACCAACAAGAATACAACAAAAAACTAAAAGAAAAGGAAAGAAAAAAAATCCAGATTGCTGTGCATACTAACCCAAGCAGAGCCATTTTTTTCACATACAATAAAATTTGGTGATTACAGATGTACTACCTTGTAGATCTGATGAATATATGCAATTTTAGCTGAATGAAAATAACTTGAGTCAGAACATAAGTGAGATAATATTTTACATGCCCTTAGCCCCAGAATTTTTCTTCACTTTTTTAAGGACTTCAAATTAAGATAATTGCAAGAGCCTGGAAAACATATTTCTGGCAAAAATAAAAATTATAAAAGCTAACATACTTTTAAAAAAGGAGTACAATTCACATCAACAATAGCAACAAACTTCAAATCACCTACTTTAGGTGTTGCATAGTATTTTCCACTCTGTTCGAAGCCAAAAATACACTCTTCTCAGAAACCATAAGTCCAAAATCATGAGAAAACTCAGTGCCTTGTGTTACACTCATTGATTTCTAACTCCATTGGAAAGTGCTGGGAATCTGTGAGAAATGAGCATGTAGAATTGGAAAGCTCATGTTATTCTCAGAATTCCTTTGAAATCAGGATGCATTATATACGTTATTCTAAATTGCATATCATTTGCTGATGCATGCAAGCTGTTCAGAGGATGTTTTTTAAAATCATGTTTTAAAATCTTTCTTGCCTAATAAAAAAAAAATAAATGGGTATAGATATTTTTTTTCTCGTCTCTGTATTGTGCTGCCTGTTTTTAACTGGTTTCTAAGGTTTTCACAGTAACTAGCAGGAAGAAGGAGGATTAGCTTTACTCTTAATAGAGCCAAGTAATCCTGAAAATACAAAATGAAGAAAAATACCACAGGGACAAAGGAAAATATTCCAAATTGAGTTTTGGCTCTTAAAATTATTCTGGGGATTTAAAATTGATAAAACATAAATTTTGTTTGTAGTTATTGTGCAATTACATAGGTTTCTGGAACTCTTGATTACATAGGTCATTCCTCATAGTCTGCTTTTTATTTTGGTCGCCTTTCCCATATCTTTAGTTTTTGAAATGCTAGGACTCCAGGCTATCTCCCTTCTTTTCAGATCTTTGGGTTTTCTTGCCATCGTTAATGTTTGACTGTAAATCTGATCATTTGTTCCATAACCACTGCTTGATTTCATATTTAGTATATTAGTCTGCTTCAGTAGAAGCCCTTCTTCTTCCTATGCACGCATTGGGTGGGCAGCAGCCATAATGTTGAGCTGATTCCGGCAATGTGTATTTTTCAATAGGTGAAGCATAGGAATAAAAGACTCTAGATTTCTCTCCTGTCCTGAGTCATCTCTGCATTATTTTCATTTTTCTTTTCATATTTTAAAGAATGACATAAACAAAAATATTTGGATGTGACTGCTCTAAAGAATATCCAATTATGATAAAAACTTGTATTTTATCTATACCCTTTTGAAAAACTGTCTTTCTATGGACCTCTGAGGTGTAAGGACCTGACCTAAGAGTTCTGCCACTAAAATCATTAATGGATGTTTTGTAATTGGGAGCTTTGTTCGCATACAGTTTGGCTCTTGATAATGTAGAAATAAAAAGTTAGGGAAATAAAAATAATTATAAATATACAAATTTGTTTATCAGCTTGTTTGCTAGCAAATAATATTGAACCACAAATAACATGAACTAGTAGAAAAAGAATATAAACTGAAAACCTTGGCAATAACTGGTCTTATTTAATTGAACTTACACGTGTTTGGGACATAACAGTTTGATTGTTAATGTATATTTCATAATCTGAAATTTTATATTCACACTTTTGCCATCAAAATGCACATTATTTGTTTGTTGGAATTAGCATATATATCATGGCACCTTTCAAGGCAGGATAACTTCCTACTTTTCTGCAACCTTTTATTCATTCATTAATTTCACAAATACTCTATTGTGTACTGGCAATGTTCTAGTCATGGGAGATAAAACAACCTTTCCTTCAAGGAGCTTAGAGTCTTGCTACAGGGAAACTGAGTAAGTTCTGTTTTACTTCATGTATCTATAGGCTTTTATTCATTGTGTGACTAACATAATATAGCTCCATTCCATAGTAGGCACTCTCAGAGATGCAAATAACAGGCAAATCATAAATGTTTGTGGACTGTTGTGGAATAAACATGGAATAAGTGAAGAAAGCTCATAATTTATATCAGAAGGCAAATACAAGAAACCAACATATTTTAAATAATTTAAGAAGTAAATTCAGTACCACTAATTTGACAGATTGATTCCATTTAATGAATTGGCTCCTATTTGGACAAAGTCAAAGAATTAGAAAAAATAAATACCAGCTTATCCCATTGATTTTTTAGCTGACTTGCATTTATGATAAAAGAGATGTATCCAGTTTTACATTCAATATAAATTAATTAAATTTGGTGCTTTGAGCTATTTAAAACTTTCAATGAAGAGGCTGAGGTTTCAAATATCATCTGGTTCTGAAGAATTGCTTTGACAGGATTTTTTCTGGTATAAATGGAAACTTTCATGAAATGGCATTCTTTTATTATATCCTCAGAAAAGACAGTTAGTGTCATTTCTGGTAAGATTTTCGATGTGGTTGGACAACCTTTCCTGGGAGAGTTCAGCAAATGTCCATGATGTTGTCACACTAAGTAATTTCTGGGGACATGAATCCATGACCACTCCCTTCTTAATCCTCTAAGAGTACAATGCGTCCATGATATCTTGTAAACTTCATTGTGCACTCTTTTCTTCTAGAGCACTATTCATATTTGCCTTCCAGCCTTGTCTTGCTTACAGTTAAGTACTATATGTACACATAGTTTTAAGGTATAAATATATAATTTATAGATACATAAATAATATATAATGTTCTATATGTTATCTTTATTCATATTATTGTGATAGTATAGGGTGCAGTGCTTCCAGATGTCAGCATGCAATTAAATCAGATTATGCACTTTTAACAAAGTCACAGATAAAGCTGATGCTATCCATCCACAGACTATACATTAAGTAGCAAGGGTGTTGTAGTTCACGGGTTTTGGAATCAGAGTCCTAAGTTTACATTCTAGATTTACCAGGTAATAGATATATAATGTTCGGAAGGTTGCTTGGTCTTCCTAAGCTTATGTAAAGTGGAGCTAATACTACTAACTGCCTCATGGGTTATCGATTAAATGAGATATCACATATATCTTATTTCCTGGAACGCAATCTCAATAATGCTGTACTCTTTTAGGGTAGTTGTGAAATTAGCAATGATGACTGTTCTGTTATTTCTTGGCAGATCCTTTCCAATTATTTTGTCACATTCTAACATCCTTTTGGGATATTTTAACCTAGCAATCAATCATAAGAGATTCTTACAAAGTCACACAGACTTTAATTAGACAATTGTTCCTTTCTCCAGTTATTATCAATGTTTATAGAAAACTAAAACTACAAACAAGATTGTGATTCTCCACTCTTTCTTCCCACTTTGATTTGTGCAAGGAACACTTTGCACAGCAGATCTGCAATAAAAAACTACATACAGGTCCCAGCACTCTAGACCACCCAAGCTGCAGCCTTTCTGGAATCTCACAGTCCCTCAGGTTCTTCTTTGCATGCAAAACATCCTCATAAAGGAGATTAAATGAAGTGCTCTCCAGATTTATCAAGTCTTAATGAGAAAAACTGCTTTAAAATAAATGTTAATAAAGCATGTTAAGTAATATTTTAATCAGTTGAAGTTTACACCATTTTTCTTAATAGCATTCATATGAAAAAGATCAATGATTATTTTATTCTGCTAAGCCTATAAAATTGATAATGGATGACATATAATATTATAGCACATAAAATCTACAGTTAAATGCAGGCAGTTGTTAACCTGTTTTTTAAAGCTACATTTAAAATGAAAAGTGATGTACTTTAAGAAATTATTTGATTAAACTAGTTAGGAATTTAAAAGGAGAAACACAATTAATTTTGTGGGTAAAATAAACAGACTTATAATGAAAGTGGAATCATTATTTTAGGGATTCAACTGTGTAAATGTGTATTATACAATTAGCTATATTACCAGATATCCTTCAGACTTAAAGTGCTCTTGAAAAGTAAGTGGGTTTGTTGTATCAGTGTTGGTAAGTAAATGTAAGGAAGCAAGGAAGGAAAGAAAGAGAGAAGCAAGGAAAGAAAAAAGGAGTGAGCTAGGGATGGAGAGAAGGAAAAGAAAGGGAGAGAGAAAAGGAGGAAGGAAGGATGGAAGAAAGGAAGGAAGGAAGGATTAATTAACTTCACTACCATTGTAGAATATTTTGCCAAAGAAATGTAGACCTGGAAACAATTTACAGCAAGACAATATTCAAACTGTCATATTGAGATTTGGGTCATTTGTTTTTATTATATGCTATTTAGGCAATCCCTTTAAAATACTAGTACTTAGGAAATAACTATAATATAATTTACTTAAAAGCCACATCAGAATTTAGATAATGAGAATTATTCTGGACATTCATATTGTCTGTAAATACAGTGTTGAAAATATTAAATCTGTCCATACCTACTGTTTTCCTTGGCATTCTGTTTTGCTTATAAACAAGAAACTATGTATGTCATTAAGAAATTGATTACTAATTATAAAGATCACTGGTAGCAGCATCTAAATGACAGAGTAGAGAAGTGCTTTGGACTGGCCCTCAGTTCAGTGTGGCCCTGATGTCAGTGAGCCATAGTATCAGACAGAGGGGCTGGGTAAGGCCGTCACAGGTAATGATGCAGGACTTTCCCTTGCTTTCTGTCTGTGACCTGACGTGCTGAAGCTGTTGGTTCTGAATGCAGGTTTGATAACATTCCCAGATGATATAAGGAAGGACAGGAAATAGAGGGGCCTATACAGGACTCTGATGGTGGAGAAGGGAAGAAAGTCTTGCTTCTTTGGAACTGCCTTTGAAGTAGTTGGGGACTGAAGAGAGTTGTCAAGATTATCAGTTTCCATAGTTCTGACATGTTTCCAAAATTCACTGTTTTCTATTTTCCCACAAAAGTGGCCAAGATATAATAGACATTAATCTAATATTTGTTGAATGAGTTAGTCTCTGTTACTGAAGATGGCCTGTAGCTCATGAGTTCTCCATTCAATTTGTAGCTTACCCTTGAAAATAAAGCTCTGTGTTCATAACCAAGTATTGTCACTTGGTAGCTGTGCCTCTTTGTCCATTTACTTCACCTTCCTCAGCATGTAATTCCTCATATATGAAACCAGATTAATAGTGTGTAACCCATTTGTAAGCTCTCTGTAGATTAACACGAGATATTCATCCAATAGTAAAGCACAATCCCAGATACCGAAGTGCATAAGCCAGATCCGTGGCTGCATTTACTTACGTGACCTGTTTCAATGCCCTAAGTATTATATATCTCCTGTCCTCAACTTTTGAAAAGAAAGAGAATTTTTTAAAATTTCCCTGAAGTTTTCCTTCTTCTTTTTTTTTTTTTTTTTAAAAAAAAAAAAAAAAAAAAACAACCCTCTATTTGACACTGTGACCTTAGCAACCACATTTCTTTTTAGGTATTTCCTTGGTCCCTGTAAATGAGGACTGCACTTCTCTGCATGACTTTTTTACACAATGCTCATTCAAACTCTTGGGCTTTGCTGCATTTTGAGGTAGAAGGCAAATTTGAAATTCACCTCTGTGGAATTCGAAACTAAACAAGTACAAAACCTAAAACGCTTCCTGGTGAAAAAGACATTTCTTAAGTTTTTTTTAATGTACAGTTTTTTTCTGTACATGATGCTGAACATGGACCTAGAAAAGCTACACTTCAAACAAGATCCAGCAGCTGTGACTCAGTAATGAGGGAGAAAAAGGATACCTAGTTGGCTGAAGTCATTTTACCTTTATCCAGTTGTCCCTCTTTGTGTCTTTCCTCCCCTACACAGGGAATGCTGGCAGGAAACCTGGCTGACAGTGAGCACTAGTGACTGCCTTGGAAGTAGGTGGGAGCCTCAGGGAACTGCAGCTTTTCCAGAAACTCCTAGCTCACACAAAACCTCTGTAGAAATGCTGTTATCAGCTAGCTAATTTAACCATTTTATTTTCCTCAAATTCCCAGCCTAGCTTTTAATTCCACAATTTAAGCTGCCAGTGGATTCAGAAGTTTACGATTTATTTCTTCTAAATCTTGTTCTCATCCTCAAAATAGAGGATGCACATTGGGAATGATACCCCTGAGGCTTATCTGTTCATTTATTTACCTTTTCTTCCCTTGCTAATTCCAAATGCAGTTAGGATCCTCCACCATTAGGCGAATTCAAGACTGAAGGGTTATTAGTGTAGTTAAACTCATGTCTGCAAGTGTAGGTTGCAGGGGTCTCTTTCTTGCTATGCGTCTTCCCCCAAGCCCCAGCTGCTAGTGTGATCTCACCAACTTGCACCGCCCCCTCTCAACAAAGGTTTCTTTTATCAGTGACTCTAACAACCTTGGCTGCAATTGGATATGGACAACTGTTAACCGGTTAGTGTGAATTTGACGGTACAGCTGTCGCCAGTTCTGGAACTGTCAGTGAGGACAAGAACCTAATAGAGTCTATAATTTGGGATTCACAAAACTCTCTCAGGGACCATCGCATCAAACATACACTGAGTTTTCTGACTCAGAAGACTTCAAGGTCATTTATTTGCCTCTTACTAACGTCTTATTCTTGAAGTTAGCTTTGCCATTTTTAGATATGGGAATTTTGCTTCTTCTCAGATAAGTACTTTAGTACTTCTGTTTTTTGTGTTTATAACAAGATGGGTTTAAGGAGTAATAATCAGCAAAGCTGCCAGTTCTGGGTACCATCTACAAACTAGGCTGATAAAGTAGGCCCTGTGCTAGGCATTTCATATGGGTTAATCAGAACACGATCTTATTTAAAAACGGTGTTGCAGTCACTTTTACATAATAGTATGGTCCATTTCATCTCAGGGAAGTGTGGTTTATGTGTGATGTGATATGATTTTAATCCATAAGGCTATGTGTGCAAGAAGCTTATGTTTTTTCTTAAACCACACCTAGTTTCTACTTTGAACTCCCATTATGTGCCATAAGAATACAATTTTACTTAACTCAGACCCTTCCCCTTTATTTTCCTAGAATGTACAGCAGTTCCTCAAATAACTTCATTTCATTCAATGTCATTTCATTTTCAAGTTAATGAGAAAAAATATCGATTCCCAGCAAAGGCCACTGTCTGTGTGAGGTTGGCATGTCCTCCCCTTGTCTGCATGGGTTTTCTCAAGGTACTCCGGTTTCCACCCACATCCCAAAAATGTGCCTGTTAGGTGGATTGGCATGTCTGCATGGTCCCAGTCTGAGTGACAGTGGGTGTGTGTGAGTGCACCTGCCATGGAATGGCTTCCTGTCCAGGGCTATTCCCTCCCTGTACCCATGACTGGCTTCGGCAACTCAAAACTCTAAACTTGAATAAGGGGTCTATAGTTAGTTTCATTGTTTTCATTCATTTGTGTTAGATGTATATGGAGCTCACATTTATTTAATTAGTATTCGTATCCAATATTTAATTAATCATTAATCATATTTAATATTAGAAATGTTTTAGTCTTTATTTAGAAGTTTGGTGATGTTTTCGTGACCAGAACTATGCTATAGGAACTTATCTCTTATTTATGTCAGTCAGTGGTGAAATTGGTTTCATTATAAATCTGTTTATGTTATAGTCATAGTTTCTGAGAACCTAGCCATGACATTAAAGGAGGACTTACTGTATTTAAGTTCTGGGGGCTTTAAAAATGTCAGAGGCAAGAGACATCTGTTTTTTGTTTGTTTGTTTTTGTTTTTGTCCTTTTCTGTCCATGGTGGCAAGAGCTGGGGTGCACTCTGGTCTACTACATAAAATTTTTGGTTGTCTAGCCACGTAAGTTGCTATTGTAGCTCTCTGTTCTAAACCCGCACTGCCCAACAGAACTTCTGCATTGTTGGAAATGTTCTACATCTGTGCTATTCCAGTGGGTCACCACTAGCTACATGTGGCTAGTGTTGGACTGCGGTTTCTTTAGGGTCTCTTTGGGTTACTGCACTTCCAGCCATTTGTGCACACCATTCAGTGTCTTGGAATATATTCAGACCCAAAATATTCAGATCATTCTCCCATGATGCTCTAAGTCCTTGGAGAACAGAAAGAGCTCTCTAAGGTAACAATAGCCTCAATGCTATCCTCAGGTGTGTGAGAAGTCATTCTACTGAACTTCATGCCACTTGAGCATTTTGGAATTCTGTGAGATTGACGCAGACTCATTTGTTTAGATTCCCCCCTAGCCCTCATGCTGACATATATTTTTCTCTTGAACCCTGGTGGCATAAGGAAACTCTGGGCTCTTTCTGTTGCATGGGCCCTCCCTGATGTCAGGGGTAGAATGGGGGTGGAGGGCATAACTGGAGCAGGTTTCCTTTTCTATACTTTTGTCCCCAAGCATGAGCTGATCCTGTCATCCTGCTATTCATCTTGACTCTTCTTATTGACAAATCAATGCTAACTTTTTGTCTTCTACTCTGACACTGCTCCCTCCCCCCCATGCCAAGAATTGCTATTTTCCTTTGTACTGAGAAAAATGGATCTTATATGAGCATGCATTTTTCTCAATCTGTTTTAAAGATGTAAACTTTATACACTGTGGCTCAAAGCCCAGCTTTTACAATTCAAAACATTGGCTTTTGAAAATCAAATGCATTTTCTCTACTTCCTGTCTTTAGTGTGGTAAAATATGCATACTATAACATTTACCATTTTAACCATTTTTAAGTGTATAGTTCAGTGGCATTAGATATATTTACATTGTGCATTTGTCACCACCATCTCTATCCAAAACTTTTTCATCTTCCCAAACTGAAGTTCTGTACCCGTCAAACAATTCCTTATTCCCTCCTCTGACTACTCCCAGCCCCATCATTCTACTTTTTGTCTCTATGAATTTGACTACTCTAGTTATCTCATGTAAATTGAAATTATATGATGTTTGTCTTTTTGTGTCTGGCTTATTTCACATAGCATAAACCTCAAGGTTTATCCATGTTGTAGCATGGTCAGAATTTCTTTCCTTTTAAAGGCTGAATAATATTCCATTGCATGCATATTATATACCACATTTTATTTATCCATTCATCCATCAATGGACATTTGGTTTATTTCCACTTTAATAATAATCCTGCTATAAACATTTGTTTACAATAACTTGTTTGAGTCACCACTTTCAATTCTTTTGAGTTTATACTCAGAAGTTTCTTCTTTCTTTTAATTAGTAAATACTGCTGAGTGGTGGTAGGGTGAAAATACCTGACAGAGCATTGTGACTTATAAAAGGTATGCTATGTCATGTTATGGAAGGAGATTACTTAAAAAGAGAGCTAATCTGTTCTTCATAGTAAAGTGATAAAACTTTACATTGTCCAGTTGTAGAAGGTGAGTGACATGTGTTAATAGAGAGAATGGAGAGATGTAATAATGGTTTAACAAGAAAGAGAAGCCTCAGTTACATGGCAGGTGGATCAGGCAATACAGGGCTATAACTCATGAAATTCCCAGTGATAGGAAATAATAATAATAATAACTATTATTATTATTTCCTATAATTATTTCCTAATAATAATAGTTATTATTATTATTATTTCCCTTCCTCCTTCCTTTCCTCCCCTTGACATTTCCCCCTCCCCCTCCTCCTCTTTTTCTTCACCAATTTATCTGACACTGTACTTTCTTCCTCATATTAATATTAAAATTTGTCCTAAGTACCCTTTGACTGTCCATAATGCTCCACTAAACCCTAAACCCAAGAACACTAGGAAAATTGAAGACAAGGGGTGATTTCCATTGTTGACAAAATCAGGCCAATGAAAAAGGATTCACTACAGGAACTTTGTGGGGAAACAGTCATAGCCAGGGCACATGTAGGGAAACCGTAACTCTACTTCCAGCTTTTGGAATAGTGCTGAGAATTTGAAACAATCTCCTACATTAAGGTAGACATCAAGACATTCTTAGTTATGAATAAGTGGTCTGATTGGATGACTTGGGGCCATCTAGACTTAACCATCTCAGTTACATATGCAGTTAGAACAGTTTTGTGTAGTTAAATTATCCACATTTTACCAAAAAGGAAATGAGACATAAAGGCAATAATTAATGTATCTGTGTTCACAAAGCCAGAAAGTGACAGAATAATGATTCAGAACACATTTTTCTGATCTCATACTCAAAAGGTACCTTTAGAGTAACTAAACCAGAGATATCAAATATCAGATATATTTGACAAGTTTATCAAATCTTCATGTGGATGTGTATTTTTAGCAGGAGTACTCAGAGGTCAATGTGTGATTGTTTTTTATGTGTGTACATATATGCTAATATACCCTAGTACATTAAGACTCTAGAATTCCATATGTGTTTTTATAGATGATGATTTACCAGAATAATGGGTGATTTCCTGGACAGAAGTCATTTTTCCAGAACAGAAGTCAACAGAAGGTGGGAGTCAGCAATCTAAATCCTGTGGGCCAAATCAAGCCTATCACTGTTTTTATAAATAAAGTTTTATTCTAACACACCCTGGCTTATTTGTTTCCATATTGTCCTATGGCTGCTTTCATGCTACAATAGCAGAGTTGAGTAGTTATGACAGAAACTCCGTAGCCCACAAAACCTAAAATATTTGCTGTCTGACCCTTTAGAGAAAAAGTTTGCCAAGCCCTGGTCTACACTGAGCTCCATTTCCCTTCTGTTCACATCTTAAATGCATATGTTAGATATTGCTTCACATGGTTCTCAGACCACTGAATTTAGCTCGTGCTGGTGTGAAACACTTAAATCCAATCTATTGGAGTAACCTGACCTTGTGGTCAAGAAATAAAGCAAGGGCCCAACTACACTAGCCCTTGTCACAAAGAAGTCCTTTAATAACTTTTTCAAAGGGCTCTTCTCGCAGCTTGTAAGAAGGCAGTGATATCCTGTAATTGTGAGGGTTATTATACCATCCCAACCTTTCATATACTCCTAGTAGGCAAAGCTGTGGCTTCTCACATATGTAGTCACACACACAAAAAAGAATACATTCATTCACAAGACATTCTGGGTCACCATTATCGCTAGTTTGTAGCTCTGGAAGCTGGGAAGCCTAAGATCAAGGTGCCAGATCGTATATCTGGTGAGCACCCTCTTCCTACCTTGTAGGTGGCTGTCTTCTCATTGTATTCTCAGAAGACGGAGAGAGGATTCTTGGTTGTCTTTGTCCTTATAAGGGCACTAATCCTGTCACGGGAACTCCACGCTCATGATCTTATCTAAACCTAATTACCTCCCAATATCATCACATTTGAAGTTAGAGCTTCAACATATGAATTTGAGGGACACAAACTTATCAGCAAGTTGAAAAAATCCAGGGAGCCAAACTATGATCGTAAATTATGTTGATAATTAGAAAACGTATGTGTGAATGAATGTGTGTAGTTTAATTGGAAGGTCCGCTTTCCACCATATTAATAGCATACAACATGTCAATTAGAAAGCTTGGGCAGACCAGTACAAACTTTTTAAAAACTTTTTGTACAGGCAGGGTCTCCCTATATTGCTTAGGCTGGTTTCAGACTCCTGGCTTCAAGCCATTCTCCCACTGGTGCCTCCCAAAGTGCTAGGATTACAGGCATGAGGCACCACACCTGGCTAGCCTGCATTTTAATGGGGGGAGATAGGATAATAAATAAATAAGCAATAATATATAAAGTATGTCAGAAAAGGAAAACATGAAGCAAAGAAAAGATGCAGGGCTTGTGTGTGAAAGTGGTTGATATGTATTTCTATATACTTATTATCTTAATTGTTCTTGAACAATTTGAAAAATTATAATTGGTTGCTCTCCAGCTTCTGAAATTATAGATAAATCACAGATTGGTAGGTGGATTAAGTGTTACATGAACTTTGCTCTTTTTGAAGTTAGTGTGTGTGTGTGTGTGTATGATCAATTGGAGAAACTTCCCTTTATACTATATATCAGACTTGCCATTTCTTTGTGGTGTCATACCAGTGAGTATGTGTGTATGCTTCAGATACTAAGGAAATTTCTCTAGATAGAAGGTTCATATGTAATTGCCATCGGGTCATTTCTTGTGAAGTTCAAGTACAAGCTTATATTTCACTTCACTATGAGTTCTTCCAGAAATCTGAGGATTACAAGAGGTTGATAAAGATTTAAATAAAGCACGACTAAAGTAGCTTTCTATACATAAAACCAATGTACATCTTGATTCGAATATGTCCAAAACAATATAGGATCTGAGACTGAGTGTACTAAAGTTTTATAGATGCTGGCAGAAGATATGAGACTCTAGGTCAGTGACAAATGACTTTATTACAAACATCGTATCAAGTATGATGAGCTGCATGTTTTCATTGGTTCTCTTTGCTTCCCAAGTCCCACAGGGCAATGCAGAGATGGCCTCAGGTGGACACTGCACATGTAGTGGGTTTGTGTCACAGCTAAGGAACCCTGAGCTTAGAAATACCACAGCATTTTAAAGGAGGTTTGTTGCACACCTTCCCAAACTTTGCCTCAGAGAAAGACATTATCTATATTATACTAGTCAAGAAACAAATCTGTCCTTTGCCCACAGGGAAACACTATCTGATTTCTAAGGCTGTTTGTTATATAAATATCCTTGAAAAGATAGAACAAAGCTGTCAAGGCCCTTTGGTGAGAAATGCAAGGGGCCCTTTGGTCAGAAGTGTAGAAATGTAGGACTCATGTATAATTCTCTCTCAAATGAATATTGCATACTAAACTACTAAACTTTTTGTAAGTTATTTGTATTAAGTTTGTTTGCTTAAATTTGTTCATATTTGTCGGTAGGTTTAGAAAAAATGCTGGCTAAAATTTCTCTGTTAACGTACACAGCACAATGTAATGACTAGTATTATTTTATTTTTACTGTTAAGTTTTTTAAAATTTCCTCTGATTATTATTTAGAACTTCTGTGGATGATATGTTTCAATAATAGATTAGGATACGAAAAGTACAGGGCAAATCCATTAGATCTAAATTTTAGATTCAGTTTAGGTCCAGAGTCAGTAGTAGAGGTTTTATGTTTGTGTAAATAATCAGGAATTTCTTAACATTTAATTTCTCCTTTAACAAAAAAGCAATTTTCCCTGAGAGTCACCCATTGAAGTTGATTTAGAATTTAGAATCTAGGTTTTGTGGTGAGAGAATTGGAGAGGAAACACCAGGATAGGAATTGGCAACTGAACCACTTGGAGATCATACATTCTTTAAACACCACTTTGAAATTTATTTGTCATCTATGGTTTGGTGTTGGTGCTCTTAAAGGGTCAGTTACCCACATAGTTCCTATAGTGTTTAAGAACAGTGGCTCTGGAGCTAGATTGCCTGAGTTGGAATCCTGTACCGATACCCTACTAGCTTTGTAGTTTGGGCCAAGTCACTTAAGTTTATTGTGCCTCAATTTCCTCATCTACATAAAGGGGACAGTAAGGAATGATAACTTGTCAGATTGTCATGATGATCAGATTAGTTAATAGATGATTAGATTAGTTAAGCACTGTGAACAGAGCCAGGCACACAGTGAACACTCAGTACATTTTAGCTATTAGAGATCATTTAATTATTTATGGGGTTTTGGTTCACTTTTGTTTTAGAAAACAATACAATTTTCTGAACCCATTTTATCTACAAGGACAGGAACTGAGTCTGGCTTGCTCACCATTATATTTTTAGGCAACCACAATTTCACATACCAAGTAGATGCTTGATATATATTTACTAAATAGGTTACTAAAGAAATATTTCTTTCTGTGACATTGTTCTATGCATATATGTATGTGTCTATGTGTTTCTATTTGCACAAAGAACAGCCTTGACTTTTAGGGAAGTGCCTCTTGATAGCACAATTAGACTTGAACCATAAAACCATGGTTTGTTCCCATTAAAATTATAACTTAATTGATACAAGTTACCATGCTATGTATGAATAAATTCATTTTCTTGAGTCACATTTTAAATTACATTTCTTCTAAGTGACAGTTTTTCTTTTCCATAAAATGAAATCTAAAAGAAAAATATTGTAATCCAAAAAAAGAGTAAGCCTTAAATCATAGAATATACTGAAGGAAAATATCAGGTTTAAGAACACTGATTTATTTCTATGTAATTTAAATAGCTGGATATTTGTATATGTAAGAAAATATTGCAACAACAGAACATACATGCAATTTACCCGAAATGTTGTTATGTAACATTATGTAGTTGGAAAAACTAGAAAAATGTTACTTAGCCTTTATGTCCTTTTAAATTAAGTATATCAAATATTCACCTTATTGACTAGAAAATGAGAATTAAATATTGATAAGTACTTTTCAAATTAAACACTAAAAATATTTTAAATGCCTTTTTAAAAAATAACAGAAATGTGTAACATACAATGCTATTCAGAGCTGAGCATTATGGATTCCCTGTATGGTAAATTTTATGGTTTATTTTCATTATGAAAAAGGAAAGCCATCTTTTTCTTTCATTTACTTTATTTAGCCACAGATGCTTTGGTTTAAAACATTTAAAGAAGACATTATTAAAGCATAAGATCATAGATTTATTAAGTTAATCAATATGTTATAAATAATGCAATATATATCATGGAATGATTGGAGTTAGAAGAAACATACAATTTTATACTTGATTATAATTTTCTCATTTACTAGAATTATTAAAAGAATACAATGCAAAAACTTCCACTTTTCAGAATCTTAATAAATTTATTGATTATATAAATAACTTAAGATACAATTAGATGTTTCCTCTGTGAAGTCAGGACAGTCCACAACTAATATTCAGAACGGCCTAAAAATAGTTATTTGGCTATTTGTAATTCTGTAGCAATAATAACCTATTCACGATTTACCCAACTATAATAGCTGAATACCAGTAAATGTATTAAAGTGGTTTTTTTCTGTCTCACGTCTTTACTCTTTGCTTCTTATTTTATTTTGGTTTATTGTTAGTTTTGTTGTTTTGTTAGTATATTTTTTTATATAGTTGTTAGTATAATTAGTATAGTTGTTTTGTTCTTCTACATTTTATGTGTATTTCAATTTGAAGATCCATCATTTGGACATACATAATCATTTGGCTTTGTATAATTCAATTGCTATAGCCAGCTGTTATTCAAGGTAATTGAATAATCATGAATACCAGAGTAAAATAAAAACTATTGTACTTCTAATGATTTGATTTTACTCTGATATTATAAAGGACCAAAAATAAGCATATTCATATGTATTCCTTTTATTTCTCTCCCTTTAACTACCACATTATGATAGCTTAAAAAAATGACAGTTTTCCTGTTAAATCTCTCTAGAATAGACTGCA
The DNA here is from genome assembly GCF_040939455.1 of Microcebus murinus. NCBI lineage: Eukaryota > Metazoa > Chordata > Mammalia > Primates > Cheirogaleidae > Microcebus > Microcebus murinus. Next base: position 130,529,106 of record NC_134104.1, on the reverse strand, counting down.
TTTGAGATTTGTGTGTGTGTTTCAATTTCAATTAACTTAAAAGTATTCCATTCTAACAGCATCACAGATTTGTTCAATATAAATGTATTATAGGAAATGTATAAGAATAACTTTCCTATAAATGAATTCATCAAATAAATAAATAGATATAATGCATATGTCTCAGTTATTCAAATTATGATATTTCACTAAGAGACATGAAAAAATAATTATTCAAGACTTCACATTGCTTGATGACAATGTAACTTGATTTCAATTTTCATGTGAAACAATGGTTTCTATTTTGTTTTCCCAAATTTTGTCACATCCAATCCAGCTGAGATGATGTATGCTCCACCACAAATTAGGAAGATGCAACAGTTCATGTCAACTGAATCTGAAAATAGATTTGTTATGTCTCCTTTCTCTGGATTTCTTCATTAAAGAATACACTCTGTGGGTCCAATTCATATTGCACATTATTGTTCAATCTCCCAGAGCAAAATGCTATTATATTGCTTTTTTCCCCCTTAACTATGTTCTTTTGGAAATTAACTTAATGCATTTCATGCAGAATTGTTTTGAATTGACAAAAATCAGCATGAGAAGTAAGTAAAATTTAATATATTTCCCATGGGTTTAAACTAATGGTATAAACTCAGTAAATGAACAAATTAGGAAAACCAGTCTTAAATTGGTCATTTTTAGTTAAAACTTACCAGTTTTCATTACTTTACCAGTATACTCTGCCTCCTTTCCAATACTGTTTTTCTACTTGGTTTTTACCAAAATCTGACATTATTTTACAAATTTGTTTGTTTAGTATCCAGGTCTCCACCACTAGATATAAGCTCTTTGAGGGTAATACTGTTGTAATTTTCCTTATGTTTCAATTGACTGTTTCTCCCACTATCAAAGTATAATATCTGCAACAGTGAGGATTGTTCTGTTTTATTCACCACAATGTCACCAGTGCCCAGAATAGTGCCAGGTACATATTCAGAATTTAATAAATGTTGGTTAAATGAGAGAAGTCTCTGTGGGACATCCATAACTAGACCTACACATGCTATCAATACACTTATGGATTTTAAATAAACTCTAAATCAATAAGCATGCACTTCTGGGAATATGAAGGCTTAAAGGAAAGGCTTTTGTTTCCAGGAACATGATGAGATTACATACTTAAAAACTTTATCCTAAAGCTCACCAGGACCACTTGTTTATTTTAGACCCAAATTCTGGTGTCAGGAAGCTTCTCTCCATCTCAAATACTTACTTAGTTTTAGAAAGAAAGTCCCAAATTCAGAGGTTTTGGGAGCCGGAAATGCCTTTTCATGTCCAGCTTTATAATTGAAAAATCTGAGGCTCAGAAATGTTTTTAGATTGCACAAGTTACCATAAGCATTTTGAAAGATATATAGAATTATCCACTCTTTTTTTTTTTTTAATGGGCAAGAGGACAGACTACTGGCAGCAAAAAGAGAAGAAAATCTTACTTATGATAATCTACTCAGATTATATTAAAGATGATATTTCCTCCGAAGAGAGGATTTTTTTAAAAAATATTTTTTTCTTGATTCCAAATGCATCAATTTCCCATCTGTAACAATGCTAGTGTGAGGAGAGACAGTGATAAGAGGTGAGTTTGCTATCCTGATCTTACTGAATATAGGAAGTTCTAGGAATATGTTTTGGAACTACTGATTGCCATAAGGTACCTGTCTAAAAGGGGTAGGAGAGGGGAACTTTGGATCCATGTGACCATGTCTGCAAGAAAGCAGGTGAGGATGCAGATGCTACTGCTGCCCAATCTTCCACTGGAGTCCAGCATGGAAAAGAAAATTGTTACCAGAAAATTTCTATTTAGGTGTTTGCAAGTGAGTGTATATGTGTGATATAATCTCACACTGACATACTTCACCTTCCATGCACCCCAAATGCAGGCTCACAGATGGTGAGATTGCTCATGCTCCGTACAAAGATATGCATATCCTTTTAGAACATTCCTTTATCTGAACCAAAAGGTTGCTCCTTGGTATCTATGAAACCCTGAAACTCGATAGATTATTTGGATTTTTACTTTATCTTCACCACCTACTAATTATGTGGACATGGGCAATCACTTCATTGCTCTAATTCTGACTTACCTCGTCTTTAAAATGGAGACATCAGTAGTATCTACCTTACAGGGTGTGTGAGATCATTAAAACCCTAATATGGTGATTAATGCATAAAAATGTGTGCTCAATTCGTGATGGAGGTTATGATGATGGTAATGATGACAATGAAAAAGAACTTTAGTTCTACATTTCTGATGAATAAAAATGATTTAAAAGTCATCATAACATCCAAACTCTTTGTGTATGTTTTTTTTTAAGTCCCAAGTCCCTATTTTGTAGATGAGCAAAGTAAAGCTCCAGAAAGATAAAGTGACTTGCCTATGTGTACATAGTGTGTTAGTGACACTGAGTTACTGGTGGTGTTTCAGAAGTGCAGTTACACTTTTGAAAATAAAGCTTGGGGATCTGGACAATCCTGGTTTTGAATGTTGGTTCCACCATTTACTAGCTAAATAATTATGAGGAAACTTCTTAACTTTTGTAATCTTCACTTTTCTCTGTGTCTAACAGTTATGATATTAATGAAACCTGCTTCCTAGGATAATTGGGAGCATACAGTGAGGAAGACTATACAGAGGGACACTTTCTCTATGAGTGCTCCCAGAGAAAATAACATAAATGTGGTGAATATTTAATCACATCCTTGCAACAAATATTGTGATGGGTTTCCTCACTCTTATTTGGCAGAGACTAGTGAAATGGTGTCAGAATACAATCCCATGAAAGTAATTCTAGGATCAACCAATACAATACATTCCAGTTTTATATATTTCTGCTTAATCCATGACTAGACATCAAAAATACTAGAAAAATTTGTGATATGTATTGAATCTTAAATTCCCACCTCTGGTAAATAGTAGAAACCAGTTGCAGATGGAGCTTAAAAGAATAGCCCGTGTGGGAGGCATCCCATCTCTTGGTGGAATTTGAGGTCACCTTTCCTAGAAGAAAGTCTGAGAAAATACTGGGCATAGATTTTAAAAAGAAATATGGAAAGAAACTCTACATGGGCAGACAGGAGTACATACATGAGTAAGTAGTCATTGACAGCTGTTCCCATTACTTGGGCAAGTGATTATTTTTCATGTCTTTTATTCCTTTCTTTCTCAAAGTGAACAAGGGTACATGAAATATAGAACATGTGTATGTTTTTATTTTTTCTTCTGTTTTAAGAATGAACTTTATTACCTGGTAATAGACAAATAGACCTGGAGAAAAACAGAGGGAAATTAGAAGTAAATTTTTATAGGGTGTTGTGTGGGAAGGACCAGCTTCTGTAAGCCCCAACCTCTAGCCAGAGTTCTAGGCAGGCATGGTCAGAAGAGGCTTGATGGAGAATACTTTTTTTGGCTTTCCTGCTCACAGCACATGACTTTGACACCCTGCAACTTTTAGTAAGTCTTTAGGAAAAGAGCAGGATGCAGCTCCCCACAACGGCAGACTCACTCGCCCCAGAGCTGACTGGGAACAGATCTCAAGGAAAAATGACTTTAGTCTTATGATCTGCATTGTAGCCAACCAAACCTTACTGAGTATCTGTTAATTGTAATGTACAGTGCTGGTTGCCAGGGGGAATTTTCTTTTTAAAGAAAAGTTGTTGGTGCTGCCCTTAATAGACATATCCTAAGAAAACTATGAGTGGGAAGGTACATGGAGTCATAAAATCATGGAGTTGGAAAGGATATTATAGATCCTATTTGAGGAGACATATGTATATATATTATTTTAGTAGGGTCTCTGGCACACAGTGTCATGGAAATTTAGCTATTATTATCATTATTAGTACTTCTACTCCCACTTTTGCTTATGAATTGGAATCACCTGGGGTGCTTGTAATAATTCAGATTCCATGGCTTGTCTCCAGACTTACTAGGTCAGAATTTTATAAGTTCTAGGGGATCTGTTTTATGAACAAGATCCTAGTTTATTCCAGTATTGGCCACCAGACACAAAGCTACAAACTGGAACTTAGCAAACATTGACAAATTCACTTGCCTTTTTTAGAAGGGAGTAAATCAAGACTTAGAGAAGTTAAGTGAAAACGTTTTTTCTTATTATTTTATTGACTTTTTTCTTTTACCTAGATTGCTCGTATAAATTATCTCAAATCCTTTTTCTCCAAGAGCACCCTTTAGAAAATGAATAAAAATGACTTGCCTAGGGTGACACGAGCAGTTAGTGGCAGACTCAGGAATAAATCCTCCTTTTTTCCACGGCCAGTTAATGTTTTCTTTGTTGGACCCCACAGCTTTTCTCAGTGAATACCACTTTCCCTAAAAGCAGGGTTATTGCTTGTAAGCAATTAAACTGAATCCCATCTGACAATGAAATGCCACCTTAAAGCCCATGGTGTCAGAGGGAAGAGTTTTTGCAATAGCCTTTCACTCAATTCCACCTTCGGGTGTCCTAAATGCATTGCCACCCTACATGCTTTTCAAACATCTAAAAACCTAAAACTAGCCGTTAAACAGACCTTTGTCCACACTGTTAGTGCAGAATGGGAAAAGCGCTAGGTGAAGGGAATAGTAAAATCATCCAGGCATTATTCAATTCTGTCTTGCAAATTGCATACAAAAAGATTATTTATATATTTGCAAAGAAAGCACTTGCCATTTTTTGTCTGCTCTGCTTGGTATCTGCACAGCAAAATTTAAAATAAACTCTAGATCAGATTATATTTGTGGTATGTATAAAAATCTACCAATATTGTTGCTTGATTTAAAGGCAGTTATATGACCAGCAGACCTGTTTCCTCATAAGTGACTGAGACAATGATACTTTAATAGAAAATTTCTCTTGGCCCCAGAACAGTATATAATCTCTGGGTGATGCTTATTCTAGTTGCACACACTTTGATGTACCATTTCATGGGAAAATCACGTCTGCCTAGAACTACTGTACGTTGCCTAAGGCAACTATTTTTAAACTTCTTTGCATTTTGATTTTCCTCTATTTCTATTCTGTTCTTTGTGATAACCCAGATTTACACAAAATGCATGACTCAATAAACAAAAAAGGAGTATAGAATTTTGAAAATGGGAATGGGGATGGATAGTGAATAATAGACACTTGATCTAATTAACAGACTTGGTTTTTCACAGCATCATTTTTGCATTATAAACTTTCATCCTCCCTCATGAAAAATGGCATACTGATTAAAGGGCCGTCCTTAAAAAGGTTCCAGACTCAGTGTATATTGAGACATGTGGTGGCCTTAGAGTGCAGAGACTGGGCCAACTGTCCTCGCTTAGTTGTCCCATAGCACAGCAGTTCCCAGACTCGGTCTTTACAAACCAGTAGTAAATCAATCTCTCTTTCTAATATACACATCTTTTTGAACTAGCATAAATTTTCCAGTATTTAATTTTACCAAGTAAAGACATTAAGACAAACAGCCTAGCATATACTATTAATGTCATGTCATGTCAAAAAGATATTTTTAACACTAAAAGACATAACCTTGGGAGAAGGGAGAAAATGATAATACTGAATATTAGTTATTTAATTTTATGGGGGAAAACCCTCCCTAAATAGTCCAAAATTTTTTACTGTGAAACACTGAAAATCTCACACTGATAGGCACCAAATCCCTAATTGACAGTTTTTTTTTTTCCTCTCCCCAAGCCCTTCAATACTCAGCTCTTTTCTACTGGGCTATCAGGACCACATCTATGTGCATGGAAACTGTGAATAGCCCACTAGCCTTGGCCCTTGGCTCTGAGGTCTATTCAGATCACTGCCTATTTATAAATTCTAACATACTTATCTTGCTTCTCTATCCCCCTCTCCTTCTATTCTGCCTCCAAATATTAGTCTTAGATTTTCTTGCATTTGCACCCATTTGGATTCACTTCTCAGGTTCCTCCTTGACAGCCCCAACACATTCAGACACCTCAACCAGAGATGGCAAGCTCTTGCATTACCTACTGAGCCTACCTACTGAGCCTTCCCTTCTTTCTGGGGAGGAGCTACCTGCAGTGGCCAAGGTCACCACACTGTAGTGGTGGCAGTAAAGCTCCTCAGAGCTTTACCCTGCCATAGACACTGGGGATCTCTACTTTAAATCACATGGGAACACCTTACAAGGAACAAAAGGGAATCTTACAGATCAGAATCCCAGACCTTACCTCAAGAGATGCCATTTTATTGACTGCAATAAATAAGCCATTTTATTACTTAAATTCTGGAACTGTCACTTTTCCTATCTGTGTCCTGTGTTTACGTGGACTTTTTGTGAAGATTGTGATAACATATACAGTATAGTTCCTGGCACAGTGGCTACTCTCAGTTCATTAGTTCCTTTTCTTCTTCCTCACCCTGTCATGTTTCTACTCAGAGAGGGGTATTTGGGAAGATTAGTTCTGTAGTCTCTGCCTCTGACATATCTTGGACCAGTAGTTTACAAACTCTACAAGCCTCATAGCATTGGGTATAGAGCAAGAGCTCTGAACTAGGTAGACGTAGGGTTGAATCCTACATGTGTGACCTTGGGCAATTCACTTAACCTCCTTGAACTTTTGTTTTGTCATCTGCAAAACGGGAATTGTATCATTTATCTCATACAGAAGTTCTGAGAATTAGAGATTAAATGTGAAAAGTACCTAACCAATAGTAAGATGCAAATAAAATCGTAGCTTTAATAAATGTGAATGGAGACAGTTTGAATGATAACTTCAAATTGTTTTGAATACCTTGGCAGCGCTGTCTAATAGAACTTTCTGTGATGATGGAAGTGTTCTATTTCTGTCCAATGTGGTAGATACTTACTATATGTGACTGTTGAACATACGAAATATAGAACTGAATTTTTAGTCTTAATTTAAATTTAAGCAATCACATTTATCTAGTGTTCATGGTATTAGCCATAGGAATAAAAGCCATATGACTGTTTTTGTGCCACAGTCACTCAGTCATCAAAATGGACAAAAATGAGTTCTTAATACTTAGCTTTTTGCCAAAGACTAAATTTGTGGTAAGACAAAACTATCTCCTAATGTAAGTAACATTATTCTCTCGAATTGTTCATATTTTTTAATGAACACGTGTGTGTTTCTATAGACACCAGTGAAAGAGTAGAAAAGTGCTGCTAAGTATTCTAGTTTAAGAGAATTGAATTCAGACAAAGATTTGGTGGATGATTTTGTCACAGAAGGTCTGAAAGCTGTAACACAGCTGATTTAGAAACTTTCCATTTGAGTGTACCCTACAGAATTCTCATGCAGTTCTTCCTGGTTGTTCTTTCATTGGATCATTTCACATACTGATTGTCTATGAGAAGAGCAAAAACATCTAAAATGCCTGCATCTGAAAGAATAGGAACCTTGGGAAGACTTAGAAAGTCCCTTGCCTTAAATTTGGAATCATTAGGAAATGTTTACGTTGCATCTTACTTATAAAGCTAATTAGATGATATCTTTAGTACTTTATTAGACTATTGGGGTCTGCTATCAAAATACTTTTGAGTATTTTCTCAAAATCTATTTGAATCTATCTTATTGCATTATAACTAACTTATTTATCCTTAAAACTGATTCAAAGAAAGTATTTGAGTGATAAGCATGAGGTATATTATTAATATATTTATGTAAGAATGGATGCTTGCAATGTTCAATTTTTATGGAATCTTCATCCTTCCTTTTAAAGACTATGTTTGGGGATAAGGTGGGTTTGGCAGGGTTTGGAATAAGGTGGGTTTGACACGTCACTAAGGAGAAGCAAACCTTTACCTCTACTCTTTAACAGACTCAGACTTGGCTTTAACTTGGAAATAGGAAAAAGTTTAGCAGCTACAGTGTGACTTCAGTTGAAATAAGATGTTCTTTACTCACCTTCCAGGATTCAGATTGCAGATGACTCATGGTTTTCCTGGAACACTCAGCACTAAGCCTGCCTGATGCTTGAGTTGAGTCTTCTGAGTTTGGTGGGGTGAGAGCTGGGAGTGAGGGTTTCCTTCCTGAGTTCTGGGTAGGGACTCAGGTTTTCTCTGTGAAGTTGTAAAGCCAGCAGTTTCCCAACTGCCTGGATTTCCACCAATCCAGTTCTTGCCAGTAGTCATTATAAGTAAGGCCTTAGTATTTCATTGTTTTCCAGATTTCTGTTGTTTTAAAAGAAACTAAATCTTTCACAGTTCAGGTAACATATCTTTTTCATCTTTTATATTTGATCTATCTGGCTGGAATAGCATTGTTATTTTTATTACAGTGCTTTATAAAAAAATAATTACTTTTTTAATGTCAATATTTAATATTAGACTAATTGTATAGGTCAACCCCGGAAAGCGGACACATGACAGGAAGGTCCTCTGTGCAGGGCGAAGCTGGGTTCTGTGCTAGGATTTGCAGACAACCCGGGAAGCTCCAAGGGCAGAACAAACTGTAATTTCCAAAACCGTGTTGTGATGGCAATCAAGAGCACTTTTATGAATAGAGGCATCTCTTAAAATAGTGCTGTTGGTTTCCATAAATTAAGTGATGTTGATTGGTTGCATGTGAAATGGGAATAAGATGCTGAATTGAATAATTTTAACATTTTTCTTCAGTGTATCTGGTTTGCTCTTGACTAGATATGTGGTTCAAGCCATTTATGTCTCTGAAAAAACAAACTGCCATAAGTCACCTTAAAGCCATTCCATTGGTTTCTCAATATACCCTGATTATTTTAACATATTTCTGCTTTTCACTTCAAACCCATTGACATGCATAATTCTGCACTACTTTTTGTCCAAGTGTCCTTGCTTTACTTTTGCAAGAAAGAGAAGCTTCAGCTCAGGTAGTCACAAGAACCTGGGGAGAAATTATTTAAAATCATTTTCATTGGGCTATGTGGTTTGAAAAGAAGCAAAACAAAACTACTGTGATACCTGCAACCATATCATATATTGTAGTGATATCTTAGGGATCATGTACAGAGTCATGGATTTTTTTCCCTCTGAGATTTATTATTTATTAATGTATAATACATGTGTTATTAATGTGAAACATAATTTTATGATCTATGATAAAGTAATAGGAAATTATATTTATTAAACATATTCTATGTGCTAGATACTGTACATAAGTGCTTGACCTACATTATCTCTTTGGATCTATAAAACAACCCAGCAAGGCAGGTGCTGTGTTGTCTTTATATGCAAATGAGGAAGCTAAGAGCTAAGATCACAAAGCCAGTAAAGATCAGAGCTCTAACATGAATGAGAGCAGTGTAAAATCTGAGCCCCTGTGCTCAGACACATTAGATTGCCTCTAACTGTATAAATTGGTAGTTCTTCTAGCTGAGAAAATTGTTTTATCATTACTTCATTTCAGTGATGAGTTGGAAAAGAAAAGCTAATAAGCATTTTCTTTCTCATTTGGGGTCAAGCTATATAAAATTATGATTCCCCTTTACCATTATATTTTGCTTGAACCATCCACATAGATCATTTGGAAAGAACAGATGATTTAGTTCAGACATGTGAATCTTAGTTAAAATGAGCTTAGGTTAGAGAAGTATTATAGCCATAATCAAATAAAGTAAGGATTAAGCAAACTATTTTAGTTTAAAAACCTAAATAATAATCATGACCAAGAAAAATTAAAAATAAGACTCTTTGAGCTGTGTAGATGGACTGAATTCAACTCAGAATTAATTTACATATATGAACACTTCCTTATCTATAATCTCACTTGAAGCTTTTAACATCCTTATACCTGCTTAGGAGGAAGGAAGGTCATGTACTATTATTATCTCCTTGTGATGGGTGAAAATCTAACTTTCAGGATTGCTTTCTTAATAAGTGGCAAAACTATAATTTAAATCTTGATCTTTTCACTCAAAGTTTAGACCTTAATTTATTCCACCACTTACCTTCTTAAAGCATTAGCCTTTCATATGCTTTGAAAGATTCAGTATGCATCTAACTGAAAAAAGCAAACCCTGCACATCTGGGAAGTTTACAGACAAATTATCTCTTTAGATTGTTAATTACTTGTGTCAGGGCAAATTTGGGATATTGAAATTTAGAGGGCAGTTGCTCTTTATTTTCATTTTAAAGTATTATTTTTCAACACCTTTCCCCTTAATAACTTTTTTCCTGTTAAAAATAGATTCATCTTTTATCTGTGCTAAGACCAGAGTGAGATTTTATGACATCAGAGTCTCAATTTGGGAGTAATAAAAAATGAGTGGAAGCTCGTGGTGCCTCCTAGAAAAGAATCTCACTCTTTATTAGCAAATTGAGTCTCTTCTGGACTGTAAGGTGACAAAGCACATGTTCCTGGCTAGAAAAATAAAACCAAACCAAAAATACAAAAAAATAAAAATTAAAATACAGAAGAATAATATATTTCCTGTGGTATACTAAGTTTCAAAGAAAACACACACACACACACAGTGGTATTGGGTTGGAAGGGGTACTTCAAATTAATACAAGAACAAAAGACGTAACGTTAGTAATCAAACTGGAGTTTTATGTGATGAGAGCAGCAAATCTGCTTGAGTATCTCAGAAGATAATACGTTACATTCACTTTTCCTTGGTAGCTAATTTAACTCTCCTGTTCTACAGCTCACACGCCTCTGTCCTTGCATTATTAGCTGAGGTCCACATTTCCCTTCCCACTAAGGATAACAGAAAGGTCATCCTTAGTGGTTATCATTTGCTGCTGTGTAAAACAAACAACATTCCCTCTCTCACACATTCTCGCTTTCTCTTTCTCTCACACACGCGCGCGCACACACACACACACACACACACACACACACACACACACACGGAGGTTTTTTTTTTTTTTTTTTAACTCATGACACAGCAAATTGGCAATTTCTTGCGCATTGCCTTGTCCACACCCTGCATTTCCATCCCTAGTAGCTACTGCTGTGGCCTGCCTTTAATGACTCTACTTAAGCTTTACCATAGCTATTACTAAGGTAAGTTTTATTTTTTCCTCGCCACAAACTATTCTTTACAGAAGAATGTTAATTAGTAAGTGATAGATATAAAGATTGCCAGCGACAGCCCATTAATTCCATTTACTTTAATAGGACTTAGAACTTAGCTTGCAGTACAGCTGTATTCAGACTGGATTATAAATGTAATTTTTGGCATCATTAACTTCCCTGATTAATCTTAGACAGCAAATGCATAATTATCAAGGGAAAAAGAAGCCACCCAGTATTTGCAGCTCAGAGTCCACCTTTAAAAGTAGTGCTTCTGCAGCCTTTTTATTGACAACACTGTAAGTAGCACAGGTTTTTATAAGGAAACAATTGCTTCCCATCGCTTAATAGTTAACTAGGTATTAACTGCTTCAGAAAATAAATGTTTATGTATGCGTATGGCACTAATAGGCAAGCACATAGCCTTGCTTACCTATAGTGTTTGATATGTGATGAGTTCACTTCAAGTGGATTTGCATAGTAATAGCACACCATTAGCAGTTTACATATGTAGCTTTCCATTTTGGGGCTCAGAGCCCCTTGCCAATTCTGCCTCTTGAGACTGTTGTGGAAAATGCCCCTTATGGAAACATTTCAGGGTGAAAAGTACAGGCAAGCACTGTATCACAGCCACCCATACTCCTGTGGGGTGTATGACACAGGATTCAGCATATCAGGCAAAACTGAAACACAGAATGAAATAGGCTGTGGGCATTCAAATGAGAAAACCAGTGGGCTGAGATTGAAACACTTTTCTTGTCAATCAGTGCTACCTGAAGCTAAAAGGATAAACCAAGGTGCTGAAAGAAAAATGCCCTGGCACAGGATCCCAGGCTGCTTTGAAGGAAACTAATCCTTGGCTTGTTAGTATAAAATGTCACTTTATTAGCATAAAGCTTCCTACTAAAGAAGATGGAAAAATCTCACCCCAATCTAGTACCTATTCATCAAAAAGAGCTAGGAGGAGAAAGAGAGGATTTTAAAAATTGGCACAGGGAGGATTCCTCCATAATGAGCTATGATAATTCATTTGAGAAGTGATCAGCCCCATTTGAGCCATCCTTCCTCTGTTGTAGACACAACAGGGAGACAGAGTACCTAGACCCATTCTGGACTCAGTATAAAATGCAAAGTAGACAGAGATTTCTGACTGCTTTTGTTTTCAAGGATAAACTTCCCCAGTTGTATTTCTGGCGTCCTCTTAGTCACTTTCTAAAATAACTTTCCCTTACACTGAAATATGTACAAACGTTTTGCTGACAGGCCCTTAGACACTTACAATGCTAATTCTGATAGGCTTTCAGTCTAGTTACACCTACCTTTGCATTTCATTTGTTCATATTCATAGAAGAGTTATGCCTGATTGAAACCCAGATCAGGGGACTATGACCCTACACATGAAGTATCCACCTCCCCTTGTCCTTTTCCGGGCACAGTGTGGACCCATTATTAGTGATTATAATTACCGGAATTCTGAAAATCTCTTTATTTGATGCAGTTCCCAAAATCACTTTAGCAATTGGATCTAGAATATAGTGGGGTCTTCCCCATCATGAGTCCCTCCTCAGGCCAGGGCTGAGAACACAGAAGCTGCTACAGATTTTACAAACCTTACTGCCATTCCCCAGATAGACAAAGACCTGTTCTTTTTAAGAAGTTTTTTAATGGAGTAGAGTCTCTATTTTATAACATTGTTAGTGTTAAACAGGAGAATAATGTAATCATAAGATTTGTGTTTTTTCATTGTTGTTTTGGCTGGGTAATGGGATACGAATTTATATTATTTCTGTGATTTTATATTTTCAAAAATATATTCGTTACTTATTTACTATGCAGTCACTGGGACATAAAGAGGATTCCGACCACAGTTCATTCTGAATAAAGTACTATGTGGGTTCTCCAGGAATGTTGCAAGAAATTCCATCATGGGTGGCCTAAAAACAGCAGAAACTTATTCTGTCACAGTTTTGGAGGCCAGAAGTCTGAAATCACGTGTCAGCAAAGTTGGTTACTTCTGAGGGCTTAATAGAAGAATAGTTTTTTCATTTCTCCCTAGCTTCTGCTGGTCCCTGGAAACCCTTGGCATTCCTTGGCTTGTAGCCTCAGCACTCCAATACCTGCCTCCATCCTCACGTGGTCTTCTCTGTGTCCGTGTGTGAAATCTCCCTCTGCCTCTGTCTTATGAGTACACTGATGATGTCATTTAGGGTCCACCAGGATAATCTCTTCATCTCAAAATCCTTAGCTTGATTCATCACAATGATCCTTTTTTAAAATAAGGTAACATTTACTCTCTTGCTATAAAAAGTAATATTCATAGGTTTCTGGGATTAGGGCATGAACATATCTATTTTTTTTTTTTTTGAGGTGGGGAAGGGCACCATTCAACCCACTATATAGGAGGAAAGAAATAATTGTACCAGGAATATAGCCTACCATTCACAATGAGAGATGTGTCATTTGTTAATTCAGAACTAAAAATCCCAAAAATGGAGAGCTGCAAGAGACTTTAAGAATTTTTTTAGCCATAAAAAGTTTTTAAGTGACTTTCCTGGCTGCACACAACTTCTTAAAGGTACAGGGAGGAGAGAAGGCTGGTTACCTGATCCCTGGTCCACTGTTCTTTCCCTTCCATCATGCTACCTCTCTTAAAAATCTTGCCCAGGGCAGTAGAGCTAAGTGCTTTATAAAAGAGGTTAATAGAAATCAGAGCACACATCAGTGCTAGAAAGGACCTTAGCATTATAATGGAGTGGTTAAGAGCATTTACTCCTGGGTTGAATCTTCTTCTCACTCACTTGCTTGACATTGGGTAAGATTCTTAACTTCACCATGCCTTGGGTTTCTACATTCATGCAGCAGAGATTATAAAATTACCTTTCTCTTGGGGCTGTTCTGTGGATGAAGTAACTAATACCTGTAAAACATTGGGAAGTGTCTGCTACAGGAGCAGTCTGTAACATTAGCCATCATTAGCAACATGTAGCGCAAATAGCTTGTTTTACTCCTGAGGGGTGTGACTCCCTCAGGGTCACACATCTGGTTAATAACAGAACTGGGATTCTACCCCAGCTCTCTTGCACCTAGTCCAATTCTTTGTATCCAACAGCCGCATGACATCCTGAGTTCTTGCAAGGAGAATTTTGGCATGAAGAACTTAGGTTATTGTTTTGAACACATGAGAGTTGAGACAATTTGCTATAAATTTTATTAAGTGTAAACTTAGAAATGAAAATTTAGTGTCCTTAGTGACTAGAAAGCCAGGATTCTCTATTATTTAACACATTAAGGCTTGTCAATGTAGGAATTGTTATTGATGTCACAGGTTTCAAGGACAGAGGAGATTGGTGAAATTTGGGCTATGGCAATGATGAAAAATGTCAGGTTTGTGCATTTTAAGATACACGGTAGAGGCAAAATCAATAGACAGATGTGGTACCTTCTAATGTTCTTGAGGCCTTTCAAAAAATAATCAGGGAAGAGGAAATAATAATTTGGATAGTTGCTGCTATGAAGAACTCCATTATATATTCGTAAGTGACGGCAGTGTACACATTTCTTTTTGTAGTTCCAGCTTCAGTGTGACCTGTGTTAGTAATTTTCATCTTATTTATCAAAAGCACACAAATATCATAGAAAATATTTTGTTCTGTGCACTTAGACACCATATACTGTAGTTAATGAATGCTATTTCCAGAGTTGTTCACTATTGTTTAGAGACATTTTAACAAATGCACATATTAAGTATAACAGGCAATATGAAATAAGCAGGAGGGCATGGGTTGTTTTTTAACTTATTTATGACAAAACTAGTTACATTGAAAAGCTAGAGAAACATTTATGATTTGCAAGACATTAAATATACCCTTTTTGTAGAGGTCATTCTGGGAATGAAAGTGTGTTTTGCTGTGACTAGTTGTTTAGCATAACAGTAGAAGGTCCCCAGCCTCCTTCAAAAACTCTCCTGCAAGGAAATTGATTTTCTGATGGAAGGTACTGAAGGGTATCTTTAGCATCAGTGGAGAAGCAACTAATTTAGCACTATCAGTGAGTCAGACATCTGTATATTCCCAGCAGTAAACAAGAATTAAGCCATTCCTTGCCATTTCTATTACCCAGTTCCTTTGCAAAGAAATAGCATAAACTGTGACCACCCTACATTCCCAAACCACCTGATATAGTGTGTTTTCAACCTTTCAGTTGACCTTTAGTTTCATCACATCATACACATTATATGATTATTGTTAGATTTGCTTTTCTTTCTTAAGTGGAAAATAGTCTTAAGGTAGTTTTATAATTCTAATAGATTTCAGCTTATTTAAAATAGAGCAAATTTGATGCCTGATTCCAATTTTTCTTTTCCTGTTTTCCATGAATTAATTCTATTTCTTAATTTTTCTATTCATTAATTCTGATTAGCCTTTCAGAAAGTTGTCTGTTCCTAACCCAGGTAAATAAAACTGCTCATATTTTTGAAGCCATGTTTAGATTAGCTTGTTATGCTTTTTCCCCTTTCACTGAAAAATGAGGTCTTTGCAAATTGATTTTTTTTTTTACTAAACTCCCAGCACACACACACATACACACACACATACAGACATGCACACAACTCTTCCTGCTTTTTATAGTTTTTCCTTCCAGAGATTAGATAGGGGAAACCTTACAAAATGATTTGGCCATTTGAAACCCTAACCATCCTAAGGTTTTTAAATAGAAAATGAAAAAGAAGACAAAAGAACAACTGTAAAAACAACAAAACGCTGGTGTTTTGAAGTTGAAAATTATGGGTAGAGGAAATGGGGAGACAGCAAGATCAAGAGTGTCAGGGGTAAACTTAAGAGAAAGAAATTAAATGAAATAAAATTATATTTATTGAGTTCCTGCTATGTGAGACTCTGTATTACATTTGAACTCAGAGCCTACAGATTTGAATAGGATTATAGGCAGAGACACCTACCTTCCACCACAAATGTGTTCTACTTTCCATTGCTTGAACTTTTGCTGGGAGACTATGTTTCCCAGCTTTCCTGTGAGTACAGCCATGTGTTTGAATTTTAGCTGGAGGAATGTAACTAAAAGTGATAATACTGTACTTCAGGGCTGCCTGAAAAAAAAAATCCCCACCCTCTAGCATGTTCCTCCATGCTCATGTCCACTCCAGCGTGGCTAGAATCAAAAGAACCTCCAGGGGGACTGTTATGGACTGAATTGTGTCCCTCCAAAATTCATATGTTGAAGCCCTAACCCCCAGTACCTTACAATGTGACTGTGTTTGGAGATAAGGCCTTTATAAATATAATTAAGTTAATCTGAGCCCCTTAGGCTGGACCCTAATCCAATCTGACTGGTGTCCTTATAAGAAGAAGATATTAGTACTTACAAAGAGAGACTCCAGAGGCCTGCACACAGAGGAAAGACCACGTGAGGACAAAGAGAGAAGGTGGCCATTTTCAAGCCAAGGAGAGAGGCCTCAGTAGAAACTAAACCTGCCCACACCTTAATCTTGGACTTCTAGCCCCCAGAACTGTGAGAAATAAATTTATCTTGGTTAAGCCACACAGTTTGTGGTATTTTGTTGTGGCATGCTTGGGTAACTAATACAATGACCTTGGAAACCACATATTAAAGGTCATAGAACTTTATAATCATCTAAGGTCCCTGGGTGACCACATCGGTGAGAGTCTCACTTCAGGCCTGCTTACCACTTAGTATTATCTTGTGCCCAAGAATTAAACCTTCCCTGTATTTGAGTCATTCTTATATTTTGGGTCTAATTGTTATAGTAGTTTGTCCATCCCAACTTGTAAAGGTTATTTCTGCACACAACAACTTTAGGACATAGGAACAGTGACTCTTTGCTCAAATAGATATGGATGTGATGCGTAGGATTGAGCTGTGGACCAAGGATATCTGTTCCATTACAAAGTAGTGTTTCTGTGATTCTTTCACACCCTTAGCTCCAATTTTCAACCCCTGTATGCTCACTCTGTCCTACTCTGATAATAGAAGTCTGTTTCTCACTCACTTTCCAACTCACCTTGCAATATAGCAGATATGTTTAGGGTTAGAGTTTAAGTCACAATATGAACCAACTATAAACAGCCTAGTACTGAGGATATGTGTGTGGTGGAGGAGAATTGTTGTTTGAAATATATGAAACAAGAAACTGGCGTATGGAAAATATCTCTAAATCGTAAAGCTCAAATATAAAAGAAACTTAGTGGAAGTGTCTCAAATTTGACAGTAATCCTAAAAATTTACATTAGGTTGCCAATAGTGAGTTGTTTGAAGCTGAAGGAAAAACTGTTTTAAAAGTATTATTTAAAAAAAAATCAGTCAATCACAGCAGAAAAAAGACTGATTTTGTTTTTATTCTTTTCATTGAAAATTACAATACAAAATCATTGTCATCTGAAGTAGCAATAAAAGAGTATGCAGCCAAAAGATGTAGCAGATAAAAAGTGTTACGAAAGTGGGTTAATAATATTTGTCTGAATTTTATGTTTGCGGTGTCTGTTGGGCTTTTTTTTTTTAATATTTGACTTTGTATGTTTCCTCATTATAAATAATTATTCTCCTTCCAATTTAATTTTGTATGTGCTCTTTTTTAAAAAAGCAACTCACAAAAACTGTATAAACTTCAACTGTAGGGCCCACAAAATATGAATCTGCCCCAGAAATAAGCCTTTGTTTGAAATCTTCTAGTGACAAGAGACCCAACCTGTACCCTAGGTCTTCCCATTTAGTGTGGGGCAGTCCTAATCATAAAAATGTTTGTGTTGTGTTGTTACTGTTGTTTTCGTTCCCTTGTTTTGATTCATTGTGCTGAAATCCATTAAGACCAATATTTCTGGTTTTGCCAGGGACATGGAGGGAAAGTTCTTCTCCTCTTTCATAATTCACAGACTGTTGTTAAAAGGAAGCAGGTGTGAGAAGCTTAGTATGTTTTCAAGATAGTTTTTTATTGCAAGCCATTATGGTTTTAAATTATATTTAGGGGGAAATAATTCTCTGTAAATAGAATACCTGTATCTCTTCATAGCTCATAAAATTGTACCATCATTTTCTGAAATTAGTCCATTTGAGAGTATGTAATGATTAGAAGCCAGAGCTTTTGAATTTAGTTTTTTTTTCTTGTATTTAATACATAGTTTACATCTTCTTTTAAGTTGGGGAGGCTTCAAAGTTGCCTATCATGGATTTAGAGGATGTTGTTAAGTACCCTGGTTGAAAAAAATTATGCATAAAGATGTCTTGTTTTTTGACTATTATTCAAAGATAATGGGTCCAAGATTGGGTCTGTTTACCTAGAACTGACAATGCCTTACATTAACTGTACTTTAGTTTTATAGACATGTTAATTAATTTGATGCCAGCAATTGTTTGGTGAAAAAATGTAGAGCAAAAAGAAATGTCATCATTTTTACAAGGGAAAAATTGAGGCTTAGATTATAGAATCTATTAAATAATAAATCAGTTGACTTGGACACATGTCTTTAGCAGTAGAACCAGATGCAGGATAGATATTTTTGAGACAGGAGTCAATGGTTTCTCTTTCAAAACGATGTGACAACTAATCTGACTTCTCATTGCTCTTATATGTCTGTGATTGATGTAAGAGCTCAATTACTTCTCAGTGATTTGATAACTGAACAAATAAATGAATTCCATCATGGCATAGTATATGTGTTTAAATATATATTTTCCCTATTTGTCCAGCTAGAAGAAGTCTTAGGTTTGAATTCTATGTTGAACAAGTTATATGACCTCCCTGATTCATACTTTCTTAATCTTAAAATAGTTAATAATGAGTACTACACAGAACTTCCTGAAGGTTAAATAATGTAAGATCTGTGAACTACCTAGAACGAAGGTAACTTTTTAGTATATGCTCACTAGATGTGAATTTCCTTCACTTTTCCATCCATTTTTTATCAAAGACACTGTTCTAAGTCTAGCCTTTACAGAAGTTTTGTGGGACATGGCAAGCATAAGAATATGGGTGAATTTGTGCAAACCCATCTGTCCTTCTCGTCAAGGTGCTCATGTCTCAGGTCATGGTGATGTAAAGCATCATACCGTCTTCATTTCCCTCTGCCTAACATGAGTGAACTTAGTATCATTGTTGGCAGAAAGCAATGAATTATGGATTGGTCCTTGACCATGTGGGTACATGGAATTGTAGCAATTTATACTAAATATAGAACCTAATTTATTTGGGTAAATTTAAATTAAATTAATTAAATTGGAAGTTTAGCTTACAACATCTCCATTCTATATCATAGGGACATAGGGTAATATTTTTAACATAATGTGCTTGTACTTTTAAAATATGTTCATATGCATTGTCACTTGATCATGATTTTATCATTCCTGCTTTACAGAGGAAAACTGAATTAAAGATCAGATAGGCTAAGACCTTTGTCCAAGATCACACAGTTAGTAAACATCAAGTCTCAGACTGGTTTTGAACTCAGCACATGTATATCCCCACCCCACCCAAACCCTATGTGGAGCGTATCTTAGTGGAAACAGACTTCCTGGATTTGCACAGCTCTGCACCTTAATTTCTTTGTGCTTTAGCATCCTCACTTGTGAAATGGTGAATAATAATATATACCTCTGTGGCAGACAGACCCTAGGATGGCTCCTATGGACCACCCCTCCTGGTATTCCAATTTGTGTAACCCCTCCACTTACTTCAACATGGGCAGGACCTGTGATGTGCTTCTAATCAATAGATTACAGCAAAGGTGATGGGATGTACATGATCACATGTATGTGACTATGTCACATAAGATTGTACCACCAGTCTTGAAAGGAGATTCTCTTCCTTGCTGACTTTGAAGAATTAGGTTGTCATGCTGTGAGTTGCTTATAGAGAAGGCCACATGACAAGGAACTTGGGGCAGCCTTAGCCCAGAAACCAGCAAGAGACCCAGTTTAACATCCCACAAGGACCTGACTGCTGCCAACAACCCAGTGAGTAAAGAAACAGGTCCTTCCCCAGCTTTGCCTCAGATGAGACCACATTCCTGGCTGACATGTTGATTGCAGTCTTACAGAGGACCCAGCTAACCTGTGTCTGGGCTCCTGATCCACAGAAACTGTGAAGTGATAAATGTGTATTGTTTTAAGCCAATAAGTTTGTATAATAGTAATTCATTATACATCAGTAGATAACTAATACATCCTAGTAGACCTGTTGTGGGATAAATTCTGCAAGGTCAAATAGGTAAAGTATTCATATCTATGCCAGGCACATTGTAGTAACTCAATAAAAGTTAATATCATTTCATGTTCTATTTTTTAATCCAGGAAGGGAATGAGAGTTTTAAAGTCATATCCTGATATTTGTCTTCTTATATAGTTGGCTCCATGATGCCTGTCCTTTGTTGTAATGCAATCTCATAGAAATTCACTATGGGTTCTTTATAAAGATATATCCCCATGTTTATACATACATATATATATATATATAGTAGATGTGACTATTGCCTAAATTGTTTTTATAATTCTAGGGTCTTTGAAATGAAGGAAGCCTTAACAAAATTTGCAGAAAGCAATTCCAGTACAGTGGCTAATTAGTCAAGACATTTTGATCACAAGTGACAAAAATCCAAGTTGGATCAGTTTAAGACAAATGGGGGATTTACTTGTTTGTATAACTGGAAATGATAAGAATAAAAGTTAGGACAGATCTGAGGAGGAATTTAAATGCCATCAGGCCTCTCTTTTCTTTCTTATTTGTATTTCATCTCTTTCTCTCTGTACATGGGTTTCTTTTGTCTTTGGCTATGGAAATGACCACATGCCAATATAGCTAGCTTATGTAGTAACAGTTCCAAGACCAGAGTATCAAGGAATACATGCTCTCTTAGCTATATTGAAAAGAATAGCTCCTTGAAAAGAATCCAGAGATTAATATTATTGGCAATCATTACACTGTGTATTGACACCTTGGACCAATGTCTGTCACCACCATGGGTCAAGATAATGGTTTTAAAGGCTCAGCATAATTCATAGGCCACCTCTTTCTAGGGGAGGGGGTGGACCTATTCCAAGAACGACATGTTAACTCGTCAAAACAGTGGTGTCTTGAATTTATTTGGCAACATTTTCCTCAAGTGCTTGGGATTTAAATATTTACTACTGGAAAACCTGATTTGGATAGCATTCTCCATAAATGAGCCATTTGGCTTGCTAATAGATGATTATGAAGCATAAATTGACTCTAGACTTCTGAGCACTTTTTTCTCCTTATTTTAATTAGTGATTCTGGAATGAAAGGCCTAGAGATTGAAATCTGAAAACAATTAATGGTAATTCTATCTATAGCTGACCCTAATTATTTAGTTCAATTGGCTAGAGCTGTGTGTTAATGAGGCTGATGTGGTGGGAAAATCCCTATGTGGACTAGCAGGTTTTCTTTTGTTCTGGAATATGGTCTCTTTCTCTAATGCTCCTCTAAACACACCTGCTTCCGGATGTGGGGCAGAGCAAGAAAAGTTATTTAGCACAATTCTATTTAGCACCGCTGGGAAAACAACTCCAAGATAAACTCCTCATGAAAGTGGTTGATAGTCACTTACATTTATGAAAGGCAGAACAATTATTTTCCTATTAGGTACTTGATTATATCTCAAGATTGTCTGACTTATTACTGACAAGATGTTTAAAATTTTTTTCCTCCCTGTGTCAGTGAAGTCTCATTGTCTCCACACATTCTTATGAGAATAAATGGAACTTATTGGAAATTTAAACAAAAACAAAGGAAGAATGATAAATGTTAATATTAATGACTATGACAGTCCTTGCTTTTCTTCTACAGCTGGATTTGGAATTATGTTCATTTGTAGATGGAATTTTGACACTTCTGTATGAAACCAAAAATGAAGCTTTATCTAGAGAGTAAGTCACAGAAAAAGTCATGGTAGAGATGATCAGATAACAACAAAAATAACAACAAAACCCAAAAAAACAACTGACAGTTTTTGAGCTTGTCCCATGGGTCAGGAATTGTGGTAAATGCTTTCCATAAATGAATTTATTTTCATAGCAGCCTTTTCAGGTAAATTCTTTTATTTTCCATATTCTACAGCAGAGGAAGTATTATACAAACAGAATGGGTAAAAATAATGTGTTTGTGTTATACTGATGCAAAGGTTTAAACCCAGGCAATCTGAATACAGAATCCATACTTTTAACCACTGTCTGATAATTTTATATCTTTAATTATCTGACATTCTATTAATGCTTATGGTTAATAATCCACAAGACTTAGAATTTATGTTCTTAGTGACATTCCTGAGAGACACATATAATTATCAGAAAAAAATTATATTTTTGCATTGTAGTTACTTGGTTACATATGTATACTTGTTTATACATAATAGTATTTAAACTTGCTTATGTAAACTAAAGGAAGAGGTAATTTACTGAAAGAATAAAGGGATATCTCATGAAATTCACAGGCAGGAATGATAATTAGGTCTCTTGAAAGGATGAGACAAGAAAGCCAGTGAGAAACCTGGGTTACTGTCTTCTCTCCAGTGCTAAGTGGTCTCTTATCTCTGCTTCTGTCCAGACATGTGTGTTTGTTCTCCTCTGTCTCTATAGCTAGCTTTCCCTGCCCCAACATGCACACTGGGCTCCACTCTAGGTTTCCCTAGGATATTTCCATCCAAGCACCAACAGAACCTTAACCAATGTCTCCAAGACCCAAATCTAAATTCCCAGGAAACAGAATGGGTGCTTTCTCTTCAAGGACAATAGGGTAGGAGAGTTTTCCCAGAAAAAGGTGTGAGAACTGGAAAGAAATGATTGGCAGAGGACATTGTTTGGCCTCATCAATACAGTTATACTCTGTGGATCAGCTTGCCAATGGAATTGATTAGAGAGCACCAGGAAAATGCAAATAGTGTATACTTTTTATGAAAGGTCTAGGTAGGAGTACCTTGACATACATGAAATAACAGTAATAATAAATGCCACATATAATTGTTGGAGGCAGATGATATTGTCATTGATACAAAATTTCCTTAGCTAAACAATAAATGTCCATAATTTTTTATTGTAGATGAAATTAATTAATACCATCTTAGTTACTCTCTCTCTATATGTGTGTATATATATCTGTATATATTTGTGTGTATATGTTAGTATATATATTTGTATATGCATATTTGAGATGCCATTTTTGATAATTATACACACCATCAATTTTAAGAATAATTTTGAGAAGGACAAAACACAGCTAGTAAGTTAATTTTAATTAATGTAAATGAATTCTTTGTAAGTGCATCAGAAGTGAGGAATTACTTTAATTAGAAAACTGCATTCCTCAACTTTGCCTAATAAAACATGATTTGCCATGAGTATGCAAGATGCAAGAAAGGGAAAGAGAACAAGATACTCTTCCACCTCAAAACAGGGAGCAGATGTATGAACTTCATCCATTTGCAGCAGAATTGATCAGGAAAAAAAATAGTTTTGACCCTTAAGTAACATCACTTTTTGAAATCTAGCAGCTTTCTGTCTCCAACATAGAGGTTAAATCCTAATTATCTCCACAGAGAGAGATGGTAGGGCTGTTCTGACAATGGGGTTGAAAGATCTGACAGTGGAATATATTTAATAGAAGCCCTAGTCCTTGTCTTGCAGACAGCTTCCTATAATACAAACCTTTTGTTTTTAGTTCAGGTCCCCTTGTGAAGGAGACTGCGTGCGAGAGCACAGATCACATGTTCTGGGAGTCAGGAGACCTGGCCCTGCACCACTCTGCTCTTACCAGCTTTGCAGCCTGGAGCCAATTTACTTTTCCAGGCCTCAGTTTCTTCATCTATTTCAAATGCAGTCTAAAGTCACCTATGGATCTAAAATTTATCAATCATGTTCCATTTTGTACATAAAATGTTTGGCATGTCATGTATATTCTATGGATCAGTCAGGGAACTGACAGCAAAATAAAAAATCTGTTCAAAGGGTTTAGTAGAGGAGAGTTAATAAAAGGACCGTGCTCAAAGGTGAGAGGAGGGCTAAGAGAACTAATAAGTCATGGCAAGGCACCCAGAGGTGGCATCATTTCCACCTGAGGGGACAGGGGAGAAGGTACTGCTGCTGGAGCCTGGGAGAGTGGGGGATGTGTGGGAGGGGCTGCATGGCTTGAGAATGTGCTTAAAAAGAAGCAGCTACTCTCAGAGTGGTGTGAATGTTTAGAGAAGATGGACTCCAACCCTTCTCACCACTGTATCTCAGCCCTCCTATCCATGCCTCCATTGGCCAGATATAACTAGAAGTCAGGTGGAGGGAATGCAGGTGATGGAGCCATGGAACAGCCCTTTCAGAGAACAGAAGAGGGTAGAAGAATCTTAGAGTGGATGGAGACACCCAAAAGAGAATACCAGCACAGCTTTGCAATTTAACATGTGCATTATGTGATTTTCCTGTGTGTAGTATCCATGGATCTCTCTGCATTTGATTAGCCAAACGTTGGATAGTGTTGGTTAGAGATGGGATGTTTTACAAAGTGTTTTATGTTCTGATATTTTAATAAATTATTAAAGATCAGGGTAAGAATCGTTCTGTTTCTTCATCTATAACCTCAGCATTAATGATAATACATAACTCACCAGATGGTACTGATGAGAAAATGAGATGATAATAACTAATCTTCACATTAACCTTATGGGTGGGTGTTATTGTCATCTCCGTTTTACAGATGGAGAAACTGAGGCATAGAGAGCTTACATGAGAGTGCCATGGGAGTAGACCAGACAAAAATGCCGAAAGACTCCTGAAGAGGCAAAGATCCTCTTTGTTTGGTATGTTCAGGAAAAGCTTCCTTAGCTAGCTCATGTCCCGGTCTCCCTCTCTCCTGTCCTCACTGTTGCTTGGCCCATCATTGGCACACACCTAGTTCCCCACCCCAACTCATAAGTGTGGCCAGGCATTTAGAAAATTCCGTGATGGGTGTGACATGTGCCACACTTTTGTCTCATTCTTCTCACCCTCATTGCGTGGTTTCTCCACTCCATCCCCAGGCTGCTGTGCGTAACTGGACAGGGTTACCAAACATTTGTATCTGGCCCAATACAAACCTTTTCTTTCTGTGTCTGCTCCCTCAGTGGGGCTCAGATATCCTTGTGTTTCTTACTTCCCAACTCCCTGTCCGTTCCTAGGAATCAGATGTTCCCCATCCCACACTACCCCCTCCAGTGATCTCCTCAGTGTTAAATCGACTTGCAGCCTCCACACGCTGATGGGAAGGGCATGCCCTTTGTTTCTTCTCTCGAGAGTCTCAGGACTAATTGTAATTTAAGTTCTTCCTCTGTCACTTCAGAACCTTTCTGTGGTTTCACCCATTTTCTCATGCCTCTCCCTTGTGTCAGAGCCATGCTCAAGGCGACTGTCCTCACCACCCTCTGGTGTCCTTTCCATCCTCCTCACCTGGCTCCTCCTCGTAGTCCACAAATACTTCATTCTTTCCTATGTAAACAAAGAGCCGGATAAACAAACAAACAACTAGCCTGTCTTCAACTTTTTAAAAATTTTTCTCAAGCTGTTCCCATTTCTCTCCTTCCTTTCTCATTCTTCACATTATTTCTTTGGAGAATTTCCTACACCAAGTGACCTCATTTCCTTACCACCTACTCACCGCTCAAACTCTTAACAACCTAGTTTCTTCCCACCTTACTCTACTAATTACTTTCTCTGAATTTATCCACTAATCGCCAGAATCGCTATTCTCAGGGCTCACCTCGTTTCACCTTTTTGAATTTCAAATTGGGAACCACCCATTCCTTCCTCATTTAGCCTTTCTCTGTGGAATCTAGAACACAAAGTACTCCTACTTTTCTATTATTCTTTTCTGTCTTCTTTTCTGATTACTCCCCTTCCCTTGGCAAAACTAGATATTCCTCTTAGCATGACAGTCCTAGGCTAATCTTCCTGTGCAATTGAAACTCCTTAAACTTCACTCATGTCATTTCCCAGCTTAAAAAACAAAATTAAAAAAAAAAAAGAAAAAGAAAACAAAAACTTCCAGCATCTTGTTAATCCAAAAAAGTGAATGCAGCTCTTCACTTGGGCAATCGATTTCATTTGTCTTTGAACTCCAGGACACTTTCTAGGCAACTCCTCCATCTCTACACACATTCACTCTGATAATTTTAGGTCTCTATATTTAAAACCTTTTCCTATCATGTTATTCCCTCACTGATATTATCTTTATTAGCCTATGTTTGCCTACAGTAACAAACATCCCCCAAATCTCAGTGGTTATACATAACAGAAATTTATTTTTCACTCTTGAAGATTCACAAGATACACAAGGGCAGCTGTTGTTGCAGTTACTCAGCACTTTGGCCTGCTTTAATCTTGTTTCACCAACTCAATACAAGCCCTTCTCTATAACAGAGTCAAATTATACAAGGGCTTTTCAGTGCCTCATCCGAGAGTTGAGATAAGCCACTTCTACTGCTGTTTCATTGATTGGAACTAATCATAAGGCCATGCCTTACCACAATGTGCTGGAAAGGACAGTCTACTTCATGCCTAGAATCCTCCCACCATCCCTGCCTCCTGAATCACTACCTCCCCTTCAATGCCAGTGTGAAATATCACTATTCACTTAATCTCTCAGGATTCCCACCACCTTCCTATCCACCTAGCTAAATATCCATAGACTTTTAAAGAGTTATTTATTTTTATAGATAAGTAATTACAAATATGATACTTGTGTGAAGTCACAAAACTCCAAATATTGAAGACTAAAAAATGAAAAGTAAACAGCAATCCCTACCCCAAATGCCAATCCCACTCCATAGAGATACATGATCACTACTTGTACTTTTTTGAAGTATACTTTTCTAATTTTAATGAACATAAAGCCCTATATGTATATACTTTTAAACAAATGGAACCACATTAGACATATTCTTCTGTACTCTGTGGTTTTCACCTATTATGTTTGAGGTTTTTTCTATATTCATTTATAGAGAACTAGCTCATTTTTTTCACAAAATATTACCTGTATAGATATAGCATGAATTCTGTATCCAGTATTTTATAGATGGAGGCTTAATTTTTACCAATATTCAACACTTACAGAAAAATCCACAGTCATTATTAATGTATGTAAGGATAGGAAAATATCTTTATGATGTTACAGAAAAGCAGAACTGCTGGATCTGAAGAAACACTTTTCCTTTTAACTTGTAGAAACGTTGTCTCTTCCTCTAAAACAAAACGAACTACGACACTAATTTACATCCCTACCAACATTGTATAGAGTGGCTGTTTCCTCACCTTCTTATCAATACTAGATATTATCAAAATTGTAATAGCCTAGTTAAATCTCCTACTTCTTTGAGAGCAGCCATTTATGATACATCTTTTTGTCTCCTATATTGTTTGACACATAAGAGAATGTTCAATGTTTTATTTCATTTCATCATATTTTGGTAGTTGAACATGATGGAATGTAAGCTGGACCCTAAATGATGTTGTACTAGTAGGTTTGGGCAGTTAAAATAAAGGCAGGTGATTCCAGATATGAACAGAGGCATCAAAGACAGGAGGGGTATCTGGGTTTGTCTAAACAGGAAACAGATCTTTTTGTCTATAAGTGTAGGAGTAGTGGAAAGGAAGGTTTTAAAAGTAGCTTATAATCATGTTTTAGTGACTCTTAAATGTGGGCTACTGTGTTCTGTTTTAATATTTTAGAAAACGCAATAAGCAGGGAACCAGGAGACCCAAGCTCTCCTGGTTTTGCTACTAACTAACCCTGAGCTAGCACTCATTTCTAGTACTGCATTTCATTATCTATAAAATGGCTTCCTTCAGTCCATTTATTATTTCCATGAATATTGACACGATTAGTAGCTTTGGGTAGAACAATGTTCTACCCTGTGTTTTATTCTCTCTGAACATAAAGCATCATGGAGAATAGAAACCAAATGAAGAGGTGATGACACAGTTGTAAGTACTCCAAATGGAGACATGCAAGGAAGTCCGGGTACTATTAGTTGTAGTACCTCACCACCACAGTGTGAACTGATCAGCTCAGGTTACCAGGGGGCGGGACTGCTACAATCATTTCAGGGGTGGAAGGTGTCATCAGGGTCACTAATGAAATGCAGTTACTTGCATAATGGAGAGCTGGGCATCTTTGTGTGCTTGTGAGCAAGAGGCATGGTCATTGGCTTGTAAAATAATGGCAATGTTTTACAAATAATCAGCATTAAAATTTGCTTTCCTTAACTGCTCGCGTTTAGCAACATATAAAAGTAAAGCAGCTGCTCTAATTCAGTCTCATGAGTGCTCAGAGTTAGGTGGTAGACATTTCTTTTTAGAAGGCTTTTCATTTGCGAAGGAGGCCAGGTGCTTTCCTTAATTCTCAGTGCCTCATCCCCAGGGGTTTTTTCCATCTTGGAAGAACAACTTTCAGTCTTATATGTTATTTTTTACTCTCAAGGTTTCCTTGTAACACTTTGTGCTAATCAATTGGAAGTGCTCATGATAATGAATTTGCGCAAATGGCCTCATTAGCTGGAGTTTTTATCTTTCTTGTGGTTTAAAATGTTTTACTTCATTCATGCAAATGAGTCAGCAGGAAGAATTCAGATCTGTCCTGGCCAATGGTTTAGTATCTTATACTTTATAGAGGGACAAACCTTTTGGGTTCACCCTAAGGAACTGGTCACAGATACACACTTTCTAAATAACTTGGTAAACTGTCCAATGGAGTCTATGGATTCAACTTTGTTCAGTAATATTGTGAGGTTTCAAATAACTTTTATTTTTCAATTTTTATCAATGTTATTTACATCCATGGTAAAAACAACAGTAATAAAAAGCTCCTTAAAAATAAGAACAATACTTTTATTAGGAATTATTTATTTATTAGGATTATTATAAAAATAATGTGTTTCCTGGGCTTTTATTATATGACAACTTTTTATGCAGATTTTCTCAGGATATTTTTTTTCTTGAATTCTCATTAGTCATACATGGGCTCTCTTTGACTAAGCTTTAATTTTCTTATTTTTTTAATCTATCATTCATCTCTTTAGCCTTTTTTGTTTTTAATTTTGAAGATACTTTTTCAAGTTTATATTCAAAACTTTGCTATTTTTGTGTGAATACTTTTATATTTATAATTTCACTGAGCTTTTTGTTTGCCTTTTGAATATTCATTTAAACAGCATCCTCTTCTAGTTTCATGCATGAATATATTGTTATCTATTATAGAAATTAATTTTCTTCTGTTCTCTGTGCTGCTTTCGTTTACTCTGCATTTCCCATATGTGTGTGTGTATGTGTGTGTTTTGTTTAGGTCTCTGTCTTCCATGTTGGAAGCTTTTCTCAAATGTCTTATGATAGCAGATTTAAATTTGTATCAAAGACTAAATCACGAATAGGCTAATTTGATGCTTTTTGTGAATGGTGGTGGTAGGCTCAACAATATAGAGTTGTAAAGCTGAAAGCTGTTTTCCATTAAAAGACTAACTTTACTGACTATAGGTCTTATTCTGGGGCTCTCAGATATTATTGAGAGGCATCATTTAAACTTCTTTATGGTGGCTGTAATGCAAACTGCTCATTTCTTCAGTGTTGTCTAATAGAACTGTCAACAGTGATGGGGTGTCCCATGCCTGTGCAGTCCAGTCCCGTAACCACTAGCCACAAGTGGCTGTTGAGCACTTGGAAGGTGGCTAATGCAATAGAAGAACTGGGTTTTTCTTTTATTTAACTTTAATTTTAATTTTAATAGCCACATCTGACTAAGTAGCTCTCATATTGGACAGCACAGTTGTAGATGCTGGGAGCAAGAAGGGGTGGAGAATTCCACCAGTTACTCCACTGACCTTTCCTAAACCTCCACTTAGTTGATTACCCTACCCCAAATGACTGCTGTGTTTGATACCTCCTAATCTTCAACATACCCAAATAATAATACCTCTTGCTTCTTTTGGGAATGGTTCAAGAGTGAAGCTGAAATAGGAAAAGGAGGTGGGATGTGTGAGTCCTATCACTCCTTATAAAGACTTAAAACACTTGCCACCTTTATAGCCCCAAGTGTTATCCCCAAGATACTTGATGTCTTCAATTCCTGATGCTGACAAGGATTCTGGGGGTGAATCAAATTGTTTGTCTTTGTTTTTTTCCCCTCTCTGTCTCTAAGTCTCTTTCTCTCTCTCTCACTACTAAAACCTCATTCCCCCTCCCCCCCCCATTATGTTTCATTTTTGTGGTACAGAGTTATAAATGTTTCCTGCTCTCATCTCCTATAGAGATTTTGATGCTGGTTCCTGTTTCCATTGATTTTTTTAGCTGATAAATCAAAAGAGAAGGGGGCAGAAATTTATTCACCCCCTATCTTATGATTGTGTTGCTTCAGCTCCCATTTGAATTAATTGCAATTCCATAAGACAGTACTTTGTTCTTTGATTTACTTTAAATATTCAATTTAAAATTGTGCCAGCCACCTTAGAAATTCAAATTTTTTAAGAATTTAATATCTCTATTTTTTTAAAAGCATAATCACTTAGCAATGTATTACACAGGAATTCAATGTGTTAGTCCACACCTGTCCAACATAATAGCCCATAAGTGGTTAGAAAATTTCATTTGATTACCATGTTTTTATTTTTTCTTTAGAAAAAATTATTTTCTAAATAAATGTAGAAAAATTTATTTTTTCTTTAAAAATGATTGCCTACATCTTCATAAGATATTTTAGAAGTAAAAATAATTTATTTAGGCCGGGCGCTGTGGCTCACGCCTGTAATCCTAGCTCTTGGGAGGCCGAGGCGGGCGGATTGCTCAAGGTCAGGAGTTCAAAACCAGCCTGAGCAAGAGCGAGACCCCGTCTCTACTATAAATAGAAAGAAATTAATTGGCCAACTGATATATATATAAAAAAAAAATTAGCCGGGCATGGTGGCACATGCCTGTAGTCCCAGCTACCCGGGAGGCTGAGGCAGAAGGATCACTCGAGCCCAGGAGTTTGAGGTTGCTGTGAGCTAGGCTGACGCCACGGCACTCACTCTAGCCTGGGCAACAAAGCGAGACTCTGTCTCAAAAAAAAAAAAAAAAAAAAAATAATTTATTTATAAACTTGATATTTAAACTGTTACATTAAAATAAAAAGTATGGCATATTAGATCTAATGATTTACCCTTTTAATAATAAGTATAAGCCGGGCGCGGTGGCTCACGCCTGTAATCCTAGCACTCTGGGAGGCTGAGCCGGGCGGATTGCTTGAGGTCAGGAGTTCGAAACCAGCCTGAGCAAGAGCAAGACCCCGTCTCTACTATAAAAAAAAATAGAAAGAAATTAATTGACCAACTAATATATATAGAAAATTAGCCGGGCATGGTGGCACATGTCTGTAGTCCCAGCTACTCGGGAGGCTGAGGCAGCAGGATTGCTTGAGCCCAGGAGTTTGAGGTTGCTGTGAGCTAGGCTGACGCCACGGCACTCACTCTAGCCTGGTCAACAAGCGAGACTCTGTCTCAAAAAAAAAAAAATAATAATAATAATAAGTATATTATGATTTACTTTATATCAATTTGTTTTATATAATGGATATTAATTGATACAATTGGTTGCAGCATCTTGAAGAAAAACATGAAAATCAGATTAGGAGGCCATATTTGAAAATTTAAAAAAATGGGAAAAGTTATATATATTTATCACAATGGCAATGCTTCCTATTGGAAATTTTAAAATCTTCAGACTATTGCACCATTTTCTTTCAACTAAAGAACTTTCTGGTCAGTGTATTTATCCTACATGCCCTGTGACTTCAAGGAAATAACCTCTCTGAGCATTATTTTCCTCTTCTGCAAAATGAGAATAACAGGTTTGTACACAGATCAGCATTAGAGTCACCAAAAAGCTTAGCACATGGCAGATTCTCAATAAATAGTACTTACTCTAGTTCACCTGGAGAAATTGTTCCTATGCAAACCTTGAAGAAAGTGTTTAGGTAACAGGAAAAGTTTGGCTTTAAAAGTGTTAAATGCAAATTCTTCTTGTTTGATGTTTTTATTTTTTAGTATCACACATAATTCATTCACTCAAAGATATGTGTTCGGTATTTAGTACACACTGAGCACTAGGTCTTACCACTCAAAGGATCTTTCCAGAGTCTTTTTAAACTCTGTCCTCCTCATGTATGTGATAACAATATTTTAGCCAAATCAATCAAATGGCTTGCCCTCAATTTGCTGTGAGAAGACTGTATGTTTGCCTATAACCAGAAAGTTCCTCTGCAGTGGGAACCAGCATTTACACTTTGGTGACCTCCTGTAGAAAAGTTTATGTGTGACCCCAGATTCACATTTATAAAAAAATATTTGATTTGTAGTTCATTTGGAAGTCACTACTGTTTTAGTGGAATACTCTTCAGCCATTTTTATAAATATAAGAGTGGAAGCAGTTTTAAACATGGCAGGAAGGCTTAAGGGTATGTTGTCATTCCATTGTTCCATTTAGGTCAGGCATGTAGATGATCCCTTTTAACATTTTTCTGATCATTAGGGCACATAGTGAACTTCTCTGGAATCATTAAAGACATTGAGTACCTAAGATGTAATTTTGAAATTGAATAGCTCTGTATTTGCCTGAGACTCCATGAGAAAAATCTGTGGTGAAAATCACTGGGTGTTTTGTATTAGAAATTAACAAAAGACACCTGCACTAGAATGTTTATAGCAGCACAATTCACAATTGCAAAGATGTGGAAACAACCCAAGTGCCCAAGAATACATGAGTGGATTAATAAAATGTGATATATGTATGCCATAGAGTTCTACTTAGCCACAAAAAACAACGGTGGTAATAGCACTTCTTGTATTATCCTGGATAAAGCTGGAACCCATTCTACTAAGTGAAGTATCACAAGAATAGAAAAACAAGCACCACATGTACTCACCATCAAATTGGTATTAACTGATCAACACTTAAGTGCACATATAGTAATAACATTCATTGGGTATCAGGCAGGTGGGACTGGGGAGGAGGGGATGGGTATGTACACACCTAATGGGTGCAGTGTGCACCATCTGGGGGATGGACACAATTGAAGCTCTGACTCAGGTGGAGCAAAGGCAATATACGTAACTAAACATTTGTACCCCTGTAATATGCTGAAATAAAAAAAAAAATTTAAAAATTTTAAAAAAGAAATTAGCATTCCCTTTTCAAGTCCCCAAATATTTATTTGCTTTAGTTAAGTCATAGTATCTAATCTGTGCTTTAAAAATAATTCTTTCAGACATAATTTTATGTTTGCAATCTTGAAGGTTTTTTTTTTTTCTTTTTTCTTTTTTCTTTCAGGATCCAAGTCAAAAGAAATTATTTGAGGCTCTAGTCTTTTGTTTGTTGGGCAGAAATCCCAATTTCTCCAGTTTTGAGCAATGATATTGCTTCACTGTCATTAAGAGAAATTATAGTATTTGGTCCAGTAATATTATTTATTCACATATGAATGTTCCAGTTGGGGATATTATGTGTAGTGCTTGCCAGCTCTTTGTCCTAAATTTTTTTTCTTAATGAGCATTTTAACAACACTTCTATGTTTTCTAAAATTATTACTGTGGATGTTTCTCCCATTAGTATAAAGGCTACATGTATGTAATGTGTATGTAAATCTCTGAAGAATAGTTAAGTTCTCACTTGTATAGCTCTGTAAAGTGAGTAGAGTGGTTTGTTGCTTTCTATTTAATTTTTCTCTTTAATTTTATTTATCCTTTTAATTTTGTTATAAAATTATTGAGTTGTTTGGCAGCAAATACTTTCAACAGAAATATTCCTCTTCCCTCCTTGCAGCTGCTGAAACTGAAATTCAGAGTTGGCTAACACACTCTGGATAACTTTCTTTCCTGTGTCATCTTTTTGTTTTAACTAAAAGGTGATGGAGAAAGAGTTTCTATGAGTTCTTAAAGCTAAATGTTCGTTATGTTTCAGACAAATCTGTTAAATGACTGCTTCTGATCACCTGAAAAATAAAAAATTCCTTCACATCGTGAAATTGCATTAATTAACTGTGCATGTAGATTAAAGAGGCTCAATTCATAAGTAGGTATTGTGCCATTTTTTGTGGTAGAAAACCATAGAGAATGAAGGATTGGAGGATGATATATTATATACTTGGTATTCACAGAAGATCACTTTAACCTTTCATGCCTATCTTCTTTACTTTGTCTTTCTTGATCTAGAAGGTATATGTGTGAAGACAGTTTTAGTTTGCTTCACTAAGAGACCTTTATTGTTATTCCTGCTGCTCAAAAATCACTTTGGTAAAATGTGATTCAGTTGAAAACAATGTATTCCTCCTTAGTAAGTATTGCCCTTGGCTGGATTACATTGAACTTAAAAGTCCTGGGATAGAAGACAAAATTGAAGAAATTGGAAATTGAAGATTGGTTAATTCCAATTTCTAAAGGTGGTCTGGTGGTATATATATATATATATATATATATATATATAATGACAGCTAATTATTACATAAGAACTAGCTTATCTTTTGGTCTCTCTCTTCTCATTGCCAATAATTTCATATAACATTTTCTTTTCCTGTTGTTTATTATAATTTTAAACAAAGCCTATAACATAGAGCTAGGGATCCAGAAGCAAAAATTAGCTCCTTTCAAGTTTTTCAAATGCATTGGGTATACAGATATATATATATATATATAGATATAGATATATATAGATATATGTATGTGTATATATATATATGTATAGAGAGAGAGAGAGAGAGAGAGGTGGGGGAATGGCACTATATATCTGTTCCTGTCCCCCAGGTGTGCCAAAATGAAGACCTATATATGAATAGGGCTTGGAGGATGAAGCCAAGAACTAAATAAAGGTGAAAGAACCAAGCTTATGGATGTTCTGTGTTCTTGACCCTGGAAGAAATACTGAGTGGGGTCTGAGCGTGTGGCTGTCTGATGAAGTTCACATTGACTCCCTGGTGTGTGAGCGCTGAATAGCATGCTTTCTAGGTTCTTTCTCTCCGCTGAAGTTCTGTTAAGACAAATGCATATTTTTAAGACTGGGCTGGTTATAACTATTTAACTATTTAATACTGGTTATGAACATTTAATTGCTATTGGCTTTACCTATAGTACCAAATGAGCAATTTAATTTTGTACTGTTATTAACTGACTATATGATACATAGGTGTGTATATATGTCCAAGTGTTTAAAAATGTGCATATAATTATCATTGTGGTAAGATAGCTAATTATTACATGAAGGGTAGTTATATCCTAGGTCATGAGTTCATCTTGTGTCTTCTTTTTATAGGTCATGGCCAGCAGATCTGAATAACATTATGAATGAACATAGGATTAAACTGATTGGAAAATTTAAAAATAATTTCGTGGGTCAAAAGACAAGGCAAAGGGAATCCTACAATTTAGGATTGGCTTATACTTTTCTCCAAATATTATCCATTCATTCATTCTTTTTCATGTAAGACTGATCACCAGACTTAAGATTCCTGGTAGCAATATCATGACTGCTTAAAGGGCCTGTGGTGGACACTGTCAGGTATCTATCCTGGTCTCCTCTATCCCCCTTAGTGTATCTGTGTGCTCTTCCTGGCATAAATACACTTTTATTTATCATGCCCTACACCTTTGATTCTTCTTCATGAGACAGTCATGGTACTACTAGAGTCACTTTACCAACTCAGACAAAGAGCCAGAGTCTCTGAAGTTTGAGATGCCCCTGAGAAGTTCTTAGCAGTGATTGACAGATGTGAGCATGTTCAAGCCTAGCTACCTTACCTCTGATCGGGACAAACTGTGGGGAAGCTGAGACACCCTGTGGGATCAGGCTTAAGACATTCTCCACGACCTTGACCTGAAATCACACTGTTGATTCTTCCCTCTCCCTGTACTTCTCCGTCTGTCCTTCTTCTTTCTCCCTGTCCTGCTTCTCTGAAAATGTACTTGTCTCTCCTAAGAGCACATCATTAAAAATCACTTGTACGGTGTAATCTTCATCTCAAAGTCTGCTTCTGGGGAGCCAGACCTAAGATGGGACTATTTTAAAGTAAAATTACACAGACCTTAGCTAGCTCTGATCCTGATTGTTATCCCATACTTTCACGAAGATGCTACAATCGTGGAAAGTCCAGACAACAAGTATGTACTTCAAAGTAACTGCAGATGATCTTGAGGGTCTGATGTGAAATATTATACAGAAAGCCCTACGGTTTTAATTGATAAAAGGGCAACTTCTGAGCATTGTCTGAATGAACCTACTTCATCATGCAAAAGCCTTATCTTCTAGAGTCATGTCTTGTCTTCCAGTGCCAGTGTTCCTGTGAGTAAGCAACTCCACTGAACAGCTGCCTACTGTCTCCTTGGCATTACACTGCTTTAACTATTTTATGTTTAGTCTCCTGCAGGTTAAACTTTACCCTGGGAAGCCAGGATTTAGACAGTAAGCAGAATGCACTGAGGCCTTAATGGCAGGATAAACTCATCAGAAAGCCTTTTGTCTCTGGCCAGGACCCTGGCACTTTTCTTTTGTTGCCTCCTTTTAAGAAGCTCTTTTCCTATTTTTCACCAGTTTCCTTGAACTAGCTTATCTTTTGGTCTCTCTCCTCTCATTGCCAATGATTTCATATAACATTTTCTTTCCTGTTGTTTATTATAATTTTAAACAAAGCCTATAACATAGAGCTAGGGATCCGGAAGCAAAAATTACCTCCTTTCAAGTTTTTCAAATGCATTGTGTATACAGATGTGCATGTGTGTGTACATATGTTTCGAGTGTGTGTGTGTAAGGGGGTTGAAAGAAAGATTTATTACTACTGCTACAAGTAAGAGATGGCAAAAAGCTCTGCTTTATTTGTGTGCCACTTCCCCATCCTTCTCTTTTCCAGTTAAATTCATAGAGAAAAGATGGTAATCATGGAACTTTGCCCAAAAAGGATGCAGTCAGATGGAATAAGAGCCATTTGCATTTCAGCAGTTGTTTTGGATGCTTTGGCCCAGAGTTTGGTCTAGTTCAAGGGTGAAAAGAGAATGAAAAAAAGATTTGTTTGGGAAGTGTGGTAATGGAATGGGAGCTGGAAACTTTGCTAAGAACAGCAGCATTGAAGCTAGGAGAGGTGGGGGAGGATGGAGAAAAGCCAGATCCTTGGTCACTGTATACAACCTCTAGTCCACCTGTTCTTCCTTTAAAGACAGATAGCCAGAGTCTCCATTGCAAAGCAAGAAATGAATTGGGTTGAGAGCTATCAAGCAGGACTAGGTGGGAGTGGCCCAGAAACGGAGGAGGTGCAGAAGCATGGGACACAGAAATGGCAGGGGAGGGCAGAGGGCATTCAGTGACCTGAGGCTACTATTTCCTGGTGGCTGTAGATGTATGAGGGACACTCTGAGGTCCTACAAGGATGTGCCATGCATGGTTTCATTTCACAGTCAATCAGAAGCTGGCTGTATAGGCCCTATTTCAGCCCTTGTTGCCCGTTAACTGGTATAGAGAATAGAGCACGGTAAGACAAGCGCCTGCCTAGGTGATATACCTTTTCATTTGATTTAGATCAATGAATGGCTTTATGTTCTAGAATGCTGTTCCCTTGTGGAGGTTTTGTACTTTGATTGACAGATTCTAACTGCTTTCTACTTAGAAGAAAATGGAATAGGCTTTATCCTTGAATGCTACCTGTTGCTGGGATTTGAAATCCTAAAATAGAAGTTGCCATTCCTTGCACATCTAAAATATCTGATCTGAGAGCAGGAGTTTGGGCAAACCTAAGCTTTACTGCAGATAGATTTTTTTTTTAAGTTTTCTTTTAGAAAGACCAGAAAATTACACATAATGCAGTAATTGTTTTTTTGCCATGAAGTCAAAATTACTAGGGAGGAAAGACTCTATGAGAAAATATAAATCCTATTATAGAGAACAAGATTAGAAGGGAGTAATGCAAGACACATCAATATATTGCCACCGGGCCAGGTACCGTGGCTCATGCCTGTAATCCTAGCACTCTGGGAGGCTGAGCGGGAGGATTGCTTGAGCTCAGAAGTTTGAGACCAGCCTGAGCAATAGCAAGACCTTGTCTCTACTAAAAATGGAAAAATTAGCCAGGGATAGTGGCGCGTGCCTGTAATCCCAGCTACTCAGGAGGCTGAGGCAGAAGGATTGCTTGAGCCCAGGAGTTGGAGGTTACTGTGAGCTACAGTGATGCCAGCTGCACTAGACCTGGGGTGAACAAGCGAGACTTGTCTAAAAAAAAATTGCCACAGATTGTTATCTGTGGCAATCATTAACTTGTTTGCCTTGCTATTTGTTTATGATTTAAAAAGTAGTATCTTCTACAAGGATACTAAATCTAATAGATAAATAAATCATCACATTGGCATACAGATGGAATGCTGGAGAATGGTATGGAATGCTGGAGATGGGCAGAGGAGCAGTATCTTGTAAAGGAGTTTACAGAGAAGCAGCAACTATGTGGAAACTAAGCAGGAAATCTACACGGGGTTTTGCTCTGCTTAGATAAGACAAGAAAATACTAATAATCGTAAGTGATAATTATGAGAATTTCTTGTGTGCCATAAACTGTAATAATTAAGTGCTCTGCAAATATAATCTCACTTAATCCCCACAACATACCTATATGTCACATGTTATTATCTCATTTGTAAATAATCAGGTATAAAGAGGCTGATTAACCTGCATAATGTCTCACCACTAGTATTAC
This sequence comes from Microcebus murinus, assembly GCF_040939455.1. Taxonomy (NCBI): domain Eukaryota; kingdom Metazoa; phylum Chordata; class Mammalia; order Primates; family Cheirogaleidae; genus Microcebus; species Microcebus murinus. The sequence goes on along the minus strand of NC_134104.1, from coordinate 130,490,350 downwards.
AACAGAGAAGTGTCAGGTTTGAGCAGCTGGTGAAGATAACAGTAATAATGAAAAGGCCTAAGAATTCAGATGTTTGATTGATCTATGATGGGAATTTTTAAGAAAAACTGTGATGGAAATGTAGTGGAACAACTGAGACATAAAAACCATTGGTATGAAAGACCAAGGTTTCTAGACTGGATATTGGAGAAGGAATTAGAACAGTTCTGAATGAGGTCAAAACAGAATACAATGAGGGGGAAAAAAAAATGAAGTGGAACTCAAAGAATATTGTGGATAGGGTGAATGATGAGTTTAGGATTTCAGAGGCAGGGCAGTTCCTGGTAAATCAAGGTACAGGCTGTGACACAAGAGTAGGTGAATACATAATTAATTGCTTGTGTGTTCTCTCTATAGGAGGACAATGTAGCAAACATTTATGAGTACCTAGTAAGTTCATTTATGCTCATATCGGACTTTAAATGTGAAACATTAAACTTAAAACTAAACATCATTATAGTATTTAATCATGTAATCAACTCATTAAAGGTAAGTCTTAGTGAGTAATGATTTTAGAAATCTATTAAATTTCTTTTTCACTTTGTTCTGCTTCACTAACCATTCAGTAATGTTTCCCTGTTTAAGTAATAGAGGAGCAAATAGACTGTTTATGTCCCTTTACTTAGTTAAAATAGAACATTGTAAAATGATTTTGTTTATTGAAGAAGCACTTGTGAAAAAGAGAACATTGTAAAATAGTTTTGTTTATTAAGGAGCCATGTGTGAAAAAAATTTATAATGTGAAATTTCAGTTGATTACAGTTTAATTCAAAGAGGGTGTGAGGAACTTCATGAAACATTTTTCATACTTATTTTTCTGAGTTACCATGTTAAACATGTGACTTTAAGATGCTATCTACATATTTATTTATTTAGAGACAGAGTCTTGCTCTGTTACCCAGGCTAAAGTGCTGTGGCATCAGCCTAGCTCACAGCAACCTCAGACTCCTTTTTCTTACTGAATTGTTGAAGTTCTTTTTATTTGAGGGATAGGAATCTTTTGTCAGATTTGTGACTTCTTTTTGTTCTCTTACAGTGACTTTTGATGAACAAATGTTCTTAGTTTCAAAGTTACTTGAACCCTTTCGTGTCTTTTGTAAAATATCTTGTCCCTCCTGAGGCCATTGAAATATTTTCCTTGTCTTTCAAAACGTAGAATTTTGCTTTTCATTTTTAAATTTATAATCTACTGGGAATTAATTTTTGTGTATAGTGGCAGGTATAAATTATTTTTGTCATAAGGGTAAATGGCTGTCTCAATTCATTCATTTGATTTGTCACTTCTGTCTCCACTGAATGACAATGGCATATCTGCACCAGCTATGCTTTGATTGCAGGTTCTTTTACTTGTTTTGATCTCTGCCTGAAGTGCTCTTCCTTCAGGTTGCTACCTGCTTCCTTCCTTACCCCCTTTTGGCTTTTTCTCCAAAGACATTTTTTTAGTGAGTCCACATATGGCCATTTATATAAAATTCAATGCTTCCCCAAACTTTTGCAATCCTCCTTCCCTGCTTTATTTTTCTCTATCGCTCTTATGCATATTTAAATTTGTACATACTTGTCTTAATTATTTTATTGTGTATCTCCCTCACTGTACCATAAGCACAATAAGAAAAAGGGTTTTTGTTGGTTTTATTTATTGCTGAACCCCTGGCCCCTATAAAAATGCCAAGCATAAAATCAGTGCTCAGTAATACACATTGAATGAGTGGATGAATGCATATTACATTTTGAAAATGGGTATACTTATGGGCTTTAGGTCTGCTTCATCGGTCTATTTCTTTTCCTCTTAGTGAGTGCTACTACTTTAATAAACTATGGCTTTATAATAAGACCTGATATCTGGTAGGACATGGCCTCTCCCTGTTCTCATTTTTTAAGGGTGTTTTGTCTATTCTTGATACTTTCCTCTCCTTTGTAAATTTTATAATTATTCTATCAAGTCCCATGAAAAACCTCATTGCTGTTTGTCACATTGCATTGATTCTATAGTCTAATCAGGAAAGAACAAAGAGATTTTTAAAAAATTATTTCAAATCTTTCTATCCACAGATACATGTGTTTCTCATTGACTTAGATTTTTCTTTAATGTCTTTATATATTTTATAGATTATCTTTATAAGGTTATGCACTGTTTGACAAATGCTTCTTCTTCTTGCATAGTTAATTTATTCATAGATTCTACAATTAAATCAGGTCTTTATCTTAAACTAAACATTGCCACTACACATTCTAAAAATTATATTATGAATTTTTAAATGAAGGTAAAATTTTTAAAGAAGCTAGTAATTGTAATTAATTAGAATTTTTTCCTTTAGCTCAGAGATGAAAATCATAAAAGAAGAACCTAATTAAAACTACTGAGAAGGCTTAAGGAGAAAACCACTTTGCTCTTAACTCGTAACTTTTCTCCCATTCTAAAGCCTTCTATGACCCATCTCCAACAATATTCATTAGTCCCTCCCAGGTGTTTCTAATTATGACTCTGTTTTACAGCCATTTTTATAATATTGTGTCATTTGGTAATTACCTCCTCATGCATATGTCATCCCCAATAGATTGCACACTCACTGAGACCAGGGATTTTATCCTGTCTTTGTACTGCCAGGCTCAGTCACAGTGCCTGCCATGGAGAATGTAGGTACTATAAGCTTATAGTAATGAAAATTTGAGCATCCAAAGGAGATAATCGACTTTACTCTTTATTAATTTCAGCATATTACGGGGCACAAATGTTATGTGTGTTGCCTTTCCACCCCTCCCTTCCCCTCTGGAGTCAGAGCTTCAAGCGTGTCCATCCCCAGATGATGCACATTGCACTCGTTATGTACGTATATACCCATCTTCTCCTCCCCCTTCCCATCTGCCAGCACCCACTAAATGTTATTCCTATTATGTCCACTTAGGTGTTGATCAGTTAATACCAATTAGGAGACTTTATTTTTAATAAAGCTTTCAAAAATGGCACAGAAATTGGCCTAACAATTGGTATGACAATTGATATGACAGTTGGTATGACAATTCTGTTCTTCCAAATCCTCTCTACCTTTAGATAGTGTCGATTCTCTCCTATTTCTCCCCGAACTCTCACCTCTTCACCCCCTTTGTTGAATCTTTTCCCTCTGACATCCCCAGAGACATGGGTGTTCCCCCAGGAATCTCTCTGTAGCCTTCTTTATTCTAACATTACTCAAAAGTCTATTACATATTATCCACTCTGATGTCTTCAGTTATACCAAGAATTCTTGAATTTATAACTTAGCACTGAACCTACTTTAATCCTGGGCCTTATTTTTAAATTTCTACATATCTACTACATAGCTCATAACATTTAATATATTCCTAATAGGAACTCATTAGTTCTCCTACCCACATACCTTTCTGAAATTTGTCATTTTTCCTTTATTCATGTGATGATCTGTGTTGTCACAATCCATTCGGTCACCCAAATGAGAAGAACTAGCCTTCCTGGGGCTTTATTTCAGACAGATAATGCAGACTTAAAAGCCTGTCCCCTAAAAATTTCCCAAGTCTCTCCTCAGTCCCCAGTTGCTACTAGCTGAGTTATGACCTTATTTCTCAGCTGGACTATTGCAGTGAAACCTTCCTACTTCGTCTTCTTGAATCCAGATGGACTTTCTTCCTTCACGTTTTTGTCCCAATTATTTTTCTAAAATATAATCTTTATACATACTTTTGTGTAGCATGTTTCTTATAGCTTCCCATTGCTCAAAGGAATAAAGTCTACATTCATTAGTGTAGCACACAGGCTACTTCATTTGCTTGCCCCAACCTACCTTTGCCACCTTCATCTCTTTCACACATATTATTCTCCATTTATAGCTAAAGTTTAAATGTTTATTGACAACATCACATTGTTTATAACTGCACATGGGCTTTTTCTGTTACAATTGTCATTTTACCCTTTTATAGCTAAATAATTCCTACTCTTCCAGCTCAGATATCACCTCTCATTTGAAGTCTTCCAATGTACCCTGAGACTGAGTAACTGGCTCCTCTCCTCTGCTTTCATGGCACTTTGTTTATATCTTTATTTCAACACTTGCTAATTTGAATTAAAATTTATTTATATATTTGTCTACCCTTTCTTACACTGGGTTTCTTCCTAAAGGTCAGAACCGTTGTTTTGCATGATTGTATCTGTCCCAACAATTAGGTTACATGGCCATCTTTGATGAAAGCTACACAGAGATCCAGAAGACATCATCTGTCCACATAGAGGGGATCATCCTTCCTCTCTTGTCTGCACTGACTGAGTGCCATCCTTCATATAAGCATACATGTTCAGGCTATTCATTAAAACCTTGACAAACTGCCCAACCTTCTCAATTTGTCTTCAGTGCATTGTTTCCAATTCTTTATTATATTAACTAATATCTCAACAATCAATATGGAATATTTTAATGATTATATATTTCATCATGATCTTAAGCACTGGAGATACAGCATAGGAATCTTATTATTTCTGCTACTTATTTGGTCCTCAGTATCAGGAGGATGATGGTGTCTGAAAACCACAGTACTGATATGGATCAGTATAGCTGGCTTTTTTCCAAATACTTTACATGTATTATCTCATTTAATCCTCCCAGTCTGCTTTCCTAAGGTCAAAGAATTGGTAGGGGATTATTCTGGAAAGTCGATCCAAGTCTATCTGTCTCAAAATTTGTGTTCAGGGATACCTCATTTCTTTAGAAGCAATTTCATTTCCATTTTCCATGTTCAAATCTCCCCTTCACCACCCATTTAACCCTGTGTTGTCTTTAATTTATTCCTGTGTGGATTTACATGATAAAGTGCAAATGGTTATAGAAACTCTGCCAAACTATGCCATGCAGTGCATGGTGCTTTCCTTTTGAATGTTTTTGAATAGTTTCAAATGAGGCTTAGCAGCCTGACACTTGATCCGAGATGTTTTTTTTTATTTTTTTTTATTTTTAAGAGTTAACACCACCATCCCAGAGGTGCACAGGCAGCCAGCCTATTTTGCCAGGTGCTTAGCGGAAGTCTTTAGCAGTATTAATAGTACATTTTCTTCATTGTGATTGCCTTTTTTATTTTTGCTTATTTTTTAGCCAAGAATCCATTAACAAAATGCAAATTGTTATTCAGAAAGATCTGGAGAATTGGTTTAGAAAGTTGACTTATAAGACAAACAAAATGCAGGAACAGAGTAAGGATGAAAATGTAGTTTTAGCTGTCATGTATTATTTTTATGATGGAAGGAATTACATATTCCAAGAAAGGGGAAAGCAACTCTCACTAAGAGTTCCCAGAAGATTTCAGAGGAAATGACATGATCCTAAATCATGTTCTAGAAGTTACAATGTTATTTAGAAGACCTATTATTTAAATGACATAGTTTTTATGGTCAAATATGAGAAACAATAACACTTCAATATATTGATGTCAAGTATATTGGACAAGTATACATTTTTATGAGCCAAGATTACTTTTCTTTAGATTTTTTATTTAAAACACATTTAGAAATAACTCTAGTTATATTTCAAAATGGCACAAAGATCATAAGCATGCAGTTCCTTCCCTCCCAAGGTTTTCTTGAAATAAATTTAAAGAAATGCAAAAAAGAGACATAATTACAAAAGGACAGAGGTGGTTTGGGTCACCAACAGATGAAAGCTTTAAATATTTCTGGAAGCCAGAGGGTGAATGGGAGTGCACTGAATAGAAAAATAGAATGTGAGATCAGAACCTTGAGGTCTAGAATTAGGGTCTGCAGGTGGAATTCTGGATGAATAAAGCCAAAAGCTTGGGACCAGTAGAGCTGAAAACATGGGGATTAGTTGAAAAGAGGAAAATTTGTTTTTTTTTATTAAGATAAAAAGCATTATTAATAGAAAATAAAGGCAAAAAGAAACAGTAGAAAAATATAGTTTATATGTCAATGAGTCAAAAATAAAACAGAATTTCAAGCAATCAATGAGTATTAAGAAGTTAGAAGCTACTTTGCTCAAAGGTACTCTCTATTGAATGAACCAAGATTTGTAGTATTGGAATCATAGATAAAGAAATCTAATTGTATCACATAACCCCCACCAGCAGACAAAAGTATTGATAAAATAAACAATAATAGTGATGTTTATTAGCTTTCAAATTTTAGCGTCACCAAAAAAGTCTAGAAGAATGAGTTGTAGTCAAAAGACAGAATATTTCAGCTAGAAAATTTTGAACATTTAAAAGTATAAATGTAGTTGGGAAAATTTGGGAATTGGAAATTGAGGAAGAAAGATGAAAGAAAATGAATGACTTCAATGAGGGAATTTGAGATCCTAATTTAAATTCATGGGACCGAACATATAAGTGGAATATATTGTATATAGTTGTAAAATAACAATAGAATATTCGAATTAATAAAACTTTGAAAGGTTATGTAGAGGACTATGGAAAGAAAGACATAAAATGTGTGATAGTGTATACATGCTAAATTCTCATCTCTGTTAGTGTCCAGAGATTTAATGTGTTAGTCTGTTCTTTAGAGCTATGATGTCAACTGGCAGGAAAAAAACCTAATAATAGCAATAACAATAATAATAATAAATATTTCGAGCATTTACCTCAGGGCTGGGAAGGTTAAAATGGAGAGTTTTGCTTTTCATCTAAACCTGTTTTGTACTATTTGGTTTGTTTCCATATGTGCATTATGTGATTAAAAATAAATAAAAATGGAAAAGAAATTATAGTACAATATATTCAAGAGTCCCTATGGAAGAAGATTTGAAGTGCATGGGAAATACAAAATGTACTAGGTAATGTTCCAACTAACAAAATAACCTCTTAAATCAGTGGTTCTCAATGTGCTTTCACACAGGAAACCATCTGGGATATTCAAACTCCTTCGAACCATGTGAAGAGTGGTTTAAATGGTTGCAGTTTATATTTTAGTTTATACAGTTTATATTGTAGTTTATACAGTAAGCCACCAATATTCCCAGAGCACTGTATTTTGGGTTTATCAAAAATGTATATGTGTTCCTATATGCTAGACATCACACGTGTTTAAAATACAACCAAAAGGTGACTGTAACTTCATGGTTGAGAGGTTTTTCGGTATTGGGTTCCATTTGCCTGTGGTTCAGGTGGACTTAATCTTTAGGATTTCTGGAAATACCATATATCCCCAACTTCATGTTTCCTTGACCTCCATAATTGAGAACATCCTTCTGGGTACTTGGTCTTTGTTATATCTGGTTCAAGCTTCTGATTCAGTTCACTTTTATATTAGCTCCTTTAATTTAAGACCTTAAAAGCCAGTAAATAAAAAGCAGGCAGAGTAGAGAAAAATATGGAGAGAAGTGAAATAGTGCTTTGGCAACTCTTTCAGGATTAAAAATAGCCTACCCTGTAATATTAATAAAAGCCAGTCAATTGTAGGAGATACTTATAATAGCCTTTGTTTCCTTGACATTGTTCTGGTTTCATTTTCTCCATAGGATTTTGTTTTTGTTTTGTTAATGTGTATGCATTTCTGCTTGTGGTTTGTCAACCACCAAGTAACCCTGATTCAGATCCAGTTTTTAAATTGAGTTCAGAAGTTTGTTTACCTATTCCACACAGTTCCAGAGTTGCTGTGATGTGTAGAAAGAACACTGGATTTTAAAAAACGTAGATTTAAATCTTGGAGCTGGCTGGTAATATATAGGTGACCATTTATTCTGACTATTCCTCAATTTCTATTTCCTGTAAAAAGAGGATAATACCATATCCTTTATAGAATTATTACTATGAATTTACTTATGAATTACTATGAAATTACTTATTGGTGGGAAAGAAGGCCTTGGTGTCTTGAAAATATCTGGTTAAAAAATTTTAATATAAGGAATGTGATTCTGTTATTAGGGTTTTGAGCAGTGCTTCCTAGCCATCCTCAAAGAGCGTTTTAAACATCAAACTGAATTTGTCTTGTGTTGAGGCCCTGGCTCTCTACTTTTAAAAAGCTCCCCAGCTGATTCCCAATGTACAGCTAGAGTTGAGATTGGTTCGCTTAAATACTTGGTAATCATTTTAAAAGCTAGATTATTTTACTATTTAAGTATGCAATTTATTTTGAATGCATCAAGGCCCCAAAACACAAGTCACCCTCAGATAACATTGCAGTTCTCCTACAAAGTTGAGCAATGTGACTTCAACCAAAAATTATATCTTGGATCAGGTTTTTCTCTTTAAAGTGATTGACAGTCAACTGGGGTGGCTGTTTTTACGTATCTAATTACTTTCTTCAACAATAAACCTTTATTGAGCACTTTCTGTCATCAGGCACTTGTTTTTCAAAGATAAATAAAACATACTACCTCTTTTGCAATTTAGGGAGGGCAGACTATAAGCATATTATCTGAGTAGCAGATGGTAAATGGCATGATAATACAATTTATAGGGTGCTGTGAGGACTTGGAGGAGGAGTATTAGTCTACTGAGAGACTGGAGGGGGTCTTCTTGGAAATAATTGCCTTTGGAGGGATAGATAGGAATTATACATATAAGATATAAGTAATAAGATTAAAGAAAAGAAAGAGCAATAGAAAAGAAAAGGAGACAATAAAGCACACTGAATTATGCAAGGCATTGTCGGCAGGTCTGTATCACTGCAGCAAAATGTCTGGGGCAGGGAGGAATGGAAAATGAATCCAGAGATGTAGGGTCTAGGCTAGTTCCTGGAAGGCAGTGTTTGCCAAAATAAAGTCCCCTTTGTGGCTTGAGTTCCACATCACTGGCTAAGAGAAAGAAGTATATGGGCCACCTATGGGGGAAGAGGAGATGTGAATTAGTGAATTAGTGAATGAATACTTCAGTACAAGAAGTAGAACATTTCAAGAAAATATCCACCCAGCCCAAGCACAGATCAAAAGAAACTGAGAGGTGCCAAATTATAAGCAGTGAGAGATTTTCTTAGGGAATTGGTGGATTGATACTGATACATAAATAATATGTATGTATATACACACACATATAAACACATATAGACATATATGTGCATTTTCCTTTTTGAACAAATGGAAAAAATAAGCAAGAATATTCTTACATGCTGAATTTCAAGTGTGTGTGTGTTATCTTGGAATTTTCATGCTAGAAAAGGTCACATAGATTAATCTACAGAGAGGGAATTTGTATAAGAAGAGCCGTTCCATACATGTTTTTGAGGCCCTTAAATGGTGATTTACACAAAGAAAACATATACAAAGAAGTGAGGAAAAATTGTACAGTTCAAATCATGTAGCCTCCAATTTATGTTTTTCATAATCAAACCAACCTGTTAAAACCAAAATAATCATTTACGAGGCTCTTATCAATCTTGTTTAATATTTTCTATAGATTTCATAACTTTCATTTTGTGACAGTTCAAAAATATTATATCCAGGTTGTTTGCCCCAGTAAAGGTCTGGACAGTAAAGATCTGCCACCAAGTGGTGTGCTCCTTCTTTCAATTCTATTCTCCTCATTTCTGAATATTTTAATTCTTTGAGTTCATTTCTTCATTCTACACCTTTGGAGATTATAAAATTCCTGGAGGATCACAAAATTCTTAGAAGGATAAAATCGATCATGTCATGAAGAGAAGAAAGCAAGGAATGGTCTCAGTAATCCACTTACTGTTCAAACTTTTTCTTTCAGCCATTTAGACAGGAAAACTGATTTTAATTACTATTTTTCCACTGACCAAGACATCCTAGAATTAGTGCCTAAGTATAATTTCACAGTGGTTCCTAGATTTTTGTATTATCCATCTCATTTGTTATGGTTGAATTGTGTCCTCTCAAAAAGATAAGAAGTCCTGATCCACAGTACATCAGAATGCAATGTTATTTGAAAATATGATCTTTACAGAGGATCAAGTTAAAATGAATTCCTTAGGGTGGGCCCTGGTCCAGTATGACTGGTATCCTTATAAAAAGAGAAATTTGGACACAAAGACAAACATACACAAGGAGATTATGGTGTGAAGACACAGGATTGGAGTGATGCACCTACAAGCCAAGAAATGCCAAAAATTGCTGGCAAAACACCAGACACTAGGAATAAACAAGGAAGGATTTCCCATACAGGTTTCAGAGGAAGTGTGGATTTGCCAACACCTTGATTTCAAACTTCTAGCCTCCAGAACTGTAATATGATAAATGTCTATTGTTTGAAGCCACTGGGTTTGCAGTATCTTGTTACAGTAGCCCTGAGAGACTAACACCCTGTTAAAATATTAAGAAATAAATATTAAAAGGCTAACATAAGACTTACACATTTTAATTTTTTCAATCTAGGATATAATGAATGAATGAATGAATGAAGCCCCCCATCTAATATCACCATGATTTATAAAAGAAAGCATTTTAACAATAGAAAAGCAGGAAGGATATATTTAATAATGGGAAAATCCTTGAAATTTAGCCATCTATAATTTATGTACAAAAGTGTATTATCCTTATCTTTATTTTTACCTCAGAGTCCAGCAGATTTCAACACCTGAGTGACCCACATTGTAATGACCTGCCAAATAACCAGATGCATTGTAGAATTCTGATACAACTGGTAATAGAATAGATTTCTGGAATATATTCTCTTGTTCAATCAATAAAGCTCTGGGGCATTCCGTGAAAATGGAATCTCAACTGTGGAGTTGTGGGGTTTAATTACCTTAGACCTTTTCAGAAACAAGTCCTGAAGATCATTAAGAAACCTGACTTCTCTCTGTGGCAGCAGGCCCATAGGCATTCATTGCTTTTGAAAGAGATTTTGCTATGTAAGTTCATCAAAAACAAGATTCTGATCAAATATTATATTAGAGTAAGATTGAGACTTTATATATGCTGATAACAAGTTTTCTAAAATGCCCAGATTAAATACTGGAGTCTTCTTCATGGGTGGTATAAGGTCAATCAGGCATCATTCATTCTTTTTTTTTTTTTTTTTTAGAAATGCAGTTTCTATCAAAATAGTGATATTCTTCACAGGAATAGAGAAAAAAATCCTAACGTTTGTATGGAACCACAAAAGTCTCTGGATAGTTAAAGCATTCCTGAGCAAAAAGAACAAAACTGGTGGAGGCATCATACTACCTTCAAAATATACTCAAAGCTGTAGTAACCAAAACAACATGATATTGGCATAAAAGCAGACACATAGACCAATGGAACAGAATAAAGAACCCACAAATAAATGCATTTATTTATAGCCAACTGATTTTTGACAAAGGTGCCAAGAAGATAACTGAGGAGGCCAGGTGCGGTGGCTCACGCCTATAATCCTAGCACTCTGGGAGGCTGAGGCGGGTGGATTGCTTGAGGTTAGGAATTTGAAACCAGCCTGAGCAAGAGCGAGACCCTGTCTCTACTATAAATAGAAAGAAATTAATTGGCCAACTGATATATATAGAAAAAACATTAGCTGGGCATGGTGGTGCATGCCTGTAGTCCCAGCTACTGGGGAGGCTGAGGCAGGAGGATCACTTGAGCCCAGGAGTTTGAGGTTGCTGTAAGCTAAGCTGACGCCGCCATGGCACTCACTCTAGCCTGGGCAACAAAGGGAGACTCTGTCTCAAAAAAAAACAACAACAACAACAACAACAAAAAAGAAGATAACTGAGGAAAGGACAGCCTATTTGATAAATGATGCTGGGAAAACTGAATATCCATATGCAGAAGAATGAAACTAGACTCTTATATCTTACCATATGCAAAATTAATTGAAAATACATTGAACACTGAAACACAAAGTACATTGAAGACCTTATCTATTAAAAGGAAACATAATGCTTTAAGACATTTGTGTGGGCAAAGATATTTTGGGTAAGACATCAAAAACACAGGTAACAATGCCAAAAATAGACAAATGGGGATACATCAAACTAAAAAGGTTTCACATAGCCAAGGTGACAGTCAACAGAGTGAAGATACAACCTTCAGAGTTGGAGGAAATATTTGCGAGCTATTCATTCAACAAGGGATTAATATGCAGAATATGCAAAGGAATCAAACAACTCAATAGCAAAAAAATAAAAATCCAATTAAAAATGGGCATATGATCTGATAGACATTTTTCAAACGAAGACATAGAAAAGGTAAACAAGCATATGAAAAATGCTAAACATCAGTAATTATCAGGGAAATAATAAACCAAAATCACAATGAAACATCATCTCACCTGAGAATCACTATTATCAAAATGACACACAAAAAAAATTCTGATGAGAATATGGAGAAAAGGGAACTCTACACACTGTGCCTGAGAATGTAAATTAGGACAGTCATTATGGAAAACAATATGGATTTGTCTCAAAAAACTGAAAATAGAACTAGTATATGATCCAGCAATCCCATTACTGGGCATATATCCAAAGGAAAGAGAATCAGTATGTTGAATTGATCTCTGCACTCTTGTGTTTGTTGCAGCATGGTTTACAATAGTTAAACTATGGAATCAACTTTGGTATCCATCAACAGATGAATGGATAAAGAAAATGCGGTATATGTATGTATAATGGAATATTATTCAGCCATAAAAAATAATGAAAATCTGTCATTCATGGCAACATGTATGGAACTGGAAGTCATTATGTTAAGTGAAATAAGCCAGACAAAGAAATGTAAATATCTCATGTCCCCACTCATATGTAGAAACTAAATAAGTTGAGAAGTAGAGAGGGGAATATTGGTAACTAGCGTCTGGGAAGGGTAGGGGGAAGGAAAGACTAGGGAGAGGTTGGTTAACAGAAAAAAAAATTGCAGCTAGATAGGAGGAATAAGTTCTAGTGTTCTTTAGGACTGCAGGGGGAGTATAATTACCAATAATTTATATTTTCAAATAGCTAGAACAGAGAATTTTTTAATGTTCCTAGTACAAAGAAATGACAAATGCTTGAGGTATTGGATATGCTAATTACCATTACCTTATAATGTTTAGTTTGATCACTAAACATTATATATAGGTATGGAAAATCATGCTGTATCCCATAAATATGTATAATTATTAAATGTCACTTAAAAATAATAAAAATGATTATATTCTTTTGGCTAGAAAAAATCTTGTTACAGAATAAGGAAGCCCATTAATGAAATAAAATAACTTTCATTCCTTCATTTTATCTCATGTTTTTTTTTCTTAGAATGTGTCTTTTCTCAATTATAAAGTGATAAATTTCAGTAAAATTTAAATATGTATTGAATATTCACTGGGTTCCAGGGAAAGGATTGAGAACCACAGGGATATGAACATAGATGAAACATAGGCCCTATCCAATGGAAATATCACACATAGATGATTTCTAAAGTTGTGTCCAGGGTTTAACTGACAAATTGTGTTGGTAATGATTATGTATTTCCATTTAAAAATCTCAGAGTGCAAGTATCTATGGGCATTCCATAATATGACCACAGTATATTGGTTAAATGCAATTTGTATGAGCACATAAATGATTCTAAGAAAAATAATGTCTTAAGATGCCCTTAAGCTCATCCATCCTTTACTTTGGACTTTCTATGTTTCACTTTGTTAACCTACCATAGAACATTAGGGAAAATAGCTATAGCAAAAATCTACTGACAATGAAATGTTACTTACATTTAGATATGTCTTGAGCACTTGGAGAGCATCCAAATGCTTTTGCTCATTTAAGTTAAAGCAGTGATTTTCTGAACAAAATCAGTTTCTCTTTAGCTGATCAAGTGACCTCTATGGGTGTCAAAAAAAGATGCCTGGTGGAAAATTGGTTTGATGTTGGGACATTCATTAACTGTAGATGAGAGAACCTGGCAAATCATTGCTCTGTTGCTTAGATGACAGTAGAATATATGCAAATTCTGCTTGGTGGCTTGCAGTTACAGAGTCTACTCACAGAGTTTGTATTCTGTATCCTGTTAGATTGTGGAGTCATTCTCCCACATACCTTTGCTTCTAATAAGCTCTCTACATTCCCTTAGCCTAAGATTTCCTTCCAAATGTCCATTTTCCCACTGCCATTGTTAGTATTATTCCAAGGCTGTTATTGTTTAGATATTTGACTTCAATATTGTTCAATTTATTTAGCAAACGGACAGATGGGTATTGAACCCTTGATAAGTGTGAGTTAGTTACTCGCTTAATTGCTGGATACAAATAACAAGAAGACTGAACCCTCCCTTGACTGTACTGTTAGGAGAGACAAACCAATCAAGAGACATGCTCAGATGGTGTGAGGAATTGTTACACGCCAATGAGTGGGAAGACCTATCTCAGTTGAAGTTTGGGTAGGACTTCTGCAGAAGAGATGTCAAATATATTTGAGTCCTGAAAGCTGGGTAGGCATTAGCAAAGCATGGAGAAAGGAGTTTTCAAGTTAGAGGAAGTGGAATGTGTAAGAGGCTTGAAGGTAAAAGAGAGCTAGGTGTATGGAAAAATTGGCTGTTGCCTTAATGTGTTTATGTGACTTATACATATTTCCTACTTAAATGTATCAAATCAGATTTGGGCTTGATCTGATTAAGGAGATTGATGGAAATAAGCCTTCCCCTCCTTGAATAAATCTACTTGTTAAATGAACTCGTGCATTTCTTTTGCTATTTGGCAAAAGTAAAGAATCCATGGTATGTTTAATGTGCATCTCCATTAAACACCACCCTTCTTCTCCCACCCCATACAGACCTGGATCTTAGTCTTATGTGATTAGTATTCCTGTTAAATTCCCTACTAACCCAAATCCCATAGAAAGTAGAATAATGTCCTCACCACCCCAAATTATTTTGATTCATGTATGATACTGAATGATTGGCACTTTTACCTTTCGATTTTTTTTAAGAAATCAAAAGAAAAACATGATAAATTTTATTTAAAAACCCATATTCATGTCACTCAATTTTACAACTGTTAATATTTTGTCATATTTGCTTCTAGTTGTTTTATATTTTTTTTTTAAATGAAACATTATGGATGTAGTTAATAATCCTCTTTGGTCACTTCCCTAGTCTCATCCTTAGATTCCCAAGAGGCAAGAATAAGTAGGAATTTGGTATGTGCCCTTCCTTGCATTCTAGTTCTCTTACTTTTATATATAAATATGTGCATCCACAAACAATTTATAGAATTTTATATTTGTGTGTGATTATTATTATCTTTTTATTATGGAATATTCCAAACATGTGCTAGAATAGAATAGTATAATGAAAACTCAAACACCCATCACATACCTTCAGCAATTAGCTACTCTGGACCAATCATGTTTCATCTATATCCACACACACTAACTCCTAAATCCTCTCCATTATTTTGAAGCAAATCCCAGTCATAATATCATTTTCTTAGTATTTATTTGACTATGTATTTCTAAATGATAATGACTTTTTAAAACAACAATGCTATTATTATCACAACCAAAAATTTTTAAATATTTCTTTATTATTACCAGAAATTTAGTTTTACTTTTCTCCAATTGTCTCCTAATGTTTATTGTACAGTTAGAATCAGGGTCCACATAAGGCCCATTGTTTGGAGTTGGTTGCTATGTCTCTTAAATATATTTAAAGTCATAGGTCTGTTACCAATTATTTTCTAGCTATTTATTTGTTCAAAAAACCATGTCAGTTGTTTTATAGTTTCCCACAGTTAGGAATTTGCAGATTTTATTCATGTAAAGACTTATAATTTATGTTTCTGTCCCTCCATTTCCTGTAAGCAAGTAATTACATCTAGAGTCTTGATCACATTCAAGTTTGATATTTTTGGCAAGCCTTCCTTATAGGTAGTATTGTACTTCTTTAGGAAATGCCTACTTATATGTTCATTAGTAGTAATTGATGGTTATTGCCTAGATACATTATTTCTTTTAGACTGTACATATAACTAGAGGATTAGGGTTTCGAGCCAAGCAATATCAGCCCAACCTCTGGGAATGACATGGGCCTTGATAGTGAGTTCAACCAGCTGTTCAATGATTCAATCAACCATGCCTATATAACAAGACCCTAATTAAAAACTCTAGAGAGCAAGACTTGAGGGAGTTTCCTGGTTGGGAAAGTGTAGGGAGTGTAATGCATCCTGATTCGCTGAGGAGAGGACATGGAATCTCTGCTTTTGGGATCCTCCTACTTCTCAAGCCCTATGGGTCTCTTCATTTAGCTGGTCCTGATTTGTATCCTTTATGATACAATTATAAACATAAGTATAGTGCTTTCTTGAGTTCTGTAAATCATTTCAGCAAGTTATCAAACCTATAGGGGTTATATAGGAACCCTCAAATTTATAGCCATGCAGGTAAGGCTTGGGGACCCACAAACTTGTGACTGGCATCTGACGTAAGGACAGTCTTGAGGACTATGCCCTTAACCTGTGAAATCTACACTAATTTCATGTAATTAGTTCCAGAATTGCATTGCAGAATTGCAACAATCATTTTGAAGGTTCTTTGTCAGCACCTTTAAAGCTTAACCTATGCATATTCTTCAACCTAAGGACTTAATTCCTAGGTATGTACCTCAGAAAAATGACTGCTATAACCAACAAAACACATGCTCAGAAATGTCTATAGTAGCTTATTCATAATCTTATAGATTCAGAGAGAAAATAACCCAAATATTAATCAATAGTAGATATGGCAAACAATTCGATTATGGTCATACAATGTAATACTATATAGTAATGAAAGAGTAACAAAATACTAACAGACAACAGTGTTGAACGAAAGAAGCCAGACACAAAATAATACATACTCTACACTTGCATTTTTGCAAAGTGCAAAAGCAGGCAAAAATCGCCTATTGTGACATCTCATAATGATGGTTATCACTGGAGGGTATTGACTGGGCAAGTGCTCAGGACTGGAAGCCTTCTAGAATGCTGAAAGTGTTCTATTTCATTATTGGGATGGTGGTAACATGGGAGTATGCATGTATTTTAAAACTCTGCAAATTATACACTTATAATTCATCTGCTTTTTTGTATGTAAGTTATATATTCATTTTAAAAGTTAAAAAAGACAAAAATGCAAATTTCTCAAATGAATGAATTTGTGTGGGAGTGGCATTTTTAGGAATTCTTATATTAGTGCTTTCTAATTAATATGTGAATGTGAGTAATATAAATAATTTTACTCATTCAGAGTAGATGTAATAAATGCCCCAGGGTTTCCACTCAGTATCACTTAAAGCTAGAAGGGCACAAATATCCTACGTACTTACATATAGTGAATATTACAAAACTTGATTATGGCACCTGATTGAGTAGGGGGGCCAGGGTATTGGGTATTAGCTGGTCTCCCACTTACTACTTGTGTGTTATTGGGCGATGGCAGTAAGAGCTCCTTGTAAGTTAGGAGAGAAATAATGCTTATAAACATCACACACACAGGGAATACCCTTAAGTGTAACCTTTAGAGTTATTGTCACTGGCCATTATTACATAGAAATACCAGCTAGAAGAGACAACTTTTATATTTCCGAACTTCTAAATTTCCTGGCATTTGAGTTCTTATTCTTTGTCTGAAAAACTGAAAGCCACAATAATAATAGCTATAGAGAGAGGAGGTCTCTTAGAGCAGGAAACGTAAACTCAGGGTTAAGCTCCATCCTCTCTGAAAATGCAGCAGACTTCCTTCAGAAGGGAGCCCTGAGCTGGGGCTGTTGCACTTGAGGCCTGTCCCTTGTATGCTCATTTACAAATAAATTTAGCAGAATCCCCAGAGGGGAGGTAAGGGAAAACCTTGGCCTTAGATAGAAATGCAAAGGTCCTTAAGCCTGAAATGAAGAAAAACATATTCATTTGGCTTTAAATAAGGCCTTAGGCTAGTTTGAAATTGAATTTTAGTCTTAGAGTTGGGTAAGCATGCCAATAGGTAGTGTATCATTCTTCATTTTTGTTTGTTTTGGGGGGTTGGATAATGGTGTTTAGAAAAGTCTGGCTTTCAAAATATCTCAATTTAGAAATTAAATAAATATGTCATAAAATACCATGTAGATTTTAACATTTCTTTTAGTTTTTAATTCAGTGCTGCATGAGTGAAATATATCTGAAATTTCTATCTATAACATTTTTAGTTTAATGTCTTTACTGTTGTACCGAAGCATTTACATTTTATGTATATTTTATAATGTTTTTTTTTCCCTCAGATCACTAGGTTCTAAACTATGTGCATTGAACATTTATGTAAAATTTAAAAACAAAGAAATCGATAAACTTTGTGGGTATATTATTTTAGAAGTCATGTATTTTAAAACACTTTTAGTGTAGAACATCTCAGAGATTTTAATGTTCTATTATACATGGTTAATGTCTAGGCTGATTTTCTACAACTTATGTAACTCAAGAATTCCTTTATTTCTTGCCTACTACACATACTGGCATACCTTGACACTGATTTTGTAGAAAAACACCTGATGATAATATACACACACACAGTAAGATGTGATTGTTTTGGCATATAAGACCAGTTTATGGGGAGAAAACTCACATATATGACTTTCTTTTTAAATAAAATATTTGATAATAGTGGCAAATAGTGGGAAGTTTAGGCAAAATGATCAAAGTGGCTGTGTGTTCTCTAATTTGACAGTAGATGCTATAGTAGTTACATAATATGTGGTATTATTTAATTAACTATTTGACAACAGAACGGTTATTATTGAAATTTTACTCTTTCATAATTCTTCATTATAAATGGACATATGTATGTATAATATGATTTATTTTCATTAATAAAAGTGTTAAAACTTCAATAGTTTTGTTGTACCATATTCCTAGAATGATAAAATACAATTACTTTTGGTGATGTACCTATAGTTTGTGAAACTATCTTTAAAATATAATTTAGTTGAGTGGGTTTTTTTTAAGTATTCTGGGAAATAAAATTGTCTCAGAAGAAGAATTTGCATTTTTGAAATCTGATTTTATAGCCACAGTGATCATAACATCATTCAATTCACACAAAAGAATTTAATCTAGAGACTATGTCACATTTGCATGAAGTATCTAGTTCCAAAATACCTCCTACACAAATTTGAATTGAATGTGTTCCCTGCTTTCTCAGTGTTACTAAAAGACTAAAATAATACCCTGCTCACCAATATATGATAAAAACTCAGCAGTATATATTTTCAGAGAGCATCGTTGATATAAATATGCAGTTCATTTTTATTTCGAAGTATCATTATAAGATGACTTCAATATTCCGTAATGGGTTATAGGGATCGTTCGCCTTATCCCCTGCTACAAATGGGCCCCATTTATACACAGAACACACACAACAGAATGTGATGGGAGAACTAACTCTATGTCACTGACCTCTTTCTACTGTTAATTTTTCTTTCAGCTGGTGACTGAAGGGAAAATTGTCCCCCGGTGTTCTCTGTGCTTGTTGGTACAGAAGCTTTGTGATGACATTTTTAAAGTGGTAAAGAATGAGCCTGGAGAACAGCATGGGGGCTATCAAGCCAGCTCAGATCCACACAATTATGTGGCCATTGGCTTTCTTTAGCTCTGTGCATTGTTAATGTTGGTTCTGAGGAAATACGGGTGAGGCAGGGTTCGAAGCGTAACTGGGGTGGATGGAGAACTTGGCAGTATATGTAGAGAAGAATCCTGCACCATGCCCTGTGACCTTTCATACTACTACCCTATAGCTGTCCCAAGCTAAAAAAAAAGAAAAACAAAAACAGGCAGATACTGTAATTTTAAATTTATTTTTAATGTTTGGATTAAGAAATTGGACTGAATTTAGGCATGAGCTTAGATTGTTGTTAAGACTTAAAAAGATAATAGAATTTACTGAAAACAATTCTAATGTTCACCAGTGGCATTGGATTAAACACAATGTGGTATATCCATACAAAGGAATACTACTCAGCAATAAAAACAAACAAGCTACCGATACATATAAAAACATGGATGAATCTGAAAAGCCTTTTGCTGAATGAAAGATGGTAGACACAAAAGAGCATATTCTCTGTGATACCATTTGTATGAACTTAGAGAAGAGGCGAAAATATAGTGACAGAAATCAGACCAGTGGTTCCAGGGGCTGGGGATAGGAGGCAGAGGTTGACCACAGAGGGGCAGAAGGGAACTTGTTCCAGGTAATTGAAGTGTTTTATATGATAATTATTGTGACTGTATGCATTTGTCAGATTTCATTAACTTGTACACTTAACATTGGTGAATTTTACTCTGTGTAAATTATACCTAAATAAAATCTATTACAAAAAAGTATGGTAGAAATCACTAGTAATGGGGGAGGGGATTTTTATAATTTGATAATACCAAAAAGTCACCAGAAAAATTATGGAGTCAGCCCGAGTTTCATCCAGAATCTGGACAAGAATTGATGTGAGTTAATAAACTTAAAAGGAAAGTGGAAGATAATGATTACACCCATGAGGTCTTCTTGTTCATTGTAACTGTTAAATATGTAAAGCATCTATCTGAGTGGTTAGCACATAGAATGCATTTAATAAATGCTTATTGCTAGTATTTTTATTATTGTTGTTGTTGTTATTGTTTAGAGTGCCTAGACAACCTAATGGGAGTTGTGAACACAGGAGAGACAGAAGCTTTCTCAGACCTTCCAGTGGAGAGAGCCTATGAGTGGTTCTGATGATTTGAAATAAACAACATGAAGTAGAAGTTATCAATGATTTATTTAGGGGAATTAATGACCTATAATGTGTTACAGAAGCTGAACATGAGAGCATCCTTTCTCTGACACATTCTGAATTTTTCAGTTCATATCAAGTCATTTCTGAGCTATCTCAATCTATTGTGAGGAGTCTTAGAATTTTGCATCTGGTAAGAGTTAAGAATTCCTAAATTTGCAGGCATTCAACAGAAGTCATGGCTATATACAGAACATTGAAATCATTCAGAAATGTTCTTTGATCATGAGAAAAATGGGTAGTTTGCCAACAATGACGATAGGAGTGTTAACTTTTTTTTTTTTTTTAGCTCACGTTAACCTTGATGTTCATGTGTGCTGCCATAAGGAACATACAATAATAGCCAGCATCTATTGATTTTTTTAATGTGCCTAGACTGACTGTAAATTTCATGAATTGTCACATTCAAACCTCATCACAACTTTAAGAAATAGACACAGATAGGGAAAGATTTTCCACAAGAATTATGAAGCAGATCAAAAGTTTAATCTTACTGTAACAGCTGAGAATCACTGATGTGAACCACAGGACAAAACTTGGTGAGGGAATATTAAGCCTTATCAGAGCTGGATTGCTGATATTATGTTTCTGTTGTTGCTTGTCTTGTCCTGGGGATAGGATGAAGATAGATAACTGACATCTCGACCAAACTCTCTGTACCTTCCAAAATATGTCCATAGGTGAGCAGTATATACTAGATAGTCAATAAATGATTGTTGAATGACTTAAGTAACAGATCCGTATTCAAAGCAGGATTTGTATACTATATTCTTAGGGTCTAAAAGATACCAAACATAGCATCAGGTTGATGTTGAATAATGGTATGTAATTTATTTTCATGACTGCCCAGCTGAACAAGTCTATTTTGAAGTCCATTTTGAGGCAATAGACGCATTTCTGTGTTAAATTGTTAGCAATACTTGAGTTTTGATACATCTTTAATTATATTTAAGGATTATTACACTGAGACAGTTGTTGATCATTAATGTAGAATCTAATGGGTACATTTATCATTTCCTAATCATACTGAGCTTTGAGCTTTTGGTTATCTGTTTTCCAAGAAAGTAGAAATGTTGTTTCTTAGAATAAAAACGTTCTTTGTAATGTGAGCAGTAGATTGAAGCTGTGCAGATTGGTTCTTTAATGAAATAGGCAATATTCCAATGGAACTGACAAGCTTTATTTCTATTTGTTGTATTTTTTTCTCATTACAGATGGACCCAATTCAGAAAGCTGTAATAAATCATACATTTGGGGTTCCTCTTCCCCATCGAAGAAAGCAAATCATATCATGCAACATTTGCCAGTTGAGATTTAATTCTGATGTAAGTTTATCATTTAGTATTCACTAAAAAATGTATTATGCTGTTCTGATCCTGCAGGAGAAAATATTTTTTAAAACACTTTTCTCCAATAGCTGAGCATGTCAAAATTCAAAGATAGCATTCCATTCCTTATGTGCTTTGATTTTGGAGTTTACTATATTGTGCTTAGGTTTTTACTATACAAAATCCATACACATCAAGTTTTTATACTTGCAGTTTAGTGTTTGTTTATTTTATTTTATTTTATTTGGTCTCTTGGGAATGCTACATGTAGGTAATACACTTTGCCCTTGGGAATAGGACTAATGGGGCTTTCAATACATTACACCTCTGAAATAATGTAGGTAACAAATCATATTTTGAGGCCAATAGTTTGGCTCTGTAAACTTTTTTTGCCTAACGTGAAAGCCCCAAATTCCAGATCAGCCCTTGTGTCCTTACTTATATTTGTGTTAGAAATCTCAAGTTATTGTCCTAGGAATATTAACATTTTAACAGGGGATCCTAAAAACCTCAAATCATTTAAGCCTCAAAACAAGAAAACTTAAGTGGAAAACACAGAACGGAAATATGTGTGGACCTATCCAGTGCTTTGCAACTTATTCAGGGAGTTATTCACACCTTTTATACCTTTTCTAGGATCAGGGAGGACTCTGGATCCATCACAGTGATATCAATTTTGACTTGTATAAACCTTAAGCAAATGAGAGTTAAAGTCCTTTCTTGTCACATTTATACTTACTTAGTAGTATTCTGTTATGACAGAAATGTGTTTTGACAAATTTTGGTTACAAGAAGTTCCCTTGAGATACCATTATTTGAAGATATTATGTATCCTTAATCTTAAGGCTATGTACACATAATGTTTGTCATAGAAAATATATTTGCTCAATTATTTTTTATAACGAATATACCAGCATTGTGATAATTAAATAAAAAAAAAAACATAATTTTGACTTGTGGCCAATTTGAATAATCTGTTTTCCCCTTTCCCCACTAAACCTGCTTTAGTGTGGGGTTAGTTCTGAGAGATGCTGAAGAGAGAGGGAGTGTTGGTTGGAAAGAAATAGAAATTGGACACTGTTCATACTGTAGGCAAACAGAGGGGCCAGCCCTATCAAAATGGACTCCTCTAAGGTGCCGTGATCTAATCCTAGTCTGATAGTGTGAAGATGACCAAACAGATCTGGATTCTGGAGAATGTTAAGCCTTCCAGTATTTAATCTCTCCAGTCAAGTAGCTCCCTTGGATGTTCTTGTGATGAGGATAAGATAGAAGATAATAAGCTATAGGAAATAGAGGTGGCATAAATAAAGTTGTTTGTTTCATCTGTGAGGAGAAGACTTCATTTTGCATAAGGATTGCTGTTGTTTTATGTACTCATACCTACTAGGACAATCAGGTAATTTTATAACATCACTTTTGTTTACTTAAGAAAGAGAAGAGTAGATTTCCTATTTAGTACCTGTCTTAGTCTCTTTGGCCTGCTAAAACAAAATAAACTAAGTAGCTTATAAACTATAGAAATTTATTTCTCACAGTTCTGGAGGCTGAGAAGTCCAAGATCAAGGTGCTGGAAAATTCAGTGTCTGGTAGGGGCCTACTTTCTGGTTCATAGATGGTGCATTTTAAGTATATTCTCTCATATAGTAAAAAGGATAAAGGAGCTCCCTTGGGCCTATATAATTTTATGTATGTATTTATGCCAAAATTGTGTTTATTGTAGTAGCATTGTTTTTTAATTATAAAAGTTCAAAGACAATTCTTTGCCCCAAGATATGGCAATAGTTACATTAGTTGACTCATCCAGTTATTTGAGTATAGTATAATCATTGAAATGTTTATAAAAACCATGTAATAACTTTGAAAATGTTTATAAAAGAAAGTTAAATAAGTTAAGAAGGATTATGTCTAGTCCGTTTTAATTCTTAATCAGGAAATGCAGATAAGAAGGATCCAGCAAGTCAATGTACTAATGGTATCCACTTTTGGAAGAGGATAGAATGGTAGAAAGCACAGCAGGAATGAGGAATGGACTCTAAATGAGTTAGCATGTCTTAGCTGTGACTTATTATGTTATACTCAAGTAAGGTCTCTTTCCCTCAACTTTCCCAATTTTGTAAAATGGGGGGATAATATAAATATTAGAAGTACTGTTTCAATAAATCAATTAACACATATAAAGCATTTAGAATATCACCTGAAACAAGCAAGCATCTTTAAATACTAACTATAAACTATGTAATAGATGCTCTACCTTTCTGTATCGTATTTTATATTTATTTATTTATTTATTTATTTTTATTTCATAATATTATGGGGATATAAACATTTTGGTTACTTAAATTGCTTTTGTACCATTTTGGTCAAAATTATAAGTGTACCCATCCATTAGATAGTGTGCATTGTACCTGTTAGGTGTGAATTTACCCATCCCTTCCTCCCCCCTCCCACCTGCTTGATTTATGATGAATTTTATTTCTATATATACACATAAGTGTTCATCATTTAGTTCTAATTTAATGGTGAGTACAGGTGGTATTTGTTTTTCCACTCTTGTGACAGTTCACTTAAAAGAATGCTCTCCAGCTCCATCCAGGTTAGTACAAGAGGTATTAGTTCACCGGTTTTTATGGCTGAGCAGTACTCCATGGAGTGTGTGTGGGTGTGGGTGTTTGTGTGTATGTATATATATACATATACACCACATTTTATTAATC
Organism: Microcebus murinus; assembly: GCF_040939455.1. Lineage (NCBI taxonomy): Eukaryota > Metazoa > Chordata > Mammalia > Primates > Cheirogaleidae > Microcebus > Microcebus murinus. The sequence continues at coordinate 130,465,630 of NC_134104.1, read as the reverse complement.
TACTTATATACTGATGGGCACTTGGGTTGTTCCCACATCTTTGCAATTGTGAATTGTGCTGCTATAAACATTCCAGTGCAGATGTCTTTTTTATAGAATGTCCTTTTTTCCTTTGTGTAAATACCCAGTAGTAGGACTGCTGGGTCAAATGCTAGTTCTATTTTTAGTTCTTTGAGGTATCTCATACTGCTTTCCATAGAAGTTGTACTAGTTTCCAGTCCCACCAACAGTGTATGAGTGTTCCTATCTCTGCATCCACACTAACATTTGTTATTTTTGGAATTTTTGATAAAAGCCATTCTCACTGGAGTTAGGTGATATCTCATTGTGGTTTTGATTTGCATTTCTGTGATGGTTAGAGATGTTGATCATTTTTTGATATGTTTGTTGGTCATTTGTCTGTCTTCTTTTGCAAAGTTTCTGTTCATGTTGTTTACTTTCTTTTTAATGGGGTTGTTTGATTTTTTTTCTTGCTGATTTGCTTGATTTCTTTATAGATCCTCATTATCAGCCCTTTATTGGATGTATAGCATGCAAATATATTCTCCCATTCTATAGGTTGTCTATTGGCTCTAATGATTGTTTCCTTGCTATGCAGAAACTTTTTAATTTGACCATGTCCCATTTATTTTTGTTGTTGTTGTGATTGCTTTGGGGACCTTCTTCATAAATTCTTTGCCTAGGACAATGACCATAAGAGTTCTTCCAACATTTTCTTCTAGAATTCTTAGTTTCATGCCTTAGGTTTAAGTCTGTATCCATTGTGAGTTGATTTTTGTGAATGATGAGAGTTGTGGATCCTGTTTCATTCTTCTACATGTGGCTATCCAATTTTCTCAGCACTGTTTAGGGATTCTTTCCCCCAGTGTATGTTTTTGTCTGCTTTGTCAAAGATCATATGGTAATATGAGGATGGTTTTATATCTGGGGTTTCTGTTCTGATCTATTGGTCTATGTCTCTGTTCTTGTGCCAAAGTTAAATGCTGTTTTAGTTACAATTGCCTTGTAGATTAGTTTGAAGTCTGGTAAATTGATACCTCCCAATTTGTTCTTTTTGCTTAAGGTTGCTTTTGCTATATGGGGTCTTCTTTGGTTCCATACAAAGCATAGAATTATTTTTTCTAGATTTGTAAAAAATGATGTTGGTATTTTAATAGGGATTGCATTGACTCTGTAGATCACTTTGGTAGTATAGACATTTTAACAATGTTGATTCTACCGATTCTATCGATCCATGAGCATGGTATGTTTTTCAATCTGTTTATGTCCTATGCTATATTCTTCCACAGTTTTCCTCGGGCCTATTTTATAAGGGCACTAATTCCATCCTGAGGGTTCTTCCCTCACAACCTAATCACCTCCCAAGAGACCCTACATCCTAATGCCATCATTTTGGAGGTTAGAATTTGAACGTATGATCTGAATTTGGCAAGAATATAAACATTCAGTCCATAGCAGCACTTAAATGATATTTGCTGCTAAAAAGAAAGAATACACATATGGCATTTTATTTGAAGAGATGTCTTTTGTATATTTGTTTATTTGTTCAGTTTTTAATACTGAGCACTTTTATTTGAATTATGTAAATTTATCACGGGATTGTTTATTAACAATATTTTCCAGTGATGATAGTTACATAATATTCTCTACCAGCTGTTTTATAGAATTCTCCTAACATGAAAATCAGAGTTTGAACTGGGCTGTGTGCAGTGGCTCAATGCCTATAAGCCTAGCACTCTGGGAGGCCAAAGCAAGAGGATCACTTGAGCTCAGAAGTTCAAGACCAACCTGCGCAAAAGCTAGACCCTGTCTCTACTTTAAATTAAAAAAATTAGCTGGGCCTTGTGGTGTGAGCCTATAGTCCCAGCTACTTGGGAAGCTGGGGCAGGAAGATTGCTTGAGCCCAGAAGTTTGAGGTTGCAGTGAGCTGTGATGACATTACTGCACTCTAGCCCTGGCTACAGAGTGAGACTGTCTCAAAAAAATAAAGAAAGAAAGAATTTTGAATTCAATAGTTGTAACTTTGATCATTTTTAAATGCTTAAAAGACAATCATAGAGTTTCATAATTGTTATTTTAAGTGGCTCCCTTTTAGTTCTTTTCTTTTTAAATTGTATTGATACTTCACTTTGGAATTGATCAGATAATGATGTAAAATCTCCCAGGAACCATGTTGCCAGCTTCTTACGTCTAATGAGGCTATTTCAAATATCTCTTCCTGCCAATGATTCATTGTCAATATTCTGTTCTCTATTAGCAATACTTCCTGTAAACTAAGAATCAGAAAGGGACTTCAAGTTCATTGAATCTGATCTTCCACTGAGTGAAAGAATCCCATATGTCATGTCCATTTCAGTTCTTTTGGTTGATTATTCCAAGTGATAGAATAATCACAGCTTCCAGAGAGTGGTTCTGTTTTTATGAGTGTCTCAAATTCTGTAGATTGATATCAAAGTCATGTTAGGACATTTTGGAAATATTATCAGATATGCTTTAGGAATTATATACACACATATATGATTATTCACATTAACATAAAGAACATCACATAAGGAATATTAACATATTCTTTTCTAAGATGTAATCTTATTTCTTTGGTAACAGAAAGAAGCAATTTATTGTATTATGGAAGTTTCTATGTGATGTACGAATCAATATGTGTTTATTAAAGACAGTTGGCTTCTCATTCTTATAACTTTGCTTTCAGGTCTGTCCAGCATGTGGTAAATGGAAAATGGGCAAAGTATTTGGGGGAAATCTTTCATGAAAGGAAGAGTCCATTGATGCTACAAACTTCATTGCTGTCTTTTAAGAAATTGACTCAGCCATCCCAACCTTCAGCAATCACCACCTTTACCATTAAGCAGCCAACTACATTGAGGCAAGCCCCTCCACTAGCAAAAAGATTGTAACTCACTGAAGGCTCATAAGATTGTTAGTATTATTTTAATAATAAAGCATTTTTAAATTAAGGTATGTGCATTATATTTTGAGGCTCAGTGCTGTTGCACACTTCATAGACTACAGCATAGTGTAAGCATAACTTTTATATGCACTGGGAAATGAGAAAATCCATGTGACTCACTTAATTGTGATTCACTTTATTGCAGTCTTCTGGAACAAAATCTGCACCATCTCCGAGGTGTGTCTGTATCATTTTACAGTTCTGTAGGAGAAAAGTCTTAAATGAATCTCACTAGGATAAAATCAAGGTGTCCTCAAGATTATGTTCTTTCTGGAGGCTTTAGAGGAGGATCCAGTGTTTTCCTTTCTTTTTTTTTTTTTCCAGTTTCTGGAGGCTGCCTACATTCCTTGGCTTGTGATGCCATCCCATCCTCGAAAACAGCAATAGCCAATTGAGTCCTTCTCATTCCTAACCATTCTGACTTTCAGTCCTTGCCTCTCTCTTCCACATTTACAGACCCTTGTGATCACAATGGGCCCACTTGGATAATTCAGGATAGTTTCCCTATTTCGTGATCAGCTGATTAGCAACCTTATTTCTATCTGCTAACCTAATCTCCCTTTGTTTTATAATATAATGCCTTCATAGTAATCAGGATTTAAACATCTTTGGGAACACATTAATTTGCCTACCATAGATATTGTGGTTTATTTGGATGTTAGATGTAGGTTTGAACTAAATTTCATTACCACTTGAATTTTTCAGATAATTACTCAGTTCAGTTTCATTGGTCTATGCAAGCTAGACCCATATGAATTCATTGACCTTACACTTTGTTTCATACAGAACCTTGGATGTAAATTCACTGTGCAGTGTTAATTTTAAATATTGAAGTTTTATTTTTTTAAATAGGAAGATCCAATGCTGAGTTTATTCATGGCATAGCAACATTTTAACTATGTTTTACAAACAAAACATAATCATTGCAGAATTAAAATAGAGGAATAGAAACTCTCTAAGAAACTTAAAAAAATATTTTTGTATTATTATATATCAATAAGAGGAACTCATGTATTAGAATATTGACCAGCCATGCCTATAAGTACTACCATGTTTCCCCGAAAATAAGACCTACCCGTAAAATAAGCCCTAGCAGGATTTCTAAGCATTTGCACACTATAAACCCTACACTGAAAATAAGACCTAGTGATAGGTGTGGCTACGCAGCATATCTGCACAACCCATGCATTTCTCGTGGAGCGGTAAAGAAGACGAGCAACCCTTCTCATCTTCCCCATTGTGACAGCTACTATCCCAGAAGTAACCGGAAAGGTGCAGGCAGCCCCACCAACAAGGTGGGCTCCCCCATCAGGTCCCGGCCATTCTGTGCGTGCTGCAAACTGAGGCTTTGAGGGGAAAATAACACATCCCCTGAAAATAAGTGTGTCTTCTTGAAAATAAGATGTCTTCTTGAGGAAAAATAAATATAAGACCCTGTCTTATTTTCGGGGAAACACAGTAATTGTATAAAATATTTCTATACTGAATTCCAAGATCAATTGGATTTATCAGTCGTCCTTATATGAGAAGATAATTCCTATATAAAGAAAAACCACAATGTAAATATACATATATATTGGATATATTGGATCAAATATACATATATATTGGATCATATATTGGATCCAATATGCATCATATTGGATCATTTTAATCCCAAGAAAAGTCTTCTAATCCCAGTAAAACAGCCCTTCTGTTCTTTCCAGGTAAATCTGGAATTTGTGTTCCTGTCTCCTTTTTAGACCTAGAATCTTTCTGGAAAAATAACACTGTAATTCAGTTGTATGCTTGGCTGAATACTCTACAACATAGGAAAGTATTTTTGCCTTATGAACCTTTTTACATTTCAAAGCCTCTTCTCCTTCCAATGAAAATAATAGCTTATAGTTCTTTTCATCTTTGGATCATGAAAATTCAATTTCCTTTCCCTCTAAGCTTTTATTTATCTTTTTAACCCTTTATATCATAAACTGCATAGTTTGGTGTCTCACCATACCTATTTCCTGTATGATCCAGTTCCCATTTTTGTCCCTGCAGATAGTTTTTTAAATGTCATTGATTATATTGTATGCATTTTAAATCAGATTGCCTTTTCCTAGTATAGGCTTTTTCTTAATAAAACCTCTTCTCGACATTCATATGAAACATAAATAGGGTTATGTAAAAAGCTTCCAATTAAAGACTAAAGGGTTATAATTTGTCCGATTATTTTATCAGCATCTTAAAATAAGCATAAATTGCCATGTGGCCTGGGCAAGTTATTAAGTGTGCCTTTGAAAGACAATTTATAGCAGGCCCAACATGCATGTATGTGTATTAAATGAAGTAGAGAATGAATACTCAATGATTGTTTATAGAATGGGAAATAGGATCTCAGATCCCAAACTAAGGAATTATAAAATTGTAGTATCTTAGTGTTATTATAATTAACCTTCCAACAACAGAATTTCATATTATGTTAGGCACAGAAGAGACCTTTTGCTAATTTCACATGCAAAACCTGAGGTGCAGGGTGTGCAGGAGATCTGTACAAGGCCATGTGGCCACTAGCTGGCTGGATAGGGCCAGTGTTTTCTTCTCTGCTGTTTACACCACATCTGGTCAGGGTAGGACGGCAAGTCCATTCTGAAGTTCCAGTGGATGCAACAACAACTTCACAGAGCAAGATCTGTGTGTTTCCTCCTTAGTCAGGCAGTCCTAGATAGAAGGCCTCGAGGTTTCGTTCCTTATGGAACTAACCAGAAGGAAGCAGAGCTGTTACAGAAAGCCATTCAGGGGGCTACATCTCACACACAGGTGCTCATGAGTCCTCTCATATGGTATTACTTGTATTCAGTCACACACAATGCAAGCACAAACATGTGGAAAGTTTAAATTGAAATTCAGATTCATAAACTATAATGCAGTAACAAGAAGTCCTCTAGGACTTGGACTGTCAAGCATCAGTTACTTTGGGGAACTGTTTGATACACCAGAAGGGGGAAACACAAACCTCATTAAAGCATAACATTGTTTGGAGACCTCATACTCCCCTAAAAGGGGATCCTTGGGATCATCACCAATATCATTGATAACTTTTCCAATGGTATTATAAAGTAAAAATTACTTTTTCTGCACTTTAGAACCCAGATATGTAGTGAAACTAAGCTATGTCTCTGTATTTAATTCATATCTCTTAGGCATAGCAGCCATAACCAAGTATGTCACTATAATGATAAATATGCTGATAGAAGTAGTCTTTTTTACCAAATGATTAAATTAGATAATTAAGCTTACTCAACATCATGGCTTAAGATATCTTGTTAATATTTAAATCAATATTATTGGTGAGGTTGATGTTTAAAAGAAATACTGCTTAGGTGGGGTAAACACAAAAACTAATAGAGGTTGTGTTGGCATCAAAGAACTATTCTTTTACTTCTTTCTCCTTTTGCTTTATTTTCCAAACATCCTTTACAAGTATGCTTGAATTCTATGAAGGAAAAGGGAATTCTTCTATCTATTATTCTGTTACGGTTTTTAAGGCACATATTTTGTCTCAAATTGTAAATACCATTTTTACAACCTCAGTTGCAGTTTTCTACAGATTTCCTTAAGAACGGCCAGTTAGAGTACAGATACTATCGTTTTCACATTGGTTTCAGGATTTTATTACACATCCTATGAGAAAGGTTAATAAAAACCTGTGTGTATGAGATGTGCATCTAATGCCAAACCTGAAAGCAGCCTCTGGGAAAGCAGAGTGAAATGGTAGGAAAATCATCACGTTAGGAATTAAGCAACGTGTTGTCTAGAGTTTCCTCCTCTGTTTGATCACATGTCTTTGGGCTCTGCATTGAACTTATAGGTTCCACAAACATTTAATTTCAAATGAATAGCCATACTTTATAGGGATGCTGTAAGAATTAAATAAAATATGACATGTAGCCAATTGAATTACAAACTGTGTAGTAAATGAAATTGAAAGGCCGTTTTTATTGTATAGGATAAAAAAATGCAGTTATCTTTTCCTTTGAATGTTAAACTATTCCTTAATAATATCAAAATTCAAAAATATCTTTGCTTTTTTAAAAAAAGTATTTAAAAGGATCTATTTTGTTTAAAACGTTTGTATTTTGTGTGTTTTTCTGTTAAGCTATGAGACATTCACTCTTGGTAATTTTTTGCCTTTTAAAAAAATGCAGGGACAGCTTGTTCCTGGCAAACCTGCATCTATTAAAAACTTTCAACCGCTGCTGCTGCTGCTGCTGTGTCCCAGAGGATGTTATGAGGGTCCCAGTTATAAATGAAATTTTCATGCAGCTTTGAAACATCTCTTTCATAAAAGAGTGTCGTCTGTCTGTAGGACTCAGAGTTTTCTGGAGCTTTGGCCTGAGCACTATGGTCTTCCCACTGGGTGCTTTTTTCTTCTTCAAAAGCAGTCCTTTGACAGGGCCATTCTGCTTGCATATACGGGAGACATATCTGGGCAGTTGATGGGGGTTAGTCGTGCTGCCAGGTCACCCTTTTGTGAGGAGCCAGCTCTGGAGAGTGTGGTGATGGCCTATAGGTTGTGGCAATGTTTGAAACAAGTGACTGGGAGGTCGCTTTTGAAGGGCTTATACTGCGAGTGTGTGTTTGGGGGCACATTTCATCCTCAGCCTCGCTAGCTTCCATTTCCTGAATGGAACCTACAGCTCCGTCAGGACTTTTCAGAAAAAAAAAAAAAAAAAAAAAAAACTGAAACAGAAGGATCAAGCAAGAAATATTGGGTCTAGCTGTTAGAGATTTCAGGAGAAAATGAGCCAGCCAAGAACATAAGAATCTATTTAAGCAGTGTGCTTCTTTGGCAGGATTTTTAAAATAAAACCCCAACTATTGGGTCATTTCAGGACTCTCTCTGAAATCAGGCTTTAGTACTCCAGAGTTTCATCTGGGGATTGAGGGAAGGAGAAAGGACTGAGAATTGAGAAATCTTTATAAAAGAGTCCATATTTCTCTGAGTTTCTTTTCTTTATAAACAAAATAATAAAATTTATTGTTCTAGCAAACTTCTCCTAAACATGGGAAATTTAACCTTGAATGTCTAGAAAAAGAAAGCTGATTTTAGATATGACTAGTAAATGCATACTTAACCTCCAGTAAACAAAGAGATATTTGCATTTCTATATACTATTTTAAGCAACTCAAGCCACTCATAGTTGTTTTATATTAGTGCATTGAGATGTCTAGGATATCATTCTATTTATAGATTGTATAGATGGAGAAAGCAAAGGCCGGAATATTTAGTTGACTTTTTCAAGGCTCTTTTAACAGCTAATTGGACGAGAAATAGGACTTTTAAGTCCCAATATAGTCCAATATAGTATTTTTATTTATCATAGCAGGTGCCATACCATAGGGGAAATTTATTTTGAGAATTGCATTGACATCAGCTGATAGTTTTCAACTAAGACAATTGGCCACTTAAGTCTACACACAATGCAGAAGTTCATCAAGGGTGGATACCAATAGTATACTCATGGGTTGCTGGAATACAGGAACACATTTCAAAATTGGCAGCCACTTAAAAGGCATTAATATTATAGTAAATAAGTACATATTGAAGGAAGTAAGAGAGAATCTGTGCTGAGAGTCTGTTTCATTGAATGCAAAGAGTTTAAGAAGAGGGTTAAGCATGGGGAAAAAAAGCATGGAAAGACAGAAGGTGGAGGGTAGAATGTGGCAGTGAAGCAAGAGGTGTTTCCAATTAAATGAACTAAAAGTTGTCCATGGGCCCCTAGAAAATGAGACAAGAAGCCATTAATGCTAGGAAGGCTTTACAAGTCTTAAATATCACTCAACAAACATTGAGTAAATAAATGAATGAAGTGCTCAAAACCAGAAACAGTTTTCCCTATTGCCATGACAAGGACATGAAGATAGAAAGGGGAATCTCTAAGATGTTCTAACTTTCAGCTTCACTAAGGGACATTAAAAATAGCTAGATATTTTTCTTTTTCTTTTTTTTAATTTTAGCATATTATAGGGGTACAAATGTTAAGGTTATGTATATTGCTCTTGCCCTCCCCCCTCGATTCAGAATTTCAAGCATATCCATCCCCTAATGGTGCACATGACACTCATTATGTATGTATATACCTATCCCCTCCTCCCACCTTCCACGTGCCCGACACCCGATAAATGTCCACTTAGGACATTTGTGTCCTATATGTCCACTTAGGTGTTGATCACGAAGTGCCCATCAATACATGAGTGGATTAATAAAATGTGGTATGTGCATAGCATGGAGTACTATTCAGCTATAAGAAACAACAGTGATATAGTAGCTCAGGTATTTTCCGGGATAGAGCTGGAACCCATTCTACTAAGTGAAGTATCCCAAGAATGGAAAAATAAGCACCACATGTATTCACCATCAAATTGGTTTCACTGATCAACACTTAAATGGACATATAGGAATAATATTTAGCGGGTGTCAGGCAGGTGGGACGGGGGAGGAGGGGATGGGTATATACATACATAATGAGTGCTATGTGCACCATCTCGGGGATGGACACGCTTGAAGCTCTGACTCGAGGGGGGATGGGAGTAAGGGCAATATATGTAACCTTAACATTTGTACCCCCATAATATGCTGAAATAAAATAATGTTTCCTAGATTATACACACGCACACACAAATGGAAATCCAAAGATAAAATGTGCTCATACCTTTTCATTGATTATAGTCATTGTTTATCAAGACTCCTGGTTTGTTGTTGTTTTGTTTCATTATAGTTTATTTCAGCCTTTTATAAATCATCAGTTTCACCACATCCCCCAAAACTAGGATAGTAGAGAGGTTTGAGGAAAAGGTAACTCATATTACTGTCTGTTCTTGTGTCATTTTGCGGTTTGTGGCACTTTGTATCCTTTTCTTCCTGACAGTTGCTAATTGTTATTGTCTCATTTTTACTGTGTCCTATTCTCTGTATTAATTAAGTAGAGTAATTGTGATAAAATATATTTACCTTTCCCAATTGTATACATGGCCCCAAATCTCTATAAAGATCAAATGAACCTCCCATTCATTTTTACCTTCTTCACACTAAAAGTTTTTTATGGTGGTTTGTTTAGGAGTGCTAATTTGGTTTGATCCTGGGCTTAAGGGGACTGAAATTATACCAGGCATGCTATAAATTACACACTAGATTGGGATTACATTGCTAGAATTTCTTTTTCTTTCTTTCTTTTTTTTTTTTTTTTGAGACAGAGTCTTACTCTGTTGACTGGGCTAGTGTGCTGTGGCATCAGCCTAGCTCACAGCAACCTCAAACTCCTGGGCTCAAGCGATTCTTCTACCTCAGCCTCCCGAGTAGCTGGGACTATAGGCATGTGCCACCATGCCAGGCTAATTTTTTCTGTATATATTTTTAGTTGGCCAATTAATTTCATTCTTTCTATTTTTAGTAGAGATGGGGGTCTTGCTCTTGCTCAGGCTAGTTTTGAACTCATGACCTTTGAACAATCCAGTCACCTCAGCCTCCCAGAGTGCTAAGATTACAGGCATGAGCCACCTCGCTTGGCCTACATTGCTAGAATTTCTTAGATGACTTTAGAACCAGAACTTGGAGAATAGAAAATGAATACATAGTAAAACTATCAAGCTTCCTATTCTATGGATCTCTGCATGATCTAGGTACTCTTTTAGAATGCTGTACTTAGTCCCAATATTCTGGCCCAGATTCACCTTGTTGAAGCCTGCCAAACCTCATTGTAAATGCAAAATACTGCCTCTGGGATCGGTTGTCTTAGTCCAAATCTATGTTTTGATATAAATTGAATCGGAGAGTGGTAAAGGTTGCAGTGGTTTTGTGAACTCTTACCTTGTGAGGAGGGAGCTGAATAGAAGTGGAGGCATGGTATGCTGTGAAAGTTTAATTCTCTGGGCCCAGGTGTGATTTGCAATGATACTTTGAGAAGCAGAGAGATCTTTGCATAATCACACAAGTTACATTGTGTATATGGTTACTCTTTATTGGGCATAAATGAGCTTTTAAATTCCTTATATAGGAAATCTGGGGAGATTAATGTATGGCAAATTTATTCTTATCAGGTTTATCAGGACATCAGGTCCATCTGCACAACTTTTAACCTTCTCTTGGATTCCTTTATAAATAAGATTTTAAAAGGTAGTCTCTGAACAGGTTTTATCCATTTCCCAAGCAGAGCTTATTTTCTCTGCATCAGCGAACTTGTCATGATAATCAACTTTTTTGTCCCAACCATCAATCACTCTTGATTACAGCTGGGTAGAAGTTCTGTTCTGTTGATCAGCTCATCAGTGCACATAATATTACACCTGGAGGCCAGTACAAATCATCCCTCGATGGGAAAAGCATTTTCCTTCAAGGCTTTTGTCGACGGTTTTATCATTTACATTTAGGTCTCATTGAGTTGTCATGTCTATCTTTGACTCTATCTTCCCTCTCATGTGAAATATTCTACCAAAATAGTTCTCAAAGTTTGCTTGATTATTTATACTATATTGTTATTATGCTGTTTTTGCCTTTTTAATTCAAAGGAGGAGCTTATGAGATATTGTCTCATTATTAGCATACTACTCTTTTCCAGTTCTTAATGCAGATATTGTAGAACTTAAAATCATATGAATTATAATTCAATGAATATTCAGTACTTATGTAAAAATCAGTTTAGCATATGTTTTACTAGAATGTTTGCAAGTCTAATTTTGTTGATTTTTAATGGTTCTTAAGTTAGGTTTTTGTTTAAGTTTTGGCTTGGGCTAGGGAATATTTATCTTTAATTTTCATCTTATTTTAAGTAACACTAGTTATCCTCATGGTTTAAAAAGACATTGAGAAGTAAATATTTTAAAATCAAGTGCTCAAAGTCAGCATTACCCTTACACTGTGTCTGTAACGTAAGTTATATATAGCAAAAGTATTTCTTATTTCTTTAAACAGTAGCATTTTCAGGACTGTTGCTGGAGCAATTTACATTATCATGGTAAAACATTTATTGATTTCATAAAGTATTTAAAAAACTTTATGAAATCAATACATCTGATTTAAAAATCTTTAATATGTCCTTTGTGTGTTTCATAAAGAAACTCTTTTTCTCTTTTTGGTATTTTGTTGTATTTTTATTACTTTATAATACCTGAAACAATAATTTAGAGAATTATCAAAGGTATTTTAACACTTAGAGTACAAAGTATAAATAAAACAGAATAACATATGAAATTATAGGATAATGTGGATTTAATTAGAAATCACATCTTTCTACTAAAAGGCTTAATTAGAAAACCTGAAATTCCTTTTATGGATGGACTTCCTGTGACAATGATATATTTCTATGTTTGATTGAAATAAGCCAACAAAAATGGTTCTGTGTTTTCATTCCATTATCAGCATTTAGACATTATTGGTTCTCACTTTAATCTGTGAAACAAGACCGGGGCAAATGGCATCAATTAATGAGAAGTAATCTATATAGAAATGTATATACTACATAACACTGGAAGGGTTTTCACTGTTTTGAAAGCTGAGCTAAAAGCTCAAAATGTTCTACTGATATCTCTGTGGTCTTGAATCTTCCCAGGATAGGAGTTGATCAGTTTTGCCAAGTGGTGCATTGTCCTCATGCAGGTTTAAAAATTAACTTGAATATTTTGTTGCATTCCCTGTTGTTCCTTATTAGCAGTCATCAGACTGTGTCTTCTCATGAAGTGTAAGTCAAATAGTTCATCTCTTCTCAGCCCACAGAGGCTTGTCAAATGGTTTGCCACAACGAACTTTTCATCTTAGCCTACAGTATGATTTGTATGCTTGAAACAGAACTTTTAAACATTAGCCACAGTATATGACCTAATGCTTAACATCGAAAATCAGCCCAACGTAAGTGGCAGTGTTTGTATATTTATAAAACACCCAGATTGCTTGAAAATGTATTACATCTTATTATAGACAGTTTAATATGAAATGACAGGTTTCTGTTTTAAATAAATAACTCTAGTTTCTCTGTCTTTCTTTCTTTCTCTCTCTCCTCTCTCCTGTCTCTCCAGTTTTCCCCCTCTGGAGATATTTGGTTCCATTATAATTCTATTAGCATATTAAATGTTGGCAGAAAATGTGATACAGATTTGGGAAGTAACATATTTGTGGTAGGATCCAGTTACTAAAACTTTGACCCTGCCATCTCCTGTAATTTCAAATGACTTGCCAATCTTTTAATTAAAAAATGCCAAGAATTAAAATCCCAGTGGAAGCAGAGACTCCACCAACAGTGTTTTATGTATAGAGCCAAGTTCCTTTTGTTTTTAAACAAATTCCTTTGACACCGAAGAGGGTTAAAAGAGTGAAAGTTAACATATCATACAACCTATCCTATCTCATGAAGAGTTGTATTCTCTAAAATAGAATTCCCAATTCTGGTTCACAGAAGAAATGCTTCAGTATCTGGAAAAGGAGGAAGGGAGCAAGTTATCAATATAGATATATAGGTGACCTCCACATTTGCACCTCTGGCTGAAATCTCTCCCTCAGCTCCTTACTTAAATTTTTGCCTGCTCACTTAACATCTACACTTGGTTAGCTAATAGATACTTGAAACCTAAAGTATCCAAAAGTAAAGGCAACCTCTCAGCCCTCCAAAACCTGCACCTCAGACTGCATTCTTCTTATAATGGCACCCCTTCTTTCTCTGTTTCTCTGCCTAAATACATTAGAGTCATCCTGTCCTCCTGTCTCATGTACACTAGATCCCATCCTGCACAAACCATGCCAGATGTACCTGCAAAACATACCCAGAATTCGGCTACTTCTCACCATTTTCATACCACCCCTCTGGGCCAAGCCACCATCATCTCTCATCTGTACTATTAGAAACATCTTCTTAACCATTCTCCTTGCTTCCACTTCTTTTATTCATCATTTAAAAAGTCAAGAGCATGTGGCTTTTCTGTTAAAAACCCTCTAATAGTGCTACATTTCCCTTAGATCGAAAGGCAGGATCCTTAGAGTGGCCACACAGCCCTATTAAATGTGGCCTCTGGGAGCCTTCTGACCTCATCTCCTCCCACGGCCCCTCATTCACCCTTCCCCAGGCACACTGGCCTCTTGACCAGGGCTTGGACTAGGTGAGGGGCAAATAAAGCACTGGTCTGAGTGTGAAATATAAGGGGGTGCTGTAACAGTCTCAGTAATCTAGACAAATAATATTTGTTTTTGTAAGTAACATTTTATTGGATCCAGGTGAGTGAGGCAAGATTGTATGAGCGGAGGGTCAGACCCTGTCTTTAGTTAAAATTTTGACATTTTGCTCATCCCGGATTATTTTTGCCTCAATTTTAATTTTTTAAAAATATTGCATTAAATATTACTTATCTTGATTACTGAGTTGATTACTATCATTTGAAACTGTGCTTCTTAGACAAGTGCTTCTTTAACCTCACCCTAGCCCTGGCCCTGCCCTTTCTATACCTTGAATGCTCTGGGGCCACTCATCCCTCTAGGCTTCACACTGACTCTTCTCTCTGCCTGGAGTGCTCCTTCCTCAGATATCTGTGTGGTTTGCTTCTCCAGGCTTTTCTCTAGTGTCACCATCTGATGCTTACTGTGACCATGTATTTAAGATTTCAAACCCCATCATCCCCGCCCTTCTTGCCTGGTGGTTTTTCTCACAAACACTAATTACCTTTCAATATACTACATAATTTACTTATTGATTATGTTCATTGCCCACCTCCAATTAGAATGTAAGCTCCAAATGTAAGCTCCAGGGCAAAGATGTTTGCCTGTTTGGTTCACTGTTTTATCCATGTATTAGAGCATCGCTTGTTAGTGCTTAATAAATATGAATTAAATGCATGAATTAATCACTAAATGAGTACCATGATGCTTACCAGTTATATACATCCAAACGTTCTTTTATCTAAGCTCCATAAAATTTCAGCCCTCTCCAAGTTTGTCTTTCTTCTTTTTGCTACTCAAACCATAAAAGCCCACACCTCATGACAATAAACAGAGACAGTCTTATGAGAGATGGGAGAAGCTACCTTTGCCCCAGTTCATCTTTGGTGAATGAATATGGTCTTTTTCTTGTGAGCTTACTGACATCATAGTAGTATTTGGCCTGTCCATGGACATTAGATGGTCTTATAGTGGATGCAGGCTTTTCTTGATATCTTAGCCCCTAACGCATTGCTTGGGTCCTCCATTACCCCCTGCACAAACAAATAAGATGAATACCCAGTGACATACATTTCTAATTGTCAGTGAAGGCAATAGTAAAATGAAAGAGAAACGTACTTCATTTCCCAATAAGTTGCTGCTGTTTAATCATTAAGAAAATTTTGGATGATCAAGGGCTTTGGCAGTGCCTCATATTGGAGAACATAGGGGTATATTTGTTAACCATCATAGATCCAGCTTCCTGTTGTGATTATAGGGGATCCAGTATATTTTTTCTCATCCCAATTGAAGCCCCGCTCTATCACAGACTTATGTAGGTCAGTGATATAGACAGCTGTGCATTCAAGAAAACTAAGGGTGACTAGTAATGGCATGGGGTCAGAGAAAAACAGGATCTAGTAATATGCATGGTTAGTGGCACCTTTTTGTTTTTTTTCCCTTTGCATGTTGCTCATGTGAAATAGTGAGCACATGCGAAATTGACTAGGTAGAGCCATGTCATGGGTTAAGAGAGCTTCCAGACTAATATTCAAAATCAAATTATTTAGACTACAAGTTTTTCTCTGCTATATCCAAGAGATGAAAAAGAAGAGACAAATCCCCAAGTAGGTATGTCTTTCCTTTTCTAATCTTTTACTCACAAGAGCAATTTCCTCTTATTCTTACACTGATAATTCTTTGAATAGGTTTAAAGTTCCACAATAATCATTCTCCATGCCTAACTAAACAGGAACAGATAGAAATCCCAGGTTTCTTCAGTAAGCAACTTCCTAATAACTAGGACTGTGTTTTTTTTAAGATTTCATTCAAATGAAGAGAGAAAGATCAAAGGTATTGAATGATTCAGTAAATTCTTCATGTATTAGACATTTTAGAAGGTCACTGTCAACTGGAAGTTAAATGAATAAAAAGAAAAAAAAAGACTTTATCAACTTTGACTGATAATTCATACCTAGAGTAACATGATTCTTTAGAAGCAGGATCAATGATAGGTGCTGATGTTACTACTTGTCTTGCCATCACAAAGAATTCTAGGCAAATTATTATATCCCTGTTGCTGTGTCTTTTAGACAATTTAGTCTAGAGTTTGCACAGTCCTAGATATAAAGAAGACATTATCTACAACTTATTCTGTCTTGGGATCTCAGTTTTACTTATGATAAAAAGAGAGTTGAAGCAGATTTTAAACACCTAGACTCTCTTGCTATGGGACTCCAATACCCTTTATAAGGACAATTGCTGGAAAGAAAGCAAACACAAATGGCAGCTAAATATTTCTTCCTGCATTATACTAGAGGACATCAGAGTGTCTTTCATGAACTATTGCTTCAAAAGCCATCCATCACTGCAACAGTTTTCCCATAGATTAAGGACTAGATTTGCATGCTAAATGATTTCTTACAACAGCTGCTGTAAGATAACTTGGCTGTAAGTTAAGAATTTGTATTTGATCAGCTGCCAGGGAAGATCATAAAATTCAGCTTGGCAACAGAATTTAGGAAAAGAGATCTCCTCAGCCCAGCTGTGCTTTATCCGAGTTAGCAGCATGTGTAAGAGCTCTACTCGAGCTCTCTACTTCTCTGGTTAGTATGGGAGTGATTTGCTGCTGCTGAAAGTTGGGTTTAGTCCCAGTTTCTTTGTGTCAGATCTGAACCACGTTTTGTTGCGTATTTGGGTGAGAGGGTTATGTGAAGCCTGCCTTAGTAAACATCTTAGAGTGTTGATGGAGAAATCTGTTCAAATCTCTGAGTGATCCCTTGACAAATCACCGAGATTCAGCTTTGCACTTGTCTACAATGCAAGTTCAGATGAGAACGGAGTTATTTTACAGTTACTATTTGCTCTAGCCCTGTGAAATGGAAAGACTAAGGGATTTGGATGAGGCTGATCCTATTCTCAACTCTTATTAGTTGTATGATTTTGAACAAGTTTTTTTTTTAACTTCTATGAGTCTCAGATTCCTTCTTTTAAAATGAAAATAATAATATTACCATATAAGATGGCTCTGAAGATTAAAGGGAGTTTTGTAAGCAAAGCAGCAGGTTCACAGTAAGTATTCAGTGTTAATTTTCTTTCTTGTTCGTACTCAATATTGCCATGAAAATAGGAAAATTTTTCATATTCAGTATCTTTCCAAAATCAGCAATTCGGTGACTGTGGCAAAGATTGCTAGATGTCCAATACTTCTATCTTTTTTCCTCAACAATATAATTGAATGTTAATTGAGCTCTGCCAATGTATTCTATCCTTTTGGCTAATTCTTCCTTTCAGTAGAGCTTTGAACATGCATATTCATTAAGTTATTTTTAAAAATATAGATAGATGATATAAATTAATTCTGGGAGCAATTTATAGCTTTACTTGGTAACTGACAGGTTGATTCTGGGTTTTCTGTCTCTTCCTTTCTAATCCTAAACCACAAGATCTTGTATAATAAACGCAGGCTTGACCTAACATTTTTCGAAAATGGTATCCATTGAATTTCTGTTCGGGTATCTAACAGCTGGCATTTTGAGTCATATAGATGGATAGTAAATGCTCAGCTATAGTTATATGCCATCAACAGATTCTCCAAAGGTTTAGTTCTATAGGATTGGAGGAAGATGGCTAGAGTTCAAATACTGAGTGCACCAAAAGTCCCTCACAGAGAACCGGTCTCTATTTTCAAATAAGACAGCATGCACAATAAACAGGCATTTTCCAGCTGTTAAGTAAGAGCTTAGTACTTGTGGTTTTCTAAGTGAGGAAAACTTTCTTGTGTCAGCAGTTCATTCGACAGGCCAATGATGAAGTGACTTGCTCTGCTCATGTTAAATGGTGAAGTGCTTATTTCCCAGTCCATTGGGAAGATTTAGAGCTGCAGCCTACAGGGTGAGGGCCCCCTGCTCTTTCACTCACTGGTGGTTTGGTAGTACATCAGTAATTTCAGGGACCTGTGATGGCTTGTGGCCTTGTTTGTCACTGTAGCTTTATGCATAACTCGTCAATTTATGGCAGTGATTATATCCATCTTCATGGAAGAGAGACCCAGTGTTTGAATCACGAGAACTTTAACCCTCAGATTTCCGAGCCTTTGGGAGGCAGGTGCACAAACTCTCCAAAATCAAAGGCAAGTGATATTTTGGAGTGTCAGATAACAAATTTTATAGCCTATTTGCCTTTGTAAAATAATATACTACCTTAAGTGTGTTGCTTGAACACAACAGTAGCTGGAATAGTGTTTGGCCATTTAGTAAGTGCTGAATGACCTTAGTATATGCTAAAATGAATTGGTGAGGAATAAACAGAACCTGAAAGTCACTAGATATGTTTTCTTTGGAATATTTACTCAGCATATGATATTATGGACAACTGACATATATAAACTTTCGTACAAATTCTGTCTGCATTTATTTCAGGTATGGGTTGTAGATGATTTTTAAAGTATTTTTAATCAGGATTTGAAACTTATATTACAGCTGCATCCAGAAGGAAGCCAAAATGTTCCTTTTTTTGCTTATTTGTTTTTTTTATGGAGACAGGGGTCTCATTATGATGTCTATACTGAAGTGTAGTGGCTATCCTCAGGGGCATCACAGCCTCAAACTGGCCTCCAGGGATCCTTCCACTGCAGCCTCCCAAGTACCTGGGATTATAGGCAAGTGCCACTACACCTGGCCCAAAATGTTCCATTAAAACATATATTAAAGTCTAATTGTCAAAAATCTATATTGAGTTAAATGTGATATTGAATAGGTCAAATGTTTGCAATATGGGTCCTTCTGTTCATCTTTTCATATACCCATCTTCCCACAGCTGGCTGATATAGTCCTATGGGCATATGAAATTGCTGTGTGGTTTTTTCATAAACAGTAAGGATTTATTATATAATAATATCGAAGTCCAAAGGCAAGAGCATTCCAGAGTTAATTCACCAGCTTATGATCTCACCAAGGACCCAAGTGCTTCCCAGCTTTCTGCTCTGCCTCTCCCAATTCTCACCTCCCCTCATGGGGTAGAGATGGTTGCAGAAGTTCTAGACACTGAAAGTAGACACAACCACATTCAGAGAAGGAGGTGCATTTTCTCCTGTGATGTTCTCTCTCCCTCTCTCTCTCATTTTAATAGACTTTATTTTTAGAGCGGTTTTAGCTTCACAAAAACATTGAGCGGAAAGTACAGATATTTCCCATTAACCTCCTGTCCCCAAACCTGCATAGCCTCTGCCATTAGCAACATCCCCACCAGAGTGATACATTTGTTTCCACTGATGAACCTACATTGACGCATTACCAAAGTCCGTATTTTACATTAAGGTTCATTCTTGGTGTTGTACGTTATATGGGTTTGAGCACATTTATAATGACATGTATCCACCATTACAGTATTACACAGAATAGTTTCACTGCCCTAAAAATCCTCTGTGCTTTGCCTATCCATCCTTTGCTCTCCTCTAATCTCTGGCAACCTCTGATATTTTTACTATTTTAGAGTTTTGCCTTTTCCAGAATGTCATATAGTTGGACTCATGTAGATTTTTCAGATAGGCTTTTTCCACTTAATAATTTGCATGAATGTTTCTTCTATGCCTTTTCATAGCTTGATAGCTAGCTTATTTTTAGTATTGAATAATATTCCATTATCTATAAATACCATAATGGCTTATCCATTCACCTCCTGAAAGACATCATGGTTGCTTCCATATTTTAGCAATTATGAATAAAGCTGCTATAAACATCTGTATGCAGTTTTTTGTGGTCATACTTTTTTACCTCCTCTGTGTAAATACCAAGAGTATGATGACTGGATCATGTGGTAACAGTATGTATAGTTTTGCAAGAAACTGCCAACTGTCTTCCAAAATGACTGTAGCATTTTGCATTTCCATGAGCAATGAATGAAAGTTCCTGTTGTTCCACATCCTTGCCAGTGTTTGGTGTTGTCAGTGTTCTGGATTTGTCAGTGTTCTGGAATTTGACCATTCTTCTGATAGGTGCTCAGTAGGATGTCATTGTTTTATTTTCCATTTTCTTGATGAAACATGATGTAGAACATCTTTACATGTGCTTTTTTTTCCATTTGTACATCTTCTTTGGTAAAATATCTGTTAAGGTCTATGGCCCATTTTTTAATCAGGTTGTTTGTTTGCTTATTGTTAAGTTGTAAGAATTCTTTATATATTTTGGATAGTTGTCCTTTATCATATGTGTCTTTTGCAAATATTTTCTTTCAGTCTGTGGCTTGTCTTTTTATTCTCTGTATGGCGACTTTCACAAAGTAGAAGTATTTAATTTTAATGAAGTCCAGCTTAGTAATCCATTTTTTTTCATGAGATGTGACTTTTGTCACATTGCTTTTGGATTTTGACTTTTGTCCAAACCCAAGAACATCTAGATTTTTCTCTTACATTGTCTTCAAGGAGTTTTATAGGTTGGCATTTTGGCATTTTACATTTAGATCTGTGATCCATTCTAAGTTAATGTTTTGAAGGACATAAGATCTGTGCCTAGATTCATTGTTTTGGCATGTGGATGTCCTGTTGTTCCAGCATTATTTGTTGAAAAGACTATCTTGGGCCTGTTTTTCATTTGTTTGTTTTTTAACCACTACAGCACAATGTTTAGTACATGGTATGGATTCTAACATCTGATGCAGAATGAATGAACAAATAAGTACGGATTGTTTTTTCTACTTTGCCAATGAGAAGCTTGAGATTTAAAAACACTGTAACATTTCCTCATGTCAGCAAGTGGTGGAACTAGGATTGGAGCCTAGATCCTCTAACCATAAGGCCCATACTTTTTCACGAAGTATAGCAATTCCCTATAACCACCACAAGAGGGAAGATACATCTTTTGGCAATTTGAATTGTGATTTTGCTTCCTGTTTTTTGAAAAGACCTGGGAAAATATGACACAAATCTTAATTATAGAGAAAGTGAGTAAGTAGGAGTTGAAATTGTGTTGACACTCAAGCCAACATTTAATTTATAAAATGAAAACAAAAAACATTATTTTCTCACAAAAATACATATCTTGGGTTTTTGTTGTTGTTGTTGTTGTTGTTATTTTTAAGACCCAAGGTCTTGCTCTGTTTACCAGGCTGGAGTGCAGTAGCACAATCATGGCTCTCTGCAGTCTCAAACTCCTGGGCTCAAGTGATCCTCTTGCCTCAGCCTTGTGAGCAGCTGGGACTACAGGTATGCACCACCATGCCTAGCAAATGTACTTTTTACTTTGTAGAAATGGGATCTTGCTATGTTGCCCAGGCTGGTCTTGAACTCCTGGGCTCAAGCAATCCTCCTGCCTCAGCCTCCCAGAGTGTTGGGAGTACAGGTGTGAGACACTACATCTGGCCTAGATCATGCATATCTTTTTAAAAAACTAAATCTAAAGCACATCTTTGCAAGTAACTTTTAAGGGAGACAAGGAACATTTTTGAAAGACTACATATTTTACTCCCTATTTCTTTAGCAGCATGTTTTAATTAAAAGGAACATCAGAAAGGATCCTTTTGCTCAATCTCTTCCCCTGAAGTCCTAAGCATCCCAAAGAAAGTCCTCAGTAACCATTTGAAGAAGGACCAACTATTAATAGTATATGTGGGGATGAAGAGCTAGAAGTTGAACATTAGTTTCCTGCCTCCTTCTATCCCTAGCTTGTAGCACAGAAGCTCCTTTTTATTTTGTAAAGGTAAGAATTATTTCTTTGCAAAAAACTTTTAAGAGCATAATAGCTGTGCCCACAATATTAAGTTGGAAAGGTCTAGCCCCTTGCCAGAAAGTAAATCATATCGTATGTAGTCCAGCAATGACTACACACATTCAAAAATGTTTTTACCTCTCCCATCTAAGAATTTTTCAGCCCATGAAGTTGTCTGTCAGTCTCTTTGGATGGGAATTGGGGAATCCTTCCTTCCTGATCTCTCCTGATTTCTTATTTTGCTGTTCTTTTGGTCTATTGATACTCCAGAAAATTATTCCCACTGCACTTCTCCCATAGCTGGCTCTCTGTCTTCTTCTTCCCTTCTCTTTTCCTTTAGATAGAACTGGAGCAGGAACAAGGAACTTTAGATCTAGCATCCTCTGGGATCTGGAGGGAAGACTTAGAATCTCAAGTTTCTTAAAATAAAATATCTATAAAACAAACTTGTCTTGATCATGCCAAGGGTCTGTTTTAGTGTATCTCTTGTCAGTTATTGTATAAACACTCTTCATATCTTTTTTTTTCCTACCTTATTAAGACTACTACTATTTCCTCTTTCCAATAGCTTAGCTCTGGGGGCGAGTAGGTAAGGTTTCCCAAAAGGCATGAATCTGGGAGATAGATAGAGAAAAAGCCATTCCTCTGCCAAAGTGTGGTAGTGTGATAAAGAGTAATTAAATCAAAGACCTGGGATGAAGACTCTGGTACTTCTCACTCAAATTTAGTCTTTGGGCTGGGTGTGATGGCTCACGCCTAGAATCCTAGCACTCTGGGAGACTGAGGCAGGAGTATTGCTTGAGGTCAGGAGTTCGAGACCAGCTTCAGCAAGAATGAGTCCCATCTCTACTAAAAATAGAAATAAATTATGCAGAAAACTGAAAATAAAAAAAATTAGCCAGGTGTGGTGGCACATTCCAGTAGTCCCAGCTACTCTGGAGGCTGAGGCAGGAGGATTGCTTGAGCCCAGGAATTTAAGGTTGCTGCAAGCTAGCCTGATGCCACAGCACTATAGCCTGGGCAATAGAACGAGACTCTGTCTCAAAAAAAAAAAAAAAATTAGTGTTTGCTCAAGTCATTGAAATTTGTCTTCTCTAATTTGATTCTCACAAAGCAAAGAATAACCTTTCCTGTAATAATTTGTCAAAGGAAGAAACTGAGTTTGAGAATAAGTAACTTACCCAAGCTATGAGAACTATTTAGATGAGAACTATCACAAGACAATAGTCTTCATTTTCCTCACTTGAAAATAGTGAAAACTGAATGAACGTTTTCGAAAAGGACTTGAGATCTATGCATAAAATTCATGTAAGACTGAAAAAAAAATAATCACAAGACCATCTTTGTGTCTACTGAAAATAAAAGCATGGGGGGAGTTATTTTTTTAAGCTTTCTAAATGTGTGATGAGAAAGCACACCTGAGAAAAATGAAGAAACATCAGAAAGTTGTAGATTTGAAGAGTTCTTGAAATAAAATTAGTACTTATTTTTGACATGCATTATATTAAGATCTTAGAGAGTTGTAATCAATAATTTGGAGGTCTCCTTAGGAAGTAGCAGGATCTTTTGATTTGTTTTGTCACAGTCAAATAGGATATCAGAAACCAAAATTCTGTTATACTGTGACAAGAAGACATTACCTGGCTTTCCTATGATAAGAAATGATGAGAAAATGATGAGAAAACCATACAGCCATGTTCTGCCTCTGGCTTCAGGTAGAGCATCTGGCAAACTGGTTATGCCAACCGTAACATGAAAATATTGACTTATCCCATCTCCATGGCTGCATCTTCTTCATCTCCTTTCCTTGCTCTACTTTTGCAGCAACCTTTCTATATACTGGAATGTCCCAGGGTAGAAACATTTGTTGAATACACAAATATTTGCATGAACAGATATATAAACAAATAAATAAATCTAGCCTTCAACCCAAAAGAGTGACACTAGCAGTAGTTCAAATTTCAGGAAATGGGAGAGCAATGAACGCAGGAACCTCTGGAGCCCTTTCACCTGGAAGTTTGTTTGCAGGCCCAGCCCGGAAAAGGTGAAAACACGACTATAAATAAAGAACTTGATAGAACAGAGGCTTTACAATTCCTTATTGAAAACTAAATTTTGGAATAATTTTACAAACTTCATGCTTGATTCTTTTTTACTTTCCATGCAGCTTGAATCTCTGAATCATTCTTGAAGTTCTTTTGTTGTTTTAACACATTAAATTAGCTCATTACAGCTGAATATGTAGTGGAAAATAGCATCTGTTTACACTGTAATAATATAAAAATTACTTACCAGTAACAGAATAAGGAGCAATTTGCAAAAGCTAATCATATTTGTGCACTTGTCTGCAAAAAGTAAATTGTTAATATATGCCCAAGGGGGAAAATCACTTGCTGGTTTAAGCAGTAGAAGCAGTGATATTAACAAGCATCACTTAAACAACTCCTGCATTTAAGATTGGAATGTCCCAACTTGTCATAAAAAAAAGATGTTTATTAATTTTGTTAACTTACTTTGATCATGGTAAATTCAGAAATTCAGATATTATTATAGAAAATTAGATGATCTATAAATTTATCAATATTTGCAAAGTCAAAATTTTAATAATTTTTATTTAGAGAAAACTTTCTTTTTTACTTTGTTCAGTGCTAATCACAAATACCATTAGAAAAATACATGTCAAATGCAATACCTGTTTTGACATTTTTTGCTCCAAAGCATTGAATATACCTTTTATAACTCAATTTAGAAATTGAAAATTAACATATGAAACTATTAAAAAATATAGACCAGAATCTTAGTTTTAGTAATCTCACTGATTTGGAGTTTATTGTTTGTTTCTTCACATTTGGAAGCCAGAGGGTGCTTAAATTTTATAATTATTAAGACTTTTAAATGTCATATTTATAAAATTTTTAAAAGTGATTTACAAAATAGACCATTTCTTCTTTGGTCATAATAGAAACAGATGGCATATTTGAAAGAAAGATCAGGTGGGTTTTTTTCTTTTTCCCTGTATTTATCAGAGGAAGAGAAAGAATTCTATGTGAAGTTAATTTTTAAATTCCCTTTTTCTAGATATCAGGATAAAACCTATTCAACCAATGCAGTCTTACTGCAGACATGTTAATAACATTCATTAAGACACTGTTCTCTTTTACATTTAGCCACCCCTTGATTAACACCCTCATCCTGCTATCTGCCTTTGACCTGCCCTTTATAAGGTTTCCGTAAATGCTAATTCCATCCACTACAATTTTAACTCAGAGAGAACAACCTTACTTCCAGGTTTGGAGGACACCTCACTGTAGCCTTTTCTAGTTGGACTTTACCAGTACCTGTTTTGCTGTTCTAGCAACAGAACTTTCAGTTTTACGAATTTAGTCTCTAGAGACTAAGTGCTCAATAATGGATATTCTGTATAGCAAAGAGAAATGGGTTCTTTCTTTCTAGTTAACTTACATTAGTGTAACGATGAAAAGAGACTGATTCGCTCTGTGGCTGAAACTTGAAGCACTTAAACACTTTAAGAAAAGACTTGTTTTAAAGCTAAGTGATGAAGTGTACTTGAGCTCAATGAAGGATTTGGAACTCTGTTATCCCATACACTGTCAGTTGGAGTCTAAGTTCATTGATTCAAATGATGCAGCTGATAGAGGATTGTGTTTTACTGGCTAAAAAGGAAAATATCTTTTTCCTCTTTCAAATAGCATTTCCCAGTGGCTTCAGTTACCATCTGTTGCTGATTAATTCCCCAATTTAGCTGCAACATAAACTCCATCTCTAATCTTCAGACCACATAGCTACAGAGCCCACATTTTTCTTAGGTGTAACAAAGGCTCCTCAAACTTAATATATCCCAACCCAACTCACGCTCTTCCCCCACACATCAGGACTTCTTCGAGTATCAGCCATTCTAGGAAATAAAATCTCATCATGCATTTATTTACAAGAGGCAGAAACCTACCAAGCATCTTTGAGACCGCCATTCAAAATTCACCATCAATGCTTGAAATTTTTAACTTGCATATTAATCAAATGTTTGCACTCTTCCCTCTATACTTTCACTGTCATCAAATTTTTAGGTGTGACCATCTCTTACATGCACCACTGTAAGAATAATCTAATCCTCTACTCCTTCCCCACTCATGTCCTCCTCCTCCCATCCAGACTCCTTGCTCCTGCCAGAGTGATCTCATAAAAAAAATTGAACATGTTTATATTCACTTTTTTGTAAAACCTTTGTGTGGCTTTCCATGTGAACCAATAGTTAAGAGCATAATCTTTTACCAACTTTACAAGGCTCTCTGTGCAAGAGATGACTTGTGCCCTCATCTCCTGTTTAAATTCCCAGTGATACTTGCTGATGCCTGAAGGCCTCACACTTGGGGATATAAACAAAATATTACGGTTTTCCATATTTTGTTTAGCACATCAGCATTAGTTTATTGGGCCAATATTGAGAAATTGAAGTAGACACTCAGATAGAGTGATGCTCATAATAGTATCTAAAGCATGGACTTGAGATAGACTGTGAGTGAAATTACATGAATCAAAGACCACAGAAATCAATAATAATTCCTTAGTAATGTGTCTAATCTCTATGCACTATTTAGTCTTACTACTTATGTTCTCTGCAAGGTGAGTTACTGTAAAGTCACATAATAGGGTTATTTTTCATTGTTCACTCCCTTTTGGGTTGAGAAGAGGGGCTACAAGTATGTTCTCTGGAGTTAGACGAATGTTAGTATAAGCCCTATTCTGCCCTTACTATGCAGTTGACCTGCTCTAGTTCTTGGAGTCTCAGTCTTCTTATCTATAAAATTCTGATGACAATTGTAATTCCCTGATAAGTTTTTACAAGGAATAAGTGAGAATATTTATATCAACCCTTTAGCAACCTGATGCACTAGAACGTTCCATAAATGCCCTGCACAAGTATCCACTATGTAAAGGAATAGCAGGGTCTCCTTAATGTGTTTTTGACACACTAAACTCTTTGTCCAGGCATCACCCAGGTGCAAAAGTCTTCTGGCCAAAATTCCACCAAGGACAACTAAATATTACTCAGAGATAGTGTGCTGTTAGCATCTGTTTGTGTGGTTTTTCTCTAAACGTTAAAACCCTTTGGATTAGAACTCTTTCTTCCTGACACAACTCACACTATGGTCATTCGGGAAACATAAACTTTTTTTTATGCAATAGGAAAAACTTTTGGCAAAAAGAAACCAGGCATTTATACATGTCCGGACACTCATTTATCTGGAGTAGCCATTGCCACTGCTTCTTCCACCTCATCCTCCCTCCAAGGGTTAATCTGAGGCCAAACCATTTCTTTCTGCAACTGTGGTTATAAGCAAGTTAAAACAAAAATAATATCTTCTATGGCCCAGCAAATATTTTTCCTTAGTCTAAGAGGAGACCATTATTTGAGAAATTGGCAGATTTTTTTTTTTTCAGATTTTGCCCATAAAATGTCTTGCTTCATATCTCTTTGGTAACTGGGGTGTCCTGAGGTACTGTTAAGTTGCCCACACTTTTCTTATTTAAAAACATGTTCATTTTATTTTCTCCTAAACCCACACTTTTCATGAAAGTACAGTTTATTCATAATTTTGCTCCATTTCCAAAGCTTCAACCCAGGCACCAAATGGATTTATATAGAGGAGCGTTGGTTTTCCTTTATTTTGGCCAAAAATGGGTATTTATTCTCATCAGGCCCCTATTCTATCCCAAAAACCTTAAATACTTTGACGTAATTTATGCCATTGAATTGGGCGAAGGCTTTGCCAAATCTTCTAATGGCTGGTGTCTTTTTCTCCCAATTTTCTAAGTATTCTTTATAAAGCTGGGAGATTAACCCCTTTGCCATAGAAGTTACAGTTTTTCTTTTTCTTATCTTATTTTGTTGTTGTTGTTGTATTTCTTGCAAATGTTTTTACTTTGCCTGTGGTATTTTTGTGTAATGAAGATGTGTAAATGTAACTTAATTTTTCAATCTGACTTGTTCTCCATTCTAACTGTAACTCCCCAACGACTATAACAGCATCTGACCCACAGTAACTGTTCAATGACTTAATCCCTTGTGAACGAATGAACAGGTAAGGAATTGAATAGGGATGGACTCCACCTATAAGAAATCAGGTTATTGAGTTTATTTGTGGTCTCGTTCTTCATCTGTTTCCAGTAACCAAAGTGCTTCAGAGAACTATTAGTGTTTAACACTGACAAAACATCTGGCTCAAATATAAACCATTGTTTTGTGAACCCAATGGATCTCAATATTTACACATTTTACAGGTGATCTTTGGGACAGGTTCATAAAAGGAACAATCAGAACTATTCTCAGATTTATGAATTAGAGATTAGGAATTCTACGCAATTATAGAGGGAAGGTCTTCTTTGATTTATTAAGCAATTTAATAGTATTTTTCGCTAAGGTGTTCTTGTTCAGCAAATATAGAGTATATGTTGTAATGTGGACTTGTAAAGAGGAAAACAGGTTAATGATGACATAACTATCTGTATCTTTTAGGGCATAAAATATCCCATTTTGAAAGTTTAAAAATGGTGTTAATCGAGAAGTAGCATTTCTCAAGTACTGAAAAGAATTTGGTCTTTTAGATAACCCTTAAAATGCAGAGTCATTACTGGAATTATTCATTGCATCCCCCAGATTTAAAGATAACCTGTTAGTTATTCATTAAAATGTTTAAAAAGTGAAACAATCTCCATATTATTCCTTTGCTGTGTCCCATGCAAAGAGAACTCCTATAAATAGCACAATTTGTGGTTCATGATAAGCTCTGTCCCAGAGAAAAAATAATAGTTTGTGTTTGTGCCAGATGCTTTTCCAGAATTAAGTGCCATAAAAATCCCCTGAAGTGTGTTCAGCAGATAAGGCAAAGTGCCAAAGAATGGCAGAGAATTAAGTTGAACCCTGTTCACATACAAAATCCATTGAGACACCATATGCATATTTCCATTTTGAAATCAAAATGTGAAATTAATTCAACATGCATTTAATAGGCAACCGTTTAGAGATGGATAGTAGATCACAGGGACAGAATGGTGAGTAATACCAGGACTTCCTCTCTCTGTTATGGGATTCGCTCTCTGTCAGGAGAGACGAACATTCAACCTTTCTTATGACAGTGGCGTAAGTGCTATAATGCAGGCATACCTAAGACTACATAAAGAAGGTGCCATCTGGGTATCTCTCATGTAAGTACAGGTGTTCCGGACAGAGGGATCTAGTCATACAAGGGCTCAAAAATGATTTCTTCTTGTGATATTTTCCTTACAAAAATAAAAGGGATGGGGGTTATTGCTAATTTACCTATACTGTGAATGGTTGTTTTTGTAGAGAGCAGACATTGTGACTGGGTTTGGAGGTGAGGCATTGGCTGGAGGAAGAAGGTGACAATTAGTTAGAGGAAACATAAATGTCATACTAGAAAATAAAACAAGTTTTTCGCTGTGGATAAAACAAGTCTCCTATGAAAACTTTACCCTTAGACATAATTAGATCCAACATTTCTAATTCTTCCCCATACTTTTCAAATGGTATGTGACAATCACACACTGAGCAAAAATGTTAAGCTGTGGGCATTGTGAAGGAATTTCACACACTGGTTGAGTAGTTAGAAAAAGTGGATTCCCCTGATTTTTCTCAATTCTGTACAAACCTAAAGTTTTTTTGATTCTGTTATTAGAGCTAAAGCTCATTTACTCTTTGACCACCTTGTTGATTAAAAAAACAAAAAAATAGAAATGAAAAAAACACAACTCATTTGAAGTCTCTGGCTCACAAAAAGTTCCAAAAAAGACTGAGCAAATTAAGCCAGAGTCTGTTTTCCTTTTGACTAGATTAGACCTTGTGTGCCCACTGCCAAGGCCCACTTTTTTCCTGAGTCCCTCAACCGAGACTCCACCATTAAAGTTCGAGGAGGCAGCTGTTTGGAGTGGTTTCTTTCACAAGAGAAACCAGGCGAAAACTCTCAAATTAGCTTTTCTCACTCATATAAGTACTCTCTACTTTATCATTCACATTACATACTTGAAAACATTAAATACTTAATGTTTAGGAATCATGAAACTTATGGATGAATTGAGAAGCTTTGAAAAGATAAGTGAGCCCATCTAGACTATTTCTTAACAACCATATAAGTATTTGGTGATAAAGTATTTTCTTTGCTTGTAAGAGTTAGAGTTACCTAATGTATCTAAGAATTTGTGACATGTCTTTCTTCCTTTTCTTTATGTTTATTTAGAATTTTTTTCCCAGTGAGTAGTGGTAGTATATGAAAAACACTGTACTCATATGGTATTATCTTTTTTTTTCTTTTTCTATTCCTGTAGCTGTTATTGTTCATCTCTCTATTCAAAAGTACAGAAGACAGGATTACATTTAAAGTAAAACATCAATCACTTGAGCTCAGAAAGAATACCCTAAACTGAATCATGTGTTTCACTTTGGGAAACAATTGCTAGTGAATTTTCATTTTTATTCGTAATGATTCTTCTGCTTACATGAAAACTAGAAAATAACATGTTAAAATAAATTAACAAATATTCTATATGGGACATGTAATTACGGAATAACAATTCTATATCATGTCTTTTTCCCTATTTGATGAGAGAATTTGTTTTCACAGCAGTAAAGAAAATTTATAACAATGAACTATTCTATATTTAAATTTCTTCTTAAATATTTTGTTAAATGAAGTAGCAAAGAAGGCACTCTCTTGGCTTCCCAGGGTGGTTTTTGTCTGACAGCTAGGGAGCTTCCCTCAGTAAAACAGCCACAATACATAAAGATAGAACCTAGATGTGGCTGACACTAAATTAGTTCAATGCAAATAACACAGTGGAGCAGATAATTCTTCATGACAATTAGATTTTAAGAGGTCAGACACATGGCTTGATTTGTGCTTATTATTGTTACTATTACTTTTATAGAGCAGGAGATTTCCTCCAGCCCATGAAAATTGGTTCATAATGAAACATTAGATACAGAAGTAAAAGTAATGGAGTCAGAGTTTGTGCTGCAACAATAATTACCATGGAGAGAAAAGGTAAAATCTGAAGAAAAAAAAAAAAACACAAGGACTTTGAAAGGACTTATATGTGGTTTTAGAATTATAAGGATGTTTTCAAAATTAATTTACCATTTGAGTTCATCCCTTTTAGATAGAAGTTCCAATTACATATGTATCTGAGTTATTTTTGACTTTTAAAATTTTAATTTTAATTAATTAATTAATTTTTGTTTTGTTTTAGAGACAGAGTATCACTTTGTTGCTCAGGGGCAGGCATGAGGACAGTACAATATCGTAGCTCACTGCAACCTCAAAGTCCTGTGCTCAAGTGATTCTCCTGCCTCAGCTTCCCAAGTACCTGGGACTACAGGCACACCCCACCACACCTGGCTGATTTTTTCTACTTTTTGTAGATATGGGGTCTTGGTTGTGCTAAGGCTAGTCTTTTATTTTATTTTTTTATTTTTATTTTTTTTGAGACAGAGTCTCTTGCTTTGTTGCCTAAGGTAGAGTGAGTGCCGTGGCGTCAGCCTAGCTCACAGCAACCTCAAACTCCCGGACTCAAGCAATTCTACTGCCTCAGCCTCCCAAGAAGCTGGAACTATAGGCATGCGCCACCATGCCTGGCTAATTTTTTTCTATATATATTAGTTGGCCAATTAATTTCTTCTATTTATAGTAGACACGGGGTCTCGCTCTTGCTCAGGCTGGTTTCGAACTCCTGACCTCGAGCAATCCGCCTGCCTCGGCCTCCCAGAGTGCTAGGATTACAGGTATGAGTCACCATACCCGGCCTTTTGACTTGTTTTTAAGGAAAGAATCTTTTGATAATTTTTCTTGGGTGATACAAATTATTCACATGTAAATGTTCAATCTTCAAATGATTATACAGTAATCTTAAAAACTCTGGACTTCGGCAAGAAGTGCCAAAAGAAGCAGCTGGTTGGAGAGAAAATAAACTTATATTTAAAGATGAGGGGTTCTTAAACTTTAGTATGTATCAGAATCACGTGGAGGGCTTGTGAATCACCCGTTTCTGAGTCTTACTCCCATAATTTTTGATTCAGTAGGTCCGGAACAGAGATTAAGAATTTGCATTTCTAACAATCCCCCAAACCAAGATCTTAATATGGCTGGTCTGGGGATGAGACTTTGAGAACCAAATGTTTTGTATAAATGAAGCTGAGAGTGGACAATAAAGGAGCTAACATAGAATAGGGACTTGAAAATTTGCTGAACTGATGTATACAAAAACAATATTCAAATTATTCAAAAAGTCCCTGTCCAATTAGAATGCATGCTGACTGATCTTCACCCATATGGTTGCATCTGGGCACACTGCTTTACTATTAAGCTTGAGCAGGTGTGTATAATATAAAAGAAATAAAACTGTATAAAGATAAATCAAAATTTTAAACTTTTTCCTGGAGTCATAGTTTTAATATTTCTCAAGATATAAATATGAAGTAAGTGATTTAGAGTTC
This sequence comes from Microcebus murinus, assembly GCF_040939455.1. Classification (NCBI taxonomy): domain Eukaryota; kingdom Metazoa; phylum Chordata; class Mammalia; order Primates; family Cheirogaleidae; genus Microcebus; species Microcebus murinus. The sequence continues at coordinate 130,433,285 of NC_134104.1, read as the reverse complement.
AGGATACCATATCATGTTTTATTGGCTAATTTTTTATCTCTAAAATAACAATATAAGCTAAAATTTAAGAAATAGCATAACTTTCTTTAAAAGGAAATGGAAAAAAAAAAAGAATTCCATTGGATCAAGTGTTCATTCTTCTCTCTAAGGAAGATGGCAACTTCTTTTAATAACCACTCTTTTCCTTTTTCTGGTGTTACATTTTAATATTATAGGAAGGGAAAAAAATAATCTTTCCTCTACCCTTCTTAGTTCTTAGTTGGGATGGATTCTCTTAACAAAAGAAAAATTAAGAAGAAGAAAACAAACAGAAGTTTATTTACATGTATATCCCATGTATACATGGGAGATGTATCTCAAGAGTAGACTCAGAGGTAGCTTTGACTTTAGGCTTGAATAACATCCTTTGCTGAAACAAAGTAAAAAAGAGAGACTTCCTTTATAGATGTATTTTTTTTTTAAGTAACTTCTCTGTTTAGAGAGTTTCTCTTATGTCTGCTATTTCCCGAAATAATTAGCTCAGGGTAGCCCAATTGGTTAAAGTTCCAAGTTTGCCTTATTTAAACCTGGTTTGAACAATTGGCTGCCTGTGATTGACTGGACTTGGGATGCTGTGATTGGCTGAAACTTGGTTATAGGTTGCAAGAGTAGGTTACAGTCTATTTATACATCAAGTTAGGCTACAGTTTACTATGTATGGAGAAACATTTAGACCAAATTTACAATATGCTCAAAGGCAGCTTTAGGCCAAACTCAGTTCAATGTAACAAAAGTAAGTTGTTAAAGTTCGAATTCGTATTATTTTACTCACCTCTGTGTATGCCATGATCACCTGATTCTGATTTAGTTTTAAAATACAAAATTCTGAAATGTGGTACAATAAAGTAGTATACTCACTTATTTAACCTCAAAATTATTCCTGTGAAAACTAATAATTTGCTTGTGTCTTGATGGTTCCTAGGTGTCTTGGAATGACTTGACTCAGAGACTGGCTAATAAGTGATAGGAAATGACCTCAGAGGGAGTATATGCTAGTGTGTGGTGTAACCATCCTTCACCTCTCTGGCCAAAAGAGAAGCAGAAGAGGCCCAAAGAGACATCTCTGGCCAACTGCTGCTTTTTGAAAATCTCTCATCAGCATTCCCACTTAGGTGGAAGCTTTTTCTATAGTCACAGAAAGTGAAGATGTGGATGAATAATCTATCCTATCCAATCTATGTGTCTATCCATATCTGTCAAATGGCCTAAAGGGATAATGAGAGCTGGCTAGGTTTTCTGCCATCATGCAAAGAACACATCTTTATATAACACACCTGAATCAAGGTAGACCTACAGTTATGGGGTCGATATATAGAGATTAGAAAATTTATAGTATGCTAACCCAAGAGTAGTCCCATGAATTCTACAAATATAATAAAAGTCAATGATAAAGAAAATTTTAAATATCTACAGGGGTTATCTGTCTATATTAGGTTTCCAACTTGTATGGCCAACCTCTATTCCCAACACACATACACACCCTACACAATCACAATCACACTGCTCCCATCACCCCACTGTACTCCATTCCTCCTAAGTTCAACATAATCTTGGTTTCTCTGTATCACTTTGGACTTTCACTTCATTTCTTTTTTTTTTTTTTTCAAATTGAAGAAGAGTTAGTTGTCTATTTAAAAAAATCAGATAGTTTATAATTAAAATAATTATCAAGATACTTTGGGACTATCACTCAATGAATGAGTGAGTATGCATTTTATTTTGATTTGCATTTTAAGATATTAGGTGACTCAATTGGTCATTTTGTTACCTCCTTCACCCACAGCTCCCTGAGCCATCTCACTTGCAGGAGAGCATTAGTTTAGTTGTACCTGTACAGACATTTTTACTTGTTTGTTTGTTTGTTGGTGTATGTACTCTCTTAACTTGTGGGGTTCTTTTTGAGTAACTTTTCTAATTTCAAAAATGGTGACATCCCCTTGGTCCTGTAACATGTTAAAACAATAACAAAGTCTTGTCTAATTTTGAGTACCACTGAGAACATAGATTTCCTAGTAACCTATGAAATGTATATTATGTACATGTAACTAGAGATATCTCAATTAATCTAAACCTGAGTTTTTAATATATATTCTATATAAAATATTCACTTCTATGACCAGAGGAAAGGGTGCAGCCTAGAGAAGAGAAGAGCTCTGTTTTAAGGGAAGCTATGTAGCCAAATGCCTAAAGAAAATGAACAACTATTTTATGGATTTAATTGAATGTAGCATATTACTCCCAAATGTTATGGCCAAAGGACTTGATGTATTAAAAAGTAGAATTAGGCAGGAAAAAAAAGAGACAACTCTATCATCAAAGTGGCATTCTCTATGTAGAAGCAAACCAATCCAATCTGTCACTGATTCCTCAATTAACTATAGCACGTCTTAACTCCATATTTTGGCTCACAGTATGTCTTGATGTTATGTGTTGTTGGGAAACTTGTTACTGATGCATGAGTGTGCTCTCTGTTCAGACTGTTTCTAATATATAATTTCCTTGTCCAGTGTGCTTTCAATAAGGGTACCTAATTCTTTGAGCATAGTTTGTCAGAATGATGCAAATAAAGATGTGGACTATATATTTATTTATTAAAAGATATTATCCTGCAAAACCACCATCCTTATAACAGTTGCTATAATGGATAGGACAATATGATTATTATTTTCCTGACAAAATGGAATCTTTAGCTTAAATAAGCAATAGGAAGGAATGGGTAATCTAGCAGGAATAGTCCTCTGCCGAGATCCCTTTTGTGGGGGATATGTTTACAGGTTTTGACCTGGAAAATCTCCCGATGTAAGAAGCTCTCCCTATCCACTCCTCACCCCATCCTCCAGTTACAAAGGCTTTGTTCCTCCAATAAAGAAATATTAATGCACAGACATTTCTTTAAATATGATTTTGTGTCTTAATGTGTTTTGCCAAGCCTCCTTTCCCCAAAAAATAGTAGTAGAGTAATAAAACTTGGGAAAATGTATATCCTTCTTAAAAAAAAAAAAAAGAAATCTCAGAAGCACAGGCTAAAGAATTGCAATGGCCCCATTAGATAGTCAAACACACTGGAGCCTCCTAACAATGGGCTGAGGCATGAAAGATCCCTGCGCTGAAAGATGGACACTACTTTCAATTTCGTAGACTACTTTCCGTAAGAAGCAAAGAGAAGGAATCAGAAAATTGCCCAGCTTCCATGCACTCCATTTGGACTTAAGCAGTACATTTGCTTTTGAACTGTCAAGCTTCAGTCTCAGTCTCCAGGGTGCCCACTTCCCTTGTTATGTGTGAACCTTTCCTTGTAGACACCTGTTGGGGACTGTATTAATAAGACGTATTGTAGAAAAAGAAAACACATTTTCCAAGCCAAGAAGGCGAGAGCTACTTTTTTCTAGGGCCCTTGTTAATCTTTGAAAGCCCAGCATCTTCTGAGGCAGAACAAAGGCAACACAGGTGTAAATTCTTATTTTTTTCCCCCCACTCCACAAGGAAAACGTTATTGATGTGTCAGTGTTCAGCTACATTTCTCTTAGGAGAAGCAATAGAATATTTCTTCCTTCTGTCCTAAGGTTTTAGAACTTGATTCCCATTGCTTTCTAGCATCATTCTAAATAGAACCCCACTGGTTGGCCACGGCCAGAATTAGCTTGAATGGTACCTGTTATTGAAAGGGAGTCTGTATTTGTGGTAATACAGAGAATGCCAGTTTAGAAATGAGCCTGATTGCATGGTTCATTTTGTTCTCCTTTGTAGAGCCAGGCTGCGGCCCACTACAAAGGCACGAAACATGCCAAGAAGCTCAAAGCACTGGAAGCCATGAAAAATAAGCAGAAATCTGTAACTTCCAAGGACAGCGCAAAGACTACCTTCACCTCCATCACTACCAATACCATCAATACCAGCTCTGACAAAACAGGTTAAGCGATGATCTTTGTTGTTGTTGTCCTTGTCATTGTTTGGGGGTTCCCTCCCTTGTCTAACCCCATGTGTGTTTACTTATGTATCTGCCACATTAATTCACACTTGAACCATCTCTCTGTAGAATTGTGATTGTTTCCCCTCATTTTTCCAATGTCCTTAAGAGATTAAGATAATTGCTAGTTATATTCCAGATTTTGCATTTTGAAAGAGTCCTATGGCTGTTTTAGAGCAACACAATAATCGTAAAAGGCATTTGAAGCCGTGTCCACCGTAATGCTTTTTGAGAAGTGAACCTTTTCCATGTGTAGCGTTTGCATCTTGTATGCAGCACCTTAGCTTATTTATACCTGCATGGCAGATTTGATTTAACTGTGAGTACACAGCAAAGTATGCTAAATGAATCGAGAAGGCCCCAATAAGGGCATTATTACTGACAGGCTTTATTCTCATAAATTCCAAACACTGCATTGTTTTAAGTAGTGGCTGTGTGATTCTGGGCTTGTTATGGCTGGGTAACCTTCCCTCTACATACACAGGTAAGTGTTATTGATACCAATTACTCTTTTTAACAGAGTCTTCACAGTGAAATAATGGCCTCTGAAAGGCCCCTTGGGATAGCTTCTGCAAACGACCAGCTTATCCATGGGAGGGGAAGCCAGTGGGGTTTCCCTAAGCTGGCATTTTAAATATAAGGCCACTGGTCCTCAGATTTCACATAAAAAGAAATCCTGTGTGCTTCATGGCTGTACCTTTAATAAGTCACTTCCTAGAAAACAAGGGCTGGTACCTGTCAATTGTTTTCCAGTCCATGCAGATGGCGATGGTGAGGAAATGTTCGCGTTGTCGATGATGGTAATGTCTTAACTAGAATAGAATCTTCTGGCCATCACTGATGCAAATATAAAATTATAAACAGTGAACAAATAGAACAGATTGAAACAACTTTATTACACATATAGGTTCTTCCAAGCGTCTGAGGTAATGCTTTCTCCCATGTGAATCTATAAGGGATAATGATTTTTCTCTCTGAGTTCCCATGGTACATTGCATGTCCTTTACCCAGGTATTATTGGTAGGTGTATCATGCCCCTCTTCCTGAGAACCCTGTGTACTCCCCAAGGCTGAGTGCATCTGTCATCTTTGTCCCCTGGCACCTGGTCTGGCATGGTGCAGGTGCTGAGTAAAATGTCTATCTACATTTTCTTTCACCACTCTGACTCTCTGATTTATCCAAGTTTGTGCCACCATGTACTAAAGGGGAAAAAGGAAATGCTGTCATATTTACTTCTTTTGTATCCAGAGCAAGACTTGGATTATGCCATTTTATTAATCTAACTGTAAAACCTTATAGGAAATGCATTTGTCTTTAATAACTGAAGACTCTCTGCTTTATTTGGGGAGGGAGGCTCTAGGGGAATGAGTGGTAATGAAGCAAATGAGTATAATTTCTGCTCTCAGATATCGGGCACAGATGGGGACTCCAAAGCCATACTTGACATAGAGAAATGCATAAATCTTTCTAATGCAAACAAAGTAATAGGTAGGGAGAACAAAGAGGTGAGTTTCATGTAAAGGGCTAGAATAATATCTTTGGTTTTGCCCCTAATTTTTTCTACCCCTAGATATTTTTATCAAAAATGGATATTTGGGTTATCTTAACTTCTTTTTAAAATGCAAAAGAAAAATCCTGTTAAGGATGCACATTATTTAAAAATATTATGTGCATGGTGAGTAGAGCTGATGACTTGGATTAGGAAAGGCTATGTGTGGTCTTTGATATGCAAGAGCATCATGAGCACAAACCCCCAGTCCCCAACTTAGAGACTGGAACGTGAAGGGTGGCGATTATCCAGGCTCTGTGCTTTTAGAAATTGAATAGTAACAAATTTTGGATTCGGCTATGGAAGAGAAACCACCTAAAATAAACATGTCAGAACTTACCTAAGGGTGTAAATGACGTTGAAATGGTGAAACACCCTTTTAAGTTGGATCTAGAAAAAATTCCAGAAGGTCAGAAGGGATGGTACAGTCTGTAAAGTTAGTGCAAGTATCCTAAAGCCAAAGGAAGTAAGCCAGGGGTCTTAGGAAGGATGCTGCTTTCCTAATCCACAAGAACTTAGAAAAAAACAAGCCATATAGATGGAGAGACTATATGAGAAGTTTTAAGTTGAATTCTGTCTTTAAACTGGAATTTCCACAAAACTATCTATGAGAAGTAGCCCAAGAAAGCTGCAGCCATTCCATGGTTTCTCATCCCATTTGTACTACAATATAAATCGGAGGTGCCAAGGCTGACAAATTTGAGACTTCTCAAAAAAATTACCTATTCTTTTTATTACTGCCTATTTTTCCATATGGGCTAGGAGTACAACCCTAAAAACAAAATAAGTCTCTGAGCCAGGTGCAATGGTACATGCCAGCTACTCGAGAGGCTGAGGAGAGAGGATTACTTGAGCCCAGGAGTTAGAGCCCAGTCTGGGCAACATAGTGAGACACCATCTAAAAAAAAAAAGAATCTCTGAGATAGTTTCCTAGAATGGTTAAACAATTAAACACTTGGCCGAAGCAGAGGGAAATAAAAGTCTAGAATTAAAGATCAAATAGTCTTACATAATAAAAAAATTTAATTCTTCTTAATGCACAAGGCTGCTTTATGATTTGTGGAGTTATCCATATAGATAAGATAGTGATGTATTAGATCTCATTTTACTAAATCATTTCAATAAAAATAATTATGTGGAAAAAAAATCCTATTATATACTATATATATTTTTTTAAAAAAACTAATTTCTTTGAAAAATGCTAAGCATGAGATGAGAACCCTCAGGAAGGGTTGGGGCAATAGTTGTGAAATGGGCAAGAAATGGTATGGACTAGAATTAGAAAATTCATTTTGGGGTTTTCTCTAACATACAAGATATGTATTACTCATAAACAAATTGTCATACACTTAATAAAAAGATAATTTTTATTGCTAATTCTCCTTAAATTCCTAAGTCATATATTAATTATTAATACAAATAGTTTTATTTACTGCTGTGGGGTAACAAACATGTCTAAACAACCTATTGGGTAGGCTCCTATTCACTAACTTTATGACCTTGTTTTATTTTCCCCATAGTCCGTGTCACTGTACATGCTGAAGTAGTGTGCTGAGGGTGGAATTCAGTTATCAACCACTGACTGCTCATAGAAAGCCTAGTTCATCTATCTCTGGGCAAGAAGATGCTCCCCAAGCATAATTTTAGTTCTTGTGATCTAATGAGAAGTGTTAGGTTGGTGAATTTACACGAAAGAAAAATTTACAGGCGAAAGTGATATTTTCAACAGGGCCAAGCTGATGAAGCAACCACTGTGTGGACACCACCCCAGTTCCCTGGCAGAGGGTCATGAATCAACAAGCTCTTAAAATCTTTTAGTGAAGGTGACACATAATATTCCTGTCACTTTTCACTGGCAAGTCTCATGGCCAAGCATGATTACAATGGAGCAGGGAAGAATAATTCTTCTCCAGGGAGGGGAAACAGACACTGGTGAAACAATAATATGACATTCTACCCTGGTTTCAACTATCTCTTATGCTTAGATGTCACCATATTCTCTAGCTCTGTCCTTCTGCTAAGCTCAAACCAGCTTTTACATGGCCTGTTGCCCACTTCCTTGGGTGGTTTTCCAGCATCCATATTTAACAAGAAAAAAAAATTGTCCTCATCTTGACCATCATCCCCAACTTTCTCTCCATCCTTTCTTTCCTAGTTGTATTTTTGTCCTGCATTTCACATATTTGAAAGCTTTTTAATTGACTTTGTTTCTTCTGTCTCATTCCATACATCTATTTGGTTAGTGAAATTGACTTCTTTCCCATTTCCTGGAAAATATCTTTTATACATTGTTACCATCCATATCCTGGCCTTGTAGGTGTGTGCCTTGCCTGTACAATTGCCCTAGCCTCCGTGCAGGTACAAATGCTTCCACCTTTGTGCTTTGACAGCAATATCCTTAATTCTACCCTCCAGTTGTGCTACACGGTGAATAAATCACATCTATTACCTGTTTAGAAACCTTTCTGCTAGACCTCATAATCACAACCCAGTCCAAACTTATCTTCTACTTTTCTCCTGCAATATTCTTCACCAAAGGTACACTGAATTTTTCCAACTTTATTATACTGTTTTTCTAAATCTCTCTTTTCAAAGTCTAACTCTCACTTTTCTCTTCTTCCTCCTGTCTATGAACTTCTATAAGGATCCATTCCTTTCTAGCCACCCTATCATATTCTTGTTAAAATATAGTTTTTGTATGTTTTTATCCTCTCCCGTTGCTAAATGCCATGCTATTTGAGAGTGCATGCATGATTAATCATTTTATATAGTTTTTCTTTATAGAGTACTTTTTATACAAAGGATAATGAGGAAACAGTTTTAAAACTTGGATTAATCAGTTTTGTGGGTTTCATTTTCTTGAATTGTCAAGCTTTAGATGTTATGCACAGATGGTTTCATAAGAGAATGATAGTTCTCATTAATACAAGGGATTCTTTGATATTGGTCATCAAATTTCAGAGTTGCAAATTTTAATAAATGGTGTCAAGTCTAACCTCTAAGGGAATTTGTTGTTGTCGTTTTGTTTTTTGAGATTCTGTAGTTGCACAAGTAAAAACACTTGGCATTTTTAATGGCCCTTCAGTGACTATCAATCAGGAGTTAATTAGCCTATTGAGTATATGGATTTACTTTAGTCATCTAATTGGCAAGGTCTGAGAATATTTCTCTCTGGTTCTATTACATAATTCTCTTTATCAAGTCTCAGTGAATTGCAAATATATTCATCAGATAAAGCTACTAAATTACAATTTAAGTTTGCACTTTTCACTCTTATGACTCAGTCTTCTTTGTATTCATTTTTCCTTTTTTTAATTTTAAAATTTTAATCCAGTGATGTTGTACTCATCAGACTCAAAGGTGCCAAGAGTGGAATGCTTTTGAATCTATTGTTGAGAAAATCAATGAATGCAAAAGAACACTTATTTGCTGTGGATTAATAATTGACTCTACCTGTTTATTGGAATCCACATGATTTATTCAGGGACTTAGAATAATAAAGAGACTTTTCTAGTGACAAAAATGATGTCTGATGGAAAATGATAACCAGTGACTGAAACAAACACATCAGGAAACAAAGCCTCATGGGAAAGCCAGTCCATCCCAAGGCCACCAATCTGAGTTCTTTCTTTTCCTACACATTGCCCTTCTGGACCAGCTGTTTGCGCCAGGCCCAGAGCCAGGCAAAGCTAGTTGCACATATTTTTTTTCTTTTTGGTTTAGGTAGAAGCCAAATCATGACAATGGTGAACAGGTTTGATAAAGCTGGTAGATGAATGGTTTGGAAGGAAAAAAACAACCTCAATGCCATTTAGAAGGTGAACAGACAAGTATGAATCAGCTTTTCTTTCTGTTTTCATAAGGAAGGTAGAGAAAGTGTTGCTTTTTAAAATTAGGCTTCAAAAAAATTCAAAATATTCCCAAATATTGACAATTATAACAAAATACAATCTTCAGAAAGCCATCTATCTCTTGTGTATGTATTATATTTGTATATATAATATAGTATGGTGTATATTATATATAAATATTATACACATATATTTATCTATATGCAAGATATTGTCTTCAGTGCCCATTCCTGTAGAAATATTCTATTACACCAGGGTCTTCACAATCAGCAATGTACATTTTTCTAAATAAGAGGTACAAATGCTTTTGTTGGTTATGATTCTATAGCTTTGTTGAAGTTTAAGAGGTAATATAAAGTCATTTGAAAAGGGACACATTTCCATCAGCTGTTAGAGATTTGGTGCACCTATGTACAAATGCCCCTCTTAGCACGGTGGAAATCGTGCTAGCCCCTGGGTCTTTTCTTTTCTGATCCGTTCTCCCCAAACAAAGCCTCCCTGGGACAATCACTCCCATGATAAAAGACTCCACATGCATCTTGGTGCAGGATTTGAAGCATCATTGTGAGACCATTTGTGCCTAAAGTGCTTTTTCTTTTCTTAGCACTGGCTCATGACATGCTTCAGATTGGTCAAAGAAAGAGATTTTATCAAGTGTTCCCTTCTCAAGATGTGTAATAAGTGCCAGCAGAGTGTGCTGGTAGCAGATCTTTAGAGAGATTGAAAAAGAAGGGAAATTCAGAAGTGGGAAAAAAGTTAACACTTATTTGAATATTGTGGTTTTAGGATCTTTGTATGTGAATCAGTGACGATAAACTGTATATTAGGGGTGACACGGAAATAACATAAAATATTCTATCCTGTTCTTTTTTTGTGCATGAGGCAATCATGATGAATAGTATTTTGCTGGTTCAATTAGGCTGTTAAAAGTTTTGACCTAGATAAGTTACATAAAACTGCTTCTTGAATCACAGGAGAATTTCACAATAAATTCGTCATCTTGACAAGAACATGCTGTCTTCCACAGCATAATGAATGAGTGAGGTTGTAAGGATCTAAACCTCCTAAAGGACCTGTCATGCTGCTTTGTTTGGGTGTTGGTGTATGGTGTTCAAGATAAGAAGGGAATTAAGACTAAATTGATAAGCTAGTACATAATTTTATATTATAGTCTAAAAACAACCTGATTCCTCACCTGTGTGTGTGCATGTATATGCTATAGAGAAGTGCCAACCTTTCTGGTACCAGGGACTGGTTGCATGGAAGACAATTTTTCCATGGATCAGGGGAAGCGGGTTAGGGGGTATGAGGTGGAGCTCAGGCAGTAATGCCAGTGATGTGGAGTGCCTGTAAATACAGATGAAGCTTTTGGTCTTTGCTCCTCATCTGCCTGCCACTCACCCACTGCTGTGCAGCCCCATGGCTTGGTTCCTAAGTTTAACGGAAGGCAGTTTTTCCCAGGGCAGGGCAGAGGCGAGAGGAAGTGGGGAGAGGCAGAGCCTGTACAGTCAGTTCCTAACAGGCTGGGACCAGTACTGGTCCACAGCCTGGGGCTTGGGGACTGTAGTGGGAGAGGAGGGAAACCTTTCCCTCTACACTCTGAGGGTTCAATAATTGAATCTATGAAATAAGCTAATGGTATGTTATTAATAGCAGAAAAGATATACAGATTTATTACTTGCACAGGACATTATGTGAAAAAAAAAAGTAAGATCTAGTTGCTTCATAGGGAAGAGTAGAGCTGGGATATAGGTGACTTCGAGAAGAGTAAATGATTTTGGGGGAAGTGGAATGGGCTCCCAGAAGAATAGGTGATAACCTGTGACAAAGTCTGTCTGGGTGTGGCATCAATTTCCAGTCCCTTCTCCTGTGCTAAGAGTTAATCTGCCCTGGTTGATTAGATTCCTAGACAAGGGCTTGATGACAGTTAAGTTCCTTTTGGAGGATCTGTCCCTAGGCAGATAAGAGGAGTTCAGGGAAGGCCTCTCCCTGCATTTTTTTGCTTCTCCCCAGTTGCCTTCAGTGTGAAGTAATCAGCCACCAAAGTGACATATTTGGGAGCAGCATTTCCTGAACTCCTTGAATGCATATGCATTTCTATATATGTGTGTATATTGTGTGTATGTGACTTTCTTAACCAGAAATTTCAAATCTATAAAATAAATGATAAGCTGAACACCTAACCACTATTTAAAATATAACAGGCATCTGGACTAAATTTAAAAATTAAATGAAAACTCCACGTGTTATTTTCTATAGGCGCAAACACTTCTGGAAAAATCTGTGTTTATATGGTGTTTGGGTGTGTTTATGGAGCGTCCTTCCCCCCAACCCCCATTTTATGCCATTCTTAGGGATTGAGTAGACAAACTCTTATATAATGAAATATTTCCACTGCAAAATAATGATCCTTAAAGTTGGAAGTCTTAAATACAACAAAAGGGTTGAACAACAATTAAATATGACAGAAATGTGAAATGAGCACCTGTAGAAACAAAGGACAATTAGAAAAGTTTGTCTCCAATGTGGAAAAGTGAAGGGGTTGATCTCTATTAGTAACAGACATAAAATATGAAACAAAACATATTAATAGCACATTTCTTGCAATTGGGAAACATAAAGCTTGTACTGAGTTCTTAGTAAAAACAAAACCCAAACTGAGAGGGAGATTTGAATTAAGAATTACACTTGCAATTATCTTCTATCAATTCCAAACTCCTGAACATGATGTCAGAACTGTTTGGTGATCTAGCTCTTGCCTATCATTTCTGCCAGTCCTCCACATTTCTTCTCAACTCCAGTACAACAAAATCACTTGAGGATTTTAAGCAAGGTGTATACGTTGTTTTGCCTGAAATGATCCTTTATTATACCTTACCCGACCCCATGCATAACATACTGATGTATGGAAGAATGCACATGCTGTGTGCCAATTGATATGTGGCTGGGTGCACAGAAACATGTACAGATTCATTCATGCTTTTATGTGGCTGATTCCTATTGCCAAGTTTCTGTGTAAACTTGGTTCTAGCACCTATTGAAATTGTATATATCCCTGCTTTAAAGCACCTTGAAATTTTTAGCTCTTGATGGAGCATATACCTTAATTCCATAAATCTTTATTCTAGCAACTAATGGTTTTATATTAAAAATAATAAATAGTATTATATAATTTTTCTTTTCAGGAGTGCCAATAATTCTTTTAGTAGTAAAAACGAACACATTCCAAAATATATAGGAACAATTTGAATGCATATAGTCCATAAGTTTTACTAATTGAACTTTATTGCATTTCACTACTTTATGGTACAAATCAAAGGTATTAACCAGTGTAACTCAAGAGTTTGAATGTGCAGCCACTGGGCTGAGCAATTCCCAGAGACAGCGTAAAATTAAGTTGCTATTTTAATTATCATAATTGCATTCAGATTCATCATTAAATTACTGTGCTACTTCAGTTTCTAATGAGAGTGAAGAACATTTTTAAAAGCTCTATTGAGTCAAACTGAATATGTATCCAACTTTAAGTTATAACATTGATATCGGGTTAAATTTGAGGGCAGAAAGCCTATTAACTCCATGAGTAGAGTCCATTTCATTCTGCCAGTGCACAGCCAGTCTCTGGTCTGCTTTCCTTTTGTTGTGACTGAGTTTGGGGGCAACCTTGACAATATTTTACACTTACGTGAAAATCAAATCAGTCACCCTCAAACTAATATTTGGAACCGGGCCAAAATCCAGGGTAAAGTCAGAATGTGTACCAGTAATGATACTGTCCCATTTAGACCTGATTTTATTTTTTGCCCAACCTTCTATTTCCCTACCAGTTTGCTAGTAGAATTACATAAAACCAGAAAATAAATAAATAAATAATGGTTTTCTTTCATGCTGCCTATGACATAGAAGAGGTTGTGGAAAAGGAAAACTTTCCCACCCTTCACTGAAATAGTCAGAGATTTCATAGTCTGATTCATGAACTTTAGGATATTAATTTGCCCCTTTATCTATCCATTCATTCATTCCCACGCTTACATCTACAAATATTTTTTACAATATTAAGATATTGCAGCAATGAAAACTAAAATGTAGAATAGGAATTCTACCCTCAAGGTGTCTTCAGTCTGGTTGGGAAAACAAGATACATACATATACGTAAAATATAATCCAGGTTAGGGAATGATTTGTTGGGAGGAAATAGCAGATATAGTGCCATGAAAGTCTAGAGCAACTGAAATGACCCTTTCCTATGAGGGAGGTGGAGGGAACACAAGTATTATTAACCAGCATGTGTTAAACTCAGTGTCAAGGGTATGTAATCCCTAAAATAACTCCTTTGATGAAATATTTCATTTAGTCAACATTTGGTGAGTACTCAGTATTTGCTAGTCAGTAGATGTAGCACCTGTCCTTCTTGTAAGGGCCAAGGGGAAAGGTCCCTGAAAAATCAACTCACAAAACACAGATTAATTGGAGAAAAGGCATTCAAATTTATTTAACCTATATATACATGAGACTTCAGAGTGAAAATTCAACCCCCAGTGGGATGCAGGAGCTTATATACCACATAGACCCTGCAGACAGAATGGGGACTTGGATCCTGGCAAAACAGGTTATGGGAAGTGGAGGGAAGAGGAATTCTGTTGAAGGACAATAAATGATTACCAGAGAGATTTTAGTGGGCTTGAAAAACGTACAGTGGTCTGGGACAAAGTCTGATGGGCCCACAGAACAAAACAGTGGTTTATGACAAAAGTCTGCCCAGCTTTCTTGACAGACTTAGTCTTGCTTCCTGTGTTATGGGTTCAGTTAATCAAAACTCAGGAAGGGACAAGAGGTAATTATTTTCTTCTTTGGTAAGTCTGGACTTCAGATATATAAGGAACTTCAGAGAGCAACTTTATCCTACGATGCTTTGGGAGAGGCAGTGCGGGAGGGGAAGAAGGTCCCAGAGACCTTGAGGCTTCTTCAGTTCAGCATGTCATAATGCCATATTTTGGAGTATTGGTTTCTGAGTCCCAGCATCCTCTAGTGACTGATCTGATGGAGGAGACAGAGAACAAAATGTTGCAATAAAATGGCTTAGAAGTTTTATGCTGGAGGCTTGTGAAGGTCATGAGAGCACCCAACTTTTACAAGTAGACATTCTTAAATTTACGGTTTAAAAAATAAACAGGTTGTGAGTTAAGACTTGTCCAAGGTCAGCAAATTTGTAAGAAGCAGAGTAGGATTTGAACTGAACTCTGATTCCTCCCATGGCTTCTGCCTTGCTGTCTCCTGTTAGGCAGCAAAACACTTAATACTCTCATAATCCTCATTAGCCCTAAACCCAGTTTTGGTTGCTAACCGATATCACAGTGTCTGCTACATAATTTGAGGTAGTTCCTCTCTTTTAGCAAAACCCTCAAATGCCTTGAAGAGTATTTCTATAAACACTTGTCTTTGCGTATCAGACCTTGGACCTGTTAACATATTTTCATGTGTATGTCTGCCCACACTTTATGCTCTTCACCTTCCTATTGTGGTTCTCTCCTGCTGGAAGCTGGTAAGAGAAGATAATTTCAAGGGCCAAGGCCAAAGCTTTTTGTTGGCTTTCATTTTGTTAATGGAAATCATGCTATTATTTTTATTGTCTTGCCAGACAGAAAAACTTTGTGTGTTATTGGAAAGCAACATCTTTGATCTCTTTGTATAAAATTTATAGTAGATAATTTAGAATTTGCATGAGAAACCATTTCAACTTTGGTTTTTCTGTTTATGTTTGATTTTGTAATGCTGTCTAGACAATAATGGAACTCCCTATCAGAGCAAAACTCAAGTCTTAAATACAAAAAGAAAAAAAAAGTCTTTTTGTCAGTCAAATGTTAATTTTGCTGTATGAATATGCAACATTGTCAAATAAAAATACAAGATTGTCTACATTGGAAGGGATTATAGTCCTGCAGGAAATGTATTATCTCCTAGGAATTTGTCACTTAGGAAAAGTGCTTTAATTCTTCCAGGCAACTAAGATAATATTTAGTACATTAATTTTGGTAATTAAAGTCCAGTAACCTAGAAAAGATTGGTTCATAACACATAAATACATGCTTCCTCCTGCATTACTAAGACATTTTAGATCACTATATAGTGATATTTAACAATAAGATAGTGTAGTCTAGAATTCTTAAGTTTCCGTATAAAATTGTCAGACTAAACAGGAATGAAAGTATACTTTTTGTATATATAGTTTTTTAAAAATGTCAAGATGTCATCATATGAAATATTGCATTTTTATCATAATACCAGAAAAATAAAGACAGCATGTAAAAAGTTATTTGCAAGTTATTGATATCCCCATTTTAAGAGTTTGCTTTGCAGACACTATCAGAAATGAGACAGAAAAGTTATCTCTCTGTTAGTACAAATGTATCATAAATCTCTCATTTGCTAAATAGTCTAGAAAAATATGTTAGTGATGTAATATCCATCTTACAGTTATTTCCAGGAACTAATATGTATCAATTTTCATGTCTTAGTCAGGGGGAAGTACTCATTATCCTGAAGGATGAATGGACCTTAAAAATGTTTTTGATATAAAGTGCCTTGCTAGAGCAACAATAGGTGAAAACGAGTCTCTTACTTCAATGTAATCCAAGATTCTAACCAGATTATATGCTTTTGTGTTAAAGGCTGATGTAATAACTATGGTTGGAACAATGAGAGAATATTTTATTTGTCATGGCTGTGAGACCCATTGAAAACTTCTGTCCACTATTATTCTCTTTATTCAAAAGGGTCAAAGTAGCATCTACCATTAAACTTGCAGTTAATGGGGGAGGGTTTAGATAGTTTTTCTGAGTTGTACCCTGCAGAAATTTGATTTTTTAATCATGCAAAGAGTAACGAAAGAAAGAGATCAAGTGGGACTTGATTGGCAAAGTTTTAAAATAAAGAATACATTTCTAATCCATAAAGCAAACACGGTCCTTTTGTGGGCTCTTTGTCATCAAGTTGACTCAGTTTAGCTGTTAGTTTTAAGAATATTTGTCATTACATAAAAACATAAGAAAGCTTTTGTTTTATCTTCATCAAAATCCTACCAAATGCAAGTTTCTGGGAAAATAGGAGTTTCCGATTTTATTAGCCATCTTCTTACTCCAGAAAGAAAAATAATGATGTGTTGCCCTCCCTGGTTTGGTCAATGAGCATATTTGCTTTGGGGCACCTGAACGTGTGCTCAGTTCAACATTAGCATTATGGCAAATCACACATATGGCTATTTAGCATCTCTGTGGTGTATTTTTAATTTGATGAAAGTTTTACCCAAATGAATGTGTGTATGTGTAGCTTTACATTTAATGTGCAAATTAAAAGTAAAATTTGGCATAGCTGACAAGGATACAGGTATATTAGGTTGCAGAATGGTAATTATCCCTTGTTAAAAGTGAAAAAAGAAAAGAAAAGCCAACCATTTGTTTATCCCCGCAGTAGCAAAGTTTTTCCTACAAGGGTACAGGTAGTATATATTTTAGCATCTTTAGCTACTCAATTCCAACATCGTTGCATCAAATCAGCCATTGGCAATATGTAAATGAATGACCATGTGTGTGTTCCAATAAAACTTTATTTACAAAAACAGGCAGCAGGAAGCTCTAACTCAGGTGGGGCAAAGGAAATATACCTAACCTAAACATTTATACCCCTGTAATATGCTGATATATATATATATATATATATATATATATATATATATATATATATAATTTAAAGCAAAAAAAAAAAAAAAAGGCAGTAGACCTGTTTTGGCCCACGGGCCATACTTTGCAAATCCCTAGGTTAGATACTTTAAAATATTCAGCATTTCGTGATTTTTCTAATTATCTGTGTATACAAAACAAACCAAACTTGGTATTGAGAAAAAGCAATCTTTTATTATTATAATAGTATGTCTCATGATTCTGTGGTTAACCAATAGGTAGCTCTTCCTTGCATGGGGAGAGGAGTGCATCTTCTGTGGTACAGTCAAATGGCAGTTGTGTGGAATCATCTCCAACCCTTTCTCACTCACACGTCAGGCTGTTTGTTGATGCTGCCTGTTGTCTGGAACCCAGCCAGGGCTGTCATCCAGAGCACCTGCTGGTGGCCTTTCCATACACAGGGACTTTGTCACAGATTGGCATCTGGGTTACAAAACAATAGGAATGCTAAGTTTGTATTTCCTTTTGTGAGTTGGACTCCAGAGTCACAACATCATTTCACCTTACTGTAGGTTAAGACAGGCACAAGGGGAGTGGGGACAGATGCCACCTGATGATGACAGAATGACAAAGTCACATTGTAAGAAGAGCATGTGAGGTGAGAGTTATTGCTATGGCTATCTTTTGAAAATCAAATCTGCCACTGTGATATTTTATTTTTTAATTATTTTTGGATTGGAATAACAGCAATAGAAAAGGTCAGGACAGCAAGGGTTGGAGAGCAAAGGAGAAATTAGGGCAATAGGAAGGACACATCAATAGTGGTAGCTAAGATAAGCAGGAATTAAAACCTGGTTTGTATGAGGTTCAAAACAGGTTCAAAGTCATGCTTTTGAAGCAAAACATTTTAGGAACATATTTAAAGAATGGATATCTTCAAGTAGTCAGAAGAAGATTGTGAGTCCAAATCCAGACAAGCAGGGAAGAAAGTCAAAAAGAGGTCTCCATGGCCAGAAGAATGAGATGCCCTTGATACTGAGGCCACATTCTGATCCAGCCAGGAGCTTCACAATGTTCTGGAGGTCTGGAACCCATTGCCCATGAAGGACACCCTGTAGCAGAGGGCGGGGAAGATTATGAATATTTCTAGCTGGAAAAGTGCTAGTGTTGTGGTGGAGTTCAGTCCTGACAGGTGTCAAAAAAGTCAGAATCTTCCTGAAATGACTGCATTAGTAGGTGGTTTTGGCATCACGAATCCAAAAATATACAAATAGCCCATCTGGGAAGTTAAAGAAGGAAGAAAGTCTTTAAAACTCTATCCCCTAACTTCTTTCATTTTTGTGCTCAATAAGCCATTCTCTGCATTAGAGCCCTCAGAAGAGCCCTTCAGAGCATGCACCTTGATACGAGAGCCCTGAGACATCTGTTGTGCCATTTTAATCCTCTCTCTGCTATGCCCAGCCTTCTCTGTCTGTGGACCAAATGTGCCTATTTTTTGCTCCACTGATTTAACAGCCCCAGGAAAGTTGATAATGTAATCATAGAAGTTCTATCTGAGTGGAACGTCTCAAGTTTCATCTCCAGCCTTTCTGTGGGGCTCTCTGGACACTGTAGAGTCTAGCTTTTGCTGCATTCCAGCTGTTTTTGGTGCAGAACCTATTGGAATCAATCTATCCATTTGTGTATGTGTGTGTGTGTGTGTCTGTGTGTGTGTTTGTATTCCTATCCTTCTATCAACTACATGAAAAATTTGCCTTATAATTTAGCAGCATTTTAACAGGTTTTAGCCCATTAAAGTAAAAGAAAGCATTAAGTGGCATTCTTCAGCTTTTAACTGGTGAGCTTTCATCAGTTTATTAATAGACTCTAACTGCAAATGTGCTTGTTATATGCTAGGGCTTTAGACTGACTCTAGCAGCAACAGTGGTGTCCTCTGGGACTAGCAATCCAATTCTAAGTTCTTCCTCCGGTATAATGCTTTTAGACTGCTTTGGAGAAATTAAATAAATGCTGAAACTTCCCTTCTAGAGAGCTGAAACTGACTGGATTTATTTATGCTTTAAAACACCAGCCTAAGAAAACAGCCAAGACTGAAGTAGCAAATTGCCTAGTGGGTACAAGTGTATTCCAATTGCGATCTTTTAAATGTCATTTCTGTCCTATTTCTACAGAGCCATGACATTGAATGTACAGAAGGCTGAGATTCAGGGTAAATTGGAGGGATACATGTGATTTCTTATACAGAGAGTCAAATTCACTAGATTAGGGGTTTTGCCTTCATGATAGTATGGCAAAGGATTCTATTCTAAATATGTAGGTAAGGTGGGTCATAGTGGCTCACACGCCTGTAATCCTAGCACTCTGGGAGGCCAAGGCAGGAGGATCACTTGAGCTCAGGGATTCAAGACCAGCCTGAGCAAAAGTGAGAATGTGTCTCTATAAAAAAATAGAAAAATAAGTCAAGCATGGTGGGGTACACCTGTAGTCCCAGCTACTCGGGAGGTTGAGGCAAGAAGATTGTTTGTTCTCAGAAGTTTGAGGTTGCAGTGAGCTAGGACACTGCAGCACTCTAGCTAGGGTGACCTGTCTCAAAAAAAAAATGTAGGTATATGTGAGCATCAAAGAGCTAAATTAATACTAGCTCCTTGTGGAACTGGCATGCTTCCTTCTTTGTCATAATGAGAGTTGTTTGCCTTTTTGCCTTGACTGCCGGGAAGATTAAAATAAATGTTAGGAATAATTGTCATCCTCTTTGAGGTCCATGGAAAGGAAGAGGAAGAGATAGATCAAAGACAAAAAGGGAAGGACACCTATGATTTTATCCGTTTTCATAGAGTTAAAAAAAAAATCATAAAAGAGATTATTCTACCTGGAGAGATTGTGTGAGGTCAATATGTAAGTTCAATGTTCAAGTACAACCTCCCAGCCCCCTTCCAGTAGGTAGGTAGGTAGTAGGTAGCATGGTGTGAACTCTTAAAGAAGGCTGACTTGATTTTAGAAAATAAAGAAGTTGCATTTTCATTGCACACTGAATTGTAACAATAACAATAGCTTACACATGGCGCACTTACAATATGAGTCAGGCACTCTAATGTTTTACATGGATTGATTCATTTAATTCTTACAACAGCTCAACAAAGGTTTTAATCTTAATCTCATTTTATGAGTAAAGATAGTAATATTAACAGAGAAGTTAGGTAATTGCCCAAAGTCACACATCTTGTAATGATTTAGCTAGAACCAAGATTTGAATTCAGCAAATCTAGCTTGAGAGGAATGTTACTGAACACCAAGTATGTTACATCTGTTATGCAAGGTTGTGATCTAGCTATATATATTATATTTTCAGAAAACATATTTGAGTCTCTTTCTTCATCAAGTGTCCTCCATTCTATTACTGTATTAATGTTACGTATGTGTGTATTATATGGGGAGTGTGTGTGATTACATTTGGAAGCATCAGTAGATGTATAGGATTGATAGTGAGGAAGATGGTAGTGTTATTAGACCTACTGTTATGACAAGTAAATGACATTTGGAATTTTCAGTAGAGATAATACCCACCAAATATCCCTTATTATCCTCCTCCGTTTTCAAGTCCCTATTTCATTTATATTTGGGCTATATAATAATTCTATCAAATATAATTATGAGCATAAATGATAGGTTGTGATCCACTGCCATTTACAAAGAAAAAAACTAATACGTAGGATCAGAGTGGTGAATGGAGGTAAAACAACATTTTATCAAATGTGAAAGAGTTAGAAAAAATAATGGAGGCATTTTTCCTAGAAAAGTTTGAGAGTAAGGTATAAGCTGTCCTCAAATATCTTTTGTGCCACCATGTAGAGGAATCAAAAGCCTCATTCTCTATGGCATGAAAGTATTAGCAGGGCTAATTGAGGAACTTACTAAGTTTAATATAAACAAAAACTTATTTTTGATACCATATTTTGAACCCTCCATCACATTTGTAAATATTTTATTTCCTTTTTTAAAATTTGTTTTGACTTCAGCATATTACAGGAGTACAAATGTTTAGCTTATATATATTGCCTTTCCCCCACCCAACTCAGAGCTTCAACCATTTCCATCCCCCAGATGGTGCACACCGCACTCATTAGGTGTGTACATACCCATCCTCTCCTCCCCCCTCCCATCTGCCCAACATCTGATGAATGTTAATACTATATATGCACGTAAGTGTTGATCAGTTAATACCAATTTAATGCCGAGTACATGTGATGCTTGTTTTTCCATTCTTGGGATACTTCATTTAGTAGAATGGGTTCCAGTTCTATCCAGGAAAATACAAGAGGTGCTAGATCACCATTGTTTCTTATAGCTGAATAATACTCTATGGTATACATATACCACATTTTATTAATCCACTCATGTATGGGTGGGCACTTGGGTTGTTTCCACATCTTTGCAATTGTGAATTGTGCTGCTATAAACATTCTAGTGCAGATGTCGTTATTTTATAGAATGTCTTTTGTTTGTTTGAGTAGATATCCACTATTGGGATTGCTGGATCAAATTGTAGTTCTACTTGCAGCTCTTGTTTGATTTTTTTCTATTGTCTGCCACTTCCAGTAGAATAGAAGTTCTTTAACCAGGAGTATGTCTGTCTTTTACATGGTTATTTTCTTAGTGTTTCGTATAGTCCCAGCTCATTAAAAAAGCATGATAGAAGTTGTCATCAAACAAACATATGAATGAATGAATGAACAAAAGAACTTTCTGTCAAATAGAGAACTCCAGATATTATCCTGACTTTGGAGGAATTCTAATACAGGCTATATGACTGGTTCTTAGGAATATTATGGAACAAGTTCCTTCTCTGGATTGTGGTCATAGTAGGTGTGATCTAATGTCTATCCCAATGCCCAGATCCTCTGATTTTTATCGCTTTACATTTGAAGATTCCTGGCGGTTAAAGCCTTTTGCTTTTTACTTCCTAGCAGATAGGAAATCCAGGCAAGATGTTTTTTTTTTTTCAAAACCACAAAGAAATATTGCAAGCATTTTTTTTAGCCCTACCTGTTTGTAAGGGCATTTATCATCTTTTGATAACATGTCATCATGTTCAGAGAAATGGACAGCGTGTACTTTGTAATCAGGATGGGAGTCTGTGACATGACTGATGTGAGCCTTTATCAGGTATCATCGTCAAATATGAGTCTCTGAAATGTGTGTGTTTGAAAGGCTTATGCTTGCATTTATGACACTTGGCTCTGTTTCTTCACACATAGTTATAAATTAATGCATGCAGTGACACCTCATTTCAAGTTGGGTGCTCATATGTATGCATGGCTGAATCTTGATCATCAGTCAGATTAGCCTCATTATTCACTAAGCATCCCTTCCACTCAGATGATCATTGGCTGGATTTGTGACTCTCTAGATAAATTCTTTCAATCTCTTTGCTAAGTCAGTTTCCAGAGAGGGACAGCTTCTAAATTGGAAGCAATGAAAATCAGCTGAGAGACACCCAATTCTAACACAGGATTCTGTGTTATGTTGGCATTTTAAGATAAATTCACTGCCATCAAGGAGCTTTCAGTCTTGCTTAGTAGAAAACAAAATATAAATACTATGACGTATACTTAAAGGTATAGGCAAAAAGGGTGAGACATACATGGCAGTGATGGTGGGGTGCAGGCAAAGGGGTTGTTTAAGAAAAGAAGATAGAATTTGAAATCAGATTATAGGTTTCTTTTCTCTGCTGTGCCATTTAATTTTTTTCATTTGTCAAACAATAAATTGTACTGAGGATGATGAACAATGCTGTTATGGCATCTAACATAATACCTGGCACATAGGAGGTACACTGCAATGGTAGAAAGTGATTGTCATTATTTATTGTGATCATCATTATTATTATTGTGTATTGCAATTTTGAGATAGTAGTGGGATATCCTAATTCTCTATAATCCTCACAAATGGAAAATCAGGCAGAGGAAGGAATTAAAAATATGTCACCTGTATAAAAGAAACCCTATGGAAGAGGCTGACAGCTAGCCCACAGGGCAGAAATGGTGGTATAGCCAAAAAGAGTGCCAAGGCATTTTGGGACCTTTGATATGCCAGAAAGGTAACAATGATGCCAAATGTCCATTTGCCACCACCAGCTGGCAGTTTAGGACAATTCAAGTTCTTTCCTTAGGTCAGCTCCAGTATTTAGTAGAGATTGCCCTTCATAATAACATGGGTGTCTCTTTAACGTCCACATTATGACCAACCTCCAGCTTTAGCAAGTAAGCAGGCATTGTGGATCAGGACAAGCATTTTTTAGAAGGAATCTCCCTGAGCCAGCTGATCATGGCAATACCATGGCTCAGAATGTGGAGTAAGGTTTGGTGTGTGTTTTGAGCAAATTAATCACCTTACACATAGCCCATGGAGAGCTTCTCATTCCAAAGAAGATGAAATAAGGTCATTTTACCCCATTCCTCCTGCTAACTACTTCTATAAAGCCCATACATAATATATAAAGCAGCTACCAGAAGACTCTAAAGAGGGAGAGAATGGAGATAAAAGTTGGACTGACTAAAAGCCTCAGAACTTGAGAGATGACCCATTTTTTGTTTGTTTTTGTTTTGTTTTTGTTTGTTTCCTTTCTGTTGTTTTATTTGCTTCCCATGTATGCCAGCCTGGGCACTAGAGCAGCCTGCAACGTGGAACAGCCAATGGGTACAAACAGCCCAAAGACAAGCCTACTCTTTCTAGTTGTCATCGAAACCTGAAAGAGGCAGCCCTGCAGGATGGGGCCCTTGTGACTATACACATTGTGTGCCAGGTGAGCATCACAAACAAGGGACACCTCTCCCTCTCCCGAGGACATTTCAGAAACTATGAGGGTGGGGTAAGGCTCTTGCTGACCATCTGTGCCTAGCAGTAATGCAAACAGAGGCAGTGCCCCCTCCAAAAGGCAATGGAAAAACTACAGAGCAGAGTGCTGTTGATCAGCCTCATAGTTGGGAGTGGATCTAGATCCTTTATTCTTAACTCTAGAAGCTGGCATGATGTTAAGCTTTGTCAGCAGAGGGCACTGGAGAGACATTGCAGGAGGAAAGGGTCTTTCTTCCTGGTCTTGGGTGCTCATTGGCCAAACTCCTGTAATGTGGACTTCTCTCAAAGATACCCAGCCCCTGCCGTGCATGGTGGCCAGAAACATACACAGGCCATCATCTCCTCTTAACACATCCCTAAAGCTGTTTTGTAGCAGCGTGCTTCGGGGGAGACATTTTCTCAAGAAAAGCTTTTATTGGCATCCCATAGGTAGATTTCCAGCAAGTTCTACCAGTGAGGCCCCACAGCAGCCTCTCTACCATTCAGTCTGCTATAGCCACATCCTCTCCAACTAGCTCTGGAGCTCAGCACTGGGACAGGTGGACTCATTTTTGGACACATGGTCTCAGCCCTAGGAGGGCATGACTGCTCCTTATATCTGCTTGTCCCTGTATTATTTAGAGATCTCGTTACTTCTTACTAGCCAATTATTATTAAGCAATCTTCTGTTACAGCTAATATTACACTTTCCATTTCCAAATTAATGTGTAATTTCTCTCTCTTTATTGAACTCTGATTCGTAAAAGAAAAAAAATTATAATTTGGACTTCATTAAAATTAAAAACTTTTGCCCTGCAAAAGAGTAACTTGAGTCTGGAAGGAAATATTTTCAATTCACCTGTCTGACAATGATACTATATCCAGAATATGTAAAGACTACTTTGAACTCAACCATAAGAAAGCAAACAATCCAATTGCAAAATATGTAAATGGTTTGAACAGACTATTTCATCTAAGAATGAATAGATAGTGCACATGAAAGGCACATGAAAAGATATTCAACATTATTAAATATTAGTGAAATACAAACTAAAGCCATGATCAGATGCACTATACATCTGTTAGAATGCCTAAAATAAATAACAAATACTGTCAATACTTAAGTGGTGATGTGGATATAGAACAACTGGGATTTTGACACATTGCTGGTGGGAATGCAAATTGGTATAGCTCTTTAGAAAAAATCTGACAGTTTCTTATGAAGGGAAACATGTACTTGCTGTGTGACCAGCGATCTCACTCCTGGGCATTTACCCAAGAGAAATGAAACTTGTGTTCACACAAAAACCTGAATTCAAATGTTTATAGCAGTTCTATTAATCCTCACCAAATACAAGAAACAGCCCATATGTCTTTCACTGGACAAATGTATTAACAAATTGTCATACGTCAATATAATAGAATGCTACTCAGCAATAAGGAGGAATAAGCTATTGGTGTGTATAACAGGTTGGGTAGATCTCAAGGACGTTATGGTGAGTGAACAAAACCAATCTCAAATGGATCCATCCTTTATCATTCCATTTATGTGGCATTCTCCAAATTACACTGATGGAGTAGTTTCCAGGGCTTAGGGTTGGAGGTAAGCTGCGACTATAATGGGGTAACATATAGTATTTTGGAGTAATATAACAGTCCTGATCATGGTGGTGTATACAAGAATCTATACATGTGATAAATTTCATAGAAATATATATCAAAAAGATTGCTTGTTAAAACTGGTAAAATCTCGATAAATGGTCTAGTTTAGTTAATATTACTGTCCATGTTAATTTTTCTGGTTTTGATAATTTTGCTGTGGTTATATATTATGCTGTTACTGCAGGAATCTGGATAGAGATTACACAGGAACTCTTTCTGTACTATTTTTGCAACATATATGTGGATCTAAAATCATTTCAAACTAAAAATTAAGCAAACAAACAACCACCACCACAATAGCAAAAGAGGTCATATCTCAGTAAGCGGAAGAGTACCATGGTAGAAAGATAGGACTAAGACATCCTAGCTGCTGATGCTAGATATTATTCAAAGCTATACCCTTCAGTTAGTTGACCTAGTTTGAGACCCAGGCATCGGCACTGTAAAAAAACATTTCTCAGATAATTCTACTGATTACAGAGGTAAGGGAAACACTGATTTAAGGAATTCTGGGGCAAAAGTCAGTTATACCTATGAGGGAGTAGTTTCCTAGGTTTCTTGGGATTATGAAGTTTATGACTTAAAATAAAAGAGCTAGGGTTATTTATCCATTCATTTCTCCAACAGCTATATCTTGAGCACCTAATACATGCTGTTCTACACTCCAGCGATACACACACACACACACACACACACACACACACACACGCACACGCGCGCACAGCAGCTAACCAGATAGTGAAAAGAAGGTTCAGAAAGAAGAATTGCAAGTCAATAAATAAGGCTTCTTTAAAAATTAAAAGCTATCTGAAAGGGGACTGGTGTACCTTGTTAGGTGATGAGCTCTCAGCCTTTGGTGGTGTGCAAAAACAGTTTAACGAATAGAATAGGCTGGCCTGGAGGATTTTAGAGGGGAGTATGCACAAGGAACAGTTGAGAATCTGTTCCAAGGCCCTTGGGACTCTCTTTAAATACTTAATATTTAAAGATTACTGAGCTCCACAGGGACCATGGTATAGAGTTCAGAATTCTGGATTTCTCAACAGAGTTTCAATATCTGTGTTTATTTATTATGGACTTCTGTATAATATTTTTCTGAAGAAAGAGTCCCTTAGCTAAAAATATATTTAAAACCACTGAGATAACTTTGATCAAATTCCCTGTAGCAAGTGGCAGTAGCAAGTGGAGCACTTCAAAATCATGATAACATGATCAGAAATCTGTAGCTTTGAAGGGATATTTTATAGGAACCTGCAAAGTTACATTCTCTAAAGGAAATACCTATTTTTAGAGTTTCAGCAGTATCTTATTTTTACTTTGTTTTTTGAAAGGGGGCATTGTCTTTTATTTCTATATAAATGGTTGACCTCATTTATTGCACTTTATCCCTTTTTGTGTTCAAATTATCACAGTCTGTACATTCATATAATATGTTACTTATTTTCCTTTAATTAAGCCAAATTCTGTCTGGGTCCCCATTTTTATAGTAGTAGAAATCTAAATTGTGTTCCTTCTGGGTGATTTCAGTCACCATCAGTGTCTGCTCTCAGCCAGTGCCTTAGATGGCATTGTGTTCCTTACCACCTCTCGCTCTACATAGGATGGCGTAAGCCTCAATACATCGATCTATAAATCTGGGAAACCTCGAAGATAGAATAAATATTTAAAGATTATTTTATGTGATAAGTACCATTGAAATGTGTTCTCTGAAATGAAATTTAATGATTTATATAACTGATGAAATGACAGTTAATGATAATGTTCAAAATTGTTTTGAATACCATATCCAAATATGCATCCGAATGTATTTGAATTATAGGATAGCTTTAAATTACTTGCAACTTTGAAACAATCCATGCCCTGTGGATTAAAATGAGTATATTCATGAACTGAGTTTACAAATTTGAACAAGTACATATCAAATATTAATCAAATAATGTACTATTGAATCAGGCCATGTGTGTTCTACTTTTTATTGATCATTAAAATAAAAAGATCCCTCTTTATCTTCTGGATCTTTCCTTATTGAAAGGAGCTGGTGATCTGGCCAAATGTGATAAGTACAAGGGAGAAGTTAAGGAATGGAGCCTCTGGGAGAGAATGTGAGAATGAGTGACAAGGACCTTACCCTTACTGTCAAACCACACAACTCTCTCTCCTGAAGTCCTTTTTTCTCTCATACAAGTGAGAAGTTTATCTTTTTTTAATTTTCTTCTTTTCTTTGTATAAATATATGGACTCATTGTTTTTATCGTGTGCTACCATCTCTGTATATGGCTGTTTTAATTTGGAGACGTGTATTTTAAATACAGGTAGTTCTAATATCTGGTGGCTGTAGATTTTATTTCCATTTTTAAAAAGCAGATCAAAAGGAATAATCTGTGTATTTAAATCGCAATAATTACCATAGGTTCTGCTTGCATTAATACTGTCTGAGCACATTATGAAGCATTTGTCATAGCTAATGCATTTCTGTCAAATCAAGTAATATTAGAAAGGGGCTTTTGTAATGAATATTAATGTAAGAGACAGCCATAAGTGAAGCAAATTATAGAGGCAGGTAAATGTAGAATTAGCAGCAATTGCAAAGTAGCCTTTCATTACAAATTAAGTTCTTCTTATGATGTTAATAAAAATTTAAGGCTCTAGGTAGTCATCAGGAGCCTGCTGAACACTGATAGGAGTTTGGAAGTAGTTTTCTTGTACTCTAATTCTAAATCAAAAGCCTTGAATACATTTGTCATACAAAGGAATATTTGTGTGTCTTAATTTTTTATTCTTGCCCTTAAATAAATCTTTTAAAGAAATCTACTTTTTAATGGAGTTAATTTAAGCCCAAAGATAGTTCCAGATGCATATGTTAAGAGAATAAATTAAGTAAATAGAGTACTTTGTGTTCATTGAAGCTAGATGCTGTATAAATAAGAGATCATTAACACATCATTACATGTGTTAATTACACATGCTAAATTATGGATCAGATGTGAGAAGGAATATTTCTGCAAAAGTTACATAAAGCAAAGATAAATTTCTCAAGTGGTATCCTAGATGAAATTATACAGAGAGAGATGCATTTACTGCCTTAATATTGAACTAAATTAATTTATAGCTCTATACTCTCCTAAAGCTTTCAGGAGAGAAAATATCAATACTTTTAGACTACCAGTTCCAGTATAAAAAATATTAACTTGATAATTTGTGCTTTGATCTGAAATAGTTAATCTATTCACAAAAATGTTTCTAACCAATATCTATAAATGATTTGTAGTTGTCACTTTCTCCTGTTATATATTGCTTTGTTATTACTACTATTTTAATTATACATAATACAGGCTCATTACACAAATATTCAAAGATTTATATGACGTAAAAATTTGAAAACTCCTGTAATTCCCTTTTCCTCAAAGTGTTCCTGCTACTAAATTTGAACAAAGGTAAGGAAAAAAAATAGAAGAGGGAGTAGGAAGTGAGCCCAGGGCCTTTTCATACACATTCCTGAAGACTCTGATCATCTCTGGAAGGATGCCGCCTCCTGCTTTGTTGTAAATTGTAGAGAATGAGACTGTTGCTGATAGGTTTCTGTCTTTTAGAAACATAGATGGCATATAGGGCAGAAAAATTGGTGGCTATACATATATGTTCACGTGTTCTAGTTTCTAGGGGTGAGGCTCCCCAAAAGATGTGAAATAATTTGAATAAAGTATTTGCTTTGGCACAGATCTTTGGGATGTCATAGAAAAGACAAATCTGGTAGAAGAAACCAAGAACAAAAACGGGGAGGCAAGAATGAACATTATGTTGGTTGATGAGGGAATTAGAATGTCAGGGTTGGAGAGGGGGGATGGAAGTCCAGCAGGCAAGTGCAGACACAGAGGCTTAAGAACTCAGAGCTTGACATCAGGGCGACAAATCTGACAGTCAATAGGATACTAGGAGCCAACAGTGACTTGAAAAAGAAAGTATGTTAGGGAGATCTTTGTTAAATTGTTCATTGTAAATATGATGTAGTTTCTACCTAGAGCACAGGAATGTTAGTAGGATAGGAAAGGAAAGGGCACACTGGGGTGTCATTGTAGTCTGTTAGATTTATTCTGTTAGACACAGGGAAGGAAGAGGTAATGATGCCTTAAAGATTGTGAGTTCAGAGTTAGCAGAACTGTCCCCTAGTTATAAAAATGGTCAAAGTGATCAGTGACATAGAGTGTTTCAGGGTTCTCATGGACTCTCTGTGATAAGAAAGTGGGATGTAGATATGGAGGTAGATATGGATATGCATCTGGGAATACATTCACCCCAAAATCTCATCCATGGATGGGAAAGAATGCGAGCTTGCTAGAACTAGTTTTTAGGGGAAAATTAGGATCTGGCCAAAGTGAAAGAAGGAGGGAGATAAAAAATAGATTTGGGGTAAGGAATTTTTTTCTTCCACAGAAAAATAAAAGGTTCTATTTTAATTCTTATGTACATTTGGAGTTTGTAACCTGAAAA
Source organism: Microcebus murinus (assembly GCF_040939455.1). NCBI lineage: Eukaryota > Metazoa > Chordata > Mammalia > Primates > Cheirogaleidae > Microcebus > Microcebus murinus. The sequence goes on along the minus strand of NC_134104.1, from coordinate 130,403,219 downwards.
GAGTCCATACTTTCACCTAAAAACCGTTATACTTTATATGTTATAAATGTAGAATAAGTGATAGTATAGCTCTCTTTCCATCACATATGTGCAGACGTCCACACCCTACCCTGGGCATAAGTATCTGGAAGACATAATTCAGACAAATATATGTAGCACCTTCTGTTGTAAGAAGGAGAAAACTGAGCTCAACATCATTTTATAACTTCTGAGTTACATGTGAGGGTTGGGTCAGGTCTAATTTTTAGAATTATTAAGTAAATAATAGATTTGGCAATTATTTCTTTTAAGGATAATTGATTCAAAGGATAATCTCTTTGAATTATCCCCATTTATGATTTCTTTGCCAGATCTTTTTAGGAGCTGAGTGAACAATTAAAGAAACAGTAACCATCCCTTATGGTGACAATGCTTAAATCCAGTCTGAGATCGCAACTAACGTTTTAAATCCTATATTTCAATAGAGTAAAGCTACCATACACACTATGGTAGCTTGCAGCTTCTCTTCCCAAACAAATTTCAATTGTTTAAATGTCTAACACTGCAGTTCAGAGTTAAGGGATGTTTACAAAGCTACGTTCAAATTATCAGGAATATTTAACTATGTCCTATCTCTTAATCCACATGAGCAGAAAATACTAAGAAAGCAACATGCTTATGTGTTTGTTGATGATTTACTAGGCATGCAAAATGCATAGAGATACACATGAGCTATATCTAAAAGATGAGGCATTTTCCATACATATTATACTGGAAATGATTTTGAAGCCATAAATACCAAGAGAAAAGAAAGATTTTTCTAAGTGTGCTAGTGGAGTCTACTTTAAACTCATGATTTGAGTATCTGTAAAATGTAATGTTTTCCTCTGCTTTACACTTGCTTTGCACTAATGTAGGTATATATCAGTTGTTTATTGAGAGACTGAAAGAGTTAATAGGCTTGACATTGTAAATGTGTATGCCTTTAGCTTTTATCAGAATGGAGCTCTTTGGCTTATTTGAAAAAATTAAGATATCTTAAAATTTTATACAATATTAGAATATTGGAATCACGAGGATCTTTCCTCTTGGTTCTTATTAAAGAAGTCCATCTAAATAATTGATTTGGGTTTTAAGAAAAGAGAAACCTTTTCTTTTAGTAAAAATTTTAAAATGTATATTGAATCTTTAATTTTCTTTTTTTCTTTTTATTTATTTATTTTATTTTTGAGACAGAGTCTCACTCTGTTGCTTGGGCTAGAGTGCTGTGGCATCAGCCTAGCTCACAGCAACCTCAAACTCCTGGGCTCAGGCGATCCTCCTGCCTCCGCCTCCCTAGTAGCTGGGACTACCGGCATCTGCCACCATCCCTGGCTAATTTTTTCTATATATTTTTAGTTGGTCAATTTATTTCTTTCTATTTTTCATAGAGATGGGGGTCTTACTCTTGCTCAGGCTGGTTTTGAACTCTTGACCTTGAGCAATCCTCCCATCTCGGCCTCCCAGAGTACTAGGATTATAGGCGTGAGCCACCAGGCCTGGCCTGAATCTTTAATTTTCTATGAACAAGTCAGATGAAATGGCCTTACATTTTGGAAAACATAGATCTATTCTTATTTTATATATGAAATTATTTACCTAAACATCAAAAACAGCCACTCACTGCTCCAGATTTGAAATAGATGCCTCCAGATGTATAGTTATAGAATACATGTGTGTGCGTGTATATGCATTTATGTATATTAGTATAAAATCCTCAGCCTAATCATGTTGTCTAATATAAATAACCAATTCAAGAATTACTAATGGTAGATGGGCTAAAACAAAACAATTATTCCCCTAACCCAAATTAATTGTGATATTCTACTTTAGATTTCTATCTCAGGAGCATTTTTTTACTCTGTAAACCATGTGAAAAAATAAATAACATACCAGGGAATTAGCCATAAAACAAAACAAATTTCTTAATTTATTCTGTATTATCTATATTAAACAGCTAGCAAAAGGGGTCCTTATCAATTATTCCAAACATATCTTAGTCATAATGAAAACATAAAACTATTCAAGAAAATATGTCATGAGAAATGTAATCATTATTATGAGGAATTTATCACTTAATGTATAATTGTGTTAGCAAAGCCAGAGCTAGGTTTCAAATAGTATAAAGTGATTTTGAATTTTGAGTACAGCAAGACTTGTGAGAGGGTTTTCATTAGAAAATATTCTGTACCTTTTAAAGTTTAAGTATTTAAAATAGTTAATTTTCTCAGAATTTAAAATAAATGAAATATACTTCTAATATCAAAAGTAAAATGGGAGAAGTTTCAGAAATATGGCAGCTTCAACTATAAACAAATGGTATAAGAAAAAGGGTCATTTATGTTTACCTGATGACAGTAGATCTAGAATCACCTACAAACAATATGTTTGACTTTGAAAGAGTGAAAACCCCCCAGGACTTCATATTATTCTCAGATGAAAGGATAGAATGAGATAAGTTCATTTAGTTAACATTTATATCCTGGGCACCTACTCAAAGCCCAGAGACCTTGTTAGTTGCTAGAGAGACAGAACAGTACAGACACAGAGCCTTCACTCTTTGTGATCCTCACAATCCCTGACAGGTGTACAATTCTATGGTTTGCCTAAATGCTATGCTTTGGAAAAACTTCCCCAAGCTACTGTGGATAGAGACCTCCCTTCTAGCTAAATTGTAGTCAATGGAAAGCAATGAAAGAAGAATGGTTTGTTTGAAAAGTTGACAACCAGAAGCAACATGGATTTATTTAGGCCTTTAAATATGAAATGTCCAATTTCAAATCAAAATTGTAGTTTACCTAAAACAAGAAGCAGTACATTTAATCAAAGTATGGGCCTAAATTATCAACACAGTTTTGCCATCTTAACAGTAGCATGTTTATGTCAGCAGCAAAGAAGCCTGGAGAGTGAGTATCAATGAAATTGCCAAAGGCATTTTCCATAGACTGTTGAGAATTGACTATTTTTCCTTGCAAGAAGTGGTCCAAGGTCTGGAAGAAGTGGTAGTCAGTTGGTGCAAGGTCTGGTGAATACAGTAGATGACAGAAGTTCCAAGTCCAGCTTTGCAGCGTTGTTTGTGCAACACGTGGTCAACCATTATCTTGCAAGAGGAGCGGTCTGTCTCTGTTGACAAATCTCAGCTGCTTAATCACAAGCGTCCTCATCATTTTGTCCAATTGATTACAGTAGACATCTGCTATAGTTGACTGACCAGGTTTCATGAAGCTATAGTTGCTAATACCAGTGCTCGACCACCACACAAACACCATTTGCTTTCTTTGATGCATATTTGGTTTTGGATTGTGTTTTGGCACTTCATCTCTATCCAACCATTGTGCTGAACACTTGGAATTGTCAAAAAGGATCCATTTTTCATCACATGTAACAACATGGTTAGGAAAGATACACCTTTATGTGGTGACAGCAAAGAAAGGCAAGCTTCAAGATGATTTCTCTTCTGACACTCATTTAATTCATGCGGAACCCATCTATCCAGGTTCTTTACCTTGCCCATTTGTTTCATATGGTCCAATATTGTTGGAATAGTAACATCAAACCTTGCTGCTAAGTCATGCATAGGTTGAGATGGATTCGCTTCCACTACAGCTTTCAGCTCATCATTATCCACCTTGGTCTCAGGTCGCCCATGTGGCTCATTTTCAAGATTAAAATCACTGGAATGGAACTTCTCAAACCATTGATGTACTGTCTGTTAATTAGCCACATCCTTCCCAAATACTTCATTGATATATCAAGCTATCTGTGCTGCATTGGTTCCACGATGGAGCTCATATTTGAAAATAACACAAATTTTTGGCTTATCCATGGTTTCATAAAAATTGCTCTAAAAATAATTTGAAAGATAATCACAAGCCAAAACATTCATTCGAAAGATTGAGAATGTATCTATACAATAAAAACAAAATAATAAGTGTCAAAGTGAAATGTCAGAGATATCAACTTACACTGTCAAACTTAGTACTTAAGGCAATCAGACATTTCATGCTTAATAACCTAATAGGTGTGCCAGGCACTCTCCAAGTTACTAGGTGGACATTGCTGAGCAACTTGCAGACCTTACAATTTAGTGGTTGAACTTAAGGATAAACAAGATATAAAATGAGGTATATATGGTATAAAATATCTGATATTATATAATATATTCTTATAAATTGTAGTTTATGTTAGCTACTATTAAATTACAAAGCAGAAGTTTTAATGGATGAGGACGGGAAAGTATCTAAATTGGATTGAATAACCAAGGAAGGCATCTCTGATGAGCTAACATTTACATCAAGATCTGAGAAGAAGCCCAAAGTCAAGGGAGAAAGTATGTGCAAAGAGCTTGAGACAAGAAAAAAAATTGACAAAAACAATATTTGATATTGTTAAATATTAAGATAAAGTGAAGTAAACATATCATTCAGTTGAACCACAGGTTTAGAATTCACCTTATTTTGTTCTAGTAGACAGGATAAAACTGATTACAAGTTCATTATGAAAGCTAAGGGAAGAAACGGCCTTGAGAGCCAAGATGTGGAATTGGAATTGGGCCAGCAAGGAGCCACTTCCAGTATCAGGGAGACACCCAACAATGAGGAAACAGCCACACATAGGAAACTTCCCCAGAAAAACCAGACCCTACCTAGACGTATTTGCCAGAAAAGGGGGAAAATAAGAGAGATAGAAATGTCTACACCCCTTCTTTCAATCTTTTGCAATCTAGTTGGTAGAAAGTAAACTATAGCCTGGACCTATGTGGAAGTGAATCTTGGAAATAGTTTTTACCTCTCTAGCCTCTGACATGGATGCTGAACCAGGCTGCCATTTCCTCTACAAAATAGGGAAATGCACAAGCAGGCAGGAACCAAATCATACTCGCTGTTGCAAGCTATGACAAGCAGTTGGACTTTTAAGAGCAATAGGAAGCCATCAGAAGGTTTTCAGTAGGAGTTATTATTTTTTTCATGTTTTAAAATGTTTAATATGGTTGTAGTGCAGGGAATGGATTAGAAATTAGAAGTGGAATCAAGGAGACTAACTAGACTTACTAGCCTAGACATTAGTGAGGCTAGGCTAGTAAGTGATCATGGTGACTGGGAACAGTGTGGAGGTAGAACTGGTAGGTGAATTTGTACATCTTCTGAAAAGGAAAACTTTTATTTTTTTATTTTTTTTATTTTTTTTTATTTTGGCATATTATGGGGGTACAGATTTTAAGGTTTCAATAAATGCCCATTTCCCCCCCTCCCCCCAAAAGTCTGAGTCTCCATCATGACCATCCCCCAGATGGTGCACATCTCACTCATTATGTATGTATATACCCGCCCCCTCCCCCCTCCCACCTGCCCAATACCCTATTACTGTAGCACCTATGTGTCCACTTAGGTGCTACTCAGTTAATACCAGTTTGCTGGAGAATATATCTGGTGCTTGTTTTTCCATTCTTGGGATACTTCACTTAGTAGTATGGGTTCCAGCTCTAACCAGGAAAATATAAGATGTGCTATATCACCATTGTTTCTTAGAGCTGAATAGTACTCCATGGTATACATATACCACATTTTATTAATCCATTCTTGGATTGATGGGCACTTGGGCTGTTTCCACAGCCTTGCAATTATGAATTGTGCTGCTATAAACATTTGAGTGCAGGTGTCTTTTTTGTAGAGTGTCACTGGATCATTTGGGTAGATGCCCAGCAATGGGATTGCTGGATCAAATGGTAGATTCACTTGTATCGCTTTAAGGTATCTCCATATTGCTTGAAAAGGAAAACTTTTAGACAAAATAAATTTAGCAGTTTATTTGAGCAAAGAAAAGATCATAAATTGGGCAGCACACAGAACTAGGAGAGGTTCAGAAAGTTCCACCCAGCAATTTGGGAGGCAAAACATACATAAGCAGAAAAATTAAGTGGCATATAGGAAAAGCTTGATTTGCTACAACTCATCATGTGCTTTATTTGGACATGGTGTGATGAGGCATTTGCCTTATATGGACATGGTCCGATTACTTGGTAGCGTATGATTGGCTGAAGGTTGGCTGCTATGATTGGCTAAGACTCAGCTATCTGTTACAAGAATATGTTCTTCAATTAGGTTGCAGTTTGTTTACATGCTAAGTTAGACGGCCATGCCCTATAGTCAGAGGCAGCTTTAGGTCAGATTTAATTTAATTTAGCAATATAGAAACAGAGGAATTGTCGATGGACTGGAAGTGAAAGGTAAGAGAACGGAGAAGAGGTAAGGACAACATGTTCAGGTGTAGGCAATTGGCTGAATACTGGTACCATTTATAGCATTCATATTTTCTAAAATTGGAGTTAATCATTTTGTCTTTAAGGATACCATACTACGTTGTTTGTTCCTATCCTGCAGCTCTCTTCTCATATCCCTTTGCATCGCCATTGGATTCACTTAGTTTTAAGCTGTTCAAGAGTGGAGATTTCTTGTCATGCTTTTAAAATTTATTTTGTACCACTCTAAAGTGCCTAGCACAGTTCCTTTTGTCAAAAAATATTAAAATAGAATTAAATGTTCCTTCCTTTTTCACCTTCCAACCATTGGCAATGTGATTTTTATTATAAATATAAGAAATGATCATTTTAAAAGCTTTTGGGAAAAGTTGAGTTTGAGAAATCATTGAGGAGTGTAACATAAAGTTTAAATACTCAGGTCACATTGTGTTGATCTTATTTCACGATGACAGTAATATAGACAGTCGTCACATAAACACAAAATTTCTCACTGAATTATTCAAAGTGATCTTGCAAATTTAGCATTTCGTTTTTTGAACTTATGTATGGAATTAAATAGGAAAAAGTAATTATTATGTTTCCCTTGAATGTGGGGAAAAACATAACCAGAAAACAACAATGGATTTCCTTTCTCTCTCTGAGATTTTCATGTTCAATGATATTCAGAAAGACCCTGTAAATACACTCAGAAAGAAATCATTTTTTCCAATTGTATCAAAACTAAAGAGTCTTAAGGGAAATGTTACCATACATACTTTAGGCTATTTCTAATAAGACAAAACTGATTATAATAAAAATATTTTGATGTTTTAACTTGAGGGGAAAGAAGTATTTCTCTGTACTGCATCCTCTGGGAATTTTTGATCATTAGAAGATTTTTTATAATAGATTAATTAAAAGAGAACTATTTCCACCATAAATATTAGCAGGCTGACATTTTGTTGAAGAGAAATGAGTTGCTTATTTGCTCTGGGCCCTTTAGTGAGAATATCAGAGCTGCTTTAGGGGTTATGTATTAGCAGAACCTCTACAATATCAGCACTATGGCTTTGAACTTTGTCCAGGAAAATAATGTCCTTATATAAATAGATCCTACCAAGTAACAATAAGGAAGCAACCCAGGATACGAGAAAGAAAAAGAGAGGGATGAGGGAAAGGAGAGTGAGGAGGGGGACAGGGAGAGAAAAAATAACTATGGTGTAGTGAAAAGAGCCCCTCAGAAGTCAGGACAATTTGGGAGTAATGCTGGCTTTGAGGAGAGGTATATGTGTTATCCTGGGAAAGTCATTTTTGCTGTTCTAGACCCCTATTTTTTCATATTTAAGTTGAGAGAGTTAGAACATAAGACCCACCATGCCACCCTAAAACTCAATGATTTTTATGAATTAAATGGGCAGTTATCAGCCTATACTGTCTTTAACTAAGAATTAGATGTAGAATATGAATTTGGAGTCCTATTACTTACTTTTTATTAGTGTACTGTTGGATGGAGCCTAATGGCCCCATTGTGTTGAAATGTAATTGCAAACTTGCCCAAAGTGTGTTCCATGTTTAGAAAGGTATATTTGGGCCCAATAGTGGCTGAAGTTAGGGGATGACCATGTAAAAACAGTTGCACCAAAAAGAGGTAGAATTTTGCCCTTGTCAACTATATGTATATTTTTTACCTGTGTAGTTAACCCTAGAGGGTACTTCTGCCTGAAGGAACAGTTTTCAAACTGTGGATCTGGCTCAGTCAGTATCTGTGATAGGAGAGTAAAGAATATACCCTGAGTAAATGCTAGGAAAACCATTTGTGGTGGATTTGTGAGAAAAATTAAATATAGAAACCATTTTTGGTACATATCACACTTAATTTGCCTTTTTAAAAATATATTTTAATATCACCAATTTATGTTAAATGATATCTTTTGATAATTTTTAATAATTCTATGAAATAATATTTTATAGCTTTAGGAAGGTTTATTTGTAAGTTTAGGTCATGTTTTCATAGCAATTTTTTTCTCTGACAGCTTTATCAAAATTTGGGGGCAATGTAGGCAGAATACACCCACCTCATCACATTTTAGAACAATACTAGTGAATTTGTGCTGAAAATTCTAAAGCTGGACACCTGACTATTTTCCTGAAGCTACCTAGATAATTACTTAGGATCCAGTTTATTTTTAATATAAAGGTCATTCATAATAACATGCTCTTAATTCTTTAACTCCTTCAGTACATGTTTATTGAAGAATTGGTCTGTGAATCACTGTACTAGGCAAAGCAAGAAAATAGAAAAAAGTACATAATGGATTTTCTTGCCATAATTATGCAATGAAGTTATACTGGGGGGAGGGAGGATGCTAAAAGTGCCTAATGTGACACACAACAAGTTGCTGAGAGAAAAGTAGTTATACTTAGTGAATATGACTTCCATTTTATTCAGTTTTAAAACCAATACATTCCATTAGTAGCTATATTCTTAGTCATCTTACCCATCATTTTTTTTCTTTAATGCACCTGCTTTTCTAGGATACTTTGCAAGAAATGAAAGATCGCTTTGGATCTTTAGTAATAAACTTCTAGACCACAAAACAATTATTTACTTTTTTTCATCTTTAAGTTTTCTTTGTATGGTTGTTTAAATACCATAGTTCCATTTTACTGATTCTATCTTGAGCTTTAAGTGATCATGCCCATACCCAATTACTTGTTACACTACAATAAGGAAAAGAAAACTTAAAACCTTTCTCAAGTAATTGAGCTTCCATCAATCTAGATAGTCATAAAAAAAAAAAAAACTAAAAAAAAAAAAAAACAGAAAAAGAAACTTGAGCATCAGTGGAACAATTTGTAATAAAAACAAACTAAAAACTTTTCCCAAAATATGAACCTAAATTGGTTCTTTTTCTGATAGATGTTCAATGTAAATTTATCACTACAGCTGAAAAAATCCCACTTGTTTTGACACTCACTACACTTATTAAATTCACTTTCAAAAGGGTGGTTTAAAAAGAAGGACTAGTACAATATGCTTATAGTTTGCCCCCAAAGGGAAAGCAACATGTATTAAACTTTATTCTGTAAACCATGGGGTCAGTGGGAAGAGAACTTAAACAAACAGCAGGTTGTGGGAAGGCTCAGAGTGGCATTTATACACAATAAAATGCACGTATTTTAAATGAATAGTTCAATGAACAGACTAATCCTGTGCACCAGTATAACCATCACCCCAGTCAACTTTTACCATAAGACCTTTCCATCATCCTAGGATGTTTACTCATGCCGTGGACCAGGTAATTCCCTCTCCACCCAGAGGCAACCACTGGTCTACTTTCTGTCAGAGTAGCCTATTTTTGCCTTCTCTAGAATATAATATTGATATAAATGGAATTATACTGTGTATTCTTTTGTGCTTTGTGTTGTTTATTCAACATAGGTTTTTAAGGTTCATCCATGTTGTTTCGTTTCAGTTAACTTGTTTCTTTTCATTGTTGAACAGCATTCCCTTCTGTGAATACTATTTACTCTTCACCTTGGTGATGGCTATTTGGGTTGCTTCCCGGTGGTGCCTTTATGTATAAAGCTGCTCTGAACATCTGTGTATACTATTTATTTTATTATATTTTTTATTATTTCAGCATATTATGGGGTACAAATGTTTAGGTTACGTATGTTGCCTTTCCCCCCCTCCTCCCCTCAGAGTCAGAGCTTCAAGCATGTCCATCCCCCAGATGTTGCGCCTCACACTCATTATGTATGTATATACCCATCCCCTCCTCCCCCTCCCCCCTGCCCAACACCCGATAAATGTTATTCCTATATGTCCACTTAGGTGTTGTTCAGTGAAACCAGTTTGCCAGTGAGTATATGTGGTGCTTATTTTTCCATTCTTGGGATACTTCACTTAGTAGAATGGGTTCCAGATCTATCCAGGAAAATACAAGAGGTGCTGTATCACCATTGTTTCTTATAGCTGAATAGTACTCCATGGTACCACATTTTTTTATTAATCCACTTATGTGTATACTATTTTTATGGACATGTTTTCATTTTTCTTGGTAAATACCTAGAAATGGAATTGCTATGCTCCAGTTTGGTATGTCTCATTGTATAAGAAACTGCAAAACTTATTTCAAAGATATTGCGCCAGTTTGCATTCCCATGGACAACATATCAGTCTTGTTTGCCCCTATATTTGCCCACAACAGAAATATGTCTTTTAAATTTGAGCCTGTCTAGGGTGTGTGATATGGTACCTCATTGTGGTTAATGCCCTTGTTCTATAAATGCAGAAATTGTAGTTTATAATGTTACCATGTTTAAATTCACACCACACACCAATGGCAGAACCACCTTTTTGCAGGTGGTTTTAACTGCAATGCATAGTCTTACAAGTAGAATTTCTGGATCCTAAAAAATATGTCACACAAATGAACCTCAAATGGTCATTGAAGGTAACCATTGGTTTCCTGGGACAGAATCAGGATGTCATGAATTACCAGGGAAATCTTATTAGAAAGATGTTACTGACATCAGCTGTCTAGGACCAGGACAAAGTTCTAGTGGTGGAAGTGAACTGAAATCAGCATGTTTGCTAGCCATGCACCCTTTCTCTTATTCCCAGGTTAGACTAACTGGTAGATGCTTAGATTGGCAAAAATGCTTTAAAATATTTTTGTTAATGATGATTTTCCTCTCAAGAAACTATAAGTCTGCATGCATCAGTAATAATGTCTCAGAGAAACTATCTTACTTTGTCTTCCAATAAATATGCATTTAGAATACTATTTTGGCAAAAAAAAAACACCTTAATATCCAAAATATTTTGTAAAACCTTATTAACTACGACAACAACTACTATGGCAACAACAACAACAAAAATCTTGATTTTCACACTTTGAAAAAGTTCATGCCATAAGACAGTAAGTCAACTTCAAGCAATAGGAAAGGAAGGGTAATATGTTCAGGTTTTGACAAAAATTTTGCTGACTTAAGTTTCCTTCACAATTTTACTTTCACCATGTTATTGCATGAGCACTTTGATGATGGAGCATTAATGAAATAAGCTACCTATCTCTTCAGTATTTGGCATAAGAACTTTCTTCAAGAGAGTTGATGAAAAATCCTGATCATCAGTAAGTAGCTTGGTGTAGTGGCGAGAACATAGACCAGGGATTTAAGAGTTGTGGGTTTAGGTCCAGAACTTTCTTCTCTCCAGCTCATTGTCCTTGGGCAAGTTGTCTTATCTTTTTGAGTCAGTGTGCCCTCTTTTATCAAATGGTAGGACAGTAATTGATACTCTTCTAATTCAAAGTCCTCTGAGTTTTGCTGTAATTACCTATCAAGGCCAATAGCTCATGGAGACCTTAGGCAGGGTGAAGGAGGACAGGTGTAGTGGGAAAAGGGCATAGAGTTGGAGGAGGTGGAACGAACTTTTCATTCCTTTAACATTTTTTTATGCCTAATGAATACCTTGAGCAGGAATCACAAGACAAAATGGGGAATAAGATGAATATGTTACCATTTCCTATGGCACCTCCAGGCTAGTGAGGAATGCAACTAATAGACAGAAAATGGACATACAGATGTTGAATGTCATGATTGTAGTTAGAGGGAAATAAGATTTAGTTATGCAAGAGAGGTTGCCAACCCATTTGGGGTCCTTGAAGTCTTCCTGGAAAAATAAACTTCTTAGCTGAGAGATAAGTAGACATTAGCCAAATGATGAGGAAGAATAATGTTAAAGGCAAAGGTGACATAATGTTTGAAGTCTTGAGGCAAGAAAGATTTTCAAGGGTATGAATGAAGTTCAGTATGGCTAGAGCAAAGTGGATATATGGAGATGTAAGAGATGTGTCTGGAAAGTTTAGCAAGGACAAGACTCTTAAGGATCTTAAAAGCCATATTAAGGTTATTGTATTTTTGTGCCCCCAAACATTAAGCAAATTGACATATTATAATTTAAAAATTGATCGTGCATTAACATATTAGAATGGATTGCAGTAGCGTAATCAAAAGTGTGAAGACATTATTTACATAGCTATTGCACTTGTCTAGCTGAGAAAAAATAGTAATCTGAACTCTGCTATTAGAAATGAAGATGGAAGCCCAACTTTCTAAAATTCTTGCAAACTGTAGTGGCAATTCTTGGCACTAATTTATGCAGGAAACAAAGCATCTCTCTTCATGCTCGCAGCAGTCTCTGTAGCCTCAAGTGTGATGCAGGATGAGTGTTATATAGGCTGAGGGAGTGGGTCAGCCTGCAGGCAGTGCATCTTGTTACGTGCCAAATCCTAACACTCAGCACCTGGCTTAAGCCTACTGTGCAATTAATTACAAACATAAAATGGGTGATAAAGCTACAAATTATGGAAATGTTATAAAATTCACACAGGTGGATTATTCACAGGAAAGGGAGAAGCAGAGTCAGAAAAGAAAATAAGGCACACTGAGATTCACACAGATGTGAGATAAGAGTGCCAAGAAATATAATTCATTCTTGGAAAAAATATTTGAAAATTCAGGCTTTTACCCTGGTGATAATTGACAGGTGTTTGGTTTCTAATTCATTCATTCTTTTAGGTCTTTTCCTGGACTTTAAAATGTTTTGTCTTGTATTATCTACCCTTGCTAGGTGATGAGAGGCTATGGCCCTTTGGGGGGAATGGGGGGAAGGGAAGGACTTGCAAAAGTATGGATAGGAAAAAAGAGACCCATTAGATCTAAGCACTACATAAAACATTTCAGTATGTGTTCTTCCCATTGAGAAAAGTGAAAGTACTTCAAATGAACTGGGACTATATATGACTTTGTTAGACCAAAAATATTCAATGAAGAAAACAACCTTTAAAAGTTCACGTGTTTTGCATTAGACACTTAACAGAATACGATACAGTATTTTAGCAAAATATACTGAGAAGACTAGATATAAGTATAGTTGTACATGGAAATCAAATTTAGGATTTTGAAGTCGTCAAGGGGACAGTGAAAACTTCTGTGCAAAGAAATATTGAACAGAAAATGCCCCATAGAGAAAGAAATGGCTTTGGAAATCTGTTAAACACAAGGCACAGGGTACTTAGATATGAAAATATTTCTGTAAAGATGACTAAGTATTTAATGAGAAAGAAATTTATAGCTTCTTACTTTGTAGCAGAGTCTTTGGCCGACAGCGGGGTCACATGATGCCTCATAAACTTGCTTGGATCCCTCTGCCGGCACCCCCACTGCGGAGGCAAAGAGGGTAGGCCCTGTAACGTGTGGTAAGCAAGGGTACGATCTCATTTTCACAAGAGTTATATTTCTGTGAACATTTTAATATGCTACACATCTGCTGCGATTGTTTTTCTCTTATCCAGAAGTTATTGCAGGAATGGTGTTCATGAGGTGTATAAGTGAGTCTGTGTGTGTGTGTGTGTGTGTGTGTCTGTGTGTCTTTTAGTTTCCAGCGGCTGTAAATAATTGAATATGTGTGACTACACTTTTTACAAAAAAGGGACTTTTGGAGGCGATCAGTTGAAAACATAGAATAAACATACTAACTTTGGATGCAGCTTCTAACAGCTGTTGTTTAAAAACTGCAATTCGAGAGCCTACTCTATTTGGAGAAGAGTTGACTGTTGTTGTATCTGAAGCTAATATAATGTTCCAGAGAGAAAAGAGCAATAGCTATTTGAATGTATGAGTTTCTGTGTTTGTGTGTGTATGTGTGTGTGTGTGCATGTGCCTACAAGAGGGAGAGAGCCAGGCAGAAAGACAGAGGAAAATAGCAGTACGAATATATTTTTTAGTTTTGGTTCTTAATATAAAAATTGCATGTATTAGCAGTAAGATTTATTTGCTTCAAGTTAGTAGAACCATTCTGAGATAACCATTTAAAAGAAGTCTTTTTTGTCTTCCATTTGAGAATATAAGATTACATAGTTAACAAAAAGTGTATGTGCATGATGTGTAACTCTACATTAAACTTCCAGTAAGTGATTATAAAATTGTAATAAAATCTCTGCAATTACTTTCTCAAAAGTCTACTTTATATAGTTGAAGCACTGCTTTATCAAATACCCTGAGAATATTGTAATCAGTAAAATATTTGCTTCGGGGAGAGATTTAAATGAGTTTTAAGGCTTATGATAATCTTTGCTTCCTTTGGTTAAGCCAAGAATTGTATGTAGCATTTACCTTAGCTAAACTTACTTCATTTAATTGCTTTCTTTCATTTGTTTCATTTATATGTGTGGAGCAGCCTCCTATAAATAAGAAAATATGGGACATATACTTTTTATTCCCGTTACATATGAAAACGTTCAAGGCTAAGTGGCTCTCCTAAGAGTATACTATACAGTAATAACAGCCTGGGAAGTAAAATATAATTCTAGAACTATAAACATTTAACCCTATTTTGGATTTTTGGAATTTTGGAATTTGGATTTTAATGCTATTTTGGAAATCATTTTGGATTTCATCTAGTAAATTATGTTATTGAAAAATGAGCGGCCTCAGATCTAAAGAAGTTTCTCCTGACTCCCAAATATTTGGAGTGTAGTGTAATCACCTAGAAATGGGTATCTTTTCATAGCTGTGCACATCATTGGACAAGGCTAGCCAGCTTGGAGTCATGGGTGAGAGAAAGCCAGCCAGCCTATGTAGAGAGCCATGTCTTCAAGGTCAGATGTGAAGGAGCTTTGCTACTCCTCACTCTGCCCTGTCACTTGGCTCTGAGGAAGTCCTCAGGCTGCTTGGGCTCCCCTGTGCATGACTCCACCTGGGTCTCCATCACTGGTCTCTGTGACTGCCTTGCTGTGCCGCTGTGCATACTGTCTCTTCATTATTTTTAGTAATTAATAGTTTTTCTAACTGCAAAAGCAAGAAATCATAAATGTATTTTAATACAAACAAAATGGTGGTGTCAATCCCATAGACTTCCTTCTGACTTCCCTTTAAAAACATATGCGACAGATTTTTTTACAAAAGTGGGGTCACATTGCATGTAATGTCTTTTTCATGCTATTGGATATTTTTTTATGTGTTACTTTTATTTTTTCCTCTTAATCTATTTTAAGGATTTTGAATGTTTACCATCTTTCAATTGCCTTGTCTAATGTAATTATTTGTAACATCTTTAATATCATTTTAGCTTAGTCTACTTTAAAAACATTTTTAAGTCTGTTTTTTTCTAAAACAGAATTGTAAAGATTATTTTCCTTAGTGCTGCCTCTTTAGCTCTTTTTCTTACTTGCATAATGTATTTAATTGTAGCCTTATATACCTTGAAGTTTATAGCTTTAAAAATGTATTTTTAATTTATTTTATTTCTTACCTGCTTTATTTTTTCATCCTTAGCATCCTTTAAATTGCTGTTACTTCTAACATTAACCTAAACATATTTTAACATCTATTTTTATACTTAAAATAGTATTTAGGTATTTACCTTCCTTCCTACTGATCTAGCCATCTCTTTTTTGTAAATTATATTTCTTCCCTTGACTGACTTAATTGCAAGCAAATATTGTCAATGCTGAGGACTGCTCTGAAGTGAATCCCTCCCTCTTTTCCAGTTGGTTCCATAATGAATGACCTAAATACTCCTTGCATAGTTCTTAAGGCATTCTGGAGATTAAATCCTGGCTCACAAAAATATAGCCTGAGAAATCCTAAACACCAGAGAATTATGTGCCATGTCTCTGGGAAAAAAAAATATAGAAAGGAGATTAAAATTAGTAAAGGTAGTGTTTAGATTTAAATATCACATCTCCAGCCACCAAGCCATTATGGGGAACTCTCAAGTTTCCAGTCCAAGGCATTATTTATTTATTTTATTTTTGCTATTGAACATGATGATAATGTACCAGACTGTCAAATTTCAGCCATGAAAATGTTATAAGCAATGAAATATATGGTCATATAAAAAATTTATTGGGCAACTATTATATACTAGCTACTTAATTTTAGCTATTACTTTAAGACCTAGAGAGTCACGGGAAGGCTCTAAACCAGATACTTAAATGCTCAGAAGTTAAAAGTAATATTAATATGATCATAGATGTGTCTTTGTTCCTATTGCAGCAGCAAACAGCTTTGCTGGACATTTGCAGCTATCCAATGAACAAACTCTCAAAAGAAAATCTGCCTTTTTCCATGAGCACTTGAAATGTACAGCTACAAGTTGATAGTGTGTGATTTCAACTGGCTAGAGGCCTAATTAGTTTTTGTGCAAATTTGAAGGCAATTAAGTTACTATTTAACATTTGGCCCAACATGAATAATTTGAATTTATAACATCTTTTGCTCTCTTAAATATCTGCTTCAAAATTAAAACTTAATTTCAAAGAAAAGTTTTAAATTTTAAAACAAATTCAAATACTTTAAATGTGAAGACCAATTCAGGAAAAAAATCAAAGTTCAAAATAATTTTAAAGATGAAAGGCAAATCCCTTCTCGCTTTGGTTCCCTAAGATAATATTCATAATGGGAGATACACATCATGGTCTTAGCACTGCAGTGCAGAGCTTTGTCTTTAGGTGAGTTAATTCAAGTCTCTGAACTGTTGTTTCTATACTTTAAAAGAGAAAAAAATATTTTAGCTCTGATTGAAAGAATTATCTGAAAATGAATGGGTGTGAAAGTATTTAACATATTATGTAGTGCTAAACAAATACTAGAGATCATTAAGGCAAACAATGTAATATTTTTGTCACGACAGAGACAAAGCTGAGTCTTGAGTCTTTCAGGGACTAGATCACAAATCCAATTGCCCTCATTAATTGCCCTTTTCTTTAAAAGGTTCCCCATTATTACTCTAAATAAGATTAGAAAACCATCTAGTTTAGAGATTACAACTGCTCTAATAAGTAAATTTGTTGTAGATAGAAAATGATATACAATATAATTTCTTCTTACATAACACAAAGATCATGCATGTAAACACTGAAATGTTCACTAAAGGACCCATTTATTGTGGCTTCATCACAAGATTATATAGAAAGATTTTTCTAATACACATGTAATCAGAAAAAATATTTAATTTCTAAGCTGCTTGTAATATCTTAAACAAAAATCAATTGCTTTATTCCTTTTGTTCCTTTTGATATAAACAATTCAAAATCATGTTGTTAAAGCTTTATATTGAACATAATTTGGTATAAGCAAAGTTAAATGATAAACATGCAATATCAACCAATTGCTTTATGAGTCTCTACATTATTTTTCACGTGACCTGGTATCTATGAAATAGTTAAAGCATTAAACAAGGGTGTCTCAATTTCAAGCAGATTAAAAAAAACAACCCAAAGCAATTTTCTCCCAATTTTTGTCAGTTGTTCATGCAAGCCAGTATATGTGACACTAAACAATATTTGAATTTAATTTTTTCTGGTACTTGGAAGAAAAAAGGTGAGAGCATCTCTGCATGAGAGCATCTAAGCATGAAACTGAGGTCAAGTTTGAGTATCTGGAGAATTCTTATCTAAACAGCATCAACAAAAACATGGACACAAAAGAGCAAGCCTAACACTCAGAGAAAATCAACTGAGAACTCAGAAAATTTAACAGGTTACTTAGCAGCAACCAGTGATATTAGTGACATGAGCGGATTCTTGTTGCACCATACATAGGTCATGGAGCAACAACCTGGTAGGTTGAAGTGATCAGTCTGGGACCTGAAATAGAATTTAATATTCTCAGATTTAGAAAGTAGAGTCCCACCAACATGGGTACTGGGTTCTAAAGTTTACACTTCAGGTGAAAATTGCGTATTTTCTTAGTTACCTGTGGATATATGTTAGAAAGGTGACAATTTGGAATAGACATTTCATCTCCCTTGATTGCCCAACTCAGTCCAGTTTTCACCAAGCAGCACAATAAATTGATACATTGGGTGAACACTAGATGCCATCGTTGGCTTGTGTTATGGGCCATGTTGTTTAAAATGTACTCAGCATGGCGGAATGCTCTCTTGATGGGGATTGAGAACTCATTGAGGGAAGAATGTGTCCTAACTGGCCATTTTGTGCTTATGCCACACCATTGTCCACACTATTTCATTTGTGATTGCCTACACCACTTAAATTTTTGTAAACTTATGTTTCATTTACATAGTATTATTTAACTCCACTCTCCCCCTCTTTCCTTATAGAGAGGTAATGCATAGATAGTTAAATACAATGCTAGATTCAATCCATCCAGCCACATAGTAAGTACTTTATTTAAGTACCTATCATGTGTCAGATATTGCCCCATAAAGTCTCACAATCTAGGGGAAAGATTATTCATTTAAAAAATAATTATAGTATCTCAAGAATGGAAAAACAAGCACCACATGTACTCACCAGCAAATTGGTATTAACAGATCAACACCTCAGTGGACATATAGGAGTAACATTTATCAGGTGTCGGGCAGGGGGGAGGGGGGAGGTGGGGATGGGTATATACAAACACAATGAGTGAGATGTGCAACGTTTGGGGGGTGGTCAGGCTTGAAGCTCTGACTCGAGGGGAAAGAGGGGGCATGGGCAATATACATTACCTTAACATTTGTACCCCCATAATATGCTGAAATAAAAAAAAATAAAAACCAAAAAAAAAATAATTATAGTAACATGGTTGGTACCAAAATAGGAATATAGACAAGGTGTTATGAGCATATGGAAAAGAATTATTGAGCTCCTACCTTGACTTTTGTGCTAAGCCTTGACAAAAGGATGCATGCAAAACTAGCAAGGAGCATAGCATTTGGGGCAACTAGGATAGTTTTATAGGATTGAAATGTAGTGTGTGAGTGAGGAGCTAGAATTAAAACTAGAAAGATTTCAAGGGTCAGACTGATACACCATTCAGAGGAGTTTAGATTTTGTTCTGCAAGGCTTTTAGTGGAGGAGTGATTATAGTCCCAATTTAGGAGGACCCTTTTCACCTGCTATACATGGTAACTACCATCACATTTGCATGTGTTGGTTTATAAGGCTCACACTCCCAACATAGCAGCCCAAAGGCATAAATAGCACAGTGGCTCTTTCCGCCCTTGCCACTTCTGCAATTCACCACTGCACCAATGTATGAGTTAATATAACCTGCACTCCCCTCTTTGCCTCCCAGGTGACAGAAATTAGCATTTAGTTGTGCTCCCACACAGTAAACAAGAAAAAAAGGAACAGAAACTTAAGAGAAATATTCACAGCTTATTACTTTCTTTAAATAACAGCTTTATTGAGATATAATCCACATAACCATACAATGACTCATTTAAAGTGTGTAGTCAACTGGTTTTTAGTATATTCAGAGTTCTGCAATCACCACCACAATCAATTCTAGAACCCATCAAAGAAACTCCATACCCATTAACAGTCACTTTACATTACCCATGAAATCCCTCCCCCTTGGCAATTGCTCATAAACTTTCTGTCTGTGTAGATTAGCCTATGCTGGATATTTTACAAACATAGAATTTCTAGTATTCTATGGCTGATTTCTTTTACTTAGCAAAACATGAATGTGGCTTTTATCATGACTTTATTCCTTTCTAGGGCAGAATTATATTCCAAATTATGGAGATATACCACATCTTATTTCTCTTTTCATTCATTGATGGACATATGGTTGTTTTTATTTTGGGGGTATTATAAATAATGCTGCTATAAACATTTACATGTTTTTGTGTAGACATAGGTTTTCATTTCTCTTGGGTATGTGTGAAATTGAGTAGGAAGAAAATATGGGGGTTATATGATAATTCTGTGTTTGTCTTTTTGAGGAATAGAGGGACGGTTATCCAACATAGCTGCACCAGTTTATTAGCTATTATGTTTAGGCAATTTATCCCCAACTATGAAGTCAAAAATTGCCTATGAAGTTTCCCTGGGTTAATACTCTCAGTAGGTAGGTTCCTCAGAGGATTAATTAGTATATATTTTACTCAATAAAGTATAACTATTAACCAGTCCTGATAATATGTATAAAATTCATTTAGGTTTAGAATAAGATCTAAAGAACTATGATATTTAGTAAATGAAAGACTGTAACATATTTTTATGTTTTTCATATTTTTGCTTATGGTTTTGAAGAGAGAACTTCTTCATCTGTTTCTTAACTTTGAGTCACATTTCCTAAGTTTCTACAGTTGCTTGATGCTTGGAAGTTCAAATTCTCCTACAGTCTTTTTTCCAGCATTACTACTTTTTATCTTAATCTCTTTTTCAGCAGCCTAAAGTTTTGTTGTTGTTGTTTCCTATAAGGGTCTCAGCAACTTTCTTTCTGGGTATATCACCATTTTCTTTCTGATCTAGCAGAATGAGGAAAATAAAAAAGGCTTGGCAATAATGCCTTGATATTATTTCTGGCATAATTTTCAAATGTATGAAATAATTTTCTACATTTACCCTATCTAATTTAGCTGTTGGCCTTTGGAAACAGAAAGGCTAGTGAAGAATTACTTGTGTGTAATTTTTAAATTAACTTATTAATCACTTCTTTAGAAACCCTGTGGATCTTGTAGCTGAAGTTTTTTTATAAACATCTTGTTTTTCAGAGCATTGCATTAGTTTAGAGATGGAAGGGACTTTGGGAATTATGTAACAAAATTCTTCATTTAAAAATAATTAAAACCACTTTCCTTAAATCATATAGTTATATTACACTTGAATGAAAGAATGCAAAAGTTTTAAAGAGATTAAAAATGATTTCCACACAAATGGAATCACATTGGTGCTGGGTCTTTCTCTGCCCCTCTCCCCCATTATTTGTTCTTTCTTCCAAGCATCAATTTATTTCCTGGGTTGTTTTGTCATTCATTCATTCATTCATTCAAGAAATATTTATTGGAAATTCATTGTGTTTCCAAAACCATTATAGATGCTAAGGATCAGCAGAGAACAAAAAACCTCAAAAACTCTGCTCTTATGGGGTTTATATTCCACTGGGGGGAGACCAATAATAAATGACACTTAGATTGTTATATATTACATAATATACTTTAATGTAATAAGTGCTATGGCAAAAGAGAAGGCAAGAAAGAAAAAGGGAAATTCAAGAGATGGCAGAAAGATTCAGTTTTATCCAGGGTAATAAGATATAGCCTCACCAAGAAGGTAATACACACTTGAAGATTGTGAGGGGATGAATAATCTGGCTACCTGGGGGAAAGGCATTCCAGACAGATGGAACAGCAAATTCAAAGTTTCCAAGGTGGGAACATGTTTGGAGTGCTTGAAGAAAACCAAGAAGGCCGGTGGTGCAGTGTGTTGGGAATGGTAGAAAAAGATAAAATCAGGTCATGGATAACTAGGTTACAAAGGGCCTTTGGCAATTATAAGAACATTGGTTTAAATTTATATATATATATATATATATATATATATATATATATATATATATATATAATGTATATATATATTTCACATAACATAAAATTCACTATTTTGACCATCTTTAAGTATACACTTGAGATTTTTAATATAGTCACAATGTCGCACAATCATTACATCTAATTACAGAACATTTCTAGCACCACCGAAAGAAATCATTTTTATTTGGGTCTTTTCTTGGTTAGTCTAATCAATCAGTTTATTAATCTTATTTATCTTTTTGAGGAACCAACTTTTTGTTTTATTGATCCTTTCTATTTTTTTAGTCTCTATTTTGTTTAGTTCTCCTCTGATCTTTATTATTCCTTTTCTGTTGCTAATTTTGCAAGTTGTTTGTTCTTGCTTTTCTAATTTCTTGAAGTGCATTGCTACATCATTTACTTGAAATTTTTATACTTTTTGGTGCAGGCATTTATTGCTATCCTCCCACCCCACCCCCCTTTTTTTTGAGACAGAGTCTCGTTCTGTTGCCCAGGCTAGAGTGCCATGGCAAAAGCCTAGCTCACAGCAACCTCAAACTTCTGGGCTCAAGCAATCCTTCTGCCTCAGCCTCCCAAGTAGCTGGGACTACAGGCCTGTGCCACCATGCCCGGCTAATTTTTTCTATCTGTTTTTGGTTGGCCAATTAATTTGTTTCTATTTTTGGTAGAAATGGGGTCTCACCCTTGCTCAGACTGATTTCGAACTCCTGACCTTGAGCGATCCCCCTGCCTTGGCTTCCCAGAGTGCTAGGATTATAGGCGTGAGCCACCATGCCTGGCCTGCTATCTTCCTCTTAACACTGCTTTTGATGTATCCCATAGGTTTTGTTATGTTGTGTTTGCATTTTCATTTGTTTCAAGGAAGTTTTTAATTTTCATCTTTATTTCCTCATTGACCCAGTGGCCATTCAGGAGAATATTGTTTAATTTCCATGTGTTGTATAGTTTCCTATTATATCTGGATATCTAATCTCTTGTTAGACGAGAATTTTTCATCTATTATTTCATTATATAAGTTTTTGAATCCTTTTGTTCCCTCTTAACCTTCTGCGATATACAGATAGTTTGTACTTTTGGTTGCTTTATGATATCACATATACTATGAAGACTTTGTTCATTCTTTTTTATTCAGTTTCCAAATTTTCTCTTGGTATCAATTTCTAGTTTCATTCCATTGTGATCTGAAAAGATACTTGGTATAATCCCAATTTTTAAATATTTGTTGAGAATTGCTTTGTAGCTTAATGTATGATCTATTCTTGAGAATGTTCCATATGCTGATGAAAGAAATGTGTATTCTTTATTGTTGCATAAAATGTTCTGTTGATTTCTGATAGGTCCATTTTGTCTAAAGACCAGTTTAAATCCAATGTTTCTTTATTGATTTTCTGTGTAGATTATTTATTTAGTACTGAGAGTAAGGTGTTGAAGTCTCTCACTATTGTTGTATTGGACTGTATCCATCTCTTAGAATCTAGTAATCCTTGTATTATGAATCTGGGTGCTCCAGTGTTGGGTACGTGTATATTTAGAATTGTTATATACTTATGCTGAACTGATCCCTTTATCATTTTATAATGACCCTCTTTGTCTTTCTTTTTGTTACTTTTTTTAATTTAAAGTCTTTTGTACCTGATATAAGTATTACTACTCCTCACCTTTGGTTTGTATGGAATATCTTTTCAGTCCCTTTACTTTACCCTTGTTTCTTTACTGATATGGTGTGTTTCTTGTAGGCAGCATATAGTTAGATCATGTTTTGTTATCTATTCAGCCACTCTATATCTTTTAAGTGGAGAATTTAATCTCTTTATGTTCAAGGTTATTATTGATATCTGATGTTTTATTTCTGTCATATTGTTATTAATAATTATTGCCTGCTGGATTTCTATATTCTACATTCCTTTCTTTTTCTCTTACTGTTTTTTCTTATGGTTTTGTGTAGTGGTACCATTTTAGTTCTCTTCCTCATTTGTCTGTTGGCTTTACCAGTGAGTTTTGGACTTGCATGTGTTGTCATGATGGTAATTGTTGTCCTTTCACTTTCAGGCTTAGCACTCCCTGGATCATTTCTTATAGGGCTGATCTAGTGATGATGAATTTCCTCAGCATTTGTTTGTCTGGAAAATACTTTATTTCTTTTTCTCTTGCTGTTTATAGAATTCTCTTTTTATTTGACTTTAGACAATTTTACTGTATTGTGCTTTAGACAATTTTACTGTATTGTGTGAACTTTAGACAATTTTACAAAAAGGAGAAGACCTTTTTGCATTTTATCTGTTTGGGGATTACAGGACCTCGTATATCTGTAAGTCTGAATCTCTTGTTAGTCTTAGGGATTTTTCATCTATTATTTTATTAAATAGGTTTTTGAACACTTCTGTTCTCTCTTCACCCTCTGGGATACTGATAATTTGTGTATTTGGTTGCATTATGGTGTCCTATATATCCTGAAGACTTTGTTCATGCTTTTTTTATTCTGTTTTCTTAACTTTGTTAGAATAGGTTATTTCAAAAGACCTGTCATCAAGTTCTGAGATTCTGTCTTCTGAACAGAAGAATCTGAACAGAGTCTGATCTAGTCCATTGTTAAGCTTTGGAATCATTTTGTATTTCTTTCAATAAGTTCTTCAGTTCAAGAATTTCTGTTTGGTTATTTGTTATGATATCTATCTCTTTGGTAATTTCATATCCTGAATTATTTTTATGATATCTTTGGATTTTTTTTTTTTTTTTAGAATTCTCTTATATCTCACTGAGCTTATTTAGTGTCAAAATTTTGAATTCTTTTTCTGGGATTTCATGATTTTTTATTTGCATCCATTGCTGGAGAATTATTGCTTTCCTTTAGAGATGTTATATTTTCTTGGTTTTCATATTAGCTGTGTTCTTATGTTGATATCTGCACATCTAGTGTAATAGTCACTCCTTTCAACTTTTTGAATTTGCTTTCCTAGGGGAGGACTTTTTCCTGAAGATGCATCAGTGGTGTTAGTGGGGTAAGGTGCTTTAGCTTTGGTTCCGGATGCATGCAGTAGTATAGTCTCTGCATGATTTATTCAGCTGTAAACAATGGCAGTAGCATCTGTAGCCTAGGGTACATTTATTAGTGGAGGCTGTGATAAAGTTTTCCTGTGGGCTGGGATGCCAGATAGGTCCATCTTTGGGCTCCAGTGGTGGCAGTAGAATGTTGAACATGCCTGTTTTGGGGGTTCAAGGCAGCATACTCTGGCACTGATGTTGGTGTGTACAGTTGGGCCAGTTCTTAGGCCTACAGGTGGCTTGTTCACATGCTGGTGCCAGATATGTGGGACACATATCTCCCTTCCTCTCAGGCCCCTGGACATTACCATGTGGCATAGGTGATGGCAGTAGCAGTGGTAAGATGACCCTGTAGGTTCTAGGCAGTGCACACTGGTATTGGTGGTGGCTGTGATGGGCTGGACAGGCTGGTCTCCAGGCTCCTAGGTGGCATATATTGTGTGGGTGTTGTCAGTAGTGTTGGTGGCAGGTTGGGGATGGTCTATCTTTAGGTTACTGCAGGTGGGGGCAGTGCTTAGATGCCAGAGTTGGTGGAATGGGTGGAGTGATCCCCATATCCTCAGGCATTATGCTTGGGCACTAGAGGGATACCAGGGCAGTAAGTCTAACCTCGGGCCCCCAGTGGTGTTCAGGGACATAAACTGTAGTCGGCAGGGTGGTGTGACCTGTGGCAGTGAGTATAGATAACCTGACCTCAGTGTTCATGCTACAGCACAGTGGTCATCCAGTTGTGGTGAGTAGTGTCACTATCAGCAGTCCCATGTAGGCAGCTCTCAGATTCTGGGGAGTGCACACTATGTCTCTGGGAGAGCAGTGGCTACAGTGGTGTGTGTGAGGAGCCTATATTTGAGATGCACACTAGAGCACAGAGGCCTTTCTCCTGGCATTGGTGTGGTTGGAGCCCATGGCCTTAGACAGGTTGCGCTTGTGTTCTGGGTAGCACTTGCTTCAACTCCAGACTGCAGCAGTGACTGCAGCATTATGTGGAGGGGGCTAAGGATCTCACCTTCTGTACATAAGCCCAAGCACAGAGTCCGTGCTGCCAGTGCAGTCGAGGTCACCACCCACAGCCCCAGACACGCATCTCTCCAGTTTTCCCCTTCTTGGCAGCAGCATCCACTGCAGGGCTGTGCAGTTGAGGGGAAGGATCCCACCCTTTGTGTGTGAGTCCAAGTCCAGAGCCCACACTACAAGTGAGGGAGCACTAAGTGTTTAATTTTGATAAAATTCAAATTAATCTATTATTTCTTTTGTTCCTTGTGTTTTTATTATCAGTTTTATGAAACCATTGCCTAATACACGGTCACAGATACTTATACCTATGTTTCCTTGTGAGAGTTACAGTTTTAGCTTTTATATTTACGCTATTAATCCATCTTGAATGGTAAATGTAGTAAGGCAAGAATCCAACTTCATTCTTTTGCATGTGGATATTCATCTGTCCCAACACCATTGTTGAAGAGACTCTTCTTTTCCCATTGGATGGTCTTGTCACCTTTGTCAAAAATTAAGTGGCCATAGATCTGTGGGTTTATTTCTGTACTATCAATTCTATTCCATTGATCTTTATGTCTATTCTTATGCCACACTGTTTTGATTACTTCAACTTGTTCCTCCCAACTTTAGTCTTTTTTTTTTTAATATTGTGGATATTAGAGACCCCTTCATTTTTATATGAATTTTAAGTCGGCTTGCCCATTTCTACAAAAATGCAGTTAGAATTTTGGTTGGGATTACATTGACTATGTGGACTAATTTTCATAGTATTGTTACTTTAGCAGTATTATCTTCCAATCTATAAACAAGTGATGTCTTCCTATTTATTTATTAATAGATATTCTTTATTTTCTTTCAACATTGCTTTGTAGTTTTCAGTGTACAGTCTTGCACTTAGTTGGTTAAATTTATTCTTAATTCTTTTTCTCATGCTATTTGTTTTCTTAATTTTATTTTAAGATTGTTCATTGCTGCTGTGTAGAAATACAACTGAGGTATATAGATCTTGTGCTTAGCAATCTTGATGAAAGTATTAGTGTTTTGTTTTCTTTTTGTAGATTATTTAAGGTTTTCCATATATAAGATCATGTCTTCTATGAATAGAGATAATTTTACTTCTTCCTCTTTAATCTGGATTTTTTTTTTTTTTTTTTTTTGAGACAGAGTCTCACTTTTTTGTCCAGGCTAGAGTGAGTGCCGTGGCGTCAGCCTAGCTCACAGCAACCTCAAACTCCTAGGCTCGAGCGATCCTTCTGCCTCAGCCTCCCGAGTAGCTGGGACTACAGGCATGAGCCACCATGCCCGGCTAATTTTTTATATATATATCAG
Source organism: Microcebus murinus (assembly GCF_040939455.1). Taxonomy (NCBI): domain Eukaryota; kingdom Metazoa; phylum Chordata; class Mammalia; order Primates; family Cheirogaleidae; genus Microcebus; species Microcebus murinus. The sequence goes on along the minus strand of NC_134104.1, from coordinate 130,376,256 downwards.
TTGGCCAATTAATTTCTTTCTATTTATAGTAGAGACGGGGTCTCGCTCTTGCTCAGGCTGGTTTTGAACTCCTGACCTTGAGCAATCCGCCCGCCTCGGCCTCCCAAGAGCTAGGATTACAGGCGTGAGCCACCGCGCTAATCTGGATTTTTTTATTACTTTTTCTTGATTAATAGTCCTGGCTACAACTTTAAGTACAATGATGAATAGCAGTAGTAAGAGTGGTATCCTTGTCTTGCTTCTGATTTCAGAGAGACAGCTTTTAGTTGGATATTGTTTTTTGTTTGTTTGTTTATATGGGGCAAATAGGGAGCCATTGTGGTAGTTGGAGAAGTGTTATGTGATCTAATCTTTATTTTAAAAGCACATCTCTGCCTTTTTATGTTTTAAGTGATTACAGTTTCTAACTGAAAATCTAGCATCCTTGGTGAATTTCATAAGTAGGTATTAGAAATATGACATGCTACATTACATTTAAGTAATGTAATAACATTACTACATGAAAATGTTTAATACATATGTCTCTATGCTAAGTGCTATAAAATTAGTTCAAAAGTAGATATATAATATTTGCTAGTCATGCACATTGTTTTATTTCTTTGTATAGAAATAAAATAAATATTACTATATGATTTTTGCAATGTCCTATTAATACTGTGCAATTTTGTTATATTTTAGCTCTTTATGATCAAACATAATACTTTTCACCAGTTGGCAGTGATAAACCATAAACAATCTCAGTGCTGATAATGGCTTTGTAATTAATAGCTATTTGATTCCAGCAAGTGACTTTATATCATAGACCTAGTTTTCTCTTTTATAAAATAAAAACTCTAATGTTTGTCTTGTAGTATTGTACTGAGTATAAAAACAGAAGTGTATACAAAATTACATAAAAATCAAAAAGAACTAAATAAATGTAAAGCACTACTACTATCTTACACACTCTTAAATTATCTTTATCTCTCATGCATTTGTTTAATTTTGTAATTGTTTGAGTTTACCTTTGAGATAATGCACTGTTGTTAATCTGATAGCTGACTCATGTAACAATAATGATGTTTAGAATAAGGACCTATAACACTAGACAGCTAGGTTGTTGGAGTAATGAGAGGGAACTGCTCTATATCTTGCAAAATTTAAAATAGCATAAAATAATGAGACATAAAAGCACTTAGAGAAGCAGTCTGTATCTTATTTTGAGTGATGCATAATCTATCATTTTGAGCATATTATATAACATACATCTTGCAAAATTGGTGGTAGTTTTTTTGTTTTTGTTTTTGCATCTATCATTCATTTACATGTTTCAGTGATATTCACATCAGAATTCGTAAATCATCATATCTGGTGGTACCTATTTATTAGCATCTCAGAAACCTTAACAAGATATATTCTTCAAAAGAAACGGGGCATCTGTGATGATGGGGCCATCAAAGATTGCAAGAGAAGAATTTAATCCAAATCCTATAGATAGGTTCATCATATTGATCCATCTGTACTTAGTGATAAAAATATCATTTGAGAGAAACTCAAAAAAGTTCTCTCCCTATTTATTCTATTCTCTCCTTAAATCCATAATTTAAGAGGGCAAATAAGACAAATCTCTTGCTCTTCTCTTTCCTTTCTAGCTCTGCCTTATCTTGAAAAAATAGTTAATGAGCAAATACAAATAATTTCTATCTCATCCAGATCTATTCAACTTGAGTTAATTAAACTTCCTGGCTGAGGAAACATTTATTTACCCAGATTGACAAGTCAGACAGAAAAGAGACTGTTACTGGCATTGGAATTGTGTTTTGAAAGTTAGGTCACAGTGGAATTTTGTTGAAGTGTTAAATAAAAGCAAATGAGTGCTGAAAGTATGTCTTTGCAATGCTAAAAATTCATGTATCACGTGTTATGTAAAAAGAAAGTTGTGTGAAACAAAATATATTGTTTTTTTCAGTGTCCAAGCATTCTTCAAGCATTTCTCCACTGCTTATTATTATCTGTACACTTGAATTATCTAGTTGAATTTATTTGGGGCTTCAATTTTACTAAAAAGCACTATCATTTTACAAAGCTTAACCCTAAGCAGGGATGTTTTCTTCATGACCTTTAGAGAAAAGATGAATTCACCAGATCATACAGCTGAACTCCATTTTTTAAATTTGCTTTCTGTGGAATGTTTTCAATGAGGAGTGACTTACAGGTGCAAACTCAAAAACAGAAATACATACATGTGTTATTTTATTTATGTATTCATCCATTCATTTACTTACTTTATTTTTGTTGAGGTAGGGAGTAGGTAAGTTTAGCAAAAGAGAAGGAAGGAAAGAAGCTTGAGCCCTAGCTGCCTGTTCATGGTTTCCTAATATGTGGTCCAGGGACATAAAACAAAGTCTGTAAGCCTACAGCCAGCCATGCTTTTCTTTGCCACTTCTTCCCTTCTCTGGGAGGTGCAAGTAGTGACTGTAAGTATAATCCTCAATAAAACCATGGCAATGTTGTTCAGGAGTTAAGGCCTTCATGCTAAAAATAATGTGTCAAGGTCACCACGTTGTCGGCTGGCCACGGTGTTAAGCCTTAAGCGTTGTCCTTAAGTACCCTAGGACCCAACTTGCCTTCTGGCTCTGACTTCTTTCCCCAGCCCTGTAAATTAGCTGTTGTGTCCTGGCTGTGATCTTGACTGCTTGGCAACAGCCTTCCAACTACCAGGCTTCACACACTCCTTATCCACTCAGACATTTGACTCAACACATTCAGTCCTGGACTGCTAGGATTCTTGGCCTGGCATCCTCCCCAAGCAAGACTGCCAGTAAGGACATGAACAAAACCAGTCGCACGTCTGTGGTTAGGCCTTTTCACTGCTAGAGAAACATCTTCAAAAGAACCTACTTTTGCTTTTAAACAGTTTTACGGATAACAGGACACACACACACACACACACACACACACATCTTCTATATCAACAGAATCAATCTATTTGTAAAAAGTGATCTATCAACCAAAGCAGTTTACCCAATCAAGGTGCTGGCTTTTAATTTTAATTTTCACAGTGGGGGTTTTGTTAAAAGTAATAGAGATATTGACAATTAAAAACAGCTCTACAAATATGTATTTTAGTATTAAATAAAATAATGACTCTATTCTAAAGCTTAGTTAAGAGTTATATTTTGAACATATTTTATCTAAAGTAATGGTGAAATTTTAGAACTTCTATTTATATCAAATGAACTCTAATTTGGTGTTGTGATTTGACTCATGAAACAAGATCCCAACGAGTGAAATGGAATAGAAATGCCAGCATCCTTAGAGGTCATGTCACATGGGACTAGATTTCTATATTTTTTTTTTGTAGCTATAAAAATATTTAGCATTCTATAAGATCAGAATGCCTGTACAGTTTCAGAGACAATATAAATTTATTTTGAAATTAATCTTCAGATGGAATACTTTATTAAAACAGCTCTACCCTAAAAATACATTTATCCTAAAGTATTGAATTAAATATTGGTTGGTAGAACTAACTAAGAAGTCCCCTTTTCTTAATATATACTCAAAATAAATAATTGGATTTTTGGCTGTTTGATGCCAAAATAAACAGTTTTTAAATGACGCCTATGGAAAATCAAATTGATTAATCTGCATCATTTAGAAAAAAAGAGAGATTGACATTTTTTAATGGTCCATTTAGTGCTTTGGTGAAATGGTGATACAGTTACAATGTATGTATTCTCAAAAGTGAAAAGAAGAATACATGCTGTGGAAAATATTAGTGCAAGAGGCAGTCGGCTATAGTTTGGAATTTCTGGAACTATATGATAGCTTCTTAGGAGAGATAATTTTACATCTGGAATTTCACGAAAATCTGGCTTATATGTTTTCTGTAAATAAAAAAGGGAATCTTGACATCTTGGAAACAGGTCTGTTGGCTTTGCTGGGGAAGAGATATTTGTCTCAGAATTTTATTATTAATATTTTTCAAGCAGTACTATCAATCTTTCAGTGGCCAACCTTTTAGTAAATAATGAGTAGAATTTTGATTCCTCCTGCTCTGTATTGATTTGTACATTTTCTGTAATTTTTATATATCCTCCAGCTCTTAAAAATTATGTTGGCTGAAATATAGTAGCACAACATGGAAACAACTACTTTAAAGACAGAAATTACATCAAGAAATAATTGTATTATATAATGACCTCTCCCTTTCTCTCTTCCATTCAGAAGGAAAAATAATAGTCAATTCCAGTTTGGGGTGAGATGACTGGTAGTTTGAGCCTTGAGGCACCTCAGCTTACCATTGAAATGGAATGCTCAGCAGTTGTTGAAAAATTTTTAGTAAAATAGTATAAAAGTTTTTCAATTTTTGTAAGGATGCTTTCTTTTATTTCTATTTCCCTCATCTTTGTTAACCATTTCCCATGATTTGTCCAGCAGCATTTACTCCTTACTTGCCTAGTCCCCTGAAATATTTTAAAAAGTCCTTTAATCTGGATGTCCGAGCAATGGGTCATGGTGGGTGCCTATCAGTTACATCATGATATCTTTCTGGTGATTAAGATGTTTTCTGCATAGTTAATCCATGAAACACTAACAGTATAATGCAAACTGCTAAGTAACTCTTACATATACAATAAAATGTCCGAGACCAGATTGAGTAATGTTCTAAATTATATCCATATTAAATATTTCATCATTGTACCCTCCATTGTGAGTGCTTGTTTTCTTATCTTCAAGACAGCTCTGTGGTACAAAAAAACCCCTGAAAATCTGACAATTATTACTTGATTTCTATTGTATGGGCTCTGCCTAACAAAGGTTTTAGACCAAAGATTTGTATCCTAAATGACTTGGCATGACTATCTTCACATTCTAAATTTTTTCTACATGTCCAGCATTCACTAATGAGAGGGCAAGCTCTCCCTCACTTTGTGTTCAATTTCAATTAGTAAAAGCTCTCAAGATTCATGATTTGCCATGTCATAATTCTTAATACTTAGATATTATGGAAATTAAGGACACAAGGCAAACTCTTAGTTTTAATCTAAAACACATGACCAGAAGGAAGAAGTCATGCCATGTGTGTTAAACAGATAAACTACCAAAGGCAATTGTTGAAAAACTATGCCTTGACTTCTTGCCAGATTTCAAATCGAGTTTTTGAATACATAGTTCTTCTCATTAATGAAATGGAAACTGTTACTGCAGCCTGAAGTACTTTTTTTCTTCTGAAAGTTCTTAGAACAGGGGAACTACCATTCATAGATTTTGAACGATTTTTTTTTTCTTCTCTCTTACTAAGGAAGAAAAAGAAAACCCTATTAGAAGCATGAAAGGCAGCTTCCTAATCTAGTGGCATCCAAATCATTTAAAATAGATTGGGAATAAATTGATTTTCTTTTTGTTCTCCTGTTCTTTTTTCTTCTGCAATATTTATCAGAAAGATCACAAATTCCAACAAAACCCACCCATTCATCTTTGTGCTTATCAATTACATGTGGCCAGATGCAGTTAACTAGACTGAGGCCTAACAACTTTGCCTTCTGATTAACGTAGTTTTGGATTAATTTATTTTGGATTAATTTACACTTGGAGAGAATGAACTGTGCTTTATATTAATGTCTATAGGCAAAATAGAAAATGAATTCCCTTGAAATATACCTACTCTAAGCTGTGGGAGGAAATCTATTCTTACAAAAGGAATTCTGGTTTAACTGCTAAATAGAAGGTTAATTAGTCTCCCATCATTATTTTTCTCTGCTTCAAAGACCTGAATGTGTCTCTATCTTTCCTCATTTATTATCATTTATATCTCAAAAAGTACATCTTTCAATAGTAATGTTCACTGTTTGCTTAGGTAGTATCTAAAATATTTTTGAAAGAATTATTGCCTATTTTTTTCCAGATTCTCCTCTTGGGGCGACTATCTTGTCCTGGCTTGCCTAAGACTTTCCTATTTTAGCATTGAAAGCTTCAGATCCCAGGAACTCTCTCAGTCACAGGCAAAAAAGGATACTGGTCACTCAATCTCTAATTTCCATTTTCTTACATTCATGACTTGCTATTTAAGTGACATAGCTGAGACCAGTTAATCTAAAACAAACAAATTGGCAGATCTGTCTATAGTGGTTCAAAGTGTGGTTCTTGAACTGGCAGCAGCAGCAGCACTACCTGGTAACTTGTTAGAAATGCAGATAGTCAGGGCCTATTGTATGCCTGCTGAATCAGAAACTAAGGTAGAAGACTGGGTCGTTTGTGTTTTGTCAAACCCTTCAGGTGATTCTCATGCATACCAAAGTTTCACAACCACTAGTTTACAGTAACAAGATTATTCTGCATTCCTGAAAAGTTTCCCAACATTTTAGTCCCAACAACCTCGTCTTTGCAAGAGCCAAAAAAGCATAAGGAAGGAGTGAAAGAAACATTATAAAACAAATTATAAAGGGAAAATGATTAAGGGTGAAAACTTAGAGGCCAAAGATGCTATTTATATTGCTATGCCAATTTTCAGTCTAGCACATTACAGGCATATAACCCCATCTTTTGTGAGAAAAGCAAATGCCTAGCAGACCCAATTTGGTGACAGCAGCATCTATATTTATCAATGACCAATTATCTAGCAGACGCTGTTCTAGTTGTGTTATGGACTACATTATATACTATAGGAGTAGGGAATATAATCCTCATTGACTTTTAGAAACTAAGGCTCTGACATGGTGAGATATTGATATAGATTGCTGCAATATTAGGTTAGGCTGAAAAGACATGCCAAGACTTCTGCCCTAGAGTGAATTCTTTATTTGTGGATTCTAAAGAAAGAAGGCAAAAATAAAAAAAATAATACTAACTCTAATCAGCTTATCACCACTTAAAATACACACCTGGAATTTTGAAGGAGAGCCTAAATCAAGCCAAATGATCAGTCTCATAACCACCGTGGAAATAAGCAGTGTTTGAGAGCACAGGCACAGTGCCCCTAGACTACCTTTCAAAGTGGGCAGACCATAGAGTGCATAGAAAATTTCAATCTGTACAGGATTTTAAGCACACACAATCTCTCTGTCTCTCTCTCTGTCTCTCTCTCTCTCTCTCTCTCTCTCTCACACACACACACACACACACACACATACACACTCACACACATACACACACACAGGTGCTAGCATTTAAAATTTGGAAATTTTCCATAAAATTTATATTTTCGGCCTTTACCAAAGTAATATTCAAAGCATCTGGTAAAAGTAGACATGTCCCTAATACTATTGTTGTCAGTTGGCAGTTGGCCCACTTCACTCATTTACATCTTCTGCCTTTTTCTATTCTTTTTTCTATTTTTTATTTTTTTGAGAGAGGGAGACCATTGCCTAGAGAGAGTATGCCTGCTTATCCTTGGTGAAATCCCAGCTCAAACTAGAGAGGTCCATTTCAAGGTCAAAGACATTTCAGAGAGGTAGGGTTCACAGATGTAGAGTAGATCTCGGCTTTGGCTTGCCAACTTTGGATCCTGTTTAACTCACCAGGGGACTGGATAATTCCTGCTGAGACTGCACTGCCGGAGTTTCTGCTTGGCCTGATTCTCCTGTCCCTTCTGCAGCTTATTAGCTCATCCTGCAGTTGTCTGACCCAAGTCAAGCCGTCTTTGACCTTGTCCTAATCCATCTTCTTCTTAGGGTTTCTGCAACCACATTCTAACCTGGCAATGTGCTTTTCTAGTGTGCTTACCCCAAAATTTGAGTGAGTGATAAGAACAGCCTAAATTTTGAATAAATTATCCTATGAAATGAAAGTTATCTAACATTGCCCTCTCAAATCCTCTTAGAAAATGGCCAGTCCCTGTGAAACTAATTGGTCCCTGGCTTCAAGAAGGAAATCCAAAATTTGAATCTTTTTTTTAATAAGCTCCATCTCAAATACCTTTTCACTGTAATAATTTATGTTCCGATATGCATGCGATATACACGACATAAAGTGATTTCAACAGATTACCATTATCTCTGTATAGAAATCTACTCAACATAATTGCCCGAAACAGACCATGAATTGGGCAGCTTTGAAAAACATCTCAAAAGTTGCAATTTGATATTTTTGTTTAGCAAGTTTTAAAAATCCCTTTCTTTTCTATAAGGGAATACATACAAGGCATGGGAAATGTAGTTCAAATGGTATAAAGGTAAAAAGAAATATTCACCTGATCCGTTAGAACAAATGAGTTTCATGCATCTTACTATGGGGCAGAACTTATCACTGATTAAAAGTACATGGCATCACTTTTTGAATGGAATTTCCAAGTGACATATCATTACAAATGTAATAAAAATCAGAGTTGGAAGTACAACTAATTTTTCTAATATTTTCTAGTAACACCTCCTACTACTGCTCATCTTCCTTATGGCATGTGAAGCCACTGTTCCCTCCAGTCTTGTCTTATTAGAGCCCTATTACTCCTTCATATACAAGTCATATTGCATTTATTTCTTTACCCCCAGTGGCTAGCACAGATCTGACACATGGGAGGGGTTCAATCAAACATATACCCAGAATTTTCAGGGTTGAGACATGAGTATAAATAGAAATGATATACCATATATATAAATATTTATCAACATCTCACCCAGTAGCCCCATAGCTTGTTCCCCAAGGATTGCTCTCGTGACCTGGAGAATAAAGAATCTCCTCACCTGAGTCAGCCACAGATCTGCAGGAACAGAGCAGCAGCTGGACGCAAAGCCAGGACTTCTGGCTTGTGGCTGGATCCACCCAAGCCAGGTAGCCTGCAGGTGGAGGGGGTGCCCTTGATTTCTCCCCAGCCTCATTCAGTAGACTCGGGATTTCTAGGCAGTTTTAACACTTTTTACAACTATACTATCCCAAAAAAGGGAGAAAATGTTTGGGGAGACATTGTCTGCATAGACATATATTAAATATTTTGGTGATTTGAGATGATCAGATTTGTACAAGAGCAGCCATACTTTCTCTGGTTTCCAGATAGAAGCTGTGATCTTCTCTGACCTCCCAGCACACACACACAAATACACTTCAATACAGATATATGCATAGCCACACAGGCACTCACATAGACCCGCGCATAGACACACACATAAATCCATAAGCACACGTGCAGGCACACACACACACACACACACACACACACACACACACTTGTATGAACTCTCAGCCTCTATACTCTGGCCTTTGGAAAGCCCAGTTCAGCTCTCATTTCCTCTTCCTATAATTCCCATTTGCTTAATTGTAAAACTTTTTTACAAGATCAAAAAATACAAAAATAAAGGAGCTTTTGTTTCAGTGGCTCGTGATTTGTGGAGCTCTCAAAAGTGCAAAGCAGAGCCCATTGCAGAGGCCATTCCTGCCTGGGTCGTAGAGTGTGGCCTGTGCTCAATGAATGTTGGCGGAATTGAATAAAATTGATAAAAAAGCAACCACCAATAATAATTTCTAAAGACTTGTGATTTTTCTTGTTAGTCACAAAGCACCTTTTTATACTTCAGAATGTCAGCATATTTAAGAGGAAGCAGCTGTTTTACTCATTTGCTAGCAAGTCTAAGTGAGACTTAAATTCACACAGGGAAGAAGAAATAAATCGGATTTAATTCTCCATCTTAAATCTGCAGGAAAACATGATGAGCATCTTTAGGTCATAACATTAATCCCTGTTACCTGGGAGGAAAATTAAATAACTCACCTATGGTTTTCCCACTTGGGTTATGAAAGTCTGTAACTAGAGGAATAAATTTCTTACCCAGACCATGCAACTTGGCTGCTTAATTTTATTATTCAGAATTCAAATCGTTTATATTTTCTGGATTTCTTCGTATGCTTTATGAATTTTTAAAAAAGTGTTTACCATGTTTTTATATAAGATGAAGGTCACAAATGGGGCACTCTGAATATTGACATGTTTCCTTCCATTTTCAACTAAAGCCCCATTCCACAAAGTATTAGCAATCTGTTTTTACGCCAAAGCCAAATAGTGACAGTTGCAATAATGAATATTTGCTACAGGGTGCTGGCAGAAAAATGGTACAGAATTGCAAGCCCAAACCATCTAACCATATCTTCCCACTGAATCTCACCCATTATTTTCAACTCTCTGTCACATACATTGTTTCTAGAGTCATTGGTTGTATAGTGCAAACAAAAATCTGAATCAGCCTTTGGGAAACACTGAGAAAAGTGAATCATTGTTCTACTTTCTCATCTTTTGAACAACAAAAAAAGGTGCAATGAAGGCTTATGGTTTATTCTTATCATTCTGCACAAGAGGTTATTTGAAACTTGTGGATTTTTATTTTCTTCTCTCCTTTTAAATGGATTTGAGCAACTTAATACTTTAGCATAATGGATGATTGGACATACATGATTGACTCTAGCTCAGGCCATGTTTAGTTTCTTTTAAAGTCAAATGTTTAAGATGTTATCTTTCAGCATGCATAATAAATCATGACTAATTCAAATTCTCTTACTAAAAAATCAAAATTTTAACAATAAAAAGTAAATGAAAAGCACACACAACTAAGTCAAACTGAGTACAAATCATTGCTATACCTGGTAGCAGCTCAGGCATTGGGAAAGTTCCCCAGATTCTCCAAACCTCAGTTTCTTTGCTACGACAGTGATAAAAATATGCACCCCTTGAGTTTTTATGATGATTGAATGAGTTAATACCTGTTTAATGCTGGAAAAGTCCTTCAACAATAATTAGCTATTATTGTTGTTCATTCCTTCCTTTATTGTTTTCTTTCAGTATTTATTGTGTCTATTTCATGTCAAGTATAAGTACAAGAAAATAGGAATGAACAAAACAGATTAGAGATCATTATTAATAAGTTTATAATTATTATTATTTAATATCATTGTGGATGTCTTATAAACTATTTTGCCACTGAGTACATAATCTGTGTTTATTGAACTTCTTATCTCCAATGGCTTAGCATAGAACTTTGTACAAAAGATCTACTTAATAAATATTGATGGAATAAAGTTTGAGTGCATGAGTAATTACAGGTAAGATAACAAGCACTAGATTTGGAAATGGGAGATACAACATCAAGTCTTAGTTTCTACCTTTGAGGACAAAATGATCTTGAGAAATTTACTGAAACTTCCCTTTCCAAAAATCAAGAAAGCTATATCATAAAACCATGAAGGTCCCTTCTATAATTCTATAAAATAACCAGAATGATCCACTATTTGTTAACTAGTTATAATTCTATTTTTCCTGAATGTAATACACTTTAATTTTAAGATAGTTTTCGATTTATAGAGAAGATATAAGAATATAACAGACTTTTCTATATATCCTGCACCTAGTTTCCTTTATTGTTGACATCTCACATTACTATGGTAAATTTGTCACAACTAATGGACCAATATTGACACACTATTAGGGACTAACACCCATACTTTATTCAGATTTCCTACATTTTTACCTAATGTCCTTTACTTTTGCTCCAGGATCTCATCCAGGATCCCATATTACGTTCCAGTCTTCACGTCTCCTTAGGCTCTTCTAGATTGTGACAGTTTCTCAGACTTTCCTTGTTTTTGGTGACCTTGTTAATATTAGAAAGTGCCAGACAGGAATTTTGTAGAGTGTCCTTAAAACTGTCTGTTTTATGTTTTTCTCATGGTTAGACAGGGGTTATATATTTTGAGGAGGAAGACCACAGAAGTAATTCTTATCGTGTCATATCAAGGGTATATGCTATTAACATGATCATTCATTTAAGATTCTATTTTAATGAGTGGATTGGAATTATTATAATTGGTTATTTAATGTACCATAGTAAAGAAAATGTCTTTGTTATATACAATTTTGTATGCAGTGTGTAGAATACATATTCTTTGAATAAGGCATAATCTTAAAATATATGCAATTTACTTTCTCAGTTTAAAAAGGATATTTTATCACTGATAAAAGAAAGATTAGTAAAAAATCTATGTCATATTATAAATTAATAGTAATCTTACCTTATGGAGTCAAGAACTATGTATTAAATTTAAAATGAAAAATGTAACTTTATATTTCTTACAAATAAACACAAGCTTAGGAAATAACAGATTTGTGCTCAGCTATGTGGTCAAAAGTATGCCACAAAGTAGAAGTACCAGAAGTTAAGAGTTTTGATATTAATTCCTCTAAGCCTGTCTCATGCAAGGAACTTGCCTTAAGAAATGTTAATACTTCACTAAGCCCTAGGCATAGAGAATCTGGTATCTCTAATCCTGTAGTGTCTTTGGTATAAATGTACATTATCCTCTAGGGTCAGGAGAGACACTAATGTAGCTGTCACAGGGATTGGAAGATTCCTGGTTTTGTTTATTCTATACTTGTGTTAACAAATTTCACTATAAATAGGAAAGTTAGCTTAGGATTACTATGATCTATGCTATATGCCATTTTCAGATCAAGATATAAAATAAACATGTCAATCCAGAGGAAAAGTTGTTAGAAGTAGGGTATTACTAAGTAAATCTTTGCCATGGTAGATTTCAATGAAATAAATACTCACTGTATCCCACTCTGGTTTCAGCATGTGGCCACATTAAGTTTAAATATAATATCTGTATTTACAGTTGTCACTTGATATAGAGCTGATCATAAGAACAATTTAGAGGTTTTATCCCACTGGAGCTTGTGACCTGACTATGGAGAATCACAGTCATGGCTGAGAGTATCCTCTCCAATATATATATGTACATATTTTTAAAGTCTGTAACTTCCTTGTTCTATTTAATGCATTACTCTGCCTTACTATATATACTGCTTATGTAACCTTGGGAAATTTTCTTAATGTCTGGAATTCTCTCACTTTCGCAGCTTTTTGTGGCAGTTAAATGGAATTATTTTATAAGTATATAAAATTGTTTTTAAGTATAAGAAACATGTAACAAATTGGCCATTTGTTATTTATTCATAGGTACGTATACACATAATTTCAAACAATCAATTCTGGTTTATTAGGGACAGTGAACAGCTATGACATCTTAAGGCTGTTGTGTTTTATGCCAATTCTGTGTTCTCATAGATATTTTCTGGTTGTTATCTTTTTACTAATGTAACCTTAGCAGGCAAGTAAAAACTAATCAGGAAGTGGACCTTTCAGTGCCAAGGAAATACATGTATACCAGTGGCAAAACTTGGGTTAGAGTCATTTTATTTTCTGTAGCCATGAGAGGAGGATTTACAGCATGATTTTTTAAAAAAACATGATTGGTGAATGTTCTCCAGGACACTGAAAGAGACTTACTTGATCATCTTAGCAGCCAAATAAGTGATTCAAAGTGTGTGAAGTGTCAGGCAGAGGAAACAAATCTGGATGACTTCTGTTACACGAGAGTCCTTAACAAGAGTTCATGTGTCTTCTTATTGACTAGTGTTTCTGATGCCATATTTACAAAAGTAGCAGTAAACAACCTTACCCATATCACTGGATCAAAGGGGCTATCCAAGAAAAAGGCATCCGGTAGCTGCAATCAACTCGTGGTAGTGTGAGGTAACGAGAAGCAAGCATTTATGCAGACAAGACTTCCTTGAAGGAAAACCACTGTCCCTTATACCCCTGCCCAATCCCTGCATTGTGAACTTTTTGCATGGCATTAAATAGTGACCATAGCAGCATAAAGAATAAGAGAGAGTTCCAAGAGCAGCTGTAGCTGTAAAGACAGTCTGGGAACATTTTGCATATTGGTTAAGAGCCAGCTGGATGGCATAAAAAAGTAGTATATGGGCAGGCAGCGTGTGAGTGTAGAG